>NC_060119.1:1029521532-1032021532 GCF_021461395.2 Schistocerca americana
GTGGGAAATGTGTCTGTTGGGCGTTTTTAGTGATGGTGGTGGCGATAGTGGGGTCAGCCTCTGCTACTGTTGGGGGTTTTGGAGTGTATGGAAAGACAGGAGTGTTATCTCTGTTTGTTAGCACATTAGCAAAGCTAACATCTAGTCGCTCTGAGGCGAAAGTCTGTGGCCTTGGTGGGGCAGAAGTAGAATTTTGACACGTAGCGGTGGAAGACTGGTGCCTCAGTGCTGCCTGTTGTCGACCACACTGTCTTGCATCAGCGTTTTAAGGAGAGGGCAGTCCTGTAATTTCCCGGGTAGGGTCATCACAGTAGTAGCATTTGGCCACAACGCTGGACATGTTCGCCTGTACATGATGTGGTTCAACTCCAGGCAGCAGAAACACTGGACTGGACCACGTTTTCTATGAAGGGGTAGAGTTTTTTTTTACTACTAGTCAGCAAATGTGAGTCATCTGAAACACCTCGCGATCGTTGTGGTTGCCTGCTGCGATAACTAAGAGCTGGGGGACTTCACTCTCGTCACTGATAGCGCTAGAACACCTCTACTTCCTAGTTCGTTTGAAGGCTAGCTGGTCAGAAGATCAAGGTTAGGTTGTGGAAGTCTACTTTGAACGATCTGTCACTTGGACTAGGGTACATGTAATATGGTATGTTCTTATCCATAATGGCGTTCATGATGCTGCTACATCTTTTACTGCACACAGGCTGACCTTGAAGAGATCCTTCTGTAGTGGCTGGTGCCACGAAATGTAGTGGATGGAGGTAGAAGGCACCGTATTAAAACTCAACTAGGACATTCCAAGTGATTTATTGTTTTTCAGCTACAGTGCCCTCGTTCCTCTTGGTCTGCATCACAGGGCCCTGCAATGCTGAGGAAGCACCCCAGCGGCCCATGTAATGCAATCCCATGTCGAGCCAGCCGTGTATGCCAGTGGAGTTGCATTGTCGTCAGGATGCCGGGAGTTGGCTCAGCAGTCTGTGTCCCTGCCGACTCAGCACCCCTCGGTGTGAGCTGCAGGTGGCCAGCTGCTACTTCTTCTCCCCAGTGTGCCTGAGATCACAGCATCCGAATCTGCGGCCCTCGCCTCAGGTTGCCTCCAGCGTGTGTTAGAAGCCAGGATGGCTGCCCACATTAGCGAGCCATGGAGTGGCCCGCCGCTGGCTGGCTGCGGACCTGCGTCAGCCTCAGAGGGACAAACCAAATACCTGCTGTGGACTGGGATGCTGGCGCCCCATCTGTTGCTGCGAGCAGCCCAGTGGTGTGACACGCTCTGCCGTCCAGGAGAGCTGCCACACTGGAATGAACCTCGTTAGAAAACGGCACCTATTTATACTTGGCTGTGCGCCTCTGTTTTGCCAAGGGTGCCGTTTCGTGTCACGTACTCATAACATGCTAGGTTGGCCAGTGGCCCCCTTCTGCCTGTGACTTGCGCCATGTAAACTGGTATGTGTGCCCTCTCTGGCAGTTCTACTTTCTTGTGGCCTCTATTTGCCTTTGAAACTGCTGGTATGTGTAACTCACTGCAATCCGGCTCGCACCTGGTGGTAACTTGCGCTCAGAATATCGCACAGAACTAACTTTCCCTATCCTAAACGGTGGTGCCGCTACATTATTCCCCTCTTTGGAAAGACCCGGTCCCCGGGTCGACCTTTAACTAGCTCTTAACTTGTTTGGGTCGGCACCTATGCCGTATTTCCTTATTACTAGAAAACTTAAATGTGGTCTACTGCCCTCATCAAACCATGACATAAAACAAAACGTAAAAATTCCTCACTGGACGACCACTGCTTGATCAACATCTTACCTACTCGTCTCACGCCCTCGATATCCAATCTACTGGGACTTGGACTACCCTTGGTTCCCTTTCGGAATTAGCTCTCCACCTGATCAGAAAGAAAAACAACACAAAGTTAAGGCTGCGATGACACTTGGCACAGAGGTGCTCAAAATGATCGTTATTTGCCGTTGCCTTTCCCTATACTGAGCGATAAGTTGCACAAGCTGTTCAGCTGATATGCGCCACTCTTGCTCTAAAATGGTTTATGGATCTCAATAGACCTGGCTCCAGAGTTTGCCTTGGCAAAACTCCAAAGTGGCATCTGGCCAGTAGTGCTGTGGCTGCGTAACATTCAATTACATAACTCCTGAAATTGATGCTGGTAGGTGGAAGGTTGGCCCTATTATGTTACACTTAGTTCCATTGACTAAATTTCCACTCCCTTTGTGCTCTTTACGTTTCGCTTCTGCAAATACTCTCCGCTCAAAACAACTTGCTGCTACTACTACCAAATTCTCGTAGGTGGAGAAGATCCAATGCATCCCGACCCCTTGCAAGCTCAATTTTGGCTCCACAATGTCCCTTGGACACTCTATTCCTTTCCCCCTGGATAAAAATAACTAAACCGTGCAGGTGTCCAATTTTTGAAGCTTCACAGATTTTCCTCCAACATTCACTATTTTTTATCCAAATTCAACACCGATTGTGTGACTTCTTTCATCCTTAAATTTGAATGATATGAACTGGTACAATAAACACGACATTCCTGACCCAGCACTGTCTACAACTAAATATTTAAACAGGAAATCGTACGACTCTGACATCGTTCAACACATACTTATTATGGCTTTGCTGCAGAACTTACTCCGACACATTTATTTCTCCAGAACTGCGTTTGATTTCTCCTCCAACAACGTTCCACATACGTCAGACGCTACACTTCCCTTTTCAGTGACCTGACGGCAGGGATCACCATCACCCGTCCTACCCCTTTAAAAGGACTGCTGTCCCTAGCAGGCTCACAATACTCGAAAACACATATAAAATACAATGCCTAAATACTCTACACAAACTCAATGATACATGACATGAAAATAAAATAAAAAACCACAAATATTCTATTACTTTCTAGATCGCAAAGCATATGGTACTTCATGCTGTACTCTATCTTCCTGGTTCTCTCTGTGCCTAGCGTCTCTCTTCACTCCTGGAATCACATCCGGGCAACCCTTAAATGGCCATAACCGCCCAATGTGTACTATCGTTGTTCTAGTTGGCAGCTGAAGCTTAACATTAACGTGGGATGTTGTTTCAACAACTTGGTATGGCCCTTGATACCTCGTGAGGAACTTCTTCGTTTTCCCTTTTTGCGTATAGGGACTGGACAGCATTACCCATTGCCCCACTCAACACTGCAGTAAACTTCCTTTCCGCTTTACTGCGTCTTTCTGCCTTTCCAAAGTCTTTGTATTCGTCTTTTGTACCCGTTTCCAAACACCCCGAATCGTTCTCGCTAATTGAAGTACCGATTCACTGGTCCTTCCTTTCTGTAGCCTCACCAAATCAAACGGTGACGGCATTTTTCGCCTGTACACTACCTCATATGGAGACAAACCTGTATTTGTATGGACTTTTGCATTGTATGCGCATACAATATGCTTCAAATACTCGTCCCAGTGATGGTGATGAGAATCCACACAAAAACTCAGCATCTTCCCGATGTTCTGTGTACCCGTTCTGTCCTTCCATTGGCCTGTGGATGCAACACACTCGTTCTCAACTTCTTTATGTTCAACAATTTATACAGCTCCTTCACTAAATCCGACATGAAGTTGGTCCCTTGCTCAATAATTATTGTCTCTGGTACACGAAACTTCAAAATCCAGTTATTGATTAACCCTTGTACGACCATTGCTGCCTGTTGATCTGGCATAGCCACCATCTCCACATACCTTGAAAATTGGTCTATTATTGTCAGGACGAATCTGTTCCCCGATGGTGTTTGCCTAAAAGGTCCTAAGACATCAATCCCCAGGAAAGAGAATGGACATGTTGCTTCTGGTAATCGTTGTAGCTGTATCTGTTTCCGACTCAAATCTGCTTTCTGCGCACATGGTATACAATTCTCGACATACTGATCCACCTCCACTTTCCTACCTCTCCACCAATACCTCTCTGTCACTCTCCTATTCGTCGTTCTACACCCTCCATGACCAGATAACACATGACCATGTGCTTCCTTTAAAACCTCATCCCTCAGCTTCGCTAGCACTAATACCCTTGGACCTAACTTCGTTTCCCTGCACAGAAGACCGTCGTACATATTAAATTGCGGCTGTGTCCGATACAATTTACAATCATTTTCCGCATCCTGTAATTCTTGCCATACCGCTAGGTCAGAACCTATGACTTCTACTTTTGCTACCTTCCTACTTAGTGAATACACATTACCGTGCTTCTTGCCAAGCTTGTGCACCACCTCGTAGTCGAATTCACTAAGCCTCAAAGCCCATAGAGCGAGTCTAGTGGACGGATCCTTTAGCCCCAACAACCACTTCAATGCAGCATGATCTCTCACTACTCGGAATCTTATCCCAGATAAGTAACATTTAAAATAAGTGATTCCATAGATTATGCTAAGCATCTCCCTCTCTGTTGTTGAGTAATTCCTCTCTGCTGCATTCAACTGCCTAGACGCATAGGCTACAGGATGTCCTTTCCCATCAATTTCCTGACTAAGAACCATAGCGGTCGCACGGTTCCAGACTGTAGCGCCTAGAACCGCTTGGCCACCCCGGCCGGCCCTAATGCTTGATTCGACGCATCGTATGCTAGTATAAACTCCTTTTGAAAATCTGGAAACACAAGAACCGGACTTGATGTTAACACTTCTTTCAGTTTATAAAACGTTTTCTGACACTCTTCTGTCCACTCAAATTTCACACCTTTCCGTAACAATTGCGTCAACGGCTGTGCTAAATCTGCAGAACCCTTCATGAACTTTCGATAGAAATTGCAAATTCCGATGGATGACTGCACTTCCTTAACTGTTTTCGGTTCCCGAAAATCTCTTACAGCTTGTACCAACCTCGGATCTGTTCGCACTCCGTCCTTACTATAAGACCCAAATATTTTACTTCTTCTAATGCAAAAGGACACTTCTCCAGGGTCAACGTCAAACGAGCTGCTCTTAACCTCATAAAGGCTTCCCTTGACCGCTGTCTATGTTGCTCCATACTACTTGAAAACACTATAATGTCATCCAAATAGACAAGACATTGCCTTGGTTTCAAGCCCCTCAAGACACTGTATAGCAACCTCTGAAACGTTGCCGGAGCGTTTTTCAACCCGAATGACACTCTAATGTACTGGTAATGATCTACTGGTGCAGAGAAAGCAGTTTTTGGACGATCCTCTGGAGCCACCTCTAACTGAAATCCATTGTAGAAAAGTACTGGCACTGTCCTAAGTGACCCAAAGTCTCCGACATGTTTGGAATGGGGTATGCGTCCGTTACTATCTTATTATTGAGGTATCGGTAGTCACAACAGAGCCTGTATTTCTTAGTTCCATCCATATATTTTTCAGGCACAACGACAATGCCCGCTCACCAGCAACTATTACTCCTACTATGCTCTATAATACCATACACAAGCTGCTGATCAATGAAATCCTCCACAATCGGCTGCAGATACTTTGGTATTCTGTGTGGTTTACGGTAAACAGGTGCTTCATTCCCTGATGGTATCCTATGTTGAGCTAATGGAGTTGCTGGTAACGGCCCTTGTGGGAAAAACAAGTACTTAAATTTCCACAATTCCAAATGCTCTCTTTCTTCTCCTTTCAAATGTTTAATTTTGTCACGCAATGCAGTTCTATCGGCAGTTAGTGGTTGATCGCTTCGCTTACCTCTCGAACACCAGCCTCTGTCATCTGGCACATCAAAATTTGCTAATAAAACTCCTTTCCTCAAATTCACGTCCACAGAGGTAAAATTACCACGTTCATGGGAACTATTCGCCTGTCGTTCCCCTCCTGTACGCGTACAACAATATGTTTCACAAAACAACCCAGTGAACCCAAAACTTTATTATCCTCGAATGGTTCAATAACACATACCGTACCCAGAGGTAGATTTGACTCCACACTTACCCAAAGCGACTTCCCGATGCCACTAGACACACACTCATGCGAATTAAGCCTTAATGCTACTGTACGCTATTCAGCTGGTTTGTTCATTCCGTTGAACGCCCCTCGCGACAGCTCTGCATTGACAACAGTTTCCACTAGCTGAAATAACATTCCACTAAGTTCTACAGTTCGTTGTCTAAGGTTAATTTTGGCATGATGTTGATGCAAGAAAACTACTCCAAGGATCATGTCTTAGCCGTCGCTTACCCATGGTACTACCTCCATGCATGCATTAAATCGGACTTTCTCTATTCGAAAGTGAACTGTCACCGACCTCAAAGGTGTGACCTCCTTATCCCCCACTCCACGCAACCTATAACGTGGTGGGTCTAGCTTCCTTCCTCCCATTATATTCCTAGTAGCCACTGACATTTGCACCCCTGTGTCCAACAAAATCTTAAACTTTTTGGGTCCTATGGATCCTACCACTGAACATTCCACCTCTGCATACGTATTTGTAGCATTTAAATTAAACAAGATCTGCCTTAGGTGGGTCTTGGGCTCCCCTCTGCTGTTTAACGATTGTCCACCTCTCCTATCCCCACTTCTCCATCCTCCATGCTGCTGATTTCCACTCCTTCCTCTATTCCTTGGTGACTGGGTACATTGAATCTGTACATGTTCTGTACGACCACATTTATAACATTTTATACCCGCTGTAAACACTGTTTGCCTCTCGTGTACCCCTGTTGCCACACCAATTTCCTCACATTGAATTGCCAGCTGAATGGCCGAATACAAATTTTTAGGAGTCCCTTCACTCACTTTCCGCGACAAATGCGCCGGTAACCCCCTCAAAAATACATCAAGATCCCTTTGCTTGGCCTCTTACAACAGAACAACATTCGCCTCATCGCTCTGACTGACCCAACAAGTATATTCGATAATTTCTCTTATCCTGTCCGCAAATGTCTCTACCATCTCTCCCTGTCTCTTTGTCATTCTACTTAACCTCTCCCTAAAGTACTGAGCGCTATTCTGTTTCTTGTATCTTTTTAAAAGCCCTTCCTTTAACTACTTAAACTGTCCTGCCTTCCTTAAGGCCTCAGAACATATGTCTTCACCCGTTAATCTAATCTTGGCTATATGTAACAACTGCTCATCAGACCAACCATTCATCACCGCTGAAGTCTCCAAGTCCTCCACAAACGAACGCACATCCTCAGATGCCTTGCCAGAAAACGGAATAATCAAACTCACGTCAACTGGATCAATATCCTGCACCCTAGGCAACAGCGACTGATCAGATGTTTTTTCCCGCTCACTTCCAAATGTTAATTCATCTCTCAACTGCGTATTGTGTGCTATCAATTGTGTTACCTTTTCCATTGAAACCCACACTGCTTCTGGTTCAGACACACCTTGCGTCCTTGACTCTGCCAGTGTGTTGCTTTCGTTCCCAGTTAGTCCTGAAACAAAACATTTAAGTACAAGAATAACCTGACATCCTACAGCTCAGTATCATCATACTCATTAACATCATACACAAACCAATACAAAAGCAATTAAATGTTACAAAAAAAAAAAAAAAAATTTTACTGCCCCAAACACACTGACACTTACTCTGACAACAAAAATACTATGCCCGTTAATGTGGCTTGCCAGGAGCCATGCTGAAAAAAACAAAAAAAGGCAAGAAAACGTCAAATACTCAAAAGAAAACTGGTAAAAACTCACCACATCTTGTGAGCGGAATGCAGGCAGTGGGCTCAAACATTGTACTGTACAGACGATGTCCGCTATTTTGACACCAAATGTAGTGGGTGGTTGCTGGGAGGTGCTGTATTAAAACTCAGCGAGGACTTTCCAAGTGATTTATTGTTTTTTCAGCTACAGTGCCCTTGTTCCTCTTGGTCTGTGTCACAGGGCCCCGCAATGCTGAGGAAGCACCCCAGTGGCCCATGTAATGCAATGCTGTGTCGAGCCAGCCTTGTATGCCAGCGGAGTTGCATCGTCGTCAGGATGCCGGGAGTTGGCTCGGCAGTCTGCGTCCCTGCCGACTCTGGGCCCCTCTGTGTGAGCTGCAGGTGCACAGCTGCAGCTTCTTCTCGCCGGCATGGCTGAGATTGCGGCGTCCGAATCTGCAGACCTCGCCTCAGGTTGCCTCTGGCGTGTGTTGGAAGCCAGGACGGCTGCCCGTGGTAGCGAGCCGTGGAGTGGCTGGCTGCGGACCCTGTGTCGGCCTCAGAGGGTCGAACCAATGACCACCATGAATTGGGGTGCTGGCGCCCCATCTGTTGCTTCATGTAGCCCGGTGGTTGACACGTCCCGCCGTCCAGGAGAGCTGCCACACTTGAATGAATCTCGTTAAAAAATGGCATCTATTTATACTCGGCTGTGCACTTCTGTTTTACCAAATGTGCCGCTTTGCATCACGTAGCTCGTGGTCGTGCGGTAGCATTCTCGCTTCCCACGCCCAGGTTCCTGGGTTCGATTCCCGGCGGGGTCAGGGATTTTCTCTGCCTCGTGATGACTGGGTGTTGTGTGATGTCCTTAGGTTAGTTAGGTTTAAGTAGTTCTAAGTTCTAGGGGACTGATGACCATAGATGTTAAGTCCCATAGTGCTCAGAGCCATTTGAACTATTTTTTGCGTCACGTAACCATAACACGCTAGGTTGGCCAGTGGCCCCCTTCTGCCTGTTACTTGTGCTGTGAAAACTGCTGTGTGTGCCCTCTCAGGCAGTACTACATCCCTGTTTGCCTTTGCAAGTGCTGGTATGCATAACTCACTGCAATTCAGACTGCACCTGGCTTTAACTTGTGCTCAGAATATCGCACAAAACTAATTTTCCCTATTCTAAATGGTGGTTCTGCTACACTTCACTATGGTCCTGACGGTTACTTCTTCTTTCCCTGCTGTTTTCAGTACCTCATGCACATTGAGATACGCCTCTTTGTACATGGTGATAAGGCGTGGCGACTGTTTGGAATCCCATGTAGGTGGTTTGGTACCTTCAGCAAGAAGTTGCTTGATGGACTTTGGCACCTTCACTGTAGCATAGGTCTGTAGTTGGCGCACCCGCACCATCTTCTTTTGCTGCTGCCAGCGATCTGCGTCAAGAGCCGTGCTGTTACAGTTCTTCCTCATCCTGCACTTTAAGGACATCTTGGAATTGGTGACGTAGGTGACGATCTTTGCTGCAGGAGGGGAGCTGCTGCAATGGCTCTGATTCTGATGCTGATTGACCCAGTAGTGGTGGCAGTGGTATTGCTGAAATGTCCTGTAGATGCAGTGACAGTGGCAATATTTACCTCTGTAATGGGGGCATTCTGTGGTGCTGGTAGGTTTCCTGTCACGATTTCTGCCTCAGTAACAAGGATATTCAGGTTGATGTAGAGGCCTTGCTAGTATCTCACTTCGTATGGTGTCAGGGACGCCTCATTAGCTTCAGTAAGAGCTTTATGTATTTCTCTGATATAATGTATTATGCAATACAAGAGAAAGCAGCGTGACTTGATGTGACGGTGCTAAAGAGAGAGGCAAAGATATTCTTTATTACTCTGTGGCGGTTAGCGCTGAGATAATTATTCTTAGTGTAGGAAGTCTTTATTTTTTTGTTAAGAAGTAATTAGTTGGGAGCTTTCATTCTTGTGAAGCAGAAATTGACGCCATTGCAAGATTTTGAAGGGAATTGTCTTACATATCTGTATATGAGCCAATGAACAGATAATTCGAGTTACAAGAAGAATTTCATTGACACAAAAGTCAATAAAAGATTGTTCATTTCAAGAAGGTACATGTTTATTCCACAATTGTCATATACATCAATTTTGATCTATTAATGAATACCAGCTTGAGAAAATTTCTGACGGGAGCAGTCACTTCTAATTAAATAGTTTGATGCTTTCTTCAGAAGAGGAGTAATTTCATGGATCAGTTACATCCACCAATGTTGAGCATTTCTAAGACCTGATAGCAAATCTGATTGCTATGCAACAGAGCCCAGACGAATATTTCTCCACAACATTGATTAATACTTTCAGCTTCAATACAGCGTCTGCAGGAGCTGGAGCAGATAGCTACAACAACAGAAGCGTGTACTGTGAAAGCAGTTTCACACATCGCCCTGGACTGGTGACCTCAGATGTTAAGTCCCATAGAGATCAGAGCCATTTGAACATCGCCCTGTATCAAACCAATGGTGTAGGTATTCAAAACAACAGAGCACACACAGTTACTCAAGACAAACACAAGGTGGTGTGGGAAACATATAGAGAGAGAGTCACTCACTCAATGTAAGTGCTCATCAGAGAAACTTTATAAATGGCGACCGTGACAGGACTCGATCCTGCTGTAACAACACTTTAAGAGCACTTCAATGGTGACAGACATGACACTAACAGTCAAACATATTTGTGATTACAGATACCTGTAACATACTTTGTGACAGATATAGTTATAATTTTTATCTGAAATTAGTTATCTTAATAATTAAGTAATTAATGTTTCATTTTTGTGCATGTATGTACAGCCAGAAGGTACACCTACATTATGGTTCCTTGTATGTTTCATGTTAACTGAACATGCGGGAGTATCTTGTAAGGAGAACGTGTATGCCGTTTTAGCAGCCAGGCTGAAACTTCAGATACGCCAGACATTTGAATTACTAGCTTTTTGAGCATTTATGTATTGTAATGACCTTTTACTTTTTGTTTTTAATGCATAATTGAGTAGTTTGTGTATTACTTTTACTGGAATTTCATTATTTCAGTAGATATCTTAAGACAGTATTTTATGTGTTATCTATGTACTGTGTTTTTGTTACATTGTAAACTGTGCATTAACAGTATCAGGACATTTACATTTGTTGTGTGTGTAGAGATTGATATTAACTCTTGTGGGAAGTATTTAGTAGAGAAATTGTCTGTTGCTTATTTTCATGGTGATAATTAGGTCTATGTTCAGAGCCAATAATCAAGCACACAACATCACGATGGCCCAAAATCATTGAGTAATGTAAATATATCGTCAACTAGTGCCACGGAATTTCATACAGGCATAGTTAGTGAAATGTCGAGCAACCAGCAGTAATTACTGCACTCACGCCATCGACACAAACTGTTGCAACTTCCGACATTCATATATCGAGTGAAATCCAAAGAAATACGCAGCAACCAACAAATAACTGGAATTGACCTCTGATACAGATGTACTCGCTAGGGGAGCATTGCCCGCAACTAACGTAATTGCTGTGCCGAAAAATGTGTCTGTACAATCTTCAATAAACCCAGTGCAAACGTCAATTGCTGAGAATACTGATTTGTTATCCCAGCTGATGTCAAATTTGACAAGGGAATGACGTAGTAACGAATGAGATTCAATCATTGGAGACAGCACAATCTAATTCTGCAGCAGCACAATCAACTTTTGCAAATGATATCAATCATAAATTCCAAGCATTGGAAACCAAACAATCTAATTTTGCAATGGCACAATTCACTTTCGCTCAGGAGCAGTCCAATGAACTTAAAGCAATAAATGCTAATATTACTGAAAAATTCCAAAGTTTGGAATCGAAACAGAGTCACGTGATTGCCAGTCAAGCACAACTCATCGTTACGCAAGAACAGTAATACAAAGAATTAACAACCAAATACAATGATATATCGTCAAGATAAGCTAAATAATCAAGTGCAAGGAGTTGTCCACGTACAGAACACCACTGCACAGGACCTGAATACAATTAAGCATGACAACAAGCAAGCAATCTTTTGGGACGGCTCCCAAACCCAAGGTCCTTGGCGGTACTTTTGGGGCAGCCACCACAAATAGTATAAAGCGTGGGTAGTGACCAGGATGTAGGTATGTCTGATGGCCAAAAAATAATTAGTGGCAAGAATTACGCCAGCTAGAATGAAGAGATAACTTATCTTTATTTCTGACGAAACATGCAGCAGCAATACAAGTCCAAGTAATATCCAAAAGTAGTTCGTGTACTGAGCCTAGTCGAACACAATAGCAAACATCACACTGCAATGGCTCCGCTATAAACTCCACGAAAGGCTAGCAATAGACAATCGACAATAGACATTCCGTCTCGGGGCCAGCGCTCCTCTTTATATGCAAAAGGCAGAGGGCGCTGCGGACACGAGCTCAGCCATGGTGCGACCTCTTTCGTCGGCGGTAACGCCCTACGACGCCGACGGCCGCGACAGGAACTGCGGCCAGCGATATCGCGGTCAGGGCGCGCGTGCGCGAGTTGGGAGTTGGTTGGTTGGTTGGGTTCGTGGATACAACACAATCATTGATCTTACTCGAAGGACGGACAATCTTAGTCTCAAAGGTGAGAAACATATAGAGAAACTTCTCAACGAACATAAGATAGCATTTTATAAAGACATAGAGGATTGGACGAAGGAGCAAAACGAGACAGTGCGAAATTATGTTGACAAAACCTTGACAGAAACGGTTGCTAATGTGCAAGTTAACAATGAAACTGCACAAGGACAACTTAAATTAGAAATTCTAGAGGTTAAGTAGAATATAGGAGAAGAATTTCCTGCTTGGAAGGAAAAGATTGAAAATACACTCAAAGCATGACAGCAAGGTTTAGTTATCGCTAGAGGGGCACTTGTTACCAGCAGTTTATCAAAAGCAGACGTTATTCCTGACGAAACCAGTGAAACCGAATCCATGCAACAATATCCATGTATTGGTGCGTATTCACGTAATCAACAGGAGCCAGTTATCAGGAATATCATCCACCACGAAATAGTCACCAGAATACACTTGTGATTAAGATTGAAGAGAAAATGCTTAAATATCGTCAATTTCAGATATTTAACCCCGAAAGGAAGTCGATCAATCCCGTGATGTTTATCAAGCAATTTAGAGGTATACTGGCACAACGGTGGACTGAGCAACAAAAAATTATGTACGTTGCAGGATTTATACATGGGGATGGATCGATGTGGGCGTCAGAAGCATCCGAATGGTGTCAAGAATATGAGCAACTTGAAAGCGCTTTCTTGCACAAATACTGGAATAACAGAGTGCAAGAAAGGCTACGCAAGGAAGTTTTTGACCCACAACTATTTTCTTTCAAAAATGTATCTTTAAGGAAGTGCTTCGAGAAGTAAATAAATAAAAGCAAATATTGGAATGAACCAATCCTGACACAGTATATCATTCGAATGTTAAAGGCCAAACTTCCACCGGAAGCAAAGGAAAAATTTCTACACATGCCTGAACAACATGTGGAAGATTTTTTACCCACATTGGATTCAATAGACATGCTGTTCGAAGAATCATATGTTCGCTATACCGAACCAAGTTACCAACCTAACAAATATAATAGCAACAGCAAACCGTATGATAAACAAACCAAAGAGAATAGAGGGTACGGGATCAAACCTTTTGTACACAATTCACCAAACCCACAGGTTAATTATTTCCAGAAAAACGTGAAATCTTGTAATGAAAATTCGGAACAGAGTAATATGACCAACAATGTGAACAAACATATAAGCGGAAATGGAGGAAAAATAATTAGAAGAGGGAAGGATATTATCAAGAGGGGCATTATCAGCCAAAACGCCGATATCAGCAACAAATCCAAGAGTATCACAACCAACCACAAATTTCTGATTGGGAGCCAAACGTCAATGCAAATGAATGGCGAAACCAACCACCAGTAATAACTGACGTAACAGAGCAAACATCTACCAAAAATGAGCAGTCGTCAAACTAGACTCGACTGTCAGAAGCCCCGACGTCGCAGTCGAGGAAGTTTTGAGGGGCGAAAATTCAAGTGTCCATTTTTTTCGGCATAATGATGGCAGATTACTAATAGAACTTCAGCAGGATATGATGACTTGTCAAGAGGAACATGCCAGTGAACCCGTTGCGAAAATTCAGGTGGAAATTGAAGGCATTACTGTGCAAGTTACTTTAGACATGGGAGCAGCAGTAAATGTCGTTTCGGAGAAGTTACTTCAAAGAATACTTCAGAGTAAATCCACCGTTTTTCCCTGTTCAATGTTGTAGGATTGTAGGCTCTACTGGCATAGGTCTTCTCAGGTTAAAGCACAGACTCAACTACAGTTAGGTATAGGAAATGTAGCTTTAAACTGCACATTCCATGTAACAGAAAAATTGGTTGATGACTGTATATTGGAAATTGATGAATTTAGGGAGAGGAACTGGCATATCGATTTTTCTCTGGGTTGTGCCAGTCTTACAATAATGGATCAATGACATCAGGAGGATCTTCTCAGGGAACATAGTGGCCATGGAAAGTATTGTCATAGACGAAAACTGCAAATCCAGTGGATACATTGCGAACCTGTATGGAAATACCAAATTAATTATTTGCGACCAGTCTTAAAAACTGAAGATGTGGTATATGAAAAAGTTCAAGAATGCAGCACCATCAAAGAACGCAGTTATACGATCTTCTACAGGAATGTCATGGAGTCTTTGAAGAAAAGCCTGGTGTAATTAAGGGATACACATGTCGTTTAGATGTGATTCCACACCAAGTTTTCTGCCGTAATTTTTATCCAGTACTGTGGCGTCAACAAAAGGCAGTTGATGCCGAAATCCAACAGATGCTTGAATGGGAGCTGATCGAACCATCGACCTGTCCATACTGTAGTCTTCTTCATGTTGTCTGGAAGAAGGGAGCAAAAGTTCGTCTCGTGCTAGACACACGGGAAATAAATAAGATTATCGTGCCCGTGCGAACTCATCCCGAAAATATCGATAAATTAATTCAAAAGTTCGTAGGGATAAAATACTTATCGAATATTGTCTCAGGAGTTGATTTTGGCAGGTGGCGCTAGAAGAACAATCAAGAAGGTACACTGTGTATGTACACGCAGATAGAAGCTATCAATTTAAGGTTCTACCTTATGGGCTAAACGTGAACTTGGGAGTTTTTATAAACGTTCTAGACTACGCATTGGGACCTGCACTTCGAAGCAGTTTACCTTTGTTTGTGGACGACATGCTCATCGCTACGATCACATGGAAGGATCACGTCGATTTAATGAGAAGAGTGTTGGAACGTTTCAAGGAAGCAGGCTTAACTGCAAATCTTCAGAAGTCCCATTTTGCTTGGGATAAAATTACATTTCTGGGTCATCTTATAAATGAAAAGGTAATCTTGTCAGACTACGAGAAATTAAAGGCAATAAAAAACTTTGCAGTTCCAACAATTAAAAAGCAATTAAAGGGATTCCTTGGAGTTGCCTCTTTTTTTCAGGCGTTTCATTTACGACCATTCTATTAATGCAGAACCGTTGTTCAGCTTGTTGCGCAAAAATACTCCGTGGATGTGGACGCAACAATACCAGAATGCGTTTGAAGCAATAAAACGCGCCTTAATTAACTCGCAAATGTTATATCATCCAGATATGAGCCAAGAATTCGGTTTAATGGCGGATGCTTCGGAAATTGGAATCGGTTTCTGATTCTTCCAAGTAAAAATGATAGGTGGAAAACCAGCTTTCTGTCCAATAGCTTTCCCTACCCGACTCTTAATGCTTGTGAAAGAAGGTATACAACTACCGAAAAAGAAGCATTGACAATAGTTTGGGCATTTAAAAAATTTCACTGTTATTTATACTGACCAAACACAACAGTATACCGTGACCACAAAGCGTTACGTTTTTTGCAAACATGTAAATTATTCAGACTAGTAAGATGGATGCTCTCACTCCAAGAGTTTCAATTTGAAATTAAATAAAAAAGCAGACAGGATAATTTCATCGCCAATGCACTGTCAAGAATGCCAGACGGTGATTTGTCAACAATCAACATCACGAACAATCAGTCAAAATTCAAAGTTCTGTTAATAACTGATAAAATATATAGGAAACATTTTCCTAAAATGCGTAAGAACATGGGAAACTATAAAATGAAGATCCTCATTCGCTTTCAGTAACGGAAGTTTTAGGAAAACGCGAAAACGAAGATCTGAAGTGATTGTACAAAGTTGAGGACGACGTCTTATTCAGATATCGGATGGTGTGTAGTCCCGAGAAGAATGAGGATGACTTAATTTTATACATGCACATCACTTGGGGACATTTTGGAGTATTAAAATGTGCTCAGAAGATTCAGGCATATTGCTGCTCCCCCAATATTCGCAGGAAAATGCACTGAGAGTTAAGGAAACGTAAACTTTGTCAGGTAACCAAACCAGTGAATTTTTGTGTGATGGATTTCTTACATCCTATTATACCTACTAAACCGCTATCCATCATTTTGGTCGATGTCTGTGGTCCTCTACCGTCATCAAGAGGAGGGCACAAATATATTGTAGACTTTCTCGATATATTCACCAAATATGTCAAACTTTATCTGTTCGAATCAGCTACTGGTGCATTAATAACCAAGAAACTGGTCAAAGATTATATAGTCAGTGTAGGCAAACCAGAGACTATTCTTCCTGACAATGGGTCAACATTCACTGGATTTCGTTGGAGGCAAACACTAAGCAGCTGTGGTATAAAACAAGTTCTAACACCAGTGTACCACCCTTCTGCATATCCTGTGGAATGAATCTTTTGTGAATTAAACCAGTTATGAGAAACAAATTGCCACAACCAGCAAACCAAATGGATCTATTATCATGAAGATTTTAAAGAAATTATGAACAATATGACACACACTACAACAAATTGCGTTCCATACGAATTGATGTTTGGAAAACAGGAAACAGGAACAGAATGACTGAATTCGACCAATCCCTAAAGTAGCAATTGACAGAAGGTCTCTACACCACGCCTTACTCAATATAATGGACAAGGTGAAGAAATGAAAATTCTATTTTGACAATTGATTGGGAAGAATAAAAACATATAAAGTGAAAGACCATGTTTTAATAAAAACTCATCCTAAGGCTTCACCTATAGAGAGGAGGAACACAAAATGGCAATTATTGTATCAAGGACCATTTGTGATTACAAAAATACCTCATCCATGCGCCTATGTTTTGAAGGATGTAAAGAATGAAAAGGTGAAAGGAATGTATCCTCATCACTTGTTGAAAGAATTTGATGATGACTGAAAATTCTGAAGACTGAAGATACCATTCATATCAAATAACATTGATTAGACAGTTTTCCATTGAAACTATGAACCATACTTAGGATATTTTGTTTCTTTTTGCAATTTAGTAGTTAGTTTTTCTTTTCAGGCGTAATGTTCGAGATGTAGGCAGACATTATATATTTATTTTTCAATGTAGAGATAAGTTTTCTTTCCAGAATGCAGAGAATTTAGCTGTAGTATGACTGATTTCTTTTAATTTTCATTTAATTAATTGATAATAACTTCAATCAGGTCTCAAAATGCATAAAGACCACGGGTTAGTGATTCAAATGCATCTGGTCTATAGCAAGATATTTTTTGCTTATGCCAAATTTGACAATATCAGTGTAGGTTTGTATCTTTTTTAACTCGCTGATCTGAAGTCATGCTGTTTGGAAGGGGTAACCTGTTCTCAGCTAACAACCCGCTTATACTTTGTTTCAATCCATTGTGATGGACATTTTCTTTGTAATTGTATTATTGTTGTAACACACTTGTGTATGTGAATTTTGTCATCTAACTGTTACTCGCGAAGTTACGAACTAAGCGAATGCTGAGCGGTTACAAGCACATCAACAACTGTTAAGGTGCATCTCAATGATTATGAGATTAAGTTGAGATGGAATCACCAGTTGGATTATTGTATAGTGCATCTTATGTTTGTTGAAAGAGTCAAGAACATCTTACAACTTCTGAATATTTAGAATTCAGGACAGAGAATTAGAAAGGACTTTAGAGTAGACTCTACTTGAGCTCAGCACAGATCAAACACCTTTTTCGTGGAACTTACACTGACTCTTATTTTCATGTAAACCCTACGCCAAAAAATTAATACCCATGAGCATACGGTGAAATGGGAATAGAATCCAAATCAGTTACCCGGAGATGACAAATAGAAAGGAATCGTGGATGGACATAACCCAATACATCGACTGTTCATCTCAGGACACAGAAGATTAACAGTGTTGTGTTTCTTTTCTGAAAAGTGTTTAAATTCATTTAAAAAAATATTCATATTGTAAATGTTTTATTATCCATTGTTATACAGTCAATTTTTTTTTTTTTTTTTTTTTTTTTACACAAATGAGAAATACGAGGATGGTGAATCTACCCCGAGTTTTCCTTGGTTTCCTTTTGTGGGGCTTGGCTGAATGGCTACATTGCAAGTTTGAGACATCCCAAGGCATGTGAAAGAATCTTTGAGTGATGATGAAAAAGGATTCTGATCACATCTCATGCTTTCCTCGACAAACGAAATAAAGCTATGCATATAAGCTGCATTTCAGTAATTTTCAAGCAACACTGATTTGTCAGCACAATATTGTACTTCTTTATAGTATATGCACCCCAATGTATAATTTAGATTCAATTTTCCATTGATAGTATATGGACTAACAAGAAAGAATAATAATCGACATAGTGTTGTGTGAATGCTCATGTTTGTTTTTGCCCAAAAACGTTCATCCACAAGAGGGGCATATATGATGTATCACGCAATACGAGAGAAAACAGCATGACTTGACATGACAGTGCTAGAAAGAGAGGTAAAGATATTCTTTATTACTCTGTGGTAGTTAGCGCCCGGATAACTATTCTTGGTTTAGGAAATCTTTGTTCTTATTAAGAAGTAATTCATTAGGAGTTTTCATCCTTGTGAAGTAGAAATCGAAACCACTGCAAGATTTTGAAGGAAATTGTATTATATATCCATATATAAGCCAGTGAACAGATAATTCATGTTACAAGAAGAATTTCATTGACACAAAAGTCAATAAAAGATTGTTCATTTCAAGAAGGTATGTGTTCATTCCACAATTGACGTATAATTCAATTATGATCTATTAATTAATACCAGCTTGAGAACATTTCCGATGGGAGCACTCAGTTCTAATTAAATAGTTTGATGCTTTCTTCAGGAAAGAAGTAATTTCATGGATCAGGTAAATCTACCAATGTTGGACATTTCTAAGAACTGAAGGCCAATATAAAAAACGAATATTTCCCTGCAACTTTGATTAACTCTTTCAGCTTCAGTACAGCATCTGCAGTAGCTGGAGCAGATCGCTATGACAATGGAAGCATGTTGTGTGAAAGCAGTTTCACACACTGCCCTGTATCAAACCAAATGGTGTAGGCATTCAACACAACAGAGTCACTCATACATATAAAGACAAACACAAGGTGGTGTGGGAAACATATAGAGAGAGACACTCACTCAATATAAATGCTCATCAGAGAGACTTTATACAGATCGATGGCTCTGGTTCTGATGCTTCAGCATCCACTGCTATGGTGGACTGGAGGGGAGGAGGGGGCTACTTTCACAGCAGTGCAGAAAAGTGAAAGTGGATCAAAAAAGACAGCATGAAAACGACGAAAGCTATAGTGACCTCTGTGAGTGCTGGCTGGTACAACGTGAATGTGGCCCCGGCTCACAAATACCCTACCTAACAAGATCCCTAGGTCTTTTATTTATTCTTCCTGAACAATAAAAAACACTGGAAGGAAAATACCGAAACGTCGCAGAGATGCCCAACTCTGGAGAGTTTTCCCGAAAACAACAAGAAAATTGATCACTAGATATAGCAAGAGGCCACCAAGGTTCACTGTATGAAGTTGTTCAACATATGACAATTCTGCTGTGTATTTTGCTTGCACAAAAATAGATCACCACACTCTCTCAACCTTCTGACGATCATATGCAGTGTGGGAGTTTCAACAATCTTTCAGAGTTCTGAAGACCACAATGTCAGTGATCTACAGTAGCTGTGGTAACTCCTTCAGTATCAGCAGAACTTTTTTGCTCTCATAACTGCAGGAGCGCTGGGAGCAGGTGACCTCTTGCTGCTGCTGCCCAGCTCAGAATGTGTTTGTCTTTGCTTACGAAGAATATGTGGAGCCCCATCCATGCCAGCACTACCGTGGAGACCAACACAATATATTGTACAATCGCCTCTGCAAAATGTTTAGTACTCGAACAGCAGGGTCACAGGATATGGGTCTGTGATGTCTGTGCGTCTGGGTGCGATCACGCTCTAACACAGTCTCATCAAGGAGATAGTAGACAGATAGGCGATTGAATAATAGCAGTTATAAGAGCAACATCAGTGTAGCTGTAACATACCAAGTCATTGCCTGAGAGATCAAATGGATTATAAAATCAGCACCTCATTGAGTGGGTCGTGAGGGGTTTGTTTGTGTCTTGTGTGTTTGACTTCCCTGTGTGTGTCAACTAATTGGCTGCATGAATACACGTGTAATGCAGGGTATCGCTGATACGTCATTGTTTTTGTAGTTAATGTAAACCTAGCATACAAAGCTGATATTCTCTATGGAAGGTGTTTTTGGGCGTTTATGCTTCCATGTGTGGTTTTGTTCTAGTTCCCCAGATTCAGGGTGAAGCGGTTTTTCGAGTGTCCCCAGATCTTGTATTGTCATTAGACTATCTTTTTGAATACCTCCATGAAAGTATCGAGGTGGAATTCAATACGTATGTCCATGGTGCTTGTGTTCTTGGGGGATTGTTTATGAGCCATAATACCTTGCTCTGTATAACCATTTAGTGACAAAATTATTTCCAGAAGTTGTAGACTTTTTATGAACACTTTATTGGGCTAAGAAACACACAAAGGTACACGACAGTTGCTACACATTACTTTTGTTCTTGGTACTACGTTGGTGGCATCTTCTGTTTGTTGTACCTTTTGTAGGCAAATGAGTTCCAACTTTCTCCTGACGAAATTCATCTGGTACTCCAGGCATGCCTCTTTTTGGTGTTTGAAAATGAACAGGCCTTGCTCTTCACTTATGACTTGAGAAGCCAGAGATAAAGCTGCCTTGCCAAGTGCAATCTAAAGTTTAGCTGGTCTGCTTCTGTCTTCTGTAGCTTCCACATAATGTAGGAATTGACAACTGCCAAATATACAACAAAAAAAATAGTCTGTGCCACCAGTTCCATGAACAATGGCCTACAGCATTTGATATTACACTGATGACAGGTCGAATTTTGTGTAACTTGTCATAACCTGGTTTTCCTTTTTTGACACACATGCTGTTGTCATTGCAATGCAGATTCTCAACAATTTTTTTTGTATCAAAGCTTTGTCATGACTGGTGAGATAGTAGTTACTCCAAGAATAGGATCAGTGCTCCAATAATTTCCGAGTTGTGGAAGCTGATGAACACCCATCACAATAAGCATTCCCAAAAAAGATGTTAGCTCAGAAACAGTAATGTCCTGCCTGTTGGAAGATACTTTAGTTGTTTTCTTCCCTGACTTCACAACACATCTTTCCTGCTTTGCATAGAAATTCGTCTGATTGCAAAAATGAAGCAACAGCTCTTCTGTAAGTACAGACTCGAAATATTTTATTTCTTTATCAGACTTTGAGAAATTTGCAATATTTTCTGCGCTTTCTTCTAATTTCAGTGGAAGATTTTCAAAATAAGAAATATTCTCATTCCACATTTTAACACTAGAAGAAAATGTTGCAGCATCTGTTTGAATCAGATACACTTGCCTGACAAGGAGACTTCATTAGTGTCTATTGTCAAATTGAAACAGTTGTCTGCATTTCAAACAATAAAGTTATCACTATTTCCGTTCAAAATCTGTGAAGTATTTGGTGACTCAAAATCAACATCAGAGTCAGCATCGATATCTGAATCTTCTACATCTTCTGGTAATGCGTACAAAATTCTGAAAACCTCTTCTGGTGTCACTCCAGACATTTAAAACAAACAATAACTACGATGCCGATTGCGCAGCCATATGCATTGCACTTCACATATGTTCAGTGGGAAGAAGTTTCCACTAACTTACCTTGTAATATTTACGTAATTTTCAGTCAAATCCAGCAAATATACACGAATACTATCTCCCTCATAAATATAAAAGTAGATAAATACAACACAAGTCACTTCACACGCAAAAGGAAAGCACAGTATACAAAAAATGCTGAAGCGGTCGAAACAGTGGCTCGTATCCACGCGGGAACTGCGCTTCTCCATTGACTGACTAACAAGGTAGAAATACAACCACTTTCGCGCACCCGTTGACAATCTTCATGTAGTTAGCACACTCTAACAGAGACAGCAGCACAAATTAGAAGTGGGAACCCAGATTACATAATTTTTAACATATGTATGCGGCGACAGCAACTGATATTGTTTTACCCAACGCCAAGTGCATAAAATGGCGTTTTTCTATTCTAGTATCCATCGGGCGATTTCTATTCAGTTGTCAGATGTCAACCTCGAAAAATAATTACAAATTCTCGAGAGTATTGCACAGAATAATGGCTATGATCCAAAGATAGTGAGGCATTTATATCATAATAAAACGCGAAAAAGGACAACGACTTTAGTAAACACAAATACTCAAACCCAAGATCAGACCAAGAAATGGTTCCTTATATAGGTAATGTCTCCTACAAGACAGGGCACCTGTTGAAAAATTCAGGTTTTAAAATTTCCTTCTCGATGAGTAATAGTTTAAAGCAAAATTTGGTCCATTCCCTTGAGAAAGACTGTGATAAGTCAGCGAAATCAGGCGTATATAAGATTATGTGTGATGATTGCCCATGTTATTACATAGGTCAAACAGGCAGAACTATAGCAGTAAGGTTTAAAGAACATCTTCCAATAAAGGGCGTAGGAACACGGGGGGTCAGCCTTTGCAGAATATCTGGTGCAAATGGCTCATACACCTAAACCTTTACGTGACATAGAGCTACTACATCATGAAGTTAAGGGATATAGACTCGACACGCTTGAGGAACTACAAATTTATGCACACCTAATTGCAGATAGAGGCAATTTACTGAACGATCAACTGTATCCAAAAAATAGTGCATACTTCGAAGGCTTCCAGCCTATATTAGGTTTACAATAATTCATAATGAATGTGACCATTACAGTTTCTGTAATAATAGAACCTTTCCTACAGATGTTCATATGAGATTTGCTGGTCAGTTTATAAGGCTCTGTGGTAGAATGTAAAACGTAGTCATGCTGGACACTGTAATTAACGTACAATGGTAAAGTATAAAATTATTTCATAGCAAAACTGTTATCTGATGGGTGCGTAATAAGAGTTTGATTCTATACGTCTTGTGCATGCGCGCCGCCCTCTGTGAGGCAGACCGCAAAGCCCTCGCAGTCCGCAGTCTCTAGTCACATGATGAGGCCCATACAACAGGCTTAAAGTGAATGTGCTACAGCTTGTTTAATAGAAGTGACAAAACCTTATGGTTGTGCATTAAATTTTATAAAGTTGACTTAGGACATGGCTTGTTTTAGGCAAACATTTAAATAATATTTTATGTAACTACTACACGTTGCATCCTGTAGAATGACCATATCTAATATAATTTACTAGCACACTATAATATTAACTTTTTGCAGATTCTGAAGAAGATGTTATTACTAACATTGAAACCTAGGTAAACCATAAAGTTAACTTGCAACTGTAGGCTGTATATTCTTATATAAACACAGATTACCACTGAACGCACAGCGAAGACACTGGTCACTAAAGGTTGTAAACGTGTTGGAGCTGCATAAACCCTGTCTGGAGCTGCATAAACCCAGACTGGAGCTATGAATGTCATCAAAGGTCTGATATGTGGACATCGACACCTTCTTATTCAGTGTGATTTGCATGTTAACCATAGGGTACAGTTGTTTGAGCCTTGTGTGTGCTTTGTTGGTGATGTATGTGGTCCGACCCACGAGAGTTTGTGATTCATCCAGATACCAGCGTGCCTGAGTTTTTCACAGAAAGTTTTGAGCATGTGTGTAGAGTAATTTGTCTACAGTGTTGGTATTTGTACAGAAGTTTCGCTCTGCATGTAAAAAGAATTGCCTCGCCCCTGTCGACATGCACCTTGACACATCTTTTGTCCAGTCTAGTACGTCTGTAGTCGTAAGTCAATGTTTGATAGTTTCCAATCTTAAGTTATAACGGCAGTGTCATCTTCATAGCTGGCAATCACCGTGTTATGTATGACTGGATTATCGTTAATGTAGAGGTTAACCAAGAGGGGCTCCAGCTTAGATACCATGTTGTGTTGAATGTTTGCCCTGAATGTCAGTGTTGAAACTTCTGTTTGTGAGATATGTGTGTATGAGACATACAAGTCCGTCAGGGAAGCCAGCATCGCTATGTATGCGGAGAAGGCTGTTGTGCCAAAAATGTTCGAAGGTTCTTTTGACGTCGAGAACACAGTCCACATTACTTTGCTAGCGTTATAGCCCTGCGTTATGTGTTTCACTATGTGGAGGAGCTGTTGTGCTGCAAAGTGGTGATGGCCTTAGAGTACTTTTGTTGATGCTGTGCCTAGTGAGTCGATTTAGAAACACCTTCTCAACAATTTTACTAAGCGAGCTTAGCGGGCTGATGGGTTGGTAATTACATTAGGCATTAGTGTATCGTTTAGTCTTGCCATTAAAGATTTGACTTTTCTTTGCGTATTTTTTCAGAAAACACGAAAAGATCGTAACTTCGCGAAGTCGCGCTTAGGCTTAAATTTTGTAAACGTGTTTGTTTCTTGTTTCACGGCAATTTAACTAGTTTCTCGGTAACAAATAAGTAAACTACGGTAAATAGCGTATAACTTCATTGTTTTAATACAGATTTCAGAAAAACAGCGTAGCTTTATATCAGAAACTTGCCTATATACATTTGTTTATAGGCCTAATTCTCGTAACGTTTTTGGAGAATCAAAGTTAAAGTATCTCGTTTAATTGTCCTTTTTTTTCATTCCATCGAGTGAAATATATAATAAATAGCGTATACCTTCATTGTTTTAATACAGATCTCAGAAAAACAGCGGAATTTTAAATCAGAAACTTGCTTATATACATTTGTGAATAGGCTTAATTCTTGTAACGTCTTTTTTGATTTTCGGTAATTTAATTGATTTATTCTAGCTAAAGTATTATTTTTGCCATGAGTGAGAAGTGCCTGACTTGCCGTAGAATTGTTAGTTCCGGGGTTTGGTGTGATGGATGTAGTAGTTTTTTTCACTGGGGGGACTGCAGTGGCGTGGGTGTTGGGAAAGTGGATCAGGCTCATCAGTGGTTATGTAGGATTTGCAGCAGAGATAGGAAGATAGTGGAACAGGAGGGGAAAATTGCTGCCCTTCAGGCTGAGCTAGATCAGGCTAGGGAAGATCTGGACAGGTTAAGGAGGGAGAAGGGCAAAGAGAAGTGGGAAGTGGCAACAGGTAGCAGAAGGAACAGGCCTAGAACTAAGTCTGACAGTTTTGTGGTGAATGTCAAAAATAAGTTTGACCTGTTGCTTCAGTTAGAAACTGATGAGCTTCAAGCAGAGGTAGGTGTAGACAGGACACAACAAACTTTCAATAGGAAATTGAAAAGGAATGTAGGAAAGTCATCGAAAAGGAAGAAAGTTTTGTTGTTAGGCAGTTCTCATGCCAGAGGTGTAGGCCAACTTCTGCAGGAGGAATTAGGACCAGAATACCAGGTCACAAATTTTTTCAAACCAAGTGCTAGTCTGGATCAGGTGACAGAGGATTTAGGTTCACTCTGTAAAGGACTTACCAGGGAAGACACCGTGGTTATTGTGGGAGGGCCAGGGAACAGCATCGACAGAGATCCTGGGTACAGTATAGAGTGTGACCTGGTAAAGATTGCGTCGGCATCGAGACACACCAATGTTGAATTTGTATCTGTCCTGAGACGCCATGACCGGCCTCATTTGAACTCTTCTGTTGGGAGAGTTAATTTGGAGTTGGAACAGCTGCTTGGGTCAGGTGCGGGGGCTCATATTGGTGTGGTTCCTGTTGATTATCTCAGTAGGTGGGACTATGCCAGGCACGGCCTACATCTCAACAGGAAAGGGAAGGGGAAACTGGCTGGGGTAATAGCAGGAAATTTAAGGGGGGGAGGCACTGCCATGAATGGTAAAATACCAGTGGTTACAGGTGTTGGAGCAGCACCTTTTTTAGGATAGGTAAGACAGAAAGTTCTACGAGAGGTTAGGATTGAAACAAATCTTCAGTTTAGGAAAGAAATTAAACAGCACAATTCTAGCACATTTGATCACCAATCACAGCTATCAATTATAAATTTTCACCAATCACCAGAAATTTTATCTCCACCAAGTTGTATCTCAGTCCTAGGTAATTGCATTGATGAATTAAAGTCACCCAACCCAGTTGACATAATCTGCCCCTCTGAACACCATGTGACCACTGGTATAGGAACTAGGCCTAAGCACAATGAGAAACTCAGACAGGAGAGTACTGCAAATGCTAGAATAAGGAAAGGTTCTCATAAAAGTATAATTAAAAATAATGTAAGTATATTTCATCAAAATATTGGGAGTTTAAAGAATAAAGTAGATGAGCTTCTGGTTTGTTTAGAAGATTTAGAAGCTGAGAATGAAATAGATATACTATGCCTGTCTGAGCATCACATTGTTACTGATATGGATAAGGTAAATGTAAGTGGATATAAGCTCTCTGCACATGTAATGAGGGAAAATATGGAGAAAGGAGGAGTTGCCATATATGTCAAAAGTTATCATTGTGCAAAATGTATAGAAACAAAAAAGTTTTGTGTAGAGAAACATATAGAAGCATGTGCCTGTGAGCTTAAATTAAATAAAGGCACATTTATAATTGTAACTGTATATTGGTCCCCATCAGGAAATTTTCATCTATTTCTGAAAAATTTGGACTCCTTGTTGTGCTATCTGTCAGACAGGGGGAAGCAAATTATTATTTGTGGGGACTTCAATGTAGACTCTCTGAACGAGGTTAATAGGAAAAATGACCTTGAAGTATTACTCGGTTCTTTCAATTTCACACCCGTTATTGATTTTCCTACTCGGGTGGTAAAGGATAGCAGCTCACTGATAGATAACTTCTTTATAGACCAAGAGAAGTTTAACCAGATAAATGCTCAGCCTGTTGAGAATGGTCTTTCTGATCATGGTGCACAGCTAGTTACAATATATGACATAGCTCCATTCAGCAATACTAAACAGTCCTCCAAAGTAGTACGTTCAGTCAACGATTTAACAATTGCAAATTTCAGGGAAAGCCTACAGCAGTTAGACTGGGATGAGGTGTACCCTGAACCTGATGCCAATTTAAATTTTTGTAAATGCATTTGAAAACTGCTTCCCCAAGAAAATAGTTAAATATACTCGTAAGAAACCTTGTAACAAACCATGGCTTATTAAGGGTATAAAAATATCTTGTAACCGGAAAAGGGAAATGTATCTGATAGCAAGAAAGAGTAGTGACCCAGAAACTATCAAAAATTATAAAAACTACTGTGTTATATTAAGAAAAGTTATTAAAAAATCCAGGAGTATGTGTTTCATGTCTGAAATCAGCAACTCTGATAATAAAATTAAAACAATTTGGAATATTATTAAAAGAGAATCTGGTCAACCAAGAGCAGAGGAAGACAGTATTACCATCAAATTGAATGAAAGCTTTACGAACAAAAAGTCAGAAGTTGAAAATATTTTTAATAATCATTTTCTAAATGTTGTGGATATAGTAGGATCCAGGTGTTCATTAGAAGTTGCTAGGCTGTTAATGGAAGAGGCCATACCTATGCAATTTGATACAATTGAAATCTCACCCACTTCTCCCTCTGGAATTAGGAAAATAATAAGCTTGCTTAAAAGCAAAAACTCACATGGAATTGATGGCATTTCCAGCAAAATACTAAAAGCTTGTTCTCAACAGATAAGTAAGATTCTCAGCCACCTGTGTAATAGCTCTCTGGAACAGGGCATTTACCCTGATAGACTGAAATATGCTATTGTTATACCTTTGCATAAAAAGGGGGATAGATCTGATGTCAACAATTACCGTCCAATCTCCCTTCTAACAGCTTTATCCAAAATTTTTGAGAAAGTAATGTATTCAAGAGTAGCTTCACATATCTGTAAAAATGAAGTACTAACAAAATGTCAGTTTGGTTTCCAGAAAGGTTTTTCAACAGAAAATGCCATATATGCTTTCACCAGTCAAATTTTGAATGATCTGAATAACCGAACACCACCCATTGGGATTTTTTGTGATCTCTCGAAGGCTTTTGATTGCGTAAATCGTGAAATTCTGCTAGACAAGCTCAAGTATTGTGGCATGAGTGGGACAGTGCACAAATGGTTTAATTCGTACCTAACTGGAAAGTGCAGAAAGTTGAAATAAGTAGTTCTCATAACATGCAAAGATCAGCACATTCCTCAAACTGGGGAACTATCAAGAATGGGGTTCCACAAGGGTCAGTCTTGGGTCCTTTGTTGTTCTTATTATATATTAATGACTTGCCATTCTATATTCATGAAGAGGCAAAGTTAGTTCTCTTTGCTGATGATACAAGTATAATAATCACACCTGACAAACAAGAATTAACTGATGAAATTCTCAATACTGTCTTTCAGAAAATTACTAAGTGGTTCCTTGTAAATGGACTCTCACTGAATTTTGATAAGACACATTACATACAGTTCTGTACAGGGAATGGTATGACACCATTAATAAATATAGACCTTAATCAGAAGCATATAGCTAAGGTAGAATATTCCAAATTTTTAGGTGTGTCCATTGATGAGAGATTAAATTGGAAGAAACACATTGATGATCTGCTGAAATGTTTGAGTTCAGCTACTTATGCAATAAGGGTCATTGCAAATTTTGGTGATAAACATCTTAGTAAATTAGCTTACTTCGCCTATTTTCACTCATTGCTTTCATATGGCATCATATTTTGGGGGAATTCATCACTGAAGAATAAAGTATTTATTGCACAAAAGCGTGTAATCAGAATAATAGCTGGAGTCCACCCAAGATCATCCTGCAGACATTTATTTAAGGATCTAGGGATATTCACAGTAGCTTCTCAGTATATATACTCTCTTATGAAATTTGTTATTAACAACCAAACCCAATTCAAAAGTAATAGCAGTGTGCATAACTACAATACTGGGAGAAAGGATGATCTTCACTATTCAAGATTAAATCTAACTTTGGCACAGAAAGGGGTGAATTATACTGGCACTAAAGTCTTTGGTCACTTACCAAATAGTATCAAAAGTCTGACAGATAACCAATAAGTATTTAAGAAGAAATTAAAAGAATTTCTGAATGACAACTCCTTCTACTCCATAGAGGAATTTTTAGATATAAATTAAGAAAAAAAAGAAAAAAAATATTTAAAAAATAAAAAAAATAAAAATAAAAAATAAAGAAAAACAAAAAACACAAAAAAATAAAGTTGTTATATTAACTTAAGTATGTTGTTAAATTAACCTAATTATGTCATGTATTAGAAAATTCGACTCGTTCCACATCATTACGAAATATCGTATTCATGATCCATGGAACTAGTATTAATCTAATCTAATCTAAAAATCTAATCTGAGAAAGAATGAATGGTTTTTCTCTGGTTTCCTGAACATCAGGACCTTGGCCATCTTCCAAAAGGCAAGGAAATTTTGGTGTTACAGGATGGCATTTGTGGTTTGTGTAAAGTACGCGACTGAAATTTCTCATAGTTAGAGATTGGAAGGAGCCATCTGTATTTTGTTTGAAGAAACTTTTAATAGTCAAGATCACATTCGATGCTGTTTGTTCCTGATGACTAATTTCAACAGTTAAGACTGTCATCTTCCGATCTTTAAAAACCTTGTTGTTATACATCCTGTTCCTTCACAACCTTTTTACACATGCCATTTTGACCTTATAGCATGTTGAAAACTTGTGCTTGTTTTTAACAAATCTGTGTGGAATATGCTACGTAGTGTCTGCTATAATGTCAACATGGCATAAGTGATGCAGTCATAAGACAGAAGGGCTTAACAAAACGTATTTTGAAGATCAGAAGATGACAGTCTTAACTGTTGATACTGTTCACCAGGAATTAATAGTATTGAAGGCGATCTTCGCTGTTAAAAGTTTCTTCAAATGTTTTTTTTTTATCTACGAGCTCTATAAGGACACAGAACTTTCCTATCTGAGTTGTGCTTGGTAGCTCACGTAATTTAGTGTGTGTTAGCATGTCTAGTTTCGTCGTGTGCAAGCGGAGCTACAAGAGGAAATTTGGTCTGAATGTCATTGCTACTGTTCTGGCAATTAGTTCTGCCTTCTCCTCCAGAGAATAGGTAGATCTGTCTAATCCTTGCAGAGTGGATGTATAGTGTCGTTTCCTACTGAAGTGATGATTTAGATTCCACACACATAATCGCGTAGTATCCATCTCAGCGAATTTCTGGTCCTACTGTGCGCTTTTAAGTCGTTTTGTTTTTCCTGTATAATATCCTGTTGCGTCAGCCACTGCATCCTGGACTGCTGGGGCAAGTGCTTTGACAGCTTCATCAATTTGTGCTGTGTGAGTAATTTCATGTGTTTCTGGAATATAACTATCGTTTCCTTGAACAGGGCCCAATTCACACGCCTGTAGTTTAATTCTGGTATAGTTCTGTGTTCTGCAGTGTCTCTTCCATGTATAGTATGCATGGCATACGGAAGGAAGCCTTATCGTTTTCTGCTGCAATGTTGAGTGTTCTTGTAATGCCCTTGACGAGGGCTGTGTCTGTCACATCTGACCTCTGTCGCCTATGGATAGGCATGAGCGAGGTTATGTCCAGCTCTAGTATGATGCAGGCTCGGCCTAGTGAACGTTTGTACAGTTTTTTCTAGTTGGAATCTCGTATTTGTGAGCGGCGATGTCTTGCGGTGTTATGTTGAGTACAGTGCTGTTATTGCTTATTATAATGTTATTTGGAGGTTTGTACAGCGATATCAGTGAGATGTAGGCACCATTGAACTTCATCCTGATGGCTGTGGCCTTTAACCTTCCAAGTTCAGGGACGTTGCCGTTTGCGTGTTCTGTGTCTTTGTGTACGGCGATTGCTGTCCCGCCTCCAACTTAGTCGCCTGGTCGACCAGTGTGTGGTTTGAGCAGTATCTGAATATCCTCCTGCTCCATGAACGCAACTATTTCAGTCACACTTCCAACGTGATCTTGGGGAATAGTGTTGCCACTAGTCAACCAAACAGATAGTATTTTGTTTGTGACAGCCTGAGAATCGCTGGATGCTTGTTGTTTGGACATTGTTTCTTTTGCGAGTGCAATGTGTGGCCAGGCTTGCATGTTTGGTGTCATGTGGTGGATCCCATGCAAGTTCCAGAACACAATCTGCGTAATTGTTGTACTGATTGCATAGGGAACCAGGTGTGCTGTGTTAACCATTGACGACTGGTATTGTGGGGCGGCGACTAATTTGTAAAAAATAATCGTTTGCTGTATAACAGTTTGCATGTTGAATCAGTTTCTGGCTTTTAGAATGTTGTTAATGCTGTCTTTCGCCATTCTCAACACTGGCTCTCTATTTACTTTTTAGCACCCAGAAAGTGATTTAACAAAACTTGGAGCCAGTAATTAGAGATCCTAGTGCCCACTTCATCTGAGAATACCATTATAGCTGCAGCTTATAGCTCTGAGGAATTAGGAGATTGTCCGGGATTTCTCATCAAAAACGGTTTTCCATTTATAGTTGAGTATATTCTGAAATTCACTGATAAAAAACGCAAGTATCCCTACAACCTAACTAACAGAGCAGTTCAGAGTCTAATGCGCTGATGCAACTATAAATGTCCGAATTAAATGTTAAAAAGAATGCTCGCCATAATTTGATGAAAATATTTCATCAAACGCCACGCTAAATATTTGGTAGAATGTCTGTCCCGCGACGGCACGTGAAAATACGACAATACGCAAACTGAAGCTAGATAATGAAAATCATCCCAGAATTAACACTTCACTTGAAATGTTTTCATGGTTCCGCGTATCTCTAGTAACTTAATACGGCACCCGAGGCTGTTTGTAGCAGTGACACTGATGCGACGCGACTCCCGACACAGATGGCGTGTCATTCAGCGTCTGGAGAGAACTGGGGCCTTGCTTCCTCGCACAGCGTTCTTATATATAAAGCTGCGGTGCGGACGGCTAAGGGAACGCCTGATCAAATCGGCTCTCCCGACTAGCCGCTGGGCTAGTAACGCACCACTTCAAGTTACATAATAATTTATAGCTTCTTTTGCTGATGGCCGATGAAGCTCTTAATTTAAACGTGCATTCAGCATGCAGGTAAGTATTGATAATAAAATTTTGACGTGGCTAAGTTAAATATTTTGGGCGAGAGAATTAATTAAATTACACTGCACGCAGTAGATGAGCTCTGAACTGGCCCTTTTGAGATCCGCTATCGCTATAATTTTATAGGTATTCAAAAGAAACTTTTCACATCTTCATAGTCATAGCGGACCTCCAACCTATTTAAATCTAAACATCCTAGCCTTATTTATTAGCCTACTTAATCTATCTTGCTTCCTTCAATTTTGAGATGAAAACCAGAAAATCATGAATTTCCACTAAAATCTTAATTTGTGAAATCCAAAGTACTGTTTTTATTAAATCATTATGAAAGATGAATCTAAATATAAATTTTGAAGTCTCTAGCTCTTTTCTGTTGCGCCAATGATTTTTTCAGAAAAAGTCCAAATTTCGAAAATGGCTGAAGTTATCGAACTGATATTTAACACACATTAATTTAGTATTATTCCTGATATGCTAGAAAAGTTTTAGGTCATTTCCTTGATTTTTAAGGTATTGTGCAACATTTATGACGTCAGAGCTAGTTACAGCAGACTGGCTGGCACACAATGGAAACTGATGTGAATTTACTACAGCATGAGTAGGCTGCTTCCCTACATCACCCTCTACTTAAATTTTTTTGTTTATGAATGTTAATGAATGAAAAAAAAATTTAATTACAAAAAGGGAAGCAAGAGTACAGTTTAACTCCCTATGAAAAATCAAAAATTGAAATATAAACCTGAAGAAACATTAAAGAAAACTGATTACCTACATTAATTATTTAAATTGTGGGCATGTTCACTGCCTTTTAAACAATGTCATTACTCAAAATTTTAAGCAAAGTCAATGAAATATTTTGGCATACATATTGCCTTAGACAAACAAACACATACAAATTGAAAAATTATGAAAATCTTATATCCATTAAATACATTAAATACATTTTTACATACACACATTCAAAGAAAATAACATGATACATAAACAGATGATTATCTCTTAGCAGTCTTTTCTAAACCTGAAAGAAAATTTCACAAATAATTTTTACACACGTGGTTGTAGCCGCTTTGGCTGGCGTTCTACACTTCCATTCACAAGGGTAGAGGAGGGGAAGTTGCTATGGTGTGCGTCCTTCACGTTCTCTCTAAATTACACGGGGGAAGGGGAGGGGTCACTGTGAGTTGTGTCCAAGTCACTCCACGCTTTCACGCAGCTACCAGGCTGCCATTATCTGGTTTGTCCTGTAGAACAAACAAAAAGAGTGCCTCAGACTCTGTTCATTTAATATCTATGGGTGGGTCACAATGAAATGGGGATATATACATTTTCTCTTCCAATATGTTACTGGAACAAAGTTAACAGAACTTTTTCAGTATTACTCTCGCGGTTACTTAACTGTCATAAAATCGTTAAACAAATGGCTCAAAACGCCTTTAGTCATGTATTAGAGAAAATTTATGCTCCTAAGGCATACAATCATAAATCATATTTAATCTGAATTTATTATTTCTGGGCCGGAACACTGAACCAATGCTCGGTACATTCCTGATACATTTGTATTTTAAGCACTTAACTGACTCATCTTTGATTACTTTATTCTTAGAGATAGTATGAGTATGATTAGTGGTTGTTTTCTCAGCTTCTTTGTACATGTGAGTAACTTTTGGTAATAGTACAGTTGTGAGTGTTCAAAACACACTGCGTTTAGTTGACTACTAAATCCACTTATTGGTCCTCTGGTGTTGTCAGTTCCACATCTGCAATTAGGTACTTACTTTGAAGTGTATTTATGCTGAGCTAAAATAATGTTTCACGTCTGTCAGTATGTTATTTATTTATTTTGCTAGTGTATGTACTTATTTAACACTCGCTCTATTAATATTTAAAGCATAGGATAGCACATTTATTTCATATTCATAGTGTACTGCAGCTGATTAGTTTGCTCACGTGGCAATCCATTTCCACTCTATTGGACGCTGAAACCTCAGGTAGTCTCTCTCAGACCTACCACTAAAGTGCATCAAGTAATTATGGACGAGCGTAATGCTAAATTCCTTAAACCTATAGGACACCATGAGCTGCTCTGTCTCATCTAACATAAGGGTACCTATGGTCGCATTCACGCCTCCAACTCATAACCTCAATACGTGTAGGTGTATCCTGTCACACACTACACTAAAATAATGGCCAGCTCTAACCTTATAAATACTTCAGGGACGTGTCCTTCACGTCTCAACCACAAACACTGCTCAATTCTATTACACTGCCTTTCCTTGCTACACCAGGTGAGTTTAATCTTACAACTTATCTACATATTTTTCCTAACACTAAGCAATCTCTTTTACTATTTCTTAGTTAGCTCTAATGCATACACTAGGCTTCCCTACCACTTCAGATCCTGCTTGTACATGAATTCATATATCTTTTAAAATTACTGTTGGTGGACCATTTCCAATAAAACAACACTTTGTAGTTACTATATTACCGGGGTACTATACATAATTGTTACTCAAATACATTTGTATCTTAATTACGTCATACTTCTCTATTGTTTGTCACTATTAGGTTTGTCACATTAGGTATTTTTCTTCACTAATTGGTAGATAGAATGGTTACATAACTCATGGCTTGATAGTCATGACAGAAAATTTTCATGTCTGAAAAGAAGAGGTCGAAATTTTTGTGGATAGGAAAGATGAAGAATGAGTGAGACCTGAAAGGGAAAGAAGATCTCACACAGCTGGGACTGCACAGCTGCCACACTGTGTAGAGGTTACAGAACAACCTTCTCCCTACAGCATTCATTCATAACCTTTGACCACGCCACGTCGATCTGAAAATACTTTATGATGCCTTTTTAGAACCTGTCTCAGTTCTTCCTTCTGATTGGCGGAAATTTTATCGATTTCCTGCAATTTAGCTTCTATCTTGTCTAAAATAATTGCTTCTTCTTCTGTGTTTAGCTTACTGTTACTAAGATTAACACCTTCGTCCCAATACCTCCTATTTTTCAGAACTCGTATAGGCAGCTCCCAAGTTTCATCATCAGTTACTACATGTTTACCACTAAAAGGGACTGTAATTACTCCGGTTATTGGCAAGACCATTTTTAACTGGCTTCTTTCAAAGTCAACAACACTCTGATATTTTTACAAGAAATCTATGCCAATTAAAACCTCAATACTGAGATTGTTTACAATTAAACATGGATGATCAATTAAATTACCATTAATGTTAAAGGGTAGTAAAGCTTCTTGCTTTATCGTTTTTGACACCTTGCCCGTAGCACCAATTATTCTTAGTCCTGATACCCTCATTACTGTAAGCTTGTCTTTACCAGGTAATGCATCAAAGAAGGACTGAGATATTGCACTCACCTCACTTCCACTGTCTAAAAGACAACGTACATTGATACCCAACATATTCACTATTATTATAGGGTGGCTTATTCTAGGTTGTACAGGTGGTTCCTCAAATTCATCTAATAGTTCCTTTTGGATTTGTCTCCAACTAAAGGGATCGACATCTGTCTTCATTATATTTAGGTCACAGTGTGTAGGGGTTTCCTGAATTTCATTTTCAGCTGCCTTTTCCAGTCGGTCTACTAATTTTAAATAGAAACACCGCACGACTTCATTACATTTAGTTTTCTGAACATGACCCAAATTACTGTAGTCTGAGCGATTCTGCGCCTCCAGACCGGGCATAATACTAGTTACAGCTAAACCACTTTTACCATTATCGTAGGTTTCCTTCTCAAGTGACAACTGGTCACAGCTACTGGGTTCATCGACCCCCAACAGCCTACCCTCTACATTCTCACTTATCTCCTGTCCTAAATCTATTAGTACATTATCAACATCCTGCACAGGCACTTTAGATAAGAGCACATCATCTTCATCGTAAATATAAGCATGAATTTCTTCTGCTTCTTCACCTGACACTTCAATATTTTGTAGCTCTTCCCTATCGTTACACAGCTGCGCCTTCTCTTTCTCTTCCCACTTAGAAAGCGTCTCTAATACGGTATCTATCAAATACTGTGAGTGATCTAATATTTCTGTTGTATCCTTAGATGCTACCGACACTTCATCTACCTGTTCAGTTTGAGTATTCTGATCTGTCTTACCAATTCCCGTAACTACTGGCTTAGGAAAAGTAACCGCCTGGTGAGCGCCAGTGTCCTCATAGACGGGAACTAGTTTTCCTGCCTCGGCCTACTACTGTTTCCTTTATTTTCATTATAGTTGACTGGCACAGCATTACTTTCCGTACTGTTGTTTACATGCATATTTCTGTTTGGAACAAAATTATTATCCCTTGGACGCCATTGTTGGTTCTGATAATTATTTCCCCATTTCCTACCTCCCTTAGGATGGCGAACACCTACTGTTCTGATGTTTACATTGCCATTTTGCTCGTTCCTAAAATTACTACTATTGTTATTAGCATTTCTGTTATTACGTGCTAGCTCCTCATTGGCAGCAACACGTTCTACACGTTCCAGATACTCAATGAAACGATCCAGATTGTCTCTAGGGGCAGATATAATTCTAGTTTGCCAGTACCATGGCAGTTTGGCTTCAAGACCCAGTATTATCATTTCAGGTTTTAGCTTTTCCGCCAAGTGTGACAAACGTGAAATCCATGACCTAGCAAACTCTTTAATTGATTCCTTGCCTGCATTGAAGCGTTTTCCACTCCAAAATTCTCTCAACACTTCATTTTGCTTATTACTAGACCAATACTCATTAATGAAAGCTGTTTTAAACTCCGCTAATGTTTTACACTTCAACATAACATCAGCTGACCAACGCATGGCGTCACCTGCTAAATGGCTTCTAATAAATGAGATTTTCTCTCGTTCAGACCAAGTTGGTGGAATCACATCTTCAAAATCGTTCCAGAAATCTAGCGGGTGGATATTTTTATCTGGATCAAACCGCAAGAACTGCCGACACCCGGTAAAAGCGGCGTTTGCAGCTACCACTTGTTGTATATTACCATTACCAGAAGTTACTGAAGCTACTTTACTCTCAATGTTAGCAATGTTAGTACTAATATTTTCTACTTTCATTTCAACATTATCTACTCTTTGCACAATATGAGTAGTATCACTTTTGATTGCATCTACGTCTGCTTGACATATGTTTACTTTTATATTAACATCTTTAAATCTATCTGAGCACAGTTCAGATTCCGCCTCGATCTTTTCTGTTAACTTGTGCTCCAGCTTCGCATCTTCCATTTGGAAGTCCTTGCGAACCTCAGCAATTTCGGATTTTACTGTTTTATACATTTTAGAAAATTGTTGAGCAACCTTTTTCTTAATATCCTCATGGTTGTAATCAATTTTATAATTCAAACTGTCTAGATCCTCTTTCAACTTATTGCAACCAGCCTTGAAGGTATCGTCCATTACCTCCAATCGTTTATTAAAATTTGTTTGGCTGGCCACAATTTCAGACTTTAATTCAGCATTACTGTTTTTACCTGTTCACTTATTTCAGACTTTAATTCAGCATTACTGCTTTTGACCTGTTCACTTATTTCAGACTTTAACTCAGCATTATTGGATTCTAATTTATTGTCCATTGCCTCAAACCGTTTATTAAAATTTGTTTGACTGGCAGCTATTGCTTGTAATATAACATTTAAATCAACAGCCCCAGCATCTTTGGGTTGCTCACTAGCTGGCTTTTTATCACACTCAGGTGACGAAAAACTAGCTCCAATACCAGAATCATCAAAACTAAATGAAACTTCTGATTGATTAGTCATATCTAACTTCTCCTTCTTAAACTCTACCACCTCTGTTGACTGATTCATTTTTAATTCAACAGAGAAACTATCATCCAATAAATTAACAATTTCTGCTTTCTGCTTTACTACAGGGGTCTCTATTATTGAATCATTGCCCCTTCCCACACTACTGTCAGGAGACAATACTTCATATTTCACTTTAACATTACTATTTTCATGCATGTTTATATTTGAAACGTTGTATGAATTTACAGTTCCCTCAACAGACATAGGTCCTAATTTAAGTTTAAACTCCGTTTCTTTTGGCGGTTCCATCGCCGACAGTCTTTTAGTGCAGGTTAGTAAAATTTCTAACAGCTTTTCACTTAACTTAGTTCCTTCTGCACGACGTATGGCGTTGCCAGTGCGGCGTACCAGGATTCCTGATGCGACGTGACACGTTGAACTGCAGACGGCTCTCCGACGGCTGTTGTGTGTTTGCGTGGCCCGCAATTGCAGGCGCTGCGCCGGCTGCTTCAGCAGACGACTGCGGTGCGGCGAGACTGGCTTCTCGCGATGCCGGCAGCACCGCTAGACTCAGTGCCAGCTCCGTCAATCCAAATGTGTTGTTAATCCAATTGCGTCGTCCACATGCACACGTAACACATTCACTGTTTTATACTCAGTTGCGTGTCGCATTTCACTCGCGAATCCGAATAGTTAAAAATCACTTTCACTTAGTTGATTTCTCGGCCGATGCACCATATGTGGGGCGGCGACTAATTTGTAAAAAATAATCGTTTGCTGTATAAAAGTTTGCATGTTGAATCAGTTTCTGGCTTTTAGAATGTTGTTAATGCTGTCTTTCGCAGTTCTCAACACTGGCTCTCTATTTACTTTTTAGCACCCAGAAAGTGATTTAACAAAACGTGGAGCCAGTAATTAGAGATCCTAGTGCCCACTTCATCTGAGAATACCATTATAGCTGCAGCTTATAGCTCTGAGGAATTAGGAGATTGTCCGGGATTTCTCATCAAAAACGGTTTTCCATTTATAGTTGAGTATATTCTGAAATTCACTGATAAAAAACACAAGTATCCCTACAACCTAACTAACAGAGCAGTTCAGAGTCTAATGCGCTGATGCAACTATAAATGTCCGAATTAAATGTTAAAAAGAATGCTCGCCATAATTTGATGAAAATATTTCATCAAACGCCACGCTAAATATTTGGTAGAATGTCTGTTCCGCGACGGCACGTGAAAATACGACAATACGCAAACTGAAGCTAGATAATGAAAATCATCCCAGAATTAACACTTCACTTGAAATGTTTTCATGGTTCCGCGTATCTTTAGTAACTTAATACGGCACCCGAGGCTGTTTGTAGCAGTGACACTGATGCGACGCGACTCCCGACACAGATGGCGTGTCATTCAGCGTCTGGAGAGAACTGGGGCCTTGCTTCCTCGCGCAGCGTTCTTATATATAAAGCTGCGGTGCGGACGGCTAAGGGAACGCCTGATCAAATCGGCTCTCCTGACTAGCCGCTGGGCTAGTAACGCACCACTTCAAGTTACATAATAATTTATAGCTTCTTTTGCTGATGGTCGATGAAGCTCTTAATTTAAACGTGCATTCAGCACGCAGGTAAGTATTGATAATAAAATTTTGACGTGGCTAAGTTAAATATTTTGGGCGAGAGAATTAATTAAATTACACTGCACGCAGTAGATGAGCTCTGAACTGGCCCTTTTGAGATCTGCTATCGCTATAATTTTATAGGTATTCAAAAGAAACTTTTCACATCTTCATAGTCATAGCGGACCTCCAACCTATTTAAATCTAAACATCCTAGCCTTATTTATTAGCCTACTTAATATTTCTTGCTTCCTTCAATTTTGAGATGAAAACCAGAAAATCATGAATTTCCACTAAAATCTTAATTTGTGAAATCCAAAGTACTGTTTTTATTAAATCATTATGAAAGATGAATCTAAATATAAATTTTGAAGTCTCTAGCTCTTTTCTGTTGCGCCAATGATTTTTTCAGAAAAAGTCCAAATTTCGAAAATGGCTGAAGTTATCGAACTGATATTTAACACACATTAATTTAGTATTATTCCTGATATGCTAGAAAAGTTTTAGGTCATTTCCTTGATTTTTAAGGTATTGCGCAACATTTATGACGTCAGAGCTAGTTACAGCAGACTGGCTGGCACACAATGGAAACTGATGTGAATTTACTACAGCGTGAGTAGGCTGCTTCCCTACAGTATATGTGTTCTGAAGAAACTCTTTGTGGTAGCCCACTTCTGACTATGTTTGGCCTTGAGCTGGTGTATGACGAAGATAGTTACCTTGAAAATAAGCACTTCCAATATAGGGTTGGAGAACAGTGTTGTCTCTAATCCCTCAAAAGGTAGCGTTTTGCTTGTGTTGGCCTGTATGTCACTGGACGTGTGTCATTCGGCAGTAGTTTCTTGTATGGGGGTGGCAGAGTGTAGCTGGCTTGCACTTTTTAGCGTAAGAGTTGCATGTGTTAGCATCTGTGAGATAGTTGTAGTGTGTGTGTGTGTGTGTGTGTGTGTGTGTGTGTGTTTGTGTGTTGTAGGAGTAGTAATTTCGTTGTACAAATTATGTGCCCGTGTTCGGTTATTCTGTTCTTGGTTTGGTTGTAATGGTGTGGGAGTGTTCCCCTTTTTGCTCACTGCGTTTCTCCTCCTTCTCTGGGGCTTCTCCTGAGTGCCTTCAAGCTGGCTCTGTGCATGGCGGACCTGGTGTGATGGTGGCATAGTGACACTGCATCCTCTTCCTCTTCAGCTGCCATGACAGGAGTGGCTCATAAGTTGCTAGTGTGCTTTGACCATGCTCAGGGCTAAGTCCCAGACTTCAATTAATTGAAAGCCACTGTCTTTATTTATAAGTTTGTCGTACAGTCAGATTACTACAGCGTTTCTTAGTACACACTCCCAGAAGGTGTTGGTCTGTTGCAACAACTTGGTGCCATCGTAATTCATGAAACGTCTGTGACAGATGCAGTGATCTGCAATCTTTGTTGGCTATTCGTTGTCTGTGTAGCGTTTCTGCTCAATGCATCTTTCCTGTACTGCCCAGATAGTCTGCTCCCACACTGGCAAGGGAAACAGTAAGTAGCATAGTATGGTTCTTTCTGGCACATGCCTTAAATAAGATAAGAAGGTATCAGTTTATGCATCCAGTGTCAAGCTACCCACTTGGGTAACTTGTGTTAAGGCCATCCCCAATCCCTCCCTTGAGAACTGCTGGGAACTGACCGAGGTTACCGAGGGGAACCCCACCTAAAAGTCACAGGTAATTAAGCGACAGAAGTCACATGATATAAAACTGGCAGAAACCCCTCTCAGCCAATGGGAGCACAATAAAATTCAATGGAGAAATAGGATTCGAGCTCTCCCTTTCCCCTTATTGTCCTTTATAACTAGGTCAACTGTGTGTAGACCTCTTCATTCAAGGTTTAAGCGCCTTGGTGGAGAGTTTTAGGTTTGCTGTAAACGACAGCAAATTAAGTTATTAACAATAATTTTGGGTGAAGGGTTTGTAAATAATAACAATGATATAAACAGTACATAACTTATGGTTTATTGGCAATAATTTTTTGTTAATATTTTTTATTTATGAAACTATTTGTTTCTGATGACATATCTCACGTTTTTACAAGGCTCTTTTTCGTGTATAGTATGATTTGCAATTTATGATTAAAGTGTTTACACAACTATTTTTTCTCATATATATATATATATATATATATATATATATATATATATATATATATAATGATTTTATTTGCAAATTTATTTTTTCTGATGGCTTATTATTACCAGACACATTTGTTGTTGTTGTTGTGGTCTTCAGTCCAGAGACTGCTTTGATGCAGCTCTCCATGCTACTCTATCCTGTGCAAGCTTCTTCATCTCCCAGTACCTACTGCAGCCTACATCCTTCTGAATCTACTTAGTGTATTCATCTCTTGGTCTCCCTCTACGATTTTTACCCTCCACGCCGCTCTCCAGTACTAAATTGGTGATCCCTTGATGCCTCAGAACATGTCCTACCGACCGATCCCTTCCTCTTGAGTAGTCCCTGCCCGGAGATCCGAATGGGGGACTATTTTACCTCCGGAATATTTTACCCAAGAGGACACCATCATCATTTAATCATACAGTAAAGCTGCATGCCCTCGCAAAAAATTACGGCTGTAGTTTCCCCTTGCTTTCAGCCGTTCGCAGTACCAGCACAGTAAGGCTGTTTTGGTTAGTGTTACAAGGCCAGGTCAGTCAATCATACAGACTGTTGCCCCTGCAACTACTGAAAAGGCTGCTGCCCCTCTTCAGGAACCACACGTTTGTCTGGCCTCTCAACAGATACCCCTCCGTTGTGGTTGCCGTACGGTACGGGCAGACACATTTATTTATACTAAAGCTAGTATAAAGGAGAGAAGCTTAAATACTTGGTTTCCCATTTTACTTCTACATATACGAGGGGCATTTGAAAAGTCCATGCAAAGTCCGAGAGATGGCACCACCGGCCTGAAACGAGGTAATGTTTAGTTTTAGAAAGAGCACACACCAAACTTCAGCCATATTGGTCTATTTCTTTTTGTTTGGCATTTGAGTGAATCAAGGAAGTCGACTGATTGTCAAAAATTGGACGAAAAAGAATTTCGTGTGGTGATTAAACATTACTTTATGAAAGGCAAAACACCTCAGGAGACTAAAGAGAAGCTTGATAAACATTACGCTGACTCTGCACCTTCGAATAGAGCGGTTTATATGTGGTTTAAAAATTTCCAGAGTGGCCATATGGGCACAACTGATGCTGAACATTCTGGACGCCCTGTGCAGGTTACGACTCCAGAAATCATTGATAAAATCCAAGATATATTGATGGATGACAGAAGAGTTAAGGTGAGTGAGAATACTAGTGCTGTGGGCATCTCAAATGAATGGGTACATAATAGTTTGCATAAAAATTTGTATATGAGAAAGCTATCCACGATTGCTCACGCTTGGCCAAAAACGGAATTCTGTGTAGTGTTACAATGATGGTTTACAGCTGTTCAGGAAGAATCTGAAGGGCATTAAGTGTCGTTTCGTCACTATGGATGAAAAATGGACACATTACTATACTCCTGAGAACAAACAACAATCTAAACAATGGGTTACCATGGGAGAATCTGCACCAAAATAGGCGAAGTCTATTCGTTCGGCCGGAAAGTTTATGGCGACTGTCTTTTGGGATTCGCAAGGGATAATCCTCATCGACTATCTGGAAAAGGGTAAAATTATTGCAGATGAATGTTATTTATCGTTATTGGACCGTTTAAAAACCGAGATGCAAGAAAAACGCCAGCGATTGGCCGGTAAAAAGTCCTTTTCCATCACAACAATGCACCAGCACACACCTCAGCAGTTTTGGTCGCAAAATTAATGGAAATATGATTCCAACTCGTTTCACATCCCCCCTATTGTCCAGACTTTGCTCCCTCGGACTACTATTTGTTCCCCAATTTGAAGAAATGGCTGGCGGGACAAAGATTTTATCCAAACAAGGGGTTGATTGCAGCACCTAATAGCTATTTTGCAGATTTGGACAATTCCTATTATTCAGAAGGGATCAACAAATTAGAACAGCATTGGATGAAGTCTAGAAGTCTAAAAGGAGGATATGTCGAAAAATAAAAAAGGTTTACTCCAAACACGTAATCAGTTCTTATTTTTGGACTTTTCAGATCCCCCTCATACTTATTATACTTTTGTACAATTTTTATATTTCGTTTCAGTTTGGTTTCATCATCATTTAAGACACACAATATTCACATGTTTCCTTTCTGATTATACTATGTGCCCTTTTTTGTTTTCTTTCACTATATCAATGATTTCTGTTCTATTTACAATATATACTTGGGGAACAGGGATTAGCAGCAGCAGGTGAAAAAATACACACACATACACACAAAAACATAAATACAATATTGACAAGCGCCCATTGAGTGCACACATGTATTTGGCACATATAAAAAGAAAATGAAATGATCATATGGCATTGTTGGCCGGGAGGCCCTATTCGGGTGAGTTCGGCCACCGTATTGCAAGTCCTTCTTAGTGGACACCACTTCGGCGACTTGCAGGTGAATGATGATGAAAATGATGATGAAGGACACAGAACACCCAGGGAATCGAATCCGGGCCCCCTGCGTGGTATGCGGAAATGCTACCGCTACAATATGGAGGCGGACTGGCACATATAATATACAGTATATAGATACATAGTGTGTAATGACACATTCTTACACATGCACACAGAACTATAAAAAAACAGATCATCAAACTATTCTGCACACGCTTGCACATGCATAAAACTATTTACAAATAAATACACAGCCACATCAGCCACATACTCCTATCACTGCAATGAATAGTGTGAGTAAGAGAGAATCCCTGTCCCATCACCACAGATGAACCACATGTTGTCATGATGGGACTGCCCTACTTTCAGCTGCAGTGCGGTATATGCCTCATGGGCTCTTGGTCATTAGGTTACCTAGTGCACCATGCATAGAGGTGCATTAATGCCATCAAGGAGGCACCTCTTGTAATATTCAAACGTGAGAGCCTTTGAGACCATATGAAGCACACCCTTAGCCCACCTCTGGATGGCACCTGCATACCTACGGTATGTGTACATCTCAGCAATAGTAGTAGTAGTAGTAGTAGTAGCTTTATTCATCCGTAGATCTCTTTTTACGAGGATATAGGACATGTCAAAGTATTTACAAGTTCAGACCAATTTAAAATAAGCTAATTCATATATACATACATTTAGAGACTTCTAGTTAGGGACAATCATTAGATTTACTCCTGTTATAAAATACTTTTTTTTTTTTTTTTTTTTTTTTACAAATAACTTATTAAATAAGGTAATGTCGCACTGTTCACTCATGTCTCACTATCAGTCACTACACACACTACACACACAACGTTTCATAACAATTCACTCATTATACACACAAACTCACACACACGCTGGCGATCTCTGGGCCATTTTCTGTACTGCAACTTCACATTTGCTATCCTGAAAAACTGAGCCAGCATACCTCTATAATGAGTGAAGTGTTGAGTTCAGAAAGAGGAAGAGGTGTTAGTATTGTGCTATATATAGCTCGGGGATAAGTTTTTCTAGAAAAGGAAAAAAGAAGGAAAAAGTATAGTGTGAAGGTGTTATGGGGAATGTTGGATCTTTTATAATCATTATTATTATTATTATTTATTTGTATAATATATTTTTACCAAACTCCTACTCTGTTTTATCCAAATAATCCTTGAATGTATAAAATGTATTGCATAACAGGTACTTTTTAGCTGCCTTCCTAAATAATTTATTGTTGCAATTTCTTTAATCTCTTTCGATAATTTATTTCACAGTTTTATTCCTTGGTAGAAAATGCTGTTTTGTGTTTTATGTTTATTTTTTAGATCTTAGATCTGAGCCCTGCAAACTTCACAATCTGCAAAAATTCACTTCGTCTTTCATCAGGCTGATAACCTTTTCGTTTTGAAGTGTTACTCCAAAAGGATTATTGGTTGCATATCCAGACATGTCGAATTTTTCGTGAGGTACCTGTTTACTTGATATGGGTCACAGTCTTTCATCCAGTAGGTGAAACCATCTCTATAAATATAAAGTAACTTCAGGGTAGCTAAATTAGGCTTAGCAAAATTATATTGAAAGCAGTACATGTAAAGTTTGGAAGCTCCAGAACACATATGCCAATATAGAAAGTGGTCCGCAGCTCGTGGTCTCGCGGTCGCTTTCTCGCTTCTCGAGCGTGGGGTCCCGGGTTCAATTCCCGACAGGGTTAGGGATTTTCACCTGCCTTGAGATGACTGGGTGTTTATGTTGTCCTGATCATTTCATCATCATTCATGAAAGTGGCGAGATTGGACTGAGCAAAGGTTGGGCACTTCTACAGGCGCTGATAACCGCGCAGTTGAGCGCCCCACAAACCAAACATCATCATCATACTCACAGTGACTAATCCTTCATAGAAGATAATGGCTCATTTGAAATTTGGCTGGTGATGGAATCTCTTGCGCCGTAACACCCATCCTATTGGTAAAATAAATGAATTTCACAGTATTCTTTAAAATTTATCATGGTTTCACCGAAAACTGTAGGCTTCTTTAACTTGCAAATGTCTTTTTCAAAGTCGCATGTCATGAGAGCCTCTCCTTTCCTTAAATCAATGTACTCCTTAAAACAGGCGTGTGGGTCAAAGGAGATTCCGCTGGTGATACTAACAAGTTCCATCCTCAACCTGAGACATCGCTGGAGGTTACTGTAGTGGACAATATAACGTTTCTTTGTTCCCCAGTCTTGTCGACAGCTTTGGGATGGAACCATTTCACGGGACTAAGCACTCTGGACATAGCGGAAAGTCGCTGTGCTCATTGTGCAAATGAGTGGGATATTCCAGCTCTACCTCCAGGTCATATCCCTCACTGGCATCCTCAGCCATATGTTTGATCTTCTCCTTCAAATGGGCGATTTTCTTCTCATACAGCCATTGGCACCCTCCAAATACTAGACTTTGTTGCATGGCTCAGCTGTAGAGTTTGTTTACATCCAAGTAAAGGATGTAGCTTAAATCACCAGACAGTCTGTGCTCCTTATTCAACATGGTGTACCAGTATCTGCACTGGCAAAGCCCCCATTAATCCCACATTCTAAGAAGAGCACCATTCAACATCAGTCAACAGTTCAATGTTGACATGTTGTCTTATTTAACACTGCATCCCGCAAAAGACAAGGCAAGGTGAAATAGAATGCAAGATCGAGAGTGTATGTGGCCAGGCAAACATTTAGGAACTTCAAGAAGATGTCCGCAAGCAGGTGTCCATCAGTGTTCATGTATAATCTGGCATACTTGCATAAATTACTGATACTGAACTCCTGTCAAATATTCACCACATGGTCATACTCTACATACGTTACCGCAGTGCCTGTAACTTTAATGGAGAAAGCGGCGATGTCAGATAGTGTGGTTTTGTGGAGTCTATTCATCAAGTCCAGGTATTAGTATAGAAAGACCCCATCTTAGTCACAAATGGTCCAAAAGGCTCTAAGTACTGTGGGGCTTAACATCTGAGGTCATCAGTCCCCTAGACTTAGAACTACTTTAAATCTAACTAACCTAAGGATATCACACACATCCATGCCTGAGGCAGGATTCGAACCTGTGACCGTAGCAGCAGTGCAGTTCCTGACTGAAGCGCCTAGAACCGCTCGACCACAACGGCCGGCTCTTAGACACAACCTGAAACTTTGCACCATTGGGATATGTGGCTCTCTTGATGTGCATATCACTCTGATGCATTGTTTCAACACGTTTCGGAAGAGTTGTGCCCTTGAAGTGAAGTGAATCCAGGAAATGGAGAGTTATTCTTGCCATGATTCTCTTTGAAAACGAGATGTACTTTTCGACGGTGTCTGGAAGACACTGACCTTATCACCCTTCAACGCAAAATCACCCTACTGTTGAACTAGAAGGTGGGCATCAGACCCACTCAAATTGTGGAAAAAGATGGGCAGTGCCATGGCAGTTGGTACTTCAAGTTGCATGCATTGTGAGCTGCACCATAGCATTTCCCCATTATATAACAGTAGTCTTTATGAGGAGCCCACAAATATGACAATCAACCAGCTGCTCGTATAATGCATCATTCTCCTTCAAGTTGCTCATGGAGACATTGTCAGTATAAACATGATCAGCTTGCTACGCAAGTTTTTCAAGCTCAGCGAACAACCATCTCACAGGATTATCCCTGACATAAGGTTCGAATTTGTTTTGAGAGTGATACAGACAGACAACTTTATACGCAGCTGCATACAATACATGACATTTTGTGAAGGTAGGTTGCCTTCACAATGAGCCACAGGGGCAAGGAAGTACTCGAATTCAGTATAAACAATGAAGGAACATCGCTCCTGGTGGTGGGCGTTCTTAAACTTTAAGAACTTTTTACGCTCAATAGGCATTTCCACACATACCGGTTGCTGACTTGAGGAGAGTGAGGTGCCTTTCAAGATACTCTCTCCAGGCAAAACAGTTTAGACATGTCTTTTACAGTATTTTATACTCAACTGGGTGGAAAGTAGGCGGGACATTTTGATCAACTCATAGTGTTGTTACGCCCCATCTGTTGCTTGTCTAGATTTTCCGTGTGTTCGCCTCTGGCAAACAACTTACAGAGAAATCAGGAGTGGAAATGTACGCAAGAATGGATAACGCTAGATTTAAATGTCTCCCTGTCACCCCTAATCAATCTGCAGTAGTAGAGTTGACGATAAATCACACCTATCTTTAATTCCAAACACGAACCATAACGAACACTTAGGGGGTTCAATGATATCAGACAATTACACAGAAATAAAATAAAGCAAAAGGGTGAATTCAGGATCAAATTACTGAAAGTAAAAGCTCTACTGAATCACAATAAATTTATTATCAACTTCAGACCAATGCTGAATAAACAAAACAAATCAACCATTTACACACTACCCTCCTAGCTGAGATTGGCAGTGAATTGTGTCAAAATCGGTACAAAACGCGATCTCTAATAAATTGGCTGACCGACTGACATCGACACAAAACGTAAAATAAGAAGAATCACTACACCCCAAAGTATTGTGAAACCTCAGTGGAAACAGCAATTGCACGTTATCCAGCTATTTAACGCTACTCCTAACACAGGCCGAAGTGGGAGAGATCTCGCCGTAATTCTGCTGCTGTGGCTGCGGTCTCCGGCGGGCGACGGCGCGGCCGTGGAGTCCGGGTGCGGCACCTCGGAAATTACACTCCTACAATACCTGGACAACAGACTGCTGTCCGTAAACTTCTCAAACTGCGACAATCTTCCCATCAGCAAAGAGCTGACACAGCTAACGTTCTCTCAGAACGAAAGCCCAAGACGGAAGACCACTACAGAGTGTCTGGCAAGATCGCTCTTAGCCTCTGTTTTCCCCACAAAATCTTTACTGAGCCAATAACATCCCTAGAAACACTCAAAATACCCAGTTTCCCATGTACGGCCTGGGAATCGAACTACGCTACTGGCCATTAGAATTGCTACACCAAGAAGAAATGCAGATGATAAACCGGTATTCATTGGACAAATATATTATACTAGAACTGACATGTGATTACATTTTCACGCAATCTGGGTGCATAGACCCTGAGAAATCAGTACCCAGATAAACCCCCTCTGGCCGTAATAACGGCCTTGATACGCCTGGGCATTGAGTCAAACAGAGCTTGGATGGCGTGTACAGGTACAGCTGTCCATGCAGCTTCAACACGATACCACAGTTCATCAAGAGTAGTGACTGGCGTATTGTGACCAGCCAGTTGCTCGGCCACCATTGACCAGACTTTTCAATTGGTGAGAGATCTGGAGAATGTGCTGGCCAGGGCAGCAGTCGAACATTTTCTGAATCCAGAAAGGCCCGTACAGGACCTGCAACATGCGGACGTGCATTATCCTGCTGAAATGTAGGGTTTCGCAGGGATCGAATGAAGGGTAGAGCCACGGGTCGTAACACATCTGAAATGTAACGTCCACTGTTCAAAGTGCCGAGACGTGTAACCAGTGGCACCCCATACCATCACGCCGGGTGATACGCCAGTATGGCGATGACGAATACACGCTTCCAATGTGCGTTCCCCACGATGTCGCCAAACACGGATGCGACCATCATGATGCTGTAAACAGAACCTGGATTCATCCGTTTTGCCTTCGTGCACCCAGGTTCGTCGTTGAGTACACCATCGCAGGTGCCCCTGTCTGTGATGCAGCGTCAAGGGTAACCGCAGCCACAGTCTCCGAGCTGACAGTTCATGCTGCTGCAAACGTTGTAGAACTGTTCGTGCAGATGGTTGTTGTCTTGCAAACGTCCCCATCTGTTGACACAGGGATCGCGACGTGGCTGCACGATCCGTTACAGCCATGCGGATAAGATGCCTGTTATCTCGACTGCTAGTGATACGAGGCCGTTGGGATCCAGCACGGCGTTCCGTATTACCCTCCTGAAGCCACCGATTCCATATTCTGCTAACAGTCACTGCATCTAGACCAACGCGAGCAGCAATGTCGCGATACGATAAACCGCAATCGCAATAGGCTACAATCCGACCTTTATCAGGCTACACACCTGGAGACGCGCGTGCTTGAGGGGCTAGCGGCCGCCGCTGTCACGTGACTGAGCGGATTACAGGGCTTCCCAGCCCGTTCCTTTCATAGCGTCCAGCTGCAGTCTCCGGTGCTGCAGCCTCCGGCCGCTGGCCGAGCGCTGTCCTCGATGCCTCGCACACAATGCATTTACGCAAAATCAGATAGTTACAAAATCGCGTAATTCTTCCTGTGTTACATAGCCAGCGTGCCGACGAGTTTCCACAAACATTTCATACACCGTAGTCGAGAGTATTACTCCAACAAACAACAACTAATTATCTACAAAGCGATTGCGCTGCTGTCAGTCGTTGTTATTGACCTAAAGTGTTCGCAAAGTGATTATCGTCACGTTAAATGGACTCATGCCACCTTACAGTGTTTCTCATCGCCCTTGGAGATAAAAAATAAGTGTACAAGTTCGGGGTGTTTACTGGCTACTTTTGAAAAGTAGAGAGTCCAACTACTTTATGCTTGACATCTTCTTCTACACAGTGAGCTCATAATCGTGTTCATCTTCTGGCTCATCAACTTCCAGGGTGTAAACATAAATTGAATAATCGGTGTTCTGCCTCTCAAATTTTGGAATGTCTTGGAGTTTTACAGGGAATATGATGCCTCGGAAATTATAATGCCTGCAGACATCAGATGTGTGTTATCGTTTCAGATCACAAATATTTTTAGAGTAATTTCCATCACTAGCCATAAGCAACCATGCAAAGCAGTATTTATCCATAAGATTCTGGATATTAATGTACGCATGTTTTAACAATATATCTTCAAAAATAGGGATTAAACTGGATTCCCCCCCCCCCCCCCCTCCTTAAGTGGATCAAAGACATGCAAGTACTGATCAAGGTGGACTACACAGTAGAGTTCCTTTCCAGACCCCTTTCCTGCATTCCTGAAAAACTGCCTAGTATGATGCTCTTGAAAAATAAAAAAAAATAAAAAATGGCTCCAAGCAATATGGGACTCAAAATCTGAGGTCATCAGTCCCCTAGGCTTAGAACTATTTAAACCTAACTAACCTAAGGACATCACACACATCCATACCCAAGGCAGGATTCTAACCTGCAACCGTAGCAGCAGCAGCAGCACGGTTCCGGACAGAAGCGCCTAGAACCGCTCGGCCACAGCGGCTGGCAGTATGACGCTCTTGGTGAAAGTTCCAAAACACTCTGCAATCGACTCACACCTCAATATCATGCCATTTCTCCCCCAAATTTGGATGATGCTCTTCTCCTCAAACGAGCTGTCACCTTTGTCGGGTATATTTAATGGCAGTATATTGCTTTATTGATGTATCTGGGGATCTCCCTTTCCAGAACTGCTTCACAAGCGTAAGAAAAGTGGCACGATCTTGGTAGCCAATGTTCGAGTTGGATATGGAAGAAAGTGAGATTCTATATATGAAGATAGTAACTGTTCTCGAAAGAACAGATACCATTGATGGCCGTGCAGCTTCTCTAGAATAAATAATAATTAATTGAAACCCTCAGCTGCCGACAGGTGTTGTAGACATACCTTGATGGGGACAGCTGAAAATGTGTCCCACGACCAGGACTCGAACCTGGGATCTCCTGCTTGCATGAAGGACGCTTTATCCGTATGAGACACCGAGGACACAGATGAATAGCGCGACTGCAGGGACTTATCCTTTGCACGCTTCCCGTGAGACCCACATTTCCAACCGTCCACAATCTACATACGTGATGTTCCTAATAGATGCTTTGCCCATCCACTCGTTACTCGCGCCCACTTAAATTGATGATTCCCGTAAGAGTTCAGGCAACCTGTGTGCACTTGCACAGACGAAGGTCAATGGCCGGTTGGAAATGTGGGTCTTACGGGAAGCATGCGAGGGATACGTCCCTGCTGTCGCGCTATTCATCTCTGTCCTCGGTGGCTCAGATGGATAGAGCGTCTGCCATGTAAGTAGGAGATCCCGGGTTCGAGTCCCATCGGGGCACACATTTTCAGCTGTCCCCATCAAGGTATGTCAACAACACCTGTTGGCAGCTGAGGGTTTCAATTAATTATCATTTAAGTGAGATTCTGTCCCCAAATGCGTTAGTGATGACTGAGTAGTCCATTGTGGCCACTGGACTTACTTGGTGACGTGTAACAGCGCCAGTAGAGATGCTGCTGCTGCTAGACCCAACACGATGTCACAGTGATCTCCAATGACGCTTGTGAGATGGGCTAGGATGTAAAGAGAGGTGCCTAGACCTCTAAAAATGGGCCTGAGTCACGATGCTGTGCCGTGGACCAACCTGGGATGTCGACAGCCTCAGCTGCACTGCAGAGGTCAATGGGCCCGGCTGCTGCTGGTGCTTTGCAGCTGGCTACAGATACATAATGGGCAGCAGTAATCCAGACTGCTGTTGTGCAGCTGGCTGCAGGTATGTCATTGGTGGTGGTGGACTGGATGGCTGTTGCTGCTGCATGGCTGGCTTCAGGCAGGTCACTGGTGGCAGCAGACTGAACTACTGCTGCACAGTCAGACGTGGGTACATCCAAGAACCAAGGTGCTGCTGCTGCTGCTGCTGCATGGCTGCATGTGGATACATCTACACTCCTGGAAATTGAAATAAGAACACCGTGAATTCATTGTCCCAGGAAGGGGAAACTTTATTGACACATTCCTTGTGTCAGATACATCACATGATCACACTGACAGAACCACAGGCACATAGACACAGGCAACAGAGCATGCACAATGTCGGCACTAGTACAGTGTATATCCACCTTTCGCAGCAATGCAGGCTGCTATTCTCCCATGGAGACGATCGTAGAGATGCTGGATGTAGTCCTGTGGAACGGCTTGCCATGCCATTTCCACCTGGCGCCTCAGTTGGACCAGCGTTCGTGCTGGACGTGCAGACCGCGTGAGACGACGCTTCATCCAGTCCCAAACATGCTCAATGGGGGACAGATCCGGAGATCTTGCTGGCCAGGGTAGTTGACTTACACCTTCTAGAGCACGTTGGGTGGCACGGGATACATGCGGACGTGCATTGTCCTGTTGGAACAGCAAGTTCCCTTGCCGGTCTAGGAATGGTAGAACGATGGGTTCGATGACGGTTTGGATGTACCGTGCACTATTCAGTGTCCCCTCGACGATCACCAGTGGTGTACGGCCAGTGTAGGAGATCGCTCCCCACACCATGATGCCGGGTGTTGGCCCTGTGTGCCTCGGTCATATGCAGTCCTGATTGTGGCGCTCACCTGCACGGCGCCAAACACGCATACGACCATCATTGGCACCAAGGCAGAAGCGACTCTCATCGCTGAAGACGACACGTCTCCATTCGTCCCTCCATTCACGCCTGTCGCGACACCACTGGAGGCGGGCTGCACGATGTTGGGGCGTGAGCGGAAGACGGCCTAACGGTGTGCGGGACCGTAGCCCAGCTTCATGGAGACGGTTGCGAATGGTCCTCGCCGATACCCCAGGAGCAACAGTGTCCCTAATTTGCTGGGAAGTGGCGGTGCGGTCCCCTACGGCACTGCGTAGGATCCTACGGTCTTGGCGTGCATCCGTGCGTCGCTGCGGTCCGGTCCCAGGTCGACGGGCACGTGCACCTTACGCCGACCACTGGCGACAACATCGATGTACTGTGGAGACCTCACGCCCCACGTGTTGAGCAATTCGGCGGTACGTCCACCCGGCCTCCCGCATGCCCACTATACGCCCTCGCTCAAAGTCCGTCAACTGCACATACGGTTCACGTCCACGCTGTCGCGGCATGCTACCAGTGTTAAAGACTGCGATGGAGCTCCGTATGCCACGGCAAACTGGCTGACACTGACGGCGGAGGTGCACAAGTGCTGCGCAGCTAGCGCCATTCGACGGCCAACACCGCGGTTCCTGGTGTGTCCGCTGTGCCGTGCATGTGATCATTGCTTGTACAGCCCTCTCGCAGTGTCCGGAGCAAGTATGGTGGGTCTGACACACCGGTGTCAATGTGTTCTTTTTTCCATTTCCAGGAGTGTATTTGCTTGGCTACTGCTGCATGGCCAGGTGAGAGTACATCCACAGAGGCGGCTGTATTATCGTCATCATCATCATCATGGAATGCAGAGTGGGCTGCATCATCATAGATTATGGTCATTGACCGGACTGTATCATCATCATCCTCGTCATCATGGGCAGTATCATCATCATGGGCAGCAGAGCGGGCTGCTGCTGCACACTGCCGCAGGTCAGCTGCTGCTCGGCATCCAAGTCAACCACACAGTATCTCCTCCATATCACGTGAACAGACAGAAAGAGGGGCAATATTAAGTATTATGCATAATAAAAAAACAGAGGTATAAGTATGTGTCGATAGCTTTTCTACTAACGTTAAAAATTAACCACTTCTGAATCAGTCAATGGAATCTTATAGGCCGCTATCCCCAGCAGTAGTCAGTGTGTGATTGACCTGAGCACTGAGTGCATCTAGAAACACACAAGGACACATCACGTTATTAATTCTTGCATGTAAATGTGTGTGTTAGTTTTGTTCAAAGAAGTAGGAGAATAACTACTATTATTGATATATTCTCCCCTTGATAACTGGAGTCATGTCCCATGTACTAATTCTGGAGAAAGGGGTCAGCAGATTGTACCAGGATTCATTACTGGGTTCATCTGCCCCCCTCCCAAGCCCCCAAATTCACAATTTTTACTCGTTCGCCGTCACTTTTATATCTGATTGAATGCTATACGAGTTTCGGATATATTTCACGAAAAACGATTACTTCTTCATGATAAATTCGTTGACTACCTTATGTAGACAGGTTGTTTATATCTATTACCTTATCTGAATGTGATCTCAGAGCGCATCACGTTAGTTGGGTTATACGACATGCCAGTAACCCCAAGCCAAGCAAAAAGAGCCCAGGACAAGCTGAACATAATCTGTTTACCATCAGTTGCGGACATATCAAAGGGTCATTCACTTTTGGGGAAAGCTCGTAGTTGTAGCAAGTATAAGTCTTGGTTTTCACTTCATTTACAGAAAATTACATGCATATTTGTGTTGGGATTTCTTGCATGAGGTGACTGGAAGTAAAGTATAATCTGTCAAACAAATACTAATAGTTTTCTCTTATAATCTGCGTATGTGTAAATTAACTATGCATCAAAGTGTTGTACTGTGTGGGAAGTGAAGATTTATTTGGAAAATTAACGACTTCCGACACACGAGCTGCAAACTGCACACTGAAATTAGAAAGTTTGTATTAGCAACGGCGGCAACTACATAAATATTCTGGGACATCGCCGAAACTTAACAAGTGAAAAGAAACAAGACATTTTTTTCCAAATCGTGACATAATACCACAAATCATTGCTTTGTAGATCTTTACAACCGAAAATAGTAATCAGTTTCTGATCAGTCATCTATTGAAAAGCCCCTGTCTCTCCCAAGGTACATGTATGGAATCAGTCAATTACTTGAGAAACAGAACTCCTGAGCAAGCATAGCAACTCTTAACTGATGAGAGTGAAACGAATATGAAAATCGACAAATCAATAAGTTATGTATTAATATACTTAAAAGATAAATATGAGTTACAAATATATTTGAAAATGAAATAAAAGAAAAATTCATTATTAGTTTAATGAATGCTGATTATTTTATGCATGTGTGTCTTTTAACTTATTACAGAAAAGGCAGCCAAAATTTGTCCATGAAACTCACACTAAATAGCTTTTCTGTTCAGTTATTAGTTTGTGTCACAACTGCATAAAGTATGACCCGCTTTAGAGGTGCGTGTATTTTGATTGAAAACATATTGCAAAAAGGTCTCTTGTATTTATCTTGTAGGCATAAGACAATGAGAAGATTATATTGATGGTTTTTGAATCAACTGCTAATTGTCTTCTTGAAGAACAATCTCAGGGAGTATCTCTCCATGCTCCAAAGCCATCCATCATGCAAGGTGGAGATCGAAAACCATTTTTGTATTGAAAACAATTATGTTCCTTGATTAAGCTGAGCTGTGACCACAAGTAGAGACTCCAGTTTGTTCTGTTTGTATTTGCCTTAACGCTGGGTATGTCAGTGTACGGCCCCGTATTACTTCAGAAACCAAAGCTCCTTATATTTATTCCAGAAGTCTTTGAGAACTTCATGTGTATATATCAGCTTGTCGATCGTAATATCCCGCAAAATATCATTTATGGTCCCTGGGCCATGTTGTGTCACCTTAGTCTTCTGAACCAAAACTTAAAAGAGTCACTACACTGAACCATGAAGCAGGACCAACAGACGAACGTACTTAGGGGTTCAAGAAGAAACATAGGGATTCAAGTAGGAATCAAATCCCAGAATTTAAAAATAATGGGACTGAACTGCTCATTTCTTATAAAATAAAAGTTTATTTAAGCAAATGAATTTGAGTGAAAATTTCCTTGAAACAAACGCTTCACAGTGGCATATAAATGAAAATGTCGACATTCTACAGTTAGTTACTAAACTAAACACTGTAAATTATTTGAGTGACACATGTGTCAAATTCATTGACTACTGTAACAAATAACTGAGAAAAAAGGAAAACATACATATACTTCAGGCTGTGTCCTAATATTCTCATGTTTCCAGGACAAAAAAAGACACTTCATTGAAAAATATGTATTTGTAAAAGTAAATGTGACTTTCTCATCATATTTGCCTCACACTCTAAGTAAATAGTAGGTTTATAGTTTGTATTATTAAAGTTAATGTAGCAACATAGTATTAACAATGAAACTGAAGTAGTAAAGTTTCTCACTAAAACAGGAAGTGTGTGTGTGTGTGTGTGAATTTCTATGGGGTCATACTGCTGAGGTCATTGGTCCCTAGACTTACACACTACTTAAACTACACTCATGCTCATAAATTAAGGATAATTGCAGAATGTGTTGCCAGACAATGTGGCACTATACAAAACTGGTGCTAATAGCATAGGCACATAGGGAACACACACGACACAGGTCTGATAGTCCACGGTATTGGAGACAACCATCCCGAAACACATGTGCAACAAAACGCCACTGTTTCCTGCGCATGTACCCCGACATCAATTTGGCTATGATCACCATGCATACATACACAGGCCGCACATTGTGTTGGCATACTCTGGATCAGGTGGTCGAGCAGCTGTTGGGGTATAGCCTCCCATTCTTGCACCAGTGCCTGTCGGAGCTCCTGAAGTGTCCTAGGGGTTTGAAGACGTGCAGCAATACGTCGACCGAGAGCATCCCAGACGTGCTCGATGGGGTTTAGGTCTGGAGAACAGGCAGGCCACTCTATTCGCCTGATATCTTCTGTTTCAAGGTACTCCTCCACAATGGCATCTCGGTGGGGCCATGCATTATCATCCACCAGGAGGAAGGTGGGACCCATTGCACACCTGAAAAGGCGAACATACTGGTGCAAACTGATGTCCCAATATACCTGACCTGTTACAGTTGCTCTGTTGGAGACATGCAGGGGTGTACGTGCACCAATCCTAATCCCGCCCCACATCATCAAATCATGACCTGCATACAGGTCCCTTTCAAGGATATTAAGGGGTTGGTATCTCGTTCCTGGTTCACGCCAAATGAAAAGGCGGCGAGAAGCACTGTTCAGACTATACCTGGACTCGCCCATGAACATAACCTGGGACCATTGTTCGAATGATCATGTACTGTGTTCTTGACACCAGGCTTTACAGGCTCTCCTGTGACCAGGGGTCAGTGGAATGCACCTTGCAGGTCTCTGGACAAATAAACCATGTCTGTTCAGTCGTCTGTAGACTGTGTGTCTGGAGACAACTGTTCCAGTGGCTGTGGTAAGGTCCTGAGCAAGGCTACCTGCAGTACTCCATGGCTGTCTGCAGGCATTGATAGTGAGATATCGGTCTTCTTGTGGTGTTGTACACTGTGAACATCCTGTACTGTAGAGCCTGGACACATTTACTGTCTGCTGGAATCGTTGCCATAATCTTGAGATCACACTTTGTGGCACACGGAGGGCCCATGCTACTACCTGCTGTGTTTGACCACCCTCTAGTCTCCCTAGTATTCTACCCCTCATAACGTTATCAATGTATGTTCTTTGAGCCATTTTCAACACACAGTCACGATTAGCACCTCTGTAAACGTCTGCACACTTACTCGCTGCACCATATTCTGACATGCACCAACACACCTCTGCGTATGTGGACGGGTGCCAGCACCACCGTGTCAATGACCGCAGGTCAAATGCTCCGCATGGTCATACCCCAAGGTGATTTAAACCCACAAACCGCCCACCAGAGCGTTGTTTCACCATGTATCAGCGTTATCCTTAATTTATGAGCATGAGTGTAACTTAAACTAACTTATGCTAAGAACAACACACACACACACCAATGCCCATGGGACGACTCAAACCTCCGACGGGAGGGGTCGCGCAATCTGTGACAGGGCGCCTGAGAATGCACGGCCACTCTGCGCGGCTGCTAAAAGAGCACTTCTGATAATATTTTTTTAGATAGAAAATAAATATGGTTGTATACCATTCTCTAAATGTTCAAATGGAGAGGCACACCTTCCCCTTTTCCTATGGAGCGGAAATCGCGAACAGCTCTTTTTTGTGCAAAGAAACAATACTAGGGGGTAGCTCAGGAAACAACCAAACGTTAACAGTAAGAGACTCCATAGGCATCGTGTTCCATTTTTGGAAGAAATGCGACAAACGCCAGTTTTATGTGAACTTTCTTACACTACACTCAAAAAAGTGATTCAAAGTAATCTTAAAATTTAGTTTTAAATCAAGCAGATGGAACCAGAAAATCTATAAATCAAAAACAAAACTTGCCTTGTGGTAGCTGTGTGTTCTACAGCAGATAAAAAGAATAAGGAGAGAAGTAGATTTCTTTGTTTGCTACCTGAAAAAATGTATATATTACATGTAACTTCATTTCTATACAAATTACATAATTACAAAAATGTTGAAATGGAGAGTGGAACGAGTGACTACTCGAAAATGTATAAGACAGAGTCGGCGACGAGACACGCAGCTACCGAGCCTGGAAAAATGACCTACCATTCCTCGAACTAAGATCGACCACGACTATTCATGGAACATGGACCCAATGTTCCAGAACAAGGACAAGCCACGACCAATCCAGGAATGAGGACTGCCTGAAACCTCTCTCAGAGAATATCCGTTCTTAGAAGACCTTCCCGAGTCCTTCTGTTCATTTCAGTGAACTGCTCCTCTGAAACAGTTCGTCTGCTAATGACCCACATCTAACAGGTACCCCAAATTGTTCTACTAAACTATTTTCTTTCCCATTCACTCACATCACAATTTTGAGTAAAGCAAATTGTGTTCCAATTCTAAATGTTAAAACAGTTTGTGACAGTTCGGCTGCTAACATTTTGGGCTACTGATAAGAATGAAAATTTTGTACTTGATGAGAAATGAACACCTCACCCCCAGAAAAAAAATTCCCGGCTCCAGGGATAGGTTGTGGTAATGGCATGACCCACACTGTTTAAGCAAGCGAACGACGACAAATGTCCCGACCGCCAATGGATCGCCGTTGTAGATTCATCATATTAAGCCCCCCCCCCCCCCCCAGTCAGTCAAGAACATTGCATAACAATATTGCACAATGGTATTGACGATCTACCCAGACTGCTCAATAATATTGTGGCAATAATACTGTGGTTCCTGGATGTTGGACGATAAAAACGCTGCTACTGTGATAATTGCTCTTTTTATGTGTTTGTGGTGGAACATTTGATACATCACTGGAAATGGCGCTCACTATACACTGGCGTTACCACACATAATCACTTATCCCCACCCCCACCCATCATCACGGATAAAGTTTTGCAGACACCTGTAACACCAGCATCAAAAAACAAAAAATGCAATGAGAGGCACATTTTCACCAAGTCAACGCTTACCTATTACTGTACACTATCTTGCTACTGGAAATTCTTTCGAAGACTTGATATTTACAAGTGGAATTTCACCCAGCAGTATTTGAGACATAGTTATGGAAATGTGTCAAGCAATAATATGTGCACACTAAATGAGTATGTAAATGTAAGCCAGAGATTAATATTTATACTGGTAGTTACTTTTATTCATGTTGTTGTTGTCCTCAGAGCTGAGACTGGTTTGATGCAGCTCTCCATGCTACTCTATCCTGTGCAAGCTTCTTCATCTCCCAGTACTTACTGCAACCTACAGCCTTCTGAATCTGCTTAGTGTATTCATCTCTTGGTCTCCCTCTACGATTTTTACCCTCCACGCTGCCCTCCAATGCTAAATTTGTGATCCCTTGATGCCTCAGAACATGTCCTACCAACCGGTCCCTTCTTCTTGTCAAGTTGTGGCACAAACTCCTCTTCTCCCCAATTCAATTCAATACCTCCTCATTAGTTATGTTATCGTCCGCCCCAGTAGCTGAGTGGTCAGCGTGACGGATTGCCGTCCTCTGGGCCCGGGTTCGATTCCCGGCTGGGTCGGAGATTTTCTCCGCTCAGGGACTGGGTGTTGTGTTGTGTTCATCATCATTTCATCCCCATCCGGCGTGCAGGTCGCCCAATGTGGCGCCGAATGTAATAAGACCTGCGATATGGCGGCCGGACCTGCCCCGCGAGGGGCCTCCCGGCCAATGACGCCAAACGCTCATCATCATCAGTTATGTTATCTACCCATCTAATCTTCAGCATTCTTCTGTAGCACCACATTTCGAAAGCTTCTATTCTCTTTTTGTCCAAACTATTTATTGTCCATGTTTCACTTCCATACATGGCTACACTCCATACAAATACTTTCAGAAACGACCTCTTGACACTTAAATCTATACTCGATGTTAACAAATTTCTCTTCTTCAGAAATGCTTTCCTTGCCATAGCCAGTCTACATTTTATACCCTCTCTACTTCGACCATCATTAGTTATTTTGTTCCCCAAATAGCAAAACTCCTTTACTACTTTAAGTGTCTCATTTCCTAATCTAATTCCCTCAGCATCACCCGACTTAATTCGACTACATTCCATTATCCTCGTCTTGCTTTTGTTGATGTTCATCTTATATCCTCCTTTCAAGACACTGTCCATTCCGTTCAACTGCTCTTCCAAGTCCTTTGCTGTCTCTGACAGAATTACAATGTCATCGGCGAACCACAACGTTTTTATTTCTTCTCCATGGACTTAAATACCTACTCCGAATTTTTCTTTTGTTTCCTTTACTGCTTGCTCAATATACAGATTGAATAACATCGGGGACAGGCTACAACCCTGTCTCACTCCCTTCCCCTTTATTCATAACTTTGCATTAATTATTTATTTTAAATCTTCCTTCATGGCTGTTCCCTGTATTTTGTGTCATATGATTCTTCATTGTTAACAGTTCTGTTTTTGTACTCATCTGGCTTAAAATGCCACAGTTCCGAAAATGATTCATACCTTTTTATGCAATCTAATAACCATGTTCTTTTGTCTTGTTTTGAACTCATTTACTGCACAACTACAACACCAAATCTAACCTGAGATAACCTCCTTCGTCTGTGTGACATGAGAGAGACATTACATTTCATGATGACTGCAACATATCAGTTTACAAATTTTCTTTACATGATACAATCTTTTTTATTACTACTTCATACCTAAAAATTCATCTATTGAGTAGAAGGAGATGACATTCAGAAATTCTTTTAATTTGTTTTTAATTGCTAGTCAGCTATCTCTCAGACTTTTAATGCTATTTGGTAAATGACCAAAGATTTTTATGGCAGCATGATTCACCCCTTTCTGTGCCAAAGTCAGATTTAACCCAGTATAGTGAAGTCATTCTTTGTTCTAGACTTGTAGCAACACACTTTGCTATTATTTTTGAATTGGGATGAGTTTTTAATAACAAATTTCATAACTGAATATATATATATATATATATATATATATATATATATATATATATATATATATATATATATATATATATAGTGATGGTACTGTTAATATTCCAAGTTGCTTAAGCTTCCGTCGGACGTGGCTGTTCAGACTGATACATGTCGATATTTGCTGTAAATTATTTATCAGCCATTGGCAACACTGGCGTCTTCTCGCTAGTAGCTTCCCTTCTCCAAACGCTTTCTAATGTTGTGTGCTTCTGTGCCAACACAACTGCTCTGATGTCGAGATATTTGATGATTGCTCAGTTTGAAACACCGTGCCCATTCCCATTACATTTCAACAGATAATTACTGTGATTATCAACATAACTTAGTAAGTAGTAGAAACCTAATTTAGAATGTAAAATACACTTACATTCTTTTTGGAGCGTTTAGTCGTCTTTTACAGTTGTCTGAATATCAAGTATCAAATTAATACACCGCGCCCGATTGCGTTTTTTATAGGCATTTGTAAGGGTCTACGGGTTGTACACAGCCGCACGGTACTTAACACGCGCGCGCCAGCCGACCTATCTGGAATGCTGACAATTTGCTTGGTCAGTACACGTGCGTCCAGCCATAGTGCAATGCAGGGAGTAAGCCACTGGCTACCGTCCGCAGCGCACCATATTAACTAGCGTGGCAACGGGCGCGAGTATGTCTATTTTCTTAGTTCACTATGGACACTTTCGATATGACCATAATTAGGATGTCACACACAGTGATGATGGGTGCACGTAGCATGCGTGTTTCATAATCAGCCTTTGTTAACTAAACTGTTTAAACTTATCTCTCTGTGTTCGCATATTGCTGTACCTCAAGGACCCACCGCTTACAAATCCTGACAAATACTTCGTGTAATTATCATCTGGGGCAACAACACAAACAATCCCCTTATAGAAGTGGTGTCAGCATGGACATAATTATGGAAAATCTACAGTCCTGAAGAGGTGCAGCACGACGTGAAATTCGAGCAGCAGCAGCAGCATGAACATCTTCCGTTTACGCGGGGACATCCAACGCTGGAATTCAGGTTGGTCTGCTCCAGGTTGGCTAGAATACGAAAGGCAGTGATGGAGTTTTATTTTACATTTGAGTGACTCATTGGCGTTAAATTAGACGAAATGTCACAATCCAGTCAGAGTAACGTTGTCGATCTAAAAACTATTATTAATGAACTGCAAGAAGAGATTCGGCAGTTAAAAGCAGAAAGAAGCAAGTGTAACATTCAGAAAGACTTGTCAAATGACAGTTCATGCAGTACAAGTACAATTACAATAAAGAATTTTTCCTTATTGCCATCAGTACCAGTGTTTAGCGGAAACCCGAAGATGACGTGAAAGTGTTTTTTCGTAAACTTGAAGATGGTCCCCTGTTAGGATCCTGGACAGATTCCGGTCAGCTAGTGGTTGCCAAATTAAGAATTCAGGGATCAGCGCAAGATTTCATAGCGCGGAGCCTACTTGCATGAAAACAGAAGATTACAATGAGTTTAGAACGGTTGTTTTTCAGAGGTTTAAACGCAAAAACGACATCAGATTTTACATAGAGCAACTTCACAGTTTGCGAATGCGACGAGACGAATCTATCGAGCAGTTTGCCGACAGAATTCGCAACATCAACGCTCAAACGTACGAGTTAGTAGAAGATGAAAATGAAAATCGCATTCAGTTGTTCGAAGTCGACCAGAGAGCTTTGGACACATTAATAATTCATGGGTTGCACGGAGAGGAAGTAAGCAAAGCTGTTCGATTAGCATGATGTAAAACGTTTCAGGAAGCAGTAGAATCAGCTGTTGGTTTAGTTGAAGCACTAAGACGACCAAGCAGCAACAAGAACGCAGAGTTTTCAACACAACAGTACAATGCTACAGATGCAGCAAGCTGGGTCACAAGCGTAAGGATTGTAAAGAGAATCGAATCTGCTATTAGTGCGGGATGCAGGGTCATTTTCGAGAGATTGTCACTACAAGAAGAAAGGTCATGCGAACTACAGACAATCTGGCAGATCTTTAAACGAGTACGGGGACGTATGGGCCACCAATCCGTAGGCCCGCTGCCAGAGACAGTGATTCCTGTTAGTCCCAGCGAAAATCAGACCGAAAATGAAAAAGTGATAGGTGCTGTATATCGTGGGAGAAACATCAAACTACGTATTGACACAGGAGCACATACCTCATTAATGTGGTGTTTCATAGATAAACGGGATAAATTGAAAACGCCGCTATTAAAAGTGCGAGGGTTAAACGGACGAAAACTACGTAACTATGGAGCAGTTGACGTAGAATTAATTCTTGGCGAAGGCCAAGATGAAGGTGAAAATAAAGATAAAGATAAATACACAGCAAGGGTGCAAGTGGCTTCAAACATCGAAAAGCATAACGACGGTGTACTTGGATTTGATTTCTTATCTGCTAACGAGGCAGAGATATTTGTCCCAGGGAAAAAGATGAGACTAGGCCGTAGCAACTACAACCTAGGAAATCGTTTTCAGATCGTACTCAAAGGAACAGCAATACTGTCGTCGTGGGAATGGACCGCTCAAATGATGCATCAGTACAAACCGCCTGAGTCGGTGTTCAAATTGATCATCTTCAGCAAATTCCCAAGGGAGCAGGAAACACAATCTACGATGAAGTTGAGTCACCCCAATGCAAGGATGAAACTTTGTTATTAATTGAGCGATCTGGGAAAAGTGAGTTACCGGTATTGGATACAATGCATTGTTATGTTGCTGGAAGTTTAGGTGTCGCTACAATGGTGAGGCAGAATGTCGGAAAAGTCCCGGTTACAATAACGAATATGAGCAATGAGGATGTTGTTTAACCACGAGGAACGAAAGTTGCTGAAGTGTCGAGCGTAAGTAAAAGTGATGTAATACAGATTCCAGATGAGGTAACAAATGCTGCAGTTATAAACACAGATTTTTGTAAGAGTACTGCAAAATTACAGCGAGGAGACGAAGTTAATAATGAACTGAAGCGCAAGATTTGGAAGAAGATAGAACATTTGACAGCTGGTGAACGGAAGATTTTAGAGTCTCTTTTGTTGGAGTATGCAGATTTTTTCCGAGAACGTGCAAATGTACCTGTCACTCATATAGTTCAGCATCGTAGTCATACCGGGGAAGCAGACCCAAACACAGAAACCTTACCAAATACCATTTAGTCGAAGAGAGTTGGTAGAAGAAATGATTAAAGAACAATTAGAAGCCGAAATTATAAAACCAAGAGATCCTTCAGACCTACCATGGTGTTTGCCTGTTGCAATTGTAAAGAAGAAATCAATTTCTCGAGAACCACAGTTCCGTTTTTGTGTTCATTACCGACCTCTGATTGCTATGACCACACCCAACATTTACCCCTTACCATATTTGGTGGAAGCCTTGGATTACTTGGGCAGATGTCAAATTTTTTCAGTATGTGATTGAACAATTGGTTATTACCAGTTGACAGTGCATTCAGATGATCAAGTAAAAACTTCATTTGCAACAGCAACAGGAGTATACAAGTATCTTCATATTTCGTTTGGACTTCGTAATGCTCCAGCTACATTTCAATGCCTGATAGATTCAGTTTTACGAGGGCTCACCCCAACACAAACACTTGTTTACCTTGATGATGTTATAATTTTTGGTGAAAACATGAAGCAGCATACTGAGAGACTACAAGCTGTTTTTGAGAGTATAAGAAGCATAAACCTGTCTTTATCAATAGATAAATGTCATTTTGCACAAAGTTTAAGTTAACTACCTTGGTCATGTTATAACCAGTGAAGGTGTTCAACCTGATCCAAAATTAATTGCAGATGTAAAGAATATTCCTGAACCACAGAATTCGAAAGAACTACAATCATTATTGGGATTTTCAAATGTCTACAGGCGATTTATAGCCGGCTTTGCGAATATAGCACGTCCAATGACACATCTGCTGAAGAAAGGAGCCACATTTAATTGGTCGACAGAGTACAAAAAGGCAATGGAAGAACTTAAAACTGTTCTAACCACAGCCCAGTGTTAGCGTATCCAGATTTCAGTAAACCGTTTATTCTTTCAACAGTTGCATCCAATTTTGCCATAGATGCAATCTTGTATCAAGAAGTTGATGGTCATGAACATTCAGTCTCATTTGCTTTCAGACAATTAAACGAAGCAGAATGTAATTACACTGCTACTGAGAAGGAGTTTCGTGCTTTGGGTTTTGGTATAACATCTAACAGATGTGTCTTAACAGGAAGAGAATTTACGGTTATTACAGATCACGCCACACTTAAATGGTTATTGAGCTTAAAGGATCCAAGTTGCAGATAAATTCATAGGCTTTAAGACTGAGTGAATACCAATTTAAGGTTATGCACTGACCTGGTAAGCAACATGTGAATGCTGATGCAATGAATCGAAAAGTCAATGATTGTGTTACAATAAGTCAAGAAGAAGAGTTAAAGGCAGCTCAGGAAGAAGATCCATAATGCAAATTATGGAAAAATGATCAACGTTTTGTCGAAATAGATGGATTATTGTACACAATCACTAGTAAAGAAAACCGCCTAGTTATTCCAGAAAGCATGAAAGAGCAAATCAAGAGAGAACAACACGATTCTTTATTATCTGGACATTGTGGTAAAAAAAGCAACAAAATTTAAAATAACTCAAATGTTTTGGTGGCCGAGCCGCGGCGCTGACATTTGTTTCACAATGTGGTTCCTGTCACAGACAGAATAATGTAGCAAAAAGTAGAGCACCATTGCAAGAACTGCCAGAAACAAGTGAACCATTTGAACGAGTAGCACTAGATGCCGTAGGGCCGTTGCCTAAGACAAAAGATGGAAACAAATACATATTGACGGTGTTAGATCATTTCTCTAGATACCTTCTCATGATACCAATACCTGATCAGAGTGCTGAGACTATAGCTAAAGTTTTTTTAAAAGAATGGATTCTTATGTTTGGATCATCATTGAGTATAATTAGTGACAAAGGAACGAATTTTAACAGTGAATTACTTAAACAGACTTGTAAGCTCATGCAAATAACTCAGTTAAGGACTACACCAGCGCACCCTGAAGGAAATGGAAGACTCGAGCGAGTCCACAGAACAATTATGAAAATGGTTAGCCATTATGTGAGTAGCAAAAATGACAGTTGGGATGTCTGTTGACTGTACTTGGTAAATTGTTACAATGCCAAAATGCACAGCACAACTGGCCTAAGTCCATATGAGATCGTCTACGGAAGAAGACTGCATTCACCCTTGCACGATCGACTGCCGGAATCAGTAATGAAATCGTAAGGGATCTAGTACACCAGCTAAGCTTGCTGAAGAAAGGATTGTCTTTCTTCAGCAAGCAAGACAACACGACCATCAAGCAGCTGTGCCACAGTATCGAGTTGGAGATCTTGTGTATCTGAGCTACGTGGTGTGAAAGAAGAGTCAAGCAAAAAGTTCAAGAAGTTTTGGAAGGGACCATATCCACTCTAGGAAGTGTTGTCGCCAGTCACCCTTAAGCTCCAACTGCCCTTTCGTTCAATTGTCTTTCATGTCAATCGTGTAAAGCCATTTCTGGGTAGATTTCCTGTAGTATCGCAAGACGACGAGGACCGACCTTGAGTCAGACCTGCTGTTCTCAAATCCAGGAAGCGAGAATCGCGAGGTCTCATTTCAGACTTTGAGGCCAAGGCATCGCCACTTTCTGAGCGATCCTGTTGGAGACACCCCTACAATCTACATACCCGTGTGTAATGTGTGAGACTGCAATGTGTGTGTGTATTTCAGCCATGTGCTTATGTGAATGTGTTGTGAAAATTTAGTATTGACGCTATGGCATGAGTGCACAAGTGAAACTAAACCTTTTATTGCACAGGTTGCCACAAAAAACTCATTTATTTCATTTGCATTCTTAACTCTATTATTTGGAACTAATTAACAATGTTCTTTTTTATTCTAATGATTGCTATGATAGCGTATTCTACTAATGCTGTAATAATAATACCATAGAGTACAAGTATTTTATTTGAACCACGATCAGACATGGTAGTTTCAACAAGTAATGCAAAACTTGTCCTCAAGTACAATCTGAGTGAAATACAGCAACAGTTCAATTCTGGAAAGAAGCAAATTGATATAATTCGTTCTGATAGGGTTGTCATTGTTGTGGTCTTCAGTCCAGAGACTGGTTTGATGCAGCTCTCCATGCTACTCTATCCTGTGCAAGCTTCTTCATCTCCCAGTACCTACTACAACCTACATCCTTCTGATTTTGTTTAGTGTATTCATCTCTTGGTCTCCCTCTACGATTTTTCTACGATTTTTACCCTCCACACTGCTTTCCAATACGAAATTGGTGATCCCTCGATGCCTCAGAATATGCTCTACCAACCGATCCCTTCTTCTAGTCAAGTTGTGCCACAAATTTCTCTTCTCCTCAATTCTACTCAATACCACCTCATTAGTTATGTGATCTACCCATCTAATCTTCAGCATTCTTAGCACGACATTTCAAAAGCTTCTATTCTCTTCTTGTCCAAACTATTTATCGTCAATGTTTCACTTCCATACATGGCTACACTCCATACAAATACTACCAGAAACGACTTCCTGCCACTTAAATCTTCACTCGATGTTAACAAATTTCTCTTCTTCAAAAGCGCTTTCGTTGTCATTGCCAGTCTACATTTTATATCCTCTCTACTTCGACCATCATCAGTTATTTTGCTCCCCAGGTAGCAAAACTCATTTACTGCTTTAAGCGTCTCATTTCCTAATCTAATTCCCGCAGCATCACCCGATTTAATTCTATTACATGTTGTCTACTCCGGGGGCCTTGTTTCGACTCAGGTCTTTCAGTGCTCTGTCAAACTCTTCACGCAGTATAATATCTCCCATTTCATCTTCATCTACGTCCTCTTCCATTTCCATGATATTGTCCTCAAGCACATCGCCCATGTATAGACCCTCTATATTCTCCTTCCACCTTCCTGCTTTGCCTTCTTTGCTTAGAACTGGGTTTCCATCTGAACTCTTGATATTCATACAAGTGGTTCTCTTTTCTCCAAAGGTCTCTTCAATTTTCCTGTAGGCAGTATCTATCTTACCCCTAGTGAGATAAGCCTCTACATCCTTACATTTGTCCTCTAGCTATCCCTGCTTAGCCATTTTGCACTTCCTGTCGATATCATTTTTGAGACGTTTGTATTTCTTTTTGCCCGCTTCATTTACTGCATTTTTGTATTTTCTCCTTTCATCAATTAAATTCAATATTTCTTCTGATACCCAAAGGCTTCTACTAGCCCTCGTCTTTTTACCTATTTGATCCTCTGCTGCCTTCACTATTTCATCCCTCAAAGCTACCCATTCTTCTTCTTCTGTATTTCTTTCCCCCATTCCTGTCAATTGTTTCCTTATGCTCTCCCTGAAACTCTGTACAACCTCTGGTTCTTTCAGTTTATCCAGGTTCCATCTCCTTAAATTCCCACCTTTTTGCAGTTTCTTCAATTTTAATCTACAGTTCATAACCAATAGATTGTGGTCAGAGTCCACATCTTTACCTGGAAATGTCTTACAATTTAGAAACTGGATCCTAAATCTCTGTCTTACCATTATATAATCTATCTGATACCTTTTAGTATCTCCAGTGTTCTTCCACGTATACAACCTTCTTTCATGATTTTTAAACCAAGTGTTAGCTATGATTAAGTTATGCTATGCGCAAAATTCTACCAGGCGGCTTCCTCTTTCATTTCTTAGCCCCAATCCATATTCACCTACTATGTTTCGTTCTCTCCCTTTTCCTACTCTTGAATTCCAGTCACCCATGACTATTAAATTTTTGTCTCCCTTCACTGCCTGAATAATTTCTTTTATCTCATCATAAATTTCATCAATTTCTTCATCATCTGCAGAGCTAGTTGGCATATAGACTTGGACTACTGTAGTAGGCATGGGCTTCATGTCTATCTTGACCACAATAATGCGTTCACTATGCTGTTTGTAGTAGCTTACCCGCACTCCTATTTTTTTATTAATTATTAAACCTACTCCGCATACCTCTATTTGATTTTGTATTTATAACCCTGTATTCACCTGACCAAATGTCTTGTTCCTCCTGGCACTGAACTTCACTAATTCCCACTATATCTGACTTTAACCTATCCATTTCCCTTTTTAAATTTTCTAACCTACCTGCCCGATTAAGGGATCTGACATTCCACACTCCGATCCGTAGAACGCCTGTTTTCTTTCTCCTGATAGCGACGTCATATTGAGTAGTCCCCGCCCGGAGATCCGAATGGGGGACGATTTTATCTCCGGAATATTTTACCCAAGAGGACACCATCATCAATTAACCATACAGTAAAGCTACATGCCCTCGGGAAAAATTACGGCTGCAGTTTCCCCTTAATTTTAACGGTTCACAATACCAGAACAGCAAGGCCATTTTGGTTAGTGTTATAAGGCCAGATCAGTCAATCATCCAGACTGTTGCCCCTGCAACTACTGAAAAGGCTGCTGCCCCTCTTCAGGAACCACACGTTTGTCTGGCCTCTCAACAGGCACCACTTTGTTGTGGTTGCACCTATGGTACGGCTATCTGTATTGCTGAGGCACACAAGCCTCCCCACCAACGGCAAGGTCCATGGTTCTTGGAGGGGGGGGGGGGGTAATGATACAATTTTGGAAATGTGTACATCTTGGTATAATAACTGGATCTCAGCCAAAATGCAGGTAGAGTCTACATTTGCTAATTATGAACAAGAGATTCACTGTTTTTTAAAGCTTTTGCCATACCGAACTTTAATTAGACATAAACGTACCTGGTTTGATTTTGGAGGGAGTATCCTTCGTACTGTATTTGTTACTTTAACTAGTTCAGTTCTACTGGAAGTTAAATGCAAAATATTAGCTCTTGAACAACAGTCCAGTACAGATTCAACTAAGCTTTTTAATGAAATTATTGTATTACAGAATATGCAAAGAACCATTACTAACCACACAGCTTTCATTGAACAGATTGTAAAGCAATTTATCTCACATTTCCACGTAATTAGTAATGAAATGAACGCAAATATCTAAGAACTATTCCAAGGATTAAATGCTGTGAGTGCACACTTAGATTTAAACACTCTTTCGTTAAGGATTACTGATAATTTATGAAATGCTAGAATTGATGCCTTTAACTTAAGGACAGCCTTAGAAAGTTGTTCAAATGACCGTTTGAGGAGTGTACTACTACATCCAGAACAATTTTTGCAGATCCTGCTATCAATTGAGCAAAAGCTAGATGCAATCTGTACTATGATTTACCCTGTTAACTCCTACAATTTATACAATTACTGTAAGTTAGCCACCACACACTCTTTAATGATTGAAGATGAATTAACTGTTATTGTTTCTATACCCTTTGCTAGATCAAAGCATAATTTTGAAATGTATACAATTTATGCTTACCCTGTGAAATCGAGACAGGCAGGTATTCATGTAAAGTACATACTGAATGATTATCTACTGATAAGAAAGGATCGAAGATATTTTGTGTCCCTGAATGAAAATGATTTGCATATGTGTAAATGTAGTCATAAGTTAACTTGCCCTGAATCAGCGGTATTCTTAGACAGTAGAGTGTACAGCTGTGAGAAAGAATCGCTTATGCATCATTCCCCAAGAGATGATTGCCCTAGAATTTTAACTCATCTTTATCATCCATTTCTTAAACGATGTTCTGAAGTTATAATTTTCTCATGTAACTCCAACCTTGGTGTCACATTTACATGTAAAAATTGTGATACACCTGAGCTACCCTTTACACTCAAACTGAGTAATAGTGGATTAATCTTGAATGCCACACATTGTGATAGATCATGTGATCTATTTGATATGCCTAGTGTATTGCCAAATACATTTCATGCAACTGGACATTTGTCATTAATGAGAATGTTATCTGTTTATCATAATGATTCATACATATTAACATATGGAAAGCATTCCTTATCAAGCTTTTCTGAAGACAATAATTTAATTAAGGATATCCATGAAAATTTGATTTCTTCCAATAATGAGTTAAACTTCATTGAAGCAGCAAATAGAATCAAGTTCAAATAGTTCAAATGGATCTGAGTACTATGGGACTTAACTTCTGAGGTCATCAGTCCCCTAGAACTTAGAACTACTTAAATCTAACTAACCTAAGGACATCACACACAACCATGCCCGAGGCAGGATTTCAACCTGTGACTGTAGCAGCAGCTTGGTTCTGGACTGAAGCACCTAGAAAAGCTCAGTCACAGCAGCTGGCTAGAATTAAGTCCTTCGATTAATCCAGTAATGTTAATGCATACTTGATTGTCAGTATTGTGTTTTTATCTCTTTTATTGATTTGTCTTTTATCAACAGTATTTGTCATGTACGAAATTGTCATCCTGAATGCACGGTTCTCTATAGTGTATGTTACTGTGTCTGCAAGTGAAATACATGTTGCAATGACTTCTGATGCCACAAATGGCGAAATAGATTCATAACGTCCAGGGGGCCGTTTTGAGCCACCTATGGTTGCTCTTTTTCTTTGGGGAGAGTGATGTAACGGTCTACGGGTTGCACCCAGCCGTACGGTATGTAACACGCGCTCGCCAACCAACCTATCAGGAATGCTGACAGTTTGCTTGGTCAGTTCATGTGCGTCCGGCCGCAGTGCGATGCAGGGAGTAAGCCACTGGCCACCATCCACAGTGCGCCATATTAACTAGGGTGGCAACGGGCGCGAATATGTCTCTTTTCTTAGCTCACCATGGAGCCTTTCGATATGACCATAATTAGGATGTCACACACAGTGATGATGGGTGCACTTAGCATGTGTGTTTCATAATCAGCCTTTGTTAACCAAACTGTTTAAACTTATCTCTCGGTGTTTGCATATTGTTGTACCTCAAGGACCCACCGCTTACAAATCATCTGGGGCAACAACACAAACAACCCCCTTACAGATTTTATGATTTTAGGTGGGATATACATCATGATGGCAGGTTATATTGTCAACCCAAATCATATTCCAGAAATCCGGAAGATGTTATTCAAAGAGGGTAATAATGAATTTCAAGGGGATTTTGAGACGAAGTGGACACATATGGCGATGATGTAGTAGAAGTCTGGCCGCCGGAATATTCAGAAACAGAGGTAGACGACAGTGAAGATGACAAGGAAGTACTTGAGGAAAACGGTCATTGCTGTATTGGAAGGGACAAAGAGACAAAATGGAATGAACCACCATCGCAGAGAGTACGATTCAGGGATCTCAATATTATTTGGAAGTTACCTGGACCTATAAGTGCGGCAAAGGTTCCGAGAACGCCTTTGGAATGCTGGAATTGCCTCATAGATGACCAAATCTTATCTATTACAGTTTAGTGTACAAATCAGTATACTGAGAGCGTCAAAGCTTTATTCCAGCGTGAGAGAGACGTAAAACAAATAGACATTATTGAATTGAAGCCCTTCATCGGTCTCGTTTTTAGTTGGAGTAAACAAATGTAACAGACAAAGCTTAGACGATCCGTGGAAAACTGATGGGGATGGCATTGAGAAATTTCGCCTTGTAATGAACATAGAACGTTTCAAATTCGTTTACAGTCTCTTAGATTTGACAATCGTGCAACTTGCGATGAAAGGAGTCAATTAGACAAGATAACAGCGATTCGGGAAATATTTTCTATATTCAACAGAACTACCAGAAATCGTATACCCTAGGAGAAATCTTTACTGTAGATGAGAAACTGAAAGGATTCTGTGGAAGGTGCAGTTTTCGCCAATATATACCTAGCAAACCAAACAAATATGGGATTAAGATATATGCTCTTGTAGATTCCCAAATATTTTACCTGATAATTTGGAAATATACGCTGGGATGCAACTAGAAGGATTATATCATGTAAGCAATAAACCTGCAACAATGTGAACCTATTTATCAGTCAGGTCGAAATGTCACTGCAGACAACTGGTTTACTAGTATTGGCTTGATAGAGGAATTACAAAGGAAAAATCTTTTTTTGTTGGAGCTATGAGGAACAACAAGCATGAGATTCCTCCAGAGTTTGCTACCAGTAAAGGAAGGGCTGCAAACAGTTCATTTTTTTTGGCTTCAAGAAAGGATGTACTCTTGTTTCCTATGTTCCTAGAAAGGGGAACTCTGTGACCCTAGCATAAATTTTGCACGACGACAATTCAGTAAATGCTGACATTTGAGATAAACTACAGCCATCGATTGTAACATTTTATAGTAGTACCAAAGGTGGAGTCGACACTATGGATAAGTTAACCTTTTCGTACAATGTTGCAGGAAACGTGCGCCATTGGCCCATGGTTATACTTTTTGCAGTGATCAATATGAGTGGAATCAATGCACAAGTAATCTATACAATGAGAGTTGTATCAGAAGAAAAGGATTCCTGAAACAATTATCTCATGCATTAGTTCTGCCTCACTTGGTTGAAAGAAGTTTGGACATGACAGGAGTTCACAGGGTTCTTCTACAGAGGCTACAACATTACAGGCCAACATGCGAAGATGAAGCAAAAGACGAAATCAGAAAAGGAGAATAAACAACTGCAAGCAAGAGGAAAAGGTATAATACCTGCACAGTAAGGAAAAACCTGACAAAATAATATTGCAAAATGTGTCAAAAGCCAATCTGTTTGATGCGCTTTGAACCTGTTTGTCTGACTGTGGTAAAATTCCTCATATGTTACTGCAGTCCAAAAGTAATGATGATACAACTGAATAAGTAATGTTACCATTGTTATTGTGCCATAATGTCATCTTTGACTTTCTGTAAACATATTTGTCATTTATAATGAGTTTAATAAGTGAAATGTAATAACGAAACAAGTGAAAAAAGGCAATATTATCATTTGTTACCGCAATCCAACACTGACAAAAATAAATCTGAATGAATAATATTTCTATTGCTGTTGTGTTCTTATGTCTTCTTTGTCTTTCTTTAACGATATTATTAATTTATTGTGTGTTTTGTTAATGAAATTTAATAAATATTCACGTGACTAAGCGATATGATCAATTTGATAAAATATGCATAGTAGGCTAATTTACTGATATGTTTATCATCAAATTTTGCAATAACCCTAATAGCATAAGTAGCTGAACCTAAACGTTTCGCCAGATCAACAATGTGTTTCTTCCAGTTAAATTTCTCATCAATGTACACATCCAGAAATTTTGAATATTCTGCCTTAGCAACAGACTTCTATTCAAAGTCTGTTTACTGTACAGAACTGTATATAATGTGCTTGCTCAAAACTTAATGAGAGTCCCTTTGCAGAGAACCACTTAATAATTTTCTGAAAGACATTATTCACAATTTCCTCAGCTAATTCTTGTATGTTGGGTGTGATTACTTGCATCATCAGCAAAAAGAAGTATCTTTGCATCTTCATTAACATAGAGTGACAAGTCATTATTATATACATAAAGAACAATAAGGTACTCAAGACTGAATCCTGTAGGACACAATTCTTGATATCTCCCCATACCAGAATACATAAGCTTATCTAGAAGAATTTCATGATTCACGTAGTCAAAAACTATTGAGAGATCACAAAATACCTCAATGGAGGACGTTCGGTTATTCAGAGCATTTCATATTTAATCAGTGAAAGCATATAAAGCATTTACTACTGAAAAGCCTTTCTGAAAACCAAACTGATATTTTGTTGATACTTCATTTTTACAAATATACGACACTACTCTTGAATACATTACTTTTTCAAGAATCTTTGATAAAGCTGTCACAAGTGGTTGTTAGCAATTTTATCAAATTGCATAGTTATTGCCTCTTCTGTATACAGCCTTGCATTTTCTAATGAACAGCTGGATCCTATTTTCACTACAGCACTTAAAAATGATTATTAAATTTTTTTCTGCTTCTCATTTTTTGTTATCAAACTTTTCACTGAGTTTAAATATATATAAAAACAAAGATGAGGTGACTTACCAAACAAAAGCGCAGGCAGGTCGATAGACACACAAACAAACACAAACGTACACACAAAATTCAAGCTTTCGCAACAAACTGCTGCCTCATCAGGAAAGAGGGAAGGAGAGGGGAAGACGAAAGGAAGTGGGTTTTAAGGGAGAGGGTAAGGAGTCATTCCAATCCCGGGAGCGGAAAGACTTACCTTAGGGGGAAAAAAGGACAGGTATACACTCACACACACGCACATATCCATCCACACATACAGACACAAGCAGACATAAATATGTCTGCTTGTGTCACTAAAATTTGCAATTGTTAAATCATTTATTGAACATACTATTTTGGATGACTATTTTGCATTACTCTATACAGCTATGTCGTATGCTGTAACTAGCTGTGCATCTTGATCAGAAAGACCATTCCTAACACGTAAACTTTTATTTGATTAAATTTATCATGGTCTATAAAAAAATTATCTATCAGTCTGCTGCTTTCTTGTTCTACCCAAGTAGGAAAATCAATAACTGATATCAGACTGAAAAAACTAAGTAATACTTCAATATCATGCTTTCTATCAGACTCTTACAGAAAATCTACATTGAAATGCCCACAAAGAATAATATACATCCTTCTGTCTGACAGATAGCATATCAAAGAATCCAAGTTTTTCAGAAATAGCAGTGGGGGTCTGTACACAGTGGCAATTATAAAAGTACCATTATTTTGATTAAACTCATGGGCACATGCCTCTACATGTTGCCCAATACAATTTTTTTTTCGTTTCTAAATTTTTCACACTTTGATAAAATTTTAACATATATGGGCACTCCTCCTCTCCCCATGGTGTCTCCACCTACATCTGCTGAAAGCTTATATCCACCTACATTTAGCTTTTCCATATCTGTGATTATATGATGTTCAGATATGCATTGTACATCTATTGCACCCTCGGTTTCTAAATTTTCTAAACAAACGAGAAGCTCATCTACTTTGTTCCTTGATCTGATGCTGTATAATAACTTTATTTTTCACTGACTTTTATGAGAGTATTATGATATACTAACATTATTTTTCACTGTAGTTTTATGAGAATCTTGTGATATTTTTACTTCTCTAGCACCTACCTGTCAGAGCTTCTCATAAAGCTTCACTTCATTCAATGTCGAATCATTGGACACTCATCTAAAAAAGAGGGACTCCCATTAGCGTCGATGCCCCCCTCCTCCCCCACCTTTAAGATTTTGCTGTCATCCCACCCAATTTACCCTTCCCTTTCCTACTGAGATGCAGGCTGTGGATTGTGAAGCCCCACATACCAATAGCATCAACAGGAACCAAACCTACAAACCTATGCCTGACAAAGTAGCTGCCTATAGTAGCTGATCTAACTCGATACTGACTCTCCTGCCAGTGTTAAATTAGTGCTGACCATACCACACGAAAGCAGGCACCAAGCCAACATTTGTATGGTTCATTGCAGATGCTATATTTACCAGGTCATACTCAATATTGTAGCCCTGATCCTTATCAATATTGTTTCCTGCTCCACCCACTATCACAACAGGATCCTGCTTTGTAAAACCATTGCACAAGGATCCTACATCCACTATCACTTGGATAAGACATGTACTGGGCTTGAAAAAACTTGTGACTGGTACCTATCACGTAATCTTTCCTGCAAGATCTGGCCCACACGTCTTCCATGGCTACTACCTAACAACTGGACATTCCTTCTACTTTCTACTTTTTTGAAACACATAGTTGGTGAAAGTCTGTTGAGTATTAACTACACTTACATCTACATGACCATCTTTCTTAGTTAACTGAGGTAACAAGGCAAATCTATTGTTGGTACCAATGATGAAACTGTCAGATACTGTTCTTTATTTGTACTGTACCTTGCTACCACTTCCCATCTGTCTTCGCCCTTCTCCCCTTAATCTCATCAGTTGCTCCTTAGCACTATCCAGTTCACTCTTAAGAGCTCTAGTCTTCCCTGTCACAACAGATGGTTACATGTCTATATCACCAAGATGGCCGCCAAGTGAGATCACAGGTATTTTCTTCGTCTGCTAAAAGAAGTTATTTAAGAGGAAATAGTGTCAAATTTAAATTTTCTTTTTGTACACTTGCTGTAGTGTTCGCTTTTGTCACACAACCGAATAATTGGCGTCCCAGCAGCGCTTGTTCTTGAAAAAACTTGTTCTTTAGCTGAAGTCTCGATAATCGCGAATAGCCCGAAATTTTTCGTGACAAACAAAAAAAATTCTATTCATGTTTTCTTGATAGTGCAAAATTCGTTTAAAAAAAGATGCTACTAGTTTCATCAGTGTATATTGTCGCAATAAAAGTCTAATTAAACATTTCCACAAATTTCGTATTGTTTACTAGTTAGATAGACGCGATCTAGGCCTAAATTTTTCAAGTTATAAACCTTTTAAAAACCTGACCAAACACACCAGATTACATAAATTCTGTAAAAGCAAATGAATTACAGATTCATTTTTCTGTCATTGGATCTCTAAATCTGTACAAAAAAAAAACCACCGCACATAAGACCTTTGTGTGGTTTTTTTGTTTACACACAGCCAATCTCGCGTCCTTGACAAACTTAATTATTCTTTCGGAACTGACCATGAATGAGAAATGTGGGAGCTGTTATAGGGTAGTGAGTAGAGGGATTTGTTGCCAATCTCGTAGGAACTATTTTCGCTGGGGGGGGGGGGGGGATGCAGTGTGGAGAAAGTTGGGAGAATAGAAGAGGCTCTCTCCTGGAACTGCAGAGTATGCAGTAGGAACATTTTGATTGGTGAACAGGAAAGGAAAATCTGTGCCCTTCAGGCACAGTTGGAGGAAGCAAGGAAGGAACTCATAAGGATCAAGGGAGATAGGGGGCAGGAGGGTGGCTGAGGACTGGCAGCTGGTAGGAGGATAGGAAGAAAGAGAATGCGATCTGACAGTCTTATCATCAACACCAAAAACATCTATCTACCACTGCCAGAGTTAAGTGGAGAAGAGCCTCAGATAGAATAAGGAGCAGGAAATGTGCAGCACACTTCAACCGAGGCCAAGAAGCCTAGGAATGTACAAAGGAAGAAGAAAGTGCTACCGCTAGGTAGTAGCCATCGGCGTGGTGTAGGCCCTCAGTTACAGGAAAGTTTAGGATCAGCGTACCAGGCCACCAGTATCTTCTAGCCAAATGCTGGGCTAAGTCATGTGATAGAGGACCTAGGGTCTTTATGTAAGGACTTTACGAAAGAGGACCATGTAGTGATAGTGGGTGGGGTGGGAAACAGTTTGGACAGGGATGGGGCATATTACATGGGTGGTGACCTGGACTGATTGATGGCATGAATGTACACTTTGTTGAGCGTCATGATCGACCACACCTTGATGGAGTTGTGAGGTGAATCAATGTGGGGTTAGGGATGGCTCTGAGGACAGCCAATTTTGCTTATGTTTCTCTGGTGCCCGTCGGGACTATCAACAGATGGGGTTTCACTAGGCATGGCCTACACCTGAACAGGGCTGGCAAGAGAATATTGGTACAGCTGATTCATGAAAGTATAGGGGGTGGATCTCAGGCCACATATGGTCAAATACCAGTTGTCATAGGAAGGAAAAGTAGGTCTTTTTTTAGGATAAATCGATACAACAGGTTCCCCTGCCTAAAGAGTATCTCCAGCACTTTAAAAAATACTGAAACAATCACTCACAAGACAGATTTTAACACCTCAAATATCACATATACCAGATGTCACAAAGAAAAACAAACAATTGGAAAGAGTAACATAGGGAATTTCGCAGAGTTAACAATCCTTCATCAAAAATGTAATCAATACAAAATAAAACACAACTATTAGAAGTTGAGCTCTAATATTTGAACTGCACAGTAGTTTTTACTACTGAGCACTGGTGTAGAGAAACAGAAATCTGCATGTAGTTTTATCACTGTATGAAAAGGCAAACTCTTACTGCAGAACTACTTCAACAGGTGGACGATCATGCATTTATATCAGAAAAGGAACACAGTTCAAATCAAGACATGACCTCAGTACCGCAAGTGAAGACAAACACTTTGAAATATCAGCCATTGAATTATCTGGGCTTGATATCACCAAGAAATTAATCATTTTGTGTGTGTATAGATCTCCCAGTGGTAGTGTGGACACTTTTTTCAATAAGTTAATGGAAGTTCTAGATAAAGTCTCAAGTACAAAGATCAGCATGATTCTGTGTGGGGACATTAACATTAACTCTAACATCATAAATGAATCCAGCAGCACCTTCATAAACATCCCTCAAAGTTTTGTCATGTCCCTATTGGCCAACAGTGCAACAAGGGTTACCACAATGACTTCATCAGTAATTGACCATGTGGCCACAAATATGAACAGGGAAAAATGTGATGTAGCTGTAAAAGATCTTGGACTATCAGACCATCTCTCTCCAATAACAACAGTAAAGTCAGGCATCTAATGATTCTCTAAACTACAAGCCTACAAACAACATCTATCAGAAATCAAAATGAAAGATTTTTCAAAAGAACTAGAAAAACAAAGCTGGTATGAAGTGTATAAGGAAACCAATGTTAATATGAAATTCTCTAAATTCTACACATTGTTTAAATTGAACTTTGAAAAGGCATTCCCAAAAGTATGCATGTTGTATCAACATCTCACAAAAACAGATGGGTAACAGCAGGTATTAACAAGTCCTCCCAAACACTTAAACACCTCAGTTCCATGAAAAAGATTCGCAGTGATCCATAGTTCTTAAATTTACATCATAGATACAAAAAGCTCTATAGGAAGGTGCTGATTGCTGCAAAAAAGTCATTTATTGACAAAATAATGTATAATCAAGAGAAGCAAAACACTCTGGGAAGTTATAAAAAATGAAACAGGGAGAGGCAAACAAATGCAGAAGAACATACTGCTGAGGGAGGGAGATAAAATAATAAATGATCCGTAACACTTAGAGAACTATGTAAACGAGCATTTTTGAAGTATTGCAGAGAAGTTACAGCAAAGATTCCCCCCAAAAAATGTAATTCCTGTAAATAATGTTGCACTAAATACAATGATGTTACTTCCAACCACAGACAATGAAGTCAGTAAAGCAATTAAAAAACAAAAAAATTAAAAAAGTCAGATTATTCAAGGACCTTTAACAAATATAATAAATGAATCCTTCATATCAAGGACATTTCCAGAGCAGTTAAAACAGGCAAGTGTGGGACCTTTGCTTAAGAACGATAATGCAGAAGACATAGAAAACTACCAGCCCATTTCCCTGCTGTTAGCATTCTCAAAAATAATAGAAGCAATTATGAAAGACATATTAATGAATTACCTGAATAAATGCAATCTTTCAAGTGAATCAGTTTGGTTTCCGATGTGACAAAAATAAGGACTGAGCCATGGTAGAATTCACAAAAGTTGTACTTAATGTTGTTGATAAAGATGAGAGTGTCACAGGCATATTTTTGGATCTTTCTAAGGCATTTGATACAGTCGACCACAAGATTCTATTAAATAAATTAGAAGCATTAGGAATAAGAGTGGTTGCTAATGACTGGTTTCGATCATACTTAACAGATATGGTGCAAAGAGTAGAGATAACACATATTTCAAGTAGATTTAAACATTTAGTAAAACACTTATCAGAATCAATATACATTAATATAGGGGTTCTGCAAGGTAGCATATTAGGACCAATACTGTTCCTGATATACATCAATGACTATCCCAGTAGTGTTACTCATGGTGAAAAAATCCTCTTCGCTGATGACAGCAATATTACAGTCACTGAGAAAACAAGAGAACTCCTTCCCGAGAAAGCAATTGAAACTCTCAAGGATAATCATGACTGGTCAATAAGTAAGAAAGTAGCATTGAACACAAAGAAAACTAATGCCATGAATTTCAGTTTGAAGAGCAAAAATGACAATGTTTAATTAAATGTAGATGGCACCTCTATAGACTATGTAACAAATGCAAAATTTCTGGGAATGAATATTGATTCTCAGTTGAAGTGGTGTGGACACGCAAAGGTACTTGCAAACAAAATGTCATCAGCATGTTATGACCTTAGAATCCTATCATCAGTGAGTAACATGCAGTGTCTTTTAGTTACATATTATTTATATGTACGCTCAATCCTTAGCTATGGATTATTTTTGGGGAGAACAAATGCACAAAATATGAACACAATTTTCAAATTCCAGAAAAGAGCCATGACAATAGTAAGGAAAAATAATAGTCGAGCTCATTGTAAAAATCTGTTCAGAACACTGGGGATTTTAACTGCTCCATGTGAATACATTTACCAGTCGGTTGTACACATAAAAAATAACATTGGTAATTACTGCACAAACAGCTCTGTCCTTGACCATGCAACAAGAGATAGACTCAACTTACATTTACCAAGAAAAAATATACATAAAACTCAAAACAGCATTTTCTACCAATGAATAAAACTGTACAATAAATTCCCAAAAGAGATTAGAGAAATTGTAAAAATAATTTGATGCTAAATCACAGTAAGACTCAGTTTTTACAGTTTCTAACCCACAATTCAACAAGAACTGACATTTTAATCAGACAGAATGGGCATGTTATAAGCGAGACGGAACAGTTCAAGTTCCTAGGCGTACGGATAGATAGTAAGCTGTTGTGGAAAGCCCATGTTCAGGATCTTGTTCAGAAACTAAATGCCGCTTTATTTACCATTAGAACAGTATCTGAAATAAGTGACATTTCAACACGAAAAGTAGTATACTTCGCATATTTTCATACGCTTATGTCATATGGTATTATTTTTTGGGGTAATTCTTCTGATTCAAAAAGGGTATTTTTGGCTCAAAAACGGGCTGTTCGAGCTATGTATGGTGTAAGTTCGAAAACCTCTTGTCGACCCCTATTCAATAGTCTGGGAATTTTGACATTGCCCTCACAGTATGTATTTTCTTTAATGTCGTTTGTTGTTAGCAATATTAGCTTATTCCCAAGAGTTAGCAGCTTTCACTCAGTTAATACTAGGCAGAAATCAAATCTGCATGTGGAATGCACTTCCTTGACTCTTGTGCAGAAAGGAGTGCAGTATTCTGCTGCATCCATTTTCAATAAGCTACCACAAGAACTCAAAAATCTTAGCAGTAGCCCAAACACTTTTAAGTCTAAACTGAAGAGTTTCCTCATGGCTCACTCCTTCTATTCTGTCAAGGAGCTCCTGGAAGAGATAAAAAATTAAGCAAATTCCAGTGTTACATTCTTGATTTTCTTTATTTAAACTAACGACTTGTTTCATTTTATGTGTTTCTACAATCGTGTTATAATTTCATGTATTGACTCGTTCCATGACCATGGAGACTTCTCCTAAATGTGGTCCCACGGAACAATAAATAAATAAATAAATAAATACACTTATTTAAAAAGGCAGCTAAAAAGTACCTGTTACGCAATACATATTATACATTGAAGGATTACTTAGCTAAAACAGAGTAGGGGTTTGATAAAAAATGTTATACAAATAAATAATAATAATAATGATTATAAAATATCCAACATTTCACATAGCACCTTCACTTTATGTTTCTTCCTTCTTTTTTCCTTTCTAGGAACACTTACCCCCACGCTATGAATGGCACAATACTAACACCTTTTCCTCTTTCTGAGCTCAACATCTCACTCATTATAGAGGGATACTGACTCAGTTTTTCAGGATAGCAAATTGTAAGATGCAGAACAGAAAGTGGCCCAGAGATCACCAGTGTGTGTGTGTGTGTGTGTGTGTGTGTGTGTGTGTGTGTGTGTCTGTAGTGGGTGAAATGTTATGAAACAATGTGTGCATAGTGTGTGAAGTGAGTGACAGTAAGATTTGACTGAACAATGTGGCAATACAATATTTAATAAATTATTTGTAAAAAAGGTATTATATACCAGGAGTAAATCTAAAGATTGTCTCTAACTAGAGGTCTGTAAATATATGTGTATATGAATTAGCTTATTTTAAATTGATCTAAATTTGTAAATACTTTGACATGTCCTATATCCTTGTAAAAAGAGATCTACAGATGAATAAAGCTACTACTACTACTACTACTACTAACAGCTGCATACTTGTAGAACCCCAGAACTGACTTTCCTACAGCAGTTCAAACACTTCATGGTTGTTTACAATATTTTTAAAAAATTCATCTACACAATAACAGTAATATTCTGTTAATTACAGATCATAACTTAAAATACATCAGTGAAGATTTTCCGAGGACGTGTCACGCTTGTTTACGTAACGAAACGGCCGATCTTGCAACTATAGTGGACTCCAAAAATGAAATAATAAAATTACTTCAAAAGGACATTCAGGCATTAAAAACTGAAATACTATGTTTAAAGGAAGAAAATTCTAGATTAATACTTGAAAAACAGTCCGATGTGGGTGAAATACATAAAACAAAACAACAACAAGAATTGAAAACCACGTGTGAAAGTGCAACTGTAAATGCAAGTAGTGTCACCAAAACTACAAAAAGTGGTCCTAAGGTTAAACAAGCTCAATTTCAGTGTAAAAAGAATGTTAAAATTTACGGAGATAGTCATGCACGCAATATTTCAGATTGTATGTCTAACTCGACCACAGAAAACGTGCGCATTTCATCCGTTATTAAACCAGGGGCGAAGTTTGTTGATGTAACAAGCTCTGTAAACAACGACTGCACCGATTTTACAGAAAGTGATGTCGTTGTTATTATAGCAGGTTCAAACGACGTTTATTGCAACGAGGCCAGTTCATTTATTAAAAAGTTGATTGTTATGTTAATGATGTTGTCCCATACAAATGTGATCTTGTCAAATATTCCGGCGAGATTTGATCTGCCTGACTGGTCGTGTGTGAACCGAGAAATCCGATCTACAAATAAAAAATTAAAACATTTCTGCTCCAAGTTAAAAAATGTGAGACTGCTGGACCGTAACAGTTATCAAAGAAGCAGCTTCTCTGTACATGGACTACATCTTAATCGTCTGGGCAAGAATACTCTAGCAACTGACATCAACAGAGCTATTGAGGAAACAAAATGCGATAATTCAAATGTGATACCTTGTATCTCAGATGTCATACACACGAAAGACGGAAGTGATAATTATATATGCCTGCAGAGCAAGCAAACCGAAATAATTCCTCACTGCAGTGTCAAGACTGTTGATTTTTTAGGATAAAAAAGTCCCTCAGTGTTCCCAATTTAGAAACTATCAATTTGTGTGATAATGTTAACCTTGAGAAGGATATATCCTCTCATGATTGTACCAATGTATCATTTTTACATTATAATGTTGAGGGCTTGGGTAACAAAATCGATGTATTTGAGGCCTTAGTTACAGATCTAGCTCCACATGTAATCGTGGTTACAGAGCATCAAAAAGCTAACCATAATATTCAGTATTATAAGTTACAGGAGTATAATCTTACATCGTTTTTTTGTAGAACAGAACATAAAGGAGGGGGTGTTGCTACTTATGTAAGGAAATGTAACCTAATAAGTTCTGTAGAAAAAGTATCATGGGTTAAGGATTATTGTATCGAGAAAGACTTTGAAGCAGTGATAATTAAGTTAATGATTGTATCCGTCCCACTTATTGTGCTAGGTATATATCGAGCCCCTTCTGGTAATCTCGAGGTTTTCCTGGAAGCACTGGATAGTGTATTGGGGAAGCTAAGCAAGGGTGGCAATACAGTAAATATTGTAATGTTAGGAGACTTTAACATAAACACACTAAGCAACAGCCAGGAATGCAAAGGTTTACAAGACTGCATAAGATCCTATGATATTAAAGATCTACTTGGTCATGTGCCCACTAGAATAACTGAGTCAAGCAGCAGTTCCATAGATCATGTGATGACCAATTATGAAAATGTTGTTTCGGCACAGACTGTAAATGGGCACATATCTGATCATCTAGGACAATTATTATTGATTGGTTGTCTTAATAAACTTAAACAAAACAAAAAATTTGAGAATAGAAGATTATTTTCTGAATACAACATCACCTTGCTAAAGAATACTTTGGGTCAAGAATCTTGGGAATCAGTTTATAGAGAAAGGGGAGTTGACAGCAAATGGGAAGTATTTTTAAAAATTTTAACTAGACATATTGATATTACTATCCCGGCAAAGAAGATGAATGTAAATAAAAATAAACCTCCAGTAGTCAAACGTGTAAAACTTGATGAAAAAACGAAAAGACTCAAAGAAGGAATGGAGTATATGTATAAGCTACACAGAGAAACCAGTCTTGATTCATATAAAGAGGATTATAAAAAATATAAATATGAGTATCGCAAGGAAGTAAGGAGAAGGAAAGTAGAACATATTAGTAAACAGATTCGAAATTCTGACTGTGTCTCAAAGTCGTGCTGGGCAGTAGTTAATGATATGAGGAACACTGATTCAAAAACTGAAATTAATAATATAGAGTTAAGTATACATAATGATAATTTTTCTGATCCTTATATAGTTAGCAATATATTTAATGATTACTTTGTAGATGCTATTGAAAATGATACTTGCATGAAACAGGAGAGGCCGTTTAAATATGATAAGGAAAAGGAAAGGGACTCTTGTATGCTACCTACAGTAACCATCAAGGACGTAACAGAGCTAATTGACAACCTAAAAAATAAAAGATCAGCTGGATGGGATGAATTCTCTCCTTTTCTACTGAAAAAATGCAAGGGTGAGTTAGCCAGACCGTTAGTCCATCTAATAAATTGTGTACTTGAAGAAGGTGTGTTTCCGAAGAAACTGAAACTTGCTTTAGTTAAACCTTTATACAAAAAAGGGGAAAGAAAACAACCACAGAACTACAGACCAGTTGCCTTAACGTCAGTGTTTGGTAAATTAATTGAAAAAATAATGCTAGAAATCCTAATTGAGCACTATAATATGAATAACTTAATAGGAGATTTCCAACACGGCTTTAGAAGTGGTCGGAGCACCATATCTGCAGCAGTACAGTTTGTACACTGTCTGATGGAGAAAATAAATGAGGGATACGAAACGGCAGGAGTGTTTTTAGATCTTTCCAAAGCGTTTGACAGAGTCCATCATGGCGCTCTTTTAAGTAAACTTGCTTATAATGGTGTCAGTGGGAAACTGTTGCTTTTAATAGAATCTTACCTTAAAGATAGACAACAATGCACAGAAGTTGTGTATGATAATGGAGAGGTAATTGCAAAAAGAAGATCAAAGATAAGGAACATAAATTTTGGTGTGCCACAAGGCTCTATCTTGGGCCCCTTCTTGTTTATTTGCTACGTGAATGATTTCCCAAAAGTATTAGACACCAGTCATCGTATTACTATGTATGCTGATGACACCTCTGGGGTTTGCTGGGCACGTAGTAATGATGACCTAAATTCAGTGATACAGAATTTTGTTGAAAAAGCCCAATCACATTTTGAAAAAGAAAACCTGAGGGTCAATATTAACAAAACTAATTTAATTTATTTTAAGACAAGTAGTTCAAATAAAAATACTGTTCTAAATGAGGACATTCAGGAAAATACCTGTTCAGATTGTAAATTTCTGGGGATATATATAGATGACAGACTTTCTTGGAATCAGCAAATAGATCATGTCTGTGGTAAAATAACATCTAGTCTGTATTTACTAAGGACATTAGTTCAATATTTAGATATAGAAGCAATAAAAATAGCGTATTTTGGGTTGGTGTATCCCCATCTATCTTATGGAATTGTATTGTGGGGTGGGTGTAGCCAATACAATATAAAAAGGGTATTTGTATTGCAGAAAAGAGTAATAAGAACTATGGCAAAAGTAAGACCCAGAACTTCATGTAAAAACCTGTTTATTAAGTTTAATATTATGACTATCTATGCAGTATATATGTTTCAATCAATATTATTAGTGAAAAAAGACAAAAAAGTGACAAACAGGAATATGGAAATCCATGATTACAATACAAGACAAAAATCAGACTTTCATATGGTGAGCAGACGATTGAATCTAACAACAAATACCCCATTCATTAAGGGAGCAATATTTTATAATTCTCTGCCAAACAACCTGAAACAGCTTTCTGGTAGAATTTTTAAAAACGAGTTAAAGAAATGGCTTGTATTGAAGTGCCCATACAGTATGGTGCTGACATGATTTGACCTCAGGAATGCTATATTAAATATACTTCAATGATATTTTACTTAGTAGCATGTAATCTATTTATATTGTGTATCAATAATCTGAATGTAATTATTATAACATTGCCCATGCATGTTAAATACATGTTTCGAGCTGTAAGATAGATAAATAAAAATAAATCATAGGAGTCACTAAAGTTACGTGGAACACTGATATCTGTGTACTGTTAACTGTGTATACTGTTAATGTAGTAACGTAATGCACCTAAACTAACGTTAAAACTCAAAACTTGTAGACCTGAAAAATTAGGCCTAAGATCGATTATGTGCGATATGGACTTCACGCGTTTTGAAAAGAAATATAAGATAGAACTTAAAATCTTCAATTCTCCGAATAGATCCGACACCAGTAAATATGCGAGGAAGGACCCAAAAGTAACGCGAATTGGGATGTAGTGGGGAGGGAGAGTGGGGGAACCCATTGTTCGACCAGTTTTCCGTTACCGTCCCGCCACCAGACCTGAGTAGTGTTGGGCTAAACTGCGATTTTCCGATATCAGTGATTTCTGTGAATGCTACTTTTTAGTATCTGTTATTCTTAACTGTGATTTGTCGCAGTTATGGAACCTAAGTCGCGTATCCCTCCGCCACTGCTATTTCTGCGATTTCTGCTACTTCTGCGATTTCTGCGACTTACCGCCGTATGAAAAAGCTACATCTGTCCACACAGAAAATTGCATCTCAACAAACCTGTCATTGGTAAGTGTGTTTTACGTTTGTTCTTCCGTTGGCTTTAATCTTGTATTAAAGAAACAACTGTGAAAATATTAATAGTGTAATTAATATGTAAGTAGCCATACAGTACCGTAATAGTTCGTATTTAGAAAATGAATTCTAACATATTGTTATGTTCTCAGGTACCCGAACTACATTTCAGTCACTCAGTAAAGTGATAACTCAAAATATCATTGTCAGCAGATCTGGAGAAATTGCCACTGCGTCTTTAGACCGTTTTCGTCAGACGAGAGGTTAGTTTCTAAGTGTTTCGATGGACTTAATTACTTAAGTGAGATCGTTCTTGCAAATGTGAAATATACCCCATTGAGTGGCTTTCATTACAGCAAATATTAGCAATCTACTCTGTCAATTATATTGCTTGTAATTAGTGACAGCAAAAATTGTTGAATAATTCTTGTGATTTTGCAGACACAGTTCTGGTTGCTGTACGTATCTATCCACATCAAGGCTGTTGGGAGAGACTCGTGAGGATTCAAGAGAGCTCTTAGAGGATTTGCAGTTTAAAAGTGACATTATTGCGAAATAAGGTGAGTGATTAAACTGTGTTTTATTGAAGTTGTTGTGCGATTTTGAAGGAATAATAAATGTTAAATACAGTGAGCGAATAATGAAAATCTCATTTTCCACATGTTAAGCCGTCCTATACCCGTAATTTTCCGCCACATATTTATTGGTAAACACTTATCAGGAATAGCTTAAGTGAATTACTTGAAAGTAACACAGGAAAAGCTTACTTATGTAGATGGTAGTAGTGTCGGCAACAAGTTCTTGTGTGTGAAGTTGCCATGTAGAACACCAGGTGTAAAACTTTTATCCCGAGTCTTGAACTGTGTCGGAACAAAAGTGAGGCATTCATATGACACAATAATACTGTTTTTATTTCACTACACTTATACAGGTGTCTGAGTTCTGCTGTGTTAACATTGCAAAGTCCTGTAGGCATGTGGAGTATTAACCAAAACTGTCATATTGGAAGCAGAATCAAACACATTTGTTGTTACGTTACTTGATATTTTCAGGAGAAAAAGGCAATGTTGCTTCTTATTAATATAATACATTCAGAGTCACAGCTGTGTTTGACTAACCATAACTGATGCTGAATGTGCATGTCATCATATTATATGAAGGGCTTATTTCAATAGTGGTACAAGTCCATTACCTCCACTTTTTTGTCTATAATGCTTCTGAAATTAATGATCCAAACAAACATAAATAAAGGTTCATCTCTAGCAAGAAGCCATATGCTTGAATATTTCTGGTATCTCAACTGCAGATTTTTCTGCACTCATTTAACTTTACGAGCCTGTATCTCAAAATGAAAGAAAGTGGACTTGTACCACTATTGAAATAAGCCCTTCATATTCAGCGTTATACACACAGCACGTCGATCTCGTGAGGCACAAGGCTCTCGTAACGAAGTACGTACGTCGGTCAACAGATGGCACTAGGAAAAGAATGTTAACTGCGCTTTTTAGTTGCTACTTGCGACTCTTAGTTGCAGTTTGTCACAGAAATCGCAGTTTGACTCGGTAGCGAATAGCATAGTATGAACTTTGCTCAACAGATGGCACTGCGAACTGCGCTTTTAAGTTGCTACTTGCGACTCTTAGTTGCGACTTGTCACGGAAATCGCAGTTAGACTCGATAGCGTGTCGCAGAGATGAGCGTAGTACGAACTTTGCTCAACAGATGGCACTGCTAACTGCGCATTTTAGTTGCTACTTGCGACTCTTAGTTGCGACTTATCACGGAAATCGCAGTTAGACTCGATAGCGTGTCGCGGAGATGAGCGTAGTACGAACTTTGGCCACTTGCGACTTCTAGCAGCACCTCCTTTTACAGGGGGTGCTGCTTCTAGCCGCGATTTGTCACTGAAATCGCAGAAAGCAGTACGGAATTCGGCCAACAGATGGCTCACAGCGTTGAATGTGAAATGCTACTTGCGACTGCTAACTGTGACTGAAATCGCAGTTAGATTTTGTAAAGTTGTTATTGTGATATCTGTGACTTCTCAATCACTGTGATTTCTAACACGATTTCCTGCCCACCACTACACCTGAGTCAGAGTACGATGTTGTGTAGCTGTGAGTGTGTGAGAGTCTTTTTAGTAGAACAACTTTTTCTGTTTCAGCGAAAACGTAATGGCAGATTGTCGAGAGCAACGTGTGGCTGTGAAATTTTGTTTCCTATTAGAGAAATCGGACGCGGAAACTAGTGTACTGCTTAAGACTGCTTACGGGAATGCTACCCTAAGTAAAACCAAAGTCTACGAGTAGTTTTCACGTTTTAAAAAAGGAAAAATGTCAACTGAAGACCAACCCCGTACAGGACGGTCATCAAAGTCAAGAAGTGACGGAAAAGTCGACAAAATCAATGCCCTCGTTCGTAAAGACCGTCGCCGAACCATTGATCAACTCTTTGAGATGTATGGAATATCATGGAGTTAAAGGAATTTATCAGAAGATTTGCACATGAGAAGAGTTGCAGTCAAATTTGTCCCTCACCTTCTCACAGATAAGCAAAGGGTGCATCGACTTCAGGCTAATTCTGAGATTCAAAATCAGCTCAAAGGGAACCCAGAATTTTTTCCAAGTGATGAATCGTGGCGCTATGGATAAGACCTCGAAAGAAAGCAGCAATCAAGCCAGTGGAAGACAAGTGGCTCTCCTCATTCCAAAAAAGCTCGCCAAGTGAAGTCAAACATCAAGACAATGCTCACTTGTTTCTTCAGTTGCAGAGGTGTTGTGCACAGTGGTCAAACCGTCAACCTGGTGTTCTACTTGGAGGTTTTGAAAAGATTGAGGTAGAGTATCCGGAAGAAAAGGGCAGATCTTTGGGGCACAAGCGACTGGTTCTTCTATCATGAGTATGCTCCAGCCCACACGGCCCTCTCCGTAAAGCAGTTTTTGACCAAAAAGCAGCATGGCCCCTCCACTACTCACCGGATCTAGCCCCCTATGTTTCTTTTTGTTCCCCAGACTCGAAAGATACGTGAAAGAAGGCAATTTTCCACTGTGGAAGAGGTAAAACAAAAATTGCTGGAAGGCAAAAGAACATCCCGATACGTGAATTTAAGAACTGCTTCGAACAACGGAAGGATCCTTTGAAGAAGTGCGTTGTGGTCAGTGGAGAATAGTTTGAAGGCGATTAAAATTTGGCATAAAGTATTAACAAATAAAGACGTTATGACGAATTTCCCTTTTTTTCTGGGGCCTCTCGCATGTGTAACGAAAGCAACCTAAATTCTTCACTGAATACTTACGCAAACATCTTAAATTTTTAAGTGATACTACGTCTGAAGCACGCGGAAACAGGCCCTTAGGACATATCTTTTTTTTTCTTTTTTCCGTTTGAAACAAGTTAGATGTAAGATTAACTAAACTATCAGTTATTACAGAATTAACTACTTATCTATACGAGCTCACAAGCGTGTGAGGTCTGTGCCAGGGCTGCTAACATGATACTGCCAATGCTGCCCATGAATGGCACAATATTTCCAGGCAGCGCAGTATCTTTCTAAACCTGGTGCTGTTTCCCCTTGTTACTGTTCTCTGTCACATTACATTACTCAGTATCTGTCCCTTTCTTTCTCTACTTTCGTAAGTTTCCTTGTCGCCTGGCGAAACGCGCACTTTCCACCTGCTTACCAAGCATCCTGCGAATCTCTGACGTCTGAACCACCCTGTATCAAAGGTCTCTTCCGTTCACAACTCATGGCTACATGCTCAAGTGAATTGACGGTGCAGCGCCTGATGACCCAACAAATACAACTATTCCTAGACCTTAAAATTGATTCCCCTCATCCACGCATATTTTGGCGTGTGTACTTTATCCTGACCGAACCTTCGTACTTTCTTGCAGCTCTTACCTAACAGCTCTCTCGCCAGATCTTTCCATCAAGCACACACCTTTGCTGAGTTCATCCCATCCAATTACACCTGCCGCCCTCTCTTCCCAAGATATCCATCCATCAACCGGTATCCCACTCAATTATCGTCCTTTTACTTATATTTTTACTGTGGCCTCATCCCATTGTCAAGTCAATTTTGTTTCGTTTTTCACTATAATTACTCTGGTTTCATATTTTTTTATTATACTCCATCTGTTTCGCCTTGATTGTGACAGTCACACATAATTTTAAGTAAATTTTTAATGTTTTTTGTTGTCTACTATCGATTCTTGCTCTCCCCATCTTCGCCAATACCAAAAAGTTTCTCTATGCCTAGCTACAACCCAGTCATAATACTCTTCTTGTGTTGTTGTCTAGCACATGGAAAGTCTCGAAATAGCCTGACCACCAAATCAACTATTTCCAGCTGCATCCCCTACTTTCACAATGACCTTCATCTGTTCAAATTGGGTTAGTTCATAACCGTCACCAACCTAGGCTTGCAAAACCATATAAACCAGGACCAAACCTTCTTGCTCTACCTCTGTTCCATTTGCAAATTGCTCCTGCTCTGCAATAACAAATTGCTACATCCTATCTCCCAGACCGAAACTATTGCCCTCCAGGAACTAGAGCACCATGCACAACCCCACCTCTAAAACTGCCTAATCTGTGTCACCTTGCAAATATGCTAGATTTGCCACATATTCAAGAACTTCCTCTCATCACTCTACAGGACCCGGAGCCTAAAGAGGTCTGCAGGTCAGTCATGAACCTTTCCTCCAAAAGCCTTAGCTCCACAGAAGTACCTGTTATTTCCTATCTTTTGCCCCAATCTGAAACTATTTCCTGCTGGGCCTGTTAAATAACTTCTCTCTGTCCCTACAGTGGTAACATTTTTCAGCATCTAACCATACCTGTCAAACTTGATCCACAAGCACTAAGGAACTCTGCTTCATGCAGTTCACTCCTCCATGTAACTGTGATCCATGCCCCCCCCCACCCCCCCCCCTCCACTCCACTGCACTCAAATCACACTAAAAGTCTTAAAATGAAAACTAGCATCACATATGCAGACAGAACTTCAATCCACCACCTAAAAACTGATCCCAACCTTATAATCCTATCTACTGATAAAGGCTCCACCGAGAGATGAACACACATATCTACACAAGTGAAACAACACAGCATTGCCAGATCACTTGCAGTGTTGCCAGTCTCATTACTTTTCTCACACACCTTGTATTCATGAACTATCTAAACAAATTCTTTCTGATCACCCAGAATCCTAAACATCTCACCTGGTTCAGACTTGTGACCCCTTTGAGTTTTGGACTGAGAGTGAGGACACCTTATTGGTATTCCTCCAAAACTTCAACCACCCCTCCCCCCCTCCCCACCACTCACCCCCAGTTCATGTCATTTGGTCTTCCTCACCCCAACAAGTCACCTTCCCTGTCATCAACCTCCACCTCAAGGGTGACAACATCAGTACTTCTGTTCACATCAAACCTACCAACCACTAACAATATCTCCACTGCGACAGCTGCCACCCATTAAACACCAAGACATCCCTTCCACACAGCCTAGCCACATGTGTTTATGACATCTGTAGTGACGAGCAGTCCATTTACAAATACAGTGAGGGTTTCACTGAGGCCTTCAGAGGCCAAAATTATCCTCCTCACTCTGTCTGGAAACAGAGTTCTCCCTTGCCTTGGTTTGCTATTCCCATACCACCTCACAGATACCCCTTGTCCTCTCACAAATGAGCAACCCTCTCAACTCAGTACCCTCTACGTTAGGAAAGGAATTATGTTTTCCACCAGGACTTCAAGTACCTTATGTCATGCCCTGAAATAAGAAATATCATCTCCACTATCCCCCTCCCACCCCCCACCACTCCCACAGTGGTATTCCACTGCCCATCCAACCTAGGTAACATCATTAGCCATCCGTGTACTACCCCTGCTCCTAATCCGTTTCCCAAGGCTCATATCCCTGCAAGGTTTGTCCCGTACATCCTCCTGCACCAGCATCTCCTACTACATCAGAGACAGGGTCACATCTGAAGCAGTCATGTGATCAACCAACTTAGGTGCAACCACTGTCCTGCATTCTACATGTGCATGGTCACTAACAAGCTGTTTGTCCATGCAATATCCACTGCCAAACTGTGGCCAAGAGATAACTGGAACACTAAATTGCTGAGATTGTTCACCAACATGATTTGCTTGACTTCAAAGACTGCTTCACTGTATGTACCATCCGGATTCTTCACATGAACACCAGCATTTCTCAACTGAGCAGATGGAAGCTCTCCCTAGAACATATCCATAGTTGTTATAAGTGTCCTGATATCAGCCTTCACTAATCCCTGTCCTCTGAGACTGTCATCTTTTCTGCTCCTGCTCCAACTCTACATGCACCGTCTATTCCACCAATGCACTTACATTGTCCTTTCTCTTCTCTACTTCTCGTTTCTGTCACACGCCTTCCATTCCATCTCCCCTTTCCCATACCTTCTCTCTCTTAGGACAGCGTCTCAATGATGAACCTAGCAGTCCACTACCCGGTCCTCACCACTTCCTTGCATGCTCCCACAGGTAGCACTAGCATCTTCTTCCACCCCTATCCTGTTATCCTCCGCCCCTCCCCACACCACACCTCTTCTACACCTCCACTGTCCACCCTAGGAAGGATCACTGTTCGCCTCGGACACAGTTCCAGTCAGACCAGCCTTATGGTCGAGAGAAAACAGTCGCATTGTGTGTTTGAGGTGTGCACGTGTTTGCGTGTGTGTGTGTGTGTGTGTGTGTGTGTGTGTGTGTGTGGGTGTGTGTGTGTGTGTGTGTGAATGTTTTGTTTCATTTTGTCTACGTCTCATGAAGGACTTAGTCATTGCTAATAAATATCAGGCAATCCCTTTTCAGAGTGCTCATCTACCAGTCAGTGCATCCTTAATGTGCTGAATAGTGATCCATCCTTTTCTGTTGTTGTTATTCAATCCTGGAATTTTTGTTTCATGAAAAACAAATGCATTTACATTTTTATCTCATAGTTATCCTACCACTATAGCCAACAGGTAAATGCTCTGAGGTGCTCCCTCATTTACTAACTCTTCTCCATAACAAAATGAAATCTTTGTATTTCTGCACATTAATGTGCTAAAGTGGATGTACCAGCCAAAGTAATTTTCTACATGATGATCCTAGTTGTTTATTATCATTACTGATAGAGGTCTTTGGTCATCTTTTTAATGTTCACGCGGAACTCTAAACTCCTATATGTGCATCTGCTTGAATTATACTGTCCAGTCACAATAGTGTGACCACCTGTCAAACTGCTTATTTAAAAGTTTTAAATGACTAATAGAAAATATCATATAAAGATGTGAAACACCAATAACCTGACCAGTGCTTTCCTCTCCCGCAACTATCCTGCAGACCTTGTCCACAAACAGATCTCCTGAGCAATACATTCCTCCCCGACCAACAACAATGTTCCTACCCCCAGACCACACAGAAGCATCCCCTTTGTCACCCAATATTATCCTGGCCTCGAATACACCAACAAATTACTCCGCCAGGGATATGACTTTCTCAAGTCAACCCCTGAAATGAGATCATCCCTTGCCAAAATTCTCCCCACACCACCCAGGGTTGCCTTTCGTCGCCCCCCTAACCTCCGTAACATCCTTGTTAAACCCTACAATATTCCCAGACTACCTTCTCTACCCAGCGGTTCCTACCCCTGTAACCGACCCCGCTGCAAAACCTGCCCCATGTATCCCCCCACAACCACCTACTCCAGTCCCGCTACTGGTAAAACATACACAATTCAAGGCAGGGCCACGTGTGAAACTACACATGTCATTTATCAGCTGACATGCCTGCACTGCACAGCCTTTTACATTGATATGACAACAACTAAACTGGCTGAGCGCATGAACGGACACAGACGAACTGTCCTCCTAGGAGATGTCCAATACCCAGTAGCGGAGCATGCCCTCCAGCATAATTCTAGGGACCTAGGAACCTGCTACACCGTATGTGCCATTTGGCTTCTCCCACCCAACACCAGTCCCTCTGAACTGCGGAGATGGGAACTTGCACTCCAACACATCCTTTCATCCCGCCATCCCCCTGGACTGAACCTACAATCTCACTCCCATTTACTCTTCAGTCTTCTCCTCTTTCCCTTTCCTCATTCACACATCTTTTCATCCTACATAGTTGTGTTTATCTTTATACTATATACCTCTTTACTTCTGTATACATCCTCTTTGGTTTGAAGCTGGCACAGTACTTACAGTAGAGTATCTTTGGCTTCCCTCTGACAACCATGCCTCCATCCTTGCTACCCTCCCTGTTTTCCTTTCCCTGTTGCTTCATAACCTGGGTTGTGAGTAACTGAATCCACTTTCCCTTCTTCCCTTTCTTTCCCATCTCTCCTCCCTGATGAAGGAACATTTGTTCTGAAAGCTAGGAACGTAAATTTTCGGTTCTGTTTTTCGGTATCTATCGGCTGTACAGAGCTGAGGTAAGTACTGGCCAGCCCCTCTATCCTTTGTTATTTAAAAGTTTTATATGTGTTGTCTCCCTCTGTTGCTTCGTGAGTAGATTTTTTAATCCATCCAATTACATCATATTTTCAAAAACTGAACATAGATGTGGATGCGGTCTCCAAGGATAGATGCACATCTGTGTTGAATCATTGTGTCTTCCAGAATGATGAAATCATCCTGGGAATGCTTCAAAAACATTCCCCGGCCTTAACGTACCCTCAATTGTTCCTGGGTGTTTGCCTTCAGACATTTCACATCACACGTGCCAACAGCCATCTATCCAATGAAGTGTAAAACATGATAAATCTGAAAAGGGAGTCTGTCATCAGTCGATGGATTTCCAGTTGCAGTTTTGGCATGCAAATTCCAGTCTTCGTCACCAATGAACAGCAGTCAGCATGGGTGCATGAACCCGGTACCTGCTGCGGGGGTCCTTATGGAGCAGCATTTGTTGAGCAGATGCTGTTTGTAGCCCCTTAATTCATCTGAGCAGTCAGATACTCAACAGTTGTACACCTATTCACATGTACACATCTCTGCAGCCATCATTCACCCCCGTCATCTATGGCTTGTGGTGCACCTCAGCTATCTCGGCACCAGTTTTGGATAGTGCCATTTTGTTGTGCATGATATACTGTAACCATGACAATGTGCAAACAGTTTATGAACTTAGCCATTCAGGAAGGCTTCCACTGTTGGACATGTGATAGGTTTCCACATTATGACAATGACTGCACTGATTCTGCATCATCCGAACACACTTTGTATATTTTCCATTGCTAGTGCTGGCACCTGCCATCAGTGAATGGTTATTGCACATTGAAGTCAAACATAGAAGGTGGTCACATTAATGTGACTAGACAGTTTAGAATGTACATCAGTATATTTGATTTGCAAAGGTTCCACTGCTGCTATGGTCGCAGGTTAAAATCCTGCCTCTGGCATGGATGTGTGTGATGCCCTTAGATTAGTTAAGTTTAAGTAGTTCTAAGTCTAGGGGACTGATGACCTCAGATGTTAAGTTCCATAGTGCTCAGAGCCATTTGAACTGTTTGCAAAGCTCCCTTACAGCATTCAGTTGTTAAGAAACTTTATGAAGGCTATATTTTATGTAATTACTATTGATGCTATAATAGAACATACAAAATGTCGGGGTTGAATAAAAGCATTAGTATGATTATTCAGGAATACACATATTTTGAAACAGAAGTACCAATACACTTAAAAAATAAAAACCCTGTCTGATTTATCACAATCCTGTATTTGGTCTAGCTGGATCTTATGTTTACAAAAAAGCTGTTGTCATATTCAGATGAAATATAACAAATATGGAGTTTCATTGTTGTGCAGCTTTTGTAGATCCATGGAAACAACATTATTAGTAGCTTATTCCAAATTGAATGTTCACTTTCTGGTGTTAAAGAGCAAAATCAACAATATAAGGTAAGAAAATTTATGTTTATTTTTTAATTATGAAAGTATGGTACTGAATTTTTTTTTATTATTTATAAATGTATAATTATTACTCCATGTATTATGCTAACATGCGATGTCACCACATGTCACATGGTGCTGTTCCTGCTGCTGATTAAGAAGGAAAACAAGGAGAATGTGTTGAAGGAGAGGAAGGAAAGAAAGGCTAAAATATGTGTGTATGAATTTCAATCAGTAGGATATGCTGTAGATAAGTAAATCTGACTTCTTTATCATTTATTTCATTATTTAGTTCCACTTGACAGTTTGCTGTCTAAAGAAACTTTCCATATATCTCCCTTTCCCTAATACATTTTTTAGCATATTAGCATGTACCAGCAACAGGAGTTGTAATTAAAACAAAAACGAATAGAGATGACCACCCACATGCAAATATTGGTGGACCCCTCATAGATAGTAGCATATCAGAAAATCACACTAGCTTTCAACTTTTCTTTATATGTCTGATCATTTACACTCAGTCTCTTTCCTGCCCCACTCTCTCTCTCTCTCTCTCTCTCTCTCTCTCTCTCTCTCTCTCTCTCTCATATATATCACACACACACGCCCAAAACTGAATACCTCCACAGTCACTGAAACATGAAACACACACTGACTCAGTCTCATTATGGTGCCCATTTCTGTGTGTGGGAGGGGGGAGGAGGGAGGGGGGATGAAGGGGCTAGGGTTTAGAGTGGCAATAAGGGTTATTAGACTAAAAAAAGCTTGAAGGCTATGAAGTTTGGGTTTTTCTGTGATGTTAAATGAATACATACACTACGCATCAATACACTACTGGTGTGTGTTTGCCTTTCCTCTTTTACAGTAACACAGTTCTCGCATGAAGTGTACTGCCTGTTGGACCACAGGAAGCAAACCGCAGGTATATTTTTAGATCTGACAAAGGCATTTCACACAATAAACCAAAGCTTCCTTCAAAAACAAACTGAAGTCAATTCATATATGGAGTACATCATGCATCTTTTAGCAACATACCTGTAGAATTATAAGCAATGCGCTAAACGTATAAATTAGACAAAGAATTGTAAATTTTCAATCCACCACTGAAACAATAACTATTGTACAATGTGTACCTCAGGGCTCAATCCTTGTTGCCTTTCTCTTCCTCATATACATTTACGATACTGCACAACCTGTCAACTACCACATTATAAGTGATGCAGTTGACACCTCCACCTTATTCTGTGGTGGAGAATATAAGATATTAGAATCATTTGCTACCAGTGACATAAAAGAATTAACAAAATATTTAAATGGTTAGGGCCTCTTAGGTAAATGTTGCTAAATCTCAGTTATTGGCATCTAAAATAGACAGTTCTGAACATGCCAATGTAAGCAACATATGAAACATCTTGGCAGCAAAAACAGGCAGCTGTAAATCTGTGGATGAATCGCATTAATTTTGTATGTGGAAAGGGGGTCAACAGAAGCGTCCGATCTTACCCGTCGGCTTTGACCCGTGACGTAAGCGTGTTGTGGTGTGTGACGTCATTACGGCGCGGAGTTTGATTTGCGATTGTGGCGTGTTTGTAGATGTCTTGTTTTTGTTTGTCGTGCTCTCTGGTGGTGTGTTCATGGTTTTCGTTTGTTTCGTTTGTTTCGTGTGGTGGGGTCAGTTTTCTGTTGCTCAGGTGTTGGATTTGAAGCGGAATTTCTATTAGTGAGTTAATGGTTAATTTAATGCTCATTGCTGTACGTCGGGTGAGTTTGTTATTGAGTGTATTTGGTTGTGGTTTTTTGTTCAGGAATGGATATGAAAGACCGCCTTAACAGTGTTCGGTTGAGGGCGATGATGGGGGAGACAGCTTTAGAGCTGATTAAATTTCTTCAGCTATTTGGCTTAATTGCCGAGGTCGTGAAGTGCGGTGTGTGCCGTGAACCTATGAAATTGGTTAAAGTTCCGGACTCTCGGACCAGGGACGGATACATGTGGTGTTGCCGGAAAGATGGCGTATGGCGTTCTGTAAGGCGTGGTACCTGGTTCGAGAAGTCTAGATTGGCCATGCGTGAGATTGTGCTTATTACGTATTATTTTTGTTATAGTTGCGGGCAGAGTTTTTGCGCGTTTGAGACTGGTGTGAGTGAGAGGACTGTTTTAGACTGGTATTCCTTTTGTCGTGAGGTGTGTTCCGAATTTATTAAGTACAGGGGTAAGTTGGGTGGGCATGGGGTGCTTGTGGAGGTAGATGAGTCGCAGTTTGGTAAAAGGAAGTATGGGAGGGGGAAGTCTGTGGCTGGTCTTTGGGTGTGGGGGGCTGTTGTTCAGGGGGGTGGGGGTACTGAATGTGTTTTTAGGGTTGTGGAGGGGAGGTCGAAGCCTGAATTAGTGGGGTTAATTGAGGAGTATGTAGAGCCGGGGTCCACAGTAGTTTCAGATGCGTTTTCTTCATATAGGGGGTTGGGTGAGAGGGGATTTAATCATTTAGTAGTGAACCACAGTCTAGAGTTTAAGAATTATGATACTGGGGCTTGCACTAACACAATTGAGGGGATGTGGGGAGCGGTTAAGTCAGTTCTTGGGAGGGGGAAGAGGCGCTCTTCCAACCTTCAGTCTCATTTAGATGAGTACTGTTGGCGGAAGAGTGTCCCAGAGGGCTATTGCATTCTTCGGGTTTTTTTAAGGGCTGTGGGTAAAATGTATAGACCGAAAGTGGTTAGTTAGGGTGGGCTGGGTAGGTGGGTGGGTGGTTTATTTTGTTGTATAGTGTTTGTGTGTTGTATTTTGGAGTTGTGGGGGAGGGGGTTGACGTTTGGGTGGGTTGGGTTTTTATTTTAGTTCAGTATTTTTTCGTTGGTGTGTGTGTGTGTGTTTTTGTATGTGTGTGTGTGTGTGTGTGTGTGTGTGTGTGTGTGTGTGTGTGTGTGCGTGCGTGCGTGCGTGTGTGCATTTGTGTGTGATTGTGGTGGCCAATCTAGTTTGTGGAGCTGGAACTTTTTTGAGGTAAGTTCCGTTTTTTTTTTTTGGTTATTTATGTATGTTTTGTGTATTGGGTATAGGTTGGAAACATCCGATCTCACGCGTCGGCTTTGACCCGTGACGTAAGGGACCTACACATTGATCTGTAGCGTAGCCCTGAATACGAGGTTAGGTTGGGAGTTTTTTTTTTGGAATGCGGCCGCGGCAGCGGCCGCCTATGATTCGAAAATATTGATTTGACACTAATGAACATGTATACGTAATATGAAGCAATTTGATGAACATATTGATCTGTAGCGTAGCCCACTTGAGGTTAGGTTGGGAGTTTTTTTTTGGAATGCGGCCGCAGCAGCGGCCGCCTATGATTCGAAAATATTGATTTGACACTAATGAAGCCTGTGGGGGGATGGGGGGGCACTGCAGACTCCCCCCACCGCATAACGACACATGATGATCAAATTTTGAAAAAAAATGAAAAATTTTTTCCGTACCTGCTAAACTGCATAAGTGCCGATGTATGTAGGTGTAAGGGAAGCTTTCGTTTCTTAGTTTTCTATTGGGGGATGTGATCGGTAGGTTCTGTTGAGCTATATAGGTTAAGGGAAGTGTCCGATTATGGATAGGAATGTGTTTTTTGGTATTTGGTCAGTTTTGTGATGTTGATTTATTTCGTTGTTTTGCGTGGTTTTGAATGGCGGTCGGTGGCTACATTTCTGTATATTTAGTTTCTCCGCACCCAAAAACCCCTAATTTCCCACGCTTGTCCCGTTACAGTCATTAGGCTTTTTGTGAAACTTGTGTATTTCAGTGTTTACAATACGTATGCGATGTTTTTATATCCGCCATATTGGAATTGTTTATAGTCGTTTCCGCGGTATTTGTGACGTCATGGGTCAAAGCCGACGGGTAAGATCGGACGCTTCTGTATTTCCGTGGAAAGGTCATTGGTGACTTATATATCCTTAGCTACCTCACCAAGATAGTTCCTAGCCACACATTAAAAATAGTTTACTATGGAACAGTTTACCACTTTCTTAACTATGGGATTGAGTTATGGAGCTGCACAGCTGATGTAGATTTAAAAACAATAATATTATTACAGAAACAAGCAATAAGACTAATACACAGCATAGGCCATAGATAATTATGTTCTGAAGTATTTGTGCTGCACAAATACATAACAATTTACTCTTTACACATATTTTAATTACTTAGAAGTTTATGAGCCAACTGACTGAAGTTATCAAGTGCAATGATGTACATGAGTACAAAACCAGAACAAAATATATCTTCTTTTGGAAAAGAACAAAATTAAAAATAACACGTAGGAGCCCACACATTAGTTGTTTGATGTGGTATAACAAAATACCAAACTGGTTAAGAACATATAGGTGATTGATTTTAACAATAAACTAAAATCTTTTCTAATATAATTTTTTTAAATATTCATTCAATGAAATCAAAGACACTGCTTGTGACATGAACAGGTACCATATCAGACATAAAGTAATAAATGTGTAAAACAGATGTAAGAAACAGCTACTGCTGTATGTAATGTTTTGTGAATATAATTTTTGTGATATTATTATGTCTGACATTTGCAAAAGTCATAACTGGACTGGCTCCATATGAATATAATGTAAATAAATAAATTTCTGTTTGTTCCAGTCATCTTGGAATTGTGAGTACCATAATAAGGAGGTGGTTATCATTCATCTTGTACTTAAGATCTAATTATGTAGAAAGCCTTCACGTATGCTGAAAAAGTCAAAGTAAATGTTTACCACAGAGCTGCAATAAATCTATTCTGTGGGTCAGTTAGCATGCTGGACAATTCAAAGCCCGTTTATAATTACTATTAAGTAATTAGGTTCCCAGAGTAACATTAATACTTGAATGTAAATGTTCAGATTATTTGTAGTGAGAATGGGAAATACCAATTTTATGTCTTCCAGAATTTAGTCAAAGAACCTGCGCAACAGAACACAAAATGCCTGAGTCTCAAACAAGAGAACAATTTATTCTAACATTAATTATCTATGTTCCATAAATTCCACCGTGAAGGAGATTCTTCAGAGATGGAGAATAAGTCAAGTTCTGCTTAGTTTATTTCTGTCCATAGTTCATATTTTACAATGACAATAGATACAATATTGATGTATGTGCCAGCCGCTGTGACAGTGTTTCAAGGTGCTTCAGTAGAGTAGATTAGATTAGATTAAATACTAGTTCCATGGATCATGAATACGATATTTCGTAATGATGTGGAACGAGTCGAATTTTCCAATACATGACATAATTAGGTTAATTTAACAACATACTTAAGTTAATATAACAACGTTATTTTTTTGTGTTTTTTTATTTTTATTTTTTTATTTTTTTTATTTTTTTAATGTTTTTTTTTCTTAATTTATATCTAAAAATTCCTCTATGGAGTAGAAGGAGTTGTCATTCAGAAATTCTTTTAATTTCTTCTTAAATACTTGTTGGTTATCTGTCAGACTTTTGATACTATTTGGCAAGTGACCAAAGACTTTAGTGCCAGTATAATTCACCCCTTTCTGTGCCTAAGTTAGATTTAATCTTGAATAGTGAAGATCGTCCTTTCTCCTAGTATTGTAGTTATGCACACCTCTGGTTCTTTGAGTTTATCCAGGTCCCATCTCCTTAAATTCCCACCTTTTTGCAGTTTCTTCAGTTTTAATCTACAGTTCATAACCAATAGATTGTGGTCAGAGTCCACATCTGCCCCTGGAAATGTCTTACAATTTAAAACCTGGTTCCTAAATCTCTGTCCTACCATTATATAATCTATCTGATATCTTCTAGTATCTCCAGGATTCTTCCATGTGTACAACCTTCTATCATGATTCTTGAGCCATGTGTTAGCTATGATTAAGTTATGCTCTGTGCAAAATTCTACCAGACGGCTTACTCTTTCGTTTCTTTCTCCCAATCCATATTCACCTACTATGTTTCCTTCTCTCCCTTTTCCTACTCTTGAATTCCAGTCACCCATGACTATTAAATTTTTGTCTCCCTTCACCACCTGAATAATTTCTTTTATCTCATCACAAATTTCATCAATTTCTTCATCATCTGCAGAGCTAGTTGTCATATAGACTTGTACTATTGTAGTAGGCATGGGCTTCGTGTCTATCTTGGCCACAATAATGGGTTCACTATGCTGTTTGTAGTACCTTACCCGCACTCCTATTTTTTTATTCATCATTAAACCTACTCCTGCATTACCCCTATTTGATTTTGTATTTATAACCCTGTATTCACCTGACCAAAAGTCTTGTTCCTCCTGCCATCGAACTTCACTAATTCCCACTATATCTAACTTTAACCTATCCATTTCCCTTTTTAAATTTTCTAACCTACCTGCCCTATTAAGGGATCTGACATTCCACACTCTTATCCGTAGTACGGCAGTTTTCTTTTTCCTGATAACAACGTCCTCTTGAGTAGTCCCCGCTCGGAGATCCGAATGGGGGACTATTTTACCTCTGGAATATTTTACCCAAGAGGACGCCATCATCATTTACCATACAGTAAAGCTACATGCCCTCGGGAAAAATGACGGCTGTAGTTTCCCCCTGCTTTCAGCCGTTCGCAGTACCAGCACAGCAAGGCCGTTTTGGTTAGTGTTACAAGGCCAGATCACTCAATCATCCAGACTGTTGACCCTGCAACTACTGAAAAGGCTGCTGCCCCTCTTCAGGAACCACAAGTATCTCAACAGATACCCCTCCGTTGTGGTTGCACCTGCGGTACGGCTATCTGTATCGCTGAGGCACGCAAGCCTCCCCACCAATGGCAAGGTCCACGGTTCATGGGGGGGACCCTTGATATGTTGGCAAAAATACATGTTTCATTGTGGAGGTACACATAAAACATCATCCAAAATTGTGCTAAATGCATTCTCTGAAAATTATTTCGAGCAGTTTTCACAATTGTGAAGACACACTTGACGTCTTAGCAACAAATAATCCTCAGCTAATAATAAGCATCAAAACGGATACGGGGATTAGTGAACACAAGGTTGTCACAGTGAGACTGAATACTGTAACCCCCACATCCTCCAAAAATAAACGAAAAATATACCTATTCAAAAAAGCAGATAAAAATTCACTTGACGCCTTCCTGAGAGAGAATCTCCACTCCTCCCACATTAACAATGTAAGTGCTGACTAGATGTGACTTGAATGCAAAGAAACAGTATTGGCAGCAATTGAAGAGATTTATACCAAATAAATTAACAAATGATGGAGCTGATCCTTCTTGGTACACAAAATGGGTCAGAACACTGTTGCAGAAAAAATGGAAAAAATCATGCAAAATTTAAACGAACGCAACATCTCCGAGATTGGCGATCTTTTACAGAAGCTTGAAATGTAGCACAGACTTCAATGCGAGATGCTAATAACAGTTTCCGCAATGAAACTTTGTCTCGAAACCTGGCAGAAAATCCATAGAGACATTGGTCTTATGCGAAGTATGCTAGCGGCAAGACACAATCAGTGCCTTCCCCTGCGCGACAGCAATTGAAATACTATTGGCGATCTTGTTGCCAAAGCAGAGTTACTAAACACTGCCTACGAAATTCCTTCACCAAAGAAGATGAAGTAAATACTCCAGAATTAGAATCAAGAACAGCTGCCAACTATAGTAACGTAGAAGAAGATATCCTTGAAATGGTGAAGCAACATAAATCAGCAAACAAAAGCAAGTCTTCCGGTCCAGAGTATGCCGATAGAATAGTGCCATGCTTAACAATCATAGTCAACCCCACGCTCGATGAAAGATTCGTATCTAAAGACTGGAAAGTTGCACAGGTCATACCAATATTCAAGAAGGGTAGTAGGAGCAATCCACTAACTTACAGGGCCACATCATTAACGTCGATATGCAGCAGGATTTTGGAAAATATATTATGTTTGAACATTATAAAATACCTCGAAGAGAAAGGTCTATTGACATACAGTCAACGCAAATTTAGAAAACATCATTCTTGTGAAACACAACTAGCTCTTTACTCACATGAAGTTTTGCGTGCTATTGACAAGGGATTTCAAATTGATTCCGTATTTATAGATTTCCAGAAGGCTCTTAATTAAAAAGAAATAAATACAATAATTTTAGTAGCTCTGTGACCAGTTACGAAGTCTTGTAACTGGTTGGCCCTGACTAGTATTAGCATGCAATCTGACTGCATGAAATAAAAATAAAGAATGACAAGGAGTTTCCATTAACACAATTGATTAATTAAGTCCCATGCAACTATAAAAACTACGAAACAACAAAGCACAAGTGTAACTGTTCTGTGTGTGGTAGTGTGACTCAACTTACATGTATCTGACTCGGTTCTTTCTCAGTACGACAAGATATTTTAAACACCATTTACAATGAACTAATTGAAAAACCAGAAATACTATAATTGCACATAGAAACCAGAATTACAAGTCTAATACATGAACACGAGTCAGATGCTTTGTTTACTGAACCTGTGACCAAGAGGCATTGTCATTAAAGAAATCTGTAATACTTTTTTTTTACCTCAATATATAGTGACGAAAAATACACTGTGATAATTTCATCATCTTCCATCTACACATTACACCAACCGAACAGCATCTACTCTCTCGCCCAACAGAACAACAACTGCACTTGATATCCTCTGAACTACTACTGCCCTCGACAACCTCTGAACTACTACTGCCCCATTGGAGGCGGCGGAATAATAATCTTTGGCGCAATCTCTGGCGCTGTGACTCAGTGTAGCCACCTTTCATATGCCCCTCCTCCACGGGCTAGAATTTGGTGGTATTTTTGCCAGCATTGGAGGTGAAAATACCACCAAATTCGTCCAAAAAACACAGACAAAAACAAAAGATGATATTAATAAGCAAATATTACATAACTAAATAAATTTTGGCTTTGAACTGACCCTGCAATAACCTAATATATAAAAATACAGTAATGAATACAAATGCTTGCATACATGTGATTTTACATAATAGTTTACGCAAGTATCATTTCTCAGAGTAGTTAAACAGTTCAATCAATGGCACCAGCAATGACGAATAGGTGCAGATAAGTCTTATAACATTTCATAAACAGTATATACACAATAAATCAGTTTACACAAATATTCACATAAAATCTTTCCAATAGTTCAATAAACAAGTAGCACTCCTCAGAGTAGTTGACAGTTCAAACAGTGGCACCCAGCAATGGTCAACAGGTGCAAATAGCAGTCCCATAACATTTCATCAGCAGTATTTGAACAGCTCCAACAGTGGCACCCGGCAATGGTGAGCAGGTGCAGACAGCAACAAGTGACATCATTTCAGTAGCAGCAGTTCCAATAGTGGCACCCAGCAATGTTGAACAGGTGCGGACAGCAACAAGTGACATCACCTCAGTAGCAGCAGTTCCAAAAGTGGCACCCAGCAATGGCGAGCAGGAGCAGGCAGGAATGAGTGTCATCACATCAATAGTAGCAGTTCCAACAGTGGCACCCAGCGATGTTGAACAGGTGCAGACAGCAACAAGTGACATCATCTCAGTAGCAGCAGTTCCAACAGTGGCACCCAGCAATGGCGAGCAGGTGCAGGCAGGAATGAGTGTCATCACATCAATAGTAGCAGTTCCAACAGTGGCACCCAGCAATGGCGAGCAGGTGCAAACACCAACAGGTGACATCTCATCAGTGGTTGAGCAGTTCCAACAGTGGCACCCAGCAATGCTGAACAGGTGTAGACAGCAACAAGTGACATCATTTCAGTAGCAACAGTTCCAACAGTATCACCCATCAATGGTGAGCAGGTGCAGACAGCAACAAGTGACATTATTTCAGTAGCAGTAGTTCCAACAGTGGCACCCATCAATGGCGAACAGGTGCAGACAGCAACAAGTGACATTATATCAGTAGCAGCAGTTCCAACAGTGGCACTCAGCAATGTTGAAAAAGTGCAGGTAGCAGTCCATAATATTCACCAGCAATAATGAAACAGTTCATCAGAGTTCGTCAGCAGAAATTAAACATTTCCAAGTGGCACCCATCAATGATAATACACTCCTGGAAATTGAAATAAGAACACCGTGAATTCATTGTCCCAGGAAGGGGAAACTTTATTGGCACATTCCTGGGGTCAGATACATCACATGATCACACTGACAGAACCACAGGCACATAGACACAGGCAACAGAGCATGCACAATGTCGGCACTAGTACAGTGTATATCCACCTTTCGCAGCAATGCAGGCTGCTATTCTCCCATGGAGACGATCGTAGAGATGCTGGATGTAGTCCTGTGGAACGGCTTGCCATGCCATTTCCACCTGGCGCCTCAGTTGGACCAGCGTTCGTGCTGGACGTGCAGACCGCGTGAGACGACGCTTCATCCAGTCCCAAACATGCTCAATGGGGGACAGATCCGGAGATATTGCTGACCAGGGTAGTTGACTTACACCTTCTAGAGCACGTTGGGTGGCACGGGATACATGCGGACGTGCATTGTCCTGTTGGAACAGCAAGTTCCCTTGCCGGTCTAGGAATGGTAGAACGATGGGTTCGATGACGGTTTGGATGTACCGTGCACTATTCAGTGTCCCCTCGACGATCACCAGTGGTGTACGGCCAGTGTAGGAGATCGCTCCCCACACCATGATGCCGGGTGTTGGCCCTGTGTGCCTCGGTCGTATGCAGTCCTGATTGTGGCGCTCACCTGCACGGCGCCAAACACGCATACGACCATCATTGGCACCAAGGCAGAAGCGACTCTCATCGCTGAAGACGACACGTCTCCATTCGTCCCTCCATTCACGCCTGCCGCGACACCACTGGATGCGGGCTGCACGATGTTGGGGCGTGAGCGGAAGACGGCCTACCGGTGTGCGGGACCGTAGCCCAGCTTCATGGAGACGGTTGCGAATGGTCCTCGCCGATACCCCAGGAGCAATAGTGTCCCTAATTTGCTGGGAAGTGGCGGTGCGGTCCCCTACGGCACTGCGTAGGATCCTACGGTCTTGGCGTGCATCCGTGCGTCGCTGCGGTCCGGTCCCAGGTCGACGGGCACGTGCACCTTACGCCGACCACTGGCGACAACATCGATGTACTGTGGAGACCTCACGCCCCACGTGTTGAGCAATTCGGCGGTACGTCCACCCGGCCTCCCGCATGCCCACTATACGCCCTCGCTCAAAGTCCGTCAACTGCACATACGGTTCACGTCCACGCTGTCGCGGCATGCTACCAGTGTTAAAGACTGCGATGGAGCTCCGTATGCCACGGCAAACTGGCTGACACTAACGGCGGCGGTGCACAAATGCTGCGCAGCTAGCGCCATTCGACGGCCAACACCGCGGTTCCTGGTGTGTCCGCTGTGCCGTGCGTGTGATCATTGCTTGTACAGCCCTCTCGCAGTGTCCGGAGCAAGTATGGTGGGTCTGACACATCGGTGTCAATGTGTTCTTTTTTCCATTTCCAGGAGTGTAGGTGTAAGCACGAACAACAGTTTGAATGCACGGCTTTTGAACTCTATCATACAAGTGGCTTGTAGTGAAATTGTGTGCTGGAATACCGTCTCAGTTATGTGATTGAATTGATGATTTCCTGACGGAGAGGTCACAGTTCGTAGTAATTGACGGAAAGTCATCAAGTAAAACAGATGTGATTTCTGGCATTCCCCAAGATAGTGTTATGGGCACTGCCTTTGTTATATATATAAATGATTTAGGAGCCAATCTTAGCAGCTGTATTAGGTTGTTTGCAAATGATGCTGGCGTTTATCAACAATTAAAGTCATCAGAAGATCAAAACAAATTGCAAAAAGATTTAGAAAAATATCCATATGGTGCAAAAATTGGCAATTAACCCTAAATAACTACAAGAGAGAGGTCATCCACATGAGTGCTAAAAGAAATCCATTAAACTTCGGTTACATGATAAATCAATCAAATCTAAAGGCCATAAATTCAACTAAATACCTAGGAATTACAGTTACGAACAATTTAAATTGGAAGGAACACATAGAAAATGTTGTGGGCAAGGCTAATCAATGACTGCGTTTTATTGGCAGGACACTTTAAAAATGTAACAGATCTACGAAAGAGAAAGGAACACATAGAAAATGTTGTGGGCAAGGCTAATCAATGACTGCGTTTTATTGGCAGGACACTTTAAAAATGTAACAGATCTACGAAAGAGACTGCCTACATTACACTTGCTTGTCCTCTTTTTGGAATACTGATGCGCCATGTGGGATCCTATCAGATAGGATTGACGGAGTACATCGAGAAAGTTCAAAGAAAGGCATCATGTTTTGCATCATCGCAAAATAGAGAGAACGTCACAGAAATCATGCAGGGTTTGGGGTCGACATCATTAAAACAAAGATGTTTTCCACTGCAGGAGAATCTTCTCACGAAGTTGCAATCACAAATTTTCTCCACTGAATGTGAAAATATTTTGTTGAGGTTGATCAACTTAGGGAGAAATGCCCATCATAATAAAAACGCGAAATCAGAGCTCGCACAGAAAGATATAGGTGTTCTTTTTTCCCTCGTGCTGTATGAGATTGAAATAATAGAGAAATTTTGTGAAGGTGGTTCAATGAACCCTCTGCCAGGCCCTTTAATGTGATTTGCAGAGTATAGATGTAGATGTGGGTGAATCTTGCACACAGAAGTAAAGTAAACGAAGTTAAATATGCTTGCCATGCCACAGAAAAGTATTAAGCCATTTATACAAAGAAAAAAAATTATCTTGTAAATACTGCACATTTCATATAATATTTTCTGAATCGTATTTGTGCTAATGCATAGGTTCAAAAACATAGTTTTCGACTTACACTATGTATTCTCTTCTTTTGTATTTTCAGCACTATGTTTGGTCTTTCCTTTTCCCTCTTCAGGAAGTTGGTTTCCACAAGAAGGAAAAGTATTTTACACCGTTTCTATTTTTAAATTTACCATTATTCTATGAATTTGCCTAGAAGTATTGCTTTACCTTACACCAAACATCCAGAGATGAGATGTTCCTTCAAACTATTGAATGTGCTCAGTTCCTTTATGCAAAGTGGCACTCTGTAATAAGCTTCCTGCAGTATAGGGTTCCTACCTGTCATTTTCAATTTTGTTGTTGTTGCCGTTATGGGTTTTTTCCTCTGGTTCTTACATTGTGGTCTTGAAAATTGTTGTTTAGAGCTTATAACAAATTTACCAAGATAAGCAAATTTGTCCTTGGCATAACGGATTAGCAGTATTTTAAGAATAACAATCAGTATAGTCAATGCAAGTCTATGATTTACTTGAAATTGTCGGTGGGTAGCAACTCATTGTTCATAGGTTGGTGCAGGTGTAACTTTTGTGGCTGAGAATGTTTTCCATGTGAGGGTAGTGTTTTAAATGCAAAATCATGTGTGCGCAATATTCAGTCTGATTTTAAATATATTTGTGGGAGTTTGGGTCCTTATCATTATAAATAACAACCCGATGATCCACTTGTTAAGAAAATGAGCACATTTATTGTCACACTTCAGATATACGTCATTACACATCGAAAGTATCACATAGACAGAACATAATGGCTGCCTTGGCCCCAAAGAGTTTTTGCATGCCAGAAATGTTATGGCACATCAGTGTTGCCACAGAGCCCCCCCCCCCCCCCCCCCCCTCCCCCCTGCAGTGCGGAGCATGAGGCTCTGGCTGTTGTGGAAGGAGGATGCAGATGTCACACCGTCTTCGTCCGGAGGGGGAACTGGGCGGGACGGGGCTGGGGTTCGAGCCCTTTTGGATGGAAAAATGTAATCGCGGTGCCACACCGGTGGGAGTATGCGGTGACCGGTTCGTGAGGTGACAGAGGGGGTGGGGGGAATAGACGGAGACACGGGGTACAACACATACAGTGTCCCCATGGCATCAATGAAAGATTGAATGAGGGAAGGATCTAAGGAATTGGGGATCGGTGAGGAGTGGAGAATGGAAAGTTGGAAGGTGTCATCATCGGCGGTGCGGGGGGCAGCGTGGATGACTAAGAGAGAATCATTTGTGGTAGTTATACAGATGTCAGACGGTGAAAAGTGTGAGATGTCGATGGAGACGGTAGTGGGTTGTTGAATGTCGGGTGAGAAGTGTGTGACAGGCATACCAGGAGAGGGTGGGGTGAAGGGTGTGGACCCCGGACTTTGCCCAGTGTGGGATCCCTGCGTTGGGGAAGGGGCGTGGCCAGCGTGTCGTCCCTTGAGGAGGCGGCGGTGTGGAGGTCATCGTTCGTTGTGGTCGGTGGCGTCTGGTCGGAGGTGCTTTCGTTTGCAGTGACCCACGCCGGCTTGAGTCGAGACACTGACACTATCGAGGGGTTGCCTTTGATACAGATGTTGAATGTATTCGACGAGCGCCTAAGTACCCTGTAAGGGCCTGTATATGTGGGTTGCAGGATGGCACGCACTTTATTGTCCCTAATCATCACAGCTTCACACATGGCTAACCACTGGTGCATGAATGAATGTTTTAGGCAGAGTGTGTGCTTTCGGAGCGGGTGCTCTCTGCGCTCGTATCGTCTGTAGTATGTTCTCTATTAGCACGGGGTATTCGATGGTATCTTGGAGCAACGAAGGCTCGACAAACTCGGTTGGTAGGGTCAACAGCTCGCCATAGAGCAGTTCGGCCACCGAGCACTGCAGGTCATCTTTATATACAGAACGGAGACCTAGCAGTACCTACGGGAGGGCGTGTAACCACCCTTCCTCGTGGCACATTAGCGCTGTCTGTAATGCGTGGTGCCATCGTTCCACTAAGCTGTTTGACTGGGGGTGGTAGGCTGTCATACGAATGTGGCCGACGCCGAAGAGCTCGCACATTTTTGTGAAGAGGACAGCCTCAAATTGACGGCCTTGGTCTGTAGTAATGGTTTCAGGGCAGCCAAAACATGCGACCCATGTGGAGGGGACAGCGTTGGCAACTGTTTCGGCCGAAATATCGGCTCGAGGGGTTGCCTTGACCCATCTAGTTGTTCTGTCGATAAAAGCAAGCAAGCATCGGTAACCATCCACCTGGGGAAGGAGGCCGACAAAGTCGATGTGGATGTGGCGGAGTCTGCCCGAAGGAGAACGGAAGATGCCTGAGGGGGGCATGCAGTGGTGTCCGACTTTGGACTGCTGGCATGAAATACAAGTGCGACACCAGTTGTGACAGTCTTTGCGAAGCGAAAGCCATATGAAATGCTCGGCGATGATGCACTTCTTGCATGCCAGGCGCAGAGTGTGATTATTGTCAGATAAAAGGCTCACCAAGGAGTCATCATTTGTTTGCCCTCAAGCAAGAGCATCGAAGTCGATTGAGGAAGATATGCCTGAGATCTGGGAGAAATAATCAGCGGCTATGTTGTTGGATCCTCGAGCGTATTGTACATTAGTTGTGTATTGTGAAATGAGGCCAAAATAACGGAACCTCCTAGGAGGTGGGTCGGCTGGAGGGTTTGTGAGTGCTTGGATGAGAGGTTTGTGTTCTGTAACAATCATGAGGGGGCATCCCTCGACGTCTTCGCGGAAATGTCTAATGGCTTCGTAGACAGCTAAGAGCTCTCTGTTGAAAGCGGACCATTTGCACTGAGAAGGAGAAAGTTTTTTTGAAAAGAACTTAAAGAGGTTGCACCACCTCTCATCTGTGTTGTTGAAGTACTGCGCCGATAGATATTTCACTAGCGTCCGTGGTGAACGAAAGTGTTGCATCCAGGTGTGGATGGGGAGCACGATGGCTTCCGCGAGTGTGGTGTTGAGTTTTTTTGAAAGGCTCGAACCCCAGCCCCGCCCTGCCCAGTTCCCCCTCCGGACGAAGACGGCTTGACACCTGTTCACGTCGGGGTCACCAGTGTGGGAGTTTGGGTCCTTATCGTTATAAATAACAACCCGTTGATCCACTCGTTAAGACAATCAGCACATTTATTGTGACACTTCAGATATACATCATTACACATCAAAAGTATCACATAGACAGAACATAATGGCCGCCTTGGCCCCTAAGAGTTTTTGCGCACCAGAGATGTTGTGGCATGTCAGTGTTGCCACATATTAATAAAATCTAAATTACAGTGATCTTCACAGAAATTGTACTGACTGAAAATCTGAATCACAATGGAACAATGACTGAACTACTACTGGACTGGCTCTACAAAAACTACCACATCCTCTTAAACAGATTCACACTAATTACAAGTATTATTTTACATAACTGAATATGATGCAATGACTAATGTACAATTAAAATTTGTAGTTTCGTGAAAGGTTACACACATAATGGATTTCTACACTATGTTCAAAATCTATTGTCATAATTATAGTCTGGAATATTTTAAAATTTTTATGTGAAGTTATATTCTCTTAACATATCTTAAAAATGCTTTCAACTATTGTTATAATTACACCAACATTATTTCTAATATAATTTTGGCACTTCTGTTTGTATAAGCTGCGTCATATTCCACATTAAACTTATGGTTTGAGAAAACATTAAGGCTCGACAAACATGTTAGAATGTTCTGGATATACTAATTTGCATAAAAAACTGAGTATTTTGAAGTAAATTAAACCAAAATGGAATTGAAGTACAGTCCTTACAGAAGTAAACTTATGAACATATACACAACATGCGAAAAGAAAGATACACTAATCAATCTGGTATCAATCAGTATGGTATATGTTATCCCACTCTACCAGTTTAGATGATGCTGTACAATTTACCATTAAAAGAAGTACTGTTCCATACACGTAAAGTTTTGCTACAGTTAATATTTTAAACACTTTAAATTCGGAATGAGATATTCACTATGCAGCAGAGCGTGCACTCATATGAAATTTCCTTACAGATTAAATGCGCTGGGCAGAACTTGGGATGTTTGCCTTTCACAGGCAAGTGTCTACTGACTGTGCTACCCAAACACCATTTATGACCCACCCTCTTAGCTTTACTTCCACCTCTACCTCATCGTGGGGTTACTGGCAGAAGTAAAGCTGTGAGGATGGGTCATGAGTCATTCTTCAGTCTGCCAGGAAGTTTCACTTTAAATTTGTTTTTGCAGAACTCCCATGTGTTAGGTTCACCTGTGCATCTGATGGCTTTCTTTTGAAATTTTAAAGTTCTCTGAGAATGTACATCTGCTTTTCCTTCCCATATTGGTATAGAGTACAATACGTATGGGAAGATACTTCCATAGTACATTTTTAGCGAGGTTTCTGTATCCATCAAATAGCACACTTTCTTCACTAAGAATATATTTGTACTTATTTATGAACAGTTCATATCAGTATGTTTTTACCGTGTCAGAAATTTGTCCACACTATTCCCAGAAACCATTTACAGTACACTTTTTCTAGGTCTGCATATTCCACGCTCAGAATAAAATCATCTGAGCTGTCACTTCTGTTTGTCTGAAATTTTGGTCATGTTGTTTTCTTTCTGTTCATTAGTAGATTATTTTCTCTAAAATATTTTATTTCCATCTGCATGTTGCCATTGCCTTTCTTCTCCAAACCCTTTACTGAGTCACTTCAAACTAATAAAGTTGTGTCATCAGCATACGTATTCACCTTTTAATTTACTTTAGTGGGCATGTCATTTATATATAAGATAAAGAGAAGGGGATATATTGCTTAGCCCTGACTATTCCATATGTTACAGCCAAAAAAGTACACTTTCCCAGAATAAAAATTTATTTCAAGTTTTACATAAACAGGAAGAAATAGCCACTGCAGGAAAATTCTGTAAGATATACTAACAACAAATTATGACATGAAAGTACAAGTGCACTGATTCTTTGTTATGATGAATTGTCAATGGCAGACAGTCCGTGTATCACATTATGAACTTTGATAGAAGGAATTACACTCCAGGATATGAAGTATCTACTAAATTAATTTTAATCATACTATAGTACTAATCTACCTTCTCTGACAATGATAGGAACTACTTTTGAAAAAATTTGCCACTTTGAAAACAAAAACCTGTTCTCATCTTCTTACATTACTTAGCTGAGTTTTTATTTACTACTTCATATCAAGCATTTACAATTTCTTGAATCACTAGCACCTGTTGAGATACTGGCTTTGAAAATCATATTTTTCTATGCATTTAACCCTTGTATGTGGGTGGTAGGTGACAAGAATGGCAACCATATCAGAGACAAGGAAGACATTGTTGTGAGGTGGAAACAATACTGCAAGAAAATGTATTCTGGAATTAACAACTGTATGGACAATCAAGCAGTTTAGCAATTTATGCTAGAACCTCAAGGCCTGCACAGTGAATAAGAGAACACAGTTAGATGTCTGAAGGATTATAAATATTATGGCCTAGACAGTATATCTGGGGAGATGATCAAAGAAATGGGGCAGGAAAGTGTTGATGTTGTGCATTATTTGTGGAAAAAATGGTAAACTGGAGAGTGCTCAGAAGACAGTTTTAAGCCTCTCTTCATCCGCCTGCATGAGATAGGGTCAATTAGGAACTGCTACTACTACCGAACTATTGCTCTCATATCCCACACCAGCAAAATTTTGCTCTACATCTTGAACCAATGGGTGAAACTATACATTCAGCCTCACATAACTACTGATCAAGAAGAATTTGTTGAAGGAGACAGAACACAAGAACAGATCCCCAACATATGACAAATTACTGAGAAATAATGAGAGTTCAGTGTTCTCATTTTCACCTGCTTCCTTAACCGTGAGAAACCTATAACTGTGTTGTCTAAGAATAGTTTGTCAACTGATTTTAGAGTTCAGTGTCCCACTATACTTGATAGCAGTGATTAGAAGTCATCTATACAATGATCACCTCGCAGCTTGAATACATCAGAAGGTGTGAGATAGGAAATCTATGTTATTAGGAAAGCTCCTGATTGTTGGACAAAAGGCATGTCAGTTGATGGAAGAACTATAAACAACCTGTGCTTTTAGCCAATGGTGCAGATGAGCTTGCTGAGCTACTGACAAAAGTAAAGGGTGTTAGTCTATCATGTGAATAAAACATCAATTTCAGTAAATAATAACTCATGGTAACTGATCAAGGAGTACAGATCCAACTCAGAGGTTGATTAAAGGAACTGGAAGTCTTGCATTTTTCATCTATCTTGGGTCAATGATCCGTGACACAGGAAATTGTGAAGAAGAGATAAGAAGATGGATCACACTAGGGTGAGTGGCTATGAAGAAGCTCCTCAAGATCTGGCAGAACAGATTGATAGTGAAGAGTACAGAGATTTAGCTTGTTGAAACACTCATGTTTTCTGTCTTCTCTCACAGTTGCACAATGTGAACACTTAACGTTAGAGAGAGGCAGTGTATGGATGCATTTGAGTTGCTGGCACAGGATACTGCTCATAAATTGGAACAAAAGAAGTTTATTTTATTTATTTATTTTTAATTTTATTTGGTATGCATATTCTATGGATATGTACGTGCAAGTAATTCACTTGGATGTAGAAGGCGTCAGAACTAATGTATCCATTACTGAGCACCTCAGTGCACCCAGGTGCTTTTCTTCTTACGTCAACCAAAAATTCTACATTTGTTTGGCCATATTGCAAGAAGGGATGGAGAAAATCTGGAAAAAATAATCATGAAATGAAAGATCGAAGGCATGGGACTGAAGGGGAGAGCAGTGAGCAGGTAGATAATTCAAATCAAGAAGATCTCCAATCTCTCTTCAGCGGCTATAAAAGAAACTGATAATCATTCAGGATAGAGGTGCTTAGTTCATGGGATCATGGCACAATGAGTACAATGACTTGTGATGATTATCACTACGGAATCACTGTACTTAGAAGTAAATGTCAGAAATTCAAAATTGCTTAAGAGGTCCCAGCAAGATGTGCAATTCTCTATTTTACCCAGTATTGTTAGTGTTCAACTTTCTTAATTCTTTCCAGTCTTTACTTGCATTAGTCCAGGACGAAATTTCAAAAAAACAGTAGCTGGTGTACAGTATAAGAGATAATTTTGAACTTAGTTTCCTGAACAACTTATCAGTATAGTGACACAACTTCACTTTGTTATCCACATCAACACAAAGGAATCACATAAGGGGTTATCAAAAAGTTTCTGTTTGAGGTCATTGCTGCAGCATATGTGCAACATAGCACAACTCTGATGTGGGCATTTAAGCACTGACATTAGGCAAGGGATTAGTGTGGTGTTCTTGTCTTTCTGATGTGCATGCACTATGTTGTGGCGTAACAAGACAGCTACGCCACACTGAAGTAGCCGAAAGGCACGCGTAATCTCAAGTAGGCTAGAGAGAGGTCTGAAACAGGATACGTAATGAATGGTAGCAAGAAAAGTACGTAGCTGATATAATACTTAACTTTTAATCCTTGTTGTATACATCGTTCTTGATGAGACATTTCATACGATAACTATCAAACTATGTAAGGCTAATGGCGCCTTGCTAGGTCGTAGCCATTGACTTAGCTGAAGGCTATTCTAACTGTCTCTCGGCAAATGAGAGAAAGGCTTCGTCAGTGTAGTCGCTAGCAAAGTCGTCGTACAACTGGGGTGAGTGCTATTCCGTATCTCGAGACCTGCCTTGTGGTGGCGCTCGGTCTGCGATCACACAGTGGCGACACGCGGGTCCGACATGTACTAAATGGACTGCGGCCGATTTAAGCTACCACCTAGCAAGTGTGGTGTCTGGCGGTGACACCACACACTACATACAGAAACACATACTATGGTGATGCTATTACTAAATGTGTCTAAACAGGACCAAAACACTGTTATTATTTACTTGGCTATGGAAGGACAAACACTGGTAGACATCCATTGGAGAATAAAGAATGTGTATGGGGCAATAAATCTGCCAAAAATCACCATTTTGGAATGGTGTGCCAAGATCCTTGCTGGTTGTGATTTGACACAAGGCATCAGTCAATCACACATTAGAAATGTAGTAACACAGAAGTTACACCAATTCAATTGGAAGAAGCTCAAGCACCTATCCTTTAGTCGTGATCTCTTCCCATGCGATTATCATACCTCCGGTTGTTTAAAAAGGGCCTTTTGGATGAAGGTATGCGGCAGGCAGCTAGGGATATTTTCATGCAACAAGACACAGTGTTTTATGAAAGGGGAATCTTCAAATTGGTGACTCAGTGGGATGATTGCCTCAATGCTCCTGGTAATTTTGGCTCATTGTCATACTGATTCCGGACTGTACAGGCTATAAATGGAAACTTTTTGATTGGCCCTTACACAAATAGGATTTTATCTGGTACAAGACATTAATGGCTACAGATATTTTTTCAGGTCTGCCCCTGAAAGAAGTGTATAAATTAGTGAAAACATTCTAAACTGTTAGAATAAGATGTGCTTCAGTTGCACAAGAGGCTTTTGGCACTTAGCCATGTTAGAAGGATTCTATTAAATGCATTCAGACACATTTGATGCAACAGAATGATGTGTGTTTTTCTAAAATATGTATTTATCTAAATCATATGGAACAGCTTCTGAGGAAAATGTTACCAAAACCAATGATTTAATTATCATAAGTGATTTCAGTATCAATTTCTTAACTAAAAATTACACTATGACAGGCCATGAGCACTTGATACAATTATACAACCTAACTGCAGTAGTTAACTTTCTCATAATAGTAGGGAGTAACTGTTAGGGCCCAATTGACAATACATTCATTGTGAGAGGCAGTAACAGCTGCATCAGTGTGCTCCAGGGAAGTGTGACAGGACTGCTCTTATTCTCTATATATGTAAGTGATCTAATGGAAAGGGTAGGTAGCAATCTGTGGATGTTGCTGGTGTTGCTGTGGTATACTGGAATGTGTCATCATGGAGAGACTGTAGGAGGATACAAGATGACTTAGACAAATTTCTATTTGGTGTAATGAAGAAAACTTGCTCTAAATGTGGAAAAAGTACATTAACACAGATGAGTCGGAAAACTAACCCTGAATATCCAAAGACAGCATCAGTAGAGTGCTACTTAGCACAGTCACATCACTTAAATATCTAGGTGTAATGTTGCAAAGCAATTTCAAATGGAAGGAACATACAAGGGCAACTTGAGTTTATTGGGAGAATTTAAGGAATGTACAGCTCATCTATAAAGCAAGACTGTTTATAGACCACTAGTGTGACTCATTCTTGAGTACTGCTTGAATATTTGGAATTTCCACCAGGTCAGAGTAAAGGAAGACATTGAAGCAATTCATAGACGAGTCACTAGATTTCTTATTGATAGGTTCAATCAACAGATGAGTATTAAGCAGATGCTTTGTGAACTCAAATGGGTAATCAAACACGATTGAGAAAACTTAGAGAGCTGTCTGCAGTACAGTTTTACTGTCGTGATCACAAAGATAAGATAAGAGAAATGATGGTGTGTATGGAGCCACAAAGACAGTCATTTTTCCCTCACTCTCTTTGCTGGTGGAACAGGAAAGGAAATGACCCATAGCGGTACAAGGTATCCCTTCCATTGGAATATCTATGTAGATATAGAAAAAATAATGTAAGTGGATAGATAAAAAAACCACTCACCAAACAGCAGCAAGCAAACATCCATATAAATGGTATTAAAGTTAGCAAGCTCTCAGAGCTAGTGACTCCTTCATCTGGCAGAACGGTTGAAGGGGAAAGAAGAGGGGTGAAAAAAAAGTCACAAAGTCATTCACAACCCCAGGTCATGGGAGACTTACTGGACAGGATGAGAAGGAAAGACTGTTGGGGACTGTACCGAATGAGATTTGAAAACCTGAAAACTTAAAGTTGGAAGATAGGATAAAACGCAAGAAAGAGATTACTACCAAAACATTGTACACAAGTTAATAAGAGTGAAAAGCTAAATGCATTGAATGTGACAGAGGTAGAAAGGGGGTTGACAAAAAATAGACAGGTCAGAAAATGAAAGATGTAGAAACCTAAAAAGAAGTGAATAAAGGAGTAGTTATGGAAGAAATGCTGAGACCAAAGAAATTATAATAAACTGAGGCCAGGTGAGTGACAAGAATCAAAGACATGTTGTAATGCCAGTACCCACCTATGGAGTTCTTGGAAACTGGTGTCTATGGGAAGAATCCAGATGGCACATGTAGTGAAACAGCCACTGAGGTCATGACTGTCATTTTTAGAGCATGATGGGAAGAATCCAGATGGCACATGTAGTGAAACAGCCACTGAGGTCATGACTGTCATTTTTAGAGCATGCTTTGCAACAGGATATTGTGTCTAGAATAAAATTTTCACTCTACAGTGGAGTGTGTGCTGATATGAAACTTCCTGGCAGATTAAAACTGTGTACCAGGCCGAGACTCAAACTCGGGACCTTTGCCTTTCGCGGGCAAGTGCTGTACCAACTGAGCTACCCAATCACGACTCCTGCCCAATCCTCAAAGCTTTAATTCCGCCAGTACCTCGTCTCCTACCTTCCAAACTTTACAGAAGCTCTCCTGAGAACCTTGCAGAACTAGCACTCCTGAAAGAGACGATATTGCAGAGACATGGCTTAGCCACAGCCTGGGGGTTGTTTCTAGAATGAAATTTTCACTCTACAGCAGACTGTGTGCTGATATGAAACTTCCTGGCAGATTAAAACTGTGTGCCAGACCAAGACTCGAACTCGGGACCTTTGCCTTTCGTGGGCAAGTGCCCGCGAAAGGCAAAGGTCCCGAGTTCGAGTCTCGGTCCGGCACCCAGTTTTAATCTGCCAGGAAGTTTCAGGATATTGTGTGTTGGCAATATACACCTTCTGCTTACGCCCATTCATCCTCACTTGTCATGCTGATGCAAAATGGCAAACAGCTTCCACCTTTAAGCTCTCAGGTTTTCAAATCTCATCTGGTGCAGTTCCCAACAATCATTCTTTCCTTCTTCCCACCTGGTAAGTCTCCTCTGACATGAGGTTCTGGGAGACTTTTCCGAAATTTACCCCTTTCCCTTCACCCCTCTTCCTTTCCCTTAAAATCCTTCTGCCAGAGGAAGGAACCATTGTCTCAGAAAGCTGGCAAACTTTGAAACCTTTCATATGTGTGTTCTCCTGCTTCTTTTAAATGTTTCAGGTCAGTCAGTGATAATACCCTAGAAACATTCAACCTTTACTTAGAGCGAATTGACTGGAGGCCTATATACAGGGTGTCCCAGCTATCTTGTTCACCCAAAATTTCTCTGGAATAATAACAGCTATTGGAAAACGACTTTCACCGGTATCAATGTAGGGCTGGGGCCCATGACTGTACATATTTGGAAACATTCTAAAACGAAAGCATATGTGTTTTTTAACACAAACGTATATTTTTTTAAATGGACCTCCTATATTTTTTCTTCAGCAATCCATAGCATGACAAAGCACATACACAATGGCGTTGATTGCATCGCAACATTCCCATTACATCCCGAGATATTGAGACGTGAAGTTGACGCTTGAAACACCCGACATGCGCTGCTAGCGCACGTCCTGAGGCTCAGGCGTGAACGCCATGCTGCCCGTAATCGCAATGTGATTGACATGTGTAATCACACCTCCATACTTATCAAGAAGTCTGAAACGAATAATACGGTCTGCTGCCATCAACTCTCATAAGCACATAATGGTTTCCCTCTTGCACGTTTTACACATCTACGTACACAATATGAACCAGTAGCGATCGGTGTACACCCGTCAGGTTGTCTTATTTATCCTGCACACCCAAAATAAGGTTTATCTAATGCATTATATGACCCATTGTGCCTGTCGTGCAGGGCCTGGCTCTACCTAGTCAAGTGTCCAACGTAGTTCCCACTACTGCCACAGTTACCACTTCGCCTTGTTTATGATTTGCGACCCATGCAAACTCCTGTACTCCACCACCCTCCGAGCATCCCATTTGTTGTTGGTTTGGCGTGCAGTACACCGCTTGCCAGTGTAGTCGTGCATCAGAGTAATCTAGTGACGGCACGGAGATAGTACACATTGTGAATAAACATTGTGTTGTGGAACTTATACTGTACAGTATAATGTACACACATGAAGATATGGTAGAAATGCTGCTGATCTATGGAGAATGTACATTGACGGGAAATACGTTATGAGATTGCTTGTTTGTTGATAGTACTGTTAGTGAACATTATGATTATTAAGTTAATATGTCTGTTTTCTACCCTACTCTACATACCTGTACTGTACCCTGTTGTAGGTGGACAAAATGGTGTTCAGGCAGAACGACTGTACAGAAGATGATTCCCTGACAAGCCATCGCCTTTGTGCCAGATGTTTGGTTGTCTCACATCTCGTCTACGTGAAACGGGAAGCTTAAATCCAAGACCTCGACATCGTCCTAGAACACGCACAGATGAACGTGTTAAAGTTGCAGTGCTCGCTACCATAGCTGTGAATCCTCAAATCAGCACACGTCAAATTGAACATGAAGTTGGTGTGTCGAAATCAAGTGCACAGCGTATTCTTAAACGTCATAAATTTCATCCTTACCATGTTCATTTACACCAGGATCTTCATGGAAATGATTTCTGAAATAGGGTAACATTTTGTCGGTGGGCTGAGCAAAAACTTCTGACTAATCCAAATTTTTTTGCAGATGTTCTCTTTACCAACGAGGCATCATTCTCCAACAAAGGAATTGTCAATATGAGGAATATGCATTATTGGTCTGCAGACAATCCAAAATGGCTCCGTCAGGTAGAGCATCAACGTCCGTGGAAAGTTAATGTTTGGTGTGGGATTATTGGAGATACCATTATCGGACCTTTCTTTATAAATGGCATCCAAAATGCCACACAATACTCCAGATTTATACGACATAATCTTCCTGTTCTCTTGGACACCGTACCTCTGAACCGGAGAATGGTCATGTGGTATCAGCATGACGGATGCCCTGCACATAACGCCTTACGAGCACGATGACTTCTGAACCGTAAGTTCCCTGGTAGGTGGATTGGACGAGGTGGCCCAGTTAGGTGGCCTGCCCGATCTCGGACCTTACACCACTGAATTATTTTCTTTGGGGAGCAGTGAAGGATGCTGTTTACCAACATGAACCAACAACACCAGAGGACATGAAGCAACGCATTATTGATGCTTGTACAGCCATCAAAGAGGAAACAGTAGCATGAAATAGGGCATCCTTCATCCGCAGAGTGACCCTATGTATGCAAGCCAATGGGCATCACTTTGAGCATGAGATGTGAACGCTATGTTTAGTATGTAGTGCTGGTATCACAGTGGAAGTTTCTACAAAGGGCCATTTTACCCAGTGATGTTAAGAAACATTTGTTTGCAACAATTTGTCATTTAACGCATTAGATAAACATAACATTGATAATTATGTGATAATAAAACTAATTGGTTAAACATGTTTACATCCATCTTCTACACTCCTGGAAATGGAAAAAAGAACACATTGACACCGGTGTGTCAGAGCCGCCATACTTGCTCCGGACACTGCGAGAGGGCTGTACAAGCAATGATCACACGCACGGCACAGCGGACACACCAGGAACCGCGGTGTTGGCCGTCGAATGGCGCTAGCTGTGCAGCATTTGTGCGCCGCCGCCGTCAGTGTCAGCCAGTTTGCCGTGGCATACGGAGCTCCATCGCAGTCTTTAACACTGGTAGCATGCCGCGACAGCGTGGACGTGAACCGTATGTGCAGTTGACGGACTTTGAGCGAGGGCGTATAGTGGGCATGCGGGAGGCCGGGTGGACGTACCGCCGAATTGCTCAACACGTGGGGCGTGAGGTCTCCACAGTACATCGATGTTGTCGCCAGTGGTCGGCGGAAGGTGCACATGCCCGTCGACCTGGGACCGGACCGCAGCGACGCACGGATGCACGCCAAGATCATAGGATCCTACGCAGTGCCGTAGGGGACCGCACCGCCACTTCCCAGCAAATTAGGGACACTGTTGCTCCTGGGGTATCGGCGAGGACCATTCGCAACCGTCTCCATGAAGCTGGGCTACGGTCCCGCACACCGTTAGGCCGTCTTCCGCTCACGCCCCAACATCGTGCAGCCCGCCTCCAGTGGTGTCGCGACAGGCGTGAATGGAGGGACGAATGGAGACGTGTCATCTTCAGCGATGAGAGTCGCTTCTGCCTTGGTGCCAATGATGGTCGTATGCGTGTTTGGCGCTGTGCAGGTGAGCGCCACAATCAGGACTGCATACGACCGAGGCACACAGGGCCAACACCCGGCATCATGGTGTGGGGAGCGATCTCCTACACTGGCCGTACACCACTGGTGATCGTCGAGGGGACACTGAATAGTGCACGGTACATCCAAACCGTCATCGAACCCATCGTTCTACCATTCCTAGACCGGCAAGGGAACTTGCTGTTCCAACAGGACAATGCACGTCCGCATGTATCCCGTGCCACCCAACGTGCTCTAGAAGGTGTAAGTCAACTGCCCTGGCCAGCAAGATGTCCGGATCTGCCCCCCATTGAGCATGTTTGGGACTGGATGAAGCGTCGTCTCACGCGGTCTGCACGTCCAGCACGAACGCTGGTCCAACTGAGGCGCCAGGTGGAAATGGCATGGCAAGCCGTTCCACAGGACTACATCCAGCATCTCTACGATCGTCTCCATGGGAGAATAGCAGCCTGCATTGCTGCGAAAGGTGGATATACACTGTACTAGTGCCGACATTGTGCATGCTCTGTTGCCTGTGTCTATGTGCCTGTGGTTCTGTCAGTGTGATCATGTGATGTATCTGACCCCAGGAATGTGCCAATAAAGTTTCCCCTTCCTGGGACAATGAATTCACGGTGTTCTTATTTCAATTTCCAGGAGTGTATATCCTACCTGAACTTCTCAAATCAAAACATTTTTACCTAAACAACGATAAAACTTTTAGTCCACTTGCTTGTTTCACTAAAACCATCAACATGAATTTTACTATTACGAGTGAATGATTAACTGTCACTTGCGCTAGATCTACAGTAAAGTAAAGTTTTAACGTTGAATGGCATTACCTTTTTAGTAACGGATTAACAATAAGCGAAGTTAACTTTGTGACTAATGTTGCGGTACACAGGTATGTTACAGAACCGCATCACCCCTAGCCTATGGGATAAATACCTGCTGGAATGTACGACGTTAATGCAGGATGGCAGCAGACCGTATTATTCGTTTCGGACCTCTTGATGAGTATGGAAATGTGATTACGCATGTCAATCACATCGCGATTACGGGCAGCATGGGGTTCACACCTGAGCCTCAGGATGTGCGCTAGCAGCGCATGTCGGGTGTTTCAAGCGTCAACTTCGCATCTCAATATCTCGGGATGTAATGGGAATATGGCGATGCAATCAACGCCATTGTGTATGTGCTTTGTCATGCTATGGATTGCTGAAGAAAAAATATTGGAGGTCCATTTAAAAAAAAACATAAGTTTCTGTTAAAAAACACATATGCTTTCGTTTTAGAATGTTTCCAAATATGTATATTCATGGGCCCCAGCCCTACATTGATACCGGTGAAAGTCGTTTTCCAATAGCTGTTATTGTTCCAGAGATATTTTGGGTGGACAAGATAGCTGGGACACCCTGTATATGAAAAAACATGTTAGTGAAAAATTTAGCCTGTTCTCTAATTTGTCTGTGTCATTGTTTGAAACTCTTTTTAAAAAAAGCATAGGTAACTAACTGCAGGCTACTAAAAGGAAACCTCTAGAACAGAAAGAAAGTCACAGAACCACTAAGGATACCTGATGATTCTACAGGAAAAGGAGAACTAGAGATTGCACTGAAACAGGCCTATGCAAAAAATTCAAATTTTGTACATCACATCTAAAATTGTCAGCTCCAATAACACAGAAAAAAAGCCCTAACAAGCTACAAAAAGAGAAAGTGGAAAAAAGTAGATTGCATATCTGATACATAATTAAGTTACAGTGATAATACAGTAAATAAGACCAAGGAAGTAGCTAATATCTTCAATAGACATTTTTTAACAGTTGCAGCGATAATTGACTGTAAAGGTGATAAGTCTCTTGCATGAAGTTGGCAACAGCTGAATCAGCCATATGCATGTAATATCTATTACATTTAGTGAGATCGAGAAGATAATCAAACTGATGAAAATAAGACATTGTTCTACTGTTGATAATATTTCTGTAAGGATAATATGAAAAGCTAAGTAATGGAGGCCTTGCTGGCCGAAAGCTTATTTATGACAATCTTTTTGTTGTGCCTATCTGCGACTCAGCATCTCTGCTATATGGTGATTAGCAACTTTTATTTTTCTAGTATTGTTACATTCCATCCTGGATTGTCCATTGTTTTTACAAATGATACTTCTCTCATAGTGGATAAAACAACAGTGTATTTGATCATAACTTCTACTGTTTTAGCTGTAATAGCCTCACTCTGATTGTCAATAAAACACTGTACTTGCAACTTTATGTGACACAGAAAGAAGAAGAGAACATAAATACAAAGTGTAATGGACAACAAATACAACAAGGGTACTCTGCTAATTATTTTTGATGTGTACATTGATACCACATTTATTGGTCCTGACATAGCCTATATCTGGCAAAAAGACTTCATTATGCAACTTTTGCCTTATGGCATAATTGTATCATATACACAAAGAGTTGCCATCAGAGCTGCTTACCTAGCATATTTCCATGTGTTGTTTTCTTATGAAATCATCTTTTGGAGTAATCATCCCCTGTTCAAGTGGTGTCCACCTGAAACACTCTTGAAGGAATCTGTTTTAGGAAATCACATATTTTCAAAATGAAATCTCAAGAAATGTTCTCATTTGTATGTGTCATTAATAAAAACCACTATCTTTTCAAAACCAGTATTGCATGTCATGGTAAAAATATGAGATCAAAACAGGACTTGCATAGTAACCAGACAAACTTCACCCTTGTCCAGAAGTAAGCAAATCACTGAGACATTCTTCAGTAAACTCCTATTTTTCAGAAATGCTTTACTTTCTCTTGTCATTACATATTTTATCTCCTCTCTGTATTGGCAATTATCAGTAATTTTGCTGCCCATATTACAAAATTCACCTACTATCTTTAGTGTCTTATTTCCTATGTAATTCCATCAGCATCATCTCATTATCATTGTTTTACTTTTGTTGATGTTCACATTATAATCTCTTTTCAAAGTAATATCCATTTCATTCAGTTGCACTATCAGATCCTTTATCATTTTTGACAGAATTATAGTAGCCTCTAGACCATTGCTTTCTTTCATATCCTTCAACTCTTATAACTGCAATCTAGTTTCAGTACATATTGTAAAAAACCTTTTACACTTTTCATAATTTCAATCTGCAACTTAATTCATTACTAACAAGTGGACCATTGTATTGTTACTTCTTAAGTCAGGAAGTTCCTTTCTTTCATTAACATCCAGTGCCGTCCTATGTGGTTGGTGATTATTTTGGTGAATATCTTGTGCATTACGGAGAGTAGGCTGATTATTTTATTGAATATCTTGCGCATTATGAAGAGGCGGCTGACAGTTCTATAACCTTTTGTATGTGCTATGCAGAGCATTGTGTTTTGCTCCAATGCATAGGCTGTTGTTGATTAATTTGACCACAATTTCATCTTGATGAAAGCCTTGTATGTCAATCACGATTATTTCTAGGTTGGGCCGGACATGACTTACAGACATATGGGATGTCTAGGCCACTATAGTTCTATAGTGTATTCATATCACATTTGATAATAAGTGTTCATATTGGCTTCAGTCTGTTGATTGAGACCTTTGTGGCATTTCCTTTGATATCAGTGTCAAAGATATGGGTTCCCCATTTGACCACTCAAAACAAGCTGTTGTATGGAGATTGTAATGCCATTTGTACAGTATCATCATGGAGCATGATGTGTGTTTAATTTATGAGTCTCTCATGTATGAATGGTTTGGGTGAGGTATGTGATGTGGGAGGATGTAAAAATGACTAGTGTACACGATTCTTGATGCGTTGTACCATTTCTGGAAGATCGGGGGGGTCGGGCATGGATGCAGGTAATACAGATTCAGCTGCCTGTGTTAGGGTCTCACCATAGAGACTTGTAGATCTTCTTTACATGCCATGAGTGTACCAATAGGTACCCATGGGAGTCCACGCACCTCTGTAGCACATGAGAGCTGTTTTCATTGTGCAGTGTCATCTCACTACTAAGCCATTGTTTTGAGGGTGGTATACTGTTATACCATGGCAAGAAATGCCACAGAGGCTACAAAGAGCTGTAAAATGTGCCCACTTAAAATTGTTGTCCCTGGTCAGTAGTGATAGTATCCAGACAACCCAACTGCGATACTGAGTCTGTGACAAATGCCTTAGCTGTGGATTCAGCTGTGATCTCTTTTAGCAGGATGCCTTTTACCCAGCGTGAAACTCTGTTGATAGTGGGGAGGAGATATCTGTAGCCCTCTGACTCTTGCAGGGGTCCCATGAGGTCCGGGTGTACATAGTGGAACGGTCTGTGTGGTGAATCAAAACAGCCAAATGTGTTTATGCTTGTCAACTGACTTTATTTCAACTATCCATGTCGTGTGGTAGATGCGTTTCTGCATGAGATTATGTAGGTGATCGATGGATGACTGTTTGCTGCATAGTGCTAAGCAGGAATAGACGGACCCTGTGTTGCGATATGTCACAAAGAATATTGACTTCTAACCCATGGATTGATCATCGTACAATTATGAGATTGGATGATGTGTGTGTGTGAGCTTATTCTTCTGCCAGTTTGCTAAAGTCCAATAACCGAGTTGCTGGTGTCAGTCACGAGTATAATTGGGGTGACCAGTATCAGCTGTTCCAAGGACGCTGCCATTGCTAGGGATTCTTTACAGTGGTTGAATGCATTTAGTATTTCTGTGGTCCACACTATTTTCCACTTGCCCTGTGGGTGAGGGCCTGGCAGGGCATGAGTCATAGATGCCTGCACTTTAACTGCTTGAGGTTAGTGGTGTCAATAAAAGTTCAGAATGCCAGGGATCTGAGAAAGGAAAGTTTGCAGGGGAGGAGCTCGTGAAATGGTTCACATTAATCTGAAGTCGGTTTTATGCTTTCTCCAATGAGTGGATGGCCAAGGAAATTTTCACAGTTGTGATTTATCATCATTGATGATGACAACTGCTCCAAAAAGAGTAATGACAATTAGTTCAGTGTGCTGTTCATAGCTGTGTGTGTCAGAGGCAAAAATTAATATGTTGTCCAGGTAGGTATAGCTAGCAGCAATCAATCTTGAAAAGTACACCATTGATGAATGTTGCCATGTCTGTGCTGTGTTTTTTAGTCAGTGTTGAATTAACAAGAATTCAAATAGCCCATACTGAGTGATGATAGCAGTTTTACTGTCTCAGCTGCCTGAAGATTAGGTTGTGTCCTGTAACAGATGTGTCTGGGTTGTGTCAATACAGTGCATAGCACTGTTTCTTGTGTGCTGATACCAACCCTTGGCATGTCACATGAGGGATAGGAAGACACTTGCTGCGGAGGACTAAGCAAGGCAGATTGCGTTATACTAACCTGTATGGTTTTGGTGGTGCGCAGAATCATGTGCTGCATTGTTGGCAGGCTGCTGCGGCGAGGTGTGGCCATTTTGTGGGGACATGGCTGCATGTGCCATTGCCATGTTGTTATATGGCAGGCATTGGATTTGGACACATGCATGTGTGAGTGCAAGGGATGTTTTGTGCAGGTTATTGTTATCAGAACATAATCATTGTGAGTCAGCATTGGTTTCATGCAGCTGATCGTGAACTGTGTTGATTGCTTGTAATGTACACACTCATGTAGTAGTGGAGTGCTGTTGGTGAAGGCTATGAAATGAGTCATTAGCAGATGCGAATTGTAATTTGTGGCCTGTGATAAAGTCAGAGCAAGAACCCCAGAATGTGCTCTTGGGAGGCATGGTGGTATAATGACCATGGTCTGGATCAGCAAGAGGTTGAACTTGTGGAGAAAGTGTATTTCTACCACCAGCCTGACGATGTTGGTGATGTAGAAGGTCTATGTACAGTAAGGTTTATCAGAAAGATGCACTGCGAGATTTCAAGTGCCATGTATGTGGATGCCCATATCATTAGCCACATGCAGCTGCACTCCTATGCTTGCAATGTGTGGTTCAAATAGTAGGTGAAGCATGGAGCACACATCCAGTCCAGTCTCAATGGGGAAGTAGAGATTAGTGCAAGTTCTTGAATGTAAAGGCATCTGTCATGCAAATTCACTGCCGATAAAGGGAGGAGACTTGTCAGTGTAAAGCAGGATGGAACACCTATTTCATCCTGTGGTTGCTGTTTGGGTATTCCTCAGGCTGATGACTGTTGTGTGCTGCTGCATTTATTGCATTTGATACCAACAGTGTTACGGATGACGAGACACAAGGTCAGCTGGTGCGGCAGACTTAGACACTGCTGTAGTGCTGTGTGCATGCAGCCACTTGGTGCTTGTATGGGAGCTCATGACAGGATTATCGCATGAGATTGAGTGGTGTTTCAATTGTTTGCAATGTGTACTGGCTGGCTGAGCAGAAGAGTCAGGGATTGCTCAACTGATGTTTTGCTGTGTTGAACAACTGAATATAGTCTGTCTGCTAGGGCCAAATTCCTATCCTGCAGTTATGCCTTGTGCACATTAATTGTGAGCTGTAGCTGAGATGGGAGTTCCACAGTCCATAATGTCCACAGGGTTGTGGCAGGCATTAGAGAAGGACTATGAGCAAACATAGACAGCACTATAATGGTGAGGGAGTTTCCTCAGTGAGCTTTTCACTGTAAATGACTTTCTGCACCTGTTGTTCAGGGATGTGGGCAATGCATTTTAGTAGGGCTGTTTTCATCATGTCGTATTTGTTGAGCAGCAGAGGAGAAAGAATGGCGTCACTTATCAGTTCTGCATGTTCTGCAAGGTGACAGATTAGCATTACAAACTTCAAATTGTCATTAACAATGCCTACTGTGTGAAAAACACACTCAGGCATTGTGAACCACAAAGACACTCGTTCAGGTCACAATGATGTGTACTTCGCTTGGTGCAGGGAACACTATCCTGTTAACCCTGATATCTGATGTACTGCTGGAACCAAGTGGTATGGCACAACCAATGCTGGGTCAGTCCATCATGGTATGGTTGAGAAAATGAACATGGTGTCAGCATTGCACAAAGATTGTGTGCATGAGGCAGTTGCATCAAGCGTCTGTGATCGCAGCACGGCAGATGTGGAGGTTGCAATTGGCCCCATGTACATTGTTACAAAAACTGAATGTGAATTGTCCTCTAAGCAGGCTCGCGTATAGGTTTGCCCATAAGTCTGTTAATAAAAGCTCTGAAGGTTGCCATTGTTGATAGACAATCACTGTATTTTGTGAGGTGGCATTTGTACATGCTTTTGCTCCATATCCCACATAGTTTGTTGCCTGGGCACACTGTACAGCAGTAATTGTGCATGGATTTATAGCCATAGAGCTAGCCATATCATAGAACAACAGACATGTTAAACTTTCTGTCCATTGTTAACGCACAATAGCATGGCACATGATAGTATTTTGCAGGTAACACAGTATCCACTGCTGTCGGGATCACTAATGTGGAAGGGCACCTCCTTATGGCAATAGCTGATGAGATAATAATATGCAAACACCGTTATATGCAGATAAACATTTATTTGACACACAAGAGTACAAGAGGCAACTACCACCTATGATTGTTCAGTCCAAACTGGTGTCTTGGCCACAGAGATTCCACATCCCCAATCTGCAGTGCTGGCCAGTGATTCTCTTCATATCAATGTTTTGATGTCCTCACATGTGAATGGAACGAGAAAAAGCCCTAATAACTTTTACAGTGGGATGTAACCTCTGCCATGCCCTTCACTATGGTTCGCAGAGAATAGATGTGGATGTAGATATAAATGTGGAAGAAAATGGGGCTGAAAATGTGCAATATCACTACTCTTGTCTTTAGATCAACACAGTGACAGATTCACTAAGAATGTAATACACTGAACTGAGCTGTGTGCTGACTCTATTTTATCTTGTTATCTAAGTGGACTCCAAAGAATTTTAGATAGTGTGTTTCATTTTGAGTGTGACAATTAATATCTACTACTGGCACTGTCGGTTCATTATTTCTGGTTTGAAACTGAGAGAGTAAGGCTTAAACTCTTAGCTATGAACCACCTGTAGGCCTGTTCAGCTATCATCTGAGCTGCATTTGCTAAAGTTGAGTTTGGACCCTTGATTAGTATGCATGTGTCATCAGCAAGCAATACAGTATTCAAAGTACTTTTGAAAGTAATTGGATAATTTATTTATTGCAGATGGGTATTACTGCAGGATATTTAAATATGTCAGAAAAGATGCCTAGAGCCATTGCTTGACTACAAAGATGGCTTAAGTTTAATCTTATCAAGTCAGCACAAGATTTTAATGTTGCACTTGAAAGACAACCATACCCAGGAGAATTAATATTTTTTAACAATCTGGCAAGTTTTGTGATCTCCTCAGGAGTTATATTTTTGAAACTAATGTCTGTTGGTGGTACGTGCTATGTCTGCAGAAGTAAATCTAATGCTTCTGTATTTGGCTGTTTATTAATGGGTGAAACGTTTACTGTGACTTTGATGAAATAGTGAATTTGGTGGCCAAAGAATTGAAAGTGTTACCACTTGCACCAGTGCTATTTCCTGGGGCCTCAGTTTCATTTGGGTCACTATTTTTGTTTGATTCTCATATAATAATGGTCTAAATTATGAGAGCTATCCAGAAAGTAACAGACGTATTGGTTTATCATGGCAATTGGCATGGCTACAACCATAATATTGGTGGCAAAACGTTCCTACACTCAGTACACATCCAGCAGTGGTAACGTGAGGTCTGTGCTACTTTGCATTCTGTGATGTTTTAAAATGTGTGCTGTGATAGAAAATGCCCCACTTGTGATGTCCACTCTGTGATTAGGTTTTTGTTGGCAAAAAACTGAAAACCAATTGAAATTTGTCACACACTGACAAAGTTAAGGTTGCTGGAAGCATTGAGGGTTTCGCATGGCAGGGGTTTAACACCCACCATACAGCCTAGATTTCGTGCTGAGCGACTACCACATCTTCCCAGCAGTGAAGACATGGTTACTGCACAAGTCTTTCATACTGATGCTGAACTTTATGCCATTATAAAGCAGTGGCTGCAATTGTAAGTGGCAGATTTCTACAGAGCTGGGACTGAAAAACTTGTGCCATGGTATGGTAAGTGCCTCGATTTGAATGATGATTATGTAGAAAAAATAGCTTAAGAGTGTACCTTTAAAATGTATACAACAAAATTTGATTTTCTATGTCATTATTTTTTTAATTTCGAAATGTCTGTTAGTTGCTGGCCCTCAAATTTTTGCCTTATTCTTGGAGTGTTTTATTTTCTGGGTATAGCACAGAATTATGCATCAAACATTGGAACTCCAAGTAGGAATATCAACAATGTGGGAAAAGATAAATTGCTACTTACCATAAAGAAGACATGTTTTAAGTTGCAGACATGCACAATTAAAAGGCACTTACACAAAGATTTTGACCACAGCCTTCATCAGCAAGAAAGAAACAGAGGAACACACTATTCATACACACAAACAACACACCTCATTCACACTTGACCATTAACGCCATGGCATTCTGGCCCTAGCTGCTAGAGTTGGCAGTCATGTGTGAATGAGGTATGCTTGCTTGTGTGTATGAATGGTGTGTGTTTCTCTTTTGCTGGTGAAGGCTGTGGCCAAAAGCTTTGTGTAATTGTCTTTCGATAGTGCCTGTCTGCAACTTAACATGTCTTCTTCACGGTAAGCAACAATATATCTTTCCGCACACAGAATTATGCATTTCATTTTAAATAACAGACTAGAGGATTTTACTATTTTGGTGGTAATGGAGTTTCAAATCTTGCCATCTGAATTATTTAGAGCTCTGTTTCCATGGTACAAGATACTTTAATACCATAAGTTTTGTAGCCCTTGTCATTCCTCCTGTTCAATTTTGTCCTTACTTGTTTTTGGGGAAAACAGGACTCAAAGTGCTGTAATAACTAAATTTACCACCAACACTGTCTGCTTTTTAAATTTCTCTCCAGCATTCTTTCCTTAGGTGCTCTTTTTTAGTACCATCTGACAGAAAATCAACATTAAAGTCTTCAAAACAATGATTCTCCTTTTAAGCTTGTAACCTTATTAAAACTGTTTCTAACTGCTTTGGGGAGCTTAAAATACTTTTTGTCTACAAACTTGTCACCACTGCAATCTTGTGTGTTCCCTGATCCACTCTCATGGCCCAGTAATCAAAAAGTTGTTAGAGACAACATTCTGTAACCTGAAGTACCTGAGACTTCAATCTTTTTTGTTGATTCTGCAGTAGTATGAAATTAGCTTGCATCCATCAACATTAATATATTCAGTTTCAGTGATTTACATGTTATTTTCTGATATGCTTATCAAGTTTACTGAAATTTTATCTGCCCTTCATTTCCCTGTATGGATATGGTGGGCAGAAGGCATTAAATACCATTTTTTAAATGTCTTTGGCTTAGTTCACATTGCAGTATTTTGCAGTGCTTTACATCTGTCATTTTCCAACTTTGTTGGGAAAAATGATGCTGTACTTTACCATTGTGATCAAGCACATCATACCATACCTGCTTCATAGAACCCTACTGTAATGGAACTACACATGGGCTTCATAGAACCCTACTGTAATGGAACTACACATGGGCACATCAGTAATATTAATAGCCATACCATAAGTTCAACCACAATGGAGAGGTATCTGGGGAGAGGTCAAATTAACCTATGGTTTCTGAAGAGAGGCAGCAGTCTTTTCAATAGTTGCTTGGTCAAGAGTCTGGATGATTTACTGATTTACGCCCATCACGATAGTACAAGTTTATATGCTAAATAACTTTTCAGATGCTGAAGAGATTGAAAGAATGAATGATGAGATAAACTAATATTCAGATAGTTGAAGGAGATAGAAATTTAATTGTGATGGGTGACTGGAATTTGGTAGTAGGAGAAGTAGTTGGAGAACATGGACTGGGTAAAAGGAATGAAAGTAGAAGCCACATGGAAGAATTGTGCGCAGAGGATAACATTTGGTTTAAGAATCATTAAAGCAAGGTTTTATGTGAGACCTGAAGACTTTATAAGGTTTTAGACCAATTATGTAATGGTAAAACAAACATTTAGAAGCCAGATTTTAAACTGTAAGATATTTGCAAGGGCAGGCATGGACTCTGAGCATAGTTTATTGATTATGAAGTGCAGACTAAAACTGGAGAAATTGCACAATTAAGGAGATGGTGCCTGGATAAATTGGAGGAGCTATGATCTGTTTAGGGATTCAGAAGGAGCATTAGCCATTGTTGAACTGAAACAGGTGAAAGGAATACAATAGGAAATGAATGGATAGCTTTGAGAGATGAAATACAATAGGTAACAGAGAATCACATACGTGGAAAGAAATGGCCCAGCAGAAACTTATGGATAACTCACAAGACATTAAATATAATTAATGAAAGGAGGAAGTATAAAAATGCAGTAAATGAAGCAGGCAAAAGGGAACACCGATATATAAAAAAAATGAGATTGACAGAGTGTGAAAAATGACTAAGCAGGAATGGGTAAAATAAATATGCAAGGCTGTAAAGTATGTGTAACTAGGGGAAAGATAGATATGGTCCATTTGAAAATTAAAGAGATCTTTGGAGAAGCAACTGTATGAACATGAAGAGACCAGATGGCTAACCAGTGCTGAGCAAAGAAGGGAAAGCCAAATGGTAGATGGAATGTGTAGAGGATCTATTACAAGGGGATCAAAATTTAGGGCAATATTATAGAAAGAGAAGAAGTAGTACAAGAAATGTATTCAAAATTGTGAATATGATCAGACTCCAACTACACAAGATTTCCACATTACACCTCCGGTCATCTTAATGACCCCAGCCATCTGAGCAGACCTCCCGAACTGAGTCATATGTCCATATGACACTAAGAGTCTATATCCTATACTTGCACAATTCTGTGATTCTCACACAAGGAGAGACTTATAATTACTGCCATGGCTGAGTCTTGGCATGAAATACTATATTGCAGTGCCTTTGTTTTTACAATGTACTCTGCAATGTCCTTCAGCCATGTGTTTATGTCTGAAGGAACAGGTGCTGCTGCGGTCAACAGCTATATAAAATACAAGAAACGTATTCACAAATTGTGAATATGATCAGACACCAGCTGCACACTACATTGGTGAAAATGAAAATTTGTGCTTGACTGGGACCTGAAATCAGATTTCTGCTTTACGCATCAATTGCCTTAACCACCTCTGCCATACTAGTTGCAGAGTACATCATAAAAACACATGCACTGCAATATGGTATTTCATGCCAAGACAAGGGGGCAACAATAATTACAAGTCTCTCACCATGTGGGAATAACAGGAATTGTGTGAGCACAAGACATGGACGTATGGTGACATATGGAAATTTGGATTGGTCCTGGAGGTGAGCTCGAATGGCGGAGGAGGTTAAGGTGACCTGTCCCATAAAGCCGAAAATCCAGCTTCGAGTCCCAGTCCACCACAAATTTTTACCAGTACACTGTGCAGCTGGAGTCTGATCAATTTTGAATAGCAAACACATTTCTTGTATTTAATGTAGCTGTTGATCGCAGCTTTGCCTGTTCCTTCAAACATTCCAAACATTCGTGTATGTCTGAAGGGCTTTGCAGAGTACATCACAAAAACACAGGCACTGCAATATAGAATTTCATGCCAAGACAAGACCACAACAATATTCATAAGTCCCTCCCTGTATGCGAATCACAGCACTGGTGTGAATGCAGAATGTAGACACAAGGTGACATAGGGAAGTTTGGGTCGATCCTAGAGGCATGCTCAGATGGATGAGGTGGTTAAGGCAACATTCACATAAAGCAGGAAATCTGAAGGACATTGCAGAGTACATTGTAAAAACACAGGCATTGCAATATGCTAATAAGAAGAAGTAGTAGGTGAATGTGACGTGGGAGATATGGTAATGTGAGAAAATCTGGCAGAGTGCTGAAAAAAGTGAGTGGAGGCAAGTCCCCTGGAGTGGATGCCATTTCCTCTTAATTACTGAAATCCTTGAGAGAGCAGACCATGACAAAATTATTCCACCTGGTGTGAAAGATTATGAAACAAGTGAAGTACCCTCAGACTTCAATAAGAATGTAATGATTTTAGTGCTAAAAACGGCGTTTAGTTACAGTTGTGAAAACTACCAAACCATATGTTTAATAAGTCATTGTTGCAAAATATTGACATGGATTATTTACATAAGAAAGGAAAAACTCCTAGAAGTCAATCTTGTGGAAGACCATATTGGCTTCTCGAGAAATGTAGAACATGTAAAGCAATATTTACCTTACAACTTATCTTAGAAGATAGGGTGAAGAAAGGCGAACCAACGTTTATAGCATTTTCATGGTTAGAGAAAGATTCTACAATGTGGACTGGATTACACTCTGAAATTTTGAAGGTAAGAAGATAAAATACAGAAAGCAAAAGGTTATTTAGAACTTGTATAGAAACCAAACTGCAGTTGTTAGAGTCAAATTATGTGAAAAGAAAGCAGTTGTTGTGAAAAGAATGAGATGGGGTTGTAGTCTATCAGTGATGTTATTGACTCTGTACACTGAACAAGCAGTACAGGAAAAAGGAGAAATTTGGAAAGGGAATTATAATTCAGAGAGAAAAAATAAAAAAAACCTTGAGGTTTGTTGATAACATTGTAATTCTGTCAACAAGCAGTACAGGAAAAAGGAGAAATTTGGAAAGGGAATTATAATTCAGAGAGAAAAAATAAAAAAAACCTTGAGGTTTGTTGATAACATTGTAATTCTGTCAAAAACTGCTAAGGACTAGGGAGAGCAGCTGAAAGAAATGGACAGTGTCTTAAAAACAGATTGTAGGATGAACATCAATAGAAGTAAAACAAAGCTAATGGAATATAGTCAAGATAAATCAAAGAGTAGCCGATGAGTTTTGTTATTTGGGGAGCAAAAACTTATGACATATGAAGTAAGGAATGGCAAGACAAGCACCTCCAAAAAATAGGAATTTGTTAACATCAAATGTAAATTAAAGTGTTAGGAAATGTACCATGAAGGTATTTTTTGTAGTGTAGCCTCATATTCAACTCAAATGTGGATGAGTGGCGATTCAGACAAAAGCACATAAAAGCTTTTGAAATGTGGCACTATACAAGAAAGCTAAATATTAGATGCATATATTGAATAACAAATTGATTGAATTGAGGAAGAAAGAAAGTTAAGCCACAACCTGATTAAAGGAAAGGAGCAGTTCATAGGACTCATCTTAAGGTGTCAAGGAATCGTCAGTTTGGTAATGGAAGGAAGTGCAGGGGGTGAAAAGTGCATAGGAAAACCATTGCTTGAATACAGTATGCAAATTAAAGTGGATGTAGATTACCATAGTTATTCTGAGATAAAGAGGCTTGCACAAAATACACTAACATGGAGAGCCACATCAAATCAATCTTTGGACTCCACACCACAATAACAAATTCATGAGGATGGTGGTAAATTATGATTTTGTGCTCAGACATGAGGAAAATATAGTTTTATGAATTTGCAGATTACTTTTTAATCACTCAGTGTATTGCCGAGAGAGCAATTAATTTTATTAGTGTTCTATGTAAAATATGATTTTGTATATTTTCCTGAACTTGGAATAGTTTCTGGTGAGGGCACATAAAGTTATTAGAAGTGTGATCCATAACTTACTTTCCTGGATTTCTTACTTCTGTAACAATATATAATGTGCTATTTTGTTTGGATACGTTAAATGTCAATTATTGTAACTTTATTTTAAACTGAATACAAGAGTGTTTTTATGTGAGAATGTACTTTTGTGATAAGAAATAACTGTCTAATTTTTTTACAGGTCATTTTACTTAGTTTTCCACCATCACAGAAGAAAACAAGATGCCGAAACAAAAGCAGAAACAAAAAACTGCAGACATTGGCTTTCACTATGGAAGGACCGATCTGGAACGTATTGGTTTATTTGCAGAAATGAGTTATCTCCATGGAATGGGCTATACTCGGCCTTATGTCAGTAAGGAAAAAAGGCAAAAGTAGATCTAGCTTTTTGTTATAGTGTGTTAAGAATAATATCAACTACCACCAATGAATAAATAAATTTAAAATGCAAAGAAAAGTCAGAATATAATAATAAAATATCATTTAATTTTTCAGTAATAAAAAGATTGTTTTAAAATAGAATGAATAACTTTGCAAACAATTTTTTCACAGTGAAAATGGATGATGAATACAAATGCCATTTTTAAAAAGTTCCTTTATTAGAACTTCTGCAAAATGACAATATAATCCAGACATTTTGGAAACTGTGATTCAATTTGTTGTTGTCTTTTTAGATGGAGGAGGATCTCTTGAGCAATATGGACTTGTCTGTTTGCTGGATACAAGTGCTGTATGGCTCAGAGTCCACCCATGAAATTGGCTTGACGAAGAATTTCATCTTTTCCAGTAGTCTCAAGATTACACTTATCTCTGTCACAGATAGTGAATTCGTATATAAAGTTGGTATTTAAGATATGATTTAGGAAACCACAGAAGAGTCAAAGTTGCCCCTATGCAACCCTTATCAGTATTGTCTGGCATGGAGCATTGGTATTGATGTAGTATGTTAGTGGTCATGTGTGTGTGAATTGTGAATCTGTGTTTGTTTCTCATCTGATGAAGGATTTTCTCTGAAAGGTGATATTTTCTAACAGTCTAATTTTAAATGCGGCTGTCTGCTGCTCTAATACCTTCTCTGTGTGGTGAACAGCTATGTTATCTTAATTCGTATTTTGAGTCTACTCCAGATTTTACATTGTTTAAAACATTATTTCATAAATATAAATCGGAGAACAGTCTCTCCTGTACTCCAGTACACACAAAATAACTCTGAGAATCCTGAGCACTGAAATGGCAGTCATTTCAACCCTAAGGACATACTGATATCTCCTCCACCCCAAGTATCACCAAATTTTGCTTCCCATCAGCATAATATGTCCCCTTAACTAAGATATCTTCCATATCAACACACTTTTGTATCTCAGTTTAGTGTGTTATCATGATCCATAACTTTTATGAACAGTTTCTTCAGAAAAATCTCAATCTAATCGGGGATGTGTGACATCATTTACTTACAACTGATACCAACAAAAAATTACTAATTGGATATGTTCAGTAGTATAGGGGCCATGTACAGAGGAGACAGGGACCAGAGAGAACTCAGGGCACTACATCCATCACCCAAACAACAAGTTTGTAGGGTTGTATTCCGTTGAAACTGAAACTGAGTGAATGAGTCACATTTGACCCATCGGGAAGTATGCTAAGTCCTGTATCAGGGGGAATTGAACACATAAGGTAAGTGCCTATTACTCATCGGCAGTTCAAATGTTCAGTGAATAATGTTATCCCTTAGGGAAACAGCAGCAAGGATGGGCAGCATCACCTTGTGCACTAGATGCATGCCTTGAGCCCTCATTCAACATGTTGAAGAAGTCATACTATCAGCCCTGAAGGAACAAGGTGCAACAAGCTACAGACTGAGGCTCACATTGGAATAAACAGTGCCTGTCTTCTGGCATCAGGAGTTGTATTTGGATTATTTGAATAACGAGTAGAGAGAATTGAGGATATCAGTTATGCTCACAGAATTTTGATGAAGACCTGCCCCTTTGGTTTTGAGGAGAGCAGAAGGTTGGAAATAGTAACTTCTAGGGCCCTCTGATATGATAGGCTGTGATTTCTTGGACTTGTGCCATAGGGTTGAGAATTATATAGTCCCCTTAAATAGTTCAGAGATGTACACTGCACATCACAGGCTGCTACCTAGGTGACAAGATTGTGTATGGAGTGCATACATTTCTTTTTTTAGCTTAGGAAGCTGACCATTAAATCCAGATACTGATAGCCAAAGGAAACCCTGAAGTGTTAGTATAAATCCACAAGATATGGCCCCACACACATGAAGTGATTAACAATAAATTTTTAGAGTTTGAATCAGAAAACAGTCATTCATAAAACCAGTGTTCTGAGATAACTTCAGTCTCAGAATGTAAAGTGTTACTGCAGCTAAGAACAAAAGAATCCTGATCATTCAATAGGATGCCAGTTTGACATATACTCTTAGAGGAGAAAAAAATTAAGGAGACATCAAAAAGAGGTATGAAGGTGCAGAGTTAAGGATTTCTTCACATAAATATATTCTTTTGTTGTTGTTGTGATCATCAGTCCAATGCCTAGTTTGATGCAGATGTCCACATTAGTCTATGCTGACCAAGCCTCTTCATCTCTAAATAACTACTGCAACCTACATACATTTGAACCTGCTTACTGTGCTCATGTCTAGAACTTCCACTACAATTCTTCCTCCCCCCCCCTCCCCCCCACACACATATACCTTTCTTGGTACCAAACTGACTAGTCTTTGGTGTCTTAAGTATGTGTCCTGTAAACTGATATCTCCTTTTAGTCAAATTGTGTCAAAAATTTCTTTTTTCCCTAAATCCTTCAGTTCCTCCTCATTAGTTATTGATCTACACATCTGATCTCCAGAACTCTCCTGTAGTACCGCATTTGAAAGGATTTTATTTTATTCTTTTCTGAACTGTTGTCATCTATGTCCTATTTCTGCACAAGGCTACATTCCAGAGAAACACCTTTAGAAAAGATTTCTTGATATTTAAATTTATGTTAGATGTTAATAACTTTCTCTTTTTCAAGAATGCTTTTCACACTATTGGCAGTCTACTTTACTCATTATTAGTTACTTGCTGCCAAAATAGCAAAAATAACCTACTACTTCTAATGTCTCATTTCCTACTCTAATTTCCTAATTTAATTACATTCCATGACCCTTTTGTGCCCCTGGAAATGTTGTACAGTTTAATTTTTAGTTATGAAATCTCTGTCTTACCTTTATATAATCAATCCAGAACCTTCCAGTGTCTCCAGGTCTCTTCCAATACACTGCCATCTTTCAAGATTTTTAAATCAATGTTAGAAACGATTAAATTATGCTTTCCTTCAGCCTATGTCCTCCTGCTGTTTTCGCTTCTCTTCCATTTCTTGTGATTGAATTAAAATTGTTCATCTCAATTAAATTTTCACTCTCCTTACTTACTGAATAGTTTCTTTAGTCTCATCACACATTATTTCAATCTCTTCATCAGTTGCAGAGCTAGTTGACACATCAACTAAAAGGTGACAACAAAGTCCCACTGCTCTTTATAATAATCAACAGAAACCTCTAAATTTAAATAAATAATGTGCAAAATAGTTCTTTAAAGGAGTTTTAATGAGATTTGAACCATTACTTGTCCAAAGGGTGAGTTGTGCACTGTCATTCACATGGCAAAGGTTAAAACACCACCAGGTTTTATGAGACATGTTATGGGGCACTGCTGGTGTAGCTCAGGCGAAAGCTTGTTGCACAGCATCTTTCAGGCCATCAGTTTTGCTGTAACAGTTTTATGAAGTGATAACCTGTATTATCCCTTATAGCAAACATAACATGTGTTGAGGTCAGGGCTTCATGGTAACTTGCTCCCACACCACTTGTAATATTTACTATGGGAGTTCATAAAGGGTATCAGTTCATAAAACCATTATGACACCACATACATACCGAAATATGCTTTGCAACAAGCTTTCACCCAAATTACACAAACAATTCTCTGAATAATGTCACACAGAACCTGACGGTGAATTACCTTGTGCCATATGAATGACCATGTACAACTAATCCTTTAGACAAGTAATGGTTCATATCTTATGAAAAAATGTTATTTATTGAAATTTAGAGGCTCATGTTCATTATTATAGAGGATAATGGTTCTTTGAGACCACCCTGTACTATGGTGGTTGTTGGCTTCCTTTCTTTGTTGGATATGATAAAGCATTCACTATGTTGTTCATAGAAGCTTACCTACATTCTTATTTTCTTATTCATTATTAGACCTACTCCTGCATTACTGATATTTTATTTTGTATTTATAACCTTGTAATCACCTGACTGTAAGTGGTGTTCACCCCCCACTGCGCTTCACCAGTTCCTGCTTCAACGTGTCCATATCCCTCTTTAAATCCTCTAGCCCAGCTAATTGATTCACTGATCTAACATTTTACATTCTGACCTGTAGAATGTCAGCTTTGTTTTTTCTGATGATGAAATCCTCCTCATTAGCCCCCACTTGGAGATCCAAACAGGGGACTATATTCTCTTTACCGTAGGAATATTTTACTCAAGAGGATCCTATCAACATTAAGCTATAGAATAGAATTGCATGCCCTCAAGAAAATCCCCATGTTTCCCTGTACAGAATCAGATTATAGGTCATAAGTACTGTGACACTGGCATGTTGAATACACAATTAGCACTTGAGTTTGAATGCTAATTTGTGGTATGTCAGTCTGGTCTGTCGCAAATACGATTTTCCTTATTTGCTATAAAATAGAAATTTTTGTGTAGAGGAAATCCTACCCTATGAATATTAATTGTATAAGGGGCATTCAAAAAGAAACAAGCCAGAGTCTGCAATGTGCAAACCGGTGAGAGGAGGGTAATATTGTAGCATGTGTAACAAGGTATGGTTCTGACCAGACCATGGATGTTCACAGCCCGTTGCTAGAGAGCATGCATGCACATTATGTGACTATACAGAGGTAGCAGCAGCATGCGTCAATCATCCAGTGCTGCCAGTTGCTTTGCAAACAGTGACATGGAGGCATCAACAGAAGAGCAAAGAGGTGTTGTTTGTTTTCTGACAGTGGAAGGAGTAGGAGGAACGGACACTCATCGATGAATGTCACAAGTGTACGGTGAACACTGCATGCCCCTTGCGAGGGTCAAGGCATGGCAAAAGCACTTCAGGGAAGGACGGGTGTCATTAGCCGAAGATGCACCGTCTATAACAACACAGTGCATTACCGATGACATCGTCCAGCTGGTGGATGCACTCATTACCCAGAACCGCTGAGAGACAGTGAAAGTCATAGCCAGCGTGGTTGGATTGAGCATCGGAAGTGTTCACACCATCATGAAGGAATGACTGCACATGCGCAAAGTGTGCATCCAATGAGTGCCCATGGTCTTAAACCACACCAGGAAACATGTCCAATGGCCCACTGTCTTGCTCATCTGCAGTGCTATGCTTGGGAAGGGACTGCGTTCCTGGCATGAGTGGTGGCTGGAGATGAGTCATGGTGTCATTACTTTTAACCAGAATCAAAATGACAGAGTCTCCAGTGGAAGCATCCAGGGCCACCACCACCAAAAAAAAGCCAAGGCCATCCACATGAGTGCAGGAAAGATTGTGCTGATGTTCTTCTTTGACCAAGATAGCCCCCTTCTCATTCACTTCCTGCAGCATGTGACAACAGTGAATGCCCAGTGTTACTTGCAAACCTTGTCCACCCTTTGCCAAGTGATCAAATCAAAAGGACGAAGCAATCTCACCTGTAGGGTCACTCTGCTCCACGGCAATGCAAAGCTCTGTACGCCCAACACAGTCGCGGCACTCCTGCAGAAATTCAAATGGGAAATTCTGGGCCACCCTCCATACAGTCTGGAGTCCAGGCTTCTCTCCCTGTGATTACACCGGTTTTGGTCCCCTTAAAAATGCTCTGAGGGGCAAACGATACACCTAAGATGATGATGTCCAGCTGTATGTGCGGAACTGGTTAACATTGCAGCCCCGGGAATTTTATGAGACAGCCATTCAACAGCTTGTGTCATTGTGGGACAAGTGGCTCAACAGCCAGGGTCAATACTTATAACATACAGGTACTGGTTTCTGTAATTATGCCTCTAGCTCATTACTTTTTGAATGCCCCGTATAGTTACACAATTAATGGAAGATTTAAAGGTAGTGACCTTTTCATGAGGAGGTCGCTAGAGACCAACCATAAATTTAAATAGGGCAAGGACGTGAAAGAAATTGGCGATGTCCTTTCCAAAAGAACCATACCAGCATTTGCCTTAATTGAGTCAGGCACAGTGAAAACCTAAACCTAGATGGACAGACAGACAGAGGAAGCATGCTGCTCTTGAATGCAAGTCCAGTGCCTTAACCACTGTTCCAGTGTGCTCAATTATGTAATTACAGGCTCAATCATAAAACAGTCTGATAATTATGTAGATACACAGGGCATGGGGGCTGGTTATGACCAAAAGCCACATGGTCCTTGTGAAGTGCAGAACAACATTTTTTTACTGATAGGAGCACACAAACATAAGAGTATGAATACAATCAAGACACCAGATTGACTACTGGTCAAAGAGTCTGTTGCACCAGAGCTCAGTTAAACTTCAAAGGAAGAGAAGGAAGGGGTTGCTAATTGCTGAAGTGGTTGGTGCCGAAGTGTATGATTGGTCGTGCCGTTGCTGTCACTTTCGTGAGACATGACTGGGCTACTTCTGAAAGTGATGCTACACAAATGCATGTGACCAGAGCCACAGCTGGCATTTCCATGAGACATGACTGGACCATTACTTGAAGCTGCAGTACATGTGGTAGGAGTGCTGAACACTTGGTATAGCTACACCTGCTGTGGTGAGCATTGGTTTTGGTCACACTGGACATTGGTGGTACAGTCAAAGAGACAGGGGTAGGGTGTCAGTGGAGAGGATGTCACCATGTGGCAGCCACACATGTGATAAAGACTTTGATCTGATCAATGGAACAGCATATGTTGAGGGGAAGTTTGTTTGATGTGAGCCAGTAATTTATTTGCTAGAACAAACTTCGATAGGCACGATCTGTGTGAAGGCTATCCATGGTGAACAAGGGGCAATGGGGAGGCAGGAATACTGGATACTCACTTGTTTCAGGTCATTGTGGTAGTTGATGTAGATGGAGATATTCAGAAAGAGGTGCCAAAGTTGTCAGGAACGGTTGAAGGCATATTGTGCATATGACGATGGTCAAAATGACATCATGTAGTGTTCAACTTCTTTGGTGTGCCCAGAATGTGACATTGTAGAGCGTCTCTCACTTGTGGTAAGTGTGTGATAGTTGAAAGTGAAACCAGATGATCATGGACGAAATGGTCGGTATTATCATGAGAAGATAGGTAGCAGGTGGCAGTCAGGCTGTGTGTCAGTGAGTCATGTGAAGGAAGCATATCAGTGGTGTGCTGTACTGTCAAAGGGATGTGCCTGATGGTGCCAGCAGTGGGGTAGCCAGGTGGCAAGGTGAGTTGGTGGTGTACTGATACATGTGCTTCTCCATGTGCCCAGGGTCAGTGATTGTGTTGGTGCCAGGTAAGGCAGGGAGCAGGTGGGGTCAGGTGTCAGGTGTTTGTGGCTGGTAGGTGGCACCAGAGTCAGATGTGTGATTATGATTTTGTGGACTGTTTTGCTCATAATGACACATTGTTTGGCACACACTTGTGAAGGATCACATGGAAACTCAGTAGGAACTGAGCTGTGCTGTCCTAACCATTGAGGTGTCTGATGGAGGCAATGTTGTGGTTGCATCCATAGGTGACAAGGGAGCTGCTGCACTGATGTGTTCTGGGCATGGTAATGAGTGGGAGGCATTGAGTAGAGTCGACTGATGTAGACAGTTGAGGTGCTGTGGTGCCACCAGGAGTTCTTTTTCAATGTTTTTGTCTTGTTCCTGACGATACTATTATTTTGACAGAGTTGGAGATTCGTTTTGTGCAGTCAGAATAAATTTGGTGGATGTGTTGCAAATGCTCACTCATATTGGTTCAGGAGAGTCTGATGGTGGTCAAGCAGATCCTCAGGCAGAGGGGGTCATGGTGTGGAGAGCTGAAAATCCCATAGGTAAAGTGACCACGCGTCCTGTTGATGGGCCTATCATTCGGTAAGTCTGAGAGTACGTTGAAGTGTCATAGGAAATCAGTGCCGATAACAGATTCTGCCATTCCACTACAAGAAGTGTCCTAGAATTTTTCTGTGAGGTCAAAGTCGAATGTGTGAACCTGTGATCCATAAATCTGGTTTTTTGTTTCATTTACCACATGGAGCTGAACAAATGTGTAGTCATTTGATGCACCTGGTGAAGAAGGTGACATGGTACTGACTGCAGAATCAGTGTTGATGAGATATAAATGTTCACTTTTGTTGTTGTGGGCAAAAAGTTTGTTTTTATGAATTGGACATGGTGAGAGTGGTCCATAACCATTTCTGTGGTTGTCGAGGTGACTAACATATCCAGCATGGTCCAGTGTGCATTTAATTTTGGAAATTGCAAGGTTGTCTGCAGTTTTAGGCAGTGGCTGTGTATGTTGTATGACACCAGCAAAAGCAGTTTGGTATAGATGCAATGTGATCAGTAGTGTATTTTGGAAGTGGAGACACAGCATGGTAGTCCATTTTTAGCACATTCGTGGCATGATTGTCAGTATTCTGTGCAAGTCTGAGTGTGATGTGGCTGCTGATGATCCACGCAGGTACAGCGTGGTTAGTGGTATTCTGTGTTGGGCAGACACAGCACATGTGGCAGTGAAGTGATGGTTTGTTGATGACACATTAAGGTCATTGCTCCAGCCGGGCACAGTGACATAAGATTGTTGAGGGTTGGACAGAGTCAGCTTTGCTCATAGCCAGTTGTACTTGCAGATGATGTTTTAAAACTCACAGAGCACATAGTGTGTGGCTGAGCATGAGATGATTGCCAACTTGCTTTTGCAAATGGAGCCATAATTGTGATGGTGTTTTATCACTGAGCACTTTGTCATGGGTGACAAGGCAGATTTGTTCCTCTAGAGAATGGTTGAGGAGACAAAGTAGGGCAGCTTTCATGGTTCTGTATTTATTGTCTGTTGGTGGTATTAGAATGATATCATTTATTGCATCTGTGTTGTTTTCTTCTAAGTGGCTTAGGAGTAGAACAAACTTGGTGGTGTTATTGATTGGATTGTTCAAAGCAAAGATATTGTACACAATGGCGAAGCACAACACTGGTTGATCTAGCCTGGTAGTTTGGGGTGTATCCAATAGTTGAGAGAGTGCAATGATGATGTTCATGGTGGGAATACAGATGAGCTCAAATTGTCTGGAAATGGCATAATGTGATGCATGGTGGCCAGCACAGTTGGTTATGCAGCTGGCTGCATGAACTGTGGTGCAATCATATTTAAATGTGGTAAAAATGGAAATGAGCATGTGGCATTGTAGGATGGGAGGCCCCATTCGGGGAAGTTCCCCCGCCAATGGGGAAGTTCAGCCACCGAGTGCGTCTTGTTTCAGTCAAAGCCACATTGTGCAACTCGTGTGCCGGTGATGAGGATGAAATGATGATGAGGAGAACACAACACCTAGTCCACGAGCAGAGAAAATCTCCAACCTGGCCAGGAATCGAACCCTGGCCTGCTGCATGAGAGGCAAGCACGTAACCACTCAGCTAAGCAGATGAACTTTAAATGTGGTAAGATTGACTGATTGAATGTGATTAAACATGTGTCAAATCTGTTGGATTGACTTTCCTCGGGCATGGGTTGGTCGCTGGAAAGAATGGAGGTTCAAGTGGAATCAAAAAGCACATTGTCTGTTGGCTTGTATTGTTCATCATTGTTGTACACTGGCACAGCACTGTCCAAGAGAGTATCACTTTCAGTTTTCACCACTCAGGTTGCACTCACAGTGTCATCCATGATGACAGGTGTCATGGAAAAGGAGATGTTGTCTGTCAGTGATATTTGCACACCAGAATGGGAGTACATCAATGGCATTGTTGATGCATAATTGTCAGAAGTGATGAATCACAATCATTGGGAGACACCAGTGTAGATGCATTGGAAATAGGGTGTGATTATGGTGAATAACTACATGATCTTCACACACTGAAGAATGATATTTATCACTGATAAGAGCATGCATACATAACCGTGCAGACACAGTGAAGTCACCAAACTGAATCCTGGTCAAAGAGTCTATTGCACCAGAGTCAAGTCGACTGCCAGTGATGGATAAAGAAGTGAATTCTAAGAAAACTGTAACTTTTTTGTAATTTGTTAGAAATGATAGACTAGTTCAGTGCAATTCAAATATGAATAACTCTTTAAATATCCCTGATTGTATTCTACAAATAGTTTTTTGAAAGTGTTGTTGTGGTCTTGAGTCCAAAGACTGGTTTGATGCAGCTCTACAAGCTTCTCTATCCTGTGCAAGCCTCTTCATCTCTGAATAACTACTACAGCCTTCATCCTCCTGAATGTGCTTACTGTATTCATCTATTGATCACCCTCTATGGTTTTTAACCAATGCCCCCCCCCCCTCCCTCCACGTCCACACACAGCCCTTCAGAACTAAACTGGTGATCCATTGATGTTTCAGAATGTGTCCCATCAACTGATCCCTTCTTTTAGTCAAGTTGTCCCACAAATTTCTTTTCACCCCAATTTTATTCAGTATGTCTTCATTAGTTATGTGTTCTTCCATCTAATCTTCAGCATTCTCCTGTAGCACCACATTTCAAAAACTTGTATTCTCTTCTTGTCTAAACTCTTTATTGTCCATGTTTCACTTCCATACAGGGCTACACTTGATACAAATCTTAAGAAAAGGCTTCCTGACGCTTAAATCTATACTTCTTTTTTTCAGAAACGCTCTTCTGACCATTGCCAGCCTACATTTTATATCCACTCTAATTCAGCCGTCATCTACTACTTCAAGTGTCTTGTTTCCTAATGTAGTTCTCTCAGAATCATCTGATTTAATTCGACTACATTCCATTATCCTGGTTTTGCTTTTGTTGGTGTTCATATTTTATCCTCTTTCCAAGATCCTGTCCATTCCATTTAACTGCTCTTCCAGGTCCTTTGCTGTCTCTGATAGCATTACAATGTCATCAACAAATATCGAAGTTTATATTTTTCTCCCTGGACTTTAATTCCTACTCGAAATTTTTTTGGTTTCCTTTACAACTTCCTCAATGTACAGACTGAATAACATCAGGGGTAGGCTACACACCTGACTCGCTCCCTTCTAAACCACAGCTTCCCTTTCACACCCCTCGACTCTTGTAGCTTATATCTGGAGTCTGTAGAAATTGTAAATAACCTTTCACACCCTGTATTTTACCCCTGTCACCTTTAGAATTTGAGAGAGAGTATTCCAGTCAAAAAGAATTTGTGTAAGTATTTTGCAACTGTGATTTACTAAACTGATAGTTTGGTAATATTCACACTTGTCAGCACCTGATTTCTTTGGAATTGGAATTCTTTTTGAAGTCTGAGGATATTTAGCCCGTCCTTACATCTTGCACACCAAGTGGAAGAGTTTTGTCATAGCTGGCCCTCCCAAGGCTATCAGTAGTTCTGACGGAATGTTGTCTACTCTTGTGGCCTTGTTTCGTCTTAAGTCTTTCAGCGCTCTGTCAAATTCTTCTTGTAGTACTTTCAATGCTCTGTCAAATCCTTCTTGCAGTACCATATCTCCTGTCTCAGCTTCATCTGCATCCCCTTACATTTCTACACACATAAAAAAAAAGTTTTGTATCACCTCAGTTCCGAGAGTTCCAGAACCTGTACAGAAAATTGGAATAGAGATAAACATAAACATCATTTGCGCCCTTTTTATTGCTCATGGAAACCACACATTGCATGTTGTACCATCATGCAGCAAGTCCTTCAGAGGTGGTGGTCCAGATTGCTGTACACTCCAGTACCTCCAATACCAAGTAGCACATCCTCTTGCATTGATGCATTCCTATATTCCTTGTGGTATACTATCCACAAGTTCATCAAGGCACTGTTGGTCTAGATTGTTCCACTCCTCAATCGGGATTCGGAGTAGATTCCTCAGAGATGTTGGTGGGTCACATTGTCCATAAACAGCCCTTTTCAATATATCCCAGGAATGTTCGATAGGGTTCATGTCTGGAGAACATGCTAGCCAATCTAGTCAAACGATCTAGTTATCCTGAAGGAAGTCATTCACAAGATGTGCACGATAGAGACATGAATTGCCATCTATGAAGACTAATGCCTCACCAATATGCTGCCGATATGGTTGCATTATCGGTCGGAGGATGGCATTCACATATCGTACAGCCATTACGGCGTCTTCCATGACCATCAGCGGTGTACATCGGCCCCGCATAATGCCACCACAAAATAGCAGGAAACCTACAGCTCGCTGCACCCACTGGACAATGTGTCTAAGGCGTTCAGCCTGACTGGGTTGCCTCCAAATACATCTCCGAAGATTGTCTGGTTGTAGGCATATGCGACACTCATCGGTGGAGAGACTGTGATGCCAATCCTGAGCGGTCCATTCGATATGTTGTTGGGGCCCCTCTGTACTGCACTGCATGGCATCATGGTTGCAAAGATGGACCTCGCCATGGACATTGGGAGTGAAGTTGTGCATCATGCAGCCTATTGTGCACAGTTTGAGTCATAGCACGATGTCCAGTGACTGCACAAAAAGCATTATTCAACATGGTGGTGTTGCTGTCAGGGTTTCTCCAAGCCATAATCCATAGGTAGCAGTCATCCACTACAGTAGTACCCTCGGGCGGCCTGAGCAAGGCATGTCATCAACAGTTCCTGTCTCTCCGTACCTCCTCCATGTCTGAACAACATCACTTTGGTTTACTCCGAGACACCTGGACACTTCCCTTATTGAGAGCCCTTCCTGGCACAAAGTAACAATGCAGATGCGATTGAACCATGGTAATGGCTGTCTAGGAATTGTTGGACTACAGACAACACGAGCCGTGTACCTCCTTCCTGGTGGAATGACTGGAACTGATTGGCTGTCGGACCACCTCCGTCTAATAGGTGCTGCTCATGCATGGTTGTTTACATCTCTGGATGGGTTTAGTGCCATCTCTGAACAGTCAAAGGGACTGTGTCTGTGATACAAGATCCACAGTCAACGTTTACCTTCAGGAGTTCTGTGAATTGGGGTGATTCAAAACTTTTTTTGATGTGTGTATTGTATAATACTGCTCTAAAATACACTCCCTTATATAGACCCTCTACATACTCTTTCAATGTTTCAGCTTTCCCTTCTTTGCTTAGGACTGGTTTTCCATCTGAGCTCTTGATATTCATAAAGCTGCTTCTCTTTTCTTCAAAGATCTCTTTAATTTTCGTGCAGGTGGTATCTATCTTTCCCCTAGTGAAATATGCTTCTAAATCCTTACATTTGTCCTCTAGCCATTCCTGCTTAGCCATTTTGCGCTTCCGGTCAATCTCATTTTTTAGACATTTGTACTCACTTTCACCTGCTTCATTTACTGTATTCCTATATTTTCTCCTTTCATTAATTAAATTAAGTATCTACTGTGTTATCCAAGGATTTCAACAAGGCCTCATCTTTTCACCTATTTTACTGCCTTCACTATTTTATTTGTCAAAGCTACCCATTCATTCTCTATGTATTCTTTTCCCCTATTCCTGTCAATCGTTATCTAATACTCCCTGTGAAACTCTCCAACAACCTCTGGTTCTTTCAACTTATCCAGGTCCCATCACCTCAATTTCCCATCATTTTGCAATTCATTCAATTTTAATCTACAGTTCATAACCAATATGTTGTAATCAGAGTCCATATCTGCCCGTGAAAATGTCTGCCAACTTAAAATCTGTTTATCTCTGTTGTACCATTACATAATCAGTCTGGAACTCCCCAGCATCTCCAGGTATCTTCCACGTATGCAGCCTTCTCTCATGATTCTTGAGCCAACTGTAAGTGTTGATTAAATTATGCTCCATGCAAAATTCTATCATGTAGCTTTCTCATTCATTCCTTTCCACCAATCCATTTTGACCCACTATTATTCCTTATCTTTCTTTTTCTGCTATTGAATTCCACTCCCCCCATCACTATTAAGTTTTTATCTCCCTTAACTATCTGCATAATTTCTTCTATCTCATCATAAATTTCTTCAATCTCTTCTTCATCTGTGGAGCATATAAACTTGTACTTCTGTGGTGGGTGTAGGCTTTGTGTCTGTCTTGGCTACAATAATGAGCCCACTATGCTCTTCATATTAGCTTATCCACATTCCTATTTTCTTATTCATTATTAAACCTACTCCTGCGTTACCCTTATTTGATTTTTTATTTATAATCATGGACCTTGGCATCAGTCAGGTGGCTTGCGTGCCTCAACGATATGGATATCTGTACTATAGGTACAATCCCAATGGAGGGGTATTTGTTGAGAGGCCAGACAAATGCGTGGTTCCTGAAGAAGAGTAGCAGTCTTTTCAGTAGTTGCAGGCCCAACAGTCTGGACAACTGACTGATCTGCCCTTGCAACATCAATCATAACAGCATTGCTGTGCTGGTCCTGTGAATAGCTGAAAGCAAGGGGAAACTACAACCATAGTTTTTCCTGAGGACATGCAGCTCTACTGTGTGGTTAAATGATACTGGCTTCCTCTTGAGTAATTCTGGAGGTAAAATAGTCCCCCAATTGGATCTCTGAGCAGGCACTACTCAGGAGGATGTCATCATCAGGAGAAACAGAACTGGAAGTCTATGGATCTGAGCATGGAATGTTAGACTCCTCAATCAGGCAGGTAGATTAGAAAATTTAAAAAGGGGAAATGGATAAGTTGAAATTAGATAAAGTGGGGATTAGTGAAGTTTGGTGGTAGGAGGAACAGGACTTCTGGTCAGGTGAATTCAGGGTTACAAACACAATGTCAAGCAGGGGTATTGCAGGAGTGGGCTTAATAATGAGTAGGAAAATAGGAACATGGGAAAGCTACTATGAGCAGCATAGTAAATGCATTATCGTAGCCAAATATGGACATGAAGCCCATGCCTACCACAGAAGTACAAGTTTACATGCCAACTAGCTCCGCAGATTTGGAAGAGATTGAAGAAATGTATGATGAGGTAACAGAAATTATTCAGATAGATAAAAAAATATAAAAATTTAATTGTTATGAGGGACTGGAATTCAACAGTAGGAAAAGGAAGAGAAGGAAAAATAGTATGTGAATATATACTGGAGGAAAGGAATTAAAGGAAAGCCACCTGGTAGAGTTTTGCACAGAGCATAATTCATCACTGATAACACTTGCTCTAAGAATCATAATAGAAGGTTGTTTACATGAAAGAGAGCTGGAGACACTGGAAGGTCTCAGATTGATTATATAATGGTTAGACAGAGATTTAGGAACCAGATTTCAAATTTTAAGACATTTTTAGGGGCAGATGTGGACTATGACCAAAATTTATTGGTTACGAACTGTAGAGTAAAACTGAAGAAATTGGAAAAAGGTAGGAACTTAAGGAGATGGGATCTGGATAAATTGAAAGAACCAGAGATTGTGAGCTCAGCTTTAAGAGATGAAATAGTGAAGTCAGAAGAGGATCAAATGAGCAAATAGGCAAACCTAGTAGCAATCCATGGATAATACATGTGATATTGAATTTAATTGCTGAAAAGAAAAATTTAAAAATGCAGCAAATGATGCAGGCAAAATGGAATACAAATGTCTAAAAAATGAGAGTGACAGGAAGTGCACAAATGGCTAAATAGGTCTGGCTGGAGGAGAAATGTAAGGATTTAGTAGCAATATGTGTGGAGTGTGGCATGCTATGGGTGTGAAACATGGACTCTTGGGACAGAGGAAGACCAGAAGCTAAATTCTTTTGAAATGTGGTGCTATAGACGCATGCTCAAAATAAAATGGATCGACAAGGTCACAAACGAAGTGGTTCTGGAAAGAGCAGGTGAGAAGAGAAGCTTCTGGAGTTTCATTGTTAAAAGAAGAGTGCAATTTACAGGCCATCTATTAAGACATAAAGGACTCCTGAACACAATCATAGAGGGATATGTCGAGGGAAAAAGACCAAGAGGAAGACCACAACTGAGGTACATGGATCAAATCGTGAAAGATGTGGGATGTAACACCTATAAAGAAATGAAGAGAAAAGCTGAAAGACGCACAGAATGGAGACAAGCTGCCATTGTAGCTGTTGCAAACCAATCCTTGGATTGACCACTACAGAAGAAGAAGATTCAAGGGAGATGAACTTGAAAGCAACATTATAGAAAGCAAAGTGGACACAAGTGTAAGATAGGCTGGGAGATATGATACAGTGAGAAGAATTTGACAAACCTCTCAAAGATCTAAGTTGAAACAAAGCCCAAGGAGTAGATGACATTTTCTGTCAGAACTACGTCAGTCTTAGAAGAGCCAGTCATGACAAAACACTTTCGTCTGGTGTGCAAGATGTATGAGACAGGCAAAATACCTCAGAATTCAAGAAGAATGTGCTAATTCCAATTCCAAAGAAAGCAATTGCTGACAGGTGTGAAAATTACCAAACTCTCAGTTTAATAAGTCATGCTTGCAAGATGATAACACAAACTCTTTACAGAAGAATGGAAAACTGGTAGGAGCTGACCTTAGGGAAGATCAGTTTGGATACCAGAGAAATGTAGGAACAAGTGAAGCTATACTGATCCTATGACCTATCTTAGAAGGTAGGTTAAGGAAAGGCAAACCCTCATTTATAGCATTTGTAGATTTAGAGAAAGCTTTTGACAATGTTGACTGGAATACTTTCTTTAAAAAAAGAGGGGTAAAATACAGCAAGTGAAAGGCTATTTAAAAGTTCTACAGAAACCACACATCAGTTATAAGCGTCAAGGGGCATAGAACAAAGAAAAATTTGGAGTAGGAATTAAAATTCAGGGAGAAGAAATAAAAACTTTGATATTTGCCGATGACATTGTAATTCTGTCAGAGACAGCAAAGGACTTGGAAGAGCAGTTGAATGCGATCGACAGTGTTTTGAATAGAGGATACAAGATGGACATCAACAAAAGCAAAACAAGGATAATGGAATGTAGTCAGATTAAATCAGGTGACACTAAGGGAATCAGATTAAGAAATAAGTCACTTAAAGTAGTAGATGAGTTTTGCTTTTGGGCAGCAAAATAACTGATGATGGTCGAAGGAGGGAGGATATGAAATGTAGACAGGCAATGGCAAGGAAAGCATTTCCAAAGAAGAGAAATCTGTTAACATCAGATATAGATTTAAGTGTTAGGAAGTCTTTTCTGTAATTTGTATGAAGTGTAGCCATGTATAGAAGTGAAATGCAGATGATAAACAGTTTAGATAAAATGAGAATAGTAGCTTTTGAAATGTGGTGCTACAGAAGAAAGCTGAAGATTAGATGGGTTGATCATGTAACTAATGAGAAGGCACTGAACAGAATTTGTGAGACAAGAGATTTGTGGCACAGCTTGACCAAAAGAGGGGATCAGTTGATGGGAACTGCATCAAACCAGTCTTCAGACTGAAAACGAGAACAATGACAACAACAACAACAACAACAACACCTTGTATTCATCAGGTCAGAAGTCCTGCTCCTCCTGCCACAGAACTTCACTAATTCCCATTATATCCAACTTTAACCAATCCATTTCTCTTTCTAAATTTTCTAATCTATCTGGCTGAATACAGGTTCTAACATTCCACGCTCCAATCTATAGAATGCCAGTTTTGTTTCTCCTGATGATGAAATACTCCTGAGCAGTCCCCACCCAGAGATCCAAATGGGAGACTGTTTTACTTCCAGAATATTTTACCCAATAGGATGCCATCATCATTTTATGGTAGAGATGCATGCCCTTGGGAAAGATTAGAGTTGTAGTTTCTCCTTGCTTTCAGCTGTTTGTAGTATCAGCACAATAAGGCCATTTTGGTGGATATTAGAAGACCAGATTAGTAAATCATCCAGGCTGTTGCTCTTACAACTACTGAAAAGCCTGCTGCCCCTCTTCATGGAACCACACATTTGTCTGACCTCTCAACAGATACCCCTCCATTGTGATTGCACCTACGATATGGCTATCTGTATCGTAGAGGCATGGAAGCCTCCCCACCTGCGGCAAGCATATTTCATATGCATTGGATAAAACAAATTATTTTATGTTCAATAAACTATTTGTAGGCTTTCGTAACATTATTAATATAATTGGGTTAAAACCCCAAACAAACGCTATCATTCTACAATTAAAGAATTTAGGTCAAGTCCATGATACAAAATACAGGGTGACAATTACTGAACTCTATGAAATAAAATTGTCATAACTTCTGAATGGTTTGCATTAGGACATAGAAACTGAATGGCTGGCCATGGGGCATGATGGGAATTAGTATGCGCATGTATGATTTGGTTTAGCGATGAAGCCCACTTTCACTTAGATGGGTTCAGCAATAAGCAGTTGGTGGATATGGGGTACTGATAATCTGCATTTCATGATCAAGAAGTCTCTTGACCTTCAATGGATGACTGTGTGGTGTGCAATATCCAGTCCTGGAATAATCTGTGCAATATTCCTTAATGGCACAGTGATTGTCAAACAGTATGTGAAGGTTTTGGAAGATGATATCATCCCCACTGTTCAAATTAACACTGATTTCAACAAGACGTGGTTCATGCAAGATGGAGCTCGAACACAACAAAGTAGGAGAGTGTCTGATGTCCTGGAGGAGCACTTTGGGGACTGCATTCTGGCTCTGGAATACCCAGAGGCCACTGGCATGGGCTGTGATTGGCCACCATATTCTCTGGATCTGAACACATGCAACTCCTTTTCGTGGGGCTGTATTAATGACAAGATTTGCAGCAATAACCCCAAAACCACTGCTGAGCTGAAAAGAGCCATTCAGATCATTGACGGTATGCAGAATTTCACTATTTGTCTGCGCCACAACATCACCACTGTTGGCAGGCATATCAGACATGTTGTAACCTAAATCTCAATATCTGTAGTTTACATGTTGAATAAAGTTGTGTATGCCATAGTTTGTAACTAATTTACTTTTTTTTCATATAGTTCAATAACTGTCACCCTCTATGTCACATCAGTAGTGTAGTTAATTTGTTATTCCCTGTTACAAAAATGAATAGTAGCCCTTACAATTTGAGCAGGACAACAGAATTCAAATAACTTTAATTACAAGTAAAGGAATACTTTTCAAGAAGACTTTATTAAAATTTTTGTTGCTGGTGCTCTTTAGAGATAGTTTCCAATGCTTTTATTCTTAATTAAATTCACCTTTCTGTGAATACAACAATTTAAAAACTGTATTATGTTACATAGTATGAGTCCTTTCTTATTTTGCACAGATGTTTTCAATGAAGAAAGTATCAAAGGGCGTCAGATGATTCCTGGTTTTCCACAGTCAAAATGTGCAAGAGATGATGGTTACTTCATTCCTTTCAGACGAATCTTTCAGAAAGAAGCCTATTTCAATAAGAGTAGAGCAGCATATCTGGAACGGTATGTGTGTGACACACAAACTGATATTTCAATTTCGGTATCTATAAATTATTCATAAAATAATTGCATTACTTGGAGTTGCATTACACAGTCCTTTAATTTTGAAATTATGCTTTAGACTTGCAGCAACTGCAAAGAACATTGCACCAAGAACATTTGTACAGCCATCTCCAACAAAAAGACAAACTGGATCTGGAGATTATTATGGTTGTTTTGAGAAAATTACAGGTAAGCAGTGTACCAATGTGAAAACTATATTTGAAATGTGGTAAATTTCAAATTTTCCACATAGAAGTTTGTTAGCAGTTATTAATTCCATCCTTATAACAAAAATGTAAGTTGAAATTGGAAATCTGTGCTTTGTCATGATTATCAATCATAGAAGTAGCCAAACTTGGCATTTTGAATTTTTTTGGTGTGTAATTACACATTTCTTTGTATAGCTTTCAGGATTTGTGAGTTTCATTTCTTTTTAACAGAGAATCTTCTGTATAAATTACAGACCTGTAGCTCTGCTCATTGCTTATATTCCTCACCATATATCTAGAGACATGGCTGTGGTTATTTTGATTGCTTAACATTTCTTTATGGCACCTCTTAGTACTGCAGTGCTCAGTTGCATTGCACATGGCTGTAACATAATGCTGAAGTATGCTGCCTGAAAGAAATTTGAAACATCCAGAAAGGGAGAAGGAAATAAAATGGAAAATCACAGGTTGAGAGGGTATGTGGTGTTATTTCAGTGACTACAACATTGACTTGAATTTACAGAGAACTTGGCAGTAAGAGCCCACTTATCAGTATGATGTTGAACTGCCTCTGGCATGGATGCATGCACTGATTTGGCTGGGAATGGTGTCATAAAACCATTGTATCTTCTCCTGCAGCAAGCTGTCACATAACTTTTGTAACTTGTCCTCGACATCTTGGATACTGACACTGGGGAAGAATTGACCTTTGAAAAAATGGTTCAAATGTCTCTGAGCACTATGGGACTTAACATCTGTGGTCATCAGTCCCCTAGAACTTAGAACTACTTAAACCTAACTAACCTAAGGACATCACACACATCCATGCCCGAAGCAGGATTCGAACCTGCGACCGTAGCAGTCGCGTGGTTCCGGACTGAGCGCCTAGAACCGTGAGACCACCGCAGCCGGCAATTGACCTTTGAGCTAGCTGCTACCATGTTCTATTGGGGACAGACCTGAGAATTTTGATAACCATGGAGTACCTCAACATCATGCATACAGTTTATATAGACATGAGCCATGTGTGGACAAGCATTGTTCTACTGAAAAATGGCCCCACAATACTGTCGAATGAGTGGTAACATGTGAGGGAGCTAGCTGTCCATGATGTACTATTGTGCTGTCAGAGTTCTCTCAATCACTTCCAAATGTGAGCTGAATTCATGGCCAGTGGCTCCCCATACGATGATGACAGGAGTAACACTGTTGTGCCTGTCAAAAATGTTGGAAGGATGGGACCTCTCTCCCAGATGCTGTTATATTCAATGACAATGATCATCCAGGGTAGTGTAGAACCATAACTCATTGCTGAAGACAATGCAGCACTGTTCTTCAGCGGTTCATGCATTCCAGTCATGTCACCAGTCCAATACGCAACTGTTTGTGTTGTATTGTAATGGCAGGCTATGCATGGGATCATAATTCCCTAGTTCAGCTGCTGATGGTCTCCAACCTGTGGTGTGGGATGACACAGAATCTTGCAGGGTTTCCCTTACTTGTACTCAGACAGCAGGTGCAGATTGTGCTTGGTGCACAATACAGTTATCCTCCCTTGTGGTGGTTGGACATGGTAGGCAGGAACATTAACAACAAGTATGCCTACACTGATGTTCCCATGCAGTCCAGCATGAGACCACTGCCAAATCTGAATGCCCCACAAAGTGGGATGTTGCATGATTTGATCAGATGGCCAAATGGAGACATACAATGAGGCCCTGTTCAAACTCTGTCAGGTGCTGATAACACTTGTCTCACATGAATATGCAGCATCTCTGCGTCCTCCACAGTGATCAGTCAAGATCTGACACAGTTCACACCCCTTATGTACCCTCGCAGGTCTGTTAATAGCACTAAATACAAACAACACTAAAGTACTCTGGTGGCCATTCTAGCTGTCACGTAGACTTTCAACTCTAATCACTTGCAAACCCATCAACGGTGCGTTCATATATAAATTTACACTGACCCCCAATCATGTATTCCGAGAGATTTACTTTCTCGGTCACACAGTGATCAGCTTCAGAGCTGATTATTACATATAGCTGTTTCTAAGTGCTTGGTTGTGTACAAGTTGTGAAACAAATACTGGAAGTGGTTCATAAGCTTGGAAGCAGTAGTAGTAATAGTAGTGCAGTTTTATTTATCTTTGAATCACTTTTACAAAGATATTGCACATGTAATGACACTACAGTGAAAATAATCATTTATACAAACATTTAAATACTTACAGTCTTAGCTTAATGAGGATGTGATTTGTAGCTTGAGGGATATTTTGAATATCTGCATTGAGTTTTGCAGCAAGAGTCTGAAGGTAGTGAAATTAAAACACAAATATTTAACTAATAGGAATGATTATTTTTGAGACAGGGCTGAAATAAATGAAACATTTGCACTGGTAATAATTACACCAATAGCCTTTGCAGTGCAAAGACAAACACCTCCAATGAAACCAAAATATAAATCAGGAAGGGATGTCATTTGATATTTGATATTCAGCATTTTTTTGCTCCCTTGGATTTTGGAAAATCCAGGGCAGAATGGGTGGCTTTGCTGATATCATGAACGCACCTGGAAGATTTCAAAAGCAAAATGTTTTAAATCAGACTTCAGGAAAAGCTTCACTTGAGAAGATAGAAACATTAAAATTATAGCACTGCTAGTTCTTGTACCTTTTTATAGGTGACCCAATCCCGAAACATACATAGCTCTTTAGTGTAAAGTAAATGCTCACCAAGCAATGGCAGGGAAAACACACACAAAAGACTTTAACTCTTACAAGCTTTTGAAGCCAGTGGCTTCTTCTTCTGGCAGAAGGGGAAGGAAGAGGGGTGCAGGAAAAGGACGGGAGAGGTTTAGGGAAATGGGTAAAGTTTAGAAATGTCACCCAGAATCCTGGGTCAGGGGAGACTTTCCGACAGGATGAGAAGGAAGGACTGATTGTTGGGGACAGCACTGGACAAGATTTCAAAAACTTGAGAGCTTAAAGGTGGAAGACAACGCAATATGCAAGACAGAGATTACTGCTAAAACATCATGCCTGAATTAATAAGTGTGAAAAGCTAAGTGCATTGTATGTAACAGAGTTGGGGGGTGGGGGGGTGGCAGCAAAAATAGACAAGTCAGAAAATGAAAGGTGTAGAAAACTAAAATAGGGTGAAGAATGTAAATTAAGGCCATGTGGGTGGCAACAACGAAGGACATCTTGTAGCGCTGGTTCCCACCCTTGGAGTTCTGAGAAACTTATGTCTGGGGGAAGAACCAGATGGTATGTGTGGTGAAACAGGCACTGTAGTCATGACTGTCTTGTTGTACAGCATGCTCTGCAACACGATATGGTGTGTTGCCAGTATACACCCTCTACCTATGCCCATTAATCCTGACTAATAACTGGGTGATAGTCATGCTGATGTGAAAGGCCGAACAGTGTTTATATAAAAACTGGTATATGATGTGTCATTTCAAAGGTGGCTCTCCCTCTAATAGTATATGCTTTGCCAGTTACAGGGTTGCAATAGGTGGTTGCAGGAGGGTGCATAGGGCAAGTTTTGCGGAGGGGACAGTTAGAGGGGTAGGAGCTATAGGGTAGGGAGTTGGGTGCAGAAGGAGCATAGATATTGTCACGTAGAAGGCATAATTAGATGAATGATGAACACTAACTTCACTTAACAAATATTTATTCAGCACTTGCACATACAAGAGTGCAGAGTGAACTGCCTCTGGCCAGAACACACACATTATATATACAGCTAGAGAAAATTCCAGTACAATGATTCTTGACATTTGTGGATACTTCTAGAATGTACTTGAAATGCATATAGAAATTAAAACTGTGCAGTCCAAGTGAGTTTTGAGCTCACACCCCTCCATGCAAGCAGTTAAGTATTATAACCATTATACCACAGTGCTACTCAGCTTCTTCTGCAACAATATTGTGAAGATTCGGAGGATGACAAAAAGCTATTCTAGTGTGGTGGGCAAAATCTCAGACACGATGGATCTCATTTCAGGGCATGATTTTAGGAAGTCATGGCCTTGTCAAAGTAGCTAATTAATACATTCAAGACCAGGACAATACTGGGTGACAAGTAGTGTGGATGTGATGGCCCAGGAAATCTGCTTTTGAACTAGGCTGTTGGGATAATTACATGCAGTGAAGGCTGAAGTGAGAGTGGTGGTGTATTGCTGTAAAGAATCTGCATCCAAACAAATATGATTGCCATGAATGCCAAGTCTGTATGGGAGGGAACATTTGATATGGAAAGGCTGACAACTGTCAAAATTTGAGTAATGTTGTTTATTAGTAGGTTTGGTGTGTAGCTGGCCTTCGATGAAGATGAGATCAACATCAAGGAAGGTGGCATGGGATTCGGAATTGGAAATTTAATTGAGAGAAGGTATTTAGAGATTTCAGGAATTTTAACATGTCAGCCTCACCATGAGTCCATACGGCAAAGATGTCATCAATGAATCTAAACCAAACCAGGAGCTGAAGGCTTATGGATCCCAGGAAAGCCCCCTCCAAGCAACCCATGAAAAGGTTGGCATAGGAAGGAGCCATCCTGCTTCCCATGACTGTACCCCTCATCTGTTTGTATGTCCGCCCAGTAAAGATGAAGTAGTTGTTGGTAAGTATAAAGTTGATTAAGGTGAGCAAGAAGGATGTTCTAGTTTCGGAATCAGGTAGGTGTTGACTGAAGAAATGTTCAGCAGCAGACAGACTACGTACGAGGGGGTTGTTGGTACAGAAAGAGATGGAATCAGTGGTGACAAGCAAAGTGTGTAGTGGGAGTGTGACAGGCACATATTTCAGACAATCTAGGAAATGGTTGGTATCTTTAATAAGGGAAGGAAGTCTTGGTACTATGGGTTTCAAGTGTTAATCTACTAAGGCAGATATATGTTCGCTGGGTGCTTTGATGTCAGTAACTGTAGGATGGTCAGGATGATTGGGTTTGTGGATCTTAGGAGGAAGTTAAAAGGTGGAGGTGTGTGGTTTGGGTAGTACGTTCGCTGGGTGCTTTGATGTCAGTAACTGTAGGATGGCCAGGATTATTGGGTTTGTGGATCTTACGAGGAAGGTAAAAGGTGGAGGTGTGTGGTTTGGGTAGTGTAAGAAGTTCTACGGATTGAGGTGTGAGTCCTTGTGAAAGGCCTGAGGTTTGAATCAGAGGGGTAGGATCTTGATGGTAGATACTGTATGTAGAGGTGTCAGACAGCTAGAGTAGACCTTCACAACATACTCCTGTTGGTCAAGTACCACAATGGTAAATCCTTTGTCTTCTGGGAGGATAATGACGGAGTTCTCAGCTTTTAGGGAAAGCAGAGCCTGGAGTTCTGCAGAGGACAGGTTAGGGTCATGTTGTAGGGACCTGTGGATAGGTTGTGAAGCAATGTTGGATATGAGGAATTCTTGGAAGGCTTGTAAGGGATGTTCAGAGATAGTGGTGCATTTGTTTTTCGCCAAACTGCTTTGATCAACTTTTACTGCCATCTCCTACATTACTTTACTTGCCATGCAAAGTAGTTTACATTATCTCCTGTGACTTTCACTTTCTGTTTGGCCAGTTTTTTTAAAATTGCGTGTCCTTTCATAACTTTTCCTTTTTTTTCTTTTTTTTCAGATCAATTTTTTGGATTATATAGACCACTCTTGTGGTGAGTAGTTTTTGCCCACTCATTGCCTCTTGTTAACCATTGTCTGTTCTACAATTCTCTTGTCAATTCTTCTGATTCTTTCAATTTTTTTCCCTGCTTTTCTTCCATTTTTCTATCTTTTCCACCCTCTGCCTAACATTTTTGCTACTCCCATCACTTCTAACACTCCAAACTGTCCTCTTTTGCCTTGACGAATCCCATCACATATTACAGTCCTTCTTTTTGAAAACACACTTTGGCACTATCAAAATTAAGGTCCCATATTCTGTTTCTTGAAATCTGCTTGTCCCTTGGAGTTACCCAGCTAAACTGTGATCTATATGCCTCATCTGCCTGTTTCCACTCCAACAGATTTCTCTCCTTCTACAAAATCTTACAGTTATCTGCCCCTCATGTATCCTTGGATGGTATCATCCACCAAGCCAACTTTAGACTGAAACAACACGCCAGACTTCGCCTCACAAAGCTATCCCAACTTCTCCTAAGCTATGTCAACAGTGGTGTTTCCCTCCCTGTCCCTCTGCAGCTCCCCAAACAGCCACACCATCAACAACCACTCTTCTCCTACAAACTGAGCTTGGCCACCTTCTTAACGTCCAACAGCGTTCACCACTGCCTCCCAGACCAGTAATAACTCATAATCACAAGAACCAGTCACAACAGTACAGTGTTCTCAACCTCTTATCCAAAGCACTCTCCCCCCTGAATTATCAGTATTATTCACGGATCTCACTTTTAGCCCTAAACCTGCATTTAACCATGCTGCTTTGGTGAAGGACCTATTTTCCTTTACATGTAAAGTCAACTGGAAATAACACTTTGCAAGCCAATCTCAAAATCTTTCTAGCAGGAAACCTGACATTGAACCCAGCCTTGAAAAGTTCTGACCATGATACCAACTTGATCCACCAGGCAGTTTAGAAAGTACATGGAGGGCAGGTATGGTGTTTGGTTGTGATTGTCCATGAAACACATAAAGTGAATGAATGTGGAAGAGTCATAGAGCTATGAGTTGACAGTACTTCATCACAAAAGAGAAAAACACAGCACATCTACTCGATACAAAGCTCTGAACTGAACGGTCTTCGACTCTCACACCAGGACCGTGGCTCTTTGGTCTGTGTATCAATGCTGCTGTGGTCCCAACACCTTACTCCAATCCTGTCACCAGCTTATCCTATCCCATTAGAGGTAGGGCCACCCATGAAGTGGCTTTCATGTACCAACTCTGCTGCAATTTCTGTACTGTATTTCATGTGGGCATGACCACTAACCAGCTGTCCAACAGAATGTATGGTCACCATCGAACTATGGCCAATAGCACAATTCGGCACTCAGTGCCTGAACATGCTGGGACAGATACAGGGACAGGGTGGAGAGAGGGTGCACCTAGCTGCCCTACCCTCTCTCCAACCTGTCCCTGTATGCTCCCCAGCAGCGCTTCACAGTCCTCCACCCCTACCCTGCCATAGCTCACCCTCCCCACCCCAGCCTCCTTCTTACCCCCACCAAATTACCTCTCCCATCATGCACTGCATCTGTTGCTCATAGTCTGGCTTCAGCTGCCACAGAGTGTGGTCATGTGTGTGAGTTGCATTTGCATGAGTGTGTGTGTATGTGTGTGTCTGTCGACTATTTTTGACTAAGCTTATTTTGTGACAGTCTTTTTGTTGTGCCTGTCTGTGACTCAGCATCTCCACTACATGGTGAGTAGCAACTATCCTTTTCATAATACTGGGAAGAAGGAAACTCATAAGAACATTGCTCTGTTCCATAATAGCAGCCTCATTACTGACCCAAAGTTATTTGCAGACCTGTTCAATTCGTACTTTGCTATAATTGCAGATGATTTAGTGACCAAAAAATTTGGCAAATTAGATGTGAAGGACAACCAGGCACTTGAAAACCACAATTAAAAAAAATATTGCTTTGTCCTGCCAGTCAAAATGTGCTATGAAAAATCATAAGCTCATTAAAAATAGCAATTCAGCAGGTGTTGATTACATCCCTGATCATATAACAAAACTGTCAACAAACTTTATTCTCACACTATTATTAGACATTTGCAATTCTTCATTCACAGGGCCTTTTCCTAGATCTGCTTAAAACTGCTAAAGTCATACCTCTTTATAAGAAAGGTGACTCTCAGAAAATGTCAAATTAAAGACCTGTAGCACTGCTGTCTGGCTTTTCAAAGATTATAGAACAACTCTTCCTACCTCAGCTACAAAATTTTTCAGTCAGAGTAATAAATTATCTGTATGTCAGCATGGTTTCAGAGCACAACATTCCACTGAGACTGCTATCTTTCATCTTGTCAACCACATCATAAATGTAGTAGACAATCACTCCAAAATTTCAGGTATTTTCTTAGATTTAATATAGACTTTTGATGTTACAGATCATTCAATTCTCTTTCTCTCTGTCTCTCTCTCTGGAAAAAAAGGACCTGATTAACACAGTCAAGCCAACACTACACAGAACTACCTTTCAGTTCTGTCGTCACTGACACATGGTGTACCACAGGGCTCTGTCTTAGGACAATTTCTTGTTCTAATATATGTTAATGATCTGCCTCCATGTTTAATGACCTCCATTCATATGTAAGAAATACAGGAGCATTACTATTTGCAGATTATACGAATCTGCTTATTGAAGTGAAAAATATTAAAGATCTTACCACTGCTGCAGGTGTCATCATGGTTGAAGTATCACAATGGCTCTATAGGAACAGGCTTGTCTTAAACCCACAAAAAACAGTTACTTTATACTTTCTGCACCAGCAAAATAAATAAACAAAAAGCCAGCAATTCACATGAAATTCAGAATTACACTGTGGCAAAGTTTCTAGGCCTTGCCTGCAAGAAAATCTGAAATGGAACTCTCACATACCGTCCTTAAACCCCCAACTCTCTAACATATGTAATCAGAGTACTATCCAGCAATGCAACTCTTGAAACTGTAAAAACTGTGTACTTTTCTCAGATACACTTACTATTAATATACGGTGTTATCTTTTGGGGAAATTCTCCTCCAGCCATTACAACATTCAGGAAGCACAAGAGAATAATCTGAATAATAAAAAAGCAAGCAATATAAGTTCCTGTAAGCCTTTGTTTATAGATTTAAATATTCTCCCTCTTCCCTGCATTTATATCCTAGAAATTGTGCTCTTTTAAAGAAAGCTATGATGAAGAAAGAAAATCTCTTTATCTACAACACTGCTGGGCATGCGCACCATACCAGGTTAAGGGGAAATATCCACATAAATTACTCCAGCACAAGTCTATCTGAGTGGGTTTCTTATCACTCTCATGTAATAATCTACAATACGCTTCCAGAAATTATTAAGAATACCAATCATATAAATGCATTTGAAAAATTTACTAAAACCTTTTTATTAAATACTTGTTTTACAGTTTGTCATTTTATGTAAGTAAAAAAGTAGAATGGTTGCCTAATATTACTGCAGTGTAAAATATGTCCAGCAACTGTAATACCTTGTATGTATATAAGACTTACTGGACCAATAAATAAAATTAAAATTATTGATGAAGACCTCATTATTGATGCATGGCTTGACCTTCTGGAGACATCTACTCACACACACCTGTCAGATACCCTCTCATGTCAGTCACAGCCTACAGCATCCTAACCATCATGGCACTGATGCAGCCCATCTCCCAGCCATTAACCCCTGTGACACCATTGAGTCTACTCACACCACCTGCAACAAACATCAACACCACAGCACTGCCCATCGACACCACATGCTCCACCTTAGCCATGGTTTGGCCACTTATTATGACCACTGGCACACCATCTCCACCACATCACAGACACCAAGAAATGATCCGGTGGTGCCCTGCCAAGTAGCCAGCTGAGGCATCATTGGTTACTTGGACCTGTGCCCACACCACACCAGAGTCAATGTGGGTCAATCTGATCATCTCTTACTTTGGTGCAGCACCATCACTGTTGCAGACCAAAGAGCTGCAGCCCTGGTGTGTGGTATCTGTGGAAATGAGTCAAAGGCAGTTGGGTTCTGAGCTTTATGTTGAGTAGACACACTGTATGTTGCTTGCAATAAAGTATTGTCAACTCTGCGTCAACCAAGTTATTAATATCTTGCTGTATCTGTAGTGGAGATCTAACACAGGTAAGCTTGGTGGGTGGATCGGACAGCTCTTACATCTGGATTTCCCACAGAGTTATTTATTTATTGAACCTGAACTAATTAGGGCCATCAGGCTCTCTCTTGCATTGGACCTGGGTTTCATATACACAGTACCTTTTTTATATTCTAATTACCTAAGAAATAACATCCTGTATAAGGGATTGGTCGTGGGAGCAGCATATGGTTGGGCCAGGAAGTTATGTAGGTTGGGTAGGCAGTGGAATACCTCTTTAGGAGGGTAGCAAGAATTGTGGGAAGGATGTCACTCATTTCTACACATGATATTAGATAGTCAAAGCCCTGGCAAATGACATTATTCTGTTTCTTCATTTCAGTATGATACTGGGTGATGAGGAGTGGTGCTCCTCTAAATCTAATTCCTGGGTATGGAGGGAGTATTATGGGTTTGTAAGGGTACTGGATTGGAAATCTGTTTGTGGACAAGGCCTAGGGGATAATGCCTGTGTGTGAAGAATTTCTGAGACTTTCAGCATACTGTACAAGGGATTCCCATCACTGCAGATACACTGTCCACAGCTGGCTGAGTTGAATGGTAGTGATTTTTTAGAGTAGACTATTAGGTGACAGCTGTGAAAATTCAGGAATTGATGGTGCTTAGTGGGCATTATATGGATGCATTTATGGACGCAGCCATCACAGAGGTGGAGTTCAATGTCCAGGTGGATAATATGTTGGGCTGAAGAGGACCAGGTGAGGCAAATGGGAGAGAAGGTGTAGAGGAATGAGAATAGGGTGTCAAGGCCATGGAATCATGATCTGGAATCAGGGTCAAGACACAAGGCTGTGGATGGTGTATCTGCAGTGATGAGAATTTCTAGTCCTATAGGCTGAAGATGTAGTGAAGTTCTTCACAGACAAGCACTGTCCCCTACACCTAGTCTGCAAACTTATTCCCCACACAATATCTTCACACACCCCTAATCCTCCCACCACTCCCAGGAGCAAGCAGCAAAGGACCACCACTCCTCATCACCCAGTATCATCCTGGACTGCAGAAACTGAATTATGTCATTTGCCAGGGCTTCAACTATCTATTATCAGGCCCGGGAATGAGTGACATCCTGTCCAAAATCCTTTCTAGCACTTCTGAATTGGTATTCAACTGCCCACTCATCCTAAACAACAACCTGGTCCATCCTTACAACACTCTCACACCCAACCACTTATGCTGTGTAATATTCTTGTGGAAGATCCCTGTGCGAGACCTGGCCGATGCATGCACAGAGCACAGCTTACTCCAGTCCTATCACAGGCTTACCCTGTTCCATCAGAGGCAGAGCCACCTATGAAGTAGCCATTTCATACATCAACTCTTCTGCAGATTCTGCACAATATTTTATGTGGGCTTGACCACCAACCAGCTGCCCAACAGAATGAATGACCATAGCCAAACTGTGGCCGAGAACACAGTTCACCACCCAGTGGCACAACATGCAGCTGAGCAAAACATGCTCATGTTCAATGGCTGTTTCACAATCTGGATCATCTGGATTATTCATCACAGCCTCAACTTTTCTATAGTATTCAGATGGGAGTTATCCTTTCAACACATCCTTCACTCCTATAATCCACCTGGCCTTAATCTTTGATAATCCACTTCACCCAGACTCTCTGACCAAGAGTTTCTCTAAACTCTGTCCTGTCACCCCCTCCCAACTCATACCTCCATGTCACTGTTGTCGTGCATCACACAAATTGACTGGCTGTAGTATCAGTGTGTTGCATTCCTATTCCATGCACCTAATGCCTCTCCATCTCGCATTTCTATCCCATACAATTGCTTGATCATTCTGAGCCAGCAGCTAGCCCTCTCCAATTTATCCTGCTTTCTGCCTCTTTTTTGCTCTACCCATCCAACCTAACACAACCCCTCACCCCAGATCATCTGTCGAACTGCAGTTCTGGCACTGTGGGTTCAGCCAGCACCATGCATAGTAACAGAAAAAGCTATGTCCATGTAAGCAGTTTCTGCTTGATACCTGCAAAAAAAAAAAAAAAAACCCATGTGTGGAAACTGTGTGAACGAAAGTAACACATTGTATGTGTTCAGGACTAATGATTGCAAGGAAATGAAATTTTACTTTCTAGTGTATTTTTCTTCCAAAATGAATGCTGTTACAGAAAAAAATGGTAAATATAAAAGAAAATAATATTGTTTAATCATAACCACAATCAAGTCCAGACCCAAAAGCAGGTTTGTAATGAAGTATAATGGTTAACATTGAAAGCATATTTATTACAAACACTAACAAACAGCCATAATATAAGCAAACTACTTGATGGGGAGTGCTGATATTTATATAAATATTAAATATTCCACAATACACAAACATAAGTAAATTCAAGAATCTTCCAAATTTACAAATACTTAGTAACAAGTAATTGCTGATGGTTGGGTTTGAACTGGTTACTTGCAGTATGCCAGCCAGCAATGCCAGCTGCTATGCCACACTGCAGGCAGCATGGCTGATGGCATTGCTTCCTCTCACAGAGAAACAGTGATCAACTGTTCCATTAGTTCTCATTGGATCATTGGAGCTGACTACAGTATCCTATATGTAGATCTTATCAGTAGTACTGTGTATGGTAATACAGGAGGATCCTATTATATGGGTCATGTAATAACATCTTCTTCACTGTGATGCACATTAGGGTAGCCCTTCCCATTGAAGCTTCGTGATCATCAAGCAGTCATTCATTTTCACTGAACAAGAAGCCTCCATCATTAATCTGTGCCTCAGGACTGTAGAAGGGCATCATATGGAGGACGTGGACGTTGTCCCTGCACTATTGTCTTCTTTATGAAGGATAATAATCCTTGACCTTTTTTGTTACGTCTGAGAAGTGGCATGGGATACTATATGGCCCAAAGTAGGATTTTAGTTCCACTCTCCACACAGGTGTAAAAATTCTTACTAAGTCTCACCAGCTGTTTCTTTCTCTAGGCAATGCACTTTCATCCTTCTACTAGATGTCCAGGATCTGTACATGGGGCTTGCTTCTTTGGTCTTGGTTATCAGGTATTCCACATAGCAGTCCTGACTATCATCTGGCTCAAACAGGAACTCTGAATCCATTGTCATTTACAGCAATGCTGGCTATTTCCTCTGTTCAGCAGCAATGTCATTTAATGCAGTGATGACTGAGATTGTTCTGTCAAAGGATTCCTTGAGAGGCACCCAGTGTTGATAGGTTTATATATGCTTTAGTATATTGCTTTGATGTTGTACTCCTGAAGCCTCTGTGCCCATCTCACCAGTCAACCCGATGGAGCCTTCAGACTATTCAGTCAGCATAGAGAATGGTGTTCCATCACAGTGGTGAATGGGTTGTCAAATAAATAAGGCTGAAAGTTTTTGATGTTCCAGCACCTTTCTGAATTTGTGCTAGAACTATACTATCCCACAACTACTACCATCAGAGTCAAGTTCTGTCTCAACATATTCATGATGCAATGCTAGGACTGGAGAAGATGTTAGCACCTCCTTAAGAAAATAATGAATCTTTCTTGCACCATGTTCCACAAAAATTTGGTATCTCCATGCAGTAGTTCTTTCAAGGGCCGTGCCATCACTGCTACTACGAGCACATTCTGACATAGCTTCTCACAGCATGAATATGACCAGGAATTGGAATATATGTGATGACTCTTATTTTCTTTGGATTAGGCTGGACATTATCTCCAGTCATGTGATGCCCCCTGATTTTTATTTGTTGGGCGAAGAAGAGTTTTTTTTTTTTTTTTTTTCAGATTCAGCAAGAGACCTTGGTCTGAACACACTGCAACATGGTATTCAGATGGCATAGTTGTTCTTCAAATACCTTCAAAAGAACAATAATGTCATCTAGATAGCTAAGACACATCACCCATTTAATGTGCTACAGCAGGTTTTCCACAATATGTTGGAAGATGGCTGTAGCATTACATAGTTTGAATGGCACAACTTTGCACCCATAGAGGCTGTCAGGAGCTATGAAGGTAGTATTTTCTCACAGAGCTTCATACCCGATATGTCAGTAGCCTGTTGGTATGTATGAAGTTGAGAAATACTTTGCTTCTTTCAAGCAGTCCAGGGTGCCATCAGTACGTGGCAGGGGATAAATTCTTTTTTAGTGGTTTTGTTATGTTGTCAGTAGTCACCAGAGCTTACATTGTACCATCCTTCTTCTTCACAAGGACCACACAACAGGGCCAAGAACTCTCTGAAGCTTCAATGATGTCATCTTACAATATTTCTTCCCAGATTATCTGCTGTTCATACTGCAACACCCTATGTTAGCTCCAGCTTATAATGTTGATACTCCATTATACCATGGGATACTTGGTCTCTCTTTACTCCACTCCATATTTGAAACTGTCCATATTTGAAACTGTTCAAAAACTGGTGTGAAATGACTGACACTTGCATATGTTGTTCCTTAGTTGGGCCAGATTCTATATCTATAATGTGTGATACTTGCAACAAATCCAATCTAATAATAAAATTATGAGTACTTTATGTTAAAATGACAAATTGGAAGTGCTGTATTGTGTCATTTTTAGTCTTGCAAGTCATGTTCCAGTTGGCTTGGAACAGCATCCATGTATGTAGGAATGAAGTGCTGTCTTTCAACAGTACTCAGCCACTGGAAGACCTGTAGATGATCCTAGCAGTCATTTTCACTGCAAACATTTTGTGGTTTTATACAGTAGTAAATTTCAAGCAGTTTAACAAGAAACAGGTGAATGTGTGTATCTAATGGTTAGAGGCAGTAAAAACTGTCCATATTATTTTCTCCTTACTTTTCCCTCATGGTTGTATCTAAATAGTTACTTTTAAAGTGCGTATTGTTGTAGAGTGACAATCATGCATATTTTCTTTTTAATTGAAGAAATTCTTTTGTACTGCTGGTGAGGACTTGATGAGATGAACCTTTGAGTTGCTCTATTAGTGTATTTGTGTAATGCAATGGATTACATGTTGTTGTTGTGGTCTTCAGTCCTGAGACTCGTTTGATACAGCTCTCCATGCTACTCTGTCCTGTGCAAGCTTCTTCATCTCCCAGTACCTACTGCAACCTACATCTTTCTGAATATGCTTGGTGTATTCATCTCTTGGTCTCCCTCTGCAATTTTTACCCTCCACACTGCCCTCCAATACTAAATTGGTGATCCCTTGATGCCTCAGAACATGTCCTACCAACCGAGCCCTTCTTCTAGTCAAGTTGTGCCACAAACTTCTCTTCTCCCCAATCCTATTCAATACTTCCTCATTAGTTATATGATCTACCCATCTAATCTTCAGCATTCTTCTGTTGCACCACATTCCGAAAGCTTCTATTCTCTTCTTGTCCAAACTAGTTATCATCCATGTTTCACTTCCATACATGGCTACACTCCATACAAATACTTTCAGAAACGACTTCCTGACACTTAAATCTATACTTGATGTTAACCAATTTCTCTTCTTCAAAAATGCTTTCCTTGGCATTGCCAGTCTACATTTTATATCTTCTCTGCTTCAACCATCATCAGTTATTTTGCTCCCCAAATAGCAAAACTCCTTTACTACTTTAAGTGTCTCATTTCCTAATCTAATTCCCTCAGCATCACCCGACTTAATTCGACTACATTCCATTATCGTCGTTTTGCTTTTGTTGATGTTCATCTTATATCCTTCTTTCAAGACACTATCCATTCCGTTCAACTGCTCTTCCAACTCCTTTACTGTCTCTGACAGAATTACAATGTCATCGGCGAACCTCAAAGTTTTTATTTCTCCTCCATGGAATTTAATACCTACTCCGAATTTTTCTTTTGTTTCCTTCACTGCTTCCTCAATATAGAGATTGAATAACATCGGGGAGAGGCTACAACCTCGTCTCACTCCCTTCCCAACCACTGCTTCCCTCTGATGTCCCTCAACTCTTATAACTGCCATCTGGTTTCTGTACAAATTGTAAATAGTTTTTCGCTTCCTGTATTTTACCCCTGCCACCTTCAGAATTTGAAAGAGAGTATTCCAGTCAACATTGTCAAAAGCTTTCTCTAAGTCTACAAATGCTACAAATGTAGGTTTGCCTTTCCTTATCTATTTTCTAACTTAAGTCGTAGGGTCAGTATTGCCTCACGTGTTCCGATATTTCTACGGAATCCAAACTGATCTTTCCCGAGGTTCTTCTAACAGTATTTCCATTCATCTGTAAAGAATTCGCATTAGTATTTTGCAGCCGTGACTTATTAAACTGATAGTTCGGTAATTTTCACATCTTTCAAACCTGCTTTCTTTGGGATTGGAATTATTATATTCTTCTTGAAGTCTGAGGGTATTTCGCCTATCTCATACATCTTGCTCACCAGAAGGTAGAGTTTTGTCAGGACTGGCTCTCCCAAGGCTGTCAGTAGTTCTAATGGAATGTTGTCTACTCCCGGGGCTTTGTTTCGACTCAGGTCTTTCAGTGCTCTGTCAAACTCTTCACGCAGTATCGGATCTCCCATTTCATCTTCATCTACATCTTCTTCCATTTCCATAATATTGTCCTCAAGAACATCGCCCTTGTATAGACCCACTATATACTCCTTCCATCTTTCTGCTTTCCCTTCTTTGCTTAGAACTGGGTTTCCATCTGAGCTCTTGACATTCATACAAGTGGCTCTCTTTTCTCCGAAGGTTTCTTTAATTTTCCTGTAAGCAGTATCTATCTTACCCCTAGTGAGATAAGCCTCTATATCCACACATTTGTCCTCTAGCCATCCCTGCTTAGCCATTTTGCACTTCCTGTCGATCTCATTTTTGAGACGTTTGTATTCCTTTTTGCCTGCTTTATTCACTGTATTTTTATGTTTTCTCCTTTCATCTATTAAATTCAATATTTCTTCTGTTACCCAAGGATTTCTACTAGCCCTCATCTTTATACCCACATGATCCTCTGCTGCCTTTATTACTTCATCCTTCAAAGCTACCCATTCTTCTTCTACTGTATTTCTTTCCCCCATTCTTGTGAATTGCTCCCTTACGCTCTCCCTCAAACTCTGTACGACCTCTGGTTTAGTTAGTTTATCCAGGTCCCATCTCCTTAAATTCCCACCTTTTTGTAGTTTCTTCAGTTTCAATCTACAGTTCATAACCAATAGATTGTGGTCAGAGTCCACATCTCCCCCTGGAAATGTCTTACAATTTAAAACCTGGCTCCTAAATCTCTGTCTTACCATTATATAATCTATCTGAAACCTTCTAGTATCTCCAGGCTTCTTCCATGTATACAACCTTCTTTCATGATTCTTGAACCAAGTATTAGCTATGATTAAGTTATGATCTGTGCAAAATTCTACCAGGCGGCTTCCTCTTCCATTTCTTAGCCCCAATCCATATTCACCTACTACGTTTCCTTCTCTCCCTTTTCCTACTGACGAATTCCAGTCACCCATGACTATTAAATTTTCGTCTCCCTTCACTATCTGAATAATTTCTTTTATTTCGTCATACATTTCTTCAATTTCTTCGTCATCTGCAGAGCTAGTTGGCATATAAACCTGTACTACTGTGGTAGGGGTGGGCTTCGTATCTATCTATCTTGGCCACAATAATGCGATCACTATGCTGTTTGTAGTAGCTTACCCGCAATCCTATTTTCCTATTCATTATTAAACCTACTCCTGCATTACCCCTATTTGATTTTGTGTTTATAACCCTGTAGTCACCTGACCAGAAGTCTTGTTCCTCCTGCCACTGAACTTCACTAATTCCCACTATATCTAACTGTAAACTACCCATTTCCCTTTTTAAATTTTCTAACCTACCTGCCCGATCAAGGGAACTGACATTCCATGCTCCGATCCGTAGAACGCCAGTTTTCTTTCTTCTGATAATGACATCCTCTTGGGTAGTCCCCGCCCAGAGATCCGAATGGGAGACTATTTTACCTCCGGAATATTTTACCCAAGAGGATGCCATCATCATTTAACCATACAGTAAAGCTGCATGCCCTCGGGAAAAATTATGGTTGTAGTTTCCCCTTGCTTTCATGGATTACATGTCGCTCATGAAAGGTTATGATATGAGTTCCAGTCTAACACGCAGTTTTAATTTGACACTTATAATCAACAAAGGGTAAAGTTTCATAGTAATCTGATCCATATTTGACTCTAATAGTTGTGGGATGTTTCCAAATGACAACTGTGTGCCTGTTGTCATTGTAACTCTCACTTATGGGCCAACAACATTTATTAAACAGGTACAAATATTCTGTAACAAAAGATTAACAAGCTGCAACATGGTCACAAATCGAATAGTGATCCAGAAATTGTAGAAGAAATTTTTTTATTTCTGTCTATGATCACAAAATCTTAGGTCCTCGGGCTACTGGTTTCAGTCAGCAATGACCATCTTCAGATCTCGGTACTGATTTGCTGCTTCAGTTTACAGAGGCTTTTGACTCTGTCATACAGAAATCATGTCACTAGTTTCACAAGTTGTGACATGGTTGTGAATTGAACAGTGATCCAGAAAGTGTGGAATAAATTTCTTTATTTCTGTCTTTGATCACAAAATGTTAGCTCCTCAGACTGAGTCTGAGTCACATTTTGTGATCACGGATGGAAATAAAGAAATTAATGCTACAACCAGTTACAGTTGTCTATAAGTCTTGAAACCAAATAATAACCTAGTCTAATTCAAAAGCAGGGTCATCAACAAAGTACAATGCTTAGCACTGAAAGCACATTTTTTAAAACCATCAACATACAGACAGAACAGAACTGCCTCTTGGATGGAGAGAGATGCTGTTCATACAGACATAAAATATCCCAGAATATCCTAACATTACAAACATTGAATTTGAACTGACAACCCACTGAAGACCAGCCAGCGATGCTAACTGCTGAACTACATTGCATGCTGCACAGCTCACGACATTGCTCCATCTCACAGAGAAACAGTGAGCCACTGATTCAGAAATTCTCATTGTATCATTGGAGCTGGCTACAGTGTCCTAAATGTGGGTCTTGTCAGTGGTCCTCTGTATGGCAGTGCTGGAGGATTCTCACATTTGTGTCATGTTGTCACACCCTCTTCATTACGTTGAGCATTGAAGTAGCCCTTCTCATTGAAGCTTCATGATCATAACGCAGTCATTCAGTTTCATCAAATGAGAAGCCCCCATCATCAGTCTGTGCCGCAGGACTGTAGTAGAGCTTCATTGGGAGGACATGGAAATCATCTCTGCATTTTTGTCTTCTTGGTGAAGGATCATAATCAGTTACTTCATGTGAAATGTTCAACAAGTAACAAACTCTATGATAGAGCCTAGGGTAGCATTTAGTAGCTTGTTTGGTAGTCCCACTTTCTGCACAGGTGTAAAAATCCATACCAAGTCTCCCAAGCTGTATCTCAGTCACCAGTCCCTGGTGTCATTATGCTCTCTGTCCATCCTCTGGGTGCCCAGGGATGGTTTGCAAGTCAGCTTTCTCACTTCTTCATTCCTGTTGATAAGGTGTGTCACTTGGTCATTCTGAGTATTGTTCTGTTGAAACAGGAATGGTGTATCTCAATATTTCCCATTTGTGGCCTTCATCACAATCACTTTCATATAACTGAAAATAGTCTTCAAGCAAAAATCAAACAAAGGAAAATCCAGAATGGAATGTAACAATATGAGAGAAGGAAAGTTGCTACTCACCATATAGTGGAGAAGCTGAGCTGTGATAGGCACAATAAAAAGATGCACACAATCATAGCTTTCGGCCATCAAGGCCTTTGTCAGCAGTCGACACACATACACACACACGCGCGCGCGCACACACACACACACACACACACACACACACACACACACACATGCAAGTGCAACTTGCACACACATCTGCAGTCTCAGAGAGCTGAAACTACACATTTAAATAGTGTACAATGCACACTGCACATGTACATTTTGTCCAGGGTGTCCATAGTGGAGGCATAGCTGTCCTCCATTCTCCAAATGTCTGTTCTTTTGTGGACATTATTTTTGGCAGAGGAACTGGTTGTGCCTGTATTAGTCAGCTGCTGGGTTGTCAATGAAGGCTGTGGCATATATCAGAATTGGCTGAGTACATTCTCCATTGTGCATTCTACTAATGGCTAAAGATAGCTAAAGACTGTATATATCTTTTCCAGCATTCTCTATTTCCTCCTAATGTATGGGGTCAACATTCATGACTGCTATCTCTTCTGTACTCAGTCTGACATTTATGGCTGCTATACATTGCTGTATCACTTCTCTTTTTACCTGACACATGAAAGAGGCAAGGTCATGGTGATCTTCCATGACTGATGTAGGGGCTACATTCAGGAGTCAGTTATACCTCTTTCATCTGACTTCCTTTCCCCTCCCATCCCCTATCCTACCCTACCCTTCCCACCTCTCCCATCCCCTCACTCCCCTTCCACACAGACACCCATGATGTGCTGGCACCAGTTGATGAATTCCTCTGTTATGCTGACATCCTTTATCAGAAGAGCTTGGTGCATGTCTTCTGTGATTCCTTTCACCAAATGCAAAATTTTGTCAGCTTTTGTCATATTCAGATTCACAATGTGGTATTCGGCTAAAACATTCTGTTTGTAAAACAGTGTCATTTCCACATATGTTGCGCCATGTTCTTCAGTTGCTCATCTGGTTATTGGACTTGCTGGTATGTGTCATCAAATACTTCCTTCAGTTCAGCATGGGATTTGCCAAGCTATCAAGTTTCTATTCATTGTTCTTGGACCACCGCTGGGCTTTGCTGTCCAAGTAAAAGTAAACATTTGCCAAACACATCATGTTATACCACCTGTTGTGTTCGGATACTCAGTTGAATCTTTTCAGTGATTTTACTCAATCCCAACCAGTATCTCTGGAAAACACTGATGAATGCCTGATGCACAGCTAACTTGTTGCTGTTTGGAATCCATTGACATCGTCAGTATACTCCCTTTTAATAATATTCCAAATTGTTTTGATTTTATTATCAGAGGTACTAATCTGAGACATGATGCACATGCTTCTGGACTTTTTAATAACCTTTCTTAATGTAGCACAGTAGTTTTTATAATATTTGGCTGTTTATGGGTCATTACTCTTTCTTGTTTTAGATACAATTCCCTTTTGTGGTTACAAGATATTTTTATTCCTTTAGTAAGCCAAGGTTTTTTGCATGGTTTCTTATAATTAGATTTAACTACTCTCTTGGGGAAACAGTTTTCAAATTCTCTTACAAGTGTATCATGAAATAAGTTATATTTTAAATTAGCACTGGGGTCCTTGTACACCTCATCCCAGTCTAACTGCTGAAATTTTCCCTGAAATTTCTAATTATTGAGTCATTAACTGAATGCACAACTTTGGAGGGTAGTTTTGAATTACTGAATGGAGCTATGTCATATACTGTAACTAGCTGAGCACCATGATCAGAAAGGCCAATCTCAACAGGACAAGAATGTATGTTTTTTAACTTATCTTGGTCTATAAAAGTGTTATCTATCAATGTACTGCTGTCCTTTACTACCTGAGTCGGAAAATCAATGACAGATGTCAAACTGAAAGAACTGAGCAAGACTTCCAGGTCATTCTGCCTGTTACACTCTTTCAGTGAATCAACATTGAAGTCCCCACAAATAATAATTAGCTTTCCCCTATCTGACAGATAGCACAACAAGGCATCTAAGTATTCGAGAAATAAATGAAAGTTTCCTGAAGGGGACCTATATACTGTTACAATTATAAAAGAGCCCTCCTTCAGTTTAAGTTGACAGGCACATGCTTCTATATGTTGCTCTAGACAAAACTTTTTTGTATCTAAGTTTTTTATACAGTGACAACTTTTGACATATATGGCAACTCCTCCTCTCACCTTATTCTCTCTACTCATATGCGCAGCTAGTTTATAACCACTGATATTTACCTTTTCCATATCAGACACAGTGTGTTGCTCAGACATGCATAGTATATCTATTACATTATCAGATTCAATGTCATCCAAACAAACCAGGAGCTCATCTACTTTATTCTTCAATCCCGGAATATTTTGATGAAAAATGGTAACATTATTTTTTACTTTACTTTTGTGAGAATCTACTTTTTTCTTTAATCCATCAATATTTTGGTTAAATATGACAACATTATTATTTACTTTACTGTTGTGAGAATCTTGTGAGTTTTGGACCTCTTTAGCACCTGCCTGTCTGAACTTCTCATTGGACACTGATATTAGTCTAAAAAAGAGGTACATCCATGAGTGATCAAAGTTGAAACAGGTGTCATAGGTGTCACAGTTGGAGGCCACGATACTTATGAAATCAAGATAGAGAACAAAACTATTCTAAATCCTGTTCAAATTTCTGAATTATTTAATGAAATCTTTATAAATGCAAACAAATCAAACATCAACATAGAAAATTACCCAGATAAGATAAATTTCAGTAACACTGAGCAATTTGAAGGTGAACTTTTCAGTACATTTAGCAAAAATATTGTAAAAGGTATAGAAAATGTGATACTATCACTAAAAAGTAAAGCATCAGCAGGATGGGATGGGATATCAATGAAAGTGTTAAGGACAGTCTCTTTTAAATAATTGCACAGCCATTATCTACAATAGTCAAGCAGTCCCTTCAAGAAGGTTGTTTTCCAGACACATTTAAGTATGAAGTAGTTGAGCCACTATTCAAAAAAAGCAAAAAGAACATATGGGAAACCATCACCCAATCTTTCTGCTTCCATCATTTAAAAAAAAAAATGGAGAGGTAGACAGCATACAAATTCAAAATTTCATAGAAAAATTTAAAGTAATCTCAAAAAATCAGTATGAATTTCAAAAAGGTAAAACCATAGTATCTGACAGAAACTGTTTTGTAGAAGAAATTAGCTCCTCTCTAGACAATTCACTGCAGGCCACGAGAATTTTTTGTAGCCCATTAAAGGCCTTTCATAGTATGAACCACTCCTTGCTACTCTATAAACTGGAAAAATTTGGAATTAGAGGTATTGTATTAGAATTATTTAAGTTATACCTAACTGACCAAAGACAAAGAGTGGTTATATCATCAAAGAGGAACTTATATTTTAAAATGGATAATCATTTCACAAGGAGTACGCTAAGGTTCTATCTTAGGTTACATTCTGTTTTACATAAGTGATCTACCACTTAATATTGAGTGTCACTCAGTTTTTTTACAGATGGCACATCTGTAATTATTGAAAGTAACAGTAGTGACCAGATTACACAAATTTTATTAAATACTTTAGAAAAATTAGATACCTGGTCCTATTTGAACAGGTTAAAAGTAAACATGGAAAAGACTCAGTTAAGGCAGGTTAAAAACAAAACAAAGTTGAATGATATTCAGATCAGGCAAAAAACCCAAGATTTGCAAGAACTTCCTAGGAATGTGTGAAATTCCTAGGAATGGAATTGGGTAAAAATCTTTCGTGGGGCTTAAATACACAGTGCCTTGCAAATAAATTAAATATCCTAGCATTTGCATTGAGGATATTGTACAATGCTACCAATATGGACATAAGAAAAGTAGTATATCACAGCTGTTTCAAGTCAGTAATAAGGTACAGAATTGTATTTTGGGGTAACTCAAACCATGTATGAGCTGATTATCTTTGTACATAGTAACCCTGATTACTTTTGTAGCACATTTTTAACATGACTGCAACACCACAAATCAAAATAATTTTATACTGCCAACCCACCATTTAAAACTTTATACTCAACTCCACAAAATATGGGTATGAAAATTTATAACAAAGTGAAAGGAAGAGAATTGCTCAGTATAAGTTTAGGAAAAAAAAACATTTTTTTGAGCTGCTAGTGCAGAAATGTTACTATTTGGTAGAAGAATTCATGAATGACAACCTTAAAATTTGAGCAGGAGAGAGAAAACAGCTAGGACTGTTAATTTTTAAAAGTTTGGAACTTCCTAATAAAAATCATTGATTGCTTAGTTACTTAATTACCCTGTACAGTATATTATATTAATGATATTACAAGAAAAATTGCAAACCAGTTTTTGTGTTTTGATGAGTCTCCTGTACATTAAGTCAATGGTTTGGAATTGTACGTTATGAGATAATAAACTTTTATTCTATTTTATTCTGTTCTATGGATTCATGCTAGATTGAGAAATATCTACGGAGGTTTAGTACCATGGAGGCTCTTGCAATATGGCATCCCTTATGGGAAATAATCTGTTGAAAAACCTATGTTTAGGACAGCGATGAAGGTGGAAGAGAGAATTTTTTGGAATAAGCTGTGTTGAGGATAAGGGAGGCATTTTTAGGATACCTGTGCTGCAGATATGAAAAACTAACAGTGTCACAATTTACTGGAATGTTGCAATTGTGTAGAAAGTGAACACTGAAATAGAAGTGGGTTGCAAGTAGCAACACAGAATTATAATTGTGCACAGTGTGGAGTGTGAAAAGTGCATGTAATGGAACATAGTAAGATTTTGGCATGGAAAAATTAATTTCATATCCCAGGATTATGAACATTTTGCAAGTTAAATATCATGAAGAGTCATCAACAGTGCAAGGCAAGGAAAAAAGGCCAAAGGCAGCACCAGTGGTTGTGGTGAGGCCAGCCATGTATCTGGGCAGAAAGTGCTGCACCCTGGGAGTGAGTAGGAAACAGTTCAAGCCACTGCAGGAGCAGTGAAGGTGCGCACTTGAGGCGCACACATGGGGTCCAGAGTTCATTACATGGGTGTGACACCCACACATTCCTCAACCAGCTGGATCATCCAGAGAGCACAAGAACTTACAGTAAGTAATTCAGAGTTCTCTTATCTATAACAGGGGCCTTAGTAGTAGCAATTAAACATTGTTTTATTAGGAGTTCTGTCCGCCCCGGTAGCTGAGTGGTCAGCGTGACAGACTGTCAATACTAAGGGCCCGGGTTCGATTCCCGGCTGGGTCGGAAATTTTCTCCGCTCAGGGACTGGGTGTTGTGTTGTCCTAATCATCATCATTTCATCCCCATCGACGCGCAGGTCGCCGAAGTGGCGTCAAATCGAAAGACCTGCACCAGGCGAACGGTCTACCCGACGGGTGGCCCTAGCCACGTTTTAAAAAAAAAAAAAAAAAAATTAGGAGTTCTAAGAAGAACAAGGGATACATGATGAGTGATTTAGTGGCAAGTGAGGAGCAGAATGTGGCTCAAGGAACTGTAGCCTCAACAGGAAATGTTTCTGAAGCACATACTCAGGTAGTACTGGGGCTGAAACTAAAACTGAAAAGGGGAACTTTAATATGCAGGAGATGTTACCTGTTATAGATAAATTAGAAACATCTAAAAGGGAAACTATGATTGGATTTGTTAAAATAAAGGAAATATAATGGATGTGGTCCAGGATGAGTGGTGATGGTGTTTGGGGTCATTAGGGGAGCAGGTGATCAATACTCATAGCTGTAGTCCAGTTACTTTTACATAACTTTATATATAAAACAATACATACAATTTAGTGCTCAATACCTTGATGGGCCACAAATATGATCATGATGCAGGCATGCTGTGACTGGTGATGACATGGCACTCAGCTGTCAAAATGGTCCATTGTTACTCTGCATGGCCAGCTGTATTTGTGACTGACGAGCTGTGCATGCAGACTTGGCAATTTGCTTATCGTGTTGAAGGGTAAATATTCACATACTCTGTTTCAACACTCATACACCACCTTCCCCTATGCAGATGAGCTACCAGAATGGCTCATTTAATAACGGTTATCTACCATATTAATTCCAATATCCTGTCAGAGTATGGTACACTCAAGCACCTGAATTGTTATGCTTCATTTGTAATAGGTGACAAGTCAACCACAATATCACCAACAGTAATGGCTTTGAGCTCAGGAGGCATAGAGGGCCTTGACCGCTTAAATCCAAAGAAACCAAAGGTGATCAAACATAATAAAATGATTAGAAAAGTTGTTGTTAACCCAATTGAATGATTAACTGTAAAAGTACTCTGCATAGCTTGTTGAAGCTGGTAAAGACTGTTAAAAAAAAAAAAAAAAAAAAAGGTTCAAATGGCTCTGAGCACTATCGGACTTAACATCTTAGGTCATCATTCCCCTAGAACTTAGAACTACTTAAACCTAACTAACCTAAGGACATCACACACATCCATGCCCGAGGCAGGATTCGAACCTGCGACCATAGTGGTCGTGCGGTTCCAGACTGAAGCGCCTAGAACCGCTCGGCCACTTCGTCTGGCGACTGTTAAAAGCCTGAACTACATTCAAATCATTACCACTAGCACTTATCACTTGTAGTATTTGGTTGTACAGTTTGTCTGTTCCACTTAAACTAACACTGAACAAAATCTTTGGCTGAAATAAATAGATATTATTGTGCAATACAGTAAAATGGGGGTTACAGATACTTTGCTTTCTGCATATAAGGTGCATCGGGGTATGTGGTTTATGTGAAAAAAGTTGCTTTAACAGTTCACAGGTTTCTGCATCTAACAGAAGACCAGTTCCTTGCATCTGTTTGCTGAAGGGAGAGATAGATTCGTTGCACATGAAAGTTAGGTCAATTATTGAGTTGAAAGAATATATGATACCATCTGTGAACCATCGTAGGAAGGGTGCATTCTGTGTCCCCAGTTTCCTGGGACAGTAGTTTCAAGGTTGAACATTCATGAAGAGGTCTCTCTCACAGCTGTATAGAAAGCTCTTGTAAAATACTATATTCAATGGTGAAACAAGTTTTTTTGTAAGTTCACATTCGCTAAAATATTTTGTGACAAAGCTAAGAAATATCTTCAGTCCTGGCTTCTCAAAAAATATGCCCGTGGATGGAACCAAATAGAGATATTAAATGGCACCAAAAATGCTGGATAAGTGTACACCCAATAGACTTCAGAGTGATATTTGGGCCCACCTAATTAGGGGTCAATGCATTGTTCATCATGAGGGCATTGTCATCACTCAATTGCTTGTAGGAACAGAAAATTTGCATATTTACAGGTAAAATCATTGTCATGCGGGTAGTTAGTTTCCTTTTCACAGCTAAAAACAATGACAAATAATCTTTAGGATGTAACAAACACTATTTAAGTGATTAACTTTACTAGTTTCAATAGCATAAATCAAATTAGAAGCATCCATTAATGCAGTGGACAGACTGTAGGTAATTTTAAACAACAGAGTATTTAGTATACATGTGCATTCAAGATGTTGATTTCTTTTTAGAAATTTCTTCTGGATAATTGTAGTCCAGTGTTAATATCACTGAAATCAGCAATGAACTGCTTAACAACCTTCCCAAAGGCAATGGGATTATTGGTAACTGCCTGTTGTGTGTTGTGTAATATTACCAAATATTCATACAATATTATAGTGCACTTCTTTTCCTAACTACTCTGAATTGTTACTAACTTCAGCCAAGTCCTTGTTAGTTAAGGTTCAAAAGACAGTTCTAAATATATTACCAGCAAAATCAAATCATTTCTGCTCATGTCTAACAAGTTGTTCTGGGGTAAAAGATCTAAAATACAATCAATTTCCCTTTTGTAGGTCATAAATGTTACCTTAACTTGCATTTTAGCTGTAACCAAACTATGGTACCATGAGATTTCTGGGTCCTATACCATATGGTTAACGGAAGATGACTCAAAAAGATTCATGAGTTCATGTATGTTTTGGAATTTCTCTTCTGCCTCACTTAGCTTACAACTCAAAATAAATTTAAAATTGCCACTAGCTACTACCATACTTGTTTGTGGCTCAAAAAGAATGCCAGATTGATGTGGAAGGCTCTTAACAGATAGACAAAACACAAAATAAGAACTGGTGATATATAAAAAATAAAGTATTTATACTTAAGCATAACATAATGATGTCAGGAAAGTTGGCTAGTTCTCTGCAAGATAAGAAAATATTTACATTTGACTCAGTTGTCAGCTTGTTGCTTACAAGGGTGAACACACCTATCACTTCTACACATGCATACTTACACACCTGTGCACTATCTGTAAGTGATGCATGCCACACTTAGGCCAGTATTACACTGTCATATTTCTTTGACAAAGAAATATGATCAACTATTCATCAAATTTCTTTGACAAAGATCTTTGACGTGGCACTAAAAAGTGGTATCACACTGTTGTCATGATTTTCATCCAATTTCAAGATGGCTGACAACTTGTTATTATGCACTGCAGTTGTTGGTGCCGCAATTGCACTGTATGTGTATTTGGAAGAAAAGCAGTGGAAAAAAAAGAAACACACTTGGTTGAAGCTGTAGGTATTACGCCAAGGTAGTAAAAGCATTCAGCAAAATTTGTTACGAGAGCTGCTGGTGGAGGATGTCAAGCCTTACATATAAATTACTTATGAATGGATGAGAGCATATTTCAGTATTTTCTCAGTAAAGTGGCCTCTCATATTACAAAACAGAATACTCTCTTGAGAAATGCTATTTGTGCAGCAGACAGGCAAACTGTGACACTGGGGTTTCTTGATACAGGAGAGAGCTACTCTAGTTTACAACACAGCACTGGAATATCACGTTGCACATTAACCAAAATAATTACAGAAACATATGACGTGATTTATAAAGCACTGAAGGGAGAATGTTTGAAGGTAAATAAATATTTAGTACACTATATGGCCAATAAGAACTATTTTTATTTTTTAATAATTTAATTAATGGAATTAGTGTCCTAACGACTACAAAATTAATAAAAAGTATGAAACAGATCAAGCGCTTTTTAACTTGTGGTATCCAGAGTTCAAAAATAAACAAAGTAGAATGAAAGGCTATGAAAGATTTTTTTGTTTTAGAGTGTGACCACATTCTCTATTCCGGCTTTCTGAAAAGCTGCCTGGATGTTTCCAGATGTAGAGGTGGATGGCTGTAGCTGCGATTGTGGAAATGAAGTCACCTGCAGCATATGCCACCTGCCCATCAACATACAATTAATAGCATGCACTGTGCCCCATGCTAATTATAGTAGAAGGTGAACCTCATTTCGAAATCCAGTCTTTAACAAATAGACACACCACAGTCTCAGCACTTTGGTTTAGGATTTGTGTCATTGATGGATTTCTCATGAAATGATTCAGAACAGCCAAAATATAACAATTTACATCATTCATTTTTTGGTAGGGGCCTACAATGTCAAGACCCACCCATGCAAAAGATGTGCTTGTTTCTGGGAGTTCTGCAAAGGTGCTTTGGTTTTGCCCACATCACTCTGCTTGTTGTGGGTGTCACAATGTGGAACATAACTGAGCACTGGCTTCCTGGCTCGGCCACCAATAGATTTGTGCTATTTGTGGGTTAGTTGCTCTTTTTTCACTGAGTCTAGCCAAAGAACTATCATGACATTCTTTTAACACTTTTTTGCAAAGGGCTTGAGGTATGGTGATATGGTTTCCTTTAGCAATGCTCTTTTACAGTATCCCACCAACAACTTCAAATTTTTGATCTTGTTTCCAGGATTGACACTGTGGATTTATTAGTTACTCTTCCCTGCCAGTTGTGAAACACATTCTGACTTTCCTACTCAATCCATTCACATTGCTTGTAGTTTCCCAGACTGCTGAAGTACCTTGAATTGGCACTCACATGGACTCCCATTCTTGGAAATTATCAGAAGAGCTAAGTAGAACTGGTGAAATTATTTCCAGGTCCTCCAACGATAAATGATTTAATTAAGTAAGCAGCTCTTCTTTGATTCTTTCAAGTGCTTCATCATTTGATTTCTTCATACTATCATTAGGTTAACAATAATTTACTATCTGCACATCCTGTTCCTTGGTAGGTACTTCTATCATGTCTTGTGGATCTATATCTGACACTGTTGCCACAATAATTTCTCATTGTAGTTCCGCTTCTGCATTACTTATATTAGCAATGCTTACTGGAACATGCAATTTCACACTTGGCTCTTCTTTAATGACACTGACAATTCTTGCCACATAGCAGTGCCTCTGGTCTAGCAAGTTACTGTTTACTGATGGCTCTGTCAACAAAGAATTACTTCCCTTGCACTTTGACATCTTTGTGTCACTATACATAATTTTTTCTGTTCCCAGGGGTGTGTGCTCACATTCACTCAAATGTACGTCAACTTGGAATGGCGTAATTTCTTTGCTACTCAGTTTTGCACATTACCTCAGCAGCACTAACCATTCCTTTGGGTCTGACCTTCAGAGTTTCCATTGAAACCACAATCTTTATGTTCAAATCGGATTTCTCTTTCTGCTACACTGATGTAAACATTGTTAGCTGCCAGGAAATATAATGCAAATATACCATTCTAGCGTTTTTCTCTGCTCCTTATCACTTGCCACATACTCTTCTTGGCCTATCACAGAGTTAATCACAACTTTTCTGTAACTGTGCACCTGGTGGCCATTTAACATTTGATTTTACAGCTTGGCTGCCACCAACTATCTTCCTTAATTCTATGGCATTATATTGAAGAAATTTGAGCTGTGTATCAAATAGGAAACAGACATTTTGTCCACAGTAAATTGCATTAATGATCAGACCTTTAGAACTGTCATCAGTGGTGGAGCTTACAGCAACTACTGCTTCTTGGAGATGAAAAAAGTGATACCCCTTCTGTCCCCTCTGTTGTGTAACATACTCCTTCCAAAGCTATCCACCTTCAACCTCACAATCCCCTTCTTACAGTTTCATGTTCTGTGAGCTTTCACTCCAGAGGTGAATGACCAGAAGTTGTGCTTTGCTGCCTGTTCTCATGATAGCTGGTTCCTGACCAAGCTTTGAACGCATGATGATCTGGTTTGTGATCACTCTGAGGTGTCTATAACTCTTCAACAAACTGCTCTACCACTGCTGTTTTACATAACTTTATTCATAACATGATATAGACATATACTCCAGCCTACCAATGCAATGTGATGTGGATGAGCTGCAGCTGGTAACAACACAACGCCCAGCTGGCAGAAAGGTTCCATTTTTATTCTGTATAGGCAGCTGTATTTGCAGCTGACAACTGGCATGTGCAGATTCAGCAGATGCGGGAATGTGCATACAGTGCTAGAGGGTGAATGTTTGCATGATCTATTTCTGCACTCTTACAGGACACTTACAAAGCTGCTTCAAGGAATAATGACCAAAAGTTTCACAGAAGCCTTTCTGCACACCTTGACATGACTAGCACTACTGGAGAAAAAGGATGCAGGAGGGCTGTGAAGTTTGGAAGGTAGGTCAGAGGCAATGGCTGAGCTGAGGCTAAGAATGCAGGTCATGAGGCATGCCTGTATCGCTCAGCAAGTAAGACCTTTGCCCACAATAGCAATGTTCCAGGTTTGTGTTCAAGCCTGGCACTCAAATTGCTAGGAAAATTGTATGCTGAAATTTATTTTTTCCACTTTACTTTCATGTGATGCTTATTGTTGCAGCTTTCAGCCCATTAAAACGAGCACAGCCTCCAAGAGTGAAGGAGCCAAAGAATATGCTTTCGAAGCCTCCGAAGAAGGGTGGACCAGGTTATCCCGATATTACATTTTCGCCATATCCAGAATACATGTGAGTAAAATAATCAACTGACAGCAGCTACTGTGGCAAAGATAGCTGGTGGTGCTTTTATTAGTAGTGAACCTAGTAGTCATTACTTTCATATTGCTTTGCAGTATCTGATCATTCTGTTGTGAAATGTGCTTTGTAATTATTATTAAAAATTATGTTTTATGTTGAAACAAGTTTGCAATGATGTGGGTACACTTCCTTTAATAAAAAAAAATGTATCCTGCACTTTATCAAACTAGAAGAAACTTTTGTCACACGCAAATAAATTGATGAAATCATGTAGATTGAAATGCCACCACAGTATTTTTTTGTTGTACATAAGTAAAACTGCACAGTACCTTTTGGTGTCTTCTTCTGCAATGCTGCTTGCAATTTGTAGTAATATTTATGGCAGCAGAGCTGGTAAAAATTATTGGCCAACACTGTGATGTTTTACTCAGTAATGCCAGTAACTTGTTATATTTATGACCAGCTCAAATAACTTCGGAAAAAAGAGAAAGAAGGTCATGACTTTTATGACATATCGTCCCAATATGAAAACTAATACACTGATACACTGAACTGCAACAATAAAACATATACATTAGTCTTTTCACAGGTGGTGAGCACTGCTTGCAGCATCTAAGGAGAATTGCTACAGTACAATGAGTTTGCTGCTTTTAATTGTGGCTTAGACGTAGTACTTTCTGTCTCCATACTTGGTCAACACAGTAGATCTTGCTGCAACGTAATGCATGCTATAAGCCAGCATATGACCCTTCAAACTGGTCCACAAAAATATACAGGGTGGAGAAAAACTGTGTCATGAAATTTTAACCCTGGATGGCTGGTGTCAGGAGGAAACAAAATTACTAGTGTTGTGTAGGTCGACAATGCACCATATTTAAACTAAGGAAACTTGGTGCTACGGGCTCTGATTGGCTGTGGCATTTCCTTGTTGCCATTTGTTGGTTGACAGGCAGTGGTATGGTTCTCTGTTCATATACAAATGTACCTCACCCTGCCACTGCTCCAAAGTGATATGCACATGTGTCGAATAGGCCTTGCTGTTTGTCTCCACCTCACATCAGAGGCAGGCATTCACACATAAGCCTCACTTTGGAGCACACACACATCACCTTTGATTGAGTCTTACAGTAAGCATGGCGACACAGTATTCGTTTGAAGAACAATGAGATGTTGTTTTTGTTTATGGACTGGCCAATGGTAATGCGCATGAAGCTTGTCAGATGTATGAGGAACGGTATCCAGCAAGACACCACCCACACCCACAAACATTTACAGCAATTCACTGGTGACTTGACAAAATAGACTCATTAGCAGGATATCATGGTGATGCTGGAAAACCTCGAACATAACGGTATTCTGCATTTGAAGAGACTGTTCTCAAGCACTTCGAGGATGCACCTACAGCAAGTACTCGAGCAGTTGGACACAACATGGGGGTCACTTATCGCTTACTCTGGGAGTTTTTGAGGGATGATGGCCAGCATCCATTTAGTTTCCACCCTGTCCTAGACCTAAATCCTGTGGCAGACTATGAACATAGGCTAGGGTTTTGCCGGTGGTTTCTGTGACGTGTTGCACAATAACCCGACTTGCCGCCTCTGTGTTGTTTACCGACAAGTGCATCTTCCATTGGGATGGTCTTTATAACACTTGAAATGTTCATTACCGTGCAAGGGGAAATCCTCATGTCATGGATGTCCATGGATCCCAGGAACGATTTTCACTTAACATTTGGTAAGGCATTGTGGGTGGCCATCTGATTGGGTTGGTCCATCTACCTCCTCGTCTTACTGGGGCAAATTACCTTCACTTTTTGCAAGAAACACTACCCAGCATGCTGGAAGATGTTCCTCTGGACATACTATTATGCATGCGGTTGCACCATGATAGGTTGCCCACACATAACAGTCATGTTGTGCGCAGATATTTACATGAACTCTTTGACAGCCGGGTAATTGGCAGAGGTGCTTGTAGGACATGGCCCCAGCGATCACCAGGCCCTATGCCACTGAAATTTTTCCTGTCAGGATTCTTCAATGTTCTAATTCACCCACCTGGATGCAAACCATCTAGAAATGAAGAGGAATTAATGGATTGCGTTCGACATGCCACCAGTCACATCAGGGCAATGCCAGGAATCTTTGAAAGAGTTTGGCAAAGCACCATTCAATGTTACCAAGCTTGTGTCATGTCAGAGGGTCACCAATTCAAGCACCTGCTTTAAGTAAACAATGTCCTAGCTACAAAAAAGGCTGTTTTCAGTGCCAACACAATTTGTAAAAGACTTCCTGTACATGAACTATCCCATGACCAATTGGCGTCTGTAGTGCCACGTTTCTGTAGTTTAGAGATTGTGGTTGTCGACCTACACAATGTTAGCAATTTTGGTTCCTACTGGCACAAGCTAAAATTTTGTGACACAGTTTTTCTCCACCCTGTATAGCCATCTCTTCTTTCTCGCATAAGAGTTGCTTAAAACCTGCAGAATTAATAACAACAACATTATCACACCCATGTGAGGTTTATATCACAATTTTGTTCAATATTGTCCATCACAATGTAATATTCATGTTCTAATTCTGTCACCAAAACCCTTCTGTGATGAAGTCCCTACTGATTATATCTTAAAACTATAGTCATGGCAATGTACATTTGTATTTACTTAAGTTCCATGACAATTACAATGATGAAATCAGTTTTACAAGATACATATAACAATACACAAGTCATTATTTAAACAGTAAAGTTCAAAACTGTGGAACTACGGTACAATTTAAGATTCCTTACTTATCTGTCTGGTGGCAGCACTGTACAGTGATAGGTGAGCTCATTTTATCAGTGTTACTGCTAGATAGCAGAAGGATGCCATGCCTGCTCTAACACCTCACTGCCTTCTGTATATTGTTATCCATCTATGCATGCCTAAAACGCATAATAACAAGTTACAAACAAAAATTTTATATTACTGAAATGAAACAGTTTATAGAAGGTGGTAATGATACTTGTATTGTTACACTGTTCCTGCTTTGCCATTTAGCACTTTCTGTAAATCTTATTTTGACAGATCTGTTTTCCCTTTTGCTTGCTTTGACTGCTGTGTTACTTTATTTTTTTCATTTTGTCAGTTATATTTAGTATCTGATGTGCTATCCAAGGATTTCTACTGTGCCTTGTCTTATTCCCAATTTGATCCTCTGCTGCTTCTGTTGTAATTTTAAAGTGAGTGGTGCATATTGAGGTGTGGATAAGGATAGGTAGTTGAATTATAACACATGTCATCACTGTTAATGTATGTTTTCTGGATAAACACACACATACAAAGCGCACTACCACTATACTACCTTTTTTTCATTGAGATGTTTTGGCATGAACTACCAAGCCTCCCAAAGAGTAGGCAAAGAAAAAAGAAATGTAAGCTGAAAATACGTTGGTTTCCAAGTGCTCTGGAGATGGCAAAACCAGAAGAAATAATGTTCACCATAAACTCCTTAAAATAAAAAAAAAGTCTGGTGGGTATGATAATACACTCCTGGAAACGGAAAAAAGAACACATTGACACCGGTGTGTCAGACCCACCATACTTGCTCCGGACACTGCGAGAGGGCTGTACAAGCAATGATCACACGCACGGCACAGCGGACACACCAGGAACCGCGGTGTTGGCCGTCGAATGGCGCTAGCTGTGCAGCATTTGTGCACCGCTGCCGTCAGTGTCAGCCAGTTTGCCGTGGCATACGGAGCCCCATCGCAGTCTTTAACACTGGTAGCATGCCACGACAGCATGGACGTGAACCGTATGTGCAGTTGACGGACTTTGAGCGAGGGCGTATAGTGGGCATGCGGGAGGCCGGGTGGACGTACCGCCGAATTGCTCAACACGTGGGGCGTGAGGTCTCCACAGTACATCGATGTTGTCGCCAGTGGTCGGCGGAAGGTGCACGTGCCCGTCGACCTGGGACCGGACCGCAGCGACGCACGGATGCACGCCAAGACCGTAGGATCCTACGCAGTGCCGTAGGGGACCGCACCGCCACTTCCCAGCAAATTAGGGACACTGTTGCTCCTGGGGTATCGGCGAGGACCATTCGCAACCGTCTCCATGAAGCTGGACTACGGTCCCGCACACCGTTAGGCCGTCTTCCGCTCACGCCCCAACATCGTGCAGCCCGCCTCCAGTGGTGTCGCGACAGGCGTGAATGGAGGGACGAATGGAGACGTGTCGTCTTCAGCGATGAGAGTCGCTTCTGCCTTGGTGCCAGTGATGGTCGTATGCGTGTTTGGCGCCGTGCAGGTGAGCGCCACAATCAGGACTGCATACGACCGAGGCACACAGGGCCAACACCCGGCATCAGGGTGTGGGGAGCGATCTCCTACACTGGCCGTACACCACTGGTGATCGTCGAGGGGACACTGAATAGTGCACGGTACATCCAAACCGTCATCGAACCCATCGTTCTACCAACCCTAGACCGGCAAGGGAACTTGCTGTTCCAACAGGACAATGCACGTCCGCATGTATGCCGTGCCACCCAACGTGCTCTAGAAGGTGTAAGTCAACTACCTTGGCCAGCAAGATCTCCGGATCTGTCCCCCATTGAGCATGTTTGGGACTGGATGAAGCGTCGTCTCACGCGGTCTGCACGTCCAGCACGAACGCTGGCCCACTGAGGCGCCAGGTGGAAATGGCATGGCAAGCCGTTCCACAGGACTACATCCAGCATCTCTACGATCGTCTCCATGGGAGAATAGCAGCCTGCATTGCTGCGAAAGGTGGATATACACTGTACTAGTGCCGACATTGTGCATGCTCTGTTGCCTGTGTCTATGTGCCTGTGGTTCTGTCAGAGTGATCATGTGATGTATCTGACCCCAGGAATGTGTCAATAAAGTTTCCCCTTCCTGGGACAATGAATTCACGGTGTTCTTATTTCAATTTCCAGGAGTGTACATCAACAAAGCTGATTAAATAGTGTGCCTCTGAGTTTAGTGACGTTTTGGTTATTTGTGTAACTAGTCTTCATGTGTGGAACATTTGCTGAATGTTTGAAATACACTATAGTTAAGCCTTTGTATGAGAAAGGAGATGAAGCAATACCATCAAACTTCTGTTTAATTCCAGTTTCGCCCACATTCTAAAAATTTTTGGGAAAGATAATACACTGGTCATCCAAAACATTAAGCCACCTGCTTAGTAGCTCATTTGTTCATATTTCAAACGAAGTACATCACTGATTCAGCATATCAGGGATTCCACAGTTTGTTGGTAGGTTTGTGGAGGTATGTGGCATTAGATGTCTATCCATAGGTCATGTAATTTGTGTCAATAATGGGCCACTGATTAGCGTATGCAGTGATGGCATCCGGTAGTGATCCATATGGTTTCCATAGCATTTACATCAGGTGAATTTGGTCCCCTGGGACATCAGCGTGAGTTCACTGTAATGCTCCTCAAACCACTGCAGCATGGTTCTGGCTCCAAGACATGGGCAATTATACTGCTGAAAGATGAGATTAGCATTGAGGAAGACATCAAGCATGAATGGATGTAGGTGGATTGCAACTATCAGCGTGTTTTATTTATTTATTTATTTATGTATTCATGTTCCATAGCTCCACTATACAAGATAATTGTATGGATGTGGAATGAGTCATAATTATACATGAGAACAGTAGCCTACTTATAGATACAAATTGCATTATGTGCAAAGGTACAACATTTGTTAACAATTACAAGCTTAGGCACTTCCTAAAGTAAAACAGAGGTGTAAAACAATACAATAATAAATTACAATTATTCCATATGAAGTTACAACTTTGCTAGAGGTGAAGTACATTGTTAATCTGACTTAAGTCATCATGTTTAGTTACAGAGTGGTAACAGCAAATATTAAAAGTCAATGAGCCATATCTGACTTGTAATATGGAAGTGTTTATGTCAAAGAACTCATAAAGAGAGTAAAAAGAATGTTCCAGAAGATATTCTATTAAGGATACAGGGTACATCTCCGGCTCAATATCATGTAAAAATCAACACTTATTTCTTTCAGGCACTGTTTATAATGTATTTGTTTTACAGATTTTTTGTTGATATCCAGTAATGCAGCACACTTTCTAAAGAAACTAAAAGTATTTTGAATATTTTTGAACCTGCTTAGGGTTATTAAAAAAATTACAAAGAAACTGATGCAATTTTTTTTGCAAAATGCATCCTCAAATTGAGGTACAATTTAATCCAATGTTATAAATTTGAAGGAGACAAAATTTTTACCAGATTAGCATGACATGATGGCTGAGGTACTAGACCTATTTAATTCCACCTATTATGTATGTTGTTGTTGTGGTCTTCAGTCCAGAGACTGGTTTGATGCAGCTCTCCATGCTACTCTATCCTGTGCAAGCTTCTTCATCTCCCAGTACCTACTGCAACCTACATCCTTTTGAATCTGTTTAGTGTATTCATCTCTTGGTCTCCTCTACGATTTTTACCCTCCACGCTGCCCTCCAATACTAAATTGGTGATCCCTTGATGCCTCAGAATATAGCCTACCTACTGATCCCTTCTTCTAGTCAAGTTGTGCCACAAACTCCTCTTCTCCCCAATTCTATCCAATACCTCCTCATTAGTTATGTGATCCACCCATCTAATCTTCAGCATTCTTCTGTAGCACCACATTTCAAAAGCTTCTATTCTCTTTTTGTCTAAACTATTTATTGTCCACGTTTCACTTCCATACATGGCTACACTCCATACAAATACTTTCAGAAATGACTTCCCGACACTTAAATCTATACTCGATGTTAACAAATTTCTCTTCTTCAAAAATGCTTTCCTTGCCATTGCCAGTCTACATTTTATATCTTCTCTAGTCCGACCATCATCAGTTATTTTGCACCCCAAATAGCAAATCTCATTTACTACTTTAAGCATCTCATTTCCTAATCTAATACCCTCAGCATCACCTGATTTAATTCGACTATATTCCATTGTCCTCGTTTTGATTTTGTTGATGTTCATCTTATATCCTCCTTTCAAGACACTGTCCATTCCATTCAGCTGCTCTTCCAGGCCCTGTGCTCTCTCTGACAGAATTACAATGTCATCGGCGAACCTCAAAGTTTTAATTTCTTCTCCAAGGATTTTAATTCCTACTCCAAATTTTTCTTTTATTTCCTTTACTGCTTACTCAATATACAGATAGAACAACATTGGGGATAGGCTAAAACCCTGTCTCACTCCCTTCCCAACCACTGCTAACCTTTCGTGCCCCTCGACTCTTATAACTGCCATCTGGTTTCTGTACAAATTGTAAATAGCCTTTCGCTCCCTGTATTTTACCCCCGCCACCTGCAGAATTTGAAAGAGAGTATTCCAGTCAACATTGTCAAAAGCTTTCTCTAAGTCTACAAATGCTAGAAACATGGGTTTGCCTTTCCTTATCTATTTTCTAACTTAAGTCGTAGGGTCAGTATTGCGTCTCGTGTTCCAACATTTCTTCAGAAACCAAACTGATCTTCCCTGAGGTCGGCTTCTACCAGTTCTTCCATTCATCTGTAAAGAATTTGTGTTAGTATTTTGCAGCTGTGGCTTATTAATCTGATAGTTTGGTAATTTTCACATCTGCCAACACCTGCTTTCTTTGGGATTGGAATTATTATATTATTCTTGAAGTGTGAGGGTATTTCACCTGTCTCATACATCTTGCTCACCAGAAGGTAGAGTTTTGTCAGGGCTGCCTCTCCCAAGGCAATCAGTAGTTCTAATGGAATGTTGTCTACTCCTGGGGTCTTGTTACGACTTAGATCTTTCAGTGCTCTGTCAAACTCTTCATGCAGTATTATATATAAAAACAAAGATGAGGTAACTTACTGAATGAAAGCGCTGGCAGGTCGATAGACACACAAACAAACACAAACACACACACAAAATTCAAGCTTTCGCAACAAACTGTTGCCTCATCAGGAAAGAGGGAAGGAGAGGGGAAGACGAAAGGAAGTGGGTTTTAAGGGAGAGGGTAAGGAGTCATTCCAATCCCGGGAGCAGAAAGACTTACTTTAGGGGGAAAAAAGGACAGGTATACACTCGCACACATGCACATATCCATCCACACATACAGTGTATGTGTATGTGTGGATGGATATGTGCGAGTGTATACCTGTCCTTTTTTCCCCCTAAAGTAAGTCTTTCTGCTCCCAGGATTGGAATGACTCCTTACCCTCTCCCTTAAAACCCACTTCCTTTCGTCTTCCCCTCTCCTTCCCTCTTTCCTGATGAGGCAACAGTTTGTTGCGAAAGCTTGAATTTTGTGTGTGTGTTTGTGTTTGTTTGTGTGTCTATCGACCTGCCAGCGCTTTCGTTCGGTAAGTCACCTCATCTTTGTTTTTATATATAATTTTTCCCACGTGGTATGTTTCCTTCTATTATATTCTTCATGCAGTATGGTATCTCCCATTTCATCTTCATCTACATCCTCTTCCATTTCCATAATATTGTCCTCAAGAACATCGCCCTTGTATAGACCCTCTATTTACTCCTTCCACCTTTCTGCTTTCCTTTCTTTGCTTAGAACTGGGTTTCCATCTGAGCTCTTGATATTCATGCAAGTGGTTCTCTTTTCTCCAAAGGTCTATTTAATTTTCCTGTAGGCAGTATCTATCTTACCCCTAGAGATATATGCCTCTACAACCTTACATTTGTACTCTAGCCATCCCTGCTTAGCACTTTTGCACTTCCTGTCGATCTCATTTTTGAGACGTTTGTATTCCTTTCTGCCTGCTTTATTTACTGCATTTTTTATTTTCTCCTTTCATCAATTAAATTCAGTATCTCTTCTGTTACCCAAGGATTTCTATTAGCCCTTGTCTTTTTACCTACTTGATCCTCTGCTGCATTCACTATTTCATCTCTCAAAGCTACCCATTCTTCTTCTACTGTATTTCTTTCCCCCATTCTTGTCAATCGTTCCCTAATGCTCTCCCTAAAACTCTCTACAACCTCTGGTTCTGTCAGTTTATCCAGGTCCCATCTCCTTAAATTCCCACCTTTTTGAAATTTCTTTTGTTTTAATCTACAGTTCATAACCAATAGATTAGTCCACATCTTCCCCTGTAAATTTCTTACAATTTAAAACCTGGTCCCTAAATCTCTGTCTTACCTTTATATAATCTATCTGAAACCTGTCAGTACCTCCTTCCAGGTATACAATCTTAGCTATGATTAAGTTGTGCTCTGTGCAAAATTCTACCACGCGGCTTTCTCTTTCATTCCTTACCCCCATTCAGTATTCACCCACTATGTTTCCTTCTCTTCCTTTTCCTACTATCGAATTCCAGTCACTCATGACTATTAAATTTTCATCTCCCTTCACTATCTGAATAATTTCTTTTATCTCATCATACATTTCATCAATCTCTTCGTCATCTGCAGAGCTAGTTGGCATATAAACTTGTACTACTGTGGTAGGTGTGGGCTTTGTATCTATTTTGGCCACAATAATGCGTTCACTGTGCTGTTTGTAGTAGCTTACCCGCATTCCTATTTTTTTTATTAATTATTAAACCTACTCCTGCATTACCCCTGTTTGATTTTGTATTTATAACCCAGTATTCACCTGACCAGAAGTCTTGTTCCTCCTGCCACTGAACTTCACTAATTCCCACTCTATCTAACTTTAACCCATCCATTCCCCTTTTTTTTAAATTTTCTAACCTATCTGCCCGATTAAGGGATCTGACATTCCATGCTCTGACCCATAGAATGCCAGTTTTTTTTCTCCTGATAACAACGTCCTCCTGAGTAGTCCCAGCCCGGAGATCCGAATGGGGGACTATTTTACCTCCAAAATATTTTACCCAACAGGACGCCATCATCAGTAAACCATACAGAAAAGTTGCTTGCCCTCGGGAAAAATTACGGCTGAAGTTTCCCCTTGCTTTCAGCCGTTCACAGTACCAGCACAGCAAGGCCATTTTGGTTAGTGTTACAAGGCCAGATCAGTCAATCATCCAAACCGTTGCACCTAAATTACTGAAAAGGAACCACACGTTTGTCTGGCCTCTCAACAGATACTCCTCCATTGTGGTTGCACCTACAGTACGGCTATCTGTATCATTGAGGCACACAAGCCTCCCCACCAACGTCAAGGTCCATGGTTCATGGGGGTAAAAAATATCACATCTTACATTTTAATTTTTATAATTTTTTCCTGATAAAAATGTTATTTTTTCTATAATTTAGTTGATTCTGCAATAAAGCTTAGATCTACTATATAAGTATGGACTATTGCAAGTTACAGGAAAAATTAGAGCAATGCATTATAAGCTTTAGAAAATATTTGTACCTGAATTCTGAAAAATACAACTTGCAGGAAATTGCGTATGAAGATATGAGTTCAACTAAACTGTGCCTCAGAACATTCCTGAAACATTGTCTTCATCCTGCAGCATTTCTTCATCTTCAATCTTCCTTTTGGTATTCCTTTTAGCACTTCTTGCTCCTTTGGCAATTCGAAGAGCGAATCTTTCAGTTTCATGCACCCATTGTCTGTCACATGCAAGCAATTGATCTTCCATATTAGAGCCACATTTTATGCCTAAATTTCTCAGGACTTCCATCCTTCCTATCACTCCATCATTGAAACATGTCACTGCATCTAATACACAAACTTTTAATTTATTTAGTCTTACAAAAACATTCTTGGGTAATCTTTCCCATATGCAATAGATGAAACTTTCATTCTTATTCTGAGTGCCTCCATGAAGACATTTACTAAGCAAACCAGGGTCACTCAGGTCTCTAAAAATTGGTTTTATTTCATTCATAATAGGCTCAGGAAGAGAATGCTTATGATGGTATATTTGACTACTTTATTTTGCTTTTTGGTAACCACACCAAGAATCTGCTCTTATAAGGCAAAGTCCGTGAAAATGGTGGTCATCTGTGGACAACTTATGAAAGTAGGTAGCCCATACAGATTTCCTCATTGCTGTAATATCTTTCAGAGGTGCAGTTCGTCTAGTGGCCAGTCCATAATAACTCTGAGGAAGGTCTATTTCAGTTTCTGTCAATCTGTCTCGGCCAGACACAGATTTTCCATCAGATAGCAAATTTCCTTTCATTTCTCTTTGTAGCTTACTCAATCTAGCACTTACCCACTTTTGCACACATCCACAACACTCCAGTTTTGTTACCAAGGTATCACCATAAACATTGAACTCATTAATTCTTCATATATCTAACGTTATAAATGGGCACCACCCTCTGAAATATTTGTAGAGCTTCATCACACTCCATACCTCCATTGTAACCATCACAATTCTTAGAATACTGATGTTCACTATTTCCTTCAGTGTTACCATGGCAGGTGTTGCAGTACTTAGATAAGCACTCAACATCAACAACTTTTCCATTCTCCAGAGAAGTAGCACTTACAACACCATTCAAGGAACAACGTCCTTGACATTGCCATGTTCCATCAAGTGCAACAGCAGTGTCCCTGGTTCCACTAATATTTACAGTTTCTTCTACTGCACGGTTCATAGATGCTTTAGACACAACTGTCAAGGCACATGAAAGTATTTTTATGTACTTGCTGAACCAACTGGGAGGAGGAGGAAGGTCCATCAAACTACAAAACATTTGAGCAGCCATTTTTCCTTTTCCTATTGCACGCATTACATACACTAACTTCAAATTCACATAATAGAATTATGCACAATGTTCAAAGTCATTTTAAAGGTAGATTTATTGCAGGATCTACACAGAACAACTAATTTTGACAGTAAACCCTTCCTAGTACTTTGTTGTACAGTTATTTCCAGACAGCCTACTCCATCACATTGTTTACATTTCACCACTTCCTTTATCTAAGAAGATAAGATGCCCACATCAACAACAACAAATCCACTACAAACAGCGTCATTGTTAACACAAAAATTTGAATCACCAGGAGGTGTGCCATGGGGGAGTTTATTCCCTGAAGAACTGATACATAGGTTACTTTCAACAGTGTGGCTTGCTTTGTTTGTGAACTGGTTACCACGGACTTTCCATTTATTGAATTTCTTGATGCGCAGCATAGTTCGTATTTATTGAACATTAAGGGTTATGAACTTCCACAGATATATGTAGCACCTGGGCAACAAAAATTCAGTAACACTTGAACAAACTGCTTCAGCAAAAGAAAAGTAAATACTAGCAAAGATAATCATTTACAGACACTAGAAACCTCCATTGTCACCGACATAAACAATGTATCTTATGTATAATCACTGGAAACAGAAAGTTCACAGTTCTTTTCAAAATAATACTGGTTTCTGTAACAGAAATAAAGGGGGCGTGGCAGCATAAATGACCGTAACTTTAAAATTTGGTATATATAGGTCATTTTTCATTTGAAACCCTATAATGCAATCCGGAAAGACTATAGAATTTAATAAAGTCATTAAAAAATTTCGATATTTCCACCATTTATAAGTACCCTGTAGCCTTAATTTACTTCTAATTGTGGTATTACACTAGTAAGATTTTTATGTCCAAAGCAAGTGCATTAAGCACCATTTTACTTGAGTAGAGTGCACCTTTTTGTACTAGGCTCAAGTTTTTTTCTATTCACATGCAAGTTGTGTTTTGATCTTGTGCCATGGTTGTGATAGTAGTCACCTTTGGTTTTGTGCATGAGTAGATTCTTAACTAAAAAGGACATACAGGATAGGATATATTGTGAAGTCACTGTTAATATTTTTTGTGCTTAAAAAGATTTCCACATGAATGATTTCTGCTCACTCCATTTAGGATTCAGATTGCTTTTTCGGGAATGACAAATACTTTATTTTCCCTTGGTTGATTTCCACAAAACATTATGCCATATGACAACAATGAATGAAAATAGCCAAAATAAGCAGCCTTAACAGTGCCAGTATTTGCAACTGCTGTATAATACATAAAGCATAAGTTGCTGAACTAAGTCTTTTTCTCAAGTCCAGAATATGGCACAACCAATTTAATTTATTGTTGATGTGAAGGCCCAAAAATTTACAAGTATATACTTGTTGTATATCTTGAACATTACAGCTTAGACTTATGTTATCCCACATTTTCTGAGACCTATGTAAATGAATGTACTGTCAGGCAATTGCAGGTGAACAATATATAGAGATCATTGAACAGAAAGTTGGCAGATGTTGCAGTGTCACTGCCAAGTGTTATTTCAAATAAAAGAGATGTATCATCTGCAAAGACAGTAAATTTGGTGGTAGCTTTTGTACAGTGTGAAAAGTCATTAATAAAAATAAGAAAGAGCAAGGGGCCCACAGCACAGAACCTTGTGTCACTCCTGTACTTATTGTACCATCTCCATGATTAAGCAATACCCTCTGTTTTCTGTCATTTAGGTATGCTCAAAGCCACATTCCCATTGTGCACATAAACCATAATAGACAGCTTTTGAAAGGAGGATTTCATGATTCACATGGTTGAAGACCTTTGTTAAATTGTAAAATATACCAACTGAAGCTAGTCTATTGTTCAGTGCTTCTGAAACATCACTGATAAATGAAAATATAGCACCATCAATTGGCAGGCCTGCTTGGAATCTGAACTGACAAAGTCCAAGAGCCTTGTGAATGTTCAGCTGCCACACAATTCTCTTATGTATAAGTTTCCCAATAACTCTGGAGAAACTTGTCAAAAGGGAAATTGGACAAGCATCAGTTTTATCCCCTTTCTTGAATACTGGTTTCACATCTGCATACTTTATTCTGTCTGAGGCGATATCTTGTAGAAGGGATTCATTAGATACATGGCAAAATATAACACAAATGGCATAATGAGAATGTTTAAGTTCCTTAGAACAAATATTATGAAAACCAGATGTATTTTTTGTTTGAATTTTGGTGATGATCCTTTTCACCTCACTGACAGTAAATGGGGCCGTATGCATTTGACTTATTTTGTACAATCCAGAGTCTTTCAGAAGGTCCATAGCTTCATTGACTGAGCCATTACAACCGGTTTTCACAGAAGCTGTTAGAAAGTGCTCATTAAGGACAGTTGCAACTGCATCAATTTCTTTAATCACACTACCACAATGTCTTATTTTGTTATAGAAACACATCATCTTTTTTCCCCCCAGCTTCCTTTTGACAGATCCCTAGATGGTTTTTATTTTATTGTTTGCACTGTCAGTTGCAGATTTAATATGGTAATGTATTACAGTACTTTACAACTCTTTTCAGTATTTTACAATATGATATATAATGTTCTTTTACAGCAGGCTTATCAGAACATCTTTGGGATGTATATACCTTTCTTTGTGTCTTACATGAAATTTTTATCCCTTTTGTAATTCAAGGTTTCATTTTGCAAGCCTAGGGATTCATTTTTACAGTTTTTTTTGTGAAATACTGCTTCAAAGAGGTACATTAATTTATCTGTGAGTAGGTTGAATTTAATATTAACGTTTCTTTCTTTATATACTGGCCTCCAGTCAATCTGCTGCAAGAGCTTATTGAAATTTTCTAATGTGTCCACATTGACTGTTCTGGAATACCTAAAAACTGGTTTACCTAAATACATTTAATGCTCAAACATATGTCATAAAGAGTAACAAACTGCCCATAATGGTAAGTCAGACCATTGAGGGTTTAACTTACAGTACTGTGACATTGTCAATAAGGCTTACACTGGTATCTGTCACTCGGGTAGGGAAGTCACCCACAAAACACAAATTTTCCCTGCAGGAGTCCTATATATTGTCACCACTATAACCAACCTATTATCAGCAAAAATTTCAGATCCACAGGATACAAAAGGAAAATCTCCACAATACATACTTAAGTGACTTATGAGCGATACCCACCTTGACATATGTTGCAACACCATCTTTCGCTCTGTTTGCTCTACAGTAACTACCATGTAGGACATAACCCTCAATTGAGGCATCAGCATGGCAGACTTTACATGGTGCTTTGTGAAACACAATAAATAGGCTTGGGCTAGGGAGTAATTTTCATTTATGTTGAGAGCCAAAAGCTCCACTTTATCTCTAAGGCTCCTGATATTTTGGTGGAATATAGATAATGTATCATTCATAACAGATTTTAAGTTACAGTGTTTGGGGGTTAATGTCTCTCAATACATAAGGATTGATGCTTGATTTACTGACAGGCTCTCTCTTACAGGCAATGTTTGTGCACACATTACTTACAAATTAACCAGAGTCTTGCCATGTTTCTTGTCGCACTGATCTCATAAAAAAAATTGTCACTTTGAATATCAGCCCTTCCACCCCTGTCGCTTTTCATTACTGATGGTGTTGGACAGGCTTTTGATGATGAGTTGGTTTCTGCTTTTGACTGGCTGGTATGGTTTAATTCCACACTTTTATTTTTCTTCTTGTGCATAAAAAAACCTGTTGATTGTAGTCTAAGATGATAGTATCCACAGTTTTATACAGTTGCTGAGAAGTTCCAGTACCTGGTTCACTAACTTGAGCCTTCCATTTCTGTTTAAGTGTAGTCCATGCCTGGTACATTCTTCACCCTTTATTTTGTTCATATCTGGTAGGTGCACATGATTAAATTTTTTACACAGCTTCTGTAGTTCAATTTCTCTGTTGACACATGGCCACTGGGGGAGATCAAGCCACACTGGTTTGTTTATTATGTGACATTTGTGTTGTACAGTTTTGGGAACAACTTCCTCTACATTCTGAGTGCTGTCTTGCTCTCAAAAATTGTTCAAATGGCTCTAAGTACTATGGGACTTAAGATCTGAGGTCATCAGTCCCCTGGACTTAGAACTACTTAAACCTAACTAACCTAAGGACATATACACATCCATGCCTGAGGCAGGATTCATACCTGCAACTGTAGCAGTCATGCGGTTCTGGACTGAAGCTCCTAGAACCACTCAGCCACAGAGGCCGGCTCTTGCTCTCATTTTTGTAAATGTCGTAGGCACTGCCCATAATTACAATGTGATCATCCTTTTTCAGATTGTTTATTTTTATTATTAGGTTTTCGACTACAACACTTAATGTTACTCCAGGTTTAACTTTTGCAAAAACAGAATACTCTTAACATAGACTCTATGTAGAGCGTAATGAAGGGGAGCTGAAAGGCTTTTCTCATGGCTGTCTGCATATAGTAAGAACTTTTTCCTGCCCCCATCCGTTAGTAACTTTTTGTTTTGACTGTTATTGTTAGATTCATTGCATTTACTTTCACCGAGACAGTTCGTTTTCTCCCAGACTGAATCGAGTACTACACATTTACTCAGTGGTCTCAGTACACATATTGGTGTCTTTGATTACTACCACAGGTCCATGTAAGCACAAGAGAATGTTTCCCATAGCACACTACTGCTTCTAGCAGCCTGTATCTGTGGCGTGCTGCATGTTTTGAACCACCATTCACCCCGATGATGGCATTTGTGGAGATGACCGTAGAACTACTGTAGCAAAAATGTGAATCATCTGAAGAGCCAACATGTTTCCAATTAAAGACAATCAAATCTTGATAGTCCCGTGCCCACTGCAATCATAATTGACAATGTCATTGGGTCAACATTTGAACACATAGGGTTGGTCTACTGTGGAGATTAATGTTCAACAATGTATGTTGAACAGTGTGCTCCAAAATACTTGCGTGTGCACCATCATTGTGCCTTTTTGGCATAGATGTCTCACAACACCATCTATCCTATTTTGCAGACAAGCCTCTGAATCCCACATTCTGTGAATAGTAATGAATGTCCTACCTTTCAGCACCTACTGGTAGTTTCAATGTCCTTCTGCCTCTTTCCATAGATGCTCACGTCACTAGTACATGAATTTTCAACCAGCTTCACTGTTTTTGAGACAATCGTTCACAGGCTCTGGGTAATAATAATCTGCCCTTTGTCTAAATTGTTTATCTCAATATATTTCCCCATTTCAGCCATATGTTTGCTAAGGTGATCCCCCATCTGTGTCTGCTCCGCTTCCATACTTAGGTTACCATGTCACATGCCCATGATGCCACTAGGCAGCATAAGATGTTCCAGTGGGCAGTGGTCATAATTTTTTGGCTGATCAGTGTAAACAGTCATCTTCTTTTGAACATCTGACCCCAAATAGAATATTATCCTACTCACAATTCGGATTTCTAAAGGTCACTGTAATGTGAAGGCTGTATACACAGTCTACACAAACAGTGAGAATATACTTAATTCATTAGACAATAAATTACAGGCTATTAGTATATTTTGTGATCTATTAAGGGTATTTGACTGTGTAAGTCAAAATATCCTTTTACGTATATTAGAAATGCTGCAAAATGGATCAAATCCTATATCTCAGGCAGTAAACAAAGCGTGTCAATAGAAAAAGAGGCATGTATTAAGCAATCAGGGTTCATCCAACTGAGAAAGAACAGCTGGGAAAGAATAACATTTGGTGTCCCCAAAGGTTATATATATATATATATATATATATATATATATATATATATATATATATATGTGTGTGTGTGTGTGTGTGTGTGTGTGTGTGTGTGTAAAAACAAAGATAATGTGACTTACCATACGAAAGTGCTGGCAGGTCGATAGAAACACAAACAAACACAAACATACACACAAAATTCAAGCTTTCGCAACAAACGGTTGCTTCATCAAGAAAGAGGGAAGGAGAGGGAAAGACGAAAGGATGTGGGTTTTAAGGGAGAGGGTAAGGAGTCATTCCAATCCCGGGGGCGGAAAGACTTACCTTAGGGGGAAAAAAGGACAGGCATACACTCACACACACACACACATATCCATCCGGACATAAACAAATGTCTGCTTGTGTCTGTATATGTGCGGATGGATATGTGTGTGTGTGCGAGTGTATACCTGTCCTTTTTTCCCCCTAAGATAAGTCTTTCTGCTCCCAGGATTGGAATGACTCCTTACCCTCTCCCTTAAAACCCACATCCTTTTGTCTTTCCCTCTCCTTCCCTCTTTCCTGTTGAAGCAACCGTTGGTTGTGAAAGCTTGAATTTTGTGTGTATGTTTGTGTTTGATTGTGTGTCTATCGACATGCCAGCACTTTCGTTTGGTAAGTTACATCATCTTTGTTTACATATTGTGTTACAAAAACGTAAGGCCAAACTTTCAGGAAACATTACTCACACACAAATAAGGAAAAGATGTTATGTGGACATGTGTCTGGAAACGTTTAATTTCCATGTTAGAGCTCATTTTAGTTTTGTCAGTATGTACTGTACTTCCTCGATTCACCGCCAGTTGGCCCAATTGAAGGAAGGTAATGTTGACTTCGGTGCTTGTGTTGATATGCGACTCATTCCTATACAGTACTAGCATCAAGCACATCAGTACGTAGCATCAACAGGTTAGTGTTCATCATGAACGTGGTTTTGCAGTCAGTGCAATGTTTACAAATGCGGAGTTGGCAGATGCCCATTTGATGTATGGATTAGCACGGGGCAATAGCCTTGGCGCGGTACGTTTGTATCGAGACAGATTTCCAGAACGAAGGTGTCCCGACAGGAAGACGTTCGAAGCAATTGATCGGCATCTTATACAGCACAGAACATTCCAGCCTATGACTCACGACTGGGGAAGACCTAGAACAACGAGGACACCTGCAATGGACAAGGCAATTCTTCGTTCAGTTGACGATAACCCTAATGTCAGCATCAGAGAAGTTGCTACTGTACAAGGTAACGTTGACCACATCACTGTATGGAGAGTGCCACGGGAGAACCAGTTGTTTCCATACCATGTACAGCATGTGCAGGCACTATCAGCAGCTGATTGGCCTCCACGGGTACACTTCTGAGAATGGTTCATCCAACAACATGTCAACCCTCATTTCAGTGCAAATGTTCTCTTTACAGATGAGGCTTCATTCCAACGTGATCAAATTGTAAATTTTCAAAATCAACATGTGTGGGCTGACGAGAATCGGCACGCAATTGTGCAATCACGTCATCAACACAGATTTCTGTGAACATTCGGGCATGCATTGTTGGTGATGTCTTGATTGGGCCTCATGTTCTTCCACCTACGCTCAATGGAGCACGTTATCATGATTTCATACGTGATACTCTACCTGTACTGCTAGAACATGTGCCTTTACAAGTACGACACAACATGTGGTTCATGCATGATGGAGCTCCTGCGCATTTCAGTCGAAGTGTTCGTACGCTTCTCAACAACAGATTCGGTGACCGATGGATTGGTAGAGGCGGACCAATTCCATGGCCTCCACGCTCTCCTGACCTCAACCCTCTTGACTTTCATTTATGGGGGCATTTGAGAGCTCTTGTCTATGCAACCCCGATACCAAATGTAGAGACTCTTCGTGCTCGTATTGTGGACGGCTGTGATACAATACACCATTCTTCAGGGCTGCATCAGCGCATCAGGGATTCCATGCGATGGAGGGTGGATGCATGCATCCTCGCTAACGGAGGACATTTTGAACATGTCCTGTAACAAAGTGTTTGAAGTCACGCTGGTACGTTCTGTTGCTGTGTGTTTCCATTCCATGATTAATATGATTTGAAGAGAAACCTTTCATCTGACTCCATCAACCTCCTGACCCCACCGACACCCCGCACCCCTACCTTCTTCCTAAAATTCACAAACCCAATCATCCCGGCCACCCCATTGTAGCTGGTTACCAAGCCCCCACAGAACGTATCTCTGCCTACGTAGATCAACACCTTCAACCCATTACATGCAGTCTCCCATCCTTCATCAAAGACACCAACCACTTTCTCGAACGCCTGGAATCCTTACCCAATCCGTTACCTCTGGAAGCCATCCTTGTAACCATTGATGCCACTTCCTTATACACAAATATCCCGCACGTCCAGGGCCTCGCTGCGATGGAGCACTTCCTTTCACGCCGATCACCTGCCACCCTACCTAAAACCTCTTTCCTCATTACCTTAGCCAGCTTCATCCTGACCCACAACTTCTTCACTTTTGAAGGCCAGACATACCAACAATTAAAGGGAACAGCCATGGGTACCAGGATGGCCCCCTCGTATGCCAACCTATTCATGGGTCGCTTAGAGAAAGCCTTCTTGGTTACCCAAGCCTGCCAACCCAAAGTTTGGTACAGATTTATTGATGACATCTTCATGATCTGGACTCACAGTGAAGAAGCACTCCAGAATTTCCTCTCCAACCTCAACTCCTTTGGTTCCATCAGATTCATCTGGTCCCACTCCAAATCCCATGCCACTTTCCTTGATGTTGACCACCACCTGTCCAATGGCCAGCTTCACACGTCCGTCCTTATCAAACCCACCAACAAGCAACAGTACCTCCATTATGACAGCTGCCACCCATTCCACATCAAACGGTCCCTTCCCTACAGCCTAGGTCTTCGTGGCAAACGAATCTGCTCCAGTCCGGAATCCCTGAACCATTACACCAACAACCTGACAACAGCTATCGCATCCCGCAACTACCCTCCCGACCTGGTACAGAAGCAAATAAATAGAGCCACTTCCTCATCCTCTCAAACCCAGAACCTTTCCACAGAAGAAATACAAAAGTGCCCCACTTGTGACAGGATACTTTCCGGGACTGGATCAGACTCTGAATGTGGCTCTCCAGCAGGGATACGACTTCCTCAAATCCTGCCCTGAAATGAGATCCATCCTTCATGAAATCCTCCCCACTCCACCAAGAGTGTCTTTCCGCCGTCCACCTAACCTTCGTAACCTCTTAGTTCATCCCTATGAAATCCCCAAACCACCTTCCCAACCCTTGTAACCGCCCCCGGTGTAAAACCTGTCCCATGCACCCTCCCACCACCACCTACTTCAGTCCTGTAACCCGGAAGGTGTACACGATCAAAGGCAAAGCCACGTGTGAAAGCACCCACGTGATTTATCAACTGACCTGCCTACACTGTGACGCATTCTATGTGGGAATGACCAGCAACAAACTGTCCATTTGCATGAATGGACACAGGCAGACAGTGTTTGTTGCTAATGAGGATCACCCTGTGGCTAAACATGCCTTGGTGCACGGGCAGCACATCTTGGCACAGTGTTACACCGTCCGGGTTATCTGGATACTTCCCACTAACACCAACCTATCCGATCTCCGGAGATGGGAACTTGCTCTTCAATATATCCTCTCTTCCCATTATCCACCAGGCCTCAATCTCCGCTAATTTCAAGTTGCCGCCACTCATACCTCACCTGTCATTCAACAACATCTTTGCCTCTGTACTTCCACCTCGACTGACATCTCTGCCCAAACTCTTTGCCTTTTTATTTCTGCTTGTGTCTGTATATGTGCGGATGGATATGTGTGTGTGTGCGCGAGTGTATACCCGTCCCTTTTTCCCCCTAAGGTAAGTCTTTCCGCTCCCGGGATTGGAACGACTCCTTACCCTCTCCCTTAAAACCCACATCCTTTTGTCTTTCCCTCTCCTTCCCTCTTTCCTGATGAAGCAACCGTGAGTTGCGAAAGCTTGAAATTTGTGTGTGTGTGTTTGTTAGTGTCTATATATATATATATATATTGTAACCGTTTTTGAGACACTATACATATTCTGTCTGAAAAACAGTTGATGTCCTCCGCTGTCTAACCATACGTGTCGGCAACAATTAAATTGAAGTTTTTAGTTGCACGTCCGTTGTTTCAGTTTAGCATTCTATTTACTAGTGCACAGTTGAACGTGTTTACGGCGTGTAGTTTCTAACGGAATTATCTTTTGGGGCCACAGTGCAGAAGCAGTGAGGCTGTTTAAACTAAAAAAAAAGAGTACTTAGAATAATATTATTCAAACAGCAGAAAGAATCCTGTAGACCACTGTTCCAGAATCTGAATGTATTACCCCTCCTATGTCAGTACATACTGGACGCACTATGTTTCACCTAGAAAAATATTAGCAACTTAGATATAGACTCAAACTGGCACCAACATGATACAAAGTCAAAGAACTCTCTACAAGTAATTCCTCATTCAACAAAACTATACAGTAAAGGCGTCAAATATATGGGAATAAAACTCTACAATCATCTCCCAATAGCATTGAAGAAAATTACACAAGTGAAGGATTTTAAAGTAAAACTACGGTCACTCCTAATTAAACACTGCCTCTACAGCATACAAGAATTCCTCAAAAACAACCTGCTATAAGGTACTGCTCTACAAAAACATCAGATAATGGATCCCAAACTATTGACCTTAGGTTACATAACTGAATTTAAGTTTTATTGGTATAAATGCTAAATTCTAGTACAGAATAAATATAAGACCTAAGTACATTACATATGTGACATAAATATGTAATCATTTAATAGATTCATAGAAATGTACCTCTTCTTATAAATGACTAATATGTATCAAATGACCTGTCCTAGATCATGATGTGCATTTCTGTACAATGTATGATTCAGAGGATCAAAATAAATAAATAAAACGTGATGTGCGCCATGTCGCCAGAAAAAAGAAATGCCGATTCTCGGATAGCAGATCATGCTTGAACATTTACATAAGACGGAATTGTTCTATATTGTCGAGTTTGCGAGAAAAACGTTTCGTGCAATAAAAAGTTTCAAATAGACCAGCATGTCAAGACAAGTCTTCATGTCGCAGCAATGCAGAAGAAATGACCACACAGCAACAGCTTCTGACAACAGCGATTTGCAGTAGCAGGTAACAAACAAACGCGGTTTAACATGGATCTATGTGAAACATTCATTGCAAGAAATAATCCTCGTAACAAACTTATAAACCCTATCCTCAAAAGCTTCTTGTGCAGATATTGCTTAAATCAAAATATACCAGATGAATCAACATTGCATAAAAATTACATACCGACAATTTACGTAAATGTTCTGGAAGAAATACGCAATGAACTCAAGGACAGCATTATCTGATTTCAGTTGACGAAACTGTACACACTTGTAGCAGTTACATTGCATATTTACTTGTTGGTACCCTGAAAGAAGAGCCTTCATTCTATTTAACGGCCTACAAAGAACTCGAAAAAGTAAATCATTCTACGATCGCCAGATTTGTGAATGAGGGTGTAAGAAAAATATTTTCAGAATCTTTCGCAGATGAAAGTGTGTTTGTGTTTATTTCAGACGCTGTCCCCATATGATCAAAGGGGGAAAAGCGCCCCGAATATTTTATCCCAATTTGATCCATATGACGTCCTTTGCTCATGGATCACTACATGCGCAAACAAAGTTGACACTCGGTGTGGTGGCTCATGGGAGAGGCCGTAAAGGCATTTCCCATTTGCAACAATACATCGACTTACTGAAGAAGTACGTTCCATGTTTGTGAATGTAAATAAACTGATTTCATCCACAAAGAAAATGTTTCTGAAGGCTTCTGCTCGCATCAAGACCTACAAAGAAAAACTAAAAAAGGTGCCTTTACCTCCTGAACCAGCAGCAACTCATTGGAGTACGTGGGTCGAAGCTGTGTTGTTTTAAAGTGAGCATTTCGCTGCCATTAGAGGAGTAGCATACGACTTGGATAGTGAAGAGGGTTTGGCAGTTTGCCAGTGCAAGGAAGCGTTTACTGATTCCGGTATTAAAGAAGACATTGCTGTGATTAGCACTCATTTCTCCTTTATGCCTATAAGTAGTAAAAAGCTTGAAACCCAACGTTTGACGTTGAATGAATCTATTCAGTTAATGAATAGAATTATTCGAGTGAAAACGAAAAGTTTGATAACATTTTAAACAATAACCCAGGTCTTGAACCCTTGTGCCAAGTTGATAGTTTTATCAATGGGACGGTTGAACTTTTACCAGAAACAAGTGCCAACGTAGCACCCAAATTCAAATACTGACCATTTACCTCAGTTGGTGTAGAACGGTTGATTAATTAAAAATTAATGCTGTTCAAGAAATTCATGATTGTATGTGTATTTTTTGTATGTTGTTTTTTAAATGAAGTATAACGGAGTTTTTCAGCATGCCTCTCTGTGTGTGATATATCTCGAAGTTTGTCGTGTACATATCGATTGCTTCGCTGCGACTCACTTGTATCGCATCCGCTTGTTACCGACAGTAATAGAAAGAAGGAACAATTCTTGAAACACAGTGTGCGTCCCGATTTTGCAAATTTTTAGAAAATACTCCCAGAAAGGCCCCTTCCTAACTTCTACCAAAAAGTATTAAGAAAAGGATATGAGCGTTCTACATGTACCGATTTTTCGCGTGGCTGGCGCTCTTCCAAGTAATTGATATGCACAGGTTCGACTTTGAGATATAATGCACACAGTAACTACCATGTTTTTTATTATTATATCTTGCATATTTCGAAACTTTTCATGCATTTGTAAGCATTTTTCATTCATATTTGCATATATATTTTAAGCTTTTTATAATGCATATAATCTGGTCTCTAGTGATATACAAATAAAAAGTTAGTGACTTTCATTCCGTAATGTCATATGTGATTATTTTCAATTCATCGAGTCACGCTTAAGTTTTCCAAGCACACAAACAAGCAATATGAATTATGTGTAGTGTTAACACAAGGACGTCCTGCAGAGGGTTATCTAAGGAACTGGGGATACTAACTGCTGTTTCCCAATATATCTGTTCCTTAATGAAATTTGTCATTAAAAATATACCTTCTTCAAATTTGCAGCTCAGTTCATGGAATCAACACCAGAAATAAGAATAACTTTCACAAAGATTTAAAGTCACTTACTTTGTTTCAAAAAAGTGCTCACTATTCAACAATACACATTTTGAGTAACATGACAGCAGCCATAAAATTAACTAAGAATAAAGTTCAGTTTGAGAGGAGTCTAAAGGGTTTATTGGTGCCCAACTCCTACTCCATTGATGAACTTCACAGCAGAAATGATTGGTGCATGTATGTTATTAATAGTATCATGTAATGTAAATATTGTTACCTGGTATTCCTGTTAGTCGTTTGTTTCCACTCTAGATTTCGCTAGTAATTATAACAATGGTTATCATTCACACACCCAGTCAACTACACAAACAAATAGCGATTGGTCACCAGTTCTAGTTTATTTGGTTCAGGTCTTACAGCCCTGTCCTCTTCTGTCTGTGGGAACGTTTTCTATTTCTCGATGCGTTGGGTATTCCTCTGGCAAAGAACTCATGTGCACTGTGTGTGCATTCAAAAATCAATTTACGATTCGTTCAGAAATCGTCTTAGAATGTGTTCAAAAATGTTTAAAAAACAGCAGTGATGCATTTCAAAATCACGTTAATGATTGATAGCATGTGCTGGATGCTAGGCTCTTTGTGCAACAAGCTTTTTTTTCTTCAAGAGTATGAATTTGCCACCCCCTGAAATTGCCAACCAGGACAGATACTCTGGTTTGCCCCTGCCATAGACCCGGGCCTGTTAAACACCATTTTTTCTCTGGTCCAGCGAGAAACATGAGATTTAGAATTGAATAGATCCAACCTTCCTGCAGTAAAGACAATATCAGGCTGAGTACATGTGGAGATATATACATCTACATCCACATGGATACTCTGCAAATCACATTTAAGTGCCTGGCAGAGGGTTCATCGAACCACCTTCATAATTCTCTATTTTTCCAATCTCGCATGGCGCGCGGAAAGAATGAACGGTTATATCTTTCTGTACGAACTCTGATTTCCCTTATTTATCGTGGCGATCGTTCTTCCCTATGTAGGTCGGTGTCAACGAAATAGTTTCGCATTCAGAGGAGAAAGTTGGTGATTGGAATTTCGTGAGAAGGTTACCCTGCAACGAAAAACGCCTTTCTTTCAATGATGTCCAGCCCAAATCCTGTATCATTTCTGTGACACTCTCTCCCATATTTCGCTATAACACAAAATGTGCTGCCTTTCTTAGAACTTTTTCGATGTACTCTGTCAGTCCTATCTGGTAAGTTTCCCGCACCACGCAGCTGTATTCTAAAAAAGGACGGACAAGCGTAGTACAGGCAGTCTCCTTAGTAGATATGTTACATTTTCTAAGTATCCTGTCAATAAAACGCAGTCTTTCGTTAGCGTTCCCTACAACATTTTCGATGTGTTCCTTCCAATTTAAGTTGTTTGTAATTATAATACCTAGGTATTTAGTTGAATTTACAGCTTTTATATTAGGCTTATTTATCGTGTTACCGAAGTTTAATGAGTTCCTTTTAGCACTCATGTGAATGACCTCACACTGTTCGTTATTTAGGGTCAACTGCCACTTATCGCACCGTACATATATCTTTTCTAAATCGTTTTGCAGTTTGTATTGATCTTCTAATGACTTTATTAGTCGATAAACGACAGCGTCATCTGAAAACAACGGAAGACGGCTGCTCAGATTGTCTCCCAAATCGTTTATAACGATAAGGAACAGGAAAGGGCCTATAACACTACATTGGGGAACGCCAGAAGTTACTTCTGTTTTACTCGATGACTTTCAGACAATTACTACATACTGTGACCTCTCTGATAGGAAATCACAAATCCAGTCACATAACTGAGATGATATTCCATAAGCACGCAATTTCACTACAAGGCGCTTGTTTGTTAAAGTGTCAAAAGCCTTCCGAAGGAATCGATCTGAAATCCCTTGTCAATAGCACTACACACTTCATGTGAATAAAGAGCTAGTTGTGTTTCACAGGAACGATGTTTTCTAAACCCATGTTGACTGTGTGTCAATAGGCCGTTTTCTTCGAGGTAATTCATGATGTATGTTCCAAACTCCTGCTGCATATCGACGTTAACGATATGGGCCTGCAATTTAGTGGATTACTCCTACTACCTTTCTTGAATATTTGTGTGAACTGTGCAACTTTCCAGTCTTTTGGTATGGTTCTTTCGTAGAGCGAACGGTTGTATATTATTATGGAGGTAATGCATCAGCGTACTCCGAAAGTAACCTAATTGACATACAGTCTGGACCAGGAGACTTGCTTTTTATTAAGTGATTAAGTTGTTTCACTTCTCTGAGGATATTTACGTCTACGTTACTCATTTTGGCGATTCGAATTCTGGAATATTTACTTCGTCTTCTTTTGTGAAGGCATTTCGAAAGGCTGTGTTTAGTAACTCTGCATTGGCAGCACTGGCTGCGATAGTATCTCCATTGCTATCGCGCAGGGAAGGCATTGATTGTTTCTTGCCGCTAACATGCTTCACAATTCACATACGTCCAGAATCTATGTGGATTTTCTGCCAGGTTTCGAGACAAAGTTTCGTTGTGGAAACTGCTATAAGCATCTCGCATTGAAGTCTGCGCTAAATTTTGAGCTTCTGTAAAAGATCGCCAGTATTGGGGATTTTGGGTCTGATTAAATTTGGCATGTTTGTTTTGTTATTTCTGCAACAGTGATCTAATCCGTTTTGTGTACCGAGGAGGATCAGCTCCATCGTTTGTTAATTTATTTGATATAAATCTCTTAGTTGCTGCCGATACTATTTCTTTTAACTTAAGCCACATCTGGTCTACACTTATTAAATTGGAATGAGTGGAGATTGTCTCTCAAGAAGGCGTCAAGTTAATTTTTATCTGCTTTTTTGAATAGGTATGTTTTTCCCTTATTCTCCGAGGATTTATGGATTACAATATCCAGTCTCGGTACGACAAACCAGTGTTCACTAATCCCTGAATCGGTTTTGATGCTCATTATTAACTCAGGATTACTTGTTACTAAGAGGTCAAGTGTGTTTTCACAACCGTTTACAATTTGCGTGGGCTCATGAACTAACTGCTGGAAATAATTTTCAGAGAATGTGTTAAGCACAATTTCAGATGATATTTTATGCGTACCTCCAGAATTATACATGTATTTTCGCCAACATATCGAGGGTAAATTAAAGTCACCACCAACTATTATCGTATGAGTCGGGTACATGTTTGAAATCAAACTCAAGTTTTCTTTCAATCTTTCAGCAACTGTATCTTCTGAATTGGGAAGTCGGTAAAAGAATCCAGTTATTATTTTATTCCGGGTACCAACAGTGAGCTCTGCCCATGCTAACTCATAGGAAGTATCTACTTCAATTTCGCGACAAGTTAGACCACTTCTGACAGCAACAAACACTCCACCGCCAACCGTGTTTAGCCTATCCTTTCGGAACACCGTTAGGTTCTTCGCAAAAATTTTGGCTGAGCTTATATCCGGCTTTAGCCAGCTTTCAGTGCCTATAACGACTTGAGCATCAGTGTTTTATATTAGCGCTTGGAGCTCTGATACTTTTCCAACACAGTTACGAGAATTTACAACTGTTATACCAATGGTTCCTGTATCTACATTCATCCTGTGTTCAGCCTGCACCCTTTGTGACTGAAGCCTTTCTTGTGTTTTCCTGAGACCATCTAACCTAAAAAACAGCCCAGTCCACGCCACACAGCCCCTGTTACCCGTGTAGCCGCCTCCTGCGTATAGTGGATACCTGACCTATTCAGCGGAACCCGAAACCCAACCACCCTTTGGCGCAAGTCGAGGAATCTGCAGCTTACACGGTCGCAGAACAGTCTGTGCCTCTGATTCAGACACTTCATTCTGGCTCTGTAACAGAGGTCTGCAGTTGGTCCTGTTGACTATGCTGCAAATGGTCTGCTCTGCTTTCATCTTGCAGGCAAGAGTGGCTGCCTTTACCACTTCTGTTAGCTGCTCGAAACCAGAGAGAATCTCTTCTGATCCAAAGTGACACACATCACTGGTACCGACATGAGCAACCACCTGCAGTTGGCTGCACCCTGTCCTCTTCATGGCATCCGGGAAGACCCTTTCCACATCTGTAATGACTCCACCCAGTATGCACACGAAGTACCCATTGGTTTTCTTACCCTTCTTATCAGCCAAAACCCTAAGGGGCCCATAACACGCCTTACGTTTGACCTCCTAACTACCAATAATCCCACCCTCTGCGATTGCCCAGATCTTGCAGGCTGAGTGGTTTCCTCTGAAATAGGACAGGTGACAGCATCTGGCTCAGTGACAGTGTCAGCCACAGACAGCACCTGGGACTTGTTTGTCAGACAAACTGGGGAGGCATTATGTGCGGCCGCCTCAGAAGTCTTTCACTGCCTGCTTCACCCTGGGGCGACCTCCTACTCGACCACAGGTGAGGGGTCAGCCTCAATGCGAGCAGTAACTGGGTTGGCCAGCGGTGAGGACCGATCAGGGGACTCTGACATGCTGGATGTCCCTTGGATCCCCACGGCTGACCCACAAGAGTGGTGTCCATCCATTGCAGCCTCAAGCTGTGTAATTGAAGCCATCACAGTCTGAAGCTGAGAGCAAAGTGTCACCATCTCGGCTCACATCCACACACAACGATCGCAGTCTGTGCCCATACTAAAGACCGTGGAAAACTAAACTATGCAGATAAACGGACTGTCGGCATGTGCTGCACAACTCTACTGTAGACCCTGACAAAAACGCACAAACTGTGTCTAGTAATACACAGATATTCAAAAACCTAACTACCAAAGCACCCAGGTGAAACTAATTAATTTTCTCCTGATTGGGAACTTGTAATATGTCACAAAATCGATTTACTTTCCAACGCAAATGAAAACATGAGAACTATTAGATATTAAATTTACACACAGAAACTCAAGGAACTAAACTATTAAAGCATACAGATGATATTATAAAATTCGCTCCTGGTTAGGAACTAGTAAATGTCACAAAAGCGGTTACTTCCCTGTTGCTGCGTCTGTCTCGGTCGGCTACTACTGCCAAACAACCCACTGTGTTTTGGTGCAATTTTTGGTCAAATGGTTTGTCATTCTATTCTTCTCAAAACAGTTGTCATTACATAGTGTAACTATGCCTTTGTAGTCACATATTTTAAATAATCTTAGCAGCTGCTGTATGTAGCTAGTGTGGTTTAATTTCACCTGTCCTTTAGTCTGTTCAGTCTCAAGTCCTAGAATAAACATGTCATCAATATCTTTAATGTTAATTGGGATTTCAAAACATTCTTGAATTTTACAATCCTCTCTTCTTCATCTGTTAATAGCAACACCATCAGCATGAACCCCAATGATCAAATTATTAGAAAAGAATACACAGTGACCCATTTCCAACCTAACTGTACCATCACACAGCAGAAAAAAATCATTCCAATCCTTACCATCCTAGTGAAGATCATCCTCACTCTTATTCAATAAACGCACATTATTCTCCACATCAAACAATTTTGGTTGCTTCATGAAAACAATGCCACTTCTGGGGGTATTCAGATAAGCAACTCTACATCAATGTATTTGATTTTCCTTCCCTTAGTACAGCAATAGCTATCCGGATCCTCAAGCTATTTCATCTCATCACTGGACTGTAACTTTCCTTGTTATGTAGTCCAAATATCTGGCTATATCCTAGAGTTAGTAACCATGCTTTAAATATAGCGATATAACTTTCTCTGTTTAGCTTTGTTGTGCATACTCTCTTACTTTCAATAACGTGATCAGCTTTTGATGGGTCGACAAGTTGCCATGTGTTGCAGTGTTTTAGGCTCCTCCAACTCCATGGCTGTATACCATTCATCCCTGTGATCTGAGGCTAAAGCCTCTTCTACTGAGATTGGATCAGACAGATTCAGCTGACACATGGTAGCTAAAAATCATACAAAGAGATGCAAACCACACTTTTTGGCTTTCACCAGATGTGAAGACTGTTGTAACCCCATTTTGCTATTTGCACAGGAAATTCCACTTTCCAGCACTGATTGAACTCCTCTCGCAAATCACTATCTTAGCTGTTGGTAACTAAACTACCTTCTGTATCGTGTCTATATTCTTCTCTGACTCAGGATTGGTCTGTATCTCTGCAAACATCTCTTGACTCAACTACATCATGTGTTACTGGTTCTGAATTCCTCAGTAGTGTGTTGTCACTGTCTGTTGACAGATCTGGGAAGCTCAATCACACCATATTGGTGTCTGCTGTCACCTCATTGTTTTGTGGAGGAGCTGTTGTCATTTGCTTTGTGTTTACTTCCCCTGGAAGACACAGTTCTTTGTTTATTGTTGCCTTCAGAGGGAATATTCTCTCATCAAAGGAGGCACCTCTTCACAAAAGGATTTTTCTCTTTCCAGGGCTCCACATTTGATATCCTTTTGACCTCACTTCCACTTCAAGATAAACACATTCTTCTGCTCATTCACAGCATTTGTCAATTGTCAGATCTTAGATGCTACATCCCTTTACACAAACATCCCACATACCCATGGTCTCTCTGCCCTTGAGCACTACCTCTCCCAACGACCACCCGAAGATCTTCCAAAAACCTCGTTCCTTATCACACTTACCAACTTCATCCTCACCCATAATTACTTCACTTTTGAAGGCTAGACCTACAAACAAATCAGGGGAACGGCCATGGGAACCAGCATGGCTCCGTCCTATGCCAACCTCTTCATGGGCCGCATGGAGGAGGCTTTCCTGAAGACCCAACAGCTGCTTCCCCTGGCCTGGTATAGGTTTATAGATGACATCTTTGTGGTCTGGACTCATGGTGAAGAAACACTCCTTAATTTCCTCCATAACCTCAACTCCTTTTCGAATCTGAATTTCACCTGCTCCTTCTCCAAAACCCAAGCCACCTTCCTGGATGTTGACCTTCATCTTGTTGAAGCTCACATCCACACCTCTGTCCATATCAAACCCACAAACAAACAACAGTACCTTCACTTTGATAGCTGCCAGCCATTCCACATCAAACGCTCCCTTCCCTACAGCCTAGGTATTCGTGGCAAACGTATCTGCTCCAGTGACGAATCCCTCAACAATTACACCAATAACCTGACCAGTGCTTTCCTCTCCCGCAACTATCCTGCAGACCTTGTCCACAAACAGATCTCCCGAGCAATACATTCCTCCCCGTCCAACAACAATGTTCCTACCCCCAGACCACACAGAAGCATCCCCCTTGTAACCCAATATTATCCTGGCCTCGAATACATCAACAAATTACTCCGGCAGGAATATGACTTTCTCAAGTCAACCCCTGAAATGAGATCATCCCTTGACAAAATTCTCCCCACACCACCCAGAGTTGCCTTTCGTCGCCCCCCTAACCTCCGTAACATCCTTGTTAAACCCTACAATATTCCCAGACTACCTTCCCTACCCAGCGGTTCCTACCCCTGTAACCGACCCCACTGCAAAACCTGCCCCATGCATCCCCCCACAACCACCTACTCCAGCCCCACTACTGGTAAAACTTACACAATTCAAGGCAGGGCCACATGTGAAACTACACGTCATTTATCAGCTGACATGCCTGCACTGCACAGCCTTTTACATCGGTATGACAACAACTAAACTGGCTGAGCGCATGAACGGACACAGACGAACTGTCCGCCTAGGAGATGTCCAATACCCAGTAGCGGAGCATGCCCTCCAGCATAATTCTAGGGACCTAGGAACCTGCTACACCGTATGTGCCATTTGGCTTCTCCCACCCAACACCAGTCCCTCTGAACTGCGGAGATGGGAACTTGCACTCCAACACATCCTTTCATCCCGCCATCCCCCTGGACTGAACCTACGTTAAACAACCTCACTCCCATTTGCTCTTCAGTCTTCTCCTCTTTCCCTTTCCTCTTTAGCCATTCATGCATCTTTTCATCCTACATAGTTGTGTTTATCTTTCTACTGTATACCTCTTTACTTCTGTATGCATCCTCTTTGGTTTGAAGCTGGCACAGTATTTACAGTAGAATATCTTTGACTTCCCTCTGACAACCATGCCTCCTGCCACAGAGCAGGACCGGGGATATCATCTCCATAATGTCATTCTCATTGAGGTCAGTGGCCGGCGCAGGAGGCTTCAACAGGCACAGCTGCAGTGTCAGGTGTAGCGGGGCCTGCACTGACGAAGGCAGGTGAGGAGTGTAGGTGGAAGCAGGAAATCCCAGACAGTGATCTGCCATGTGGTGACCCCCTCTGTATTGTGAAAAGGGACCATCTAGAACACAGGGAACAAGCCCTGCCATTCGCAGCCATAGAAGGTCGAAGTGACAGACCATCCACCAGTCAAGAGTGTGATTTATCCGCAGGTGCCAACCCTGGCAACACTCAATGATTGCAGGAACCCAGTTTGGCTGGCAGTCAAAACCTCAAGTCCAAACAGGCGCACCCAGCTGGAACTCTCATAGAACCAGCAATGCCCACGGACATGATGCCGGATGTAGCAGGTGAAGGAGTGACCTGCCAGATACATACTTCCAAATATGAGTTTTAAGCATCAGAACCATGTGTTTGGCCTCACCATTAGAATGAAGATGAAATGGGGGAGCTGTGAGATGCTGAATATTACTTGCCTGACAAAAAGATGCAAATTCTAGAGAAATAAATTGGGATCATTATCAATAACCACAGTATATGGAAGTCCCTCAATTACAAAAAACTTAGACAGGGCCAAAATAGTGGCCACCAAGGACGTGGATAGACAACAATCCACATAGGGAAACTTGGGATAGGGATCCACTACAATGATCCAATACTGATTTAGAAGGGCCCAGCAAAATCGACATGTAGATGCTCCCACGGCACTGCAATGTTTGGGAGAAGGAAAAAGATGACTGCGGGGATGCCAGTTTCTGAACACAGTGAGTGCAAGCAGTGAAAGCCATGTAATGTCCTCATCTATGCACAGCCAATACGTGTACTGGCAGGCCAAAGCTCTGGTGCAAGAGGTCCTCCTATGAACAATATGCAAAAGCCTCAGTACTTTATGTGTAAGGAAGTGGAAATCACAAACCATGGAGCACAGTTAATGAGAGAAACCCATCAAACACTGAAAGGCAGTGCTGGAGGGAGAAGTAATTACACAATGGAAACAGAGCATTGCTCAGGGCTTTTTCTGTCAAAGTGTGCTGCAGGACCCAACTGAGTACAGGATCCACAGTAACAGCCGCTGCCATCATGACAACAGTGGTGGTAAGACCATTGACTGCATTCTGGCTCTCAGTATCTGAACTGAAACAAAGCCACTCATCCTGATCAAACACTGGGTCCAGCTCGAATGGAAGGTGAGATAATTCATTGGCATGGGGATGTTGCACCATCAGCCAGTAATGGATCTGATAATGATAACAGGAGAGGAAGAGAGACCACTGCTGCAAACAATGCACTGCCTTGTCCAGCATGGAAGCCAAAATGTTGAAAAGTGCAACCAATGGCTTGAGAGCCATGATTAAATGGGACTTAGAACCATACACAAAGTGTGAAATTTCTTGAGGGTTGACACTGTTGCTAAAGCCTCCTTTTCAAACTGAGAATACCATTGCTTAGGGGGAATTAAGGTATTAGAAGTGTAAGCAATGGGTTGTTCAGATCAATCCAAGTACTGTGTGCCACAATTGTGCTGAGACTGTGTTGAAACACACCTGTAGCCAACACAAGATGTTGACCTGGCTGAAAAGTGGTCAGGCAAGAGGCAGACTGAAGCTTAGATTTAAGCATACTGAACACTCAGTTACAAGTTGGGGACCAGAAAAAAGTCACATTTTTATGCAAAAGCATGTGTAGTGGGTGAGTAACAGTGGATGCATCCAGTAAAAATGTATGGTAACATGCAACTTTACCTAGAAATGCATGTAGTTAAAAAAAAAAAAAAATAGATCTGGTGAGACTGCATGTGAGACTTGCACACTGCAAAACAGAAGACAATGATCGAAGATTGCTAAGGTGGTCTTTGATGGAGGACCCTGAAACAATGATATCATCAAGGTAATTGATATAGCCAGGTACAGAGGCTGTCAGCTGTTCTAGAAAACTCTGAAAAATTGTGCGTGTGCTAGCAGTGCCAAAAGGCAAGCATTGATATTGGTATGGGCCGAAATGTGCCTTGACAATGAGAAGTTACTTAGTGGCCTCATTCAAGAGGAGTTGGAGGTATACTTCCAACAAATCAATCTTGGAGAAATGGTGGCTGCCTGATAGTTTTGTGACCAACTCATCAGGGTAGGCAGATGGTTTATTTATTGTTTATAAACCCATGTTGGAATAAACTCAGTATATCTTTTTATCTGTGAAGCCCATCAGTTTTTTTGTGCATAATTTTTTCAAGTAATTTAGAGAAACATGATGTGATTGTGGTACTCAGAAACAGGATGTAATTGTGGTAGTCCTATAGTTATTTATGTCTTTACTCTCACCTTCTTTGTATAAATTGGACTTACTTTAGATAGTTTCAGTGCTTCTGGAAAAGTACGTGCCTGGAAAGAATAGTCACAGGGGTGAGTTAGTGGTTCATCAATAGTCTGCACATAATTTTTGATGGAACTTGCTAAGTGTTTTACACAATGTTCTTCTCCTTTCAGAGTGAAAATTGAATCATTTGCAAACAGAAATAAAATTGAATAGTGCAATCATCATCATTGATACATACGAAGAAGAGAAGAAAATTGGTCCATAGACCTGCACAGTCAGAGTTCTACATGGAAAGACATAGATATCATTTCTTTCCAACCAAAGATCTGCTATCTCTTGCACAGCCATGGCCTCATCTGCAGTAATTCGTTTTATAGATATTCAGTGCATGATAAAGGATATTTTTTCACAAAATCAAAACGTTTTGCAACCTAAGCTAGGACTCAGTCATCACAAGAATGAACTTCCTTTGCTCTGCAGTCCAGATTACAGTAGCTGTGCCCACTGCAGATGTTCCAGTCTGTGACTACTGGTGAGCACTAGACACATTCTGGCCACCTTGCATACATACTATTTTCATGGAGCCTTCAATTCACATTACTGCTAGAGGGGCAGACCATAATTGAGGCTGAATCACAGCTATACTGTTTGTAGCACATAACAACAAATATTAATCTCTGAAGTATGTCATAGCTCTTGGCTGTCCTTGCTTCATTGTTTCTTATTGGCTTCCCTTCAGTTAGAAATTTGTTTTAGAGTCTATGAACAATAGAAGAACCAATATTTAACTGCTTGAGTAGCTTTATATAAGTCTGATCTTATTCAGTTAAACCTCCGTAGCAATTCATTTGGTGAATGATGCCTTCATGCAAACTGAGCAAATCAGCTTTTCAATGAGTTTTCTGTCTTACGAAGTTTGTTGTGAAGAATCATCACAACCTGAAAATATTTATAGCATTCAGAAGTATAGTACTAGGAACAGAAATAATGTACAGTGTCTACAACTAAATCTTACTCCAGTATCTTAGGAGAAAAATATGCAGGCTTAAAAAAGTATGTGACCACCTCACTTGTGCTTGCAGGTGTTTAAAAAATAAGTAAATAAAAGAAACATAAAAAAATTAAAAAACTGAAACCGTTTCTGCTTCACTGCTTCTTGTACTCAGCAGATGATGTCTGCCTGTGGGTGGGTTCCTTTCATTTAATTTGACTGTACATAAAGATTAATGTAAAAATACAACTATGTGAATAATTAAATGTAGGCATGTTTGTGCAGAGGAACTTACTGACATGTTCCACCTTCTAGTGAATGGTCACAAATTCAATCCAGATCTACGCAAATAACTAGGTAACTAACTGACTCTAACAAATCTACCAACACCAACTGCCACCCAACTCAATTGTGTGGAGCTGTCTCATATGTGTAGACAATGGAAGTAGATTGTGACCTAAGTAGAATGTATATAACACTTCTGTTCAGTATTACTAGGGTAAAAACATACTCAGCTTTCAACCCAATTTCTTTTCTTTTTTTCTAAACTGACTGACATCTTTGTGATTGTGCTTTGTTTAGGAATCTAATATGTATGTACATACCATAACTGTATACAACTTTTTGTACTACAGAGAGAGCCTTTATCGTGGAGAACTTCAGGACTACAGGAATAAATACATACAACATATGTTAGTCAATAAGAGACCTGCTTTCCTGTCAGCAATTCATCGAACTCAATATTTTGATCCAAACCCATATTTTGTTCCTGAAGAGGATGTTGGTCCTACGTATGCTGAACCAGTAGGAAAAATAGTCAAAGGTTTTGGAAGTGGTGTTTTTATTCCCTCTTCACCTGGCAAAAAGGTAAGAGAGGGAGAGGTTTGTGATACAATAGTGTATGTTCATTAACTGGAACTAGTGATACTTAATTTGTCAACTGTTAGCTTTAATCTTTATAATACAACCCATAATCTGAGTGTGTAAAGCACAGAATTTAAGTTGAACAATACATTTTGGTCTGAGCTATTGATTGGGAGCTTTAAGTTGCTCCTGGTGTATACTCTGTTTGCTTAGTGCCTTAAATACGATGTGGAAGATTTTTGTAACTGCATTCCCGTGAACTGTTCAAACTTAACTATTTGTTTCTGTTATGGTAATAATACATACAAAAAATAAAAGCAATGATTTCTGACATTAATTCCATTTTGACTTCATCCACAATTTGGGAATGCACACTGAGACTGCAGCCTTCCATACAGGAGCCATTCTTTGCAAATTTTGTTGTATCTTTCAGTACTTGGTAGGTGCTTGAATCATTGATCTTGATATGCAAGTTCAAACTGAAACTAACAACTTCATTATATTAAGGGATGCAAAATTATCCTTAACTGTTTATGCTGCATCAGCTGGAACATTTTCATCATTTCAAATGTTTAATCAAAAGAGGAGTCAAAATAGTTCCTCTGGTTTAATGAAGAGGGAACGAAGGCCTGTCTAAATCTCATTCAGAGAGCATTATTACAAATGGAGAAAGAAAAAGTCATTAGATGAGAATTCTTTCCATATGGAAGGATGCACTGTCTTTCATACCATTAAACACAATGTGAGGTTGCATATCTTCTGGAGAATCATTTAAGCTTCCTTCTGTGCATTTTCATGATTTAACTGTTCGACTATTGTTTTACTGAGGTAGGGATGGAGAACCACCTGGACATTTCTGCAGGCAATTGACAAAAACTGGCTAAATGCCACTATCAGATTTGTCAGTGTACCCCACCAAAAAACAATTTATCAAGCTAGTATCTGTTGTGAAAACTTTTTTGCTATGCGTTAAGCTATGCAACTCCATTTCAGAATAGAAGTGTTGTTGTAGCACAAACCTTTTCAACATATTTATCAGATGAATGGACCGAGTGTAGTGGCCTATGACTCTCAGTAACTAGTGTAATCACCAGGATGTTCAGTGCAAGCATGCATTCTGTTGCACTTGGTAGGTGAATATGGAGACAGTTAGTGCTGATTCTGGCTGTCACTGGAGTTGTCGTCCGATGATGTCCCATATGTACTCAGTTGGGGACAGATGTAGTGATCAAGCAGGCCAAGGCAACAATGTTGATACTCTGTTGAGCATGTTGCGTTACAACTGTGGTTTGTGGATGAGTGTTATCCTGTTGGAAAACGCCCACTGGAATGTTGTTCATGAATGGAAGCACAAATTGCTATACAGTTTTGCAGTCAGGGTGGGTGAGATAACCATGAGAGTGCTTCTGCTGTCCTACAAAATCTCTACCCAGAACTCCAGATGTAGGTCCATTGTGATCAGCGTGTTGACAGGCTGGGTGCAGGTTCTCAACCGGTCTCCTTCTAACCAACACAGAGCCATCATTGGCACTGATGCAGAACCAGTTTTCATTAGAAAACACTAAAAACCTTCACTCTGCTCTCCAATGAGCTCACTTGACACCACTGAAGTCCCAAATGGTTGTTGTTTGGGCTCAGTGGTAAACACACTACAGGGTGTCTGGCTTGGAGCTATCCTTAAAGTTAACAATTTGTAACAGTTCATTGTGTCACTGTGGTGCCAACTGCTGCTCAGATTCCTGCTGTAGATACAGTACAATATGAAAGAGCCATACACTGAACACGCTGGTCTTCCCTCTTGATAATGCCACTTGGCCACCTGGAGCCCAGTCTTCTTGTGACCATATATTGTCATGACCACCACTGCCAGTAATCATGTACAGTGGCTACATTCATGCCAAGTTCTTCTGCAATAATGTTGAAAGAACATCCAGCTTCCTGTAGCATTATTACACAACTTCTTTCAAACTCGGTGAAGTTTTGATAATGGTGTCTTTGTTGACTTGAAGGCATTCTTGACTAACATCAACTCACCACATGCAATCTCAAAGGCAACTAACACTCACAGCTGTTACAGCCTGTATTTAAATCAAACCTGATTTGCATCATCTTAGTAGTGCTACTAGCACCACTCTTGTGCAATTGGTGCAAAATTTGAATAGATACCATTTTTCAGATTTATAAACTCTGTCTTCATGTTGTGATCTTTTTTCTGTCAGTGTATGTGACTTTCTTCTACTTAGAAGCAAGTAATGCAGTGAACAGATGAACTACTCTCGTGCTGTTTCTCGAATTGAGGCTGGCACCTAACACCTTTCTACCACATTCACTGGCTGTTCAAACCAAAATAAATCAGGTGCTATAATTTAAGCATAAAGAAAGATAATTCTTGTTAATACTGATTTTTTTTTATTTAAAGGTTCACCCAGTTACCTACAGGCAACTTTGTATATTTCATTGTATCTTACAAGAAATTTTTGTTATGTTCAATCTCTCATGTTTTTATTAACCATCTTGTTGCAAATTATGGCTTAGTTATTCTGAGTACAGTGTGATGTTAGATCAGAAGAGTTTATAGAGACAAGTTTTGGCAACAAGGCCATATGGAACCCAATGACAGCACACCCACTGACATGACAATCCATTACTGACTGAAGATCAATGGTAAATTAAACTTCATTGAGACTAGGCAACAAGAGAAGCAAACACTCATCAACTCCTATTGATAAAAAACCTGAAAGAGCTGTAATAGTGCCTGGATAATTTTTCCATTGTTTCAGAATAATTTTGTGTCCAATTATTAAAATTTTATGTACTGAAAAAAGGAATATTCTGCTCAAGATGATTTATAGAAAATACAGAAATGTATCAAAAGGTGACAGAATAGTAGTTGTTGTTGCTGCTGTGGTAGTCATCAGTCCAGAGACAGGTTTGATGTCTTTCTCCATGCTAGTCTATACTAAGGACATCACTTCATATCCTCCTAAGTACTGCACCCTACCGTATTTTGAACCTGTTTATGATATTCAAACCTTGTTCTACTCCCCACCCCCACCACTTGCACATATACACACACTTACCTCCCTCACAAAATTAATTCTTGGTGGATTAGTGTCTTAAGATGTCCTCTGTCAATCGATCCCACCTTTTAGTTAAGGTGCGCCATAAGGCTTTATTTTCCCAACTCGGTTCAGTACTGGTAATTAGCTTCTCACTCTACTGATATAATCCTCAGCATCACATTTCAAAAGCTGTTCTCTTTTTGTCTGAACTGTTTATCATCCTTGTTTCATTATACATATAAGACTACACTCCAAACAAATACTTTGAAAAAAGATGCTAACACTTAAATTGATATTCAGTGTTAACACATTTCTCTTTTTCAGGAAAGCTTTCTTATTATTACCAGTCTACATTTATATCCAGTTCACTTCCACTGTCAATGCTCCTGAAAGAAAATTCACTTCCACTGTCATCAGATACTTTGTTGCCCAAATAGCAAAACCTATCTACTACTTTCAGCATTTAATTTTATAAACTAACTCCCTCAGCACCACTTGGCTTACTTTAAGCACATTCCATTCCCTGTGTTTTACTTTTACTTAAGTTTTTCTTTAACCTCTTTTCAAGGCAGTGTCCATTTTATTCAACAGATTTTCTGAGTCCTTTGGGATCTCTCACAGAATTACAATATCATCAGCAAACTCTATACATAGCCTACAGACTCTAAAGGTTGATTTCTTATCAACACAACCACTCTTTTCTGTTATGGCAGTTCGTTTCAGTTCCATGTAGCTGTCACATCCTATTCTTTTTCCAGTGTCTTCCAAATACTTCTATCTAGGCCACCCTCCTCCTTTCTTCCCTAGAGCTTTCCTTTCAAAGATATTAATAATGAAAGTGATGTGTCTGATGACATGCCCAATAAATTTTATTTTTCTCTTTTCCATTTCATTTGCCAATCTTTTCTATTCATTGACTTCCATTAAGATTTGCAGGTTGGCTTTTCTCTCAATTCAGATTAGCCTTGTCATTTTTCACCACATCTACATTTCAGCAGCTTCAATTCAGTTCCTTTCTAATTTATGCAGAGTCCAAATTTCACTTCCATATAACAGTGTACTCCATACAAATGATTTTGAAAGGGATTTCCTGACACCTATATTCATATATTTGTTGGTTAAAATGTTTTGTTAGTCATAAATTTGCCAAATCAAACCTTCTATTTTCTTCTCCTTGAGTTTTTATACCCTTTTCACATTTAACTTTAGTTTGTTTTACTGCTTGCTCACTGTACCAAGTGAAAAACAATTCTGTCTTACTCATCTCTTAATTACTACTTCCCTTTCATGTACTTTTACTGTTATAACTGTGTCTACTTAATTATTTTCGGTTTTTAAATTAATATAGAAATAGTTTTTATCTTGAATAGGTTTTAATAAACATTTGACAGTGATGACAATGAAACAAAAGTATTAGATCTACATCCATATTCTGCAAACTTGTGTGAAGTACATTGCACAAGATACATCCCATTACATCAGTTATTTTGACTTCCTCTTGTTCTAATCATATATGGAGTGGAGTAAGAGTGATCACTTGAGCACCTCTGTGCACACTGTTATTAATCTAACATTGTCCTTAAAACCCCTATGGGAGCGGTATGTAGGGGGTTTATAGTAAACTCCCAGATTCAGCACGTAAAGCTGGTTGTTGGAACACTGTAAGTAGTCTTTTTTAGGATTTTCATTAATTCAGTTTTACTTGTGATGCTGTCATAGATCTTAAGAGATCTTGAGATGTATTAGTTCCAAGTCTATTCATCATAAAACACATGGGCAACTAAAAACAGACAAACCATAAACAATCACTGTCAGAAGACTGCATTGAAAAAATTGTGAAAGCAAATGAAAATTATCTTTGGTGCCAACACTTACATTAAGGGGGGTAGGATGTCAAACGGGCTGACTTGGAGCAGGAGAGGAACCAGAGGACATTTTAATTTCCACTGTCTATACTTTTACAAGTAAATTCATAAAACTTTGTCAGCATGACCAGGAAGGATTCAGGATTCACACTCATAGCAGCGGAAGTTCAAAAACATAACAAAATAATTTTTCTTTACATGTGAAATTTCATAATTTTTTCACTTACTATTGGCTGCATTTGTTGCTATAGGTACACTTTTCTTAATAAGTAAGAGAGACTGTTCGATGAATTTTGCGCAGCATACAAACAATACTTACAGGTGTCTGAAGCTCTAGAATCTATTAATTTATGAAAAAATGAATGAGCTGTTATGTTTTAAACTTTATGTTTAGAAAAAAATCAAATTTTGTAGTTAATTATCTCAATTTTTACCACAGTTTTTAATAGATTTGGAAAATTCTAGACTTTCATACACCTGTAAGTATGGTTTGTATGCTGTGCAAAATTCATCAAAGAATCTCTTTTACTTGTGAAAAAAAAATGGACCTATAGCAACAAATGCAGCCAACAGTAAGTGAAAAAATGATGAAATTTCATATCTAAAAAAAAATTATTTTGTTATATTTTTGCACTTCCACTGCTATGAGTGTGAATCGTGAATCCTTCCTGGTCATGCTGACAAAGTTATATGAATTTATTTGTAAAATTATAGACAGTAGAAAGTAAAATGTCCTGTGGTGCCTCTCCTGCTCCAAGTCGGCCCATTTTACGTCCTACCCCCCTTAAATAGCAACAAGTATAAGATACAAAGACTTCTTTAAAGTTCATGCTAAGATAATTGTGAACAATATGTTACCACCAATACCAGCAGTTCCTCCATAATCAGGTTTTGCTCACAGGTAATGTACCATGAATCACTAGTTGTTTTTCTTAATTTCTTATCATAGTACTTGTTCATATGTAGCTTCTGCATTTGACATTACCTATAATGATCAGTCTCAATTCATCAGTGTTTTTCTCACATTCTTTTTGGGCTCTTCATATCATTTAAGAACAAAAGTATATTGTATATTGCAAGTTACATGAAACAAATTGTGTGCAAATCAAGGAACTTATACAACAGGGACTTATCACATGAGGCGGTGAAGCTATTAAGACGTTGACCTAATATTCAGGAGGAAGGGATTGCTCTATCCAGCTATTCTGATTTGGGTTTACCATGATTTTTCTGGATATCACAGCAAATGCTGGGTGGTCCATTAACCCAGGTCATGGCCAACCTTCTGTTCTGTCCCCGTAGGCTACATGTTCTATCCTTTAAAGCACTTTATGTATGTTATGTGTTGTATATTTTGGCCTATTGATTTGCATTATATTACACTGACAAGTCCTATATCATTGTGGGATCATCCTTGGAGAATAAAGGTAAATAAATAATATGTGTAACATCCATACTTTCATACTAATATTATAAATGCCAAACTCTGCCTGTTATGCCTTCATGATTAAACCACTGAACTAATTTCAATAAAATCTGGTCTGGAAATAGCTTAAATGCAGAGGACAAATACAGGCTATTTTAAAAAGTGTGTAGCTCAAGATATTTATTGTTTTTAAGACTATAACATGAAACTGGAACAATAGTTACTCTTTGAAAAAGTTATTTGCTTGTTGGAATGTGGGAGTAGCCAGTGATGCATGCTTCGTTTACTCCATGCAAGTGCAGTGAACGTTACATTTAAGTCTTTAATCTTTCACTGTTAGTTCAGTTAGTTTTCTTTTCCAAGTCAGAAAAATAAAGTATTTTGTGCAAAGCTGTATGTGGGTTTAATTTGTTGCCTACATAATTGGTGACCCCGGGAAAAATAAGAAACGTTCTCGCTACTTAATATTGTGCAGCAGTTTTGCCAAAGGTGGAAGAAGCTAACAAAATTTTGCAAGCAACGAACAGTGAGATACGACAGCTTACAATACCGAAGAATGATAGCAAAAGAGACTCCATGAATTTGCAAACTCCAGTAGTAGCAGCCACACCACAAGCATACTCAAATGCCAAAGATTTTTCATGCAAGAAGGTGCCATTATCGGCTGCACCACGGTTGCAGTTAAGAGTGCCTCCATTCATGCCTATGCAACCAGATGTATGGTTTGCAATAATAGAGAATATCTTCAAGCAACAATGCATAACCAGAGACCGCGAAAAATTCACTCTCGCAATTAGCAACCTGGATCAGAGGGCAACAGCGATAGCCTCGATCATACATCCGCCGCTCCAACAATCATACAACACACTTAAAATGGCATTGATTCCTCACTGCATGAAATTACCTGAACAGAGCCTTTCCCAGGTGATGTTTCAGGAGAAATGTGGGGACAGAAGTTCATCTGAATTTTGGGGACCTTTACGCACTATAGTCAACAAATATGAATTGTTACTACATGTCTGGCGACAGCAGCTTCCTCATCAAGTTCAACTGATGTTGACTGTATATGAAGGACAGTGTCTTGACAAACAACTGCAAATAGCTGACAGAGCTTTTGCTACTCTACGGTTGACACTCGTAGTGTCTGTAGCAACGTCACCTGCCACCTCTGCAACAGAAGCCACTGATGACTCATCAGAATGGTTAGAAGAACCGAAGTTTATCTGTGCAGCCACAGGTTACAGACAAAAACCAGGCATCATTGAGGGGATCAGGAAACTGCAAGATGTGATGGAAAATATGACTACTTGGCTACATAACTTGGAACTGCAGACATCCACCAGGTTCACCAGTAACATGAAGAGGTCACACACCAAACAGGATCAAGCTCACACCAACAATTTTTGCTGGTATCACAGATGATTCGGGCCACTAGCTACAGATGCACAAAATCTTGTGGATACCTAAATGAAGAAGGCACCCGCTCTAGGTACCAAGGTCTGTGGAGCTCACGAACGGCGCCGTATACGAATGAGGAACCAGGTCACAGTTGCAGACAGCAACACACAAAATCAAGATAAGGCACTTGAAGGCTTTCTGTATGCTGCACCTTTATGCCACTCTGCATCACCTTGGGAGTGTAAGCTAACATTGCACAGATTACAAGTGGTGAATAGACCCTCAGGCCTCAACTTCCTAGTAGACACTGGCTCATAAGTGAGTACCTTGCCAGCCCTGACCTTTGTTAAGAAGGACATGTGGGAGCCTTTGAAACTGATAGCAGTTAACAATTCAAGTATAAACATGTACGGTTATAAAGAGCTTGTAATAGATATTGGTTTATTTAGCTGTTATAAGTGGAATTTTGTATTAGCAGATATTTTACAACCGATCTTAGGCACAGATTTCTGTCTCATTTTTCACTCACCATGGACTTGACAAATAACTCTCGTGCTACCGGATCAAATAGGGGCATGATAAAAGGTTTTTGGTGCAGTGTGGCAGAGGCTGTTTTAGGAGGAGTCAGTAGCTCAGCTATACAGTCTCCCCCACAAGAAGCCATAAAGACTCCAGTAGTTAAACATAATATAGTGCATTATATAGCACCACCCAAGGTCCGCCAGTATCAAGACATGTCCACAGACTATCCCCAGAGCGATTAGTGGAGACAAAAGCAATATTTGAGGAAATAGTCCAGGCTGGAATAAGTAGAAAGTCTGACAGTTTTTGAGTGTCCCCTCTCCACCTGGTACACAAGAAAGACAGCTCATGGCATCCCTATGGTGACTATGACTGATTGAACATGAGAACAATCCTGGATAAGTACCCATACAAAACATTCAAGAGTTTACCTACGCTCTAGCAGGTGTGAAAGTATTCTCAGTACTGGATTGTCGTAAGGCATACAATCAGATTCCTGTGGCTTCGACTGACATGCCAAAGATGGCAGCAATCACATCCTTTGGGCTATTCTAATTTCTGTTTATGCCATTTGGATACAGAATTGTGGTCCAATTCTGGCAAAGATTCATTGAAGATGTGCTCCAGGGATTGCCTTTCTGTTATGCAGATCTGGATGATATTTTGGTAGTCTCAGAGGATATGCAATCACATGATAGACATATTCAGGAGGTACAACAGAGGCTTGACAAATATGGAGTAGTGTTAAATGAGTGCAAATGCATCATCGGCAAGAGTCAATTAACTTTTCTTGGCTATATAGTCTCCGCCGGAGAAGATCAACGTGTTGCGCAGCCTACCCAAACCTACAGACTACAAACAGCTTAGGCATTATCTCAGTATGGTAAGTTTTACCGGTGTCATTTACCAATCAGTGCTGAAACACAGGCCCTGCTTATGAATGCCCTGGCTGGTAAGATTACTACAGGAAAGAAAAAGCTGCAATGGACACCAGAAATGACCAAAATGTTTGTCGACTTACAAAGAAGCGTAGAGGAGACAATGTTGCTCACACGCCCCGTACCTGGAGCACCATTGAGTATTGTTGTAGATGTCAACCAGGTCACAGTTGGTGCAGTCTTGTAACAACAAGTCGATGGACATTGGCTACCTTTGCAACTCTGACAGACAAAATGGAGTGCATATGACAGAGAGTTTATAGCAACATATGAAAGTGTCAAACATTTCCGCCCATATATTGAAGCCAGGCCAGTAACAGTTTTCACTGATCATAGACCTATAGTGTCAGCTTTCAGTAACATTAGCGATAAGTGCTCACTGTGGCAGTTCCGGTACATAGAGTTTGTCGGTCAATTCACTGCGGGTATAAGGCACATCAGAGGTGCAGAGAATCTGGTTGCAGATTACTTCAATCATGTTTGCAGTGTGACCAGCACAATAAACTATGAAGAACTCGCGACATTGCAGGAAGTGGATCTGGATCCACAGAAGCTATTGACGGATCACACGAAAGGGTTACACTTACAGCCGATACTCATGCCGGGAAGAAGGCTTATATTATGGTGTGATATATCAAGAAAGAAGTCATGCCCGTACATTCCACAACAATTTCGTAAGGTGGCATTTGACAGTGTTCATGGCCTGGCACACCCAGGGGCAAGTGCCATGATCAAGTTACTGACAGCATGTTTCGTCTGGCCATCAACAAAAAATGATGCCAGGGAATGGGCTCACACATGCCTACAGTGCCAGCACTGCAAAGTAGGACAGCATGTTCATGAGGAAATTGGGAATTTCACAGTATCGTCAGCAAGATTTGCCCATGTCCATCGGGACTTAGTGGGTCCACTCCCAGTTTTGGATGGCTATAAATACTTGTTAACAATGGTAGACAAATACACGAGATGGATGGAGGCCTTTCCAATCACTGACATAGCGGCAGAAATGGTGGCAAAGGCGTTTGTCTCTCAATGGCTGGAACGCTTTGGGTGCCCTCTTCATATCACAACAGCTCATGGTCGCCATTTCAAGTCTAGTCTGTTCAACGAGCTAGCTAATTTATGTTGGTTCCAGCACTACCATACAACAAGCTACCATCCAGCAAGCAATAATATGGTGGAGAGGTGGCACCGGACATTGAAGGCATCTCTCATGTGTCATCAAAGAAGCTGGACAGAAGCCATGCCATTGGTTCTCCTTGGATTACGGACCGCATATGAGATGGACATTAGTGTCTCAGTGGTGGAATTGGTGTATGGGGAATCATTGAGAATCCCTGCAGATTATGTATCTGCCGCCAGTTGACCAATGCCAACAAACCTCTCATCACTGATACATGAAATCCGTCAGCATGTTGAAAAAACGAGAAGCCCTATAATATCTAGACATGGTGAGTGATAAGTTTTCAAACATAAGGCATTGGCAGACTGTACACATGTCATGCTCCTACAGATTCAGTCAGAGCGCCACTACAGCCTCCATATACTGGACCTTATCGAATAGTACGATGCAACACACATACTATGGACATCTCACAGAACAACAAAACTATTAGAGTGCCCACAGAAAAGGTAAAACCACCATGAGTATTACCAGAACTGGAGTATGATGACACTGAATAGGATGGGAAGGACCAAAGTTTGGAACTCACTATGCATGATATGTCAGAAGAACCCATGCCAAGAGGACATGGAACCACAATGCAACAGCCCACGCTGGCTCCCTCATCCTCGCAGCAACAAGTCGTCCGTACGAGAGTGGGGAGACAAGTCAATTTTAAGTACCCATTTATCCTGGATGCTCCGCACTTTAAGGGGGGGGGGGCTGTGTGGAAACGTGGTGGGAGTTTCCATTGATGCGTGCTTTGTTTACTCCATGCAAGTGCAGCAAACATTAGATTTAAGCCTTTACTCTTTGACTGTTAGTTCAGTTAGTTTTCTTTTCTTAGTTGGAAAAATAAAGTATTTTGTTCAAAGCTGTATGTGGGTTTAATTTGTTGCTTACATGCTCTTTGGCTTTTGAACATCATCACTTTTATAAAAAAAACTTTAATTGTTTGATATATTCTTTGTAATATAATGCAACATAATGAGTACAATCATGCCTCTTCATGTAGAACATGGGAGGCTTTTAATGAGGCTGCATTTGATTGTGGTATGCAAGGGCAGCTGCAGATCACAGGCAGACATTTGAGGGTAGCTAACATTACTGCACTTACAGTTATTATAAAATTTGTGCCACACCGAACCGTAAGTTATGTAATGTCAGTATAACACTATTTGATAATTTCAGAAAGCCATATTTTATTTTAGTACTGTCACCACCACTCATCATAACAAACCTAATGACATGTGTCTACAGCTATGTTCTTGTTGTTAGTGTAGCTGTCCCTTGATCACTGGGTTAAGAGCTCAATTCCCAGCTAGTTTGAATTTTGTCAATTTGAGCCTGGGTGGGTGCGTTGTCCGTATCATCATTTTATTATCATCATGAATGTGCAAATCATCAAAGTGGCATCAAATAAAAAGACTTGCACAAGTTGGCCAAACATCCTGAACTGGGTCTTCAAGCCAGTAAAACCAAACACACATTTCTTTTCATTTTACTCATATGCAAGCACAACTATGAGTAACAGCTACAATGCAGTGCTTATACAATCCTCAAAATGTTTAATCCTTTCTTCCATACTAATACAGTAGAACACCAGTATTGCAAACTAATTGGGGGTGTTATCTGTTTGAATTTGGAAATGCATTGAATATATACAAATACAGTTACTATATAGGATTACCAGCCACAAGGAAATGTAGCCTAGTGATGTGAGACAGTGGCAATGTAGCGGTAGCGACATGAGGAAGTGGCAAAGTTGTGTATACCATGCACAGTACTCTACAACAAGAGAATAACATAGCTAACTGCATGTAGTTGTGTTGCTACCTAGTTCAGGGTAATTGTTGAGGGTCCTTGGATATTGAGAAGATGATAGACTTGTCCATTATATAGTTTATTGTAATGGTTCACATTGGTACACCGTGTTACATGTTAGCTTACACCCACAAGTAAATGAACTGGGAATGACTGGGAACAGCATGTAGGGACAAAGATGTAAAACACAGTGAACGATACATGTACAGGGTGGTGCACGAAATGTGTTACCATTTTGTTTTTGAATATAAACTTTATTGTCAATACAATCTGAAAGGACCATATACTACAATGAAGAGCCATCCATGGAGATTTGTTCTAACTCAGCACATGCTCAATATGTCCACCATTTCGTTTCCTAACTTCCTTCAAACAAACACTGAAGTTAATGATTGCCCTACGGCACGGGTCTTCCGTAATTTCGCTGCAAGCTTGAAGAATAAGTCTTCTGAGCTCCATTAAATCACGTGGACATTTCAGGAAAATTTTTTCCTTTAGGTACCCCCAAAGAAAAAAGTCACATGGATTGAGGTCAGGACTATTGGGGGGCCAATTTTGTCCGTTATTGAAGAGACCTGGAAACCTGAGTGAAATGATCCGCATGTCGAAATGCTCGTGTAAAAACTCCAACACAGTGTTTGCAGTATGTGGCCTTGCTCCATCTTGCATAAACCACTGCGTGTTGAAGGGCAAGGCAGTAGCAAGGAGCTGTGGAATGAAGCTATTGCGAAGCACGCTCAAATAACGCTCGCTGTTCACAGTTTCTTCAAAGAAAAAGGGTCCAATAAGTCCGTGACTGGAAATTGCTGCCCACGCTGTAATCCTCGGAGCATAATGTTGTTGTTCATAGCACTTGTGGGTTTTCAGTGGCCCAAAAGTGTACATTTTGTTTGTTAACCACACTGTCTAAATGAAAATGCACCTCGTCTGAAAACCAACCGTTGTTGAGAGTTTCTTCCCTATCCTCTGCCCACTGAGCAAACAGTAGTCTCTGCTGCTTATGTTCTTCAGTGAGCTTCTGTGCACAGGTCATCTTGTGTGGGTACATATGGAGGTCTCTTTTAAGAATGCATTGAACGGAGCATCTGGATATTCCCAGTTGCACTGCTGCCTTTCTACACAATTTCCCATGACTTCTCTGTACAGCAACTCATACCGCTTCAATATTCTCTGGCGAACAAACATGCTTAGGCTGAGGTCGCTTCGCTTCCAATACTGTTCCTTCCTGTACAAATTTATTGTACAACCTGTGGATAGTCTTCTTGCAAGGGACCCATCGTGTGTTAAACTGTTGTCAAAAATGCCTCTGAGTCACAACAAGGCTTTTCGTTTCATGAAAAAGTAACACAATTCCCAATCGTTGCTGTGTCATCAGTCTTCCATTGTTCTTCCATTGTCAGCCACTGCTGCTTACTAGTCTCCTAGCGGCAGTATCATGAATTACACGTCATTTTGTAAGTCATTTGTTTTTCCAAGCTCTGCTGGTACTGCTGTAGAGATCCCAGTGGGATATCTAATGTGCTTCGTAAATTGTGAAAGAAACAATTGGTAACACATTTCGTGTGCCACCCTGTACATAGTTAACCACATATCAATATCATTTAAATAGGTTTGACCAGCTTAACACCCAAACTTCAAAACATTTAAATGATGTTCTTAAAAAATACCTAGACCCATACAGTCCAAAAAAATGATAATGTTCTTTTTTTTTTTTTTTTTCAATACCTTTGTCATTATGTCAGCAGGCATATCAGCTGTTTGTAAGTAAACAGTTTTTACAATTTTATTGGGCACAGCTTCCCTTATAAACTGATGTCAAACATCAATGTGCTTTGACCTTTTATGATTGGAAGTATCTACAGATAAGTTCAGTGCACTCTGATTATCATTGAATAATGTGACATACTTATTATGGCTTCTCAGTTCATGTAACAAGTTCCTTAAATAAATAGCCCCCCCACAAGCTTCTGAAAGAGCCATATATTCAGCTTCTGTGCTAGAAAGAGCAGGTTTTTTGCTTAGCGCTCTGCCATGACACTACAGACCCACATAGTTTGAAAATAAAACCAGTGTATTATTTTCTGTCTAAAGGACAATTGGTTCAATCTGCATCTACATATACACATAATTCTGAATCTCCTTTCCTAAACTTTAGACCATAATTCTTAGTTTCCTTCAGTTATTTCAAAATTCACTTAGCATATATCCAATGTTTTTCAGTTTAAGAATTATTGAACTGGCTTAAGTAGCTCACACTGAAAGAGATGTCAGGTCTTGTAAGTACTGATAAATACATTAAGCTACCAATTAGGGCTTGATAAGGTATATCACTAGTTTTAGTTTCTTTTTCATTTCGAAAATAAAGCTTTGTTTCAACAGAAGTCTTTACAGTTTTACAATTTATCATGTTGAACTTTTTCAATAACTGATCAATATAGTTCTCTTGACTTAAAGCTAATACTCCAATAGCTTTATCATATTTGATTTCCATCTCCCAAACAGCTTTTAGCCAGTCCTAAATCCTTTACTTTGAACTCTGAACTTAGCTTATGTTTCAAACATTCAGTCTCACTTGAGTCATGTGAAAAAATATAGAAGTTATCCACATATAAAGCTACCAAAGTAACTAAGCAGTAATGTTTTGTAAACAAGGAAGGTTCTAAATCAGATCTTTTGTAACCTAGACAGCTTAAGACATCATGTACTCTCTCATTCCATACTCTGGATAATTGTTTTAAACCATACATAGCCCTTTTTAACTTCAAAACCTTTCTTTTATCATTATATAGATTTAATCCTTCAGGTTATTGTAAGAAAATATCCTCTTTGAGAAAACCATTTGAAAAAGCAGTTTTAACATCAAGATGTGCAATGTTCAAATCTAGTTCAATGGATAAAGCCATTAGAAGTCTAAGTGTTGAATGCCTTACCACAGGAGAAAAGTACACATTATAATCAACTCCAGTTATCTGAGCGAATCCTTTTGCCACAAGTCTGGCGTGATGCTGTACTTCACCATCACTGTTGATTTTTTTCTTAAACACCCACTTACACTGCACAACACTTGCACTTTGTGGTACGTTTACTATTTCCCAGGCATTTCTTTTCTTCAAATGCCTGTATCTCTTCATTTATTGCACATTTCCATTCTTCTGCATCAGGTCCGCTAAGGGCATCCTGCACGGTTGTTGGATCCTCGAGCTGATCTGAAGTTCCAGCAGAAAAATAAACCTTGTAACCATCAAATCTTCTATTTGGTTTGGGCTGCCTTTGTGATCTTCTGACATTTTTCACTATATCTTCTTGCATAACACATTTTATATCATCAGTTGCCAACTTTTGGCCCTAAAAGCACTACTAGTTGTGGTGACCTCTTCTTCCATGCCAAGAAGCTTACTTTTGATCGTGTCCATTGTGATTGGAATTCCTGAGTGCTCAATTTCCATTATCATGGGAGAATATTTTTCCGGCAATCCTGCTAGCAGTACTGAACCAATCCATTCATCATTAATAGCAAAACCTGTTCCACATAATTTCTGACCATTATCTACTATCTGGTCCACATTGCTCATTATTGAATCACATTTCTCTAGACATGTTGATATCAGTGTTCTCAATAAATTTATTCTTCTTGCAAAACTAGAGTCATCAAACACTGACTTCAGTTTCTTCCACAAGTCCACTTTCGTATTTGCTTCTCTTGTGTGCACATTTAAAGATGGATCAATGATAAGAATTATCTTCACTTTGCCCTTCGAATCTTCTGATGAAACTACTTCTGAGACACACTTCACTAATCCATTGAGAATAAACACATTTTCAATAGCAAACACCCAATCTCTGTAGTTCTCACATCCTTTTAGATTTGGCACATTAATTAGATAATTCATCGCCATATTTTCCACCTCAAACGATTCTTCTTTGTGACAACAGCACACTGGATTTTGAATCACAACACGTGAGTTTTAATCAGCGATTCCTGATACTTTTAACAATCGTTTATCTGTGTATCTGAGCCCTTAACCTGTTGAGGTTCCATGGATATTGAGAACACGATAAACTTGTGCACATTATGTAACTTATTGTAATGGTTCTCATTGGTACACTTCGCTACATATTAGCTTACACACACACAAGTAAATGAACTCGGAACGACTGGGAACAGCATGTAGGGGCAAAGATGTAAAACACAGTCAAAGATACATATACATAGTTAACCACATATCAATATCATTTAAATAGATTTGACCAGCTTAACAGTAATTAAAGCACAGTTTGTCTGGCAACTGTTAATGGATTGTTAATGGATATCCTATATACAGTATACAGAACAAATTCGGAAGACATATACAATGCCGTGGTCATGCTTTTTGTTCATAAATTAATACTCTATACATAAAACATACACAATGCCAAGCAAACAAAAACATAGTTCCTGCTTGGTACATTAAAAGAAAAAGTGAAAGTGCTTAAGCAGTTTGACACTGGTGAAAGTGTTACCAAATTGGCTACTGTATTTTATGTTGGGAGAGCCACAATCAGTGACTGGGAAAAAAGGGGATGGGAAATTAGAAGCTTCTGTAATAGAACTAGTGAAAAAACTTTGGAACAATCCCACAACTCCACCATGTCATCATATGATAAAACTGACAAAGCAATTTTCTTGTAGTTTACTCAGGAAATTTAAAAGTTGTACTCTTTGGCAGTACACTGATTCAAATAAAGGCTTTGCAACTGAACAAACTTATGAATGGTGATCCAGCATTTATTGTCAGCAATGGTCGGTTAGTGGGATGGAAGAAGAGACACAGGATATTTGTGGGAGTAGAGGTGACAAAGGTGTGACATGTATGCTTAACTTCAGGAGGCCCAGAGCAGTTGCAATTGAACCTGATCCAAATATCACTTGTTACCTGGTTAAACATACTGTGAGCTAAAATACCACAGCACTCATAGGGATGGAGTGGTATCAGGGGAGGAAAGGGATGGCATGTTATCGTAACTCTGGAATGCACAGAGAGATTTCAACCAAATATGGTCTAGAAACAAAAATGTTGTTGAGGTAAGACACCACTAGCACCTTGTTTGGGGTTTGGGGGGAGGGGGAAGTGGTGACATGTAAGCAGTTCTGAAATGACTGGAGAAAAACGTTTTATGAATATGGCTTAAAATCTGGAAAAAACCACTGGGTATTGGGACAGGGTAGATAAGACACCTTTACCACCACTTGGAATGAGAATGTGGTTGACAAGGTGTTGACATGTTAAAATAATTGGAAATAATTTATGTTAATGTCAAATATATAATTTTTTTTGTTACTAGGTCACATTTGCTGTCTTTTCATCTCCAGAAGTTTGGATGAAATATGATGTGTGGAGGAACTGGTTGACATATAACTGATTGAATTTGATGAATATTGGTATCATACTCATGGTATTTTGGTTTTCTGGGTAATCGCTGGTATCAAATAAGTTACATTTGTGAAGTCTCCTGTACAATTTCAGTCATAACAACTAATTTAAGTAACATGCAGTCAATGAAGGAAGGAAAGAAGAAACAATGCTAATAGCCCAGCATCTTTCTCACATCAAGATGATAGAGATGGAGCACTACTATTGTTAGGAGAGGGGAGGAGCCACGGTCTTGTTGTAGGAGCGATTTGCCTAAAGTGTTGTAGGTAAATCATGGAAAACACCTGTCCTGAAGTTGCAGACAATCCTCCCACCGCCTCTTAGAACCAACTACAAAGCAACACCCCCTCATTGCCCAGTATCATCCTGGACTGGAACAACTGAACTATATCCTTTGTCAGAGGATTGTATCTCATCATGCCTTGAAATGAGGGATATCCTACCCAAGATCCTTCCAAACCTTGCCAAAGTGGTGTTACATTGCCCACATAATCTACACAACATCCTAGTCCATCCTTACGCCACTCTTGCTCCCAACCCCTTTCCTCAGGGAATCACATTCCTGTGGAAGACTAAGGTACAAGACCTGCCCAGTCCATCCTCCCAGCACTTACTACTCTAGTCCTGTTGCTGGCTTATTGTATCCCATCAGAGGCAGAGCTACCTCTGAAATCATTCATATCACATACCATCTCTGCTGCAGATACTGCACAGCTTTTTACATCACTATGATTACCAACCAGCTGTCCACCAGGAAGGATGGCCACCACCAAACAGGTGCCAAGAACAAAGTCAACTACACGGCTGCACAATGTGCAGCTGAGTATAACAGGCTCAGTTTCAATGGCTGCTTCAAAAACTGTGTGATCTGAATCCTTCACTCCACCACCAGCTTCTCTGAACTATGCAGGTGGGAGTTATCTTTGCAACACATCCTTAACTCCTTCGACTGTCCTGGCCTCAATCTCCAGTAACCCACTAGTGCCACACCCTTTACCCAACAATTTCACCTTCCTCTGCCCTCCCGCACCCTGCCAATTCACATCCCCAAGTCACCCACAGCATGTGCCACTGTACAACAGCCCTGACAACTGTATTCTGCATGCCTAACACATGCACCTGCCATCTCTGCCTAGCTGGCAAACCAGCTGCCTCCCTCTGAGCCACTAACCTTCCCCCTTCCCCCCACTCCTCACACTGTCTCTTGCCTCTCTTTCCCCCCATCCATCTCTCCTGACACAACCCCTGCACCAACCTAATCCACCTGTCGAAATGGAGCAATGTAGCACTGCTCGTCCTGCCAGTGCCATGTAGAAGCATAGGTGTGTGTTTGTGTGTGTGTGTGTGTGTGTGTGTGTGTGTGTGTATGTGTGTGCATGCATGCGTGTGTGTTTGTGAGCTCAAATTGTTCCTGTTGATGACCCAATGCTTCTGTTCTTTGTCGAGTGGTCTCTTTTATTCCAGAGTATTTGTATTCTACTGGAATATACCTACAAAACCAAATTACTTTACTTTTATTTTCTGTATTATATATTATTCCATTATTGATTGATATTTTTGCAGCAAGCATTACCCTTCTGTAAATGCTTTTGTGTCTAGAAACTGTGAGTTAAAGTAGTATTATTGTAATGAACTGTGAGGTTAAAGTGTCTTGGAGAATATTCTGACATCCACAGTTATTCATCTGTTTTCCATAGCTGCTGTTATTGAAGGGGTTACTTATATATATATATATTTTCAATTTAAATAATTTGTAGAAGTTAGAGAACTTGGCATTGTTTTTTTATATACTTCATCCAAAGTTTGATTTGCCAATGCCCTAGAAAAAAACATTAGCTTTACTATGTGACAGTTATAATCAGAGAGACCAAGACCTTATATAAATATTTTACATTTTTCCCTATCAAAATCTGTAAGCCCATGGTCTCAGACTGATGCTGATCTTTCATGTATCAGTGTATAATCAGTTTTTACCATTTGTGCCACACAATAAGTGTTCAAAAACATTTAGGAAGTTGTTACACGTTTTGCCCTCAATATCTATGCTAATATTCATGTCTCCACATATTATTATGATAGTTTTCGGGGTTCATACACTTTCCAGCACTTAAGTTAATTTGTAGTAGAAAAAAAGTGTCCAGATTACCATTAAGTTGATGGATCACAAACAGAATGATTAACTTCTTATGAATGTCTAGCTTTGTTAGTTCAGAATCTGCCAATTCAAAATGTTTATCTACACTAATTGTGATCATATCTTCACTAGCTTGAAAATGTGCAACACATCTGATATATGTGGAAGCAAGTGTTCCAAATATGTGACAATCAGAGTGGGAGGGTCTTTGTCTGCTAGTGGTGACATTTATAAGGAATGAGTCCATACAGGACAGTTGACACATCAGTAAACAGCAGACTACCTTCATTTTGGAAAGATAGGGTACATCATGTTATTATTGTGATGCTAATCGAAAAGTTTGTTCTTGCTTTTGTTCCTTGCTTGTTCATCCATGAAATAACATGCTACCAGCTTGAAATTGGTCAGTTGCTTGTGCTTCATTGCAAGACAGAAGGTGACGGCATGGCATGCCACAGAAAGGAAGAAATTCTACAGTTTTCTTCTCTATTCTCTCCACTTGTAACATGATCACCGGAGAACCCCTAGGCTTCTTTTTTTTTTTTTCTGCACTACATTCCTATATAAATCTCTTGTATCTACTTTTTGAAATAAGTCTTCAACACACATGATCTTTTAATTTTCTTCATTTATTCATAAAAAGCTGTGACTATACTGTCAGACTGCTTCAGAACAACTCACTATTAATAACTCATTCAAATTACTGCTTTGGCCTGACTCTGCCCCTCCTATACTTCTGACACTACAAGTTCAGGAATAAATCAGAAGTTGGTCAAACGGATATCAACTGCGTTTTTTAAAATAGGAACCCCCATTTTTTATTACATGTTTGTGTAGTAAGTAAAGAAATCTGAATGTTTTAGTTGGACCACTTTTTTCGATTTGTGATAGATGGTGCTGTAATAGTCACAAACATATGGCTCACAATTTTAGATGAACAGTTGGTAACAGGTAGGTGTTTTAAATTAAAATACAGAACGTAGGTATGTTTGAACATTTTATTTCGTTTGTTCCAATGTGATACATGTACCTTTGTGAACTTATCATTGGCCCGGTCACTATCAATGGACCACCCTTATTACATTAACAAACAGCAAAATAATAATATGAAAGTTTGTAAACCTTCACAGTTGATTCAGTGTCTCATGATACTCCAATATTCTCTTATTACCTCATTGCATAAACACATAGTTCATGACAGTGTGAAATAAAAGTCTTGAGCTATGTGATCTCTCACTAATCCTATCTAGTCAGACTTCACAACTAATATTTTCACATACACTTGTTATTCTGACTTATTTTCTCCTCCATCTTTGAAGAGTATCAATTAGGAGCCTGCTCAGGCCCTTGCTCATGAGCAGAACTGGTTCTTCATCAGTGCTGTGATTTATCTGTTGCTCATGTAACTATCGCTTCTGACAATACTTTATGTGCAAGAAAATTTGCAAGATGTACAGTGGTATGATTCCTTGCTAAATCACAGTATATTAATCTCTGTTTAGAGACAGACAAGAGTCTGCTACTAATGAAAGCTGTATATTGTCCAAACTAACCTTACAATTGCTGATTAATTTTCTGTGCTTACAATATTTCTGTGGATATTGATAGTTGCTTCCAGCCTACAGAAAGTAAGACATTGTGTGTTGCTTCTCCTGTGATTGGTCATTTATTACTTTCACCAACATCTTTCTGTTGATGTAGTAAGATACTGTTTCTAAAACTGTGTACACTTACTTTCCCTGTCAGTTGCATTGTGCACATTAAGACACCCCATCTCTTTTTTGTCAATAAATTAAAAAAAATACAAGTAATAAATGAAAAGCTACAGGATTAATCCTACAGAACTTGCACAACACTGTGCTTTTCATTTATTGTTACACTGTTCTACCAACAAGTGTTGGAAGCATCAGCTAACATAAACTTACATCTATTTCTTTTTTTGTGCATAATATTTTTTTTATTTTGTGGACTGATACATTTTGTGTTTCCCAGGATGGTGGTTGCAAAGCTGGCACCTTTGGCAAATATCCTGCTCATTCAGAGGATAAGTATTTCCCTCCAATAGAGTCTGTACCAAGAACGATGTCTTCAAATGTATTTTATCCACAAATGAACATCAGGAGCATGCAGACGAGATCTATTGTCAATTATAATGTAGACTTTGGTGTAAATGCTGAGAACTGGAGGAAGTGTGGCCTTATTGTGTACACACAATAAACTGTAATTTGATTATAAACTAAAACAGCTGATCATTATTGCTCTTATTGCAGGTAAGCACTTCTATACAGGGTGTTACAGAATGACATTTAAAAATTTGGGAGGTTGTAGAGGAAGACAGATTGAGTCTTTCGTACAAGGAACCTGTGGCCAGAAATGAGAAATTTAGTTTGGACAGCAATCACTGGGCTGTTAAAATGCATGCAATACATGTATGAGAAGTTGACAGACATGATTATCAGTGAATATTTGGGCTGCAATTTTTGGGGATCATCTTACTGCACCACATACCTTACTTACCAGATCATTTGAATGACACGTGTTATTTGAACTTTCTGGACAATCCCATGCCTGAACTTCTCGAGGATGTTCCTTTGGAACTGTGCAGTAGCTTGTGGTTTCAGAATGTTGGTGCTGCAGCACAGTCAGGCTAGGTCTCATCTCACAGACAACTTCAGACAGAGAGTAATAGGAAGGGAGGCTCAAGCCCTTGGCCTGTGTGCTCCCCTGACTTCACCCCTTTTGACTTATTCATCTACAGTTATGAGTATATCGAGCACATCTTTTCAGCATTTGATGCCATCAGAGGGGACTGCAGAATCTTATAGAGAATCAGACTAAAATGGTTCATTGTTGTACATTAAGTAATGAAGTTGATGATTGCCACACTGAACATTTACTCTACAGTAGAGAAGCCACATTTCAGTTAACAGTATTTGTTTTTACTCTTCTAATCAATAGAAGTTTTTCAAAATACATTGGTGCATTTATCCTACAAGATGCATAGTAGTATAGACACTTTATTTCACGTTTCCCACTATTGGTCCCTCATAAATTGTGTAACAACCTATATACTGAATGCAGTCCGTTTGAAATTATTTCCAGTCTAGTGAAATAAATGACAAGAATAAAAATAAACTCATTAGTGTAAGCTTAAATAAATTTGGTTGAGACAGTAAATATAATCCCAAGCTAATAGTTGTAGGATCTAGCCCTTGAGAAGAACATTGTAACCCTAATGCAATATGGTTAAATGCCATGAAGCCAGGTGCAGCTGCTGCTGTTTTCTCATGCACAATATTATGTGACCACTGGTAGCCACATATCCCACATTCTTTGGATGGTGAGTTTGTAAAGTGAGTGTAGGTCACAAGGAACTTGTTAACATGTCAAGACAAATTGCAATAACTAACCATTTTTGAACACAGTATAAATAATTTTATTTTGTTGCATCCTCACAGAAAACATAGCTCAATATTAACAAAAAGGAGGAGTGCCAGTGGAAATGTGATGGCTGAAGTTGACACCATTAAGGTTGCCTACTTTGGCTGCTTCCACTCATTGATGTCATATGCTATCATATTCTGGGGGAACCAACCACTTGCAAAAAAAAGTTTTCACCGTCCAAAAAAAAAAAAAAGCAATCAGAATAATGTGTGGGGTTCATCAAAGACACTCTTGCAGACATTCTTTTCGAAAGATAGGTATCCTAACAACTGCCTCACACTATATTTTTTCCTTGCTGACCTTTGTGTGCAAAAATTATTCTATCTACCAAGACAACACCAAATTCCATGGTTATAACACCAGAAACAAAAACAATCTACATTTCGAAATGAAACGTCTCATTCTGGTACAAAAAGGAGTTTACTACTCCAGCATTAAGCTGTTCAATGCTCCCCCACTACATATCAAATGTGTTCATATAGAACTGCCAAAATTTAAACAAGTTCTCAAAGATTACCTGACAGAGAAATCTTTTTATACTGTGGATGAATATTTGAAAAAAAAAAAAATGTATTCCATCACTAAACTTATTGTGTATAGAACTAGTTCAATTGATTTTATTGAGCATTTCAGCATTATCACACTTTTTGTAACAACAGATTGGCTGTACCTGTATTTACTCTTGTAGGCCCAATATCTGATATAACTTTGTGCTCTTATTTTTAACCTTTATTTGAAACTCCTTTTTCTGTTAAATGGTTGTTATGTTATCTAGCTGACATTGTGTCTAGTACTGTATTTATAGTATGTCTTAAACTATGTACAATTTGGCATTGAATTGCTCTTGTATTTATTGTAAGTTTAAATTGAAACCTGTACAATTTGACACTTACCATATCCTTGTGATTGACTCACTAACTGGATTTTTTATTTATTTATTTATTGTTCCGTGGGACCAACTTAAGGAGAAGTCTCCATGGTCGTGGAACGAGTCAATACATGAAATTATAACACGATATTAGAAACAGATAAAATGAAATATAAAAAAACATATTCAGGTGACAAGTCGTAAGTTTAAATAAAGAAAACCAACAATGTAACCCTGGAATTTGCTTAATTTTTTAGCTCTTCCAGGAGCTCCTCGACAGAATAGAAGGAGTGAGCCATGAGGAAACTCTTCTTTGGGATACTGCTAAGATTTTTGAGTTCTTGTGGTAGCTTATTGAAAATGGATGCAGCAGAATACTGCACTCCTTTCTGCACAAGAGTCAAGGAAGTGCATTCCACATGCAGATTGGACTTCTGCCTAGTATTAACTGAGTGAAAGCTGCTAACTCTTGGGAATAGGCTAATATTGCTAACAACAAACGACATTAAAGAAAATATATACTGTGAGGACAATGTCAGAATTCCCAGACTATTGAATAGGGGTCGACAAGAGGTTCTCGAACTTACACCACATATAGCTCGAACAGCCCGTTTTTGAGCCAAAAATACCCTTTTTGAATGAGAAGAATTACCCCAAAAAATAACACCATATGACATAAGCGTATGAAAATATGCGAAGTAGACTACTTTTCGTGTTGAAGTGTCACTTATTTCAGATACTGTTTTAATGGTAAATAAAGCAGCATTTAGTTTCTGAACAAGATCCTGGACATGGGCTTTCCACAACAGCTTACTATCTATCCGAACGCCTAGGAACTTGAACTGTTCCGTCTCGCTTATAATATGCCCATTCTGTCTGATCAAAATATCGGTTCTTGTTGAATTGTGAGTTAGAAACTGTAAAAACTGAGTCTTACTGTGATTTAGCATCAAATTATTTTCCACAAGCCACAAACGTATTTCATGAACTACATTATTTGATACTGTTTCAATATTACACACAAGATCCTTCACTACCAAGCTGCTGTCATCAGCAAACAGAAATATTTTTGAATCACCTGTAATACTAGAAGGTATATCATTTATATAAATAAGAAACAGCAGTGGCCCCAGCACCGACCCTTGGGGAATGCCCCACTTAACAGTGCCCCATTGTGACTGAACATCACCACCACTCTCAATATTGTGGAGAATTACCTTCTGCTTTCTGTTCTTAAAGTAAGAGGTGAACCAATTGTAAGCTACTCCCCTTACTCCATAATGGTCCAACTTCTGCAGTAATATTTTGTGGTCAACACAGTCAAAAGCTTTCATTAAATCTAAGAAAACACCTAGCGTTTGCAATCTTTTATTTAATCTGTCCAAAACCTCACAGAGAAAAGAGAATATAGCATTTTCAGTTGTTAAACCATTTCTAAAACCAAACTGAACATTTGACAGCAAATTATGTGATTTTAAGTGCCCCAGTAACCTTGTATATACAACCTTCTCGATAACTTTAGCAAACACCGATGGCATAGGAATAGGTCTATAATTGTCAACATTATCCCTGTCTCCCTTCTTATAAAGTGGCTTCACTACTGAGTACTTTAATCGGTCAGGAAACCGACCACTCCTAAAGGAAAAGTTACAGATATGGCCAAGTACTGGGCTAACATACATAGAACAGTACTTCAGTATTCTGCTAGATACCCCGTCATATCCATGAGAGTTCTTGGTCTTTAGTGATTTAATTATCAACTCAATCTCCCTCTTGTCAGTATCATGGAGGAGCATTTCAGGTAACAGTCTCGGAACACTTTTTTCTAAGAGCGCTATATGATTCCCTGTTGGGATTAGGTTTCTATTTAGTTCACCTGCTATATTCAGAAAGTGATTATTAAATAATGTACATATATATGCGACTTATCAGTTACACAGACATTCCCACTACGCACTGATTCTATATCCTCGACCTGTTTCTGCAGACCAGCCACTTCCTTTACGACTGACCATATGGTTTTAATTTTATCCTGAGACTTAGCTATTCTATCTGCATACCACATACTTTTTGCCTTCTTAATAACAGTTTTAAGCACCTTACAATACTGTTTGTAATGGGCTGCTGCATTTAGATTCTGACTGTTTCTAACGTTTTGATATAATTGCCACTTTGTTCTACAAGATATTCTTATCCCTCTAGTCAGCCACCCAGGCTGCCTGTTTGTGCTAGTACCCTGTTTTGAACGTTCTAATGGAAAGCAACTTTCAAAGAGCACGAGAAAAGTCCTGAGAAAAAGCATTATATTTATCGTCTACTGTACCAGCGCTATAAACATCTTGCCACTCTTGTTCCTTGATAAGGTTTACAAAGGTCTCTACAGCAACTGGATCAGCTTTCCTAAACAGCTGGTGACTATATTTAACACGTGTTGCAGCACAAAAATCTTTTAGAGTTAAAATTTGTGCATCATGATCTGAAAGGCCATTCACCTTTTTGCTAACAGAATGCCCTTCTAGTAATGAGGAATGAACAAAAATGTTGTCTATGGTTGTTCTACTGTTCCCTTGCACTCTCGTTGGAAAGAATACGGTTTGCATAAGATTATATGAATTAAGGAGGTGTACCAGCATCCTCTTCCTTGCACAATCACTTATACAATTAATATTGAAGTCACCACATATAACTAACTTTTTGTGTTTCCTATAAGTGAACCAAGAACCTCCTCTAGCTTTAGCAAAAATGTTGTGAAATCGGAGTCTGGGGATCTATAAATAACAACAGTTAGAAGTTTAGCTCCATTAAATTTAACCACACCTGCACAACATTCAAACACCTTTTCAGTGCAGTACTTTGAAACACCAATTGACTCAAATGGGATGCCGTTTTTCACATACATGGCTACTCCCCCACACCACAAAGAGCTCCTCGACAAGCTGCCAGCCAACCTGTATCCTGGTAAAGGAAGCCTCTGAATTATCTCCTTATTTAAGAAGTGTTCAGATATACCAATAATTTCAGAGTCAACATCTATAAGCAATTCACTAACTTTATCTCTAATACCTTGTATATTTTGATGAAATATACTAATTCCCTCATTACTCGGATACCTAAGCTTTGTCAAAAGTGGTTACTTTGTTAGAGAGACTTCCCTTAAGCAGGAATACCTATCAGCTGACTTCAATATAAAAAAGGTGCAGCTCTAACACCCACTACTGCAGAAATTTTCCCATGAGTGATCCCACCAACCCCACCTATGCTGTCAAAATATAAGCTTTGCTAACCTCCCCTTCCCATACCTGTTGAGGTGCAGGCCATGTCTAGTGAAACCCGTCCTGCTGATAGACTCCACCGACACCACTGAAATGTGACCCATGCTTTCTGCCATCAGCGCACCCCCAAGTCTCATGTTATTACGCCTGACGGCTGTATTAAGATGAGGCCGAACGTGACGCTGAAACAGTTCCACGAAATGCACATTCGTGTTGCCAGTGTGAGTGGCTATCTTTTTCAGGTCACCATCTATGTCATACTCCCCATCCCTATCAATACTATTACCAGCCCCACCCACTATCACTACCTGATCCTCTTTAGTAAAATCCCTACATAACCCCCCTATGTTAACAGTCACCTGAGCCAATCCTGCATTAGGCTTCACAATGCTGGTGACCTGGTACTCACTCCCCAGCACTTCCTGCAACTGCTGGCCTGCACCTCTGCCATGAGAACTACCTAACAGCAGAACCTTCTTCTTCCTCTTCGACTTTGCAACTGTTCTAGCCACCGTAACTACTGAGGTCTGCTGCATACTTCCACATCTACAGCTACTAGAGATTCCTCTCCACTAGACTCTGACAGTTGGTCATATCTATTGTAAACACCAATAGTAAAACTATCTGAAAATCTTCTTCTGCTAGCAGATCTCTTGCCAACAGCCAGCTCCCATTCCCCAACCCCCTTCTCCTGCCTCATCCTATCTAGCTCCTCCTGTGCATTTTTCAACTGCAGCTGAAGGGCACAGATCTTACGCTCCTGCTCCTCTATTAACTTACTCTTGCTACATAACCTGCAGTTCCAGGAGAGGATCTCACCAGAATGCCCACTGGCTTCCCCACTGCATTCCCCCCAGTGAAAATACTTCGAACAAGTCTCACACCGCAATCCACTACTCACGAATCTACAGCAAAGCCCACACTTCTTACTCATGGTAAAATTTTACTTTTTCTAAGTTCCGCTACTACAATAAGGAGATGTTAAAAACCTGACTACAATAATCACAAACTTACTCTACAAGGGAAGTAACTACTATTATTAACAGTATTAATAAACAACAAATGTGAATATAACAAAAGACTAATACATAAAGAGAATCAAATGTCTAATTACACAGTAAGGAAGCTGAAAACAGTTCCCAAAAGGTTCTTCTGAAATTATTTCACCAGAAAACACAAAAAACACCGGTTGACGACTACTAAAGTTCCTAAATAAACCACTACACACAAACAATTAATTAGTACTTAGCTTTTGATGCGCCGCTACAGCTGCAACTCGGAACATGAAATAAATAAATAAATAAATAAATAACAGAGCATAGTTACATTTAATAATACAGAAATGCTTGCTTGTTACCTGGATCCTCCTATAAAATAGGCTTTAGTCAGTTAATTAAAGCTGACACGGTAAATGAGAAGGGTCTCAGCAATAGAGACATATGGGTACAGATAGAGGGATGGACAGTTTGGTATTCTGCTCAGCTGTACAGAATGAAATTGAAGATTTGGAGCACTGGAGCTGAAGAAGGAAAGATAACAGACCCCAAAGATTTGTTCATGAGACCCAGAAAATATTAGATACAGGCTCCCAGGTAGATGCTATTTTTCTTGACTTCCGGAAGGCGTTCGATACAGTTCCGCACTGTCGCCTGATAAACAAAGTAAGAGCCTACGGAATATCAGACCAGCTGTGTGGCTGGATTGAAGAGTTTTTAGCAAACAGAACACAGCATGTTGTTATCAATGGAGAGACGTCTACAGACGTTAAAGTAACCTCTGGCGTGCCACAGGGGAGTGTTATGGGACCATTGCTTTTCACAATATATATAAATGACTTAGTAGATAGTGTCGGAAGTTCCATGCGGCTTTTCGCGGATGATGCTGTAGTATACAGAGAAGTTGCTGCATTAGAAAATTGTAGCGAAATACAGGAAGATCTGCAGCGGATAGGCACTTGGTGCAGGGAGTGGCAACTGACCCTTAACATAGACAAATGTAATGTATTGCGAATACATAGAAAGAAGGATCCTTTATTGTATGATTATATGATAGCGGAACAAACACTGGTAGCAGTTACTTCTGTAAAATATCTGGGAGTATGCGTACGGAACGATTTGAAGTGGAATGATCATATAAAACTAATTGTTGGTAAGGCGGGTACCAGGTTGAGATTCATTGGGAGAGTGCTTAGAAAATGTAGTCCATCAACAAAGGAGGTGGCTTACAAAACACTCGTTCGACCTATACTTGAGTATTGCTCATCAGTGTGGGATCCGTACCAGGTCGGGTTGACGGAGGAGATAGAGAGGATCCAAAGAAGAGCGGCGCGTTTCGTCACTGGGTTATTTGGTAACCGTGATAGCGTTACGGAGATGTTTAATAAACTCAAGTGGCAGACTCTGCAAGAGAGGCGCTCTGCATCGCGGTGTAGCTTGCTCGCCAGGTTTCGAGAGGGTGCGTTTCTGGATGAGGTATCGAATATATTGCTTCCCCCTACTTATACTTCCCGAGGAGATCACGAATGTAAAATTAGAGAGATTAGAGCGCGCACGGAGGCTTTCAGACAGTCGTTCTTCCCGCGAACCATACGCGACTGGAACAGGAAAGGGAGGTAATGACAGTGGCACGTAAAGTGCCCTCCGCCACACACCGTTGGGTGGCTTGCGGAGTATCAATGTAGATGTAGATGTAGATGTAGATGAACCCCCCTCCCCAAGACCCCTACTGTTCCAGTACTTCATTGTGGTGCTGGAGGGAGAAGTGTGTTTGGCATTCCCTACAGAATGGACTTGCCACAGCTTCACCTTCCCAGTCCCCAAAAATTAACTCCAACACTCCGTATTAACTGATCGACGAAGGGTAAACAATTAGCATTCTGCAAGACAGAGTAATTGACATATTTAACACTGTGTTGTTTAATTCAGGTAATAAATGCTAGATACAACCAGCTGACTGACAAGCAGTCCCTCTAATATCTGGGTCAGATCAAACATAATTAATTACCTCTGACATAACTGATACATAAACATGGAAAAACTAAAGCGAGGTACAGAATTACTCTGTTTCTCTGATATCTGTTGCAGCTCAAACATAATTAGTACATAAAGATGAAAATATAGATATTAGGTACGCAAATATCACATGGAATTACTGCATATCCCATGACAATAAGTAAACAAAGTGAAATGCCTCTTTGGGCAGATCATCCAACTCTGGTAATGTTCACATTATGAGAAGAACTTTCTCATGCATTCATATATTTGCTAAACACCATAAAGTAAAGTGTGAAAATGACAAAAAAAATTATGTCACATTTTTAAAGTTAAGTATGATGCAGGTCTGAGATGTACAAGTTTAGTTCTTATATAAACAAACAGAAGTAAGTTTGAGAATATCTTGACAATGAGTGATTACAGAGAACCAGGTTGCATGTAATAGTATAACATGGTATAACGTATGTTAATACATTGCTAGTTCTGACTTTGTTCCCATAAGTTGTAAATCTAATTAAAGTAATTATATTTCTTTTGAAAGAAAAAGAGCATTGATAATGAGTGGTTACTGAGAACCATGTTGCATGTGACATTATATCATTGTACAAAAGTTTTTGTGAGAGTAGTTGCCAATCAACTTATACAATATGTTCCTTAGTCGAAGGAAGCAAATTTTAGCAGAGAACAGAGTGTCCCAATGTCATGTCTTAATCTACCTAACTGGCTGTTACAATATGAGAGAAGGAAAGTTGCCACTCGCCATATAGTGGAGATGCTGAGTCGCGATAGGCACAATAAAAAGATTCACACAATCATATCTTTTGGCCACCAAGGCCTTTATCAGCAGTAGACACACATAAACACACGTGTGAGTGTGTTTGTGTGCGTGTGTGTATGTGTGTCTACTGCTGATAAAGGCCTTAATGGCCGAATGCTATGATTGTCTGAATCTTTTTATTCTGCCTATTGTGACTCAGCATCTCCGCTATATGGTGTGTGGCAGTTTTCCTTCTCTCGTATTGTAACTGTCTGTTACATTCATTTATTCATTAAAAAAATTAACCCAGATTCCATTTTATGCCAGACAGGAATTAGTTGTCAGCTTTACAGACTTCAACTTGCATGGATAAATCATGTCAGTTTCCAGCTGCTAAACTACATCAAGACATAACCACTGTATTACCTGAGTGGCTAACTTTCTTACTTCCTTAGAAGCTGACCTCAAACTTCAGAGTAACTGAACTTGAGTATTTCTGGTCAGGAAACTACAAGGATGGATAGAAGGATTTATCCACAACAACTGTCAAAACCATCATGCCCTCGTAGCTTATATGTAGTCGTTTATAAAATTTCTTTTTGCATCATCTAGCTGAGACAGTGGTCCGCATGGCCATATGTATCCATACAATCCAATTTTCATTGGAAATTTGAGTAACAGCAGGTTGTTCCCAGAACAAATACTGCACATTCATAAGTTGATATATTTTTTATTGATCGTCGCCTCATTTGACATGATGTAGCAACAACAGATGAGACAGCAAAGATAGATAGTAGGGCACCGGTAAAGGTAAGTTCCAACATAGGTTAAGGCAAAGGCTGGACTACCATAGGTTACGTTTGAACAGATCAAAAGTTGGGACAAAATAGGTAGTTCAGTTATTCCAAAGGTATGATTTATACTTTTCCTTGTCAGGTAATGAATAATGAATAATCCAGAGTACATTTGAGAGCAGATGTCTGCAAGAATAACAGCTATACTTGTGAATATCAATTCTCATGAGCTTCGGACAAGCATCAAATCTTTACTAATTACATGGTATATGTTTGTGACCATTAGCATACAAGTGACATAACATAAAATTAAATCAGTTATCGTTAAGTAATTCACATCAGACTATAGGCCAACATTTGCCTAGAGAAATCTTAGATTACAATATTTAGAATCCAGATGGATTTGCTTATAAACATATCGATTGAAAAATTATATGCTTGCTGCAATCTGCAGTGTCACTGAGCAAACATTTTGTATTACTTGAGATATATATAGCTAAGCAGTTTCCAGATTTGTGTAGATATAACATTAAAAGTAATTTGCATAACACTATAAACTTATATAAAACAGATAGTATAGTTTACACTGATACCAGACAAGTAGCAAACATCGTCTCTATCTCATTGAATTAAAGGTGAGAAAACTATTTAAACAACTTTTCAAATGACTGACCATGATGTCCATTTAGGCATTAGGAACAACATTAAAAGAAAAATTGTATGAAATTCAGAACCTGGGAATCAAACACTTCTGCCTCAGTCCTTTTGCCAAGTATTCAGCAATTCCATTGAGTTAAGAGGGACAAGATCATAATGTAGAGTATTTTCATATTTAACAGTGAATCAATACTGTTACATTTCCTAGGCAGCCATAGCACAAAAAAATTTGGAGATGACCAATACTTTTTTTTCTTTTTTCTCGGCCTTTTACAAAGTTATCAGTATAATGAGGGTATAAAGTTACCATCACAATGAGATTATTCATATATTAACTAAGCAATGACTTATCAATTTCTTGGATGGCATGGATAGTGAAAGGTAATCAGTTTATACAGAAAAGTAAGAGAAACAGTGACATGAAACAGAAAATAGTCACACTAGCTTGGAGCGTTGGGTTCGCCACCCCCAAATTCCAAAAAGAGCTTGCAACCTCCTGAGGAAAAACAATTCTTGTGATGTTATATGAGTGATCAAGGTTGTCTATAATTTCAGCTGTGTAACATTCCTGAGCCCAAATAATCTTTTGGACTTAGGATATACAAGTCTATATGCATTTGGATGTGGGTTTTCAACAATTTCAAATGGTCCTATATAAATATCAAAAAATTTCTTTATTTCTCTGTTTAGTGCTTTAGATTTGGTGTAACTTTTTGTCGAAACTAGATCTCTAACTTTGAATTCTGTGTTTTTTATTTATTTGTAATTATATTTCTTTCTTTTTTCATAATAATCTTCCATAGTTCTTCTAACTACCTCCGCTCTTACAGCTGCTGTTATGCTTTTACAAGCTGGAAACTCTACAAGTTCTTTAAGTAAGGTAGCCTTTTCTCAAACATTATCTCATAAGGGATCTTTCTGATAGTGAGTTCTACATAATCTTCCAATTTCCCTCGTATACCATTCAGTTGTGTTACATTTAGGTGAATAGGATAATATTAAGATGTGTCTGATATTATATTCTTCTACAAATTCCTTCCAAAATTTTGAAATAAATTGACTTCCATTGTCAGATAAAATTGCTTACGGTATACCTATTTTAATGAAGTAATCTTTTACAAATTTAATAGCTATTTTCTTGCTAGTTGCTTTCTTTAAAGGATAAAATTTCGCATATTTAGAAAATAAATACACAATGACAAAAATATACTGAAATCCTCTTTTAGCTCTTGGAAGTTGACTAGCCCATGGCAACCAAAACAATGAGGTTGACGTTCCACTTTTTAAAAAAATGATGACACTGGTAATATAGCTAATCATGATGTTTTCCTGGCCATTATCACTAGAGACTGACTTAGAAAAATTGCAAGAGAGATGCAGGAGAATGTGCATACACAGGTGCAGAAAAGACTCAAGACCTTTAATGATATCTGCTACACCTAGCTTTCAAATAGATGATCTGGTATCAGTGCATGTTTTGTGTCACAGCTCAAACTTAAAGAAGGATAAAAATAAATTTTTCCCTCATTACAGGAAACGATTTGAAGCACAAGACATACCACACCCAAAAGCTTTGTAGACCCTGACACAAGACAAATTAAAGGATTGCACAATATGGAAATACTTAAAAGATTTGAGGCCCCAGGGGAGTTCATGTCTTTTGTGAATTCAGTGTCCCAGTTGAATAGTTTCCAAATTTCTCTTTTTTGTTTTCCCAGAGACAATTTCTTTCTTTTTCAGCTATCCTGTGTTATCTTTCAATAAAGTAAAACCTACTACCATGTCTTGCATATATATGTGAAAAAAGAAGGGGGGGGGGGGGGGGTTGGAGGACTTAGCTCAACATGAAAATAGTGGGGTAGGCCCCAATGACAACAACAGCTGGATGCATAGTGTCTAGTGCTGGTTTTGTGACTATTGAACTGCTACATTAAGATAATAGATGATCAATTAGTCCAGAAACTTAACTGTACCATAGACTAAATTTATCATGAATTTATGACAGTTAATATTTCCATGTCATTTATTTACTTGCATGTTACCCTGTACATGTCATACATGAAAAACTTAGAATAAGAATGATTTTAGTTTTATTCTCATATGATAATATTAGGAGTTGAAGGAATATATAATACTACAAAACTTCTACAAAATTGAAATAGCAATATCAACGTGCTATGAATGTAGTAAAAAGACTATTTAAGAATTACAAATAAAATGTTATCTGCTTCATACAGTTTATAAAACTGAATAAAGAAGAATACCATCGTGGGGTCAATACGTGATTTTTTAGGATATGTCAGTCAGGGGTAGTGAGGTATCACTCTACAGAGTGCTGACGGAAGAATAGACTGACTTTAATCATTATAGTGACAGTCTGGTAATGACTTACAAAAAAATACTACACTTTTGTTGCATTTCGTTGGAGTTTGTTACAGTCAGTTTTCAGGTTTTCTGCAATGGTGAAACCATGGAAAAACCATTCTATAGGAAATGCTGAACAGCTTCTTCCTCTGGTGCTACAGTGCAGTGCTTTAGCAGGTGGGGTCCTTGGAGGGGGCAAGGAAATCTATCTATGGGGTAATGTCTTTTTCTTTTTTTCTTCTTTGATACTAACATTCTTGTCTCTTTGTTTCCTTTTCTTACTTCTCCCTCAGGAGTACCAAATCTATCCTCCCTCTATCCATATGCAAAGTTCCTATTGCAGGATCCTTTCTCTTTACAGTTCACATAATTAAAGTTACAACATACAATAATAGGGTTGCACTGGAGATTATTTGACGTATGACAGTGACAAAAGACTGACAAAATTTTGTGGAGTGTTGGTTAGATGACACATGTCATCATGTCATGTGTTACAGGGGAGGAGAGTGTTCAGACACGGCTTCAAAAATGTAAGAAGAAGGTCAAAAACATTTCACTGATTAATTAGCCTTGTGGAAGACATTTAGAAGGTGGACTTAAAGAAAATAAATATAGTATGTTGAAGACCAATAATCCCAGTTGTAATGATACTTTCTGACAGATTAAAACTGTATGCTGGTCTGGGGCTAGAACATGGAACCTTACATTTCACAGCCTGCCACTGTGGCCAAGCAATTCTAGGCACTTCAGTCCAGAACCGTGCTGCTGCTACAGTCGCAGATTCAAATCCTGCCTTGGACATAGCTGTGTGTGATGTCCTTAGGTTAATTAGGTTTAAGTAGTTCTAAGTCTAGGGGACTGATGACGTCAGATGTTACGTCCTGTAGTGCTTAGAGGCATTTTACATTTCACAGGCAATGGTCTGACTGACTGAGCTGGCCAGTGACAAGTCAGTGGCCTATTCATAAAGCCCTACTTTCACCAGTATCTCTCTTCAGCCTTCCAGGCTTCACAGAAGTTTTCCTGTGTACCTTGTGAAACTTATTCTGAGATTGGCTCTGCTATTTATCTCTTATATTTACATAGCTGTGAAGGAAGAAGTAAAGTTTAGGGTAGAACCAAAGTGCAATTAGAAGGACATAGCACCCTGATGTTTTGTTGTGTGCTGTATGATAAAAATGTGAGAGACTCAACATACTGCTGAGTGAAAGGGTGAGGTTTGAATATATATGGAAGAGAAACTTATGAATTTTAGTACAAATTAGAACAGTCAAAAATCAAGAAAGTTATATTTTTAGTAAATATTGTTCATAAATTGGTAATTTAGAATGAAAAGTCAAAGTACACAGTTAAAAGTACTAGGAAGACTAATCAAAGAAATAAGAACTTGCAAAAATCTCAACAGAAAACGTGACACTAGCACTGTAAAACAGTGATGCTCAAGTAGTTACCATCAGTAATTTTGATCAGTCCTCCTAACTACTTGTAGCACAGAACTTGGATTTGAATAATTGAATTTGAAATTGCATTTTAAATGTGCTGGCCACTGTGGCCAAGCGGTTCTAGGTGGTTCAGTCCGGAACCGCGCTTCTGCTATGGTCGCAGGTTCGAATCCTGTCTCGGGCATGGATGTGTGTGATGTCCTTAGGTTAGTTAGGTTTAAGTTGTTCAAAGTCTAGGGGACTGATGACCTCAGATGTTCAGTCCCATAGTGCTTAGAGCCATTTTAACCATTTTAAATGAATAAACTATGTGTAATTGATGAGTAACACTGAGTAGATTACCTTTCTTATGTGTCTGAACCACAGCATATTCAGTAATAATTATAAGACACTTTTTGTGTGTCTTACAACTTCCAAACTTTGATAAGCACAATGAAGAACTTCAAGAAAATTACCTGCTAAGTAGTCTTTCCAGCACCTTGTATTCAAGTAGGTGAACAAAGATAAGTATTGTACGCCCTTAAGTCGGAGTAACAGTATACAAAAGGGCTTCTGTCAGTCACTGTGTTACAGTCAACATGTGAGTCTCATGTATTCCACACCTCCTGTCTCATTCAACTGAAATGCAATACAAAATAATGGAGTGGCTTTAAAAAGTTAATATCTGATAGGAATAATGATACAATACTCTCAGCATAAGACATAAGGCAGTTGATTTATCATAAGAAGGACTTTAATAGTGAAAGGTAAGAACAAAAACTGACATCTTCCTGCTGGAAATAGCATACTGCCGCGAGCTGTGACACATGTAGTGTGGCTTAATCATTTGTGTCACTGCACAGCATGCTTTGGGTCAGCAGTTCAAACCCAATCACCAGCAATTGTAGGTTATTTAATATTTATCACTTCTGGAAAATTCTTGAAATATGTTTGTAATGATTGTATAAATACCAGAACTCTGGATTATTTGGTGTTTGTGTAAATAGCTGCACTTTCCATTCACCTCGTCAGTTCTATGTGTTTACAATAAATGTGATGCATTTCACTGGCATGTTACATTTACTGGCACTCATGTAGAATGATTCTGGCTGAACAATGGATAATCTGTTAGGATGTGAAAAAGATGCAGCAAGATGACGTCATTGAACCTTCAGAGAAACCATGAACCTCTCATGTGGTCCTTATAAAGAAGAAGGGTGTCGTATGACATTTCAGTGTCAACATCAGACTACAGAAAAAAGTCACAAAAGATGTCTTTTTGTTGCCACGGACTGATAACACACTAGGCTGCTTAGAAAGAGCAAAATATTTCTCAGTTATGGATATACAGACAGGCTACTGACAAGTCAGGGAAAAACTGCCTCCATAACTTCTGATGGCCTCTGCGAGTTTAAAGTTTTGCCATTTAGCCACCTTCAAACTTATGATGGACAGCCCATATGGTAGGTAGAGTCAAAATTGATGTCTTGCTGCTGAAAATAGCATATGAGGTAGAGAAAGCAGCATTGATGGTTGCAGAAATGCAGACAACTCTGGAACTTATAGACAGGGTGATTATAACTAAAGTTAAACTTTCAGAATGCTGTAGAAATAACACGACTGGTCAGAATGACGTCAAATTGCAATGGAATATTATCAGAGAAGGGGGAAAATGTATGGCAGAAGAAAAAAAAATGTCAAAATTGATCAATAGATGACGCTGTATGTGTCAGAATACATTAATGAAAACACCTGTCATGCGCACAACATACTGAAGTTGATATAAACACCCCAGTTACACAGCTTTTCCTCCTCCTGCATTTGCAACCTTCGCCATGACTGTCTCAATGCAGGATCGCGCTCTGCTTGTAAAGCTGTATTACAAGAATTATGACTGCGCACATGTCACTCTGCAGGTGGTGGGTGGCTCATGTTGGCACTAATGACGTGTGTCGCTATGGATCGGAAGAGATTCTCTCTGGTTTCCAGTGGCTATCTGAGTTGGTGAAGACTGCCAGTCTTGCTAGCAAGATGAAAGCAGAGCTCACCATCTGCAGCATCGCTGACAGGACCGATTGCAGACCTTTGGTACAGAGCTTAGTGAAGGGTCTGAATCAGAGGCACAGACCGTTCTGTGACTGTGTAGGTTGCAGATTCCTTGACTTGCACCAGAGGGTGGTGGGGTTTCGGGTTCCGCTAAATGGGTCAAGTGCTCACTGCACACAGGAGGTGGCTACATGGGTAGCAAGGGCTATGTGGCATGGACTGAGCGGTTTTTTAGGTTAGACAGTCTCGGGAAAGATCAAAAAGGGCTCCAGTCTCAAAGGGTACAGGGCAAAGAAACGATAAGAATTGACCAAGCAACAGTCGGTATTGTAGTTGTAAATTGTTGTAGCTGTGTTGGAAAAGTACCGGAGCTTCAAGCACTGATAGAAAGCAGTGAAGCTGAAATCGTTATAGGAACAGAAAGCTGCCTAAACCTGGAGATAAATTCTGCCAAAATTTTTACAGAGGCGTAAACCGTGTTCAGAAATGGTAGATTAAATAAAGCAGGTGGTGGTGTGTTTGTCTCTGTTGGTAGTAGCTTATCTTGTAGTGAAGCTGAAATGGATAGTTCCTGTGAATCACTATGTGTAGAGGTTATACTCAACAGCCGTACCAAAATAATAATTGGCTCCTTCTACCGACCCCCATCTCAGATGATATAATAGATGAATGGTTCAAAGAAAACTTGAATCTCATTAAAAATAAGTACCCAGCTCATACAGTTATAATTGGTGGAAACTTCAATCTACCAACAATTTGTTGGTGGAAATACATGTCCAAAGCCGGTGGTAGACAGAACATCTTCTGAAATTGTACTAAATGCTTTCTCTGAGAATTACTTTGAACAGTTAGTTCATGAGCCCACACAAATTGTAAATTGTTGCAAAAACACACTTGACCTCTTAGCCACAAATAATCCTGATCTAATAGAGAGCATCATGATGGATACAGGGATTAGTGAACACAAGGTCACTGTAGCGAGGCTCAAAACCACTAAAAATAAATGCAAAATATATCTATTTAAAACAGTAGATACAAATTCGCTTGATGCCTTCCTAAGAGAGAGTCTCCATTCCTTCCAAGCTAAGTGTAGACCAGATATGGCTCAAATTCAAAGATACAAAATTGACGGCAACAGATAGATTCATACCGCATAAGTTAATAAGAGATGGGACTGATCCACCATGGCACACAAAACTTGTCAGAACACTGTTGCAGAAGCAACAAAAAAAGCATGCCACATTCGGAAGAATGGAAAATCCCCAAGACTGGCTAACTTTCGCGAAAGCTTGAAATTTAGTGCAGACATCAATGCGAGATGCTTTTAATAGTTTCCACAGTGAAACATTGTCTCAAAATATGGTAGAAAACCCAAAGAGATTCTGGTTGTATGTAAAGTACACCAGTGGCAAAAAACAGTCAATACTGTAACTGCGCGATAGTGGTGGAAATGTTACTGATGATGGTGCCACTAAAGCGGAGTTACTAAATACAGTTTTCAATAATTCCTTCATGAAAGAAGATGAAGTAAATATTCCAGAATTCGAAACCAGAACAGCTCTTAGCATGAGTGACATAAAAGTGGATATCTCAAGTGTTGCGAAACAACTCAAGTCACTTAAGAAAGGCAAATCTTCCGGTCCACATGGTATACCAATCAGGTTCCTTTCAGAGTTTGCGGACACAATAGCGTCTTTCTTAGCAATCACATACAACCACTCACTTGATGAAACGTCAGTTCCTAAAGACTGGAAAGTAGCAGAGGTCACACCAATATTCAAGAAAGGAAATAGGAGTAACCCATTGAATTACAGGCCCATATCACTGACCTCAATTTGCAGCAGGATTTTGGAGCATATACTGTACTCAAACATTAAGAATCACCTTGAAGAAAATGACTTATTGATACATAACCAACACGGATTCAGAAAATATTGTTCTTGTGCAACACAGCTAGCTCTTTATTCCCATGAAGTAATGAGTGCTGCCAACAAGGGATCTCAGATCGATTCCATATTCCTAGATTTCAAGAAGGTTTTTGATACTGTTCCTCACACATGACTATTAATAAAATTGCATGCATATGGAGTAGAGTGTCAGTGTCTGGGTTTGTGATTTCCTCTCAGAGTGGTCACAGTATGTAGTGATAGACGGTAAATCATCAAGTAGAACAGAAGTGATATCTGGCATTCTGCAAGGTAGTGCTGTTCCTGATTTACATAAATGATCTAGGTGATAATCTGAGCAGCCCCCTTTGATTGTTTGCAGATGATGGTGTAATTTACAAAAATTTACAAAAATTACAAAATGATCTAGAGACAATTTCTGTACGACGCGAAAAGTGGCAATTGGCAATAAACAAACAAAAGTGCGAGGTCATCCACATGGGTACTAAAAGAAATCTGATAAATTTTGGGTATACGATAAATCGCACAAATCTAAGGGCTGTCAGTTTGACTAAATACCTAGGAATTAACAATTACAAGCAACTTAAATTGGAAAGAGCACATAGATAATATTCTGGGGTAGGCGAAACAAAGACTGTGCTTTGTTGGCAGAACACTTAGAAGATGTGACAAACCTACTAAAGAGACAGCCTACATTACACTTGTCCATCCTCTACTGGAATATTACTGTGTGATGTGGGATCCTTACCAGGTAGGATTGACGGAGGACATAGAAAAAGTGCAAAGACGGGCAGCCCATTTCGTGTTATCGTGCAATAGGGGTGAGGGTGTCACTGATATGATACACGAGTTGGGATGGCAGTCACTGAAACAAAGGCAGTTTTCTTTGCGGCGAGATCTATTTATGAAATTTCAATCACCAAGTTTCTCTTTCAAATGCATAAATATTTTGTTGACACGCACCTACGTAGGGAGAAATGAACATCAAATAAAATAAGAGAAATCAGAGCTTGAACGGAAAGATTTAGGTGTTCCTTTTTCCCACTTTCCATTTGAGAGTGGAATGGCAGAGAAGTAGTATGAAAATGGTTCGATGAACCCTCTGCCAGGCACTTAAGTGTGAATTGTAGAGTAACCATGTAGATGTAGATGTAGAAGTTCTGGACACTGAAGGGTTTGAAAAAAGACATTGGTCTCATGACTACTGTGGGTCTGGGGAAAATGCTTAATAAATTCAAAAAGATGGGTTCGTTTGGTGTGCAACCTGGTAGAGGGAGGAAATGAATTGATTTAACATCAGTGGAAGCAGTGGCCACAGCAATGCAGGAGGAGACAAGTGGTGGTGTCCAAACATGTAGTGCACGGAGAATTGCCCAAACATTAGACATACCTGAGAGCACGGTGCGTAGAATCCTATGAAACATCCTTCTTTGCTATCCATTCAAAATTACCCAAGTACATGAGTTGCTTCCTATTGACCCTGCCAGCAAGAGAGACTTTTGCTATAGAATTTCTTACTCACATGGAAGTGGACAAGAAGATTTTGTGGACAGACGAAGGTCACATCCATTTGACAGGATATGTCAATACACAGAATTGTCAAATATGGGCAATAAAAAAATCTACATGCAAATCAACCAGTACCACATCATGCGGAAAAGGTAAAGGTCACAGTGTGGTGCAGGTTTATGGCATCATTTACCATAGGGCCATATTTTTTCGAAGAGCCAGGTGCTTCCAGTACTGTTACCTGTCCTGTTGCTGGTAAGAGCTATGAGTGTTGTTTGCACGACCACATCATTCCAGCTCTCCAACAGCATGGATGTGTGGATGGGACCATTTTTGTGCAAGATCATGCACCTCCGCACATTGCAGATCCAGTTAAGCAGCTGCTGAAGTGCCATTTCGGAAATGCTAGTGCCATTTTGGAAATGCTAGCATTATCAGCCACCATTTCCCTACAGTCTGGCTGTCCCAGTCACCTGATCTTAATCCATGTGACTTCTGGCTGTGGGGTATCTGAAAGATGCTTTCAGTGTTCTGATTGCAAACTTAGCTGCATTGAAGGCACACATTGTGCAACACATTCTGAATGTGACCTCAGAAATACTTTGATCAGTTGCGGAACATGCTGTTTCTCGATTTCAACTTGTTGCAGAAAACAGTGGACACCATACTGAACGTGTATTGTGCCATTCACACAGAAATTAATAATCAGATTTGATTTTGATTGATGCTTTTTAAGTGGTTTTTGGACTCAGGACAATTGAAAACTGATGTGATTGATGCTTTTTACACAGTTTTTGGCCTCAGGAAAATTAAAAACCGATGTGGTTGATGCTTTTTATGCAGTTTTTGGCCTCAGCACAATTAAAAACCGATGTGATTGATGCTTTTTATGCAGTTTTTGGCCTCAGGACAATTAAAAACTGATGCAAGGATGCTTTTTATGCAGTTTTTGGCCTCAGGACAATTAAAAACCGATGTGGTTGATGCTTTTTATGCAGTTTTTGGCCTCAGCACAATTAAAAACCGATGTGATTGATGCTTTTTATGCAGTTTTTGGCCTCAGGACAATTAAAAACTGATGCAAGGATGCTTTTTGTGCAGTTTTTGGCCTCAGGACAATTAAAAACCGATGTTCCCATCCAATGTGATATGACCTTGCCGTGGTAGATAGGCTTACATAACTAACATTATCACACCTGTACACCCATGCACACTGAGTAGTACAGTTTGTTTAACGTCAGATGTACACCTTAGGCATTGTTGTAGGATTCATTTGTCATTTGTAGTGATCACTATTAAAGTATGATGCTTACAGCACCATCTATTGCTACATTTTGTAACTATTTATTTTTCTTCTGCCATACGTTTTCCCCCTTCTCCGATAATATTCCATTGCAATTTGACATCATTCTGACCAGTGGTGTTATTTCTACAGTGGTTTGAAAGCTTAACTTTAATTATAATCACTCTGCTTGTTCACATGGCCAGTGTCATTTTGAATAAAATAATTTTGAAAATTAGGTCACATCATTATAACCTCCCTAAAGATGAACACTGCAAGATCAGTCGAAATACTGACTGTTTCGTTGCTAATAGGGATGCAATCTAATTTCAAAACTTATCTGGAATAGCCCTGACCCAAGAGGTAAAGGAGGTAGTTGTCAGTGTAAGATTATTTACATAGAAATGGGATCATTATGACTTGCCTTTTGTGCCCTTGGTTTGCTTCTGGGCATTAGCTGAAAATCAGTTTGCTCATTCTCCTGAATTGTGAGCTACTGCAGTTGCTCTTATAATAAAGGTCACCTAGTCTTCAAAGCAAGTTGCCTCAGACCCATTTTTTCACCCTTTAAATGTTTGACAAATATATAATTTACATTTAAAACTTATCCAGTGTACAGAGTGATCCATGTATTTCTGGGGAAACTGCCAGATGTCAGCAGTTTCATGATACAATATTTTGGCAAAGCATCCTCTGGCCATTTTCAGAAGTGTGCTGATGAATGTATACCATAGTCCCCTATTTAATAACCTACTGGCACAACAAGCAACAGTTAATTGTGTTTGGACCTCCTATTCTAAACTAAGTAGGTACAAAGTTCATTTCGAATTAATGTGTATTAATTTCATTAAGTGAGCCTAACACACTTCATTTAAGAAGGAAGGTGAACTTGACTGGCACTGCAGATGGAGTCAGCTCTGTCTTGTTATGAACCAGCACTGAAGATCTTGAGTTTCCTTTCCATATGATTAATATAATTGCAATGGAGGATCAAGTGACAGTAAGATATGGGAACCAGAAAACCTGACAAGTGAACAGAGACAGGAATTAACAGACATACTTCAGCAATATTCCACTGTGTTTGAGGGAAAGCCAGGTATTACCCATTGTTATACATGTCATTTAGATATCTTTCCCAGCCAAACATATTGCCACAGATTTTAACCTGTGCCTTGGTCCCAAAGAAGAGCAATAGATGAAGAAATCAACCGGATGACTGAATGGCATCTAATAGATACATCCAATAGTCCCTACTACAGTCTGCTTCTCATGATCCAAAGCCAGGAAGAAAAGTTAGATTTTAAAAGATACTGTACATGAATAACAGATTGTCTTTATCCAACAATATATGTATATGTGAGTATGTAGACATGGATATAGTAGAGGGAAACATTCCACGTGGGAAAAATATATCTAAAAACAAAGATGATGTGACTTACCAAACGAAAGCGCTGGCAGGTCGATAGACACGCAAACAAACACAAACATACACACAAAATTTAAGCTTTCGCAACCAATGGTTGCTTCATCAGGAAAGAGGGAAGGAGAGGGAAAGACGAAAGGATGTGGGTTTTAAGGGAGAGGGTAAGGAGTCTTTCCAATCCCGGGAGTGGAAAGACTTAACTTAGGGGGAAAAAGGGACAGGTATACACTCGCACACACACCCATATCCAACCGCAATTACACAGACACAAGCAGACATTTGTCGAATAATGAGTATGTAGACAGTGTGAATTCTGTAGAGTGTAATATGTATGGAAAGAAGAAAGATGGACTTGATCTAATGATCATTCAGTTAGAATAATGTTTTAATTCTGTTAATTATCCGATACTTGTGAGAACCTGTGGACCTGGTCACAGTGATCATTACTTTGTTTTTAAGCTGTGAAGCATAAAATAAGTTATGTCTGATGTTAGTGGAAAGTTTTATCCACAGAAAATTTCTAAGATTTCATTTCCATGTGTGATTAAGTATATGTGTATAACACGTTAAGGTGTTAATATTGATTTCCAACAGACTACCCTTAGTGAGGAAGAAATGTACTTCTATAAGAAATGTATTTCTATATTATGTATGAATTATCATAATTTTTTCCAGGATCATATAAAATCATTTTAAATGTTTCTGATTATTTTATTACCATTAGGAAGTGTTACTCAGTAAATATAATTGTTTCATTTCAAAACTTTTGAGCATACTAGTTCAGATTACTACATATTGAGCACATTTCCGTGATAAGTCAAATTTTGAAGTTTGAGTTAGTTCACTACAGTAGGAGTAGTTTTATTTTGGGATAGGTAATTTGGAGTCTTCCCTGGCAGTTGTGTACCATAAGCCAACACAGGAGAGAAGGATGTTCCAAGTTCTTGTAGGATACCTCGCACAATGATTAACAGTCTTTCACTGCTTCTATTGAATAACTGATGAATGTCTTGGTGAAGCTGCACTTCACTGAATTACCTTGTCCAAATCAATCACACTCAGAACAGCTGTGCAATGATTTACTCAGATAATTGGTTTGTACTAACCCCTTTTATTTCAGCTTTGTTCCAATGAGTTTATCTGAAAATTTACATTTTCACACTATCCCCTTGGGCATCTGGTGTACAAGCCCCTTTTACCTTTCATCCCAATGACTATCCTTATTCTAGTTATCCAATTCCTTGGCCAAGGTCCTATGGTCGACCATGGCTAACCCCTCAAGATTCATCACCACCTACCTTCTGGTATCTAGCATACAAGGTCTGTTCAAAAAATTCCAAATCATTCATAATTTCCCATCAATGGTGTGTTGGAGCAAAATACAGTTGATATCACTGCATATGTCTGTGTATAATGTGTAACTGCCATAAGTTTCATTCTTGTATGTCTGTTAGTTATTGTTCAGTGCTGTAGTGAGTAGAACGTTGTGTTGCACAGTTTGCAAATTTTGAAATGGCAGAGTTAGAGGAGCAAAATGTCTGCATTAAATTTTGCATGAAACTTAAGAAAACCTTTACAGAGACACCAAATAATGCAGGAGGCCCATAGTGATGTATGCTTAAGCCACACACAGTGTTATAAATGGTTCACATTGTTTAAGAATGGCCAGACAGAAGTTAAAGATGACCCTCATTCAGGATGCCCTTTGACATCTACCGATTGATGCCCATGTCAGGAACACCAATGAAATTGACCATGCCAATAGAAGATTGACTGTCTGAGAGATTGCATAAGAATGTTGTAGTTCAGTTGGATCAAGTCATAAAATCCTGACACAGCATCTTGGAATGCATTGTGTTGCTGGCAATTGCATCCCACAGCTCATGAGTGAAGACAAGGAAGACCTTTACCTCGCAATCTGTGAAGAGCCTCAGATTGCACAAACGACAACAAGATGTTGCTTAAGAACTGGTGATGAGATGTGGGTCTACAGTTATGATGTTGAGAACAAGGCTTATGTCCTCCAAGAACCAAATCAGTTTAGGTCAAATGTCAAAGCCATGCTAATAATTTTCATTGACTTTGAAGGATTAGTTCATCATGAATTTGTGCCAAAAGGACAAACTGTTAATTGACTGTACTATCAAGATGTGTTGTGATGCTTGCAAGAAAATGTGAGAAGGAAATGGCCTGAAATCTGGTGAGACAATTCATGGTTCTTGCATCATGACTATATACCCACACATTCATCCCTGTTGGTGCATGACCATTGCACAAAAAACGAAATCACACTGCTGCCTCATCCTCTGCACACTCCATATCTGACCCCTCTAGACTTTTTCTTCTCAGCTGCAGCAACACTTAACACTGAACAAATTGTGCTCGACTTAGGAAAAGGACTGAATGTTTCACTGTAATCTACACCATGTTGTTGTTATTGTGGTCTTCAGTCCTGAGACTGGTTTGATGCAGCTCCCCATGCTACTCTATCCTGTGCAAGCTTCTTCATCTCCCAGTACTTACTGCAACCTACGTCCTTCTGAATCTGCTTAGTGTATTCATCTCTTGGTCTCCCTCTACGATTTTTACCCTCCACACTGCCCTCCAATGCTAAATTTGTGATTAGTTGATGCCTCAGAATATGTCCTACCAACCGGTCCCTTCTTCTTGTCAAGTTGTGCCACAAACTCCTCTTCTCCCCAATTCCATTCAATACCTCCTCATTAGTTATGTGATCTACCCACCTAATCTTCAGCATTCTTCTGTAGCACCACATTTCGAAAGCTTCTATTCTCTTCTTGTCCAAACTATTTATCGTCCATGTTTCACTTCCATACATGGCTACACTCCATACAAATACTTTGAGAAACGACTTCCTGACACTTAAATCTATACTCGATGTTAACAAATTTCTTTTCTTCAGAAACACTTTTCTTGCCATTGCCAGTCTACATTTTATATCCTCTCTACTTCGGCCATCATTGCCCATATCATTGATTAAAACCTTTGACAACAAGCATTGCTTTAGATTTCCCAATACTTACATCAGGATTAGTCTTTACACAAAAAACCCACTTACATGGTATAGCTCTTGCACCTTCTGGTAGAGTATTCAGTTGCCATGCTTGATTATCTTGTAATGACTTCATTTAATTTCTCATAACTTCCTTCCAGTGTACGCTTTGTGTAATGTTTACAGCTTCTTCTTATGATGCTGGGTCTTCATTTATTTGATTTACCATCTCTTCAGTGAACATCACAAAGTCTTTCAGTCATGAGGGTTTCACTAATGTTGACTGGTTTCACAGCCGATGATGAGGATAAGCAAGGAGTTCCTCTTCTCTGGTATCAGCAATTCTCTTCAGTCTCCGATTCTGCAGACTCTTCTTTGCTGGGGCTTGCTTCATCTTCTTCTTGGGCTGCATACTTTCTCTGATTGTTTTGCTCAATGTCCTGCAATGGTAACTTGACTTATGCTTCACAACTTTCAGGCCTTTCGTTGAAGATTATATCTTTGCTGAGAATGACTTTGTTTTCTTGTTTTACCCAAATTCTATAACACTCATCTCTGTCATAGCCCACAAGATAACCCTCGATAGCTTTCTTATCCATCTTTTGTCTTTTTTGAACTGGGATGTGTGGTGATAGCATTCAGTGCCTATTGTATGTAAATGTTTTTTCTTGGCTTCTTACCAAAACACAACTCAAAAGGGCTAATTCGTTCCACAGATGATTTTCCAGTTCAATTTAAAATGTACACTGATGCTGCAACCGATGCTACCCACATGGCTGCTGGGAAATTAGCTTCCTTATTCGAATACTTGCAGGTCCTTGCCATTTTAAGTGTAGTTTTCATCTCATGCACACTTCCACCAATTTGCTGTGGAGTGTAGGGTGCTGTCAGTCTCTGAGCAACACCTTCTGCATGCAGTATGTCCTGAATTTCCTTATTATCAAATTCTCCACCATTGTCACTAATCAACTCTTTGACATGTGGCCCAACATCTTTGAATGTTGAAGAACAAATTTTAAGGCATCCTTAATTTCTAGTTTTTGTGTTACGGTATGGGAATATCTAAATTTTGTATAGTTATCTTTGAACACAACCACATATTACTTCTTTTGAAATGATTCACTAAAAGATTGACAGACATCAGCTGACATCAATTCCCCTGGCTTGGTTGTCTCTTCTTTCTGACTGAATGGTAAACAATGTGCTTTGCCATAAATTCAGAGCTCATAAAATGTCTTTTTCAAAGAAATGCCTATGCCTAATTCCCATTCTAACTTAACTCTGACATGGTGTTTGTCCTGATGTCCCCATGTTTCATGCTACAGCTGCAATAATGAAGTCTCTTCTACAACATTTACCACAGCAACTTCCTTGGTCAAATTTTGATTAATGTCTGCTTTGTACAAAGTTCCATATGGCTCCGAGGTTCCTTGTAACACTACTTTGTCACCAATTTTAAACCAAAACTCCCCTTTTGATGACTTAAATTCACTATTGATACACTCCTGGAAATGGAAAAAAGAACACATTGACACCGGTGTGTCAGACCCACCATACTTGCTCCGGACACTGCGAGAGGGCTGTACAAGCAATGATCACACGCACGGCACAGCGGACACACCAGGAACCGCGGTGTTGGCCGTCGAATGGCGCTAGCTGCGCAGCATTTGTGCACCGCTGCCGTCAGTGTCAGCCAGTTTGCCGTGGCATACGGAGCTCCATCGCAGTCTTTAACACTGGTAGCATGCCGCGACAGCGTGGACGTGAACCGTATGTGCAGTTGACGGACTTTGAGCGAGGGCGTATAGTGGGCATGCGGGAGGCCGGGTGGACGTACCGCCGAATTGCTCAACACGTGGGGCATGAGGTCTCCACAGTACATTGATGTTGTCGCCAGTGGTCGGCGGAAGGTGCACGTGCCCGTCGACCTGGGACCGGACCGCAGCAACGCACGGATGCACGCCAAGACCGTAGGACCTACGCAGTGCCGTAGGGGACCGCACCGCCACTTCCCAGCAAATTAGGGACTCTGTTGCTCCTGGGGTATCGGCGAGGACCATTCGCAACTGTCTCCTTGAAGCGGGGCTACGGTCCCGCACACCGTTAGGCCGTCTTCCGCTCATGCCCCAACATCGTGCAGCCCGCCTCCAGTGGTGTCGCGACAGGCGTGAATGGAGGGACGAATGGAGACGTGTCGTCTTCAGCGATGAGAGTCGCTTCTGCCTTGGTGCCAATGATGGTCGTATGCGTGTTTGGCGCCGTGCAGGTGAGCGCCACAATCAGGACTGCATACGACCGAGGCACACAGGGCCAACACCCGGCATCATGGTGTGGGGAGAGATCTCCTACACTGGCCGTACACCACTGGTGATCGTCGAGGGGACACTGAATAGTGCACAGTACATCCAAACCGTCATCGAACCCATCGTTCTACCATTCCTAGACCGGCAAGGGAACTTGCTGTTCCAACAGGACAATGCACGTCCGCATGTATCCCGTGCCACCCAACATGCTCTAGAAGGTGTAAGTCAACTACCCTGGCCAGCAAGATCTCTGGATCTGTCCCCCATTGAGCATGTTTGGGACTGGATGAAGCGTCGTCTCACGCGGTCTGCACGTCCAGCACGAACGCTGGCCCAACTGAGGCGCCAGGTGGAAATGGCATGGCAAGCCGTTCCACAGGACTACATCCAGCATCTCTACGATCGTCTCCATGGGAGAATAGCAGCCTGCATTGCTGCGAAAGGTGGATATACACTGTACTAGTGCCGACATTGTGCATGCTCTGTTGCCTGTGTCTATGTGCCTGTGGTTCTGTCAGTGTGATCATGTGATGTATCTGACCCCAGGAATGTGTCAATAAAGTTTCCCCTTCCTGGGACAATGAATTCACGGTGTTCTTATTTCAATTTCCAGGAGTGTATTTCTGTCATCAGCAGCCAACACTGAAACAAGTTTCTATATAGCTGTGGAACATATAACGAATCCAACAACGTAATGTCCTGACCATCAGTCAGTGACGATAAACTAATTTTGCGTTTTCCCACTGCCATTAGGGTTTTTTTTTTCCTGCCACCTTTACACCACATGGAGTGCCAAATTTTAAAAAGACTGTAAAGTAGTTTGAAGGGTTGGTTACTTGCCTTGTAGCTCCATTGTCGACTGACCATTTTGCTGAATCTTCTTCAACTGAATAGGCCTCTTCACACACAGACATCAACACAGCACTATAGTGGCCAGCATGAAAGTATAGCCCTCAAGGTCACGTATGCTGCCTGCCGCCAGCAGGGGCTATGGGCTGTGATTCGCCCGCCTCTCAGCTTTGTTGCCATGTAGGTACCGTTAGCGGTGCAGTAGGTCAGAGCAGCTGAAAGCTCAGTGTTACAGTGCTATTTTGAGTGTTCACATCTGATCTTAGTGTCTTACTGTCTTAAGAAAGGTGCTTTGACATGTGTTCGGTGGTGAACAACAATGCAGGAGCAATGGCCTACTTGTAGTACTCCTCTGGTTGGTGTGCGTAAAGGGCGGAAAGACATTCGTAAACAATCAAAAATTATCATATCGAATGTGCTCAAGTTTTTTACTGATCTGACTGACAATGAAGAAGCAAGGAATAACTTAAATTTTGCACAAATTCATGAAGTTACTGCTAAAGCATGTGGTGTTTCCAAGTTAACTGTAGGCAATATTAGCAAATCTGTGTCATTGGCAGAATCTCCAGACATGAATGAGTGTTTCAATTCTCCAAGAAAGGGATACAAATGTGAACGGAAATCAACCGACTTTGATGATTTTAACAAAGAGCTCATGTGTAGAACTGTACTTGGCTATTGCAACAAAGGTGAGTATCCAACGGCTAAAAAAGACACAGAGCCAAAAGATCCATCATTTTAGGTAAGTGTCGTCTATGTAAAAAGCTGACTTGATCTAAATGTTTGTCTATTCATTTCAGTTATAGAGGACATACTGCGAATGTTTTTCCCTTACAGTAGACGTCTCATAAATTTATCACAAGTGGTGGCGATTAGTTTATTCCACAGTAACTGTCAATTAAAATAAGATTGTCAATTCTGCATTAATTAATTGACATCAGTTTTTCCTAAATACTTGTATCGAATGTCTTTACATTTGTATATAATCTTACTGCATTCGGTTTACTTGTACATTCAAAATTTAACTCCTTCTTTTCATAGAAGGATTTACTGGCTGTTTTGTAGTAAGGGTAATGCAGTTCATAAAATGGCAAAACATTGTGGTGTTTCTGTATTGACTGTATATATAAACAGTGCAGTAACATCTGATAAGTCCCAGCACTTATTCTGATTCTCTGAGAAGAGCATAGAAATCTATGATATTTGATGCCTTTTACAAAAAGGTTCAAATGGCTCTGAGCACTATGGGACTTAACATCTATGGTCATCAGTCCCCTAGAACTTAGAACTACTTAAACTTAACTAACCTAAGGACAGCACACAACACCCAGCCATCACGAGGTAGAGAAAATCCCTGACCCCGCCGGGAATCGAACCCGGGAACCCGGGCGTGGGAAGCGAGAACGCTACCGCATGACCACGAGATGCGGGCTTTACAAAAAGGTAGAAGGTAGAATTGTATTACTTTAGTGTGTCAGAGGATGGTATCCGATGGCCAGAGAAATACAGGGTAATGTCCGTGATAAATTCAATGCACTGTTTTCTCTGCCCACTTGGTTTTTAATTCAGAAACTATAATGATGGACAAAATTTGTAACATAAGACAGGGACATTGCAGTAGTAAGAACAAGGTTTTTGTGTACCAAGCATGTATTGCATGCTGAGAGTAATAGACTTACAGCAAATTTGATAAAACTAGGGTTCCACAAAACCTTTCGAACAAATATTTTGCTCAACTTCAGTGAAAATACTGGCTTCAAAATAACTGGTCCTTGGTTGAATCCTCAAACTGTTGTTTTAAAGTATCCCATGTGTCACTGGCAGTTTCCTTGCCCATAACTTTTTGATACACTTATCGGTAATTGCACTAGTTATAGTGCACTTTGCGTAACTGATGCCTTTCGATACAATTCTCACTGTTCTTTGTGCTTTTTAACTTCTATGTCTGTTGTGCCATCTTCTAGTGGTTTGGGCTTCACTAATTTCTTAACAATGGCATCCAACGCACCTTCATGATAATCCAGCAAGTCTCTTATTTTCCTTTTCCTTATTGGCCAATCCACTTCTCCAGTTAGTGGCTTAATATTTTTTTACATATCCATTTCTGTGGAACTTTATCTCAGAATAAACTGTATGGCCTAAAAGTTAGTTCTGAATGCAGATGTTTTAACCTAAAACTAAGCTCTCTATGTTTCTAATATCGAAACTCAGTGGCCTGTACTTTACTCAAAACTCAGCTGGCGAAACTTTAGCCTCAAATTCTGACTACTGTATTTGCTGGTGGGCAAAAAATCATTCATTTTAATGCTTACTTGCACTAATGCAGTTCAGAGGAAGGTTTCACAACACAATTTTCACTGAAAGAATGTGCTGTTGTATTTTCACTGACTTCTTGTCACTGTTTCAAGTCATTAATTAACTTCTTGAGGCACTTAAATGAAACTGGGCCCATAAGCTGTTACATTTATGATAGTTTTAGTTTGAAAGAAGAGATTGCACTGTGTGTATTTTATGTTTTATTTCAAATTTGTAAACCACATGTTCAAACACTAAGACACAAAGACACCCAGTAAAGTTTACATTGCTCAGTTCACCAAAGAATCTACGGCAGTAGTACTGCAACCTCACTTTGACACTTAACTAAATACAAATGAAGGTAACTGCAAGAATGCCAACAGTTTCTCATGTCTTTTGGTACAAATTTCAACAGCATAACTCCTCATCCTCACTGAATACTAATTGCCCAGGGAGGTGCCCCTCCCTTTTTATGTGCTATGATTCTCTTGCCTTTTTGAAGTCAGTGTTCCAAAGAATTTCTGTTCTCAGGTGCTCTTGCACAGTCCTAGATGTTCTATACAACATACAATCATGCAGGCAGCAGCTATCATGTGAGTGGATTGCCATAAACTGTTTTGTTTGTTTCTGAATTCAGATTATGTGCTTCCAAGATTTTAATGATTTTAAAGAAAGATGTGTATCATAATATAAAATTTCTATGCGGATTGAGAAAGATAGTTTTTGTCATGTTTAGATACCTACAATAGAAGCTGCAGTATGCTTTAGAACATGTTAGTTTAGCTCACTATCACTTTTGGTTTCTTGGTAAGATTGTTATAAATGTACAATTAATACAGAATTATGTGATGAGTTGTTTTCAGTGTTTTTTATATGAGTATGTGCAAAACAACCTTGAATGGGCTTCAGCAAATAGCTTCTCATCCTCATTCAACAACAACAACAACAAGATGCAGTGTTTGCAGATGGTGAGATATGTTGAATGATGAAGTGAGGACAAAAACTGCTGTATTGATTCTTTAAGAAATTCTGCATAAGCCAGAAAACAAACTATATTTTTTAAAAAGTAATTAGGAAACTTAGGAATGAAAAGAAGGTACATATTTTTTTAAATATCTCCACTTTGCATACTGTACACTATACGAGCATTTAGGTACCGAAACAAAAATCTGAGTACAGCTGACTATGGAACATCTAAGGTGAAAATTCATATCAGTTGACACACAATGAAGGGCAAATCTGCTGATCTGGAAAGGATGTCCCAGATGGGAGCTACTTATTCCTTCAAACTGGAGTAGATTTGGCATAAAATATTTTGAATTGTGTGAAAGTTATTCTTATGTATATACATATATTGGATAAATAAAAATTTTCTTACCAATGGCAAGAAGAGAACGCACATATAAAAGGTCAAGCTTTCAGAGCCAGAGGCTCCATCTTCTGGCGGTAGGGCTGAAAGGGAAGGAAGAGAAGTAAAGAAAAAGGACTGGAGAGGTTTAGGAAAAGAGGCAGAGTATGAAAAAGTTTCTCAGAACCCCAGGGGAGACATACCGGACAGGATGAGAAGGTAAGGTTGATTGTTGGGGACTCCACCAGATGAATTTGAAAACCTGAGGGCTTAATGGTGGAAGATAGGGTAATATGTAAGACAAATATTACAGCTAAACATCAGTCTTGAATTAATAAGAATGAAAAGCTAAGGGCACTGTATGTAATAGAGGTGGGAGGGTGACAGCGAAAAGTAGACAGGTCAGAAAATGAAAGATGTAGAAAACTAAAATAGAATGAAGAAAGGAATAGTTATTGTGAAGAAATGCTGAGACCAAAGAAATTAATGTACATTCAAGCCAGGTGGGTGGAGAGAAACAAAGACCTGTTGTAGTACCAGTTCCCACCTGCAGAGTTTTGAGAGACTAGGTCTGGCTCTGTACCAGGATATTGTGTGCTGCCAGTGTACACCGTCTGCCTATGCCCATTCATTGTAACTCATAACTAGCTGGTAGTTATGTCAATGTAAAAGTACTTACATAACAGTTGGTGTAAGATGTGTCATTTCACAACTGGCTCTCCCTTTCAATAGTGGTAGTATGTCTCACTTTCAGTCCTAAACCTGCATTTAATCCTGCTGCTTTGGCAAAGGGTCTTCTTTCCTTAGCATGAAATATCAACTGGAAATATCACTTTGCAGCCCAGTCCCAAAACCTTTCCAACAGCAAACCTGACACTGAATCCTGCCTTGAACAGTTTCGACCATGAGCCAAACTTGATCCACCACCACTCTCTCAAAATTATCCTTGTAAGCCTTCCAAGAGTTCCTCACAGCCAGCATTGCTTCACAACTATTCCACAGGTCCCTTCAAAATGACACTAACCTGCCATCTGCAGAACTCCAGGCTCTTCGTTCCCTAAAGCTGATGACTTCATCATTATCCTCTCAACAGGCAAGGATCTACCACTGTGGTACATGACTCATAGGAATATGTAAGTGAAGGTGCGGCAGCTGTCTGACACCTCTACATACAGTGTCTGCCTTCAAGATACCATCCCTGTGATTCAAACTGACCTGCAGTCCCTCCTTAAAAACTGAGATCCCTCACAACAGTGAACACCCCAATCCATAGAACTTCCTACCCCACGCAAACCATGCACCCCCACCTTTTACCTCCGTCCTAAGACCCACAGGCGCAGTCATCCTGGCTGTCCCATAGTTGCTGGCTTCAAAGCACCAACTGAATGTGTATCTGCCTTACTTGATCAACACCTGCAACACATAATACAAAAACTTCCCTTCTGTATCAAGGACACCAGCCATTCCATAGTCTGTCTTAAATTGAAGCCCGTCCCACTCCTTCTAACCATCTTGCTTGCCATCATTGATGCCACCTCCCTCTACACCGACATCTTCCATGTACATTTTCTGCCTGCTGCTGAACATTTTCTCAATCAGCACCCACCTCATTCCAAACCTATGACATCCTTTCTGCTCACCTTAATCAACTTTATACTTACCAACAACTACTTAACCTTTGAAGGGCAGACTTACAAACAGATCAGGGGTACAGCCATGGAAACTATAAAGGCTCCTCCCTATACCAATCATTCTTTCATGGGGCGATCCATAAGCCTTCAGCCCCTGGTCTGGTTTACATACAGTGACATTTTTGCTACATGGACTAATGGTGAGAATGAATTGTTAAAATTATTGGAATCTCTGAATACATTCTCCCAGTTCAGTTTCACATGGTCCTATTCTGAATCCCTTGCCACATTCCTTGATGTTGATCTCATCCTCCCCAAGGGCCAGCTTCACACTTCTGCTCACATTAAACCTATTAGCAAACAACGTTACTTACATTTTGACAGTTGCCGTCCTTTCCATATCAAATGTTCCCACCCATACGGCCTTGGCATTCAAGGCAAACGTATTTGTTCAGATCCAAACTCCTTATGGCATTACACCACCATTCTCACCTCAGCCTTCACTGGTCATAATTACCCCACCAGCCTAGTTCAAAAGCAGATTTTCTGGTCCATCGCATCCAAACCTGGTGCTGTTGATCCCTCAAAAAAAAAAAAAAAAAAAAAAAAAAAAAAAAAAAAAAAAAAAAAAAAAAAAAAAAAAAAAAAAAAACCACCACTTGTCACTCAGTATTATGCTGGTCCTGAAAGTATTAACCAACTCCTACTACAAGGCTTAAAATTCCTAAAGTCACACCCTGAAATAAGGTCCACCACATCTAGAACAGCTTTTCGTTGCCCTGTTAATCACCATATTATCCTTGTCAGACCCTATGCTGCACCCATCACCCTACCCTAAGGCTCCCATCCCTGTGACCATTCCTGCTGCAAGACTTGCCCTATGCACCCTCCTACCACCACTTATACCAGCCCTGTAACTGGAAAAACCTACCACCAAAGGGAGAGACACCTGTGATATAACACATCTTATATCAGCTGTTACGTAAGCACTGTTCAACCTTTTACATCAGCATGATTACCACCAAATTATCAATTAGGATGAGTGGGCATAGGCAGAGGGTGTATACTGGCAACAAACAATATCCTGTTGCAGAGCATGCACAACATTATAGTCATGACCTCGGGACCTGTTTCAGCACATGTGCCATCTGTATAGATTAGATAAGATTAGATTAGATTAATACTTGTTCCATAGATCATGAATACGACACTTCGTAATGATGTAGAGCGTGTCAGGTTAATAAAAGATGTCTGTACAAGATATTACATTACACAAAATATCGCATGACACTAATGTTTAAGTTGTTGTTTTCCCTTAATTTATATCTAAAAATTCAGCCAATGAGTAGAAGGAGTTGTCATTTAGAAATTCTTTTAATTTATTTTTAAATGTTAGTTGGCTGTCTGTCAGGCTTTTGATGCTGTTTGGTAGGTGATCAAAGACTTTTGTGGCAGCATAATTTACCCCTTTCTGTGCCAAAGTCAGATTTAACCCTGCGTAGTGAAGATCATCCTTTCTCCTGGTGTTATAGCTATGCACACTGCTATTACTTTTGAACTGGATTGGATTATTAACAACAAATTTCATAAGTGAATATATATACTGTGAGGTTACTGTGAGGGTCCCTAGATCCTTAAATAGATGTCTGCAGGATGACCGTGGGTGGGCTCCAGCAATTATTCTGATTACACGTTTTTGAGCAATCAATACTTTTCTACTCAATGATGAATTATCCCAGAATATGATGCCATACGAAAGCAGTGAATGAAAGCAGGCATAGTAAGCTAATGCACTGAGATTCTTATCACCAAAATTTGCAATAACCCTAATAGCATATGTAGCTGAACTCAGACGTTTCAGCAGACCATGAATGCGTTGCTTCCAGTTTAACCTCTCATCAATGGACACACCTAAAAATTTTGAAAATTCTACCTTAGCTACAGACTTATGTTCAAAGTCTATATTTATTACTGGAGTTGTGCCATTTACTGTACGGAACTGTATATACTGTGTTTTATCAAAATTTAAAGAGAGTCCGTTTGCTGAAAACCACTTAATAATTTTGTGAAAAACATCATTTACAATTACATCACTTAGTTCTTGGATTTTGGATGTTATTATTATAATTGTATCATCAGCAAAAAGAACCAACTTTGCATCTTCATCAATGCGGAATGGTAAGTCATTAATATATATCAAGAACAGTAAAGGACCGAAGACCGGACCCTGTGGGACCCTGTACTTGATAGCCCCCCAGTTTGAGGAATCAGCTGTTGTTTTAACATTACATGAACCACTTATTTCAACTTTCTGCATTCTTCCAGTTAAGTATGAATTAAACCATTTGTGCACTGCCCCACTCAAACCATAATGATTTAGCTTATCTAAAAGAATTCCATGATTTACACAATCAAAGGCCTTTGAGAGATCACAAAAAATACCAATGGGTAATGTCCGGTTATTCAGAGAATTTAATATTTGATCAGTGAAAGCGTATATAGCATTTTCTGTTGAAAAGCCTTTCTGAAAACCAAACTGACATTTTGTTAGTACTTTATTTTTACAAATATGGGAGGCTACTCTTGAATACGTTACTTTCTCAAAAATGTTTGATAGAGCTGTCAGAAGAGAGATTGGGCGGTAGTTGTTGACATCTGACGTATCCCCCTTTTTATGCAATCGTTTTACAATGGCATATTTCAGTCTATTGGGGAAAACACCCTGCTCCAAAGAGCTATTACATACGTGGCTGAGAATCGTACTTATCTGTGGGGAACAAGCTTTTAAGTACCTTGCTGGAAATGCCATCAATTCCGTAAGAGCTTTTACTTTTCAGTGAGTTTATTATTTTACTGATCTCAGAGGGAGAGGTTGGTGGAATTACAGTTGTTTCAAACTGCACAGGTATGGCCTCTTCTATTAGTAGCCTTGCCTCTTCTAGTGAAGATCTAGATCCTATTTTCTCCACAACATTTAAAAAATGATAATTGAAAATATTTTCAATTTCTGATTGTTTGTTAGTATGCTTCCCCCGACACCATTTCTTCAAACTCCGCAGGTGGGAACTGGTGCTACAACATGTCCTTGGTTCTAGCCATCCACCTGGCCTGAATTTACATTAATTTATTTGAGCTCAGCATTTATTCATGGTAAGTATTCCCTTCTTGACTCTGGTTTAGTTTTCTACATCTTTCATTTTTGGACCCGGCTATTTTTAGCCATCCCCCTCCCACTTCCATCACATACGACGCACTTAGGTTTTTGCTCTTATTAATTTGTGCACGATGTTTTAGCAGAAATCTCTGTCTTGCATATTACCCTGACTTCCACTTTTATGTGACAGGTTTCAAATCTCATCTGGCCTCTCCTATAATCAGTCTTACCTTCTCATCCTGTCCAGTAAGTCTCTCCTGATCTGGGGTTCTGGATAACTTTTCCAGACTCCACCCATTTTGCTAAACTTCACCATTCTTTTTCTTCCATCCCCCCTCCTTCCCATTATGCCAGAAGAAGGTGCCACTGGCTCTGAAAGCTTGCATACACAGTACATTTTATATGTGTGTTTTTCTGCGGCTGCTCTGTGTGTAGATTTTTTTATCTATTCAATACGTTATATTTTCAAAAATCGATTATTTTCGTTGATATATTAGCCCATGTGGCCATAATTCCTTGTTACCTAGCCCTCTTGCCAGTCTTTGTTGTCATTTATCTTGTTCACACTGTCATCTGTTTTCTACCTAAGGTGCTATTAATTTATTTATCTGTACCACTCAGATTAACCAGTACTGTGCCCCTGCAGCTTTTATAGTACTGATTTCCATGCATGTAGTTGGGCCGATTGTTTATTTATGAATTTGCGTATAACAGTTCCATTGTTATTAAAGAATTTGCTTGTAACAATTTGTTTATGTTTCACTATACTGCAGGGCCTTCTCCCGATCATCTTTTGCCAATTTATTTGGAAATTTTGCAGCTATGTTCTTTCCCACCCTCCACTTACCTTGTCTGTATGTAATTCTTTCAAGTTTTTGTGTGTTTTTCACCAAACTGTTCTGATAAACTTTTACTGCCATCTGCTACAGTACTTCATTTGCCAGGCACTGTAGTTTAGATTTTCTCCGATGACTTCCTCTTTCTGTTTTTGCAGTTTTGAAATTTTTTGTTGCTTTTCATGACTTTCCCTATCAATTTTTTCCAATCTTTTTTTGTGTCACTTTTCTGGCGAGAATTTCTCGTGCACTCGTTACCTCTTGTTAACCCTCGTCTAGCTGGCCGGAGTGGCCGAGCGGTTCTAGGCGCTACAGTCTGGAACTGCGCGACCGCTACGGTCGCAGGTTCGAATCCTGCCTCGGGCATGGATATGTGTGATGTCCTTAGGTTAGTTAGGTTTAAGTAGTCCTAAGTTCTAGGGGACTGATGACCTCAGAAGTTAAGTCCCATAGTGCTCAGAGCCATTTGAACTATTTTTTTAACCCTCGTCTGTACTCAAGACTTTTGCATGGATTTTTCTGAATGTTTTCATTGTTTTTCTTCCATTTTTCTATTTTTTTCCACACTCTGCTTCTCTTTGTTAACACCTCCACCACCTCTAACACCCCAAAACCTCCTCTATCAGCATGATGAATCCCATCAGTTATTACAGTTACTTTTCACAAACATGCTTTTGCACTATCAAAACTAATGTCTCACATTCTGTTTCTTGTAATCTTTTTGTACCTTGGAGTTATCCCCAAAGACCTAACACTAAAAGTCCATGTTTCTAGACTTAATCCTACACTTCACCAGCCTCTTTTACAGTTTCAAATACAGCAATCTCTTACACTTACCCACCTCATCTGTGACCCACATGCCTCATCGACCAATTTTCACTACACCAGACTTCTTTTCTTCTACAAAATCCTGCTGTTATCTGCCCCTCATATTTGCTTGGATGGTATCATCTGCCAAGCAAACTTCAAATTGCAACAACATGTTATACTTCACCTCAGAAAGCTGTCCCACCTTCCCCTAAACAACCTCAACACTGATGTTTCCCTTCCTGTCTCTCTACAGCTCCCTAAACAGCCACACCATCAACCACCACTCCTGTCCTACAAACCGAGCTTGACCAACATCCTTAACATCCCCCCAGCCTCCATCACTACCTTCCAGACTAATAATAAGTCATAATCACAAAATGAGTCACAACAGTACAGTGTTGTCAACCTCTTGTTAAATGCACACTCCCCTCCTGAATTATCTGTGGTATCCACGGGTGTAACTTTCAGACCTAAACCTGCATTTAATGCTGCTGCTTTGGTAAAGGACATTCTTTCCTTCACACGTAATGTCACCTGTACATATTACTTTGCAGCCCAATAACCCTTCCTACAGCAAACCTGACACTGAACTCTGCCTTGTACAGACCATGATCCCATCTTGATCCACCACCATTACCTCAAAATCATCCCTTACAAGCCTTCCAAGAATTCCTGACATCCAGTTTTGCTTCACAACACTTTCTCAGATCTCTACAACATGACCTTAACCTCTCCTCTGCAGAACTCCAGGCTCTTCATTCCCTAAAGCTGATGACTCCCCCGTTATCCTCCCAGCAGGCAAGGTATCTACCACTGCGGTATCTGACTGACAGGAGTATGTAAGTGAAGGTCTGCGCCAGCTATCTGACACCTCTACATACAGCATCTGCCATCAAGATCCAATATCTGTGATTCAAACTGACCTTCAGTCCCTCCTTAACATCTCAGGACCCTCACAAGGACTAACACCTCAATCCATACAACTTTTACCCCATCCAAACCATGCACCCTCACCTTTTACCTTCTTCCTAAGATCTGCAAACTCAGTCATCCTGGCCATCCCATAGTTGCTGGCTTTATTCCTTGAGCAGGTGCGCCAATTTCATAACACGAGCGGGCATGTGGTGTCAAAAGCTGTCATTATGCTTCCAAGGGAAACATGTATGACCTTAATCACAGATTAATTTTATTTATTTAAACAACAATGCAAGAAACTTATATTACATCACTAATTTACTTTTTGATTAAACAAATAGGAAACTTTCATATTATTCTATTGCTGCAGCTGACATATCAATCTATTCCAACACTTTTTTAAGCACATACTGAACAAAAACACGCTTTCATTGCAGTGTAAAAGGAGAAAGGCTCATATGCACTATTTTTACATGTACTTTGCAAACAAAGCTATGGCATGAATTACACCTTATGGAAGTAGATGTGTTTTTCACTTGTCCATATGTCACACTCTGACCTCTTCTCCTGGTGGTAGGCTCCTAGGCTCTTTCAACAGGTTGATCTTTGTATTTCATGAGGAATGTTGCAATGTCGGCAGGAAGTGAAGGAATATTAGCTCTTTCCACTAGTTTGAGGCTTCATAACAGACAGTGCTAAATCTGTCAAGAAAATTCTTCTCTTCTTTTCTGGATTTGTCTCATATGCATGAAAAATTATTTGAGCATTGATTCCTGCTATGTCCATTAGAGCATACAGCCATCTTCTTGTCACCCATGCGATGGAATATGCACCTCCCAGCTGATTGACTTTGTCTACTTTTCCCTTTGCTATATTGTAATCTAAAACTATCTCTGGTTTACCTGTCAATGGTTCCAAAATCGTGTGTACTTGAAAGTAATATAACTGCCTTGTTTTGTTTTAGCACATACAAAACTAACGTCATATCATTCTGAAACCAAATAAAGAGGAGTGGGTAGCTCTACGTTTCCCAGGTAAAAATTCTTGTGGGATTTCGCACTTGTTTCTTCTCAACATGCCGATACATGTTAGTAACTTTTTCAAAAGGGAGTTGGCTAAGGAATAGCTAGTGTACCAATTATCAATTGTAACATTTCTTCCTGAGCCTTCCTACAATATCACAGGAAGAATTAGAAACATCATATGGTCCTTTATGCTGTTTTCCACAATATACTTTAATGTTACTAGTGAAGAATGTTTTAGCAACTGCTAAAACAAAAATCTTTATCCCGTACTTCACTGGTTTGTTCGGGATATACTGAACAAAAAAACAGCAACTCCGGAAAGCTTGCAACTTTTTGTCTACTGTCACAAATTGTCCTACACTATAAGCATTCTTGCAGTTCACAACAAAGGCACCCAATGTTTGCCTTATTGCAGCAAGTTTTCAGTTACTCTTCTTTCTTGCCTTGTCCTCTTGTCGTCAAAATGGATACACCATAAAAGCAACAGAAATCTTCTGTATCTGATCACAGCTCTCATAATCTCCATACCAGTACCATCTGCTGTCCACAGTTCAGTGGCATTTGTGTGATTTGGTTTCTTAGTCCCGATGAGATACAGCAATCCCAACAATACCCTTTCTCTGGAATATTGTACACATTCTTTCTTAGATTGAATGTATCTGTTTGTGTATTTTACAATTTCATCGACATTTGCAGGCTATATATTGTCCATAAAGCCTGTGTTTCACTTCTGACCCCTCTGGCAACATGTGTATGCCGAGGGAATATTTTCACAATGTTCTTTCTTTTTGTTTTCGAAGTCACATTAGGACATATTTTATTCCATTTACATGTTTTGTCCCCACCAGAGGAGAGTGGCTCTTCACAGTCATCATGTGAATCGTGGTCACTTCGTGTGATAAATTCCTCTTCTTCTTCAGAGTCGTCATCATTTTTGTTGTCAGGTACAGAGTTGATCTCTGGATCCTTAGTTCAGTAACCAATCAAGCTCGTTGTCTCTCAGCTTTGATCTTGCCTGCACAGTGATATATCTGTTGTGATGTATTATCTTTCGATTTGATTAAAAAGGAACAAAATAAAAGTGAAGGAAAAATTACTTACATGACCAGGTGCGTGGCGTACTTTTTACGCTAAGGTGACACACTCATGATTTATTTTAAATTATTGTAACTCACGTGAACCTATGATAACACAATTTCTCACTGTGCTTTCTGAAACAATCATGCAGGAATAGGTAGGAGCTTCCTATTGTAAAACAACAATTGAACTGAGCACAACAATGTTATTTGCAGTTGGCGCACTTAATATACAGGCTAGTCCGCTCGAGGGTTGAAGCACCAGCTGAATGTATATCTGCCTTAGTTGGTCAACACTTGCAAAATATAGTACAAAGACTTCCTCCCCATATCAAAGGCACCAACCATTTCCTAGATCCTCTGGAATTCATGCCCATCCTACTCCCACCACCACCCACCTTGCTTGTCACTACTGATGCCACCTCCCTCTTTACCAACGTCCCCCACAAGCATGATCTGTCTGCTCCTGAACATTTCCTCAGTCACAACCCACCTGATTTCAAACCTTTGACATCTGTCCTGCTCATCTTAATCACCTTTATAGTTACCAACAACTACTATGCCAACCTTCCATGGTTTGCTTGTAGGAGGCTTTTCTGAGTCCATACAGCTTCAGATACCAACTGTTACATACACATTGTTTGGCCTTTTGGATCAGCATACCTACCACCAAGTTATCAGTTAGGATGAATGGGCATTGGCAGAGGGTGTGCATTGGCAACACACAATATCCTGTTACAAACTATGCCCTATGACATGACCTCAGTGCCTGTTTCGCTACACATGCCATCTGGTTTTTTCCCCCAGACACCAGCTTCTCACAGCTCCACAGGTGGGAAGTGGTGCTACCATATATCCTTGGTTCTTGCCCCCATCTGGACGGAATTTACATTAATTTCTTTGGTCTCAGCATTTCTTCACAGTAACTATTTCTTTCTTCACTCTTGTTTTAGTTTTCTACATCTTTTATTTTCTGAGCTATTTCTTGTGGTCCCCTCCAACCTCTGTCACATACAGTGCACTTAGCTTTTTGCTGTTATTAACTCTTGCACAATGTTTTAGCATCAATCTCTGTGTTGCTTCTTACCCTGTCTTCCACCTTTACACTCACAGGTTTTCAAGTCTTGTCCAGAGCAGTTCCCACCGATTAGCCTTTCTTTCTTATCCTGTCCAGTAAGTCTCCCCTGACACAGAGTTCTGGGTGACTTTTCCAAGCTCTACCCCTACATCACCAGTCCTTTCCCTTCACCTCCTTCATCCCCTTCAGCCAGAAGGAGCCACTGCCTCCAAAAGCTTGCATACATAATACCTTTCACGCATGCTTCAGTGCATATGTTCATTACATTAAAAAAAGTGATTATAAAAAAGGTAGAATGGAATTTGTGGTTAGTCTTGATGAACAGTTGGGCTGAATTCTGTCTCTTACAAATATGATCTGTTGGGTGTCCACCTAAAACACCAAAACCGACCTGTCTTTTTAGTCAGGTAGGTTTTGGACTTACTGCCAAGTAAATATAGGAAAAAAGTAACAAGGAGATGTGAATTATACACAAGGAGAACCATTAGAAAAAAGATATCTTATTGACATACAGGAAGTTCCTTTCTACAGAGCATCAAGTATTAAAATATCTCACACAGAAAACAATCTGTAATTAAGTGGAAATAAAATATAAACTGACTCCTTCAATTATTTTATTCATTCCCAAACCATTTTAATTTTGGGGCATAATTTAAAATCCACAAAGAAATATTTTCATGAGAGAGAAAAACGTGTGCTTCAAGTCAAAGGGTCATACATATAAAATATCCATTTAAGGGGTTAATTTCTCTGGCTGCCTTTAAAACTTGGGACACTTATCTCCAATTTTCAATGTGATTGAGTCTGCAGCTGTGCTAATTTTTTGAATGATTTCTTGATGCCTTCAGCTGCCATTCTCTTTATTTTATGTATGATTGTACAGTTTCAGCCTTACACCATTTTCATGTGTGTTATGGATCATTTTTTGGTAGTATATTATGCCATGTATGTCTGTGCTGCTATGACTGCATGTAATGCTCCTGAATTAAATTACAAAGGTTTCTCGCTATTTTATGAGCATGTTACTTTTGAGTAGTAGTTGTAGAGCTCTTTATGACGATTACATGCAGTCATAGGAGCGAGGACATACATGGCATAACGTACTACTAAAGAATCATCCATAAATTTCTTGAAAATGGCCTAAGGCCAAAACTGTACAATCATACACAAAATAAAGTGAATGGCAGCTGAACGCATCATAAATAATAATAATAATAATAATAATAATAATAATAATAATTCTCTAAATTTGAGTCCTTTCATGTTCCATGAGGTATATATTGCATTTTCTAATTTGAACCACAGTACATTAATTACATTTATTATGAGATGTTTTTTCTTCTTTAAATGTGATTTTTTGAACACAAGAGAATATGTTTTGAATTTAATTGGTTTAAATTCAATGGTGTAGCTGAAATAAGAGAGATTGGTGAGGTTGGCTACAGTTTTAATGCATAATACAGGGAATAATTTCTCTGTATGTAAAACTTGTTAAGAGATGTACAAATCAACTGCCAGTGAAAGATGACATGCATTTAAACAATAGATGAATTTTTGTACAGAGCATGTGCAGTTACTACACCATCCTTGTAAATCTAATGATACCTTTGATCAGCAACAAGACTTGGCTGAAAAAAGCTATCCGACACTTTTCCTGTCTTTAAGTTGTCTCATTTTCAGCCATGGATAGCAATAGTGGAATTAAATTTTCGAAAACATCCAAAAATTGCACTTTGCATTTTTTATTATGAGTGGTTTCACTCTTCAAATGAACAAGAACTTCAACAGAATATACAGTTTAAAGTTGGTTGACAGTATTAAAGATTGCCTTTACAGTTGGGTGACAGCTCTAAAGATTAATTTGGGTGTTCTATAGCACTTAAACTTATCTTTAAAGTATGGTAATAAATAATGACACTGAGATTGGCACTTGGTGCTGCCAATTTCAGTGTCATCATTTACTACTGTACTTAAAACATACTTTAAATGTAAGTTTAAGTACTATAGTACAGCCAAATTAATATTTAAAGCTGTCAGCAAACTGTAAAGGCAATCTTTAACATTGTCAAACCAACTTCAAACTGTATATTCTGATGATGATGCTCTTGTTCATTTGAAGATTGAAACAGGTCATAATAAAAAATACAAAGTGTGACTTGTGGCTGTTTTCAAAAACTTAGTTGTAACAGTCGCTCCCCCAGCAAACAATGCCTGCTCATGGTAAATAGCAAAATTGTTGCGTCAAATGGCGCTAACTCATGTGGAAAAAATTGGCACATTATAAATGTTATTGAAGGTTCTATCATTCTAGTGAAACACTCAGTAATAAGTGTACCCCTTAGTGTTTGACTTCCTGTTTATAAGTTTAGGGTAAAGAAATAGTGTGACGTCGCGACTTAATGCATTATAACAATTATTGCAGTAAGCTACACTGCAGTGCAGCCTGCAGTGTTGGAGCTGGAGGCTGTGAAGGAGACTGCAAGTTGTGTCCCACCTATGAGTCATATACAGCTGCTGCTACTGCAGCGTGAGAACAGCTCCTGTGTCACTTCGAGCGACTGTATTTTCATGCCACCTATGAACCTAAATAAATGATATTAAATATTATTCAATCATTTTCAAAATTGGTACACTACCTTTCGTTATTCAGGAAAAGATTGTATAAAACTTTCAACACTTTAACTATCATAGTTTCAGAGATAAAGAAATACTAAAAAGTAAAAAACTGACACTTAGGGAACTAAATTCAGTTAGGAAATATGATAGTTTATCTTTTGGTATAATTGGAAAACATAAATCACATGCTCAGTGTGCAGAAATAATTTATTGAGATATTCATATTAAAACATTAATTGTTTCTCGTTTTCGTAATATAAAAATCAGACAAAGTTATTATTTGTGTCTAATATGGTTGTGGGAGTAAATGTGAGTAAATGAGACTGTATATGAGGGGCATTCGTTTAATTTCAGTGTTGCGTTATATACCATCTTAAGTAACCTGCAAGAGTTACACATCCCTGTTGTGGGAAAATGATCTTAGGAGATTTACTCACTTTGCTGATGACATATGTCTAGATGTGATTGCTATTGTGACAGAGCAGCCAGAAAGTCAGCTGGAGTAAAATCAGTACCTAAGGAATATTTCCAGAATTATTGCCTTTTCATTTCCATTTATTAAACATTACTTTAATATTTGTATTTCGGTAAAGGAAACAAAAGAAAAATTCAGAGTAGGTATTAAAATCCATGGAGAAGAAATAAAAACTTTGAGGTTCGCCGATGACATTGTGATTCTGTCAGAGACAGCAAAGGATTTGGAAGAGCAGTTGAATGGAATGGACAGTGTCTTGAAAGGAGGATATAAGATGAACATCAACAAAAGCAAAACAAGGATAATGGAATGTAGTCGAATTAAGTCGGGTGATGCTGAGGGAATTAGATTAGGAAATGAAACACTTAAAGTAGTAAAGGAGTTTTGCTATTTGGGGAGCAAAATAACTGATGATGGTCGAAGTAGAGAGGATATAAAATGTAGACTGGCAATGGCAAGGAAATCATTTCTGAAGAAGAGAAATTTGTTAACATCGAGTATAGATTTAAGTGTCAGGAAGTCGTTTCTGAAAGTATTTGTATGGAGTGTAGCCATGTATGGAAGTGAAACATGGACGATAAATAGTTTGAACAAGAAGAGAATAGAAGGTTTCGAAATGTGGTGCTACAGAAGAATGTTGAAGATTAGGTGGGTAGATCACATAACTAATGAGGAAGTATTGAATAGGATTGGGGAGAAGAGAAGTTTGTGGCACAACTTGACCAGAAGAAGGGATCGGTTGGTAGGACATGTTCTGAGGCATCAAGGAATCATCAATTTAGTATTGGAGGGCAGTGTGGAGGGTAAAAATCGTAGAGGGAGACCAAGAGATGAATACACTAAGCAGATTCAGAAGGATGTAGGTTGCAGTAGGTACTGGGAGATGAAGGAGCTTGCACAGGATAGATTAGCATGGAGAGCTGCATCAAACTAGTCTCAGGACTGAAGACCACAACAACAACAACATGTCAGAATGACGTAAATGCATCTGTGTATAAGGATTGGTGCAGGCCAGTTTTGTCATTGAGCTTTCTGATTGGCAGCAAGTATGGTCAGCCAATCAGAACTGAGATGGTTCCCGCTCATTACCAGATGGTTATACAGGGAGTGAGGCTGCAAGGAGGGAGTCGCTTGCTAGCTTTGAACGTGGACAGTCATGTTACTAGTGTGAGTCAAAATAATTTGTAAAATGAAGAAATATTTGGCTCCTTGCGTCCAGATTGTGTGGCCATAATAGCAGTTGCATTTACGTGCAGTTTTGTGAAGTTTGAAAGTTTTGTAATTATTTTATTGGAAAGATATTTGCGTGTGAAAATTTGGCCTTCATAGTATCCACATGGCATGTTTCAGTATTCAACCACTGACCAGTTTTGGCGAGCAATTTCTTTTTTAGAAATTCACAATGACTGAATGTATCTCAAATTAGTGGTGAAATTAATGACTGTGAAACTGTTGTTTAATTCGGGTCAGGTCTGGACAGATTTCTGGCTGCTGTGCGTATGAAATGTGTGTACGAATTGTGACTTGGAAGAAAATAGCCAATAGTTTAAATATGGACTGAATAGTACCGTTTCTTTGGCTATAAGGACAAAATAAACATTTTTGTGTGGAAATTTCGGACATTATTTTCCAGAAGCTAATCCATTTTCTTACTGCCCAATAAAATTGAGTGATAGTTTTTCTACAGATTTTTCTTTCATTACCAGAGTTGTGCAGCCTCAGTAAATGTAGATACTAGATGGTGTTTTTTATCAACACTGCTTTTACATCATCTTGCAAGTATTTATGTTGCAGAGTGAAGGGACATCGAGCAGACGCAGTTTCTGAATTTTAATGTGCAGCCGGCACAGAGAACAAAACCCCGCCCCGCCACAATTAGTGCTTTATCGGGTTTGGATATAAATAAGTTACACACTGAAAAATTATATATAAAATCAAAGATGAGGTGACTTACCGAACGAAAGCGCTGGCAGGTCGATAGACACACAAACAAACACAAACATACACATAAAATTCAAGCTTTCGCAACAAACTGTTGCCTCATCAGGAAAGAGGGAAGGAGAGGGGAAGACGAAAGGAAGTGGGTTTTAAGGGAGAGGGTAAGGAGTCATTCCAATCCCGGGAGCGGAAAGACTTACCTTAGGGGGAAAAAAGGACAGGTAGACACTCGCACACACGCACATATCCATCCACACATACAGACACAAGCAGACATATTTAAAGACAAAGAGTTTGGGCAGAGATGTCAGTCGAGGGAGAAGTGTAGAGGCAAAGAAGTGAGGTATGAGTGGCGGAAACTTGAAATTAGCGGAGATTGAGGCCTGGCGGATGACGAGAAGAGAGGATATACTGAAGGGCAAGTTCCCATCTCCGGAGTTCGGATAGGTTGGTGTTGGTGGGAAGTATCCAGATAACCCGGACGGTGTAACACTGTGCCAAGATGTGCTGGCTGTGCACCAAGGCATGTTTAGCCACAGGGTGATCCTCATTACCAACAAACACTGTCTGCCTGTGTCCATTCATGCGAATGGACAGTTTGTTGCTGGTCATTCCCACATAGAATGCATCACAGTGTAGGCAGGTCAGTTGGTAAATCACGTGGGTGCTTTCACACGTGGCTCTGCCTTTGATCGTGTACACCTTCCGGGTTACAGGACTGGAGTAGGTGGTGGTGGGAGGGTGCATGGGACAGGTTTTGCATCGGGGGCGGTTACAAGGATAGGAGCCAGAGGGTAGGGAAGGTGGTTTGGGGATTTCATAGGGATGAACTAACAGGTTACGAAGGTTAGGTGGACGGCGGAAAGACACTCTTGGCGGAGTGGGGAGGATTTCATGAAGGATGGATCTCATTTCAGGGCAGGATTTGAGGAAGTCGTATCCCTGCTGGAGAGCCACATTCAGAGTCTGGTCCAGTCCCGGAAAGTATCCTGTCACAAGTGGGGCACTTTTGTGTTTTTTCTGTGGGGGATTCTGGGTTTGAGGGGACGAGGAAGTGGCTCTCGTTATTTGCTTCTGTACCAGGTCGGGAGGGTAGTTGCGGGATGCGAAAGCTGTTTTCAGGTTGTTGGTGTACTGATTCAGGGATTCCGGACTGGAGCAGATTCGTTTGCCACGAAGACCTAGGCTGTAGGGAAGGGACCGTTTGATGTGGAATGGGTGGCAGCTGTCATAATGGAGGTACTGTTGCTTGTTGGTGGGTTTGATGTGGACGGACGTGTGAAGTTGGCCATTGGACAGGTGGAGGTCAACGTCAAGGAAAGTGGCATGGGATTTGGAATAGGACCAGGTGAATCTGATGGAACCAAAGGAGTTGAGGTTGGAGAGGAAATTCTGGAGTTCTTCTTCACTGTGAGTCCAGATCATAAAGATGTCATCAATAAATCTGTACCAAACTTTGGGTTGGCAGACTTGGGTAACCAAGAAGGCTTCCTCTAAGCGACCCATGAATAGGTTGGCATACGAGGGGGCCATCCTGGTACCCATGGCTGTTCCCTTTAATTGTTGATATGTCTAGCCTTCAAAAGTGAAGAAGTTGTGGGTCAGGATGAAGCTGGCTAAGGTAATGAGGAAAGAGGTTTTAGGTAGGGTGGTAGGTGATCGGCGTGAAAGGAAATGCTCCATCGCAGCGAGGCCCTGGACGTGCGGAATATTTGTGTATAAGGACATGGCATCAATGGTTACAAGGATGGTTTCCGGGGGTAACAGATTGGGTAAGGATTCCAGGCGTTCAAGAAAGTGGTTGGTGTCCTTGATGAAGGATGGGAGACTGCATGTAATGGGTTGAAGGTGTTGATCTACGTAGGCAGAGATACGTTCTGTGGGGGCTTGGTAACCAGCTACAATGGGGCGGCCGGGATGATTGGGTTTGTGGATTTTAGGAAGAAGGTAGAAGGTAGGGGTGCGGGGTGTCGGTGGGGTCAGGAGGTTGATGGAGTCAGGTGAAAGGTTTTGCAGGGGGCCTAAGGTTCTGAGGATTCCTTGAAGCTCCGCCTGGACATCGGGAATGGGGTTACCTTGGCAAACTTTGTATGTGGTGTTGTCTGAAAGCTGACGCAGTCCCTCAGCCATATACTCCCGACGATCAAGTACCACGGTTGTGGAACCCTTGTCCGCCGGAAGAATGACGATGGATCGGTCAGCCTTCAGATCACGGATAGCCTGGGCTTCAGCAGTGGTGATGTTGGGTGTAGGATTAAGGTTTTTTAAGAAGGATTGAGATGCAAGGCTGGAAGTCAGAAATTCCTGGAAGGTTTGGAGAGGGTGATTTTGAGGAAGAGGAGGTGGGTCCCGCTGTGACGGAGGACGGAACTGTTCCAGGCAGGGTTCAATTTGGATGGTGTCTTGAGAAGTCGGATCATTAGGAGTAGGATTAGGATCATTTTTCTTCGTGGCAAAGTGATACTTCCAGCAGAGAGTACGGGTGTAGGACAGTAAATCTTTGACGAGGGCTGTTTGGTTGAATCTGGGAGTGGGGCTGAAGGTGAGGCCTTTGGATAGGACAGAGGTTTCAGATTGGGAGAGAGGTTTGGAGGAAAGGTTAACTACTGAATTAGGGTGTTGTGTTTCCAGATTGTGTTGATCGGAACTTTGAGGTTTTGGAGGGAGTGGAGCTGGAAGTGGGAGATTGAGTAGATGGGAGAGACTGGGTTTGTGTGCAATGAGAGGAGGTGGAGGTTTGCTGGAAAGGTTGTGAAGGGTGAGTGAGTTGCCTTTCCGGAGGTGGGAAACCAGGAGATTGGATAGTTTTTTGAGGTGGAGGGTGGCATGCTGTTCTAATTTACGGTTGGCCTGTAGGAGGATGCTCTGAACAGCCGATGTGGATGTGGGAGAGGAAAGATTAAGGACTTTTATTAAGGATAGGAGTTGACGGGTGTGTTCATTGGCTGAGTTGATGTGTAGGTGGAGGATTAGGTGGGTGAGGGCAATGGATTGTTCAGTTTGGAACTGGTATAGGGACTGATGGAAGGAAGGGTTGCAGCCAGAGATGGGAACTTTAAGTGTGAGGCCTTTGGGGGTGATGCCAAATGTCAGACAAGCCTGAGAAAATAGAATATGAGAGCGTAATCTGGCTAGGGCGAAGGCATGTTTGCGGAGGGAATGTAAATAAAACTTAATGGGGTTGTTGTGGGGGTGTTGTGAGGGTGACATGGTATTAGAAGGTGGAAAGTGTAACATGAGGTGAAATGAAAATGAAAATAAAAATATATGGGGAGAGATAAAGGTGAACCGGAAAGTAACTGGAGATCTGGAATGAAAAAAGGCGAAAAGGTGTTGGTTACAGCTGGGCTATGTTGGACTTGGGTTGGTAGACAACGATGTGCATAAAGGTTAGGTGGTTGTGTTGCCGCCAAAGCACGTTAAAGGACGGAGAAATTCGGGAAAATTTCGAAAAAACTGCGTGTAGTATATTAAAAGGAGTGGTATTGTGGTGGCAGATTACGAAAATGAGGCTAACAATTGTCTGACGAAGAAATAATGACGTTAAAACCTGTGGGAAGCGGCTAAAAATTTTAAGTGATGTGGGAAAAATGGAAATGGAAATAAAGCGAAAGTTATTAGAACTGACCAAAATGGTTGTTTAAAAGGTGAAAGGAGCTGTTTGTGAACTAGAAACGGTGGATATTATAGCGGCGGTAGTGCTGAAAGCGGCAAAAAAAAAAAAAAAAAAAAAAAAAATTTTGGTTATGGTTTGGAAGTGGGTTACGTATTATTGAGTATATATATAGGCGGGATAAAATAGTATAGCAGATTACGGTGAAAAGGAGAAGGTGAATACAAAGTGAAACTACTGGTAAAAACAGAAAGAGGAAAATAAGACGACAGAAAAGATTTCGAAATGCAACAGTGACAATAACAAACGTAATTGTTGGATTCAAATTAATGATATCAATATAATAGAAGGAAACATTCCACGTGGGAAAAATTATATATAAAATCAAAGATGAGGTGACTTACCGAACGAAAGCGCTGGCAGGTCGATAGACACACAAACAAACACAAACATACACACAAAATTCAAGCTTTCGCAACAAACTGTTGCCTCATCAGGAAAGAGGGAAGGAGAGGGGAAGACGAAAGGAAGTGGGTTTTAAGGGAGAGGGTAAGGAGTCATTCCAATCCCGGGAGCGGAAAGACTTACCTTAGGGGGAAAAAAGGACAGGTAGACACTCGCACACACGCACATATCCATCCACACATACAGACACAAGCAGACATCGCAGATCACCTACCACCCTACCTAAAACCTCTTTCCTCATTACCTTAGCCAGCTTCATCCTGACCCACAACTTCTTCACTTTTGAAGGCCAGACATATCAACAATTAAAGGGAACAGCCATGGGTACCAGGATGGCCCCCTCGTATGCCAACCTATTCATGGGTCGCTTAGAGGAAGCCTTCTTGGTTACCCAAGTCTGCCAACCCAAAGTTTGGTACAGATTTATTGATGACATCTTTATGATCTGGACTCACAGTGAAGAAGAACTCCAGAATTTCCTCTCCAACCTCAACTCCTTTGGTTCCATCAGATTCACCTGGTCCTATTCCAAATCCCATGCCACTTTCCTTGACGTTGACCTCCACCTGTCCAATGGCCAACTTCACACGTCCGTCCACATCAAACCCACCAACAAGCAACAGTACCTCCATTATGACAGCTGCCACCCATTCCACATCAAACGGTCCCTTCCCTACAGCCTAGGTCTTCGTGGCAAACGAATCTGCTCCAGTCCGGAATCCCTGAATCAGTACACCAACAACCTGAAAACAGCTTTCGCATCCCGCAACTACCCTCCCGACCTGGTACAGAAGCAAATAACGAGAGCCACTTCCTCGTCCCCTCAAACCCAGAATCCCCCACAGAAAAAACACAAAAGTGCCCCACTTGTGACAGGATACTTTCCGGGACTGGACCAGACTCTGAATGTGGCTCTCCAGCAGGGATACGACTTCCTCAAATCCTGCCCTGAAATGAGATCCATCCTTCATGAAATCCTCCCCACTCCGCCAAGAGTGTCTTTCCGCCGTCCACCTAACCTTCGTAACCTGTTAGTTCATCCCTATGAAATCCCCAAACCACCTTCCCTACCCTCTGGCTCCTATCCTTGTAACCGCCCCCGATGCAAAACCTGTCCCATGCACCCTCCCACCACCACCTACTCCAGTCCTGTAACCCGGAAGGTGTACACGATCAAAGGCAGAGCCACGTGTGAAAGCACCCACGTGATTTACCAACTGACCTGCCTACACTGTGATGCATTCTATGTGGGAATGACCAGCAACAAACTGTCCATTCGCATGAATGGACACAGGCAGACAGTGTTTGTTGGTAATGAGGATCACCCTGTGGCTAAACATGCCTTGGTGCACAGCCAGCACATCTTGGCACAGTGTTACACCGTCCGGGTTATCTGGATACTTCCCACCAACACCAACCTATCCGAACTCCGGAGATGGGAACTTGCCCTTCAGTATATCCTCTCTTCTCGTCATCCGCCAGGCCTCAATCTCCGCTAATTTCAAGTTTCCGCCACTCATACCTCACTTCTTTGCCTCTACACTTCTCCCTCGACTGACATCTCTGCCCAAACTCTTTGCCTTTTTATTTCTGCTTGTGTCTGTATATGTGCGGATGGATATGTGTGTGTGTGCGCGAGTGTCTACCTGTCCTTTTTTCCCCCTAAGGTAAGTCTTTCCGCTCCCGGGATTGGAATGACTCCTTACCCTCTCCCTTAAAACCCACTTCCTTTCGTCTTCCCCTCTCCTTCCCTCTTTCCTGATGAGGCAACAGTTTGTTGCGAAAGCTTGAATTTTGTGTGTATGTTTGTGTTTGTTTGTGTGTCTATCGACCTGCCAGCGCTTTCGTTCGGTAAGTCACCTCATCTTTGATTTTATATATAATTTTTCCCACGTGGAATGTTTCCTTCTATTATATTGATTACACACTGAAAAAGTTGATCAGGGGTTTACTAACTTGTCAGTAGAAATGGAAGCTAAAATGGAGGATAAAATTTCGAATTTGAGAGATTCTTGGAAAAATGATCTGACTTTGTTCAGCAACAATGTTAAAAGTGACATTAATCAGGTCAGACAAGAATGTAATATTGTTATTGTGACAGTGAAAAGTGAACTAACTACACAGGTTGAGCAAGTTGCTGAGGACAACCAACAGTGAAAGCAACAGTTATGTTTAGAAGCAGCCAAAGTTAATGATCAGGTCTATCATGTAGAAAAGCACTGTGAGGAAAGTCATACCATGTTAGAAAGTCAAATCAAAGATGGAAAAGATGTATGTGCGAAGTTTGGTGTGCACATAGCAAGTAAAATTACTAACATTGAAACTAATATCCAACAGTTTAGTACAGGCGTGTATGAGCAGTTCTGTGAGCATGAAAGAAGACTAACAAAAGTAGAGTAAAATCCTAACAACCATAGTGGCTGTATAGTATTGAACACTGTTGTAGATTCATCTGAAATTGCCCATGTTACTCATCGCCAGTTTTTACGAATTAATCCCAGTAAAAATGTTTGCCTTAAAGAATTTTGGAGTGACTTTGATGAGGTTTTGCCAAAAGTATGGAGTGATAAGCAGAAGATTGGATTCATTACTTCAAATTTGATGGGAGAGGCAAGAATTTGAGGAAACTTGGCCTCAGATAAATACGATAAACTAGCGAAATATAAGCAAGCCTTTTTTGAAGAGTATTGAGGAAAATGGAAACAAATGGAGGTTTTAAATAAATTTTGGTCAGGGGAAAAGTATGATCCAAAGAGAGAGGTCATTAAAAGATTTGTACGGAAATGGGTAACTACTTTGTCGTATTTAAATGCCAAGGTTGAAACAGAACAAATTAATATGGGAATTAAAAACAAGTTGCCATTGTATTGGAGGAACAAGATAATATCGGCCGCCAGGGATGACATTGACCGGTTTCCAGTTTATCCATTATTTGGAAAGGGTGTAAAATATTTTAAAAGAGGAAGAAAGTACTAGGAGAGATTTTAGGCCTCCTACTAGACCAAATGGCAACAGACTGATGACATAACGGGTAGGCACAGCCCAACAGGTGACAGAAACATCAGAGGCAGTGACGTCACACAGGAGAGAAACTGAAAGCAGTCTGTAATGGCACTAGCGTTTACAGACTGAAATCATGTAAGTTAAACCCACTAGTGACACCCTTTGTAAAGAAGGCACCAAATAAACAGCAGGGGGGGGGGGGGGTATTATAGAAAACAGTAGGGCAGGGGAGAGTGGCACTGTAACAAAGTTTGTTTGTTTAGGAAATGAAGTAGCATCTTGTGAAAGGAAAAGTCAAAATAGAAATCGTGGGAACCATGTTGGTGAGGAACCAGGTACAGAAAGTGAAGATTCAGATCAGGAGGTGGGGGTGGTTCAGCACTGCAAAACAGATGAGAGGCCTACCAGAGACGGTGGAAGTAGCATTATTATTGGGGTAACAGTTGTGGAGGTACCAAAGGAAGAATATAATAGGGCAGAGGAGATTGTATATAGATTGAATGAAGTAATTTCAAATAGTGAGGAAGAAGGGTCACAAGAAGAGGAACGAGTAAATGATTTTGAAAATTCTGACAACATCTTGGGGAGGGTTACGGAATTACAGGTTATTGAAGAGGGTGAGAAGCTAGAGAAATATTTTGATTTATCAATCGTGGACAGGATAGTTAAAGCTGCCACTACTAACGAAGTGAAAGAGGACCCAGTTAAGGATGTCTACTTTCCACAGAAGGAGTAGGTTTTGATAGGTGTGAAGTACTGCAGGATTTACTAGATGAACCTGAGTCTGTAGTCAGAGAAGAATATATTGGACAACCTATATTGAGGTGACAGTGTTTGAAGGAAAGGTCCTTGTCTAATTGATACTGGTTCTGAAGCTTGTGCAGTGTCCCAGAATTTTGTGAATGCTCTCCCTAAAAGCAAGCAAATTTTTATAATGCCTGTGAGTGGGTTGAAAATTGTGATGGCCACTGGGAAAAGTAAGAAGGTGGCTAAACAGGAAATATTGCTACTAATCATAAGTGGAGTACAAATAGAATTAATTTTTTTTATTATTAATGGACTCAGTGTTGAAATGTTGGTAGGTGTTGATTTCTTACACAAATATGAATGGTGGGTTAATTTTGGGACAAATGATGTGGTTATTAGAGTACATGAAAAACATGTAGTTATTCTATTCATTGGAAAAAGACAAAGAGTAAACAAAGAACAAAGTGACATTCCAATATGGTACTGCAGGGTGGCTACATTGATCGAAGGCTATAATGAATATGGTGAAAGAAAGGAAGTGCTTCCTTCTGAGATAGAAAATGTCAGTATTAGGATCGACAAAAAATTAGAAGAAATAATGGATTTGACTGACATACAAAAGGATGATTTGAGACAAATTTCAAACAATCATTGTGAAGTGTTTTCAGACCAACCGGGACTAGTTCGGAATTAAAAGAGGATGCACGTTTTTTCTGAAAGGCACTTGCTGTTCCGGAAGTACATAAAGAGGCAGTTCGAGATACCATTCAGAAGATACTTGAATGGGGATTGATAGAGCGGGCAATTAGTGTGTATAATAACCCATTGGTTGTAGTACATAAGAAGGATGGTTCCATTAGGTTTGTTTTGGACACCCAAGCATTAAATAAAACTATATTGCCAGAAAGTGATAGGCCTGAGAACATAGAAAAATTATTACAAAAATTTAAAGGTGTTAAATTTTTTATGTCCATGGATGTAACATGTGGTTACTGGAACCTACCTTTGACAAAAGAATCTCGAAAGTACACAGCTTTTCTGTTTGAGGGGAGATGTTATCAATATAAGGTTGGGCCCTTTGGATAAAACATTGGCGTTTGTGCATTTGTTAGGGCAATGTCCCAGGTTCTAGGAGACCAACTGCTTAGGAGAATTAGTGTTTATGTGGACAGTGTATAAATCTCAACTCCTACTTGGAAAGAGCACTGTGTGTTGTTAGAAAAAGTATTAGATGCAATTAAAGAAGGTGTAATGAAACTGAAACTGGACAAAACAGAATTTGTGAAGAAAGAAATTAAATTTCTGTGACATATTGTTAGTGGCAATGGGATAATGTCTGATCCAGAAAAGATAAAAGCCATTAGAGATTATGCAGCACCGACCACAAGGAAAGAGTTAAAAGGTATGTTTGGCCTTTTTAGATTTTATCGAAAATTTGTACCTGGTCAGTTTTTTAATGCACCTTGTCTGAGGGAACTCTTAAAGAAAAATGTACCCTATAAGTGGACTAATGAGTGTCAAAGGGCATTTGAAGAACTCAAAGAGGCACTGGTGAATAGTCAGATTTTAAACCATCCTGATTTTTTCAAGCCCTTTTGTCTTGGACCTAATTCCTGTGGTTATGGTCTGGGGGTAGAATTATTTCAAACTGAAACAGTAGGAGAAAATCAGCTACATAAAACAATGGCTTTTGCTAGTCGGTCATTGCAGTAAGCTGAAAAGAATTATAGCATTTCAGAGTTAGAAGCATTAGCCATATTTTTGGTTTACAGAAATTTGAGCAATACTTATTGAGCCATAAAGTTTTAGTTTTCAGTGACCATTGTGCAGTAACTTAACCTACAGATGTGCCAACTTAAACAAAGCAGACTTTGGAGGTGGGCCATGTGTATCCAGAAATTTGATTTTCGCATAGAACACATAAAAGGCTCTGAAAACATTGTGGCGGGAGCATTGCCTCAGTATGTAAAGGAGAACAAGCAGTATGGAGATTTCTTACGAACACGGGATTGCGATGAACTTTTGCTGGCGGTCATTGAGTTACAGGAAGAGGGACCAATAAACGTATTTGTAAAAATCTCAGGCAGGAACAAAACCAAGATGACTGTCTTAAGCTGGTAAAAAGCAGGTTAGGTTATCCTGACTTTCGTAAGTTAACAGAATATTACCAGATACACAAGGACATACTTTTTAGGCGGAGAAAGAACACTGATGAAAATGGGCATATTTGCTTCCCAGAACAACACATGAACTTACTTATTGATTATATACATGGGAAATATGGACATTATGGAGCCCAGAAATGTATTGCAAAGTTAAGTGTGGTAGTAATTTTTGATAATATGTGGTGAAGAGTACAGAAAAGACTAGAATCTTGTGACAGGTGCCAAAAGGTGAGAGCAAATAATAGAATTATTCAGGGGAAAATGTATTCAGTGGAACATCAGAATAGGTTGGATTTAGCAGCTGTGGACTTGTTTGGTCATTTGCCAGTTTCAAGGGGAGGTTGCAAGTATGTATTTGTGCTAATAGATGGTTTTACTAAGTATGTGATATTTTATCCTATTAAAAAGCCCAATGCTAAAGTAATTGTGAATAAACTAGAGAAAGACTATTTTGCAAACATTGGGGTGCCAAAAGCAGTATTATCTGATAATGGGCCACAATTTATTTCTAAGCGATTTGCAGAATGCTTAAGCAAAAGAAACATAGAACATGCAAAAATTTCTGCCTATTTTCCACAGGGAAATATGTGTGAAAGGACCATGAAAGAACTAAACCATCTCTGTAGACCATACTGTCACAAGAAGCATTCCGCTTGGGCCAATTACTTAGAAAATTTCGAAGAAGTGATTAACCATCTAAAACATGAAGCCACTAGTTTTGCTCCAGTAGTTTTAATGTGTGGAATTAAACCTAATAACCTCTTGAATGAAATCTTCGCTCTGCATGGGCTGATATGAAACCTCCTGGCAGATTAAAACTGTGTGCAGAACCGAGACTCTAGCTTGGGACCTTTGCCTTTCGTGGGCAAAGTTGGTAGAGCACTTGCTCGCGAAAGGCAAAGGTCCCTAGTTCGAGTCTCGGTCTGGCACACAGTTTTAATCTGCCAGGAGGTCTAATAACCTCTTATTTGATCTGACCGAGTTCCCTAATCTTACTGAATTGGCAATGGAACATAAGAAAAAATTAGCGTGAGCAAATATCAGAAAAAAAGGCTCTGGAGAGCAAAAGGAAACATCATGTGAGAGCAAGTCCAACTAGATTTTAAATTGGTGACCTAGTGCTTGTAAAAACCGAAGAGAAATCAAAAAAGCTTATGGCTGAGACGAAAAAGTTTACTGTTAAATATGAGGGACCTTTTAGGATTGTAGCCAAACTACTAGGTTTAAGAAACATTATTGATTTAAAAAGGTATGTACTGAAGAATCAATTAAATAACAGTAACTAAGAAGTCTCAGAAGGTGTTGCACTCTATGCAATGCTAAGTGTTTGATGAACACTACGTGCTTGAGTTATTGACAAATACTGTTTCAGTTTCTTTTCCTGTTATCAATCATCTTCTTCTTCATTCAGAACTTTGACAATCATCATTCCTTCTTCCCTATCAGTAAATAGTGTACTAAAGTAGTAGTACAAAGTATACAGAGAGTGAGTGTCCCAGTAGAAACTAAGAAATGACTAATCAGATGAGAGAGAATTGCCTATTAGCGACAGAAAATATTACTTTAAGGTGACCATACAGTAATATGAAGAGTAATACAAAAGTTTTTGTAACCTGTAAAAAGGTTGCAGTGTAAGAAATGTGTTTGAGGCAAGAGAGGGCCTGTTCAAGGAAGTAAAGTCTAAAATGTGATTTGTTTTGAAAGCCACAGAGGTGAGCTTAGGATGTCTAATTTTCCCAAAGTTTTATGTTGTTGTTGTTGTTGTGGTCTTGAGTCCTGAGACTGGTTTGATGCAGCTCTCCATGCTACTCTATCCTGTGCAAGCTTCTTCATCTCCCAGTACCTACTGCAACCTACATCCTTCTGAATCTGCTTAGTGTATTCATCTCTTGGTCTCCCTCTACGATTTTTACCCTCCACACTGCCCTCCAATACTAAATTGATGATCCCTTGATGCCTCAGAACATGTCCTACCAACCGATCCCTTCTTCTGGTCAAGTTGTGCCACAAACTTCTCTTCTCCCCAATCCTATTCAATACTTCCTCATTAGTTATGTGATCTACCCATCTAATCTTCAGCATTCTTCTGTAGCACCACATTTCAAAAGCTTCTATTCTCTTCTTGTCCAAACTATTTATCGTCCATGTTTCGCTTCCATACATGGCTACACTCCATACAAATACTTTCAGAAATGACTTCCTGACACTTAAATCTATACTCGATGTTAACAAATTTCTCTTCTTCAGAAACGCTTTCCTTGCCATTGCCAGTCTACATTTTACATCCTCTCTACTTCGACCATCATCAGTTATTTTGCTCCCCAAATAGCAAAACTCCTTTACTACTTTAAGTGTCTCATTTCCTAATCTAATTCCCTCAGCATCACCCGACTTAATTCGCCTACATTCCAGTTTTATGTAACTGGTAGAAATGTTGCTGTAAAGGTAATGTGTTCAGAGGCTGTCTGCCTAATGAGTAAGAAGAAGTTTTGTATTTGAGATGACTCGAAAGCCACTGAGGTTGGCTTGTTTCAGTAGTATGTTTTCTTGAACATAGTGAATGGGGTGTGGTGGAGAGCCACACAAGTTGGCTGGAGTTAGTTTCAGTAATGTGCAATAAAGAGCCACAGTAATTGGCCAGTAGTTCAGTACTTTACTATAAGGACTTTTTGTATTTTTCTTGAATATTGTGCACAAGAAGTACAGAGCCACAGTGGTGGCATGAGTTACATTCAAAATTATTATACAAGGACTCTTGGTAGTATTTGTCTGTAATTTATATACTTAATAAAAGGTGTGTCTAAGGTGTATTGCTGGAAGCCACAGAAGCTGGTGTAAAGGATTTTCAGTCTGTTACCACAATATGATAAATTTTGTATATAGTATAAATGTGAGGACTTTGCTCAAGCCACAGATGATGGCAAGGATATTTTTCAGAGATTTTTATGAGGACTTTTCTATAGAATAGATGTTCTTTGTAAATAGTATTATGTAAGATGTGAGTAATATTTCAGTGATTTCATAAAACTGTTTTTCTTTTTTTGTAAGATGTATATAGAAGGAGCTGCAGTACTGCAGGAGGTGGACTGAATGATTTTCAGTGCTCAATAATTTTGTATTTCTTTATGTAATGTGTAATGATGTTTTTCAGAGCCACAGATGGTGGCAGAGATAACTTTGCAGGATATTTTATGATGTTGTATAGTCAGCAGAATTTGTAACAGTAACTTGCTTAATGATTGAAACAGATTTTGGAAAAAGATTTCAGTAGTAGTGCCAATATTGGGTACTGTTGATTTCTTGTGGGACAGTTAATTCACTTTTTACTGAGGTGATTAATACTGAATTTAACTACTGTATATAATATGCTGAGTTCTGATGAACTATGAATTTGTCTGACAAAAAGGCTTTGTCTAAATAAGAAGTAAAATGTGGAGGACAGTAAAATTTTCAAAACATTTTTCATGGAGTTCTTTGCTTTTGAATTAAGAGCAGCAATTGCTGGCTAAAGTATATATGTGTGTTAGGTTAGGATGTCGATATTAACCATGGATACTTAGACGTAATGTATTTTGCAGGTACAGAGGAGGGGGGGGGGGGGGTGGGAGAGAGAGAGAGAGAGAGAGAGAGAGAAGAAAAGAAAAGAAAGAGATGACCCCCATAATGAAGTGACTATATTCTGTTAAGGTTCAGAAAAGGACACCCTTCACAGTGCCTAAATTGTATTTTATTAATTTTTTGAATGCTGATAAGCGACGTAATAAAATTACTATTTTTTTTCTTAAAGTCAAAATGAAAGATTAAGTACTTTTGTTCAGAGAAGATTGTAATTTCAAGAAAAGTTCAATGTAAATATATTGCTGATTTAATTTTGAGAAAAATGTGATTTTGGAGAAAGATGGAAATTTTCTGTGAATTAATTTGATTGTATGCTACTCAGTCCTAGCCTTTGATATTCAATGTAATTGTATATAATACTGTCATGAAGTTTAGATATTTGGTTAATTGATGAAAACAAAGTTTGATAACACTGTCATGGTAGTTCAAGATTCAACTTTTGTTTGCAATAAGAACCACAAAATATGTTCAGCAGAAATTTTAGGTTCTTAGGCCATGTGTGATGTCACGAAATAATGCGCGATAACAATTATTGCAGTAAGCTACATTGCAGTACAGCCTGCAGTATTGGAGCCAGAGGCTGTGAAGGAGCCCACAAGTTGTGTCCTACCTGTTGTTGTTGTTGTTGTTGTCTTCAGTCCTGAGACTGGTTTGATGCAGCTCTCCATGCTACTCTATCCTGTGCAAGCTTCTTCATCTCCCAGTACCTACTGCAACCTACATCCTTCTGAATCTGCTTAGTGTATTCATCTCTTGGTCTCCCTCTACGATTTTTACCCTCCACACTGCCCTCCAATACTAAATTGATGATCCCTTGATGCCTCAGAACATGTCCTACCAACCGATCCCTTCTTCTGGTCAAGTTGTGCCACAAACTTCTCTTCTCCCCAATCCTATTCAATACTTCCTCATTAGTTATGTGATCTACCCATCTAATCTTCAGCATTCTTCTGTAGCACCACATTTCAAAAGCTTCTATTCTCTTCTTGTCCAAACTATTTATCGTCCATGTTTCGCTTCCATACATGGCTACACTCCATACAAATACTTTCAGAAATGACTTCCTGACACTTAAATCTATACTCGATGTTAACAAATTTCTCTTCTTCAGAAACGCTTTCCTTGCCATTGCCAGTCTACATTTTACATCCTCTCTACTTCGACCATCATCAGTTATTTTGCTCCCCAAATAGCAAAACTCCTTTACTACTTTAAGTGTCTCATTTCCTAATCTAATTCCCTCAGCATCACCCGACTTAATTCGCCTACATTCCAGTTTTATGTAACTGGTAGAAATGTTGCTGTAAAGGTAATGTGTTCAGAGGCTGTCTGCCTAATGAGTAAGAAGAAGTTTTGTATTTGAGATGACTCGAAAGCCACTGAGGTTGGCTTGTTTCAGTAGTATGTTTTCTTGAACATAGTGAATGGGGTGTGGTGGAGAGCCACACAAGTTGGCTGGAGTTAGTTTCAGTAATGTGCAATAAAGAGCCACAGTAATTGGCCAGTAGTTCAGTACTTTACTATAAGGACTTTTTGTATTTTTCTTGAATATTGTGCACAAGAAGTACAGAGCCACAGTGGTGGCATGAGTTACATTCAAAATTATTATACAAGGACTCTTGGTAGTATTTGTCTGTAATTTATATACTTAATAAAAGGTGTGTCTAAGGTGTATTGCTGGAAGCCACAGAAGCTGGTGTAAAGGATTTTCAGTCTGTTACCACAATATGATAAATTTTGTATATAGTATAAATGTGAGGACTTTGCTCAAGCCACAGATGATGGCAAGGATATTTTTCAGAGATTTTTATGAGGACTTTTCTATAGAATAGATGTTCTTTGTAAATAGTATTATGTAAGATGTGAGTAATATTTCAGTGATTTCATAAAACTGTTTTTCTTTTTTTGTAAGATGTATATAGAAGGAGCTGCAGTACTGCAGGAGGTGGACTGAATGATTTTCAGTGCTCAATAATTTTGTATTTCTTTATGTAATGTGTAATGATGTTTTTCAGAGCCACAGATGGTGGCAGAGATAACTTTGCAGGATATTTTATGATGTTGTATAGTCAGCAGAATTTGTAACAGTAACTTGCTTAATGATTGAAACAGATTTTGGAAAAAGATTTCAGTAGTAGTGCCAATATTGGGTACTGTTGATTTCTTGTGGGACAGTTAATTCACTTTTTACTGAGGTGATTAATACTGAATTTAACTACTGTATATAATATGCTGAGTTCTGATGAACTATGAATTTGTCTGACAAAAAGGCTTTGTCTAAATAAGAAGTAAAATGTGGAGGACAGTAAAATTTTCAAAACATTTTTCATGGAGTTCTTTGCTTTTGAATTAAGAGCAGCAATTGCTGGCTAAAGTATATATGTGTGTTAGGTTAGGATGTCGATATTAACCATGGATACTTAGACGTAATGTATTTTGCAGGTACAGAGGAGGGGGGGGGGGGGGGGTGGGAGAGAGAGAGAGAGAGAGAGAGAGAGAAGAAAAGAAAAGAAAGAGATGACCCCCATAATGAAGTGACTATATTCTGTTAAGGTTCAGAAAAGGACACCCTTCACAGTGCCTAAATTGTATTTTATTAATTTTTTGAATGCTGATAAGCGACGTAATAAAATTACTATTTTTTTTCTTAAAGTCAAAATGAAAGATTAAGTACTTTTGTTCAGAGAAGATTGTAATTTCAAGAAAAGTTCAATGTAAATATATTGCTGATTTAATTTTGAGAAAAATGTGATTTTGGAGAAAGATGGAAATTTTCTGTGAATTAATTTGATTGTATGCTACTCAGTCCTAGCCTTTGATATTCAATGTAATTGTATATAATACTGTCATGAAGTTTAGATATTTGGTTAATTGATGAAAACAAAGTTTGATAACACTGTCATGGTAGTTCAAGATTCAACTTTTGTTTGCAATAAGAACCACAAAATATGTTCAGCAGAAATTTTAGGTTCTTAGGCCATGTGTGATGTCACGAAATAATGCGCGATAACAATTATTGCAGTAAGCTACATTGCAGTACAGCCTGCAGTATTGGAGCCAGAGGCTGTGAAGGAGCCCACAAGTTGTGTCCTACCTGTTGTTGTTGTTGTTGTTGTCTTCAGTCCTGAGACTGGTTTGATGCAGCTCTCCATGCTACTCTATCCTGTGCAAGCTTCTTCATCTCCCAGTACCTACTGCAACCTACATCCTTCTGAATCTGCTTAGTGTATTCATCTCTTGGTCTCCCTCTACGATTTTTACCCTCCACACTGCCCTCCAATACTAAATTGATGATCCCTTGATGCCTCAGAACATGTCCTACCAACCGATCCCTTCTTCTGGTCAAGTTGTGCCACAAACTTCTCTTCTCCCCAATCCTATTCAATACTTCCTCATTAGTTATGTGATCTACCCATCTAATCTTCAGCATTCTTCTGCAGCACCACATTTCAAAAGCTTCTATTCTCTTCTTGTCCAAAGTATTTACCGTCCATGTTTCACTTCCATACATGGCTACACTCCATACAAATACTTTCAGAAATAACTTCCTGACACTTAAATCTATACTCGATGTTAACAAATTTCTCTTCTTCAGAAACGCTTTCCTTGCCATTGCCAGTCTACATTTTATATCCTCTCTACTTCGTCCATCATCAGTTATTTTGCTCCCCAAATAGCAAAACTCCTTTACTACTTTAAGTGTCTCATTTCCTAATCTAATACCCTCAGCATCACCCGACTTAACTCGACTACATTCCATTATCCTCGTTTTGCTTTTGTTGATGTTCATCTTATATCCTCCCTTCAAGACACTGTCCATTCTGTTCAACTGCTCTTCCAAGTCCTTTGCTGTCTCTGACAGAATTACAATGTCATCGGCGAACCTCAAAGTTTTTATTTCTTCTCCATGGATTTTAATACCTACTCCAAATTTTTCTTTTGTTTCCTTTACTGCTTGCTCAATATAGAGATTGAATAACATCGGGGAGAGGCTACAACCCTGTCTTACTCCCTTCCCAACCACTGCTTCCCTTTCATGTCCCTCAACTCTTATAACTGCCATCTGGTTTCTGTACAAGTTGTAAATAGCCTTTCGCTCCCTGTATTTTACCCCTGCCACCTTAAGAATTTGAAAGAGAGTATTCCAGTCAACATTGTCAAAAGCTTTCTCTAAGTCTACAAATGCTAGAAACGTAGGTTTGCCTTTCCTTAACCTTTCTTCTAAGATAAGTCGTAAGGTCAGTATTGCCTCACGTGTTCCAGTATTTCTACGGAATCCAAACTGATCTTCCCCGAGGTCGGCTTCTACTATGTTTTCCATTCGTCTGTAAAGAATTCGTGTTAGTACTTTGCAGCTGTGGCTTATTAAACTGATGGTTCGGTAATTTTCACATCTGTCAACACCTGCTTTCTTTGGGATTGGAATTATTATATTATTCTTGAAGTCTGAGGGTATTTCGCCTGTTTTGTACATCTTGCTCAACAGATGGTAGAGTTTTGTCAGGACTGGCTCTCCCAAGGCCGTCAGTAGTTCCAATGGAATTTTGTCTACTCCGGGGGCCTTGTTTCGACTCAGGTCCTTCAGTGCTCTGTCAAACTCTTCACGCAGTATCGTATCTCCCATTTCATCTTCATCTACATCCTCTTCCATTTCCATAATATTGTCCTCAAGTGCATCACCCTTGTATAGACCCTCTATATACTCCTTCCACCTTTCTGCTTTCCCTTCTTTGCTTAGAACTGGGTTTCCATCTGAGCTCTTGATGTTCATACATGTGGTTCTCTTATCTCCAAAGGTCTCTTTAATTTTCCTGTAGGCAGTATCTATCTTACCCCTACTGAGATAAGCCTCTACATCCTTACATTTGTCCTCTAGCCATCCCTGCTTAGCCATTTTGCACTTCCTGTCGATCTCATTTTTGAGACATTTGTATTCCTTTTTGCCTGCTTCATTTATTGCATTTTTATATTTTCTCCTTTCATCAATTAAATTCAATATTTCTTCTGTTACCCAAGGATTTCTACTAACCCTCTTCTTTTTACCTACTTGATTGTCTGCTGCCTTCACTACTTCATCCTTCAGAGCTACCCATTCTTCTTCTACTGTATTTCTTTCCCTCATTCCTTTCAATTGTTCCCTTATGCTCTCCCTGAAACTCTGTACAACCTCTGGTTCTTTCAGTTTATCCAGGTCCCATCTCCTTAAATTCCCACCTTTTTGCAGTTTCTTCAGTTTTAATCTACAGATCATAACCAACAGATTGTGGTCAGAGTCCACATCTGCCCCTGGAAATGTCTTACAATTTAAAACCTGGTTCCTAAATCTCTGTCTTACCATTATATAATCTATCTGATACCATTTAGTATCTCCAGGGTTCTTCCATGTATACAACCTTCTATCATGATTCTTAAACCAAGTGTTAGCTATGATTAAGTTGTGCTCTGTGCAAAATTCTATCAGGCGGCTTCCTCTTTCATTTCTTCCCCCCAATCCATATTCACCTACTACGTTTCCTTCTCTCCCTTTTCCTACACTCGAATTCCAGTCACCCATGACTATTAAATTTTCGTCTCCCTTCACTATCTGAATAATTTCTTTTATTTCATCATACATTTCTTCAATTTCTTCGTCATCTGCAGAGCTAGTTGGCATATAAACTTGTACTACTGTAGTAGGTGTGGGCTTCGTATCTATCTTGGCCACAATAATGCGTTCACTATGCTGTTTGTAGTAGCTTACCCGCATTCCTATTTTCCTATTCATTATTAAACCTACTCCTGCATTACCCCTATTTGGCTTTGTGTTTATAACCCTGTAGTCACCTGACCAGAAGTCTTGTTCCTCCTGCCACCGAACTTGACTAATTCCCACTATATCTAACTTTAACCTATCCATTTTCCTTTTTAAATTTTCTAACCTACCTGCCCGATTAAGGGATCTGACATTCCACGCTCCGATCCGTAGAACGCCAGTTTTCTTTCTCCTGATAACGACATCCTCTTGAGTAGTCCCCGCCCGGAGATCCGAATGGGGGACTATTTTACCTCCGGAATATTTTACCCAAGAGGACGCCATCATCATTTAATCATACAGTAAAGCTGCATGCCCTCGGGAAAAATTACGGCCGTAGTTTCCCCTTGCTTTCAGCCGTTCGCAGTACCAGCACAGCAAGGCCGTTTTGGTTATTGTTACAAGGCCAGATCAGTCAATCATCCAGACTGTTGCCCTTGCAACTACTGAAAAGGCTGCTGCCCCTCTTCAGGAACCACACGTTTGTCTGGCCTCTCAACAGATACCCCTCCGTTGTGGTTGTACCTACGGTACGGCTATCTGTATCGCTGAGGCACGCAAGCCTCCCCACCAACGGCAAGGTCCATGGTTCATGGGGGGGTGTCCTACCTATGAGTCATATACACCTGCTGCTACTGCAGCGTGAGAATGGCTCCTATGCCACTTTGAGCGACTGTATATTCATACCACCTTGAACTTAAATAAATGATATTAAATATAATTCAAACATTTTCAAAATCGGTACACTACCTTTTGTCATTGAGGAGAAGATTCTATAAAAATTTTAACACTGTAACTATCATAGTTTCGGAGATAAAAAAATTACTAAAAAGTAAAAAACCGACACTTAGGGAACTAAATTCAATTAGGAAATATGATAGTTCATCTTTTGGTATAATTGGAAAACATAAATCAAACTCTCAGTGTGCAGAAATAATTTATTGACATTTTCATATTAAAACTATAATTATTTTTCATTTTCGTTGAGTAAATGAGACTGTATATGTGGGACTGTATATGTGTTGCATTATATACCGTCTTAAGTAACCTGCAAGAGTTACACAAGCCTGTCGTGGGAAAATGATCCTAGAGGATTTACTCACTTTGCTGATGACGTATGTCTAGGTGTGTGTTATTGTAACAGAGCAGCCAGAAAGTCAGCTGGAGTAAAATCAGTATATAAAGAATATTACCAGAATTATTGCCTTTTCGTTTTCGTTTATTAAACATTACTTTAATATTTGTATGTCAGAATGACGTAAATGCATCTGTGTATAAGGATTGGTGCAGGCCAGTTTTGGCATTGAGCATTCTGATTGGCATCGAGTTTGGTCAGCCAGACAGAATTGAGATGGTTCCCACTCGTTAGCTGATAGTTATACTGGGAGTGAGGCTGCAAGGAGGGAGTCACTCGCTAGCTTTGAATGCGGACGGTCATTTTACTAGTGCGAGTCAAAATAACATATCAAATGAAGAAATATTTGGCTCCTTGAGTCCAGATTGTGTGGCCATGATAGCAGTTGCATTTATGGACAGTTTTGTGAAGTTTGGAAGTTTTGGAATTGTTTTATGGGAAAGATATTAGCGTGTGAAAATTTGGCCTTCAGAGTATCCGTGTGGAATGTTTCAGTATTCAACTACTGAGCAGTTTTGGTGAGCAATTTCTTTTTTAGAAATCCACAAGAAGGACTGAATGTAATAACTCAGATTAGTGCGGAAATTAATGACTGTGAAACTGTTGTTTAATTCGGGTCGGGTCTGGACAGATTTCTGGCTGCTGTGCGTATGAAATGTGTTATGAATTGTGAACTGGAAGAAAATAGCCAATAGTTTAAATGTGGACTGAATAGTACCACTTCTTTGGCTATAAGGACAAAATAAACATTTTTGTGTGGAAATTTCGGACATTATTTTCCAGAAGCTAATCCATTTTCTTACTGCCCAATAAAATTGAATGATAGTTTTTCTAGAGACTTTTCTTTCATTACTAGAGTTGTGCATCCTCAGTAATTGTAGATATGGAGTTTTTTATCAACGCTGCTTTTACATCATCTTGTAAGTATCTATGTTGCCGAGTGAAGGGACATCGAGCAGACGCTGTTCTGAGATAGGTGAATTTTAATGTGCAGCCTGCACAGAGAACAAAATTAAGAGTGAATGTAATTCTTCTTTTGTGGTGAACTGTAAAATAAGCTCATCTGATTTTTGTATGCTATTGGGATAATTTTTATGATCCGGAAATTGGAACCATAATTTGGTGGCTACTCGAGAATAGGCTGACAGTCATATGTTTAATTAAGCAAGAAGTTCTATACCAATTGTGGCATTTCCTCCTATGACATGTATTGATTTTTTAGTGAATATTTTTGCAGAAACTGTAGTCAGAAATAATCAGTAAAATGTAGATGTCGTTTGACTAGGGCCTTCCATTGGGTAGACTGTTCGCCAGGTGCAAGTCTTTTGATTTGACCCCACTTCGGTGACTTGCGCGTTGATGGGGATGAAATGATGATGATTAGGACAACACAACACCCAGCCCCTGAGCGGAGAAAATCTCCAACTCAGCCAGGAATCGAACCTAGGCCCTTCTGTCATTACGACCACTCAGATACCAGGGGCGGACGAAGTAATCAGTGTAATTATTGAACTAAATATTTGCAAACCTGAAAGAACATGGAATCTAGGAAGTTTTCAACTGAAACTCTTCTTTAAGCTCTAATCAGCGATGTTGTAAGCAGCAAAAGAATGGGTAGAATGGCCACTAATGAATCTTGTGTCTGCAGAATGGTTACACATAGGAAAATATGAATGAGGAAGCAACAGTAACAAATAAATATTGTAATAATTTTTTTCTGTATTTTACTAAGTAAGACTCATGGTGTACATGAAATACTGTACAACACTCATCAAAATATTTGGCACATCTCACAAGTTTTGCTTTAACCATTTCCATCAGGTACACTACATAAACAATATTTGATGTGAATAGTGTATATAACTTGCATTTTAAAAAGTTTTTTATCGAAAAAAGGAAATTATGAGCAGCATGGTGATTTCAATGAAATGAGTTTATTATGGCACATGGTATTTAACCTATCCTTGTAGGTGCAAAAGTGACTGGTCTGTAGTAGTCAAGTCCTTGGCCCCAGCCTCTGGGTGCTGTGTTGTAATTGTTCAGCGTATTGAATGAAAATCTGGCTGCAGGAGGCTGTTCCTGAACTATCTCAATAGAAGGCTCGTAACTGTACACTGGAGCTGGAGGCACTGAAAGCAGAAGGTAACATTAATTGTCAATTTACTCTTGTTTTAAATAAGTACAATTTACTAATGTTGAAGATGCACAAGAAAATTAAGAATTTCAAAGACAATTAAGAACTTCACCAGCAAATGGTGCACATTCAATGCATTAATATTAAATACAAGAATACAGTAACAAATTATATATTAAACTTTGGCTGATCAGCAACCAACGTATTGTAACACACTGATATGGCTGTGAATTAGTAACAAGATGTACATTAAACAACTAACAGCACAAATGTCTTCAGTCAAGGGAACCCAATGTTTGTGCATGAGATTTACCTCCGTTCTGCACATTTTGTCACTATCAATAAGCTCCACTCAGTTCACACATGCTCTTATGTGCTGAAGCAAGTAAGTTTTGTACTGTTGTGCTTTGTTTTTCTGTTCTATCAAGTTTTATTATTCTGTTTGAGATTAGGCTGTGACTTAATGTGAAAAATGTAATCAGAAATCTAATCATAATTTCCCCAAATACCCAGAAATGTGATCAATATTTTCAGCTCTGTGAAATTTCCACAAAGGAATATCTTAAAGCAGAATGCAGTGGCTACATTGCACTTTATTAAAGCCACTTCCGCTGCTGTTCCACCCTATAGCTGACAGGTATCTTGAAGAAATAGCAGAAGGCAAGCTCATGAAACTCGTGAATATGTGCTTAACATTATCAGTGAAAAAGTGGAGCGAAGTGCAAAAGCAGAAAAATGCTGTGTCAAGCGTGAAATTAAGAAACCTGAGACAGAACTAACACTAATGAGAGAAAAAAATCAGTGTGTATTAACAAAAAAACAATAAGCTCTGCTACTACTCAATGTCACATGGAAATGGCTGATCACTGCCATACAAATTGGCCCAACTTTCACTCTATATAGCAAACTTGCTGTACATAAAATAGAAAAATTTATTTTGGAGAGCTACATCACATCTATATAACACAAAACTATTCAGAGACACTTTGAGCTTACGGAATATATTTGTTGTTTTGACCCATATCTGAATGGCAATAATTTCTGGGTGCACTCCTGGATAAAAAAAAGTTCATAACCATGCTGTTGACATATTTTAGCTGTTATAACTTTACTTCCTGGAATCTTTATGAGGGCTGAAAATTGAGGATATCATTACTGCGTAAATATGTTTACAGAGGCAGTGTCACAAACTTGTATCATTTTACGCTTGTCCTACAGTCTATCCAGCAGCACATGGTGCACATGGACTGTTCTCAATGGATGCTTGTCACAAAGGTAGTCTGGTGCTGAGACTGAAAGTATGCAAGTGAGCAGACTTATTTGCACATTAAGATATTTATGTTTCACCAGATAAACAGTAAGTTGGGACAGCTTATGTGTAAAGATTTAATATAGTGCTAAACAACAACAAAATCAGGAAAAATTATGTTATCCTCAATATGTATTTTGAAAGTTATTGATGCTACCAGATACCCACTAAATGAAATGTTACATGTTTCTGTATTGCTCATGTATTTTGAAGCAAGTCTTGAAATCATGACTTTAATTTATATTGTGTTAGCTTGAAATATTTAATACATTCAATGACAGCTTTTCATTTGCAGTACCCCCAGCATTGATTTCACATTTAACATAAAATACATACAACATATTTCTTCTTTTAAAGAGGACTTTCATATTAGAGTATGGATAGATAAAACCTACTTCACTGTAAGGATGAGAAACATTATCACACTGACTGAAAAGTATAGCTATAATAAACAGTCTAAGTATGTTACAATCAACAGTTCTTCTTCACAAATTACAAACAAAAACAAGAAGCATGCTAGATTGAAACAGTGAGCAGGACCAGGACTAACAGAGATCAGTTATTTTCTTCACTAGACATGCTGACTCACCATATACGACACCTGGCCCAACACATTGTCTGCACATCTTTTGGACAGCACACATAAAATATTTATTGTTAATGGATGGCTAATACATAAATAAAATATAGTTCCTAATTTTAAAAAAATTCCACATAATACGGTCACCTATTTGTTCAAGTTGTAATATAGAAACACAGTTTTGATTGTTAAATGGCATTCTCCATCCCATTCACAGTTTCTTCAGCATTATTACTGTTGATTTGTAGGAAAGATGTTAGGGACTATTGAGGCTGTCATTTGGTTCACAAGACATGATGTGATATCTCAGTAGGCAAATTGTTGCTTACTGAGCATTCATTTCGCAAAGAGAAAAGGTCCTGCAGAAATGATGAAACGAACCCAATAAGATCACAAAGATATTTTATCAAAACAGTGCTCTTTAGTTTGAGAAGCTATATTTTGTTACAATTAGTAGTAATACAAAAAATGCAAAAACAGATGTAGCCTCTGCATGCAGAAGCTTGAATGTTGGGTTGAAATATTGTTTTATTAATCAACAACGTGCAGTTCCAAACTTTTACCTACAAAAGGCAACAGAACTCTTACATAAAGCTATAACTACATCACTCCTGCAACATTATAAATCCTATTTGAAAAATCAATACTACCATGCTGAAATATATCAATTATCATTTATTTGTCTCTGTTTAAAATTGTGCCTGCCATTGTCTAAATGTATATCATATTGTTTTCATTCCATTTGATCACTAAAATATTTTACTGAAGTTTCATTCTACAGATACATCTGTAACAATAAGCCACAAAAACAAGAATAAGTATGTAAAACTTGTTCCAGTCCAATCTTAAGTTTTACCAGCAAACTGACTGTTTGTACTGCTGTCAGGTATCCAGCCATGGTGCAGTTGTCTTTGTAACAGGATACTCTGACAGTGTACCATGCTGTCATCTTCACATGATACATCTTTGCTACATCCTACCTCCTTTGTGCTGTAATCTCTCCCCACCCCTTCCCCACTACTTGGTTATGCGAGGCGTCGGATGGAGTACTGGAGGATTGGCATCACTGAAGGCTGTGAGCGAACCTCGGTCTCTCAGTGCTTCTGTAGTCTCCATCGGGCATGTGAGTGGCTCTTGCTCAACGCTGTGATTTTAGTTGCCTTTACACTGGGTCCCAAACTTTGCTTGTGTGTAGCCACAGTCTCTTCTGTTTCCTCATATTTCATTGAGGCCCTTGTAGTCATGCAATGTTCTGCAACTGCAGATTTAATAAGTTGCTTAAGTTCAGTGTGTGTTTTGTGTTCCTTGAATCTTTCTTCAATTGCCTGCCCAATCTGCCCAATGTACGCCTTTACATGGAATATGGTAAACATGTGGTTTGTGGAGCCCCAAGTTGTCTTTCACCGTACCTGATAGTACACACATTTTTGGAGATGGAAAGAAAGTGCACTTAATGTTACATCAAGCCAGGATTCTGCCAATTTTATTTGAGACTTCGCTGGTGTATGGCAGATATGTCATTGTCTTATGCTACTTGTCACATTCTATTTGCAAACAGAACATGATAAGGAGGACAAGACAATGGCATATCTGCTGTACACTATCAAAGTATGGAATAGAATGGGCATAATCCTGCTTCCAAGTAACATTAAACGTGTTCTGTATTTTCGAACAGAATACGATGAGGAGGATAAGATTATGTTCTATCTGTCATACACTGGAAAAGTATCAAATAAAATGGGCAGAGTCCTGGCTCAATGTAACATTAAATATGTTTTCCATCCACCTCTGAAAATGCATGCTCTATTAGGTATGGTGAAAGGTGGCTTGGAGCTCTGTAAACTGGGTGTTTACAGTATTCCATGTAAACAGGGTAAGGCATATATCAGGCAGACTGTGAGGGCAACTGAAGAAAGATCCAAGAACCATAGAACACCCATTGGACTTAAACAATCCACAAAATTGCATGTCTATAGGGGACTCAATGAAGTATTAAGAAATGGAAGTGTTAAGAAAGACCTCATAGTTTTGGGACTGTGTCCTGAAGAAGGCTATTGTAATTTGAGTTGCCAACAGGTTCATCAATACACCAGCTACATCCTAAGCAAAGCTTAGTCTGTCCAATATTGGAGGAAGAAAGCCTGCCAAGATAGCTCAACTACGGGCATGACATGGGGCTCCATAAACCAGGTGTATAGCGTATTCCATGTAGATGTGGTAAGGCATACAATGGGCAGACTGTGCGGGCAACCAAAGAAAGATGCAAGGAACACAGAAGACACACTGAACTTAAGGAACTTACAAAATCTGTAATTGCAGAACATTACATGGCTGCAATGGGTCCAATGTAGCATGAAGAAACAGAGGTGTTAAGACACACACTGAACTTCAGCAACCTACAAAATTACATGGCTACAGGGGACTCAATGAAGTATGAAGAAATAGAGGTATTAAGACAGACCCCACAGTTTTGGAACTGCACTCTACATAAATGCAGTAAGGTGTACAGCTGTCAGACTGTGCAGACAATTAAAGAAAGATACAAGAAACACATAAGACACTTAAGGAACTTACAAAATCTGTGGTTGCAGTACATTTCATGGATACAGGGGACCCAATGAAGCATGAAGAAATGAATGGAGGCTATTGAAATTTGAGTGGCCAACAGGATGACCAACAGAGACATTCACTACGCCCTAAGCAAAGCTTGGGACCCAGCACAGAGGCAACTAAAATCAAGGCATCAGCCAAGGTTCAGTTCTGTGCCTGACAGGAGCTACAAAAGTACTGAGAAACCAAGATTCATGCCCAGCCTTCAGTGCTGCCATCACCATACCACTCCACCTGACACACTGTGTGGGCAGGTAATGGGAGAAAGGATGGGGAGACATCACAGTATGTGATGCCAGGTTATTTGCCCTGGGCAGCAATTTCAGGGGGCACCAAATTCATTTCTTGAATAAAAAACCATGTTCCACAACACACCTTGCTACCCAGTGCTTGAATGCATGCATAGGGCATGTGATGCCTCTGCCAGGGAAATCCCTGTCGCATCTAGAAATAAAAAACTTGCCCGCAGACAAAAGGGGAGAGGGCTATATGACCTGAGCTAAATAACCCCAAACAGGTGAATACCAATCACTGTTTGTTTGTGTGGTGGATTGGATGTGCGAATGCATTCATTTAATTTTTAGCAAAATTCAGACTATCAGAGTGGAAATAAATGACTAACAAGAATAGCCTACAACAGACCATGTTTTCTTTTATAAGGTAATTAGAAGTTGTGGCTCCTCATAGAAACAAAGTTTTAGTACAACAAGAGAACAAGAGTTCACAATTTTTATTGATATCATTTGTCATCACATTCACCCTGCTTTTCAATGCCCTTGGTTTACCAAGACGCTATCTTTCTGATACCTTCTGAAAAAAGCCTTTTGGTGTCACAGCAATCCACATACACACTGCTTCCTTCACCTGTTGATCAAAGCTGAATCGGTAGCCTTCCAACACATATTCAAGTGGATCATCTCCATAAATCAACACATATTCAAGTGGATCATCTCCATCAATCATTTGTTTTAGAAACATCTCACCTTTGTTAACCTGATGGTCTAGTAGGTGACGGATTTTCAGACAGTTATGCCTATGCTCTCCATCAAGTTGCTTTGGAACCCATTTTGCACAGACTTTGTGAAAGTTGAGCTGGTTATGCATGATTTCATGTATAGAACCATGACTGATCTGCATATGGTTTGCAACATCATCAGTAGTCACCTGTTTGCTACTCAGAATAAAGACATAGACTTGTTCAATATTAGCATCAGTTGTGTCTGTAGCTGGATGCCCTGCTCTTTCCGCTTCCTTCACATTCCTTCGACCACTTTTGAACTGTTCTATCTATGCTGAAAGTCTGCTATGAATTTCTGTTCCTGGTAAGCTTTCAGACCACAAAAATGGACTACAGAATGCTGTTCTTCTATAGTGTAAACAGAGTGTGGCATGGCCATCTATACGTCACAACAGCTTGAAGTAACACGATAGTAGGGCAACCTACTAGTGCCATGTAGCGGTTGGTGTGTACACAAAACCATAGAGCCAACCTAACAACAATCAGCAAAATCTCAGTTACTGATTGACTTACCGTCATATGTGCTCTAGGATAGATGACAGAGATTTTTTAACTGAACAGAAGTATTCAATATTGATACATTTTTTATCTGCTGAAGTGACACATATCAGAATAGTGTGGATTTTTCTTTTAGGTTTCCAAACATTAAAATTTTCTAACGTAAAGTGAGTTGACACCCAGATACAGGCCTTCACTGAAAATGTGTCTTGGACAGTTGAAGCAGGTATGGTATAAATCTCTGTACTTTCTTTAAGTTTCATTTCTTGGTGCTAAGCTGAGGAAAAAAGTCACACTGGAAGGCTTGGGGTGCTCAAAATACATCATAGGAACACACAGTTCCTACCACATACACCAAGCCACATTTCATGTTTCAGCATAAGTGTGTGATCCATTCTTGTATAAACTCATTGTACAGTACTATTTTAAAATTTATTTGTAGTTAATGTAACCTCAACTATGCTCAGTATATTACTATTCCAGTCACACACATTAGAAGTTCACCATTCGTTGTTCTGTTGTGGCATCTTTCATAATTAATTTTCCTATTTGCACCACTGCTCCCATATTTTAATCTCTTTCTCCAATAATGTGTTGTGTTCAAAAGCATGTCAGATCATTAAATAATGTACAGAAATAAGCATTCTGATGACTGATATCTTGCAGCACAGCTCATTTTTTCCTTGCTGTAAATATTTCAACAGGTTCATTTTATTTCTTAAATCACCTGTCCATCAGATCTTAATATGCGTCACAATTCTGTTTCCTGGTAGTGAGTCTGTGGGCATATAGCTCTTATACTTCAGATTCAAATCTATTTCTGGTCTGAGTGTAGTTTCTTCATCAACAGATTATGCAACCACTTTTTATCTGAATAATAGAAGGTATGGTTCCAGCTAGACAAGATTTAGTTTTAATATTAATTACTCTGCTACTAATTCAATAACAAATGTGTATCTCTTCTGAATATTTTCAATTTTTCTTCATACACTGTGAAATTGAATTATTTGCAAGTCAAACGGAGCTCTGCACCTTAGGAAAAATATTCAGGAAACTACCAAGCAACACACAATCAATAAACAACATAGCAGGGTTCAAAGTTGCAGTAAAGGCATATCCCATTGCTTCCACAGCCTTAAAAAGCATTTTGATGAATAACAACATGCTAGTATGAATCCACTGAAACCACTGTAACATTGTAACCACTAAAAAAAATACAAATAATGTACTGATAATGAGTAGTGTAACCATACGAGATTAATGATGTTAAAATGATAGAAACAATATTGTGTTAAATGATGCCCAACATCTTATGTACATTCTACATACCAACAAGGTCTCTACAAATAAATAAATACTCATTCCATTGTACAAAATGGAATAATATTTTATGTGAAATCCTGATTACTAATTTTTTCTGCTACCTCATTGGAAATGAAATTTAAGCAGTTGATAATCACTTGGTGTCCCAGTTGTACCTCATATTCAGTCAGTGTAAAAGGTACTTAATCACACATAACCTCTCCAAAATACTTAGAGTCAGTGAAAAATACAGCTCAAGTATGCACCAAGGAATTTCACAAGTACCATAATTTGTACATTAAAAACTAAAGAGTGTGCTTAATGTGAATTTCATTTTCTGTCAATAATTTCAAAATATTTTATTGTTCTTGCAAAAATAAGCCTCAGTAGGTATTACCATTTTGTTATTGAGTACTTCTTGAGCAACTGGCATTTTATGTACTACATGATATAATTGTCATCAATTTATCAAAGCAGCATCTATGAAGCTCATACTATGCCATAATTAAATGTGCATAGCATTGTATAGCATTTATCAATGATTTCAGTTCCTCACTATTTCTTCCAACCACAAAAAAAAAAAAAAAAATTATATATATATATATATAATGTTTCTCTCTCTCTCTCTCTCTCTCTCTATATATATATATATATATATATATATATATATATATATATATATATATATATATAAAAAAACAAAGATGAGGTGACTTACCGAACAAAAGCGCTGGCAGGTCGATAGACACACAAACAAACACAAACACACACACACAAAATTCAAGCTTTCGCAACAAACTGTTGCCTCATCAGGAAAGAGGGAAGGAGAGGGGAAGACAAAAGGAAGTGGGTTTTAAGGGAGAAGGTAAGGAGTCATTCCAATCTCGGGAGCGGAAAGACTTACCTTAGGGGGAAAAAAGGACAGGTATACACTCGCACACACGCACATATCCATCCACACATACAGACACAAGCGTCTGTATGTGTGGATGGATATGTGCGTGTGTGCGAGTGTATACCTGTCCTTTTTTCCCCCTAAGGTAAGTCTTTCCGCTCCCGAGATTGGAATGACTCCTTACCTTCTCCCTTAAAACCCACTTCCTTTTGTCTTCCCCTCTCCTTCCCTCTTTCCTGATGAGGCAACAGTTTGTTGCGAAAGCTTGAATTTTGTGTGTGTGTGTTTGTGTTTGTTTGTGTGTCTATCGACCTGCCAGCGCTTTTGTTCGGTAAGTCACCTCATCTTTGTTTTTATATATAATTTTTCCCACGTGGAATGTTTCCTTCCATTATATATGTATATATATATATATATATATAGAGAGAGAGAGAGAGAGAGAGAGAGGGAAACATTCCACGTAGGAAAAATATATCTAAAATAAATATGTCTGCTTGTGTCTGTATATGTGTGGATGGATATGTGTGTGTGCGCGAGTGTATACCCGTCCTTTTTTCCCCCTAAGGTAAGTCTTTCCGCTCCCGGGATTGGAATGACTCCTTACCCTCTCCCTTAAAACCCACTTCCTTTCGTCTTTCCCTCTCCTTCCCTCTTTCCTGATGAGGCAACAGTTTGTTGCGAAAGCTTGAATTTTGTGTGTGTGTATGTGTCTGTTTGTGTTTCTATCGACCTGCCAGCACTTACGTATGGTAAGTCACATCATCTTTGATTTTAAATATATTTTTCCCGCGTGGAATGTTTCCCTCTATTATATATATATATATATATACACTCCTGGAAATTGAAATAAGAACACCGTGAATTCATTGTCCCAGGAAGGGGAAACTTTATTGACACATTCCTGGGGTCAGATACATCACATGATCACACTGACAGAACCACAGGCACATAGACACAGGCAACAGAGCATGCACAATGTCGGCACTAGTACAGTGTATATCCACCTTTCGCAGCAATGCAGGCTGCTATTCTCCCATGGAGACGATCGTAGAGATGCTGGATGTAGTCCTGTGGAACGGCTTGCCATGCCATTTCCAACTGGCGCCTCAGTTGGACCAGCGTTCGTGCTGGACGTGCAGACCGCGTGAGACGACGCTTCATCCAGTCCCAAACATGCTCAAGGGGGAACAGATCCGGAGATCTTGCTGGCCAGGGTAGTTGACTTACACCTTCTAGAGCACGTTGGGTGGCACGGGATACATGCGGACGTGCATTGTCCTGTTGGAACAGCAAGTTCCCTTGCCGGTCTAGGAATGGTAGAACGATGGGTTCGATGACGGTTTGGATGTACCGTGCACTATTCAGTGTCCCCTCGACGATCACCAGTGGTGTACGGCCAGTGTAGGAGATCGCTCCCCACACCATGATGCCGGGTGTTGGCCCTGTGTGCCTCGGTCGTATGCAGTCCTGATTGTGGCGCTCACCTGCACGGCGCCAAACACGCATACGACCATCATTGGCACCAAGGCAGAAGCGACTCTCATCGCTGAAGACGACACGTCTCCATTCGTCCCTCCATTCACGCCTGTCGCGACACCACTGGAGGCGGGCTGCACAATGTTGGGGCGTGAGCGGAAGACGGCCTAACGATGTGCGGGACCGTAGCCCAGCTTCATGGAGACAGTTGCGAATGGTCCTCGCCGATACCCCAGGAGCAACAGTGTCCCTAATTTGCTGGGAAGTGGCGGTGCGGTCCCCTACGGCACTGCGTAGGATCCTACGGTCTTGGCGTGCATCCGTGCGTCGCTGCGGTCCGGTCCCAGGCCGACGGGCACGTGCACCTTCCGCCGACCACTGGCGACAACATCGATGTACTGTGGAGACCTCACGCCCCACGTGTTGAGCAATTCGGCGGTACGTCCACCCGGCCTCCCGCATGCCCACTATACGCCCTCGCTCAAAGTCCGTCAACTGCACATACGGTTCACGTCCACGCTGTCGCGGCATGCTACCAGTGTTAAAGACTGTGATGGAGCTCCGTATGCCACGGCAAACTGGCTGACACTGACGGCGGCGGTGCACGAATGCTGCGCAGCTAGCGCCATTCGACGGCCAACACCGCGGTTCCTGGTGTGTCCGCTGTGCCGTGCGTGTGATCATTGCTTGTACAGCCCTCTCGCAGTGTCCAGAGCAAGTATGGTGGGTCTGACACACCGGTGTCAATGTGTTCTTTTTTCCATTTCCAGGAGTGTATATATGTTTGTCTGGCCTCTCAACAGATACCCCTCCGTTGTGGTTGCACCTACGGCACGGCCATCTGTATCGCTGAGGCACGCAAGCCTCCTCTCCAACGGCAAGGTCCATGGTTCATGGGGGATGAGAGGGAGCCAACAGCACCCGGTGTTCCCAGGCGGTCACCCATCCAAGTACTAACCGGGCCCGATGTTGCTTTACTTCGGTGATCCGACGAGAACCGGTGTATTCAACATGGTACGGCCGTTGGCCACATGAAAGAATGACAGAGTCATATCAGGTGAATAAGGCAGATGTGGCAACAATTCATACCTTAGTTCGTGTAATTTTGCCATGGCAATGGCACATGTGTGAGGGCAAGCATCAAGAGTAGCAGCACCCATCTTGCAGATAATTTTTTCATTTCTAATTCTTCAGTTAAAATGTGCTGCACCCTTTTAGATGGCATCTGGCAAGCATGAGCAATTTCACACACTTTCAATCGGCAATCCTCCACGCCCAATTTGTGAACTTACACAATGATTTCTGGAGTAGTGACACATCTCGGTCGACCACTGCGTGGATCATCATCTAAGCTCTCCTGACCAAATTTAAATTCATTGTCCACTTGGTAACAGTTGAACATGAAGGAGCAGAATCCCCCAGTGTATTCTGGAAATCAGCATAAATGTCCTTTGCTTTCATATCTTTCTTTACGAAATACTTAATCACTGCTCGAATCTCAATTTTTTTCCATCTTTGCAAATCACTATGTGGGAACAACAGCAGAGCCACACCACCGCCACAGCTCTCTTCCAAGAGCACTGCCATGGCACATGTTTACAGACAACAGTCCAATGAATATCCCGTGAACAACTCTTTGCACTCGCACTGACCTCTTGTGATGATTTCAAGAAATTTTCAAACCACCTTCATATTTGGAAACCGCCTTTGAGAAAAAAGAAAAAAAATTGTTTCTGTCTTCCTCGACCTGTCCACGCCATATGACATAAACTGAACAGAGACACTTCTACAGAAATTGTATACTTAAAGATCAACTCTTACTGAATAATATGCTGATTAACTACCTGTTTCAAGTTTACTCCAAACATATGAAGAGTAAATTCCACAAACCAAAATTAGCCTGCCTACCAGAAACTGTGTATCACAAATTATGCACATCTGTGTCATCTATATGGTGGTTCAATGTCTGTCAGAGACAGATGAAAAGGCTGACAGAAGACATGTGCACTGAGGAGGAAAACCAAACCCAATGTAGACAGATATTGCAGCACTCATTCTGAGCAACAAATAAGCAGCTACTGTCCACTGGTAATATTGTGAGGCAGTGTGTTACAATGTGACAGGAATTCAAAGTATTAGGGATCACTTTGGATAGGCCATTCACCTACCAACACCACCTTTTTGAAAACAGTTGCAAAAGTGGAAAGGCCATTTGATTGTATATAGCATGCTTCTGCATATGCTACTTCAATGGCTTCCAGTGCTAAGCCCAACATCACTCTACCTCATGTAAAAACAGAGCAAATACTCAGTCATGACCAAGAATATACAAAAACTAGTTTGTCCCCTAGCAACGTTCTGTAACCTGACTGAAGTCTTGTCAACCAACCTGGAGAACTGCCATGAGCCTGTTACCAGAAATGTCATCCTGTGGCTGCCTGGAAATTGGAGTGTTGACCACAGCAAGGCTTCCTACAAGTTGAAAACCAAATGTCAACTCCCATGCATCACTTGGTGCAAACTGAACTAAATCAGATGTGGGACAGCCCCAAGCTGTGACTGCAGAAGGTGATGCAGAGATGCACATCTTGTTCAGGGCTGACTATTGTGTAGTTTTGCCAGATCCCTGGAAGAACTACATCATGCTGATTATAAAGAAACTGAGTTGTTGGGATATGTGGACAGTGGCCTTTGGTTTCCTAGTGTTTATGTAACTGGTTGTTCATTATTTATTTGTTTGTAATTGTTAATATACTTCTAATAGTTCAAGAGCATCAAATGCTAAATAAATTCACTTTCAGTATTCCACAGCTTGCACTTTGAGAAAAAGCGTACTTTTTTCCATACTAGTTTCTCACCACATACTACACTTTAGAACTAAGCTAACTGACTGTAACTGAAACAAATACAATCTACTTTAAAAAAATTTTTTAAAAAAAGTTATACAGACTATTGTATGAGAGATTACAAACATCCTTAGGGTGCACATTTATAAATATTATTTATTCATACAATATATATGCAGTTTCAGAACAATCATTCCATCATCAGATGTATCTGGGATATCAACCACATCTGCACTGAACCAAAGAAATATACCCATATATGGCTATCAGCTGACCATTTCCTGCCATACCACTTTACCATGTAAGTCAAATCGCAAAGATATTTGAAAACTTCCATACAGATACGAAACCTACACGGATGTTCAGTTTGGATTTTTTTTAAAGTTTTTGTGTGATCTTATGTGATTTTACCTGCATGGTAAAATGGTTTGACTGGATATCAGTGGTTAGTGGCTATCCATACATGGATGAATTTAACTGAATCTATATAATTGTGATTGCTTTCCCAGATACAACTGATGATGAAATGGGTATTCCAGTCTCGACCCTGCATGTTGAATGAAAACTCAACATTGATAAAGTGCTGCCTGAAGAGGACTGTAATCTTTCACATAATAAAACACTGTGGCCTGCATGCCTCATAGATGCCATTGCCAGCAACAAAGCAGAGATTAAAAAATAGTGCATTGGAACTGAGCAAGTCTCTGCAGAAATAAGATTCAACATGGCTGAATGGCAATTTATGGTCATCACAAATGCACATATGTCAGCATGCAAATATTAAATATGTATGTATAGCTACTATCAGTAGGAAGGCACTGATCAAATTTGTTAATATTTATTTACATCTAAAAGTTATTTATGTTAATTGGAAATACTAAATCACAAGTAGCAATCAAAAATGGGTCTATCTACTCAAAAAACTGGAGTGAAACAAAAAAACAGGTCTTGCCTGCTGTTTTTGTTAGAAGCTGCTGGACAGATCCGGTTGTGGATGATACTGTCTTGTGCTGTGGAGGCTGGGCCTTAGGAATCGTTGGTACTGATGTTTTTTGCTCTGTGAGCTGTGCGGATGCACCTTGTTGTGAGAAAAAAGAAGTACTCGTACGCATTTCTGATTTCTGCTCGTAGCTTGATTCGATATGCGTTTTTTCTGTTATTTGAGATGAAAATGAAACACCCTCTGTTTTTGTTTCAATGCCCTGTTGTAGTGGCACATCAAATGTTCGTGATTTCACATTTGCAACATTTGCAATGTAATAGCAACTTGGGTGTGGCTTTGATTCTTGCTTCTGTTGTAAAATTCCTGCCATTTGTGATTCTGGCTGAACCTGTTTATACTTAAATGGTGGCCTTGTATTCTGCTCAAATGATTCTATAAGAGTTCTAACAGGCTGTTTTGACTCGTACAACACACCACTCTCAGTCTCTGCAGTATCTAATTGCTTATGGATATTTGTGTACTCAATAATATTTTCTTTTGCGGTCTCTTTTGCAGATGATGACTGTCTGAACTGCAATGGTGGAAATGTAGCTGCGTCTCTTATACCTTGTTCAATAAATTCGGTAGATTTTGCACTTGTCATTTCCTCAGCCACTTTATTTGGAGAAACTTGCTCACCCTTGATTATTTCACTTAAAGATTGTTTTAGAGATGATGTGTCTTCAGAAACAGCTCTAGTAATAAAACTATTCTCCTCTTTCTTCACTTGTTTCTCAGTTTTCTTACTTATGTTGTGAACTGAAGAAACAGTTTCTGTTACTTGTTCCTTGTTCATTGAAGTGGCATAAGATGATGAGGCACTGAAAGTACTACCAGTAGGTATCATACTAGACTCCGTGCCTAAGATGTTAGTTGCAGCAGCATCAGTAGTAGCGGTAGTGGTGGACTGACCTGATGACAAGTTATACTCCTTAAGACTTGCACAGTGTTATTTTGTTACAGATTATTCAAAATTAGTGTGTTACACATCACATATAGTAGAAATTAAAGTATATTATATCTGTTTTTTAAAACGAGAGTATGAGAAGGAACATGAACATTGATTTCAGTTCCTGAGAAAAATGTAGACTTACATAATCATTGTTCCACATGTCTTTAATTTTGATTGGCACAGGTAAAAAAGAAAAAAAAAAGTTGAAAATTTTTAAATGCTTTGTTGCAGTTATTTGTCCTTCAAAAAGAACGATTTCTGATGTTAGTAATGTCACTTTTTGTGAATATTGTAGACAACTGAAGTATTTCTTTTTGCATAAAAACTGTAATTATCATGGAGTGGCACAGAAGTATGAATCAAAGGTAACTGACATAGGAAAATGAAAAAGAAAACAGTAGTGACAGGAAGAAAGAAAAGATTACGTTCATCTATAATACCTCCTTATCTCTTGAGATGTAGAAGAATAAAATAAAATTTTTCTTGCAAATGATTACACAGTTCTTCTTAATGAGTAACATTTAGTTAATATTTCTTTCCAAATTTACATATGTGAAACATCCACAGCAATGGTGCTGTAAAATTATGAGGCAATATTCTTTCAAAAAAACATGGCATTTCAAATTGTGCAGCACTTAATTAAGAAAACTTAGTGTGTTAGTAATAATTTTCTGTAAATATTCTTGCATCAACTTTAGTAATAATTTACTGAGATTTTCTTGTCATCACTATGAAGTGTTGGCACTAAGTATTTTAAAAAATCTTAAATAATCACTCACCTCTCACATGGAATATATCTACACAAAAACAAAAATTAAATCTATATTATAGTCATATAATTCTGGCTAAGGAGTGATGAATTGTAAGAGAGTTTCCTTAAATTATAAAGCAATTTATTTACAGAAAAATGCAGGCAATGATAGCCATGTTTTATGACATTTACATTATATTGATACAAAGGGGATATAAAATACTTATTAATTTTAGAAATTAACCAGCTTGTTATTTTACTGTTTTCAAAATTGTGCTAGGCAGATCTGTGTACAGAAAATAAAATATTATCATGTGTCAAAATCACACTGTTAATTCACAAATCAATTTCTAGACTCACATCACATCACTACCAAGTTCCAATATTGATATTTCCTACACATGCATACATCAAACTTTAAATATCTAGTGAAGTTTATTGAAAATCATGCACGACACCATCTTCTGTAAAATTTTTCACATTGTCTTAGATTGTGGCTACAATATGCACCGGGTAAAGGCCAGGGTCTTGGTATGACCTAGGTGATAAATAAAAAAATGCATGTTCCAATTGCACTATGTATACTAAATAATAACATCACATGTCACAGAACCAATCCTCTGAATCCACACAACACTATCTCGTGGAATAAATAAAAATCTCATATTAAGCATGAATAAAAGTTAGTTAACAGGTTGGTGTGAACACCAATGCACTTCAGGAGGCATGATCTTATTATAGTGGTATTCATTGTGTTCTTCTTACCAAAGAACTGGTTCTCCCAGAAAAAGGGTTACTGTGGAATGCTTAACAAAGTGTGATGCTTTTATTTACTTTTTTGCAGTTGACAACTTACTGTTGCCATTGCTGGAAGTCACATTAAATAGTGTTAGTATAAGTTGGAAGTTAAACTGTCAAAACTTCAGGCTACAGATTGAAATCTTATCAACTAATATGCTGAGCCACATAATGTGTCTTTCTAAAGATATTGACTTGTGTGCTGTCAGTAATGTTGTCATGACTGCAGATTACTTCCACTGAAGAATGGTAGCCAACTTTTAACTATGTACACTGTGGTCTTACATTTTTTTCCCCAGAATTCTGTGTAACTGTCTTATACATAGTGTGGATGCTTTCTCTCATGAAGCATGTTCTAACAGATATAAGGAATGAGAGAAATCATTGTATACCACCATAACTCCAAAGGATCAGGAATGTACAGCACAACATAAACCATGAAGCATAAAATAACAGCTGCAACCTCTCTCACAGATTTACCTTTCAACACCTTATGTTAAAAAATAAGCTGCTTTATTCGCTATGTTGATGAATATGGGAAGAGGACGAAACACTAACGACACAGTTATGAATCCTGCCCAAAGTTATAATAAAGGTCAGAATGTTCTTTGTACTCATTATATATCTAGATTTAGCTATTTTAACTGCTTGTGACTATGATTTCTTATCAATATTTCATGAGTGACAAAGTACAAAGTTTAACACTTCTATTATTTTCTCCCATATAAAACATGCTCTGTTAAACACTCCTTTCAGCAATAATAAAATGAATAATGCTGTGCAATTACTGACACAATATGCTGAGGAGCTGTCAGTGACATTAAATGTAAAACCTGTCAACTTCAAAAATTAACCATTGCAGTGTCCATAAAGAATGGTAAATAATACTCATTTGCTCATAATTAAGAACTTGTGCTTTAGTCTTCATTGTTTTGATTGATTTTCTTAATTTTTGACATAAAAGATCAAGTTGATCCTCCCACAATAGATGCCAGCCTAACAATATATCAAGGAAAGCAGTGTTATCATGCTTGCATCGATTAAACATCTAGGTGTAATACTGTAAAGCAATACAAAATGGGATGAGTGTATAAGGTCAGTTGTAGAGAAAATGAATGGTCGACTTCAGTTTATTGTGCGAATTTTAGGAAACTGCAGCTCATCTATAAAAGAGATCACATAGAACCCTATTGTGATTCATTCTTCAGTACTGCTTTCGTGTTTGAAACCCAACAAGATCAGATTAAAGGAAAATGTCAAAGTAATTCAGAGGTGTGCTGCTACATTTATTACTGGTAGTTTCAGTCATCATGCAAGTATTACGGAGATGCACCATCAACTCAAATTGGAATCCATGGAGGGAAGACAACATTCTTTACATGAAACACTACTGAGAAAGTTTAGAGAACTGGCTTATGCGACTGAAGGCAGTCCGATTCCATTGTCACCATCTTACATCTGGTGTAAGGACCACAAATGTAAGATAAGAGAAGTTAGGGCTCATACCGAGGCATATAGACGGGTAGTTTTCTCTTGCTCCACTTGTCCAGTGGGCAGAAAAGGGAATTGACTAGCAATGGTAATAGGTACCCTCCACCATGTTCTGTGTAGTGGTTTGCAGAGTATGTATGTAGATGTGGAAAAAAAAGGTGTAGTATACAGATACATGTTAGACAGAAAACCTATTTTGGTTAACAGTTGGCTCAACATCCTTAAATTGTTAGAAATGATGGTTCTGTTTTATGAGGTGGTTATTGAGTGTATCTTACAAAAGCCCATCAAAAATATTCTAGAAACAGATTTTCCAATTGAAATATTTTGCTAACTAACATATTATTAAGATGAAATTGTGTATTGTTGGAATCAGAAAAATTAGGACTACAATATGATGAGACTGCATCTTTGAAAAGATTGCCTGTTAAGATTCTAACATTGTAGACACATACAGTCTTGAATAAAGATGAACTACATAGTTTTCACAAAAGATAAGATATTCTTTAGAAAGATGGGAATAAGAATTTTCAGATAGTTATGACAATCGTAGAACAGACAACTTTTAGCGGGGTCGAATTTTCATGTTCCTACATGAAAATTTTTGTATATATCTTTGAATTAGATGTTTCTATATCAACTGTTTATACATTGTTACTTGACGCTTATGCCCTATGCTTTAGATCATAAAGCTTTGAAAACAGTTGTGATAAAAAAGTAACGGGAATTTTTGTTTTTCTTAATGTATCTTTATTTATTCATCAACATCAACTGTGTGTCCTTCAAAGTTCTCTTCCTCAGATATAATCTGGAACTTGCTTTTCATTATTGTGTTCAGCTCCTACAGCGATCCTGTTTTTCTCTCATCAGTGGTAGCAAAATGATATCCTTTCATGGCTCTCCTCAGCCTCAGGAATGGAAAGAAGTCACAGGAGGCAATGTTTGTTAGATATTCACAGAGGCAACAAAAAGTTTCATTTTTTGCCAAAAAATCATAAAAATCATAAACAAGTGTGAGCAGGAGCATTATTGTGGTGCAATTTCCATGAGTGGTTTTGCCACAATTCTGGTTGTTTTCTTTCAATTGCTTCATGCAAATGCCATATAACCTCCAGTTAGTATTCTTCTTGACCATACGGCAGGAACTCATGATGCATTCTACCATTGTAATCAAAGTAAACAGTCAGAAGAACCTTCACATGTGAATGAACTTGTTGAATTTTTTTAGTCTTGGCTCTTCAAGCAGTTTCCACTGGGACAATTGGGCTTTGGTTTTGATGTCATGCCCATATACCCAATTGTTCTAGGTTGTTGTTGAATTCATTCAGCAATTTCTTAGCATGTCTGAGTGATGTTTTTATCGGTCAAAATTCAACAATTTCGGAACAACCTTTACTGCTACTCATTTCATGCTCAAAGCATACAAAAACATTGCTTTCCATGAGACAAAGGATATGCCACCATCATCAGCAACCTCTGTGATGGTGATTTTTACAGAACCATTTTCTTTACTTCTTCCGCATTGTTGTCAGTAGTTGTTGTGCTAGAGCAATGAGGGCAGCCGTCGTCTCCAATGTCTTCTTGACTCTCTTTGGAATGTTTATAGAACTCATAAACTCTTGTCTTACTCATAGTAGACTCACTAAAAGCCATAGTCAATATTTTGAATGTGGTGCTGCACTTTATTCCATTTTTTAAGCAAAATTTAATGCAAATTCTTTGAGCCATCTTTTCTGTAAGTAAAAATTCACCAAGCACTCAAAAATACATATAACCTTTTCAACTGTCAACAATAAAGTACATATTCAAAACATTTGAAAATACAAATATATCAGGAATATGTGTACCAATGAGATAAGAAAAAAAAAAGTTTTGAAAATCAGAAGTATAAAGCCTGCAAAATAAAAAAATTCCCTGTTACTTTTTGATCATGCATCATATGTATTACATATCTAAGAGAGATCAGAAAAGAAATAAATTGGATTTATGTGAAGAGTGGTTTCTAGCTTGTGCAGCTATTCCACACAGTAACCTTTGCAGCGAAACCTTTTCTGGGGGGCTCCCATAAATTAGTAAGGTTAATGCAAGGATAATTTCTCTAAAAAGGAGACAGCCAATTTCCTTCCCTGTCCCTGCTCTGCCTCTAATGACCTTGTCATCAAGATTTATTCTCTCATTTTATCACAACATATAAAACTGTATACAAATTTTGCGGCACTGACATTGGGAGTGAGAAATAAGAAAGAGGACTTAAGCACAATACTGATTATATTCTGAGAACATCGTGTAGGTCAGCTTGACAGACATGGAAATGTCTGGATACTTGTTTGTTTCTGAGTAAATTACTTATTCTGGGTTTCATATTAAAATTACAGTAAAGAATTCTGTTAAGTACTCAAAAGTCTAAGTAATGCCACATAATAATGAGTATACTTATTAACATTATTTAATACTTCCCTAGGGTTTATTATTAGGGATATGGACACGGTAATGATTAATTTTTGAAGTTGACAGGTTTTACATTTAATGTCACTGACAGCTCCTCAGCATATTGTGTCAGTAATTGCACAGCATTATCCATTTTATTATTGCTGAATGGAGTGTTTAACAGAGCATGTTTTATATGGGAGAAAAGTATAGAAGTGTTAAAATTTATACTTTGTCACTCTTGAAATATTGATAAGAAATCATAGTCACAAGCAGTTAAAACAGCTAAATCTAGATATATAATAAGTACAAAGAACATTCTGACCCTTATTATAACTTTGGGCATGTTCGAAAGAACAGACACCAATGATGACCTGCAGCCATCTGGAACGAAATTAAAATTATATTAATACCTTCATCTGCTAACGGGCATTGATATATATCAAAGGGGACAGGTGAAAATGTGTGCCCTGACTGGGACACGAACCCGGGATCTCCTGCTTACATGGCAGACACTCTATCCAACTGAGCGACCGAGGGCACAGAGGATAGCGCGACTGCAGGGACTAACTCATGCATGCCTCCTGCAAGACCCACACTCTCATCTTGTATGTCCACACACTACATTCGTAATGTCCCACCCCAACACACTCATTACTTGTGGAAGACATTCTTACCAAGTCCCGTAAGAATTCGGGGAATGTGTGTGCATCCGCACAGAAGAAGAAGGTCATGGCCGGTGTTACCAGAACTATATAGTTATATGGATATGGTGTCTGTTCTTTTGGACATGTCCGAAAGAACAGACACCATTGATGACCTGCAGACATCTAGAATGAAATTAGAATTATATTAATACATTCAGCTGCTAACAGGTGTTGATATACATCAATGGGGACAGGTGAAAATGTGTGCCCCGACCGGGACTCGAACCCGGGATCTCCTGCTTACATGGCAGATGCTCTATCCATCTTAGCCACCGAGGGCACAGAGGATAGCGCGACTGCAGGGACTATCTCACGCACGCCTCCTGCGAGACCCACATTCTCACCTTGTATGTCCACATGCTACATTCGTAGTGTCCCACCCCAACACACTCATTACTCGTCGAACACATTCTTACCAAGTCCAGTAAGAGTTCGGGGAATATGTGTGCATCTGCACAGAAGAAGAAGGTCATGGCCGGTGTTGCCAGAACTATATACTTATATGGATACGGTGTCTGTTCTTTCGGACATGTCTGACAAGGTAAGAATGTGGGTCTCGCGGGAGGCGTGCGCGAGATAGTCCCTGCAGTTGCACTATCCTCTGTCACGTCAGTGGCTCAGATGGATAGAGCATCTGCCATGTAAGCAGGAGATCTCGGGTTCGAGTCCCGGTCAGGGCACACATTTTCACCTGTCCCCATTGATATATATCAAAGCCCATTAGCAGCTGAAGCTATTAATATAATTCTAATTTAGCTAAAAATAGTGATAACATCATTCCTTCCAACATTTTCAAAAATATTAGAGAAATATATGAAGCACCAAATCAACAAATATCTAAATGATCCTAATTTACTAAACAGAAATCAGCATGGCTTCCACGCAAGAAAAACACAGAAATAACAGCAATGTGCTATACTTATCAAATAACCCGAAATCTAGGAAAGAAACAATAGTATTGCACAATGCAATCCCTGAAGGACGGTATTTTGTGAAGGTGGAGGTATGGAGGTGGATTGTACTGTTGCTGGTTCCAAGTGACAGTTGCTGTACATGCATACACGTGCTTTGCACTTAATGAAAGTGTGTAGCCTTCAAATTATGTCTCTTGCTTGCTTGTACAGAATTTGTCACTTAGCACCACCATCAGCCATGAGAAGTTGCAGCAAACAAAATAAAAATTCACTAAATAACTCGTTTTGATCATGTGTGACGCTCGCACTAGGTACGACGTTCACTGCGGGGTGCTCAGAACACTACTAAATACCCACTGGCTGTCAGAGAATGTCTGAAGTAGGTGCGCAGATCAAGCCTAAACTCGACCACCGTCATTTGTGACTCCAATTGTAGGAGTAAATTTAGACACAGAAACAGAAGAATTGGTAAACAATTTTCATAAAAGTATTGACTAGTTTTCTGCAAATAATCTCACCCTCAATTTTAAAAAGACACAACATATTCAGTTCTGCCCATCTACGAGTACTACAACAATGGCAGATGCAACACATGGTGAGGAAATAACAAATGGGGTGGAAACTTCAAAATTCTTAGATGTCCATATTAATGACAATTTAAACTGAAAAATGCACATTTTGGAACACCTAAACCATCTCTGTTCAGCCATATTTGCACTTAAAATAATCGCAAATCTTGCTGAGGGACAAATCAGTAAGTTGACATATTTTCATTGAAATGTCATACGGAATAATGTTCTGGGGTAGCTCATCTTTAACCCTCGAGTGGGTGCACCTGTGCATAAAGTGCGCCACTGCAAATAAAATTGTTTTGCACCATTCCATTGTTGATTCACAGTTGTGAGCCCATACCTCCTCCGTCATGATGCTTCATCTAACACAGGGATAAATTGTGCTGACGTGTGCAAGTGAGCAGCAGCAATATAAAATAAATGATGAGCTGAATGAGAAAAAAATTTATGATCCATGCAACAAAATGACCCAGATTACAAGCTGGTAGCACAATCCCACAATTGGGCTGTTGTGTATGAGATAATTAGTAATCGAATAAGGGGTTGGCTTGGGATCTGATGCAACTGTGCTGTTTAATGTTTCAAGTGGTTCATTACTGTGGGGTAACAACTGTCTGTTACAAAAGAGTGATATGATGGAAGTTTATTTTATTATTGTTTAGTTAAACAATGCTTTAGTCATTTAATATAAGTATAGTTTATCGTTGTTTCATTAAACCTGTGATTTGGTTATATATATTTACCTTTGTAACATAGATATAGCTCTTATAATTAAATTTTCCCTGATACATTTAAGCAGCATTGTTACCCTAGTGCTATGGTGGTGTATGGTCAGCATTTCTGCCTAGTAAGTAAAAAGATCCAAGTTCAAGTCCCAGCCGTAGCACAAATTTTAATTCATTTCTTTAGCCTCCACCAATCTCATAAATATAATTATTCCTTACAGGTGTTCAAAGTATGTCACTTGCCCACTCATACTACAAAAAACACTGTGTGCCCACTTAAGAGTTAAGAAACAAAGTCTTCATTGCTCAAACACAAGCTGTAAAAATAATATGTGGTATTTACCCACATTCATCTCGTAGACTTCTGTTTAAGGAGTTAGCCATTCTGACTAATGCTTCACAGTATGTTTATCCCTTCATGAAGTTTGTTGTAAATAATCCTCTACAGTTCAAAAGGAACAATGATGTACATCGTTACAATACCAGGAGGAAAAGTGACATTAAGGTTGTCTTTAGCACAAAAAGGAATGCACAGTGCTGCAACAAATTTTTTTGATTACTTGCCCAGTGATGTAAAATGTCTGGCATATAGCAAAGTAAAATTTATTATAATAAATGTGTAAAATGTGGCTGTTAGGAATTATTAACACCTGTATTTAAAAAAAGAAAAAAATGACTTATAATTGGTCAACATGTAGTCATATTGACAAATTAATATGCGATGGAATGTAAACTGACTCATTCCACATCATTCTGATTTATTGTGCAAAATTATCCATGGATCATGAAAAAAACTATATAACTAACTAGCTAACAAACTAACTAATCTCCAAAGCACTTGATACTCTCAGACATGGCATCCTCTTAGAAAACTTGGAAGAAAGAAGTAGTTTGAATCATACCTCCAAAACAGAACACAGAGTGTAGGACTGATGACAGCTTACTCCAACCATAAAATCAATTTAGTATCAGATGCAAAAAAGTGGAAACAGGAGTACCATAAGACAACAGTCTGTGTCCCTTATTATTCCATGTCTATATTCACACATTGGAATATTACAGCCAATGCTGTACTACTCGAAGATGATACTAGTGTGATAATAGGTGTGCCACAGCAATTGCTGCATACAACTACTGATTAAATCCTAAAGTATGTCCACTCTTGGTTAATGCAAAGACGTTGGCATTAAATGTCAAGAAACAAATTACATGTATGTTGTATGTATGCAGACTGAAGTGACACATGAAAATTTGTACCAAGGCAAGAATTTGAACCCAGGTCTCCCATTCACTAGGCAGATAGACTAACCATGATACCACATTGGGCAAGTTGCTTTGAACAATCGTATGGACTACCCTGGCACACCTCCCTCCTCAATCCAAATTCCCAATCATGCCTCAACTTACTTGGTATTCCTGATAAACTCATAACAGTATTGCAGAAGTTCTTCAACTGTATTGGACTAGCACCTCAGCAATGCAATGCTGTTTGAGTTTAGACGGAATATCAAGTGGGCTGAGGCATGAATGGGACTGAGAATGGAGGCATGCTAGGGTAGTCCATGCAGTTGTGCAAATCCACTGTTCCAAGGTGCTGTAATGGTTAGCGCATCTGTCTAATGAGTAGGAGAGCTGGGTTCAAATCCTGGCCTTGGTATAAATTTTCATCTGCAGCTTCAGCCTGCATACATATGTCATAGATATCTGAGACTTGAAAAGGTCTCTGGAACCATATAATTTCATTTAATTAAATTAATTACAGTTTGGGAAAATAAAATAAATCAAAACATGAATCTAGACCTGGTGTTCGGTGACAAATACCACATGTACAAACATCAAATTGGGTCAGTGATACAATAAAATTATTACGTCACGTGACTTCTTTCTACTGACTTCACATTTCCTTAATCTTGGGGACTGATGACCCTGTAGTTTGGTCCGTTTACTCTCCCCACCAACCAATCTTAATCTTGTCTCTGGAGCTTATCACACCTATATACTAACTGTACTTGTCTATGCTGAATCTTGGTAGATGTATATCTAATTAGGGATGGTAAGTGGTTGCTTTTCTTTAATTTAATATATTAATATCGAATTTTGTTCAAGTTACACATACCATGGAACTCCTTTTCAGAAGCTCACAATCTGGATTCTTTTTATTCTCTTCTATTATTTTTATGAAAGAATGATAACAATGGAACACAATATCCATCTTCTTGACAACTATCATTTTATACCAAGCTATGAGATTTTATAGATAAATTGAACAATGTTTAAGTGAGGCGCACTAGAAGAAGAAATTACACATGTTACTATGACTGGATAAATTACCTTCTAAGCAAAAATACCAAATGAAAATAGTAAGAGACTATGAAATATCCTTCTTGGGGTATAAGAATACTCCAGCAAAAGTTCTGTTGTTTTATGCCACAGATAAAGACTAGTCTTTTTATAAATGTTGAAACCATGGTAAATGGGTTTTAATAAACCTTCAAATTTGCAAATGATTGGTTGTTTTACCATTTCTACAAGAAGAATTCATTCCATGGTTGCTGCTCCAGCCATGTAGAAAATTAAAGTCTTATGATTTCCTTAATAAAGGATTATCCTCATAAAGAGTTTGTTGTTGTTGTGGTCTTGAGTCCTGAGACTGGTTTGATGCAGCTCTCCATGCTACTCTATCCTGTGCAAGCTTCTTCATCTCCCAGTACTTACTGCAACCTACATCCTTCTGAATCTGCTTAGTGTATTCGTCTCTTGGTCTCCCTCTATGATTTTTACCCTCCACGCTGCCTTCCAATGCTAAATTTGTGATCCCTTGATGCCTCAAAACATGTCCTACCAACTGATCCCTTCTTTTTGTCAAGTTGTGCCACAAACTTCTCTTCTCCCCAATTCTATTCAATACCTCCTCATTAGTTATGTGATCTGCCCATCTAATCTTCAGCTTTCTTCTGTAGCACCACATTTCGAAAGCTCCTATTCTCTTCTTGTCCAAACTATTTATCGTCCATGTTTCACTTCCATACATGGCTACACTCCATACAAATACTTTCAGAAACGACTACCTGACACTTAAATCTATACTCAATGTTAATAAATTTCTCTTCTTCAGAAACACTTTCCTTGCCATTGCCAGTCTACATTTTATATCCTCTCTACTTCGACCATCATCAGTTATTTTCCTCCCTAAATAGCAAAACTCCTTTACTACTCTAAGTGTCTCATTTCCTAATCTAATTCCCTCAGCATCACCCGATTTAATTTGACTACATTCCATTATCCTCATTTTGCTTTTGTTGATGTTCATCTTATATCCTCCTTTCAAGACACTGTCCATTCCGTTCAACTGCTCTTCCAAGTCCTTTGATGTCTCTGACAGAATTACAATGTCATCGGCGAACCTCAAAGTTTTTATTTCTTCTCCATGAATTTTAATACCTACTCCGAATTTTTCTTTTGTTTCCTTTACTGCTTGCTCAATATACAGATTGAATAATATCAGGGAGAGGCTACAACCCTGTCTCACTCCCTTCCCAATCACTGCTTCCCTTTCACGCCCCTCGACTCTTATAACTGCCATCTGGTTTCTGTACAAATTGTAAATAGCCTTTCGCTCCCTGTATTTTATCCCTGCCACCTTCAGAATTTGAAAGAGAGTATTCCAGTTAACATTGTCAAAAGCTTTTTCTAAGTCTACAAATACTAGAAATGTAGGTTTGCCTTTTCTTAATCATTCTTCTAAGATTAGTCGTAAGGTTAGTATCGCCTCACGTGTTCCAACATTTCTACGGAATCCAAACTGATCTTCCCCAATGTCCGCTTCTACCAGTTTTTCCATTTGTCTGTAAAGAATTCGCGTTAGTATTTTGCAGCTGTGACTTATTAAACTGATAGTTCGGTAATTTTCACATCTGTCAACACCTGCTTTCTTTGGGATTGGAATTATTATATTCTTCTTGAAGTCTGAGGGTATTTCGCCTGTCTCATACATCTTGCTCACCAGATGGTAGAGTTTTGTCATGACTGGCTATCCCAAGGCCGTCAGTAGTTCTAATGGAATGTTGTCTACTCCCGGGGCCTTGTTTCGACTCAGATCTTTCAGTGCTCTGTCAAACTCTTCACGCAGTATGTTATCTCCCATTTCATCTTCATCTACATCCTCTTCCACTTCCATAATATCGTCCTCAAGTACATCGCCCTTGTATAAACCCTCTATATACTCCTTCCACCTTTCTGCCTTCCCATCTTTGCTTAGAACTGGGTTTCCATCTGAGCTCTTGATATTCATACAAGTGGTTCTCTTCTCTCCAAAGGTCTCTTTAATTTTCCTGTAGGCAGTATCTATCTTACCCCTAGTGAAATAAGCCTCTACATCCTTACATTTGTCCTCTAGCCATCCCTGCTTAGCACTTTTGCACTTCCTGTCGATCTCATTTTTGAGACGTTTGTATTCCTTTTTGCCTGCTTCATTTACTGCATTTTTATATTTTCTCCTTTCATCAATTAAATTCAATATTTCTTCTGTTACCCAAGGATTTCTATTAGCCCTCGTCTTTTTGCCTACTTGATCGTCTGTTGCCTTCACTACTTCATCCCTCAGAGCTACCCATTCTTCTTCTACTGTATTTCTTTCCCCCACTCCTGTCAATTGTTCCCTTATGCTCTCCCTGAAACTCTCTACAACCTCTGGTTTAGTCAGTTTATCAAGGTCCCATCTCCTTAAATTAGCACCTTTTTGTAGTTTCTTCAGTTTTAATCTACAGCTCATAACCAATAGATTGTGGTCAGAGTCCACATCTGCCCCTGGAAATGTCTTACAATTTAAAACCTGGTTCCTAAATCTCTGTCTTACCATTATATAATCTATCTGATACCTTTTAGTATCTCCAGGATTCTTCCATGTATACAACCTTCTTTTATGATTCTTGAACCAAGTTTTAGCTATGATTAAGTTATGCCCTGTGCAAAATTCTACCAGACGGCTTCCTCTTTCATTTCTTCCCCCCAATCCATATTCAACTACTATGTTTCCTTCTCTCCCTTTTCCTACTCTCGAATTCCAGTCACCCATGACTATTAAATTTTAATCTCCCTTCACTACCTGAATAATTTCTTTTATCTCATCATACATTTCATCAATTTCTTCATCATCTGCAGAGCTAGTTGGCATATAAACTGTTACTACTGTAGTAGGAATGGGCTTTGTGTCTATCTTGGCCACAATAATGTGTTCACTATCCTGTTTGTAGTAGCTTACCCCCACTCCTATTTTTTTATTCATTATTAAACCTACTCCTGCATTACCCCTATTTGATTTTGTATTTATAACCCTGTATTCACCTGACCAAAAGTCTTGCTCCTCCTGCCACCGAACTTCACTAATTCCCACTATATCTAACTTTAACCTATCCATTTCCCTTTTTAAATTTTCTAACCTTCCTGCCAGATTAAGGGATCTGACATTCCACGCTCCAATCCATAGAAGGCCAGTTTTCTTTCTCCTGATAATGACGTCCTCTTGAGTAGTCCCCGCCCGGAGATCCGAATGGGGGACTATTTTATCTCCGGAATATTTTACCCAAGAGGACGCCATCGTCATTTAATCATACAGCAAAGCTGTATGCCCTCGGGAAAAATTACAGCTGTAGTTTCCCCTTGCTTTCAGCCGTTCGCAGTACCAGCACAGCAAGGCCGATTTGGTTAATGTTACAAGGCCAGATCAGTCAATCATCGAGACTGTTGCCCCTGCAACTACTGAAAAGGCCGCTGCCCCTCTTCACGAACCACATGTTTGTCTGGCCTCTCAACAGATACCCCTCCGTTGTGGTTGCACCTACGGTACGGCCAACTGCATCGCTGAGGCACGCAAGCCTCCCCACCAACGGCAAGGTCCATGGTTCATGGGGGGAGAGAATCAGATGATAATTTTTTTCTCTTCCTCATCCACACACCTATAGGTTCTTCTGTTCTCCTATATGAAACCTATGTTCTATGTCTTCTTCTTTGTTACAAAATGTTGTCCCCACACAATATACTCCTTCATGTTCACTTTCCTGTTAGTTCTGTTATCCATGGTTACATTTGTTTCTTGATCCTCATAAATATAAACTAATATACTGCAAGGTAAATTACAGAGATCTTTCTATAAATGCAGAAGAAATGAAACATAAGAAACAAACTTGCCCCTTTCCACTTTTATGGAAAAGAATGCCTTTCTAATATGGCGATAAGGAAAATCTCCTACCAACCAATGCTTAAGGTATTTCTGATTTGTAGCATGATTCGCTACATCACCTATGGATATTATTAAAATCAAAGTCTCAAGAAGAAAATTGTTTCTGCCTTGTTCTTAAATTAAACTGGTTTGTAACACGAGCTGACAACATACTGGAAAATGTCTGTTTTGCACAACATATTGAATCTCAAGTCGTACATTTAAGTATAAGCTCTGTAGTTAATGATTACTTAATTGTATGTTTATTCAAACTGCCACAAAGGTTTATACAGTAGCATTCTAATATGTATTGGACCAAGAAAGGGAGTATGGAAAAAAAGGAGGGAAGAGATAAAAAACGGAAATGTGGAAAAAAGAGAGCTACAAATCTGTAACTATGTTAGGACATGTACACTTCAACAGACAAAAAGCCTTCATCCCCACAACAATGCAAGTTGACAGGGCTTACAAAATTAATGCATTTCACATGCATTAACAATGAAATTTCTGCATTAAAACAATCCAAAATATCACTATCCCCAACTAAGATCTTTCATACAATTGGTAGTAAATTGAACTAACTTAAAACGAGTTCTACAAGTACTTCGGTCTTGTTATTTTAAGGAAAGATAGTAGTAAAGAGCTCAATAATCAAGAAAATAAATACAAAAAAGTAGAATAAATGAAATTATTGAAATACAAGATAAATTAAATTAGCACTGATACGTTTCTATATTTAAATAGGTTTTTGTTAACTGGTGTTGCTTTCCACAAATTGCCTTTACAAAGTATGTTCTGTATTCTAGGGTATTTACTGGCTGTTTTAGCTATGATTTGTGTTTCAGTGATTATGAACATCATACTACAATTAGCTGGTGATGAAGGAAAACTAATATAAAAACACATGCATCAAAGATATTACAGTCATGCAGCTATACGAGTGTATCATCATTAGTAAAATCAACATACATTTACCAGAGTAACAAATACATGATTAAAGCTTTACTGGACAAAATGCAATATTTAAAATAATTAAATAAAAGCTCTCCAAATAAATCTTTCATGTGATTACCATAACTTTGCTGTGAGTGTTGTGCACCGCTCCATCCTCTTGGTGCCTTAGGTTTGTACAGAAAGTCCTTTTCATGACCAGAAACTCTTTGGCTTGGAGGCTGACTGACACCAGTAGAGGGTGTAAGAGGAGTAAATACTGGTTCAGCTGATACAGGTTGTGGTGTTGTTGATTTGTAGCTGTCAAATGTTGAACTCAGAACTGGCTCAGGGGCAGCTGGTGTTGGAGCACTAGAAAAGCTCCATGACTGCAGTGGTTTGAGTTCCTGGAAAGCTGCATCCACGGAACCAGTCTCCAGAGCAGCTTCCCATGGAGATTTCACAAGGCGAAGCCTTGGTAGAGTAAACCGCTCCTGTTGGTAAAACAAGTCTCACACTTTTATAGTTGAAAAGAAGACATGAAAAAAAATCAATATTTACAATTTTCATTACTGTCTCTTGTAAAGGGACATCCTCCCCTAGCATTGCTTTACCTGGACAGAAGTATTCGACACCAGAAATATTTTAGAATTTTGAACAGGTTAATATTATCTCAGCTGTTTTTCAAAAAAAAATTCATATGATTTTGTAGACGAGATGCTATATTTCAAGATAAAATCTATAAAAAGAAATTACTTTATTTTTGCTGTCACAATCAATATGTACTAGCTCTGGATGTACAGTTAAAATTATTTTTTTAGAAACATGAAGATTACGAAATATTTAGCACACTTAAAATTTCTATTATTATTTACACAATTTGGCGCTATTTATTACATTTATTTCTGGATTCATTTATAAATTAATAGAAATTCATTTGTCAAGAAAATTTTTAAACCCTTTGGAATATTGTTATTACCACAGTGTGAAGGAGTAGTGGGCATGCCTCTGATGTGATCGATTGTGTTTTAGTATGTTGGAAGAGCACAAATTCAAAAGACAGTGTGATACAATAAAATGTGAGACAATGAATTATTGTGAAAACAAAAATACAGTGCAAGCATTCTACAAAGTTAATTATGTCAACTAGAACCGTGAGAGCCTAAAATGTCAAAAATTTCATCTTCAAGAATCAGCCCCTAGACATGAAGAACTGGAGCCAACTACGAGAAAGAAGATAAGTAAAAAGTTTATTGTAAATCTTACTCTTGTATTTTTGAAAAAAAGAGACCTTACCATTGGCAATAGTAGTGACAACAACAAATTGTGGGAGGGGGAGATACAACTTTGACTTTTTTGGTTATTCAGTATACTCTCTACTGGTTACAATGGTCTGAGATATAAGGTCTCGATTATAGCAAACTGGTTTACTTAGTCAATTTATATTGCTGCTGGCTTGAGAAGTGCAGGTACTTGGCGGACAGGAGAGTAAGAAATATCAGCACTACTGCCACCTCTACTGACCCAAAATCCTGCATCTCTGTTGAGTGGCCCATTCTCTATATACAGTGAAACATGAGAATGCTCAACATGAAAAATCAGTTAACACAAAATAATACTGTAGGCCTGGAAAAAATACTCATACATTGCATGCATTTGTTTCTTTTAAAGCACAATGAAATCTGTTTAATGCAGAAAGATTTTGACCCTTGGGAGAACAAGTAGTGAAGAGTAACATGGTTGCCTAACTTCATTGACCTTTGTTTTTTATTAGACCAAAATAAGCAATGGCTACTATGTTGCTATGTTATCAGTTATCCTCAGCTGCTGCCATTGACAAACACTTTAGTCAGTTTTCAAATACGGTGAACGATGTGTGAAAGGTAGTGAATAGTGTATTGACATCAGATTTCCTTTCTAATTTCAGCTTGTTATTTTTCTGCACATAATAACAGGCAAAATGGGACAGAAAAAATTGCTACTTCACTCAAAACAAAGATGAAACTGCTTCATGCAGTTACTGAAAATGAAGACTGGAAGCAGGAATCTGTAAAGATTCTTGCAATGCTACATCTACACTGTCAACATCAATTAAAACCAGTGGCCAAATTATGGCAATGTTTTAGTATCACACTAGTAAAATTGAATACTTCATGCCTAACTTAGTACCCTTTTTTTTAAAAATAAGCAGCAAATCTCCAAAACAGATGATGTTTTGGACTGCAAACTAGTCCTTATTGTTATAAAAATTCACCCAACATTAGGTTCAAAAGTTTTATGCCACTGATACTGAGTCTCAAACTTGGAACAATCATTTTAGTAAACAGTGAACCATCAATTTAATAACTATTGTAAAGTAACACTAGCAAGCCATTTACCAGAAAATCTTCACAATTTCTTTACAGTGTATGGGTGATGTTTTTGGAATTGAGACAAATTTTCCTGGAGTAAGCAAAAATCTGTGGTTACTAAGAAACATATACAGAATAAGGGATACATAAATTTACAAAGTAACATGTCACATTACAAAATCTAGGTGAAGCCCCTTATAAATATTCTCCTACAGTATGCATATTCATCAAACATAACTCTCGTTCTCTATCTCTCCCTATCTACTTCTTCCTCATGACTTCTCCTTTGTCAGATGCTGACATATCTTTTTTTTTCCCATAACACGTGAAAATTCACTGTCTGCCGACTGATAAGACCAGTTGCCTTGTACCACTTAACACCACATTAATTTTTCATGAGCATCACAGCCATATTGCTGAGTTTTTTTACTGTCCCATGTATTAGTACAGTATGCACATTATTTTCATTGACCTCTCAGTTTTCTTATTTCAGTCAACAACAGTTTGAAGCCTTTGAGTCTGTTGTGTTTCTTGAAAGTATGTTACCAATCTAAGCAATTAAACAGTAACACGTTTCATCATTCTAGTACGAATAATGAAGCAATTCCTGGTTCACTGCTTGTTACTTTTGTGTCACTGTTTAAAGTTTGTAAATGCGTGTTACAAAGCACAAAATGAAAATCTCATTTATCTTGTACCTGTTTTGATTGAGGAAGATTGAGAATACCCCATTCTCAACATCAATCACCTGGTGGCAGAATATGAATGGCACACAATTTCCTTCCTTTTACCCTCCCAAACCCTACTGAAACAGACTAAGGAAAAGTGTGCACACTGCACTTCAAGTAAATCCTTTAATGTGGACCTCTGATGCTTTGGTTACCTGTATCTCATTCAGTTTTTGTGCATGTTGCACACGTGATGTATCTAAATATGATGGAACAATTGGTGGCAGCTGACTAGGAGTCCCAATGCTACTCTGGCGTTGCAGAGTGCTTGATGAAGAAATATAATCAGTAACTGTGCTGCTTGTGCTGGACTTCTTCACAGTAGTTTCATCAACCACCCATTTTTCAGACTTCTTTCGTCGCTTTGCAAAGAGCTCAGCACCTGCAATGTCACAGAGGAGTATTATAACACTTGAAATTTGCTAGGTTATTTGATGTTGTAGCTTAATGCAATTAGAACCAGAGAAAAACTGTTTGGAATAGTTGGATAAAAGAAGGACTGGGGGGGGGGGGGGGGGGGGGGTGCAGTACAAAAAATATGGAAATAGTGAGCTCAAATTTGAGCTGCTTATGTTGAATGCAATGACAAAAACTGCATATAAGTGTCATTTGATACAGCTAAGAACAAAATAAGACAGTTGAGTATCATATCGAAAATGGGTGGGTACATGAGGAACAAATCCACAAAGACAAATGTGTACGAAGACAAGGACACCTCAAAAAGAAACGAAAAATAATTATTTTACAAATATTGGACATTTGATGTCGCATGGTTACAAATGTAAAAACATCTGTCGTTAATTAAATCCTCCCCCCCCCCCCCCCCCCACTATTGCCTGCACACATGCATGAGCACATTTGTGCGCGCACACACACACACACACACACACACACACACACACACACACACACACACACACACACATCCTGTGAACCCTACCACGGATACAATTTGTAAACAAGGTATAAGATGAATAAAGGAATGTGATTTATGAGAGTACTTTCTGCTGTGATTTTCTATACCAGTCTGTCAAAGATTGTTTTTTTCTAGGTCTTGAAAGACAGCAGTTCATTATATTACTTACTCTGATGTTAATCCAGGATGGAATGTAACAATATTATGAGAAGGAAATATTATAATAATATTATTACTTTGACGGTTAGTTTTTATGACGTCTACAGCCAACTTAACACTATTATAATAACAGCCAAATCCAAGTTAGTTGTTTGTGTGGCATAAAATTAGTTTTTGTAATTTTTCATGTACTCTTCTTACAGCCAGAACACATACCAATTTTTCAAGTAATTGCGTTGATGCTGAAGAGAGGATTCTTTCTTTTTTCCCTTTTCTTAACAAGGTTTGACAAAACTTCTACATTTTGTTCTAAAAAGACCTATAAGGACTGGGGAGATTATGTCTGGCCTCACGATAAAACTTTTGGTAACAAATAACTTTTCAACTATACATTGAGGTTTATGCCATCAAATACGCAGGACATCCAAGTTCATACGTTAACATCACTCAGATGTCTGTGCGATTTTTCAACTGTACAAAGTGCAATGTGGCCCATCTAAGGCTTAACCCTGGACTGATCAAAATGTTAATAATGTTCACATTTGTGTGTAGTACGTCTTCATAATTTTGGTAATATCATTTTATATTTTTTTATTGACTTACAGTTCAAGCTGTTGCTAGCATCCCTTTTTTTACTGTTTGTTTCTTCTGTATTCTTCTCACATTTTTAAATAATGTGTCATTTGACTTGTTTTAATGCCATTATCTATCTGTTCTGATCTTGCGCTGGTATTTTCTTATCTGCACATCTACCACACCCAACCACAAATTTTTCGTGACCCTCTGTTACACTACATCTCTCCAGTACTTCCCAGTTCTTTCTACTATGGTTTTCCTGCAGTTATTTTTTGCTTCTGTATACTGCTGTATTCAAAACTCACAGTTTCGGAAATGATTTTATTAGTTCATCATTGTTTCAGTGCATCCTTTTCAGAAATAGTTTTCAGTTCTCTTTATGGCTTCTCAAATTTAAAATTTAAACAGTGGTGACTCTCTGTTCTTCCTTCTATTTTGCCATACATAGTCAGAATCACTGCTCTCATGTCCTAATCTGATCGCAATCTAATTTTATGTAGTGCCTCCTCAATTTTTCTTCATATTTTCCAATATATTACTCTAGTCAGCAGTTAGCAAGCAAAAGAAGTCTAAGCTATTCTTTAACAGTTCTCATACCTACTTCTACAAGCCCTCTTCAAGATAATTATTAAGTAACCTTGGTCGCCAAACACTTTCTTTGAAGAACTCAATGTATACCATACCACTGACTGTGGATAGCCAAAGATACTTCATAGACATAATGCAGTGCAGTTCTCCAAGACACCAAAGCTACAGCTCACAGCAAACATGGAGCTGCCATTAATTCTGGCTTTTGGCAATTCACATTGAAGAGCTATTGGCTCTCTGTATTAACCCAAAGAGTAACTTTCAAATTATCAGATGTATTCTTCACTATTGCCAATTCAGTTTCAAGCTTTTAATACAAATTGCAAAGTTTCCCTAATACGTAAGCATACCAGGTGTAAAAGTATAAAACCAGAATTTCCCTATAGACGGTGCTAGCTGTCAGTGTAGGGCCCATGAGACCACGTCTGCAGCACCATCTGCATCCTGTAATGGCTGACAATGAATGTCAACACACAGTAATCTAAGTTCCATTATTCGGTATCTATTTCAAACCCGTAAACATGTCGAGTTTGTGCCTTCAAACTATGATTTGTGGACAGCATTGGTTCTATGTTGTAATTTGAAGAAAACTGCTGCACAATTACATCAAATGCTTGTTGAAGCTTTCAGTGAACATACTCTTTGGAAAACACAGTGTTTTTAGTGGTTCAAAAAACTCAAAAGTGGTGATTTTGATGTGAGAAATGACAAGTGCTGGGAAACCACCAAAAAAGTTCGAAGACAACGAATTGCAGACATTATTGGATGAAGATGATACTCAAACTCAACAGGAACTTGCGGAACAATTGAATGTGATACAGAAAGCCATTTCTCTTCAGTTGAGAGCTATGGGAAAGGTGCAGAAAGTGGAAAAATGGGTTCCGCATGAAGTGAATGAAAGACAGCAAGCAACTCAAAAGACCACTTGTGAAATGCTGCTCACCTGATACAAAAGAAAGTTGTTTCTCCATTGAATAGTAACAGGTGATGAAAAAGGTTGTATTTTGAGAATCCTAAGCATCATAAATCATGGGTGAATCCAGGCAAAGCATCAACATCTAATGCAAGACCAAACTGCTTTGTAAAGAAGACAATGCTCTGTGTGTGGTGGAATCAAAAGGGTGTCGTCTGTTATGACCTGCTAAAACCTGGTGAAACAGTTAACATTGATCACTACCAACAGCAAATGATTGATTTCAATTGAGCATTATGTAAAAAATGTCCAGAATATGGAAAAAGACAACAAAAAGTCATATTGCTCCATGATAACGCCCCATCAAACACAGCAAAATGGGTTAGGGAAATGATCGAGGTGCTCAGTTCAGGAATACTAGGGCATTTGGCTTATTCTGCAGAATTGGCTCTGTCTGATTATAATCTATTTGCATCACTGGGACACGCTCTCACTGAACAATGCTTCAATTCATATGAAAATGTACAAGAATGGCTCGCTGACTGGTTCACTTCAAAAGAAGAATTGTTTTTTGGCGTGGCATTCATAGCCTTCCGGAGAGATGGAAGAAATGTATAAATAGCAATGGAGATTATTTTGAACAAAATATTGTTTATCAGTTTCAAACAAGAGACATGTAATTATTGCAACCAAATTCTGGTTTCATACTTCTACACCTGGTAAAACACATTACTGAATGCCTATGTGAATGAAAGTAATACATGCTTGAAACTGGTATGAATCTAGGTAATGATAAGAGCAAAGAAAGCTATTCTTTAATGTTAATTTCAAAAGAAAATGGCTAATATTAATTTTTGAAGCAAGAATGAATTTAGGACAACTGTGCAATACGAAACCATAATTCTACAGTTGCAAATAATTCCCATATAATAATTCCCATATACAGGATGTAACAAAATTTTATTAATAGATTTTTAGGGGTTGTATCTGGTCTCTTGGGAAACAAATTGAGACTAGGTACCCATGCCTGGATACATCATCCAATGCTGCTAGAGACCACTGAAGTTACAGGGGAAAATTTCTGCTACCAAACCACTCCTTCAGCAACAAAAGTGTGATGTAAGACTCTGCCTTCACTGTGCTTAACAGTCTCTACAGTGTTGTTGTGGCAGGTGTGGATGCACTCTAACATTGGTAATACTCTCAGGTCCATTACGTGGAGTTTGGCCTGCGGTCTGTTATCATTACAAATCGTATTTCCTGCTGAAGGGGTGGCCCAATATAGATGTTTCCCTTATAACTTCAACACTCTGTACCATTGTTAGATAAAATTTCTGGACATGGGTGCCTCTTCTCAATCTGTCCCTCAAGACACCATTTAGGCCCCTTAAGAAGTTAATCAGAGCATCTGCATTACACCCCATATTGTAGGCCTATCAAAGGCTCAAAATGGTGTTTAATATTGTGGTGCAAAATTCTGCAGTAGGTTGCCCACTAGAGTTTTGGCAGGAAATTCAAAATCCCCAGGCACTAAAAAACAAATTAGTATAATGCTTTACTGGCAGTTCCTTCTACTATTTATCAGAATATTTGAGCTTAGGGGCAACAATTCTGCGTCATTCCAATGTTAACATTAAACAGATCTCGTCTCTGCCTTTATACAGCCACTTGATAGTGTTCCATACAATGTTCCACAAATGATTTGATGGAAATATTAGATAAAAGCAGCATTTGAGTTGTCTAAAATGAGTTTCTTTCAAAGTGGCTAATTTTCTCCTAATATACTTATACCTAATTATAATAATATATAATTAATTAATTCTTGTAATTATTGGTGTGAGTAGAGTAATGATAGTCGTAACCTGTTGCATTCAAACTTTGCAGAAATATCCTGCAGTGGCTGCTTCTACCTGTTAATATGATTATAAATTGGCTCATTACACATCCCTAAAGGCTCTCCTTTATGATGGGATTTATGGAACACTATCTGTGGCTGAATAAAGTGTTATATTAATGTGCTGGTTGTTACCTTTCCCTTTTGTTGCATTGAGATCTCGCACAAGATCAAGGCAAATGTCCGGACTAAGAGCTCCAGTTTCAATGTTGTAACCTTGTTGTCTCAGACTTGCCAAATCTTGCACCTGACCTCTGGGATCCATAACAAGTTTCAATGGTGTTTTACTCGGCTCCTTAAACACCATTTCCTAATGCAAACATAAAAATGGCTTTCAGTTGTTAAAATATTTATTTAAAGATTTTTTTTCACAAACAGGCTTAAATGCAACTGATAAGCAATTATCAGTGTTTAACAGGAAAATAATGTTCAGTAGAAGTGAGTAATAAGACTATCTATTAACAATAAACTCCATTTCATATATATCCTATGACAAACATTTTCAAATAAAACTTGCACACAAAGGGGCTCACAAGGTAACCACATCAGTTTCAGTGCAGATGGTGCTTCTCTCAGTGAAAATATGGTACACTGTCTTTTTCTTCAACTGCAATGGGCAGTTTCTTCTAATTTTACTATTCTATTGTGAAAAGTAACACTCATCTGAAAATGACTCTCTAATTGGTGAAAAGAGGATAAAACAATTTTTTAATGAAATCAGAACTCCTATTTTAATGGCACACAATGATTTTACATATAGGGTAAATCCATAAAAATGTCACATGTTCTCCATAACCAGTCTAATACGTCAAAGAAATTTCCATGGTGTAAATATAACTTATTTCTCTTTTATGTTTTTAATTACTTTATTTATCTTATTTCAGTCAAATAAAAGCAATACCAGTAACTTTTGTATGCTTTAATTTTAAAACTACGTAAAACCGATTTTGACTCAGTTTTCTATCAACATAAATGTAGTGCATTAAATGTGTAAGATTACACTCCCAATAATATTTTATATCTACATCTACATGACTACTCTGCAATTCACATTTAAGTGCTTGGCAGAGGGTTCATTGAACCACAATCATACTATCTCTCTACCATTCCACTCCCGAAAAGTGCGCGGGAAAAACGAACACCTAAACCTTTCTGTTCGAGCTCTGATTTCTCTTATTTTATTTTGATGATCATTCCTACCTATGTAGGTTGGGCTCAACAAAATATTTTTGCATTCGGAAGAGAAAGTTGGTGACTGATATTTCGTGAATAGATCTCACCGCGACAAAAAACGTCTTTGCTTTAATGGCTTCCATTCCAACTCGCGTATCATATCTGGCACACTCTCTCCCCTATTACGTGATAATACGAAATGAGCTGCCCTTTTTTGCACCCTTATATATTCTGATGTGTCTTGGTAAAGTGAGGGAAAATTATTATGAAGCTGTCTATATATTATAAGGTCATTTACTTGCTCAGAGATGTCCATTTGATGTCACCATTCCACTGGTTTAGCAACATCTGCATCCAAATGTACACACCTGAATTTTGTATCATCTTTGTCAATTTCCTACTACCCGGTTCCATTTGTTAATGAAAGCAATTAATACCTTGCATGAATCTTCTTGGAATGAATATTCTTGGAATTTTAACAGGAGTCCTCTTTTGGTGCAAAATGCCTTTGTTGCAGCAAATTTGTTCAAGTTTGATGAGCATCTACATAACATTTCCTTGTTTATGAAATGAACCTGTGAAAAAATGCATCTCTCATCTTTGGATCTTCTCTAGCTCCTCCATGAATCCTACCTGATAAGTGCCCCAGACTGACCAATAATAATCAAGAAGCAGTCAAACTAGTTTTTTTTTATTTTATTTTTTTTATTTTTTTTTTATTTTTTTTATTTTTATTGATTTTTTTTTTTATGTCATGCCTTTTGTGGATCAGTTACATTTCTTTATAATTCTTCCAGTGCATGTTTTGAGCTGGCATCTGCTTTTAATAGCACTAGTTTTAAGTGATCATTTCGCTTAGATAGCTCCAGATGGATGTTCTATTATGCAACAGCCTCTCCAAAGATCATTATGAACTGTCCAATACCACCTTTTTTTATATGCATCCATGTATTTATCATATGAATCAGTGCTTCCTAGGGCCTTTTGTGTGTATTTTTATAGGTATTGTTCAGTTCAGTTTGCCCAAAAACCTGTTCTTCTTTGTAAATACATATAAAATATTCTGGAATGACATACATTCTCGTGATTGTTAATAGATTGTTGTCATTAACAAAAATATTTACATATGCCAAATTAAATATCAGAGATCATGAAATTGTAGTAATAAATGTTTAGCAATAAATATTAAGAGGCTGTGGAAATGTTAGCATGTACGCCTCTAATTACCATAACTGCAATTTGTAAAGATGCTAACATAAAAACCTCATTACGATTCAAATGAAAATAACAATCTTTATCCAATGATCTAATTTCATTTGTTATTCATTTTTATGTAATTCATTGTAATTAAAGATGCTTGTAAATTACACAGATATTTACCTCTTGTTAGTTACACTACCCACATTTACGAAATTCCGGTATTTGAGAAAACGTTTGTATTTAATTTATGTAATCTGGCGAAGCACGATGTGTATACTTCAAACAAAATCCATACAGTCACTAATTATGAAATTAAAGTAAAATCAAAATAATTGTTGAAATCAGATTGTGAATTAATTTTCACACATAAAACCAAGATGATGATAAAAATATTACATTATCTGACATTACATTTTATAACCTGTACAAATGCAACAGCAGTTAGTTTAGATGAAATTGTTTTTAATTGTAAGTTGCAGTTTGTAATGAATTAACAATGGTAGCAATTGTTAAAACTGTATTTAAAGCGACACAGCAAGGCTGCGCAGACAGTCAGTCAGTCAAGTTTTGTTTACTTCTGGAGTCAGTGCAGTTCAGTTCGGTTTAGCTCAGTTTAGTCAGTTGTTTTGCACTTATGTCAGTTCTGTTGATCAGCTGATGTCAATAAATAATTTCTCAAGCTTCAAATTTTCGTGATATTCTCATTATTCACAGCATCCACAACATTGATGAACCACAGGCCAAAGCAAGTTAAGTAGCAATGTTTAAAGATCGATACAATTCCCTTACTTGTTACTGTTGCCAGCGAATTAGGGCCAACATTGTAATTGGTCCTTCTATCTAATTACGCAGATGTTACATTTATTTACATTCATGGTCAGCTGCTGGACCAAATTGCTAGTCCCACGCAGGAACTATTTCATTATCATTTTCTAGCACTGCATCTTTCCTATAAACAACAGTATTATCTACAAAATCCCCCCATGAAGCTTCTGCTTTATCCACAAGACCTCATATATATATATATATATATATATATATATATATATATATATATATATGGAACATTCCCCACAACAACTGCCACTATCCATACCAATTACAATGCATGCAGACATTATTTCTTGCCTCTGTGTCAATGGTCTGTTGCTGGTTCGTCACACAGGCCGCCATGGTGTTGAGATTTCTGTCTTCCATCCTATTCCCAGATGAGGCAACATTTATAGGGGAAGTATTGTCAATCTATACATCTCTCACCTGTGAGCTACAGAAAATCCCCGTCATATTGTGGCAGTGAAACATCAGCACCAGTTCAGCCTCATCGTGTGGGCATGGGTTATTGGCAATTGCCTTTGGGACCAGTCATCCTTCCACAACGTCTCACAGGTGAGGTATATCTGCAGTTCCTGCAAGTGACCCTGCATCCACTTTTGGAAGATGTGCCTTTGGTGGTGCAAAGGGTATGTGGCTACTATATGATGGTGACTACTGCTCCAGCTGATTGCCCGCCTAAGTGTAGTGCTAAACCATTAGTACAGATTGAACTTTCCCACTTGCATGAAATGTTCTCAATCACTGAAGTGTACACTGTCAAAGAACTTTTATCTCCACCTTCAAGTTGGTGTGCCTTTATAATGTATTTCTAGCCACGTGCATATGACCTTTAAAAAGTTCTGAATCCAGTCACAAAACCTGTCCAATATTCCTTAAGCACTTATTTTCGGCGCATACTGACAGAGTAGAACTATATTAAATTCATTCTGGAAGTCAAGGAACATGGCACCATCCTGGGCACCAATGTCTATGGTTTTCTGGATACACGAGTGAACAGAGCTATTTGTTTATCACAAGATTTCTGTTTGCAGATTCCATGTTGACTCCTTTGAGGAGATTTTTGTTATCCATAAACGTGCATTAAACACATTCCATAACTGTACAAAAGATTGCCATCACCAATAAAGGACTAAAATTATATGCATCTGTCTGACTAATAGTTTTGAAATATGGAATGATTTTTTTCCAATCTCTTAAAATCCTGCATGCTTGACCAACCTGCAATAAATTGCTGATGTGAAGGGAGAAAGTTTGTTTACTTAATATATTTATGATATCATACAGTTATCTCTTCAGATTCAGTTTCTTTCCTCTGTCGGTGGATTTTCTATACTGAGATAACTTATCTCAATGTCCACCATTTTAAGGTTTTGTGCAGTGATTGAAAAGTATTACAACTGTTAAACCACCACCTTCCTAACTCAGCTCAGTGAGGCGAGCCAGCAGGTTGTATACCACATTCTGCTACCAGAGCCGAAAAAGGTGATGAACTGGCATGATGAAAGCCTCTGTTCCGGCACTGAAGATAGCACAACAATGATGGGAAGCATCACCTTTCCCTAATAAATCTAATGTGAGCCCTACTTGCAGTACTGACCACTATAAATGCTGGCCATCAAGACCCAACGGTATCTGTCCTCAACCACTGCCTTCAGCAAGAAATAGCACACAAAAGCCATTGATGCGCTGTCGGTCATCCACTCTATGCTACAAGTAGCCACTTCCTCCACTAGCTGCTGGTCTATGGGCCGTGTGATGAAGCAAAACTATTAGTTTTGTCAAATGTATTGTTTGCATAACAATATCTGTTATATTCATCATTTAAACAAATAATTCGGCCTAACTCTTGTAGCAGAAGAAACTGTAAAAGACGCAATTTTTTGATGTATTTAGTTAATTTAATGAGTTAAGTTTTAATTGTAAGTTCTGTAGATTAAACATCAAACAATGTGTAGTTTCAGTGCCTATTATTATGACGATATATAAGGGCCCGATTTTTGGTCCGGAGACAGACAGTCCATGGCCAAGTTTCAGACAAGAAACTCATATTGGTTAGATTAACAACAATGCATCCACTTAACTGAAATAAGTGTAATAGGCTGCGTGCTAAAACAATGGCAGTGTCTGTTCAATACGTACCATATTATGTGGCAAGAACTATGCGGTTAGGTTTTTAGTGTTTGTAGATGTTCAACAGTAAACTATTGTAGCAGTATGTTGCTGTTTGCTTGCAACCTATTGATGAGACTTATCGAAAGTTAAACAATAGTGCACTGGCCATATAACTGTGTATAATTGGGAGGTTGTGAACTGTGAAATGCAAATGTGCACCTGTCGGCTACATCATTTAAAGTAGTCAGTATTGAACTTCCACCCCCCATTTTTCAGCCAGTGTAGCAACGCTGTACGTTGACACCGAGGACAGTCAATGAAGAACTAAAGCAGGTGAACGTCACAGCCGCACCCAGTCCTAATGCTGCCATGAGCTGAAATGATGTCTTCCAGCTGGGGCCTGCTGCTGGCTGATACCAACTGACACAAGGGCGGCGGCGGCGATAGAGAGCACTGGGTGCACCCGACTGCAAATTGTTGCTCATGTCGGCACCAATGACTTGTGCCGTCTGGGTTCAGAGGTCATCCTCAGTTCATACAGGCGGTTGGCGGAATTGGTGAAGGCGGAAAGCCTTGCTCGCGGGGTGGAATCTGAGCTAACTATTTGTAGTATCATTCCCAGAACCGATCGCGGCCCTCAGGTTTGGAGCAGAGTAGAAGGCTTAAACCAGAGGCTCAGACGATTCTGCGGAGATCTGGGGTGCGAATTTCTCAACCTCCACTATCGGGTGGAGAAATGTAGGGTCCCCCTGAATAGGTCAGGCATGCACTGCACGCCGGAAGCGGCTACAAGGGTATCGGAGTACGTGTGGAGTGCACATGTGGGTTTTTAGGTTGGAGAATTCCCTCCCTAGGCCCGACAAGACGCCTCCTGAGACGTGGCAAGGTAGGAGTAGGCAAAATGCAACAGGGAATAACAATATTAATGTGCTAATAGTGAACTGCAGGAGCGTCTATAGAAAGGTTCCAGAACTGCTCTCATTAATAAACGGTCACAACGCTCATATAGTACTAGGGACAGAAAGCTGGCTGAAACCAGACGTAAATAGTAATGAAATCCTAAACTCAGATTGGAATGTATACCGCAGAGACAGGCTGGACAGTGAAGGGGGAGGCGTGTTTATAGCGATAAGAAGTGCAATAGTATCGAAGGAAATTGACGGAGATCCGAAATGTGAAATGATTTGGGTGAAGGTCACGGTTAAAGCAGGCTCAGACATGGTAATTGGATGTCTCTATAGGCCCCCTGGCTCAGCAGCTGTTGTGGCTGAGCACCTGAAGGATAATTTGGAAGATATTTCGAGTAGATTTCCCCACCATGTTATAGTTCTGGGTGGAGATTTTAATTTGCCGGATATAGACTCGGTGACTCAAACGTTCATAACGAGTGGCAGGGACAAAGAATCCAGTGAAACTTTTTAAAGTGCTTTATCTGAAAACTACCTTGAGCAGTTAAACAGAGAACTGACTCATGGCGATAACATATTAGACCTTCTGGTGACAAACAGACCCAAACTATTTGAAACAGTTAACGCAGAACAGGGAATCAGCGATCATAAAGCGGTTACTGCATCGATGATTTCAGCCGTAAATAGAATTATTAAAAAAGGTAGGAAGATTTTTCTGTTTAGCAAAAGTGACAAAAAGGAGATTACGGAGTACCTGATGGCTCAACACAAAAGTTTTGTCTCAAGTACAGATAGTGTTGAGGATCAGTGGACAAAGTTCAAAACCATCGTACAATATGCGTCAGATGAGTATGTGCCAAGCAAAATCGTAAGAGATGGAAAAGAGCCACCATGGTACAACAACCAAGTTAGAAAACTGCTTTGGAAGCAAAGGGAACTTCACAGCAACCATAAACATAGCCAAAGCCTTGCAGACAAACAAAAATTATGTGAAGGGAAATGTAGTGTGAGGAGGGATATGCGAGAGGCGTTCAATGAACTCGAAAGTAAAGTTCTATGTACTGACTTGGCAGAAAATCCTAAGAAATTTTGGTCTTATGTCAAAGCGGTAGGTGGATCAAAACAAAATGTCCAGACACTCTGTGACCAAAATGGTACTGAAACAGAGGATGACAGACTAAAGGCCGAAATACTAAATTTCTTTTTCCAAAGCTGTTTCACAGAGGAAGACTGCACTTTTGTTCCTTCTCTAGATTGTCGCACAGACGACAAAATGATACATATCGAAATAGACGACAGAGGGATAGAGAAACAATTAAAATCGCTTAAAAGAGGAAAGGCCGCTGGATCTGATGGGATACCAGTTCGATTTTACACAGAGTATGGAAAGGAACTTACCCCTCTTCTTGCAGCGGTGTACCGTAGGTCTGTAGAAGAGCGTAGCGTTCCAAAGGATTGGAAAAGGGCACAGGTCATCCCCGTTTTCAAGAAGGGATGTCGAACAGATGTGCAGGACTATAGACCTATATCTCTAACGTCGATCAGTTGTAGAATTTTGGAACACGTATTATGTTCTAGTATAATGACTTTTCTGGAGACTAGAAATCTACTCTGTAGGAATCAGCATGGGTTTCAAAAAAGACGGTCGTGTGAAACCCAGCTCGCGCTATTCGTCCATGAGACTCAGAGGGCCATAGACACGGGTTCACAGGTAGATGCTGTGTTTCTTGACTTCCGCAAGGCGTTTGATACAGTTCCCCACAGTTGTTTAATGAACAAAGTAAGAGCATATGGACTATCGGACCAATTGTGTGATTGGATTGAAGAGTTCCTAGATAACAGAATGCAGCATGTCATTCTCAATGAAGACAAGTCTTCCGAAGTGATTTCAGGTGTGCCGCAGGGGAGTGTCATAGGACCATTGCTACTCACAATATACATAAATGACCTTGTGGATGACATCGGAAGTTCACTGAGACTTTTTGCAGATGATGCTGTGGTGTATCGAGAGGTTGTAACAATGGAAAATTGTACTGAAATGCAGGAGGATCTGCAGCGAATTGACGCATGGTGCAGGGAATGGCAATTGTATCTCAATGTAGACAAGTGTAATGTGCTGCGAATACATAGAAAGATAGATCCGTTATCATTTAGCTACAAAATAGCAGGTCAGCAACTGGAAGCAGTTAATTCCATAAATTATCTGGGAGTACGCATTAGGAGTGATTTAAAATGGAATGATCATATAAAGTTGATCGTCGGTAAAGCAGATGCCAGACTGAGATCCATTGGAAGAATCCTAAGGAAATGCAATCCGAAAACAAAGGAAGTAGGTTACAGTACGCTTGTTCGCCCACTGCTTGAATACTGCTCAGCAGTGTGGGATCCGTACCAGATAGGGTTGATAGAGGAGATAGAGAAGATCCAACGGAGAGCAGCGCGATTCATTACAGGATCATTTAGTAATCACGAAAGTGTTACGGAGATGATAGATAAACTCCAGTGGAAGACTCTGCAGGAGAGACGCTCGGTACGGGCTTTTGTTAAAGTTTTGAGAACATACCTTCACCGAAGAGTCAAGCAGTATATTGCTCCCTCCTACGTATATCTCACGAAGAGGCCATGAGGATAAAATCAGAGAGATTAGAGCCCACACAGAAGCATACCGACAATCCTTCCTTCCACGAACAATACAAGACTGAATTAGAAGGGAGAACCAAAAGAGGTACTCAAGGTACCCTCCGCCACACACCTTCAGGTGGCTTGCGGAGTATGGATGTAGATGTAGATGTAGATAAAGGGTGCCTCCCAGCAGTCCTTGGTCACAGTTCATGTCCATGTGTCACTCGTACCAGAATTGCCACCACTTGCCCTGCTTGCTAACACCCTGCTGCCACAGACCCACATCTGAGGGCGACTGACACTGCATCCTTCACTGGGGTACCATGTTAAAGGCGCAGCATGCCTTGTCTCTATGCAACTGCCTGGCCCAGGGTCTATGCTTGTTCGAGTTTGACACTGCCAGTGGCATGACTGGTGTTCGGCTGCCTGTGTTGCATCGGCATCTGATAAAGCATACCATACAAGGTGACATATCACTGTGCCTTGCTGAGTAAAGCTACTGTGGCCATCCACACATGAAACCTTGATTTGCTGTGGTCATCCCTGCCACCCATGGTCACTGCAGGCCACTAGGATGCTGTCTACATTGGCTGTATGAATTCTGCTGAATAAATCACATAGTTGCTACTGCATTTATGATTTCACTATGGCTGAGAAACTGGTTCTTCATACCTGCTGCCCAGTCTACCATTCTGCATGTAATCGTGACCAATTCCAGGGTCAACAATGCTTGGTCCATCCTGCCCCATAACACCACCTTCTTCAGTTAAACAATTTCAGACACCAGATTCGATATGTTTGGCCTCCTGGCTTTCATCTTCCATTGCAGTGACAGTGTGGTCACTCAACTAGACAGGTGATTTTGATCCATTTATGTGAGACCAAATTTTCTTAGGATTTTTTTTTCCAGCCAGGTCATCAGAACTTTACTTTCAAATCCACTGAAAACTTCTCACATTCCTTTCGTTATGCTCATTTTGGCTTTGTTCAGTTCTGTTTTGTTGAATTCCCATAAATGTATGATTAAGCTCTCTTAGCTTTCATAACAACTTTCTAATATGTTTACTGAACCATGGCAGGTCCTTCCTATTGTAAAATATGTTTACACAGCTGTTGGGAATTGTAGTGCAATCTAATATGAAACAAATAGGATTACCTCAGGAGTCCCAGTCTGTAACCTGTTTTATGTGAAACACTTTTGTCAGAGGGTTTATGTTTCTCAAGATATTCTGCTGCACACATCAACAAGAGACACACTGTACAATGATTTCACTCATTACATTTTCTTCGTGCTTTTGGCAAACTTAGCACGGTTCATTGAACTTAAAAAAGGTATTGTACCATTTGTCAGCATCAATGGTACACCAATGTTATCACAATGTTATTTACAATTATCACTCAGAAATATTATAACCAAAGATGGGCAGAGGAGAGCTAATGTGAACAAGAGTTATCTGACCAAGCAAATGATATGCCTGGAGGGCCAACATTCATTTTTTCTGTTATGCTCAACCATAAGCAATCTCAGCTCACAATAAACAATGTGTGAAATAACGAAAATGAAAAAGTTCATTTTACTACTACTTGTTTATATGAGGGTTGCCCAAAAAGTAATGCACCACATTCTTTTCTCAGCCGAAAACAATGCTATGAATGCAAAACGTTATGTTTGTATTATCTGAAGTCTCCTGAGCGAGCGCCCCAAGGTTCCGTCATTTCCAACAGATAATGTAGCTGCAGGATTGTTTCAAAATTACATCTACAGGTGATGTAGGTTACAAGCAATGTGCCATCATTGAATTTCTCACTGCAGAGAAATTCTCAAACACTTGTGCAACATCTATGGAGCATCTGCTGTCGACAGAAGTACAGTTAGTTGCTGGTCACGGAGGGTGAGATTATCAGAAGGCAGTTTGGCAGAGCTCCATGATTTTTGGCAGTCGAGGAGACCATCAACGGCTGTCACACCTGACATTTTGCAGCGAGCTGATGTAGTCATTCGCAAGGAGAGATGCACTGTGACTTGGCAGTTGGCACCACATCTGTCAATCAGCAAAGGAAGTGTGGATGCAGTTATCCACACTCTTGGATATACAAAAGTGTGTGCAAGCTGGGTCCCATGGTACCTAATGGTGGATCAAAAATTGCACAGAAAAAACATTTGTCTTGATTTGTTACAACATTTTGAAGGGGAGGGGACGTGCTTCTTCTCCCAGATTGTGACAGGCGATGAAGCCTGAGTTCACCACTTTGAGCCCAAAACAAAATGACAGCTGACTGAATGGCACCATTTCCACTCCCCACAGAGGTAAAAATTCAAAGAAACTGCTTTCTCTGGAAAGATCATGATCCACAGAGCACATCAAAAAACAGGGTTGGACAGTGTTACCCCATCCACCCTACAGCCCTGATCTAGGCCCCTCAGACTTCCATTTGTTTGGGCCATTAAAGGTTGCCTTTTATGGAACACATTTTGAGGATGATGAGAAGGCAATTCACACAGTGAAGCACTGGCTCTGCCACCAGGACAAGGATTTATACTGTCGGGGCATACATGCAGTGGTTTCGTGCTGGAGGAATGCCATAGAACAGGATGGAGAGTGTGTGGAAAAATAGGTTGTGTAGATCAAATGTGTGTAATTCTCATTATGTTCAGTAAAGAATTGTTGAAGAAAAAAAAGTGGTGCATTACTTTCTGGGCAACCCTCGTATTTTGTTATTTTTTTCAATAAATTACCTTTTCAATTGTTTTCAGAATTGTGTGACAACTTTTATATATTACAAATTTGTATTTCTTGTCTGTGGAGGAGAGTAAACCAACTGCTAACTCCCCCCTCCCCCCTCCTCACCCTAGGCATAGCACATTGTTATACTCATTGCTAAGTAACGCTCTGCTTGACCACACGACACAATTTATTTTTAGATTCTATCAATTTCCACAGTATGTCAGGTGTTCAAAAATGAAAACTGAACTCTGAAGCAGCTTTCCCTTGTATGTGCTTCTAAGAAAGATTAGACATGCATTGTGGTATTTTCCATAGCACTAACTCATATTCATAGTGGCATATTTTTTGCATTTTTTATTTCATATTTTGTTAATTTATATTATACGCATTCCTTTTAGTCTACAAGCAATCAGACATACCTGTGGACCCACATTTGGTATTTTGAATGACAGCTTCTCATCAGTAGTTTCGGAGTATTCTTCATTGGAACTGAGCTTGCCTGTACCCTGTCCTATGGGGAAATAGGAAAATATTGAGTCATTAACACAGTATCAAGAATTTTCTCCATTAATTAACAATAAGATTTGGTAGAATAAATATGCACATAAATTTGAGGACATACATTTACTTTATACAATCAGAAATCTGGGAAGTGTGCGCTTCTCGATACTTACATTTGTCCAATGAAGTTTGATTATTCTTTACATATTCAACTTCACCACTACAAATCAAAGCAAGAAAGTGAAGTTGTTAATTTGATAAGAAATTACGCTTGTTTTTATTTACATTGTATATCAGACAGACAGGATAGATAGTTATTTAATTCCAACTAAAAGTCTAACTGAGTTGTGCATTGTTTCTAGGTACTTGTAGTAGCTACGATAAACATATTGCAACTGTGCTATAACAATTACAAGCACAGAGATAAGGTTTAAAATCTTATGAAGGTGGGTGTCTCCGAAGAGTTGTAACCTCATTAAAAAAGATAATAAATAAATAATTTCAGGTGGCCCAGTTGACAGCATCCTGCAAGGATCTCAGCACACGGTACAAATCGGTGTGTTTTAAATTTTTACAAAAACAATGACTAAAAAAGTTTATGGTACAAATGGTTTTATTATTTTTAAAATAGTCACCTTTAATATTCACCAATATTTGTGTGCACTCGAAACAAATCTGATAACGTTTTCTATGCTGACGTTGCCTCAAAAACATGGCCTTTGAAGAATTCAACAGCCACTAGAGGTCATGAAAATCTCTGTACACACATATTTTGTTGACATTAGAGAAGAAAAAGAAGTCGTTAGGCAATAAATCAGGTGAGTACAGGAAATGAGACAAATTGTTGTACATCACTCAGCATTAACAGTTGATCCTCTAAAGCAATGTCTATGAGATGTTCAGTGTAACCAAAGACCCAAGCAATCATTTTCTTGGAAGTGCATCATGAACAAAAACTTTGCTGGTTTCAATTAATCATGGAACACCAAGTCAGTTGATTCCTGCTTAGTTTTTGGCTTGTATGAATATAATCAAGTTTCAGCTACTGTTGCAATGTAGTATATGTATTATGCATTTCCCTTCATCAAATTTTTTGAGCGTTTTTTGACACTAAATGACATGAACATTTTTCTCTAGGTCTGTCAAACTGTGGGAAATTGATCAAGGCCAGATCTTTCAAACAGCTAAACATTCATGCAAGACTCAACGTTCAGCAGTCTTTGATACACCTAAGGATGCCTCTATCTCACAGTAAGTAGCATGCCAGTCCTCTCAATCGCGTTGCACACATCAATGTATTTTTGGGAAAATAACAGCTTTTGGTCAATCTTCATGAAATTCATCACTGATGGAAGCACAACCATGATGAAATTCTGCAAATCAACCACAAACAGCATTTTTCTGAATGTGAGTGATTACCAAAAGCTGAACAAAGTGAGCTGAGTCTTTGTTGCTTAGTTACAGTTAATGAAGATTGTAAAAAAAACCATCGAATGAAACACTTTGTGAGGAAATGCCATTTACTTACAACACTGTTTCTTTAAATGTTCACTGTAAACAAATTAGTGGGGAATTTCTGAGCTTCCATTGTTTTAACAGTAACAAATGACAAATTTTAAAACAATAGCAGTGTCATATCCCAACAGTGCCACCTAGCTGCCATTTGTAAAATCTTAAAAAACTGACAATTGTATGAGTAAAAAGCTAGTTAGTGGATTCTGATGCAAGAGGGAACACATGTACCATCTCACCAGCAAGAAATGAAATAGGATATAAGTAACTTTTCAAAGAAACACACAGAACTGTGTTGACCGTTTGCAATGTGTTGTGCTCTGAGAATACAGACATGTTCAAGTAAATTAATAGTGATTCATGCATACTATGCAGAGTTCTGTTTATTCTTTATCATAGATCACTTTCTAGGGAAATGCTATTAATGGTGTAAATGTATTTACAATACAAAATTCAAATTCTTTGTTCACCCAGAAAATCTCTACAGATTGTGGGACCTCATTTACACATGAGCACACACACTGGTAAGGGTGCACACACACACACACACACACACACACACACATACACACACACACTGCATATAACATCAAAACATACTGAAAGAGTACAGTAAATTAATTCTATAATATCTTGCTTTACCAGCAGTTTTTGTGCATTCTTGCTCTTCAGGTCTGCTGTACTTTAAATGGTTCAAAAATTCTGTGGCTGAATAGAAGTAGTGGTCTAATAAGAATGCCCTTGAAGGTTTATAAACTACTGAAAAAAGAATACTAAGAATATTTTGTGACTCTAAAGAACTGGAATCTCCTGAACCTCACAGTACTAAGTCTGGTGTCATAAATGATCCTTCGTTATATATCCTTGAAATCTTTATTAATAAGGCACTACTTACAAAACTTTGCAAATTGAAGCAAAACAAGAATGTATACAAATCAGAGAACAATCAAATATCCACAAAAAATTTTACAGTATATCTTATTACCAGAGAAGTGTATTTCATCCTGGCCACACATTACACAACAACATGCCAGAAGAAGGAAAAAAGTATTCCAGATTAAGTGCCAATGTTAAAGAGCAAACAGAAAACATTTCTAATAGAGCATGCACTGTTTCTACCTCACACAAGAATTACTCAACAGTAACTGTTCTTTAAATGTACACTGACAAGAATTTGATTATAAGAATGAGTATCTATTTACTGTTTTGTTGGTATTATATGTTATATTATGTCCTTTGACCTGTCTCATGTGATCTTTACAACTTGTATTGCATGAGAAGCTAGACCAACAATTATGAAAGTGAAAGAATCACTTTGGAGAAGGTAGGGTCCTTATCTCAAGAAGGAAACAAGCATAATGGAGCAAACTCTGATTAAAAGCAAAATCAGTGTTTCTAAATGTTGTGGAAAATGGGGGTTAGCCACACATATACAAACTATTTTATTTTCAGCACACAAAACAACTGTATGATTGTACTGGGGAAGAAATGGGTATCAGAACAGGCTTTGTCCTATTTTAAACAATGGAAAATCCAGGATGGAATGTAACAGTATTATGAAAAGGGTAGTTGCTACTCACCATACAGCAGAGATGCTGAGTCTCAGATAGGCACAACAAAAAAGACTGTCGGAAAGTGAGTTTTTGGACAACAATGCCTTTGATGAATATAAACAACACACACAGGTGCAAATGCAACTCTCACACACATGACCACAGTCGCTGGCAGCTGAAGCCAGACTGAAAGCAGCAGTGCATGGTGGGAGAGGCAACTGGGTGGTGGAGGTAAAGAGGAGGTTGGGGTGGGGAGGAGGAGGGATAGCAGGGTAGGGGCGGGTACTATAAATAGCTATTTGTGGGAGAATACAGGGATGAGGTGGAGAGCGGGGTATGGCAGCTAGGTGTGGTTGGGAGTTAAAAGGGAAGGTGGGTGGGGGGGGGGGGAGGGGGGGGGGAGGGACAAGGAGGGGGGGGATGGAAAAGGAGAGAAGTAAGAAGACTGGGGATGTGTTGATGGAACAGAGGCCGTGTAGTGCTGAAATGGGAACAAGGAAGAGGCTAGATGGGTAAGGACAATGACTAGCGAAGTGTGCGGCCAGTAGGGTTACAGGAACATAGAATATATTTCAGACAGAGTTCCCACCTGCGCATTTCAGAAAAGCTGGTTAAGTGGGAAGGACCCAGATGGCCGAGGCTGTGAATCAGTCACTGAAATGAAGAATGTCATGTTGGGCGGTGTGCTCAGCAATGGGGTGGTCCAGCTGTTCCTTGGCACAGTTTTTCGGTGGCCACTCATGCGCACAAACAGCTTGTAGGTTGTCATTCACACATAGAATGCAGTACAATGGTTGCAGCTTAGCTTGTAGATCACATGACTGGTTTTACATGTTGCTCTGCTTTGGATGGGATAGGTGATGTTTGTGACCGGACTGGAGTAGGCGATGGAGGGAGGATGTATGAGGCAGGTCTTCCTTCTAGATTTATTACAGGGATGTGACCCATGAGGCAAGAGGTTGGGAGCAGTGGTTGTGTAGGGAAGGATGAGGATGTTGTGTAAGTTTGGTGGGTTGTGAAATACCACTGTGGGAGAGGTGCAAAGGATAGTGGGGAGTGGGTATGTAATGCCTTCAAATGCATTACCTACAAACAAATCGAGGGAATTGGCACCCGCATGGCACCATCCTATACCAACCTATTTTGGACCACCTTTCCTAAACACCCAGAATCCCAAACCCCACACCTGGTTAGGGTTCACTGATGACATCTTCGTGATCTGGACCGAGAGTGAGGACACCCTATCCACATTGCTCCAGAACCTCAAAACCTTCTCCCCCATTTGCTTCACCTGATCCTACTCAACCCAACAAGCCACTTTCCTCAATGTTGACCTCCACCTCAAAGATGGCTACATCAGTACCTCTGTCCATATCAAACCTACCAACCACCAGCAATAACTCCACTTCAATAGCTGCCACCTATTCCATACCAAGAATTCCCTTCCATACATAGCCTGGTCACACGTGGCTGTTGCATCTGTAGTGACGAGTGGTACTTCTCAAAATATAGCCAAGGTCATACTAAGTCCTTCACAGATCATAATTTCCCTGCCACTACCGCCTCCCAAAGTCTCACCAACTGGCCACAGAGGAGTATTCCCCTCATGACTCAATACTACCCACGACTGGAGCAACTGAATAATATCCTCCGCCAGGATTTTGACTACCTCTTGTCATGCATTGAAATGAGAAATGTCCTACCTACTATCCTTCCCACCTCTCCCAATGTGCTATTCTGCCACCCACCGAACCTACACAATATCCTCGTCCATCCCTCCACAACACCTGCTCCCAATCCCTTGCCTCATGGCTCATATCTCTGTAACAGACCTAGATGCAAAGCCTGTCCCATATATCCTCCCACCAACATCTACTCCAGTCCAGTCACAAACTTCACCTATCCTACCTGTGGGCTGCACAGGGTAGCCGCGCAGTCTGTGGTGGCTTGTCACAGTTCGTGAGGCTCCCCCTGTCGGAGGTTCGAGTCCTCCATTGGGCATGAGTGTGTGTGTGTTGTCCTTAGCATAAGTTAGTTTAAGTTAGATTAAGTAGTGTGTAAGCGTAGGGACCAATGACCTCAGCAGATTGGTCCCAGAAGAACTTACAACAAAATCACAAAATACCTACCTGTGAAACCATTCATGTGATCTCCAAGCTAAGCTGCAATCACTGTGCTGTATTCTATGCATGAATGACAACCAACAAAGTGTGTCTGTGCACGAATGGCCACCAACTAACTGTGCTCAGCACGCTATCCAACATGATATTCTTCATTTCAATGACTGCTTCACAGCCTATGCCACCTGGATCCTTCCCACCCACACCAGCATTTCTGAAATGCACAGGTGGGAACTCTGCCTGCAATACAGGGTGAGCACAAAGTCTTGCTCTGATTATAAAAATTTATAACAGAATAACCATTTGACATAATAAGTTACATAGGTTGGTGTTACTAGTTTTTGTGACCAATAGATGGCACTACTGCTCCATAATAGCAATGCGGTCTGTTAGGTCACGTCAGTTGCTGGCAAAATGGCGCCGAGGCTGGAGGAAGTGCAACGTGTGCTTTGGTTTCACAAAACAAAATCGCCCATCAATGTTCAGTGTAACTTTTGGGCCTCTTATGGATGCAGACCTCCTGACATTAAATCAATAAAATGATCATATGCAAAGTTTAATGAAACAGGCAACGTTGAAGATTGTTTTCAATGTGGCAGGCCCCATGTGAGTGATGCAACTGTTGATCGTGTTCAGCAATCGTTTCAACAGAGTCCATCTACATCAACTCATCAAGCATCATGTGAACTTCAAATACCGCAATACTGCAAGTAAGTGTGGTGAAGATTCTTCATGAAAGGCTTAGGTTGCATGCTTACAAAAAGAAAATTGTGCAGGCCTTGCAACCGAATGATTTGCTGCTGACACATGCTGAATTTGCAACTGAGATTCTTGTCAGCATTGATGGCACTAACGATTACTTAAATCGCATATGCTTTACTGATGAATCCCCTTTCATGTCAGTGGAATGGTAAATGGGCATAATGCCCGTATATGAGGTTCAGAGTCTCCACATGCTACTGTACAGTTACAGCGAGACAGCGAAAGGCTAGGATACAAGCTGCTGTGGCTACTGTGACAGAACACATGTTACAAAACACCTGGCGTTAACTGGAATACTGCCTCAACATTCTTCGAGCTATCAAGGGAGTTGAGGTTTACTAATGTAAGTGGTCTAAAAAAAAAAAAGAAAAAAAAAAGGTAGGAACACTAACCCATGTAAAGGCACCAAATGTAAATTATGATGTCAAATAGTTATTCTGTAATAAGTTGTTATAATCAGGGCAAGACTTTGTGCTCACCCTGCATATTCTATGTTCCCATAACCCTACTGGCCTCAGCCTTCGTTAGGTATTGTCCTTACCTATCTAGCCTCTTCCTTGTTCCCATTCCAGCACTACACAGCCCTCTATTCCACCAACACATCCTCAGTCTTCTAACTTCTCTCCTATTCCACCCTGCCCACCCTCCCCCCCCCCCCCCCCCCCCCACCTTCTGTCTAAGCTCCCACCCACATCTAACTGCCCTATGCCTCTCTCCATCTCATCCCAGTATGCTCCCATAAGCAGCTTTTTATTACCCCTCACCCCTCCTTGCTATCCCTCCCCTCCCCACCACAGCTTGCTCCTTACCCCCACCACCCGGTTGCCTCTTCGACCATGTGCTGCTGTTTGCAGTCTGGCTTCACCTGCCAGAGACTGTGGTCATGTGTGTGTGAGTTGTGTTTGCATGAGTGAGTGTGTGTGTGTGTGTGTGTGTGTGTGTGTGTGTGTGTATTGTCTATTTTTGACAAAAGCTCATTTTCCAACAGACTTTTTGTTGTGCCTACCCTTGACTCATCATCTCTGGTATATAGTGAGTAGTAGCAACTATCCCTTTCATAATATTGTTTGTCCTATTTTAACTCTTTCAGGGAAACTGAAGAAGAATCATTTTGAAGATTATGAGGAAACAATGCAAGATGCTGCATAAAAGTACCTGAAAGCTATCCAGTGCCATATTTTTTCATAATAGGTACTGTTATATCTGTGAACTGACAAAGACTAGGAATAAAAACTGGCATTTTACAGTGTACCAAAAGTGGTAATTTGTAGAAGCAGAATATAAAGGATTACTCTAAAATAAAGGTGAAGACCACAATGAAGTGAGACCTCAAAAAATACATTCAGGGTAACAGGGTATTACAGCAAGAATTATGGTGTTAGAAGAACAGGTGAGTTAATAACTTGATGGGGTTAGAAATACAAAAGCACTCAATGAAAAGACAAGGTATCTTGAGCAGCAGTCAAGTTCCACAAATTAGCACGATTACCTGCTGAACTTACGCACAATCTTTCTTCAGTAAACTAATGAACATCTCTCTCTCTCTCTCTCTCTCTCTATCTATCTATCTATCTATCTATCTATCTATCTTTCTTCCATACACAAACACATGCACACATACACTCACACCACAAACAGCAATTAATTATCCTTTTCTAGAAATCTGTTAGTGTTCAACATTCATTTATTTGCTGCATATGCATGTGAGAAAGAGAGAAAAAAAGAATGATTTGATTCAAAAGGTCAGTTAGTTTGCTGCACTGTTCGTCATTTATTCAGTGAGCAGTGGTGTATAATAAACATAGTGCAGTAATTTTAAACTGATCACCCCACACAGCTCAGAAACACCAATTAAGATTGGTGTGTTAGAACTACAAGAATCGATATGACATACCACACGGCACTTAGTAGAGTACCAAGTTTCACCCATAGCAATATAAATCTGTGTGAATAAGGAATTTATCAAAGATATAGAAGTGGAACACACCTCACGAGATTTGATTAAATAAATTAACTTTGTGCAAATTACTGAAAAAGACATCATGAAATTCAGCTGCTAGTGGGGATTGATTTACAACGGTGGGGAAAGTTCAAGATTTGTGCTGGACTGGGATTTGAACCTGGGTCTTCCGTTCACTAGGTAGACTCTCTGACCATTAAGCCATCCAGACACCCTGTGGTCATTGCAACTGCATGGACTACACTGCGTGCCTCCCATCAGACCCAAGTTCTCAACTTATCCATACATTACTGACACAGAGCCCCTGCCCATTATGCTCATTACTTGTGGCATTTCACTGGTTACCATAAGAGTTTGAGCGTGGTATGCATCTGCACTGACATGTCCCAAAGAACAGACAGCACATACATAATTAAGATGAGGCTGGCCAGTGATCCATTCAGTGCTGATGCATAACGTGCCCGAACTCTTATGGGAATTGGCGAAACGCCAAGAGTAATGAGGATAATTAGCCGCAGCACTATGTCAATAGCACGTGGATAATTAGAGTCTGACGAGAGGTGTGCTAGGGTAGTCTGTGCAGTTGTGATGTCTATTGGCTGTCCGGATGGCTTAGTGGTCAGAGCATCTGCCTAGTGAGCAGGAGACCCATGTTCAAATCCCAGTCTAGCACAAATTTTCAACTTTCCCTATTGATATAAATTAATGCCCACTAGCAACTGAATGTCATTATTCCTTTCTGTTGATATTCACAATGACTGCAGGATCAAAATGATTTCTTTTCTTTCAGATAAGTCTGAAAGAATGTACATCACATATATAATTACTGAAAAGGTAATTATTGATTTGTACTGAGAAGCAAACAGTATATACCATCTACGAGCTGTAGTGTGATTATCATTAGAGTAAAAACTGCAGATTATTTTGAGGATATCATAAGAGCAGAAAACTTTCTTGAAAAAGCTGTTTTGCTCAGAAGAACAGAGGAAAAACAAGGAGAAGAAAGTACCGAAGTGACCTTGAAGCGGAGGATCAAAACAATATCCAAGAGTGCATGGAGGGCCATCACGTCATGTCACTAGGACATGGAGATGACTAAATGGATCATAACATGTTTATAGGCCATTGTTTACTGAGAATGTTTGCCTCCAATGATATCACAGAACAACATCTGTATCAAAATGAACTTAGCATAGGACATTCTCAACATATTTACAGTTCATTGACCTGACCATATCTGTCTTGCTCAGTAATAACGAAACTAAACTCAACAAATTATGTACAGTAAAGCAAATTAAAACTGAAAGCTTTAAGAGTAACGGAGACCACTCACTGTGGTGTATAAGCACTGAGTTGTTGACAAGCACATACAAATGATAGTGAAAACTTTGCTAGCCTTTTGAAAAGCACTTTTATGAGCTTGGGGATGCGCACACACACACGCACACACACACACACACACACCTGTGTGCTCACATTGTGCTGTATGGGCACACGATGCAGAGATGGCAGTCTGGCAGATGTCTTGAGTAGGAGTCGTGTTGGGTGGGGTAGGTACACGGAGAAAGAGGCAGGAAGCAGGAGGAGGGATTGAGAATGGGTAGCTAGTGGTTCAGAGGAAGGCAGCAGGTTTAGGCACTAGGAATTAGGGAGGGAGGGGTGGTAGGTGCAAGGATTAGGCATGTGACATACAGCCACATACAGCCACCGGAGCAGATTAGGTGTGGCATGTGACATAACAAGGGCTTGGCTGCATTACTTTATATGATGTCATTTGAAGCTTCAAGATCTGGTGGACTGTTATGTACTTTTGGGCCAGGGATTGATGTGTGTCACGGTGAAGGTGTCGTGACATGAGATCCCACATGAATACGGAATGAAAGCCACCATGGACTAATAACTGAAATATTAGGCAGAAAAACTATATAGTCACATAAACTGTTAAAATTACTTACAAGTATGTTATGGGAATGGTAGACACTTTTAAAATTGGCAGAAGCTCTAGATTCTAACAAAATTATCACCAAAGTCATACAAAAGGAGGAGGAGGTTAGTGTTTAACGTCCCGTTGACAATGTGGTCATTAGAGATGGAGCACAAGCTCAGATTAGGGAAGGATAGGGAAGGAAAGTGGCCATGGCCCTTGAAATGAACCATCAAAGCATTTGCCTGAAGCAAACCTTAATCTGGATGGCCGGATGCGGGTTTGAACTGTTGTCCTCCTCAAAGTCATATAACTTATGGTTTAAGAACCATTTCTGCTAGAATATTTATTACTTATAACTACCGTACAACTATTTCCATACAGGTTAAGGACGCATATAGCACACCAATGAAAAGGTACTGACCTCAGATACATGTTGAGAGAGCTATGTGATGCAGTTACAGCACATATAATTTATTAAACAAATTATTATTTATTGTTATTGAAACATTGGTCAAAACAGAGTTCTCCACATGTACACAAATTATTAACAGCTGTTTGTTCCATTTGCAATAAGTACCCTGCAGTAATTATTAGTGCAAATATATCTCATAATAATTATTATTGTTAACAAGGTTAGGTTTTATGAGCATGAGGCTGCCACACTATGCAGAAGTCAGTCTTGTATTTGACTTGAGCTGGACCATACACTCAGTACAAGTGTTAATTACATAATTTTTGTAAAAAACCTACAACTATTCAAATAATGAATGTGATAAAGATATGTAAGAAATTGTGAATATGTTTATTTTATACATACAGGGTGAACATTAATAAAACTGACAAACTGCAGGGACAGATTCCTGACTGGAAATGAAGGGAAAAGGGTGCTGTACACATGCATTCAGCAATGCATCGTTGTCACATTGGAAAGTGCTGATGAATGAAAGTTCCTCTACCATGTGCCATGTGTTCCATGTATGCTGCAGGCTATGTGATTGATGCAGCACACTGTAAGCAGGAGAATGGTCTGGTATTCACTTTGGGAACAAGCTGAGATGGTGTCTGTGTATGACCAAACAGATGGAAAATGGTAGAGAGGCAGCACGGCAATACCAAAACAAGTGCTCTCATGGACACCAACCACATCATCCAACATTTCAAACCCTTTTTGGGCAGTTGTGTGATCATGGATCCTTTCAGACAGAAGAACATGCAGGGAGGGAGTTGACTTGGCACACACTAGATTTGGAGGACCGAGTTCTACAGGATATTAAGACAAACCCTAGTACAAGTTTCAGGCAAGTTGTCCGCCAACATGGTGTAAGCCAAAGTACAATTATGTGTATCTGACAGAATAGGAGAGGTGGGAAGGAATCCCATACAGGGAGTGGACACAAGAAGACTGAGCTAGAGGCATTTGGAATGATGACATTAAGATCAGCTTCTCTGGAAGTAATGGAATTAAGTACATCTGTTGTCAACCAGGCAAAGACTTGTTGACTGCCACTATCAAGCATCCCATCAGTGTCATGGTGTGGGGCCGCATGACGCAACATGGCACTGAATGTCTACAAGTATCACAGGGCAACATTATGCCAAGAAGTACCAAGAAGAAGTCTCAGTGTTGAAATTGCTGTCCTCTGTTAGGTTTCAAGGTTACAACAATCAGTGTATCTCTCAAGAAGAGAGCACAGCACAGCACTAGAATCAAGAGAAATGGTTTGCTGAACATCACATATGTGTGCCAACTGTGGGCTGGCAAAAGTTCCAACCTCAACCTGATTGAGAACTTGTGATCAAGACTAAAAATTATGGTTTCATGATGGAATTTCAGTAATGAGAGGGAGCTGTTAGAAGCCATCATGAATTCAAGGCTCAAAATGTTCACACAGAATATCTCTGACTGGTAGACTCCATGCTGTGCAAAGTCAAGGCAGTGATTACAGTAAATCAAAAGGATATCCAGGAAATACTGAGAACCACTGAAATAAATTTTGTATCAAATAATTTGTAACTTTCTGAAATTGTTGGTTTGTGAGTATTTTGTTTGATTTTTACTTATATTTAATTAATTTTTTATTTTAATTCAAAGTTTTGAGCAGTGGACATTAGAGCATATTTCCTGAAACTTTGTAATAAATTATAATGTACATTTTAGTTAAAATAAACCCCTGAATGCAATGTTCATTGAGTATACTTTTATTTTATTATTAGTACCATCAAATGTTAATTATACAACAATTCCAAATAAAAACTATTTCCACAGCCATTTAAAACTACAAAATAACTAGGTGGACACAGAATTCTGTGACAGTGGAATATTTAAGAAAGTAAAGCTGCACATTCATTACAGAAAAAGTGTCCAGTTATTTAAAATGTTGTTCTATTTTTTCTCAACAGAAGTACATATTAAATAACTACATCCCAACAGCAAACAATGAGGGCTGATGGGCAAACAAAGTATGATTCTGAATTAGGACATTATACTCCATACAGTGAACCACTACAAATAGTAGAGATGTATAAATACCTGGAAATTACATTACAAACAACATCAAATCTTTTGGCATACAAAGTCAGGAAAGAGCAGCAGCAGCAATCAAAATCTCATATAATATCCCTAACATTACCAATATATCAACAAGCACAACAATGCCACTATTCTAAGCAGCAGTCATAGTATATGGAATAGATATCATGTGGGGAAAATTAAGGGTCGGTGATTTGAAAAGAACAGAAAAAGTCAAGATGATATTAATGAAACAGTTTATAAGAGTAGGATCATCTCGACTTAAATATGAACTCTTGGAGAAGACTTATTTCATAGACAACATCAGATTACCCCACTGGCTACCTTCTGCAGGACCATATCATGAAGTGATTAACTTCATAGATCAGAAGAAGAAGGAAATAGATGTAAGAGTTTTACAACACACCAACCATGCTGGATGACAGCTGGGTCAGAGACTGCAGGAACCAGACACATGTAACAACAAGACTCGCAATACACGAGTACCATCATAAAATGTGTACCAAACACAAATTCCAAGAACCGACTGAAGGGTGTAAGTATGTTCTACGCATACAAGGATGTAAAAAATATCATATTTTAGTATATATGAGAAGAACAAAAACTGTACAGGACTATAGCAAAGAATAAAATTTGCTTAAACTTGTATACTAATGCTCAATCTAAGTGCACTTTTCTCATTAAATTTGAATCTCGACAGTTAACAGCCAATTATAGCCACTGAATCATATAAATAAACAGATGAATGAATGATGAATAAATGCTACAGAAAATATAACCCTAGCATTACTTTGATGTTCATTTAAACTAAATTTTCTCTGATTTGTGATATGATATGAACTTGTGCTAAGGCTTACTTATGGTAATACTGAGAAACTTCAGCCATAAACACGCATATTGCAAAGTCTAGGTTGGAATATCAACAAAATTATGAAAAGGGTAGATTGCTTCTGTTTAGTTGCAGACAGGCATGACAAAAGACTGTTACACATTAGAATTTTTGCCAAAGCCTTCTTCAGAAAGAAAAATACCCACACATTCACACAAGCAAATACACCTCACCCACCCACGACCACTATCACCGGCTGTTTTGGCTAGAATGCCTCAGAGCATATGCAGTTTGGACAGTGATAAGAAAACACAGGAAGGGAGAGAAAGAATGGACACTGAGTAGAGTAATGCCTTAGAGAACAGCAACAAAAGAGCACATGAAACAGATTGTACACCTTGTGTGACATAAACAACAAGAAATGTAGTATTTACTACATTAGTACTTCACATTCTACAATTTATTTTTCAGTGGAGAAACTAAAAAAATGGCTCTGAGCACTATGGGACTTAACATCTGTGGTCATCAGTCCCCTAGAACTTAGAACTACTTGAACCTAACTAACCTAAGGACATCACACACATCCATGCCCAAGGCAGCATTCGAACCTGTGACCGTAGCGGTCACATGGTTCCAAACTGAAGCGCTTAGAACCGCAAGGCCACACCAGCCGGCGGAGAAACTAATATTATATGTATTTTGTCACATGTGTAAGTCATAGTTGCTGCAAAGATTACAACTGCTACAGATCAATAAACAGAATAATGACACTTGACATTATGCATAAATTTGTAGATTAAAAAAATATCATTACAGTCATTACATTGCACAGATTCACACTTTATTACTAGTTTTGATCATAAGCAATGGTCATCTTAAGGTCTAAAAGTAAAAAAAGATTAGTAAATAATTAATTTTTTGGGCCCGGCTGCCATGACAGCACCCAGAAGCAGTGGCCATCTGAGTGTGAGTGGTGTTTATGTGAATGTGTGTGTGTGTGTGTGTGTGTGTGTGTGTGTGTGTGTGTGTGCAAGTGTGTGCGAGTGTGTGTGTGTGTGTGTGTGTGTGTGTGTGTGTGTGTGTGTGTGTGTATGTATGTGGATGGGTGGGTGTGTGCACGTGCACATGTGTTCTACTTTGGAAGAAGAACTTTGTCTGACCGCTTAAGTACTTTGGCAGTCTTCATTGTGCCTTTTTGTGACTCGATGACTCCTCTATGTGCTGAGTATCAGCCTGTCCTTTCCATATTGTTGTTATTTCATCCTACACCTTCTGTTATTTTATTACTTTAAATGATATAGATATTTCAAAGCAAACATGTTACAATTGTACTGCATACTGAAATTACATAGATTGCCCTATGTTTAAAATATATATCTAAAAGAGTACCTGATTGATTATCAGTACTGAAAAGTCACAAATCTTCAGAAAGGAGAACATAATCAAAGTTGTACAATAAAGGAAACATCACAAAAGTATGCTTGTAAGCATATTCCATGGTATGAAACACACTCAACCCACTATGCAGGATGCAAGTCCATAATCATGAATAATGTGTAGGGGAGGGATGAAGTTGTGAGGGGAGAGGAAATACTGGTATATGTATTATTAAAATATAACAAAAAAAGTGTCTAAAAGGGGTAGTACAAATGATCTGGAATTAAGAAGGAAAATAAATAACAAAATTTAACATTAATAAGTGACACATTTTGTTTATACTTGTAAACAAAATAAAACGTTGAATGAAAACATAGAGTATGTGCAGTTTCCACCAAATGGTGTCTGGAGTCTGTTGGGCTGCTTGCAGCCATGATGCCACTCAGCCAAGTTCCAGCAAGAGCAGCAAGCTGCTAAGTCTTGTTCTGCCGAGTGGGGCTGTGGTGAAAGTCGTGAAATGCTGTTGATCAGGCTGTTTAAGTACAGCCTCAAAGTTCTTGAAGCACACTGAATTCTTGAAGTTACACTAGAAATTAAGTACTTTATCTGGTTCCTTCAGGTGATGGCAACATGTTTAAAAAATGTCCTTTAAACGTCATGTGTAAAAGTTCAAGATGTGTCTCTGTTGGTCTGATGGAGAGTTTAGTTTCATTCAGATGATCTCCAAATGCTGTCCTATTATTTCATAGTACTGTGTTCTTCAACCCCTTAATATGACAATTTTTTTCAAATTAAGCTAAAAAAATGTTTATTTAAGGAAAACATCCTATCCTGAATGACATTACATAAAGACATATAAAGGTAGTATTTAAAAAGCAAAATAATGAGTTACAGAATTTTTGAAGAACACCAATAATAAACCCTTGAGCATACTCGTGTGCTGGACATTCACTAAAATACCCTGAAACTTGAAGTCACTTCTTAGTTTCTGTGTAGCTACGAAGTCTAACCATGTATTTCATAATGGTTTCCTGTGAACGTAAATCTTGGAGGAGCTGGGTGGAGCACACTGAATGTATTTATCTCATAACAATGAAGAGTTCTTGTCACTCAAATGATGACCTGCCATTACTTTCAGTCCCTAATACAGTAACATCACATTCTTCTTCACTTTCTGAGCCGCTAAATTCCATGCCAAACTCAGGATCACTGTAGACATCATTTTGGAAAGCATTGCCTAGACAGCAATACAGGAAAGAGATTGAAAGCATGTGGTTTGTTGTTGAGCATCCAAAGCTGCACACAATAAAGACAATGAATATAGCAGCAACTACCTCAACAAAAACATGACAGCCTTGCTACAAGTGTAAGACAGCAGCCAGGCTACAAATGTTGGGCCAGGTGCTCTCTTGCGGTCAAATGCTTAACTATCAGTGCTGAAATTGATATAAGAAGAGTTTTATTTTTCCGAAGGTCTGTTCTTAAGTTGCCCAAGTGTACTCAGGCTTTTAAGTCTCTGCCAAAATAATAAAAACGAGGTAATTCATGATTTTATATTATGGGGTTAAACTGGATCTCAAAAGTTCTGCCACTCTGACCAATATACTGTTTATGAGAGTCATTGCAGTTGACCGTAGAAATTCATGACACACCTAATTTGCAACTCATATTTATTTATATCATGTTTTAACCTAAATCAAAGATTTTTACTTGTGCAAAAGCATATTCTTTAATCTGTTTTCTGAAATTGTTGTGTTATTGTATCTGACATCTTTCCTCTTCATTTTACAGGCATATATATTGATTTATGTACCTACGCTCATTTTTTTAAAATATTAACGTCTGTTCTCTACATGTACTCTGTTTTCATTTTCTGAAACATTTTAGTAACTATTTCAAGCATGTAACTACTGTTCACAGAGACTTTTTTAAGAATGGCTATTTCATTTTCCTATCTTGCTCACAAAATGGTAGTTCGAGCAGTCCGTTAATTAAGGAGCAAAAATGTGGGATTTTATATACAATGAGATGCCAGAATGTAAGGGATGTAATGAGATCTTAGCAAGTGAGTTTCTCATAAATGCTGGATCTGTGCTTACCATCTTATTTAGCGAAATCACATACAGGAAACTGATCACCTCTTGCATTTACGTTGAACAGCAATTTTGTCTTGGGGTGAAAAGCATTAAGCTTCATGACACCTTCAATGATTTCATTTACATTCCCTTTGAATAATAAGATGAAATCATCCACACATGGATGACAGTATATTATTTCACTAGCAAACTTTGGATTTTCATTGCAAAATTTCTGCTCTCTATGGTTCACGAATATTTCTGCCATAACACTAGCAAGGGCGTTACTAGCTGTTAGATCTGATTGGTGGTAAATTTTACCATAAAAATAGAGTAACTGTAAGCTGTTGCCAATTACAACAATTCTATTAACTCCATTGTTTCTCCTACAGATACCTTTTGTGCACCAGTAGCTGTTTTTAATTAAATTGCGGGTTTCACTGTGTGGCACATTTGTACACAGATTTACTACATCAACTAACACAAACAATTAAATGTTTCAAAAAATTAAAACAGAGAACATATGAAGAACAGACTGTTATGTTAAAAAATGAACATCAAGTGCAAAAATCAAAGCACTTGCCTGTAAAATATGGAGCAAGGGTGACACAAACAATAACTCAACAATTTTGTAATACAAGTTTAAGAATAAGTTTGCATAAGTTAAACTCTTTGATTTAGGATAAAATATGGTAGATATAAATTCGAGCTGCAAAGTTAGTGTGTCATAAGTCTCTAAGATAAAGTGCAATAACTATCACAAACAGTATATAGATCAGAGTGGTAGATCTTTTGAGACCCAGTTTAAAGAACACACAGCATGATGAAATAATAAGACAGCATTTGGAGATCATCTGAATGAGACTTAACATTCTGTCAGACCAATAGATACACATCTCAAAACTTAAGACACAGTATTTAAGGGATACTTTTTTAACATATGGACATCACCTGAAAGAACCAGATAAAGTCTTAATCTCCTATTTGACTACAAAAATTCAGTGTACTACAAGAATTCTGTACTTAGACAGCCCAGTCAGTAGCAGCTCACAACCTTCTCTGCAGCCCCACTTGGCAGAACAAGACCTCAGCAGGTCACTGCACTCACTGGTGACTGGCTGACTGGCAGCATGGCCGCAAGTAGATCGAGCTCAGTGTACATGAGCCCAATACACCTCAGATGCCATCTGGTGGAAATTGTCCACGCACTACATTTTAGTTCAGTGTTTTATTTTATTTATTAATCTAAATGAGCTGTGTCATGTATTAATGTCAGGTTTCATTATCTGTTTGCTTTTTAATAGACAGTTCTCTGTTATGCTTTCATAGTGCACATACCAGCATTTTCTCTCTCCTACCACCTTCCTCCCTCCCCCAACCCATCATTCATTGCTATGGATTTGCATCCTGCAAAGTGGGTTCAGTATCATGCCTGATGCCATGGAATCCACTCACAAGCATACTTCTGTGCTGTTACCTTTATTGTAAAACTTTATGTTTTTCTTTCTGAAGAATCGTGACTTTTTACTACTCTTGATTCATCAGCTAATATTTTATGTATTTTATATTTTAGACAATGTTAATCCTTGTTATTTCACTATGTAGGTATAATTTTAATGTCTTTAATTTTTAATTTTTTTCTATCTATGTCATCTAAAGATATAATTATTTCTTAATGTTTCATTTCATTTTATTTTATTTTCAGACCTGAAGATGATCACTGTTTATGATTCAAACTAGTAATCAAGTGTGATTTTGAGCAACTAGATTCTCTTAGAGAATATGTAACCTGTTATTGAAGTCTGCAGATATTAGATGAACATGAAATAGAAACAGAATATTTTCTGAATCACATCTACATAGAGTCATCTACATAAAGTCATAGCTTTCTGCGAGATGAGAGTAAATTTTTATCAAATTTCCTAGTATTTGATAAATACTGGATCAACATCCATCCATATATGAATAAACTATCAACTTTATATAAACACTGGTAGCTAGCTGTTAATATAGAGAAATGAAACAATGTTTACTTCACAAAAGATAAAAATTTAATATAAGATCAAAGTGTTACAATTTGATTCAGTTACCATGACTGTGTAAGAGTACAATGTGCAATGATCATGTAAGATTTATTCTAGATAAAGCAAATGGTGGAGTTCAGTGTACAGATAGGATTTGGGATAACTGCCACTTTTCTGTGAAAGTGGCTACTTACAAATCATTTCTAGCAGATGTAGCAGAATAGTCCTCATGTGAGTGTGAGGTTCATATCACGTTGGATTAACAGGAGATAGCACAAACAATCACAAGACTGCCCATGGGATAATATGGTGAGAATACTAAAAATCTCATTTCATTACCACAAAACCTAGTTTAAACATTCTAAGAAGCAGTTTTTAGATTGGAAGCTGCAAACATTCATCAGCTTCCTTTGCACTGCTCCTGAGGAGACACAGTATGAATAAAATCAGATCAATAACAGGTTGCATGCAGAGGCATACAAGCAGTTACTCTCCCCACATTCCATCCATGAATGGATCAAGAAGAAACTAAAATATATGATATGATAAAAACTACCATTTGGCATACACTTTAGAGCATAGCACCAGATGTAGACGCAACAATCCAGAAGGTTTATTCCACCACTTGTCCCAAGTGACATGTTTTGGTGTACATGTGTCAATATTTCTCACTGAGTTGATTTACATTTTCCTCTAAATGTTTGAGACATGTAATGCATATTACAGGGAATGACTACACAAATAAAATCTGCTTAAAAAACAAATACAAATATATTCATAATGAGGAGACATCAAAAACAGTACATGCAGATATACTACAAAGTGCTATGATCCAATTTACTCACACCTATCACACTGCATCCCAATATGGGGATATGCTACAGATACCCATGTTCAAAAAGTGGAGAAACTACAGAAGAAAGCATTCAGGGGCACAGCTAATTTACAACAAGACAGTCACGAAAAAATCCATTCAGAAAATTAATACTAACTCTCCTGCACTATATACATTTGAAACAATAATGCAAGTAAACATAAATTGTGCTTCATTTAACAAATTATAATACAAGGTGTAAGAGTGATTACTACATACGAGAAACACAGCTTCATTTAACTGACAAGACGCCTATAAATGGTGGTTACTTTTACCACAACACACTCCCAATCAAAATACAATTATACAAAGGACACCACTATTCCAAAATAAATTAATGAAAAATATGAGCTGTTAATTCATGTGAATTAACTGAATGTAGAACACAAACACTATGAAAACAAGTAAACCTTTGGATTTTAGTAGGCATTCTTACAAACCGTGCAAGCGGTAGATTCATAGATTACAAATTAATACAATAATTACAAATTTAACAATATGGCTCACTGGTTAATATAATTTAGGAACTAACACAATGCAGGAGGAAAATACACAGATAAAGAACGTTGATTTGATTGTTATTGCATATTATGTGTCTATAATGACTAACCGTATTACAGTTAAAAGAAACTGAGAAGAGACTATCTATTCAGTTAACTATGTGCATCATGTCGTTGAAAGGAGTATCAAGCTATCACACAGCTTTTCACCAAGAACACTAATCTGCCATCTACCGTATTTCATTTTTTGAATCACTTACTGTAAAAAATGATAGAAAATGACCAGAAGGTATGATGATTAGCAGCAGTAAAATTATACTTAAAATAAAACAAGTATGATTCTTGTGCCTCTCAACAAATTCTTCAATAAGCACAACTTACATGTATGGATGCCTATATTTGTCACTGTTTGTTGTCAGCCAGGAGGTAAGAAATCTGCATTAAAACTGGGCCCTTAATCATAGACCACTGTGCTATAGGAATTCTCTAGAAATTGACACTTATATATTGAGTAACTCTGCTCCACACTGAATAACAGGTTAATTCTGTAATAATATGACAACTGCTAACATGAAGTTATTAACAGCTCATAATTTGAGTATGTACCAAATAACAAACACTAATTTTCTTTAGAAGTCTGTCACTCCATTTATGAGTAAAAAGAGTACAATGCATTGTGTGAAGAATCAGAAAAGAAGAATAGCATTATAAGCTGATTAATATAAGGTGCACTGCTATCCCAAAGGAAGAAATATTTTCAAAATCAGTATGGCATAATCATCTTTGCAGCTGCTGTGTTTTTTCATGTCTTATTTTTTTCTAGAATTTAATTATATAGTGGAAAGTACTGTCCAAAAATATATGTGATGTTGCAGTAAAGAACCAAGTTTCCCATATCAGTTACAGTCAGAAACAAACATGGTGCAAGAAAACATCTAAGCTTTAAAAAAGGTACTACGAAAAAGATAATCCTATTAGAAAACTAATGAGGGTAGAATATGTCTGACTGAAAAGTGTAAATCCTCCCTCAGCTACTCTTTTGGCCTTTTAGTTGTCAGAAATGCAGTATTTTATGATGCTATGAATCTGTATGTTTTAATGTTAGTACATTATAATCTTGCAACACACCACAAGCATTAAAGTTTTTATGCAAACAATTAATAAAATAATTCACATATCTTAAACATAAATATTTTTGAATGTTACCACATAACAGCCTGTTATTCACTTCTTCAAATGTATTCCCATTTTATGCTGCAGAGAGAGAAATACACCACTCACAATATGATCTGTGTACCTTCTCCTGATGAGGGCTGCCTTCTCTTTGGTAAATAGGTGGGGGTACCAGGTGGTGGAGGTGGCCCTATGCAGGGTATCCATCCCACACGTGTTGTCATCACTGTCCACTACATTGTTCCTCACTGCACTGTGTGTCTGACTGAACTATTTCACAGAGTGTTGAACACTAAGAGGCCCAGACAAAGCAACAGGCATTCTGAAATAGCTTTGCTATAAATGTTATTTACCACCACTGGGGAAAACCCCTTCTCCTCTCTCTGACTCTCTCCTCTTCCTGTTGTGAGTCCACAGTTGGCAGCAGTGTAGCCAGTAGGGTTATGTATAGTATTTTAGGAGCAACAAAAACACAACTTGAGTGCTGAGCCTTCCTACTATTTTTTTCGCATAACAAGCTTTTGAATGTATGATCCAAGTATCCTACAAAGCCTGTCAAGAAAATTTTGAAGGTTCCAGAACTTGTAAAACGTCTGTCTGGAAATTCCAAACCAGACATCAAAATGTGTTTTACATAATATATAATAATGATTATTTAAAACAGATTTTTAATTAGATTACTAAAGTTTATTTTTGGAGTTCTCTGAGTTCATTTTCTTGACACAGAAGATTAGTTCTTTTTATTATCTTCTTTGGATTCTGAACTTCAGTGTATATATAGCGAATTGCGATATGAAGTTACTCATGACCTTAAATTACAAATGTACTCAAATATGATAACATTTTAGTGATTAGTAGACACCTGATAACACAAAAGTACTAGTGGTCAGATGAATAAAACTCTTCACAAGAAATAATATTTCACTGCCAGGGTTATGTCAAATATGTAATACCATAGGTATGTGGTTACATCATTAAATTAATGTTAAGTAGCTGCAGTTATAACTTTTTGCTTTAAAATTATTAAAAAAATTATAGATAAGTTTGATAAATGACACATGGTCTTTTTGTGGAGGAAAAACATGAGAACAGGAAATCTTACCTTCATGGATCCATTTAACTGATCTCTTCTTACGATTTACATACATGGACTGGCCCTTGCTTTGTTGATTGCTAATATCACTGAGAGAATTTGATATGCGCCTGGCTAACTCCACTTGATCTTCAACTGTTGGGTGGTTTGGGGAATAAAAGCTGGATGATGCATACATTCTCCCTGAAAGGAAAAAAAGGGTTTCCTAGACACTTTAAAATGAAGTATGTATATAAATGCTTTTTGCACTACATTTAATTTTTTGTTGGAAATAGTTGATAACCTGCAAACAAAATGAAAAAATTCTTATTGCTTTAATTTTAATGTTTCTATCTTTCCTAATGAACTTAAAACTTGTAAAAGTTGTTAATGTTTTCTGGGAAATGTACTTAATGGGAAAGTATTGAATTAGAAATTCTGTCATTCCTATTTGATCACATGTAACCAGTTGTTCTATATCTTACCCATCGACAATACAACTATTTTATGAAACAAATTTACAGTTGCCTTCCAAGTAAACATCTTATGTCATTGTGTATCTGCACAGTTTTCCTTGGTTTTATTGAAAAAAGTGGAAATGTTACTATACACAGAATATGCAGCTTGAACACTGACACAGAAACATCCAATCCCTGACACCAATGAAACAAAAATAAAAGGGAACACACTAGTCTACTGCAATTTTCTAACAGAGTGACAAAATATATAGAAAATACCACTCAAAATAGTTTTCTGAATGAGCTGTTCCACTGCTATATCACTACAGTTACTGCTTACTGTGTCGGGAAGGGGTGACTTCTCCTGAGTCAGAAGCTGGTGTAAACAGCTTCTCCAAATCAATAGCCTTGTGGTGTGAACCATCTGTTGAATTTTCATCCTGAAAGAAGAAACAACACTGTGGTGACTGCATAATAGAATAAGGAAGAATAATAATGAAACATTATTAAATACAGAGATTCCTACAAAGTATACACAGACTTTGTCATTTACTAAATTAACAAGTAATAAATTTTACTGACTTTATACTTGTGGCAATTTCAGTAAAAAATAATTTAAGCTTTTTTAAGGTAAGCAGTAATGAATTGCAGATGAATTTGAATCAGAGCTGTGCTGCTGATATGAACGTTTTATAAATGGGTTTATAGTGACAGTAACACTGAAAAAACAAATTTTAGAGTGTATTAATATACTTTCTTTTTCTGTTAGACAAGTTAGTGTATCATTTTATACTGCAAGTACACATTAGAAAGTACAAGCAGACTATTTGGAGAAAGGGCACATGTATGTCTTCGGGTCAATTGGTACACATAAAGTTAAATTAATTTCTTACAGATGGGTTTACAAGCTGTTTATAACAGAAAAGGTTAATAATGAAGTGCATGAATGGTTTATATTGAATACAGAATAAACTAAATTCACCATGGATATTTTCTAATTAATTACTGCTTTTTGTTTATAATCCATATAATAATATTAATGTATAAAAAGATAATAACCAACACAACCAGCAGTATTTATTACCTTCAAATGACACTGATGCATGCTGGCCAAAAGGAAAACATTTCTGATTTATTACTAAATGAACCATTAATTTGAGAAAAGATAAACTGAGGATAAACCATAGCACAAAATAATGGCACAAACACCTGCTTTCATGAGATTTTAATAACTTTTTATGCCATTTTGATGCAAAAGCTTTCTTTAAACTTCCATTCCACAGCAGGAAGAAAGGAGCTTCAATTTGGAACTACTTTGACTGTTAAGGTCATTCTTCACACATGATGCATGCTGGCTTATGATTGTTTTAACATTCATCAATGTAAATTTCGCTTACAGAGAGATTTTGTGATAAACATAAATCACTAGAGTCCAGATTATGAGTAGACTTGGTACAACTTATCTTCCTGCAATAATGTTTTCAGTTGTGAATAAAATAGTTATGTAACAGTTTTCCCAGCCACTTAAACTTTCTCGCCATTGCAAGTTTTTACTGTCTGTCTAATTTCTTTGGCCCTTTCTCTCAAATGAATAGAAAAATTAAGCTTATTCTGTCTAGTATTTGCTTGAGGAATAGAGGTAATTCCTCGTGCAACACTTTTGATGACATCACTTCAGCAGTTTAGACATCAAATATGGGATTACATTTTTCAAGAGCGATTCAGTTGGAGTCACAGCTCTGAATGGACATCTCCTAAACTATCTCACAAAGCTACATAAAGATGCGCACAATGAACTGTGAGGCTTCTAGGTTAGTATTCATCAAATTACCATCATGCATATGTTGAATGTGTATCAGCAGAAGTTCAAACCTCATTCTAAAGTAAATTCTCCTAGAGTATTTTCCAAAAATACTAAAACTTTTCAAGTTATTTCCATGGAGGGGAAACTATAAAATTTCGAAAAGGCAGGTTATAATCTGCAGATTATTCTCTCCACAAAACTATTGGTTAAGCTGGGTTGAATATCGGATGAACTATATTTACATTTTGAAGCCACTGTACAGTGCATGACAGAAGGGCCACTGCTCCTCCTTTAGTCACTCTCTGTCTCAAGTCATTCACTGATGGGATGAGGAAAACAGACTGTTTCTGTATCCGCCTTAAAATCTCTCTTCTGTTATTTTCATGATCCGTACGAGAGATGTAAAATTGGTGATGGAGAACTGTTGCGCAGTCCAGTGTGCGATTTGCAGAGGGGGATGGGGGGGATTCCCCCCCCCCCCTCCCCCCCTCTGCATCAGACCATCCCCTACTCTGGTGTTAGTTTATGCGTCCCAACCTGGGATGTTTATTTGCCACGCACTGGAGTAAAACCTTACATATAATTTAAATTTGTGGAGCCGAACACTGAAAGTTTTTAATAAGTCTTACTATTAATACTATTAATATGTGTCAGTTTTCTATCATCAGAATAAGTACAGCTTTTCACAAATGTGCCTCTACTTTTTGAATTCCCCTAGTATACCTGTATGTAGAGGATTTTGTAAATAAGCTTTACCTATAATGTACTTTTAAAGATATAACAAGGGATGGCTTTTCTGATAGTGCATGTGCGTGAATAGTGAGTTTCGGCATTAACATCTATTTATAAATAGCTGTTTAACCATGCGTAACGCCACGGTCCAAGCTACTAACATATATAATTCTAATAACCCCCGAAGACACCACCCCCACTGGTAAAAGCACAAATCGCACCCTGGCGCAGTCTGCGCGAATTCTGGTTCTCAAAATTTACCCAACTTGGTTTCGAGAGGACATCATCTTTCTTTCAAAGAATCACATTTACATTTCCTGGGAATCTCTGTTACAACCCAATGGACTACACCAAAAACGTGAAGTTACGTCCTGGATTCCTTCGATATCTGCTGTCATCCCTACTTGCTACGGACTCCACACCGTTTAACAGTGCACTAGAATAGGTCTCACTAAAACACATACCGATATCGTACTTTTCCATAGTTTTCAACAAATGTATCGGTTCGCCTATCATTCGTTTTCACGTATTTATTTCGTCTGATTTATATAACTTCGTAATGTAACTCATAGATATATAAATGACTAACTGGATTCAGAGGATTGCTACGAATCTTCTAATCACATAATATTGTGTTCCTTTCTTCATTGTGAGCATTATTCGACATTCACCCATTTTTAAATGGGGGTACCGTTCAGCACACCAAGTGAAATACAGTACCGGTAATGTCTATATCGTTATGATCTTCCTTACAAGCATCCTGCTACGATACTTTTCTGCAGGTAGCCTAATAACACGATCAGTGAACAACTGGAGAGTGTGTCCTACGCTATCTAATAAAATGGCTCTGCATACTAAGGACGCCGTGGTAATAGTTTTAAAACGTATTTGAGGGCTCTTACAGAATGATACTTTCGTTTCACTTGCGCATTAGCCATCCAGCGTACAGTACCGTTACCTATAACTTAAAAATCCTTTGTCTCAATAACAGATACGTGTGGATATTGGTATGATCGTAAAAGTGATTCTGTTACTCAAACCAGCTTTTGCTCAGCTGTAAATACATAGCATAGAGAGATACTTTTTTGGACTGTCAAAAAATCAATCATCTCCTCCAATAGTCAGACAAAACCATCGGTAAAGATATATATATATACACACATTACAATGCTGAAAACGAGCAGAACTATCATTGTTAAATGCCTTCTTGTTGATGTAAACAGTGGCGCCTCTATTGGTTTGTTCAGGAACTACACGAAATATAAACGTTCTTTAGAGCCGGCAAAGGTGTCCCACGTCGGCCATGTGTTAAAGTTGTTCCATTTACCGGTACGAGTATTAACTTCAGCTCCTGAGAAGCAAGTCAGTGGATAAACCAAGGAAAACGGAGTACACGTTCTGTTTTTGCTTTACGCGTCACTCGTCTTCACGTATCACTTTCCAACTTTTTTTAGGAAATACGTTCCATTTTTCTTACAATATGTATCGCTGCCTGAATTCACCAAAGAAAGTTGCTATAATCAATCGCGACTTTAACATAAGTGTGCCAGAGTGAAATCGTGCAAACCACGTGACATCTGTTACGGTCATACTTCCGATGCGTCCCAAAACTTGATCCAGTCGGCAGCAGCAACAGAAACTACTCACCTCACTGTCAGACCACACGAGGATGAGCGGCAGACCGGCTCTCATGGCGGCCGCGATCCTACAGCCTGCTTCTTGGACAGGCATCGGGCGCCACGGCGCTTATTAAAAATAGACGAAACTTCAGCTCATCGATTTGCCTCTTGACGCCTAGTTTATGATGCTGCGGCACCCATTCGCTCTTGAGGCTACCGTGTCAACGCGCCATCTGCTAATAATTTTCGTTTTGCTCAGCCTTTATTATTCACATGCCCGTTGAGAGGTGGCGAAACAACAAAAAATCCAAGCCCGCGAATAGGGCGATCGTAATTCTATTACCAATCCACGCTACTAGGCAAAAGCCTCTAGATTCCGAAGTGCACTTCTCACATTACGATAGAGTTTACACTGGCTCTAATTAAACTTCCTGACAGATTAAAAGTGTGTTGGACCGGAACTCGAACTGTATATTTGCATTCATTAGACAACGCTCTTACCAATCGATTCATCCTGGAGCGGTACGCTATTCAGCTCCAGGCATGAGCCAGCCAATAGCGTACTCGCCCATCATTCACAGAAGCGCTCCTGCTTATCGTGCCGGATCATCATCTCTGGGAAAAAAGCCCAAAAGCTTTACAAGTAATGGTCTCGCCTGCAATATTGCCGTAGCAGTCTTTTCTTCTCTGAATTTCAATTTGTTGTGCAGATAAAGCGTGCATGTACAACAGTGATTACTCTAGATCTCCAAAGTGTTCATTACCACTGCTACAACATAATTGAAGACTAGGTAGTTTATGGTTTGCCTCGACCCAAACTCTTACGAGAAATCGTAATGGGTTGCCAAAGATCTTGACGTTAAACTAACTCCCTGTTGGAAACGTTCGTTAAAGTTGACTCTGTTGACTCCTTGTTGCTAAGCGATTGCTATGTCGCTCTGGAAACGTCTGTAGACGGTGTCAATTTTCTCCCTTTTTTTGTAGAAAAGAATGTACGGATGTGAAAAATACTTCCTTAACATCAAATTTGATGAACATTTGTCATCGTGTTTCAGATATTGCGGGAATTTTTATACGCTGTTTTTCAGTTCTCGATCTTACGTCTTTACGTTGAATCATAAAGCTACAAGATCATCCTGCAGACATTTATTTAAGGATCTAGGGATATTCACAGTAGCTTCTCAGTATATATACTCTCTTATGAAATTTGTTATTAACAACCAAACCCAATTCAAAAGTAATAGCAGTGTGCATAACTACAATACTAGGAGAAAGGACGATCTTCACTATTCAAGATTAAATCTAACTTTGGCACAGAAAGGGGTGAATTATACTGACACTAAAGTCTTTGGTCACTTACCAAATAGTATCAAAAGTCTGACAGATAACCAACAAGTATTTAAGAAGAAATTAAAAGAATTTCTGAATGACAACTCCTTCGACTCCATAGAGGAATTTTTAGATATAAATTAAGAAAAAAAAATATTTAAAAAAATAAAAAAATAAAAATAAAAAAACACAAAAAAATAAAGTTGTTATATTAACTTAAGTATGTTGTTAAATTAACCTAATTATGTCATGTATTGGAAAATTTGACTCGTTCCACATCATTACGAAATATCGTATTCATGATCCATGGAACTAGTATTAATCTAATCTAATCGCCACAAAGTGCTTGAAAACTTAATTTTTTTTGGCGTACCAGCAGTTTTTGTCATCACAAATTTACAGGTGGATGGCAGTTTTCGTAATTCGTTAGTCATACTGCACTATTGAAAATCGGAATACATGAGTGCTTTATGGCTTGGACAACTATCAATATGCTGTTTTATGTTAGTTACGACGGAGATTTTCCCCTTCACGATTCAGTTCTAACGTATGCCATATTAACTCAGCACATGGGGTGCCAAGGAGTAGCAATGAATTAATCATTTTGACCAACTTTAAATTTACTGTTAAATAGTAATGCATATTAAGTACACATCTGTTCGACAATAATTCTAAGTTTGTCAGTTATATCAGTACTCTCTGGAGAGGAGAGCTTTGTTTCCTGGTAAACTGAAAGCGAAGTGCTCTGGACCCAGACTAGGTGATAAAAGTAACAGCAACAAGACATTTTACATCAAAATGTAAGTATACAGGGTACACCAGAACTCCGACAAACTTTCACGAGATCGCTCGGAGGTACGTTCTTAGTATTTTGGTATCAACAAACCACGGTCTCCGGCAGCTCGTTACAGAGTTCTTGCATTTAGTTTGGTTTCTTGTCCCAGTGAGTTTTGTATCTGTATTGCGCTGAAAATAGCGCACATCAGTGCAAATGTCGACGATATGCATAGTGTGTCTTGTTTTCATTCGCTCAAGGTGCCTGCTGTTGACAACAGTAATGCCTCATTTAACCCGTTGTCCTCAAGCCTGCACTCAGTACTGTTCGTTTTCGTGTAGGTTTTTTTCCCGACAGTGTTGGTTATGTGTTCATAATCGCATACGATAAACCGAATCCTGTGTTTTGCATTATGCGCTTCAGTTATTACATGTAACAGTCTTTTTTACTAAGGTAACTGGGGTAACAAAATGAATAAATCATAAATATATTGGTACTGTGTAACCATCCGCCGGAGAAAGTGGGCCTCTTGTACCAAAACACAAAGCAGGTATCCCTGTACAACCATTTAAAGTTTGTCGGGGTAGTTCTGATTCATCCAGAAACAAAAGGTATGTAGTAGCCTCAAGGTTATGTTCCGTACCAGCTTGCTTTATAAAAAATATAACTGTAATAAACTGTCATTCTGATAACAAGGACTTTACTGTAACTGGAAGTTTATTTAATCCTATACAGTTGATGTTCCTGAGACATGTGGAGTCTCACCTTTCTCTACGATAATGATGTAGGCTGAAGCAGTGAATTAAAATTCGTTATAGCACCGGATTCGAACCCGAGTCTCCTGCTTACTAGGCACATGCGCTATCAGTTGATGCACCAACAGTTTTTCCCATCCGAAATTTACAAGTAAATTGGCAGTTAACATAATACGTTAGTCATACTGCACTCTTGAAAATTGGAATACATGCGTATCTGCAGAGCCACTGTGGCGCAACAGATAGTGCATTTGTCTAGTAATCAGGAACCTATTTCATTATCATTATTTATTAGTAAGTGTAACTAGCTGAGTTTATTGAACGACAAACAGTGTAGCAATAATACTTCACATTTAATTTTAGAATGTGTATGACAATATCCTTTCAACTCACATTAATCAGTAGCTAGAGAAATTCAATTTCCAGACGCTATAAGCGAAATTCTTCTAAATATTTATCAGTCGCCTTATGTAGATAAGCAACGGTATTTCTGCAGGTCAGATCATTTCTTTTCATTTTTAAATCTAATGAATGCTCCAGCTGCGTCAAATCTCTAAACGGGAGATGCAAAACTGTCAGTCAGAAAACATATTGCGTGTGCTTCTGAAGGAAACTCACCTGTAAATTAGTGACCGGTTTAGGCATGTGTTCGGTAGTCTCAAACTAGATTTCGTAATGCCTTCTTGTTTACTGGTCGTCAACCACTGTGTCCTGTGACGCCGCCTGACATAGAATCAATTTTTTCCACCACTGGCTCCTTTGCCACCAGCTACGTGCTCAAGAATTGTTCGTTAATATATGTCTGACAGTGAGAGACACACGGTTCCCTTCCAAAACAAATAGATACACGATAATGCTACTCATGGAATGTTTCTTTTTCTCGACTTTTAAATGGTCCGCCGCGCTGAATGTCCCATGGACAGATTATTATCATATTATGGAGCATCCTTAAGCTACTGCAGAGAGATTTGCAGTTTTGCTAGGACATTGTCGTACGTTCTTTAACTATAACCCGTCATCACCTATCTTATAGTCCGCCCCGATAGCTGAGTGGTCAGAGGGCTAGCTGCTCTCTGTAATAAAAAAAAAAAGAAAAGTGAGTTAATCGATCAACAACTAACTTAATCGGGTGTCTTACGACGTCCGCCCCGAGCAACGAACGAAAGCGAACAAAATGAGATTAAAAAAAAAAGAGTGATCAGCCTGACGGATTGCCGTCCCACGGGCCCGGGTTCGATTCCCGGCTGGGTTGGAGATTTTCTCCGCTCAGGGACTGGGTGTTGTGTTGTCTTCATCATCATTTCATCCTGATCCGGCTCGCAGGTCGCCCAATGTGGCGTCGAATGTAATAAGACCTGCACCAAGGCGGCCGGACCTGCCCCGCAAGGGGCCTCCCGGTCAATGACGCCAAACGCTCATTTCCATTTTACCCATCTTATAGATTCTGTCAGTGAAAACCTGTTTAACAGTCGAAATTCGAGCTATCAACCTCCAGGTCTGTATACACTGTAATGAAGTAATCTCTGCCAGGGAAGCAGCCTAAGTGTGACAACCCAATGAAAAAGAAACATTGGTAAATATCCTGTTTTCAGCAATATCTTGTTTACAGCAGTGAGTCGTCCTTTTCTTTCAGGTTTTATTAGGCAAATCTATATTTCGACTAGTGCCTAGCCTTTATCAATGCACTATTTCGCGGTATCAATACGTCAGTCCCCTGTTTTTCGGGCTTCTGTGACGGTTCGTTCAAGTCTTGAACGTCATATTCAAGTCTTGAAAGTCATATCACAGTCGTTGAGTGCACCCACATTCCTAATGGAAGGTAGCTTGATGGAAGATCCTGTTAATATAGAGTTGTTAAATCTTTACTTCTTTTTTGTTGATTTTTGCTGGATGCATCAGGATGTTATCACAGAAATGCGCCGTCCTTTAGTAAATTTGCGTAAATCGTAATATACGAGCGCAGTATGTCGCGGATACACTCTGCCTACGCAGAATCTGGAAGGAACCATCTTAGCGGGCGACAATGGTAGAGGAATCTAGTCAATAGTTTTAACATCATCCATATTATCTCGAGCTCAGCGTTACGGTGCTAATGCTGCTCAGAAGAGCGTGGTTGTTCGACGAAATAAAGAGCGTTGAGATGGAAGTAACAGCATCGACAAGACATTGAATTTTGCAAGAAATGGATTTTCGGAAATTGCAAAAAATAAAAAACTTAAATCCGTAGCTGTTGTGCCATCTTGCTCACTGGGGCCTTTATATACACCCGAGACTGAAACTGTCAGGAAGTGCATCACAACTGTTGCGACCTAAGACTAGAGGTGGTGCGAATAACTAATAACTTCTTACAGCACTTCTAAATAAAATAAGACCTTATTTACTTCTAGATATCATACCAAAAGGAAGTTTCTGCAACATTAACTGCTATACGCTTCGATCGGAGCCTGCATTTAGTGACACTGATTGTTACAAGATCACCTTCAGTCAGTTCTCAAGCGGCCATGTATACCTATTCAACTGTATGTTAGGCCAACAGTGTAGACGATGCAACTAAAGGCTTCCAAATTCTGATCTGTCGATGATATTTGAAGCACATTCTACCGCTGCACTTAGAAATCGTCTGACGTCGCTCTCAGAAGGGCAATCAAATATTCGGCGTTATGAAGTAGTAGACGGTCTAAAAGAAAGCTTCAAAGAAGAGGACCTGATATTTACACAGCTGTCATACTGAGACTTTCTCAATGTTTAAAAAAAAAAAAAGAGGCAGACAGTCAATGGGAACGAAAGTGGCAGATATCGCAGCAGAAAAGGGCTTTTTGTTCGCTTCGTTTCAGCGCAATATACCAACAAAATCGGGGTACAGTCAGAAAAATCTCCCAAGGAGATATGCAACATCAGTTACTAGAATAGGGTTGGCACAAGCATATTTCCCTGCAGGAATGGAGTGATTGACTCTCCCACTTCCAGAAGACAATGGAGATCTACACCATATCATTTTGGGATGTTCCAAGTAAGCTCCACATCAAAATAAACTATGGAAAAACATCGCAAAAATGAAGATTCCATTACCAACAAGCACTAAAACATTAATGAGTGAGAACAGCCGCAAAATCGATAGTACATTACCTACAAGAGGCGGAGATGAAGCTCCGAAATATAAAATAATGAATTTGGGAAAGTTCAGCATACGGACGTTACAGATATCCAACAAACCGTGACCAAGATGCCACGAACGATTCCACAAGAAGCGTTTGCTGACAGTTTTCAACAGCTTTACAACCGCTGTCAGAAGTGTTTTGAATGTAATGATGATAACTTTGCAGGTCAATAATGCTATTTTGTATTTCCTGAGACCATTCACCGAACTTTTCAGACGCACCTTGTATAACAGAATGTCAAGTCAGCCGACGTCAGTGAATAGAAGCATTCGTACATTTTTAGATACTGAAATCCGGAACCACATACTCACAAAATTTGATGAACTTGAGCGTCTAAGAATGTGAATGTCTATAATATGTAATTTCTAATTCAAGTTACTATCAATGCGAACACAGAAGTTTTGAACATTTTACTTTAGATATTGCTTTTTCCACATGTTCTACAGATATCGTAGAACTTGCACCACACCTTATCTGGAATAGCAATGTGTTTCTTTTTTTTTTATAATTGCAGTGCTAGTTTACGTGAAAAGAATCAGGTTCATGTCCCAGCACGCGGTTTAGATTGTTGCAGTGGGTAGATAACTGTCATGATGCACTGGGGCGTCATGCAGTATTAGTGACGTTCTCAACGGCTACAACTTGTAGGTACTCCAACAATAACGACTACCTCACACAATCCGTAAAGGTACTGGACGTAACACACTTTCATCACATTACTAATGTTGTATTCCATCTCGACAACGTCCTAATACATGATGCCGAGAACGCTCCACCTCTTCTTTCGCTGTACCTGGAGGTGACTTCACTTTCCCGCAAACCGTTTACTAGGCATCTCCCTGTGAACATGTATACCTCGTGGTCGAACGACAACTGGCCATTCTGTTTTACCCTGGAAGTATCAATGAGTTGTGCAGTTTACCCAGAACCACTCGGCATGCAAAGCTCCATAAAAACGTTCAACACTTCCGCTATTTGATGCCGTTAAATTGTTATTTCAGCTCATGAAGTTTCAACAGCTATTCGGCAGTATTAGATGAAGCCATAACTATTTACATAGATGATAGTCAGCCATTTGTGGCACCAGTTTCACTCCATGTCAATTTTTTTTTTCATAGCATTGTTTTAGTCTAAAGTGTAGTTTGCTTTCTTTTGCAGTAGCGACACTACCAAGTCTAGTTTTTGTTAAGATTAGTCGGTACAGTGACGAAATGGTAATTGCAGACGCAGATGCGAGAGAGACGCAGAGTGAATGGCGAATTCTGCAACTGGAAGTAACCGATAACATAAGGTACACGCTACTGTAAAAACGGTTCGTTTCTCTGCCGACGAGACGAGGTGACTTTTTCGGTCTGCGAGTAGCGAAGCTCTGTATGGCGCCCGATACGTTCAACAGCCTTCCACCTGCCGCAGGAAGACATGTCCACGGTAGTTTCAAAGAAGGCACATGAGCTGCACGATGATACAAATCGCCCCTTAACAGACAAGTGGATGCTATAACTAGTATCTTATACGATAAAACTGGTACACCGCACGTACATAATTTCCTACAGGGACTACGTCGCCTAATTATACACTCCTGGAAATTGAAATAAGAACACCGTGAATTCAATGTCCCAGGAAGGGGAAACTTTATTGACACATTCCTGGGGTCAGATACATCACATGATCACACTGACAGAACCACAGGCACATAGACACAGGCAACAGAGCATGCACAATGTCGGCACTAGTACGGTGTATATCCACCTTTTGCAGTAATGCAGGCTGCTATTCTCCCATGGAGACGATCGTAGAGATGCTGGATGTAGTCCTGTGGAACGGCTTCCCATGCCATTTCCACCTGGCGCCTCAGTTGGACCAGCGTTCGTGCTGGACGTGCAGACCGCGTGAGACGACGCTTCATCCAGTCCCAAACATGCTCAATGGGGGACAGATCCGGAGATCTTGCTGGCCAGGGTAGTTGACTTACACCTTCTAGAGCACGTTGGGTGGCACGGGATACATGCGGACGTGCATTGTCCTGTTGGAACAGCAAGTTCCCTTGCCGGTCTAGGAATGGTAGAACGATGGGTTCGATGACGGTTTTGATGTACCGTGCACTATTCAGTGTCCCCTCGACGATCACCAGAGGTGTACGGCCAGTGTAGGAGATCGCTCCCCACACCATGATGCCGGGTGTTGGCCCTGTGTGCCTCGGTCGTATGCAGTCCTGATTGTGGCGCTCACCTGCACGGCGCCAAACACGCATACGACTATCATTGGCACCAAGGCAGAAGCGACTCTCATCGCTGAAGACGACACGTCTCCATTCGTCCCTCCATTCACGCCTGTCGCGACACCACTGGAGGCGGGCTGCACGATGTTGGGGCGTGAGCGGAAGACGGCCTAACGGTGTGCGGGACCGTAGCCCAGCTTCATGGAGACGGTTGTGAATGGTCCTCGCCGATACCCCAGGAGCAACAGTGTCCCTAATTTGCTGGGAAGTGGCGGTGCGGTCCCCTACGGCACTGCGTAGGATCCTACGGTCTTGGCGTGCATCCGTGCGTCGCTGCGGTCCGGTCCCAGGTCGACGGGCACGTGCACCTTCCGCCGACCACTGGCGACAACATCGATGTACTGTGGAGACCTCACGCCCCACGTGTTGACCAATTCGGCGGTACGTCCACCCGGCCTCCCGCATGCCCACTATACGCCCTCGCTCAAAGTCCGTCAACTGCACATACGGTTCACGTCCACGCTGTCGCGGCATGCTACCAGTGTTAAAGACTGCGATGGAGCTCCGTAAGCCACGGCAAACTGGCTGACACTGTCGGCGGCGGTGCACAAATGCTGCGCAGCTAGCGCCATTCGACGGCCAACACCGCGGTTCCTGGTGTGTCCGCTGTGCCGTGCGTGTGATCATTGCTTGTACAGCCCTCTCGCAGTGTCAGGAGCAAGTATGGTGGGTCTGACACACCGGTGTCAATGTGTTCTTTTTTCCATTTCCAGGAGTGTATTAATAACTCCTCATTAGCCCAGGAAATGTCAATTTTCATCATCCGTACAAGCGTGCTTAGTTGTATCAAACGGAACAACTTCACCAGTGTAATTGTTGGTACAGCAAATTCTAGTCCATACTAGACGGCCGTTGTGGCCGAGCGGTTCTAGGCGCTTCAGTCCGGAACTGCGTTGCTGCTACGGTCGCAGGTTCGAATCCTGCCTCGGGAATGGATGTGTGTGATGTCCTTAAGTTAGTTAGGTTTAAGTAGTTCTAAGTCGAGGGGACTGATGACCTCAGATGTTAAGTCCCATAGTGCTTAGAGCCATTTGATTCTAGTCCATACTAGACAGTTGGTGGTTGCAATTGATTCTAAAAGTTAATCATCGATTGTGTAATCGAACAATATCGATTCCTTCTGCCTGCTTATGAGTAATATGCACCATTTGATCAAAAGTATCTGAACACCGCTATGTAACGCGGAACGGAGTACTAGACGTCACGGATCCGTCAGTACGAAAGAAGGTTCGGATCATTGTTGTCAATAGGGAAATAGTAACGGCAGAATGAGTCGGTCAGGAAAGCTCAATGACATCGAATGCGGATTAGCCATTGGATGCAACCTAAGTAACATATCCATTAGGGTCATGTCAGCCTTCTGAGGATGGCCAAGTCGACTGTTGTTGATGTGATTGTGAAGTGGGAACGCTAAGGAATAACCATAGCTAAACTAAGACTGGGCAGATCTTATATAGTGACGGACAGGTACCGTCGAACATTGCAGAGGGTAGGTGTAAACAAATCGCATAAAATCAGCCGAAGCGTGAGTTCCAAAGTGTTACCACCAGTTCAGCTAGTCCAATGACTGTGCTCAGGGATTTAAAAAGAATGGGTACAGTGGTCGAGGAGTTCCTCATAAGCCACACATTTCTGTACTCAACGCTAAGATACGCTCGATGTAGTGTGAACAGTGATGTCAGTGGACAGCGGATAACCAAATACTAGCGATCTGGAATGATGAATCTCGCTATACCCTGTGGCAATGCCGTGAAAGTGTTTGGGATTGGGGAATAGCCCCAGAACTTTACCTGCCACCATGTCCACTGCCAACAGTGGACTACGGAGGTGTGTTACGGTATGGGCGTGTTTTCCGTGGTTAGGTGCGGTCCCCTTATTATGCTTAAGAAAACGCTAAATCCAGAAGGATATGAACACATTTTACAACAATGTGTACTATGTGTAGTAGAGGAACGATTCCGAGACGATGATTTTTGTGTCAGCATGACAATTCCCCTGTCATAAAGCAGCATTTATGAGGCAATGGTTGTGTGGGCAACAGCATTCCTGAAATGGATTGGTCTGCCCGAGTCCCGATCTGAACTCAATGGAAAACTTTTGGGTTGAGTTGGAATGTCGACTTGGCTCCAGACCCCAGTGCTCAACATCGCTACCTTCTGTAGCTTCGGCTCTTGAGGAAGGCTGGGCTGCTGGTCCTCCACAAACATCCAGACACCACACTGAAAGTGTCCTCAGCGGAGTTCAAGTGGTCATGAAGGCGAAGGATGGGTACACCCCAATTTAATGTCCACTAATAGGTGTCCGGATACTTTTGATCAGATAGTGTATCAGCCGACAAACATAGCGCCATGCGTTGATCATCTACCTTCTACCTTCCTGCATACAACTGCACGTTCCACTATCAGTACCCTCAGGGAGCTACCGACATTAGTCAGTTGTGTGTATTATGAATAATAGAGGTCGTAATACATTTGCCTTGAATAATTCGGTTTATTTAGAGGCCTCCTAGCTAATGATAAGGGACTGTGGAAATCCATAACACATTTGGGAAAGAAACCAGTTGTATGTATCTTTGAGTATGTCGGGCGCCTGCATAGTGGATTTAGGCTCAGGAGACGCAAAAACGCAATCTGCTGTAGTGGAAGTCGGTCGTACCAGCCCGTTATAATCATATATTTTTCAGCCAGATGAGCGACAATGTTTACTTGCAACCGTATAGTGTGGGTGTGGGGAGGGGGATGGAAGGAAAGCAAAAATGAGGAAACACCAAACACATAACGAATTACCATGCCTAATACGGTATAGGAAAACCGTTGCTATTCAAAACAACTTCCAGTCGTCTCGGAACGGATAAATACAGGTCCAGTATGGTTTTCAAGGGAATCTTATACCATACTTCCTGCAAACTAGTGACAAGTTCAGGTAACGAGGATGGAGTTGGATAACAATCACGTGCCCTTTTCTTCAAAGCAGATCACAAAGGCTCAATAACATTGAGATCTGGTGACTGTGGTGCCCAGGGCAGATGGGACAATTGATCCTCATGCTCACAAAACGATTCTTTGACGATGCCAGCTATGTGGACAGGGGCCCTGTCCTCTTGTAACACGGCATCACCATTGGGGAACAATCATTGTACCATGGGATGGCTCTAATCGGCCAAAATGATCACATATACCTTGGCAATAATGCGACCTTGTAGAGTAAGAATGGGGCCCCTGGGATAAATCGATATGCTCACCAAAACGATCACCGAACCGGCGCTATATTTCACTCCTGGGACGTAAATTCGGTCCGAAGCCTGAAAAAGTGTGAAACGAGACTCATCCGACCAAATGACATTCTTCCATTGCTCGATAGTCCAGGTTTTATGGCTTTGGCACCACGTTTTCCTGTTACAGGCACCTGCATCATTGATGTGTGCCTTTGGGATTCCAGTTCTCCATCCACTTCTCTGCTTATGGACTCCCTTCGTGTTGTTTTGGTGCTGACAGGGTTCGCGAGTGCACCGTTCAGTTCTTCAGTCTCTTTTGCAACTATCGTCGTCTTACTTTTTGTCACAACCCTCTTCAATGACTGTCCGTCACGATCACTTAACACATACTTTCGTCCGAGTTGTGACTTAGAGGATGATGATTTTCCGCTTTCCCTGTATGTAGACTAAATCTTTGATATGGCTTCTCTTGAAACACCAACACTTCAGCTACCTTGGTTAGAAAAGCACCCACCATAAGAGCACCAATGTGCGGATGGTCCCAGCGGAGGTTCGAGCATGGGTGTGTGTCTTTGTCCCTAGGATAATTTAGATTAAGTAGTGTTTAAGCTTAGGGACTGATGACCTTAGCAGTTAAGTCCCATAAGATTTCACACACATTTGAACATTTTTTCGAGCACCAATAATTTGCCCACGTTCGAATTGACTTAGCTCCGACAGAATGTACTCACAACTACACAAAGCTGTTCTGACCAAGACAGGCACTTGCAATGTATTGGCGACATTGTACAAGTGCCGTTCTTGGTCGGATAGAACATCACAACCTACAGGCTGGACTAGCAACTGCATTCATATTCAAGCATACATTTCTCGTATTGTTTCCAAGTTTTTGTCCATCCCCTGTATACCTGACAGTACAATAGCGCAGAGAGGAAAGGGGAAAAAGAAACATGAAAGCAACTTCTTCTGTTTCATTGACGGCTGAGAGCATCTAAGATAAGTGTCATCTTTCTTTAATACTGAAAATACTTCATTAGCCGACACAATCGCATTAATTTCAAACGAATTACCTATTTCACTCGACATGGAAGATCCTTAGATATATAAGTCAAATAAGTTTAAAAGCTAAAGGCAAAGCTATGCAGATTATGTCAAAATTAAAACACGCTGCTGCTTACACACTGGCTACTGAAGGTGTTCTAACACACCGTACTGCCCTACCGCTGCTGGTGCAGGTGCCACGTCGGCGCCATCCTTCCGTTAATAGAAAATCTGGTTGTGTTCACCACGAAAGAAAGCTGGAGAATTAGCCATCTGTGTTCTTCGTCTGGCGCCACTGTACCAGCATGTCTATCCTGTCACGGTGAAGGTTTCGGGGTGAAACGTCGCAGGAGCACCGCTAAAGTGTCTGTATTCTATAACGGAAGGCCCTTAACACGTAGCGAACATGCAAGTTCACCGGACAAAATAGTAGGAGCCACCTCAAAAGAGGAGATCGGTAGCTTTGGAACTGATACCTGTCAGTCACGTGACTACCGCAGACCTAGTGATGGTAGTGAAGGCGTGTATATAGCCAGTCGGTTGTGTGGAATCAGCGTAATAAGTCTACAAGGAATGGTATACCACACGTAGCCCTGTGATACAGCGCAGTGTCAGTGACTGTTTAGCGATCCCAACTGACAGGGGTGTTAGGCGAGTGTCACACCGTGCCTACATCTACATGTGCATGCGAGGGGCGTTTGAAAATCCCGTGCAAAAATAAAAACTTCTTACGTGTTTGGGGTAAACCCTTTTTTATTTTTCGACATAGTCTCCTTTTAGGCCTATACACTTCGTCCAACGCTGTTCTTATTTGTTGATCCCTTCCGAGTAATAGGAATTGTCCAAGTCTGCAAAACAGCTATTAGTTGCTGCAATCACCTCCTCGTTTGAATAAAATCTTTGTCCCGCCAGCCATTTCTTCAAATTGGGGAACAAATAGCAGACCAAGGGAGCCAAGTCTGAAGAATAGGGGGGGAGGGGGTGAAACGAGTTGGAATACTATTTCTATTAATTTTGCGACCACAATTGCTGAGATGTGTTCTGGTGCATTGTCGTGATGGAAAAGGACTTTTTTGCTCTCTAATCACCGGCGTTTTTCTTGCAGCTCGGTTTTCAAACGGTCCAATAACGATGAATAATATGCACCTGTAATAGTTTCATCCTTTTCCAGATAGTCAATGAGGATTATCCTTTGCGAATCCCAAAAGACAGTCGCCATAACCTTTTCGGCCGAAGGAATGGTCTTCGTCTTTTTTGGTGCAGATTCTCCCTTGGTAAACCATTGTTTAGATTGTTCTTTGGTCTCAGGAGCATAGTAATGTATCTATGTTTCATCCACATTGACGAAACGACGCTTGAAGTCCTGCAGATTCTTCCTGAACAGCTGCAAACCATCCTTGCAACACTTCATACGATTCTGGTTTTTGGTCAAGCGTGAGCAATCGCGGAACCCATCTTGCGGATAGCTTTCTCATGTCCAAATGTTTATGCAAAATTTATGTACCTATTCATTTGAGATGCCCACAGCACTAGCAATCTCACGCACCTTAACTCTTCTGCCATCCATCACCATATCATGGATTTTATCAATGATTTCTGGAGTCGTAACCTCCACAGGGCGTCCAGAACGTTCAGTATCACTTGTGCCCATATGGCCAATCTGAAAATTTTGTAATCCCTTATAAACTGTTCTAATCGGAGGTGCAGAGTCACCGTAATGTTTATCAAGCTTCTCTTTAGTCTCCTGAGGTGTTTTGTCTTTCATAAAATAATGTTTAATCACCACATGAAATTCTTTTTCTTCCATTTTTTGACAATCACTCGACTTCCTTGATTCACACGAATGCCAAACACAAGGAAATAGATCAATATGCCTGAAACTTGGTGAGCGTTCTTTCCAAAGATGCTACTAACTAAACATGACCTGGATATGCACCGGTGGTGCCATCTCTCGGACTTTGCATGGACTTTTCTAACGTCCCCTCGTACACCTCCGTAAACCGCCGTACGATGCGTGGCGGACGCTGCCTTGTACCACTACTGGTCATTCCTTTAAGGGAAAAGCGACTGTGTATGTGCCTCTGTACGAGCCCCACTTTCACGTATCTTATATTCGTGGTCCTTACGCCAAATGTACTTAGGCGGCAGTTGAATCGTTCTGCAGTCAGCTTCAAATGCCGATTCTCCAAATTTTCACAATACTGTTCCGCGAGAAGGATGTCGCCTTTTCTCCAGGGATTCCCATTTAAGTTCATGAAATATTTCCGTAATACGTGTTGATCAAAACTACTAGCAACAAAACTAGCTTCCCACCTCTGAATTGTTTCGATGTCTTCCTTCTGTCCGATCTGGTGGGGATTCCAAACATTTGAACAGTTTTCAAAAATTTGTCGCGCTAGTGTTCTATACGAGGTCTCCTTCGCGGATGAACCACACTTCCCTAAAATTCTCCCAACAAACCGAAATCGACCATGCGCCTTACCTACTACCATTCTTACGTGCTGGTTCCATTTCACATCGCTTTACAAAGTTATGCCTAGATACTTAACTGATGTGCCTGTATAAGGCAGCACACTATTGATTCTGTATTCGAACTTCAAGGGATTGTTTGTCCCGCTCATCTGCTTTAACTTACATTTCTCTACATTTAGAGCGACCTGCCACTCTTCACACCAACTATAAATTGTGTCAAAGTCATATTGTATCCTCGTACAGTCACTCAGCGACGACACCTTTGCGTACACCATAGCATCGTCAGCAAACAGCCATAGATTGCTGCTCACCCTATCCGTCAATTCATTTATGTATGCAGAGAATAAAAGCGGTGTTATCACGCTTTCCGGGGACACTCCTGACGTTCGCTTGTCTCTGATGATCACTCGCCATGGAGGACAACGTACTGGGTTCTATTACTTAAGAAGTCTTCGAGACACATCACATATGTGGCAACCTATCCCGTATGCTCGTACTTCTTAAACAGTTTGCAGTGGGGCACCACGTCAAATGCTTTCCGGAAATCTGGGAATATGGAATCTGTCTGTTGCTCTTCATCCATGGCTCGGAGGAAACCTTGTGAGACAAGGGCAAGCCGGTTCGCAAGAGTGATGCTTTCTAAATCCGTGCTGATTTGTGAGTAGAAATTTGTGGTATTCGAAATGGGAATATGTTCAACAATTCTGCAACAAATCGATGCATATCGTCAGTGAGAATCGGTTTCAACCGCCACAGGAATTGTTGCTGTCAGTGAATGCAGGTCTGTCTCAACCAGTTTCTGAGCTAACACTGCGAAGAAAACTGTATGCAATGGACGTTTGGAGTCGCTTGTCACTAAAGACTATGATTCCCGGCGACACATAATGCTGCGCGTTTCAATGGGCCAAATACACTGAAACTAGACTGTAGCTGACTGAAGGCGAGTAGAAAATTTCTGGGACTATTTGAAAGAGCGGCTTAAACATGGTAAACAATACCTTTGCAGTTCTACAAGAAACTATCATCAACAAGTGGCTTCATGTGGATGTAACGTACGTGAAGAAACCTCTGGAACCTTTTTCTTTCGTCAAGGCTAGAGATCGCATTACACGGTATTAGCAATATGTGTTCTTGGGGTGACTAATTTGTTGTGATTCCTTGCAAAATCCGAAGAACTGTTTCGCACAGCATAAGCTTCTAATAGCCTTCCAAAGCTTTCATATCGACCACATAAAAGTCGCGATGGAAAGTGCGAGTAATAGAAGCATGTAAGTGGTCATTTCCTTACACTAAACCTGTACTATACGAAGCACCTTCTGTCGTGTTCTTTGCAATGACTGGCGGAGCATGCATGCAACGACACAGTTTGGTCCGGCGGCGTCGTCGCAGTCGACGGGTAGCCCCGCAGCCGCCGCCGGCCTTCGGGTGTCGTCGGGTGCACTCGGGTGTCCTCGTGCGGCGCTCCCGTCCTCGTCCCGGGGCTGCAGCCAGGAATAGCGCCGCCCTCGGCCGACACGCGGTCGTAGTAAATGACACGCCAATTCCCTTTCCGCGCGGCTGACCTCTGAGCACAGCGCTGGCCGCATTTCCCGATCCTCGGCAGCCATCGCAAGTATTTTTAAAAATACGGGTCTTCGAGTGCCACCGACGAAAATATCTAATTACTGCGCTGTCTGCTTCTACACAGCAGTATTATATGAGATTTGCGAAGGCAGCACATTTCTTCTGTACACAGGGTGGTCCACTGATCGTGACCTGGCCAAATATCTCACGAAATAAGCGTCAAACGAAGAAACTACAAAGAACAAAACTTGTCTAGCTTGAAGGGGGAAACGAGATGGCGCTACAGTTAGCCCGCTAGATAGCGCTGCCATAGGTCAAACGGATATCAACTGCGTTTCTTTAAATACGAACCCCCATTTTTTATTACATATTCGTGTAGTACGTAATGAAATATGAATGTTTTAGTTGGACCACTTTTTTCGCTTTGTGATAGATGGCGCTGTAGTAGTCACAAACATATGGCACACAATTTTAGACGAACAGTTGGTAACAGGTAGGTTTTTTAAATTAAAATACAGAACGTAGGTACGTTTGAACATTTTATTTCGGTTGTTCCAATGTGATACATGTACCTTCGTGAACTTATCATTTCTGAGAACGCATGCTGTTACAGCGTGATTAGCTGTAAACACCACACTAATGCAATAAGTGCTCAAAATGATGTCCATCAACCTCAATGCATTTGGCAATACGTGTAACGACATTCCCCTCAACAGCGAGGAACGCCTTCCGTAATGTTCGCACATGCATTGACAATGCGCTGACGTATGTTGTCAGGCGTTGTCGGTGGATCACGATAGCAAATATCCTTCAACGATCCCCACAGAAAGAAATCCGAGGACGTCACATCCGGTGAACGCGCGGCTTCGACGACCAATTCACCTGTCATGAAATATGCTATTCAATACCACTTCAACCGCACGCGAGCAATGTGCCGGACATCCATCATATTTGAAGTACGTCGCCATTCTGTCATGCTGTGAAACATCTTGTAGTAACATCGGTAGAACATTACGGAGGAAATCAACATACATTGCACCATTTAGACTGTCATCTATAAAATGGGGGCCAATTCTCCTTCCTCCCATAATGCCGCACCATACATTAACCCGCCAAGGTCGCTGATGTTCCACTTGTCGCAGCCATCGTGGATTTTCCGTTGCCCAATAGTGCAAATTATGCCGGTTTACATTACCGCTGTTGGTGAATGACGCCTCGTCCCTAAATAGAAAGCGTGCAAAAAATCTGTCATCGTCCCGCAATTTCTCTTGTGCCCAGTGGCAGAACTGTACACGACGTTCAAAGTCGTCGCCATGCAATTCCTGGAGCATAAAAATATTGTACGGGTGCAATCGATGTTGATGTAGCATTCTCAACACCGACGTTTTTGAGATTCCCGATTCTCGCGCAATTTGTCTGCTACTGATGTGCGGATTAGCCGCGACAGCAGCTAAAACACCTACTTGGGCATCATCATTTGTTGCAGGTCGTGGTTGACGTTTCACATGTCGCTGAACACTTCCTGCTTCCTTAAATAACGTAACTATCCGGCGAACGGTCCTGACACTTGGATGACGCCGTCCAGGATACCGAGCAGCGTATAGAGCACTCGCCCATTGGGCACTTTCATCACAATAGCCATACGTCAACACGATATCGACCTTTTCCGCAAATGGTAAACGGTCCATTTTAACACGGATAACGTATCACGAAGCAAATACCGTCCGCACTGGCGGAATGTTACGTGATACCACGCACTTATACGTTTGTGGCTATTACAGCGCCATCTATCACAAAGCGCAAAAAGTGGCCCGACTAAAACGTTCATATTTCTTTCCGTACTACACAAATATGTAATAAAAAACGGGGGTTCCTATTTTTAAAAAACGCAGTTGATATCCGTTTGACCTATGGCAGCGCCATCTAGCGGGCCAACCATAGCGCCATCTGGTTTCCCCCTTCAAGCTAAACGAGTTTCGTTCTTTGTAGTTTTTTCGTTTGATACTTATTTCGTGAGATATTTGGTCCGGTCACTATCAATGGACCACATTAATGTGACCACCGCCTACGCTAGACGTCAGCGTGCAATAACCATTTACAGACAGCAGTGGACGGCACGTAAGAGGTGTAGAGGGTCGAGGAAAACAAGGCAATTTTGTCGTAATGGGGAAACGAAGCGATTTATCGAACGTTCAGAACAGCATAGTACTGGCTTTTGGCCCAAGGGCGGAAGCCTTTCCGAAACGGCTACATTATTGAAGTATACCGTTATTGAAGTGTACCGTGCACGGCAAAATGGGGCTATCCAAAACAATGGCTGATCAACTCTAGTGCACCACGGTCAACAGATGACAGGAATGATCGACGGCTGTGGAGATATGTACGGGCGAACAGACGTGCAACTGATGAGCAACTGATCGCCCGATGAATCACGGGCCTACCAACAGCGTCTCCTCAACTACCGTTCAGCGAACGTTGCTGCATATGGGCCTCCGTAGAAGGTGCCTTGTTCATGCACCCACGCTAACTGCTATTCTTTGGCAACGAATTATTTGATCTTAACTCTTCAAAAGCCCTCTTCAGTTCTGATACTAATAGTGGATCCCCTATCTCTTCTAAACGATTCCTGTTTCTTCTTCTTATATTACATCAGACAAATCTTTGCCTTCATAAAGGCCTTCAGTGTAGTCTTTCCAGCTATCCGCTCTCTCCGCTGCACTTAACAGTGGAATCCCCGTTGTACTCTTGATGTTACCACCCTTGCTTTTAATTTCACTGAAGATTGTTTTGACTTTCCCATTTGTTGAGCCACTCCTTCCGACAATCATTTCTTTTTCGATTTCTCCACATTTTTCATCTATCCATTTAATCTTCGCTTACCTGCACTTCCTATTTATTTCATTCCTTAGCGACTTGTGTTTATTTCAAAATTTCCCTGAACATTTTCATATTCCTTCTTTCATCGATCAACTGAACGGCAACGACTTGTATTCTGAGTAATAAAAGGAATTATATTGAATATTGTTTGATTGTGTCTAATGACGCCACACAGGTCCTCCGTCTGCATCCTGACAAAACAGTAGGGGTTCCCAGCCTAGCAGAGGGTGACCCCTACAGTGCAAACTGTCGGTAGCGGTTGTGTATTGGGCAGCATATCACATGGATTGAATCTCGCATGCTGCTCGTAGACAAAAGGCTGCTTTCTGAAGTAGAGTATAAAGATATCACTATAAGTATGTAAAAGGAATGTACTGTATATCATGTTACAAAAACTATGACAGGCATATTCTACGAAAGGGAGAACTGAGAAGACTACAGTAGATAAGAAGCTTGCAGTGCGGCCTCTAGAATAAACCGGAATTGCCGAGGAAGAGCTCATGGTTTATATCGACATCGAATAAGGGAAATATACAGGGCATATTTGTCACTTTTATATATGTGAAGCTCTGCTGATCCCTTGTCATATGATACGTTCAATTCATAACGTGTGAACACACTGAGACACTCTTCAATAAATACTAGAATGGCTTTTCTACGCTTAAAATGAATCTCGAATAATCACTTGAGATAAATGTAGGATAGGTCTAACAGGCGAAAAACACAACTGAACTGGAAGGCTGTTCAGAGGGATTCATATTACACATGAGAGAATAAGCCTCTGTTTTCGAAAGAAGACATGTAATATCTGACACTGCCTGAGAATTTTTAGTGCACCTGAAAACACAGGAAGAGAAAAACAAGGAAGCATAGACACAAAATATAGGACTCTAGCAACAGTGTACCCATTGTCTGGATATGAATTACCAATTAATGTACAATGGAACAATAAAATTTTTTTACCTCTTGTAAAAATCGCTAAGTAGCTTACACATAGGCACATGGCTGGAACACATCCAAACCATTAAAGTTTAATACTATGCCAGGTACAGAGAGGTCGTTTGAGAGGACTTCAATCATTTGTGTCAATTATGTAGAGATGTCTGCGTGAAGTCAACTAAATGATTTTTATTTAGTAAGATTCATGACGTTTTCTTGCCTAAAACGTGCCAAGCCTCATCGTCTATTCCATCAAGCTGTGGGGCAGAACTGTGTACAGACTACTCGTTTGGGCTTCACATTAAGGTCGAGACGGAAGAGCTGGCATTATGAAGTTCTCCACAGTAGTTGAACTGCCAGTTCAGGAGCCGCAGGCCAGAGTGCCGATACTAAGGAGCGTGCGCTTGTTGTGTACGCACAGAGAAAACAAACACAATCCCAAACTGTGGCTTTGGTAAGTACACTCGTCTCGCAGTTTCCAAGAAAGTTACAAACTTGTGCAGTTTCTTGCGCCGGATTATACGTTTATTTCAACACAGAAAAATATGAAGAGAAACAAATAGGGTTTAAAAAAAAGATGGCGCGAAGACAAAGAACACTATGGAAATATTACGCCTCTATTACGCGAAGTCCGTGAGAATAATCCTTATCACTTTAAAAATTAAGTATGGGTGAACAATCCCATATTTCACTGTCTGATACAGAAAATTATCCACCCAGAAGGGGAGAACGAAACGGAAGCTCATGGGCTGTGATGTCGTTTCAGTGATCGCAAAATCGAGACAAGTTTACAAAGGAAGTGACAGTATGAGCCTACTTATCAGTGTGACGTTGCAAAAAGGAAGTGTAGAGTGAACAACGATAGGGAAAGTGAGATCATTCCAGGTATATTTCACAGGGCTGAATTTCCCACATTTGTGAGCACCATGCTACTCAAAAAGTTATAGCACAAAAGTCGATTTGCACCCAGAACAGTTTTAGTACTGGAAAATGAAATTTCCTGCGGAGAAAACATCAGCCACAAAGGGATTCAAGCGCCCAGCAATAATATTAATATGATGACAATAGTTGATGTGATGTAACAGAAAGCATGATTCATTTGGCCAAGCAAATAGTTTCCTTTTCCCCGTAAGCCAATTGCGATGCTCACGCTGTTAACCGCCGCCTTAGCTGACGCTGTAACAGAAAGGACAAGAGCACAATTACAGGTCGGCTACAGTTGCCTAGGAGCATTTATAACAATAGGTGGTTTATGCGCTTTCCACCAGGATTCAACAACGCTGTGTTTCAGAATCCTGACTGCCACTGCGCGGAACGGTCAAATCTCTGCCGACCACATTCTTGGGTGAGAGTGCCAAGATTTTAACAAAACCCGGTTAAAAACAGCACAAGAAGAAGCCAAACTCTCTGCTGCTCGTGTCATGTTGCCGGAGATGTGAGCAGAATTCCTGATTTTGAACTCATTAATACACTTCCAAAGAGTTTCAGAATTGATTTTTGTGACTCAGATACGATTGTAATCTTCATAAGCAACGATCAAAAAATTCGTAATAATCACTATGACCAACCTGCAAAATAGTCTCCATGTGCGCAACGTATTTCATCATTTGATGGTCTTCGATACGTCCAATTTTTTGCTGATGCAATAAGTGGACTACTCTGAGTTAAAAGAGTAGTACACTAAATAATTGAACTAAAAAACCAAAGAAAAATGTAGAAACTGTGTTTCATCATTAGTTCTATCCTCTTCTGTTCACGCATATGTCCATACAAATCTCTTCTCGTATCATACGATTTTATTTTAAACAGAAACTACAAAACATCACTCTTCTAGTAGACTACTAACAAAGTCTACCTAGCTTAATCGTTCATTTTGGTAAAAATTATTGTCCGAAATAGACGTGTAAGCCAAAATTAAGTACGAGCTCCATTAAAAAAATTGTTGATGAGTTCCTCAACTATTGTCACATACCTACACTTTTTAACGTCACATTCAAGCAAGTAATCTGGAAAAATCTAACTCCATCATGCTTGCTTGTGACGACTACCATGACCAACAGCGTTTTTTCTTAGTTTCTACTTCGGAGAAATTTTAATGAAATTGCCATGGATTGTCAATAGCAAGCAACAAAGGGGGTATAAACAGTTGCGTAAACGAATACAGGAGCATAAAAGGCAAGAGTCAGTGATCTTAAAGGAGCAGATCATCTGTTGAGAATGCAAGGTGATTCGTATCTATTAAATATTATTTTGGTAGTAAGGGAGAGATGAACATCTGTCGCATAAGAATCAAATTTTAAAATAAGACTGGACACTCGAATGAATTCGTTATAAAAGTTGACATTTTAGGGCTACGCTGCTGACGCTTAAACTTCGTAGCTTTTCAATCCTTTTCCTTTCATATCTGGTTTACCCCACTTCCTTCTTTTTTAACACTCGTGTTTCGTGGGAAAAATTAATTTATTTTTAACAATCTCTGAAGAAACAGACATTGGTGAGGATCTTGCAGCTGTTCTAAATTTTTGAAAATTATTCGCAGCTGCGGAATCTTTAACATTATCTGCATTAGTTATGAAGACATTACCTATCGGTGACACATGAAAATGCCGGACCGGGACTCGAACCCGTATCCTCGCTTGTCGCGAACAGTTGCCTTGACAACTTCGGCTGTCCGAGCACTATTCCAGGACCTAATGCAGCTAAAGTCAGAAAGAGTCCTCAACTGTGAATAAATTTCATAAAAAGATTTAAAGTTGGCTGTTTCAAAATCTGAACCTATGAAACTTGCTCCAAACCTTTTTATTCATTTTTCTGACTTTTGTGCGAAAAATGCCATTAGCAGAGTTTGTACGTCGCTACTGAAACGCCTTATATTTTGTACCAGTCGCTAGCTGAAAAGCTTCGAACAAAAACGTTCATAAAAGAAATAGCTGTGACAGCTGTGCCATCCGTTGATAAAATCTTTGTTTAATAGATCTGGGACCATCCACTGATGACCTTCAGACGGCTAGCTTACGGCGCTGAGATGAGGAATTATTAAAACTGATATTTTCTAAGTTATTTCGTCAAGAGCCTAAGAACGATAAGCTAGTCTGTACTAGGGATGGCGGTTATCGCTAAAACGACCGGTTTTCGGTTATATCGGTTTTTCCACATTAGCTTAATCTGGCTGTTGAAACCGCTCAAAATAACTCGCTGTTGAAATAACAGATTTTCGGTTTTTTATTCCTGATATTCCCTCTAATAAACGTAGAATTCGAACAAAGATTGAAAATTTTTGACTCTCGCAGTTTTAATATACCGTTCGCTGCTTCTCTCGAATTGTGGTTAAGTTGCTGAGTACTACAAAAAATCACCAGTATCTTCCTACTGATTCCAATTTCTTGAAGTCTGCTAAAAAATCATGTTGTAATCGAAGATCGCACAACTATTTGGGCATAACGAACAGTCAGTGCTAAAGAGTGAAAACTGAGGTTGAATAACTGTTTCTAATATTAATTTGTCCGTTTTCAAGGGCTACAAGCAGATAAACGCATATTGTATAGACATAGGCAGCAGATCAACTACGTACTATTTTTACTATATATTATGAATGAATTGTTGTGAAGTTTTTAATTTATTACTGTTACCACAGTTTCCTTCCTTTTTCATTATTTCATAGAAATGGCAGACAAATCTTTAATCTTTGAAAGCAAATGAAGCATTTTACTTCATTGCTACGTCACTTAGTAAAAATATTACCAGGCTAGGGTTGGTGCCATTCCGCAATACAACGGATGTCTGGCAACGACAGGGAGAAACTACCGTATATATCAGGTGGAGGCAAGTCTTGTTCGTTGCACGTACACACGTACCCTGTCACGACTCATAGGAACAGGGACATCATTGCCTCAGCAGTGCTGCAAAAATTCTTATGCCACAAGTTTGTTGCTTGTTTCTGTCGGCGTTGTTAGTACTGATCACTTTCTCGATTTTCTTTTATGATACAGTATTTCAAACCAACGCAAATTTTACAACTGTAAATTACTCCTTTTTTAAAAAAAACATTTGTTTAATAGTATGGCTAATAGATATTTCGGGTTTTTTACTCGGCTATTAGCAAAAGATAAAAAATACCCGTTATAACTGAGACCATACAAATACCAAAAAATAACGGTTATTCAGAACACCGGTAGCAGTTTTAGCCGGTCGGTTTTTCCCATCCCTGGTCTGTACGCTCGAGCGAGAACAGCCTACTTAAAGATTCGGACCCGCTGTGAGGGAAGACAGCCGGGTGCGACTTGGTTGTCGCCACGTAAACACGTGCAGCAGTGCCCCGAGGAGCGGCGTCTAATTCTGCATCGTTTCGGCTAACGGCCGAGCAACCAAAGAAAAAAAGAGGAAAAAGAGACCTGGAGCGTAATGGCTGGCGCACAGCGTCGCTGAAAGCCCGCCAGATTCACAAATACACGGCCGCGGCGGCTAACGTTGCTGCTTTTTTATTCCAGGAAGGAGGAAAACGCTTCTTAATTCTCTCACTTGGGGCGCAGCCAATACTTAATTTAAGAGGAACGTAATGGTTTGGAGCGCATGAAACAGGCCATTGTTCTCCACGCGTTGCAGATATGTCGTCTGTTTTGTGGGTGGGCTCCAGGCGCGTGGCCCTCAAAGAGCAGGGCTCTCTACAATGTGCTATTTAAAGACGACGCAGCTTTGTCTCTGTTGCGGTTTTATCTAATACGCGCCATAAAAATATTACAGTAGACATCAGCTGGTGCGATAATCTATTTTATCCTGCGATTTAGTAAACTCTTTGCCTCAACTGTCCGCGCAAGTAATGTATATCGCTGAAAGTCTGCCAGAAAACGGCACATTAACATTTACACCAGAATAACTCCGATATCAACGGATATACTTGCAGTGGTTTGTGAAGAAGTAGTATTGTGTGAAATACATAATGAGGTCGTCATTTTTTCCGATTTCCCGTCTTTCCTTAGTTGCCTCAAAATTCATAGAGGTATATTTCGTCTTCGCAACTAAATGCAAACTGTTTTTTTTTTTTTTTTTTTGCTATGAACGTTTCGCTTCTTTTGTTTGCGATGCATCTTCAGGGGCCTGGAATACATATTTGTTATCAGAATATAATAAATGCGTTATATGATAGTTACAAATATGTTACTATATTACGTTTACTCTTGTTTTTCAGGTTAGAAACAATTTTCGTAGCACAAGTTACCTGAAGTTATATTATCGTTTGGTGTTACTTACGATTTATTATAAGCAGAGAAGGAATATTTGTTACAGGCCACTGACCGGCCGCTTTGACCGAGCGGTTCTGGGCGCTTCAGTCCAGAACCGCGCTGCTGTTACGGTCGCAGGTTCGAATCCTGCCTTGGGCATGGATGTGGGTGATGTCCTTAGGTTAGTTAGGTTTAAGTAGCTCTAATTCTAGGGGACTGATGACCTCAGATGTTAAGTCCTATAGTGCTTAGAGCCATTTGAACCATTTGAACAGGCCACTGAAGATACTTCACAAATAAAGGAAGCGAAACGCTTGTGGCAGAAAACAAATTGCCTTTCATTTAGCTGCGAAGACGGTATAAGAATAAATACAGATTGTGCCACAAAGTGTAAGTCATGATGCTTCAAAATTAAATCTCTCTTAATACTACATTCTGTAAGAAGGATGCTCCACTTGGCTTATGTAGTCTCGATTATAAGCCTAAACGCTTAAACCCTACATCAGACGGCGAATCGTTTGATTACAGAAATATCTTGAGCTTTTTGTTCGGCTACAGAAGCCCGATGTACGTAAATAACCGTTCATCTTTTTGAACGTCGAGACATTGCTTTGATGATGACGTATCAAGAACTCGTCTGATATCAGATAGCGACTGGTCAGTGAGGCCTGAAAATTCAATCGTGCGTTGGGTATGTGACTCTCTGTGAGCTGGTCCGTTTTCACTTACATTATGGGTTGCATAGTGTACGCGAAACTTCCTTTAGCAGCATACAACTAGTTAGTTTTACTTTCCGTGGATCATTTTGTACGATAAATCGTAATGATGTGGAAGAATCATTTTAGATTCACATCGCAGATTAATTTGTACATAGACTTTGGTTACATTCTGAACATATGTAAGCGTGAGTGTTTTTTACAAAAAGAAAAAAATGACATACAGAAGTGAGTTAGTAATTCCTATCCACGACCTTTTACACACTACAATAATAGAAATTCTTCTACGGAACAGAAGGAGTTGTCAAGGAGAGACTTCTTCATGGTTGTTTTCAAATTTTACTTTGTTGTCTGTCAGTCCTTTTATATTAAGTGATCAAAAACTTTTCTTGCATCGTTCAGCGCCCCTTTTTGTGCTAAAGACAACCTTGACGCGGAGTAATGAACGTCGTTTTTCCTTCTGGTATTGTAATTATGTGTATCATTGTTCCTTTTGAACTGCAGTGGATTATGTACTACAAACTTCATGAGGGAATAAATACAGTGCTTAGCAGCAGTCAGAATGCCCATTGCCTTAAACAGGTATCTACAAGATTATCGTGGTGAGCACCTAAAATTACTCTTGCAGCACGTTTTTAAGCAACCGAGATTTTCTTTCTTAATGGTGAATTACCCCAGAACATTACTCTATATAACGTTACTGAATGAAAATATGTAAAATATGTCAACTTACTGATTTGTCCCCCCCCCCCCCCCCCCTCCGAAGTGCAAATGTGACTGAACTAAGTTGTTTTAGGAATTCCAAGATGTGCTTTTTCCTGTTTAAATTCTCGTCGATATGGACATCTACACTGAAGCAACAAGAACGAACGCTGTGTAATGCACTTTCTACATTATGCATAAAGGCAAAAAATATTCGGAGTAACCAATAATCTTACAGCGTCTCTTGTATCAGGAATGAAATACACAATATTTTGGCACAATGTATTCTATATATGAATGTAATATTATTTGATCAGAAAGATTGAGTGATTGTAAATGCGCCCACAGCAGTTAACACCATCAGTCAAACAGGAGCGAAATTAACTGAATTTTCCGTCGGTACTTGGCAGAACATGATAATAATATTAACACGGAAAACACTTCTTAACGTTCTGCGGAATTATATTGATTTGGTCACGAACTGGCTTTCGTCTCCTTAGGCAATCTTCAGATGACAGCTGATCGTCGTAAACATAGATAAATATGATCTGCGACTTACACAGATATTATTTGTACAGCAGATAAAAAAATGACAGTGCGCGTACATTGGAAAACAATACATTTTCGTCTCATAGAAATAATTACATTAACTTAATTTAAGAAAAGGAAAGCAGGCAATTGAGAATGATCATTTAAGACAAAGCTGGCATTTTGTGTCACGTGTTTGTAGATTTCCAGTATTTCTGCTTTCCTTAACAGAATGTAAAACTTCACACTCTACATCCTATGAATGGTTTTCTGTTAAAAGATGATCAGCAAGAGTTGAATCTTTGTTCCTCGATCTCTACCTCCTCTCATGTTCAAATGGCCTCTTTGCCACAGCTGTGTCTGATAGAACAACACTTACTTTTCCGTACTGCTTGCATGTGATTTTATACACACTACTCCGTGCCAAGGGTTGCAATTTCTCTTTACTATTGAATAAAAATTTTGGTATGCTATTGGTACTGTACTTACGAGTTGCGAGACTTTAACGTTTTTGCAGGGTTGTCTGAAATGCTGCCAATATTAAAATTATGGACGAAATGTCTATAGTGGACAAACGCTGATAGGACACGCCGAAACTACAGACTTATTTACTGAAAAACAGCCGAGTGAACCGAAAAATTACGACCTGAGTGCATTTCCAACTTCTCACGACGTAATGAATAGTCTATTAAATTTCGGGCATACAGCCGCGCAAATAAAATTTCCTCCACTGATATTTCGACCGCGTATCGTCCGGCCATCCTCAGAGTGAGTCACAAGACTGTGACTGTAACTCACTCTGTGGATGGCCGGACGATACGCGGCCGAAATATCAGTGGAGGAAATTTTATTTGCGCAGCTGCATGCCCGAAATTTAATGGACTATGCGACATGAGTGTTTGTCACAGCATCACGCAGACATACTTAAAACATGACTTTTCTGACAAAATTCTTTGAAAGCGACAGATTAAGCTATTTCTGCACTTCCAAAGTTTTCTTCGTCAGGCGAGGAAAGTTACAAGCAAAAACGAGAAGACTATTTACAGATACGTCAAACTGTCATATTACGAGGATTCTCTGCAAAGTTAATATGTGAGTCTCATAAAACTGGTTGTTGGTATCGCAGAGTTGTTTGCTTATGACTTCAGTTTTACCACTTGTAAATTGAGTACATATGCCAACGCAGAGTTCCCCTCTGATACTATGATTTGCTTTTTTCATGCGAAAGGCGAAATATCTATTGAAGTCAATCGCGATGTCTATTTGTGTATAAAGTCTTATGAAGAGCATAATATCGAAGAATAAGAAGGAGAAATTCTGCCAATGACGAGTCAGGGCACGGAAGTCCATCCTTAGCCTCTGACGAAACTAATGGATACTTCATCAATGGATACCAGTGCCAAGGACTGCAAAACTTACAAACAGTTTGAGATATCGAAGACTCTGTTCATGCTGGGTGGCACAAATTCTGGTTATAAGTAACGAACTAAATCGTTAAGATGTGATACATACATTTCTCACTCTTCTCACTGAGGAGCCAAAAAATTTTACCACCTAATTAATAGCGTACTGGTCCTTCTTTGGAACGCAGTACAGCAGCTATTCTGCGTGGAGTGAATTCGGAAAGTTCTTGGCAGTTTTCGGAAGTATGTAGCACCACGCAGTTCTTGAAAATTACGGAGTGGTAGTTTGCGGACGCGGAGCTGGTGCCCAAAAACGTTACGGATATGTTCCATCAGGTTCAGATCAGGCGAATCTGGTGAGCAAGACATCAACGTCAGTTCACTTTCATGCTCCTCAAACCACCGTAGCACGATTCTGGTCTTGTGTCAAGGACATTTATCCTGCTGGAAGATGCCATCACTGTAAGGGAAGGCTTCAGACATGAAGGGATGCAGACGGTCTGCGACGTGCTCCCATGCTGGTCACAAGACTGGTAACGAGTTCTTATGGTACGGCATTCCATTCCTCCACCAGTGCGCTTGACAGCTGCTGGGTGGTCGTTCGTGAATGTGGACGTGCTGCAATACAGCTGCCCACCGCTTCCCAAACTTATTTGATGAGATTTAGCTCCAGAGAACGGGCAGCTCAGTCCATCTGCCGAATATCCTCTAGTTCCAAGAGCTCATCCACCTACGCAGTTCGATTTGGTCGCGCACTGTCATCGATAAAAGTGAAATAAGGGCTGAATGCACCGCTACAAAGAGGCAATGGGGAAGGAGTATAGTGTCACAATAACATTGCCCGGAGAGTACCGTGTTCAAAGATTTGTAGCGCAGTACGTCCATGTAACATTTTGCCTCCCCACGCTGTAGCACCTGGACCATCAAAAGGATGATGTTCGACAATGGTCCTGGGTGCATTAAGTATTCCTACCTCTCACCATATAAAGGCAACCAGGAACATTGTCGAACATAATCGTTTTGGTGGCCGAGGTGTATGTGTGTGGGGATAATACACTCATGCGCATAAATTAAGGATAATGCTGATACATGGTGAAACAACGCTCTGGTGGGCGGTTTGTGGGTTTAAATTGCCTCGAGGTATGACCATGCGGTGCATTTGACCTGCAGTCGTGGCACGGTGGCGCTGGCAGCAGTCCACATACGCAGAGGTGTGCTTGTGCTTGTCAGAGTACGGTGGAGCGAATAAGTGTGCAGACGTTTTCAGACATGCTAATGGTGACTGGTTGTTGAAAATGGCTCAAAGAACACATATTGATGACGTTATGAGGGGTAGAACACTAGGGCGACTGGAGGCTGATCAAACACAGCAGGTTATATCACGAGCCCTCCGTGTGCCACAAAGTGTCATCTCAAGATTATGGCAACAATCCAGCAGACAGGAAACGTGTCCAGGCGCTACAGTACGGGACGTCCACAGTGTACAATACCACAAGAAGACCGATATCCCACCAGCAGTGCCCGCAGACGGCCACGGAGTACTGCAGGTAGCCTTGCCCGGGCCCTTACTGTAGCCAATGGAACAGTTGTATTCAGACACACAGTCTACAGACGATTGAAGAGACGTGGTTTATTCGCCCGGATAACTGCAAGGTGCATTCCACTGACCGCTGGTCACAGGAGAGCCCGTAAAGCTTGGTGTCAAGAACACAGTACATGGTCATTGGAACAGTGGCCCTAGGTTATGTTCATAGGCGAGTCCATGTATAGTCTGAACAGTGATTCTCGCTGGGTTTTCATATGGCGTGAACCAGGAACCAGATACCAACCCCTTAATGTCCTTGAAAGGGACCTGTATGGAGGTCGTGGTTTCATGGTGTGGGGTGGGATTATGATTGGTGTACGTACACCCCTGCATGTCTTTGACAGAGGAACTGTAACAGATCAGGTGTATCGGGACGTCATTTTGCACCAGTATGTCCGCCTTTTCATGGGTGCAGTAGGTCCCACCTTCCTCCTGATGGATGATAACACACGGTCCCACCGAGCCGCCATCGTGGAGGAGTACCTTGAAACAGTAGACATCAGGCGAATGGAGTGGCCTGCCTGTTCTCCAGACCTAAACCACATCGAGCACGTCTTGGATGCCATCAGGTCGACGTATCGCTGCACGTCTTCAAACCTCTAGGGCACTTCAGGAGCTCTGACAGGCACTGGTGCCAGAATGGGAGGCTATATCCCAGCAGCCGCTCGACCACCTTATCCAGAGTATGCCAATCCGTTCTGCGGCCAGTGTACGTGTCCACGGTGATCATATCCCATATTGATGTCGGGGCACATGTGTAGGAAACAGTGGCGTTTTGTAGCACACGTGTCTCGGGACGGTTTTCTCAACTTATCACCAATACCGTGGACTTACAGATCTGTGTCGTGTGTGTTCCCTAAGTGCCTATGCTATTAGCGCCAGTTTTGTGTAGTGCCACGTTATGTGGTACCACATTCTGCAATTATCCTTAATTTATGAGCATGAGTGTATTACATGGGCATACTGACCTCCAACTCATTGAACATGGTACACTCACTGGTCAGCGTTATTGTGAGACTATACTCCTTCCCCATATCCGTCTTTCAGGGATGCATTCGGCCCTGACTTCATTTTTATGGATGCCAATGCGAGAGCGCCTCAAACTGCGCAAGCAGAGGAGATCTTGAAATGAGTCTATATTCGGCGAATGGACTGCCCTGAACGTTCCCCATCCCCATCGAGCACGTGTGGGATGCGTTGGGGAGACGTATTGCAGAACGTGCACTTGAACCAACCATCATCCAGCACTTGTGAAGTGCGCTGGTAGAGCACTGACACGCCCTATCACGAGAACTCCTTAACAACCTTGTCGCCAAAATGGGATGACGCTGCATAGCTTCCGCTGCCGTCTATGCTGATCACACAACCTCTTAACAAGTACGTAATAAAATGAAACACCTGCAAGCGTAATTTAGATGTTAATTTATCATATGGCAACCAGTTTCGGTGACCATCTTCAGGTTTTAGCTGATGTTGATTGGAGTGGCAATCAGTAAAACAAAGCCGTTTTTCGTTGCGATGGGGTCTTCTCATGAAATTTCAATCACTAGTTTTCTCTTCCAATTGTGAAAACATTCTTTTGGCACCCACCTACATAGGGAGAAATGATAATCACGATAAAATAAGAAAAATCAGAGATCGCACAGAAAAATTTAAGTGCTCATTTTTCCAGCGCGCCGTTCGAGAGCGGAACAGTAGAGAGACAGGTGGAAGGTGGTTCAAATGGTTCAAATGGCTCTGAGCACTATGGGACTTAACAGCTGAAGTAATCAGTCCCCTAGAAATTCGAACTACTTAAACCTAACTAACTTAAGGACATCACACACATCCATGCCCGAGGCAGGATTCGATCCTGCGACCGTAGCAGTCGCGCGGTACCAGACTGAAGCACCTAGAACCGCTCGGCCACTGCGGCCAGCTGGTAGGTGGGTCATTGAACCCTCTGCCAGGCACTTTATTGTGAATAGCAGAGTAATCACGTAGATATAGATGTAGAGAAGGGGGTGAACTCCGATTGTATACACGGTCCACATCGGTGGCCAGCATCTATGAACTGATTTCCGCAGGAAACTGTAACAATTATGTTGTGTCTGCAGACATCAGCTACCAACTCGAGTGAGTCTAATGAGTTTTCAGAACACGTTTATGAAATCATTTCCTGTGTCGCTATTTCACGTCCAGTTTTTGCGAACTGTTGTGTAAATATTTCGTGCTGTCTAATCAACTATATAGCGATACAAAATGAAATTCTCTCCGTCCGACCAGGCCATGAAGGCCCAACGGTGTCGACCGGCCGCCGTTCATCCTCAGCCCACAGACAGCACTGGATGAGGATATGGAGGGGCATGTGGTCAGCACACCGCTCTTCCGGCCGTTGTCATTTTTTCGTGACCGGAGCCGCTACTTCTCAATCAAGTAGCTCCACAGTTTGCCTCACAAGGGCTGAGTGCACCCCGCTTGCCAACAGCGCTGGACAGACCGGATGGTCACCCATCCAAGTGCCAGCCCAGCCCGACAGCGCTTAACTTCGGTGATCTGACGGGAACGGGTGGTATCACTGCGGCAAGGCCGTTGGCACAAGTGAAATTCTGCTCGAATAGAATCATGACGTTACTGTGCTTTCCGACAGCAACTTGCAACGGAAGAGAGATCTACAAATGTAACTGTCATAATGGATATGTAAAGTATGTTGTTTAATTGCTAAAACAGTGCATGCTGCAAGGTCTCAGTTGCAAAATGCCTATCTATCGGCTTCCAGAAGCAACATAAATTTGATTTTCAGTATTTTATATAATTATCAACAGAATTTTCCCAACTGTCTTTCCACAGTGGCAACACCGGTTCCCGGCAGATCACCGAAGTTAAGTGGTGTCGTGCTGGGCTAACACTTGAATAGGTGATCATTCGGTCTGCCGAGCGCTGTTGGCAAGCGGGGTGCACTCACCCGTTGTGAGGCAAACTGAGGAGCTACTTGATTGGTTCAAAAATGGTTCAAATGGCTCTGAGCACTATGGGACTTAACATCGATGGTCATCAGTCCCCTAGAACTTAGAACTACTTAAACCTAACTAACCTAAGGACAGCACACAACACCCAGCCATCACGAGGCAGAGAAAATCCCTGACCCCGCCGGGAATCGAACCCGGGAACCCGGGTACTTGATTGGGAAGTGGCGGCTCCGCTCTCGTAAATTGACATACGGTCGGGAGAGCGGTGTGCTGACCACATGCCCCTTCATATCCGCATCCAGTCACGCCTGTGGGCGGATGATGACACGGCGGACGATCGGTGCCGTTGGGCTTTCATGGCCTGTTCGGGAGGAGTTTGCTTTTTATCTACCGAATTTAAAAATTTAAAATGCTTTCTTAATCTATTCATTACGGGTATAAGCTTATGTTAAAGGTTTTAAACAGTGAGACAAGTGCTCAGTAAGAAACTGTGTATATGTCGTGAGGCAGTGTAACATACGCCATGCAAATTACGCACACTATCTTCATTGAGAATTTTAGAATGCGAGCACTTAGCGACTTCCAACAAACTTTCCACATAACTTCAAACCTTTTCGAAACATTTTCTCGATGGCACATAACACAAAATAAAGAAAGAACAAAAGTTTACTCTTCGCTGTTCATGCAGTAAAACTTCAGAGTCAGACATGACATTTTAATTTATTACTTCTTATCTACTATTTCTGTTTGTGACACATTTTGTAGACAGCATCCACATGTACCACTGTATGTACACTCTTTGACATAAAACTTGACCAGCGGCCGGCCGCTGCAGAGGCTAAGTCCGCGCCGATCGCGACATGGGACAAATAAACTGACCGACTCGCTAATTCTCTAAGTCCGATTATCTGCACAATCTGGCAACACTGTAGACTGCGGCACTTCCTGGAGGAAGTCTTGTCCCATGATAAACACCAGGCTGTGGACGCCTGTGGTCTAGCGGTAGCGTGCGTTGCTGCTGTTCCCAATGTTTGTGGATCGAGAGCAGCTGGCACAAAGTATTTTTATAGCCTCTTTAGTCTGAATGCTGCAGATGTGAACGTAATGGTAGCGCAGATTCAATCTATTACGCTTTCGGACACACCGATATCAAAATTTTATCCAGTAACGATTTTGCGGCAGATTTCCTGCAGACTGTCCTCCTCTGGACGCCGTATGTGGAAAGGCTCCGGGATCCATTTGCTGGCTACCGGCAGCGGCCGTGGCGACAGCAGTGGCCTTGCTCTCCCCCGTTCTTTTAACGAAAGCGCCTGCCACCGCTCACCGCTTTTGATAATTTAAAACACTTTATTATTAAATGTTCCTCCACAGAAAATTTCTACGATTTCCATTCACGCTCGAAAGCAACGGAGACAGATGCCCAGATCAGTAGGTGGTTCTTTTCCTTTCAAAGTCAATTATTTGTGCAACTTTTGGCCAGTATTCAGATGTATTCGTCAAGCCAGAGTGAGCGCCTGTGTTGTAAAGTATGGTAAGTCTATGAGATAAACTGTGCGAGTACCTTGCAATGCATGCTCTGTAGCAGTGCAAGAACACTGAACATTTGGAGTTCCATGTATGGATTCATGAAGTGTTTAACGTTGATCGGAATGATAGTTAAGGTCATCAGATTTAAATCAGAAAAATTTATCGTTTTGGAGGTTTCAGAGAATGGAAAGGAATTGATAACGCCGGTGTCAGAAAACGTCTGCAGTTAAATGCTATCGCAAAAATGTAGAAGAGAGCGACTATATTAATCAACATGTGCACTTCATAAACAACCTCCTGACACGTTAGACCTAAATGACGAACAAAGCTCAAATTCGTATCGTTGACAATTGGTTTGAATCTTTTCAGGAACTATTTTACAGTGAAGCAACTTGGCATTTGCAAAGCAGACTTCCATAACATTAACATAATCTACTAAGTCGAAATTGCACGAAGATTGATGTGTAAAGGCATTCTTCAGATTTCGTATAAGGAATTTTTACTAGCAGTTTGCAACTCCATTAATTAAAATGGAAAATAAAAGACTGTATTCAGAGGCTTTCACCGATACTGGAACTGCAATCTTAAATAGCACTAGCATCGCAACGCACAAGGGAACCACTGAGCTATCGACACACTGGCGGCAACGTGCGGACTGTAGTCATTGCGATATTGCCCGAGCCTCAAAACGCAACCTTAAACACACAAACAGGTATTACTTATGTAAAGAACGTCGTTCTTGGAGTCCAGAAATTAAATATACTTTCTAAGGGTCTCATCTTACAGTGGATTATATCGTGTGAGTCTTCGATGTGGAAAACGAATGTCAAGTGAATTTAGCGAGGTGATGCCGGGCTACACCCGGAAGTAAATACACTATCACAGTGTTGACAAATACTTGTTACGACGCTGCCAATTCTCGGCTCTCTTACGAGGCAGCTCTAGCGAAATGCTTGTCGTGATTGTCCGATACGGTTCTTCAGAGGGCAGACGGGCGCGCACGTTTGCTTTTTATGCGGCGTTCTCCCCTGATAGTTTCTGACGTCGCTTTGTGGGCTACGTATACATTTGAGGCATTCAATTATCATTAATCCAGAATGATACTAGTTTCAGTTTCCGGCGTGGAAGAAGGCTGTTGACGCCGACATTATATCATTTCAACTTAGGGAAAGCAAAACGGATGATTCAGTGTTTCTCATTCAGTATAAAGCCTGAGAGATAATTTTCCGTAACGTTCATAATCATCTCAAAATACATACGAAGTAAAAACACATCGGAAGCTTATTTGAATTGAATATAATGTAAGATATCAAACGCTTTGCATCTAGATGTCGAATGTGTCCACGTGCAATCTTTAGCAGCATTCATGTAGAATGTCATGATTACCACGAGAATGAAGAAATATGTTGGTAGGGATGGAAGCAAGAAAAGACGCAATCAACAAATATTCGATTCCTCATGGCATTCATTTCATTTGAGATGTAAGAAGAGGTAAAGCGGGATATTACTTCCGTTAACACGAGAGATATGCCGCACATATGGATAATGAGGAAGTCTGTGTCTTCATACGTTTCCTTCTCGAAATCTGTATACTCTGTTATATACTAAGTAGACTGATTATTGTTTCCGTAATGTTACCCTCTTGTTTGGCCCCTTAACGATGAACAGATTCCAAATGCATGTCTCTGCATGAAAGTAGTTGTTCGAACCCTTCCTGCGTTGTTTTTTGTGTTTTTTGCGGGGAATTCATGAAGCAGACCAGTGTGCCTCTCCCCCTCGAGGGTTAGGTCACAAAACTACCCTTGGGTCAGCTGCTGGTTAGAGTGTTGCAACTGTAAATGGAAGGCTTTGTTCGATATTCTTGTGCTGATGCTGTCTGAATAAATTTTTTGGGTAGTCGAGTGATGTGATCATGGTCAAGACTGACTGCTATTTCTACATCACAATGGCTGCCGCAACGTTCCTGTTTCATCAACACAAACACCACGTGACTGGGCACACTGCTCATGACGTCACATGCTGTGAGTGGCAGTGTCAAGAGGGCGCAGTGTTTTTTCAACATGTTACTCAAGTAGTAAGTTAAATGGATTACATGAATATTATAAGTGGGACAGAAACCTTAATTAACATTTTATTGCATATTTGTGGGCTGACTTAAATGAACAACAGCATCGTTTAATATCTTGCCTAATGGCCAGACAACACTGAAATTGAATAGCAGGTCAAAAAATGGATCTGAGCACTATGGGACTTAACTGCTGAGGTCATGAGTCCCCTAGAACTTAGAACTACTTAAACCTAACTAACATAGGACATCACACGCATCCATGCCCGAGGCAGGATTCGAGCCTGCGACCGTAGCGGTCGCGCGGTTCCAGACTGTAGCGCCTAGAACCGCTCGGCCACCTCGGCCGGCTCTTGCCTAATGGTTATCGTTTCTTTCTAGTCCATTCCTCAGCTGCCGTTTCCTGAAAGAGGTAACTCAGTTTCCCGGCAATGGAAAGAGTGTTGCGAGGAGGCTGAAAGACGCCGGATTATATTGTCGTAGAGCTGCTATAAAGCATAGACCAACTATCAGAGGATTGACCGCATGGCTATTGCAGCAGAATATATCGACTTTGACTGGAGTAGAGTAATCTTTTCGGATGAAAAAATATTTTCTTCCTGTAGCGACGCCCCTGTTCAGATGAGCACGAAATTTTGTCCATAAAGTTATTAGTTTATGCTGTTAGTGACTTTACATTTGTAGTAGGCACAAAATGATAAATATAAACAGTTCCCAATATCACGATTTTAGTAGTTTATCCCTCATCTGGTAAGTAAATGTGACCCATGAATTTGTGAATATTTGCATTAACACGCAAATGTTTTTTTGCGTTAGGTATACCGCCCACGAGGACAACGCTTGCAGCCAATGTATTTTAACGAAAGACAAATAAGTGGACGGTTCTCTGTTGCTGTATGGAGCTACATCTCGGCTCATGTGGCAGGTCCTCTCTGGAGAATAGAGGGAATTCTCAATGGCGAGGCCTACAATAGCATACTGAATTCCATTATGAAGCTGAGTGCTGAAATGCTGTACCCAGACGATGAAATATACCTTCTGCAGGTATGAACAGTGGACGTGTGGAACAATAAAGAGTATTTCCGGTTTTTCCTACGATTTATTCATTACTTTGATAAGCTCTACTTCTTATCGAAGCGACTACTCTACTTTGTCAGTCGTATAATTTTGATATCGCCACCCTGCTTTGATATTGATGGCCGTGAAATATAGCTTTCCCGGGCATCATCTAAGTTTCTTCCTTAGTGCCTCGTTCCATAATTGTATGCGTAAGGAAGACGCCGTGTATAAGTAACTGATATATATCAATTTCATTTTCCTATTTACCTTTTCTCTTCTTAGACTTCTCTCCACAGCTACTTCTTATACTACTCTGCGATTTGTCTCTGTCTCCTTCTACCTTGTTTAGGTCATTTCACACTATATTCAGTATCCTGTTACCTGTAGGCGGACCATACTTAATTTTTTCAGATCCAGTCTTTCACTTCCAAAGAAAAGAGTGCTCCACATCATCCATTTTGCAATGTTTTTCTATATTTCTATCAATTGTATGTTTACTTGAAAGAATATTATTCGTAGGCATAAATGGTTGGCTAGCGCTGTTATTCGCTTTATTATCTCTCTCATTCTAGTCCTGTTGTGGCTGAAGTGTTGTACTTTTAATGCCATCAGTTTTTATTGCTGTGTTCATGTGTTTATTACTTTTTCTCATTGCCATTACCATTTGTTGTTGTTCTTACATTCCAGTGTTATTATTACCTCAATTTTCGGATAATATCTGCAAAATGTTGTTCATTTTGTTTCTAAATCTGGAACTATTAGTAAATAGTGCTAGGAACCATTAGTTTATAAGTAGGAATGTGTTGATTTACCATAATTCTTTTTATTAATGGTCAATTTAAATTCATGATTTTAGTTAGTTTGTTTCAAAATCTGATGTGGAAGTGCAGGAAAATATTATCTCGTGGCTTTAACTAATCGAGCTGCTAACAGAAATTCGTGGTAGAAAGTAATGCTCTTAATTTTGATCTGAAAGAAATAGTTTTCAAAGAAGATATTTGTAGCTTGCATGTGTTTCAATTTGTAATTTGATGAGTTTCAGAAATTCATGGATAAAGGCAAGGTTGCTAATTTAATATGAAACAATAAGAAGTCACCTTTTGTGAAATTTACGTGTGAAGCTGATTTTTAGAACAACGAGATTTGAAAGTTACGTGGGAATCAGTGAGATCGCTTTCCTGTAATAAATAAAGGGGAAACAGCATAATAGTAATTCGTGTAGCCATGCTTTTCGCGCTATACACAAATTGTAAGTATTGTGAAAAGTTCTGTGTGTGTATTTATGTATCTTTTGGAGGGGAGGTTTTGGATGGTATATTATTTAATGGTGCCGAGATATAATAAGAAATCAGTCTAAGTAACTTGTGGAGGTTTTTTTCAGTTGCAGTAACGTGCCGCGCACGAATATGAGGGGAACGTAAATTTCATAATCGCGACCGCGCGAACTTTCCAACCACGCGAGACTTAGTTAACATCGAGGCACGTCAATAAGTGAAAGGTGTTTTTGGGATCAGACAGTGACTGAAGAAGTTAGAGAATTTTTCTAGTACTAGTCCGCGTGGAGATACGATCATTGCTTTGTCCAATTGTAATAAGCGTGATAGTGTCTGGCTGTGACTGTATGAATCAAGCATTGTGGGCTATCCTTCATTCCTTCCCGTGGGTGATAAAAAGGTTATCTTCGTAAGAGACCATAGGAAGTAGAAATATGTTTATATGTGTTGTTACCAGATCAGCTGTTAGGCAATTTAATCCTGTATGTTACTGGTAATACCGTTATTATGTTTTGAGACATGAAAGTAAGACAGAAGAAAAGAAATAGCTTACAGAATGGAGAAGGAGTTATTATGCAGGTCCAGTTACGATTCCGGTTACTTACGCATTTTCTTGAAACACAGTCGGGTGATTAACAGTGTAGCAAAGTTGGGGTTAATACTACAAAATCAAACATTTACCTGTTGCGGATATATTTGTTTATTCATTTCTTTAAGTAAAGAATTTAATTAGTAGTTGCTATGTGTAAGAAGCACGCAGTGACACATTTAATGAGAATACAAAGAGACCATTTAGCTTTAGTAGGTTTTCGGAACACTTTAGGACCTCGCAACTGGTTTGGCCTTTATTTTTCTTTCAGTACCCTACCCACCTCCCCCGTTGTCTATAATAGCTCGAAGGCGTCTGGGAAGTGATAAGGCTAAATTCCTCTAGAGATTGTAATGGTTGTTTATCTCCCACCATGTATTCTCTATATTTTCCCACAGAGTTTCTGAATACCTTGACCCAGGTGGTAACGATCTCGTATCCTCCGCCCACATATTTTCAATGGGGTTGAGGTCTGGTGGTTTTGGCATGAAAGGAAGAAGTTTTATTCTCTGCTGACCTTGGAACCAGTTCTGGACGGCTCTGATATTATGAATCGGGCTATGGTCATGTAAAGAAATGATCATCCATTAACTTAGAAACTCAATACTTCTAATAGTGTGAATACTTAATTTCCATACTGTGAAAAAATTCGACAACTGCAATGGCCGTTTAGTCTAAACTACAGGTTTATAAATTATTCGGAGGATTCCACATTCCAAAATACTTTGCTGATAGCTGTTGACAAAAACCTACATTGACAAGGGGAGGGTGCTGGGACGGAGATCAGAATACAGAGCGAATGGTAAAATAGTTTAAGGCGCCAGTGACAACACGCCGGTAGGCCTTCTTTCAGAATATACCGCCCTCCTATCCTTTGGTAATGATGAGGTGGTGTTTGTTATTTGTTCAATACAGTGCAGCAGTCTGTTGAACTGTTAGACTCCGTTACATGGTTGTAAAGCTAATCTGCTTCACTTATTCAAAACGATTGCTAGCCGTCACTATAGAACTCTTTTTTTCAATCTTTCCACTGACAAAGATATATAGAAGAAACAAATCTGTTTTATAGCGAGATATTCTCTACGAACTTTACACGTGCTCGTTCGCTCAATGTGTTCCATTTACCGAAGGCGACCGTGGCCGCTGACGTCGCCTGTTCACACCTCGTGTCAACGCGTCCCCGCGCTCGGAGTAAACGCCTACAGTTGAGATAAATAGCCCATTTCCGGAATGTTAATAAAGAAGTCTTCCCTTCATATTAGTGAGAACTAAATACCACTACGAGTACGTATCTTTATGTAATGCTCATTGCTCAAGAACAATTCGTGCATGCAACGTTACTGTTATGACTAAGATCGTAAAATCTGTAAACCGTAAACTAATTCATGCACCTCCGGAATATTAAGCACAAAAATAATTTGCTTCTTTGTCATATAATTTTTAATCAAGGCAATGTGGGCAGTTGCCAGCTTATATCAAAATTGAATGTAAAGGAGGAATAAAGAAAAAGATATACGAGAAACAAATCTCGAACCCAAGAACAACTGTGTACTATCCTGGAAACGTGCTGATGCGGCTATCTCACAATTTCAAAGGATGAGAAAACCATCCTGTCCACTTTTCAAGGACGATATTTCCTGACAGAAAGCACACTAGGGTGAACGTCTTTAGGTTGAGACACCAGGAACCTCAAACTTCGTCACCAGTACGTTCACTCTCAGATTCCTAGCCCCGTCACTACGCACATCCCATGTCAATGTGGCTTGCAGAAACGAACGCGAACGACCTGGGATTAGTTGATATAGAACTCGCCTCTCCTGTTTCACAGATGTGTTATCATTCACCCATGCCAGGAGGTGAGGAAATACACTTACCAAAACGTTGAACACATTTTAATTTTACATGTGGACATTACTGCGCAATTATATTCTAAGTTACGAGAAGTGACCTGGAGAAAAAGAATGTATACCTTGGGGGATATGTTATAGATCATGACTGTAATGTTAGTAAAGTACTATAAAGTATATTTCATCTTATGCTTAACTCTAAAAGAAAAATCAGCCAATGCTGTCAACAGTGAAAAGTACAGCATGCCTCCAAGAAACGTACGAGTATCGTACAATTTTAATAAAAGGAGATATAGATCGGTTTATTGAGGCAGGCCTATTCGGGAACAAAGTAAGAACAACCAGATCAATTACAGGTTTGTATGTGCTGCTAGTTAAAAGAGAAGAAATGAACCGAATAAAGAAATAATTCCTTCATTGATTTAGGAATGGTTCGAAATGGAAGGTATAATTTTACTATTATAAAAAAAACTGGCATGGATTGAGTTGATTAGTTCCAATTTTTGAATACATCATAGCCCCAATAATCAATAAAACTGGAGTAAAATAGGAATATAACGTCTGGAAATGAGTAAGCGAGGACGTCCGTTGTCTACATATCTGCTTCGAACATAGGGTATTAAAAACAAGTAATCCATATTTCGAGAGCTGATAGGATGGACAGAAACAAGGCAAACATATCCAGTAAACAAGAGTAATGAGTCTGAAATGAATATCTTAAGAGCAATGAGCACTTCTTCACCTTTACCACTGTGAAACACATCTGTTGTTCTACTTAAAACACTTGTCTTGCACTGAAGAAGTGCGTGTAGCTCTTACGATATGCAGTTTGTCTCGTTTCAGTCCATACTACCGACTCGCAAAGTATGGAATACCACTTTCCTTAACACCGTGTATATATATTACAGAAGCAATACAAACAACGGAACAGTTAACATGAACAGTTAAATTCAATTATAAAAAGATCCTCTACATCACATTTGTTAACTATTTACTAATAGTTCCAGATTTAGAAACAAAATGAACAACATTTTGCAGATATTATCCGAAAATTGAGGTAATAATAACACTGGAATGTAAGAACAACAACAAATGGTAATGGCAATGAGAAAAAGTAATAAACACATGAACACAGCAATAAAAACTGATGGCATTAAAAGTACAACACTTCAGCCACAACAGGACTAGAATGAGAGAGATAATAAAGCGAATAACAGCGCTAGCCAACCATTTATGCCTACGAATAATATTCTTTCAAGTAAATCATCATTTTCTTCATCAGCTCCATGTGGTGAGTGCCAGGTCTTTAGGCTATGATAGTTCATCACATGCATCCTAAATGTGTCGTACCTGCTTTACAATTGAATTCTAACACTTTCCTGTTCACCAAATTACTCAAACGAAATATCAAATTCCGTTAACTTCCAAGTTACTCTTCAAGGTCGCGACATAGAATTCTCACATTCGCCTATCTTTTACCTGCCTATAAACAATTTGGTTTCCTCCAAAATATTATATTAAACTAAATCTACCCTGAAAGACAAGGTTTCCACGTAAGGTGGAACATTAAAGCTTTAAATATCCATTTTCTTTCCCTTTGCGGGGAGCATTTTGCTCCGCCACTTCCTTAGTCCATCCGGCTGCTTGAGTCGTCCCCAGGCAAGTGCCTTTCTCTTACCACGCTACCGCTCTCTCCCTACCTACGGCGAGGGTGGTGTGCATCCTGGCCAATCAAGGCTCCAGAAATTCAAGCATTTGAAACTCCCGGCTGTCTTCTCCCCAGCACACAATTAAATCTGCCCGCGCTTTTCTACTAAATGAGCTTAACGTAAGAATACAGGCTAACCTAGCCCCCGTCTCTCCAATGTCAGAGACAGACCTTTACCACAGAAAACTCATGTCACTGCATATCGATACGTCATTGCCTTCCCATGACTCTAATAATTTCATTTCGATATTCACTCCCATTCTATCCCCATTGCATACTATTTACCTTGCTCTCAACCCAATTGCCGACTATTTAGGATAGGATAAGTGAGAAAAGTGGGTTTTCATACATTATACCAAAATAATAATCTCATCCAGTTGCTCTGATCAATTTCCTTAAGGCAGCAGGTTGGATCAATAAAAATTAACAGCTCAGGTCGAGCGTCTGATAACAGCTTCTGATACTTGACGTAGCATGGTATTCTAGCAATTGCATGTGGATAGTAATTCCCGTGTGAATATGCTGATATTTTTGTAGTGACACCACCTTTGGGCTATCAGGAAGTAAATTCGGAGGAATGTGGCCAAATTCATGGCGCCGCGTTGACCGTGCCCACGCTCAATATGATGAGACAGCTGCACTACCTGTTATTTTGTTTCTTTCGTTCTGAAGTGTACCACGAAATAAAATTCTCATCCGCTAAACGATTTTCGCTTCTATTCGAAAAGCTTCTTGAGTAACACCGCAGTGAACATTACGTAGAGACGATACTTATAGTTTTTGAAATATTGGCATAAATTTAAGGATAATGAACTGTAGTCGAAATTAAACCAGATGATGCTGAAGGAATTAGGGTATAACATGCGACAGTGAGAGTGGTAACCATCGTTTGCTATGTGGGAATCAAGAAACCTGAGGCCTTCAGTAGTAAAATGTATGTAAAATGCAATAACAAGAAATCCTTTTTGACGGGGTAAGGATATATATCATATATATCTGAGGTTCAGGAAACCTTCTCGGAAAGTTATTGACAGGCTTCCTGATATTATGCAATGTCGCTTGTTTTCAGTAGACATATAGGTAAACCATGGGAGGGCTTTCTCGCCATCCGAATCACATAAATGGGAATAACAATCAGAGGGTTATTACTAAATTGTAGGAACATGGCCACACCACATAAAATTTCGAGAGCAGAATCTCTCGCGATAGATTGGATGTCTGGATCCAATCATGAAATATTCAGGCTACGAAAACACGTTCTTCTTGTTGTCAGCGTGGTCCAGACTGCAACGTTGCAGGCATCCTTTGGCAACCCTGTTGGCATAACAAAGATTTGCAGCTGTGGGACAGATTTATCCTGCTAAATTCACCTGACATTTTCTTGTTATCTGTATGAATTATTCTGAATATTTTGTGAGTACAGTTTCATGCAGAAGCTACCTCTTGTCTCATCCTTCAAGTTGCGAGTTATCATTTATCTACTGCAGCCGCGATTATGACAATGACAATGTTTATGCAGGAAGTCCTTGGCAGCGTAGTTGTAAAGTAGTGACTTTATAAAATGGTAGTTGCCTCCGAAAGCAGTTCCACATTAGCTGCAAAAGATGTATCAATTCCTTTCGATAAGTTTTAAATCAGGTGCTACCTGTCACATGTAAGTGTGTCCTAGCAAGCTCGCAGGGGTTGCCATGATCGTAGACGTCACTAATCTTACGTCACATCAAAATTACTGACAAAATTACTGAACAGATTCGAAGCATCTGTAAGAGTCACGAATTTATACTTTTTTTAATCAACTCGGTCTGAAACAAGAGCGAAAAAATTACAGGGACAATGACCAAGTTTGTTAGTATGCACTATCTGTGGTAGATCTGGAGGTGAAAACGTACGAAAATGCACAACTGCACTTTTGCGAACTTCTGTTTTATTTTCGCATCAATAGTGTTGTGAACTCACCATTTGGCATCAATGCGTTACATTAGCATGCATTATATATAATCATTTTGATAGTATACCTGAAATTATAGATGAGTAGGACACAAGGCAGGACGTAGATAATGCTCGTCTTACGTCAACAGTGTGTAACATTTTACTTTTTTTTAATAGGACAGCCCGCATCTCGTGGTCGTGCGGTAGCGTTCTCGCTTCCCACGCCCGGGTTCCCGCGTTTGATTCCCGGCGGGGTCAGGGATTTTCTCTGCCTTGTGATGGCTGGGTGTTGTGTGCTGTCCTTAGGTTAGTTAGGTTTCAGTAGTTCTAAGTTCTAGGGGACTGATGAACATAGATGTTAAGTCCTATAGTGCTCAGAGCCATTTGAACCATTTTTTAATAGGACAATGTTGCTCTCCAATCATTTTTTAGATTACTTACAATAAGCATACGCTGCAAGAGGATTCGCTTGTATTTTTCAATATGTGGTCTCTTGTCGGTTTGAAGGCCTTCCATTACATCGGAAACTTAGTGCAGCTCCACCGAGGGCTGTCTGGAGTAGTGTGGAGATAGCAATGTGAAAGCTGCGAGCTGTCGCTGACGATCTTCATGTTCTTAGTGCGATTTTTAACTATATATATGACGGTAGTATCTGTTCCCGAAAGAACAGTTACCGTGGATGACAATGCAGCTTTGCTAGAAATAAAATGATAATTAAATAGACACCCTAGCTGCAAGCAGGCGTTGATACACTTCATTGGGGACATGTTGAAAATGTGTGCCCCGACCGGAGATCCCGGGTTCGAGACCCGGTCGGGGCACACATTTTCAACATGTCCCCAATGAAGTGTATCAACGCCTGCTTGCAGCTAGGGTGTCTATTTAATTATCATTTTACTTCGTATATTCTTGACGACTTTAAGCACCTGTGAGGTCAGTCACCCAATTTCAAAATTCATGTTGAGTAATCCTGCTCAGTTCCCACAATACTGTCTTTTTATATTGATGAGTAATCTGGATAGTCGTCACGTTCATGTGCCATCTACAACGCAAATTTAGTATTACGATCCTAGGAACTAACCTGCAATACGTTTTGTATTTCATAATCAGAACTATCTGCATTAACCATCATCAGAGCAATGTCAGGGAACAGAATACAGCAGAGCCTTGGTAGCTACTTGGGGACCTGCCTGAGTCGTGTTCTAAGGAAAGGGTAGTTGCTGGTTCACATTATATTACACTAGCGACAAGTACCGACTTTTCCTTTTACGCTGCAATCATCCAGAACTAAATTCAGTAACAAAATTCTAAGAAGATATTTGCATTGTGCCAACTCAACGATCAACCTGTTTTTATAGATTTTTTACTTTCACAACCATTCTCGTTCTGCATTGCAATAAACTTCATTCATTATATGGTTGTTCTTGTTACGGTTATTATAGTCATTCTCTCACTTGCTAGAGTTTTCACATCCTTATTTGGTATCGATGCCCATGAAGAGTGGCTATGAAAGAAGGGAATATTGAATGTTACGTCATGCAGAATACACTCATTTACTTCGGCTCCTCGCGATCAACGCTACAGGAGAAGTGAGATACATAAAGCTGACAATGGGAGGACAGATATGTTAGCACAACTCTGCAACTGCTCCTGTTGTTTTAACACAGTGTTAACAGACAAACTGGTGCTGCGGAATCGAAAATGTAGAACGGACTTTGCCACAGTAGCAGAGAGCTGCTAACTTCGGACCATGACCGTGGATTACCCTTGAAGGCTTTGTTTGATATTCTTGTGCTGATGCTGTCTGAATAAACTATGACATTGGATAAAAAAGGTTTAGTTTTGAGACCTAACCCTCAAGGGGGGAGGCACACTGGTCTGCTTCATGAATTCCCCGCAAAAAACACAAAAAACAACGCAGGAAGGGTTCGAACAACTACTTTCATGCAGAGACATGCATTTGGAATCTGTTCTTCGTTAAGGGGCCAAACAAGAGGGTAACATTACGGAAACAACAATCAGTCTACTTAGTATATAACAGAGTATACAGATTTCGAGAAGGAAACGTATGAAGACACAGACTTCCTCATTATCCATATGTGCGGCATATCTCTCGTGTTAACGGAAGTAATATCCCGCTTTACCTCTTCTTACATCTCAAATGAAATGAATGCCATGAGGAATCGAATATTTGTTGATTGCGTCTCTTCTTGCTTCCATCCTTACCAACATATTTCTTCTTTCTCGTGGTAATCATGACATTCTACATGAATGCTGCTAAAGATTGCACGTGGACACATTCGATATCTAGATGCAAAGCGTTTGATACCTTACATTATATTCAATTCAAATAAGCTTCCGATGTGTTTTTACTTCGTATGTATTTTGAGATGATTATGAACGTTACGGAAAATTATCTCTCAGGCTTTATACTGAATGAGAAACACTGAATCATCCGTTTTGCTTTCCCTAAGTTGAAATGATATAATGTCGGCGTCAACAGCCTTCTTCCACGCCGGAAACTGAAACTAGTATCATTCTGGATTAATGATAATTGAATGCCTCAAATGTATACGTAGCCGACAAAGCGACGTCAGAAACTATCAGGGGAGAACGCCGCATAAAAAGCAAACGTGCGCGCGCGTCTGCCCTCTGAAGAACCGTATCGGACAATCACGACAAGCATTTCGCTAGAGCTGCCTCGTAAGAGAGCCGAGAATTGGCAGCGTCGTAACAAGTATTTGTCAACACTGTGATAGTGTATTTACTTCCGGGTGTAGCCCGGCATCACCTCGCTAAATTCACTTGACATTCGTTTTCCACATCGAAGACTCACACGATATAATCCACTGTAAGATGAGACCCTTAGAAAGTATATTTAATTTCTGGACTCCAAGAACGACGTTTTTTACATAAGTAATACCTGTTTGTGTGTTTAAGGTTGCGTTTTGAGGCTCAGGCAATATCGCAATGACTATAATCCGCCCGTTGCCGCCAGTGTGTCGATAGCTCAGTGGTTCCCTTGTGCGTTGCGATGCTAGTGCTATTTAAGATTGCAGTTCCAGTATCGATGAAAGCCTCTGAATACAGTCTCTTATTTTCCATTTTGATTAATGGAGTTGCAAACTGCCAGTAAAAATTCCTTATACAAAATCTGAAGAATGCCTTTACTCATCAATCTTCGTGCAATTTCGACTTAGTAGATTATGTTAATGTTATGGAAGTCTGCTTTGCAAATGCCAAGTTGCTTCACTGTAAAATAGTTCCTGAAAAGATTCAAACCAATTGTCAAAGATACGAATTTGAGCTTTGTTCGCCATATAGGTCTAACGTGTCAGGAGGTTGTTTATGAAGTGCAAATTTTTCTGATTTAAATCTGATGACCTTAACTATCATTGCGATCATCGTTAAATACTTCATGAATCCATACATGGATACAAATCGTTACTCGATAAAATTTTGATATCGGTGTGTCCGAAAGCGAAATATATTGAATCTGCGCTACCATCACATTCACATCCGCAGCATTCAGACTGAAGAGGCTATAAAAATACTTTGTGCCAGCTGCTCTCGATCCACAAACATTGGGAACAGCAGCAACGCACGCTACCGCTAGACCACAGGCGTCCACAGCCTGGTGTTTATCATGGGACAAGACTTCCTCCAGGAAGTGCCGCAGTCTACAGTGTTGCCAGATTGTGCAGATAATCGGACTTAGAGAATTAACGAGTCGGTCAGTTTATTTGTCCCATGTCGCGATCGGCGCGGACTTAGCCTCTGCAGCGGCCGGCCGCCGGTCAAGTTTTATGTCAAAGAGTGTACCTGCCAAATTATATCAGTCTACGACACATGATACGGGAGATGAGACACCATGAACATTGAGATGCGCGTAAAACTAACTTATCTCAAAATGAAGTGCGAATTTCCCGAATCACACTTACTCAGTGTTTGATAATGCAACAAATTTTAACATAATTTCGAACGTCTTCAAAACATTTTCTTGGTTACATGCTTATCGACAAAAATTCAACACATAACTCATTTTAAAGTAATCAGACATCTGAAGCTGTTTCGTACACGCGGTGGAGGAGACGTTAGTTGTAAGTTCCTATTCCGTTTAGAATTAGTGTATCGGTTATAGAATGGTGCTGCGCCGAAGAAGCCACAGTGGACGGTACTCGTTTGCCCGCGGCTGCAACATAGGCAGACGATGTCGCAAACACTATTGTCGGCCCAGGCGGGCAAGGCGCCAGTCTGCTTCCACCCACGCACGCACTCCGCTATGTTGCGTAGCGTACTCATGCGTACTCCCTCAGACGTCGCGACGTTGTGTAACCGCTCCATCTGCTTCTGTTTCTTCTTATGCAGCTTGTGTACCAAGGACACCTGCGTGCTGCTGGCTCCGATCCCAACCAGAAGGAGAAAGGAGGTGGAACTACTGAAAGTACAATGTTGTCTCCGCTGCGACGTACACTGATCTAAACTCGTCCAGGAGATAGCACCGTCACCTGGCGAGGAATGACTGCTAGTCAGACACACGCACGGTGCATGTAGTATCACTGAGTATGCTGTCCATGTGTAGAATGGAGAAGGCGCGCGATCTATCTGAGTTTGAGCGAAGGTAGATTGTGATGACACAGAGGCTCGGCACGAGCATTTCAGAAACTGCGCAACTTGTGTTCAAGGAGTGCTGTGGTCTTCAACAAGTGGCGAAACCAAGGTGAAACCACGTCCAGACCGGACTTCGTAGGCTGGGCAGGCTGATAAAGCAGAACAGGAGGCGAACTTTGGCGGAACTAACATCAGGTTTAAAGGCTGGTCAGGTACAAGTGTGTCTGAATACACAGTGCACTGAACACTCCTAACGAGGACGCGGAGGATTAGCCGAGCGGTCTAAGGCGCTGCAGTCATGGACTGTTCGGCTGGTTCCGGCGGAGGCTCGAGTTCTCCCTCGGGTATGGGTGTGTGTGTTTGTCCTTAGGATAACTTAGGTTACGTAGTGTGTAAGCTTCGGGACTGATGACCTTAGCAGTTAACTCCCATAAGATTTCACACACACACACTCCTAACGATGGGCCTCCAAAGGCGACGACCCATGCACGTGCCAATGCTAACACCACGACATGGGCAACTACGATTGAAATGGGCACGTGACTATCGGTACCGGCCGTTGGCGCAGTGGCAGATCGTTGAATGGTCTGACGAGTCCCGATACCTACTTCATCATACTGATGGGAGGGCGCGAGTCCGTCGTCTTCTAGAAGAGTAGCTCCCTGACCCCTGTGCCGCGGGACAGAGACAAGCTGGCGGTGGCCCCATTATGCTTTGAGGAACATTCGCGTGGGCATCCATGGGTCTAGTGGAGCTTGTGCAAGGTACCGTGACGGCAAAAGAGTATCGTGCACTAGTTGCAGACCACGTACACCCCTTCATAACGATCATACACTACTGGCCATTAAAATTGCTACACCAAGAAGAAATGCAGATGATAAACGGGTATTCATTGGACAAATATATTACACTAGAACTGACATGTGATTACATTTTCACGCAATTTCGGTGCATAGATCCTGAGAAATCAGTACCCAGAACTACCACCTCTGGCCGTATTAACGGCCTTGATACGCCTGGGAATTGAGTCAAACAGAGCTTGGATGGCGTGTACAGGTACAGCTGCCCATGCAGCTTCAACACGATACCACAGTTCATCAAGAATAGCGACTGGCGTATTGTGACGAGCCAGTTGCTCGGCCACCATTGACCAGACGTTTTCAATTGGTGAGAGATCTGGAGAATGTGCTGGCCAGGGCAGCAGCCGAACATTTTCTGTATCCAGACAGGCCCGTACAGGACCTGCATCATGCGGTCGTGCATTATCCTGCTGAAATGTAGGGTTTCGTAGGGATTGAATGAAGGGTAGAGCCACGGGTCGTAACACATCTGACATGTAACGTCTACTGTTCAAAGTGCCGTCAATGCGAACAAGAAGTGACCGAGACGTGTAACCGATGGCACCCCATGCCATTACGCCGGGTATTACGCCAGTTTGACGATGACGAATACACGCTTCCAATGTGCGTTCACCGCGATGTCGCCAAACACGGATGCGACCATCATGATGCTGTAAACAGAACCTGGATTCATCCGAAAAAATTAGGTTTTGCCATTCGTGCACCAAGTTCGTCGTTGAGTACACCATCGCAGGCCCTCCTGTCTGTGATGCAGCGTCAAGGTTAACCGCAGCCATGGTCTTCGAGCTGATCGTCCATGCTGCTGCAAACGTCGTCGAGCTGTTCGTGCAGATGGTTGTTGTCTTGCAAACGTCCCCATCTGTTGACTCAGGAATCGAGACGTTGGCTGCACGATCCGTTACAGCCATGCGGATAAGGTGCCTATCATCTCGATTGCTAGTGATACGAGGCCGTTGGGATCCAGCACGGCGTTCCGTATTACCCTCCTGAACCCACCGATTCCATATTCTGCTAACAGTCATTGGATCTCGACCAACGCGAGCTGCAATGTCACGATACGATAAACCGCAATCGCGATAGGCTACAATCCGACCTTTATCAAAGTCGGAAACGTGATGGTACGCATTTTTCCTCCTTACACGAGGCATCACAACAACGTTTCACCAGGCAACGTCGGTCAACTGCTGTTTGTGTATGAGAAATCGGTTGGAAACTTTCCTCATGTCAGTACGTTGTAGGTGTCGCCACCGGCGCCAACCTTGTGTGAATGCTCTGAAAAGCTAATCATTTGCATATCACAGCATCGTCTTCCTGTTGGATAAATTTCGCGTCTGTAGCACGTCACCTTCGTGGTGTAGCAATTTTAATGGCCAGTAGTGTATTTCCAGACAGCAGCGGCATTTTTCAACAAGATAATGCGCCATCTCACAAGGCCAGGACTGTGATGGAGTGGTTCGAGGAACACAGTGGCGAGTTCTGATTGATGTGTTGCCTCCCCCCCCCTCCCCCCCCCCTCCCGACCCGACCCCACCCAAACCCACGAGATCTGAATCCGATCGAACACATCTGGTATGTGATTGTACGTGGCGTCAGAGCTCATGGCGCCCCTCACCGCGATTTAAGGGAAGCAAGTAACTTATGTGTGCAGATGTGGTGCCAACTACCTCCAGCGACCCAGAAAGGCGTCATTCTTTCCATGCCACGACGTGTCGCCGCTTTTATCTGTGCTAAAGGTGTACGTACCGGCTGTTAGAGAGTGGTCAGAATGTTCCGGCTGATCAGTGCATACTGTCTGATGAGAAGTGTCCGGACACACCCAGGTAATGCGGAATTAACTGAGCAATTATTTTTCCATGACCATACAACAGTAGTGATACTATTAATTGCGCTAGATGTCCCGGGACGCGGACTCACCAGTATACAGGGAGGTAGGGAGTGTAGCGTTGTTCATATAGAAATGGTTGAAATGGCTCTGAGCACTATGGGACTTAACTTCTAAGGTCATCAGTCCCCTAGAACTTAGAACTACTTAAACCTAACTAACCTAAGGACATCACACACATCCATGCCCGAGGCAGGATTCGAACCTGCGACCGTAGCGGTCGCGCGGTTCCAGACTGTAGCGCGTAGAACCGCTCAGCCATCCCGGCCGGCTGTTCATATAGAGGCAGTAACAGCGGATTGGAGCGGTCAGGAGACATCAGTGACTTCGACCGCGGACAAGCCATTGGATATCACCTGACAAATCAGTCAGAGAGATTCCAGCCCTTCTAAGGCTTTCCAAGTCGACTGTTTAGTGTTGTGACTGTGAAGTGGAAACGCGAAACAACAGCCAAACGAAGACCAGGCAACCTTCATGTACTGACGGACAGAAACTATCGAGCGTTGTGGAGACTGCTTGCAAGAAAATCGCATCAAATCTTGCTGATGGTCCAAAGTGTTGCAGAAAGAACACGCTCTAATTATGACGATGTCAGTAATCTGATATCCTCAACTAAAAAGGTATGTGTAAAATTTAGGGATATATCAGTTTCAATGGCCCCTTAGCTGCAAAAATAAATTACTTACTTTAAAAAGATACTTTGTTTTGTATAGGTGTTTTGAAAAGCTCCTGCTCTTGTAGCTGATTACAAAGAGATTCTAACTGAGTTACCGTTACCTCTTCAGCCCATCAATACTAGATGGAGTACTTGGTTGGAAACTGCAGTGTTTTGCTCTGATAATTTTGATGCCATTAAACTGATGTCTGGTAAATTACAACAAAATTAATGCATAAATATTTAAGTTGTAAAGTGAGTACTTCTTCATTTTTGGGTATTTGACATTTTCTCATGAGATGATGCCGTATGTATCAGAGACGCACAAGCAGGATATGAATGAACAAATGTGCAGCAGGATTTAATAAACATTAAGGCAAACTTTTTTAAATTGCCCTCTACTATAACGGAGTTAGAAGATACGTGTCTGCCACTGGTAGAACCGTTGTCAGTTGTTGAGAATTTCCTGAGATTCCTCAGCCATGCTCAAGGAAGGGAAAATGGGATTAGATGCAAAGAACAAAACTGGAAAGACTCTCAAACGGGAAGTCAGATTACGGGTTCTATTGTTCACTGAAGAAAGTATTTTGTATCGAAAGCATGAAAGAGGAACTTGACCTGACGCTGTCAGAAATACACTACCCAGTCACATTAATGTGACCACTTGTGGGAAGCCTCAATAACCACCTTCTGCAGCGTGGACAGGTGCGAAACACGCGGTAAGAGAGACGATGAGGTTCTGGACAGTACCGTCAGAGTGTGGAGCCATGATGACTCCTGTGCCGCGGCCACCTGCTCTACCTCTACATCTACATTTATACTCCGCAAGCCACCCAACGGTGTGTGGCGGAGGGCACTTTACGTGCCACTGTCATTACCTCCCTTTCCTGTTCCACTCGCGTATGGTTCGCGGGAAGAACGACTGCCGGAAAGCCTCCGTGCGCGCTCGAATCTCTCTAATTTTACATTCGTGATCTCATCGGGAGGTATAAGCAAGGGGAAGCAATATATTCGATACCTCATCCAGAAGCGAACCCTCTCGAAACCTGGACAGCAAGCTACACCGCGATGCAGAGCGCCTCTCTTGCAGAGTCTGCCACTCGAGTTTGCTAAACATCTCCGTAACGCTATCACGCTTACCAAATAACCCTGTGACGAAACGCGCCGCTCTTCTTTGGATCTTCTCTATCTCCTCTGTCAACCCGACCTGATACGGATCCCACACTGATGAGCAATACTCAAGTATAGGCCGAACGAGTGTTTTGTAAGCCACCTCCTTTGTTGATGGACTACATTTTCTAAGGACTCTCCCGATGAATCTCAACCTGGCACCCGCCTTACCAACAATTAATTTTATATGATCATTCCACTTCAAATCGTTCCGTACGCAAACTCCCAGATATTTTACAGAAGTAACTGCTACCAGTGTTTGTTCCGCTGTCATATAATCATACAATAAAGGATCCTTCTTTCTATGTATTCGCAATACATTACATTTGTCTGTTAAGGGTCAGTTGCCACTCCCTGCACCAAGTGCCTATCCGCTGCAGATCTTCCTGCATTTCGCTGCAATTTTCTAATGCTGCAACTTCTCTGTATACTACAGCATCATCCGCGAAAAGCCGCATGGAACTTCCGACACTATCAACTATCTCAGTTGAGGATCGATGGCGCCAACAACCCGATCTGGTTCAATGCGCTCACAATCTGGCGATTACTCCTTGACACCCTGGCGAGTGCCATGCCTATCTGGCATCCGCTGAGCATTCGCTCAGCGTTCGCAGAATGCCGCATGTCTGGTGCTCTCCTAACGGTATCATTTGTGCTTGCGCGTAATTACCAGTAGTGCAATGAATGAAACCTACATTTTGGCAGTTTTTCTGGTAATGGAGGTATGGGTTGAGCTGGTGTTGGCATCCAATGACAATGCAGTACATGAGCGTCTAAACTTGTCCCTACAAATTCCGACAGTGCGCACAGTTAAAGTCTCGACAGCATTCAGTACGATTCTACCAGTGTGTTAAATCCGTTGGAATTCGATTACTCGATAAATACAATTCTCAAGGCTGTCAATTCAACTAAGTACCTGAGTGTTAAAATTACGAGCAACTTCAGTTGGAAAGACCACATAGATAATATTGTGGGGAAGGCGAGTCAAAGGTTGCGTTTCATTGGCAGGACACTTAGAAAATGCAACAAGTCCACTAAAGAGACAGCTTACACTACACTCGTTCGTCCTGTGTTAGAATATTGCTGCGCGGTGTGGGATCCTTACCGGGTGGGATTGACGGAGGACATCGAAAGGGTGCAAAAAAGGGCAGCTCGTTTTGTATTATCACGTAATAGGGGAGAGAGTGTGGCAGATATGATACGCGAGTTGGGATGGAAGTCATTGAAGCAAAGACGTTTTTCGTCGCGGCGAGATCTATTTACGAAATTTCAGTCACCAACTTTCTCTTCCGAATGCGAAAATATTTTGTTGAGCCCAACCTACATGGGTAAGAATGATCATCAAAATAAAATAAGAGAAATCAGAGCTCGAACAGAAAGGTTTAGGTGTTCGTTTTTCCCGCGCGCTGTTCGGGAGTGGAATGGTAGAGAGATAGTATGATTGTGGTTCGATTAACCCTCTGCCAAGCACTTAAATGTGAATTGCGTAGTAATCATGTAGATGTAGATGTAGAAGGCACTCAATTTAAATGCCGCCTTCCTGGGATATTGCTCATAAAAGAAATAATTATTTAATTTCATCGCAGAGTTATTCCTTTGGGATCACCTTTACAACACCAGTTCTTCCCAAGTTTGACGCCAGAAAGTTACCAACACATAACTGCATCTATGCCGTGCATATTTTTTTCATTCTCGCTTTTATATATTTTTATGGCCCCATTTCACGTAATTTGTTTCTTCATATCCTCAAATTAACGTACCTCACCCACCACTCTCTCTCTTACTTCATAATCTTCTGCTCTGCCTAATCGTTTATCTAATTTTATGTCAGCTTTAAGTTTTCGTCTTCAGTCTAATAGTTCTTTATTACTAGTAGTAGGATATTCATGCCTATTTGAGTTCATATAACGATCTTATGTCAAAGTCAGGTTATGTCTCTGGGGCAATTGCATGTGGTGTATTCAAGGTCAGGATATAACCTGGTAGCCGTTACGTGTCCCCTCCGAGGTCACCCATCCATCTTGGGAAACTGCGTGACATAAAATGTCGGGAAAATCAAGGTCACCCTCACCTTACTCCTTTGTCTTCCTAGGCCAACTGAATGACTTAAATCGATTTCTCTTTTATTACTATTCGAGTATTTTATTACTATTCCGTCATTCAGGGTCGGCGCACCTTAGTGAAAGGATTACGAAGCGCCACCAGAGAACAACCACCGTCTCCAGGTAGACTAAAAGGCATAAGAAGATTGTCACAGTCGAATGCCAGTGTTACTAATCCCTTCCTCTCATAATCAATGACCATTTACAATTTTGTTACATTTTTAGGGATTTATTTTGCCGCTTTCCAAGTTCTTCAAATAAAGATGCATGTAAATACCAGACCTTAAATGTTTCACAATAACCAAAACCCATTATTTAAACAAATATATTCTTACTATGTGCCACAGTACATTATTTAAACTCTTGTTATGAGGAACTTGTCCCTGCATTATAATTGTGTTAAAAAGTGACATGATAGTGTGTTAAAAATAATGATGTCAATAGAGATTTTAAATGATGAACAATTTCCACAGTGTGATATTTTAACAAATACACCGATACCCCATGTTCAGTAATTAGTACAGTTCAATATTTTAACGAAGAAATCGATATTCCTTTTTAAATAAATTAGCGAAGTGCGATATTTTAACAAATATGCTGATGTCCCTCAGTAAACAAATAGCGCACTGCAATAAACATGTACCGAGTCTAAAAGGAATTCACCGCTGCACTACTAGTTGCCTTATAGGAATATGACCCTATACCACTACAGTAGAGTTGTAAATAACAACAGAAAAATACGATTATGAGCATTCAAAATACATGGCTGAATTTCCATTCTAAGCAACTACCACCACCATGGGCACTGTATAGGAATTGCAGAGGAAATGTACTTTATTTAAAAGAAACTGAAAACGCGATGTGGGAGACCCATGTGTCATTGTTTACAGAGTGCTGACGAAGGTTCGACTGGCATTACGCTCTCGGCCGCTAGACGCCTCTGTGCCTCGCGTATATACATCATAACAGCTTCTGGTCATGGACCACAGTTTGTTGGAGAGAGAGAGAGAGAGAGAGAGAGGTCTGGACGCCTACTTAAGAATCTGTAGCCCGTATGCTTTAACTTGTGTGCATCATATCATCTTGGTTTCTCGGAAGCCATCAGAAGGGGTGACTAAACATGATAGATAATGCTGCTGGAAAGAGAGATGGGGAATAGTCTCATCGAGTGACCGCAAAACGCAACTGAGCGGTCACACAACTGAGATTAGACCACTACGATATCAGAAGAAGCCACCACTCGCGGACACCGACAGCAACCTGTAGTCTGTGCCTGTGATTTTCTAGCTGTTTCTGTAGCATGCCAGTCTAGCCTCAGTTGTGTGAACGTTCAGCTGTGGGCTGTCTCAGTCTCTCTCTCTCTCTCTCTCTCTCTCTCTCTCTCTCTCTCTCTCTCTCTCTCTCTCTCTCCTCCCCTCTCTCTCGTCCCTCTCTCCCTTCCAAACTGTGGTTCTCTGACCAGAAGCTGTTATGTTGTATATAGGCAAGGTACAGAGGCATATGGCAGCTGAAAACATCAGGACAGTCAAACTTTCGTCAGCAGTCTGGAGACTCGCCCGTGCCCATAGGAGACGATGACACGTGGTCTTCATACCGCATTTTTAGTTTGTTTTAAATGAAGTGCATTCCCCTACCTTTCCTATCCAATGTCAGCGGTGGTGGTAGATTTTTACAGTGCAAATTTAGCGATGTGTTGCGAGTGCACATAATCGGATTTTTCCATCATTATTTACAAGTCTCCTATAATTCTACAGTGTGTAACCTCATAGTGACATCATTGCTTTTGAACAAACTAATAATACAGGCTCCTTGTATACTGGACGCCTATTTATTGCAGTGTGCTGTTTGTTTCATGTTGGATATTGGTGTATTTGTTAAAATTATCACACTGTGCTAATTGCATAACATGGGATGTCGATGTGTTTCTGTGCTGGGATATCTGTGTAATTGTTATAATTTCTTACTGTGATAATTGTTTAATATGAGATTTCGGTGTATTTGTTAAAATATCGTACTGTGGAAATTGTTTAACGTCTAAAGTCTCTTTTGTGGCCGTTATTTTTAACACACTAAGATGTTCTTTTTTTAAAAAAAATCATCGGCAATGCAGGCCAAAGCTCATTGCAGCAGTAGTTTACTTGCTTAAATAAAGCACTTTGGTATGTGGCAAGAGTGTATTTCTTTAAATAATGCAGTGTGGTAATTGTTACACATTAAAAGCCTTATATTTACATTTTGGTTGACGATCTTGAAAGGAGGAAAAAATCGATCAAGTATGTAACAAAATTGTAAATAGCAATTAATTATGAGAAGAAGGGGTTAGTAATACTTACATTCGCCTGTGACAGGCTTCTTATTCTTTTTTGCTTGGGGTTGGTGGCTGATCACTGCTGTCACTTCATGATCCTTTCAGTGAGGTGCGCAGACTCTGAATGACGAAACTCACACAGCTGGAGTAGTAACAAAAGGGGGAGAGGGAGGTGAAATTGATTTAAGTCATCCAATTGGTCTAGAGAGAGAAAGGAGACGGCGACATTAATTTTGCCCAAATTTTTATGGCACACAATTGTCCAAGATGCGAGGGTGAGCTTGGAGGGGATAGGTGACAGTTATCAGCTTACATTCTGATCTTGAATGTGCCACGCACACTTGCGTCATAGGAACGGGAGTGACCTCGAAATAAGATCGTTATCTGAGTCCAAATCAGCAGATCTCCTACTAGTACCCACCAGATATTTCTGTTTCATCTTGGGTACGTATCTTTTCCATTATCTATTATTGTTTTGGTTTTGTCTTCCGTAGGAACTATCCTTCTGAGGGTTCTGATGGTTTTTTCCAATGAATGGGAACCGAAGCAGTATCTTTAGGCAGACATGAATAGCATTATGCTAAGAGACGATACTCCAGACATTATATAGGGTCCCTGTTGAGTTGTAGTCGAGTCTTCGAAGGAAGCACTAGAGAATTCATTACATCCAGAAGCAGATGGCCCGAATATGCTAATATCGATAAATTTTGAGAGGTGCATACGGGGCCTCAAGATGGCATATTGAACTGCCGAAACTCGTATCGAAAATAAAAAAATATATATATATCTTGTCAGTTTGCACGGCTGTTTGACGAGTTTCTTTGTTAAATAACGATTAGTATGGTCAGAAAGAGTCTGAAAAGCTTGTAAGGATGTTGCAGGTTAGATTGTGCTGAGAAATAAATGCTATGAAAAAAATCGATACGTTGCACTGTTTCTGAGTTAATAAGTATTAACGTTAGCTAATCAAGTTGTTGCGCGTGCAAATTCAAGTCGCCCATCAGAGGCTGTTTCGTTAAACGTGTTCTTCATATGGTTTCCTAAAACCGAACAGGAGAGCAATACAAAAATTGGACGTTAGACGGTAGTGGGGATCGAACCCGAGCCAGAGGCTGAGCAGCCTCGTGCGCTATCATCTACTTCTATGCTATGAGAACCACTGACACTAATTGTATCTGGCGGGCTGCTTGAATTTGCGCGTGCAACGGCCTGATTGGCTAACTTCAGTGCCAGTTAACTCGGAAACGGCGTAACGTATGGAATTTTTTCTTAACTGTTATTTCTCTATACAGCCTACCCTCTAACACCATTACAAGTTTTCAGACTGTTTCTGACAATCCTGTATACAAATTTAGTCACCTAGTGTGGACACCTATATGTAAAGACACTGAAACACGATGATTCACTAGTAACTGTACCCATTTCATTCCCTTGATACAAACACAAGCACAGTTTATTTCAACAGAGAAAAGCAGTCCTGACTCTGCTCGTATAAAAACGCTCGTTGTGTTAACAAAAAGTGGTACATGTGCTAAACGGGATGTAAGATGCACTGGTACGAACCTTGCCCTTCATATTTACTGCAGTTCTTTCTTCTCTCCAAAAAATTTGGTTCAGTTTTTTCCAAGTTTCTCAGAAGATTTAGAATGTCGTTCATGAACTGCGAATTTCGCTATAGCAATATTATTCAATAGCATATTAGATAAATGGGTTTTGAGTATTGAACAAAAAGCTAAATATTTGCTCTACTTCGCCACTGTCATTTGCTAAATGCTCATTTACGATGCCTTGACTTGTTAGTTAAATCTGAGGGATGTTCAGGTTATGCGTAATAGTATAATAACAAATTGTCATTGTTTTAAATATGGTGGGGTGAAGTCGTGAAATGTGGTGACCAATGCAAATGCCGCGACTGAAGTTACCAGCGAGATGTGGAGCAGCTTGGCGGTGAGCGACGTGAGGAACTCCCGCTTGTGGGGGTCGTAGCGGTCCGAGGGCTTGAAGCCGCGCTTGCTGTCGATGACGCAGTTGGCAGCGCTGGCGGAGCGGCGCAGCGGCAGGGGAGTCCCCAGCAGCTTGGGGCCCTGGCGCAGCACGTCCGCCGCGCTCCGGCTCGCGCTCAGCTTCATCGCCGCCGCCTCGCCTCCTCTGCAGACACTCCGCCACACTCAGCACACGAGGTCGCCAACTAGCGCAACCCGCAATAGCTCGTACTGCACCACACTGATTGTTGTCTACAGGGAAGCATACTGTACGCGCAATACAAGTAACATGTTTCTGGAAGCGGAGTAATCGGTGGAAGTCGGATGATTAGGAGCGGTACGAATTGTTTTCATCCGTTGCCAACCTTAGCTAGGAAACAATACAGCACCCTGTCAGCCGCAGTTGTCGTAGGTGTTGTGAATGCAGTGTTGATGCTAATTGTCCTGCCTGCTCTGTACCCTTAAAAGAAGAAACTTCCTAACCAATTCGAATTATCCCAATACTGCTCCTTCCTCTGGAGCAGCACAAGTGCTAAGTGAGTATCGTGCATCTGTGCTCCTAGCATCCCTCGCAGAAATGCCAAGTAATATCGTACGTAGTCCTGTCCAGCAAATACTCGGATCCTTCTCACCTCACATCCATAGACTACTGAAGATTGGTCCTTGGGTGTGGAAGAATTACTTCCAACACTGCTGGAAAAATACCTAACTGTCAAATGTGACTGTTATCGATCGCATTGTCTATTGTCTATTCCGAAGGCAGAAATCTGTGACATTGACTTAAAGTGCGTACTATATTCTTAGAACATGTTAAACGTACTCTATATAATATTTATTACTGGAATCCTGGAATTGTTTATCAGTCACGGTTCTTGGCGACACTGCCAGCTCAGTCTATGGGTGCAAGTGAAGTCAAATAAATAACCAGAAATGTAGAACCAGTAAATCTGCACAAGATAGCCAACAGTGGTAGGATTATTGTTATTTACTATTATTATTTCTGGCTTTTTTGTTGAATATAATAACATCAAGAACGCAGCCTTACAACAATGATATCACTTTTGGTGGTTAGAAAATCATCACCGCCAGATTAATTTCTTGGATAAGTAGTATGGACAAGTAGAGAGCACAACTTTAAAAGTCTAGAAGTTGGCAAGTTATTCATATCAGCGAAGTGCTGTTACTCCACCTCAAGTCTTCTTCAACACGTGAGTGACAGTGACAGTTTATTCCTCCGTGATAAATTTGCGGGGCAAATAACACTCCTTCAGTAGCAGAAATACCCTGGCTTTGTCACGACCAATCGCATAGGAGTCGAAAGTCGAATTCGATCAATGGTAAGCGGCATCGTCACTGCTTCCTTAATTAGCTATGTCTGTTATCGATGGCATATTAAACTCCCTGACGACCTTGTCAAAATTCTGTATGAAGATGGTATCTGTTCTTTCACAAGTCCGAAAGTACAGGTACTATTGGCGATCTTGCAGCTCTCGAAGAACGAAATTACAATGAAATCCAGACCATTAGCTGCTTACAGTTGCTGATAAATATCAACGGGGACAGCAGGAAACGTGTGCCCCGACCGGGAGTATAGTGGACAGGGGCACTAAAAATGTAGTGTGTGGACAGTAAGCTGGAAATGTGGGTCTCACGGGGAGCGTGCCAGAGATAAGTCCCTGCAGTCGCACTGTCCTCTGTGTCCTCGATGGCTCAGTCGGATAGAGTGTCTGCCATGTAAGCAGGAGATTCCGCACTCGTGTCCCGGTCGGGGCACACATTTTCAACTGTCCCCGTTGATATTTATCAACGCCTGTAAGCAGCTAATGGTCTGGATTTCACTGTAATTTCATTGTCAATATTCTTCCCCGCCCCACTAATATACACCTGCAACGTGCAGTCAACTGTGACACCTATGCAGTGTAGTGTACTGTTCGTATTATTGTGGGATGAGTAAGGAAAGAGGAAGGGTAGACAGTGAAAGATGAAGGTGGCAAATAATAACCTCCTTTTACACAGTACTAACAGAGCGCCAAGGTTACCGTCCTCATTTTATGAACCTATCTTTCAGTAGTTGCAGGGGCAACAGTCTGGATCATTGACTGATCTGGCCTTGTAACACTAACCAAAACGGCCTTGCTGTGCCGGTACTGCGAACGGCTGAAAGCAAGGGGAAACTGCAGCCGTAATTTTTCCCGAGGGCATGCAGCTTTACTGAGTGGTTAACTGGCAATGGCAAGGAAAGCGTTTCTGAAGAAGAGAAATTTGTTAACATCGAGCATAGATTTAAGTGCCAGGAAGTCGTTTCTGAAAGTATTTGTATGGAGTGTAGCCATGTATGGAAGTGAAACATGGACGATAAATAGTTTGGACAAGAAGAGAATAGAAGCTTTCGAAATGTGGTGCTACAGAAGAATGCTGAAGATTAGATGGGTAGATCATATAACTAATGAGGAGGTATTGAATAGAATTGGGGAGAAGAGGAGCTTGTAGTACAACTTGACTAGAAGAAGGGATCGGTTGGTAGGACATGTTCTGCGGCATCAAGGGATCACAAATTTAGCATTGGAGGGCATCGTGGGGGGTAACAATCAGAGGGAGACCAAGAGATGAATACACTAAGCAGATTCAGAAGGATGTAGGCTGCTGTAGGTACTGGGATAGAGTAGCATGGAGAGCTGCATCAAACCAGTCTCAGGACTGAAGATCACAACAACAACATCTCCAAAACATCACTTGCCCAGAACGTGTGCGAAGCAGCGGGCGGATGTTCCGCAACTGAACTCAGGGAACTGATGTACAGTCAGAATTTGTCAGCCAGCTTCTCTTGCTGGCGAAAATCTGGCGAAGAAAACTTCGGCTATCACCAGTATTCGCACCTGCTAACTCCACGTCAAGGAGCATCGGATTAGCAGGCACCTGGACTACAAAGGTGGTTCATATTATTGTAGTCCGTAATGTGACATTGAAGCTTCTTGAATCTTCTTGAGATTACTCTGGACAAACTGCTCTCTGTGGTTTTAATATAGTTCACATACGACGGCCTGCTGTGACAATATTGACCCAATATTCATTGACACGAAGTCATGCCACCCAGCAGCATCCTTTACCTTCCTGTAACAGTGCCACTCAAAACGCTTCCATTTGTTCTCTCGCACTACACGTAGTCGCGCATGGCATGTTGAAGGGATCCAGTTCCTGCAGCTTCTATGGTGGCATAGGGTCATGACATATACAGAAGTAACGAGGTTGCACCACGCATGTTGGGAGGTTGGAATGATCTTCGTCCTTCCGTAGTCATTAAGCACGAGTTTGCTATAACTTCGAGTTGCCTGTTCCTGTGAATAAATAGCATTCTATTTAATCGGGCAACATAAAAAACTACATGCGTTATTGTCGTTGAAGGCGTCCACGTCGCTATATGGATTTACTCGTTTCGAAATTCTTCGAGAACAGGTCGGATTACATCACGAATAATCAGCATCATCAAATGTTTGACACAGGCTGCTGGATAACGGCCTCCTCTAGATTTTTCCGCACAATATGCCGACTGAAAGCCAATAGCATAGAACAATATAAAACATTTAGCCTCCAAAATAAATGTTTGTTTATATTAGGCCTATAACAGAACGGCTGTTCGCCTACAACTTATCCTGGCGAAAAACAGTCATAATTTTATATTATTTTCATTGGGGAGGCTAATGCAAAGACCGTTCCAGTATTCGGTAGATTTTCATATTCATTACACTGATAAGAGGAACGCATGCTTTAATCAAATAAATAAGACTATTAACCACTTTCTGTGAAATTAATTTATTAGGACAGTCTCATCAAAAAAGTGTCGAACGATGTACACGTATTTTACTCAACTTATGTTCGGCGGAGGAATTACTCACTGGCTACGTAATATTCCCTCAACTCTTACACCGATTTTTTTAAAAAGAGTCTTTTCATAACGTAGAAATTCAGTCCCGTATCTCTTCTTAAAATTATCCAGATAATAGCTTTAATCAACCCAAGCTGGCAGCTTGCCAAGTTCTATACAGTTTATAGTGAACTGACAAGAGAAATGTCACGCTGTCGGCAGTATTTCTGTAATTATGAAAACAGAAATTTTATTTTAATGATAAATGAATGGTAGAAATGAATTCTATTGACAAACCATGACTACCTGATCAGCAACTTTTGCCATGTGGAAAAAACACGCACCGGGAAGGCATTACCTGGGTGGGACGGAAATCGGTAGTGTGATGTTCATGTACAGACAAACAAATGATTACAATTTCAGCAAAATTGGATGATTTATTCAAGAGAAAGAGGTTCACAAACTGTACAAATCAGTAACGCATTGATCCACCTCTGCTCCTTATGCAAGCAGTTATTCCACTTGGCAATGATTGACAGAATTATTAGATATCCTCCTGAGGGACATAATGCCAACTTCTGTCCAATTGGCGCGTTATATCGTCAAAACCCTGAGACGGTTGGAAGTTCCTGCCCTCAGTTGGGGAGACATCTGGCAGCCTTGCTGGCCAATGAAGGATTTGACGACCACAAAGACAAGCAGTAGACTCTCGCCGTGTGCGGGCGGGCATTATCTTGCTAAAATGTAATCCCAGGATGGCTTGACATGAAGGGCAACAAAACGGGCTGCAGAATATCGTCGACATACCGCTGTGCCCTGAATGACAATGAATGACAACCAAAGAGGTCCTGCTATGAAAAGAAATGGCACCCCAGACAACCCCTCCCGGCTGTCGGGCCGTAGGGGGTGTAACAGTCAGGTTGGTATCCCACCACTGTCTCGGGCGGCTCCAGACACGTCTTCGACAGTCATCGGGGCTCAGTTCGAAGTGGGACTCATCACTGAAGACAATTCTACTCCAGTCAGTGGGAAGCCATGCCGAACGTGCTATTCAAATGTCGAGCGATTCGCCAATTACTCCAACCAGCTTCACTGAGCCCAGCTACACATCCTCTTACAAACGCTGACATCTGCGTATATACAGGGCTATTACAAATGATTGAAGCGATTTCATACATTCACTGTAGCTCCATTCATTGACATATGGTCACGACACACTACAGATACGTAGAAAAACTCATAAAGTTTTGTTCGGCTGAAGCCGCACTTCAGGTTTCTGCAGCCAGAGAGCTCGAGAGCGCAGTGAGACAAAATGGCGACAGGACCAAGTTCAACAAACATCCACCAACTGCTAACTCCATTCGGCGATGGTATGCGCAGTTTAAAGCTTCTGGATGCCTCTGTAAGGGGAAATCAATGGGTCGGCCTGCAGTGAGCGAAGAAACGGTTGAACGCGTGCGGGCAAGCTTCACGCGTAGCCCGCGTAAGTTGACGAATAAAGCAAGCAGGGAGCTAAACAATACCACAGCCGACGGTTTAGAAAATCTTACGGAAAACGCTAAAGCAGAAGCCTTACCGTTTACAATTGCTACAAGCCCTGACACCCGATGACAAAGTCAAACGCTTTGAATTTTCGGCGCGGTTGCAACAGCTCATGGAAGAGGATGCGTTCAATGCGAAACTTGTTTTCAGTGATGAAGCAACTTTTTTCTTAATGGTGAAGTAAACAGACACAATGTGCGAATCTGGGCGGTAGAGAATCCTCACGCATTCGTGCAGCAAATTCGCAATTCACCAAAAGTTAACGTGTTTTGTGCAATCTCACGGTTTAAAGTTTAGGGCCCCTTTTTCTTCCGCGATAAAAACGTTACAGGACACGTGTATCTGGACTTGCTGGAAAATTGGCTCATGCCACAACTGGAGACCGACAGCGCCGACTTCATCTTTCAACAGGATGGTGCTCCACCGCACTTCCATCATGATGTTCGGCATTTCTTAAACAGGAGATTGGAAAACCGATGGATCGGTCGTGGTGGAGATCATAATCAGCGATTCATGTCATGGCCTCCACGCTCTCCCGACTTAACCCCATGCGATTTCTTTCTGTGGGGTTATGTGAAAGATTCAGTGTTTAAACCTCCTCTACCAAGAAACGTGCCAGAACTGCGAGCTCGCATCAACGATGCTTTCGAACTCATTGATGGGGACATGCTGCGCCGAGTGTGGGAGGAACTTGATTATCGGCTTGATGTCTGCCGAATCACTAAAGGGGCACATATCGAACATTTGTGAATGCCTAAAAAAACTTTTTGAGTTTTTGTATGTGTGTGCAAAGCATTGTGAAAATATCTCAAACAATAAAGTTATTGTAGAGCTGTGAAATCGCTTCAATCATTTGTAATAACCCTGTACTGCCCATGCGCTTGTCTGCGATGCACAGTTACTGTCCAGCTGAGTACACGAAATGAAATTCGTGAAGTCTTTATGCCCTGGTGTCGACATGTCCGCTGTTTACTATACAGGGTGTTTATAAATGAATATCTGGGTTTTAACGCTTTATAATATTTATTATATTCATCTTACAGTTATAAATGATATGTCAAATGAAAGAACAACTCAAACAGTTTTTCTTACAAATATTCAGTGAGAACACCGACCACACATCGAGTCGATTGGCGAATTGTTCGGAAACCTTGATCAATGTGTCACGACTAACTGCTGCAATAACACTGTTTCGAAAGTCGGATAGGTCAGCTAGTGTCGGAGGCACATACACATGATCGTGTCAGATCGTGTGTGAACGTGGAGGTCATGCATAAAATGCAGTGTCAACCGGCCCCTTGCTCCCAATCCACCGGTCGGATACAACATCGTTTAACCAGTCGCATAATGAGTTATGCCAGTGAGGCGGCGCACAATCTTGCTGCCAAATAAAGATGTATTGTTCAGCTTCTTAGAGTGTACTAGCGAAACATTTCGTAGATATGTCTGGACGACATCCTAGTCTCAACTTGTACTCTAATGCTAACGCATCTGGTGCTCAGGAAAATTTGGACCTATAATTTTTTCTGCTGTGGGCTGATTACGGTAATTGTGTTCCTTGGTCAACTGGTGCTAACTGATAGCCATTTTGAGTAGTCTCGCGAAGATTTCAAGTTACCTGGCTGTAGGAACTGATGCAGCTACTCAGAGAGTGATGGCCTATTACAAGTTGCTGAGTGCAATACTAACACAAACAATCAGACTTAAATTATTTTCATATTTTCGGGCAATCGGTGAGTGCTCCTGATACGTAAGGCATTGGTTGGCGTGCGATACGAGCTATTCTGGATTGCAACTTAGAGCTGTTCTATAGCAGTAATATACAAAATTGCAACGAAAACGTCACTATCATTCGGTATCCATCACAAGATTTCAAAGATTTCAGTGTGACAGAGGACTAACTATTCGTTATTTTCTTTAAAAATGGTGGGAGGGGGTGGGGAGTCAGACATCAAAGTCTGATGCTGAAATAGATTGATAGCTGTTACAAATGAACGCGTAGGCACTGTGTGAAACCTAGTAGACTTGTGAGGCCTGTTGCTTGACTCACGTTTTGTAAACGGTTCTACGCTGGTGGTGTGTATTTCAAAAACACTCGTCTCATCGATTGGCCTAAATGAGCGAGTAAGAGGATTGCTGGTGACAAGAATGCTGCTAAAACACTTTGCTGCCTCCAAAATGAATTGTAACACGGTCTTCCTTAACTGATGTAGTGATTGATACAACCAGTTCTCAGGTGCTTGTTGACAGACACACTGCTCCAACTGTGTAGCGAAAAGAACCATTGTCCCTAATATCAATTTTCTTGTAAAAACTTTGGAAACTGTTGTATTGTCCGGTTTCTCTTGTCAAAAGCTAGTATGCTGAAATAAGAAACAGCTGAAGGACTATACGACAAAAAAAAAATAAAAAATAAACGGATTGCTAGCAGCAGCTGTGTGGATAATGAGTCAATCGACAAAATTTGCTCTTGTGTAGCTTGCTTCACAGTTGGTCTGGATGCAGGCAAAACAAGTATATTTGAAATGGATTTGTTAATATTTGAAATTAATATGTCAGGTAACAGTTTCATCAAGATGCAATGCTTGTGTTTAAGTTCTAAGAGGGTTTAAAACATGTAAATCATGTTGATTTAATGGCATGATTTTGAATTCGGATCAGAGAGGTATCACAGTTTTGAAGTATACTCTCACAGATACACTTACTCCATGGTTTATGCAACGTATGTTGGTTTAAGGGCAAGATTTTGAGTTTGGATCAGAGAAGTATCACAGTTTTGAAGTATACTCTCACAGATACACTTACTCCATGATTGCCATGGTGTATGGAAGGTAGAAGAAGAGGTAAGCAGTCAACAATTGAGTCTACTGGGACGTAGTCGAAGGCAATCGCCTAAAGTAATTAAATAAGAGCCACTTAGTACAAATGCATCAGGAAAATGGGCTTGTTCTAAATAACTTTTTTTTTTGTAAACGTGAAAAATACTGGGTTTCCTTGTCACACCGTATCTTTCCTCATCTGGTGCAAGGTGAACAACAGGAAAGTACATGTATTTTACTTTGAAAAGTTTTTGATAAATAATAGATAAATTTTGCTTCGCCTTCCAGAGATCAAGAGAAGAAGCTCAAATGAATAATTCATGGTACATAGGTGTTTTTGTTGGAAATGGGCAAATTTCTTCAAATATAATTGCATCTTAAATTTTCAGGTGGCTAAAGGGAGAGGTTATTTAGTCTGAAAGTAATTATTTCGGATTTTACTATGCAGTGGGTTCTGTAATCTATAAACGCCAGTAAATTAAAAACTCATTAAGCAGCGAACTTCTGACTGAATGGTGTTTCAAACCTAGTTATATTGAAAAGCAGAGCATAACAGAATTTTACAAAATAACAGCTGTGCACAATCTTCCTTCTGCGGGCCAGAAAGAAAAGTTTTGCGAACTTTCTGAATCAAAATTTTTGTTCATAAGTTATGTGTATGGAATTTCATTTTGGAAAGCCAACGTCTGTGTAGTCAAATTTTTCCAAAGGCAACTATAGACGAAATGACAGTGACGTTTTCTGTTACACTGTTGTAGCTGCTATGAGGATTAGTAATCCACAAATTCTGCGTTAAAACGTGACGTCTAAAATGCTGCCCGTAGTCTCTTCAGAACTGGAACTTTCTCGCAAGTTTTGAGCTTGTGGGAGACAGAGACTGATCCAACAAACCCGCGAAATATTCCGAATAAAAATATATATTTCAGCGTCAGCATCTGCACCAGCTGAGTAGTTTGAGGTCCACGATGACATTAGAGAAGCTGTGCGTCGTATGCTGTGGAACACCCCGCCAGCTGTTTTGTTGGCGATATGTAGTAAGACAGCAGTGACGTGCACCACAAGAGCACGCGTGGCCGTAGCTGCGGCGATTCGCAGGCGACAGGTGTGTGAAGTGCTGGCACTGTTCCAGTTCCAAAGGGCCGAGTCGGGCCGAGCGGGACATCCGAGACACCTAGCGGGCCCCCACCCTCTTTCCCTCCTTACTCCCCTCCCCACTTTCTTTGGTTTCGCCTCCCCTACGCCCTAACATCGCCCACACAATCTTCTGCCGTTTATTTGCGCAGAGGTTGGCCAGCCTGATGGAGGAAGTGGTGGCAGCCAAACAAAATAATTCATCCGCAGCTTACGTCCCACGACGCTGTCTGTCTGTAGTGGCCTGGTGTAATTTGTTTGCAAAGGGATACCCAAACTGTTGCGAATACAAACCATTAATTACTTCCTTTCTTTAGGCGAAATTATGTTTAACGAATAAACATGTGGCAATCTTTTCTGCAAGTCGATCGTGAAATTGGTATCTATTTCTCTTTCTGCGAGATAATGTCAACACCGCAGCCAATTTCAAAATAATTTGAAAGCGAAATAAGAAAGAAAGAGAAATGAAGAGTAAGTGGAGGACTGAAGAATGGGAAGAAAAGTATTACACAGGCATTACAGCATGTAGGCGTAGTTCTAGCGATTTTACATATTTCAGCCTCAAGCCACGTAAATGATATCATCACCGGTGTCGACTACTGCATTTCAATCTTGTATCTGCGATTTTCAAGTTGTTAACTTTATACCATTACTCCAGATCATGTAGCAACAATAATTTTCAGCGATCTTTGCTATTACGTAGTTAATTTTAGCCTTCAGTCCCCACTTACAGTACAGATGTGCTTACATTGTGAACAACACTGCTGCTCTGTCCAGTTGTACTGTGACGAGTTACTGTTTAACATATTCAAGTGCGTTTAGCTACACGTAGAATTAGTTTAATTTTATGATTTAATTTCCCAGTATTTTACTATTCTAATTTTTCTTTCTTTTCAAACAGACCCCTATGGCGACTTTGTAAGTCGTCAAAACCGGTAATGATAACATCTGTGTGAGCTGAGGCTGAAACATGTAAGAGAAAAGAAAATCGTTTACTAAATGGCCGCTGTATGCTGTATTCCCCTAAGTCAGTGTCTGGTGACTTTCTTCCAAGCATCAATGTCAGTTTCTAACAACCGAATTCCGAACACCGATGTGTATTATCGACTGATACCAAGTCAACCCTCTTTCGAACTGTGTTGTATTACACCTCGACACAAATAATTAAGTACTTCAAAAACTATATTTACTAATTTGTTACTCCGGTAAATCCAAATGAAATTCGAATACTTTAAATGAATAATGTTTTGGATTTTACCTCTTTTACAACTTTTAAACAAAAGCTACTATGTCGTCAGTTCGACTCTGCATGTCCGATAGCGCTATATGTTTGTTCTTTATCGTAAGAAAATTGAAATGATTATGTGGTAGAATGTCATCAAGAATTCTGAAAGCGGAAAATTATTATAGAATGATGTTTATGCACTCAGGCAAGCTTTGTGTTTCAAAGTGAATTCTACTTAAGAATTTGGGTTACGAAAACAGAAAGCACTAAACTCTTGTATCAGTGTTCTGTTACCTCATCAGTATTGAGGGCTGTTGAGTGCAAGCTTAATAAAGTGCGAGATCTTCGGCTACGTCAGTTGTATCAGCTTCGTTTCTAAAGATGTCAAATTAGACGCTCACGGGCCGTTAAGGTTTTACGAGCCTCCCCTCCACTCCCCACTCCCCGCGCGCGGACCCCCCACCACCTGCTCCCGCAGTCGCGCCGGCGAGCCTAGTAGGCGCGCGGCGTGTTTGCAGTACGGACGCTGGCGGCGACTGCGCATGCGCGGCCGGCGGCGCTGCCCCCGGCGTCGCGACGTCCCGCTCGGCTGTGCTGGCGGCGCGGCGCGGCGCGGCTCACATACCTCGGCGGCCGCAGCGGCAGCGGCAGCTCTAGCACTGACCGAGCCGCCGCCGCGGCGGCCGCCGCCTGCCCGCTTCGCCTGCCCACCGCGGAGCCAGGAATAGCGCCGGCCAAAATATCGCGCCCCGCCGCCCCCACCCCCGGTCGGCGCTTTTTACGTAACGCGACGAAAAACGATACCGCGAGATATCTCGATATGTAACCGCTAGTTAACCGTCGGAATACGTGTTGCCTGTTGGCATTCTCCTCGGATTCTTCAGAAGACAACTATACATTAACCCAGGATTCCTTCTGGACAACCTACAAGAAAAAAGCGAAGCTTTGGGCGTACCTGCGTGCACTGAGCATTTCTTGCGACTATTCAAAGGCAACAGTAGATTACAGCTAGAAGCGAACGTGGAAGTACAGGTGGACACAGTTCAGAAATAGTGCAGAATCAATGAACTTTCCATCATACTTCTGAAATCAATCTACGTGACGACAGAAGGCAGGCTAAGTCACAAAGAAACAAGAGGTCAAGACAGAAACCCAAATTCCATTAATAGATTTAGAGAAAGCGTTCGATCACGCAGACAGCAAAATTTTCTCGAACGTATTATACAGAAAAGGATATTCACGGCAAAAAATAAAGGTGATGGAAAGCCTATATAGAGATACAAAAATAAGAATAAACTCTAAACATGCTATATAAGAAAAAAGTATAAACCAAGGAACCGACAATGATGTAGCTTATCACACACACTTTTTAATATATGCATTGACGATATGATTGAAACACGGAGACAACAATTTGATCCAGGCTCAAGAATATCACATAATATACTGGGTGATCAAAAAGTCAATATACATTTGAAAGCTGAATAAATGACGGAATAATGTAGAAAGAGAGGTACAAATTGTCACACATGCTTGGAATGACATGGGGTTTTATTAGAACCAAAAAAATACAAAAATTCACAAAATGTCCGACAGATGGCGCTTCATCTGATCAGAATAGCAATAATTAGCGTAACAAAGTAAGACAAAGCAAAGATGTTATTTACAGGAAATGCTCAATATGTCCACCATCATTCATCAACAATAGCTGTAGTCGAGGAATAATGTTGTGAACAGCGCTGTAAAGCATGTGCGAAGTTATGGTGGTGCATTGGCGTCGGATGTTGTCTTTCAGCATCCCTAGAGTTGTCGGTCGATCACGATACACTTGCGACTTCAGGTAACCCCAAAACAATAATCGCACGGACTGAGGTCTGGGGACCTGGGAGTCCAAGCATGACGAAAGTGGCGGCTGAGCACACGATCATCACCAAACGACGCGCGGAAGAGATCTTTCACGCGTCTAGCAATACATTGTTTTTTTTTTTTTGTTCTAATAAAACCCCATGTCATTCCAAGCATGTATGTCAATTTTTACCTCTCTATCTACGTTATTCCGTGGTATATTAAGTTTTCAAATTTATACTGACTTTTTGATCACCCGGTATTTTTTAATACAATGCTTTTTGCAGACGACCCTGCACTTATACAGGATAGCAAAACTTCGCTACAAAGATCTACCTACAAACTTACCAACGTTTCTCAAGAATATGGCAGGAAGAAATCCATTCCAAAAACAAAAGTGATGGCTTTCAAAGGGACAAAACAGGTGACGGTCAAGATTATAATAAGAAACAAAACCATCGAACAAGATAGTCATTTCAGTTACCTGGGAAATATTATAAGCTACCAGAACGAACTCGACATCGACAACAAACTGCAGAAATCTCAAATGAGATGCGGAACGATCAGTAGAACATTGAGAAATAGATTGAGAAAGGACACAAAAATAAAGTTTTATAAAGCAACGGCCACACCCACATTGCTCTTTGAAAGTGAAACTAGGACAAATACTAAAAAGCAAGAAAGTAGAATCCAAGCAGCAGAAATGAAATTTCTTAGAGGAGTGAAGGCCTGCATAAGATTAGATAGACTAAGAAATGAAGATACAAGGGCAGAATTTGAGACATATGCTATAAATGAGATCTAGTCTAATCGACAAAATTGACTAGAGGACCTACAAAGAACGCCAGATTCTAGACTACCAAAACAAGCCTTAAATTTTAAGACCTTTAGGTACAGGATCCATAGGAAGACATAGATGGCTGCATACTTAGAAGATGGAACGGCCTATAGCCTGGATCATGATGGTATAAGAAGAAGAAAAAGAAGAAGAAGCTACAGCCGAAATCGGGATGATGCGGCCATACTGAAAGATCTCACCTGTAGGTGTCTCGGTGTGCACCTGAGAAATTAAATTTTAGTACCCACATAAATGCAGTATACTAGGAAGGTTTGTATGTAACGAACAAGACCGCTGACATTGCAGAAACAAGATTTGATCTCATCTCTATCACGAGGTGATGTCAGCGGCCATAGTGATTTATGGTGCCAGTGCGGGCGCATGGTATGAGGCTGGTGGCAGAAGTTCCTAATGATTGGAAAAAGCACACGTCATTACGGTTTTCAAGGAGAGTCGTCGAAAAGACGCACGAAACTACAAATCTCTTAAATCGATCTGTTGTAGAATTTTGTAACATGTTTTGTGCTAGCATATTATTATATTTCCGCAGAGTGAATATCTCCTCTGTTGGCATCAACATGGGCTCCGAAAACAACGATCGTGTGAAACCCAGCTCGCCCTCTTCGTCCACGAGATCCACAACAGAAAGCAGTAGATACCTGGGCCTATGTTGATGTCGTGTTCCTTGACTTTCGTTAGGTGTTCAGTACAGTTCCCAATTGGTGCCTAATGAACAAAATATGGGAGTACAGAGTATCAGACTGGCTGTGCGACTGGACTGAAGAGTTTCTACGAAAAGAACACATTATGTCATTCTCAACGGAGTGAAATCTTCAGACGTAAAAGTAACGTCGAGTGTATCCCAAGGGTGTGTTACTGCACCATTACTTTCCACAATATAAATATATAAATGACCGAGTGGATTGCGTTGCAAGTTCCATGAGGCTATTCGCGAGTGATGCTGTTATACACAGAGAAGTCGCAATGCTGGAAAATTGTAGCGAAATGCAGGAAGGTCTGCAGAATACCGAGGGTTGGTGTAGGGAGCGGCAGCTGACCCTCAGCATCAACAAATGTAACGTACTGCGCATAAACAGGCAATGGACCTATTACTTTATCGTTATAGGATTGCAGAAAAATCACTGAATGCAGTCTTATCAACAAAATATCTATGAGCATGTGAATGTAGCATTTTAAAGTGTAACGAGCACATAAAAGCAATCGTAGGTAAGGCAGATGCTAGACTGATGTTCGTTGGAAGAATCCTCAGGAAATGCAGTTCACCTTCATAAAACACTTGTTCGACCAGTACTTGAGCACTGGTCGTCAGGCTGAGATCCGTATCACATAGGATTGATAGGAGAAATTGAAAAGGTCTAAAGAAGAGCAGCGCGTTTCGTTGCAGGTTCATTTAACAAGCGCGCAAGCGTCATGGAGATGTTAACCAACTCCTGTGGCAGACGTTGCGATAGAGGTGTTCTGCAAACGGTATTGCTTCCTCCTACGTATATCCCGTGTAAAGACCAAGAGGGCACAATTATAAAGATTGGATCTCACTCGGAACTTACCAACAGTCGTGTTTCCCGTGAACCATACAGAAAAAGTGACACTGATACAAAAAGCATCCTGCGCCATAAATCACACCTCCTGCGGAGTATAAATGTAAGTGTAGTAGATTTTGATGGTGCAGGTGTAATATGCAGGGCGGATGCACATGGCACCCAGATTAAAGCATTACAGGTAGTGTTTGGAGTCCTACTCTGTAATTGTATGCCACACAAAGAGTAGCCATCTACTGGACGAAGGTAAGGAGGCCACAAAAGTGATATACTTGGGAGTTATAAAGATAAGTTTATCTTCATTAGACAGCGTACGATGCATTTGTGATAACAGAAATGGAACTCTTGTGCTACTCGGAGGCACTCATATTGCTTCTTTTCTAATGTGAAGTACGGACCCCCAGTGGTTGATGTTGAGGCCACTGCTGGTCATCGGTAGTAACTGACAGCACATGAGGGCTACTGGTATATCCGACCAAGTCGTAGTGGAATATCTAGTTTATGAGCCGTTGATGGGAGCTCCAGCACACTCCTGTTTACAAGACGTTGTGAAATCAGGATAAATTCGTTCCCTTGAACGAAATAGTTACAATTTTCTTATTGATAGCCAAAAGAGAGAAAGGTGAACAGCTGATGCGTGCCAAGGACAGGAGTACCGTGCGGAAAGGGAACGGCTCATTGCCCGGAAAGTAACAGTTAGTTGTCTTCCATTCGAGTCGTTTTTAAGTCCGAAGTCGGATTTGAAAGAGAGGCTCGATCTCCAGTAGCTAACCCACCACACCGGTGGTAAAAAGGGGAACACTAGAGTAGTCCCTCCACTTGCTTCCAGATCCAAGATCTTTTTGAAGCAAGTGCGGAACAGAAACTGGACGTAGTCTACGCTAGCCACTTAGATTGCATTAGATAAAACAAAAATTGTCGTAGCACTTTTATCCTCCCATCATGTGTAGTTTGCAATAACAATAAATTTCTTTATTTTCTTTTTTTCCTTTCTATTATTCTTTCTATCTTCTCTCTCTCTCTATCTCTCTCTGACAAACACACACACTTTTTTGTTTTTATTGGTTATCTTTTCATTGTTTTAGATTTTTTTAATACTAGGTGGCAGTTTTTTTTAATAAGTAGTTTTGATGGCTAAATTAGTAATAGTTACCTTATGGCTAGTTTTTAATAGAGACAAGTGCCGAGGAAAGCATACTGCCATAATAGTCGTCTGCTGGCAGGAGAAGAGATCGTAAGTATTTCCTGGATACTTTAAGAAACAACGATGAAAATGTACCATAGATGTTTTTATTACAGCTTATTTCAAAAGTGTAATGTAAAAAGGCTGTCCATTTAGGTCATGTGCCATCAATAAAGATACACAACTGTAAAAAGTGTATATTTTTCTAAACTGTTGCGTGCATTGTCAACGATTCATCCTCTATTACCGGTGGCGGATTAGTGGCCCCTGTAATGGAAGTTTAAGCGTTGCCAATGCGAATTACTCCTACCAAGATAACAGTAAAAAAGTCAAACTTCCAACAGCCGAAGAAAGCAAGAACACCACAAAAAAGAAATAAAAAAAAACGTCCAATTGCAGGTCCTCTAGTAACAGAGTCTGTCTCATTTCACTGCGCAGCTAAAGACATGGCTGTCGTGCACTCAGACAAACATATCATCTCATAATTTCTCTGAACTTATTCGAAGATTCCGTCTTCTCTCGCTGCTGGGAGAACGAGCATCAAAACAGTGTCACGCACCTGGAATCAAAATGGGTGAAGATACTACAAATAACTATATGACTTTTAACCTCACTGAAGTAATTTCTTAATGTGACTCCAGCGCAGATACAAGTCACTACTCCAAATGTTATACAGTGATTACATTACTTGTGTGTGGCTCAGCCGTTAAGAGTCATACTAATAATCCTAAAGTACTGGGTTTGATGTCTAGTCAGTCATTGCTTTTATTTTAATGTCAGTTATTTCTTTCAATATGGTTTTTAAAGCAAAAATTTCACTTGTAGCTTGGTTCAGGGTGTATGTTAAAGTGCAGCCCATCTGCAGGGTGGTCAGAAACAGTCTGAAAAGCTTGTAAGGGTATTGTAGGGTAGCTTGTGCTGAGAAATAATTGTTTAAAAAATTCGATACGTTTGCGCCGTCTCTGAGTTAATTAGCACTAAAGTTAGCCAGTCAGGCCGTTGCGAGCGCAAATTCAAGCGGCCCGCCACAGGCAATGAGTGTCAGCTGTTCTTATAGCGTAGATGATAGCGCACGAGAGTGCTCGGAGTTTGGCTTCGGTTCGACCCTTACATCATCCCATGTCCAATTTTTGTATCGCTTTGTAGTTCGGTTTTAGGAAACCAAAGAATGAACACATTTGCCGACACAGACTCTGGCGGGCCACTTGAAATTGCGCAACGGCCTGAATGGCTAACTTCAGTGCTAATTAACTCGGAAACGGAGCAAACGTATCGAATTTTTTTAACAATTACTTCTCGGGCAACCTGCCCAGTAATAGCCTTACAAGCTTTTCAGACTTTTTCTGACCTTGAGGATTGCAGATATGGTAAATTGGCTGGTCCTAGAGCGATTTTTTGGCCGTGTCTCGCATAAGCTGAAGCGATTATAACTCCTGTTCCCTGGATCTCAAAAAGAAACACAGCATACGATTCGGGAAGTATAGCATCTTTCCTTTCACACTGGCGCTATGAAGTGTATCTGTACACGAAACTGAGGGCTGAATGCAGTGTGAGCAAAGACTCATTATGAGTGGACCTAGCAGATCAGGATACAGGTACAAAAATAATTCTCCTCGAGAAGCACACGTTTCGTTAATTCTAAACTCAAATGTTGTGGCACAAGCACTTAGTGTTGTGGCACAAAAGAGGATAAAGTTATTAACATCATTGAATGAATATAAAATATGCCAGTACTGTTTGTTTACGTTTTCTTGAGCCCTGTCAGAGAATGGTGCAGGCAGTATATGGTATTAGCTCCACTTACAGAACAACGCGTGGAGAGAGGCGTGGTGTCAGTGACTACGCCCATCCACCACCTCACTCACACCCATTCGCTCACACTGCTGCTAACCTAATCTAAGAAATAGTAACTGTGCACTTCTTTCTCAGTATATTGAGTTAAAATGTACTGCAAAAGTAATGAACGCTTAAATAAGAAACTTCCTGGCAGATTAAAACTGTGTGCCGGACCGAGACTCGAACTTGGGACCTTTGCCTTTCGCGGGCAAGTGCTCTACCATCTGAGCTACCCAAGCACGACTCACGCTCCGTCCTCACAGCTTTACTTCTGCCAGTATCTTGTCCCCTATCCTCCAAACTTTACAGACGCTCTCCTGCAAACCTTGCAGAAGGTCCCGAGTTCGAGTCTCGGTCCGGCACACAGTTTTAATCTGCCAGGAAGTTTCGTACCAGCGCACATTCCGCTGCAGAGTGAAAATCTCATTCTGGGAAAGCTTAAATATTTCGTGTGATCTGAAATCTCAGAAAATGCACACGCTACACTGAGCGACGAGAGACAATCTTTCACAATTAACAGTCATAAGACTCTTGCTACGCCATCACATAATTTGCTCTCAAAGGGAGACAAAGTCCAAAACGCGTACTTCGTTTCGCCAAGGACTTCCGACGTCTGCCAGTTTAGACCCACCAAGCCCAGGGTTAAATACAAAGCGAACAAACTGAACGCAGTTTACTGGAAGACTTCCAAGTACTGTCAATCTCGAACTATGGAACCCAGAGTTAAATATAACCTGAGAAAAATAGTATGCTTCACATCTGCCCATCACTCCCTCTCCTATCCCAGCCATCAGTCATATCATCCGTGATCGAAAGTATTCGTAATACAACGCTCATCCACGTCGCGTATAAATTCTTAAGGATGTGTCATGTCATTTGAATAAGAAGATAAATCAATTGGGACATAAGTCGTTCAAGTTTTTTGTTTGTGATGTCTCTTAGTGTTTGTTTGTTAGGAAAATTTTGTATACAATACGAATTTATTAAAAATGCACATGGTCAACAGGCGACCACCTAGCCGAGAAGCCATAGTTAACAGTACATAGCAATATCACACGCGAGTTAAGTACAGAGCACACGCTCATTTAATCTGTCAGAAATATACGGACGTCGTCAGTCACTGCATTAACTCTAGTGATCTTTGTTGTGTGCTTGATGTCAAAGAAATGAGTTAACAATAGTCCAAGAAATGAGGTCAAATGTGTTGCAAAGAGAATAGCGGTTATTAGTATTCGTCTTGAACCCAGCACCACTTTCTTCCCCACTTTTCGATATATAATGATTGATAATTATGTCGAGCGGTGTCATTTCGATTTCACTACGCTCTAACGTATTGACAGGTGATGAGCAATTCATCACCCGCCCATCCCAAGCCATAAACGATTTACCCTCCCAAATCCTGTTCATACAGTGGTGCCCTAGGTGTAAAATTACTTGTGATGTTCACTGGTGTGGACAAATCGCATGACAAAGAACATTCGACACATGTATTACGAAATTAGTTCCATCACTGTCTCGTAGGGGGGAAAGTAAGATATGAAAGTGTGAGGGCTATTTTTTTTCAGCTGCCAGTCGCTCGTGAAATGGAAACCACAATGAAAATAAAACATGCTTTATTTGCAACATTTAGCTACATCTATCAGCTACTTATCTACTTAGTCGCCGCTCTGGCTTAGCCATCTGTCTTAGAATGGTACCAACTTTCCAGTACCCTAATTATAGAAGGCAGCAGCCCATGATTTCTGCCAATTCCCTACACTGGTCTGCACCTCGTTGTCTGTGCCAAAATGCTGCCCTCGTAGCCAGCGGTTGACGTGAGAAATCAGAGGGAGTTAAGTCCTGGCTGAATGGTGGGTGATCAAACACTTCCCACAGAAAACGCCATAGGGGGGCCTGTTCGTTGCACCTGCAGTATCTGGCCGAGAACTGTCACGAAAAAGGAAACGCATGACAGCTACATTATGTGGGCTGCATCAAATCAGGCGCAACCGCTCTGCAGGACTTCACACTCGATGGAAGACTTCACATGCTCACTATCACATTTGGTGGAAGACTTTACGTACTCACTATACTTTCAGAAGTGAAAAGTGTGACATGACGCTATAGACGGGCATACTGGAGACACTGTGCAACACATCTGAACAAAGCTTCGCCAGATTTTCATTGTGGTTTTAATTTCGCGACCGATCGGAGGTTGAAAAAATGGCCTTCGCGTTACACATGTAAATGAGATATTTATTCCTTCGAAATCAGAGCACACCTCTAGGAGCAACTGAACTATTTAATCATTACTGTTGCTCAAAGCCGTTACCATGGCTTACGTGTTCCGAAGCGGTGATTTCGAGAATGCTAGTAAAGGCCATCTGCTGGCATCGAGCCACGCGGCCGGCGGTAAGACAGGACGGCTAACGACGTCGGCACCCGAACACAACAGCTTACACAACGCAGGCCCGGCCGGGTCGTCGACATTTGAAATCGATATCTGAGTCATCAGTTCAACGTTGTACAGCGTGACATGAGAATACGAATGAACGTTTCTCGACGTTCAACCGAGGTACAAGGTAGGAGAGCTTAAATAAATATAACACAGAAACAGAAATGACTAAACGATGTAGAATGTCGGGAATTTTTTGCAAGGTGGCTAGCCTAGATCGTTAACGCACGGTTATGCAGCTATGTTCGAGATGGAAGTAGCGGTTTAGAATCTTGGTGGTAGGATAAAATTACAAGGCGAGTATTCGGCCAGCAGAACGATGTAGGAGGTAGCGTTATGTTTGTGAAGAAGAGTCTAATGAAATGAGGGCATGTGATACTGCTTATAAAGATTCTACCATCGGATGCAAACGTTTAGCTTAGTATCTCAGTTAAGGAGGAATAGGCACTGTGGCGGCATGGAATTTCATCCATAACAACACGAACCCAGAACATTACCGTCAGTCAACACTTGACATTTCTTAATAGACAGGAGAAGGACAACGACGAATAATCTTCACTAAGACTTTGCTCACTATGTAACGCTGAACTAGTGTGATTGCAACCAACACTTATTTCCTTAGTACGAAACTGATTTCTGCTCCAGCAGTTATTTTATAAGTAGATAACTGACAACGTTTTGCGAAATGACTCGTTAAATGCAGCGTTAGTCCGCTGCGTCGAGAATAGTAACATACGAAATAGGACTCAGCTCAATTACGCTATTTCGTTTAAAGTGGCAGAAAATTGCTACTTAGGAAACCACAATCTGGTATACATATTCTCCTATATCTGTATTCTGCAAATGACTATGAAGTACATAGCAGAGGGTATTTCCCATTTACAACTTATTGGGGTTTATTCCCGTGCCATTCGCGTATAGAGCGCGTGAAGAATGAGTGAATAAACACTTCTAAACGCGCTATAATTACTCTAGTCTTCGCTGTCCTTACGGAACGGGACCAATCCGCTGCGGGTTGTGGTATATTCCTAGATTCCTCACTTAACACTGTTTCCTGAGACTTTGTAAGTAGGCGTCTTTCTTCGAGCATTTTATAAAGATACATTTAATTTGACGAGCACTGTCAATAATTGCTGACGGAAGTTTTCTCCATTACACACTGTCGAAAGTTTTCCCCTTTACACAAACACCATGCAGAACTGGACGATAGATACAGCTTTGAACCTTGTGTAACATGAAGTAAGAAGAATGAACTTCGAAAGTTGTTTTTTCCTGTTAATGATAATTACCTCTTGTCTCTCGTAGAACGACAATGCCGATGAGTATGCGGCGGTCGTCCTCTTGAAGATTATTTCCGTGCATTCCGAAGATGGCTCGTGATACACCTAGAGGGGGACAGGTGTATTTGAAATTCGTAGGAATAAAATACTATTCTTCCACGAGCTATCCACTTTTTGTTTGCTAGGCGCATATAGAACAAGATACGTCCGTACTCCACGGTGGACGAGAACAGAAGAGCTTTGTTGCAAACATTAAAACAAGAGAGGTGGTGTTAAAATAGATATAGCGTTTTTAACTTTTCCGCCGCCCTCTCAGATTGCATTAATGTGGCGTAATATGAGTTAGTACGTTTGGCGCATTCATCTAGCACCTGTATGAATTAATACATTTCGTTTTTCTGTACATGTAAATCTTATAGGTACCTACGCAATCTCCCAGTTCAGTTCTCCTGTGGGCCAAACATTCCTATCACCTACGTTAAATATCCCCTGCTTCTACTGTTTGGTGTGGGTGCCAAGCACCTCAGAAATTTTTGTAAGCATTTGACTGCATTATCCCAGTTCCTACCAATGAAGCGAAGTCTATCTTTGTGTCTCAAAGTAACAGTTGAAATCATACGGTTCGCAGTTGATCTCATTATCCAAATAACTGTAATTCTGTTCTTATTGAGGCATTCGGATGAAATGCTCATTGGTGTAGCTAAAATTCTGCGATATGTAGACGGAGTACTTTCTCATCATCTTGACACGATGGTACTTGAACATGATATTACCAAAGACGAGCACGTGCTCCGTCGAAATATACGGAAATTTGTTGACACAGTGGTGCACTACGACAATCTGGGACGCAGCAACGTTGAGATGGGCCAATACAAGACTGATACGCTGCTAAAATGTTTGCAGCAACCGTCGACGTCTTCACTGAGACACGCCGAGCGACAGTCTTCTGTGCTATGCAGGGGGTTAATGTGGTTCAATATATCGTTCTTCAAACACCACATGCCCACAACAAGTAAAACAGTAATTTTGTTGAATGCAAGATCCGAGCCAAGTTTAGAAGTTTGCCTTTCTCTTTCCCGTCGACATGAGCTAGTACGCTATGTCTATACATAACAATAATTCTTAAAACCTATTTTAATATCAACTAAAACAGATTACAAAAAGGCAGAACTATGGTTAGGTGATTAGCTCGAAAATCTTTCGCTGAATATTGGAGCTATGTTAAAAAAAAGGACTGTCTTGCCGTGTGGTATACATCTATTACAGTAAATTGCGAAACTATACTCACTGCCCTAGGCTCTGCTTTTTCTTCGCTGATTTCCCTTACAGATCATGTTTTGTCTTACTATAAGTAACCGATGTGTTAAAGATATACGTTTTTCATTGCATTAGCCACGCACTGGATATGAAATAGCATACTATACTACTCCTTCATTCATCGTCTCCTTGCATACAAGATCCAACACGGTATTAAAATATCAGTATAACAAACGCTAAGAAGCTAAACCCAAGGAAAACAAAGAGTGTTTCCCATTTTTGTAAGAAAATACAGTAATTCTTTAGGTGTTTCAGTCCCCTACAACAGTGTGGAACATCGCGCCAAAACAACGATCTATAATAAAAAGTCTGAGTCACGACGAAGACAGGCCAAGCAGTGAAGCAAGGATAGTAATAGCGGCGTTGCCAGTTTCAGACTACAACAGCTGAACAAGCATGGAGCAGGTGCACTACTTCCACGAGAAGTGAAGTCATCTAAAATCATACCGTCTTTTTCTGCTTCGCGCTTGAAGGGAGTGTGTATACTCAAGAGCTCGCAGTAAGAAATATTTTCTAAACACAACCTCCAGAGAGCAACTGAACGTTCCATTGGCTGTCGGAGAACATAGCACGTCAGACATGGTGGACTAATCTATTAGTCACTTTGGTTCGTGTGTCCACCTATAAATACCTGCCAGCTACTGACTCGCGGATAAAAGTGACGTCGAACAAGTGACTTATTGTTGGACTGTCAGTGCTAGTTGGCGCTCGTTTATTAGGACTGCTCTGCTGTCAACAACTCAAGCAATATGTTGTCGAATAAGCTGAACACTCTTATAATTTGCTATTCGTGCGTTTTTCAATTAATGAATAGCCAGGTCGCTAACTACCACCATTGTATTTTATATTTCAAGCAGACTATAACAAAAGAAATCGCCTGTCTGGGTTGCTGCGGTATATGTTATCAAACATGCAATCTGATTTTCGTTATGCTTTAGTGAAATTACAAACTTTTAAGTAAGATTTATCCCATTAATTTTGGTTGCAACATGCTCATTTAAGTAAAATGAAAAGTAAAAACATGAACTATCGCACGAATTCTGGTAGAAGCAAGCCAGCTACTCAAGAATTATGTTAAGAAAACAAAATTTCATATAGAGAAAGTATCAACCACACGAAACATGTAACAAACAGGTCCCACTCAGTCCATGAACAGTTGCTTATTTTTTTTTTTCGTTCTATACTTTCCCATCGCTTCCTTAGAAACAATGTAAGCCTACTTTAGAAAAAAGAAAACAAAAAAATCATTTTCCTGTGTTATTCTGCAGGAACTGAACAGACGTATTAACATATTGACATTCGTTTTATGCCGCTCGAGGGGGCAGTCAATAGCTCCATGCACGAGAAAGTAATACTAAATAGGAGATAAATTCAGCAACAAAAGAATATCAGTAAAATAGGAATATAATAATACAAGAAAACAATTAAAGCAAGATACATACGCAACGAGCTCCGAAACGACTACTATTGAATGCTGAATGGTTAAACCCGCCTGCTGAATAAATTCTACGGTGCTAGATAACAATTCAGGTACCACTGTCTCTGATGCGTTAGAGCAGTATGCCAGACAAGGGGTCGACCATGATCCCTGCATTTCGCGGGCAGTGCGCTGCCACTTGGGCTGACCAATCACGCCTTCAGCCGTCCTCTCAAGAGACGTGAAAACTCACGTGGTTAAGAAGTAGGTGTCGTCACGGCGTGGAAGGTTCTGGGTCTTTATTATTAATTTAGCAGAAGTGTTATCAGCAATAGTCGATGTTCTTTATTATAAATAATGCATGTGCTACAATTGTTCCAAAAGCCAACGACTCGGAAGTTTCCCCAATGGCCCGAAATCTTAACTTGACTGCTAGTCTATCTCAGAAAGCGAGCAGCTTTCGGTCGCGTGCGCTTCGCATTAGCAAGCACGCGCTCGTGTTTCGCTAGTTATTCATCTTTCAGCTTTTTATTGAATGCCTAGGCAGTACATAGAATATCAAAAATCATTAGGTAGCGTATGAAAAGCATCTTATTTAATACTTTGCCAAGTTATTTAATAGAAAAAGCCGGTTACGTTTGGGGCGAAGTATGAAAGAAAGATCTCTCCTAAAGTCTGAAGATGTTCCTGTAGACAAAGAAGTATTACTCAGATCAGCTGCAACTCAACAGTATACTGGGACTGGACAATTATTTGTGAATTGCATGTGCAAAAATAAATGGTAGGATCTCAGGTGTTTCCACGTAAAAAGAAAATTTATTTGCAATTCAAAATTTCATTTCTGTTTGTTGCAATAAATAAAGTATAAAATACGTACAACTCTGAAGTATATAAAAATTGAAAGCTTAGATTTTTTATAGTCTATTATACATTTTTAATAATTATCAAAAAATCTGTTTCTTCAATTGTTTATTACATATTAGTAATTGTTAAAAAACTATTAAGACACATCATCTTCAGGATAAGCCAGTTTCCACTCACACATAATTGTGACAGTTTTCATGTTTTAATTTAACTTTCATTAAATATGTAGACATCTGGTTTGTACACGTTATTTCATTGCAATTTTATAGTTTTCCTGTGTCCATTTCACATTTTATAAAATACCTAGGCATTTTATACATTTTCTAGAAAAAGCATTAACTTAAACAATTTACCAAAAACTTCTAGGCATTCTATACATTGGCTAGGTATTCTATACAATACATGATTTGACACTTTGTCAGTAACAGATACGTGTCCGAGAAGTGGATTCTTTAATGAGTACAGTAACCTACCTCCTTTTTTTGTAGTTCTCACGCATTTCTTCGTACAGTTAAAAAAGATGTGCATCTCACAGATGCTAACAATGGGTGTCCATTTGTTTTCGATGTATTTTACAATAAAAGCATTTGTAAATTGGTCATAAATTTTGTACCCACATATACTAAATACATCGAAAGTAATATCTCACATACGCAGAAACATACACTAATATATTAATTTCAGTGTTACTTCTATCAGTATTTCTGTTACACATGACAACACATCGATCTGGCATCTAATGCTGGTTGAAATTATCATTCTACAGAGGAAATACTTAGCAGTGACACATTCCGAAATCGGTATCCCCAAAGGACTCTCTGCTTACTGCTTACTGCTTACTGCGTCTGGACAGCCTATAAGTCAACCTCCGTGCCAATCCTTGGTGGCATTTATTGGTATCTTCGGAGGGTCCGAAAACACTGTTGCTTCTACTCCCAACATTAGTCTTTAAATAACTTAAGCATTTTCATCAGAACTTGTTTTCAGAATATTTCACTATCTTGAATTTTAAAACATTTTTGAAAGTTTACGGATCATTTCGTAGAGTAATTATGTGTGGTTGTTATACAAAGAAAAAGTATCACATTTTTATCACATCTTCCAATATAACGTTCTACTTTGTATAAAAAGCGAACGAAAGACTGACTTTCCCAGAACGTCGGCAGTAACGGGCGACAGGCACAAGATGGAAACGAATACAAATCCGAGAACTTCGGTCTCGTTTTGTTTAACGGGAAGGACACATCAGCGAGCCAAGAAGCGAGGCCGAAAAAGAGAGAAATGAAAACCGAGAACAGAGACGTCGGTTCCTGAGAACACCGAGAACTCATTGGAATCGAGTACGTCTCACTTCCCGGACTTCCCACCACTACCTCGGTGCAAACAGCACAGAGAGAATTCGCTCTCAGTCTGTTAAATTTCGTGCTTCAGGTGCCGTTGTTATTGAACGTGAGCTGTGTGCCCGACGTAGCAGTCTTTCGAGTTACTGACACATGTTAGAGTCAAGTAATTCTAGCAGCTCTTTCAACCAGTATAATTATGTGATAGATAATATTCCGTTCAGTGGCTGCGTTATGGTTGCAGATTTTTATGAGAGATTTTAATAATGATAATAATGGATGTACCAAACCGGTAATGAATCCATAAAAAATCAATTGTTTTGTTTGCATTGTGACGTCAGCCTCTAGGTCCCAATTGACAATAAGTCAAACGCACTAACTGTCTTTTATTTTTAAGTGAATAGGAAGATACTAACTTGACCATATACAAATAGTCTTAACCTTTGGTCACTTTTTTGTGAAAAATAAAGTATAGTGTCTGCAATGCTTAGAAATTAATTAGATCGCAATCGTCTTAAAACGCTTAGTAATGAAAGACTGAAGTTATTCTTTTTCTTTCACAAGGTGGCCCAGAAAAGCATTATCGTACAGCAAGATCAAGTGAAGTGCTTGCTGGAACAACGGTACATGTAGGATCTATTTCCCTGGTTAGGAGACTGACATGATGATCTGTGAAATATTATACTTAGTAGACAATTTCTTCACTTGCCCTGACTACATATAACGATCAACACAGCAAAGGACTGCACCGTAAAAACCCACGTAACGATTTATGTGACTATAGTTTCTTCACGTCGTTATCACGTGTTGCAGCTGTCTGTACGCTATAAAAAGAAAATAAGAGCACGATACAAGTGAATGAGAGACGATCGTAGCTTACAAGAAGGTTACGGTCGTCTGGGTGCCATGTTTATGAGCTACTTCCTGCTCCTCTCAGAACAGAGTACAGCACAAAAGTCAGTCCAGCGGATTATTAGGTGACTGAATGCCTCTCTGTCGACAATGTACCAGTGAGTATGCACCTTGGCCCATGCCACAATTTGACGCGTCCCCAGTAAATCATGGACACGAAAACAGAGAGGAATATCGAAGTGAATTTCTCATTCCACTGAGAAGAAAAACAGAAGCGAATTGTATTAGCATGTAGGTATGTAACAAATCACGTCTTTGCTTAACACTGTTTCTTAGAGATCTTTACAAATTTCTAAGGGATAACAAAAAAATCCTAATTTACAAAGGCCAGGAAATAATACGCACTTACGGAAAGGGGAAAAAGGATCTCCATATGTGGAAATAGAATTTAAATATTATTAGTATGTATAGTATCTTATAAACCTGTAGTTATTCCTTAATAAATATGACTAAAATTTATAGTATTTTTATCATCATCATCATCATCACTAGTGTTCTCCAGGCTGTCTGGTCTTCTGCCATCCTCTTCAGGTCTGCATAATTTCCTATTCCCTTTGTGTCGTCTATCACCTTGTATCTCCTTCTTCCTCTCAGTCTTCTCCCACAAACCAGTCCTTCCAAAGCATTTGCTAGTAAGCACTCCCTTCTCAATGCATGTCCCAACCAGTTCGTTTTCGTTTCTCTAATAGTCTCAGCAGATATCTCCTGTCACCAACCCTTTCCAATCCTCTTTCATTACTCACTCTTTCCATCCAGCTTATTCTCTCCATTCTTCTCCACATCCACATCTCAAATGCTTCTCGCCTTTTTTCATCCTCTCGTCTCAGCATCCGTGTTTCTGCCCCATATAGTGCCACACTCCAGTCAAAACATTTGCCAAGCCTTTTCCTTAGACCTTTATCTAATTTGACACATAACAGTCTTCTCTTTCTGTTGAATGCCTCCTCCGGAATTCGAGTTTTCACCTCCTGGTGACATCTCAAGTCTTCAGTTATTGTGCTTCCACGATACTTAAATACACTTGCTTGGCTAGTGGTAGATTGTCCGATTTTAATATTGGACAGTCTGCGTCTTATACTGATGACCATAATGTTTGTTTTTGCTGTGTTTATTTGCATCCCATTTTCCACACGAGCTTCATCCAGATCTTTCAGCATGTTACTCACTGTCCGCTCACTTTCTGCCACTAATACCATGCCATCAGCAAATCTTATACTTTCTATTCTCTTTCCACCAATACATATTCCTCTTTTCCCTTATTTTTATAAGCTACGTAAAATCACTGCTGTCATTTGGGAGGTCTGCTTACATTATCTTCATGTTATAGTTTCAGTCATTAGGTTTGACCGCTTGTGTGATTTCAGTGACTTTAGTAAACCACATAAAAATAACAATGTAACTTCTTTGTTATCGTTAGATTTCATACTTCATTGTGTCTCACACAAATCTTTTGAAGTCATGTACGGTAGTCAATACGATTATGCTACTCACATTTCAAACTAATGTATTATTCCGAAAGTCTACTAAAACTCGACGAAAAGTGTACTGTCTCACAATTAACTGGTCTCCAGCTCCCGCAATTGTCTGTGAGATGTGCGACTGATCACGAAAAAACATTTGTAGCAGTAGCAAAACAGTGATTGGGGCAAATATTCGCTGTATCCTAATTTACAGGTGAACATGTCTGTACCTTAATGCAATATTCTAAAAAAAAAAAAAAAAAAAAAAACTGTACAAAATGCTATAATGATAACTGATAAGATTATCAGTCTTTGCCCCGCCAGAGAAATGTAGCCGACAGATTGACTAATAGGAAGTCTTCGTTATTTTTAGAAAGAGGATTCCACTGCAAAACTTTTTTCGTGTATAAAGTTTAAATAAAGTTCATAATTTTAGTACGTAAGTATATTGCGCCAAGCTACGGCGCAATTATACATTTTTTTATCAATGGTGATTCGCTTCATCTTTTTTTTCGAATTTTCCATGCACCACTGGTATTGAGTAATTTCCCATCTTTAACATGAATGCTTTTTCGGTATACGTCAAATTCAGACCAATCTCAAAATTAATAAGGAAATGGTGTTCCCGCGCAAAACGAATAGTGGCCTATATGAATCAAAAGTGATACGTGTATTCGTGATAAACCAAGCAGTGGATGTACACGTTACGAAATAAATGTTAGTTGGAATAGTGTAGTTTTGTTTCGTTTCTCTGTGTTAACGTTTAATAACTTTTCGTCAGAAGTTATAGTTATTCAGGAATCACGAACCACCCTAAGAAGTGAAGTTGAGGCCGCAGTTGCCATTTATGTCAAGAATTAATAGGAAAGATACTCTCCGATTTTGCAGTGATTTGCTGTTTGAAGCTCGTGTTGTAGAAGCAGAGTTGATGGGAAGTTGATAATAATAATCGCGATACACTGCGCTTCATCGGATGATTTCAAGCTATTTGTGAAAAAATTGCACGATTACTAACGTTTTGAACTTTTAAATAGAATGATATACCGTAATACTAATTGTATATTTTAATTTAAATGTTCAGGTTTAATTTAAATTTTCAGGGCAAATCTATCATGAGACACACTGAAATCCCTTGTCACTTCATATAACTCTCTCTCATACTAATTTCAACAAGAGTGATGGTAATCAGCAATGCTAATATTGACAACGTTTGTATAGACAAATCGAGATTGAAAAGCAATAAAACTACTGAATGGAAAAAGAACTGAGAATAATAAACAAAAACTAATTGTGTTAGCACATTGGAAAGATATACATAACCCACTTGGCGCCAGTGAAAACCGTAATACATTCAGTAACGTAACCTACGATTCCCAAGCTAAGCGTATGAAAACGAGCTTGATAAATCACAATTATAGCTTTTTAAATTGATTTTTGCAATTATGGAGATGAACTGTCACAGCTGCGATACATAGTAGTTCATTTTCCATAGCAGAACTTCTCGACACAGTAGCGTTCGTAATTCTGGTTGAAATTGCGTTGTAAATCACTCGTGTGAAGCGGGATCGATCCGAGCGATTTGAGGGCAGCGATAATGCATGCACGGATCTCTGCAGAAATAGAAAACACTGTCGGAATGACTGCTCTTCGAATAATGTAATCTTTAGTTTACTTGAGTTTCAACCAATAGTACTGTCGAGACACATGACTGGGATGTATGGCGCAAACAACCCGATCGAGATGGTCCCACAGATTCTCGATTGGGTTTAAATACAGAGAGTTTGGCGGCAATGGGAGTAGGGTAAACTCATCTTGGTTCTCTTAGAACCACCCATGTACACTGCGAAGTGTGTGACATGTTGCATTGTCCTGCTGGTAGATGCCATCGTACAGAGGAAAAACGAACTACAGGTAGAGGTGGACATGGTCCCCAAGGACAGATACATGCTTGCATTGATCCATTGTGCCTTCCAGAATGACACCATCATCAAGGTCATGCCATGAAAACATTTTTAGGTTAGTTAGGTTTAAGTAGTTCTAAGTTCTAAATACGCCGAGCGTCCTCTACACAGAAGGATGGAATGTGATAACGACAGTATACGAGTATTAGTTAACTACAGCAAGCATTTTAATACTGACTGTGTAATGCATTTTACTACCGACTATAATGACGCAGTTCAGTTTTTATTTTATTTGACGCTACAGCAATAACGTTGTGATACAACCTGATGTAAATAATTTTATGACAACTGATCATAGGGCGTTCGAATCGGTAGTTAACAAAGATTTGTTTCATCAGCACCTCCTGGCGACTTTGAAATATTACTTTTCCAAATGTCTACGAGCTGAACAAAATGTGCACCTTAACGTCAGTTACTTTTGGAAATCCTTTAATATCTTATACGGAAACAATACGACAGTCTTCTACTATACGAGATGTTATTTCGGGGAACGCTCTATATTCAAGAAATTATTTCGTACTACAATGCCTGTACTGTTTTTACATAGTAGGGGTCGAACTTGACGACAGCAAAATAAGCTGTAAAGGATAAAAATTGTATATTCTGCCAATTGGTGATTGGAAATCACCAGTTAAGTACACTACTAACTCATCTGTGACTGTTGCGGTTGCTAACTGGTTGTGCACATTTTTCAGATTTTATGATTTAATTCTTATTTGCTGTTCACAAAGTTGATGTTCGTTAACTGCTCCAGGACTGCGTATTACTTTATTTTAAGGGTGAATACATTGGAAAATCACAAAAATGTATCATTGAGCATTTATCACATGACGCTCTTCAAACTTTGAGAATCCACTGCGTAAAACAATAGCTTTCAAACTTAAGAAATTTTAAAGGTGGTCACAGCAAACACACAGTGTGTATGATGAACATGTTAGTTAAAAAAATACTCGGAAAGCTGACTTTTAGTACCAAGTAAGTCGCTTTTTGTGAAACCGAACTTTACTTCTTCACGACAATTTTGTTTTTAGTTTGTTTTTTCGCGGAACACAATTTGGATGCACTTGGCACAGAATACACTTGGCTGGCATCCCTGCATACGTACAGCGTTCACTTAAACTCACCACTTGCTAGAGATTTGTTATCGAGCGGGTGTGAGAAGTCAACAGAAATATATCGTGTTTGCAGCTCTGCAAATCGAGCCAACAATCGCTGCCAGATGGCTCCAACATCGTTCCTGCAGCTGTTTGCAACTAGCTACGACGCAGAGTTCTATGTCAGCTTCAGATTTCGCATTCTATTACTCTGCTCGAACCTCTCCGCACGTATTTTAGAACACATGCATTTCCTGATGTACAACAGTCGAGAGTCGATAAGTATTTCTGATTCCTATGTGTTGACAGTTCTGTGTAGGCTTTGATACAGAAGGTAGTTTGAATAGTACAAACCCATTCTCTTTGGTACATACTTCAAAGTAGACAGGCACGGATGAATTTTAGCCGTAGTAGAATCTGAGCAAGAAATTTGAAAACGATCTGAACGTTGGCTGTTATCGCTATCGATCACTTCGCTTGCGGTCAGCAGCGATATGGCTACACAGCACATGTCGACAAAGTCATCGACTTTACTTCGTACGTCCTTACATTTACACATACACTAGGGTTTCATATGCCCCAGAATTAAATAACAAGTAGTTCCCATACCCAATTCTGACCAAAGTTTAGGGGATGTTTCTCTCGGTTGTAAGTGAAATTCTGGAACTAGAAATCCTTTCTCAAACATTCCCAACTGGGACTCATTGTTCCCCTACTAGCTCATCTGGTATTTTTGACTGAAAAGATGCTGATTATACAATGGGTCATAACTCAACTTATGTATCTTTAATGGGAGAGAATGAAACAATAAAAGTAGGGGAGTTAGTGAGTCTTCCTTGCATATGTACTTCACACTACGTATTCATTGTTAGACAATGGGTTGAAGTTCGATTTTGCCTTATTTAAACTGTAGCTTACATCAGTTCAAACAAGCCAATATTAAATGCAGCTACGAATCAACGGCACTTATGGGTAGACATCAGACGTAAATCGTTAAGGTCGACGTTGTAAATCTAACGTGTTCCAGGGGGAACAGAAAATTTTATTTTCAATATTCCATTTAATTATTTACCGAATTTAACAATTTAAATGCTTTCATAATCTGCTCATGAAGAGGTATAATCTTACTTTAAAGATTTAATACATCACGCCTGCCGGTGTGGTCGAGCGGTTCTAGGCGCTACAGTCTGGAACCGCGCGACCGCTACGGTCGCAGGTTGAATCCTGCCTCGGGCACGGATGTGTGTGATGTCCTTAGGTTAATTAGGTTTAAGTAATTCTAAGTTCTAGGGGACTGATGACCTCAGAAGTTAAGTCCCATAGTGCTCAGACCCATTTCAATTAATACAGCACGACCAGTATTAAAGGTAGGAACCGTATATATGTCTTGCGGCAGGGTAAGTCAACTCGCGCAATTAACCAGAGTATATTCATCCAGTGTTTGAGAATGTAAGCACTTAGCGACTTCCAACAAACTTTTTCTTGCTGACACCCCCCATAAATTAGTGAAAGAAAAAGTTTATCATTTACCACATTTTAGCCACACATGTAAACCTCAGCGTCAGGCATGACATTTTAATTGATTACTTCTTTACTATTAATTCTATTAGCAACACAGTTTGCAGACAATTTCCGCATATACCACGTAAAGTACCTGCAAAATTATATCACTGTACGACACGTGGTTCTGGAGATATGACGTTATAAACATTGAGATACGTGAAAAGCTTGCTTTTGCTTAAAATGGAGCGCAAATTACTTACAATATATTCACCCAGCGTTTCATAATAACTTCTGACAAACTTTAAGCGTAATTTTGAACCATTTCTTAAGTTATTCTCGCTTACATACTTCACGTCCAATACACATTACCTCACTCGTAAAGTAATCAGACGTTTGAAGGTGTTTTATACGTTGGAATTCGATGCTTTAAAGAATCGGGGGTTTACTGGTGGCATTCAAAAACTGTGTGTTTGAACATATGAGAGGTATATGTGTCATGCAAGTTATTTAAGAACTATGATGGCAACAGTCAGCTCTCTAGTAGGAGCCCTGAGGAGATACTGCTTCTGCACCTTGACGCAACCACTGGCTAATGTAAGAAGCATTATGGACTATTGACAGTTTAGCGCTGACTGATAATCTTTACGGTCAAATTTAATGACCTCTTAGACGCTCTACGCCAACAATGCTGCAAATACAAATAAACTCTCACTACTCTGACAACGTATAACTTACACCATATAACTTACCGCTAACACTATTTCACCAAGCACTACCACTGTGAAAATACGTCTACAGACTATGGCTATGCGAACGTGTAATTGACTGGACTACTGTTTCTTTAGTTCGGTTGTTGTTGTGGTTGTTGGATGTTTAAGGGGGTCTTTAGTTCGTTTCCATCTGTGTTTGGGAAGTAAAAAAAAGTTTTTTGTTTTCATTTCTTTCCCATTAGTGCCCCACTTTGTCTCTCTTTTGTTTGCCAGTTCTCCTTGTGGACCCACAAACCGTGTCGGATTTGTTGTTGCAGGAGGTACAGCCAGAGTGCGCATTTGGCTCTGAACACTATGGGACTTAACTGCTGAGGTCATGAGTCCCCTAGAACTTAGAACTACTTAAACCTAACTAACCTAAGCACACCACACGCATCCATGTCCGAGGCAGGATTCGAACCTGCGACCGTAGGGGCCGCGCGGTTCCAGAGTGCGCATTTACGTGACATGAATATTACCGGCCGGACCGCAAGCATATCCATATGGGCAGGTCATCACGTGAAACGTACCCTCTGTTATACGTAGCTTAAAATATCTGTAATCACTTGCGACTCTTAGTTTGCATCCTACTTTATTCTCAGAAAGCTAACTGTGAAATCTGGAAATTGACAGACACAAAAACACAAAAGCTTTTCACGAGCAGAGACATGAAAGCGTAGTGAAGCAGTGATCCACTAAATAAGAATATTTTTTTTAATTTCCGCCAATGATCACAAACGTTTTTGTCCTTGGATTGCCGGTTTCGGTCAGCAATGGCCATCTTCATATTTGCAGAAAAATGTGGGAGACGAAATACCACAAGAGCATTTCAGAATCACTTGTTACCTCTTAACCATTCCGTTTTAACACTTTTAAATTCAAGTTTATTCGCGTTTTTAATTATTGCTTTTTGTCATCGTAATAACTTAACACATTTCACAACATCGCTGTAGACTTTACCTTTTGTACTCTTCCTTTTTTGCATTGTGTACAAGTTTATAATGGGCGATTACGTCTAGACTTACAGTAGCGACATTAAACGAACTTACAGCACAAACGTATTTTGTCGCTACTGTACTGTAGTTTGTTGTGAACAGTAGCGCCATGACTCCATCTGCACTGTGGCCTTCTTTACACTATGTTTTAAATACACTCCTGGAAATTGAAATAAGAACACCGTGAATTCATTGTCCCAGGAAGGGGAAACTTTATTGACACATTCCTGGGGTCAGATACATCATATGATCACACTGACAGAACCACAGGCACATAGACACAGGCAACAGAGCATGCACAATGTCGGCACTAGTACAGTGTATATCCACCTTTCGCAGCAATGCAGGCTGCTATTCTCCCATGGAGACGATCGTAGAGATGCTGGATGTAGTCCTGTGGAACGGCTTGCCATGCCATTTCCACCTGGCGTCTCAGTTGGACCAGCGTTCGTGCTGGACGTGCAGACCGCGTGAGACGACGCTTCATCCAGTCCCAAACATGCTCAATGGGGGACAGATCCGGAGATCTTGCTGGCCAGGGTAGTTGACTTACACCTTCTAGAGCACGTTGGGTGGCACGGGATACATGCGGACGTGCATTGTCCTGTTGGAACAGCAAGTTCCCTTGCCGGTCTAGGAATGGTAGAACGATGGGTTCGATGACGGTTTGGATGTACCGTGCACTATTCAGTGTCCCCTCGACGATCACCAGTGGTGTACGGCCAGTGTAGGAGATCGCTCCCCACACCATGATGCCGGGTGTTGGCCCTGTGTGCCTCAGTCGTATGCAGTCCTGATTGTGGCGCTCACCTGCACGGCGCCAAACACGCATACGACCATCATTGGCACCAAGGCAGAAGCGACTCTCATCGCTGAAGACGACACGTCTCCATTCGTCCCTCCATTCACGCCTGTCGCGACACCACTGGAGGCGGGCTGCACGATGTTGGGGCGTGAGCGGAAGACGGCCTAACGGTGTGCGGGACCGTAGCCCAGCTTCATGGAGACGGTTGCGAATGGTCCGCGCCGATACCCCAGGAGCAACAGTGTCCCTAATTTGCTGGGAAGTGGCGGTGCGGTCCCCTACGGCACTGCGTAGGATCCTACGGTCTTGGCGTGCATCCGTGCGTCGCTGCGGTCCGGTCCCAGGTCGACGGGCACGTGCACCTTCCGCCGACCACTGGCGACAACATCGATGTACTGTGGAGACCTCACGCCCCACGTGTTGAGCAATTCGGCGGTACGTCCACCCGGCCTCCCGCATGCCCACTATACGCCCTCGCTCAAAGTCCGTCAACTGCACATACGGTTCACGTCCACGCTGTCGCGGCATGCTACCAGTGTTAAAGACTGCGATGGAGCTCCGTATGCCACGGCAAACTGGCTGACACTGACGGCGGCGGTGCACAAATGCTGCGTAGCTAGCGCCATTCGACGGCCAACACCGCGGTTCCTGGTGTGTCCGCTGTGCCGTGCGTGTGATCATTGCTTGTACAGCCCTCTCGCAGTGTCCGGAGCAAGTATGGTGGGTCTGACACACCGGTGTCAATGTGTTCTTTTTTCCATTTCCAGGAGTGTATTTTGGGGGAGGAGGTCACAAAAATGTCAACAGTTACAGGGGAGTATTACGTTGGCTCCGTGGACTTTCTGACCGTGGCGTTTCCAATCATTTTGTATTTCCAGCAGGTACAGTGACTCTTCTAACTAGTTTTGCACCGTAGCGTTTCTGAAAAGACCTTTCCCCCTGGAGTGGCTACCTTTGACGCGGCAGCCGAGGGAAGTATCGTCATTAGGTTCCTGCCAATTCAAATCCTCGTAAATTGCAACAAATTTGGAAATGAACAATGAAATATTTGTGAAAAGCAAGAATATAAATGTTATCGCTGCTTGTTTCACACGCAGCAATTTAAGATGTACCCGTAGGGTTCTGCCTAACCATACCCTTGGAAATGGCGACATATTTGGAAAAAAACAGCCTAATATTTGCATTTGTAAGTTTCACTAGCAGCAATTTAATCTTTCGTTTTTTAATCAGACTAAAAATTTTAAAAAAATGAAAAAAATTTAAACATGTCTGCTTACTGTAACCATAGCCAGTCCTAAGCCTGCATAAAATATGAATAAGTTGTATTAAAAACAGTCGAAAAAGCCATGGCTAACATCAACCAGTTTTGCACCGTGGTATTTTCTACTAGGGCCTCCGCCACTGTAGCGGCTTTATTTGGCGGTCGGAAAAGTGACGGCTAAAATGTTTGTGGTCGGAAACACCACGTTAACGTTACGAGTCACCAAGTCCATAGTGGGAAAGTCCACGACAGCGTCACAACGAAATAGTATTAAAATTTCTCTTGAACAGGGTTTGAAGAAATTTTACACAACTACTGCGAGAGTGAAATAGTGGTTTTTGGAAGAGAAGATCTTTCACATAACAGAATGTTAACCAACAAACCTATAATATTTATTGGTTTCAAGACAGCATGTGATGTTGTAGACAGAGATGCAACAGACAAATTCATTGTAGAACATGATGTTAAAGCAGAATAACCAAACATAATTCGTGAAACTCTAACAAATGCGGTATCGAAACCGAAGTTCTAGGAAATATACCTCATTCATAAAAACTGGTGTTAGACACGGGAGCGGCTTATCTTTACCGTTTAATTGTGTTTAAAAAATTGTAAGGAATATGGAGCTAAATAACCACAAAACTGAACCAGTGTATCTGGGAAGAAACTTAAGTGGAATGATAAGCTGCCTGGCTTTTGCAGACGATTTTGCTGTATTTTCAGAATGTATGACAGCAGCAGTTACTCAAATAAATTTTCTGAAAAAAAAAACAGCGAACAGAACTGGTCTCAGAATATCTGTTGAAAAAACAAAATGCATGGCAAATATTTTTAAAAAACGCACCAAAAAACATAGATACACTAACAGGTAAAATAGAGCGAGTTAGACAATATAAAAATCTTGAAAAAATCATACAGCACAATAGACTAGGAAAATATGAAATAGCCGTAAAAGTTAATACGACTTAAAGATCATACGGTTTGACAAAAATATCTAAAACAAGAAACGCATATCTAGAAAATAAGAACTAATGTATATCACAGTTTTAAGATCAGAGGAGTACGAGAAGATCTGCTAATACATAAAGAAAATACCAGAAGTAATGGCAAGCCATCTACTTTGGTCACCTCTTCAGAATGAAAGAGAACAGGCTAACGAAATAAGTACGCGTATTCCTGTATTTTTAGAAAAAGAAATCGACAGTGGTGTGGATTACAGAAATAAGAAAAGAATTACAAAGAAACAACATTAAAGAAGAATTAACAGAAAATAACCATTTTAAGAATAAAGCAATAAATTTAGGAGATTTTCAAGATATAAGAAAATATAAGAAATAAGAAATCGAGAACAACATAGACAAAAGAAAGGGAAAGTAGCATGGGTAAAAGATTAAGGAGTACTGACAAAATAGAAAACGACGAAGAAAGAAGAGGAATTGAGATTGTTACGTGAGCCTAGCTGGTCAGTGTGAAAAGAGGGTTTTTGCTCATAATTGTAAATATCTCGATTTATGTATTCTATCCTACGAAGTAAAAATTACAGTAGACAGGATTAAGCAATACTTTAAAAGATACGAAAAGGAAAGAGACAAAGAGTATTATTGTTAGAAGATATTTCTTTTGTTTAGTAATCTTTGTTTACTGTGTCCACTACTATGAAAAACTTTGACTTGTTCCATGTTACAACTGTGGCTTAATAATAACTTAGTAAATAACACGAAAAAGTCATGTTTCCAGCGCCGAAAGCTAACAATTAGAAGTGATTCGCTCCATACTTGATACACATCATTTCGTGTAACATTTTGTAAGCCCTGCTTTGCTTCAGCCATTTATAATTTCGAAAGATTCCGTCGTTGCCAACATTCGAGTCATATTAACAAATTTTTCTTAACAAATGAACCTACATTTCAAGATAAATACGGAAACGATTGCACTACACAATAGAAAGAGATTTCCAACGAAAATTTTGAACCAATTTTGAAAAGCGGGGGAAACGTAACTGTTGAGTTACTTAATTATTTCCGCTTTGTATCTGAAAAACTGATTCTTGCATTTGTAGACTTAGAGAAAGCTTTTGATAAGGATAGTCGTGGGATACTCTTAGCAGTGCCAGTTGTGTTGACAGATCGAGCGGCGCGATCTGTTGTCCGATGAATTTGTAGCAGTTCTGAAGCGAATGCCGTGAAGTGTTTCCTTCAGTTTAGAAATCGAGTTGAACTCACGAGAGCTTAAGTCAGGGGAGTGCAGCAGGTGTTATAGCACTTAGCAACCCCATCAGTCAAACAAATCAGTAACAGCTTGCACTGTACGTGCTTGAGCATTATCCTGCAAAATGATGGTCAGGTCCTGCAGAAAGTGTCATCACTTCTGTCTCTACGCTGTTCATTTTTGGAACACAACCTACGACTTCCACATCCCTGGCAACGGGTAATACTCTATGCTGGTGACTACTTTGAAGGTCAGTAAAACTTTGAAACACGTATCTATTTTGTATGAGCTGTAAATACAATTAGATTAGTAAATGAGACCCTTAAAGTAGTAGATGAGTTTAGCTATTTGGGGGACAAAATAACTAATGATGGCCGAAGTAGAGAGGATATAAAATGTAGACTGGCTATGCCAAGGAAAGCGATTCTGAAGAAGAGAAATTTTTTAACATCGAATATAGATTTAAGTGTCAAGTAGTCTTTTATGAAAGTATTTTTTTAGAGTGTAGCCATGTATGAAAGTGAAACATGGACGATAAATACTTTAGACAAAAAGAGAATAGAAGCTTTCGAACTGTCGTGCTACAGAAGGGTGCTGCAGATCAGATGGGTGGATCAAGTAGCTAATGAGGAAGTAGTGAATAGAATTGGTGAGAAGAGGAATTTGTGGCACAACTTGACTAGAAGAAGGTATCGGGTGGTAGCACACGTTTTGAGGCATCAAGGGATCATCAATTTAGTACTGGAGGGAAGCGTGGAAGGTAAAAATCGTTGAGGAAAACTGAGTGATAAACACAACAAGAAGATTGAGAATGATGTAGGTTGCAGTAGTTACTCGGAGATGAAGAAGCTTGCGCAGGGTAGAGTAGCATGGAAAGCTGCATGAAAGCAGTCCCTGGACTGAGGACCACAACAACAACATCTGAAAATCTAATCTTAGTGGTGAGTGAACAAAACATCGCTGCCTAGTGCTCACTTGACAATGAGCGACTGGAGACCATCGAATCTGTCGCCTGCCTAGGAAGTAAAATTATATCTTGTGGGACATCAGAGAAGGATATTATACGCCGAATCCACCGGGTAAATGCTGCTTTTAAGAAGAGAAGAAATCTATCCACATCCAGCTGCATAGACGATGTCGGGAAAGATCTCATAAAGGCGTTACTTTGGAATAGGCTGCTGTACTGAGGTGAATATGGACACTCCGAAGAAAAAAAATGTAATTACAATAAATAAATTAGCTTCAGACTGCAGTTATGGTATTACAAGTTTCATTGCAGTATCGATTTCTAGAGTTCGCGTCTCATCCTCAGATGCACGTTTGTAAATATCTAATAGACGGTTATATGTTAATATCCCAACTTACACTGGTTGCCAACTGACATACCGGTAACCGCACGCTACGTACGCAACATCATGCAAGCGACACTACGCACTACACTTTGATAGGTAATGAAGATTAAACATAGTGTGGAGCTGCCGCAGAATCGTAAAGATTTTTTGGGTAGACAAGGTATCAAATTAAGAGGTGCTCCACAGAGTGGAGGAAGAGAAGCCGTATCTCTTCAAGCTTATCCAACACAGAAAGGACTCATGGGTCGGCCAGCTGCCGAGACGTGATAGTATCATTACAAGTATTATTGAAGGGACAGTAGAAGGGAAGGCTGAATACATCAACTAGATAATGGAGGATACCCGCTGCACCACCTATGCCACTCTCAGGAGGAAGGCCGAAGACAGAAAAATATGGAGAGTTGGTGCTACCGACCTGACAGTTAAAGAACTAAGAAGAATGTGTGCTACAGCTCAGCAGCAATTAATTATTTTATCTTTTCTCAATTACTCTCACCCTGGTCTTGCGCTCCCATTTTGCTTGCATTCATTCCTGTAACTCTCTGTACTCCAGTGAAATAAGATGATGGTATGACGTTACTGACCGGAAGACCCCATCTGGGGTTGTTCGGCCACCTAGTGGAAGTCTTTTTACTTTTTTCGGCAGTTTGAGCGTCGATTATGAGGAAGTAATGATGACAACACAACACCCACTCCCCGAGCGGATAAAATCTCCTACCCGGCCAGAAATCGAACCCGACCCCGCATGGCAGTCAGCATGGAATCCAACTACTGAAGTGGAAGATTTTTTTCCTGTATTATCCACTAACATTTCGTCCCACCATCGTTCATTACTGTCATTAATATAAAACCATTTCCTGCTACAAATGATTCTCAGATTATTAAAAATATTGATTTTTCTATTAACTTTCGATGCATAATGGTAGACTAGGTATGTAATTGTAGAACAGCGTTTTAAAGTGTTCTGTAAGTGAAGTAATTTGATATTAAATAGAATGCACTGTCTGAAGCCGCTGTTTCTTCTACGATGACTACAAATGCAATCCGCATTTTCTGCAAAGCAGAGAGAAACACCGCAACTGCTTCACCCATTTATAAAAACTCCTCCCCCCTCCCCCCCCCCCCCTTCCCGCCCGACCCCACCACCGACACAAGACAGCAGGACAATATTTCAGACTCTTCGTTCACAGCTAAATAAAGAACTGACAGAGCGAGACACTGCGAAAATTAATAACAACTAAACGGCTATTTTTACGGCTAAGTGTTCGTTTATAGTGCGGCGAGCCACAGACGGCGCGCCTAAGCTAACGACTTGTCTGTCGGGCCTCTCCACTTTCTTTACGTCGTCATTCTCTCTCCGCGACAGGAAAACAAACATTACTGCGTCTACTGCAGTCAAACGCTATGAAGCTTTGTTTATGACACTACGCTGGGGTACTATTCCGTAGTTCATCAGTTATAACAAAGCTGCAACGATGAGAGGAGTGGCTAGAGTACGCAATATGATAATCTCTCACCCTTTTTGCGTTTATGTCTCTATATGATACCTGGCTTATCTCACTAGGGGTAAGATAGATACTGCCTACAGGAAAATTAAAGAGACCTTTGGAGAAAAGAGAACCACTTGTATGAATATCAAGAGCTCAGATGGAAACCCAGTTCTAAGCAAAGAAGGGAAAGCACAAAGGTGCAAGGAGTATATAGAGGGTCTATACAAGGGCGATGTACTTGAGGACAATATTATGGAAATGGAAGAGGATGTAGATGAAGATGAAATGGGAGATACGATACTGCGTGAAGAGTTTGACAGAGCACTGAAAGACCTGAGTCGAAACAAGGCCCCGGGAGTAGACAACATTCCATTGGAACTACTGACGGCCTTGGGAGAGCCAGTCCCGACAAAACTCTACCATCTGGTGAGCAAGATGTATGAGACAGGCGAAATACCCTCAGACTCCAAGAAGAATATAATAATTCTAATCCCAAAGAAAGCAGGTGTTGACAGATGTGAAAATTACCGAACTATCAGTTTAATAAGACACAGCTGCAAAATACTAACATGAACTCTTTATAGACGAATGGAAAAACTGATAGAAGCCGACCTCGGGGAAGATCAGTGTGGATTCCGTAGAAATATTGGAACACGTGAGGCAATACTGACCTTACGACTTATCTTAGAAGAAAGATTAAGGAAAGGCAAACCTACGTTTCTAGCATTTGTAGACTTGGAGAAAGCTTTTGACAATGTTGACTGGAATACTCTCTTTCAAATTCTAAAGGTAGCAGGGGTAAAATACAGGGAGCGAAAGTCTATTTACAATTATATAGGCAGTTTGTAAGACCATAGCTCTAATGTTGTACTGATTTATTTCGCCTTTGTTTCATTTAACGTTACATCGCTGCCTTTGTTTCATTTAATGTTACATCGCTGAGCTTCTGTAAATGTGTGTGATTGAGTCGATAACATAAAACTGTATATTTCTTTCTTTGCACAAACTTTGATGTCATGGTTTGGTTCTATGCAGTCGTTTAAATGCTTTGTCCCATTTGGAGGGAACAAAACTTACTGTATATAATTGTAATTTTGTGTGAATAATTTTTTGTAGAAATGTCTATATGTGCAAATGTTCTGTTTGTTTAAAATGATTGTTTACTGTTATGTAAACTGCTGATCCTCACTTAGGGTTCCTAGTTAGTTTGTATGTAAAAGGTGTAGTGGTTCCCCTCGGGAACGGAACTGTGTAGCGCGCGAAAATTGTGTTTGGCCTAGGTGGAAAAGGTGGAACTGATAGTCAGTCGGGGACGAGCTACGAGTCGGGGACGAGCCACCAGTCCGTGCACTGCCATGTAAAAGATGCATATTGTGCTGATTTCGAGAGAGGCTTTTCGTGCTTCTTTCCAATGCCTCGGATGGATGGGTAAACAGCTGGAACTATTCTGGAATTTGTATCTGTCGTCGCCACCAAGAAATGACAGAGTCCAGCAATTCTGTCTGCAATTCCACCTACCAACATGCAGTTGCCACCACACTGCGCAATCATTGCAACGTAATACTATAATGATGTACAGTGAAGGATCAGCTTAATGGATGTGCTAATGTGCTGAAATATAAGGTAATTTATATCTGAATTTATGTACCAACCTTGACTTTTCTCCTCATCATAACACCTCTCTGGGTCCTCTCCGTTTGAACTAAAGTGATTACCGAGTGTCCTTACTGAAAGTACATTAAAACCCAGTTTTCTAATTAATGCCTCCTGAACACAGTAAAGAGAAAGTTAAAGTTAATGTGGCAAGAGAGTGAGTTAAAGTTAATGATGCTTGCTGAAAATAATTTTCCTAGTAAAACTGCTTATTATTGTGTTGTTGCCAACTTCAAATTAAAAGTTCTTAAGACTGAGGCTTATAAAGTTTTGCTTAGTAAATGATCACATTACTGCCTGTTGTAAATCGCAGAAAGTGAGTCAGTATCTTACATAAATGTTAACTTTATGTCTCACGGTAGTAAAAGTGGAAAATTGCATAGTAGGAAATTATATGTTCATGATTACTAAGTGTTTGTCTCTCTTGTGTATTAGAAGTGCATATTAATACTAATGTTATAAAGACCATTCACTTTGTGTAAGCCCTGAAAGTAATAGTGTGTTTCGGTAGCTGTTATAATTTTGCAAATTGTTTCTGCTGCTCTGTTAGTTCCAATCTTACCGTAAACATATGTATGTGTAATAGTTCACTGCACTCGCGTGTGACAAATTATAGGTTGTGTGGATCCGTTATAGCTACTGATAACTATTTTCTTAAAAGAGAATGTTAACCATTCTCTTGCCTAGTTAGGCTGGCGACCGTTTTCTTTCTCAGTTGAACAGTACAGATAGACAAAATTTTGTTCGTACTGTTCAAATATTTACGTAATTCTGACTTTCATTTTCGATAAGCCATTCCCGTTAGGTACAGCACGGTCAACCTAACAAAATTCCCCTCAGAGGGTAACACTGCTCTGTTGCTATATACCATAATTGCTTGAACAAAATAGTTTTATTTCATAACCTGTTTCCAATTTTAAGGTTATGGTACAGTAGTAGCAGACAGGAGTGTTATACGTGGCTTTTCCGTGACAGGACTACTTGTTCTGTTGGGGCATAGTACGTAAACCAAATTTGGTATTTCATAATACAAGCTACGTAAATGCTGTTGCAGTGTTATAAGTTATAAGAGTCGAGGGGCATGAAAGAGAAGCAGTGGTTGCGAAGGGAGTGAGACAGGGTTGTAGCCTCTCCCCGATGTTATTCAATCTGTATATTGAGCAAGCAGTAAAAGAAACAAAAGAAAAATTTGGAGTAGGTATTAAAATCCATGGAGAAGAAATAAAAACTTTGAGGTTCGCCGATGACATTGTAATTCTGTCAGAGACAGCAAAGGACTTGGAAGAGCAGTTGAACGGAATGGACAGTGTCTTGAAAGGAGGATATAAGATGAACATCAACAAAATCAAAACGAGGGTAATGGAATGTAGTCGAATTAAGTCGGGCGATGCTGAGGGAATTAGATTAGGCAATGAGACACTTAAAGAAGTAAAGGAGTTTTGCTATTTGGGGAGCAAAATAAGTGATGATGGTCGAAGTAGAGAGGTTATAAAATGTAGACTGGCAATGGCAAGGAAAGCGTTTCTGAAGAAGAGAAATTTGTTAACATAGAGTGTCAGGAAGTCGTTTCTGAAAGTATTGGTATGGAGTGTAGCCATGTATGGAAGTGAAACATGGACGATAAATAGTTTGGACAAGAAGAGAATAGAAGCTTTCGAAATGTGGTGCTACAGAAGAATGCTGAAGATTAGATGGGTATATCACATAACTAATGACGAAGTATTGAATAGAATTGGGGAGAAGAGGAGTTTGTGGCACAACTTGACAGAAAGAAGGGACCGGTTGGTAGGACATGTTCTGAGGCATCAAGGGATCACGAATTTAGCATTGGAGGGCAGTGTGGAGGGTAAAAATCGTAGAGGGAGACCAAGAGGTGAATACACTAAGCAGATTCAGAAGGATGTAGGTTTCAGTAAGTACTGGGAGATGAAGAAGCTTGCACAGGATAGGGTAGCATGGAGAGCTGCATCAAACCAGTCTCAGGACTGAAGACCACAACAACAACATGATACCTGCAATATCCGAGAACTGATCAGTCGGACGCAAAGCTGTATAAGAGGAAAGTTGTAGAGCATCGAAGTGGGTTTTCGAAAAGTCTAAGAAAGTAACGAAAAACGTCACTGATGATTAAATATCGGCATTTATCGATTTGATAGAAATCATATGCATCAAGATAATAGTTATAATAGTTTTGGAAACAATAAAACAAACCGAATAACACAAAGTAAACGACAATATATTTGTTTACATGGGTACTGGTTTTGGTTACTATAAATTTTGTCGACATGGACGTCCACATTGCTGAACACAAACTGGATAAAAGAACTGTTTCGAGATTTGCTGCTTATTTTCGCATACTGGATACTTCAAACCGTCTTACACCACTATAGAATTGATTCAAAAGCTGATAGCGCATTACAAGATCCCTCCGCCCATAGTTTTTGGTACCATTTTCTAAAGATCTGGCTCTATGTTAGAAACAGAGAATCTTGATTTTGCAGCTCAGATAACGGAACGTGAAAAGCAATTGATTGTCGTCTGTAGCTTTGAACAGTCTCCTTTCTTTTGTGGGTTAAAGCTTTTAGTAAGAAGCATTTCAGAGACTCTGGATATCACTTTGAACTTTGTACTAAACACATCTTACAGGGGCTATATCTCCACTTCGTTAACTCGTGATCTAATGTCCTCCAGTACCACAGCAACAGTTTCAACAATTCAGATACGATCCTAGTGTTGATCTTTGCATCTGGCCTCGTACTATACGTCAAATACAATGGAGTAGCTTGTCAACGAAGGAAAATTGGGGGAATAAATTTGTGTGGTCGCAAATTTTTGTACAGTGGGCGGACGGAGTGGCATGAACATCCCGACCGGTGTTTTGTCAGTGTGGCGGTGGGGTAGGGTTGCCACTTTCTTCACAAAAAAGAAGATTTTTCATGGACATATTCTTAATGACTCATGGATCCATCCATTTATTATATGCCATTTTTGATCACAAATCACTTACATTTACGTCTTAAAACAATGCCGACAGTTCGTTCTGTACGTCTGCTAACGGTTCAAAGCATCTTATACGAAATGGGAACATCTTTTTGTTGCGTTTGTTTGGAAGCATCTGTTGCTGCTGATAAAAATTTACTACTTTCAGGAGATCTTAGAATTTTGACAAAATCACTGGCACTTGTAGGTGCTAATACGCTTTTCTCTAACATTTGTGCCTTCGTGTTGCCACAGGAAAGTGTTACAGCTGTTTCTGAATCTGTGAATGTACATGACGTCAATTTATTGCTGCAGTCCAAACTTGCACAGCTCAGGTTATGTTTGACTGTGTGGTACAAAAGCCCTAACACACAAGCTGTGACACTACTGGCTTCAGGTCTCTTAGTGTTCACAAAATATTTAGACACTTTCGTGGTTTGACTACTTGCTTTCCTCTTTAACTGACGTCGTTTGTGCTGGGCATGTTGCTTGAGATCAAACTGTCCATCAGGTGAAAAGATGAATTCATTCCTGAACAATACACAAAAAGCATGTTTATCAGAAGCTGAACCAGATCCAACCCACGTGAAAGTATCTTCCCATTTCTTTAAGTACATGTTTTGTACTGCTGTTGCTTAGCGTTTCCTCTTCGTTGATAAAACGATTACGATTCTCGGACAAAAGTAAATTAAGGGAACTAGGGTATATACTGTATAGATCCAAAAAACTATCACTGCAATGAACTTTACGAAGATGTGTATAACATCAGAATCAGAAATTAAGTATATCGGAAACATTATCGATTGTACGATCGAGACATCTACAGAAGTACCAAGCTAAACATAGAATACCCTAAAATTTATATCCGAACTGTGATACTAATAAATATACTCAAATTAATGTGTATATTTGTTACATGTATGTTAAGGGATAGAATTGTCGGGTTTTCCTTTAGGCCAGCGCCGAATATTAAAAAATGGAAGAAAGTACTGTAGGGGAAAATAAAAAACGTAAGGCCAAATTAACGGTAAAAAAAGCTTAAGAATAAGGGAAAAACGTACAACTTAGCAACCATAGGGTGGGGGAGTTTAAAGGTCACGTTTTTATGTTTTTCTTAAATAACTCGAAGACAACTGCTTTTAGTAAAAATGTTTCCCTGTAACTACATTAAATTTCCCGCAAAAGATATCGCCCCTTCATTTATTTATAGGACTAACAGTTTCCCCGTTGCAGGGGCGGAAAAATCGTAGATTATTGAAGATAGTATTTTAATGGTATAAAATTAGTGCTTATTGTTAAATAAAATAGGTTAAAGAGAGATATTAGATACGTGTACAGCATCTAGCTGCAGTAGAGCCGTTTTAAGGGACAAACTGTTTTCTGGGGGTGTAACAGGGTGGAGGGAAGCAGGGGTGGAGGGTAGAAACGAGAGGGAAGGTAGAGCGCCGAATTGTGGTCACACACTTCCCTCCTTCGTAGGTGTCCAGACTGAAGAGCGAGCAAATTATTTCCTACCTACCCCACTACCTCACAAGAAGCTACTACAGTATGTTTCACTAAGACCCGACACTTCTGCAGGGCGCCTTATGAGCTACTGGCGACGAGTGCGCAGACACGCCCAGGGGATGTTTATTTCCCACAATGTAGGCCTATGTTAACAATACCCAGCACAGATATGAGTTACTAATAACATTTATGCAAGAAATGTATATCGACCATTTTTGGCCTTCGTTGACCGGGCTACACCGGGGCGCCAGTTTCAGCGCGCCAACTCCTTTCTAGCCTATGGCGAGTTTCAGTGATAGCGGAAATAATGTGATGAGAAGAATGGATTTATTTATACAAACGAAATAGCAAAATAAAAATACCCTCCGCGAGTAACATTCAGTATCATCTGCTCCGAGAAAAGGATAGTAGATATTTCACGATACGACTTTCAAAAAATAGTTTGAAAGAATTCATAAATTACACTTGCAAGACCTGACAGTGTCAGGTTATGAAGATACGATATCCGTAATAGTTCACTAAAAATTTATTCGCCCTGATCACAATATAAAGTAGCATTTAGAGAAGCAGTTTCTGGATAAACTCTTGGAAGAGACTGCTGTGTTGATCAAGAAGTGATCAGGTTGGCTATACCGCTGCAATAAGAAGTGTGTCAATTTAATGATTCAAAAAGATCGAACAGAAAATAATATTTAAAATACAGGTTGTATCATCGATCCATCCGTTGAAGTAGCCATTAATGTCAGTTTGGCATCTCTTCATCCAAATGTAAAATCTAATACATTAATTAGTTTAAAAACAAGCATAATACCTCTCGCTCCTTATCACAGGTAAATTTACAGCACGGCAGACCAGTATGTACACCAGAAACAGCAGATTTTTAGATCGATGTGTTACTTTATTAAATATATGACTACTCGTTAAGTTCCATGAGCGGAAGAGTCATAGATTTTAATCATCTTTCGGATGTTGTAGCTCGAAACTAAACAAATGAACAATGTAGCTACACGTGAAATAGTCGCAGAAAACTTGTGCTTTGCTGTGAAATTATATCAAATGCTTGTGATACAGCAAGAAATGACAACAGCAAAACAAATAAGTTCTAACACGTCACAGACAAGAGAAGAAAAACCAAAACATTACATAAAACTTTTAGTAACACGATAGCTAATGGGATATATAGCGATTTTCGCCCTGAAGTGAACGTAAAACAGAAAAATAGAAACAATTTCGTTGTTTGCAGATGACAAGCAGTAGAATGTGCAGCAGATAATTTATAAAGCTAGCAGCATACACAACTACTTGCGTCACGTGAGGTATGTGAACCAACGTATTATTTTCAAATTTAGTATCTTTAAGCGTAGGGTAAGTGAACAACATTCGTATCAACTCAGCGACGTACATATTACCTGGTATACCACACATAAACGAATGTAAAATATTTGGCATCTAATAATCATTCCTTTACAAACGCAAATACTTTTGGGCCAAAAATGAGGACGTTAAATTGTAAAAATATTTTTTTCAGAAGGGAAATAAAAACAGATATCACTGAGAATAGCGCGTAAATGCTGAAGCACGTTTTGGTAATAACAAAACCATAAAACGGTGTCTTGCAAAAGGCGGAATTACTCTCCAGTTTTGGCTAACGAAGTAAGAGGTAAAAAGGGTACTGAGTGCAGTTGATTTCGTTCACTTATTTCTACTATGAAAATACAGTAAGGATGAAATATAAATATTTTTCAGTTTTTGAGTAGACATACGAAGCAAATTTAATACTGCGTGTCGTTTTGTTCAGATGAAGGGAGGAAAATAACATGAGGCCTAACCAACCGTGAAGCTTTGACAGAAAGCGACAGAAATCAAACAGGTCAGTACCACTACAAGCTCTTTTATTTGTTGTAGTTTTTGGCTATTTAGCCAATTACATTGTTATTTAATATATGTAATCAAATATGGATATATGTTAATAGTGAATTTTCGATACATCTCACTATTTCTTGATTACATCTTACCACTCCAAATGACACAAGCATATTCTGCTGAGGACGTTAATCATTGATCACACAAGTGAGGGGACTATTGACCCTGCAATTTGGTCTCTTTATACCCCAAACCATCCAACCAACCAACGCAAGTGAGGTCTATGGCGTTCATCATTGGAATAAATAACTAATAGGGTAATTCGATATGCTGTTCGAGTTTGGAACGCATGCTAAGACGTGCACTACGTAGTAGCACGAAGCGCCGGCAGATGGAACCGTTGTCCGGTGCACGTTAGAGAAAGAGCCTATATAGGGTCTCTTGTGCACATTAAAGCTCTGTACAGTGGTGTGTTAGGCTCTCTAAATAGGCGTTTCCTTTCCTTAAAATAAGGAGCCAGAGAAAATACACACGCACTCACGAAATTTTTACATCATAACGTCTAACATCGAAGACAACTGTTTTGCTTCTTTCGCTACTTTTATGAAGCATTGCTTTCTTTTTTTGTAGCCAGAAAGCAATCGCCGACAGCTAACATAGTAGTCGAACATGAGGTATATTTTAGTTAAATGTTCTCCATCATTGATTAATATTCTTCTGCGTTTCTCTTAAGAATGAAATGATTATCATTGTGTTGAACAGCTGTTTTCCAAAACGTATATCAGGCAATAAAAGATTTGTGTTTAATTGCAACATAAATACTTAACTTGAGGACTGATATTTTACTATTTACTACAGCGTACTGCAGCTGAAACTCTGAACTGTTTCTGAAGCACTAGCATATCTCTATACAGATTAACATTCGATACAGTCATTTGTGCCGTGGTGTTCTCTTCTGGAAAGGCTGCCTATCACATCTTGGAAAACGTGCTTCCATACTTAAATGTTGCTTGCCTTCGCATTTGAGCTATAATAAGTAATTCTGCGTTCTTTTTCATTAATTTTCTCCATCATTAGGTGTGCAACACCTTTTCCTTGCCATAAAAGGAGTTGCAAATCAGATCTAGTCAAAGTTTCTTTTCGCAAGAACAGTTCATCACTTTAGCTTAACAGACAATTTCATTAACAGGTAGCTTGCTCAAATTAACGTCGATAGCCAATATTAATTACAGGCACAACTGCAAACTGGACGCGACTGCTACGGTCGCAGGTTCGAATCCTGCCTCGGGCATGGATGTGTGTGATGTCCTTAGGTTAGTTAGGTTTAAGTAGTTCTAAGTTCTAGGAGTATGATGACCACATATGTTAAGTCCCATAGTACTCAGAGCCATTTGAACCATTTTTGCAAACTGGAAGTTGGCAGTCTTCCGTTATCTCCAAAAGCTCCTACACGGGAATCACTTTAAACGCTACCTCGGTAAGTCGTTTTCAACGTTCGATTCAGTGTGATGCAGTTTGATCATAACACACTGTTCCGGAATTCCATGCTAATATGCGTCATCTGCCTTTGTGGCTTTACGCATTTTTCTTTCAGATGAGACTTAGCGGTTAAGACACTGGTGTTGTATTTGGAAGGACCGGGACCCAAATCCCCATCAGACCATCTAGATGTAGGTATTCCGTGCTTGCAAAACTCACTTAAGGCATATATCGGTACGGAAACTTTGAAAATGCCAAGTCTGACTTTTTACCGTATCCTTGTCCAATGAGAGCTTAACCTCCGTCGCTGTTTGCCTCATTATCGACGGGATGTTAGTTACGTGTTCCATAGACCATTTGAAATATTTTTGCGTCCAAATGATGTGGAACGAAGTATATATATTTATAATAAACTGTTAACTTACTTTTTTCCACCTGTCTCGCTTTCATTTGAATGCATATAGGTAATCGTTTCTCCCTCACTCTATACTCCATGCACGAATAGAATAGGAGAGTTAGTCTAGCAGGATCATGTATCTGTTACTTCTAGACTACCTCTCCTATTCTATTCACTCATGGAGTATGGATTGAAGGACTATCCATATGCAGTCAAATGCAAGCGAGACAGATGGAAAAAAGTTAAGTAAACGGTTTATTATTTCAAAAGTAATTACCATAGCTGTTAATGTATTTATCGCAATGTGAGACGAGACCGTTAGTATCTTCATGCAAAAATGGCTGTGATTGTCTACTGAAACGTGATTGTACCCAGGCGTGCACCTCAATGTCCGAAGCAAATCGACGGCCACGAAAGTCTCTCTTCAGGGCTCCAAAAATATGAAAATCGCCTGGAGACAGGTCAGGACTGTATGAGGAATGTGTAAGGACTTCCCAGCGAAACAACCTGCCCACAAAAAGTCCGCCCACATGTTGCCAAGGTTGTTTCGAGTGCACTGCAAAAGCTTCACTGGGAAGCCCTTACACGTCCTCCACACAGTCCCGATCTCTCCCCATATGGTTTCCGTATTTTTGGATCTCCGAAGAAAGAACTTCGTGTCCGTCCATTTGCTTCGGCAAAAAGGGTGGAAGCCTGTGTACAATCACTTTCCCGCAGAGAACCGCAAACATTTTTCTATGTAGGTACTGACCGTCTTGTCTCACTGGGATAAATGTGTCAACAGCTACGGCGATTACTTTTGAAATAATAAACAGTTTACTTACTTTTTTCCCCTCTGTCTCGTTTTCATTTGACTGCCCGTTACACGAGGTGAGTCGCTTAAGGCATAATACTCCTTTCGTTTTGTGAACAGTTGAATACACCGAATCCCAAATGTCTGTGAAACGATAGTACGAAGAGAGGCACGTAATTTTATTGAATGGTTAATACTGTTAAAACTTATTTCAACTGAAACATTGAATCAAGTACTTTTTCTTAATTTTTATTTTGGAAAGAACGTTATACTTTTTAAAGATATGAGTAGAGTGATACAACGCTTATTAAAATTCTCTCGGGCTTCCAGCTGCCTCAAGTGATTTAAAATCCTCAAGTTTTCGTCCGAGTGCTCCTTGCCCATTGTGAAATAGACAGTCGAATGATTGCTGCTTCCGTCCTTATATAGCCGAGCTGCCTTCCTTTTCAAGATGTTTATTCCGCAATTACCAATTCCATAGTCTCACCTTTCAATTTTAATGTATCTCTTGGGTATTTGCGAAATTTTTCAACACCAACTTTATATCATTCGACTTTTCAAGAGAGTTCAGTAGCTGTTAAAGCAGTACACCGACCCATTATAAAACCCGTATTCGCTTCAAAATATCAGTTGTTACAGGAGTTAAATGGCTCAACTATAAATCACTATTACGCGTCCCTCTGCGTACCATCATTTGTTGGAAGCCTCATTTCGAAATCTTGAATGGTCCACGAAATAAAAGGATCTTACGTTCTACGTGACTCGTCCTGTACATAAAACATTTATTAAACACCAGACCTCGTCAAATACTTTATCGACAGATATTTTAGTAAGTGTGACTATTATTAATTTAGTGATACACGGGAGTTATATATCGCTGATATCTGGAAGTGAAGAAAAGTGTAAAGGTGATGTACTTGGCGCTGTAGACATTTCGTGTTCGCTCAGCAACGTAAATATCCTTAAAACAAGTCATGTGAAAACAAAATGTCGCAGTGAACTGCGTGCTTTCTACACACGCTTATTTACAGGATTTAACTTTTTCGTTACACATATCTTAATGTCAGTAGATACTTCCAGGCACTGCAGGGATTGAATGACATGAAATAGCTCGTAGTATCTCGTAAGGCGTCTGCATACTATATTCTCGTAATGTTTGACCTAATCTACTTTGACACATTGTATTAAAGATCATTTGAGATAAATGGAACGAAAGGCGGAAAATGTACTAAATCGGGAAGCCAAGACAGCATTTTCCTCTCGTTACACAACATTTACGCGGCAACAGAGTTAGAACTGCAATTTACCGGCTGTATCCAGCTGCTTTGTTCAAAACATTTCACTGCAACCGTAACAACACTCATATGACTACACTCCTCACACAAAGAGCCCTAAATCCCGTTCACTGCAAAATGATGTTGTGTTTACGAGAAGGTCGTGATCACTTCTCATTTTAACATAATGTTTGTTATCCTGCAGGATCACAAATACATTTTTTTTGGCGATTACCGGTTTGATTTATTTAACATGTCATCTTCATATGTATTACTAAGGCACTTGCAAGTCTAAACAGTAAGGATATCTTACGGCACACTGCGTCAGACTACTATTTTTCAATTAAGTTCGAAGCTGCTTGTTTCGACAGCTAATATCAACCATATAAGAATATGTACAGGGTGTTTCAAAAATGACCGGTGTATTTGAAACGGCAATAAAAACTAAACGAGCAGCGATAGAAATACACCGTTTGTTGCAATATGCTTGGGACAACAGTACATTTTCAGGCAGACAAACTTTCGAAATTACAGTAGTTACAATTTTCAACAACAGATGGCGCTGCGGTCTGGGAAACTCAATAGTACGATATTTTCCACATATCCACCATGCGTAGCAATAATATGGCGTAGTCTCTGAATGAAATTACCCGAAACCTTTGACAACGTGTCTGGCGGAATGGCTTCACATGCAGATGAGATGTACTGCTTCAGCTGTTCAATTGTTTCTGGATTCTGGCGGTACACCTGGTCTTTCAAGTGTCCCCACAGAAAGAAGTCACAGGGGTTCATGTCTGGCGAATAGGGAGGCCAATCCACGCCGCCTCCTGTATGTTTCGGATAGCCCAAAGCAATCACACGATCATCGAAATATTCATTCAGGAAATTAAAGACGTCGGCCGTGCGATGTGGCCGGGCACCATCTTGCATAAACCACGAGGTGTTCGCAGTGTCGTCTAAGGCAGTTTGTACCGCCACAAATTCACGAAGAATGTCCAAATAGCGTGATGCAGTAATCGTTTCGGATCTGAATAATGGGCCAATGATTCCTTTGGAAGAAATGTCGGCCCAGACCAGTACTTTTTGAGGATGCAGGGACGATGGGACTGCAACATGGGGCTTTTCGGTTCCCCATATGCGCCAGTTCTGTTTATTGACGAAATAAGCTTCGTCAGTAAACCAAATGCTGCCCACATGGATATCGCCGTCATCAATCCTGTGCACTATATCGTTAGCGAATGTCTCTCGTGCAGCAATGGTAGCGGCGCTGAAGGGTTGCCGCGTTTGAATTTTGTATGGATAGAGGTGTAAACTCTGGCGCATGAGACGATACGTGGACGTTGGCGTCATTTGGACCGCAGCTGCAACATGGCGAACGGAAACCCGAGGCCGCTGTTGGATCACCTGCTGCACTAGCTGCGCGTTGCCCTCTGTGGTTGCCGTACGCGGTCGCCCTACCTTTCCAGCACGTTCATCCGTCACGTTCCCAGTCCGTTGAAATTTTTCAAACAGATCCTTTATTGTATCGCTTTTCGGTCCTTTGGTTACATTAAACCTCCGTTGAAAACTTTGTCTTGTTGCAACAACACTGTGTTCTAGGCGGTGGAATTCCAACACCAGAAAAATCCTCTGTTCTAAGGAATAAACCATGTTGTCTACAGCACACTTGCACGTTGTGAACAGCACACGCTTACAGCAGAAAGACGACGTACGGAATGGCGCACCCACAGACTGCGTTGTCTTCTACATCTTTGACATCACTTGCAGCGCCATCTGTTGTTGAAAATTGTAACTACTGTAATTTCGAAAGTTTGTCTGCCTGAAAATGTACTGTTGTCCCAAGCATATTGCAACAAACGGTGTATTTCTATCGCTGCTCGTTTAGTTTTTATTGCTGTTTCAAATATACCGGTAAATTTTGAAACACCCTGTACTTAAAGCCTTAAACAAGTGGTCAGTGATGAGTCTGCCCAATAATCACAATTCGTTTAGTATCAGAAAATTCTTTAAATCGTTTAAATCGGGTAATTTGCATGTTTTGTTTGAAAATGAGTGCATCTGACTGTGTGAGAAATGTAAAGAAGAATTGCTACTGTTTAATGGATATGACCAAATAGTAGTTCGTCACATGAATAAAAGAGAGCTCTGCACCACTCATATGACTCCGGTCTAATTGAGGAACAATTCCGTTTGTTGTACGCGTTGTATGCCTTGTCAGACAGCTTTCATGATCCTGGTGGACTTTTACTTGGAGGTTAAAGTTCGCAAGTTTTCAAATCATGGACGTAATCGCTATATCCTCAACTCTTAGCCAAAGCCACGTTTATATGTGTAATTTCCCGGTCAGGTCTCGATGAGACATGTGTTTCTTCATTCTTGTGGTATCAGCGTTCGATACCACACTTTTTAGGGGTTGCAGTTATCGACCGCATCGGTATTAGTATCGATGGACCCGCGAGTCGCGACCAGCGCCGCTCCACGGCTTGTATCAAGTTTCTAGCGAGCTCTCGTCCACTCTTGCTCGGGACGTCAAGTATTAAGCAGCATAGCCTTCAGCTGATAGGAAGCAACCTCTAACAAGGCGCTAAGTAGCCTCAATAGCTATCTGTTTATAATTATACGTATGCAGCCAAGAAGAATCCTGTACATCCAGTTAAGTACAATATATATTATTTTTTACCAACGACTTCTAACTATTTTAGTCGTTGCAGATCCACCTATGCAGCCAGCATCTTATCGACGTTACTGACAAACCTGCTGTGATTTATATGTTTCTGTTTAGCTTTGGCCACCAGTCAACATTGGCGACGACTCGTTTGTCGTCATCATAACTTTTCTGGATGTCGACGTAACCTGAAGTGTTGTTAATAATCAACGAGTAAGAGGAATTTACTTACCTCGCACCTCCAGCTGCATTAACTTATAATACAGCTGATTTCAGAATCAGCGTGCCTTACCTGGTGCCTGATGCTTTAAAATCATTAGGCTTAACGTTAATACGTAAGCGTGCCGTTGTGCTGTTGGCTTACCTTGGGTGCTGACTCCTTGGTCTCTCCACCCAGCACCTGGTTCAGCTCCTGTGCTATCTGCAACACGCCGGCATGCTTATTAGTAGGGATCTGAAGCAAGGGCGGCAGCCAAATATTAATGTACTTTAAGCAGCCAATAAAAGCTTGTATATGTCTTTTTGCGTGGTTCAACTGTGTTTTATGTAGGACTATACGTGGCACAGACAATCAACTCTGGAACGTTATTGTTGCTTACGCCAAACTGAGAAAATGGTTTTAAAAGTAGTTTTGCCTTTTTGTGCTTTCATGAATTTTACGTTGGTGTATTATTGCAGTTTAACATTGATCCTTCTCTTTCCCAGGTTTTTTAGCTTTGGATTAATTTTTATTCTGAAATTTGTTGTATGTGTTTCTCACAGCACTCTCCTTACTGCAGAGGTGTGAGGGATGTTTTTCAAACGTTTACCAACTGAAACATGAAAATTTAACATTACGAATAAATTTATTGCAGTGTTTTGCTTATTTAAATGAAAGCAAGGAAGCAAAGTGAGCAAAAATTATTCATAAAGTAGGTAATTTTGTATTGAAAATTTCGCATTATGGAAAGTGGAGTATGAGAAGCCAGAATAAGAAAATATATACTTAGTTATAAGTGCAAATTCGTGTAATGTGCCCCACCATCTGACAGAGGGACGATAAGTAAAGTAAACAACTTTTGATACATCACAAATAATTAAACATTTTGATGTGGTAAAACATATCCCTTTTACGAGAACCTGTTTTGATGCATGTAACTGACAACCGATCCTCCTGATGATCATGTGCTGACTTCAGGCACTACTCCATTTGCTAAATTATTTATGCTCTATGACAAATCGAAAAATCATCTGCCATGTATACATATCGTGTGATGTGAAGAATTTAGTTTACAAAATGTTTCGCTAAAGTTACGGGGACTGTATCACTAGGATAGCTGCTTCTACCAACCATGTCCTCTAGTATCTTGGGGTACTAGGCTCTGCTCTATAAAACTTGATGTGCAGCAATAGTGCTTGTTGTGATCGTGGGTTACGTCTATCACTAACGAGGAACATTAAATAATTGCGCGCGAACTAACTTACAACAATTTTTCAGAAAGAGAATGTATTCAGTGGGGTACAACGAGTAAATTCGCATAAGTTATAGCCACACTGCTCGACAGAATGAAGACATAAAACAATTATTAGTATATGAAACACCTGCTTAGCACAGAATGTAGATTAATTATAAACAGAGCAAAGAAGAAAATGCCGAAGAGTATTGGAGAGGCGTTTAGCGATGTTCTAAACATCAAAACTGGGCATACACTTCTGTTGAAGAACTGGGTCTGTCGTTGCTGTTCAAGAGAAGCATGCTATGTGCTAATACCGGGTTTCGTCCTCTACCATCTCTCATAATATCATCATGGACAATAAAACAAACACAACGCTACGCTACACATAAACTCTTAACACACTTGGCACCCAAGCTAACCAATTACGCCAACTAAAAAGTAACCGGATGTGACCCATATTGAAAGAAGAAAAAGGACCACACTGTAAAGACTTCATTAGTAGATGCAAGTGAAAAAACTGAACCTTTTGAAATGTGCTGGCATTGAAAATAATTAAAAATGAAGCGGTTATGTAAAGTACGAAGTGAAGAGTTAGAAAAAAGTGTAGCCAAGGAAAGATGTCTGCTATAAACTCGTCTGAGAATAAGACACAAGTTTGTAGAACAATTGGAACGACATTGACACGACAGTGAGGAGTAGAGAATGAAATGTTATGGTGGGAGACAAAAATTAAAATATAAGAAAGCTATAGACAACACTGGTGGTACAAGATGTGCAGAGGTAGCAAGTGATTGGATGCAAGGTCCGCCTATCGTACAAAACACTGTTCTTTCGTATGAACCAAACATGTTTCAGCACCTCTGTGTGTGTTTGTCTTTGTTTTTGCATGAAATGCGGACCTTACATCAAATAATTTAAATTGCAAACACGGCAAATGCAAGAGCAGCGACTCCAAATGATGAAGAGATAGCAAGATTAGGATGATACTAAGAGACTATCGACATCAAAGCCGTTGAAAGACAGTTGTATTTTAAATCAAAGAGATTTTTCGGATAATTTGTTTCCTAGTGTTGCTCTGTAATTCATAATATTATAATAACAATATCCAAAGATGATGAATGGTTAATTTGTTGCAGAATTCATTTTAATTCCATATATTTTCGCCCAAGGATAGAACATTTATAACAAGTAACTCCATAATTAGAATCATATATACTAGTGCACTCATCATTTTCTCCGAATGTCTTCAAAATACTTCAATTTCAGGTTGTCTTTTAAATTAAAATATAGAACATTAGAATTTGTGCCTGAACAGAAAATACATCGTTTATAGATATCCAAATTACTTCTTGTATAAACTATTTTTAAAGTTTGCACCTTACATTAAAAGATTGTAAAATAAACATATACACAGCTTATGGGAAACGAAACTATCAAGGAAAAGTTTTAACATTGCACACATTTTCAAAGTTAAAAAATTAAGACGAGAGAATTATTGGGGAATAAAATATTTATAATTCTTTCTGTGAAGTCTGTGGATGGCAGTGTTGAATTTGGTTCTAATGAAACTATTAACTCGCGTAGTGCATTTATTTAATTTACGCTGACAGTAACTCTAATGTACAACCACTTAATAGTAATAAATACGTATTATTTTAGTAATGTACATGCAGTGGAAAGGTAGTATGGGCGTTTGCTGTTATTATAAACTCGTCTTTTTACCAGTGATTGACACCATTACTTAGATTTTTCGACTCTTGGCTTTCAGTCAATGTAAAAGAAATGTGTTCATCATCACAGTAATATTAACGAATTTGTATCATTGCTGTAGGAACACTTATTATTACAAGTTTTTTATTCAATTATTTCAATCTTTACATGAAAATAATTTAGAAAAGAGAATGTTATACTACATAATAAAAAGTATTTGGTGAAATGCTATCAATATTTTGTGTCAATAAGGGTAATAATTAAGTGCCTTTACTAAAATTGCGTTAAGTGTTAGAATGGATCTTATTACTACATTTAACGTAGCTTTCCTCAGTGTATGTTTTGTAACCAAGTTTAAAATGAAGCTGGAGGTAGAAACGTGAATTCAGCTAGCAGATGCAAAGTCACATACAAAATTTAGAGGCAGAATGCGTTTTTAATTTCCGTTTTGAAAATTATGTTCTTCAGTCAGTAAGGAGGTATTTATTCATCATGAAAGCAAAGAAGAGGAATAAAGCTTTTTTCTACAATCCATCTAACTTATGTCACATTAAACACAGCGTTCACCTTATATATGTGTCCATCTGTGAATTTAAATTTGGTTGTTACATGGACCCTGTATGTAATTATTTCAATGTATTCGCGCTCTTTGAGTATTAAATTTGCTAATGTTACTTCGGTAGTTTTTCTAGCGGTAGTGATTTCCTCAATAACTCGTTGAGTGGAAGTTAAGCGAAAATTGATTGTCAGGACGCTATCGCCACATAGTGTTAGATTACATATTATGGTAGATAGGAGGCAGTCTAAAAACAATCCTTGTTTATGAAAAATCAAGAGAGCATATGGATGAAACTTGATAAATGTCCGATCTGTTTGATGATGAATCACTTAGATAACGGGCATAGAGCAGGTTGTGAAACTAATATCTTTCACTAATATGCTAACTGCATGCCATGTATTATATCCATGTTTTGACCACGTCAGAGGCTGTCTTTATAGTGCAAAGTTACAGTGACTTTGTGAATATCCACACGTTTAAGCACTGGTTGTACATGAATTGAGTTTTATGAACAAGCTAAACATGTCGTAAAGTGTATATGATCATATTGACAGGCTCACATGTCTATGGATAGACTGTACTGTTGGGCAGATTCCTTTCAGTACTATGCTGTCTCGAAACAGTATGTAGATACGATCATAGAACTATTAGATGTCTCTTGTGAGACAGTAATGCACTCTGCAGCCAGCTGTTGTTGCAATTGCTCAAAGTACATTGCTGTTGTGGCAACTGGACCAGAGATCGCCCCGGTATGTTCCACACATGCTCAATGATGGAGAGGCCTGGTAATAATTCCTGCAAATGAAGTTGATGATTATCTTGGAGAGCAAGTTAGGTGTTATCCGGCTGGAAGAGCTCTCACGCTCGAGATTGTAACGACAGAACAGAATGAGCCAGGGAATGTTCTTCACGTATCCTGCACTTTTCAGCCTCTCAGCTGATTGACACGGCACTCACGACCATTAGTGATGCAGAGACGACAGAACAGAATGAGCCAGGGAATGTTCTTCACGTATCCTGCACTTTTCAGCCTCTCAGCTGATTGACACGGCACTCACGACCATTAGTGATGCAGAGACGGAATCTGCTGTCATCAGTAAAGATAAATATCCTGGTGCAAATTTGTCCAGGGTTGTGTCTTTCGCTACGTTATTAGAAGCTGGAGCAATGAGGAGTTGTCTGGCAAGCGGCATCCACACTTGTAGCCCAGATTCCAGCACTCGGTCCTAGGTACCACTTACCACTGCTCTCCTTCTCAAAATCTTGCAGGTTCTGCTAGGACCGGATTATCGTTACCCAATCATTGGAGACCTTCCGAATTCTGACAATGAAAATTTTATGCAAATAAAAACAATCTCCCTTCTGTTAAAGAACTGTGTCACACTACCCGCAGCTATATATATTCCCAACCTGTATACTTTGAAGAAACAGTTTCGTCATTAAGGCTAACGGAATATCGCCACCCAACCTTACTGTCATAAATAAGAGAAACAAAACATCGTACTCATGATAGATACCGAACGTTTCTTTCAATCTCCTCTCGGAGTTTGAGAGGCTTCGAACAAACAAGCCACTCGCGGCCGCCGATGCACATGCTTTAAGCGAAATGCGGCGCGCGGGCCCAATTACACGCCCTCTTGCTCCGCAAATTTACTCGCAAATGTTTTTTGACGGATTCGGATTAATGGTCTCCGCTGCTACACTATTAAATTTAAATATGGGTTGCTTACCTCGCTCTGACCCCCGAGACAGTGCTAAAATTGTCACTACATTTGTACTACTAATAAAATCCCTTCAGTGATTTACCAATTTCAGAGAGACTCCGCAGTCACATCACCAGACTGAAAAAAGTAACCACCTTCAGCTGATTTCTAGCTACTCCCGGTCTAGAACCAGACAGCGTAGTGGTTAAAATTTAAACTGGAATAAAATCTCACAAAAACACAGCATCTCGAGTTTACACAGAAAAAAATGTGGTTCATTGGCTTCGACTAGACCTCACCAGTTACGGCTCTTTTATCAAAAACCATCTCTAGACAGCTAATGACCTCTTACTATGTAGCACGCACACATTTACTATACGCATCACTCGCCAAGAGAACTGACGGATTAAGAAGAATTCCAGATCTGCATACAGGAATGCACGTGCGTACTCTTTCAAAACTTTCCGTACTGGCAGAACAACGGATCGCTGAGAATTATTCGCTGCTGACTTGACAGCACTCTTAAAGCATCACTTCCGCTCTACATGGCCTACTGTTTGCCTCCTACACCCTTGAAGGCTGTCGGCGACTCCTGAATGTGACAAGCTCCGAGCAGCTTCACGAAAATTGTTTTATATGTAGGGGTATCATCCAGGTTCGATTCCCGGCCCGTTCGGAGATTATTCTCCACTCAGGGACTATGTGTTGTGCTGTCCTCATATTTTATCATCATCGACAAGCAAATCACCCAATGTGGCATCAAGTGAAAAGACTTGCAACACTGCTACCAAAATTTCCCATGTGGCGACTCCCAGCCATCAGTGCCTTACGATCATTTCATTCTTCACGGAAAAAACTAGACCATCATCTGGAGGTTGAACAGTGCCCCCTTCTCCTACATACTGGAAACTGGCTCTGACGACCACAGCAGCGCCAGGTGGATGAGGTGCCAAGCCTGATCACCAATAATGTGTCACATACAGTCAGGCGTAATTACCCAATGATGAAAACATGCTGCCAAATCACGTCAAGCGAAAATTAACAACGTCATGGTAATTGAATGAAGCAGGGAAGATGGTTGTTTTTAAAATACACTACTGGCCATTAAAATTACTGCACCACGAAGATGACGTGCTACAGATGCGAAATTTAACCGACAGGAAGAAGATGCTGTGATATGCAATTGATTAGCTTTTCAGAGCATTCACACAAGGTTGGCGCCGGTGGCGACACCTAAAACGTGCTGACATGAGGAAAGTTTCCAACCCATTTCTAACACACACACAGCAGTCAACCGGCGTTGCCTGGTGAAACGTTGTTGTGATGCCTCGTGTAAGGAGGAAAAATGCATACCATCACGTTTCCGACTTTGATAAACGTCGGATTGTAGCCTATCGCGATTGCGGTGTACTGTATCGCGACATTGCTGATCGCGTTGGTCGAGATCCAATGACTGTTAGGAGAATATAGAATCGGTGGTTTCAGGAGGGTAATACGGAACGCCGTGCTGGATCCCAACGGCCTCGTATCACTAGCAGTCGACATGACAGGCATCTTATCCGCATGGCTGTAACGGATCATGCAGCCACGTCTCGATCCCTGAGTCAACAGATGGGGACATTTGGAAGACAACAACCTTCTGCACGAACAGTTCGACGACGTTTGCAGCAGCATGGTCTATCAGTTCGGAGACCATGGCTGCGGTTACTCTTGACGCTGCATCACAGACAGGAGCGTTGCGATGGTGTACTCAACGACGAACCTGGATGCACGAATGGCAAAACCTCATTTTTTCGGATGAATCCAGGTTCTGTTTACAGCATCATGATGGTCGCATCCGTGTTTGTCGACATCGCGGTGAACGCACATTGGAAGCGTCATTCGTCATCGCCATACTGGCGTATCACCAGGCGTGATGGTAAGGGGTGCCATTGGTTACACGTCTCGGTCACCTCTTGCTCGCATTGACGGCACTTTGAACAGTGGACGTTACATTTCAGATGTGTTACGACCCGTGGCTCTACCCTTCATTCGATCCCTGCGAAACCCTACATTTCAGCAGGATAATGCACGACCGCATGTTGGAGGTCCTGTACGGGCCTTTCTGGATACAGAAAATGTTCGACTGCTGCCCTGGCCAGCACATTCTCCAGATCTCTCACCAATTGAAAATGTCTGGTCAATGGTGGCCGAGCAACTGGCTCGTCACAATACGCCAGTCACTACTTGTGATGAACTGTGGTATCGTGTTGAAGCTGCATGGGCAGCTGTACCTGTACACGCCACCCAAGCTGTGTTTGACTCAATGTCCAGGCCTTTGTTACGGCCAGAGGTGGTTGTTCTGGGTACTGATTTCTCAAGATCTATGCACCCAAACTGCGTGAAAATGTAATCACATGTCAGTTTCAGTATAATATATTTGTCCAATGAATACCCGTTTATCATCTGCATTTGTTCTTGGTGTAGCAATTTTAATGGCTAGTAGTGTATATGTTTTTGCTACATGATGTTTCTTTTATAGTGTTTATTATTTGTCAGTGGTCTGTGTTATTGAACTGAAGAACAGAATTCGTAAGGTATGATCAGCATCTGCCAGCTGAGCGTGTGGTGGCGGGTGTAGCTACATACCTTGACACTCTGGCAGAGGTGCAGCAGCGCTCCGGCGGGCAGCGACAGGGGGCGGCGGCCCTTGCGCAGGCAGGGTGGCAGCGTCAGCGCATCCACCAGCTCGTCCTGCCACCACAACAGCGAGCAACACTCAGCATTCAGCGTGCCAGCCCGTCCCAGGGGGTCCAGGCACGGAGAGCAGGGGAAAGGGACGTGGGAAACACAGCTCAGGATCACGGTCTACCCTTCCAATACCTGGCTCATTTACACAGCCCAACAAAAAAAGTTAAGCACCCATAGCACATGGTCAGATATCAGTCTAATTTCGTACATGTACACACCACTTGCAGGTCTGTAAGTGATTACTACTACAGTTCTTTCTGGCATGTAGAGTGCCCACCAAAGATCATCAGTTTCTCCGTGTTTACTATTTTACCAGGCCTGACGGGGATACGCTAAGGTGATAAAAGTCATGGGATAGCGATTTGCACATATACAGATGGCGGTAATATCGCGTACACGAGGTGTAAGAGATAATGGCGGAACTGTTATTTGTATTCAGGCGAATGATGTGTAAAGGTTTCTGGCGGGAATTAACAGACTTGGAACGTGGAATGTATAACGGATCTTCTATGTTAGGATAAATTTATTTTATTTTTGTTAGATGTTTTCGTTAAATAGCTGAATAAATTGTAATTAGGAATAATTTAATACAACAGAGTAGAAAAGATAAAGTCAAAGAGATGTTCATTGGGCGGACATTGTCGTAATGTAACGTCATTGCGTTGTTCGGTTGTTAAAACAAGTCGCTTGTGTTCCGTTCTACTGTTCGGTCGTGCGCGTATCTGAAAGAAATTAGTTCGGGGACTATAATAAACTTTCACATAATAGTTGCGATTCGATGTTCCGACAAAAGGGGTTAACGTCAGTGTTAATTTGAATTGTGGGCGACAGGATTAGTTTTGACAGATACGTGAAAACGGACGTAACGAAAGTTGTTCGCATATCATCCTTGAACGTGACTTTTTATTTAATTAACGATTGCGGGCTCATTAAAAGCTATTATCTCATGATTAGGATCAATCCCGCTTTCCTCCTAGATAGTGATCATTCATTAACATTTACGTCAAGAAAAAGGATTATTAATAAACGTGATGTTTAATGACAATTACGTGTTATTCCGTTAGTGTGGAACCGACGTAATATCTCTGAAATGACACTGATATATAATTTGTGTTAAATACTGAACTGAGATAGGAAGTAAATTGAAATTAGTGAACATTTGATACTGAGACTATAGAAGCAGAAGCGCTTAAGGTTTCTCTTCTCTAAAATGGCAAAATAAGGACGAACTTTAACTCAATTGTCGACATTATGTATTAGCATTTCATACTTGTTTTGACGACGCGCTGTTAAACAAAGGAACGTTGAGTCTCTGTACGAGTAATAAAATTAAATCTAAAAACATAATTAATAACGGCGAACTCCGCTTTAACAAACTGTATTGCGTGTCGCCATCGGGCAATAACTGGTCAACCCTGGAGACCTGTGTGGTGAAATTAGAAGTCGGGCATATAAAACAAACTTAAAAATCCATTCAAGCTACAGTGGAGTCGGCACAACACGACGTGGGCAATTATATATTTCCATTTCAGAAATCGTTAGGGTTTTCAATATTCCGAGATTCACAGTGCCAAGTATGTGTCGTGAATACCAAATTTAAGGCATATCCTCTCACTACGGGCAACGCAACGGCTGAAGGCCTTCACTTAACAACCGAGAGCAGCGGCGTTCATGTAGAGGTATCAGTACTAACAGACAAACAAGTCTGAGTGAAATAACCGCAGAAATCAATGCGAGACGCAAGATGAAAGTATCAGTTAGGACAGGGCGGCGAAATTTGGCGTTAATGGGCTGTGGCAGAAGAAGATCGACGCGAGTGTCTTTGAAAATAGCACGACATCGCCTGTAGTGCCTCTCCTGGGCTCATGACCATATCGGTTGTACCCTAGACCACTGGAAAACTGTGGCCTGGTTCCATGAGTCCCGATTTCAGTTGGTAAAAACTGATGGTAGGGTTAGGGCGTGGCGTAGACCCCACGAAGCCATGGACCCAAGTTGTCCACAAGATACGTCGCAAGCTGGTGGTGGCCCCTTAATGGTGTGGGTTTACACGGAATGGATTGGGTTCTCTCGTCCAACTGAACCGATTATTGACTGGAAATGGTTATGTTCTGCTACATGAAGACCATTTGCAGCCATTAATGGGCTTCATGTCCTCAAACAACGATGGAATTTTTGTGGACGACAGCGCGCCATGTCACCGGACCACTGCTGTTCGCGACTCGTTTGAAGAACAACCTGTACAGTTCGAACGAATGATGTAGCCACCCAGATCGCCCGACATGAATCCCATCAAACATTTATGGGATATGATCGAGAGTTCAGTTCATGCACAAATCCTTTACCGGCAACACTTTCGCAATTATGGACGGCTATAGAGGTAGCAGGGCTCAATATTTCAGAAGGGAACTTCCATCGATCAATCGTTGAGTCCATGCCGTGTCGAGTTCCTGTACTACACTGGGCAAAAGGAGGTCCGACACAATATTAGGAGGTATCCTATGACTTTTGTCACCTCAGTGTATAGGGCATGAACAGAGTAAGATGTTAAGTGGTCACTGTGAAGGACACATAAATACGGAATATTCGTGGGAGACAGTGCTATCAGCGCCTAACAGAGAGTGAAACAGCATTCCCATTTGGCTGGTTGGTGGAATCGTGCAGTCTACAGATTTTTGGGGCATTCGGATGCGACAGTGGTCAGATGTTGGACTGTATTCAGAATGTCAGGGCAAGTATACCTATCATCAAGATTCCAGTTAACCACGCCTGACCACCACAAGGGAGGGTTACCATATTGTGCACCACCGATATTACAACCTCTTCACATCTGTGCCTGCCCCATGATGAGAACTGCCTGTATCATCCTGAATCATTGACAGAAGACTAGCAGCAGTCAGACTGCAGAAATAGTCTCCTATGTAAATTGTTATTAACATCACTACACAAACAGATGTGACAGAATATGTACGGGACCAGCTCGAAACTCAACTCCATCCCACTGCCACTATCCAGGATATCAAGGACGAGGTAACACAGTTGTCAGCCAGCTTGCCTCAGGTGGGGATACAACCCCTTAATGATACCCTTTCCAACTGAATAAGTGCATACGTCGCAGCCAGAGGGAGTTCAACGTGATACTGGTAAGTGGGTGCATACTGTCAAGTTCTTTGTAAATTTGAGTCGATTTTGTAATCACTGAAACAGCATCGTCAATGGCCTTGCCGCAGTTGTAATATCGGTTCCCGCCAGATCACCGAAGTTAAGTGCTGTCTGGCTTACTAGCACTTAGTTGAGCGGTCGCCCGGGTCTGCCGAGCACTACTGACAAGCGACGTGCAGTCAGCCTTTGTGAGGCCAATTGAAGAGCTACTTGACTGAGAAGTAACTGCTCCGGTCACGAAAGCTGACAACAGTCGGGAGAGCAGTGTGCTGACCACATGCCTATCCTGCTTGCATCCAGTGACACCTATCAGCTGAGGATGACATGGTGGTTGGTGTGGTGTCACCGCCAGACACCACCCTTGCTAGGTGGTAGCCTTTAAATCGGCCGCGGTCCGTTAGTATATGTCGGACCCGCGTGTCGCCACTATCAGTGATTGCAGACCGAGCGCCGCCACACGGCAGGTCTAGTCTAGAGAGACTCCCTAGCACTCGCCCCAGTTGTACAGCCAACTTTGCTAGCGATGGTTCACTGACCACATACGCTCTCATTTGCAGAGACGACAGTTTAGCATAGCCTTCAGCTACGTCATTTGCTACGACCTAGCAAGGCGCCATATTCAGTTACTATTGATATTGTGAATCATGTACCTTCAGGAGCGACGTTCATCATTAATGGATTAAAGTTAAGTATCAAACTAATTATGTCCGCTTTCTGAATTCTCATTCCTTGTCATGTTCCCGACCTCACGTCAGTATAGTTCTTCCCTCCTCACGCCAGCCTGCGTGAGCTAAAACGCGTGCATTTCGGCCTCCTCTCGTAACACGGTGTCGGCTCTTCTGCCAACACAACAGTTGGTTGGTATCGTTGGGCCTCCGGAGGCCTGTTCGGACGGAGTTGAGGACTCTTACCCTCTCAGTCCGTGAAATTCCGTTTCCTCCTCCCCTTCAGGATGCTTAACCTTTTATGGATGGATGGATGGATATGGTGTTATGGGCGCTCAACAGTGTAGTCGTTAGCGCCCGAACGGAAACAACAACGGACGAGCTTAACCTTTTATGTCAGGCAGTGTATATTGTGTCGTTACACTCTCAACGATAGTCTATCCTGTGTAAGCCTCTTCATCTCCGCAGAACAGCTGCAACCTACATCCATGTCAAGCTACTTATTATACGCGAACTTTGGTCTCCCTCTACGGTTTTTATTCCCCACAGTTCCCCTCATTACCAAATAAAATATCCCTTAGAGCCCCTGGTTGTGCCCTGTCAATCTCTCCCCTTCTTTAGTCAAGTTGTACCATAAATATCTTTTCTCCCAGATTCGCTTCAGCACCTCTTCATTAGTTACCTTATCTAGCAATCGAATTCTCAGCGCTCGTCTGCAGTACTACACTGCAAAAGCTTCTATTCTCTTCTTGTCTGAGCTGCTTGCCTTCCACGTTTCACATACACACAAGCAACAGCGTACCCAAGGAAAGGATGTAAGGCATATTTACTGGTAGCATGTGTACCGAGAGCCATCTGTCACAAATTCTAAAAACTGTTTCGCCACCACCACAAAACTTGCATGAGTTGCACCCTCCGTCAGCTCAGATCTTCGGTAAGCCCCTTGCAAATATTCTGTCTGTAAACTGAAGCGCAAAAAGCCCTCGCGGTGTAGGAGGAAGGTTTTGCCGAAAAGACGCTGCAACTGCCGTACATGAACAATATGAATTAGTTTTCGGTCTCTCACTGTGCCGCAGCAAGCGGCGATTGACGTAAGATTCTTTTCGTGAAAGTTTCTTATGTTAGTTATATTAGTTACTAATGGCTGTATTCCGTACAGTGTTGATGCATTTATTGAAAAATAAATACCTCAAGACGTGTCTGCGCGCTGGTTGCAAAGGCGCACTGCGGAAAGGTTGCTACAACCTTGTGAAACAACTTGTAAGTTCTTCTATCCTCTCTGCGTAGACAAAGTGGATGCACGCCTCCTCGATCTTCAGTTTATAGGAAGACTATGCGAGGCTACTCTCTGGACAAATACTTTCAGAAAAGACTTCCTAACACTTAAATTTATATTAAATGTTAATACGTTTCTCATTTTAGTGGTAGCTTCTTTTATTATTGGAAGCATACAAATTGTATCCTCCCCACTTCTACTGCGGTCAGTTATCTCGTCTGCTGCTTTCAGCGTCCCATTTCCCAATCTAATTCCTCATCATCATCTGACTTAATTCAATTTGCAATACATTTTTTAGACATTATCCATTCCTTTCAACTGATTATTCAAGCCGTTTGCCCCCTGTGGCAGTATGACAATGTTATAGACAAATCTTAGCAGCTTTTATTTCTGCCTCCTGAGCTTTCACTCCGTTTCCAAGTTTTCTGCTTAGTGTTCCCTCCCACTTGAGGTGCAATTTGAATAATATGTGGTGTAGATTACATCCACGTGTCACACTCGTGTCAATTTTTGCTTCCTTTCGTGTCATCTTAGAAACTGCAGTCTGGTTTCCGTACAAGCTGTAGACAGTCTTTCACTTCCCGTAGGTACCTGGACTTTAGAATTCTAGTCCCCAGTCATTGATGACTGTTCTCAAATTCTCGCCATAGCCGGTTAAAGGACTATAACGGTTTTTTGCATTGGGAGTCGGTTAGAGTGTGAAAACGTTTTGATTCTACAGTCTTTGAAAAGAATTTATTACTAACCCTTATTGCTCTTTCCTGACACTACACACGTGGGAAGATGAAGAGGACCTTTTGGAAGCTAATTCACATACCATGCAATCCGTGCGGGACTACGGGAATAAGGTGATAAGGGAGAGGTAAGCAACACAAAAATTGAAAACATACATAGCAAACCGTATTTTGTTCCCTTTTTGGATAATTTAAAAGTGACACTCTTCTAAAATGTTGACAATGAAAACATAATTGTAACACGTAACAAATTAAACAGAAATTTGAATGCTGTGTCAGTTAAAAATACGTTTGAAATTGTCAGACATATGAATGGACAAGGAAATACTATTAACTTTTGGATAACAATGTGAAATTTCGACATAACGGAAATGTGGTAAGAGTACAGATCATGCTGCCTCTAGTAAGGCCTTTACTTCGAGGCTGGCTTACCTCTTTGTTGATATAATAGTAACCTTCTTCCAAGGACGTTGTCGAAGTCTGCTTCTCCAAAGTCTTTTTGCCGGAAATCGGCGGTTTTGTTTCTTCTGCTGTTGTCGGTTTGGCCTGTAAAAGTTATAGTTCCAATCAAAATTCCACAGGTAACGGAACTAATTTCGGTGTCGAATTTGTTCACCTTGCTATTATGATTTATCTTTAAGAGAAAATGTATATGTACATCCAACTGCAGAACCAGTAAATTATCAGCCAAATATTTTAAGGCATAGTATATTCCCCAAAAAGTTGCTGTAAAGTTCAGATTTTATAATTATAATTATATACAATAGGATACTGCTAGGGTATTCAATGAGGTATAACACGTTATGTGAACGTAAGGACTGAATTCAGTATCTTTACATATGTGGGTAGGTTACAGTATGACCTGGTGTATTATATGTTTAGGGGCGAACAGACAAAACTGATTCACTTCTCATTGGCAGCTCCTCAAAAACATCAGTCTCCAGTTCTGGTACAGTCGTGGGCGGTGCCGTAAATTATCCAACTGAGCTCACACACACACACACACACACACACACACACACACACACACAAACCGTAAATTATCCAACTGAACTCACACACACACACACACACACACACACACACACACACACACACACACAAACACAAACACAAACACAGGCCCATCATGGTTCTGGTCTTGTGAGCTAACAACAAACGGTTTCAAATGAGGTGGATGCATCGCCTGAGATAAAGTCGATTCTTAGGTCTGACACTAAACTGCAGTTAGTAAGACAATGAAATAAAGCATCATTCGATAGGCCCCGATCTACGATGTGTCTGTGTCCAATTTATTCCTGGACCACGGACTACTACAGATGCGACATATACAATGGGTTTACATAGGTAGAGACCACCTCACAAAAACAACTGAGGATATTTTGATTGTATAATCTGCGTTTTACTGTTTGTCGGATTAAAAAAAAAAGAGTTACCTTCTGCAAGCTATTCTGGGTGGCTGTGAGCAGGAGTTTACTATCATCTCTGGTTGTAGCTGCTCGTGGTCTACCTCGCCTTGCTCTTCGTCGTACACATTACTGAATCGCTTCCTCAGTCACATAGCATTTCTATTGGACACTCCAGTGATATCTGCTGATTCACAGCGTGACTGACTAGCTGCTATCCTACCATCTGATGACCTCAGATGTTAAGTCCAATAGTGCTCAGAGCTATTTGATTCTATTTTCCTATTTGTTCCTGTAAGAGATCAGTCTTTCGACTCGTGCTGATCTCTTCATGTCTGCATACCTACCATATGCTACATCTTCTGTAATCTGTTTTGCACATTATAACCCTTTTTTTGGTCTTCAGTTTTCCTATTATGTTGTTCCTGGGGTATTAACGCACGTCACATGAAAAATTACCTTTTCTAGTCTTTAAGAAATCATTAATTCTGAAAATATTTTATTTCTGTATCACAAGCTGCAGATCAAAGAAATGCGTACGCGTATAAATTGCACTAAGGCGGTCAGCCTCAGGTAGAGCAGTGTATTTCCCCTTCTGTTTCTCGACAGGGAATCGACTGTAGCACCACGTCTCCTGAGCACCAGGCCCAAAGAACGAGCTGGCTAGAGTTCAATAGCACTAGAAGCACTATTTCTTATCGAAAGTGAAAGGTGTAGTGCATTTAGTGAGTCAATGTGAATCACTGATGAGCTACTTGAATTGCTTTGTTGTTTTCCCCACATTTATTCAGTCCAATATGTAAGCAGATATGAGAGTAATATCGCAACTAACTGATTTGTATTTCCTAGAAATACAGTTTATATTATCATGTTTCGCCATTAAATGCACCAATACCCGACACCTATTCCTTTCTCTCTCTCTCTCTCTCCTCTCTCTCTATTTTTAGGAGTAACTTACACGTAGCATATACCTTCGAAAGGTTGTCTAAATTTTCCTGGTGCACTTCGTTACAAATATGTTAAGTTCATGGCAAAAGAACAGCAAAGAAACGTACGCAGCTTTTAGAAAAGTTGTATTAGGTGTGACTGGTGTAAAATCTGGTGACAAAGATAGCAAAGCAGGGACTGCTCTCCATAATAAGTTACAGTTATATGAATAATCTCTGCCCCTTATTTTAAGTAAGAAAATATAGTCAGATAGTGACTTGTAGAAACGTCAGAACCATGACGATGATATTTATGTTCACGGACTGTTAGCCGTCCCAATCTCAAATATTAAAAGAGGGATTCTGTATATAAATCACCTGTGAGTTATTTCTCTAGAGAGATCTCGTAAACAGATATCTTCACCCAATAAATAGCAGAAATTTCTGTTGTTCTCATTGAGAAAAACAGTAAGTGTGGCATAAACGTTACGACTCAATCACTGCTACGTTTGCATACTCTTCGCTTTCATATACACGAGATTGTTGCATTACTATGTATAATTGGTCGTAATTTGTTGTTCTGAACATGGGATAATAATCATTACACAGATCTCCTACCAATTACGTCAAGAAAAATGGTATGCCAGAAAAATTTTAAGAGAATGAACGCACACAAAACTCCTGTATAAACAACATATTAAATAACAATATTTTTCGGAACATAAACTAGAGAACTTCCATCAAAGTCTGTAGTATGGTCTACGATCAAAATTCCTTGCAAGCACATGCTTAGTAAACAGGAACTACATAGAGAATTCTAATGATCTGAATGTAACAAAAAAGAAGAACAACTAAAATTTCTAGGGAAATGAGACAGAATTGCTCTATGAGAATGGGGAAACGTGGCAGGATACAAAATCGAAAAGATGAGGCTCACGTAAGAAAAGCTTTTTAACTACTACGAAATATCCGCCTACTTACAGCAAATGTATTTTTCACCGAAAGAAGCCGATACCATAGTAATGTGATAACGCAGTGACCTGAAAATCGTTGTTTAGTGTCCAGGCTTAAGCTACGAGTACATGACATTCACTATCGAACTTTCTGAAAAGTATCATCTTCAGTTCCATTGGCGATATGAGCAAATAATTATGTTCGTATTAAACGGTCAAATTTTTCTATGATAACATCATGAGCATCGCTTAATACAACTGAAGGGATGGTTTTTTTGAAAAGAGCATGACTGATTTACTTTATAATCTTTTTCAAGCCGAGCCTGTGGCCTTTTCATAGCCCAGAAGTAAAATCCCGATCTGCCTCGTCAAGAATCGATTGGAGGCTGAAGGCAGCAGATACAGACTGCTGTTTTCTGTGCATTTACTCACTGAGTGCGAAAAACATGCTAACTGTTTCACTGTGTGCGAAATGTAATTAATCTGATACTGTGTTTTCAATATCTGCCAGAGCGGAATGGAGCGGACTGCAGGATATTCCAAGGTTTCTGACTAAATCCACACATTGGTGATGTGTAAGCACATTTTATCGAGATAACAGCATCTTCCAGTTAATATATTCCAGAATTTTTGTAACAAGCCCTCTCTTTTCTTATTTATACTCTATTCCTGTGTTGTAAATACCTGATACGGATGTAATTAAGATGAACGACATTCTAGAAAAATGGTGCATTTATTTGGTAAGCAATCTGTATCTTACATATGACACAGGAGATCGAAAAGTCTAGTGGTACATACGTAGCCTTAAAAAGTCATAGGACCAGCATTGTAAAAGACGTAACACTTGAGAGATAATTTTTTTTTTTTTTTAATTTGTGGTAAGATCTTATGGAGCCAAACTGCTTAGGTCATCGGCCCCTAAGCTTACACACTACTTAATCTAACTTAAACTAACTTACGCTATGGACAATACACACACCCATGCCCGAGGGAGGACTCGAACCTAGGACGGGGGGAGCCGCGCGGACCGTGACAAGGCGCCATAGACCGTGCGGCTACCCCGTGCGGCTTGAGAGATCATGTAAAGTAAATAGGATTAGAATTTTGTATCCTGAGACATAGTGTCAGGTAAATAACTTAGATTTTCAACACATTAGGTTTTTTTAAATATAATTGAGAGCTGAGAGAAAGATGGAGCTATTAAGGAGAGAGAGGAAAGCAAAAAAAAGTCTCAGTGTCACTGTTGTCTTTTTATTGAAGAATCAGTGGACGTACTGAAACAAAACGGAAGTAAGACAAAAAAGAGAATATAAATGTTTACCAACAATATACTTAATCTGGCTACAGTTGTAGGAAACAAAGAAAGGTTACGTGGAGCTAGTAGAACATTTATTAACGAATTTGGCTTAAGAAAATTCGGAAGGAAGACATTATTATTGTAAGCCACGCAAATGAGTAACATAAATAGCAAGTTGAAAAATTAAAAGGAAAATAAAGAAAATTATATCTTCTAGAAGGAAAAGACAACTGAAACATGAAAGACATTTATAGTAAATTAACCAGAGAAGAAAAGTTTTCTTCAGTGAAAAAATGGAAATGGCATAATTGGTCAAGAGATCTCGTCGATAAAGCAATTCTGAATTCTACTACAGTCAATGAAGTGTGTATCTGGCGTTAGATTTCTTTGGACACGTCTTTATATGGGACTGATAGTCAACAAACGAACATGAAAAGAGGAGAATCGGAGAATATAAAACCCTTAAAGATGAATTGCTTGCAACTTTGCCATTTCAGACAGAAAAACAATCAAGGAAACATTACACTATATTGCCAAATGAGAGAATATATTTAAATCCTTAAGAAATACTTGAATCGAAAATGCAGGCAGGACCATAGAGTAAGACATGGTGACTGGGATTAAAATACATAAAGCCGGATATCGAAGATGTATTCTGTGGTAGATCACGCATAAAGAAGAACGGAAGATTTCATCAGACAAGTCAAGGATTTTGTGTATGACACAAGCTAAAAGCTACGAAGTAAACAGGAGTAGTGAAATATATGTAAAAACTATAGTACATGTGTACAAAAGAGTGCTATAAAGATTGAGACTACTGTGTATCGATAGGTCTAGCCAGTTCCACTCACTTCAAAGACCAGTGGTATTGAGAAAACTGATATTCTTGCATATCAGGTAGGTTCTCGTCTGTAAAGGTAAAAATCTCAAAAATAATTAGTCAGTTGATAACACCCAATAAAAAATCAAATGGCTCTGAGAACTATGGGACTTAACATCTGAGGTCATCAGCTTCCTAGAACTTAGATCTACTTAAACCTAACTAACCTAAGGACATCACACACATCCATGCCCGAGGCAGGATTCGAACCTGTGACCGTAGCAGTCGCCCGGTTCCGTGGCCCTGGCGATAACACACATTATCCTAAAATGTTTAAACCTGTATATTAATGTAACATGGATGTTTCATATGTCATAGAAAATTAGAGACAGTTATGTCCTATCCAAAATCTGACGTACACTTTAAGACTCTTACCGAAGCCATAGCCACGAATTCCAGTACAAGTTAGGAAAGGAAAAGTTAGACTAACTTTAGGATAATGCAAAGGGAATCTGATAACTCTGCCTTATATTGTGCAGCTGAGGCTGGCTTCGTAAATGAAAAAGTAGCACATATACTGTTTTGTTCTGAGCTCAGTGACATTTGTACTACGTATGTTCGTTTCGATGCTAACAAGGTAATTAGAGCTGCTGATTTAAGAACTTAACTTTACAAATATCTGTAATTTGCGCTTGTCTTATCATAGATCGTAATAAGCATTTCAAGAAGCTACGGTGATAAACACCAAGGAAATGGAAACAACGCCAGTTGTATAATAATGCACAGTTTGTTAGTCTGATTAAGGAGAAGACAAGAAACTTTAAATCCGGGGTAATAATACAAGTAATCAATAATGGTTTGAAAACGTGTGCATGTAAGCAAATTGTATAGATGCAAGCAGACAGGCTAGCTATTATAAACGATAAATAATTGTTTCATAAATTATTGGCATATTTGTCTTCCATCTACGTATTGATGTCTTGATGTTTGATTGGATATAGTTGAATACAGAAACCTTGAAGAGGGAGAGCTCTCATCTTCATTCTTCGAACGAAATGTCATATAACACAGCTCATGCCTTACAATCCAGACAAATTAAATACCTAGGCTATTTCTGCGAGAAATGCCCTGTTCTAATAATAATGCTATTAGGTATCACAATCCGCACAGCAGGAATCTTAAATAAATGTAGGACATTTTTTGGGATAGACAGAATAATATAAAGGTCAAAGGTTTCTCTTGAGGAAGCTGGAATATTACAAATTCTCAATAATGAAGTGTGTTACAGATTACTAATGTAGAGTGCATTATTTATGACAAAAATTGTGATACATTAAACTGAGTCACGAGGAAGATATCTATTTTATATTTATGTACTGTGTGGTAGAACTTAGGTAGAATCGAACAGGTGGCACCATAATGAGAAAATGTGGGACTGTCACATAATGGTAATATATTATGGTTCCACATGAGGGAAAAGTTCTGGTAATCTTTATTTGTTTCAATCATCTTATAGTATTTTATGGAGATACATTTGTCTCGTCTGTTGTGAGATTTGCTGTATTTGCGTATTTTTGATGATCAGTTGTATAATAGGCATAATACTGAAAATAATACATTTGTCTCGTCTGTTGTCAGATTTGCTGTATTTGCGTATTTTTGCTGATCATTGTATAATAGGCATAATACTGAAAAACAGAGACCTAAAGTGTACGATGATATTAATCCGGACTAAAGGACCAGTGATATTTCTTAAAATGTAGTGACCTGAAGAGGGTCAGGAAAAAGTGGTTTGACCGAATAGTGCAATAGCTAATGTCTATGTACAAGATTATGTGAAAATTTGAACTATATTCCATTTTACTTTTAATTTGTTAGATTAGATTGGATTAGATTAGTACATGTTCCATAGATCATGCATACGACACTTCGTAATGATGTGGAACGTGTCAGGATAATAAACGGCGTCTATACAAGATATTACATTACACAAAATATTACATGACACTTAATATTTTTTTTTGGTGGGGGGTGGAGAACTTACTTACTATATCCAAAAATTCATCTAATGAGTAGAAGGAGTTGCCATTCAGAAATTCTTTAGTTTCCTTTTAAAGGCTATATGGCTATCTGTCAGACTATTGATGTTATTAGATAAGTGACCAAAGACTTTTGTGGCAGCATAATTTACCCCCTTCTGAGCCAAAGTTAGATTTAATCTTGAGTAGTGAAGATCATCTTTTTTCCTAGTGTTGTAGCCATGTACACTGCTATTACTTTTGAATTCGTTCGGATTGTTAATAACAAATTTCATAAGTGAATATATATATTGTGAGGCTGCAGTGAAGATTCCTAGTTCTTTAAATAAGTGTCTGCAGGATGATCTTGGATGTGCTCCAGCAATTATTCTGATTACACGCTTTTGTGCAATGATCACTCTTTTACTCAATGATGAGTTACCCGAGAATATGATGCCATACGAAAGCAGAAAATGAAAATAGGCGTGGTAAGCTAATTTACTGAGATGTATTTCGCCAAAATTTGCAATGACCCTAACAGCATAAGTAGCTGAACTCAAACGTTTCAGCAGATATTCAGTGTGTTTTTTCCATTTCAACCGCTCATCAATGCATACACTTAGAAATTTTGAATATTCTACCTTAGCTACCGATTTCTGATCGAAGTATATATTTATTAATGGCATCATTCCATTTACTATGTGGAACTGTATATACTGTGTCTTCTTACATCCATAAATGTCATATCCCTCCGATGTCGCGTGTTGTCTCCAGTTGACAGAATGTGAAGCCTTCGTAATCTTCGAGAATTGCTTATCGTTTCGTTTACTTTTTCCTTATTAGCTACTATAATAAATAAATGCAAATTATATTTTACTCCTAAGAGTGGTGTGTCATTTGATACCAAGTACTGGTAACCATATTTCCCATTTATCCATGAGGAAGTCACGACATTTTCATTTTATGTAGAAGGATCATAACTTTATCATCTGAGAGCGAATTATGTACGAAAATTTACGTTCCTTTCCTTTATTGACTACACGAAACAGACATCTAGGAAAAAAACTTAAGAGGTGTCAATAACAAATTAAGGTCTGTATAATTTCAAAATACAAGAAATAAAAGGGGGTAAAAAATAAATGCAAATGAAAGTGCTGTAGCAGTTACTGAAGGCACTAGGTAACGAAACGATTGAGTATTACATCGCCCTTCTAACCCGAAATAGTGGAGAATTATAGAGTGGAGCAGACAAAACCACTTATCGCAGGTTTTGGGTTAAAAATGAGCAAATCAAACAAAAACGTGATGAGGACTCTTGTAAAAGAGACTAGATTTGCTAAATATCTAATGGGAGAAGACACAGCAGAAGAAGTGAAGGAGTACTGCTACATAGGACATACTTTTTCGCAAAACGGCAGAAGCAAAGAATACATCGGAAGAATAAATTTATGAAGTCTTGGCATGTTACCAATCACTAAGGTGACTCATGTACACTTGTACACAGCACCTGCAAACGATTGGTTGTTCTGCAGCTACTACTATCTGAGAAGGTACTATAGCTGAACAATACTGGTAAAAACGTGAAATTTCACATGAGAAAGTGATCGGCACTTGCAAAGCATTTGCTAACTGAATGACTCGACAGGTATTAGACATCCACTGGTATGGAGAGAAAAATTCCAAACAGAGAAAATCTCAACCACTGTATTCTATGAAAGTGAAACTAGATATTGTAAGACAAGAAAAATCAGTTTTAAACATTTCAAATGTGGTGACATGGGAATATATTAAAAAATAAGTGAACAGGTAATTTGTGAAACAGGAGAAAGCAATGAGGTTAGAAGCCTACATGAAAGTGCTACCAGAAGAGGCGATATGTCAGTAAGGTGTGTGCTAAATTATGCACAATTGTTTTTCGATTTAGCACTCTGGAGCAGCTGAGAGAAAAAACCGCAGGGGCTAACAATGATCAGTATTTGTGAAAGATTACTGATGATTGGTTGTCGAGATGAAAAGATTACTAAGCGATAGGGACGAATGGAGGAAGGATCACACTGGTCGAAAGGCAGAGCACCGGTTCAAAACAAGCGGAAGAAATTGACAACAACGTAACATCAATCAAATTCTGTTGACGCACAAAACAAGGAAAAAATAATGAGAAACTCATATTAAACTTATGTCTCTCGTTCCATCGATATGCCATTTGTGCTTAAGTCTGAGCTTATCTTCCTCCCGAAGAATGCCCTTGTAATCTGAAATGTGTGGTATTTTGTTTCCTTTATCATGTGATTCTGTTGCCTATTGTGTTTGTAACTGTGCTAATACCGATCGTACCATTTTACGGTCGAATCGTACCCTTGTTCATCACTTGTGGGAGCAGGATGCCCGAGCATACCCGAACGCTAATATCATTTATAATTTTTTTTCCGCGGCAAAAATAAAGATTTATTAATACAGGTACGTGAAATCAGCTATCAAATTTTAGTGTTTCCAGTGTGAGGGTGATGTGTGTCGCCGGCCGGAGTGGCCGAGCGGTTCTAGGCGCTACAGTCTGGAGCTGCACGACCGCTACGGTCGCAGCTTCGAATCCTGCCTCGGGCATGGATGTGTGTGATGTCCTTAGATTAGTTAGGTCTAAGTAGTTCTAAGTTCTAGGGAACTGATGACCTCAGAAGTTAAGTCCCATAGTGCTCAGAGCCATTTGAGCCATTTTTTTTGTGTGTGTCCAGAGTTGGACGAACTAAAAAAGGTGAGGAAATAGAACTTCTATTAATTGTATTCGCAATTGCGAATGTGGACAACCATCAGCTGTAGAATGGAATCACGATAACGAAAACTTGTGCCCACCCGGAACTCGAAACCGGAATTCCTGCTTATTGCGAGCTGTCGCTTTACCATTTGGCTATCCGTGCACGATTCACCGCCAGATCAAAACTTCCTATGTCGTCAACCATGCGTCTATAATCCATATTCGCACATCCATTATGTATATTCCCTCACAGGCGAGACATTTTTTACCTGAAAGTAGCTCGCGTGGAGTTGGCAGATAAATACGATATTTCAGTGCCTTTGTTATTCTGAATTACGATGCAGAGTTCCTTTGGACATGCACGCATGCCGGGCAAGCGACATTCAAGTAAAAAAAAAAACGCATGGTTGACGACTTAGGTGACCGCTCGCGATAAACGGGAAGTACGGGTCTTAGTCTCGATCCGGCACAAATTTTCATCGTCGTCATTCCATTCTACAGCTGATGGTTGTCCATATTAGAAATTGCGAATACATCTAATGTATTTGATAACGGCTGTAGTCGCCACGGTGCCTGTTCCTTTGGACATGCATGCAATTTTTTTGTGTTTGTGGAAAAATAAACTTCATCATTAATATGGATCGTGTTATTTCGGACCTTCTGCTCACTTAGTTGGATTAATATCGTAGCAACAGAACCATTAAGGCGACTGTGTTTCACTCACACGCGCACGGTCAGAAGATGTGTGAGGACGTCATTCCGTCGCTCACTGTTTCTGATGAGAGGCGCCACGCATATACACCAGCCGAGGACGCAAATCCACATGATCTCACTGCTCGAGACTCGGACTGGTCGACGCATCCTTCTAAGCAGTCGCAATTCAGAGCTCGTTCCTCCACCCCATCCAAGTTTTGTAAGTCCCTCCTGATCCTCGAACTTCATGCTTTCCGTCTCGCTTTCCGCATCCGCCTACTTTTATCTACAAAGATCCTTTACCAAATCATCAAATTCCCACCTCTCCTCACTCACATTCAACAACTTCAAATAACATACACCAGCCGCAAATCGTATTGTGTCCCCTCTCCCTCCCATTGCTATTGTGCTGCCGCGCCCCTACCTACACAACCCACCAATTCTCCACTTGCACATACTTCACGTCCTCTCCCAAAGAAATTTCAGCCGCCTCCCTCTATTGAACCACGAACTCCCTCGCGACATATACCCATCCTGCCAAGTAAGCAGATAAAGGGTGGAAATGACCTGTCATGGTTTAATAACGAAATTCGGCAGATGCTGAGGAAGCAGACGCTGTTGCACTCTAGGTTCAAAATGGGACGCACAAGTGACAACAAGCGATGGTTATTAGTGATTCTTGCGTCTGTTAAAAGAAGCATACGACAACTACTACCATGATACCTTGTCAAAAGATCTGGCAGAGAACCCGAGAAAATTCTGGTCGTATGTAAAATTTCTAAGTGGGTCTAAGGCTTCCATTCAGTCTCTTGCTGACCAGTGTGGTGTGGCAGTTGAAGATAACAAAACGAAAACAGAAATTTTAAATTTCACGCTCAAGAAATCGTTCACACAGGAGGACCGCACAAACATACCGTCATTTGACCCTCGGACGGACTCCCGCATGGACGACATAGAATCCAGATTTCCTGGCATAGAGAAACAACTGAAAGTTTTGAAACCAAATAAATCGCCATGTCCGGATGGAATCCCAGTTCGATTTGACGAAGAGAACTCTACGATATTGGCCCCTTACCGAGCTTGCATTTATCGTGAATCTCTCGCGCAGCACTAAGTCCCAAGCGACTGGAAAAAACCGCAGGTGTCTCCAGTATATAAGAAAGGTAAAAGACGGACCTGCAAAATTACAGGCCAGTATCCCTAATTTTTGTTTGCTGTAGATCCTTGAATACATTATCAGTTCGAAAATAATAAACTTTCTTGATACTAAGAAGCTTACGTCCACGAATCAGCATGGTTTTAGAAAGCATCGCTCGTGCGAAACTCAGTTTGCCCTATTCTCAAATGATATGCTGAGGACCATGGATGAAAGGCGACGGGTAGATTTCGTATTTCTAGATTTCCGGAAAGCATTTGATAAGACGCCCCATTGCAGGCTATTAACGAATGTATGACCGTACAGAATAAGTTCACATGTAAGTGAATGGCTGGAAGACTTCTTAAATAATAGAACACGGTATGTTGTCCTCGACGGCGAGTATTCATCAGAGATAAGAGTATCGTTTGGAGTGCCCCAGGGAAGTGTGATAGTATCACTGTTGTTCTCTACACACGTAAATGATTTGAGCGACAGGGTGGGCGGCTATCTGCGGTTGTTTGCTGATGACGCCGTGGTGTACGGTAAGGTGTCGACGTTGGATGTAGGAAGATGACTTGTACAAAATTTCCAATTGATGTAATGAATGGCAGCTAGCCCTAAATGTGGAAAATGTAAGTTAATGCGGATGAGCAGGAAGAACAAACCTTTAATGTTCGCATACAGTATTACTAGTGTCCTGCTTGCACAGTCAAGTCGTTTAAATATCTAAACGTAACGTTTCGAAGAAATATGAGGTGGAAGGGGCATGTGAAATCTGTGGTAGGGTCGACTTCGGATTCTTGGGAGAATTTTAGGAAAGAGTGGTTCACCCTTAAAGGAAACCGCATATAGGACGCTGGTGCGACGTATTCTTGAATACTACTCGACTGTGTGGGATCCGTACCAGGTCGGACTGAAAGAAGACATCGACGCAATTCAAAGGCGGGCTGCTAGATTTGTTACCAGTAGGTTCGGACAGCACGTAAGTGTTACCGAGGCGCTTCGGGAACTCAAATGGGAATCCCTGGAGAGAAGGCGACGTTCTTTTCTAGAAACACCACTGAGAAAATTTAGAGAACCAGCATTTGAAGCTGGCTGCCGAACGATTCTGCGGCCGGCAACATACATTGCGCTTAAGGAACAAGAAGATAAGATTCGAGAAATTAGGGCTCATACGGAGGCATACAACGGTAGTTTTTCCCTCTTTCTATTTGCGAGTGGAACAGAAAAAGAAATGACTAGTAGTGGTAAAGGGTACCGTCCACCACGCACCGTACGGTGGCTTTCGGAGTATCAATTTAGATGTAGATGTAGATGTAGAGAGCTACGGCGTTTGTGTAGAATTGTCTGTGCTAACAGACAAGCAACACGGCGTGAAATAAGCTCAGAAATCAATGCGGGACGTACGAAGAACGTATCCGTTATCACACTGCGGCGAAATTTGGCGTTAGTGGGATATGGCAGCAGACGAACGATACGAGAGCGTTTGCTAATAGCACGACACCGTCTGCAGCGCCTCTCCTGGGCCGGTGAAAACATCGTTTGGACCCTAGGCGACTGGAAAACTTTGGCCTGGTCATATGAGAATTAATTTCAGTTGGAAAGAGTTGATGGTAGAGTTCTAGGTGACACGAAGCCATGGATCCTAGTTGTCAACAAGGCACTGTGCAATCTCGTGGTGGCTCCATAATGGTATGGGCTCTGTTTATGTGGGATGGACTGGGTCCTCTGGTCCAACTGAACCGATCGTTCGGCTACTTGGAGATCATTTGCATCCATTCATGGAGTTCATATTCCCAAATTATGATGGATTTTTTATGAATGACAGTGCGCCATGTCACCGGGCCACAATTGTTGGCGATTGGTTTGATTCTGGACGACTCGAGCGAATGATTTGGCCACCCAAATCGCCCGACGTGAATCCCATCGAACATTTATTCAGTGTAGTCGAGAGGTCAGTTCGTGCACAAAGTGCTACACCGGCAACGCTTTCGCAGTTAGTAACGGCTATAGAGGGAACATGTCTCGATATTTCTGCAAGGGACTTCCAATGACCTGTTGAGTCTAGGCCACGTCCAACTGCTGCACTACGCCGAGCAAAAGAAGCTCCCACACGATGTTAGGACGTATTCCACGACTTTTGTCACCTCAGTGTATAAGTGTACTAGCTTTCGACACCATTCGCTTCTATCGAGCACATTACGCTGTTATATAACACAGTGCCTCATAAGAACTTACAGCATTCAGAAGTATGTATAATACAATTATTAAATGTAAGTAATTTCTTAAAAAATTATTAACGTGTTACCTTTCTGTACACATCTGATTGTATTTATTTGCCATCTTAGTTACCGATACGACACGGAGTAAATGGGTTAGCGATGAAAAAAATGCAACTTGCTGTTTAAAAAGGGTGTACTGCTGCTTATATCTTAGTAACAAATAAAGTTAAAAGAAAGGCAATCATGCTGGTTAATTTCCCACTGGCTGCTAAACAACAACCGGCTGGTGTGGCCGAGCGGTTCTAGGCGCTTCAATCTGGAACCGCGGGACCGCTACGGTCGCAGGTTCCAATCCTGCCTCGGGCATGGACGTGTGTGATGTCCTTAGGTTAGTTGGGTTTAAGTAGTTCTGAGTTCTAGGGGACTGATGACCTCAGATGTTAAGTCCCATAATGTTCAGAGCCATTTCAACCATTTGCTAAACTACATTTGACTGATAAAATTTTTTATTTTGCTTCAGGACAAAAAGTAATTTGGGGCGCTCAAGACAAATGGGACACCTTATATCGTCTAAAGGTCATCGTGATCATTGCAGAAAATAGGAACGAGAAAGAGTTGAACAGATGGGTGTCGACGCTCTGATTTTGTCGCGTCGTTATTGTTCCTCTTTGTTAAAAATTCGGATTAGTGCGAGTAGGAGTCACATTAATCCGAGAGTTCCGTACAAACCTAATTATGTATACAGACTGTTCGTCCATCCCGGAAATCGAGAATTTCGACGATTTTCGCCTATTATTGATACCGATGTTAGCAAGGTACCAAACCACGTGACAATAATGGTCGTATCTTTTGATGGCATTGATGTAGAAGCTTAAATTAATGACATCGCCAAGAGACCATAGACTTTAGTGTTCTTTTTTTTTTTTTTTTTCATCAGTCTTCTGACTGCTGGGTTGATGCGGCCCACCACGAATTCTCCCCTGTGTGCAACCTACGTCCTCAATTATTTGCTGGAGGTATTCCAGTCTTTGTCTTCCTCTACAGTTTTTACCCTATGCAGCTCCCTCTAGTACCATGGAAGTTATTTCCTGATGTCTTAGGAGATGTCCTAACATACTATTCCTTCTTCTTATCTGAGTTTTCCATATATTCCTTTCCTCGCCGATTCTACGGAGAAGCTCCTCATTCCTTATCGTATCAGTTCACATATTTTTCAACATTCTTCTGTAACACCACATCTCAAATGCTTCGATTCTCTTCTTTTTTTGGTTTCCCCACAGTCGATATTTCACTGCCTTACAATGCTGTGCTCCAAACGTACATTCTCAGAAATTTCTTCCTCAAATTAAGGGCTATGTTTGATAGTAGTTGACTTATCTTGGCCAAGAATGCCCTTTTTGCCATTGCTAGTGTGGTTCTTATGTTCTCCCTGCTCCCACCTTTTGCTGCCTTGGTAGCAGAATTTCTTAACTTCATGATCACCCGTCCTGATGTTAAGTTTTTCGCTGTTCTCATTTCTGCTATTTATGATTACTTTCGTCTTTCTTCAATTTACTCTCAATCCCTACTCTGTACTCATTAGACTGTTCATTCCATTCAGCAGTCCTGTAATGCTTCTTCACTTTCCCTGACGATAGCAATGTCATCAGCGAATGTTATCATTGAAATCCTTTCACCTTGATTTTAATTCCACTCCTGAACATTTTTTTATATCTGTTATTACTTCTTCGATGTATAGACTGAACAATAAGGACGAAAAGTTACATCCCTGTCTTACACCCTTTTTAATCCGAGCACTTAGTTCTTCGTCTTCCATTCCTATTGTTCACACTTGATTCTTGTACATATTGCATATTACCCATTTATCCCTATATCTTATCTCTATTTTTCTGAGATTTCCCTTCCATTATCAAGTCCAACGTCAGAATTGCCTCTTTGGTGCCTAAGCCAAAGTGATCGTCGTTCAATAGATCTTCAATTTCCTTTTCCATTCCTCTGTATATTATTCTTGTGAGCAACTTGGATACATGAACTGTTAAGCTCATTGTGCGATAGCTCTCACACGTGTCGCCTCTTGCAATCTTCGGAATAGTGTGGATGATGCTTCTCCGAATGTCGGATGATATATCGCCAGACTCATACATTCTTCACACCAGCGTGAGTATTCGCCTTGTTGCCACTTCCCCCAACGAGTTTAGAATTTCTGAGGAATGTTATATAACGCTTCTGCCTTATTCGAACTTAAGTCTTCCAAAGCTCTTTTAAATTCTGGTTCAAACATTATATCCCCTATCTCTTGTCTATAGACTCCTATTTTTCTCTTATCACGTCATCAGACAAGTCTTCCCCTCATAGAGGCCTTCAGTGTACTCTTTCCACTTATCTTATCTCTGCTCTGCTTTTAACACTCGATCTCGGTATGAGACATAAATTTCAGCTTGATGCGTCTACCCGTTCTTGACAAAAAGGGGTCTTGACAGATGGACAGACAGAGAGGCGTATAACAAATGCAAAAAAATTTTGTTTCGTGTGATGTGATAAGATAGTAAGTGATTTAGGATTTTTTCCTTTACTTGTACGGTGAAACTTTGCTGCTTGGCAAATTTCATGATTCTAGATCAATGGCAAGTACCATATACGTTTCGATGAGCGAGTTTGGAGTATCAAAATATTTGACATAAATGAAGGTATCTTTTGATTGCATTGACTTACAAGCTTAAGGTTTTTACTCCACAAAGGGACCATATACCTTAGTATGGGACATAAAGTTCAACTTGAAACGTGTACTCGTTCCTGAGAAGAAAGGGGCCTTAACAAATAGAGAGAGACTATCAAATAACAAAAAATTACGCGAAATATTTTTTTCTTTGATGTTGTTGTTGTGGTCTTCAGTCCTGAGACTGGTTTGATGCAGCTCTCCATGCTACTCTATCCTGCGCAAGCTTTTTCATCTCCCAGTACCTACTGCAACCTACATCCTTCTGAATCTGCTTAGTGTATTCATCTCTTGGTCTCCCCCTACGATTTTTACCCTCCACGCTGCCCTCCAATACTAAATTGGTGATCCCTTGATGCCTCAGAACATGTCCTACCAACCGATCCCTTCTTCTGGTCAAGTTGTGCCACAAACTTCTCTTCTCCCCAATCCTATTCAATACTTCCTCATTAGTTATGTGATCTACCCATCTAATCTTCAGCATTCTTCTGTAGCACCACATTTCGAAAGCTTCTATTCTCTTCTTGTCCAAACTATTTATCGTCCATGTTTCACTTCCATACATGGCTACACTCCATACGAATACTTTCAGAAATGACTTCCTGACACTTAAATCAATACTGGATGTTAACAAATTTCTCTTCTTCAGAAACGCTTTCCTTGCCATTGCCAGCCTACATTTTATATCCTCTCTACTTCGACCATCATCAGTTATTTTGCTCCCCAAATAGCAAAACTCCTTTACTACTTTAAGTGCCTCATTTCGTAATCCAATTCCCTCAGCATCACCCGACTTAATTAGACTACATTCCATTATCCTTGTTTTGCTTTTGTTGATGTTCATCTTATATCCTCCTTTCAAGACACTGTCCATTCCATTCAACTGCTCTTCCAAGTCCTTTGCTGTCTCTGACAGAATTACAATGTCATCAGCGAACCTCAAAGTTTTTATTTCTTCTCCATGAATTATAATACCTACTCCGAATTTTTCTTTTGTTTCCTTTACTGCTTGCTCAATATACAGATTGAACAACATCGGGGAGAGGCTACAACCCTGTCTTACTCCCTTCCCAACCACTGCTTCCCTTTCATGTCCCTTAACTCTTATAACTGCCATCTGGTTTCTGTACAAATTGTAAATAGCCTTTCGCTCCCTGTATTTTACCCCTGCCACCTTTAGAATTTGAAAGAGAGTATTCCAGTCAACATTGTCAAAAGCTTTCTCTAAGTCAACAAATGCTAGAAACGTAGGTTTTCCTTTCCTTAATCTTTCTCCTAAGATAAGTCGTAAGGTCAGTATTGCCTCACGTGTTCCAGTGTTTCTACGGAATCCAAACTGATCTTCCCCGAGGTTGGCTTCTACTAGTTTTTCCATTCGTCTGTAAAGAATTCGTGTTAGTATTTTGCAGCTGTGACTTATTAAGCTGATAGTTCGGTAATTTTCACATCTGTCAACACCTGCTTTCTTTGGGATTGGAATTATTATATTCTTCTTGAAGTCTGAGGGTATTTCGCCTGTTTCATACATCTTGCTCACCAGATGGTAGAGTTTTGTCAGGACTGGCTCTCCCACGGCCGTCAGTAGTTCCAATGGAATATTGTCTACTCCGGGGGCCTTGTTTCGACTCAGGTCTTTCAGTGCTCTGTCAAACTCTTCACGCAGTATCGTATCTCCCATTTCATCTTCATCTACATCCTCTTCCCTTTCCATAATATTGTCCTCAAGTACATCGCCCTTGTATAGACCCTCTATATACTTTCTCCTGATAATGACATCCTCTTGAGTAGTCCCCGCCCGGAGATCCGAATGGGGGACTATTTTACCTCCGGAATATTTTACCCAAGAGGACGCCATCATCATGTAATCATACAGTAAAGCTGCATGCCCTCGGTAAAAATTACGGCTGTAGTTTCCCCTTGCTTTCAGCCGTTCGCAGTACCAGCACAGCAAGGCCGTTTTGGTTATTGTTACAAGGCCAGATCAGTCAATCATCCAGACTGTTGCCCTTGCAACTACTGAAAAGGCTGCTGCCCCTCTTCAGGAACCACACGTTTGTCTGGCCTCTCAACAGATACCCCTCCGTTGTGGTTGCACCTACGGTACGGCTATCTGTTTCGCTGAGGCACGCAAGCCTCCCCACCAACGGCAAGGTCCATGGTTCATGGGGGGGGTTTTCTTTGATATGATTACGAATTGACAATTTTTGGATTTTTTCCTTGACTTGCACTGTGAAATCTTGCTTCCTACCAAATTTCATGATTCTAGGTCAACGGAAAGTACCCTAAAGGTTTTGATGAGTGAGTTTGCGAGTATGGAAATATGTGTTGTAAATGATCGTATCTTTTGGTTGTACTGACGTACGAGCGTCACTCCAAAAGAAATGCACACTATTTTTGTAAAAATACAGTTTTCATTCTGCATGTGTAAAAGTTTTACAGTGTGCAGATACATCCTTCCCGCTTGTTGTCAAACTTAGTTCAACCTGTTCCCGTGAGCGGCGCCATCACAGCATGTCTTCAAGATGGCTGCTACATTTGACGTTCATCAGAAGCAACGTGGTGTCATAGAATTCCTGTGATTTGAAAGCGAGACAGTGGGAAACATCCACAGGAGGTTGAAAAAGGTGTATGTAGATGCTGCTGTCGATCGCAGTACAGTTAGTCGGTGGGCAAGCAGGTTATGTGACGAAAGCGGGCACAGCGATATTGAGGTTGTCCTCGCAGCAGCAGGCCTCGTACTGCACACACTCTAGACGGAGTTAACGAATTGGTGACTGCTGACAGACACATCACAGTGAACGAATTGTCACGCTACGTTGGGATAGGGGAAGGAAGTGTTTGCAGAATACTGAAAGTGTTGGCGTTAAAAGAGGTTTGTGCTAGGTGGGTTCCCAGGATGTTGGCAGTGGCTCACAAAGAAACAAAAAAACGGTATGCAGCGAACCTTTGGAACAGTACGAGAATGGTGGAGATGAATTTCTTGGAAGAACTGTGACAGATGATGAAACATGGCTCCATCATTTTCCACCAGAGACGAAGAGGCAATCAATGGAGAGGCATCATGCAAATTCACCCAAGAAAAAAAAAATCAAAACGACACCTTCTGCTGGAAAAGTTATGGCTACTGTGGTTTTCGATTCCAAAGGATTCTTGTTTGTGGACATCATGCCAAGGGGAACCACCATAAATTCTGATGCATATGTGACGACACTGAAGAAACTTCAAGCTCAACTGAGTCGTGTTCGACCACGTCGACAAAAGCAGGATGTTTTGCAGTTGCACGACAATGTACGGCCACATGTCAGTCAAAAAACCATGGAAGCGCCACAAAACTCGGATGGACAACACTGCAACACCCACCTTACAGTCCTGACCTGGCTCCATGTGACTATCCTCTCTTTGGGAAACTGAAAGACTCTCTTCGTGGAACAAGGTTTGAAGATGATGACATCCTTGTGCACGCTGCCAAACAGTGGCTCCAACAGGTTGGTCCAGAATTTTATTGTGTGGGTATACAGGCGCTGGTTCCAAGATGGCGTAAGGCAGTTGAGAGGGATAGAAATTATGGGGAAATGAAAATATTGTTCCTAAAGGATGTATCTACACACTGTAAAACTTTCAAACATGTAGAATAAAATATGGTTTTTTTCTTTTTTTAAAAATAGTGTGCATTTCTTTTGGAGTGACCCTCGTAGAAGCTTCAATTTTTTACACCGACAAGGGACCACATATCTTAGTATGTGACATAAATTTCATCTTGGTTCGTCTACTCATTTTGAGACAAGGGGTTCTTAACAGTCAGACTGACAGTCAGACGGACAGATGGACAACAAATTGATGCTATATGGGTTCCACTTTTACCGATTGAGGTACGGAACTCTAAAGCTACTGTGTGACATGTGCTGAGGAAGTATTTGGTATATACTAATATCCTACAGGACGTGGGTAGTACCTGCTGTGGAGCAGCAGTGCTGTCGGAGGCGACCTCCGAAACAACGGCCTCCTCGATCTCCGAGATGATCTCCTTGAGCGTGTTCTTGATGCTCTCCTGGTGGATCTCTGCGGGCTGCGACTCTGGCTGGGGAGGCGCCTGCTCCGGCTGCTGATCCTGGGGCGGCGCCTCCTGCTCTGGCTGCTGAGGAGTCTGCTGGTCCGGCTGCTGAGCTTCCAGCTGCTGAGCCTCCTGGCGGGGCTGGTCCGGCTCGCCGGCGGCGGGCGGCGACAGCGGCGGCGCCTCCAGCTCCAGCTGCACCGTCTTCTCCTTCTCGCCGCCTCCTCCCCCTCCCCCACCCTCGTCACCACCACCGCTGCTGGATTCCTGCTGCGATACTGACGAGTGCTGCCAACAAACACAGCGCCGCCTTACAATATTTGTCGACACAAATTTCAAATCAGTGGCGCTTCCTACAAGGAGAAGATGGAACATTAATAGGTTGGTGCATCAGTATGTAGCGTTTTTGTTTTGCCTATTGGTACTTCGATTCCTGTGGTTTATTTATCGATTGTCATCTTTCATTTGTACGAGGGTATTTCGGAAAGAAAAGATACAACTTACGCCAGAGGAACAGAAGAGTTTTGGCGAGCAAGTTGGCAACACTGGTGTTAACCTTGAACCGTTGGCTTTCTCCTCGCGGTCGTTCGGCAGTTGAACGTTGCTTCTGGTTGGAGTAGGTCGTGTTCAAAATGGCTGCGCCGAGTCAGAATCCCGCCAAATGCGAAGTGTGCTCCGTCATATGTTCTCTTCATGCAAAACCAGCGGATATTCACAAATAAATTGTTTCTGTTAATGGGAACATTATGAATCGATAAAATGTAATGAAATGGTATCGTCATTTCTCTAAAGGTAGGACCGATGTTCATGACGAACAAAGAACAGGTCGGCCATCTGTGATCTTTGATGCCCTTCTTCGGAGAATGGAGGAAGCAATTCGTGCGAATAGACGTCTCACATTGAAAGAATTGCATCAGATCATACCGGACGTGTCAATGACAACTCTTTACGACGTTGTGACTGTCAAGTTAGGGTACAGGAAATTGTGTGTGCGCTGGGTTCCAAAACTGTTAACGGAAGAACACAAAAAGAAAAGGATGGACTTTGCACTCGACTTCCTCACACGCTATGCTGAAGCAGTAGATGAGTTCCTTGATCACATTATGACAGGTGGCGAGACGTGGGTTTATCACCATACACCTGAATCCAAGCAACAATCAATGCAATGGCGCCATTCGAATTCACCAAAAGCAAAGAAATGCAAAACGTCGATTTCAGCGGAGAAAATCATGGCTTCTGTTTTTTGGGACAGACAAGGCATTATTCTGTTGGAATTTATGCCTCCTGGAACGACAGTTAATGCTGCTGCATATTGCCAGACTTTGAAACGTCTTCGAAGGGCAATTCAAAGCAAACGCAGGGGAATGCTGACAAGTGGAATCCGATTGCTTCATGACAACGCTCGACCTCACACAGCGCTCGTAACCAAAGCACTACTGAAACAATTCAAATGGGACGTATTGGACCATCCGTCGTACAGCCCGGACCTTGCGCTCACCTACTTCCATGTCTTCCGTTACCTGAAGTCACATCTTGGTGGAAAATCATTCCACGACGATGAAGAGATCAAAGATGAAGTTGAAACGTGGTTCTGACAACAGGCGGCAACCTTCTATGACTGTGGGATACAAAAGCTTGTGCACCGACTTAACAAATGTTTGGATAACGGTGGTGATTATGTCGAAAAATAACAAATAATCCACTTAATAAGATGTAACTGACGTTTTCTAAATAAATGTTCTATTTAAGGACTGCAAGCCATTGTATCTTTACTTTTCGAAATGCCCTCGTAATTCACTGTTACTACTCAAGTTTGCGTATTGTCACGTTCTCATTTTTGTAGCTGTTGACGCTAGAATGGAGTGTCAAGTGGTGAAAAAGGAACATTTTCGACATATTCTTCTGTTTGAGTTCAATAGATGGGTGACAGCAGCGAAGGCAGCCAGAAAAACTTGCACTCTGAAGGGGGATCATGTCATTGGACAGAGTTCGGCAAGAAAATGGTTTTCTGGTTTTAAGCAGGATCGTCCTGACGTTAGTGACTTTCCACGTTCAGGAAGGCTTTCGAGATTACATGAATATGGTTCAAATGGCTCTAAGCACTATGGGACTTAACATCTGAGATCATCAGTCCCCTAGACTTAGAACTACTTAAACCTAACTTAACCTAAGGACATCACACACATCCATGCCCGAGGCAGGATTCAAACCTGCGACCGCAGCAGCAGCGCGGTTCCGGGCTGAAGCGCCTAGAACCGCTCGGCCACAGCGGCCGGCGTACACAGATATCGTTTTAACACAGTAATCCACAATGATCCACTTCCGTGTATTCGAGAACTGGCAAATGTGATGAGCTGTGATCATTCCACCAACATGCGACATTTGCATTCAATGGGGAAGATTCAGAAATCGGATGTGTGGGTACTGCATGATCTAAGCCAAAATCACAAAAATCAGTGAGTGGCCATATGTGCATCTGCTTACTTGTCATCAATTGGCTCGTGAATAACACCGACCATTCCTATCCTGTACCGTTACCGGTGACGAGAAATGGTGTCCTTGTTCTAACATAAGAAAAAGGAAGGAATGGTTGAGCCCACACAAAGCAGCAACTCCCTGTACAAAGTTCTTTGTAGCTCGACGAGTTCTTCCCCTCAAAACCACGTGATTTCTGAGGTCGTGAAATCGGAAAGCTATCCCAGCGTTGTCAGACTGTTGTAAATAGTGAAGGAGAACATATTACAGATTACTAAAATCTCTTTATATGTATCTTTGTGTTTATTAAACTTAAGGAAAAGCGCTACGAACTTATGCGCCAACCCAATAGTTAGTTAGTTTCATCTTCCGTAGCTAAATTGAACGGTCGTTTTATCGAAACGATGTGGAACGAACAGTTATCAGGATATCTATACGTTATTACGGTTAGCATTAACACTTGTTTATTGGCAACCAATTTTTAAATAGAAATTTGTCAATGGAATATGAGTTATATTGGAGAAATTATTTTAGGTTAGACTTAAAACTTCCTTTGCTATCTGTCAGACATGGTAAGGTATTGGGAAAATGGTCAAAAATTTTTGTTGGCGAATATTGAATTTCTTTCTGAGCCACTTTAATAATGGGTAATAAATGTAATTTTCCTCTAGTGTTGTAGATATGTACCTCACTGTTCCTCTGAAATTGTGATGGATTATTTATGACTAATTTCATTAGCAAATATATCTAGTGTGACGGCTCAGTTAAAATGCGTAGATCCTTGAGGAAGTACCTATGTCCTTGGGTGAACATCATACATTATTCTTATGGTTCAAATGGCTCTGAGTAATATGAGACTTAACATCTGAGGTCATCAGTCCCCTAGAACTTAGAACTACTTAAACCTAACTAACCTAAGGGCATCACACACATCCATGCCCGACGCAGGATTCGAACCTGCGACCGTAGCGGTCGCGCGGTTATATATTATCTTACTGCTTGATTTTGTGCAATCAGTACTTTCTTTCTAAGTGATGAGTTACCCGAGAAAATTATTTCATAAGACGTTATTCAGTAGAACTATGAAATATGTGACATGAGTTTAATTCATTTCTTTCTAATAACAGTAATTATACGCAGAGCAAAAGTAGACGAACGTAATTGTATGAGAACCTCAGTAATATGCGTCTTCTAGTTCACGTTTTCATCAAAATTTATACACAAAAATTTGGAGCATTCTACCCTACTCACTGACTCCTGTTCATCTGCTGATTGTATTTGTTGTACAGAACTAAATACGAAACAAACTTTGTGTAAAAACACCAGTTCCGTGAAACTTGTGTTTTTCTAAGAGCCTAAGATCATCTACACAATCTCAAGCCTCGGAAAGATCATATAACATACCAACTGACAATATTATACTATTTAAGTTTATTAATTTGTGAATGAATATGTAAAGAGCAATCTCAGGCGCGCAACCCTTCTGGAAACCAAACTCTGATCTGCTAAGTAAATTGCCCTTACTCTAGTATGAGACTGCTCTTGAGTACATTACTTTTTCGAATATTTTAAAAATTGATGTCAGTAAGGAAACTGGTCGATAACTGTTTAACTCCTTCTTGTTACCTTTCTTATGAGGGTTTAATAATTACATATTTTAACCTGTCTAGAAAAATTCCTTGTGCCTTTGATGCTTTATATGAATCACTAAGTACATAACTTGTTAAATTGAAAGAACTCCTCAGAATTCTGTTTCAAATATCAATGACACCATATGAGCTTTTATGTTTTTAGAATTTTTATAGCTCTATTAACTTCAGTGAAGGATGTTGGTGCTACTTCCAGTTGTTTAAGTTTTGTGGACTGGGAGTTTTAATATATTCTTTGCTTCTTCAACTGAACAATTTAGGTCTACTTTTGCTGGTACATTTAAAAAGTGATTGTAAAAAGTACTCACAGGTTGCACATTATCAGTCAGAACTTGATCGTTTAGTTTTATTGTTATGGTATCTTGTATACTCATGTACTACGCCAAAACAGTGAACAACGTACCAAACTAAAAAAAAGTTATTTTGACGAATTTATTTATTAACGTGAGAAAACAGAAGCTACTTACAAAATAAAATAAAAGCATACAAAATTCAAAATTTAGTGGCTTGGATTACAGACCTACACTAGCTGAAAAAAAAGTATCCGGACACCCACGTGTAAGGCGGAACTGACTACTAAATGTCACGAGCGGTGGACCCACCAGTATAAAAGGAAATGGGGAGTATTGTGGTTGTCAGGAGAGAAACAACAACAGTAGAATAGAGAGCTCAGTAACTTCCAACGTGGGCTAGTCATTGGATGTCAACTGAGTAACAGATCCACCAGGGACATTTCAAACTTCTGAAGCCGCTCAACTCGACTGTTGGTGATGTGATTGAGAAGAGGAAACGCGAAGGAGCAATCACAGTAAAAACAATAACACGCAGACCTTTTGTACTGACTGACAGGGACAGTCGACCATAGCGTGGGTTGGTTGTAAAAAACAGCTTGAAATCAGTGGAAGGAATCACTCGTGAGTTCCAAAATGCTACCAGTAGTACACCTAGCACAATGGCTGTGCGTAGGGAGTCGAGAAGAATGGGATACAACGGTTGAGTGGCTCCTCATAAACCACAGGTCTTTTGTAGTCACTCTAAGCAGTACCTGAGGTGGTGTAAATATCGACGTCACTGGGTAGTGGATGACTGGAAACAAGTGATTTGGAGTGATGAATCATGCTGTCTTCTGTGGCAATTCGATGGAAGGGTTCCGGGTTAGCGGATGCCTGGAGAATGTTACCTGCCGTCGTGTGTAGTGCCTGCACTGAGGTATAGAGAAGGTGGTACTACGATATGTTTTTTTTCGTGATTAGGGTATGATCCGTTTATAGCGCTTAAGAAAACGCCAAGTGTGGAAGGATAGGATCACTGTTCTGTACTGCATACAGTAGAGGAACAGTTGGGCGATAATGGAGTCCCCAATGGAACACATTTGGGACGAGTTCGAACGTGGACTTCGTTCCACACCCTAGCATTCAACATCACTACCTTCTCTGGTTTCGTCTCTTGAGGAAGATTGGCGGCCATTCCTCCACAGACATATAGACACCTCGTTGAAAGTGTCCTCAGCAGAGTTCAAGCCGTCATATAGGCGAAGGGTAGACACATATTAATGTTCACTGACTGATGTCTGGATAGTGTATATCTACCTTTCGTTGCTAGTTGGATGATCAATCTACATATACATCTATACTCTGGAAAACAATATAAGTGTACGGCAGAGGTCTTGTGTTTTTGCCACATATTAAGATTTCTTCCTAATCAATTCGCGCTTGTTTCTCAGGAGAATGATTAAAGCCCTCTGTGCGCGCTGTAATTGTCTAATCACGTCTTCACTGTTCCTACGAGAGCGATACGCAGAACGCTGTAGTATATCCCAAGATTCCTAACTTAATACTGCTACTTGGCGCTGATGACCTCGATGTTGAGCGCCCATAAGGCCCAACACACCAAATACTGCTACTTGAAACTTGGTAAGCAGGCTTTCGCGTGATAGTTGGCGCCTATCTTCAAACGTTGATCTTTCAGGTTTTGTAGCATCTGCGGGACTCTCTCCCATGGGTCGAACCAACTTCTGACCAGTCGTGCTGTCCTTCTTTGCACACGTTCAGTATCCCCTGTTAGTCCAATATGTAACGGTCCTACACATGAGAACAATATTCAAAGATTGCTTGACCAATGTTTTGTGCGCAATCTTCTTTGCATACTTATTGTAGTTTCCCAGTATTTTACCAATGAACCGAAGCCTATCACCTGCTTTAACTACAACTGGGCCTATATGATCATTCCATTTCATACCTCTTCAGACTACAACCAGGTCTTTATACTCCAGCATTGACTCATTAATTTTGGAGACATAGGATACTACCTTTCTGTATACTGTGAAGCGCAAATTTTACATTTCTGAACTTTTAGTGCAAGTTATCAATCTTTGCATCTCTTTCTAATCTTATCAACATTTGATTTCATTATAGACAACTGCATCATCTGTAAAAAGTCTGACATTATTGATACTGTCTTCCAGATCATTACTACACAACAGTAGCGACCTGCCGTGCTTCGCACGGGTAGCACCAAGTATCTGCAGTCGTTCGACTTGTTTGACTTAGAGGTAACAAAATACACAGTGCGTCCCGGAAGGAATGGCCAGTAGTCATAGATATGACAGGAACGATCATCCGAAACAAAACGGTCTATTAAACATACCGTAAGAGCTAGGAGCACTTGTTCATCTTCGATATTGTGAACAGACTTCTACTGCAAGCTCTTTGCTTTCCACATTTTGAGGGGTTTTAGTGTGGACCAAAACAAGAAAAATTATGTCCTGTAAACTTAAGTTCTAAAGTGCATACCTTAAAAGCTATCAGCACTTGTAAATCTTTGCTCTGTGAAACATATCTCCTCTAAGAAACAAGTGCTCATAGCTCTTAAGGTATGCATTTTAATGCCTAAAACTTGGAAAGCGAGAGGCTGCGATAGAAGAGATTTATTTCACGGTGTCTAAGATAAAGAAGTGCAGATAGCTCTTAAACTATGCATTTTAGAGCCTTCGAATTATCGTTCGTCTCATATCCATGAATACTGACCATTCCTCCTAGGGCAGCCTATACATACAAACCGTCAACGTGAATCAGTCTGTCTATTAGTTCAAAGCGTATCAAAATCTCTACAGTAGTTCCTGAGAGTATCCTCTATATATGGACAGAAAAACGCGATCGGGAACAGAAACTGACGGTAGCCGTGTCAGAAAAGTCAGTCGTATGCAGGTTGAATAACACAGGAACCAATGTAGGAACTTCGGGGTCATCTTTGTTTGCTTTGAAAGAAATTCTTGCGATGTGCTGGAACTTTTTAATGAGAGTGGTCAGATTTTCGCTTCGTGCACACGTTTTGAGTTTAGCCAGGGTCCATCCAGACATACTGTACCATACGAGTAGCTTGTAGACAGTTAAGCTACAGATGAATCCAGATTCGATGTAAGATGTTAGTGCTAGCACCTGTTCACAACAGCTTGCTTTGTTTGGAAATATATTTGGTATGCTAAAGATGGTGTTCAACTCCTGAGTAGTAAACATTCAAGGAGTATGAAACAGCTGAATAATGGTATAAGTCTATAGCTTGATGCATAGTCTCCATTCCTCATATAAATGTCATTAAGACATGAACTATCAGTGCGTCAGTCAAAAATATTCCGAGGCTGATTTTATTCCTGGAGTATAAGCGCCGTCAACACAATTAACTACGATCGGCGCTTGAGTTAACTGATGTTCATTCGCCCCTACAGCTGTGAGCAGGCGGTGTTAAGTTGTGGACGTGCGACCATAGTGACCGTAATGTGTCAACGTGCTTGTGTTAGAAATCGCAGTGGAACAACATTACTAAATCAAGTGTGTTTAAGACATTCTCCAGAATGTTTTGAAGAAGAGAAAAGTGTGTGCAAAGCTTGTCCCACACATCTTGTCTCCTTAACAAAAAACAACGACGCGTGGACGTCTGCCGCGACTTCTTTAGAAATCCAAAAAGTGGAAATTCTTTTCTGGAAAAAATCATCACGTGTGACGAGATTTGGTATTATCAATAATAACCTACCACTAAACGACGAAGTGCAGAGATTCGCATGACTACATTATCGACGTTCCAACCAATGTGACGCAGTTTCACATGCATGGACGTTCTGTACTTTGAACTCAAGTATCTGAAGTGTTAAAACAACCATTTTGACTTGTCTCTATTTTTTTAAATCCCGTTTCGAAACTGTCGGAGTGTGCTGCAGTCAGCAGAAATACTCCCAGTGTTTAAAATATCATTAAAAAATCTCGTGAACCATATTCTTCCACGTATTCCAATCTGTCGAATAAAATAAGAGAATACTCCATCTAGTCCAGATTCTTTCCCCATTTCCAACTTTTTGGTCGCAATATTTATGTGTTGTTGACTGAATAAGTCTTACAAGGTAGAGGTATGCTGAATTTTAACCATTTGTGTTATCCAAATTTTTCTTTGAACTTGCTTTAATGACTGGAGCCGTGAAGAATATGTGTGTGAATTCCTAAGGGACCAAACTGCTGAGGTCATCGGTCACTAGACTTACACACTACTTAAAGTACCTTAAACTAACTCATTCTACGAACAACACATACACCCATGCCCGAGGGAGGACTCGAACCTCCGGCAGGAGGGAAGACTTCCGTAGCTTCTGATTTGATGTCAACTGCCATTCGAGATAGTGTTCCACCGGATGACTTTAATTTCGAGGTATATAGAGGAATAATTTGAACCAACGTAACTGTAAATGAGAGACTCGGGGATGCTATTGTTGCAAATACATGAACAGTATACAATGGAAAGTTAGAGGTGATGATGCAAGCAAACGAAGTATTTCCTAGGGGGGAATATTCAGAGAAACTTAGTAAATATAAATTACGGCCGAAAAAAGATGTAGCTACAATTCATAGAATGCTTTAGAGGAAAAATATGTATTGAAAAACTGAACCGTTCTAGTACAATATGCACAGAAAAATGAGCGGAAATGTGAAATTTCATATAGGCTCTAATCGTTGATTTCTCGCGTTAACAGAATGTGGTGTTAAATGCGCTAGTGTTTTACGTATAACGAGATGTTTCCGTGATGGTGGGACAGAGGTTCAAAAAAGAGGTATCAATTTGAGATAAGGAATACTGGCTCGCAGTTATTATCGTAATATATCTTAAACTGGGTTTTAACCTTTTATTTTTTACTCTTACTGATGTTAATACCAGGGTCATTATGTTGACGACTCATTTATGTATTTTACTTTTGCCTACGTTTATGAATGAAGAATAATAATCATTGCAAGAAATACGTGCTGAATTATTTATTACATCTTTATCTGTGGCATTACAAAAAATAAATATTTTTATTGCTTAACTATTGTGTATTATCTAACCGTTCATTCATCCATCCATGTTTTATTGCTTCTGCGATCAAACAATCATATTATCGAGCGCAAGAAACGAAGAACCTTAGTACGAGCTTTGGAGCCAACTATCTTGATTTCGTATTGACATTAATTTGTTTTAGAGACATCCAGCTCGTACATGAGAAAGAGTTACTTCCTGAGGCTGTTTTTGTGTATGAATGCCGAAATCTTCTTTCCAGTCGCACATGTATGTCAGAGATGTTTTTGGTGTAAAGCATGTAGTTGTTTATAGCTGTAAAATAAACACTCACAGCGTTCCTGTTACAGTGACGAGCGCCGTGTCTTTGAGCGACTGGAAGTACCAGCACTGCGTTGAGGTATTTGGTCTGCTGTCGTTGCTAACCCAAACACCGTCAGACTGTTTGAAGCAGCCAGACGGGGAGTCGTTCATTGGCTTTGGAGCGACTCTGGGATACGTTGCTTTGTACAGGGATGTATCGTGTTTCAGCCGCGGACAAAAACCCGAGAAAACAGAATTAGAAGCGCACCCGGCAGTATCTGAACTCTCCTGTGGACGTTCGAGGCGGAATGTCGCATTTTAACGTGTTTGGTTTAGTATTAAACATATTTTTTCTCTAAATTTCTTCCACTGTACGGATTTCATATTGTCTTGCGGTAAAACAGGTATAGTACCTAACTTCGTTTTTAGCAAAAGTGTCTAGCATGGTTCTAGATCTACATATCCACGATCAAAGGAAGCATTCTCGAAACATGGTTGAATTAATGGTAGTAACTCTGAATACATCACACTGCTCTAGATGTATATTTCCCATCACTACTGGTTTCGATGAGTAGTCCATTCTCAAGTGTTCAACAACTGTTTCACACATAAAATGGCTTGCGTGAAATACTTCAAAATGCCCTGACAGTCGAAAATGGTCTTCATGAGAAATGTATTTAAGCAACTAAAGCTGTGACCTATTCAGAAAATTGGAAGCAGTCGAGGACACTAGGTGTTGAGTGTGTCCCGAACAGTAGTACATTCACAACAAAGAAGTAAGACAAAAAAGGGCACCACGAAGGAATTATGCAAAATTATCACAAATTGTTATTCATGTAGGTACCAACGGAATGCAAACTTGTAAACTTTAGCTATGGATGAATGTGTGACGCTCCAGTGTAGCATCACTACGCAGATGGCAAAGATAATAAACAGGGGACGTGTTGATACCAGGGCATAAAGTCCTTGAGACCTTCATTACGTGTACTCAGTTGGGTAGTTAGTATGTCTCGCAGACAGGCGCGTGAACAGTATACACAGATGTCAGCTTTTGAGAGAGGGTGTGTAAATGAGTTCAATGAAGCAGGTTGGAATAGTCAGCTCGCGACCCTGAATAGGAACTAAGCCACTAATTGACCGTGTTGGCAGGAATGGGTGAACCGTGGCCGAACAAGTCGTCAAGCAGGTGAGAGATGACAGAAGACGAGGGCTGAGCAACCGTCGGAGAGGCACTCAGAGCCCCAGATTCATCATTTTCACTATTCGACATGCAACTGGTGCTTCAGTGACGATAAGGACCATTACTAGGCGGCTCAGGGAAAGGGGGGCTGAGTTCACAGCTCACCTTGCGCCGACTGCCGTTGACCTCTGTAGACCAACAAGTCCGTTTGCAGTGGGGTCGAGCACATTTAGCCTGGAATCTCACTGGCTAAGCGAAGGCGTGTCTGGAGACGCCCTGGACAGTGGTGGGATACTAACCTGAATGTCGCCCAAGATACAGCCTGGCAACCAGGAGTAATGGTTCTTGGCGCCGTTTCTTTTCATAGTAGGATCCCTTTGGTTGTCATTCGTGGCAGCTTACAACACAGCGGTACCTCGACGGTTTTATACACCCCGCTTTGTTGCCCTCCATGGCAAGCCATTACGTTTCACCAAAATAACGCCCTCCCACGCACGACGAGAGCTTCTACTGCTTGTCTTCATGCTTGGGCACTACCATGGCCAGCAAGGTTGCCGGATATATCACCAGCTGAGAACCTGTGGAGCGTTATGGGCAGGGCCCTCCAACCAGCTCGGGATTTTAACGATATAACGCGCCAGTTGGAGAGAATTTGGCACGATATACCTCAAGAGGATAGCCAACAACACATCAATCAATGTCAAGCGGAATAACTGCTTGCATAAGGGCCAGAGGTAGCTCAACGCGTCACTAACTTGCTCAATTTGTGAAGCTGTTTCTCGTGAATAAATCATCCAATTTATCTGAAATCTAACAATTTGTTTATCTAAACATATAAATGACATCTATCGATTTCCGTCCCATTTGACAATCCTTCGTGCTGCTTTTTTTTTCTTAGGGTGTATTTACAGAAGACCTGAGGTTTGGGTAATAGCTGGAACCGATGATGCTGAGAAATAGATTTATGCAGTTAGAGCTGTGATAGATTCGATGGATTAATCATATTGCCGATACTCTATGTCCAACATGAATAACATACTGAACGACATAATAGCAGCAGATATCCATCAGTTTGACAACACTGTTCACAAGAAAGAATTAAAAATCACTCACTACTTTTTTATTTCTAGAACATTCTGTCGATCCTGCATGATAACCAATACCAGTAAATTCTAACAGTTTAATGTTTGTAATAAATATTGTCCATTTTAAATGTTCAATCAGTAGTTGATACTTACTCTGTTTTTTTGTTCTGTTTTAACCGCTTTCTCCAGTTCGTTATAATCACAGACCAGTTTGTGCTATTTTGAACATTTTAAAAGACTTTTGTACATAGATTAAACTTTTGTAGGCAAATTCGTACAACGTTTAAGAAACATCATCTCATTATACGAGTACACTGAGCTGACATAAGTCATGAGGTAACTTCTTATATTGTGTCGGATCTCCTTTTGCCCGGCGTATTGCAGCAACTCGGCGTGGCATGGACACAAAAAGTCGTTGGAAGTTCCTTGCAAAAATATTGAGCCATGCTACTTCTATAGCTGTCCATAATTGCGAAAGTGTTGTCGCTGCAGGATATTGTGCAAGAACTGACTTCAGGATTATGTCCCATAAATGTTCGCTGGGATTCATGTTGAGCGATCTGGCTGGCCAACTCATTCCGCTCTAATTATCCAGAATATTCTTCAAACCAATCGTGAACAATTGTCACTCAGTGACTGACGTGGTTGTTCGGGAACATGAAGTCTATGAATCCAGAGGACTTGCCCACGAAAGGCATAGGTCCCGAGTTCGAGTCTGCCGACCGCTGTGGCCGAGCAATTCTAGGCGCTTCAGTCTGGGACCACGCTGCTGCTATGGTCGCAGGTTCGAATCCTGCCTCGGGCATGGATGTGTGTGATGTCCTTAGGTTAGTTAGGTTTAAGTAGTTCTAAGGCTAAGGGACTGATGACCTCAGATGTTAAGTCCCATAGTGCTCAGAACCATTTGAACCATTTTTGTTCCAGTCTCGGTCCGTCACACAGTTTTAATCTGCCAGGTAGCCGAACATAACCATCTCCACTCAATGATCTGTTCGGCTGGACCAGAGGACCCAGTCCATTCCATGTATACACAGCCCTCATCATTAGGGAGCCACCACCAGCTCGCACAGAGCCTTGTTGATAACTTGGGTCCATGGCATCGTGGGATCTGTGCCACTCTCGAACCCCGCCATCAACTGACATCGCGACTCATCTGACAACGCCAGATTTTCCAGTCGTTGGAGCCCATCCAATATGGCTACTAGGACAGGAGAAGGTCTGCAGGCGATGTCGTGCTGTTAGCAAAGGCACTCGCGTCGATCGTCTGCTGACGTAGCCCATTAAAGCCAAAATTTGTCGCACAGATATGTTAGAATTTGACTTCTACAGTTATTTCGTGCAGTGTTCTTGTCTGTTAGCACTGACAACGCTACGCAAACGCCACTGCTCTCGGTCGTTAAGTGAAGGCCGTCGGCCACTGCGTTGTCCGTGGTGAGAGGTAGCGCCTCAAATTTGATGTTCTCGGTACACTCATGACACTGTGGATCCCGGAATACTGAATTCTCCAATGATTTCGGAAATGGAATATCTCATGCGTCTAGCTACAACTAATATGCCGCGTTTGAAGTCTGGTAATTCCCGTCATGCGGCCATAATCACTACGGAAACCTTTTCACGTGAATCATCTGAGTACAAACGAGAGTTCCACGAATGCACTGCCCTTTCACACCTTGTGTACGCGACACTACCGCCATCTGCATATGTGCATATTGCCATCCCATGACTTGTATCACATCAGTGTAGAAGGTTCACCGGGTATCGTAGATTACCTGTTTACGAGATTTTTTTAATGGATTTGTTTAGCATTGTGTTGTTATATTTAGCAGCTTACGATGATATCTACCAAATCTTAAGGTATCGTAATCGTCAGTGTCTAATTTTAGACAGCTTATACATCACCTAAGATTAAATCTGCATATTGGATTCCATGCAAGATCGGCGATGGTCAAAACGGGTTACATGAGATATGAAAGGTATAAATGGTTCTCACTTCCCCTAAAATATCTGGCCGCTGACCACAGAACTTGTTGACTTTTTAACAGGTGGTCAGGAGAAATCACTTACATAGTCGCATCGTATCATAAGTGTGAAGCTGGAAATCTGTGGCACTGTTTACAAACAATATCGCTTTCCTTACATCAGACGAACTAAAAAATATAGAGCAGCCACCTGTTCACCCGATACGCTATTCGCCCTGTTGTCGGCACCCCTCCAAGTTTGTCCTGATTCTGCCACGGGACCCTCTAGACATTATCATACACTTTCGCGGCTTGAGAATCATAGCGTAATGAGCCCCGGCAAAAACGAAAAGGGACTGCTCGACTCACTGAGAAACTGCTTATTTGTATTAGTACGTTACTGTTTTCGGCCTCATGTGTCATCTTAGATTGTGACAAATTACGTCAGTCTGGTCATCTCAGAGGTAACGCAAGAGCAGTTTACAACTAAAATTTTCTTGCACTTCCCCCAAAGGGTAAAAAGGTGGAAAACGACTAGAAGAAAAGTTTTCAGCAGTGGGGAATATTACGGGGCAGTTTTTCCTAAAGCTTCTCCATAATCTTATTAATAACCCACTACTCCTATTAGACCACCATGTTAATTCAAATCACAAGCGATACATGAAAATATTCATGTAACTGGAACAAACACCAATGATTGTAAATGTAATAACTACTTTTTCATTTTATTTCTATATGGTGGTGAAGGCTTTGTGCAATTTCTCTGTGAGCTGAGTCTGCTGGCTGACTGCGATAACGCGAGGGCCAAAGGGGTAGAATAGCAAGCCGGTCCTAAAACTGTTTTTCGTTAAAAGGCAGGTTCCTGGCAGGTATGCTCTGGGCGACAGGAGCTACTTGGGATAGAGCTCGGCCGCACCAGAGGACGAGAGGCAGAACTCGGCAAGATGTAAACTCGCAACGTGAGGACAGCTACAAGAACGCGTTCTGAAAAGATAGTGAACTGCACGGGGATAGGAAAACACGAGAGGAATCTGGCGCACTCAAAAGACATTAGCATTAATTGATGTTATACTGTATTTTGTAAGAGATCCCAGGATTGGCTCCCGAAAATTATTTTTGTAGCAGGAATGAGAACGTCCGAGTGTCTACGTGCAGCTGCTATCAATGGGATAAGCGTGGAAACAACCTCGTTGTGGGAGAGGTATTTTGCTTTCTCACCTACTCTGATGGAGAAATGTATGTTACAGGTTAATCGCTGCAGATTTTTTAAGGAGGAGACTGGTAATATTTTCATGAATTTTTCATTGGACAGAACTTGGAAGCCCCACAGTGATTGGTTAACGAAAATCCAGTGCTGCCAGAACCAGCAAGATTTTTCTAAGGCAAGTGTGTCGGGACTTGATCTTAGAGCTCCAGAGAGGGAACACTTTGTCTCCATCTGCGCTTGCAGCAGACAACGCTTTAGGTGATGGTCATACTGAGACAGCCTCAGAGCCAATCACAGATGCTATGGCCGAATTTGTAACTTTCCGCCACTACTGCTGCCATTCTCTGCATCTGAGTCAGTGATTGTGGTAAAGAAAAAGCGAAGGAGAAAATGGTAGTTTGAGAGAAAGAGAGGGACCCAGTAGCAGTAGCACACAGTGAAGGAGACAATGCCTGTGGGAGAGGAACAAAGAAAAGGAGAAAGTGAATGTGGTTGAGAACCCGTGATAATGAGAGAGAGAGAGTATATGAAACGACAACGAGCAAGAATGAAAGTGGGAAGAGACAGCAGCAGTGGGAAGGAATGAATGAGGCAGTAGCAATAACAGAAAGCAAGAGGGGGACAGCGACAGCAAGGGGAGCCAGCTGTAGTTGGACAGAACGTAGGAGACTGTCAGGTGCACTGACCCATTTCGGGTGTGGATCACCCCCACCCCACCCCAAAACCCCTCACGTCTCATAATCTAGCGTACTGCTCATTGTTCTACATCAGTAGGTCTCCCGTAAACCAGATACATGCAAGGATAAAGCTACAGCGATACATGTAACACGAAACGTGGACTACAGTAGGTCTCCCGTAAACCAGATACACGCAAGGATAAAGCTACAGCGATACATTTAACACAAAACGTGGACTACCGACGAATAGAAAAATACGTCCGATGAGTCGACTCTCATGCTGTTACATACTGCCAACATGTGTTTACTTAGTGACAACTGAATATGAAGGGTGAAATCCAGACTCTCTTCGGACCGTGAAACATTACGGAAGTTCTGTAATGGTGTGAACAGTCATAGCTTTCGGAAGGTTTTGTGCATACACACTGAAACGAAATACAGCCATAGAGGTGTATGAAAACGAAGAAAGTTTATATTTCTCGGATTGTTTCAAGGGTGGGAAAGGCTGTCAGCATGCCTTTGACAGGAATCATTCCGGAATTTGCCTGGAGTGATTGAGGAAATCAGGGAAAGCCTAAATGAGGTTGTTTGGACGCGGGTTTGAACCGTCTTCCTCCCGAATGCGAGTCCAGTGTACTAACCACTGTCCCACCTCACTCGGAGGTGTCGGAACCGTTTCAGGAGGCCGTAAGTATTCTGCAACGCAGATATTGTTCTCAGTAGTTGAAAGGGTCTTATGTGAAGATAAGTCCCTTTTGGACACGGACCGAAATGTCCACTTATTAGACGCTCTGTATTAGGATTATATTGCTATTCTTCAGCATCTCTCAAAGACCTTATTTTCCTCAAAGAATGATGCAAGTATAACATTTGTTGGACCTTCTCTAGGCATCGCTTCGCTGGAGGATTTATCCATTTTCGGTCGTTAAATGAGGTCCTGCACCGTATTAACCTGAGTGGACCAAAGTCGTAGAAAGGCAACGGGGCACGGCTCTGTCGTAGGCTAACGAAGCCTATGCTGTGTGTTGTCTTACTTAGTACAGTGACGGTAGAAAGGGATTCCTGATGCCCAAATCGGCGGCGAGGTAACTGTCGTCCTCTGAAGTGACTTACACATGTAGAAAGACTGTTTCAGCGATACTGAAGGCCCACCGTAGACACTGTTGTGCACAGAAAACCGAATTCTTGTAAAACCGATCTGCTCTGACTAATGCGACTGTGCCGCTTATCTTTCCACGTCCAAATTCGATTGACTGGCAACAAGCTGTCGTTTTTACAACACAGCTATCTGTAACAGACTGCTCAGATACAGAGCTTACACTCGGGCTGTCCGCCGCACAATGTTCGGACGTCATACACAGCACATTTTCAAATGGGACAACCCTTCCCTAGATTTTTGACCACTCGGTTTAATTGGGTATTGATCTTTGTTATCTAATGCCTGTATGCACCAATATTGATCTGATGACACGGGTGCCGCAGATAGTGAGGGAGAAAGGGAAGCACTTACCTGTTCGACGACCTGTCCGTCCTGCTCGCGGACGAAGCTCTCCTGCGTGACCTCCCTGGAGTAGCTGGTGACTGCTGGCGGCTGCTGCTGCTGCGGCGGCGGCGCCTCAGCCACTTGGTTGCCGTTGTCGTCCAGGGGCTCGTCCTGCGACAACCACAGCTGATTAAGTTTCGGGTTATTACTATGCTGGTGAACGTAATCAGTGGCAGACCACGTAATGTAGGAAACGTTTCGGAAGACATGTGCAGCACATTCGACTGCACGGGTGTGTGATCGCGAATCATCTAGTACATCTACATCTATACGCTGCGAACTACCTCATGGTAAACGGCGGAGGGTATTTTGTGTACGTCTATCACTTTCACGCTTCCTTGTTCCAGAACGATGCCGGTAAGCCCCGGTCTGAGCTCGAATTGCCTTGACTTTACCTACAAGTTTTTTTCGCGAGATACACATAGGAAGAAGCAATGTATTGATTGGCTAGAAACGTAAGCTCTCGGAATTTTAGCAGTGTCCAAAATGGTACTGAAACAGAGGATGACAGATTAAAGGCCGAAATACTAAATGTCTTTTTCCAAAGCTATTTCACAGAGGAAGACTGCACTGTAGTTCCTTCTCTAGATTGTCGCACAGATGACAAAATGGTAGATATCGAAATAGACGACAGAGGGATAGAGAAACAATTAAGAGGGGAAAGGCCGCTGGACCTGATGGAATAGCAGTTCGATTTTACACAGAGTACGCGAAGGAACTTGCCCCCCTTCTTGCAGCGGTGTACCGTAGGTCTCTAGAAGAGCGTAGCGTTCCAAAGGATCGGAAAAGAGCACAGGTCATCCCCGTTTTCAAAAAGGGACGTCGAACAGATGTGCAGAACTATAGACCTATATCTCTAACGTCCATCAGTTGTAGAATTTTGGAACACGTATTATGTTCGAGCATAATGACTTTTCCGGAGACCAGAAATCTACTCTGTAGGAATCAGCATGGGTTTCGAAAAAGCCGATCGTGTGAAACCCAGCCCGTGCTATTCGTCAACGAGACTCAGAGGGCTATATACACGGATTCACAGGTAGATGCCGTGTTTCTTGACTTACGCAAGGCGTTCGATACAGTTCCCCACAGTCGTTTAATGAACAAAGTAAGAGCATATGGACTATCAGACCAATTGTGTGATTGGATTGAAGAGTTCCTAGATAACAGAACGCAGCATGTCATTCTGAATGGAGAGAAGTCTTCCGAAGTAAGAGTGATTTCAGGTGTGCCGCAGGGGAGTGTCGTAGGACCGTTGCTATTCACAATATACATAAATGACCTTGTGGATGACATCGGAAGTTCACTGAGGCTTTTTGCGGATGATGCTGTGGTATATCGAGTGGTTGTAACAATGGAAAATTGTACTGAAATGCAGGAGGATCTGCAGCAAATTGACGCATGGTGCCGGGAATGGCAATTGAATCTCAATGTAGACAAGTTTAATGAGCTGCGAATACATAGAAAGAAAGATACCTTATCATTTAGCTACATTATAGCAGGTCAGCAAGTGGAAGCAATTAATTCCATAAATTATCTGGGAGTAGGCATTAGGAGTGATTTAAAACCGAATGATCATATGAAGTTGATAGTCGGTAAAGCAGATGCCAGACTGAGATTCATTGGAAAGAATCCTAAGGAAATGCAATCCAAAAACAAAGAAGTAGGTTACAGTACGCTTGTTCGCCCACTGCTTGAATACTGCTCAGCAGTGTGGGATCCGTAGCAGATAGGGTTGATAGAAGAGATAGAGAAGATCCAACGGAGAGCAGCGCGCTTCGTTACAGGATCATTTAGTAATCGCAAAAGCGTTACGGAGATGGTAGATAAACTCCAGTGGAAGACTCTGCAGGAGAGACGCACGGTACGGGCTTTTGTTAAAGTTTCGAGAACATACCTTCACCGAGGAGTCAAGCAGTATATTGCTCCCTCCTACGTATATCTCGCGAAGAGACCATGAGGATAAAATCAGAGAGATTAGAGCCCACACAGAGGAATACCGACAATCCTTCTTTCCACGAACAATACGAGACTGAAATAGAAGGGAGAACCGATAGAGGTACTCAAGGTACCCTCCGCCACACACCGTCAGGTGGCTTGCGGAGTATGGATGTAGATGTATATGTAGATGTGGATGTAGATGCAGAATACCCCTCTTGCAAGGTCTGCCACTGAAGCTGGCGGAGCATCTCCTTGACGCTTTCACGCTGACTAAAAGAACCTGTGACGAAAGGCGTCGCACTTCTTGTGGACTTCTCTGTATCCTCTACCAGTCTTCTCTGGTACGGGTCCCTGACTGACGAGCATTTTGCAAGTATCGGTGGAGCGACGGTTTTGTAAGCTGCCTACACTTCTTGAGGATTCTCCCGTTAAAGCTGCCTCGCATCTACTATTTGTACGATACGTTTTATGCAGTCGTTTCACTTTAAACCATTCCGTACGCAAGCTCTCAGATATGTAATGGTTGTGACTGCTTGCAGAGCATGTTCGGCAATTGTGTGTTCATGTAGTAACAGATCATTTCGGTTATGTATGCGGTATACATTACATTTATTTGTGTTGAGGGTCAATTTCCAGTCCCAAAACCAAGAACTGTCACTTCATGCGTTTTGGAACAATTTTTTAGCGTTACGACTTTTCTACATCAAATGGCAGCCTCATTGAGTTTCCGTTATTATCCATTACATTACATGTATTGTAAACAGTAATGGTCCTACAACTTTTCTCTGGGCTACCCTAGAAATTTTAGGTCTAAGTATTTCTTTCTGTAAAGAATGTCACCCAGAGTTCTAATTGCTAAAAACTCTAGAATCCACTATCAGAGTTGATTTGATATTCCGTGTGCTGTGTCCTCGACAATGGACGCAACCGGAGCTGGTTTCCGACTGGTGCCACTGGCGGCGCTTTGAAGTTCGCCGCCAACCACACTTGCAGCCCAATCAGCAACCTCCTCGCCGCTGCCCATGAGATGACTTCCGCAGTGTGAAAGCGGCGGCCACACGCAGAAACGCACGGTTCATGTTCGCCATTGGCTCACGACAGTTCTGGTACGGAGTTCCAGGGTCGCAGTTCGTAACTACAGTTCGTAGTGAAGAGCAGCCTGTGAGACTTAGTCTACAAGTGATGTCGCCTTAAGCCTTCGCATAGGAGCAAGTGTTCACTACAGTGATTGACAGTGTGGAGGCCAGGACGGACGTAGTCTTGTTGACATTGTATTCAATGACTCAGGCCTTGACATGCCACTCTTACTTGTATCTGGCTGTAAGCACATCCGACGAGTTGCTGTACAACTTTAGTTATTTACTGCAGTGCAATAAAGTGTATACTCGTATTTGTGTGTCAATAATTTGTTTGCACTGTCACAGTTCTTCCACCCACCTCGCAGCATCAAAACCCAATACTACGTGTGCGAGCCGTTGTAATCTGACGACCCGTACACGTCACCGTGCTCTCGTAGTCACCAGGCGACACAGAGGAACCGTACTGAACGCCTATTGGAAGTCAAGGAACAAGCCATCAACTTGGGCGCCTGAAAGTACTCCTTTCTTGGTCCGTGGACGAAGAGCGAGCTAGATTTTACGCGATCGTTGTTTGCGGAGTTCATGTTGGTTCCTACAGAGGTGATTTCCGGTCACCAGAGCAGCCATAATACGAGCATAAAACGTGTTCTAAAATTCTATAACAGACTGATGACAGTAATTTAAGCTTATAGTTCTGTACGTCTGTTCCATAGTGTTTCTTGGAAATGGGAATGGTCTGCTCATTTTTTTTTCGAGTACTAGGAGCAGTTTGCTCCTCCAGCGACTTAACGGCAGACTGCTGCTACAAGAGAAGCAAGTTCTTTCGCGTACTCTTTGTACAGGGTGGGAATTATTGAAGTACATGAAGTAAAAACGTCATAACTTGAGTAGGGTTTGCGTCCAAACTGCACTGTTGGCCGCGGGGCCTCTATGGGAATTAGTATGCGCTGTATGAAACTTCTTGGAAGATTAAAACTGTGTGCCGGACCGAGACTCGAACTCGAGACCTTTGCCTTTCGCGGGCAAGTGCTCTACCAACTGAGCTACCCAAGCACGACTCACGACCCGTCCTCACAGCTTCAGTTCTGCCAGTACCTCGTCTCCCATTTTCCAAACTTCGGAGGGGCTCTTCTGCGAAAATCTCATTCTGGAAACACCCCCCAGGCTGTGGCTAAGCCATATCTCCACAATTTTCTTTCTTCCAGGCGTGCTAGTTCTGCAAGGTTCGCAGAAGAGCTTCTGTGAAGTTTGGAACGTAGGAGACGAGATACTGGCAGAAGTGAAGGCATTGTGGAGCTGAAAACAGCCATTGAGGAGGTCATCGACAGCGTCGATGTTCCGACACTTCAGCGAGTCACGCAGAATTTCGCTATTCGTCTGCGCAACATCGCCACCAATGATGGCAGGCGTATTGAACGTGTCATAATCTAAATCTGAATATCTGCAGTGACGTCTGCATGCAGAATAAAGTGTGTGCACGCTGCAGTTTGTAAATAATTTACATTTCTTTCATATAGTTCAATAATTGTCATCCTGTATAATCGTAGTATAAGTTTATTGGATCCAGTCGCTTTGAGCAATTTAAGTTGCATTTATTTTCTGTTGTCACTTATTTCGCTATCCATCATTTGACTTTGGTGCGACAATTGGAAGGAAGAACCGTGGTAAGTTCTTTCTCAGTGAAACAATTTTGGAAAAAGAATTGTAGCATTTCGGTTTTCTCTGTCACTCTCCGTTTCGATGGTATTACGATCAGTAAGTGTCTGAACAGATGATGTCGATCCGTAATTTTTCATGTCTGTTTATAATGTTCTCTCCATTTTTTTCAAGCAGTTCAGTACATCTGTGTATTTAAAATCTGAGCAGGCAGACTGATGCTTCTTGACTTGGGAGATAAATGTACTTTCTGAAGTTATTCATGTTAGATAATCTCTTTCAGACGAATCTTTGTTTACCTCATTCTAGTCGTTCAAGTCTCTCCAAAGCACATATGTTGTTTTCCTCTGGTTGTTTCTATTCAGCACTAACTGTTCACTGTTTGGTTTTCATTACTACTACAAAAGTGTGAAATTTCACTTGGAACACCAATTCAAAAATAAACTATCTCAATGTTTTTGTTAGATATCAGATATACTATATTCGACTATTCGTTTCACTTGCATTGCTTCATTTAGAATAATGGCGAAGAGAGTATAACTTTCTCCGATTTCATCAACCGAAGACATGTCATGTTCCTTTGTCGTTTGAAATACATCTTATTTTCTTATGTTCTGATTTCCTACAAGCCTGAAGCCAAAGTCACTTCCACGCTTTCTGTCGTCTCTGTTGGCAATGAGTCAGATATACTCGTACGTTACTGGTCAGTAAGAGCCGCATCTGACACGAAGTTACTAAGTATGTATTCTAAGTGACAGCATGTAGAGGTCCGAAAATCAAGAAAATGTATCTAATGTGCAACATTCATAACAGTGTCCGAAAATCAGTCTTGCTATATCTTTTGCCCTTTAAACTGGCCTTTGGAATTCTATTTCGTGTACATGGACAAAAAATAAGGAAACCACAAACTAATTGTATGTTCAAAAAATGTGTGTGAAATCTTATGGGACTTAACTGCTAAGGTCATCAGTCCCTAAGCTTACACACTACTTACCCTAAATTATCCTAAGAACAAACACACACACCCATGCCCGAGGGAGGACTCGAACCTCCGCCGGGACCAGCCGCACAGTCCATGGCTACAGCGCCCTAGACCGCTCGGCTAATCCGACGCGGCAAACTAGTTGTAATTATGTATTCTTTTGTGGTCATTATCGAATGTAACCTGAGGAAACTTTGGCTGTTTATGGACAAGGATAAGAAAGACAAGTTAAAGTAATTATCTGCGTCACTTTTTTCTTCACCTAGAATAAATAAGAAAATAAGTGACTGAGAGAAATAATCGATTTGACTTTTATATCACTGAGTATATTACGTTCCTAATATTATCCTGTCTGATGGTTCAAATGGCTCTGAGCACTATGGGACTTAACTGCTGAGGTCATCAGTCCCCTAGAACTTAGAACTACTTAAGCCTAACTAACCTAAGGACATCACACACATTAATGCCCGAGGCGGGATTCGAACCTGAGACCGTTGCGGTCACGCGGTTCCAGACTGAAGCGCCTAGAACCGCTCGGCAACCCCGGCCGGCTATCCTGTCTGATGATCTGCCTTTAAAATAATCTATAGTATATTGTTAAAGACACATCAAAACCATCCTGAAACTTACCCAAAGTTGACGATTCAATAAAGAGTTGAAATACTTAATGCGCACGCACTCAGGAAAATGAGAAAAAGCGGAAGATATTGCTGTAGGTACTTTACATGTGTGGGCCCTCTACTACGTGTCGATAGTGACAGTTTATGTAGGAGGATCTGAATGGCTTTACTCAATGTTATTTATCGTAGATCGCTGGATCACGAATAGTACCTAACGACTGCAAAAATTGCAGATCATTCCCCTTTTCAAGAAGAGTTCTAGGACAGACGCACACAATTATAGACCTATACCGTTGACGTCAATTTGTTTTACAATTATGGTACATGTTTTCTGCTCTGAAACCATAAGGTTCCAGAGACCTTTTCAAGTCTCTACAGCTAATATGTATATATGCAAACTAAGCGATGAATGAAAATTTATATCAAGGCTGGGATTCGAATCTGGGTCTCCTGCTCACTAGGCAGATGCGCTAACCGCTAACTTTTCATTTGGTTAAAGCTCCTGTGCCTGGGTTTACGGCAGGACCCCTCGTTTCATTTGATGCTGAGGTGCTACTCCAATACACTTGGAGAGCCTCTGCAACGCTGATTGAGTTTAGAGGAAATACCAAGTGTTCTGAGGCGTGAATGACAGTTTGGATTGAGGAGGAGGCCTGCTGGGGTAGTCCGTGCTGTCGTGCAAAGCCACTGCGCCAGGGTGGCTTAGTGGTTAGCTCATCTGCCTAGCGAGCGGGAGACCTGAGTTCGAACCTTGGCCTTGGTACAAGTTTTCATTCCTCGCTTCAGTTTGCACATATGAATATTCTATAAAAATCAACATTGATTCCGCAAACGGAGATCTTGCGAGATTCAGCTAGCCCTGTTCCCCAATGAGATCCATAGCTCTGTAGACAACGGTGCTCAGGTTGACGCCGTGATCCATGACTTCAGGAACGCATCTGACATCGTCCTGCACTGCACGTCGCTCTTAACGGAACAAAATTGACAGATCTAAAGATAATTTCCGGAGTACCTTAAGGAAGTGCGATGGGACCGTTACCGTCTACGATGTATATAAACGATCTACACTCATGCTCATAAATTAAGGATAATTGCAGAATTTGGTGCCACACAATTGGCGTTAATAGCATAGGCACATAGGGAACACACACGACACAGATCTGTTAAGTCCACGATATTTGTGATAAGTTGAGAAAACCGTCCCGAAACATATGTGCTAGAAAACGCCACTGTTTCCTGCGCATGTACCCCGACATCAATATGGGATATGATCACCATGCACACGTACACAGGCCGCACAACGGGTTGGCATACTTTGCAACGGGTGGTCGAGCAGCTGCTGGGGTATAGCCTCCCATTCTTGCACCAGTGCCTGTCGGAGCTACCGAAGTGCATACGGGTTTGAAGACGTTCAGCGATACGTCGACCGAGAGCATCCCAGACGAGCTCGATGGGGTTTAGGTCTGAAGAACAGGCAGGCCTCTCCATTCGCCTGATATCTTCTGTTTCAAGGTACTCCTCCACGATGGCAGCTCGGTGGGGCCGTGCGCTATAATTCCCTGAAAAGGCGGACATACTGGTTCAAAATCATGTCCCGATACACCTGACCTGTTACAGTTCCTCTGTCAAAGACATGCAGGAGTGTACGTGCACCAATCATAATCCCACCCCACATCAACAAACCAGGACATTAAGGGGTTGGTTTCTGGTTTCTGGTTCACGCCAGATGAAAACCCGGCGAGAATCAATGTTCAGACTATATCTGGATTCGTTCGTGAACATAACCTAGCACCACTGTTCCAATGACCATGTACTGATTTCTTGACACCAGGCTTTAGGGGCTCTCCTGTGACCAGGGGTCAGTGGAATTCACCTTGGAGGTCTCCGGGCGAATAAACCATGTCTCTTCAGTCGTCTGTAGACTGTGTGTCTGGATACAACTGTTCCAGTGGCTGCGGTAAAGTCCCGAGCCAGGCTACCTGCAGTACTCCGTGGCCGTCTGCGGGCACTGATGGTGAGAAATCGGTCTTCTTGTGGTGTTGTACACTGTGGACGTCCCGTACTGTAGCGCATGGCCACATATGCTCGAATCGTTGCCATAATCGTGAGATCAGACTTTGTGGCACACGGAGGGCCCGTGCTACGAACCTGCTGTTTGAACAGCCTCTAGTCGCCCTAGTGTTCTACCCCTCATAACGTCATCAGTATATGTTCTTTGGGCCATTTTCAACACACAATCACCATTAGCACGTCTGAAACCGTCTGCACACTTACTCGCTGCACCGTACTCTGACCTGCACCAACAAATCTCTGCGTATGTGGACTGCTTCCAGCGCCACCGTGCGACGACCGCAGGTCAAATGCACCGCATGGTCACACCCCGAGGTGATTTAAACCCGCAATCCTCCCACCAGAGCGTTGTTTGACCATGTATCAGCATTGTCGTTAATTTATGAGAATGAGTGTAGTAGAAAGAGTCCAATGATCTTTAAGACTGTTTGCAGATGATGCGGTTGTCAAAGCAAAGTAGCGACGTCAGGGGACAGTATCGATTTGCGGAATGGCCTGCAGAGGACTGATGAATGGTTTAGGCTCTGGTAGTTGACCGCGAACATAAATAAATGTAATATATTGCGAATACATAGGGAAAGAAAGCCACTAACGTACAACTCACTATTGATGACAAATTACTGGAAACAGCATCTAGGAGTAACTATTCAGAGCGAACTTACGTGGAATGACCACATAAAACAAATATCGTGTAGGAAAAGCAGATGCCAAACTGAGATTCGTTGGAAGAATCGTAAGGAAACGTAACTCACCCACGAAGGAAGTGGCTTATAAAGCGATCATTAGACCGATTCTTGTGTATTTACCATTGTTATAGGATCTTACCTGGTAGGTCTAATAGAAATAGAGAAGATCCAACAAGAGCGACGCGTTTCGTACATGATCGTTCAGTCGGACGAGAGCGTTACAGAGATGTCCAACAAACTCCAGTGGCACACGTTGCAAGAGAGGCGTTCTTCCTCACTTTACTATTGAAATTACGAGCGAGCACTCTCCACGAAGAGTCTGACAACATATTACTTGCTCCCACATACGTCTCGAGTAATGGTAGTTAGTAATACGTTACCAGATCTATCCTCCGCCACACCCCAATAGGTGGCTTGCGGTGTATGATGTAGATGTATAAACCTCCAGAACGAGTATTTATATGAAACCGGGAAGCAAAAGATAAAGCAATTGTCTATCTGAATAGTTGGCGGGAAGGAAGACGAATGAGACGTAGCATCGAGCAGTGATGAATTCATCAGCGTTTCAAGCACTGGTAGATCGTCGAAATCAGATTTCCTGAAACTTGATTGTAGGGAACTTCTCGTCACCTAGGATATTCAGATTGTACTGCAGTGATATTACGAGCAGCGAAATTGGGTCGGCACGCAGGATTGTCAGAGAGACATTGAAAAAGACCGGCAGATTATGAGATGATGAGAAGACATTACCTGTAGCTCTATCGTCTCCGACGGAGATGGCAGTGTTGTTACGAGTGTCGATTATAGAGAACACAGACATTAAGTAGAGCAAGAGGTCAAGAAAACTCTACAGAACAGACACTTCCTCCTTCTCGACAATACTTCTTCAAAAACATGCTTCAGCAAGGTAACACTCCACCTAACAAACTGCTGGTGCAAAAGTGATGCTAAGACTCTATGAAAGAGATGCAGGATTCTAGTCCATGATTACGTTCGGTAATGGGGTGGAGGCATAACTAATTACTGCGTAACAAAAGGGATTTGAAATATTATTCCAGTATAACAGCTGCGGCAGGAGAATATTAGAAGTTACTGATAGCGTACTCATATCCAGCACTCCATTCAACAGAGCCATTAGTACTACGTTGAATTAAACATCTAACTAAATTTTGTTTTTCGTTGGTACGTTTTCTGCGAATTTTAATGTTTTTAGTTGAGTTATCACCCGTTGAACTTGTGGCTATCTCTGCATCATTCTGGCGGTTCTTTAAACGGTTGGCCGGCCGCTGTGGCCGAACGGTTCTAAGCGCTTCAGTCAGGAACCACGCTGCTGCTACGGTTGCAGGTTCGAATCCTGCCTCGGGCATGGATGTGTGTGATGTGCTTAGGTTAGTTAGGTTTAAGTAGTTCTAAGTTCTAGGGGACTGATGACCACAGATGTTAAGTCCCATAGTGCTCAGAGCCATTTTTGCTATATTAGCGGTTGAATGACTACGAATGGGGAAGAACGGTCGTTCATAAACACGTCTGTGATGTCATTGCTTGGTTGCTTGTTGATCACAGCCCTCTATCAAAACTTGTTGATGCTTTGCAGGCTTGTATACAAAGCACATGGAGAGTAATTCCTCAGGAACGTATCCAGGTCCTCTCTGAAACCATGCCACGATGTTTGGAGGCAACAGTCGGATTCACGTCACATATAGGGTGGTCAGAAACAGTCAGGAAAGCTTCCAAGGGTGTTGCAGGACAAATTGTTTTGAGAAATAGCTGCTAAGAAAAAAATCCAGTACGTTGCGCCGTTTCCGAGATAATTGGCACTGAAGTCGACCAATCAGGACGTTGCGCGCCCTAATTCAAGGGGCCCAACCAGGGACGGTGTCGTGAAACGTTTGGTTTCCTAAAAATCGAACAAGAGAGCGATACAAAAATTGGACGTATGACGGTATTAAAAATCGAACCGGAGCCAGGATCTACGCTAGGATGGGAGATAACCCATTAGTTTCGCGGTTTGAGATTTCGCAACAGACTGTTCTGAGCACCCTTGCTACTACCCACTATTCATTATAGAGGGTGTTCCACTCACCTGATGACTGCGAGCACCGGGTTGTGTTCGCCGGCCACTAGAGCCACGCAGGCAGAGCAAATGACAATTATTTCAGTGTCGACAGTTAAGAATCCAGCAGCACTTGGTACAAGGGTTGTGAGGAATATGGACAGGGCACCCAGTTCCTTCTACATTTTTTCCTAATTCTTCTTTAATTTGGTGAAACACATTCCGCTGCCCGCGTCCATGAAGCCCTCCGAAGTTGGTATTGGTACTGTCTCCACAGAAAGCGATTAATTTTTCTAATACAATTTGCAGTTGTCTTAAAGTGTCTAGACAAAACTTTGCAATCGTCTCCGATGCTTCGTGGAATAACTAAAGGAAACATCTTTTCAGCTTTGTGGTTCATTTCGTAGGTGACTATGCCGTAAAATGAAGCTTCTTGGAATTTTTTTATCCATTGGGACACGAAGCGGGGTGCGAGAATATTTTTAACAATCGTTGTAGCTTTGGTACTGGGTAGACTGCTTTGCGACGAGTTTGGAGTCAGGATACATTGCGGCATTCATTTTCACAGTACTGTCAAGATAACTGAAGGATTGATGATGTCTGACAACTTTATATGCTATTGTTAGTTCTTCAGCAGCAACGAGCAGGGTATCTTCTTTAATCATGAATGTAGAAAAAGGCTTCGATGTCGATGCTCGACCGCGAATTTATCTGTATGAGTCTTTGTAGAAATGTGATACCTCACATCTGCCTTAGCTTCGTGAGTTATTGAGACGAAACAGCTACAAATGTTAAACAACACTTCTTTATCCATACGTCCTTTCTTGACAATAGACCATTCTTTTGTGTAGTCATCCTAAAAGTGACACTTTATATTTCCTTTCTTAGGCATTTCCGTAAGCTGTGATAAGTTTATTAGACGGTAAACAATCGACAATAACACTTCACTCATCGAAGTACAGGCCACTATACACTTCATGCCCCGTGTACCCGTAGTAAACATTTCAAAGATTACTAATTTGCACTCGTTGTTGATATTACATTTAGAAACAATCGTTTTATCAAATCGCTATTCAAATGGGAATTGCCTGAATCTTTCGCATTGCGCTGCTTAAATAGTTCCAGCCCGGTATAACTAGGGAAGTCAGGTTGAGAGGTGGCATGAGTCCCCTCTCATATTTCTATCTTACTCTGAGTAATTCGATTTTCCTCTCTAATTGCATGCGGTGAAAAGTTGCTATTCCTTCACACGCGGACTTCCCACACAGCGTCTCTCGTCACTCAGGTGGTCCGGTGACAGGCGGGCTCTGCTGATCTTAAAAGGGTTATGCCGACAGGTGTGAGGTAGCCGAGTGGATGCTTTCCAGACGCCGACATTGTCATAAGAGTGGGGGCGACACGCCCACACAGGTCTGACGGAGCGGCTGGGCTAGAGATTCCGTTACTTCGCAGAAACGTAGTGAAAACACCTTCTGGCGGGCTACCAGCGAGGCGTGGGGATGACTTGTGTTCCCAGGCAGTCTTGGCGGGCAAATTCCCGCGTTTTCTGCAAAATCATAACTGCGATTGGCTTGCTCAGGGGATAGCTCCGTGACGTAGCAAAATCGGCGCAGAAATTGGCGCCAAGTATCTCCATTGGTGGAATAGTAGTGCTTCGGCAATAGAATGGAATTTTCCGCCGGTTTTCGAGTTGCTAATTGGAACGTTTAACCACGGCCACTGTCATGGGGGCGGGAATGTTCTGTGTGTGGCTTGTACGGGTGCTCTTGAAGGAGCCGGCTTTCGCCTTTCGGTCGGGGTAGGTTACAAGACTGAGCTCTCGCTGCTCTGCACAGCCTGCCTTGCGTTGGTTGTCTAATACACTTTCATTTAATTGTAACTGTTTGACGAAGTTGCTGAAGTTTCAACTTCAACGTAACTTTCCGAGTACAGTTGGCAATTGGTGATCTGCGTACAAGTGGACTATGTTGTCCATCTTGAGCAGTTTTGACTAAAGTTCACTGTATCGGAGTTACTGTGTGACTTTGCTTATTAAAATCAATCACTGTACCTTCAATGACTGTGTGGCGAGCCTTCTTCGTCTCCTTCAGAGGCGCATTTATATTGATAGCAAGTCTTTAGTCTGGAACAACCAGACCAGGATAATTTGTTTCGGGCTATACTCGTGACATTATCATCACCACGACGGGACGTCGAAGCAACCAGCCATCGCCTCCGGTACGCCAGATCATGTCCTTGCAGTTAAGAAGACAGTTTGGTAATGTATGTCCGCAGCACCGGCAGATTAGGGAATTTTGCTCTGTGATAAGCAGAGCTCAGCAGAGCATGCCTGTTCCCGTCTTTTCTTACGTGGTTCTGTCTTGGATGTTCATTGTCTGAGTTCTCACTACTTTAGCAGCAATTGATGTTGGGTTGGCTGGGTGTTTCTCTTTAGATTTCAGTTGCAAGGAATTGGCTCCACATACCACTTGGTCATAAACGTCACGAGCTAGTTTATGGACAACTTCACCTTTACAGCATTTATTTGAGTATCCAATTTGACTTATTGTAAATGTTTCATGTGTTTTGTTTATCATTTTGAGTTTCGTCGTAATAAATCAAATTGTTATTTTGGACAGAACTTTCATTCTGTGGATCGGTAAAGCAACGCTTTCATTTCTCACTACGTTAATGAAACTTTCCTTTATCAAATTAATTTCTATCAAATTAAATTATTGCAGGTGCAAAACTCTTTTTTACTCCAGTTGCAGGGTTCGATTACAGTCAGTTCGCGTTTCTTCTTAATCCATGTGCAACAGCAAAAGTCGGAGTTAGAAAAGGGGGGGCTTAGAGCATCATTTCCATGTGAAGATTCTAGAAGAATTTAGTGTTAAATACACTGCTAGCCCCGGCACCTCGCAAGGTATTTTCTCGAACGATGGTGCTATATGTAGAAGGTACTTGCATCGTTGATGTTGGATACGAAACATGGAACGCCATCTGTGAGACGACCTTGTCAATATAAACTTGTTGAGATAAATAAAACAAACTGAGGCTACATTTATATGTTGAGCTAATAGGTGGCTTCACTTCACTACTTGAGCCAAGCTCATAATAGTGTTTTGCAAAATCGGGACAAAATTGGGTGTTGTCGGTACGTCGGGACGAGAAGGTCCATTACGGTGACGGTCCTGATGTATTGGGACGTATGGCAACCCTAGTGCCGCGTCGCCTACGCCTTCTAGAGCCTCTCGCACTACGCGTCTCTTCGGTCAGTGTCATTCGAATAGTGAAACAAATAAATGGTTCAAATGGCTCTGAGCACTATGGGACTTAACTTCTGAGGTCATCAGTCCCCTAGAACTTAGAATTACTTAAACCTAACTAACCTAAGGGCACCACACAGATCCATGCCCGAGGCAGGATTCGAACCTGCATCCGTAGCGGTCGCACGGTTCCAGGCTGTAGCGCCTAGAACAGCTCGACCACCCCGGCCGGCATTTGATTAGTCAATACATTCGCTAAACGGGGAGTGTTCATGACAAGAAGCGTAAACGACGATGTACAATGCACGCAGAAGCTCATCTCGAAGACATTGCATATGGCCTGGAAAATTCCCCAAAAAAGTCTCTTAGAAGTTTTTCAAAGCAAACGCAGATTTCTTTCATTCTGAACAAAGAGCTACTAAGTTACTTGGGCTAAGGTTCTATAAAACAACACTAGTGCAAGAACTTAAGCCTGTCGGCGCTGGAACACCGATAGGCCTATTCTGCTTCATGAGGAGCCCCTACACGATCAGACAGTGCTCACGAGTGTGGTGCACAGTTAGTGGTGACAGAATGAGACGCCTAGTTTTATTTATGGATACAGTTAAGTGTGAAAGATACATGCAAAATATTTTGAAATATTTTTCAGTTAAAATTGAATGAAAGAGACTGAAGCTTCGCGTTTTTTCAATAGGATTCAGCAAGGGCACATACGGCCAATATTTGTTTGCACACAATTCACGATGTGGTCCGTGACAACGCCATTAGCAACAATATCTGGCTGCTCGTAGTCACAATTAACCCCCTGTGATGTCTATTTGTGGGGAGCAATTAAAGGATAAAGCGTAAATAACAAATCCGCACACGTTCAAAAATGGTTCAAATGGCTCTGAGCACTATGGGACTTAACTACTGTGGTCATCAGTCCCCTAGAACGTAGATCTACTGAAACCTAACTAATCTAAGGATATCACACACATCCATGCCCGAGGCAGGATTCGAACCTGCGCCCGTAGCAGTCGCGCGGTTCCGGACTGCGCGCCTAGAACCGCTAGACCACCGCGGCCGTCCCGCACACGTTACAGGAACACAAGGATAATATGGGTGAGTCAATTAATTCAGCTTCTCAAACAGAATTACATCGTGTGATGAATATTTCTTCAGAAATACGTCGAAAACAATGGCAGCAGCTCGAACACTTCCTTACATGAGATGAGTGAGAACAAAATTTATTTCCATATATTTTAAATTTAGTACTGCAACAGTAGACGGGCGACACATCTGTTTCGCCGGGCAACGGAGCGCTCACTGCCTGCCATCTAATGCACCATGCATGCGGGTGTCAGACAAATGGAATGTCTTGTGTGTTCCGCATTCTTGCACCTGATACTGAAATGTTATGCTTGTTTGTGCCGAGGAAGGAGACAAGTTTGGTCTGTGTAGATCAGTAGTTTTGAGAGGAGCACGATCGCTTAGACGTTTCACTAACATCCGTTCGGGTGGAGTTATTTCCGGCTGACGTTCTAAGTAGTAGTTTTTCTACTTGTGCCGTTGCCTCCACATGATGCATCATTTCTTCTCCTGAAACGCTCATTTCGTTGTCCTCTTCGGCACCACTGTCGTTCTCCGTAGTACAACATGTGTAATACAAATTTCATCATCGGTCATCATACCGTAAACAGCGTCACTATCATTCCGGAACCAGGCATCTATGTCACTATTGTCTGTATTCGAACAACTAGAAATATTTGCTAACATTTCAGGGAATTAAGAGGTGTTGACAATTTCACGAAGTTAAGTGGTGCAATCACAAATAGGGAAACGAAACAAAAAATGAGTTGACATAAACCAGATATCCAGACTAATGAGGCCCAGAAAAACGAGATTCTTGTATAATAGGCGCGAGCAAGATCCAAAACGGTATTTGAATGCGTAGAAGTTCAGAAGGATTGCATTCCTTGAAACAATTTCATTGCACAGAAAAGACGTCGGAAATTTCACCTACATGTAGCACAACTGGCCGACTTACGACAAACCGTCAAAAATGTGTCCCAAGAAACCAAAGTACAATGGCTAGCCAATACCCAAAAGGTCTCGAGGAAGTTACGGTCGATTCACTGGCAAATACAAGGGCAATATAAAGATATAAAATTTGAAAAAATAACAGAAAAAAGTTTGAAACTAAAACACTGTCGATAGACGAATAGTGGCAGGATCAACAAATTTTGGGAAGACATGAAGAAAATGAATATTACAGCCAGCCAGTGGTTCTACGAACTCTTTAAAGGACCAAACAAAACATTTCACTTTATTTTCTGTGTTTTAACGTGATCAAGCCCAACGGAACGCGCGCTGCTGCATGTTAGCTATTCCATCGTCTTCTATCCATCGATGCTATCTGCTATTCGTCCCCATCTGTCGGTGACGGTTGCTGGTCTTCGTGGAGGCCATCCCTCCACCTTTTCCTTGGCCTTCCCGCAAGTTTCCTGCCTGAGAGGATGAATTCCAGGAGCTTACGTACTCTCTTGTCATCTTCCGTCCAGCCCACTTAGCGGCTTGCTTCTGATGAGTCCTGCTGCACTTGCATCACGGTGCAGTTCATCTAACTGTTGGTTGTGTACGATCCTACATTCACCCGTGTTGGAGTTCAACATCGGACCAAAGTTCTTCAGCAACACTTTTGTCTCAAATAAAAGAAGCTTATGAAGGTCCAGTTTCGGTACACTCCAGGTCTCATGGATTGGATCAGATTTTATATAGCCGGATCTTGAACTGTCTCGAGAGACATCTGGACCGAAGCTTTTGTGTTAGGCTGTAGAAGGATTAGTTTCCGGCTTGGATCCTGATCTTCACTTCGCATGACGGGTTCTCCGAGGTAAGCGTTCCCACTGTACTCTCTTGTAGGACCAGTCTCCCACCCACAGGAACTGCAGTTGTCCAGTATCTTGACCATGTCGACGAGTCATAACGATGTAACCCATCTTGGCTTCGTTTACTAGTAGCCCAAATTTGCTGGCAGCCACCCCCAGAGCCCTAGTCATTTGTTCCAGTTCCTCTGCGTAGGGCAGATATGCAAGATTTCTTCCTTCGAACTGGACCCCTTCGAAGTTGCCTTTAAAAGCCTCTCGTATGATATTCTCAAATGCAAAATTGAACATGGTAAATGGTCTCTTTGCTTGAGAACGTCGTAATTTCAGAATCATCTGTTACTCGGTTTTTCATCTCCATTTTACTATGTGTTTCACTCTGGCCGATCTTTACCAGGCTGATGAGTTTCTGTGGCATCCTGAACGCCCTTATACAAGCGAACAGGCTCTTGCGTGTATGCAGTCAATGGTCTTCTTCAAATCAACAAACATGATGTGTAGCTCTGTTTCGTGTTCCATCAGTTTTTCAGTGAGCTGGCAGAGAACTAATATATGATCCACTGTTAACCGCCCTATCCGAAAACCACCCTGGTATTCATGGTATTCAGAAACTGCTGGCGTTGCAAGGTCGCTAATGTTTCAGAGTTTGTGCCTGTCAGCCCAAGGATCTGTGTCTTAACGGTGACTGCAAAGCATAACAAGGCGACTTTCGTGAGCTGTCGAGCTCTCAAGGAAGAAAGTATGACTGAAGTGAAAGATGAGTTCCATGCGCAGCTTGAAGCAGTGATGGATACCGTCCCAAGCGGATACTTGAGGAAGCTTATAGGTGATATGAATACTAAAACTGAGAAAGAATAAGTATTTCGAGACACAAAAGGAAGACATAGCCTGCATGGACTAAGCAACGATGGTGATGTGAGGTTCACTAGCTTCGTCGCATCAACAGGTCTGTTCATCTCCAGCACAAATTTCTAGCACAAGGATGTACTTTAGGAAAGCTTGGTGTCAGCAGATGGGAGGACAATATAAGTGCCAAAAGATGAGTTAGGATGGCGCGGCGTGAGGAGTGTGGAAGTGACCATTTTCTGGTCAGAGGCCCGTTAGAAGTTTACTGTGTAGGAAGGACCAGGGATAAGCTACAGAAGGATGTAAGATACCATTTTAAAGCTCAAAGATGAAGTAATAATGACCGAATATCAGTTGCAACTTAACAACCGTTGCGAAGCACTCAGTGGACGGGACGGCAGTGAAGACCCCTGAACAAAATGGAGACACATCAGCAGCTCAGTGACTGACACAGCAAAGGAAACGATTGAGAGAGACCAGCTAGCAAGACGATCTGGCCTGGAAAATAACGCACTGACACTTTGGAAGGAGGCAGGATGTCAGGAGGGAGCGGCTGAGGGAGACAAACCAGTTGTAGCGTAAAGTCTGGCGAGCTACCCAAGCAACTCCGAGAACAGTAAAGATGGAGTATGTTAAGGACATCATCGTTGAGGTGGAAGCAGACTTTAGAGGAAATAACCAGAGAAATGTTCCAAAAGCTGAAGTGTTTCAGCAAAGGGTACCAATCCAGATAGAAGTTTGTCGAGGACTCTGATGACAGAATCCTGATCAAAGAAAATGAAATCGCCGAAAGATGGAATGAGTATTTCGATCAGTTTCTCAACTGTGGTGAAACCGAAGTACGGTTCGATCTCCAGTCTCTAAATACAGGTGACCCAGATTATCCCCACCCACATTGGATGAGATCGAAATGTAAATCAAATGGCTTAAGAAGAATAAGAGCCCAGGGAATACAGAATACAGGCCAAGATGATCCAGGCAGGGAGCGAGAAACTCGCAGAAAGACTACGCCTGCAAATGCAAATAGTCTGGTCCAAAGAACTACCAACAGAATCGAAATTGCCAAATAACATAATAACAAAAATTATAGGACGCGGACATCATATAATGGATTATATAATGTTATTGGGAATGCAGCTTGCCGCTAACTTGGTGTAATGTTTTGTCTGTAAAGACGTGTATTTGTTGCCTTTATGATTCACTCACTCTCACACATAAATCTGCACAGTAAAGTAAGGGCCTCCTGTTTTGTCTTTAGGCTGATCCGTGATAAGACAGGCAAACAATTATACTAATGGAGGATTCTGAGTATTTTCTCTAATTTCATTCACTCTCTCTCTCTCTCTCTCTCTCTCTCTCTCTCTCTCTCCTTTATCTATGTACAATTTTAAATATAATATTTCATTACGTGAAATCAGCCCAATAGAATCTCTGGTGGAGCCCTTCGTCTTAACATTCAGCGACTGGCTTGCTGTAAAAGATCTTTATATCTATTATTATTGTTAAGCGCTGCATTCAGTTGGGAAAATCGATCGTTGGAACAATTCGTTCCTTTTACGGCAGATTTCGAATTTCAGATGTGTCCGAAGCCTTTTTGGACGATTTTATAAAGACTTGTCGATTGCAGGCTCTCTTCGTCACAGCTGAAACTTCCCCACTAATTACAGGGCCAAGGCGATCGTCAATGATTCAGACAAAGAACTCATTCGTCATTCACTCTAGAATAAAAGGGTCACAAACCTTATTTTTGAGGAAAATTGTGTATTCAATCCATCTACATTACATGTTCCGTTTTCTGTTGATTCCAAGTCTTACTTAATTTGCATTTACAGTTTTTCTCTCTCTTCAAATAACTCGCTAGTGGCACAAACGTTAATAGCTCGCTTTAGCAAGAAGAAGAGCAAATATGTCTCTTTTAGAAACCCGACAATTTTCCAACAGATACTTCCGAAGCTGTCCTCGTTACCCGTCTATAATAACCATGGAGAATACATATATGTATCTCTGTTGTTCCAAAGAATAAACGTACTAGAAAAATACCTTGGCGTCGACGAGCTGTCGGCGCATATATTACTAGAAAATCCGATCAGATACTTTTCAAAAGTGAATAAATGTGGATGATTTGATTGACCATTATTAATTATTGCGTGGTAGAGGGTAATTTTCCGTGGGGAGATTACAATCAGTAGGAAATGCTTTTCCTCTTTATATGTGAATCATAACGGTTTCCATCATCAGAGTGTGCAGCATTTACTTTTAATGAAGGTATATGTTCCGGCGTAAGGATAAGCGCTAGCACGAAGATCAAGAACGATACAGCAGAGAGAGCTGTGAGGCGACGCCATCAATAGCACGCTGACTAGGACGTCACCACGACAGGAGCGGCCTCTACACGAAGAGAAGAAAAGCGACGCGCAGCCTAGCCTAGACCGCACTAGAAGAGCCGCACTGGAAGGCGAGACGTGACTTGTGAACAGCATCATTATTTGCATGGAAATTGTATTCATTGAAGGACACTGATTATTTGTATGTCGCCAATTGCTTGCCACCAATCTTTGTAAAGACGCCAAGTTAGGTATTGTCAGTATGCTTTATTGTAATAAAACCATTAATGTGATTTGCTTGAATTGTTGTTTGGCTATTCGAGAAAGCACCCGATGTTACACGAGGGGCCAGGATACCACACTAAACTTTTTTCAGTACTTAGAATGAGAGAGCTGTGATGTAAGGCGACCTGATGTTTATATAAATTGCATCAGTAAGTGAAGTAGATAGAATTTATGTCATTTGGCCATACCCGAAGAAGCTCCTATACTCTTTTAAGTAGTCGGAACAACTCAGTTATTTACATTCCACTGTATTTAAAAATCAGTGTTATTGAAAATTCTCAACTCAACCATAATCTTAGCATCTTCTTAGCCAACAACTGAACACCTTGCTTGACATTGTTTTGGCAAGAACTAAAGTTTTACTTCGGTTGCAGTACTGTATCTGGTTGATATTGCCTATGGAGGGCAATGGTACTTGGTCTTTTAAACCGTCTACGCAAAGCGCTATCGATGCTCACTAATCGGAGAAACACCTGTTATTGTTGCTCTGTGAGGCACAGACTCGATAGAGGTTCAAAGGTTGAAGTAATCAACTGGCGTGTACAGAGAATAATCCTCTTGGAAGATAGCCAAAACGTGTTATCTGAGTGATTGTACCGTGGGAGAGTAGTTGGTAACCTTGTGACTGGTCGAAATGCCACCGGAAACAAGTGCGATTCGAGTCACAATAAGGGCAATCGTACCGCTGAAGAAAACTGCTGTTTCCAAGGGATCAGTTGTTTGTGTGTGTGTGTGCATCGTTGAACTTATCAGGGATGGGTGGTATACAACGTGCAGCGAGAACAAGTACGTAATCCAAATGTCCTTTCCACGTACGCCAACAAAAAGATTCTACTTACCTTTGTTGTGCATTAATCACAGATGGTTCTCCTCAGAACAATTTCGCGACGAGTGGCCTGTGTCTACCTTCTCGTGCTACTGAATACTGTCTATCGGCGAGTCAGATCCCGCCAATGTACTGAACATCGTTACTGACGCCAACAGTACGAATAATTGGGTGCATACCGATTCAGTGTAGTAAGTGTTGCAGAATGGTACCTTCTAATGGCGAAGAAAGATGGATGCACAACAATTTCAGTGGATACCATGACCATTGCAATAGGACAACTGTGTATTTTCTCGACATTGTCGGTCACAGGGTAGCTTTGCACTGAGGTAACAAAAATTCATGGGATATCTCCTGATATCGTGTCTGACATCCTTTCGGGCCGGGTAGAGCAGCAACTCGACGTGGCATGGACTCAACAAGTCGTTAGAAGTCCTCTGTAGAAATAGTGAGCCATGCTGTAATTATAGCCGTCCATAATTGTGAAAGTCATGGACTGTACGGCTGATCCCGGCGGAGGTTCGAATCCTCCATCGGGCATGGGTATGTGTGTTTGTCCTTAGGTTCAAAATGGTTCAAATGGCTCTGAGCACTATGGGACTCAACTGCTGAGGTCATCAGTCCCCTAGAACTTAGAACTAGTTAAACCTAACTAACCTAAGGACATCACAAACATCCATGCCCGAGGCAGGATTCGAACCTGCGACCGTAGCGGTCTTGCGGTTCCAGACTGCAGCGCCTTTAACCGCACGGCCACTTCGGCCGGCGTTTGTCCTTAGGATAATTTAGGTTAAGTAGTGTGTAAGCTTAGGGACTGATGCCCTTAGCAGTTAAGTCCCATAAGATTTCACCCACATTTGAACATAACTGCGGAAGTCAAAATATCCACGGGTATGCTGCCGGTCTATAGTGTTCAACGGGCACAATATTTCGGCGATCATACATGTCGCCATCATCAGGTGAACTGACGGACTGAGCTCCTGTGAACGTGCCGGCACGGAGATCCGTACGCTATGGCTGCTCAGAGGGAACTGGGTTCTGTCGCGGCGGGGGCCGATTTAAATACCCTCCGCCCGCGGCGCGCTCCCTCCGCCGTCCGCGCCCCGCGCCACGGTTGCGCGGTGGAACAGATTGTGACGGCGTCTGAGATGACGTCGGTGTGATGGCTCTGTCCGCTGTGGTCGTCACAACTATACGTTTGCTCGATTTACTCTTGATTAACCCGATCGCTGGTTCCCAAGCCTTGCTAAGATTATAGCCACAGTCACGGTTTATGAGGTCGTCATTGGTGCGAATTTCGATGGCCTCTCTAACAACGCTGTCCCAGTATCTCGACGTCTGTACCAGAATCCTCGTGCGGTCATACTCCATGGCGTGATTTTCCGACAAACAATGTTCAGCGACCGCCGACTTGCTCGGATACATCAGTCGAGTGTGCCTCTGGTGTTCACGGCATCGATCCTCGACGGTACGCATCGTCTGACCAATATATGACTTGCCACATTGACACGGAATCTGGTACACGCCGGCCTTCCTCAAACCGAGGTCATCTTTGGCGCTCCCCACCAGTGCACGAGTTTTATTTGGAGGACAAAACACAGTTCCGACCCGGTGTTTCTTCAGAATGCGGGCGATTTTCCCCGAGAGTGCGCCTGTGTATGGAATAAATGCAGTGCCTACCTCCTCCCTCGTGACTTCATCCATCTCAACAGGTTGTGCTGCAGTGGTTGGGTGGAGAGCACGTTGAATCTGCCACTCTGAGTACCCATTTTTTCGAAATACAGTTCTCAGATGTTCCAATTCCTGGGGTAGACTCTCTGCGTCAGAGATAGTGCGCGCCCTATGTACTAGAGTTTTAAGTACCCCATTCCTCTGTGAAGGGTGGTGGCAGCTGTCTGCGTGCAAATACAGATCAGTGTGCGTTGTCTTCCGATACACCCCATGACCTAGGGTGCCGTCAGCCCTTCTCTTGACCAAGACGTCAAGGAAAGGTAATTTACCCTCCGTTTCAGTCTCCATAGTGAATTTGATGTTGGGGTGTATGGAGTTTAGATGTGTAAGGAAGTCAAGGAGTTTATCCATACCATGTGGCCAGATGACGAACGTGTCGTCCACGTAAAGGAAAAAGCAAGTAGGTTTCCACACGCATGACGACAGGGCTTCCTCTTCGAAGTTCTCCATGTACAAATTCGCTACCACCGGTGAGAGTGGGCTACCCATGGCGACTCCCTCCGTTTGTTCGTAGAATCACATAACTGCGGAAGTGTTGCCGGTGCAAGATTTGGTGCACGAATCGATCTCTCGATTATTAAGTGAACATAACCATTTGCAGGCAATGATCGGTTCATCTGTACCAGAGGACACAATCCTTTCCTCGCACACACAGTCCACAGCATTATGGAGCCACCACCAGTTTACACAGTGCCTTGTTGACAGCTTGGGGTCTGCGCCACACTCGAACCTTACGATCAGCTCTTATCAACTGAAATCAAGGCTCATCTGACCAGGCCACAGGTTTCCAGTCGTCTAGCGTCCCAACGATACTGTCACGAGCCCAGGAGAGGCTCTGCGGGCGATATCGTGCTGTTAGCAAAGGCACTCGTGTCGGTCGTCTGCTGACATAGCCTATTAACAACTTTTCTCCGCACTGTCCGAACGGATACGTCCCACATTGATTCCCGCGGTTATTTCACGCAGTGTTGCTTGTCTATTAGCATTGACAACCATAAGTAAACTACGCTGCTCTCTGTCGTTAAGTGAAAGCTGTCGGTCACTGCGTTGTCCATGTTGAGAGATAATGCATGAAATTTGGTATTCTCGGAACACTGTTGACCCAGCGAATCTTTCAATATTGTATTCTCTAACGATTTCAGAAATGGAACGTCCCATGCTTCTAGCTCCTACTAACATTCCGCTTTCAGAGCTGTTACTTCCCGTCGTGCTGTCATAAGCATGTCGGAAACTTTTTCACACGAATAACCTGAGTACAAATGACAGCTCCACCAATGCACTGCCAGTGCACTTATGCATTGTGTACGCGATACTACCGCAATCTACTTATCTGCATATCGCTATCCCATGTATTGTATACAGATACTAGAAGTATGTGTTCACCTTTTGCGCGTTGCGGTGGGCTCTGACTTAGTTTCCGTGGAGGACAGCAATGTTGGAATACCAAAGACTCTGGAATGTGAAGACGTCACAAAAAGTGAGGAACTGCCTGTTTGTTGGACCTGAATCCAACAGAGCGTGCGTAGATCTCACTTAGAAAACGGGTCGAACATTTTTCTATAATCTCTGAAAATTGTGTAATCGCATAATGAAACAACATCTACAGAACTTCTGCATAGTCTCTTGGATAGAGTCTTAAACACATACAGGTCGCATCATTATCTCCGGACGGCCTACTCCTTAAAGATGTTTTGGCACGGTTGCCATAACAACAATGTTTGACGGTGCACGATATAGCTTCGAGTAACTTACAGCTTTTCGTTTTTGCTGTCATGTGCCTGTCCGTGACGGAATTTCTGACGGAATGTGGCATGCGACAGTACGATGTTTTGATGTTCCAGTACCTAATAAACACAATCTAAATGGTATATTATTGTACAGTATTGTCCTTTAATCAACCATCAGATCTTCGTGGTTCAAGCATTGAATTTAGTGACGCTAGGTGTAAGTACCGAGATGCCGGTTTCCCAATGCTGCCTCTATATTATTTAATTTATTCGTCATAATTGGTGTTTTTTGAAAACTTTGAACTGTGTCCTTCATGATGTGAATAATAAAACTCTGAACCAGTTAAGGTTTTTCATGCACAGCTAGATACCTTTGACATTATCAAGTGCAAATATTTACGTTATTGATTTATGTGGTATTCGCGTGTGTGTTATTCAGCTTCTCTTGCCCTGCAGTCGTCTTTTTGTGGTCTTGCTGGAATCGGAAAATATAAACGTTGTGAATTTTTACGTACTAATATTGCAAAATAGTATTTTTTTCTGTCTACTTTCAGGTACTGTATCCCTTCATTGTGAAGAAATATATACACACACAAACCATTACTCACACTGTTAGTTTTTGTGTGAAATCAAAATGTGGTACAAGTATATCTCCTCACATACCTCTGTGCGAGTTGCTATTCGTGCTATTTCATTTGCACAGTCTCCACGAGAGCGGAGCGAGGTGACTGAACAACACTCGTGGTTTCCTACCTTAAAACCGGTTTCTGAAAATTTCAAAGCATTTTTCAGCGTAATTTTAGGTGTCATTCTTCAGGTATGTCCTTCTGGGTCCAATAGTATAGTGACCACTTACGCTGCCATTCTTTGTATGTGCTTGATTTGTCCTATTAGCCTGATGTGGTGGGAACCTCATGCATATGAGCAGTATGATAATTATACCGTAAACATGTTTTGTAAGCTCACTTTTTCATAAGTGAACTTCAGTTTCCATTACCCTAAGAGTTAATAGATACTTGCAGTTCGCTTTACTGATTGACTCATATTCCACGTACTATTGCTGCTAAGTATCCACATGATACAGCATTTTACGTGTGGTTCATTATGATGTTGTCAATGGCTACTACATGAAACTTCGCATTTTTATACATTAAGGATTGCTTACAGTTTATGATACACACTGTTTTTTTGTCGAGATAAATTTTTATCCAGTGACACTTTTCTTTAGTAGAAGTCGGTGCGTTACTGTTTCGAATGAGTTTGGAAAATACAGAAACAATGAAAACATGGCTATGCCAGCTCATGGCTTATAGGAAAATAGAGATATTTTGTGCCTTTTATCTATATTGGTAGCCATTGGGAAACTGTTTGGTTCCCTATAGGTCTTGGACTCAGTACATACACTCCTGGAAATTGAAATAAGAACGCCGTGAATTCATTGTCCCAGGAAGGGGAAACTTTATTGACACATTCCTGGGGTCAGATACATCACATGATCACACTGACAGAACCACAGGCACATAGACACAGGCAACAGAGCATGCACAATGTCGGCACTAGTACAGTGTATATCCACCTTTCGCAGCAATGCAGGCTGCTATTCTCCCATGGAGACGATCGTAGAGATGCTGGATGTACTCCTGTGGAACGGCTTGCCATGCCATTTCCACCTGGCGCCTCAGTTGGACCAGCGTTCGTGCTGGACGTGCAAACCGCGTGAGACGACGCTTCATCCAGTCCCAAACATGCTCAATGGGGGACAGATCCGGAGATCTTGCTGGCCAGGGTAGTTGACTTACACCTTCTAGAGCACGTTGGGTGGCACGGGATACATGCGGACGTGCATTGTCCTGTTGGAACAGCAAGATCCCTTGCCTCTCTAGGAATGGTAGAACGATGGGTTCGATGACGGTTTGGATGTACCGTGCACTATTCAGTGTCCCCTCGACGATCACCAGTGGTGTCCGGCCAGTGTAGGAGATCGCTCCCCACACCATGATGCCGGGTGTAGGCCCTGTGTGCCTCGGTCGTATGCAGTCCTGATTGTGGTGCTCACCTGCACCTCGCCAAACACGCATACGACCATCATTGGCACCAAGGCAGAAGCGACTCTCATCGCTGAAGACGACACGTCTCCATTCGTCCCTCCATTCACGCCTGTCGCGACACCACTGGAGGCGGGCTGCACGATGTTGGGGTGTGAGCGGAAGACGGCCTAACGGTGTGCGGGACCGTAGCCGAGCTTCATGGAGACGGTTGCGAATGGTCCTCGCCGATACCCCAGGAGCAACAGTGTCCCTAATTTGCTGGGAAGTGGCGGTGCGGTCCCCTACGGCACTGCGTAGGATCCTACGGTCTTGGCGTGCATCCGTGCGTCGCTGCGGTCCGGTCCCAGGTCGACGGGCACGTGCACCTTCCGCCGACCACTGGCGACAACATCGATGTACTGTGGAGACCTCACGCCCCACGTGTTGAGCAATTCGGCGGTACGTCCACCCGGCCTCCCGCATGCCCACTATACGCCCTCGCTCAAAGTCCGTCAACTGCACATACGGTTCACGTCCACGCTGTCGCGGCATGCTACCAGTGTTAAAGACTGCGATGGAGCTCCGTATGCCACGGCAAACTGGCTGACACTGATGGCGGCGGTGCACAAATGCTGCGCAGCTAGCGCCATTCGACGGCCAACACCGCGGTTCCTGGTGTGTCCGCTGTGCCGTGCGTGTGATCATTGCTTGTACAGCCCTCTCGCAGTGCCCGGAGCAAGTATGGTGGGTCTGACACACCGGTATCAATGTGTTCTTTTTTCCATTTCCAGGAGTGTATTTTAAAAAACCCTCTGATGTCAGTAAAGGTGAGTGATATATTACTACACTCTGTGTCTCAGTTCTGTCACCTCTTTGAGAGTAAATATGGCTTTAGCTCTTTCTTAGGAACAGTCTCAAAAAGATATGTGGCGAATTGTGATCATGAGTGAAACTATTTAACTTGAGAATTTTTTATACAGCTTCATAGGAACTGCGTAAGGATTTGAAATCTAGTTGAGTGATAGTCATTTCAAGAGTTCCAAAATAATAATATTTTTGTGCGCATAGTCTTTATTAGTTGGTGTCTTCAACATCTTAAGATACTCTGAAGACCTGATATAGGTTATAATTCAATAACAGGGGTGTCAATTTGAAAGACATTATTTCACTGTGCTTCTGTTCTTCTCACGTTAGACTACGATATGTTGCAGGTTATGTAGATTGCACCAGACGCCGCACGATAATTTTTTGTACACACAATGAAGAGCAGGTCGTCGGCCGGAGTGGCCGAACGGTTCTAGGCGCTACAGTCTGGAACCGCGCGACCGCTACGGTCGCAGGTTCAAATCCTGCGTCGGGCATGGATGTGTGTGATGTCCTCAGGTTAGTTAGGTTTAAGTAATTCTAAGTTCTAGGGGACTGATGACCTCGGATGTTAAGTCCCATGGTGCTCAGAGCCATTTGAACCATTTGAAGAGCAGGTCGCAGGACTTGACGACCATCTTGAGAGAAAATTGGATAAAGTGGAGAGTGTATGAACAAACATTATTCTGCCACAAGAGCATATTTTAAAGACACTGTAAGAATTACAAAAGAGTGAGCTGGTGATGTATCCTTCCTGTTCACTCTTCTCTTAACAAATACTAGAGGTGTGTGGTTGTTCTGTTCTGTGGTTCCTCATACCTGAAACACTATGGCACTTGATACTTTCCTCTTCGATGCTGCATTTCTAAACTACCACTACTGGTGCAAAGTCAGAATCTGCTCATGTTGCCAAACACAATTTCCACCATTCATTCCTCCAGTTGCGTCTTTTGCGACACCATTGGAGGTGAGCTGAACAGTGTCGAGGTGTGTGAAGAAGCATGGTGAACAGCACTGTTACTTGAAACTCCATTTCCAGCTTACCTTTGCTGATGGTGCTAGCTGACATCCTGGATGAAATATGAAATATTGATCCTAATTTTAGCTTCATTCGTCGTGCAGTCACGAATGGCTGCTCATTTTCTGTGTAACAACAGGCATCAATTTATGTGCCACCATCTTTCGGAACCGAGGCAACAGCACTGACACACGTCAGCTTTAACTTCTTCGATAGTTCTTCGAAGTGCCATCAGGAATCGCTGAAATGCAGTTAATTGTACCATTTGTGCTCGAGTATGTCGACCTGCTATGACTACGCTAATGGTCATTACAACTGCTACATCACGAATGTAGTATGCAACAAACGTCTAGCTAGCATGAACTGTATACTCGACGACATGCAGAACTTCAGAAGTCTCACGCAACTAGCGCCTGAGATGACATATTGTCGCTCAACCGTGCAGGATCATACAGCCACGTCTTCTAGCTGGAGCTTGTTTGAAGCGAGACCAGTGTCAATACAGGCAGTGCGACGACGTTTAGAGCTCTACTGACTGAGTTCCATCAATCACTACGAGCTGTGACCTCTGGTCATACCCGATAGCTCCCCACGCTATGACGCCAGAAGTAACACTGCTGTACTCTCCGTGACATTGGAAGAATGGAACGTCTTGCCAGGCTGCCGCCTTATTTGATGATGATGGTCATCCGGGTAGTGCAGAACTGCGATTCCTCGCTGAAAATAGTCTGACGGCATTCATCAGCAGCCCTTGATCCCAGACACGCCACTTCTCCAAACGCAGACGTTTGTATTCTGGTGTCAACGTCAACCTTCGTACTAGACGGTAATTCTCTGGTCCAGCGGCTGTTAGTAGTCAACCAGTGGTCTGGGATGACACTGCATATGATAGGAAATGCATTAGTTGTTCTTGAATGCCAGGCATAGATGCGAAGGAGTTACGATGTGCTTAGTGCACAATATGCGATCCACCATTCTGGTAGTCAGCTGTGGTCGAGGAGAACGTTGACGATGAGTAAGCCTGTTCTCACGTTCTTAGGGAATGCAACATCAGATCACTGGCACATCCGAATGCCTAATAAATCTAGGTGCTGCACCATGTGTTCAGCTGGCCAAATGGAGACCCGCTATGGGGTCCTTTTCAAATTGTGAGAGGTGCTGACAGCGCTGTGTCTCACGAGTACGGCGGTATCTCCGTGTCAACACAATGTTCACTCAACGTCTGGCGCTGTTCACGCCCGTTTTATATCCTACCAGGCGTGGGCCTGGTAACAACACTAAATATGAACAACAATAATGTTCTTTGTTCGCCGTTCTGCCCGTCACAAAGAGTAGCAACTGTAATCATTTACATATCCGCCATGGCATGTACGAGTACAAAGTTACGTTGACACCCCACCTTCCCTTCTGAGTGATTACATTTTTTTGGGGCCGAGGGCCTGTGTATTAAGGGCGGTGATTGTTCCTTATCTTCGAGGTCTCCGTGGAATCATCTTTAAACAAGACAACGAAATAGTTGCCTGTGCTGCCCTGAAGTACATCAATACAGAGAATGTTCGACTGTTGCCCTGACCATCACGTTCTCCAGATCTCTCATCCATTGAAAACACCTGTTATGTGTTGCCATGAGACTGACACGGAACCATCACCAGCCGCTAAGGTTGATGAAAGCTGGGACAGAGCTGAAGCAGCATGGAGTGACGTAGGCTTATGTGTCATACAAGCTGGATACCCAGCCAAGTTAAAGGCATTATTTCTCCTAGAGCTGGCAACTCTGTATGCTGCATTTAGCACCTTGTATACCCCAAATTACCTGTAGCGTCAATCAAGTATTCTTCCTGCAATAATGTGTATGCATAATGAGCAAAATTTAGTTGTTTGTCATCTTTCCTGGCTTTGCATTTTTAATCGGCAGTAGTGTTGATGGTATGAAGCTTTGTGTCGATTCTTGAGACATGTTTGGAAATTTGTAACCTATATTGCGCTGATAGTGAAAGCCGGGGAAATAGCTTTGAATTCTGGGCCGGCAGGTAGTATATACTCTGCTCATAGTGAAACAGTTTATTCTTAGCAAAATCCTGAGACTGTCAATACACAGGACGTCCCGCTACATCCTATCTCACGGAGTGCTTGGCTTACAGTGTTATGAGGAAGGGTACATAGAGTTTGGAAAGAGATGGAAGAGCCAGTAACATGTTGAAGCTTTGCGTCGATCCGTGACGTGTGGTCGAATGGGAACGCATTGCTAGCGAAAGGCAAGGATCGGAGATCGAATTCTGGTCCAGTACACAGTGTTGACTAGCTACTGACAATAAGCGTAGCATAAGCCCACCGAATAAAAAAATTAAGTCACTCCCAGGAGACAGGATGTTAATAATGGGTAACACTGTCTCTGTCCTCGCCTCAGTTCGGCGAGCAAGAGTCTGCACATTTCTTCAGAAGTATCTTGTCCAGCTGAAGCCGCTCATTGATTATTAGGTGTCCTAGAGCTATCGAATTACGGGGATGTTGACTGACATGTTTCACCCACTAGTCCTAAAAGTCCTGGATGTTTTCTGTATGATTAAAGATACCATGTTTTAGTGGGCTAGTTGAGCCATATGGTGCCTAAGTGCCCGTCGACCCAGTAATGTATCCGTGCAATCCTGTGTTGTGATAATGGAAGACGCTACTGTCCGCAACATACTCATCATGAAGACGTAAGAGAAAGGGCAACAGCTGGTCATCGAGAAAGTTGAGATAACCATCCTGGTTCACATGCATGGTAACCTAAATGAGAGGATACGGAAATCGCCCCAAAACATCACAGAGAACCACCTTCGGCCTGAACAAAACCAATCGCACACTGCGGCTTAAACGCCTCATTGGGCCATCAGTCGCTTCATTGGAAAAGAAAACCACACTACATGCTTCAAGTGACCTGCTATTAGCCGGCCACGGTGGCCGTGCGGTTCTAGGCGCTGCAGTCCGGAACCGCGGGACTGCTGCGGTCGCAGGTTCGAATCCTGCCTCGGACATGGATGTGTGTGATGTCCTTAAGTTAGTTAGGTTTAAGTAGTTCTAAGTTCTATGGGACTGATGACCTAAGATATTAAGTCCCATAGTGCTCAGAGCCATTTTTTGACCTGCTATTCGATTTCAGTGTTGTCTGGATTATTGGAGATGTGTAACTTAATATGCCTCTGTGAGCAATGTCTTTTGTAAGTTACGTGATTCCAAGTGTCCCTTCACAGTGCTCGCTCGGAAACTGGTTGACATGGTCGTGCAGTCACTGACACCAATAATTCATGGCGACTTAAACGATTTTCATTGACAATGCGTCACGCTGCTCTCCATTCCCTGATGGTTAGGAGCCCTTTACGATCACTCTTCTTAATGTCGTGTTACATGGCTTGCGACTGGTACACCATGCTTTGTAGACAAGTACAAGTAGACAAGTACTGACTGGTACCTGTTCTACACCATTTATCGTACTCCGGAGGAATCAGTGTGCTCTTTTACTGCAGTGACTACTATTTTGTCCGTTGAGCTTACTTTACTTACAGTAAAAGGATTAATCGTCTTAAGTCGTGTTGTCGGTGATAGGGTAATTCCACACATTCTGACGCAGTGTCCTCACTACGTACGTGTGTGTAGATTCGCGAAGCGTCTCCGGAGGAGCAGACACCGCCGGCCCCTGAGGTCGCAGCGAAGGGCAGCGTGGGCGGCGGGCGCGCTGGCTGCTCGCCCAGCCCCCTGGCGAGCGCATTGTCTTTATGAGCGCCGCTATTTATACTCGGCGCTCATGTCAACAAAAGCACGACGACGCTCGCCAATATTTTCCACAAGTTCTATTACTGACCCACGTCCCTTTCACTTGAGAATCCGCTGTTATTCTTTTAAATTATTCGTTTGCTTACTCAAAGCGCAGCCAGAGCTTTTGTCTGCAGATCGAGTTGTTTTTAGGATTCTGTCTAGAACGAGTCACTCCTACCGCGCGTTTGTAAAAATAAACCGATTTCTTTGCTACTAGGGAGAGATTTGCGAAGAATGCACTCCAGTACAGTCCTGTGTTGCATTTGGCTCGTATGTGAGGCGTATTTTGTTTGTTAATATTAAACGTACCTTGGAGATCCAGGCCATTACAGACAGCAATGAGGTGAGAAGGTCGTGGCCGAGCCCTTGCTCAGAGGATTATGCCGGCACTCACCATGTAATGTAAAAGTTGCACTGCATACATTTTCCATAGGCCGCTGTCTCCTAAAGAGAGGACTGCACTCGGGGATTCTGTGCTCATATGCTTGCCTAGCGAGGTTTCCACTAGTCTTCAGCTGTGCAAGTTTTCGTATTTTGGCGGTAGCGGAGAAATAGAAAGGGCAGGGATCTTCTTCCACGACGGAAGCAGCTGTGCAGAAGGTCCCACGCTAGACAACACCGCCGGCCGAAGTGGCCGAGCGGTTCTAGGCGCTACAGTCTGGAACCGCGCTACTGCTACTGTCGCAGGTTCGAATCCTGCCTCGGGCATGGATGTGTGTGATGTCCTTAGGTTAGTTAGGTTTAAGTAGTTCTAAGTTCTAGGGGACTGATGACCTAAGAAGTTAAGTCCCATAGTGCTCAGATCCATTTGAGCCTAGACAACACCAGAACTCGCAATGTCCAATAGAAACTGTTATTATTAGCATTAAGGTATTACAGATGGTGTGCCATAGGCAAAACTGACAGGGAAGCTCTTGAAGTAATGTCTCTCGCTGAGAACAGGGCGTGCTGTATAAATGCGGTAGCGAGTAAGGTGTGCATTGTGATGTGCTCTAGAACAGTTGGTACACTCCGTTCTAAAGACATTGACATAAATGAAATTACATCAACATTGTAACAATGTGGTTCGAGTGATGTAAATATATTACATTGTCACCTCTACAGCACACCGATATTTCTGAATAATATTGGTAAAATTTTTCATTTGTGTGTTGACGGTATCGGTAACTGCTGTGTATATAGTTATTAATTCTGTTACTGTGTACTCGTACATAACTAATACTGAAATACGTTGTTTCACTACGATTCTCGTTTCGTTTTATTCAGTTAACATAACGCCAGTGGTACAGGTTTCTTATCCGATTCTTCCATACAATAGGGATACGATGTCTCCACCCATTTCTCACTAGAATTACCCCCTTTCTCATTGGAGCTGTACATTCAAAATGAGAGACCACAAACAGCGAACAGTGAAGCACAGCAACGCTGACAACGAAGTCTAGTAGTGGAGATATTTTTTGTATACATAAGACAGTCCATTGACAGGCGAGGGTGCGAGGGAGAGAGGGGAAGGAATGTTTACCTTGTTCCTTCCTCACCTGAACAGGGATCTCTCCTGAGCTGTCTGCTGTACCAGTTATGCAATAGTAACTAGTGGAGATTTATGTCCGGCAGTGCATCCTTTCTGTTTTGCTCCGTGAAGCGATGGCGCACAAAAGGTGCACAAGAAGTCACACACTAACTAGAACACAGAGAGCAGACATCCACCTTCGGCATCTGCTGCAACGCGTTCGCCAGTTTGGGACAATTTGGCCACATCGACTAATTATTTTGGTTATTTATTTCTAGTTTCTGCTACCAGTCACTTTTTATTTTATGTTTAATCTAACATAATGCAACGCGTTTCGAACATGTTCATTTCATCTTCAGGGATTTATACATGCATACATACAGAGAAATGTTACTTAAAAATTAACAGTCTTCAACTAGATTAATCTATCGCTATTTGTCCGTTGTTTGTTACTGTAGCGGCTGGTGTGGCATTTGGGGGGGGGGGGGGCAGTGTACGGCTAGAAATCGAAATCAGTGATGTCTTCTGCTAGTTTTCTTCCTTGTGGTTGACCGTGTATGATAACACAGCCTGTATAGTATGCAGATAGATTTGCATCAGTTATGTGTTACGAAAATACTGTGAAAGGCTTTTATATGGCAGTTGATCACTTATTAAGTAGCATTTCTCTGTTTGTATGTATGTATAAACGCCTGAAGATTAACAAAACATGTTCGAAACGCGTTGTATTATGTTAGATTAAACATAAAATAAAAAGTGGCTGGTAGCAGAAACTAGAAATAAATAATTATCCCACACAGTCACGGTTTACAAACTAAGCCATTATGGCTGAAAATAATTATTTTGATGCTATGTGATTAAACAATAACTCACCGCACGTCCGGAATTTTGTTTTAACTACCGGTTGCAGTAGTAATGGCGACGACGGAAATGGTCTTAAAATTGTAAGAAAGGGGAAATAAATTAGTGCTCGTTAACATTGACTACTTTAGAGATGTGACACTAGCTGTTGAGGAGAAGGGTAGGGACAGCACGTGACAATGGCCTTGTGGGAAGACCTGAACGGAATACAAATCGAGGGGCCCGGACATTGAGCCTCTATTGATGTTGATCGTGTCGGTGCTGCTAGTTCCGTATTTCAATGCCCATGGACATTCTATAGCTTTCTAATAATTTATTGTTGTTGTTAGATACGTGCATGTGTAATTATATGTAAGTCTGCAGCCTTTCGTGGCCGCTGTCTTGATAGTAAACTATTCTAGGATGTTAGTTCGTCATATTCCTCTTCAGTTTCTTCCTACACAATCGACGTTCAGACCCCTCTGCTCAGAGTCTTCTGGTGTACCTGGTTCAGGTAACCGATGATTGTTTAAGAAGATATTGAAGGAGAACTAACGAGCCCTAACAACCTGCAAGATTTTACCTTCAGTGTTTGATTCTGCCAAAAACCGTGTGTACTACTGCTACAACTCTACAGTGCAACTTTCCTAAAAAAGTTTCTACTGGGTTACTGTTATTCGGCCGCGCGGGGTAGCCGTGCGATCTGAGCGTCTTGTCAGGGTTCGCGCGGCTCAGCCCGTGGGAGGTTCGATTTCTCACTCGGGCGTGGGTGTGTTGTGTGTTATCCTTAGCGCAAGTTAGTTTAAGTTAGATTGAGTAGTGCGTAAGCCTAGGGACCGATGACCTCAGCAGTTTGGTCCCATAGACATTACCACAAAAAAAAAACAGTTATTCGTTGCCCCAGATCTGTGCACTTGTGCCATGACCACTTGGCAAGGACTTACTGAGTTTCCTGCCAATCCACCAGGTATCGGCCATTTGCTGTTGCTTCTATCGCTAGGTAGTGTCTTAAATTGAATGAAATTTTCACTCTGCAGTGGAGTGTCCACTGATACGAAACTTCCTGGCAGATTAAAACTGTGTGCCGGAACGAGGCTCGAACTCGGGACCTTTGCCTTTCGCGGGCAAGTGCCCTTCCATCTGATGTACCCAAGCGAGCCTCACGACCGCTCCTCACAGCTTCAGTTCCGCTGCTACCTTGTCTGCAACCTACCTGAGTAGTTCATATGGTAGAGCACTTGCCCGCGAAAGGCAAAGGTCCCGAGTTCGCGTCTCGTTCCGGCACACAGTTTTAGTCTGCCGGGAAGTTTCATATCAACGCACACTCCACTGCAGAGTGAAAATTTCATTCTGAAAACATCTCCCAGGCTGGGCTAAGCCATGTTTCCGCAATATCCTTTCTTCCAGGAGCGCTAGGTCTGCAGGAGAGCTTCTGTGAAGTTTGGAAGGTAGGAGACGAGGTACTGGCTGAATTAAAGCTGTGGGGACGGCTCGTGAGTCGTGCTTGGGTAGCTCAGATGGAAGAGTACTTGCCCGTGTAAGGCAAAGGTCCCGATTTCGAGTCTCGGTCCGGCACACAGTTTTAATCTACCGGGAAGCTTCACTGTCTTAACGTTTTCTGTATCGCATTAACTCGTCAGTCGTTCAAATTTAGACAGTTAGGACTATTAGGACACAGTTCCAATCTAGCGGCGCCAGTATGGATACGTCTGCTCACACATTTACATTTCTTCCTAATCGGCAGCATGTGTTTACAGAAAGCAAATCTACGTTTGGTAGAAATGCTGTGGATAGGCGTTTGGAGAGAACAATCATCTTCCAGCGTCCTTAGACTGCCCTTGAAGCCCCATACAATTGGCAGGAAGTAAAATATGCTGTCATTTCAAACCTGTGCATCTGAGAAAGGCGCAAAGTGCTAGCGGGTATGAATGGTAGAAGACATTTACATGTATGACAAAGTCGGATTTTGAAAATACCTATTTTCTAATATTGCTACTCATTACACGGTAGGACTGGACACATATTTATGAACACAAACTGTTTTAATTTAAAGGTCGTTGAGCGATGGATCTCCGGATGGACTAAAACTGTGCACCCAAATCTACATAACTACTCCATAATTCACACTTCAGTGTCTATCAGAGAGTTCATCGGACTATCTTCACTCTCTTTAACGTTCCACTCCCGAACAACGCGAGGGAGGGAGAAAAAAAAACAGCATTGTATGGTAGTGAGATATGGACTGCGAGAGAATCGGAAAAGAGAATCGAAGCGTTTGCAGTGGGTTGCTATAGGAGGATGTCGAAAATCAGGTTAACTGACAAGATAAGGTATGAGGAGATTATCCGCGGAATCGACGAAGAAAGAAACGTATGTAAATCACTGACAAGAAGAAGGGGCAGTATGGTACGGCATGTGTTAAGACATCAGAGAATAACTTGTATGGTACTAGTGGGAGCTGTAGATGACTGAAACTATAGGGAAAGACAGAGATTGGAGTATAGCCAACACATAATTGAGGATGTAGGGTGCAACTGCTACTCTGAGGTGAAAAGGTTGGCAAAAAGAGGAATTCGTGGTGGGCCCCATCAAGCCAGTCAGTAGACTGATGACTGGTCGAGAAGGGGTAGTGGGGAAGGGGGCTGCTACTGGATACGACGTGCGATCTCGCCTGTTACATGTTAAATGCAGTCTTCATAGCAGCTGCCTCGTGATGGATGTGTTAGATCTCGAGGAATACTCAAAAGCTTGTGGAAGAGCGACGGTTACTACTACCTCACTGGTGCGCAGGTTCGCCCGTTAAGTCACCCACTGGACGTAATGCATCTCGGTTATTATGGTTTGGAGGTTGTTCGTCATGGTTCTCCAACAATTGTTGATACATTAATGCTGACAGAGATTACTCAAGAAAATATGGAGGTTCAGATTTGATTCCATACCACAACGTTTCGAGACTCGTAGTTGACTTCTCAAAACCATATCCATTTTGCATTCTAATCGTTTGTGCACTGTCACGTTGCTAATCTGTGTTATGAAGTACCATTGTAATTTTCACAAACATTAATATGTAAATTCAAACTTTAATATATAAACTGTGTTCACGCTTTACAGTAAGAGTTAACATGGAGGATTTTGCTCTCTCTCTGTCTCTTGCTTCTCTAGTTCTATGGAATCCCGTATACAGGGTATCAGAGAGGGAATGGGCAGTACTCAGAGGTGACAAGAATGGTCATTTGAAGCAAAAACCTTCATTTAAACATATGCCCTATTTCGAATGGTTTCCAAGCTAGAACATATTTAATGTACATTTGTTTTTAGGCTAGTGGCGCGCACATATATGTACTTTCCACCAAACCTCTTTGATATTTTATTCGAATTCAGTCTACCTCGTCGCTTTCAACTTCTTTTCTCGGGATGTCTTTCTGCCGTTAAACTAGATCGCTGAGGGTGCAGTTGTCCATGGTACGTTGTGAGTGAAGTAGTGAGAGCGAATGAAGGTGTATCAAAGAGAACCATCGGTTAACTATGTTTGTGCACGCACTGTCTAAAATTTCACACACTCACAGTAATGAAGAAGACGCAGTTGTGGTGAATGTTTACGACTTACGCGATGGTAGTGTTCTTGCTGCTGTCGAAGAATACCGTCGGCGTTTTCCGACACGTCAAATTTCTAATCGTAGATGTTTACCAGAGTTTCCAGCGCATTGCGTGAAATTGGTATTCTTCCATGTTACCAGTTTTCTCCTGAAGGCCTTGTTCAACGACCCATGCAGGAGCAGCAACACATTGTTGACATGGTGCAGCGGAGTCTTGCGACCAGCACATGGCGACTTTCTGCAAGTATCAGTGACCCATGAACACGTGCATGGCGAGCATCACACGTGGAAAACTTGTACCATAATCTTCACATTGCCGAGAATGCCTCACGACTTGAATTGTGTCACTGGTTAAATGACAATCGTCATTTTCTTCCATTAATACTAAACGCTGATGAAGCCACGTTTACACGGGATGGAATCAATAACACACATAATAATCACCGGTAGCCGCTGGAAAATCCACAAGCTACAGTGGAAACCAATTTTAAAATTCGTTTTTCTATCAGTGTTTGTTGTGACGTGATCGATAACATGTTGATGGGTCGAGCCATTTTACAAGAGCGAATGACGGGACTGAATTACTTGTATTTTTTGGAAAATTCGTTTGTGAACATCTTGAGGACGTTCCTTTGGTCGCACGGACTGCAGTGTACTTGCAGCATGACTGAGCACCTCCACATTTTACCGGAGGTGTGAGGGAACATCTCAACCGGACTTAATCCTAATCGCTAGACAGGTCGTGGTAATTCAATTAACTGGACACCAAGATCGCCAGACCTTAAGCCATTAGGTTTTTCTTTATGAGTTTGGACAAAGTCTAAGGTGACAAGCGATACGTGAATACGCGAGGTGAGTTACTTTATCGTATCATTGGTTCTCCAAAGAATGCACAAATACAAGGAAGCTGACAATGCGATATGCGAACTTTTTTGGCAACTGTACGGCCGATAGGATGTGACGTGTACGTTAATGCTCTGAGGTGAGTGTGTTGAAAATACGTATTTTTCAATTAATGCTTTGTAAAATGGATGTTGTAATGTTTGCTCACTGTTGTTCGTGTGTACACGTAAAAATTCACATAGCTTTACCTTGTATTAGATTACCTGTTATTATAAATATAAGAAATTAATCTTCCGCTTACGTACTCTTATGAAACATACGTAACATATGAACTCGAAGGCATTGATGATGTACTTACCTTGAGAAGCTGTATTGTTCGGTGTCCCATATTTTTTTTTTTTTTTTTTTTTTTTTTTTTAGAGTCCACAAGACATCAATGTGGTGTGCAACTTACCTGTGTTACTCGAACGCAGTAGCAGAAGTGATACGAAAAGTGGTGATCTATTATCGGCGAAGGAAATTAAAGCCGCAAATCGCTAACACTGTCGAAAATAATTAAACAATATCCCAGATAACAGCGACAATATTAATTACTCTACATTAATTATCTTTTTGATGTTGCGATTTTTTGCCTTCATTGTAATTTTGCAGGCATATTCAGTGGTAAATATGGATTTTTGCCAACAGACTTAGGAATAAAAAAGTAATGAATTAAAACGTCGTGCCTGATGCTGAACTCGTGGAAGCAAGTTTCACTGGATACGTCGCCAAAATATTACTTGACACGTAACTGTCATGTAAGTCGACAGTTAACTGATAATAACCTGAAGGGCGTTGATACGTCTCTTGTTGAAAGACCATATCCTCAGAACGTTCAATGGGCGACAAGACTAACGAGAGGCTAAGCCAGTAAAAACATAAATCTGCCTCATACAGAAAAACTTTGGTTGTTTCGGACAAGTGGTACACCGTCGCCGTTATCTTGTTGCAATAAAACCTTCGACAATTTGATTATGTTTCTCTTGCTATTTATAGCATACACAGTTGTCAACAAATACGAGGTCTCATGTAACTGCATGTAATTTTCTAATATGCTAGCATCATGCTGGCAGCAATAGATACATTTCCAAAAGTAGTGAAAATAACTGTAGGCCTACGTTCATCTTAAGAAAATTCAGTTGTGAACTGCAGTAATGGCCGTCCACCCCTCTGCCAACGTTGTAATAACTGGCATGCTCCAGCATTTGTTGTTAACTTCAGTATATTCTTGGGGATGTATTTCAGTAGGACAACTTCACAGCTTGTGTCACCTGAGAGACGGCAAAGCTGTCTTTCCATCAGAATGACCGTTCGCCGGCCGTTTCGCCGGTGAAGCATATGAACATTCATCGAATGGGGCTTCAGTGACAGAAAACTGTAATCTGGTCGAAGCAACGGAGCCTAAGAACACACGACGCGCCTAAAAGGACTTCACGTTGTACGGCTCGAAAGCTTTTAATGAGTACGCTGAGATTTTGAGGAGGTACTGATTTGGCGACAGAAGTAGACTGTAGTTTTGGGAAATTCCCTTCCTTTCGTATACAGCTGTTAGTTGCAAGTGGCAAAAAATTAATTTCTTTCCGCCAGGGCGTTTCAGACATGAAACATGTTTTCCGTAAGTACCAGTCCAATCCCGATTTTTTTAAAGAATCGAACTCCCATGGGTAAAATAGCTTCAAACTTCTGATTACTTTGCAGATGAGCTGATGTCTTAAATAATTGACTTTAAGTATTTAACGAAGAAAAGCTTAGGAAAGCTTTGAAAGTATGCTTAAAGCGTGTTGCAAGTCACTAAGTGCTCTCATTATGAAAAACGCTCCATGAATATAGTGTCGATAATTTGCACTCCGTTTCAAGCAAAAGCTATCTTCTGAACCATGTGTCGTACAGTGATATATACGGAGGTAAAAAAAGGAGTTATGCGACATAAACGAAAGTTGGCATGCGTGTTTCTACATCTGAAAGATGATGTCTGTTCAGATTTCGCGCCAGTCTGATAAGTGTGGCGCTAGTAGAGCCACTATGAGGACGCAAATCAGGTTTGCTTTAAATACACGGTGCAACGGTCGTTACGGTAGTTACCTTTGAGACTGGTCTCGATGAGTTGGTGTTACTCAAGAATGCCTTTAAGGCGACAAAGATGGCATTATCAACACTTCATTGAGTATGGACGAGGTCGTGTAATAGGGCTACGGGAAGCTTGACGTTCCTTCTTCGTTATTGCAGGTAAACTTGGCAGGAATGTAGCCACTATACATGACTGCTGTCACCTGTGATCACGCAAATGTATGGTCGCTAGAACACCGGGCTCTGGTCGACCAAGTGGCACGGCCGAGAGGGAAACTATCGTGTTCGGCATGTGGCTTTGGTGCATCGTATTGCATCTGCAGCAGTAATTTGAGCAGCAGTTGGCATCACAGTGACACAAGGAACTGTTACTAATCGTTTACTTCAAGGCCAGTTCCGGGCCAGACGCCGTGCAGCGTGCATTCCACGGACCCCAAACTAATGCCATTTGCGACTTCACTGGTGTCAAACGAGAGCTCGTTGGAGGGCAGGGTGGAGGTCAGTTGTGTTTTATGATGAAATCTGGTTCTGCGGCCTACAAACAACCTGTCTGCGTGCTAGAGACACTGGACCTACACCTGGAGTTATGGTCTGCGGTGCGATTTCGTATGACAGTAGGAACACTGTCATGGTTATCGCACGCCCTGACTGCAAATTTGTACGTCAGTCTTGTGATTCGACCTGTTGGGCTGCCATTCTTGATCAGCGTTCCAGGGGGTGTTTTCCAACAGGATAACGCTCGCCCACATACCGTTGTTGTAACTGAACAGCCTCTGCAGAGTGTTGACATGTTGCCTTGACCTGCTAGATTGTCAGATCTATCTCCAATCGAGAACGTATGGGAAGTCATCGGACGACAACTGCAGCGTCATCCACAATCACCACTCCCCGTCCCTGTATTGGACGACCAAGTGCAACAAGCATGGAGCTCCATCCCGCAAACGGACATTCGGAACCTGTACAACACAATGCCTGCACGTTTGCATGCTTGAATTCGACATTTTGGAAGTTACAATGGCTATTAATGCACCAGCATTTCACACTTGCAATGGCTTATCTCGTGCTTACATTGACCTGTGATCTTGCAATGCCAATCACTAAAATATGTTACCTAGACAAATATATTCCCGAAATTCTATTACCCCACATTAACTATTTTTTGCTGTTGCGATTTTTTTCCTGTCAGTGTAATTTTGCAGGTACAGTCAGCGGTAAATATTGATGCTGTCTGCAAAAGTTGTTGGGAGTAGAGATAGTCGTAAAGAAGTAATGAATTGAAACGTCAGACTTGATACTGAAGTCTTACTGTATAAAAAGTGAAAATGTAGTAAGCGCTAAACTTTTTTCCATTTATCATTTTGTGTGGGGCGTAACTTATAAAAATTTTCGTAAAGGTTTGAAATTACTTGAGTGGTTCTTGTAAGCCGCTAAGTGCTCTCATTCACGAATAGTGGATGAATAAAGACAGTTACGTGCGCACCGTCAATTACTCTGTCTCAGACACACAGTTCCTATGCCTGTAATACTTGTCTTGTTGTGTTACACCTTTGGTATACAACTGATCACGTCTCTTAACGAACAGATTATGACAGAATTTAAATTTTATTTTAAATTCGGCCAATAATCTCACGAAATATTGAAAGTCAGTTTTTGTTGCCTATGTACGCCGTTAGATAGGGAACCTGCAGTTGGAACCGGATACTCATTTAGTAATATAAGTGTGGGAAATTTCATTGATCACCACATCGTTGTTTTGGTGAGAGTATGTGTATTTTGTTCTTTGGAAGTGGCTGAGTTTATTCACTTTACATTCCTGCGTGCTCTTGTGAGTGTTCTACAGGCTGCCCCATGCTGTTTGGACACCACCAACGTTACTCAACCGTACTTATCTTCGAAAAGTGGCTAAATGTAATCAATCGTAATTAGACATCAGTATCACTATCATATACTTCTTTTTCTTGTAAAGACCATGCCTTGTTACGGCAATAATTCTTCCCTATTTTGTGTCGTTCTTACATTTATTGGTAATTTAGATTTTTTTTGCCTTGAGAATATTGAATATTATTATTTTATATCTTCCTCCCCTCCCCCCCCTCTCTCTCTCATCATTTTTCTTTCGAAGACATATACCTCGAATCGGCTATGTCGAATATGTGCCCAAAATTTGTTTTTGTTTTCACTTACGAATTGTAGACACGAGGCTCCTTTTCTGTTTTATTTAATCTAGTTTCTTTTCTTTCCACAAAGTCTTATTTAATCGGCAGTACAAAATCTTCATCGTCACCGTTTCCCAACCTGAAGCTAATTCGAACATCTACTCTCGATTATTTCTTTATTTCATATTTCGCATTTTTAAGAAATGTTTCGTTGCACGTATTGAAAAATGTTAAATCGCAGCGCTCCTTTCTTAAAGAATTATACAATTTTTGTATTTTCAACATTGCAGTACGGTCAGCAATCGTGATAATCTAATATATCAGAAACTATCAGCCTCGATTCTGGTAAGGGAACCAACCTTTACTTAGGTTTCAGCCCAAGTAACTGAGCCTCCTTCAGACGATGTACCTGAATCTACGATATGTCTTTGAGGGCATGGTCTAGAAGTAAAACTAAAACAGCCTGACTTAGTACTTATGTACCGCATTTTTAAAACGTGACTACGCCTATTCAGGCTTTTTTAGTTTCATTTCTAGACCATGCCGTCATATTATAGATTCAGGTACATCTTCTGAAGAAGGCTCAATTACTTGGGCTGAAACCTAGGAGAAGGTTGGTTCATTACCGCAATCGAGGCTGACAGTTTCTTATATATTAAATTATAAAATTTATGTCATAACAATGCCGCATTTCGTTTTTAAAACATATTTTTTTTGGTTACTCCAAAAGGATGAGTTTCGCCAATAAGCATCATGTACAAAATTATTCACTCCATTGTATAAATCATCATTTACCCAACCTGATTAGGAAATCGTGAGGCTCTCACATGCTGATAGTGCCCCTTTGCCTGGAGCATTCAGTGGATCTTCTTGCTGTTCAGCAAACCAATTTCTTGTTCTCATATGACCACACAAAAAACACGATGTCGCTTGATTACTGCCGCGAAAAGACACAACTCTGTCTTCTTACTCTCTGACAGCAACTTCCTCTATCAGTAGATGCGTAAGGGTCATACCTTCGTTGCTGAAAATAATCGTCTTCTATTGAAGTTTGTCTAAAGAAGCAACACGCTTACAGTAAGTTACTTTGAGCACGTGCCTGTAATTAAAGGTCTGAAGACGGTTTCATAATGTAAAACCATTTGGAGGTTTATGTCCCATACGACTGCAACACTGCCTGCATGTATCGTATAAGTATTATTCATTATTAGTATGTTTGATGCCAGATCATTCTATATATTGTGATAATCAGGTTAATGTACTGGATGTTACATTCACATAAATGAATGGTGTGCTCCAATCAATCTGTGTGACTTTCAAAGAAAGAGGATAAGTATGTTGGGTCAAAGGGGAGCTTCAAAATGTTTCGGAAGATATAACAAGAGAGTTTTGGTAAGCGTGAAAGGTCTACTTAAGATTTTAGTGAGTAAGCTCATTCTGTTTTGTGTCTGAAAGCAACGAAAAGAAAGAAAGTTAGGATAAAAGCTCTTAGAGAAGAGAGTTGCGACTGTGAGTCCCAGAACTGGGTCTGAATAATAAATGTACCAAAGCTTTCGATTCGAAATCTTGGCTTCTTGCAATACACAATCGTCCAGGTTTACAGACGAATGGTATTAAACACTTTTTAGCACAAAAAATCAGAATTGTGTTCATAATTTTTCTCTTGCAAAAATAAGACTTTTTTTAAATAAATGACTCAAGTTTGCCAAGATTTCGCTGTCGTTACTTCCAAAACATTATGAAGCTACGTTCTGCAAGTAAAATGAAGTTATGTTTTACAATTTGACACAAAACTTTATTCGTCTTTCAGCCACGTGTTTACACTTAATTACAATCATGTGCTTGAGCTGTTTTGCATTTTTATGGGAACGTGCTCATAAATGAAATGAAATGTGCAGTTTCGTCTTTTTTGCATACAGGTGACATTTCTTAAAATAACAGTCCAATAACATAATTTAATCACCATTTTGACATTTATTTCTTACACTAAAACAAGAAAGATTTCAGAGAAGTATAGAATTAGCACGGAAAAAAAATGATTTACCACACATGAAGGTCTGTATAACCCTAAAGTATTTCACGAAACACGAGTCAACATGATAAGACGCAAGGGAAACGAACAAGGGTTTGATGTTCAACCAACATATTACACTCGTAAAAAAAAAGACACGCGTTGCAGAGCTCCAGTTCTGTGCAATAAACTAATGAGTACAAGTTGCAACTCTTTTCTCTACAAATCGATTATTGTTAGATTAATAATCGGACAAAAACAATCACAAAAATCTCACACAGTGGTACATCACAAGGTTCATGTCTTTTAAAAAGATGTCTTTGGGTATGGGAACTCAAAAAAAAAGCAACTCAACACGGTTCATACAACAGAAACAAAAAAGATTCAAAAAAGCCATTGTGTGCAGTGTTCAAGAGTTTGCTCAATTATGACGTTACTCGAAAGAGTCGCGATAGTGATGTTAATGTCAAGCACATCACGAAAAAGCATTGAAAGTCAGCATTACAAGAGTGGTCTACGCCATTGGTTAGGGTTTTCGTTTATTCCTACCAATACTGGATTAGGAAATATGGCGATATTGTCATTTCTCAATCTGTTTCGTACATCTGAGTCACATATTCATGCCAAAATGTCGTTTTATAATGAGTACATCCAATTCCGAGACAACGATATTTTTCCCAGTGGCCATATTTGGCTCTCTACATTCGCAAAAAAATAGAAGAGAGGGTGGTAGTTGTGTGCGTTACGATCGGAGCATATACTTGATGAGTGTGAAGCCTGTGCAAAGAGAATGAAAAATATGAGAAAATTTTAAACAAGACGAAATCGCTACAGCTAATTGACACCTGAGCACGGTGAGGTGGAGGAAACAGAGGTGAGCTGCGGCAGGGGTCGGTGGTCTCGGCAGCGCAGCGCGCCTCTTCCGGCGCGCCGCTCAGAATTCGATCCTCTTTACCTGGCTGGACTCGATGCCCACGGAGGAGGAGGAGACCACCTTCTGGGAGGACACGGAGGAGGAGACGCTGGACACGGACGACTGGATGACGCTGGAGCTCTCGAGGCGGCGCGTGGAGCTGCTCGCCTCTACCACGTGCGAGCTCTCGCTCTGCTCCACGCTGCTCTTCTTCTCCAGGATCTGCCGGCCGCCCACCTGGCGGCGCTCCTGGAACGAAACGTGCTGACGTCAGCCTCTCATACAGGCATTTTAAGCGTGAGGGTCACATTTTTCCAGATGTTATGCTTCTGGCTAAAATGGTTCAAATGGCTCGGAGCACTATGGGACTTAACTGCTGTGGTCATCAGTCCCCTAGAACTCAGAACTACTTAAACCTAACTAACCTAAGGACATCACACACATCCATGCCCGAGACAGGATTCAAACCTGCGACCGTAGCGGTCACGCGGTTCCAGACTGAAGCGCCTAGAATCGCACGGCCACACCGGCCGGCATTGTGCTTCTAGTCGAGCAGTAATTTCTACAATACCTGATCAAAAGTATACGACCACCCATTAGCGGACAGCCTTTATCACGGCCTGAACTCTATTGGCGACACTTTCAATGAGGTGTCTGAACATCCGTGCGGGAATTGCACCCCCGCCCATTCTACTGCAAATTTTGGGACCGGTAGCTTTTGCAATGAGTCCCTTGAAAAGTATTTCTCACGTTAGTTTGCACGCACGCATTTGAAAGCTAACGACGTCAATGAGAGGTTAGGAATTTGTTATAAATGCTTTATCACAGGCTAGCAACTGCTAACACTTCAAATGTAAGTCTACGGATTCGGCTGACTAGCCGTACTTTACTGCACTGGAAGTCCCTTTCACATGTCTTTGGTACATAGTATCTGTTGGGTATCAGACATGCTTTTTAAAAGAAAATTACGTTTTCATGTCATAACACAAATCATTGTATAGAAAGGATTTAATCGTACGGTTATTAAACTTTTGACGTCTCTTCCGCGTGGTAGCCGCAACACAGGATCTACAGGCTGCAGAAACTTTCAGAAGAATGGCCATTTTGGGTCAATGAAGTGGGCTGTGAGGCGCTTCGTGTACATGGAAGCCAAAGGAGTGGTTTCGAACCTCTGTTAGTGCATAGTTTTAATCTGTTGGGTTGTGAACATACGCAAACACACCGCTACAGAGTAACAGTTGAAGTAAAAATATAGACTATGTGTTTTACACTCTATTGTTAGCAATGAAAGTGATAGAACAGCGGTCAATCACATGGAGCATGAACTGAGTTGTTTCTCGTCTCTTCTGGCGTGCTTTTGGAGGCGTATAATGGCTGTCGTAGAACAGAATGAAACCAGGACGAACAGTACATAGGAAGACCACTAACGCGCCTCAAACCTATGTTTTCCCTATAACATACGAGCAGCACATTCAGGTAATGAAAGCTGATGGTTGTTATTTGAAGAAATATGTACTTCCAGTCTTTTGGGAATCCTCACTTCAACTTATTCCACTTTTCTATTCTGAACTTCAGATTATCAACAGCTCTACGCTGTACAGTGGCTTGCTGAGTATGTGCATAATTCAGATTCTGAAGACATCAGTTTATTTTAACTTCAAATTAAATAATGTTTTATTTAAAAGTGATAAGCAAGATGTTAATTCCGAGTAGACAGGTACACCACATCTCTGCAAATGCTGCGAATACTAAATTTTCTGTTAAGATATCTCTAAGTGTGCGGAATCGCCCATGAATGAGACTGCTGCATGAACGGGAACAAGTGTGCAGAGAACTATTTTTTTGCACTTGAGAAATCTCTCAACCTTAGCGTCCACTTCTATGTTTACCTACCGCTCATTCCTCGGGTAGGAAGTACTCCTAAATATTTATCAGTGCACTCCAGCGTCTCGTTTGATATCTTACCTCCGAAGAGGAAGCTTCCATGCTGGAGGAATGTTCCTTGGAGACGACGTTTCCTGTGGGAGTTACTTCCATTTTGTCACTGCTTTCTGGTTTTCTCTCGTTCAGGAACCTGCTGTAACACAAATAGTCGTGCATTAATATTAATTCTCTTTTGAAGCGAATTTTAAATTCATAAGTATGTCATAATTAGATTTAAGATAATGCACACTGAGTTAAGAATCTGACATCCAAAAGTGACAACACTCAAACTGAAATTATATATATATATATATATATATATGTGTGTGTGTGTGTGTGTGTGTGTGTGTGTGTGTGTGTGTGTGTGTGTGTGTCAATTTCAGATTTTCAAAGAAGTCGGGTCGAACTGAGGTGTAGCATTCATTTTCATAGAGACATGTTAAATTTGACTGCGTGTTGATAGATGATGGAAGACAGATGTATGATCTAAAATCGCATTCAGTTGGTAAGGAAATGAAAATAGATCATCAGGTTTCAGTTTACATCTTTCAGTTTTTGTACTTGTTCCATTTCGAGTAGTTAAAGAAACCTTCTACGATGACTTTAACCTGCAACGGCGAAAAGACAATTATTTCACAAATCTAGGCAAATTCTTAAATCCCTCAAATGTAGTTCTGCTTTTTGCGCTTTTTCAAAAGTACTGCGTGTTGCCTATCGAGGTGCCAAATCGGTTTTTATCCTCTGCTGCCTTGAAAAGACATGCAGAGTGTGATGTGACCAAGGCTAATAGATATTAGGAATCTTACCGAGTATCGATCAATCGATCACTTAATTTCTAAAAAATAATAACTTTGCCTAAATCGGTTTCTAAGTAAACGGTATACCTTGTAAACTATTGCTTTCATTTGACATGAATTGAACAGTTCTGTAGTTAATTAACAAAAAAGTACATACATTAATTTTGCACAGTTATTTACAATAATGGTGCGACCGAGTTTTGTAATGAAAATGTAAATACTTTCACCGACAGCTGTATAAATACTAGGACTCTTTACTTACAGTTGTTGTATCTCTGTCTTTCTACCTCGCATTTGGCGAGAAGAGTCGTTGTAAGAGTGCCTCTTAAAGAGTCGGAGGCAACGAAGAGACATGTTTGGACTGTTGTAAGAGAGAGACGTGTTTGTGCGGTCGCAGGGAGTTGTATTTCTGTGAAAGTTGGTTTGTCATTGTGAAACAGTTTGCTTATAAACCTTAAAAAATCGAGAAGACAGGAAGTTATGGCAACCCTTACTATGTACGATATTCAAAACTGAAATTTGTAGCTTGGAAAGCTTGTCCCAGCAGTCATAGCCTGGAGAAGACACCGAAGCCAACATAAAACCAGCTAAGTACCAGATTTTGTAATTTATCAATTGAACATGAATACTTTCAGTTTTATACAAAATGACAATATCAGTGGAAATATAATCATTATTGAAAGATTATGCCAAAAGAGACGTCTTTCATCAAATATTTTACGCTGACTAATGAGGATATTTTTCTTACAACAAGTTCACCAGTGCCAACGGCCTTGCCACAGTGATATACCAGTTCTCGTCAGATTATCGAAGTAACGCGGTGTCAGGCGTGGCTAGCATTTGGATAGGTGACCGTACACGGACCTGCCGAGCGCTGTCAGCAAGCGGGGTGCGCTCCGCCGTTACGAGGCCAATTCAGGACCTGCTTTACTGAGAGGTAGCGGCTCTGGTCACGAAAAGTGACAACGGTCGGGAGAGCGCCGTGCTGACCAAATGGTCCTCTACTTCAGCATCCAGGACGCCTGTCGGCAGAGGATGACACAGCGGTCGGTCGGTACCGTTGGGCCTTCCGAGGCCTGTTCGGACAGAGTTCAGTTCACCATTAATATGTAGCTTTCAACGTGCAACACCTCGAGATGGGAGTACCTTTCGTTATATCTCAAAACAAGACCGAAATATTCAGTGTTTCTTATCTTGATGGCTATAAGGACGCGTAATTAAAAGATGTAAAATTTGATAACTCTCTTAAAGTCCAGCCAGAGGACGCTGCCGCATAAACGCAATTTCATTTTCATTGCTGCCCGTAGCAGTGTCACACTCTTTCACTCTGAGATACACAGCCAAGAGTTCTGAGACTTAACACTGAATATTAAGGCACAATAGGGGGCAAAAAATGAAATGATCGCATGGAATTACTGGGCGGAAGATACCATCTAGGATTATTCGGCCACCTAGTGCAAGTAATTGTATCTGACGCCACTTCGGCGACTTGCGTGTCAATAATGATGAACACATCACCCAGTCCAAGAGCGGGCAAAATTTCCAATGCGGCCGGGAATCATACCCCCGCCCCCTGCATCGAAGTCAGCCGCGCTGACCACACAGCTACGGAAGCGGCCAACAGAGTGCATACCAATAATGAAACTTTCCCCCACAGTCGGGTTTCTGACGGGCTATACCTGTGGATGAACGCCTCCGCACTAGCGACTTGGGCTACAGAGATGGGATAGATAGATGCTTAGTGGGCCATTCGAGTATCTAGAGCTCCTTTCCTGTTAACAACGTACGCCATAAATGCTAGTCAACAGCAGCGATGCTGCATTTGCAAGCTCGGTATAGACAGAACTGGGTCCGAGTTGACATTCGGAGATTTTGCCGGTAGTGACACTGCTGTGTGCAAAATTCGTTTGTCGTTCTGAGACTTTTGAATAATATTACCCCTGTAGTCACGACCGTTCTACGTGAAAAAAGTTTGAATAACATTTTGCTGTCACTTTACATTATAATGCTGGAAAATATGCTAAAAACATGTTGCAACCGCCTATATTCCCATAGGTTGTGAACCAAAGTACCAACATAACACCCAGTTAGAGTGCTTTCAAGAACAGGAACGGTCTGTCACTGTTGCCTGTAATAGGAATTTTGAGAAAATCTGCCAAAACTGATGCAAGGTCCCACTATACAAGTCGAGCACATTTTATGCCCTTTTCGACACGATGGTTCTGGTTGACCGTTATGAAGGTATTTCTACCTGCTTAACTGTAGAATGAACCGTTCGTTTTTCCTCCAATACGTCCTTTCGTGCTGCCTCATGTTATCTATTCTCGTGGAGCTCACATCCCGTAGCGCTCGTTTCCGACTTCCCCTGTGCTGAGTGGCTTCTTTGCTTGCTTTGATGTTCTATATTTTACTCACACTTCTTTCAGTGACAGAAGCAGTCGCCGGTTCTATGTCTTCCGCTGTTCAAACGTCGTTCTGCGACTTATGTTTACTTTGCAGACAGTTACGTCAAAGTACTGAAGCCGGCCGCGGTAGCAGAGCGGTTCTAGCCACGTCAGTTCGGAACCACGCGGCTGCTGCGGTCGCAGGTTCGAATCCTGCTTCGGGCATGGATGTGTGTGATGTCCTTAGGTTAGTTAGGTTTAAGTAGTTCTAAGTTTAGGGGACTGATGACGTCAGCTGTTAAGTCCCATAGTGCTTAAAGCCATCCATCCCAAAGTACTGAATGTGATTAGTGTTATTTCTGTCTGTGAACGTTTCACTGAAAAAAGTACCTCCAAACTAGCATCCTTTCTTGCGAAAGGGTTTAACATTTTGTTACGTACAGGAATGAAGAGATAAGCTTGAAGTTCTCTAGGTCTATAGATACAGCAGTGGCTCAGTAGACAGTTCAGTTGAGGAGGAATGGACATCTCTAAAAATGGCGATCACAGAAATAGGAAAGAAAAACATGGATACAAAGAAGTTAACTGCGAAGATACCTTGGGTAAAAGAAGAAATGCTTCAGTTGATCGACGAATGAAGGAAGTACAAAAATATTCCGGGAAATTCAGGAATACAGAAATACAAGTCACTTAAGAATGAAATAAATAGGAAGTGCAGGGGAGCTAAGGCGAAGTGGTTGCAGGAAAAATAGGAAGAAATCGACTAAAAAATGACTGTCGGACGGACTACCTCAGCATATAGAAAAGTCAAAACAACCAACGGTGAAATTAAAAGTAAGGTTGGTAACATTAAGAGTACAATGGGAATTCCACTGTTAAACGCAGAGGAGAGAGCAGATTGGTGGAAAGAGTACATTGAAGGCCTCTGTGAGGAGTAAGATTGTTTGAAGTGATAGAAGAAGAAACAGGAGTCGATATAGAAGAGGTAGGGGATCCAGTATTAGAGTTAGAATTTAAAAGAGCTGTAGAAGACTTAAAATCGAATAAGGCAGGAGGAATAGATAACATTCAATCTGAATTTCTAAAATCATTGGGGTAAATGGCAACAAAACGACTATTCACGTTGGTGTGTAGAATGCATGAGTCTTGCGATATACTATCTGATTTTCAGGAAAACATCATCCACACAATTTCGAAGACTGCAACAGATGATAAGTACGAGAATTGTCACACAATCAGCTTAACAGTTCATGCATCCAAGTTGTTGACCATATTGTTGACAAGAATAATAAACAGAAGAATGGAAAAGAAAATTGTGGATGTTTTAAACGACGATCAATTTGGCTTTAAGAAAGATAAAGGCTCCAGAGAGGCAGTTCTGACGTTGCTTTGATAATGGAAGCAAGACTAAAGCAAAATCAAGACACAGTCATAGGATCTGTCAACCTTGGAAAAGCGTTCGACAATGTAAAATAGTGCAAGATGTTCGAAATCCTGAGAAAGGTAGGGGTAAGCTATAGGGAAAGACGGATAATACACAATATGTATAAGAGGCAAGAGGAACGATAAGACTGGAAGACCAAGAACATTATGCTCTAATTAAAAGGGGTGTTAGACACGGATGTAGTGTTTCACTCCTATTGTTTAATCCATATATCGAAGAAGCAATGATGGAAATAAAACGTTCAAGAGTGGAATCGAAATTCAAGGCGAAAGAATATAAATGATAAGATTTCCTGATGACATTGCTATCCTCTGTGAAAGTAAAGAAGAATTACAGGATCTGCTGTATGAAATGAACATTATAATGAGTACAGGATATAGATTGAGAGTAAATCAAAGAAAGACGAAAGTAATGACAAATTCAAATGGTGCAAATGGCTCTGATCACTATGGGACTTAACATTGAGGCCATCAGTCCCTTAGAACTACTTAAACCTAACTAACCTAAGGACAACACACACATCCATGCCCGAGGCAGGATTCGAACCTGTGACCGTAGAAGTCGCGTGGTTCCGGACTGAAGCGCCTAGAACCGCTCGGCCACCGCGGCCGGCTGAGAGTAATGACAAGTAGCAGAAATGAGAACAGCGAGGAACTTAACATCAGGATTGGTGATCACGAAGGAGATGAAGTTAAGGAATTCTGCTACCTAGGCAGCAAAATAACCGAGGACTGGTGGAGCAAGATGGACATCAAAAGCAGACTATCAATGGCAAAAGTGCATTCGTGGCCAAGAGAAGTCTACTAGTATCAAACATAGGTCTTAATTTGAGGAGGAAATTTCTGAGAATGTACGTTTGGAGCACGGAATTGTATGGTAGTGAAATATGGACTATGGGAAAATCGGAAAAGAAGAGAATATAAGCATTTGAGACGTGATGCTCCAGAAGAATGTTAAAAATTAGGTGGACTGGTAAGGAAAGGTGTGAGGAGGTTCTGTGAAGAATCGGCGAGGAAAGGAATATATGAAATATACTGAAAAGAAGAAGGGACAGGATGATAGGACTTCTGTTAAGATATCAGGGAATAATTTCCGTGGTACTAGAGGGAGCTGTAGGGGATAAAAACTGTAGGGGAAGACAGAAATTGGAATATATTCAGCAAATAATTAAGGACGTATGTTGCATTTGCTACTCTGAGATGAAGAGGTAGGCACAGGAGAGGAATTCGTGGCGGGCCGCATCAAACCAGTCAGAAGACTGACAACTCAAAGAAAAAATAAGTAAATAAATAAATAAAATGTACGTGCCTCTACAATTCTCCACCTTTGTGACAACCTTCCATTCGCTAAACTAAATGAAACCTTTCTGGTTGAGAGTGTTTGTGATGTAATTTCAATGATTACAAAATCGAGTCAAATTTACAATGTGCTTGCAGTGGGCCCATTTATCACTACGACGTTGCACTCCTTGCAGCTTGGTTGTATGGATTGACTCGGCTGGAAAGGGCTTCATAAAGCTGTTGTATTCTCTTCCGAAGCAGTTGGCCCACAACTGTTGTAACTGGTCCTTGTTATCCAGGATTCTGGCACCGGGACGGAGCTGTCGTCCGCGCCCCGGGACAGATACGGGGATCTTGCTGGACACTGGAGTATTCAGCATCACGCAGGCAGTTCATAGAGACCTGTGTGATGTGTGGACGAGCATTGCCTTGATGAAAAATGGCACCACAATACTTGAGAAGTAAGACATGAGGATGCAGGATGTCAGTGACGTACGGTCGTGCCGTCAGGTTTCCCTCAATCCCTACCACCCGTGAGGTGAAATCGTAGCCCATACCACGATGTCAGGAGCAACAGCGCTGCGCCTCCATTGGAAAAATGGGACCTGTCCTATGGCTGCCGACACACTCTTCGACGATGGTAATCCGGGGTAGTGCAGAACCGCGATTCGTCGCTGAACGCAATGCGACGCCATTTATCAGTAGTCCATGCTTCCATATCACGGTACCACTACAAACGCAGCCGTTTCTGCTGTGGTGTTAACGGTGACCTACGCGTAGGACGTTAATTCCCTAGTGCCGCTGCTGCTGATTGTTCCGATCAATGGTACAGGAAGACACAGAACTCTGCTTGTTCTCAGATGGCAGATACAGTTATGGATTGGTTACTATGTGCTAGGTGTACAATGCGGCGATGTTCCCTTGCTATGATCAGACGTGGTCGACCGAAACCTTGACAATGTGTGTGCGTGCCACTCACGATCCCATTCACTTCAACTTCGGGCGACTGCCACATACGAATTCCCCACAAAAAGGGATACTGCACAATTAGACCATCTGGTCAAATGGAGACACCAGGGCTGGTAACAACACTAACGAATTGTGGTGACCGTTCTACCTATCACAGAGAATTTAAACCGAAATGATCTACATTCTTGCCGATGCTGTGAACGTATGTAAATTTGCACTGATGTCCGACAGTGTCTTCTGCATGCTTCACTTTTTTGTCAGACAGTGTATTTTCTTCGTTATTCTGGATTCCTTACAATTATTCAGCGACGACACCAACCATCAGACAACAGCATCGTAACCGAACGACAGGAGTTTGGGTTTTTAAAATTCAACCTTCTGCCAAACACAGTTTATTTCATTACTCAAACATGTTTGCCGGCCGGAGTGGCCGAGCGGTTCTAGGCGTTTCAGTCCGGAACCGCGCTGCTGCTATGGTCGCAGGTTCGAATCCTGCCTCGGGCATGGAGGTGTGTGTTGTGCTTAGGTTAGTTAGGTTTAAGTAGTTCTAAGTCTAGGGGACTGATGACCTCAGATGTTAAGTCCCACAGTTCCTAGAGCCATTTGAACCACTCATCAAACATGTTTAGACACACACGTATCATCTTCAGTGGGTTTTATGTCTGTAAAAATATTATACGAAGTTCTTGGTTGGTTTTCTGTTGGTTGGTTTTCTGTTTTAGGCCTAACAACTATAACGCATGCACTTTTAACAGTTTATGTTACGCATCTCAAAGTACATTAATTGCGAAAATGTAAATGCAGGGGCTGGGTTGATTAAAGGAATGTTCATCGTTTGACAGCATGTCATTTGTAAAGTAAATAGAAGAAATTGTTTCTTTGTTCAAATAGAAATTACTTTTGAATTTTTCCTACAAGAGTAACGGTAGTACTGGTTCTGTTCTTTTGTTATACGAAGTACTGTAGATCTTTATTGCCTTGGTTGTCCATTATAATTATTTTTCGCATGAGCCTCACCAAACTTCACAAATTTTCTTATACGAATATGATATTTAGGAATAGTTTTTGTGAACAGTCTCTTCGAGAGATGCAATGTTATGGTCGCCGCTCATTTGTTCATTGATTTGTGGCGCTAATTTTTGAATGTTGAATGTGATTTTTTGTGGTAGAGGAAATAAGGGAGAACTTATCTGATTAGTGTGTGTGTGCCTGTGTGTGTGTGTGTGTGTGTGTGTGTGTGTGTTTGAGAGAGAGAGAGAGAGAGAGAGAGAGAGAGAGAGAGAGGAGGGAGAGGGTTGTTTTTGGGGGAGAAGATCAAACAGTGAGGTCATCGGTCTCATCGGATTAGGGAAAGACGGCAAAGGAAGTCGGCCGTGTCCTTTCAAAGGAACCATCCCGGCATTAGCCTGGAACGATTTAGGGAAATCAAGGAGGACCTAAATCAGGAGGGCCGGACGCGGGATTGAACCGTCGTCCTCCCGAATGTGAGTCCAGTGTGCCAACCACTGCGCCACCTCGCTCGGTGTAGGAGGTGGAGGAGCAGAGCTGAGAATAAGGTGTTTCTGGATAATAGGAAGTATCCGAATGCTAGGGTTTCTTTGAGGAAGTGACTTTGTATAATTCATTAAGTATCGTAAATAGCGTTTTTCTGCAGAGTCTTGTGTATTTGTTCAATTCTTTCTTGTCTTGTATTACTGCTTTTTGTGTTTGGAAATTCTCCTCGGTTGTGAGCTTTTGGTAAGAGATTCTGTCCCTAAGTACGTTGAGATCAGTTTCAGTGTTATTTGGGTGCGATTTTCCTCTATGAGGTGAGAGTGTACTGTCATTCACTGACATGATCAGTATACCTATTATTTCGAAATTACTCCATGTTTTGCCTCATAACCTTCGTGAAAGTGGAGATAAGTGTGATCAAGAACAGTGGCTAATGCACAATGCAGTTATTGTAAAATCTAACAGGGACTACAATAAGGCATGGCGTTTTATGCGACTCAAGTAACAGCATTTCTAATTTATGTATCGTCTATCTGAGAGTCTGTGCAGTGGACAGACAGTGAGAGTGTACGTAAATAACGTTTCACGCGTAGCGTATACGGTCCTATCTGTTATTGTTGTCTGATTTTGGCATCCATACTGATGTTTGATTACTTAAATGGCTCTGTGCACTATGGGACTCAACATCTGAGGTCATCAGTCCCCTAGAACTTAGAACTACTTAAACCTAACTAACCTAAGGACATCACACACATCCATGCCCGAGGCAGGATTCGAACCTGCGACCGTAGCGGTCGCGCGGTTCCAGACTGAAGAACCTAGAACTGCTCGGCCACCCCGGCCGGCTTGATTGCTTAAACCAGGTGCACAATTCTTTTACGTGTCGCATTCGAAGTAAGGTTACAGTTTAGCGTTTCGTCGTCATAGCTGCCACTAGAAACGAACCAAGAATTAACTTAGACAAGGGTAAGTAAGGAAGTCTGCCTCGGTCTTATTGCAGGAAGCCGGAAATTGTCCCAACAAAAGTGCACGACATTGCTCCCAGACTTCAGGTGCTTAATTGAAAAGTTTTCTTTATTCATATCCATATATTTAAATTAAAGTGTGAAGTTGGCTCGTGCATGCGCGTTGTTTCTTGTATGCCAGTGTGTTGGGGACGTGAAGAACGTGGTGCCGTGTTTGTTTTTTGATGACAAAGATGTAGAAGGGATGCAAGTGAAACGAGGTACAGACACGTCGCCTACGTTTTCCGAACAGCACCAGAGGGAATCCGAACTTAACATCCCCCATCTGACGGAGGGATATTGATTCGCATTTCCTCATTCCATAGGACATTGTGTTTTAAAGGAGAGAAAATTATTCAAAACTTCAGCTTCTCCAGAGAAGCTAGCCATACGTACGAAATAAAATAACCACCCATTAGCGCGATAGGGAATCAGGAGACATGCGCACTGGGCTAATATCTGAGAGAAGTGGGGTTAAAATCCCCGTCCGACAGTCCTAAATGAGAGCCAAACTCACATTATATGATTCCGAGGAACGTTGCGCCATCTCTCCAGCCATTTCCACGCAAATACAAGCGGCGACAGTTTCTTTGACCACCAGATCCGTGAAATGGTTTAAAGAAATTGTATCGAATCTCCTTTAGGATTGTCGAGCGAAGATTTTATCCCTACTTCTCTCGAATATTAGCCCAGTGCGCACATCTCTTGATTCCCTATCGCGCTAGTGGGTGGTTACTTTATTTCGTACGTATGGCTTGCTTCTCTGGAGACGTTGAAGATTTGAACAACTTTCTCTCCTTTAAAACCGTATCTGTGATGGAAGATGTACGCGTGACGCTAGGGTAACCAATTGTAGAGTTCTGCTCTAGCGTTCAGAGTCCTTACCTTGCAGGCAGGAGAGCACACATCGAAATAATTTAGAAACACACTGTCAGGATCGTAATATTTCAGTACGACCCATACGAAATGGTATCGCAGATGCTCAAGGAACCTGAATGGGGAATCTTCGGAAAAAAAGCTTCTGCCGAAATGCGGTTGGGTAAATTTACTGAACGTTTATGACAAAAGATGGCTGTAGTCTTATGGGACCAAACTTAATCGATTTGGTTATTCCTCCCTGGGACTGTTGCTAGAAATCGTGTCACTTACTCCATCATAGCGTGTGTAACGTCAACCCAGCCACACTGTTTTTCATATGAGCTTTTGAACTCGGCGCTGGCTGTTAATCGCGGAGGCATTACGGTTTTGGGCTCAGCAGCAGCTCCTCTGTGCGGAGACAAGGATCGCGACGGTCTCGCAGCCCGGACGGTGGCTGTGCTGCCGAAATAGCCGCGCCGGACGGGTTATTTACGACTGGGTGTTCCCTACAGCAGCGGCGCGCCGCCTCTGGCTGTGTGCGACTGCCTATGCGACGACACCCAGAGCCCAACACTCCTAAGGCAAGCAGAGCGGGTGGCGGCGGCAAAGCCTCTGCAACGTCTACACAAACCGCAGCTCCTCCATGTACTCCCCCCACCCACCACCCCCCATCCCCCACCGCCAACCGCCACCCAGCAGTCTACAGAAGAAATATGAGCAAAGCTATCCGCGAGTCTATGAGACTGGAGATATACCATCCGACTTTCGGAAGTATTTTATCCGTAAACTCTTGGGCATACAAAAAGGAGATAAATGCGAAAACTATGGTACAACCAACTTAACAGCTTATGTATCCGAATACTTTACAAGAATAGTGCACAAAAGAATGGAAAAGAAAATGAACGTTCTGTTATATGACGATGAAATTGGATTTAGAAAACGTAAGGGCACCAGAGGGGCAGTTCAAGCATTGCGCTCAATGAAGGTGGCAAAACCTTTAAAATACCATAGCACTCTCATAGAATTTGCAGACATAGAAAAAGCGTTCGACAAAGTAAAGTGGTGTAAGAAAAAAAAGTGTGTGAAATCTTATGGTACTTAACTGCTAAGGTCATCAGTCCCGAAGCTTACACACTACTTAACCTAAATTATCCTAAGGACAAATACACACACCCATGCCCGAAGGAGGACTCGAACCACCGCCGAGACCAGGTACACAGTCCATGACTGCAGCACCTCAGACCTCTCGGCTAATCCCGTGCGGCAAATTGGTGCAAGATGTTGGAATTTCACAGCAAAATAGATATAGGCGATAGGGAAGGACGTGTAACATATAAAGGACAGTCAAATCAAAACGAGACAGACGGAAAAAAGTAAGTAAACTGTTCATTATTTCAGAGGTAATATTAATATACTTATCCCACAGGAAGTTCAATGCCTCCATGGAAAACTGTTTGCAACTGCCTACGGAACCATGACGTAACCAGGGGTGCAGCTCTCCATTCAGAGCAACTCAACCGCCGTGAATGTCTTTCTTTGGGGCACCAAAAATATGGAGCTCCCTTGAGGAGAAAATGGCTCTGAGCACAATGGGACTTAACGTCTGAGGTCATCAGTCCCCTAGAACGTAGAACTACTTAAACCTAACTAACCTAAGGACATCACACATATCCATGCCCGAGGCAGGATTCGAACCTGCGACCGTAGCAGCTGCGTGGTTCCAGACTGTAGCGCCTAGAACGGCTCGGCCACCTCGGCCGGCCCCATGAGGAGAGATCAGGATGGTACGGAGGATGTTAAAGGCTACCCAGCAAAACTTCTGCAGCGTAATTCAAACAGTCTTGGCAACATGTGGGCCCAGCTTAAGTTCTGCAGTGTCGTCTAAACAACCGTGCAAGAAGTGGGTCCGTAGAAGTTTCGCTAGGAAGCCTTTACAAATCTTCCATACAGTCTCGATGTCTCCCCATGCGAATTTCATACACTAAAGCGCCAAAGAAACTGGTATAGGCATGCATATTTAAATACAGAGGTATGTAAACAGGCAGAATATGGGCTGCGGCCGGCAACGCATATATATGACAAGTGTCTGGCGCACTAGTTACATCGGTTACTGCTGCTGCAATGGCAGGCTATCAAGATGGGACGCAGCATCTCCGAGGTAGCGATGAAGTGGGAATTTTCTCGTACTACCATTTCACGTGTGTACAGTGAATATCAGGAATCTGATAAAACATCAAATCTCTCCGACATCGCTTCGGCCGGAAAAAGATCCTGCGAGAATGGGACCAACGACGATTGAAGAAAATCGTTCAACGTGATAGAAGTGCAACCCTTTCGCAGATTGCTGCAGATTTAAATGCTGGGCCATCAACAAGTGTTAGCCCGCGAACCATTCAGCAAAACATCATACGGGCTTTCGGAGCCGAAGGCCCACTCGTGTACCCTTGATGACTCCACGACACAAAGCTTTACGCCTCGCCTGGGCCCGTCAATACCGACACTGGACTGTTGCTGACTGGAAACACGTTGCCCGGTCGGACGAGTCTCGTTTAAAATTGTATCGAGCGGATGGATGTGTACGGGTACGGAGAAAACCACATGAATCCGTGGACCCTGAATGTCAGCAGGGGACTGTTCAAGCTGGTGGAGGCTCTGTAATGGTGTGGGGCGTGTGCAGCTGGAGTGGTATGGGACCCCTGATACGTCTAGATAGGACTCTATGACAAGTGAAACGTACGTAAGATCCTGTCTGATCAACGGCATCCATTCATGTCCATAGTGTATTCCGACGGACTTGGGTAATTGCAGCAGGACAATGCGACGCACCACGTGCCAAGAATTGCTACAAAGTGGCTTCAGGAACACTCTTGAGTTTAAACACTTCCGCTGGGCACCAAACTCTCCAGAAATGAACATTATTGAGCATATCTGTGCTGCCTTGCAACGCGCTGTTCAGAAGAGATCCCCAACCCTCGTTCTCTTACGGATTTATGGATAGCCCTGCAGGATTCATGGCGTCGGTTCCCTCCAGCACTATTTTAGACATTAGTCGAGGCCATGCCACGTCGTCTTGCGGCACTTCTGCATGCTCGCGGGGGGCCCCACATGATATTAGTCAGGTGTTCTAGTTTGTTCGGCTCTTTAGTGTATTTTTAGATCCACGAAGAAAGACATTCGTGGCTTACGATTTGCTTCAAAGCGCACGCCTGGGTACAAGCATGGTTTCGTAGGCAACTGCAATAATTTTTCCGAGAACGGTTTGAACGTCTTGCCTCGCAAGAGGATAAATGTACCAATAGTTATGGCGACTACTTTTGGAACAATAAACAGTTTATTTACATTTTTCTCATGTTCTTGTTTTCAGTTGACTGCCCCTCCACAATCTGTACAAACAACAAAAGGGATCAACAAGAATGGAAAACTAGAGAGAAGTGCTACGATTAAAAAAAGCTTTAACGCAAGGTTGCAGACTTTCTACCCTACTCTTTAACTTGTACATCGAAGAAGCAACGACGGAAATAAAATAAAGGTTCAGAAAAGGGAATAGAATTGAGTGTGAAAGGATATCAATGATACGATTCGCTGAACACATTGCTATCCTGAGTGGAAGTGAAACACAATTACAGAACTTCTTGCATGAAATGAACACTCTAATGACCACAGAATTTATACTGAGAGTAAAACAAAGAAATACGACACTAATGGAGAGTAGTTTAAATGAGATCGATAAACCTAACATCAAAGTTGGGGACCACGCAGTTGACGAAGTTAAGGAATTTTGCCACACTGGAAGCAAGATAACACATGACTGGTGGAGTAAGACGAATGTAAAACGCAGAGTAGCACAGGCAAGTGTGGTGCTCAGCACTACAGAAGTCCACTAGTATTAAGCGTAGACCTTAATTTGAGTAAGAAGTGTCTGAGAGTGTGAATCTAAAACAAAGAATTGTATGAAAGCGAAGCATCCTCTGCTGGAAAACCAGCAAAGAAAAGATATGGTGCTACAGAAGAATGTAGAAAACTCATTGGACTGATTAGATAATAAGTATGAAGATTCTTTGTGGAGTCGGCGAGGAAAGAAATACACTAACAAGAAGAAAGAACAGGATGACAGGACTGTGTTATGACTTCAGGAAATAACTGCGATGGTGCTAGAGGAAAGCGTAAACATGAATTGGAATATATCCAACAAATAACTGCGGAAGATGGGTGAGTTTGCTACTCTAATATGAAGAACATGGCATAGGAGAAGACATCGTGGCCAGACGCATCGAACCTTAATCCGCGAACACAGTGGAAACCTCCAGGTTCAGCAACGACTGGCACACAAACGTCACATAACTGAAAAGCCATTCTTTTCTACACGTAACATAGGGGAAAAGTTTCGCTGTTATCAGCAAAATTGTAAGTAGTCCACAATGAAAGTTTGGCCTACCTCTGAAAGTTGCCCATTTGTACGATGAGGAGAGGCTACATTATCTGATCACAAGTTTCCGGGCACCACAGTGTAATACAGATTTGGCCACTAGATATCACGAGAGACCGACCCGCCAGTATATTTTGTTGTCAGCAGAGAAGCTTTAACAGCAGAACGGCGAGATCTCAGTGACTTCGAACGTGAACTTGTCATTTGGTGTCACCTGCGTAACAGATCCGTCAGGGAAATTTCAATCTTTCAGAAGCTACACAAGGCGACTATTGCGATTGTGTGACAGAAACGAGAAGGACAGCCGTAGATAATCCGAAACCATGCAGAACTGAGGTATTGACCTAGAGGAAGCGTCGAGCATTGCGAAGGATGTAATTTTCCCTCTGCAGCGGAGTGTGCTCTGATATGAAACTTCCTGGCAGATTAAAACTGTGTGCCGGACCGAGACTCGAACTCGGGACCTTTGCCTTTCGCGGGCAAGTACTCTACCAACTGAGCTACCCAAGCGCGACTCACGACCCGTCCTCACAGCTTTAATTCCGCCAGTACCGCGTCTCCTACCTTCCAAACTTCGCAGAAGCTCTCCTGCATACCTTTGCAGAACTAGCACTTCTGGAAGAAAGGATATTGCGGAGACATGGCTTAGCCACAGCCTGGGGGATGTTTCCAGAATGAAATTTTCTTTTTTTTTCACTATGCAGCGGAGTGTGTGCTGATATGAAACTTCCTGGCAGACGCGGTACTGGCGGAATTAAAGCTGTGAGGACGGGTCGTGAGTCGTGCTTGGGTAGCTCAGTTGGTACAGCACTTGCCCGCGAAAGGCAAAGGTCCCGAGTTCGAGTCTCGGTCCGGCACACAGTTTTAATCTGCCAGGAAGTTTCATTGCGGAGGATGGTTGTATAAATTCGTGTGACATCAGCGGAAAGAATCACTCGTGAGGTAAAAAGAATGCCGATGACTGGAACAAGTGAATTGGAATAACAGATCGCGCTATACCCTGTGGCAATCCGATGGAATTGTTTGAGTTTGGCGGATTCCTGGAGAAAGTTACCTGCCGTCAAGGGTAGTGCTAACAGTGAAAATGAACGAGCTAGTGTTACAGTATAGGGGATGTTCCTCGTGGTTAAGGTCTAGTCCTCTTGTGGTGCTTAAGAAGCCGCTAAGAGCGGAAGGATATGAACACATTATAGAACATTGTATACTGTCTATAGTAGAGGAACATTTTGGAGAGTATGAATGTGTTTATCAGCCTGACAACGCGTCCTGTCATAAATAAGCATCTATGAGGGAATGGTTTGTTGACAATAACATTCTTGAAATAGACTGGCCTTTCTGGAGTCTGTGTCTGAGCACCAGTATTGAGAATATACAGGGTGAATCACTCAAAACTTGTACCACACATATTGCGGAAACGGAATGTGTTATAATGGTTGTCAGGGGCTCGTACTGTTAGCAAATAAACAGATTGAAAAAGTACTTGGAAAGTGTAGTTTTTGTGCAAACATGCCCTTTGTTAATGGAACAAAGTCTATTGACAGTAACAAACTAAAGGTAGGGCTAGTTAGAATGTCAATGGTATTTGTTGCCGGATTCTAGTGCGAGTCGTTTACGAGATTGTCGTATTTTGAAAGTTTCTACGCCGACACTATTTGTGCCACTGAGAGTGTTTCGTTGATAGCTACAACATTGTTATGTTTGCTTACAGTGTGTTTGTGTATTCCTTGGGTGTGTTGCAGCTTACTAGTCAGTTGGAACGTGATAGTCTCCAAGCAGTAAGTCGTGAGTGGACGACGGGATTTACCAGTGAGAAAAAGCGGACATGCTCATGGCGTATGGAAAGTGAAGGAAGAATGCAATTCGTTCTTGTACGGCGCATGCTGCAAGATATCCCAATATACGTCAACAATTTCAGCAATTATTTATCAACCCCCTCAACCAGCTACGTGAAAGCGATAGTGCAAGGCAACAAGTGTCGACAGAAGATGGAGGAAGTGCAGGGTGTTTATAAATGAATATCGGGGGTTTAACGCTTTATAATATTTATTATAGTTATAAATTATATGTCAAATGAAAGAGCAACTCAAACAGTTTTACCAAGAACCTTATAAATGTTCAGTGTGAGCACTGGCATAGCGAATTACGCGATTGGTTGAACTTCACTGTACCCAAGTGCTGGATAGGCCGCAAGGGACCCAATGACAGGGCTTGCTTTGCATGGCCTCCACGTTCAAACGACCTAATGCCATGCGATTTTTTCCTTTGGGGCTTCATCAAGAATCGTGTGTACGTGCCTCCGCTACCAGTAGACCTCCCTGAATTAAGAAACCGGATTGAAGCAGCTGTTGCTACAATCACTGAAGACACACTTATCAACGTTTGGGAAGAACTCGGCTATGGACTTGATGTGTGCCGTGTGACAAATGGTGCTCGCATTGAACATTTATAAGGTTCTTGGTAAAACTGTTTGAGTTGCTCTTTCATTTGGCATACCATTTATAAAAGTAAGTTTAATATAACAAATATTATAAAGTGTTAAAACCCCGATATTCGTTTATAAACACCCTGTAATGTTCTTGCAGCTATTGCAGTTGGTACATTGAGAGCTGCGTGGAAATGATTATAAGACTCTGTTAACTTCTGTACATGGGCATTAAGACATGATACTTCAAATGTATCACGTATCTTGTTTAGTGATGAGGCCACTGTTACCAATCATGGCCAGGTAAACCGCCAAAATATCCACTTTTGGTCTGTTGACAATCATAGTTAGCTTCGTCAGGTGGAACGTCAGCGTCTATGGGATGTAAATACGTGGTGTGAGACACTGAATACGCACAAGTATCGCAGATTCCCAACAGACCACCTTCCACTAATGCTAGAAGACGTTCCTCTGATGTCTAGGCGGAACCTGTGGCACCAACACGATGGCTGTCCATCCCACAGTGCACGAAGTATTGCGGTCTGCCTTCACAAATGGTCTGTAGATCGCTGGATTGGACGCAGAGGACGTGTACCTTGGCCGTTCCTATCTCCGGATTTGACGGCCTCAGACTTTTTTCTGTGGGGAAAGCTGAAAGACGCTGTCTGCAAGGACATCCAAGCGCACTCAATGATACGCAACGACGTATTACTGCAGCCTGTTCGGACGTCTCCGCTGAAATGCTAGCACGTGTGCAGCAGTCGCTCCGTACCAAACCGGAAGCGTGGAACCGTGTACTGCCGCTGCCGGTGGTCATTTTGAACACAACCTATGGCAGTCGAATGTCTCGTTGGTCAGAATCCACGTAACTAGTGTCCGCACTTGCATTATTCCTTAATGTGTGCTACCACAGGTGTTGTACATGTGTCCGTGTGGGAACTTTTCAAAGTACTACATCTCGTAAGCGACTAGCACCAGAATCCTGCAACAAACACTGCTGACATTCTAATTTAACCTACTTTTAATTTGTTAATGTCAATAGGCATTGTTCCATTTAAAAAAGTGTATGTTTTCACGAAAACTACACTTGCAAAGCATTGGTTAAAAATACGAGCCCCTGTCCATCAATCCGTTCTGTGAAAACCGCACGTTAATAGCGCCTGTCATTTCCTCAATATTTGAGGTGCAAGTTTTAGGTGATTCACCCTGCGTACATGTGACACTGCACTATGTATGAAAGCATTTTGTTTGACGTTATGGGAATGGACTAAGCTCGAACATGGCAATTCTTTTTTTTTTTTTTTTTTTTTTTTTTTTTTTTTTTTTTTTTTTTTTTTTTTTTTTTTTTTTTTAGCAGCAAGGGAACGATTGTCTTTAAGCGACCTATTACACAGTGTATAGCCAGTGCTCACAATTTACATTATGGTCGCAGAGCTTCTAAGCAACTTTATGCCGGAACTTAATTTGACTGATTTTACCTAATTTATCATCTTCTTCCTTCAAGACTAACGCATCCACAAGTTGTAATCTGTTCTTTACTTTCTCCACTAAACAAAAGAAAAAAACGAAAATCTTGTTATATGGACGATACATTTCTGAGAAGACATGACACAGAGGAAATAGGTCGTATTGATGAACACCTCAGCACGATTAATCGGAAGATTCAGGTCACCATGGAGGAGGACGTCGATGGGAGGTTGCATTTTCTGGATATACTAGTTTGGTCCAGACGTTAAACAGCAAACCCACACACACGAACGGGTACCTTCCACGATATTCAAATCACCATCCACTGCAGAGCACAATGTTAACAAAAGCGATAGCGGGTCGAACGAGGAATTCTTGTCAACTGGGGCTGCTTGGCGCAGCATTGAAATATTTCACTACCATATTGCTTGGGAATGAGTAATCTTCGGCGGAAATAAAAAAGAGCGTTAAGACCGACACGTAAAGAGCGTACTGATATATAACCGTCTGCGAAACCAAATCGTCTCCTACAAATCCATCCGAAAGATTCAGGAATGTGGTGGAGAGGAGCAAGCTGCTACCACGAAATGAACGGTAGACATCCGAATAAACGAACACGAGTAAGAAGAAGAAGAGAAGTCGAGTGAGCGGATACTACAGAAAGAACGTCGGAAAACCGACTAAAAGAGCACAAGGGAAACTGTAAAAGAGAATAAATGGGTTGATCGATACTGAGATAGGCTAACCACAGAGAGGATTAGATATTTTTAAACAGGTCGATAATTTTAATCGGAAGGAGGAGTGTGTGAAACTGAATGGTATCTGGATTCTGATGCTGAAAGAATTTGTGTATCAGTCTTCCACCGTAAAGTGATAACAGTATAGTGGATACCAGAAAGCGACAACACCCAACTGCTCTTTAATTTTCAAACCATGTGACGTCACGCCTCTGCGCAGGATCGCAGAGACACGTAAATTTACTTCCGTCACTAGCGGACCTGCATACACGCTACAATTCCCCTTTGGTGATGACCTCTGCAGGTAGGTTTCTCCAAGAAATGTTCGCCGTTGCCTACTGTACCCAGGCATGCACCTCTTCGTCCGAAGCAAATCTTCAGGGTTGGAAAAAAAAAATGGAAATCGCATGGGGATAGACCGGGACTGTAAGGGGTAAGAGCTTCCTAGCGAAACTTCTATAGCGTAGATGAAACAACCTTGGCAGCAAGTTGACCGTAGAAGTTTTACAGAAGTTTCGCTTGGAAGCTCTTGCACGTCTCCCTACAGTTCCGATCGCTCCCCGTGCGATTTACGTATTTTTGGAGCGCTGAAAAACGACATTCGTGGCCGTCGATTTGCTTCGGACGAAGAGGTGCGGGCCTGGGTAAAATCACAGTTCCGCAGACAAACGCAAACATTTTTCCATGAAGGTAATAACCGTCTTGTCTCACAATGGGATAAATGTTTTAATAGTTATGGTGATTACTTTTTTCCACCTGTCTCGTTTTCATCTGACTGCCCATTATACAAGATGAGTTACAAAGGACGTAGGTTCATTGGCGACGGTCCTGATGACGTTGCGCCCGTGTGTGTGTGTGTGTGTGTGTGTGTGTGTGTGTGTGTGTGTGTGTGTGTGTCTGGAGATGGTGATTGGTGTATAATTACAAACACTTGCAAGCAGAAAAAAAATTACAGTAAAACCCTCTAGTACCCCTACAGCTGAGGTTGGGGGAGGAGGGTGAAAAGAGGTGACATAAAAGCGTAGCTCAGGTACACCTGGAGCAATTTGAAGCAAATATGGTATATACGTGAGTCATTTTTTGCGTAGTAGTACTGTGTAAGATACTCCTACTACCCCTAGGGACGGGGATGAGAAGGAGGTGAAACGATCTGTTGGTATTTATTTCCTGTATCTTGTTGAATTGGAATGTATTAAAAGTGTGAAGTGCAATTTGTCTCTTACGTGTGCTGCTCAGTATGTCAACCAGGTCGCGAGGATGAACAGGTAACATACTTCGATTTATTGGTAGAATACTAGGGAAATGCAATTAGTCTACCGATTGCTTACAAGTGATTAGTGCAGCAAACCTAGAATACTGGTCAAGGATGATAGACCCGTACCAAACAGGACTAGCAGGGGTTACTGAACGTATACAGAGAAGGGCAGCATTAATGGTCACAGGTTTGTTTGATCCGCGGGGGACTGTAAGAGAGACGTTGGAATAACTGGACTAGTAGACTCTTGAAGGTAGACGGACACTATCCTGAGAAAGTCTACTAACAAAGTTTCAAGAACAGGCTTTAAATGATGACTCTAGGAATATACATACTCATGTTCAGGCAAAACAGAACACCTTGAACGACTAGAGATAAGACGTTCATATTCACAGAAAATGTTCATTAGTATGTTCTGCAGAAATAATTACCGTTTGAACCATGCCGGCACGCGGCGCATCACTGTCTTCTGGTAAAATGTGCCAGCGGCTCTCGTTTTCGCTATAAACTGAAGGTAATGGATCAGTATGACTTGAGTAGATGTGCAGGATGCCTCGTAGACGTAAGCATTATGGGTACCGTCAAATCAGTGAATCTGAAAAAGGGCGCGTTATTGGCTGCTAGTGTGGGACGAAGTGTTTTGGCAGTGCAACGGGTGTGTACAGAATGGTTTACGGATGGCCGTTGAACACGACCATATGGGTCAAGTCGTAGAACACCACGAGATCGGTCAAGTCGCACCACTCAGACCGACGCCCCCGCCCCCTTCCCCCCCCCCCCCCCCCCCCCCCCCCCCCCGAGAAGATCGACACCTCATTCGAATGGCATTGCAGGACAGATCTGCGTCCGTCGTGCGCGTCGTCCGCTTCTGCGTCTACAACCTTTGTCGAACGTGCAGAAACATGATAGACGGCAATGGTATATGGAACAACGTCACTGGGGACAGGAATAACATCAAATAATGTTTTCGGGCGAATCCAGGTTCTGTTTGTTTGAAAACAATGGCCGCTTTTTGGTTCGCCGCAGAGAGGGTAGCAGCATCACTGACTGCATTCTAACAAGATGTACAGCGCCAATTCAAGGTCTTATGGTGTGAGGTGCTGTTTGGTACAACCACTAATCACATGTCCAGGATACAGTGACCAGTGTGACCCACTTGAATGACATCCTGTAGCCTGTAGCCATACCCTTTCCGCACAACACCCCAGACGCCATTTTTCAGCAAGACAATGCACAACCAGATATTACTGCACAAAGACGTGCCTTTTTGGTGTCACAGCATGTCAGCCTTTTGCCCTGACCCGCCAGATCACCAGACTTGATGCCAATCGAAAAGGTGTGGGATATGGTGAAACGACGGGTCCAGCGCTGTGACCCAATGCCAACCACCACAGATGAACTTTGGAACCACGTGAATGCAGCTCGGATGGCTGTACCACAGAACGCCATTCGCACCTTATACTCGTCGATGCCATCCATGGCATCGCTGTGCCTTCTAGGCAACAGGACACATATTGAACCGAGGTGACTGAAAAGCTAATCGTTTCTGCAGAACATGCTAATTTACATGTCCTGTAAATATGAACGTCCTATCTACGGTCGGTCAAGGCGTTCTGTTTTTTCTGAACATGAGTGTACAGCCTCATATATTTTGCTCCCTCAGGACTATGAGGTCAGGATCAGACTAAATGCAGCACGTCAGTCTGTTGTACCCTTATGGAGCAAACATGTTATGTGATGCGTATGTGAATGGAACGGGAAAAGCTCTGATAACTAGTACAGTGGGACGTACCCTCTGTCATGTACTTCACAGTTATTTGCAGAGTATGATATAGATGTAGACGTAGACAGCTGCGAGTCAGTAACTTTGTCAACGTGTTTCGGGACCTAAGACAGTTCCGAGATTAACTGTGTGAGGACGAAAATGTGGAGAAAAAAATGGAAAAAATTCAAAAGCATCGTTCATTATACTTCAGACAAGTATCTACCAAGCTAGGTCTCAAGAAAAGACCCTCCGTGGTTTAATAACCATGTTAGAAAACCACTGCATGAACAAAGAGAGCTTCGTCACAGACAAGGGAAGTCAAAACCAGTTGACAAATAAGAACTTAACGAAGTGAATATGAGCGCAAGGAGGGTAATGAGAGAAGCATTCAGTAACTGAAAATAAAATTTTGCCAACATATGTGACGAAAAATCCTAACAGGTTTTGGCCTTACTTAAATCAGTAGGCAGAATGAAGTCATCTATTCAGTCACGCAGGGAAACGGAATCCCGAAGTACTGAACGTGGTGTTCCGAAGTTGATTCAGCACGAAAGATCGTAATACAGTTCCTCTGTTCAATCGTCGTACGAACATGGAACTGGCAGACATCGCAGAGTATAAGAGCAACTACAATCGCTTAGGAGCGGAAAGGCATCGGGACCAGATGAGATACCTGAGAGTTTCTACAGAGATTATTCGAAAGGAATTGCTCCCCTACTAGCAGCAGTTTATCGTAGTTTGTTGGAGCAGCGGAGGTCCCCTGGCTAATTGAAAAAAAGCCGTTTTCAAGAAGGATCGTATGCCAGATATACAAAATTATAGGCCTATATCGCTGACGCTAGTATGTTGTGGAATTAGGGAACATGGTTTATGCTCAAGAACTATGAAGTTATTGGAGAACTAAAATCTTCTCTATAAGAATCCACATGGATTCCGCAAAAAATAGAGATCTTGCGAAGCTCAGCTCCCTCAGGTCCGTAGCGCTGTAGACAACGCCGCTCAGGCTGATTTTGTGTTCCTCGACTTCAAGAAGGCCTTTGATGCCGTTCCGCACTGCCGTTTAGTGAAAAAAAAACACAAGCTTGTTGAGTGTCGGACCAAGTTTGCGACTGGATTCAAGACTTACTAGCCGATAGAACTCAACACGTCGCTCTTAACGTAACAAAATCGGCAAATGGAAAGGTGATTATGAACAGTACCCAAGGAAGTGTGATAGAAGCGTAACCGGTTGCAGTATATATAAATGATCTAGTAGAAAAAGCTGACAGATCCAGGGGTTTGTTCGCAGATGATGGTTGTCTGCAAGAAGGTAACAACGCCAGAAGACAGTAGCGACTTGGAAGAGGACCGCAGAGTATTGGTGCAGGCTGTGGCAGTTCACCCTGAACGTAAATAAAATGTAATATATTGAGCATCCACAGGAAAAGAAATTCACTTCTGTACAACTACATTGATAACAATTTGCTGAAAAGAGCATCCAGAGGAAAATATCAAGGAGTAACAATCCGGAGGGTTTTAAGTGGAATGACCACATAAAATACATAGTAACAAAAGCAAATGCTATCAGAGATTCATAGGAAGAGTATTAAGGAAATATAACTGAGCCACTACAGACGTGGCTTACAAAACAGTTGCTTGCCGATTCTTGAGTATTGCTCATCACTCTGGGACCCTTACCAGGCATGAGTACTATTAGAAGAGGCAGAGAAGTTCCAACGAACAGCAGTGCGTTTCGTGACAGCATCGTTTAGCCGGTGCGAGAATATTACAGAATGCTCAACAAACTCTAGTTGCAGACGCTAGAAGTGAAGCGTTGCGGATCCCGAAGTGGCTTGTTATTGTAACTCCGAAAGAGTATGCTCCGGGAAGAGTCGGACAACATACTACTTCCTCCCACATACGTCTCGCTCAATGACCTCATCGAGAAATTACAAAATTATTCAAATGGCTCCAAGCACAATGGAACTTAACATGTGAGGTCATCAGTCCCCTAGACTAGAACTACTTTAACCTAACTAACCTAAGGACATCATAAACATCCATGCCCGAGGCAGGATTCGAACCTGCGACCGTTGCAGCAGCGCGGTTCCGGACTGAAGGACCTAGAACTTCATTACAGACGCCATTTTGAAGACTAGACGTATATCGCCGCCACCTACAGGAAGTTCCTGAAAATATACGCCTAGAACCGCTCGGCCACAGCGGCCGGCCGAGAAATTACAGCTGATGGCAGAGGGTTACCGACAATCGTTCTTCCCACGCGCCATTCGCGTATGGAACAGGGAAGGGGGCATCAGTTGTTGTTCAAGAAGTACCTTTCGCCACATACTGTTAGGGGACTTGTGAAGCACTGATATAGATGGAAAGGATCACATTACATAGCTGAATACCACAGATAAATGTAACAACCTCTCTGGTGTCGTATGGTGTAAAACAGTAGAGAATGAGACATATGTGATACACGCTTACGTGGGCGAAACCGTGGTTAAAGAGCTGGTATTTTAAAAAGTGTGATAATACTGGAAGTGGAAGTTTATGTTTTATAATGCACAGCTACTGTTCCCATTTTATGACTTTCGCTATTCTGGACCCCACCCCAGAATAAGGCCGTCGTAATCAGGTGCTTAGGGATGCCTCAGTGTTCAGAAGTTGCTCATTGCTGACACCTCGCAATGCACCCGTAGGTAGCTTCGCTGCTCGGTCGACCCGAACAACTCTTAAGCTCATGACTGGAGAGACAAATGGGACTGCTCGCATTGTGAGGGCGTCTTGAATCCGGAAGATAATATCGAGCTGATGGACAACTAAGATATGGCCTTTGTCGGTCAACTTATAGATTGACGTAACAGTACGAGCGATATGTACCAATCTGACAATTTTTAGATCCCCTGTGCTAAAACTGTGAATGTTTGGCTTGATCAAAGTTCGAGAGCAATTACACGTCAGTTCCAACTGGCAAAAATCCTAAATTTCATACCCACGAAAAATCGCTGAGACGGACCGTAATTACGCGACAAACATCCTGGACGGCATCCATGGTATTTGGCCACCCTGCCCGAGTGGTAACGGTAGTAAACTGCTGGCCGTTAAAACTGCAACATGATGAACGCGGCATAACAAACTTCAACTTGGCTTGATGTGTTTCCCATGACTGGATAAGCTAATGATTAAAAAAAAAAAAAAACGCTGAACCAAATATTAGGTAGGAGTGAGTTCATCTACATTCCGTATGCAAGAACAGATTACGGAGATTATGGTGTTGGTGTTTTCATTTTTCACGGATATCGCCTGTGGACCTTAGTCGTTTGCGAGGAGACCTTGTTACATTTCATGTAAGAAAAACAAATGTCTACCAGTGTCGGGCACCAACAGCGGCAGAATCGTAGCCTGTCAAGATTGCTGTTTATCGTTCCTCGACATTGCGTTGGTATGGATATTAAAACATGCCTTATTCAACACCACGCAAGCTCTCAACAGCCACACGTTACTAACGCCCTGGATGACAGATGTGTACTCGCTGTACGGGATCGTACTGCCATGTCATGTGTCTTGCGTCTGAAATGGGCTCGTTGGCAGCAAGACAGGTATTCACACAGATACAGCGCAGTATACGCTGGCCGATGCCCAGTGATCAATTTTCGTCCAAAGCACTGGGAGAGTTCATTATTTTGTTCGGAAGGGTAGGCGTACATTGTTTGCCCACTTTCGGCCGGTTTTCGGCCCGCCGCGATGACAGAATCGAAGCGCATAACCTGCAGTACTTCTTAAACGATTTCACATAAACCCCATTATTTCGTTAAAAGTCATAGTTATTGTGATATTTGGATTTAAGTGAGACATTGTGGGAAATTCGAAAAAGTCTGCAATGAAAAGTAGGACTCACTATGATCTTGCGTTTGGTGTATATTACATAATATGTTAATGCATATGAAATTCAGCTAACATATTGAATTTTTCTTTAGACTTCAATGGAGGTCTCCTTCTGTCACCAATACCGAGAAAACTGATCTGATGTAGCACACTCATCTGCGATCACGCGCGCCAGCGATAAAGCTAGAATGAAATATCTATATTCCTCGTATTTCATAAATGGTCTGAGATATCGAAGCGAAATTTTGGAAAATGATAGCTCGCAAATAGGAGAGTATTTTGCCGTATGGTTATTATGCAAAAACCTCATTATCTTCAATTTTATTCCATTAACTACAGACTTTTTCGATGAAGGAATGTAATTTTTAAGGGCCATCGGTAGCTGGTGAAACGAGAAATTCTGCGGATCTTGGAATGACATAAGTGAAGACATTACACGTTTATTTTTCTACCAAGGATGTTCTTCTTCATAAGCTACTGACTTTACTTTTCCTAATTATGTCACTGAATAAACTCAATAAACCACAGTTTCAGAATTCTCTCTCAATGGCATCTGCACAACATGTTAGTGGGGTGACATTGTGTATACTCGTCGGTATTTTGGAAAAGAAACCAAATTTTAACACAGCAACAAGCGAAATGTAGGTTTAACGTAAAATTCTATGAAAACTAAAAATGGTTAACAAGCCAGGCGATAATAAAATCGCTGCTTTTGGTGCATTTTCAGCGAAATTCTTTCTAGATACTAACCAAAACAGAGGTGACAGTAGATCTTTCGAATGGTCCCCATGCGAGTTTGGGAGTGAAGGGACTCCACTTAATATTTACAAGAAATGTGAGAGTATGCTTCAGTTTGGAACGACACTTCCCCTCCAGCGCTGAGCATTTCCCCTACAGCGCCAGCCACTACTGCTCACCCCTTGCGTGTCCTGCCGACCGCGCATCTAGCGACCAAGTTATTCTGTACGCACTTAGCCACTACGTCTGGAGCACCGCGGATTGTCAGCAAGGCGACCTATGCTGCAGTTCCCCTTGTCGCGGCAGCAGAAAGAGGCGCAACAACTGCGCATCCGAAATGCTGGACACAGAATTGGCACCACATAGCGATGGCGATTATCGCTGAAACAACCGGTTTTCGATTATAACAGTTTTTCCGTCTCCAGTTTTACCTGAATTTAAAATCCGCTCAAAATATTTGGTTTCAGAAAAAACTGATTTTCTGTTTTTGATAGTATTTATTTCCAGCAATAAGTCCAGACGTCAAAGAAAATTTGACAAATTGTAAGACTTCCTCCGACTTTTGCAGTATATGTCTCAAGTCGCATAAATCAAAATATCAAGTAAAATAGGTAAATAAAAGCAAACATAATCTGTTCAGCATCCCTGCTTTGCTCGAGAAGTGATGTGGACTTGGATACTACAAAAAATTTATCAGTATTCTCCAACTGATCCTAATTTGTTTTGAATCTCTGTTAAAAAAATGCTTTGTAATCGAGGATAATACGACTATTTGGCCATTATGATCATGTTAAATTGTCTGTTTCCAAGGGTTACAAGAAAATAAAGGCGTATTACGTACACACTGACAGCATATCAACTATTTTCCATTATCGTTTAAAATTATGAACGAAATGCTAATTTTTAATTTATAACTCTTACAGAACTTCCTTTCTCATGTTATTTCATAGAAATGGGAGACAAATAATAACCTTTTGTGGAAATTTGTAGCGTTCTATTTATTTATTTATTTCGAATGGAAAATTCATTTTTAGTCAAATATGTCTTTACTTTTTAATGGGAATTTGACTAAAACTGATGCTTTACTGTCAGGACCGAAAAACCTCCTTCAAAAAAATCGAATGAACTATTTAGATAGTAGGAAAAACAACATGGCAGAAGTTAAAAGTTCAATAACGAATTACTCCACTGGCCAATGGTTCAAATGGTTCAAATGGCTCTGAGCACTATGCGACTTAACTTCTGAGGTCATCAGTCGCCTAGAACTTAGAACTAATTAAACCTAACTAACCTAAGGACATCACACACATCCATGCCCGAGGCAGGATTCGAACCTGCGACCGTAGCGGTCGCTCTGTTCCAGACCGTAGCGCCTAGAACCGCACGTCCACTCCGGCCGGCCACTGGCCAATATTTGTTGTCCAGTCTGTTCATAAATACTTGTATTATAATGTGTTGATCTGTAAGTAAACTCCATTAGAAACATCATTCAAAGACGATAGTAATCTTGCAGAAGCCGCAGAACATCCAACCGAGGTCCTTTTCTAAAACTGTTTCACTTAAAAACAAAAAAAAATTATCACCACTGCTATGGCAGATTGATATTTTGATTTTACACCCGGTTGGTTATCAGTGAGAAACGAAAACAGCTGTTTTAACCGAGATCAAAGGAATGCCGAAAAGTACGGGTTAATCAGAACTAAAATACCGGTATCGGTTTGAACCGGTCGGTTTCTTCCATCCCTAGCATCCCATCGCCTTTTCAGCCGAGTCCCAGTTCTGTTTACAGCCTCATAATTGACTTACGCGCGTGTGGAGACCCGGAGGAGAAGGAACATTACCAGACTGAATTCGTCACCGTCATGTGGCCCAGCACTTAGCGTGATGCGGTTGAGTACACAGCACGTTCATTTCTGGTTCACATTACCATTAATCTGGTTAGCTGGTGTTACATTTCTGCTCTGTTAAGGCCCATGGCTTTGCACTATCTCTGAGATCTCCGTAACAAATGGCTCTGAGCACTATGGGACTTAACTTCTGAGGTCATCAGTCCCCTAGAACTTAGAACTACTTAAACCTAACTAACCTAAGGACATCACACACATCCATGCCCGAGGCAGGATTCGAACCTGCGACCGTAGCGGTCGCGCGGTTCCAGACTGTAGCGCCTGATCTCCGTAACATTATCTTTCAAAAAGATAGCGTAAGAATGTATGTTGCATGACCTGTCATGACCTATATCAATACAGAGCGTGGTCGCCTGTTTTGTGGTCAGCATGTTCTTCATATATCTCACCAACTCCAAATGTTGGTCATGGATTGTCAAGAGGGCCACCACTGGACTTGATGAATTGTGGTGTAGAGATGTAGCAGCATGGAAGGTTATACCCGTATCTGTCATCTAAGCTCACTTCGACTTGGTGCCCATGTGGTTTAGAGCCACTGTTGGTGCCCGAAAGAAGGTGTTAATATGTTGCTATATTGACACCATGTACACCACCCCAACCACCTTCACATTAATCACATATTCTTCCTTCTATACCGTAGACGCACAAATTTCGTTATCTGCAATCTACGCACATACTCCGCAAGTTACTAGCGGAGGGTACCTTGTACCACTACGACTCATTCCTTTTCCTGTTCCATTCGCGAATAGATCGAGAGGAAAACCATTGTTTATAATCCACCATACGAGCACTAGTTCCTCTTATCTTTGTGGTCCTTATGCAAAATGTACATTTTCAACAGTAGAATCGTTCTGCAGTCAGTTTCAAACGCCTTTCTCTAAATTTTCTCAATAGTGTTCGTCGCAAAGAACGCCGCCTTACAACCAGGGATTTCCATTTGACTCCCCGAAGTATCTCCGTAATTCTTGCGAGTTAAGCGAAGCTATCGGTAACAAACTTAGAAACCCGCCTCTGAACTGCTTCGATTTCTTCCTTTAAACCGATCTGATCGGGATTCCAAACACTCGAGCAGCACTCAAGAATGGGTCGCGTTAAGCGTTCTACACGCGGTCTTCTTTAAGTACACCTGCACTTCCCTAAAATTCTCACCGTAAATAGAAGTCGCCCATTCGCCTCGCCCCCTACCATCTTCACGTGCTCGATCCACATCACATCGCTTTGCAACATTACGCCTAGATATTTAACTGACGCGACTGTGTCAAGCAACACACAACTGATGCTGTATTGGGACATTACGGGATTGTTCTTCGTACTCATCCGCATCACACCAACGAGAAATTTTGTCTAAGTCATGTTGTATACACCTACGGTCCCTCAACGACGACACCTTCGCATACACAACAGCATCATCAGCAAACAGCGGCATCCTTGCTGCTCACCGTGACCGTCAGATCATTTATGTGTGCAGAGAATAACAGCCATCCTGTTACACTTCCCCAGGGCACTCACGACGTTACTATTGTCTCTGATGAACGCCCGCCCTTGAGTACATCGTACTGAGTTGTATTACTAAACAAGTCTTCGAGTCACTCACGTGTATAGAAACTTATACCGCATGCTCGTTTCATCGTCAACTGTCTGCAGTGGGGCGCTGTGTGAATCGAGGGATGTGGAATTTGCCTGTTGCCCTCCATCCATGGTTCACAGGGCATCACATGAGAAAAGGGCGCAGAATAATCGCACGAGAAAGTCCGTGCTGATTTGTGAACGGAAGCTTTTTCTTCTCAAGGAAATTTGGTTTATCCGAATTGAGAATATGTTCAAAATTCAGCAGCAAACCGACGTCAGGGATATTCGTCTGTAGCTTTGTGGGTCCGTTCTTTTAACCTTCTTATATAAAGGAGCCAGCTGCATTTTTTTCGCGTCGCTTTGGACTCTGCGCTGGGCGAGAGATTCGCGATAAATGTATACTACGTAAGGGACTGCTCTTTGTAGAACCGAACTGGGATTCCATCCGGACGTGGAAACTTATTTGTATTCAACTCTTTCAGTTGATTGTCTGCGTCAGGGAAGCTTTTTACACTACTGGCCATTAAAATTGCTACACCAAGAAGAAATGCAGATGATAAACCGGTATTCATTGGACAAATATATTATACTAGAACTGACAGGTGATTACATTTTCACGCAATTTGGCTGCACAGATCCTGAGAAGTCAGTACCCAGAACGACCACCTCTGGCCGTAATAACGGCCTTGATACGCCTGGGCATTGAGTCAAACAGAGGTTGGATGGCGTGTACACGTACAGCTGCCCATGCAACTTCAACACGATACCACAGTTCATCAAGAGTAGTGATTGATGTATTGTGACGAGCCAGTTGCTCGGCCACCATTGACCAGACGTTTTCAGTTGGTGAGAGATCTGGAGAATGTGCTGGCCAGGGCAGCAGTCGAACATTCTTTGTATCCAGAAAGGCCCGTACAGGACCTGCAACATGCGGTCGTGCATTATCCTACTGAAATGTAGGGTTTCGCAGGGATCGAATGAAGGGTAGAGCCACGGGTCGTAACACATCTGAAATGTAACGTCCATTGTTCAACGTGTACTCAATGCGAACAAGAGGTGACCGAGACGTGTAACCAAAGGCACCCCATACCATCACGCCTGGTGATACGCCAGTATTACGATGACGAATACAAGCTTCCAATGTGCGTTCACCGCGATGTCGCCAAACACGGATGCGACCATCATGATGCTGTAAACAGAACTTGGATTCATCCGAAAAAAATGAAGTTTTGCCATTGGTGCACGCAGGTTCCTCGTTGAGTACACCACCGCAGGCCCTCCTGTCTATGATGCAGCGTCAAGGGTAACCGCAGCCATGGTCTCCGAGCTGATAGTCCATGCTGCTGCAAACGTCGTCGAACTGTTTGCGCAGGTGGTTATTGTCTTGCAAACGTCCCCATCTGTTGACTCGGGGATCGAGACATGGGTGCACGATCCGTTACAGCCATGCGGATAAGATGCCTGTCATCTCGACTGCTAGCGATACGAGGCCGTTGGGATCCAGCACGGCGTTCCGTATTACCCTCCTGAACCCACCGATTCCATATTCTGCTAACAGTCATTGGATCTCGACCAACGCGAGCAGCAATGTCGCGATACGATAAACCGCAATCGCGATAGGCTGTAATCCGACCTTTATCAAAGTCGGAAACGTGATGGTACGCATTTCTCGTTCTCACACGAGGCATCACAACAACGTTTCACCAGGCAACGCCGGTCAACTGCTATTTGTGTATGAGAAATCGGATGGAAACTTTCCTCATGTCAGCACGTTGCAGGTGTCGCCACCGGCGCCAACCTTATGTGGAAGCTCTGAAAAGCTAATCATTTGCATATGACAGCATCTTCTTCCTGTTGGTTAAATTTCGCGTCTGTAGCACATCATCTTCGTGGTGTAGCAATTTTAATGGCCTGTAGTGTAATAAGAGTATGTTCTCCTTAAGGGAGTCCGTGCGACGGTCAAACGACGGTACGTTTTAGAGTCCTCGTGCGTGAACAATTTCTTAAACGCGAAATTTAATGAACAACTGTGTATTTCGCTCTATTGTTTCCTGCTTCCGTCACACATTCAAATCCAATCCCTCCCATAGCGAACTGCAGCTGTTGTCAAGGCTTGTAGACAGGGGTCACGCTATTAGGATGGTTTCACACTTGAGAGAGGCGTAAAGTAGTAATAACGGCATTTTCTGGAGTCTGTTACCTTGTTGTGGGGCGTTGCTGGAGGTGCTCAGGGGGCGTCTGGGTCCGAAGCTGCAGCACGGCCTGCAACATGCAAGCAGACGGCGGCCGTCACTCCTCGTCTTACCAGCAGAGCGCACGCCTCTCGCCAACACACACACGCCTCTCACACACACGTAAACAGAAGTTAGTTCTAGCTGACGATGGACAGGCATAAGGAAGAGAAAACACACACACGTAAATCTGGACTAGGAACAGGAAGGAGAAAAAGTTTGGCACTTCTTTACCTCAAATACACTACACAAAGCCGATTCATTTACACATTGTTAACGTAGTAATGAAGCTCTCTTCCAGTTTTACCATAGAAAGTTTTTGGTAGTCTGCCTGCGGCTATTGATTTACGCTGTTTGACAACTGCTGAGGAACAAGCATACACTCTGCTGTGATTTTTTGTTGACATGAGAACTGACTTTTATATCAAAACAAGTCATGAATATATATACTATGTGATCAAAAGTATCCAGAAACCCCCAAAAACATATGTTTTTCATATTAGGTGCATTGTGATGCCACCTACTGCCAGCTACTCCACATCAGCGACCTCAGTAGTCATTAGACATCGTGAGAGAGCAGAGTATGGTGTTCCGCAGACCTCACGGACTTCGAACGTGGCCAGGTGATTGGGTGTCACTTGTGTCGTACGTCTGTACGCGAGATTTCCACACTCCTAAACATACCTAGGTCCACTGTTTCCGATGTGATAGTGAAGTGGAAACGTGAAACGACACATACAGCGCAAAACCGTGCAGGCCGAGTTCGTCTGTTGACTGACAAGAGACCGTCAACAGTTGAAGAGAGTCGTAATGTGTAATGGGCAGACATCTATCCAGACCATCACACAGGAATTCCAAACTGCATCAGGATCCACTGCAAGTACTATGACAGTTAGGTGGGAGGTGAGAAACTTGGATTTCATGGTCTAGCGGCTGTTCATAAGCCATACATCACGCTGGCAAATGCCAAACAATGCCGCGCTTGGTGTAAGGAGCGTAAACATTGGCCGACTGAACAGCGGGAAAACGTTGTGTGGAGTGACGGATCACGGTACATAACGTGGCGATCCGATGGCAGAGAGTAGGCATGGCGATTTCCCGGTAAACGTCATCTGCTAGCGTGTGTAGTGCCAACAGTAAAATTCTGAGGCGGTGGTGTTATGGTGTGGTCGTGTTTTTCATCGAGGGGGCCCTTGTTGTTTCGCATGGCACTATCGCAGCACAGGCGTACATTGAGGTTTTAAGCACCTTCTAGCTTCCCACTGTCGAAGAGCAATTCGGGGATGAGGATTGCATCTTTAAACACGATCGAGCACCTGTTAATGCACGACCTGTGGCGGAGCGGTTACGCGACAATAACCTCCTTGTAATGGACTGGCCTGCATAGAGTCCTGACTTGATTCCTATAAAATACCTCTGGGATGTTTTGGAACGACGACTTCGTGCCAGGCCTCACACACCGACATCGATACCCCTCCTCAGTGCAGCACTTTGTGAAGAATGGGCTGCCATTCCCCAAGTAATCTTCCAGCACCTAATTGAACGTATGCCTGCGAGAGTGGAAGCTGCCATCAAGGCTAAGGGTGGGCCAAAACCATGTTGAATTCCAGCGTTACCGATGGAGGGCGCCACGAATTTTTAAGTCATTTTCACCCAGGTATCCGGATACTTTTAATCTCATAGTGTAGCAAATGTGCCTAATTAATCTGCACCATACTGCAGAATTCTCCTAAAAGGTGCAATACAGGACAACAAAAGCGAAAGCTACAGTATCGTGCAATAATAAAACATTGTCATTACCCTAATCTCCCCTAAAGGAGGTACTATTTGTCGGATATGATATCATTGGAGACATCGTCGGGCAGACTGTTCTCAAGTTTCTGTTTCATCGCAGACACGTAATAGAGACTACTGCTATCAGTTCTGCGTCGCTAGTATAACGTTTCTTGTCCTTCCATGTTTTTACTGAAAAGGGCTGTAATGAACTTCAGATTTTTTGTTGCTGTATTGATGTTGATTTAATGTTGTTTTCAAGTTTACTTGCCGTCACACCGAAAACGGGACAGACTAGTTAAGAAATTAATTTCTTTTGATTCACGATCAATTAATTACGCTTTGTTGTCTCATTTTGCACGAAAACCTTTTATACATTCATGTCTTAAAGTGAGACATTGTCACGTCAGTATTTTCCTAAGATGACATGCGTTTTACGTTGAGCATTCTGTGTGAGGGAGAGTACCAGAATCCGGGAAAATTCTAGACATACCTCATATTCCAACCTCTTGTTTGCTCTCTGGGAGGAACTTAAAAAAAATCTGAATACCAAACATTTATATAGTTCTTGTTATTGTCATTTTTATTGGAATCCTGGAAAAGAATTTTCATATTGCAACTGATCTGCATCTACATACATACTCCGCAAGCCGGTACTAGTCAGTTCCTTTCCTGTTCCATTCGCAACAGAGCGAGAGAAAAAATACGGTCTATATTTGTCCGTACGAGCGCTGACTTATCTTATCTTCGAGATGTGGTCCTTACGCGACAGTAGAATCATCTTGCTGTCAGCTTCAAATACCGATTCTCTACATTTTTTCTCAATTGTGTTCAACGGAAAGACCGTCGTCTTTCCTCCAGTCCGCAGCTAGTGGTCTAGTGGCTAGCGTTGCTGCCTCTGGATCGCGGGGTCCAGGGTTCGACTCCCGGCCGGGTTGGGGATTTTCTCAGCCAGGGGACTGGATGTTTGTGTTGTCCTCATCATTTCATCATTGCCTTCATCATTCGTGAGAGTGGTTAGATTGGATTGTGAAAAAACTGGACTGCGTGAAAACTGGGACTTTGTACGGGCGCTGACGACCGCGCAGTTGAGCGCCCCACAAACCAAGCATCATCGTCTTCCCTCCTCAATTCCTATTTGAGTTTCATGAAGCATCTCTGTAATACTCGCATGTTGATTGAACCTACTGGTAACAAATCTTGCAACACGGCTCTGAATTGCTTCGATGTCTTCCTTTAACCTCAAATACTCGAGCAGTATTCAAGAATGGGTCGCACTAGTGTTCTATACGCTGTCTCCTTTATAGATGAAGCATACTTTCTTCAAATTCTCGCAATAAACCGAAGTCGACCGTCGCCTTCAGTGGTATCAGTCTGACGTGCTCGTTCCATTTCATATCGCTTCGCGACGTTACGCCTAGATATTTAAACGACGGGACTCCGTCATGTAGCGCACTACTAATGCTCTATTGGAACATTATGGAACAGGTTTTCCTGCTCATCTGCATTATCACAATGTTCTATCTTTAGAACAGTCCGCCTCCGGTAGCTGAGTGATCAGCGAGACAGAATGTTAATCCTAAGGGCCCCTGGTTCGATTCGCGGCTGGGTCGGAGATTTTCTCCGCTCGGGGACTGGGTGTTGTGTTGTACTAATCATCATCATTTCATCCCCATCGACGCGCAAGTCGCCGAAGTGACGTCAAATCGAAAGACTTGCACCCGGCGAACAGTCTACCCGACGGAGGCCCTAGTCACACGACATTAACTTTTTTTTACCTTTAGAACAACCTGCCATTCATCACACCATCTAGACGCATATTTATGTACTTACACGCACGATGCGCAACCAAGAGAGTACAGTCACCTGTGTGCCATTGACAGCAACAGTGCAGTTTTCCAGTTTGTTTTTCAAATCCCACAAAGACACTGTCAGTTTCATTTTCCGATTGATCTCTAATAAAGCCATGTCCGTTTATTTCGTATGTCTCTTGTGATTCTGAGGGTTGAGCTGGTACCAAAGGCACTTAATCCTTCTCAGCACTCAGTCACCGCAATCATTGCACTCGGCGAGAGAAGGGAGAACGGAACGGAACGGAAAACAGCCACGAAGCGCAGAAATGCAGACGTGACAGGATAGGCCGCGCGGGATTAGCCGAGCGGTCTGGGCGCTGCAGTCATGGACTGTACGGCTGGTCCAGGCGGAGGTTCGAGTCCTCCCTCGGGCATGGGTGTGTGTGTTTGTCCTTAGGATAATTTAGGTTAAGTAATGTGTAAGCTTAGGGACTGATGACCTTAGCAGTTAAGTCCCATAAGATTTCACACACATTTGAGCATTTGAGTGACAGGATTCTGGCAATGAGTAGCAAAAGGCTTGCGAGAGGGGAGAGGCACAGGGCTGTTTCTCAGCTCCTGCCACTGCCCAAGCCGCAGCCTTTTGAGCTACCGACTTACACACACGATAACCAACAGGGAGAACTGGTGGAGGGTCGCTCCAATCGCTTCAATCTTCTCAGCCATCCAATGTCCGGGGGACATTATTTGGGTACCCCAGTGGCTTAGACACACGACTATACTGGGACCCAACGCGTCAAACCTGATATCAGATGAGACAAATCAGACCGTCTCTAGGGTTCTTAATCCGGCCAACAAGTCTGTTAGGAGTATGCTCGCTATGGGCACCAATGCACAAACTGAATTTTTCTGGGACACTTTTTTCGAGCTCATTCGGATATCATGGAGATATAGTATTACATTTCGACCTGAATGTGGTTTACAAATTACGAATGTGCGACTTCTCCTGAGTATCAATTCCGCTGAGAACGTCCGACGCAAACTCTGTTAGAGTGAGATACGACAAGTATGCAGAACATTCTCACTCAGAAAATGCACTATATTTGCTAATGAGATTACCCACACTATGCTTGTCCGTCTCCTGTGGAGTATTGCTGTACGGTATGGGATTCTTACTCAGTAAGATTGACGGAGGACATCGACAAAACTGAAAGAAAGGCAGCTCAGTTTTTGACGATATGTGGAACGTAACTGCGATATTATGCCGCTAGAATGAGGATGAGAATGCTTCGTTCAGTATTTACCCTAATATTCGACGCTATCAGGTACTCTACTATTTATTTACTACTGAAAGTGTTTCAGCATTCATATCGAAAAGAAAGGGACAGAAGCAAATATTTTATCACGTTTGTGCGAGAAACTTAACATCCGTTCACTACGAGGTGCACTTCATTCTGCATAAGGCTTCTCTTTTTTCAGCAGATGAGTTGTTAAGTGTTTCAGGCTGTAGTAGGAGAACTAATTCTGGAGCGTACTGTTTCAATTAAGATGACCTCTGAATTTTTTTTCTTTGACAATACGAATCAAATCCGACAACATTATGATGGAAACGTAAGACAGTGTGGCGTCTTTAACACTACGTGCCTGATGTGTCTGAACAGCGCTGTGCTTTGTGTTTGGCCCATTTCAAATGGCTCAAGCAATACGATAAAATGCCAGCTGTACTGCATCCGCGTTCGAAGAAGAAAGCGATTTGTGCTTATTTCGAGACTGGCGAGAGAGGCAGACACAAAACGTGCGTCCAACGGGCGCCTGAAACCGGTTGCCACAGAGCGGACGGATGAAAGCTTTGAGTGTTTACATGTGACGGGCTCCAACTGCTCGCAGCCTCACGCACTTTGATGCCAGACGAGACGATTGACGTCTCAGGAAGCGCAGCGTCGCTGACTTGCATTGGTGTGTCGGCTGCTGCCACTGCTCCTTCTGAAGCCCAATAGTCGGCAAGAGATGTTGTTCATTTAAAGGAAGTAACGCAGCGAATGCTTCTTGTACAGGACGATTCAATTGCACCTACCTATGGGTTCTAAGCAACCTGCAACACCTTCAGATACCATGCATAAAATTTTCATATTGTCTCGCTCGCTACACGCAAACTATTAGCCCTACAAAAATAATGAACAAGGACTTTTTGTAGGAGGTTTAATGCAGTTGCATTTTGTACTGGGATACGTTTCCGCTAGAGACTGTAGTTTTCGAATTGTTCAAGAAAAACGTACAGAAGTGTCCTTCGAACGAGATTTTTTTTTTTAATGACTCGAAAACTGTGACTTCCAGCAAAAAACGTAATCAGTACAAAATTTAACTAACTTAAATTTCCTACAGAATGGTCCTGGGTCCTGTTCATTTTTTTCTATGGGGATAATAGTGTGGAGCAAACAAGATAATATGAAAATTTTGTGCGTGGTTTTTGTACTTGAATCACGCAGTATATATATATATATATATATATATACCCAACAACAAAATAATCAATCCTAGGGAGGCTGAAGCTACTCACGGATGATCACATCTCGTACTCCTACAAAAAGTGGGGATGTTGACTGCTACGTTTCAGCTGCAGTTCCAAATAATCCCAGACATTTTCTGTGGGATTACGTTCAGTTGATTTACCTAGGCAGAACAAGGAGTGCCTGAGTCTTCGTCAAACCGGGAATGTATCCGTTAATCCTGTGAACAAGCTGTTGTGACCTTGGAAGACGGAAGTATCCACAGCATTCTCATCAAAAAGATGTACAATAAAGGGTAACAAGTGGTCACCGAGAATGAAAAAACAAACATCCTTGCTCGTGTTCACGTTAATCAGTAATAATGGGCCCAAGTCACAATACGAAAAACACCCCCAAATATTACACACAGCCTCTGGCTTCAATTACACCCTCCACACACCACAGGTTTATCACCTCATTGGCCCATATCCTCACTTTGTCTTTCCATAATTTTAAAAAAAGAGAAGCAAAATCGTGACCTGTTGGAAGACTGTACACGACTTCAGTTGGCCACTGTGATGTTTGGCCTTTTTAAGACGTTCCATTCACGTGTGCTGTGAGCTATGGCCTTTTGCGTGGCATCTGACTCCAGTTGTCCAGTTCCCTTCGCTGTTTTAATTCGGAAAATCGTTGAGGTAGACCTGCATTCGCTGACAACAGCGATTCTTGTCGGGAGTGAAACCGATTGCCATTGACAGGGTGTGATATTCACCTCTGGTCGCCGTCGGTTCTTTTACGAATATCGTCCTTACACCCTGTTACTTCTACATCTACATCTATGTACATCTTGCCCAAGATAACGATCGGTGCGTGGCGGTTGGTCTCCTGTACCACTGCTCGTCATTTCCTTTCGGTGTTCCACTCGCAAATAGAGTGAAGGAAAAACGATTGTCTACATACCTTCGTAGGGCCGTAATTTCTCGTATCTTATCTTCGTGATCCTTACGCGAAATGTATGTCGGCGGCAGTAGAATCGTTCTGCATTCGGCTTCAAATGCCAGTTCTCTAAATTTTCTCAATACTGTTTCTCAAAAAGATCGTCGTCTTCCATACAGCGTTCCCATTTGAATTCCTGAGCTATCTCCCTAATACTTGCTTGTTCGAAGGTAACGGTAACAAACCTAGAAGCCCACCTCTGAACTGTTTGGATGTCTTCCATTAATCCGATCCGGTGAGGATCCGAAAGCGAGATGGCGCAATGGTTAGCACACTGGTCTCCCATTCGGCAAGACGGCGGTTGAAACCCGCGTCCTGTCATCCAGAGTTAAGTTATCTGTGGTTTCCCTAAATCGCTTAAGGCAAATGCCGGGGTGGTTCCTTCGAAAGGGCAATGACCTCGACGTCGACGGGACGTTAAACACTAAACCTCCTCCTTCTCCTCCTCTGATCCGGTACTCTCGAGCAGTACTCAAGAATAGGTCTATATTTACAAATGAGCCACACTTCCCTAGAATTCTCCCAAAAAACCGAAGTCGACAAATCGCCTTCCCTGGCACAATCTTCACATGCTTGTTGCGTTTCATATCACTTTGCAACGCCACGCCCAGATATTTAAACGACGTGATTGTGTCAAGCAGGGCACTACTATCGCTGTATTAGAATATTAAGGGTTTGTTATTCCTACTCATCTGCATTAAATTACATTTTTCCACGTTATTCATCACACTAACTTTAAATCTTGTCTAAATCATCTTGTATCCTTCTACAGTCACTGAACATCGACACCTTCCCGTGCACCACGGTATCATCAGCAAACAACCGCACATTGCTGCCCACCCTGTCCACTAGATTATTTACGTGCACAGGAAATAATGGTGGTCATATCTCATTTCCCTGCGACACTCCTGACACCCTTGTCTCTGACGCACACTCGCTGTCAAGGACAACATAATCGGCTCTATTTCTTAAGAAGTCTTCGGGCCACTCAGTTATCTGCCAACCTATTCTGAATGCTCGTACCTTCGTTAACAGTCTGCACTGGGCACCGTGTCAAATAGTTTTCCGGAAATCTGGAAATATGGCGTCTCCTGTTGTCCTTCATCCGTAGTTCGTAGTACACCGTGTAAGAAAAAGGCACGCCGAGTTTCATAAGAGCGACGCTTTCTAAAATCATGCTAATTAGTGGACAGAAGCTTTTCCGTCTCAAGGAAATTTATTACATTCAGACTCATATGTTCAAGAATCCTGCATCAAACCGATGTTAAATATACTGGTCTGTAATTTTGCGGATCTGTTCTTTTACCGTTCCTATATACAGTAGTCACCTGAGCTTTTTTCCAGTGGCTTGGAACTTTGCGCTGGGCGAGAGATTTGCGATAAATGTGGGCTAAGTAAAGAGCCAGTGCCGTAGAGTACTCTTTGTAAAACCGAATTGGGCTTCCAACCACACCTGGAGACTTACTTGTTTTCAATTCTTTGAATTGTTTCTCTACGCCAGGATTGCCCATTATTGTGTCGTACATTCGAGAGTCTGTGCACTGGTCAAACGGCGATAAGTTTGTACTATTCTCCTGCGCGAACCATTTCCTAAACGCGAAATTTAAAACATCAGCTTTCCTTTTGCTATCGTCTACTGCCACACCATACTGGTCAACGAGTGACAGGATGAAGCATTAGACCGCTTAATTGGGTGCGCGCGGTGTACTGTTCCTCGTGGACATGTTTGACAGCCAGCGTTGCTACACCAACAAATTGGTTAACATTCATGAAGTGGACCTGAGCACATCCAAACACGATACGCGCACTCTGCCATTCTGTCACATCCACGTCGTCTCATCCCAAGGCACTAAATCCATACTCATGACCGCCTGGGATCAGTTTGACGCCACCTAAAGCTCTCAAAGGAGAACAGTGTGCTTTTTTAGTGGTGTGTGTAACATTTTGTCCCATGAGCTTACCTTCCTGAGTCGAATTACGAGAACGGCAACACCCAATAGTAATAGATACCTGACTTCTAGCAGGATGTTTCGTAAACTAACCGATGGTCCACTAGTCGTATGACTTTGATGGCGTACCGCCATATGCATGTGATAAACTGGCAACGTTATGCTAAGGTCCGGTTCCCACTTGCACTTGCTTCATTCTCCGTCCGAAATCTACTGGCTGTTTGTACTGCACGCTTTGTATACGGAGGTATGGCTTTAGTCAGAAGGCTTTCTTGAAATCTGAATATCGTACTTACAGCTTCTGGAAATGCTGCACGCAGTAAATAACAAGGTTAGTCTTAGAGCTTAGTGTGTACAGTGCACCTTGGATCGACTATTACTTAGACAAATGACATTGGCAGTGAGGTGAAAGCCAGAATAGCACCAGGTAACAGATGCTACTTTGCCGCATTACCCATGCTTAGGAGTTCGCTTCTATCACGAAAATCCAAAATCCTCATTTACAAAACAATTATAAGACCAGATGTTATGTATGGTGCCGAAACGTGGACCATGACTGTAAATGAGGAAAGGATCCTTAGCATATGGGAGAGAAAGGTGCTACGTAAAATATATAGCGCAATATATGATCAAGAAGGTTGGCGCATCCGTACGAATGCAGAACACCTTTTTGAAGAACCTGACATTGTCATTATCATTAAAATAAGAAGACTGCGGTGGGCAGGGCACGTGGTCAGAATGGAAGAAGACAGAACATGTAAGAGGATGTTTGATGGCAAGGCTGGGGGCAGACGGCGGAGGGGACGCCCCAGAAAGAGATGTGTGGATGGAGTTGAAGAAGACATGAAAAAGCTGGGTGTCAGAGGATGGAGACGGAAAGCCATGGATCGGATAGAATGGCAGGATATTGTGATGCGGGCCAAGGCCCTTCAAGGGGTGCAGAGCCGAGGAGTCAGTCAGTCAGTATGCATCTTGCCAAGTGGTGCATGTAAGAGCCTAAAATGCAGAGTTTTTGGTTGGCTCTGAGCACTATGGGACTCAACTGCTGAGGTCATTAGTCCCCTAGAACTTAGAACTAGTTAAACCTAACTAACCTAAGGACATCACAAACATCCATGCCCGAGGCAGGATTCGAACCTGCGACCGTAGAGGTCTTGCGGTTCCAGACTGCAGCGCCTTTAACCGCACGGCCACTTCGGCCGGCTGCAGAGTTTTTCGTGCTCCAGAAGTGTAACCTGACGTGTTTATGGGATCACAAAGAGAATTGTCTCAATTTTGATGCGGGAATTCTGTAGGGGCAAGGTCTTGGCCTCATTCCATGGCCAAAGTAATACTGCAATTTAACATCTTTAGCTGCAGAGATCCAATAGCTCACTGAAAGTACATTCTCAGAGGCATCATGTACCATCATGGACAGCGCTGCAATTATCTCTTTCTACTGACTGTGATCACCGAAGTCTGACGAACATCTGATGTGCTTTCATGGAAGCAATATGATGTAAAGTGAGACGTAAGAGATATTTGATGCCTAGATCAGTGCGCTAAAGGCAGCGGAACATAGACGACAATATGCTTTCTGGTGTAGCATGCCTTCGAAACCAGCAGCTGCCTTTTCGTGCGTGAGATTGGCGATCGTATTTTAAGCGTAGAAACTTAGTCTGGTTCGGTGAATCACTGCGCTAGTTGTTGCTATGTGACACAAGGTCATTGAGCGTGTAGGATTCCGAGTCACAAAGCACCTAGCTGGCTGTGGGACGCTGTAAAGAATACAGGTATTCAGTACTGGCACGGGCAAACTTTCGCGACATGGTTTTAGCCCTCTGGTGAAACTTCTTCTACCACGGTAAGCGGGAATCGCTAGGTTCGATTTGTAGGCAGTCATGTGTTTCCGCATTAGGACTGCACGCACATTACCATCGGTGCCATTTAGCAGCAGGAAGGAAGGTTGAAATCTCACTGTCAATCGACATCAAGATCAGTAAAGGCGGCCAACTAATTGGAATTGTACAAGAATGGGAGAAGGAATTGGGGATGGCATTTTGGAAGAACGATCTGGGAATGCAACTAGAATGATTTGGGGAAGCGATAAGAGACCTGAACAGGGGTAGTCAGATGGGGATTTTAATCATACTCCTCCCTTACAGACAACATAGCGAATGAGTAAATCTCCCTAGTGATGCTGACCACTACCATTTCAACTGAATCATCCGCATTCATAGGCAGGCGACACAGCGTCCAGCGAGCGACGAAAGAGAAACTTGATATTGACACGGAGATGGTCAAGTGGAAGGCCTACGTTAGTGCCCTGTCTACCTGTACTTCACAAGAAACGTATCGCGATTTCGTGATAGCCTTGCAGTGTTCAGGTCATCGTTGGGCTTATGGAACTAAGGATCTCATCAAGGCTTGGTAATGGTATGGACGTAGTTTTACTTTGTGATTTGCATTTTCTTGTTAAACTGAATTATTTATCAAATGGAAACGCTTCGCTCAGCTTCCTTTGAAAGATTTAAGATATTCCATTAACGAAGCCAATGCTCAGGATGACATTGTTGCATGGTGCTGCAGCAAAATTGTTCATTATTCATTTATAAAACGCCGTGAACAATGTCAACAACTGATGTGAGTTTGGATCACCACACATGAAATCAGCCCAGCACCTCTGGAATACGGCCATACATCGCATCCAAGTCAAAATTTTCCAGCCTTTAGGAAACGCGCTCTTGGGCACCGGGAAAGTTGGCTTAATTAAACGTACGTTTGAAAGACGTCCGTAGACATAAAGGGAAAGAGAGACAGATAGATAGAGAAAGAGACAGATAGTGAGCCTGAAATGCCGCTCATGAACGGTGTTAAGTGTGTTTTAAACGGCATGAGGTAAGTATCTCATGGCTTTTCACACTTACAGCTGAGCCGGCGGTGTGGCCGTGCGGTTCTAGGCGCTTCAGTCTGGAACCGCGTGACCGCTACGGTCGCAGGTTCGAATCCTGCCTCGGGCATGGATGTGTGTGATGTCCTTAGGTTAGTTAGGTTAAAGTAGTTCTAAGTTCTAGGGGACTGATGACCACAGATGTTAAGTCCCATAGTGCTCAGAGCCATTTGCGCCACACTTACAGCTGTACACCATCTGTACGAAATCTGAAAAATAACATAGTTTATGCTATCTACGTTCTAGGATACAAATTTGCAATGAATTTGGAAGTAATGACGTTAGACATTTCGAAATAAGTCATTGGCGTCGGTTCTTGAGTGAATTAGCGGTAGGGTTTCTGGGAATATACACGTTCTCCAATGTGCATTTTGGGTAAATATTGGACATCAAAGATGAAGCTCACGGGAGTTATTATTTTCTTCTTCACTGGAGTTATTCGAGAAAGAACGAAGGCAGTGCTGTCTCTGTTATAAGGGGCTGCTCTTTTAACAGACATTCAAGCTGCTCTCAGAAACAGCTATTGGCAGCCTTCCCACAGTCAATCGCTAGTGGCGAAACGCAAAATTATTTTTGGAACATGCTTCGTTGCTTTGGCAATGATATAATCGGAGCAAAAACGTGTAGCATATGTTTGCTGCTTGGTTGTAGTCCACAACGCTTTCTTGGCTACAGTTAAAAACCAGAAGCTCAGATGAGCAACAAACTTACCGAATGGCAACGAGGATAACTTTCGAACTGCTGAAACTACTCAGAATTGTTACGAAAACGCTAAAGGGAGAGTGCTGCACGCTCTAGTCGTAACAATTTTGCTTCGAAATTTTTTTTATCAGTCACAGCTACGTAAATATATTTTACGACCGCCTTATAAGTGTAACTCATCGACGCTGGTTCAATATAGCGCATAGAAAACCATACTAATTCTAGTCTTCAATGTTTTATTGTGAATGAAACTGGAAGAACATGAAAGCGTATCTGACAATACTGAATGGCTCCTGTCGTACTGTGCACAGCCGCCATTTCTGTAGTCAATTTTCACGGTGCTCGACAGATGTCGAAAACAGGAGGCTCTGTGTTTCATTGTAATGCTTTGTTTGACACGATGCTACGCTGTTATCGATAGCAGCACAGGCGAAATGTGAGTTTTGGTTCGAAAGCCCAGATGGTAAGAGCATTTTGCACGAAAGGCATTGGCCAGGGTGCGAATTACGTCCCGACACCAGTTTTGACCTGTCAGAATGCGTCAACACAGAATGCCTGTAGCGTGAAATACTCATTCTAGATGATTGCAGTGTCTTCTTTCTGTTGGTCACGAACGACGACAACGCTCTTATATTGTTAGATCTGCCTATATTTACGTGAGTGTCAGTGCAACAGACACGAAGTCTGTAGCTTTCTCTCAGCTGTGTCACTCTCAGTGATTTATGTTTCGTGAAGATATAGGAACCGCCGTTTTCTGTAAGACTATTATGAGGTCAGAGATTAGGATCTCATCGATTTCGAAGTCACTCGATGTGGCAGGAATCACTACGTGGCCTTTTCGGAAAAGAAACCATCTCGAAACATTCGCCTAAAGTGATTTAATGAAACTACAGAGAAAGTAATGAGGGTTGCTAAATGTGAATTCAGAGTCTTAAGCGCTATGTCATTTTGGTCGGCAAATAGCCCAATCTAGGTATCTGTTAAAGTGTGTCTACCTTGCTACTTGCGGATTCAGACGATGCCAAAGCACATGTGTGCGTATTGTTACATCTGCGTAGTTTATGATCAGACACTTGGCACAAACGCAGACTTTCTTCTGGGTTGTGACGTATCGGGATAAATACGTGTAATACGAACGGTGTGGTCCTATTGTTTTTCCATGGGGAACATTCAACATTACCTCCGCTGTTCGTTGTACCTTAAGCTACTCTGGTACTAAATCATCCCTTGACTTTACTGTTGACAGGCTGCCAAGCCTCGAGGCAATAGTGCATGCGGCCTTTTGTTATGGTAAGCAAGACAGCGTGAAAACAGACGAGTGGCGCCACTCCAAGCTAGCAGACAGGGGACTGGCGAGACGCGTCGGGCCAGTGGGATTGCAGGCATGTGCAGCGACTAACCTGTACGCCCTGCAGGCGCTGCATAACCTCGGAGAGCGCGCCCAGCACCTCGCGCGCCATGGCGCGCCGCGGACCGGACAGCGCGCACTTGTCGCTGGCGCCAGCGAACGCGGCCGCTCCTCCGCTGCCAGGTTATTTGTGCACCGGCGCACTGGCCCAACAGCTCCGCTGCGACCTAGTTCGCACGCCCCCACACCTCCCACCGTGTGATTGCCCATCGGTACTCCGAGCCCATTAAGACCCGTGACCAGCGAGAACTTCTAATGCCACTCTCCGAAGGGATGAAAATATAACAATATTATTATTACCAGGTAATTATAATTAAATTGCAGCGGAGGTCCAATCAGGGCTCTAATTATCGTATGGCAGCTACTCGCGGAGGTCCAGTGAGGGCTGTAATTATCGTATGGCAGCGATACTTGGTAGACATTCCAATGTGTTAACGCAGAACCGATTTATGCTGAAAAAAAAAAAATGTTCCGACTCTGGCTACCAGGTGCAAATCTGACGCTGTGTGTCCAAGAAAGACGTATATACAGGGTGGTTCATTGATAGTGACCGGGCCAAATATCTCACGAAATAAGCATCAAACAATAATAATAATGGCGTGTTACGAGGGCCTCCCGTTGGGTAGACCGCTCGCCTGGTGCAAGTCTTTCGATTTGACGCCACTTCGGCGACTTGCACGTCGATGGGGATGAAATGATGATGATTAGGACAACACAACACCCAGTACCTGAGCGGAGAAAATCTCCGACCCAGCCAGGAATCGAACCCGGGCCCTTAGGATTGACAGTCTGTCGCACTGACCACTTTTTTTTTTATTTTTACTCTCGTTTTGTTCGTTTTCGTTCGTTGTATCTGCTCGGGGTGGACGTCGCAAGACACCCGTTTCAGTTCGTCGTTGATCCATTAACTCAGTTTTTTTATTACAAAGGGCAGCTAACCCTCTGACCGAACACGCTGAGTTACCGTGCCGGCGACCACTCAGCTACCGGGGGCGGACGGCATCAAACGAAAAAACTACAAAGAACGGAACTCATCTAGCTTGAAGGGGAAAACGGATGGCGCTATGGTTGGCCCGCTAGATGGCGCTGCCATGGGTCAAACGGATATCAACTGCGTTTCTATAAATAAGAACCCCCGTTTTTTTATTACATATTCGTGTAGTACGTAAAGAAATATGAACGTTTTAGTTGGACCACTTTTTTCGGTTTGTAATAGATGGCGCTTTAATAGTCACAAACGTATAAGTACGTGGTATCAAGTAACATTCCGCCAGTGCGGATGGTATTTGCTTCGTGATACATTACCCGTGTTAAAATGGACCGTTTACCAACTGCGGAAAAGGTCGATAGTGTTGATGTATGGCTATTGTGATCAAAATCCCCAACGGGCGTGTGCTATGTATGCTGCTCTGTATCCTGGAAGACATCATCCAAGAGTCCGGACCGTTCGCCGGGTAGTTACGATATTTAAGGAAACAGGTAGTGTTCAGCCACATGTGAAACGTCAACTACGACCTGCAACAAATGATGATGCCCAAGTAGGTGTTTTAGCTGCTGTCGCGGCTAATCCGCACATCAGTAGCAGACAAACTGCACGAGAATCGAGAATCTGAAAAAGTCGGTGTTGAGAATGCTACATCAACATCGATTGCACCCGTACCATATTTATATGCCCCAGGAACTGCATGGCGACGACGTGTACAGTTCTGCCACAGGGCACAAGAGAAATTACGGGACGATGACAGATTTTTTGCACGCGTTCTATTTTACCGACGAAGCGTCATTCAGCAACAGCGGTAACGTAAACCGGCATAATACGCACTATTGGGCAACGGAAAATCCACGATGGCTGCGACAAGTGGAACATCAGCGACCTTGGCGGGTTAATGTATGGTGCGGCATTGTGGGAGGAAGGATAATTGGCCCCCATTTTATCGATGGCAATCTAAATGGTGCAATGTATGATTTCCTACGTAATGTTCTGCCGATGTTACTACAAGATGTTTCACTGCAGGACAGAATGGCGATGTACTTCTAACATGATGGATGTCCGACACATAGCTCGCGTGAGGTTGAAGCGGTATTGAATAACATATTTCATGACAGGTGGATTGGTCGTCGAAGCATCATACCAAGGCCTGCACGTTCACCGGATCTGACGTCCCCGGATTACTTTCTGTGGGGAAAGTTGAAGGATATTTGCTATCGTGATCCACCGACAACGCCCGACAACATGGGTCAGCGCATTGTCAATGAACGTGCGAACATTACGGAATGCGAACTACTCGCTGTTGAGAGGAATGTCGTTACACGTATTGCCAAATGCATTGAGGTTGACGGACATCATTTTGAGCATTTCTTGCATTAATGTGGTATTTACAGGTAATCACACAATCAACAGCATGCGTTCTCAGAAATGATAAGTTCACGAGGGTACATGTATCACATTGGAACAACAGAAACAAAATGTTCATATGTACCTACGATCTGTATTTTAATTTAAAAAACCTACCCGTTACCAACTGTTCGTCTAAAATTTTGAGCTATACGTTTGTGGCTTTTCTTCCTGTTGCCAGTCTACATTTTATATTCTCCTTTACTTCGCCCATCATCAGTTATATCAGTTATTTTGCTGCCGAAATAACAAAAGTCATCCACTATATTAAGTGTCGCGTTATTTAACCTAATTCCCTCAGAATTACCTGATTTAATTCGAATGCAGTCCATTATCCTCGTTTTTCTTCCGTTGATGTCCTTTGGTGTCTCTGACAGAATTACAATGCCATCGGAAAAACTCAAAGTTTTTATTTCTTCTCCCTGAACTTTAATTCCTACTGCAGATTTTTCTTTGGTCTCCTTTATTACTTCCTCAGTCTACAGACTGAATGACATCGAGGATAGCCTACAACCCTGTCTGAGTCCCTTCTGTAACCACCGCTTCCCTTTTGTCACCCTCGATTCGACTGGTTTCTGTAGAAGTTGTAAATAGTCTTTCGCCCACTGTGTTTTATCCCTGTCACCGTCAGGATTTCGGGGTACTTCGTTAACACTGTCGAAAGCTTTCTTTAAGTTTACAAATGATATAAAGCACGTTTGTCCTGCCTTAATACATCTTGCAAGATAGGTTGTAGGGTCAGTATTGCCTCACGGGTTCCTACATTTCCCCGGAATCCGAACTGATCTTCTCCGATGTTGGTTTCTGTCAGTTTTTCCATTCTTCTGTAAAGAATTCGTATTCATATTTTGCAATCATCACTTATGAGACTGATTGTTAGGTAATTTTCACATCTGTCAGTGCCTGCTTGCTTTGTGATTCGAATTAATATATTCTTTTTGAAGGCTGAAGGTATTTCGCATGTCACATACATCTTGGACATCAGATGGAAGAGTTTTTTCATGTGTGGCTCTCCCAAGACTGTCAGTAGTGCTGACGTAATGTCGACTACTCCCGGGGCCTTGTTTCGAGTTAGCTGTTTTACTGCTCTATAAAATTCTTCTTTCAGTACCATATCTCCCGTCTCATCTTCATCTGCGTCGTCTTCCCGCGTTATTTATCATTGCTCAAACACAACTGCAATCGTCAGCGCAGAATTCCGATAATTTTATTGAAAAGATTGTTCTCTGCCACTAAAACTATATGACATCCCGGAACACTTATTGTCTGTGCCCTACGACAACGTTGCATATCCTAAGCCAAAATTTCAATCTTCCAGTACCTCTCCCTTAGCTTTGTCTTCCAAACCTCACTACAGCGTTCCCCTTTGCGAAACAATTCTGTGACGGTAGGCAGATATCCGGGAAGTACTAAGGAACACATTGACATTTCATTGATACTACCCGCACCTGCACACCTTCCATCATAGCGAGTATACCTGTGAGCCTGCACAGTGACACGCGCGGATGACAACATGGAAATACACACACCGCGCTTCTGCCTCTTGTAGGCCACTAACAGACGACAGAGATCCATGTGGACGTCAGAACTGAGGCAACAAACCGTAGCTCCCAGTAAATCATTTGGAGCTTAAGAGATGCCGAGCACTTGGTCCGAAATGGAGACGCAGAGGCTACAAAAAAAATTATGTTGTACCGGGTGATCAAAAGGTCAGTATAAATTTGAAAACTTAATAAACCACGGAATAATGTAGATAGAGAGGTAAAAATTGACACATATGCTTGGAATGACATGGGGTTTTATTAGAACCAAAAAAAAAGTATTGCTAGACGCGTGAAAAATCTTTTGCACGCGTCGTTTGGTGATATCGTGTGCTCAGCCGCCACTTTCGTCGTGCTTGGCCTCCCAGGTCCCCAGACCTCAGTCCGTGCGATTATTGGCTGAGGGGTTACCTGAAGTCGCAAGTGTACCGTAATCGACCGACATCTTTAGGGATGCTGAAAGACAACATCCGACGCCAATGCCTCACCATAACTCAGGACATGCTTTACAGTGCTGTTCACAACATTATTCCTCGACTACAGCTATTGTTGAGGAATGATGGTGGACATATTGAGAATTTCCTGTAAAGATCATCATCTTTATTTTGTCTTACTTTGTTATGCTAACTATTGCTATTCTGATCAGATGAAGCGCCATCGGTCGGACATTTTTTGAAATTTTGTATTTTTTTGGTTCTAATAAAATCCCATGCCATTCCAAGCATGTGTGTCAATTTGTACCTCTCTATCTACATTATTCCGTGATTTATTCAGTTTTCAAAATTATACTGACTTTTTGATCACCCGGTACATTGAGAGGCGTCCTCCGTGTTTATTTCACCGTGAAGCGGTCTACAGATGGTGCATTATGCGAACTCGGAGTTCTACAAAGAATCCCTATTACATGACTCCTATACGCAATATCTGACATTTAATCCCTTGCCCCTATTGAAGAACCATGCCAGGTGAGGACACACGCCGTACATATAATAAGAATCAATTTAATAAAAACACAAGAATAATCTCCCAAAAGAATGACTGGGTTGAGGAGACTGGCAGGCAGTTTGTAACTGAAAGCCAGAAATATTGTGGAAAATGAAACAAATTTTTATTACTACTAGGTTTTCACATTAACAACTCAATATGCATGATGAGGTTATGACAACTAACACGAAAGTACTAATTTTTTCCATTTTTCGGTACCGATTGGCACCTTTTCTATCACTGACAGAGAGCACGAGATTATAGTTGATTTACCTATCAAAGTGAAGGTTACTGACATGCAGAAGGAAATTATACTTTGAGCAAGCACTGAACAGCATATATTCCCTTCCGTATCTGCCTCGGCAAGAGCGATTTGAATACGGCCGGAGCTGCAGATATTTGCCCTGTGATGTTCTCTGAACGACGAAACCACAGCAGGTGGCCCCCTCGTGGTGTCGAGATGTGGATCAGCTGTGATGATCGCTTATGTGCAAAACTAATGTATGGGCTGCCGAGCGAAAAACAAAACTTCTCTGCACGGGCCGGAGCAAAGGCTACGCTTCCCTTCGAAGCCAAAACGGGGTACTTAATTTCTGTAGGTACCAGACGGAGTTGGCTCCAGGGGCCGTCCGAGAGTAATAATTTTCTTACGAACTACCCGTCACCGTCATTCCCGCTCGCTGTGTGGATGCCCAGCGGCTGTCCGATCAGTGTTACTTTCGGTAGGCACCCGTTGGCTGCGGTCAGTCGTCCAAGCACCACACCGGCGCCGCTTCCAGAATTCGCGGAAGGCGCCGCCGTTGTCTGGTACGGGCGTCCGGTCCAAGGTAAGATCAAAGGGACGCTTCTGCACAGGGCGCCGACTTGGGCGGCCCTCTCTGTCGGTGTTACAAAATCTCCCCCCGGCTGCTCGGCACCGATTCCACTTGCAGCGGTTTCCGGTAGAGAACTCTGCCACGGAAAAGTTCTTCATAATACGTGATTTTTAATGCAATGCACCTTGTGCTCATTGTACGTTTTAACAGACCTGTAGTAGTTATAATTATCCGAACGGAACCCTTAGCTTGATCTCTGTACTTCGCTGGTTGCCATGGGAATCTTCAATTCAGTAATAAAAATGCAAATAGGCGGATAACGTGAGCCTTGTACTTGCAGTGCATGGCCCAGATAGGACGCCATCTCCCAGCATGTTCCTAGCAAAAACGTAAATCGCGCACATTGTGCTCGGATTCACCTCGTTGACATAATTAGCTCCTAACAAGTACACACATAACAAAAAGTTTTGTATCACTTCGGTTCCGAGAATTCCGGAACCTGTACAGGAAATTGGAATAAAGATCAACATTAACATCATTTCCGCCCTTTTTATTGCTCATGAAAACCACACACTGCATGTTGTACCACGATACAGCGAGATCTTCAGAGGTGGTGGTCCCGATTGCTCCACTCAGGTACCTTTAATACCCAGTAGCACGTCCTCTTGCATTGATGCATGCCTGTATTCGTCGTGTCATACTATCCACGAGTTCATAAAGGCACTGTTGTTCCAGATTGTCCCATTCCTCAACGGCGATTCAGCGTAGATCCCTCAGAGTGGTTGGTGGGTCACGTCGCCCATAAACACCCCTTTTCAGTCTATCCTAGGAATGTTCGTTAGGGTTCATGTCTGGAGAAGATGCTGACCTCTTTAGTGGAGCGATGTCATTATCCAGAAGGAAGGCATCCACAAGATGTGCACGATGGGGACGCGAATTGTCGTCCATGAAGATGAATGCCTCGCCAATATGCTGCCGATATGGATGCACTACCGGTCGGATGATGGCATTTACATCTCGTACAGCCGTTACGGCGCCTTCCATCACTACCAGCGGCGTACGTCGGCCCCATGTTCCACCGAAAAACGGCAGGGCTCCACCTTGCTGCACTCGTTGGACAGTGTATCTTAGGCGTTCAACCTGACCGGGTTACCTCCAAACACGCCTCCAACGATTGTGTGGTTGAAGGCATCTGCGGCACTCATCGGTGAAGAGAACGTGATGCCAATCCTGAGCGGTCCATCCGGCATGTTGTTGGGCCCATGTGTACTGCGCTGCATGATGTCGTGGTTGAAAAGATGGACCTCTCCATGGACGTCGGGAGTGAAGTTGCGCATCATGCAGCCTATTGCGCACCGTGTGAGTCGTAACACGAAGTCCTGTGGCTGCACGAAAAGCTTTATTCAACATGGTGGAGTTGCTGTTAGGGTTCCTCCGAGCCATAATCCGTAGGTAGCGGTCATCCACTGCAGTAGTAGCCCCTGGGCGGCCTGCGCGACGCATGTCATCGACAGTTCCTGTCTCTTTGTATCTCTTCTATGTCTGAACAACATCGCTTTGGTTCACTCTGGGACGCATGGTCACTTCCCTTGTTGAGGGCCCTTCCTGGCACAAAGTAACAATTCGGATGTGATCGAACCGCTGTATTGACGATCTAGGCATGGTTGAACTACAGACAACACGAGCCGTGTACCTCCTTCCTGGTGGAATGACTGGAACTGACTGGCTGTCGTATTCCCTCCGTCTAATATGCGCTGCTCATGCATGGTTGTTTACATCTTTGGGCGGGTTTAGTGACATCTCTGAACAGTCAAATGGACTGTGTCTGTGATACAATATCCACAGTCAAGGTCTTTCTTCAGGAGTTCTGGGAACTGGGGTGATGCAAAACTTTTTTTGATGTGTGTAAATGAGTTTTAGGTGATTGTCGCATCCATGGCGGCCTCCTATAATCTGTCGTGAAAACATATCGAACTCATGTACATTCTTCGAGCTGTTCTAATAAAACGTCCTGTAAACATGCCCCTTGTTCAGAATCGTAGCTGCGATGTATACTAATGAGCGAAAACATTCTGATTTGTTGGCTCACTTCTGGAACGCAGTACAGCAGCGATTCTGCGTAGCATAGATTCGACAATTCCTTAGTTGTTGTAAGGAGGTATTTGGCACTTGATGTCTATGCACAGGTCGTATTAATTCCGTAAAATTACCAGCCTGTGGTTTGTGGGCACGAAGCTAGCCCCCTAATAGCGCCCCAGATGTGGTCCATCAGGTTCGGATCAGGCAAATTTGGTGGCCAGGTCATCAACGCGAGTTGCGAACTATTGTCCCCTGGAAGATGTGACTGCCGTCGGAAAAGACATGAAGGATGGAGGGATGAATTTAAGTAGGCTGTTTAGGTTTTTATATTGATAACGCCACGTAGCGCTCTGTATGAAAATCACTGGCTGTGCTGTGTGCAGTCTGTGGCTGGTTTGCATTGTTGTTGGCTATTGTAGTGTTTGGCAGTTGGCTGTTAACAGCGCGTAGCGTTGCGCAGTTGGAGGTGAGCCGCCAGCAGTGGTGGATGTGGGGAGTGAGATGGTGGAGTTTTGAGAGCGGACGATCTGGACAGAGACAGTAAATTTGTAAGACTGGATATCATGAACTGATATATATATTATGACTTTTGAACACTATTAAGGTAAATACATTGTTTGTTCTCTAACAAAATCTTTCATTTGCTAACTATGCCTATCAGTAGTTAGTGCCTTCAGTAGTTTGAATCTTTTATTTAGCTGGCAGTAGTGGCGCTCGCTGTATTGCAGTAGCTTGAGTAACGAAGATTTTTGTGAGGTAAGTGATTTGTGTAAGGTATAGTTTAATGTTAGCCAGGGACATTCTTTTGTATGGATTATTGAAAGTCAGATTGCGTTGCGCTAAAAGTATTGTGTGTCATTTTAGTGTTGATCAGAATAGGTAAAGAGCGAAATGCGAAATGTCTGAGTACGTTCAGTTCTGCTCAGCTGTTTGAAAAGAAAATAATGTAAGGGGTTTATCAGCACAGTAATTCATTAATTTGTCTAAGGGGACGTTACATGAAGTAGTCCACAATAATGTTGATGCAGTCCACAGCAGTCGTGGTGCCTTCGATAAGTACCACAGTTCCAATGGAAGCATATCACAACCCAGCCTCCGCCGGCCTGCGTTCGTGACGCGGTCCATATTTCGATCAGCTGTTCGCCTGATTAACAGCGCACCCGGTCACGACTGTCGACCTGTTGTACCAAGAAATTTTGAACCCGACCAGTGGACACTTTTCCATTGATTCAAAGTCCACTTACGACGCTATCGTGCCTACTGCAATTGAAATTTATGATTTTTTGAGCCAACGTGGGAGCACGTAGGGATGACCTACTGCGGAGCCCCATGTTCAACAATGTGAGCTGAACTGTATTTTCCAGTATTGTACTTTGTCGTCAGATTTGCCACCGATCGCTGCTTATCCTGCTTTACAGAGCGGGAAAGACTCCGACCTCGACCTTCTGTTACGAGACGTGGAGGTTCTCACGGCAGTAGCACGCGAACAACCGAGAAGCTTCGCCATTTGGGAGATGCTCGTTCCCAGGTGTCGCATCTTAAGAATCTGTCGTTCGTCAAACTCGTTATGTCAGTGGATTTCTCTGTCCGCAACTCGTATTGTCACTAGAATAACTTCCCAGTCAGCTCTGTGTTTTGTTGGCAGAAGAGCTAACACTGTGTTACTAGTGGAGGCCGAAATGCACGCGTTTTAGCTCACGCAGGCTGGCGTGAGGAGGGAAGAACTATAGTGACGTGAGGTCTGGAACACGACAAGGAATTAGAATTCAGAAAGCGGACGTAATTATTTTGATTCTTAACTTTAATCCATTAATGATGAACGTCGCTCTTGACGGTACATGATTCACAATATTATCTGTTCAGAATACATTCATAGTAACTGAATATGGCGCCTTGCTAGGTCGTAGCAAATGACGTAGCTGAAGGCTATGCTAAACTGTCGTCTCTGCAAATGAGAGCGTATGTAGACAGTGAACCATCGCTAGCAAAGTCGGCTGTACAACTGGGCGAGTGCTAGGGGGTCTCTCTAGACTACACCTGCCGTGTGGCGGCGCTCGGTCTGCAATCACTGATAGTGGCGACACGCGGGTCCGACGTATATTGACGGACCGCGGCCGATTTAAAGGCTACCACCTAGCAAGTGTGGTGTCTGGCGGTGACACCACACTCTGACCCGCTTATATACTTTCCTTACCCCGTTGTCACGTGCCACCAACATCACAAGGCATCATTCAATCTCGCGCTGGGTATTGGTCATCATGTTGTGACTCATCAACGTATTTCGCACGAGTTTGTTATTTAGGTAATGGAGCATTTCTGTTCTTATGCCTTTTCAGTGTCTTTCCTCCCAACTGTCTTGCACTATAACATTGCTCCGATTTAATTGTATTATGGTGTAACAAAGTCTGGTTCTCTCCGTTTACTATACAAGGTGTTTATAAATGAATATCAGGTTTTTAACGCTTTGTAATATTTATTATATTGAACTTACAGTTATAAATGATATGTCAAATGAAAGATCAACTCAATCAGTTTTACCGAGAACCCTATAAATGTTCAATGTGAGCACCATTTGTCACACAGTACACATCATGTCTATAACCGAGTTCTTCTCAAACGTTGATAAGTGTGTCTTCAGTGTCCGCAGCTCGTGGTCGTGCGGTAGCGTTCTCGCTTCCCGCGCGCGGGTTCCCGGGTTCGATTCCCGGCGGGGTCAGGGATTTTCTCTGCCTCGTGATGACTGGGTGTTGTGTGATGTCCTTAGGTTAGTTAGGTTTAAGTAGTTCTAAGTTCTAGGGGACTGATGACCAAAGATGTTAAGTCCCATAATGCTCAGAGCCATTTGAACCATTTTTTTGTCTTCAGTGATTGTAGCAACCGCTGCTTCAATCAAGTTTCTTAATTCAGGGAGGTCTGCTGGTAGTAGAGTCATGTACACACGATCCTTGATGAGGTGACAAAGGAAAAAATAGCATGGCGATAGGTAGGGTGAACGTGGAGGCGATGCAAAGCAAGCCCTGTCATTGGGTCCCTTGCGGCCTATCCAGCACTTGGGTAAAGTGAAGTTCTACCAATCACGTACTTCGCTATGCCAGTGAGGTGGTGCACCATCTTGCTGGAAAATGAAGTTCTCTGGCTCATCTTCTTCCAACTGAGGGAAGAGCCGTTGCTCTAGTGTATCAAAGTAAGAAGTTCCAGTTACAGTAGGTTCACCAAAACAAAAAGGCCCATAAACTTTCCGCCGGGATACGGCACAAAAAACAGTCACTTTAGGGGAATCTCGTTGCATTTGTACCACCTCATGAGGATCTTCTGAGCCCCAGATGCGCACATTGTGAACGTTAACATGTCCACTAAGGTGAAAGGTCGATTCATCACTGAAAACAACATGATCCAGAAAATCTTCATCGTCATGAAACAACATTTCGTTTGCGAAGTTGGCATGTAATCCACAGTCTGCCAGCTTTAGAGCCTGTAATAACTGTAAACGGTAAGGATGTAGTTGAACGCGTTTTCTTAAAACTTTCCAAACAGTCGACACAGGAAATTGTAATTGACGACTATCCTTCCGGACTGATTTCTTTGGGCCACAAGTGAACGACTTTCTCACTCGCTCAACAGTATCTTCACTAACTGGTCGTCCTGTGCTCTTCCCTTTACAAAGGCATCAAATTGATGATACCATCTACGAATGTTATTATCACTTGGAGGATCACTGCCGAACTTCAGCCGGAATGCACGTTGCACAGTAACTAAAGATTCGACCTTTGCAAACTACAGAACACAAAACGCTTTCTGTTCACTAAAGTGCGCGTCATTTATGTTGGCGGCCGAGTTTAGGTTCGTTCTGCGCATATGACGTCACAAAACACAGTCAGCCAATGAACAGAGAACGACGTTGCCAGATCTCGACTGCAGTGCAGAGCATGGACGAGTGGCTTCAGTTTTAGAAACGTTCAGTCATAAATAAAGTAATAGAACAAAAGCAATGTCTTGATAGCAAACTTTCTTTTATACTGCTTTTTCGCAATAAAGAACAGCGGTAATTGTTTATTTCCTATTGTACTTCGACGAAGCGTGAGTAATTCATAGTTATACCAGCAGTGTTTGTCAGTATTTTGCGTGACATGTCAAATAGTCCTCATGGCATGCTGTCAGCAGACGAACTGCGATAGCGCAACAGTTAAGGTGTTTGGCTTCTATGTGAACGGTTCTGTGTTCAAACCTTGTACGGTGCTTAATATTTTCATTATTTAAAAACAATATCGAAGTGCCTTACTTCACGAATTATATTCGTTTGAATGCAATTTTTTGAAAATTCTAGTGCTTTGTCTCTTCATTAACCCTTTCGCTGCTGCAGACACGTGCTCCCCGTATTCCGCGCTGTGGGCGATTTTGTCATCACTGCACTGCTCGCCTGTGCAGACACATGGTGTTCCCACTGCCTTGACACGCTTATCATTCGATTTCACAAAACCTATTTGGCCCAAAAATTTGATTTTTACGCGTCTTCTTGACTGATACCTTCCCCCCATAAATGACTTAATTTTGTTTCGATGTTCAATGCAGTTATTATGCAGCATTAAATGTAGTAAACCATTGCACGAAATTTTGAAGAGTTCGCAGAGGTAGAAGTCCATAGCGTATACTTTCCGTATGGTCGATTTTAGTTGCCACAATGTTGAGAATGAAATGTGGACAAGATACCTAAATTTCATATAAAATTTACTGTATAACAATATCTCATTTAATTTAAGTACCACATAGGTGTCGTAGGTAATATTGAGAAATATTCCGTCTTTCGCGACTGTAATAAAAGTTTTATTTACACCGGACGCGTTTGGCTTTATTTTAAAGCACTTCAATCAATGAAAGGTATGGCACATACACAATGGTACTCATGTTCTCTTTCTTGTTTTTGTTCCACAGTCGCAGTTTTACCAATGGTACTGAAATATATTCCTCTTCTGCAACTGTAATAAGCGACTTATTTAGACCAGACGCGTTTTTCTCTTTTGAAGCATCTTCAGTGAACAGTATTTTGTCTCCTCCATTGCCAAGTCACCTTTCGTAGTTTTGTGCTGCGGTAACACAATATTCAACGTTTGTTTTGGCTGATCAGTGTTTTAGAAAATAAATGATGTTTGTGTGTGCCACACACAAAAATTATATTTGACATAGCTTAGAGCACTTCACTGATAGACGGTATATTCAAGTCCTAATGTTTTTGTAAGTCCACAGTTTTGTTTAACGTATTTTGTCTACTTCCTTTTGATTGATTGAAGTGCTTTAAAATAAAGCCAAACGTGCTCAGTGTAAACAAAACTTTTGTTACAGTCGCGAAAGACGGAATATTTCTCAATATTACATACGACACCAATGTGGTACTTACATTAAATGAGATATTGTTATACAGTAAATTTTATATGAAATTTAGGTATCTTGTCTACATTTCATTCTCAACATTGTGGCAACTAAAATCGACCATACGGAAAGAATACTCTATGGACTTTTACCTCTGCAAACTCTTCAAAATTTCGTGCAATGCTTTACTATATTTAATACTGCATAATAACTGCGTTGAACATCGAAACAAAATTAAGTCATTTATGGGGGGAAGGTATCAGTCAAGAAGATGTGTAAAAATCTAATTTTTGGGCCAAATAATCTTTGTGGAATCGAATGATAAGAGTGTCAAAGCAGTCGGAACACGATGTGTATGCACAGGCGAGCAGTGCAGTGACAAAATCGCACACAGCGCGGAATGCAGGGAGCACGTCTTTGTAGCAGCGAAAGGGTTAATGCGGCCGTGGTGGCTTTACTTCATGAACTGCGCGCTTCCCCCTAAACGTAAGCTTGCGAACTATGCTATACTATGGCGCTGCTTCTATTGGCGCGTGTGTCGTGTGCAACTGGCAACGCAGCAATCTCCCGCGTCTGGGCGGGCATGCGCGAGCCGCCAAGATAAAAGAATTGAACTATAGTCGCCATCTTCGCTACTACCGCTGTCTAGCGGATTGCGGCGGAAACATTGCGCGCTGCGCACGTGCACTGGTGCCAAACACAACTGTTTGAGTTGCTCTTTCATTTGACATATCATTTATAACTGTAAGTTTAATGTAATAAATATTATAAAGCGTTAAAACCCCGATATTCATTTATAAACACCCTGTATTGTTGAACGAATTGTAGCTTCCACTTACGAAAACACACTTCATTAGTTATATAATAATTCAAAGTGTGCGTACCGCTCTTGGAAGGTAGAGCTTCAGTTCCTACTAGAAAATAAAGCATCTGTACGTTCCGTGAAAGCGAGTGCCGCTGAAATCAACCTCATCGCTTGCTCCATACCATCATCATCGACTTTGCAGAGGTGGTTGGGCGATAGTCTAGCAAGAAGAGCGAGCAAGGTTCCTTTCAGAAGGACAACACCACGAGAATATCGTAGGACTCTTCGACTGGCTGTGACGAATAGACGGATGAGAGTAGCTAAACTCCGGATAGAGAGTCACCACTTACCATCGGGAACAGATTACTGGAACCTGGGTTGCGGTCTCGAGCTGCCATCGGTCGTCTACTGCTGACACCATTGTACTGGGTGGTCGTAATTAAACTTTCCCTATTCAACACGTTATAACATGGAAACTAATTACTGTACGAGAACCAAACTTAGTAGCGTTAATGTCAAGGACACAGGGAAGAGAAATATTGCAGAATCCATTCCGTTGAAACACTTTTAATGTGCTGCTACATTGCATCATACCATTACACCAGGTACTGTTACTGCTACAAAAGGGGCTCAATATGGCCCCCACTAGTGTCCAGAAGAGACTGAAAGCGCTGGATTGCATTATGCACAGCAGAACAAAGCATGTTCATAGGTATGCTGGCTACCTCTCTTGATATGCTGCACATCAGATCAGCACATGTGTGAATGTTACCCTGGTAAACCATGTCCTTCAGGTAGCCTGACAACCAGAAATCACAGGGAGTGAGATTAAGTGATTGTGCCGGCCAAGCATTTGGAAACGATCGGCGGATAATTCGATCATTTCGGTGAACTTTACGAGTGATATGCGGTGGGACCCCCGTCTTACGTGAAAACTGTTGAGTTCAATGTGTCTCTCTCCCGTAGGGCGTGCATGACATGCTGGCGAAGCATACCGCAGTAGCGCTGGCCAGTCACACTGCAAGTCTTTGGTCCTTGAGCACCAATCTGTTCAAAAAAGAATGGGCCAGTGATCAACGTAGCCGTGAAGCCGCACCATACGGTGACACGTTAACCGTACAGAGGAACTTCATGCACAGTGACTGGCGGTGAAGATCCCCACACTCGACATTCTATGTGTTCAGCTCACCTGTCAGAGAAAAATGGGGTTCGTTTGTCCCTAGGATGGTTCAGGGCCAGCCGTCGTTAACTTCAATCCTTGCAAGAAAGTGGAGAGCGAAGTCAACACGTCGTTGTGCGTCCTGCGGTACAAGCTGCTGTACGATATGGATCTTGTACGGATACCATTTGTGAATGGTTCGAAGCATCTTCCGTACAGTGGACCACGGGATGTTCAACTCTCATGACACAGCACACACACTGCCTGACCAGCCGGGAATTGCGCGCAGCGTTGTCTGCCATAGCAACAGCGATTTCATCAATCGCCTATGGTGCAACCGGTCGTCGGCCTCTTCCAGGAGCGACGGCCAGTTCTCCAGTTGATTCTAACTTCTTCATCATGCTCCGCTCAGCAGGTGGAGAAAAAGGACCCTTTTGTAATCCTTTCAGCCGGCGATATTCTCGAAGTGCAGCTGCAACGTTACTGTTGTTTTGATAATAGAGCTTCACCAATAATGCCCTGCTCCTTTTCTCAATGCTCTTGTTGACACGCCAACAAGTGCACTGCGACTGGTGGGGTGTATGAGACTATGAATCACGATGAGTGATCACGGTACATGGGGGCCATAGTTGGAACTGGATGGTGGCTCTGTGACGCCTTGGAAATCATGCACCCCATACTCTGGACATTAATGCTACCAAGTTTGGTACTCGTACGGTAATTGGTTTCCGTATTATAACGTGTTAAATAGGGATGCACAACAGAGACTTACATGGTGCAGAGCCATTGCGTGTTGTTTTATAGAGAACCATACACGTTTTAATCCTTTAAAATCTCATTACAGGTGCTTGAGACCGTGATATGGAGGGCAAACACTGATACTGAAATTTAGCATCCTGGGAAGCGTAGCGAGATACTGGAGAAAGGGGAAACGATGCAAGTAACAGAGATCGTATAACAGACTCAAAACAGACAACCGAGGTAGGTAACTTTGAATGTTGCACTTACTTCAGCATTCTGAATACTAGTGTCTTTTGTTGGTAATTGTGTAGACATTACACTTAAAAAAAGAGGTTTGGTAAGAGACGATTTTGTATGTCAGTTTGAGATGACTGGTCGAGGCATGAACATCACAACAGTGGTAATTCAGTAGACTGACTTACTATACCATAACGCTGTCTTTGAATATGGAAGCCAGATTCTTTCGCTGGTGGAAAGACGGTTAGTGGGGTGATATTCAGACTGTAAGCAAGGGGGGGGGGGGATTTTTCAGTTATTATGCCTGCACCATATCCATTGAATAACTATACTGGATGTTATAATTAAAGTGTAGCTACTCACAGCGGTCCAGTCTAGGTTGTAATTATCGTATAGCCAGCAAAACTTAACAGATCTTATAATTCGTTAATTCGGAATCGATTTATGCCGTAAAAAATTCCACTTTTTACCATCAGTCGCAAATCTGGCTCTGTGAATCCAAGAAAGACGTATAGAAATGTTTCGTTATGTAATGGATTAGGAAGGGGATGTGTGCAGAAAAGGCTATACAAGCGAGAAAGAACTCCGGCAATGGTACAAATTTTAATTCATTGCTTCGATAGATCGTAGATAAAGGTGAGACTCAGTATTTCTCAGGAACGTCAACTTCATATGATTAAGTGAGAAAGATATAATGTTATTTATTATTAACCGGCGCTTACATAATTTGTTCAATATGAGCACCAGAGACATCGACGAGATACCTCCGCCAGATTTGCCCCTCTGCCAAAATTGAGACTATTTTTTTCAGCGTAAATCGGTTCCGCGTTAAAGCATTATCGTATCTGCCAAGTTTCGCTGCCAGATGATAACTACAGCCTACACCGGAGCTACGTAAGTAGCTGCACCTTAATTATAACCACCCAGTACATTGCAAGTGCGTTAATGAGCAATTTATATTTAATAAATCAATTTATCAAACTGATGCCGAGAGACATAATGTACGAGGAGGAAGGCTGGGGTCGTGCGCAGTCGCCAGCCAGCCAGCCCCCTTCCAGGGCCGGTGATCTGTGAGCGTCCCGATGTGTCTTTGGAGCGCCGCCAGTGCTCACAGTTACGGCAGTGTGTGACAGCTGCGCCGATGTTTTAGCGGAAACTTGACACTTGCTGCATCACCTCATCGTTGCGTCACTGGTGCGTAAGAGGTGTGAAAGAAATTCGATTCCAAACGCACACATACGACACATATGCACGCTTGTAATCAAATAAAAGCAACTGTGCACGTAGTGAACTAAAACAAGCACGCTGCTATATATGTATGGGCTCATGAACAGACAAAAGCATTTTCCCATGTCATATGCATAAGCGCGCGCACACACACACACACAGACACACACACACACACACACATTCACACACACACACAAAGAGAGAGAGGGTGGAGGGGAGGGGAGTGAGAGATGAGCATATACACTGAAGCGCCACAGAAACTGGTACAGGCATGCGTATTCAATTACAAACACACTACTGGCCATTAAAATTGTTACACCAAGAAAAAATGCAGATGATAAACGGGTATTCATTGGACAAATATATTATACTAGAACTGAAATGTGATTACATTTTCACGCAATCTGGGTGCATAGATCCTGAGAAATCAGTACCCAGAACAACCACCTCTGGCCGTAATAACCGCCTTTATACGCCTGGGCATTGAGTCAAACAGGGCTTGGATGGCATGTAAAGGTAGAGCTGCCCATGCAGCTTCAACACGATACCACAGTTCATCAAGAGTAGTGACTGGCGTATTGTGACGAGCCAGTTGCTCGGCTACCATTGGCCAGACGTTTCCAGTTGGTGAGAGATCTGGAGAATGTGCTGGCCAGGGCAACAGTCGAACATTTCCTGTATCCAGAAAGGCCCGTACAGGACCTGCAACATGCGGTCGTGCATTGTCCTGCTGAAATGTAGGGTTTCGCAGGGATCGAATGAAGGGTAGAGCCACGGGTCGTAACACATCTGAAATGTAACATCCACTGTTCAAAGTGCCGTCAATGCGAACAAGAGGTGACCGAGACGTGTAACCGATGGCACCCCACACCATCACGCCCGGTGATACGCCAGTATGACGATGACGAATACACGCTTCCAATGTGCGTTCACCGCGATGTCACCCAACACGGATGCGACCATCATGATGCTGTAAACAGAACCTGTATTCATCCGAAAAAATGAAGTTCTACCATTCGTGCACCGAGGTTCGTCGTTGAGTACACCATCGCAGGCGCTCCTGTCTGTGATGCAGCGTCAAGGGTAACCGCACCCATGGTCTCCGAGCTGATAGTCCATGCTGCTGCAAACGTCGTCGAACTGTTCGTGCAGATGGTTGTTGTCTTGCAAACGTCCCCATCTGTTGACTCAGGGATCGAGACGTGCCAGCACGATCCGTTACAGCCATGCGGATAAGATGCCCTTCATCTCGACTGCTAGTGATACGAGGCCGTTGGGATCCACCACGGCGTTCCGTATTACCCTCCCGAACCCACCGATTCCATATTCTGCTAACAGTCATTGAATCTCGACCAACGCGAGCAGCAGTGTCGCGATAGGATAAACCGCAATCGCGATAGGCTACAATTCGACCTGCATCAAAGTGGGAAACGTGATGGTACGCATTTCTCCTCCATACACGAGGCATCACAACAACGTTTCACCAGGCAACGCCGGTCAACTGCTGTTTGTGTATGAGGAATCGGTTGGAAACTTTCCTCATGTCAGCACGTTGTAGGTGTCGCCACCAGCGCCAACATTGTGTGAATGCTCTGAAAAGCTAATCATTTGCATATCACAGCATCTTCTTCCTGTCGGTTAAATTTCGCGTCTGTAGCACGTTATCTTTGTTGCAATTTTAATGGCCAGTGGTGTGTACGTAAACAGCAGAATGCGGCTCTGAGGTTGGCAACGCCTAAATAAGGCAAGTGCCTGGCGCGGTTTTAGATCCGTTACTGCTTCTACAGTGGCAAGTTATCAAGATTTAAGTGAGTTTGATCGTGGTGTTATAGTCGGCGCACCAGCGATGGGATACAGCACCTACGAGGTAGCTATGAAGTGGGGATTTTCCCGTACGACCATTTCACGAGTGTACCGTGAATATCAGGAATCCGGTAAAACATCAAATCTCCGACATCGCTACGGCCGGAAAAACATCCTGCAAGAACGGGACCAACGACGACTGAAGAAAATCGTTCAGCATGGCAGAAGTGCAACCCTGCCGCAAATTGCTGCAGATTTAAATGCTGGGCCATCAACAAGTGTCAGCGTACAAACCATTCAACGAAACATCATCGATATAGGCTTTCGGAGCCGAAGGCCACTTGTGTACTCTTGATGACATCACGACACAAAGCTTTACGCCTCGCCTGGGCCTGTCAACACAGACATTGGACTGTTGATGACTGGAAATATGTTGCCTGTTTGGACGAATCTCGTTTAAAATTGTATCGAGCGGATGGATATGTACGGGTATGGAGACAACCTCATGAATCCGTGGACCCTGCATGTCAGCAGGGGACTGTTCAAGTTGGTGGAGGTTCTGTAACGGTGTGGGGCGTGTGCAGTTGGAGTGATATGGAACCCCTGATACGTCTAGATACGACTCTGACAGGTGACACGTATGTAAGCATCCTGTCTGATCACCTGCATCCCTTCATGTCTATCGTGCGTTCCGATGGACTTGGGCAATTTCAGCGACTACCCATGAATTACTATAGCGTGGCTGCAGGAACACTCTTCTGAGTTTAAACACTTCCGATGGCCTCCAAGCCGTCTGGAGTGGCCGTGCGGTTCTAGGCGCTACAGTATGGAATCGCGCGACCGCTACGGTCGCAGGTTCGAATCCTGCCTCGGGCATGGATATGTGTGGTGTCCTTAGGTTAGTTAGGTTTCAGTAGCTATAAGTTCTACGGGAACTGATGACCTCAGAAGTTAAGTCCCATAGTGCTCAGAGCCATTTGAACCATTTTGATGGCTGCCAAACTCCCTGGACAAGAACATTATAGAGCATATCTGGAATGCCTTGTAATGTGCTGTTCGGAAGAGATCTCCGCCCCTCGTACTCTTACGGATTTATGGACAGCCCTGCAGGATTGATTGTGTCATTTCCCTCCAGTAGTACTTCAAACATTAGTCGAGTCCATGCCACGCCGTGTTGTGGCACTTCTGCATGCTCGCGGGGGCCCTACACGATATTAGGCAGGTATACCAGTTTCCTTGGCTCTTCAGAATATATTAGCAGTAGTCGCTATGTTGGAGAGCTATATCGCCTGTTGCCTCAATGAATGGAATAGATCTCGCGGCGTTTGTGTTGGTACAACTTCCACTGGCCCTCTGACGGTATCTTTAGTACGGACAAGTCAGAGGATCGCAGTGGGAACGATCAGTGATTAGAACCAAAGGACACTCCATCATTGAAGGCACTACTACCCTTTTGAAACGCCACTTTCTCAGTGACATCAAAGGCTCTATCATCCTTTGGTTGCATTTATTCTACGGTACGTCATTGTGTCAAGCGGTCTTCTAAACCACTGACTCGCCTTGAAGATGACTGTACAGTTAGGACCCGAAATATAGCAAGATGCAATACAGGGTCATGGGTCTCAATTCGAAGCGGGACACAACAATGAAGACAATTCTGCTCTAGTCAATGAGCTTCCAGGCCGAAGACGTGTATGGAGACACGTCCGACAGCGGTGGTATACGAGTCTGAATGTCGCACCACAACCAGAAGTAATGGTCTTCGGTGCCATTTCAGATCATAGCAGGATTCATTTGGTTGTCATCCGCGGCCCCCTTACAGTACATCGGTACGTCGAGGACAGTCTACGCCTCGTTTTATTGCCCTTCACGGCAAGTCATACTAGGTTTATATTTCAGCAAGATAATGGCCGCCCGCACACGGCGAGAGTTTCTACTGTAGTGTTAACAACAGTGGATTGCAAGAGCCATCATCGGATAGCTCACGCAATCATAGAGCAGCAAAATGCCCATCAACTCAGCGCTTGACATTAAACGAGCATGAATGTCACCAAGATCCATTTCCAGACGCTGGCTCACAAGAACCAACTTCCCACACGACCCAACTCTGCTAAACATACTTCGCAGGGCACAGCCCTTACCTTCTGCGCACAGCACACTATTGATCTCTTGGACTGTGGAGATATATCAGCCGCGCGGGATTAGCCGAGCGGTCTGCGACGCTGCAGTCATGGACTGTGCGGTTGGTCCCGTCGGAGGTTCGAATCCTCCCTCGGGCATGGGTGTGTGTGTTTGTCCTCAGGACAATTTAGGTTAAGTAGTGTGTAAGCTTAGGGACTGATGACCTTAGCAGTTGAGTCCCATAAGATTTCAAACACATTTGAACATTTTTTCGAGAAATATCACCCGAAATATTGAACTTCAGTTCATAATTGTACATAAAAATGGCACGGTAGGAGTGCTGCGAAAAGCAGGTACTTTTGAAGTTTTTTGGTGGCATACTCTTAATGGAAACGCCTGGGAGGGATGAAATGAGAACCAAGAATGTCCGCCATCGCCCCGTTCCCCATAGGTTGTCGAAATAAGGCTGTGCGGGAGATCACGTGCTCCAGTTTGTTCATAAATAGCAGTCCGGCCCGGGTTCGATTCCCCGTCTGGTCGGAGATTTGTTCCGTCCGGGGACTGGGTGTTGTGCTGTCCTTACGTTCCGCATCGTCAGGATTGAAATTCAACTATTTAGCTGGCTGTATGGGGACGACCCAAAAGCCAACAAATTAAAAAAATAGCAGTCCATTGACAAACTGCACAGTCGCCAAGACAGGTACGACGCTTCGTTGCTGCTGAATTATATTTCAACGTTTGACAAACGTTCTGCAAAAATGAAAAACAGGGAAAGAAGATTGTAGCCTAACGCCCCACTGACGACAAATCACTAGCAACGGAGCACAAACCCAGACTGGAAAAAGATGGCAAGGGAAAGTTGCCTTATTATTTTCATCCCGACATTTGTCTCCGGCGGGTTATGGAAATCATAGAAAACGTAAATATGAATGACCGTACGAAGATCTGAACTGCCGTCCACCGAATGAGATTTCAGTGTCTTAATAAATGTGCCGTCTCACTCGGTCCACAAACATGAGGATACGGGCTTGGTCCCTCAGCCACCATACTTGTGTTGATCACATCTCGAGTGTTTCCAAAACGGATGCAAATGCCTTTATTACTATTTCCGCCAGTCTCATTGAAGAGAATGTGACTATTGGCTATATCTACCTATTGTGCCAGATCTCACATAGGACCTCTAAGAGTTGTGGTTGTCATCAGTGCGAAAGGAAAAGCTACGCGTCTCCCATTGAACGACTAAACAGTATGTGCTGCAAGGTCACACTACTACGCAGACTCCCAGTTGTGGCGTTTTCTGCACTTACATCTTGACATTTGTTACTGGTAAAGTGTCAGTGTCAAGAGGCTGACATATTATCTTTATGCAGTTCGTAAACTGTTGTCATCAATCGCTCTCCGCCTTTCCTAGCTTTTCTATCGTCCTGCGAGGACCGCTGTTTTCGTGATTTGGATGTTTTTATGAGAATGGAAAGTCATCCTGTACGTTTCTGATTATTTAAAATTTTGGGCCACAGAAGCTCTAACCTGGAGCTAATCTTCCCTCACAATCATTCTCCTAACGGGATTCACGAGGAAGGCAAAGATTTCGGTTCGAGTTAAGCCCGACACGCAATTGTAATATAGGCGGATGATTAAATCCAGTATACTCTCCGTCGCACAGCGTTTTATAAAAATTGCCTTGTTTTCCAGTCTGTGAAAGTTAAAATAAGGAAATACGGACCCTGCTTTGGACTGGATGGGCTGCCCTTGCGTACTGTCCTGCGACGATCACCCTGATCGTATGCGACGATTTTTTTTTTACATCGTTATTTTCTCTTAAACAACAAACCAGCTGCAAAGTAGTAAAATAAACAGAAATGTTAACTTTTTTCTCCACTGTTACTTGTTACATTTACAATCGAAATCTCAGTCACGTAGAACACTTCGAAGTGTCCTACCGAACGAGGTAACACAGTGATCAGGCAATAAATTTGGATTCTTGAGAGGCTGGTTTCAAACATCGTCGGTGAGCCGGCGTAACATCAAGCGCCGGCACGTGGGTCTGGAACGTTACAGCAGAGAGGTCTGTGAGACGACTTCAGCCAATAGCACGCTGTCTAGGACGACACCACGGCAGGAGCGGCCACTATACGAGGAGAACATAAGTGCTGCGCCGCGAAGCCGCGGCTGGACTAGAAGAAGAGCTGTCACCAAAACGCTTTAGCCTTAAATTATGAACTGTTGTATTTTGATTGCACTAAAATTGTATATACAAAGGACATTGATTATTCGCATGTCGCCAATTGCCTGCGACACCCCCTTGTGAAAATGCAAAGTTAAGTATTGTCAATTCAACTTACTGTAATAAACTCCCTTAATAAGATTTGCTAGAATTGTTGTCTAGCTATCCGAGAAAACAGCTTCCTAGGCACCCTATACTAGACGAGTGGGTAGGATACGACAATCCGGCCATCGAGGTGCATTTTGTTGCGGTGACGTCTGTTTGTTTCAGGTTAACGCCGAGCTGATTCCTTCAAAGAGGCTATACTCGCTTGTTGATCTGTGTCAGTCGTTCGCAGTGCTGATTCCTGTTGCTCTTGGCCTTTAGGTCATGTAGTATCGCTGAATCGTTGCAGTCGTTCGCCAGTCTCCTGTTTCTGAACTTCAGGTATTCATGATGACTGTTGATTCGACTACGTCAGCGTCGTCGCGTGAAGATGACGTGTGGGTGTTCCTTCGAATAGCGGGTGTTTCATAAAGAGTCGTGCTATTTCACGACTGTGTCATCTATACGAATTAAAACAAAAACTAGGGATGAATTTTAACTTACGCACCGGATTACAGCGTTTTTATTTTCAAAGCGACCATCCGACCTTAGAAAGAAGTATCTTCTGGGCGCAAACTCAGACAATTCTGGAGTATGTTTTAGAATTACGTTTCGGTCAGACTTTTCTTTACCTTTCACAAATGTTCAATGTACTCTCCAACGGAGGTACAACAAACATCCAGACGATGGTCAAACTCGTTCCATGCTTTTCTGAGAGTGTTTGCAAGTTATTACATTGACTGTTGTTGCTACGCCCGTTCGTATAGAGTAGTTGGAAGATGAAACTTTCAGACTAAGCCTTTGATAAACCGCTACAAAAAACAAATCACACGTTGTGAGAGCAGGCGACCATGGAGGTCAATAGCGTAATTCAAGACCCGCAGGTCCCTTAGGGCTCATCGATCGGTGACACAACGCATTGTTGAGAAATGCTCTTACATGCAAGTGACAGCGCGGAGGTACTCCAGCCTTCTGAAAAATGAAATTTTCAGCACTTCCGGTGAATTTGAAAAGCAAAGATCTTCGTAAAACACGCCAGAAAGACGTACGAGGAACAGCCCTCAACTGTCATGACTTCTGCGGACTACGCGTAAAACTCAGTTGAATGCGCTCTACCGGGGCGACCTGTGGATTTCCGCTTACATAAACACCTGTTTCTTAAATATATTGGTGTCATCGTTGAACGTCTTGATCTGTAGGAGGTGCTGTGCAGTGTTGTCCACGACAACGCAGCACACTCTTGTAACTGAATTATATCTGTTGAAATGGAGAATGCAAAACTCCTTTTATCACTTTGTTATCGTCATCTCGACCAGACGGACACTGATTAATGAACGAGCAAGCGAGTTAACTGCACAGGCCACTTACAGCTGGTGCCAAGGTAAAGCTTTAGTTTCAGCGTGTGACTTAAAATTCATCCCAAGTTTCTCTCTTCATACATGCAGAAGGCGTAGTCTCGTGTAATCGGATGGATCTTTCTGCAACATCCTGTATTCTCAAGTTTATTGGTACAAACAAGAAGACCACAAGGTAATTGGATTTTTGTAATTTTCTGTATTTATGTTACGTGAAGTTCAGAACTCAAACCAAAGCAGATCAATACAACGCTCAAAAATTCCCGACAAAAATGACTTTGAAATTTTCCAAGCGTCTTTAATAATCTAAATTACAGTCGGTTTTTCGACAGGCAGCTTGGTTACTATATTGCGGCCGTAGTTTCGATTTATGGCTGAAGCAAATTTTTAAATAAAAATGCCTGCCCTATGAGCATTAACCTGAAGTGTAATACACATAAAGTTGGAAAAAAATAGTAGCCCTCGAGACTGGCAATCGCTGAATCACTGTTTCGAATCTTATTTTGGTCATTATCTTTTCCGTTTTTTTCTGTTCATTTCGAATACCTACGTCATTTAAATATAAAATGGAACAAATATATGCTAATTAAGATGTAACTGACATTTTATGGAAAATCCGGGTCTTCTTATTTATAATCACACATTGCACACAAAAATCCAATTCTCATTGCAAATATAAATTCTTAATTACCGATATTTATAAAAGATTGTTAATAAATATTTTTATTGAAACAATATTACATTTTTTCGTCTTTGTATATTTTACGCTCCACAGAAATGCTCATGGAACATGAACCTTTGTTTAAAAATTTACCACAGCTGGAAATCGAACCGAGCCCACCCCCCTAGCAGATGAGCATTCTGCCACACGTCCAAACGACCCGTCGGGAAACGATATCTTTGTAGGGTGTAAGGCCACTTGGAAAAGTTCAAAGTCGATTTTGTCGAGAATTTTTAAGCGTTTCATGGAACTGCTTTGGTAGATTGATGTTTGAGTTCCGACACTGATGTAAAAAAAAAAAAAAAAAAAAATGTCCAAGTGCGAGCAGGACTCGCGCACTGAGAATTCTGTATAAACTTAGTAATTTAAACACTCAGTTCATCCATTCCCGGAATGAGGATTTCGAAGTTTTTGTCTGTTATCGACATTGATACTGGCAAGATATAGGTTCCAGGAACTCCCAAGATTTTCGAGAACGTTTTAATTTCAAGATTGAACTCGGATAACAAATACCAAAGAAAAATTTTTGTCGTGTGATTAATTAGAAATTACCAATTTTTCGATGTTTTTCTTTGGTAGTACTGTGAAATCTTGCTTCTTGGCAAACTTCATGAATCTAGGTCAACGGGAAGCAAAAAATGGTTCAAATGGCTCTGAGCACTATGAGACTTAACATCTGAGGTCATCAGTCCCCTAGAACGTAGAACTACTTAAACCTAAGAAACCTAAGGACATCACACACATCCATGCCCGAGGCAGGATTCGAACCTCCGACCGTAGCGCTCGCAAGGTTTCTAGACTGAAACGCCTAGAACCGCTCGGCCACAAGGGCCGGCTAACGGGAAGCACCCTGTTGGTTTTGATGGTGAGTTTACGAGTATGAAAATATGTGACCTATATGGCCGTATCTTTTGGCTGCATTGACTTAAAAGCTAACGTTGATTATACCGCCAAGGGACTATAAACCTTAGTATGTTAAATAAATTTCAACCCGATACGCCTACCCGTCCCTGACAGAAAAGGGTCTCAACGAACGCACGGCAGACAGTCTGGTAACAAATGACAAAATTTCTTTTGTGTGTAATGTAATTACAAATTAATAAATTTCGAATTTTTTCCTTTGGTTTTACTGTGAAACCGTGGTCGTTGGCAAATTCCATGACTGCAGGTCAACAGGAAGTATCCTGTAGGATAGGTTTCGAATGGTTCAAATGGCTCTGAGCACTATGGGGTCATCATTCCCGTAGACTTCAAACTACTTAAACCTAACTAACCCAAGGACATCAAACATATAAAAGCCCGAGGCAGGATTCGGACCCGCGACTGTAGCAGCAGCACAATTCCGGAATGAAGCGCCTAGAACCGCTCGGCCGCAGCGGCCGGCGGTAGGTTTCGATGAGTGAGTTTGCGGCTATCAGAATATGTGACGTATATGACCGTATCTTTTGACAGCATTCACTCAGAGCCGGCCGCTGTGGCCGAGTGATTCTAGGCGCTTCAGTCCGGAACCGCGCTGCTGCTACAGTCGCAGGTTCGAATCCTGCCTCGGGCATGAATGTGTGTGATGTCCTTAGGTTAGTAAGGTTTAAGTAGTTCTAAGTCTAGGGGACTGATGACCTCAGATGTTAAGTCCCATAGTGCTCAGAGCCATTTGAGCTATTCACTTAGAAGATTGACTTTTTTACATCGCCAATGGATCGTAGACCTTAAAATGTGACAGATTTTGAACTTGATACGTCTACCCATTCCTTAAAGAATTGGTTTGAATAATCGGACAGACGGACAGAGAGAAGGCAGACGGACAATAAAGTAATCCTATAATGGTTCCCTTTTTACTGACTGAGATACGGAATCCTAAAAAATTAAAAAATGTGATTGCTCTGTGGTCTCATCGCAGGCTAAGTAACACCCGACAGCCATAGCAAGATTTTATTAATCAACGAAAATTATTTCGTCGCTCCTTCCCAGACGGCCAAAAATAACATATGTGCTCGCGTTTAAAGGATGTCTGACGAAGGACTTGAACGTTGGCCCAACAAAACAGCGGTTCTCAGTCAGGAAGAAATTCGCTGCTACGCTGGACACGTCTAACGCCACTGACTCACACTCTCACACAGAGACAGACAGACGGAACAACAGCCAGCAGTAGCAGCCAGCAGCCAGCGGGCAGCGGGCGGCGGGCAGTAACTCACGTGAGCCGTGCCGTCCGTGTGGCGTCGGCCGCACGACTGGTGACTGGTGTGTGCCCGGCCGCGGTGGCCGCTCACCAGATTAAAATAGTATTTGATCCCCGTCGCCAAACTGCGCCCTCCTCTCGAGCAGTAGCGTCAGCCCCCCCAGCGCCGAGGCGTATCGGCATGCGAGCGCGGCAAGCGGCGCGACAATAAGCAGATGGCGACCAGACGGATGGGCCGGCGTGCCGTGGGCGCCACACCGCTGCCAGCGGCGGCGCGGCCTCAAGGGCGTGGCGCTCGGCGCAAGTCTATTTCCGCAGAGTATTGTCACTGGACAGAGACTGACAAAATTACTCCAACTTATCGAAGAAAGAAGGAACGCAAGAAATGCGAGGGGGTGAACGAAGGACAACAATCAGAAGAGCTAACGACCGTTGTCCGCTTTAAAGTACACTATGTGACCAACTAACCTACCCCCATGAACCATGGACGAAATATGAACATGAACTATATGACCAACTAACCTACCTCCATGAACCATTGACCTTGCCATTGGTGGGGAGGCTTGCGTGCCTCAGCGATACAGATGGCCGTACCGTAGGTGCAACCACAAGGGAGGGGTATCTGTTGAGAGGCCAGACAAACGTGTGGTTCCTGAAGAGGGGCAGCAGCCTTTTCAGTAGTTGCAGGGGCAACAGTCTGGATGATTGACTGATCTGGCCTTGTAACACTAACCAAAACGGCCTTGCTGTGCTGGTACTGCGAACGGCTGAAAGCAAGGGGAAACTACAGCTGTAATTTTTCCCGAGGGCATGCAGCTTTATTGTATGGTTAAATGATGATGGCGTCCTCTTGGGTAAAATATCCCGGAGGTAAAATAGTCCCCCATTCGGATATCCGGGCGGGGACTACTCAGGAGGACGTCGTTATCAGGAGAAAGAAAACTGGCGTTCTACGGATCGGAGCGTGGAATGTCAGATCCCTTAATAGGGCAGGTAGATTAGAACATTTAAAAAGGGAAATGGATAGGTTGAAGTTAGATATAGTGGGAATTAGTGAAGTTCGGTGGCAGCAGGAACAAGACTTTTGGTCAGGTGAATACAGGGTTATAAATACAAAATCAAATAGGGGTAATGCAGGAGTAGGTTGAATAATGAATAAAAAACTAGGAGTGCGGGTAAGCTACTACAAACAGCATAGTGAACGCATTATTGTGGCCAAGATAGACACGAAGCCCATGCCTACTACAGTAGTACAAGTTTATATGCCAACTAGCTCTGCAGATGATGAAGAAATTGATGAAATGTATGATGAGATAAAAGAAATTATTCAGGTAGTGAAGAGAGACGAAAATTTAATAGTCGTGGGTGACTGGAATTCGAGAGTAGGAAAAGGGAGAGAACATAGTGGGTGAAATATGGATTGGGGGAGAGAAATGAAAGAGGAAGCCGTCTGGAAGAATTTTGCACAGAGCATAACTTAATCATAGCTAACACTTGGTTCAAGAATCATAAAAGAAGGCTGTATACATGGAAGAATCCTGGAGATAATAGAAGGTATCAGATAGATTGTATAATGGTAAGACAGAGATTTAGGAACCAGGTTTTAAATTGTAAGACATTTCCAGGGGCAGATGCCGACTCTGACCACAATCTATTGGTTATGAACTGCAGATTAAAATTGAAGAAACTGCAAAAAGGTGGGAATTTAAGGAGATGGGACCTGGATAAACTGACTAAACCAGAGTTTGTAAAGAGTTTCAGGGAGAGCATAAGGGAACAATTTACAGGAATAGGGGAAAGAAATACAGTAGAAGAAGAATGGGTAGCACTGAGGGATGAAGTAGTGAAGGCAGCAGAGGATCAACTAGGAAAAAAGACGAGGGCTAGTAGAAATCCTTGGGTAACAGAAGAAATATTGAATTTAATTGATGAGAGGAGAACATATAAAAACGCAGTAAATGAAGCAGGCAAAAAGGAGTACAAACGTCTCAAAAATGAGATCGACAGGAAGTGCAAAATGGCTAAGCAGGGATGGCTAGAGGACAAATGTAAGGATGTAGAGGTTTATCTCACTAGGGGTAAGATAGATACTGCCTACAGGAAAATTGAAGAGACCTTTGGAGAAAAGAGAACCACTTGTATGAATATCAAGATCTCAGATGGAAACCCAGTTCTAAGCAAAGAAGGGAAAGCAGAATGGTGGAGGAAGAATATAGAGGGTCTATACAAGGACGATGTACTTGAGGACAATATTATATAAATGGAAGAGGATGTAGATGAAGATGAAATGGGAGATACGATACTGCGTGAAGAATTTGACAAAGCACTAAAAGACCTGAGTCGAAACAAGGCCCCGGGAGTAGAAAACATTCCATTGGAACTACTGACGGCCTTGGGAGAGCCAGTCCTGACAAAACTCTACCATCTGGTGAGCAAGATGTATGAGACAGGCGAGATACCATCAGACTTCAAGAAGAATATAATAATTCCAATCCCAAAGAAAGCAGGTGTTGACAGATGTGAAAATTACCGAACTATTAGTTTAATAAGTCACAGCTGCAAAATACTAACGCGAATTCTTTACAGATGAATGGAAAAACTGGTAGAAACCGAACTCGGCGAAGATCAGTTTGGATTCCGCAGAAATATTGGAACACGTGAGGTAATACTGACCTTACGACTTATCTTAGAAGAAAGATTAAGGAAAGGCAAACCTACGTTTCTAGCATTGGTAGACTTAGAGAAAGCTTTTGACAATGTTGGCTGGAATACTCTCTTTCAAATTCTAAAGATGGCAGGGGTAAAATACAGGGAGCGAAAGGTTATTTACAATTTGTACAGAAACCAGATGGCAGTTATAAGAGTCGGGGAGCATGAAAGGGAAGCAGTGGTTGGGAAGGGATTGAGACAGTGTTGTAGCCTCTCCCCGATGTTATTCAATCTGTATATTGATCAAGCAGTAAAGGAAACAAAAAAAAATCGGTGTAGGTATTAAAATCCATGGAGAAGAAATAAAAACTTTGAGGTTCGCCGATGACATTGTAGTTCTGTCAGAGACAGCAAAGGACTTGGAAGAGCAGTTGAACGGAATGGACAGTGTCTTGAAAGGAGGATATGAGATGAACACCAACAAAAGCAAAACGAGGATAATGGAATGTAGTCGAATTAAGTCGGGTGATGCTGAGGGAATTAGATTAGGAAATGAGACATTTAAAGTAGTAAAGGAGTTTTGCTATTTGGGGAGCAAAATAACTGATGACGGTCGAAGTATAGAGGATATAAAATGCAGACTGGCAATGGCAAGGAAAGCGTTTCTGAAGAAGAGAAATTTGTTAACATCGAGTATAGATTTAAGTGTCAGGAAGTCGTTTATGAAAGTATTTGTATGGAGTGTAGCCGTGTATGGAAGTGGAACATGGACGATAAATAGTTTGGACAAGAAGAGAATAGAAGCTTCCGAAATGTGATGCTACAGAAGAACGTTGAAGATTGGGTGGGTAGATAACGTAACTAATGATGAGGTATTGAATAGGACTGGGGAGAAGAGAAGTTTGTGGCACAACTTGACTAGAAGAAGGGATCGGTTGGTAGGACACGTTCTGAGGCATCATGGGATCACAAATTTAGCATTGGAGTGCAGCGTGGAGGGTAAAAATCGTAGAGGGAGACCAAGAGATGAATACACTAAGCAGAGTCAGAAGGATGCAGGTTGCAGTAGGTACTGGGAGATGAAGGAGCTTGCACAGGATAGAGTAGCCTGGAGAGCTGCATCAAACCAGTCTCAGGACTGAAGACCACAACAACAACAACAACAACAAAAACATGTGACTAAAAGTATCCGGACACCTGGCTGAAAAAGACGCTGCAGTCCATCGATAATGCTGAATACAACATGGTGTTGGCCCACCCTTACCCTTGATGACAGCTTCCACTCTCACAGGCATACGTTCAATCAGGTGCTGCAAGGTTACTTTGGAAATGGCAGCACATTCATCTCAAAATGCTGCACTGAAAAGAGGTATCGATATCGGTCGTGAGGCCTGGCACGAAGTCGGCGTTCCAAATCATCCCAAGGGTGTTCTATAGGATTTAGGTCAGGTCCCTGAGCAGGCCAGTCCATTACAGGGATGTTATTGTCGTGTAACCACTCCACCACAGGCCGTGCATAATGACCAGGTGCCCGATCTTGTTGAAAGATGCAATCGCCATCCCCTAATTGCTCTTCAACAGTAGGAAGCAAGAAGGTGCTTAAAATCAATGTAGGCTTGTGCTGTGATAGTGCCAAACAAAACAACAAGGGATGTGAGCCCCCTCGATGAAAAACACGACCACACCATAACACCACCGCCTCAGAATTTTACTGTTGGCACTACACACGCTGGCAGATGACGTTCACCGGGCGATCGCCATACCCACACTCTGCCATCGGATTGCCACATTGTGTACCGTGATTCGTCACTCCACACAACGCTTTGCCACTGTTCAATCGTCCAATGTTTACGCTCCTGACACCGAGCGAGGCGTCGTTTGGCATTTACCGCTCTGATGCGTGGCTTATGAGCAACTGCTCGACCCTGAAATCCAAGTTTTCTCACCTCGCACCTAACTGTCATAGTACTTGCAGAGGATCCTGATGCAGTTTGGAATTACTGTGTGATGGTCTGGATAGATGTCTGTCTATTACACATTACGACCCTCTTAAACTGTCGGCAGTCTCTGTCAGTCAACACACGAGGTACGTCTGCACGCTTTCGTGCTGCACGTGTCCCTTCATGTTTCCACTTCACTATCACATCGGAAACAGTGGACCTAGGGATGTTTAGGAGTGTGGAAATCTCGCGTACAGACATATGACACAAGTGACACCCAATCACCTGATCACGTTCGAAATCCGTGAGTTCCGCGGAGCGCCCCATTCTGCTCTCTCACGATGTGTAATTACTACCGAGGTCGCTGCTATGAGTACCTGGCAGTAGGTGGCAGCATAATGCACCTAATATGAAAAACGTATGTTTCTGGGATGTCCGGATACTTTTGATCATATAGTGTAGCTGTCATTTGACAGCTGGTGCGCTGCACAACTCCCGTCTCCAAACCACTAGATGGCAGTACCAGCTCGTACTATGTTCCCTCTTCCTCTGCACAAAGCATTGCGACTGTCAGTTCTCAAGCACGAAACGTTTCCTGACCGAAAATTTCGCCTATTTCTACAAAAAACGTCACACTGATCCCAGAACCGACTGGTAACAAGCTGAAGAGACACAGCAGAGATCTGCCGGCCGCGGTGGCCGATCGGTTTTTAGGCGCTTCAGTCCGGTACCGCGCGACTGCCACGGCCGCAGGCTCGAATCCTGCCTCGGGCATGGATGTGTGTGATGTCTTTAGGTTAGTTAGGTTTAAGTAGTTCTAAGTTCTAGGAGACTGATGACCTAAGATGTTAAGTCCCATAGTCCTCAGAGCCATTTTTGAACAGAAGAGATCTCAGGGTAATTTTTTCTACCGTGTACAAACTCTAGGGATTGATCGATGAGAGGATACGGAACAAAAAAGATCTAGTGAACTCATGTCCGGAAATCCATGGTTTCCATGCAGAGAGCATTTATTCAATCATACATTGTTACAGAGACTGCGGTCTTATACGCGCTGTACCATGCAGCCACAGATACAGTACGTGTTGAAAATGGTTTCCGTGTGCCTCAACGCATACGTGTACGCGCCGTAGCATGTCCTGTCTCAGACGTTGATATCGGCCAGGCTGCATCCTAACAGTGAAGAAGACGGCATGAATACACGGCTCCAAAGTCTCCACATCCGAAGTAGTTTCTGCATACACGATACCTTTGAGATGGGCCCATAACCATAAATGGCACGGGTTGAAATCCGGTGAACGAGCAGGCCAAGTAACTGGACCCCGTCGTCCGATCCATTGACTAGAGAGGACACAATTAAGTTGGGTGCGGACGGTAATGGTGAAGTGGGATGCAGCACTATCATGTAGCAGCCACATAACCATTCGAATCATCAATGGCACTTCTTCCAGCAGGGGAGGAAAGTCATCCGCAAGAAACGCCGATAGTTCCGGCCTGTTAGGCGACGTGGAAGGAAGATTGGTCCCAAAATACGGCCGCCAGTCATCCCCGCCCACACATTCCTGTTGCACCGATGCTGATGAATCGCTGTCACCATACCATGGCGGTTCTGCTTACTATCCCACAGATGAAAGATGAAGATATCACTCCGCGTAAAGGTGACTTCATCTGTAAATAGGATGGATGACACAAATCTCGGAATAATGGTTACCTGGTGAAGAAACCAGCGAGAAACTGATCACGATGTCTGTTGCTAGTACGCTGTAAGACCCTGTACTGCGGACCAACTGCCTGGTACTGACACGGCAGTCGCGTTCCATAGTGTTGATCACATTTTCCTCCAAGTCTGGTGTCCGAATACTTCGAGTACGTCCTTCATGATTTCCTGCTTCCTGAAACGATGCTATCTCAGGCAAACATCGAAACAATGTTGCAAACATTGAATGCTGTAGTTTCTGTGAAATGGTTCAAATGGCTCTGAGTACTATGGGACTTAACAACTGAGGTCATCAGTCTCCTAGAACTTAGAGCTACTTAAACCTAACTAACCTAAAGACAGCACACACGTCCATGCGCGAGGCAGGATTCGAACCTGCGACTGTAGCAGTTGCGCAGTTCCAGACTCAAGCGCCTAGAACCGCTCGGTCACAGTAGCCGGCTGGTTTTTGTCGGCGGAGATAGGTCTCCTGATACAACCGTGCTGCCCACCGACCATTGCCATTTGCCTATCCGTAAGTAAACAATGCGTGGGCAATCTCTCGATTCGAGTACGGAACCATTGTGTACAACGCTGTACCACACCCACTACAAGGTGAGTCAGAAAGTGAAGGGAATCGGACACAACATTATCAATTACTATGGCAGGGCGGGCGCTAGGGCATGACGTTTGAGGAGCAATATCACCCTCTAGGAGGAAACCATGCATAATATAACTGTGGCTGCATGGTACAGCGCGTATTAGACCGCTGTCACTGTAGCAAAGTATCTTTGATTAATGGTCTCTAGAATGGAAACCGTGCATTTCCGGATATAAGTTCATTAGACCTTTCTTTGTTCCGTACCCTCTCATCGATCAATTCCTAGAGTTTGTACACGGCGGAAAAAAATCACCCTCTACACCAAACGTAAATTTCCGAATTTATGTGGAAGATAAAGACTTTAAACTTCGTACTTGTTGCGACTTAAATATAAGATGATAAACAGATTGGGCGTTAAAAATATATTCAAAAATTTCCTTGTGTGTGCTCATTTCAGGTCTCATTTTTCGTGAAAATGTTGGGATAAAATCATTACAACTGTTTTGAATTAATATGTAACTGAATTATCAATTTCTTTAGTGCAATGGTTACTCAGACTAGCATAATGGTTACAGGATAGACAAATCACGAGTTTAAATTGCTTTTCACCGTTTTTTCATTTCCATTTCGACTCTGCCAAAGCCCCGAATTCGTTTTTAGGTTTCTTGGATCCCTTTTATGGTATTATTCAGAGAGTGCAGTGTCACACGAAAGTAGGGAACGCGAATAGATAGCACAGACATTAGCGAGGGCTCATTGCAGTCCGTAACAACCTATGGAAGGCACTGCAGAAGACCACTCCTCCCTCGCAGCACAGCGGTGCCCTCACGTTCAGGTCAACATGGTGTCGAATAAGCAAGAGCTAAGCCCAGTTTGAGACCTCAGATATGGCAATCAACATCATCATACAGGACATTAACTGTTCTTAAAGTTTATGATGAAATATACTTCCATAAATGCTCAATTTTGTACTACAGGAGAACAGTTTGTTAATCGGTGGATCAAGTGACGTTCTGCTAGTCAATGACAGTAATAAATTGCACAACAATCCTGTGGCGAAGAAATGTGTCAAAGTGAGGTAAATCTTCTTTTTTCATTTACGTAATAAACTGAACTAGTATTTCATTTGTTCTAATTTGATGAGGCTTGTTCAAAAAATGGCTCTGAGCACTATGGGACTTAACTGCTGTGGTCATCAGTCCCCTAGAACTTAGAACTACTTAAACCTAACTAACCTAAGGACATCACACACATCCATGCCCGAGGCAGGATTCCAACCTGCGACCGTAACAGTCCCGCGGTTCCGGACTGCGCGCCTGGAACCACTAGACCACCGCGGCCGGCGATGAGGCTTGTCCCAGAGCAGTCAAAGAAGCCACAGTTATGGCCAGACGGAAGAAGTTCTATCTGGTCACAATACCTTTCGACATGAACTTTCCTCTAAGTTGTCTTTTCTATAATTCTGGGCATGTTTATGAAACATATGAGAGACATCTTTAATTATTTTGTAATTTTCAGTTTAATACCAATTATCACTTGTATTCCGGTCGACGTTTTTATTGTTGCGCTGTAGCTCCTAATAGTGCTCCGCAAACTCTTCACAACGATAATCGAATCAATGACCTATCTAAACACGTTTGCACGCTACACCAGTTTATAAATTCACTCAAAGGTAATTCGTGACAATCACACGCGTGCGCCTACAATGGTACGATGCCGTCACGGGCAAATCAAATACTGTGCAATAAACACTTAAAAGACATGATATATCCGTTATGAGCTCAACCACTGTATACACACAATTAGCATCGTAGTTATTTGCGATTCAAATCTGACAGTATTTATCACACAAGAAAGTACAACCGACGAACGAATAGACGTTTTCGTGCAAAAATTTACTATTTCAGTATAAAAATAAAAATTAAATCAAATGACCAGTGCGCGATTCGACGTGAAATCGGAAGTGCGATATACTCCTCTTCCCTGTGTAGCTAAGCAACCACCTCTTCCGCATCCCGCCAGAGCGCATGAGCGCTCTCTACCGCGCCGGCGATGCGGGTGAGCTCTATCTCACTAGGCGACCATCAGACCTGCTAATCACAGATCAGATATGTTGCAGAGGGAGCAGCCCTGAGTAACTGGCTAGGGCCATTTCATGCGGCCGCCCTACTTCACGAGAAAAATCGATGTAGAAGTTTCATACGTACCGCCAATACCAGTAACGTTATTCATGTTACGAATAAGTAAGCGTAGCGCACTAGTAAAGTTTTATGGGGACCGCGCTTATGGGGCTCAAATCCTGCCTGTATACTTTTTTCCAATTCCATCGTACAGAATACCATTAAATACATTAGTATATATCACGGAAAATTAATGGAATTAATCATTTTCGCCGTAGTAATTACATTACTACACTACCGGCCATTAAAATTGCTACACCAAGAAGAAATGCAGATGATAAACGGGTATTCATTGGACAAATATATTATACTAGAACTGACATGTGATTACATTTTCACGCAATTTGGGTGCATAGATCCTGAGAAATCGGTACACAGAACAACCACCTCTCGCCATAATAACGGCCTTAACACGCCTGGGCATTGAGTCAAGCACACTTCGGATGGCGTGTACAGGTACAGCTGCCCATGCAGCTTCAACACGATACCACAGTTCATCAAGAGTAGTGACTGGCGTATTGTGACGAGCCAGTTGCTCGGCCACCATTGACCAGACGTTTCCAATTGTTGAGAGATCTGGAGAATGGGCTGGCCAGGGCAGCAGTTGAAGATTTTCTGTATCCAGAAAGGCCCGTACAGGACCTGCAACTTGCGGTCGTGCATTATCCTGCTGAAATGTAGGGTTTCGCAGGGATCGAATGAAGGGTAGAGCCACGGATCGTAACACATCTGAAATGTAACGTTCACTGTTCAAAGTGCCGTCAATGCGAACAAGAGGTGACCGAGACGTGTAACAAATGGCATCCCACACCATCACGCCGGGTGATACGCCAGTATGGCGATGACGAATACACGCTTCCAATGTGCGTTCACCGCGATGTCGCCAAACACGGATGCGACAATCATGATGCTGTAAACAGAACCTGGATTCATCTGAAAAAAATGACGTTTGCCATTCGTCCACCTAGGTTCGTCGTTGAGTACACCATCGCAGGCGCTCCTGTCTGTGGTGCAGCGTCAAGGGTAACCGTAGCCTTGGTCTCCGAGCTGATAGTCCATACTGCTGCAAACGTCGTCGAACTGTTCGTGCAGATGGTTGTTGTCTTGCAAACGTCCCTATCTGCTGACGTGGCTGTACGATACGTTTCAGCCATGCGGATAAGATGCGTGTCATCTCGACTGCTAGTGATACGACGAGGCCGTTGGGATCCAGCACGGCTTTCCGTATTACTCTCTGAACCCACCGATTCCATATTCTGCTAAAAGTCATTGGATCTCGTCCAACGCGAGCAGCAATGTCGCGATAGATAAACCGCAATCGCGATAGGCTACAATTCGACCTTTATCAAAGTCGGAAACGTGATGGTACGCATTTCTCCTCCTTACACGAGGCATCACAACAACGTTTCACCAGGCAACGCCGGTCAACTGCTGTTTGTGTATGAGAAATCGGTTGGAAACTTTCCTCATGTCTGCACGTTGTAGGTGTCGCCACCGTCGCCAACCTTGTGTGACTGCTCTGAAAAGCTAATTATTTGCATATGACAGCATCTTCTTCCTGTCGGTTAAATTTGGCGTCTGTAGCACGTCATCTTCGTAGTGTAGCAATTTTAATGACCAGTAGTGTACGTACATCATTACAACGAACTTTCGTAAACTATGTATCTCGTTTGTTGCAGAATAGACTACAGAATCGTCTTTCCCGCTGTCACTTGCATCATGTGCTGTGCTAGAACAGACTTCCGGATGGTATTTGCCGTAGAAGCAATCGAAGCACAAATTCTTAGAACACCACGTATATTTAACGAAAGCTACTGCACTACAGGATACGTATTTTTAAGAAGCGATACCAGTAAACAGTTCGTTTAAATTCAAAAGACTGTTATTTCTTCGGACAACTTCGATGCGAACGTATTTGATCATTCCCGTGTAAGCAGGTTCACTACACAGGTAGAGAATTAAAGAACGTATTAATATGGAATCTTACCCAGAAACGATTTCTCTATCTATCTCTAACATTCGGGAGAATTTTGAATTTTTTCTGCCAGCGTGGTAGCCGTGATATTCAGCCGCTGCGCTACGCTCGCTTAATCGAAATGTAACATTACAGATGCAGGCGGTACGTATGAAACTTCAACATCGATTTTTTCGGAAACTGGGGAACGTCGCGTGAAAACTGTTAGCCACGTACTAAGGGCAGGTCCCTCTACAACATACTTGAGACTCATCAAAATCCCTTGTCTCTCACTTAGCACTGGTAACTGAAGGATGTCTATCCACGCACACGTTCTGCCAGTTATGTGAGACGTGTCTGCTGACAATCACCTTGAACAGCTGTGTGTGACGCTTAATTCTACTAACTTACAAGCGCGAAAAGCATGTTTTTCTGATTTGGTGGAAGATATCCCGGGAACTTCTCTTTTTATTAATTTATTGACTTTCAGAACGTGCACATGCAGCCATCTCAACACTACGCATATCATCCTGCAATTCGTTTTAGACAGTTAAAAGTACCCTGATACGAAGTTACATAGGCTTCACAAAGGACAGATGCTGACGTAAAATAAATGTTCACATCCACAGAATGCTGAAACGAGTAAACGCGACGAAAATGTAACGCATGTACATAGAGGTTTTAATTTAAATTCAACCATACTACCTGCTGTTTTAGTTGAAGATTTGTGGGCGTTGTTGTTTAATTATTATTTATACGCTCTTGTTATAGAACTAGCCTGAGTTATTTGCATTCTACTTAAGGAGTTCAAATAACATTTCTTTGATTTACATAAAGGTATATACTTAATTCATTTCATAGCTGCTCATTCATTGTTCTGATTTTCTATGCTTGTAGATGTTAATTGATGTGGTAACTAACTTTTTAGAGATAATTCATATATTTTTTGGAACATATGCAAACTAACTATGTGTTCTAATAGTGGCTGAATTCATAGTATGCGTTATTTTAATTATTTTTGAGACAGAAACTCTACGCAAGGTCATGCTGTCGAACCTCAAGTGAAAATTTCTCGGATTTCAAATATTAAATACTTATCTCATTTTCTTACACTTATTTGTGATTGTTAAATGTCACAACTTCTTATTTAAATCTGTCTTTTTTCTGAGTGAAGCGTTATGTTTTTTGTGGCCTGGTACCTTACCACTCCCAGCTCCTCGCTTGCTAAAGTATTTCATCAAATGTCATTGTCGTGCATCTTAAACGATAGTTCGACCATAGGATTATGAATTTGAATCGAATATTTTCTACGCAGCGTCAGTGAAAAATAACCAGCGTTTTCATATTAATATTTCAATTAGGACTCATTAATTGAAAAATCAGCTTGAGTAAGAAACAAGTGTATGAACTGGGGTATTTAAACCTCCTGTTCGACTGAGATAGCTCGGTTATTTCAAAAAGTTCTAAAAGTAGCTGATACCAACTGCTACGGGGCTTTCGTGTGATTAAGTGAGATTGGGTCATGAAAGCGGACCTCTGACAAAACCCATTATCTCGCTGTGGATAAATGAGAGTTTTGATTATCAGTATGTGTAAGCAATCAATAAAAGGAGCCGAAAACTTAAAACTTGAGTTATATTTTGACATATGTTTGAGTAAATAAATGTAAAAGAATGTAATTAAAAGCCACACGAAATTAGAAGAAAGTAGTCGAAAGTGTATGCTAAACTATATGGCGAGGATCCCTTATTGTAAATTTAGGTTATAAGACCAAAGAGCTTCTATCCTGAAGCAATCAATCATGTGATCGCTGACAATATTTTAAATCAAAAAAGGGTTCAAAATGGTTCAAATGGCTCTGAGCACTATGCGACTTAACTTCTGAGGTCATCAGTCGCCTAGAACTTAGAACTAATTAAACCTAACTAACCTAAGGACTTCACACACATCCATGCCCGAGGCAGGATTCGAACCTGCGACTGCAGCGGTCGCTCGGCTCCAGACTGTAGCGCCCAGAACCGCACGGCCACTCCGGACGGCTCAAAAAAGGGTAAATTCGCCAGAAGTACGAGAGGCGTTCAATAAGTAATGTACCTCTTTTTTTCTGAAAGCAGGTTGGTTCTATTCACGATTCCAATACAATATACTATTCCCCACTCTTTTGGCTATAAAACCCTATTTTCCAACATTATGTCCGATCAATGCGACGGGCTTACGCCATCTTACTGGGAGGGGCTGTAAGCCTGCATGGCACCACTCTACTGGTCGACGTCGGAGGCAACGTCTTGCTCCATCAGTAACCTCCCCGTCATCCAAGTACTGCGATTCCCAAGGAGTGCATCCTTCACTGGGCCGTGCAGATGGAAGTTGGAAGGTGCGAGATCCAGAATATTGGGCGGATGAGGAAGAACAGTCCAATGAAGTTTTGCGAGCTCCTTTGGGGTGCTATGACTTGTGTGAAGCCCTTGCGTTGTCACTCAAAAGGAGACGTTCGTTTGCATTTTTGTGGCGACTAACACGCTGAAGTCTTTTCTTCAGTTTCCTGAGGGTAGCACAATACACTTGACAGTTGATAGTTGCACCATGAGGGAGGACATCTCACAGAATAACCCCTTCAGAGTCCCAGAAGACAGTCCCCTTGACTTCATCGGTTGAGGGTGGTCTTTGAACTTTTTCTTCGGAGGAGAGGTGGTGTGTCGACACTCCATAGATTGCTGTTTTCTTTCCGGCTCGAAGTGATGAACCCGTTAGTTCGTTGCCCGTGACGATGTTCGTCAGAAAATTTTCATGATCAGCCTCTTAATGCGCAAGCAATTCCGTGCAGATGATCCTTTGTTGTTCTTCACCGTTTTCTATTAGGCGGCTAGGAACCCAGCGGGCACACACCTTTGAGTATCCTAAATGGTGCACAAGTTTATCAGCAGTACCAACAGAGGAGTCCAGTTGTGCAGCGAAGTGTTTGGCTGTGATTCGTCCATCACCTCGAATGAGAGTGTCCGCACGTTCCAACATTGCAGGAGTCACAGTTATGTGCGGCAGGCCGGCACGCGGAAGATCGGGCAGGTTTGCGCGACCTTCTTGCGAAGATGACAGACGCATCGCCCAACGACTTACCGTGCTTTTGTTGATTGCCAGGTCTCCACAGACATTGCGCAGCCGCGCGGAGAGGCCGCGCGGTTAGAGCCACGTCACAGATTGCGCAGCCCCTCCCGCTGGGGGTTGGAGTCCTCCCTCTGGCATGGGTGTACGTGTTGTTCTTAGCATAAGTTAATTTAAGCAGTGTCTAAGTCTAGGGACCGATGACCTCAGCAGATTGGTCCCTTAGGAATTCACACACATTTGAACATTTGAACACACATTGTGCAAGCGCCTATGAATATCTGCGATGCTCTGGTTTTCCTTCAAAAGAAACTCAATGACAGCTCTTTGCTTGGACCGCAACTTCATTACAGACGCCATTTTGGAGACTATATATAGCCGCCACCTAAAGAAACTTCCTGAGAATATACGCACTGAAGCGGTGATGTTCCACGATGTCCCACAACAAATTCTGCGTTTTTCCAATCGAAATTAGCCGAGAAAAAATGTGTTGCATCACATATTGAACCCCCTCCCACTCGTGTATCGCATCGCCTTCAGCTAAACGGAAAAGTTCTTCGCAGTTTCCCATGGAGTGCGTGCGTGTGATGCTGTTGACTGTGATCCGTCCTTCAGATTGGAACGTTAACCTCAGTTGACGCCTTGATGCTGTCCGAAACGTGGAGGCTATACACCTGTACGTGATTTCACCATCTCCCTCCTGTCTCATGATTGTCGACAACATAAACGAGACACTACACGCTACACGGATTGAAGAGGAATTCTGTCTTGCGCAAGCGACGGTTACGCAGCTTTGTATCTGCCAAAAGATATTTCAGCATTTTATGTGCTACCTTCAATGTGATTTTTGTTTATTTTCTTTCCCAGGTGACGCTGTTAGTTGTGTATGCTGGTAGTTTTATAATATCGTTATATAAGAAAGAACATAAATAAAAATTACACTTAATATAGCACATAAAGAGCCGAAACTTTATAACGGTGTCTTGCATAAGGCGGAATTCCTCTCCATATCTTCTTAGCAAGCAGGGAAAATGAGAAGAACTGAAAAACCTAAAACATTATTATTACCATAATCTTCGATACTACACGCTAGACATTTGAAACGCCGAAACGATGTCCACCAGGCACTGAGCAACGTGCCCCCCTTCTAACAGCCGTGTACCGCAAGTCTCTAGAGGAACGGAAGGTTCCAAATGATTGGAAAAGAGCACAGGTAGTCCCAGTCTTCAAGAAGGGTCGTCGAGCAGATGCGCAAAACTATAGACCTATATCTCTGACGTCGATCTGTTGTAGAATTTTAGAACATGTTTTTTGCTCGAGTATCATGTCGTTTTTGGAAACCCAGAATCTACTATGTAGGAATCCACATGGATTCCGGAAACAGCGATCGTGTGAGACCCAACTCGCTTTATTTGTTCATGAGACCCAGAAAATATTAGATACAGGCTCCCAGGTAGATGCTATTTTTCTTGACTTCCGGAAGGCGTTCGATACAGTTTCGCACTGTCGCCTGATAAACAAAGTAAGAGCCTACGGAATATCAGACCAGCTGTGTGGCTGGATTGAAGAGTTTTTAGCAAACAGAACACAGCATGTTGTTATCAATGGAGAGACGTCTACAGACGTTAATGTAACCCCTGGCATGCCACAGGGGAGTGTTATGGGACCATTGCTTTTCACAATATATATAAATGACCTAGTAGATAGTGTCGGAAGTTCCATGCGGCTTTTCGCGGATGATGCTGTAGTATACAGAGAAGTTGCAGCATTAGAAAGTTGTAGCGAAATGCAGGAAGATCTGCAGCGGATAGGCACTTGGTGCAGCGAGTGGCAACTGACACTTAACATAGACAAATGTAATGTATTGCGAATACATAGAAAGAAGGATCCTTTACTGTATGATTATATGATAGCGGAACAAACACTGGTAGCAGTTACTTCTGTAAAATATCTGGGAGTATGCGTGCGGAACGATTTGAAGTGGAATGATCATATATGTTGGTAAGGCGGGTACCAGGTTGAGATTCATTGGGAGAGTCCTTAGAAAATGTAGTCCATCAACAAAGGAGGTGGCTTACAAAACTCTCGTTCGACCTATGCTTGAGTATTGCTCATCAGTGTGGGGTCCGTACCAGATCGGGTTGACGGAGGAGATAGAGAAGATCCAAAGAAGAGCGGCTCGTTTCGTCACAGGGTTATTTGGTAACCGTGATAGCGTTACGGAGATGTTTAACAAACTCGAGTGGCAGACTCTGCAAGAGAGGCGCTCTGCATCGCAGTGTAGCTTGCTCGCCAGGTTTCGAGAGGATGCGTTTCTGGATGAGGTATCGAATATATTGCTTCCCCTTACTTATACCTCTCGAGGAGATCACGAATGTAAAAATAGAGAGATTAGAGCGCGCACGGAGGCTTTCAGACAGTCGTTCTTCCCGCGAACCATACGCGACTGGAACAGGACAGGGAGGTAATGACAGTGGCACGTAAAGTGCCCTCCGCCACACACCGTTGGGTGGCTTGCGGAGTATAAATGTAGATGTAGATGTAGATGAAAGTAAAGCGAGTAGTTGAGCCTCTGTCGACATTGGAGGAGACATCGACTATATCTTATTTGAAAATAGTTTGATTCAAAATTCTTAAGGCCTTTTGTTCTTCTATCTCAGTTTAATTATTGAGCATGAGTTAACATTTATAAGAGTTGGAATTCCGTGATTGTTCGTAAGGTAGATGTTCATCGAAAAACGCTATCGAACTATAAATGTCATTCGCAGAAGCCCTTGTGTAATAATCGTATTCAATATTTGCAGAAATAGTATATAGTTCTCCAGTGGAGTGTCAAATTTAATGAAAATTCTCGGAAGATTATTACTTTGTGTCAAACGGGGGCTCGAAAAAGTTGGTTTTGTTCAAAAATGGCTCTGAGCCCTATGGGACTTAACTTCTGAGGTCATCAGTACCCTAGAACTTAGATACACCTAACTAACCTACGGACATCACACACTTCCATGCCCGAGGCAGGATTCGAACCTGCGACCGTAGTGGTCGCGCGGTTCCAGACTGTAGCGCCTAGAACCGCTCGGCCACTCCCTTGGTTTTGTGTGTAAATCTCTTACTAACAGAGCCATCCTAACAGCCCGAAGTGCTCCAATCTTCCACTGCCTCCCTCCTGTCTAACTTTGGTTTCAGACATGTGACGCGTCAATTTTAGTGGCGCCGAGTGGCAGACAAACATTCGGGACTGTGGAAGTCTTGTGACGCCCCTCGCCCCCATTAGGAGGCAGGAAGCATCGGCCGCTGTCAGCTGAGCAGACCGCGGAAATGCTCGCCTCAGGCGGCGCGCCTCATTTCTCTTGGCCGCTCGCCACGTTTTGACACGTGCAAGCTAAAGGTGACGGACCCGGTATTTAAGGATCCGGGAATGACTTCCAGCACTCTTGTTTGTTGATGCTCTGATAAGCTTTCATAAACAGACGAGCGCTCCTACAAAACTGTTCATGACAAACCCTAGCAGTGAAGCACAGATAATGGACATTTGTATAATAATAATCATCAAATATTCACATAAAACGTACAGGATATGATTTCACTTCGATATCATTGGAGAGCCAACAGTTAAAAAATAATTTCATATTTCATCGTTGGCCCATTTCTAAGAAACAATATGGCATTACTGTTCTTTTCACGAAGATAAATATATCTGAAAATTAAACATTAATTTTCCCTCTCCAACCGAGTGCGAGCTGGAACCGCCAGGATAGCCGAGCGCGTTAACTCGCCGCTTCCGAGATTCGGGGAGGTGCTCAGCCCATGCATCGAATACTCTCGGCGGGTTAACAACGAGGATCTGTGTGCCGCCCAGCCTGGGTGTGATTTTTAGGCGGTTTCTCTCATCCACAAAGTAAAAACCGGGCTCATTTCAACGTCCTGCCACAGATACGAGGTGCACAGATATCACATTTGAATATGATCTGTACTCTAGACGCAGGCAGCAGGGCTGCACGAATTACGCCGGTACGGACAGGAATGGCATCTAGCCACCCGCCACTTACCGTCACTAGGTACGATATTACAGTGCCTGTGATTATCAGAAATACGATGCAGTGTTCCTTTGGACTTCGACTTTCAATTGAAGTATCTCCCCTGTATGGGAAGAAACATAACGAATCCACGAGTGCAGGTTGTGGATATAAGAATAACAACAGATGGAAGTTTGAGTCTGCTCGTGAGTCTTACTCGGATAGCCTAATGGTAAGATGACGTCTCGCTATTAGGCGGAAATCCGGTGTCGAGTCCCAGTCGGGCACAAATATTCATTGTCGTCATTCTATTGTAAAGCTGATGCTTGTCCATATTCGCAACTGCGAATAAGTTTTACGTACACTCTCCCTATGGTTGTAAAACTGCCGTAGGCCTCGAAATGTGACCAACTGTTCATTCACGGTCTTGCACCGTAGTTTCTCATATCTCAAAAACTTCTCTAATTGGTTGAAGTTTGTCACTTGATATATGTTCAAGTCGGGCTGCTGCACTGTCAAAGCGCAACCCCCTCAGAATACCATGAAAGCGATCTGATTAGGGCCATTAGGCTCTCTCTTACAGCGGACCAGGGTTTCACACATATAGTACCTTTTTCACATCATAATTGCCTAAGAAATAACAATTTTAATGTGACAAATGGTATTAAAATGACGTGAGTGTCTATAGTGACAATGTGAGTAAGTAATACTCACTATGAACTTGTAAAGTTAATACTGGCAGTAATTATTCTAGAACTGCTGCTACCACTCTTAGCGATAGTAATGTAAATGTAAAGGTCGTGTGACTAGGGCCTCCCGTCGAGTAGACCGTTCGCCGCGTGCAAGTCTTTCGATTTGACGCCACTTCGGCGACTCGCGCGTCAATGGGGATGAATTGATGATGATTAGGACAATACAACACCCAGTCCCTGAGCGGAGAAAATCTCCGACCCAGCCGGGAATCGAACCGGGGCCCTCAGGATTGACATTCTGTCGCGCTGACCACTCAGCTACCGGGGGCGGACAGCGATAGTGATAATAATACTAATGACGATAATAATGACAATAATAACAATAATGATAAAGGCAGATACTAAAAACGTTTTCCGTTATAGCGAGTTCCAGAGAAGGGAAATTTAAGGTGGCTGCACTAACTAAAAATACTAGGAAATGAAGAACATGTGGTTGGAAAGAAGAATGCGCAAGGGTAACAAGTACGTACAGTGACAATAGTAATCATTATTGTTACTTTAGTACATATATCATTAACTGTCTTCTGAAGCTGGAGATATTATTCAGCTCTCTAATATTATGCGAGAAGTTATTCCAGAGTCGGATATAATATAACTCTGGCATTTATGTGTGTATTTGTGTGTCGGCGCGTGTGTCAGCTTTCGATTTAGTATTCTTACAAAATTCACTCATTTGTAAAGCATTATAAAATGAAAGGAATTGGGGAGTATTAATTCGAACTATTCCTAATTTATTATCAACCCAGTGCCTCCACTGTGCCGACATTCCAGTCGTGTAGTCTCAGCATAAGTGTCAGCCTGCCTCTGGAAAACAGAAAATCACTTGCCCAAAAATTTTCAAATATTTATGTTGGTATTATTACATGCGTAGATACTGCTGTATTTCAAGTGCAACTGCATAAGGCCAAGAAGTACTAAGTATACATATGGGTCCACCGTATGTAGGAGTTTACGAAAATTCTGCAACAGTGTTTCAGTTATCCAGGCGCTCGTGGTGATCAAGGATAATACCGCACTCACTTGTCATCCACTTACAGGTTCCAAACGCAACCTTTGGACGGAGCACCACTGATCCAACACATATTGGCGATCTCGGCTAAGGAAGTGGTTTATTCTTGAATAGATGTCCTCGGTAACGAGATTCTACCAATGTAATCTTATGAATCCAGCTGATCACTTGAAACAACCTCCGCAGGTTTCCACTTTATATGTTAGCGAAAAAGAGACTTTCGAAACACGTAAGAAATGACAGTGATAATACGTTTGATGTTTCAACCAGAGAAATGCAGCGAAATTTCTCTTATTACTTCAAAGATTGAGAGAAGGCAAAGTGAGTAATGGATGATCGCTATTTTTTTGCTGCAGAAGGGAACAGCAAATCATCTCACATAAGATCGTGGCCTTTTTTGTTCTAAAAAAGAATTCTTTATGGACTTGGGATCGCTGCCTTTCGGTATAGTAAGCAAATCAAGCGGGTTTGACCTAGATAAGCGCCCTAGAAAGATATTTTCGAACAGTGTCAGGAGCCAAGAATTTTGTGACTGTTTGTGTTTTCTTCCTGAGAATCAGACGCCACATTTCTTTTGCCACGGGCTACAAGAGAAAGACAGTTTTTTTCTTCAGTTTATCGAGGTATCTAAGGTAAATGTTTGCGTGATGTTGTTACCTAGCTGCTAGAAAGGACAACAGCTCAAGTAAAGCTATAACTATACCTGCACTGTATGATCTGTACGTTTTATTGATTTTCAGTTCAACTAGCGCCTGAGAATGGCTAAAAAGTCGAAGTCATGACTGTTTGAAATAAATGAATAGTAATTTAAAGTCAAACGGCGAGAGTTTTTTTCAAAATGTTCTACATGAATGTGGTATTCCATGAAGGAAAAATCAATAACTATTTCAATTGATAAAGGCCGTATTCTAAGCACAAGCATTCTGAAAACATAGACAGTGGTTGAAAACATTCAACAGAGAGAGTGGGAGCCATTTTTATTAGAGTGTAGTGTATTTATTTTAAGGTCAAATTATGAAATTTGAACCTGAAGGGATGTAGTACGGCATCATGTTACTACCTGATTAATTAGCTAAATTGGTCGAATTCCATGCGAATTGCATTTCGATTGGTCACTGGTTGCAAGAGAGGAAACAAAACTTGTAATTAATGAGTGAAATAAGACTGTTCTAGCATTAACCTGAACCAGTAAAACACATTCTTAAATTGGATTAAGCTACTGTAAAAGTTTACTCCTTCTGCATGAAATGTGCCTTTTATTCACCCATATCATGTCGAGACGTAAGAGTAACAAATATAATCGCATAAAGTTTCAATACTTTCGTTGCTAAATTTCTGCTTCCTCAACTGGCTGTTTAGCTTATAACAGCATATACGACTGTATAGATGCTACATCTATTTACTGATAATCATATAAAGTCAGCTATTGAATTCACTTTTATACTAAGTTAGCTTACATTATATTCGTTTGTCGTCAGTCGGCAGGAAGAGGAAGTGGGATTAACGCCCGTCCACGACGACGAGGTCATCAGAGACGGAGCTTAAGCAATTGAACCATTGAGATCTTTATTTCAAACGATCTAGCGAAACCATTGAACACCTAACTCAAGATAGCCGGACGGGGATTCGAACCGCCGTCCTTCCTAATGTGAATCAAGCGTCCTACCACTGCACCACTTACCTCGTCATCTTATAACTGTATATTACGCGAGATTAATGCTCCATTTGTGGACATGAAAGGTAAACCGCAGTAAAAGAACTAATATGCTGCAGATAAGTCCCTTCGTGCTATTATGTCTGCCATTCACTGAGCTAAGTTTTACATTTGGAGATATGATGCGATTAGAGTTCTGAATATATGATCTCCACAAAAGTTAATACCTGTGGACACATATCATAAAGTCCACTATACGATGTATATGAAATTGGACTCAGGAAGCTACCCTCCATTATAGGTTCGAACGCAACCCAGGCACCCTTCTTGCTCCGTGTTTGTAATCATACTCGCTGGAGCGTCGCTTACGCGCCTCGTAGGGTGATTATAAATTCATGAACGAAGACTGACCAAAAATGACTTTTCGAGATCGGACTTTCCTATTACAACATACACTTATATTACTAACCAGCTCCCGTAACTAATTTCGTATAGAAGTCTTCTGTTTAACGCCTATCGAAGTGATTAAATAGCGGAAGGTCTTTCTATGTTCACACGTTCCTTGCGTCACATACAGGTTTCTCGGACATAATTTGAACTCAGAGTACAAAACACGAAATATGATTTGCTGGAAGCAAAGCACATTTCACTGAAAGATACATCCACTCTTGAGTTGGGGAAGATTAAATTGTTCTGCAGAAATTTTCTTTTGGAAAGTGCCATGAAACACGTTAAACACTAAGATTATTTTTACATGAGGAGAGTACAAAGAGCTTAGGATAACAGACGGAAGAGGTAAATAGTCTTCTCAGAAATATCGAATGGAAACGACCGAGGTAGCAGCATATTAGCGTCCTACAAGAGATGAAGAACATAACACACGGAAAACCTGCAGAAATATGAAAAAGCACGACTGTTTTATGTCACATTATCCAAATGTATTTAGAGGTTAATGGAGTAATCTCAAGAGAAGGGTGAAAGAGCATTTGAAGGGAACTCTTTACCACACGAGAGTGTGGAAAAACATCTGACAATTATTGAAATCATATTTATTTCTTAATAGCTGTTATCCATAGCTGCAATCGCATATCAGTAGTTTTGTTTTGGCGAGTGATGGTGAGTAGGTAAGCAACAACATACGTAGCCCTCACGGGCAGGAGCGCGCATCGTGCTATTGATGTAGCTATACATTATACAACGTGTACATGTTGCAACAAATAGTGTGGAAGTATAGATTAAATACATTGAAAAGGGGATAAGCATTGTATTAATTACTTTTAATCATATAATGTAGCACATATCAATCGATGAAAACATTTTCACAAAAATGATAAAGATCAAAAGCCGAGAGTCAATAGCTATTTCAAAGAGTAGCCTAAATGTTTGTCTCCGATTAGTGTAATATTCTTCAGGTCAGTGAGTATCTTGTACTACACGCTTTCTGAAGTAGCCTTTGTCTTCCTCAGGGCTCAAGCTATCTTCATATCAAATTTTATCGAAATCGATTCGGCAGGTTAGTCGTAAAATCGTAACTGACACAGTTACATTGTTAGTCTAAGGATAAAACTTTCAATTACGACATCTTTTTTGTTCGTTATACGATTTTGATGAAATAAAGCCTGTATGGGGCCCCAAGCTATGTTCAAATTACCTGTGAAAACCCCTTGGAAGAGAGTAGCGTGTTTAAACAGGCAGACAGACAGATACGACCATTTTAGATAAAACTTTGAATCAGAGCATTTGTTTTTTCGCGTTCCTATTTTAATGAAATGGAGCCGATAAGGTGCCACAAGCTATGCTCAAGTTACCTCTGCAAACGCCATGAAAATTCGTCTAGTAGTTTTGGAAAAGTGTGCTCAAACATACAAAGAGATGGACACGATCAGTTTTACAGAGCTATAAATACAAACTGGAGAAAGAAAACTGGCGTTCTACGGATCGGAGCGTGGAATGTCAGATCCCTTAATAGAGTAGGTAGGTTAGAAAATTTAAAAAGGGAAATGGATAGGTTAAAGTTAGATATAGTGGGAATTAGTGAAGTTCGGTAGCAGATGGAACAAGGCTTTTGGTCAGGTGAATACAGGGCTATAAATACAAAATCAAATAGAGGTAATGCAGGAGTAGGTTTAATAATGAATAAAAAAATAGGCGTGCGGGTAAGCTACTACAAACAGCATAGTGAACGCATTATTGTGGCCAAGGTAGACACGAAGCCCACGCCTACTACAGTAGTACAAGTTTATATGCCAACTAGCTCTGCAGATGATGAAGAAATTGATGAAATGTATGATGAGATAAAAGAAATTATTCAGATAGTGAAGGGAGACGAAAATTTAATAGGCATGGGTGACTGGAATTCGAGAGTAGGAAAAGGGAGAGAAGGAAACGTAGTAGGTGAATATGGATTGGGGCTAAGAAATGAAAGAGGAAGCCGTCTGGTAGAATTTTGCACAGAGCATAACTTAATCATAGCTAACACTTGGTTCAAGAATCATAAAAGAAGGCTGTATACATGGAAGAATCCTGGAGATACTAGAAGGTATCAGATAGATTGTATAATGGTAAGACAGAGATTTAGGAACCAGGTTTTAAATTGTAAGACATTTCCAGGGGCAGAAGTGGACTCCGACCACAATCTATTGGTTATGAACTGCAGATTAAAATTGAAGAAACTGCAAAAAGGTGGGAATTTAAGGAGATGGGACCTGGATAAACTGACTAAACTAGAGGTTGTACAGAGTTTCAGGGAGAGCATAAGGGAACAATTGGCAGCAGTGGGGGAAAGAAGTACAGTAGAAGAAGAATGGGTAGCTCTGATGGATGAAGTAGTGAAGGCAGCAGAGGATCAAGTAGGTAAAATGACGAGGGCTAGTAGAAATCCTTGGGTAACAGAAGAAATATTGATTTTAATTGATGAAAGGAGGAAATATAAAAATGATGCAGGCAAAAAGGAATACAAACGTCTCAAAAATGAGATCGACAGGAAGTGCAAAATGGCTAAGCAGGGATGGCTAGAGGACAAATGTAAGGATGTAGAGGCTTATCTCACTAGGGGTAAGATAGATACTGCCTACAGGAAAATTGAAGAGACCTTTGGAGAAAAGAGAACCACTTGTATGAATATCAAGAGCTCAGATGGAAATCCAGTTCTAACCAAAGAAGGGAAAGCAGAAAGATGGAAGGAGTATATAGAGGGTCTATACAAGGGCGATGTACTTGAGGACAATATTATAGAAATGGAAGAGAATGTAGATGAAGATGAAATGGGAGATACGATACTGCGTGAAGAGTTTGACAGAGCTCTGGAAGACCTGAGCCGAAACAAGGCCCCAGGAGTAGACAACATTCCATTAGAACTACTGACAGCCTTGGGAGAGCCAGTCCTGACAAAACTCTACCATCTGGTGAGCAAGATGTATGAGACAGGCGAAGTACCCTCAGACTTCAAGAAGAATGTAATAATCCCAATCCCAAAGAAAGGAGGTGTTGACAGATGTGAAAATTACCGAACTATCAGTTTAATAAGTCACAGCTGCAAAATACTAACACGAATTCTTTACAGACGAATGGAAAAACTGGTAGAAGCCGACCTCGGGGAAGATCAGTTCGGATTCCATAGAAATATTGGAACACATGAGGCAATACTGACCTTACGACTTATCTTAGAAGAAAGATTAAGGAAAGGTAAACCTACGTTTCTAGCATTTGTAGACTTAGAGAAAGCTTTTGACAATGTTGACTGGAATACTCTCTTCCAAATTCTAAAGGTGGCAGGGGTAAAATACAGGGAGCGAAAGGCTATTTACAATTTGTACAGAAACCAGATGGCAGTTATAAGAGTCGAGGGACATGGAAGCAGTGGTTGGGAAGGGAGTGAGACAGGGTTGTAGCCTATTCCCGATGTTATTCAATCTGTATATTGAGCAAGCAGTAAAGGAAACAAAAGAAAAATTCGGAGTAGGTATTAAAATCCATGGAGAAGAAATAAAAACTTTGAGGTTCGCCGATGACATTGTAATTCTGTCAGAGACAGCAAAGGACTTGGAAGAGCAGTTGAACGGAGTGGACATTGTCTTGAAAGGAGGGTATAAGATGAACATCAACAAAAGCAAAACGAGGATAATGGAATGTAGTCGAATTAAGTCGGGTGATGCTGAGGGAATTAGATTAGGAAATGAGACATTTAAAGTAGTAAAGGAGTTTTGCTATTTGGGGAGCTAAATAACTGATGATGGTCAAAGAAGAGAAGATATAAAATGTAGACTGACAATGGCAAGGAAAGCGTTTCTGAACAAGAGAAATTTGTTAACATCGAGTATAGATTTAAGTGTCAGGAAGTCGTTTCTGAAAGGATTTGTTTTGAGTGTAGCCATGTATGGAAGAGAAACATGGACGATGAATAGTTTGGACAGGAAGAGAATAGAAGCTTTCGAAATGTGGTGCTACAGAAGAATGCTGAAGATTAGATGGGTAGATCACGTAACTAATGAGGATGTATTGAATAGAATTGGGGAGAAGAGGAGTTTGTGGCACAACTTGACGAGAAGAAGGGACCGGTTAGTAGAACATGTTCTGAGGCATCAAGGAATCACAAATTTAGCATTGGAGGGCAGCATGGAGGGTAAAAATCGTAGAGGGAGACCAAGAGATGAATACACTAAGCAGATTCAGAAGGATGTAGGTTGCAGTAGGTACTGGGAGATGAAGAAACTTGCGCAGGATAGGGTAGCATGGAGAGTTCCATCAAACCAGTCTCAGGACTGAAGACCACAACAACAACAAATACAAATTGCAGTTCAATTGAGAAATATGGTAATGCAGTGGTATTAACATTATTAAAAATTAATTGAATGTATCTAATCACGGTGTGAATAACAGTACTAAGAACTAACAACCTTAATGCTAGCTAATATTTGTCTTTAATACGTGTAATATTCTTCAGTAAGTATCTTGTACTACACGCTTTCTGAAGGTTAATCACAGATGCTGCAACTGATAATAATTATGTATAACTGACAGATACTGCAACCGATAGTAGTTGTATACTTGCGCCAAGAAACCTTCCTCCTCATGTAATGTTAATTCGTGGCGGTTGTCCCTAAGCACTCGTTAATACACATTACAGCAGCTTCTGGTGGTTGCATGATGCCGCGCTTTAAATACATTGAAGTGGGCCTACACTGTTTACAGAAAACATTTTGGTTACTTCTAGCTGCACTACTACCAATGCTAATAATAAGTGTGCAAAAGTGAGTTCTGAGGGAGAGAGAAATTTAGTTAGGGTGAATCAGCTAAGGGGTTTTGGAATTGAGGATATCTCAGAGTCCGTTGAAAATTAGAAGTAAGTCCAGCCAGAATACCCTAAAGCCAATTACATATTCTTGTACGAATACATAGAGATGTATCCTATATTATTGTAGTTATGATGGGAATGCCACAAAATTTTCATATGTTACATGAATTTCACAATTTTCCGTGTGAAGGCAGAATAATGTGTTTTTAGAATCTATAGCATCGATGTTTTAATGTTCCCTCCAAACGGAGTGTCAGGAAATAGACGAGAGGACTATCACCCTCAGCCACAGTGGGATGGGACAGAGCGAGGTGGCGCGGTTGTTAGCAGATTTGACTTGCCTTCGGGAGGACGACAGTTCAAATACGTATCCAAACATCCAGATTTAGGTTTTCCGTGGTTTCCCTGAATCGCTCCAGAAAACTTCAGGGATGGTTTCTTTCAAAGTGCACGATCGATTACCTTTCCTCTCCCTTGAAACATTTCGAGCGTGTATTCCGTCTCTAAAGACCTCGATGTCGACGGGACGTTAAACCCTAATCTTTCTTCCTTCCTTAGAGGGCTGGAGGCTGGTGGCTGTAGCCCGTAAAAGCTGCCACAAGTGGGCTGGTCACCAAGTGTCATTGTGGGACTCGATAGGACAGAGACGCGCCCAAATCGTGTTTGAACGACTACTGAAGCACTCGTAATTTGCACGTATCGGAGAAAACGCAACTTGCCATAACGAAACGATGCCATAACGAAACATTATTACAGATTGTGTGTGTGTGTGTGTGGTCTTTTTAATATGGGAAAAGAGGGCGGCACTCAACAACTATTTAAGTTAGTGTTAAATAAGCTGAATGCCAAGAAGAAGATCATAAGTTGACCAGTCAGGTCCATGGACGCGTCCATAGAATTCTTTGCAGAATGCCGTAAGAGAGATCATCCTAGTGCGGCACTTCACTTCGAGATGCCAGATTAGGAGTTTGGCAAAATGGTTCAAATGGCTCTGAGCACTATGGGACTTAACATCTGAGGTCATCAGTCCTCTAAACTTGGAACTACTTAAACCTAACTAACCTAAGGACATCACACACATCCATGCCCGAGGCAGAATTCGAACCTGCGACCGTAGCGGTCGCGCGGTTCCTGACTGAAGCGCCTAGAACTGTTCGGCCACACCGGCCGGAGTTTGGCAGCTGAACTTCAAAGCAGAGACGGGGATGCTAGTCTCGAAGGTACATACGCCGCCACAGCTCGGAGGTCACCCAAAGCTTTCCTTCTGAACGCAGTGACAGCCGGGTGAGTCATTGCAGCTAGCGTTGGAAATCCACACCTGCCGAGGCCGGAAGACACGCATCCGTCTGCGGTAGTGACAGCCTACTCCCTCGCACGTTAGCGAACATCGTAAATGCGGCAATGGAACAAGCTAACTTTCCTGAACGAATTTTGCACCATTCTTTATGAATTACAGCACTTACCTCTGTCACCCGTGGTGCTATTGCAAATAAAGCAATGGAACTAATAAGAAGGATATGTAGACGCACTTGTCCCGCACGAGTAAAATTTAACAAATGTATTACCTATATCGTAAATAGTATACGATCATGATCACAAGGTTATACAAGAACAGACCGTCTGTAACAACAATGTCAGTGTAAGTACGCAGGCGTTTTCGGTAAATTTAATAGGCGAAATCGTCTTGAATTATCACCCCCGGGGCCAAAGTTGTTTTGAGGCAACGTTTCAACGAATTTCCTAAACGTCACCTTCAAGCTTTCCTGCGCGGTGATGAGTTTTAGAGGAATTATACTGTGCAGAGGCCTTGCTCATAGAATAGCTTCCTGCAAAAGATTTCTGATGGTTCTAACTCATATACTTGATGCAGCATGGTTTGTAATTTGTGTCTCAGCCGCGATATGCTCAGCAGTGTGATGAGGATATCCAGGCATGAGTATTACGCCACTGCCTTTCACAAGCAAGGCAGAATAACCTGTGCAGCTGGTTGCCACGGCGTTCCAACGGAGATGCTCAGGCGATAGCTCACGCCCAGCTGCTTGGGGAAATCTTCAGAAGAGCCAGCCACGCCTTAGCAGGGCTACAGTGCCACCTAGCAGGGGATCAGTCAAATGCGCCGACTGTTCTCGGCGTCGCAGTCTCGTCGTGACTAAAATGTTTACTAACCTAACACAAGAGATCAGTCTTTCATTCAGTCAAATACAGTTGTTGTGGACACACCGTTGGGGAAAAGGAGGGACTTCCAATAGAACGAATAGAAAACCGTGAAACTGCGACTAACATTATCACACAGTTGGTCCGTGCAGATTTTTTGGGGGCATATCTGTCGTTCTTTTGATCAGAGCCGGCCGGTGTGGCCGAGCGGTTCTAGGCGCTTCAGTCTGGAACCGCGCGACCGCTGCGGTCGCAGGTTCGAATCCTGCCTCGGGCATGGATGTGTGTGATGTCCTTAGGTTAGTTAGGTTGAAGTAGTTCTAAGTTCTAGGGGACTGATGACCTCAGATGTTAATTCTCATAGTGCTCAGAGCCGTTTGAACCATTTTTGATCAGAGATAAGGGATCAAGTGTTTTTGATAACCCTTGGCATAGCTGCCCTACCGGAAGAACGAGTGTACTGGGTCAAAGTTTCAACATTACATACTTCCTCCACCCCGGCAAATTAAGCAAATCGATTGGATCTTTTGTATTAGGTGTATCCTTGGTTGGACCTAGGTAGCTTATAAAATCACGAATTCTTCATGGGTGCTTTCTGAGAAAACCTCGGAAAACCGTGGTTTTTGGGCACGAAAAGTACCATCTGTGGCTATGGTCACCACTATTTCTATTCATGTCATATCTGAAATTTTTACTGTGTGTCGTAAGATGATATTTTTGGTGAACTTCGAAACTTCTTTCGATATCATTATCCGTTACCGAGATCCAGAGATCCAGAGGGCGTACTTATGCTCGTAATGTCCGGTTTGAGGAGTAAATGTAGTTTTACCTGACGTATGAACGCGTTGCAAACGGTTCTAGGATCATCGAAAGGGTTCTGACATCACCAAACTATGTTTTTAGTCACCATGTTTTCACCAATAAAGTTTTATGACTCGCTGTTTCTGTATAATGGTCACTTCACGCCTGAGCAAATATAGTAAAAGTGGTACTATAGTGACAAAAATGTGCTAAAAAGGTTCTTAACATGCCTGAAAAGAACTTAAAATGACTGTCAAAAATTATTTAAAACTCGAAAGACTGTAAAGTGAGTAAAATATTTCTAATAATATTTTTCCTCTTTTAAGATACAAATCATAAGCCGGGCGTTTCCAATGAATTGCGGTGGATGAGAAAAGTATCCAAAAATGTAATGTAATGACTTTGTGTAACCTTACATTAGGCATACTTTTTCGTTGTTTATATGTGTCGAAGTATTAAAATGTTCGAGGTATATAAATGCCTATAAATACTTGTCGAATGCGTTTTATACCACTGGCTGTAGCAGGGAAAAGAAGAGAACCAGCGGATAAACGCTTTATTGAAATTAATCTGTACTGAAACATCGACGAGGAAACATAATGTGTTCCAAGGTACTCTGCCCTCCAAGTACAACACTCTCCTCTACTACACTACTGGCCATTAAAATTGCTACACCAAGAGGAAATGCAGATGATAAACGGGTATTCATTGGACAAATATATTATACTAGAGCTGACATGTGATTACATTTTCACGCTATTTGGGTACATAGATCCTGAGAAATCAGTACCCAGAAAAACCACCTCTAGTCGTAATAACCGCCTTGATACGCCTGGGCATTGAGTCGAACAGAGATTGGATGGTGTGTACAGGTACAGCTGCCCATGCAGCTTCAACACGATACCACAGTTCATCAAGAGTGGTGACTGGCGTATTGTGACGAGCCAGTTGCTCGGACACCTTTGACCAGACGTTTTCAATTGGTGAGAGTTCTGGAGAACGTGCTGGCCAGGGCAGCAATCGAACATTTTCTGTATCCAGAAAGGCCCGTACAGGACCTGCAACATGCGGTCTTGTATTATCCTGCTGAAATGTAGGGTTTCACAAGGATCAAATGAAGGGTAGAGCCACGGGTCGTAACACATCTGAAATGTAACGTCCACTGTTCAAAGTGCCGTCAGTGTGAACAAGACGTGACCGAGACGTGTAACAATTGGCACCCCCTACCATCACGCCGGGTAATACGCCAGTATGGCGATGACGAATACACGCTTCCAATGTGCGTTCACCGCGATGTCGCCAAACACGGATGCGACCATCATGATGCTGTAAACAGAACCTGGATTCATCCGAAAAAATGACGTTTTGCCATTCATGCACCCAGGTTCGTCGTTGAGTACACCATCGAAGGCGCTCCTGTCTGTGATGCAGCGTCAAGGGTAACCGCAGCCATGGTCTCCGAGCTGATAGACCATGCTGCTGCAAACGTCGTCGAACTGTTCGTGCAGATGGTTGTTGTCTTGAAAATGTCCCCATCTGTTGACTCAGGGATCGAGACGTTGGCTGCACGATCCGTTACAGCCATGCGGATAAGATGCCTATCATCTCGATTGCTAGTGATACGAGGCCGTTGGGATCCAGCACGGCGTTCCATATTACCCTCCTGAACCTACCGATTTCATATTCTGCTAACACTCACTGGATCTCGACCAACGCGAGCAGCATTGTCGCGATACGTTAAACCGCAATCGCGATAGGCTACAATCCGACCTTTATCAAAGTCAGAAACGTGATGATACGCATTTCTTCTCCTTACACGTGGCATCACAACAACGTTTCACCAGGCAACGCCGGTCAACTGCTGTTTGTGTACGAGAAATCGGTTGGAAACTTTCCTCATGTCAGCACGTTGTAGGTGTCGCCACCGGCGCCAACCTTTTGTGAATGCTCTGAAAAGCTAATCATTTGCATATCACAGCATCTCCTTCCTGTCGGTTAAATTTCGCCTCTGTAGCAGGTCATCTTCGTGGTGTAGCAATTTTAATATCCAGTAGTGTATTTAACTCCAATAAGTAAAATTATGTTACATGTTGCCGTTTCCGATGTCGGGATATAATAGGCTGCAGTATACACTGAGGCGGAACTGGCCCGCCCGGATAGCCTAGAGCGTTAACGCGCCGCTTCGCGATTCGGAGAGACGCGCCGATCTCGGATGGAATCCGTCCGGGCGATTAACGTTGAGGGTCAGTGTGCAGGCCAATCTGGGTACCGTTTTCAGGCGGTTTTCCACATACAACAAGGTAGTTATCAAGTTGGTTCTCAAGGCGGCGTCAGGAAGGTCAACCGGCCGTCCACTTTCACTAAGATTACTTCAACTCATATAACAATGGCTACCTCGTAGTGTCGTAGTCGAATGGGACGAGGCAAGGATGAACAAGAAGAGTATATTTAGGACGAGCAGAGTCGTACGAGGGTACTTTAGCGACGTCGGCTACTGACATGAGTTCTTTGTGAGTGTAGCTCGACGGAAGGAGAAGGGCATGCGAGGAGAGGGAAACCAGTGAGTGGGCTGTGTGGGTGAGAGGAGTACGGCCGAGGCTTCGCGGGTTAAGTATGAGTAGGCTGGTGACTCGGGTGCTGGCAGCCCACGCCGGACGCCCCCACGTGTTTGTTGTCTGTTCAGAACAGAAGAGAGGCCGGCTTGAACGACGTCCAGGCGCGCGCCTAAATACAGTGCGGCGCGATCGGTCGCGCAGATGTCCACCGTGGGCGGTCGCCGCCAACACCACCACCCCACGAGCGAGCCCGTCTGCCGTTGGCCGCTGTCCGCTTCTGCAGCATTTCCTGTTGCTATTTCCAGAAAAACCGGCTGGCGCAGCTAATGACCCACGAAAATTTATTTCACTGCGTTAACGAGTGCTGTAAAGACAGCACACTGCTGCAGTCTTTACTGTCAGCGTACCGGTCACTGGAGCCCTTCGTGGGACGGCAATGTTACTTAGAATTCACAAATTGCTGCAAATACGCCAGTAATTCTTATTAATCATACTCGACGACTATCTGCTATAAAGCCCACGGAGACAGTTAATTTGAAAGAACATTACACTGATATGGTACAGCCTCTCGTTTTTACTGTGAAAACTACTGTCCTTGACCAAAGTTTCCATACTGCATGACGTGGTATTGTCTGTCGAGGGGGTGGCTGGTCTGAATTCTGTTTCTGTCTCTAATGACCTCGAAGTTGACAAGACATTCATTAGAAAAATTGCCTAACGGATTCGATTAACAATAACTTTTCCGATTTAAGCTGTTGAATCCATGATGTACTGAAATCCCGTTAGTGCTTCTTTTTCACTAATCTTCCAACCTTTGCTTCGAAACCTGTTTTCGTTAGCAGAATTTTTTCGTCAAGCCGAAACAATTTCGGCGTAAAACTCCCGATTAGTTGACTGTGCACTTATTTTACGAATTTATATGTGTTTTATGAAACAGAGAATGGCAAAAGAAAGGGAAGGGGTGAGTGGGAGTTCCTGAAATCTAGATTCACAGTACATTGTGCTAATGCAATGGCGAAAGTTGAAAATTTGTGCCGAACCGGAATTCAAACTCGGATTTACCATTTCTCATGAGCGGTTGCCTTATGTGTGCTTTTTCCCTCACCATTTGGTCTCGACAGACGTCACTTGACACCCCTTTACGTTCATCGTTGAACAACTCACTCAGTTTCTTTTTTTATTACAGAGAGCAGACAGCCCTCTGACCGAACACACTGAGATGCCGTGCCGGCCCGCTCCATCTGTACCAGTGGCTCCCAACCTTTGTTAGACCTTTACTCCTGAGTGTTATTACACGTTAGCTAGTACCCTGCCGTATGTTGCCCCTCCCCCTCCCCTACATTATCACCAACTATGGCACCTAACTAAAGTATAGAATGAAATACTATTCTTGGGACACTTTCGTTTTCAAAATGATGAAAGGTGAATGATATTTAGCTCGTGTGTGTGTGTGTTAGAATGAATGACGAAGGAATTCGTGATGCATCGTGCACGATATGTAATACACGACGTAGCAGATGTGCTTGATAATAGCTCACTGCCAAAATTAGCTTACAGCATGAGTTTAAAAAAGCACAATACAGCCTACAATGGACACTGTATTCTTTTATGAAACGAAATCGAATCATTTACTTTTTATCCCTCAGGAAATTTCATTTTATCCCTCAGGGGGTAATTACCCCCAGCTTGGGAACTACGGAGCTATATGGACACAGCCCCTGACCGACTCAAATTTCCAACTTATCGCACGCTGTATTGCAGCGTCTCTCGTCCATTAAACCTCTACTCGCAAATTTATTAATTACCGTAGGAGTTCGGACGTAATTAGTGCATCCGCGTTGAAACAAACGTCAAGGAGCCGTCGCGGTCTTATACAAATGTGTATATTTGCGTGGTGTCTGTTCTGTCTTCTCCTTTCCTCTCATTTCCCAGGATATTCCCAACATTTCAGTGGCAATATACTACGCAAAATCCCATTTTCATTGTCATGCAGACGATACAGATTCACAACTGACACATGAGTCTGGTATCGTACGCAAGCAGCGGCGAAAGCCTTTGCTATAACCAAACGATAAGGGCAATCACGTTTCGCTGCACTTAGTAGTTCATTACACAAATGACACTGTACTGGTTTGTTCTATAGCATTATATGGAAAGCCTGAGATGGTCATGAACAAATTCACTGCAAATGTCCAAATTATTAATGTTAATAATTACAACTTGTTAAATGATAAAACAATTTTCCGACTAGGTTGTGTAGGTTCTTCAAATACTTTAAATTTTGTTGTAGTATCAGTGGCCAGTTTCGATCGTAGAATCTCTTTTCAAGTGTCGTACCTCATTTCAGCCATTGAAGTGAGATGAAGTTCTTCTCGGTCGATTACCGACTACGCGCAATTCGATGACACAAGACTACTTACCCCGAAGGAAGAACCCTCCAATGTGCAGTGGTTGTGGCTCGCGGATTTCGGTACTTCACATTTTAAAAGTATGTGTTGCACATTGAGAACAGAATCCAGAGACTAGTTTATCAGTTGATTTGTCATCTCTTTTAGCAAACGATGATAACAATGTGGTGCACCTTAAATTTGTGAAATATTTTGTTTGCTCCATAATGTATTAGGGAGAAGGGTTAGAATGTCGTCACGATGGCTGACTCTTCCAGGTATGTGTTGTAAGTGATCAGCCAACCATACTTTCCCAAGTTATTATTATAACTTTTATTCTATAGTTCAGTTAGAATCTTAACAATTACAAAGTTGAAAATTTTACATTTTGCAAGAGTGGGTATGCCAGAAACATCTAAGGTCAGTGAATATCGGACACACTGTGATTTTAAGTGAGCTTGTATTTTATACGTTTTTAATTTGACTTTTAACCACATTCATCTCAGATCAACTACACCGTAAAGAATATAAAACCACGTTCCTGTTCCCGTTTTTATACCGTTTAAAGTAACTGGCACATATATCGCATACCATAATAATCTGAAACTGAGTACAACATATCGTTTCCCTCGTTTCTAAATAAAGTCGACAGCCTTGGTGCAAAAATGCTATTACCTATCAAGTGGTGTATTACGGCAATGGAACCCAACATAAAGAAGTTGAATAACTAACTAACTTACGTATTTTAACTAAACTGGAATCCGTTGGACGCTTGTGTGGAACAGTGACCGTTGTATATTCAAATTTAGAGGACAGTAGACACTCTCAAGAATCCGTAGTTTATTTCAGATCTACATTTTGGCTATAGCCTAGTCATCATTGGTGCGTTACATAAGAGTCATGTAGCAACATGTCAGAGCATGAACTTGTGACAAATAACACTGGCACATTCAGTTTAGTTTGTCATGTAAAGGCTCGTGACATTTGACATAAATTTATTCTCTGACATGTTGGTACCTCTTGTGGTAGTGCACTGATAATGACTATGCAAACAACCTTGTAGATAAGGCAACGTCAACTATGAGTAGCCATCTTTGGTGTTAATAAACCGGTTCCTTTATTACTGGATTACCATAGGTTTCGGAGGCACTAAATTCCACAACTTCAGTGAACATATAACTAAATCATGAGAGCTGAAAAGCTCGGAACCTTTGTACCCAACACTAGTCCTTTAGTACACCGCTAAAAGGTGGTATGTCATACAATAATACAGCCGGGTTCTAATACAGTGGACGGGTCCGCTTCACCGGTCTATACGCAATCGTGAACAGGGGATACGGCCGCGTTCTGTGTCATAGCGGAAGGCATCTGATCAGTGAGAATGTGTTTTCATTCATAAAACGAGTATGCCAAATAACACCAAACTCCATTCCGGCACGGTGTTCATGTACGCAGTACATTATCTGCAGTCAGCTAGAGAAGACAATGTTACGTGGAGAACATCACGTATACGAATTGTACGTTGACAACTTGTAGTGCACGAAAAATCACTCCCTAGTATTTGTATCGAATCACGCCAATGCACGCAATTTATATCAAGTATAATTAATTGCAAGCCACATCGGCGTCTTTTACAGCGAGGCGCTTCAAAGACGGTCCTACTGACTAGTCTGGTTATTTCGAGCACTACAATGTTTGTGAAGTATTCCGCACGACGAAAATACTATACAATGTTGACTGTAATAACAAGCTGTGTAACTGCTTATCTCTAATTTAACTGACAATATTTTGAAATAAATCTACGCGATAATGTGGAAGGTTGTTTTTCTTGGGTAGCTCTTGGATTCTAAATTAGTGTAAGAGGAATGTCAGCACTTGTGCCAATTGGCCAGATATGCTAAGCATCATATTAAATGACTCTCATTTCATTGGAGTATGTCCAAGAGAAACTGTAACAGATGATCTACAGCAGATGATGTCAACAACCTTCAAAAACTTCTTGTGTTATAGTCTGCAGAGCGAAAGAAGGAAAAGGGATTCATTTTAATTTACCGTCGACATAGAGGTCGTTACAGAGAGAGCAGTAAATCATTTGGGGAGTTAATTGCTTCAAGACACCATTCCGAAATTCGCCAACGAAAACATTGAAAATCTTAATCATGATGGATACGTGGGAAATTTAACAACGACCCTTCCAAATACTAATCCATTGTTTTGGACAGTACGTAGTTATCGGTCTTTGGAACGAGGTCGGACTGTCGTGACGCGGTAAGTATTCGCTTGTCTCCGTAGCGAGGTCGTTGAACTTATGGCAACATGGAATCTTTGAGACACTAAGCCGAAGTGTAAAATGGGCAGGTGGTAGCTTTTTTTATTGGAAAAGAAATGAGCAGTTCCTCGCGTCACAAAAAATACAACAGAAACGCTTTCAAACAAAATATGTGTACCTGTGAACACTAAAATTTACTTCTTACGATTGTAGACCAGTAAAATGCAGAATGCAATGAACAGTAAAAGAAAAAGAAGTGGTTTGACATTGTTGGTTGGGAGAGTCTGAGGGATAGGTTGAAAGGGTTTTCTTCCTCCACATTCGATGCCTCCTTTCTACGTGATAGTTGAGTGTTAAGTGCATCTGCTGAACGTAGGTGAGTGTAATGGATGTGTGTGCACAGTGCGGTGTTGTCGTGTTAGGATTGTATGATGATGAAACAACTGAGGGGGTGAAATCCGATGTCGACACACCGCCAGCTGCGAAAGTTCAAAGTTATAAACGAGACAGAATCAGCAGTGCAGTGCCAGGGCGAAATCAGGCCACGCCAAAGTCGGACGCAGGCTAGCGGACTGTATGGTCAGTGACTTCGCAGCCACCTCAGTGTTGACAGGCTACATGTGTCGATCCTGGGTGAAGAACATCCTTGCTCAGCAGTGAATGCTAGGCAACACTGAAGTCCTCCCGGAGACACAAGTACAATTGGCTTCAGAAGTGTGACCTCCAGGCCCACCCCTTTCATACCTCGAATAGCACCAAGAGGTCCGTGTGAGCGTTATGTCCCCATTCGGTAGATGGATCACCATCAACATTGCCGTGTGCCCTCGCTTCATGAGATACTGTGGATGGGTTGAAATTTAATAAAAGACAATGGTGCAAGGTCTGCAGATCAGGAACTTTACTCCACAACCACTCCTCTTCTTGTCACCCAAATGCTAGTGGTGAATATTTCGCCTGCCACGAGCGCTCGATCAGGCTACCTCCGAGCCGAGCGCTGCCGCATAGGCTTGCATTAGAGACCTTGGCTACGGAGACGAGTGCAGTTAGAAGTGCATCGTTTATTTTGACTATGTGGGCGTGCAAGAAGGACATATTTATGGATATCAAATACTCCTCTAAGAAGGGAATATACACTATCTGATCAAACGTATCCGAAACCACCTATGTAATGTGGAACTGACCAGTAGATGACGAGAAGCGGTTTTAGGCTGTTTTCCTTACTCATCTAGGTGAATATGGAGCTGCTTTCCCTCTTCCATCACACACATACATAATAAGCAAGCAACTAGCATAATAATTACGTAAAGGAGAGAGATGCAGTTTGCAGGTAGATGAATACGACGTTTCTCCATATTTGCGTGAAGACCATGTTTTGACGTCAGAAATCCACCTAGAAGGCGCTTAAAACGTCTAAACCTTGACGACAAAAGCAAGGAGAGAACAACCTTCAACGTTAGGAGTATCTAGGCAGTGAGAAACTCTATACATCCGACAGCATCAATTTTAGAAAAGAGACAGATCGACGTGTATTGAAATCTGAAACTTGCCTCCGCTGTCGTCACAGATATAAAGGCAAAACGGTAAGTTCGCCTGTCCGCAACGCTTGTCTCTCTATATTGCTATAAACTAATTAGAAATGGGGAGAGTAACACTACAGTGAGAACATAGTCTACTTTTGGTAACTTGTTGGAACATCAGCTATCTGGTATATACAAGAATAAATAGTAACTTTCTAAATCACAATTTAGAAAATTGATACAATTTGCAGATAGACGAATTTTCTCCATGTTTACGTTAAGACGATTATACAAAAGAGCGGTTTAGACAAATTATATATAGATTTATTAAAGAATTTTTAGTTATTCTTACATCAAACAAATAGCTAACGTTCCAACATTTTACTAAAATTTCTTCGATTATTGCCTAGTTAGATATGAAGAACCTTTAAGAGAAAATTGCTAAGTAGATTGTTACTATTCACTCTTAATGTCTGCTTCGTCCGTTACAACAGGTAATCCGTAAGGCACAGTGCAGGGAAGCTCGTTTTACATACGATCTGTTCCTTTTCTTGTCCCATTTGTGGATGCAGAGACAGAAATAGAACCGTTAGTACACCTCGACGCACATTCTTGCTTTTTTTTATGGCTCTTTAGTGAACCGTATCGTAGAGACAACAGCCGTTTTAACAGTCGATCTCGCAATATTTCTTACATAGATTCTACACAGTTTTCAGCAAATCTTCCTTATACCATCGTATTGACTGATTATACCGGTTAAAGTTCTACTGGTCTGTTTATGAATCCCTTCGGTCTCAAATCAAGTCCATACGGATCCCAACTTTCTGAACAGTATTCAAGTATAGGTGACTATTATGCCTATGTGGTGAAGCTCTGTCTGATTGAATGTTTACAGATGTTGATAAATTGAGCGGTCCTAACAAGTCTTATTTGGGAAATGTTTTATATTACGCTTGCAGACTATCAGAAGAGTCTAGTTTCGATGCGCAACAAGGAAGATGGTAGATTAGTAATTCACTTTCAGTGCACAAATTACGCCCTTGCTCCACAAATCACAGCATCAATGCCTCGTACAGGTATTTAGCCAGACACGTTTCTAAAATGGTATAGCTTAATATCAATTGCGGAAAATCATTGAAACTCTTATGCTCCATAATGGTCCTCCGGGACAAATAACACACAGTTATGAGAGTGTTTAAATGTTCACCGAGACATGTTTTTCCAGTACTTGTGGTACACTGTTGCATTTCAGGACCTTACTCAGAAAAAATATTCGGGATGAGAATAATAAAAATCTCCAATATAGCCAGACTAAGGCTCGCTGCGATTCTCCATCTTCTTCAGAGATGTCAGATATGTTGCTTATTAATCACTTATGAAAAGGTAAAGATCTTATAGCTCGGATTGTAGCTGCAGCCGAAGCACGCAGATCTGCCATTTGGTTGTCTTCCAAATTGCTGCAACACCGGATGTATGTCGTAAAGAGCCACACAGACGTACTCTCACACAACACTCCTCAGTACGTTAGCAACTGACTCCTTTGCGCAGTAATGCTCTGTCCGTTTCCTCTGGAGCATATTTATGTCTTAACGTTACACTCAGGCCGGGACGTCGTCCACGAGCAGAATATGTGCTCTTAACTTAATTTCAGCGAGGCATGTGGAATATCGGATGATCCCTCCGAGGAATAGCCCGACAAATTGGAAGTGACGTAGCGCTGCGAATGCATTAGGCCGGTAGTCCAAGAGAGAAGCACTTTCTCGATCTGGTTTCAGATGGCATAATGCGTGTACTCGTATAGAAACTCATGCCAAGATCACAGCGACAGAGGGGCAGCCATTGCTGGTTATATGACATCCACAGCACTATTTACCACTCATGTTGCGCCCTATGTCAAGTGGAACCATCCGATACCGTTTTCTGGAAGATAGGCTGCAATCAAGGGTTCCGCCCACCACGTTTGTTTCCTCGCATCACCAACCCGAGACTGCATCCGTTACCCAAGTGGAAAACACAGCATGTCGAAGATAATAGGTAAAGATGAAAGATTCTTCGTTAGAGTCAGTGATGATCTGCTGTGAGTACGATGTTGACCAGAATGCGAACCATGTGAGTGGATCAGGAAAGTACGAACAGTCATAGAAACTGGATATTTGTGGTAACTTCCTATGGAACCAAACTGCTGAGGTCATCGGTCCCTAGGCTTACACACTACTTAATCTAACTTAAACTAACTTACGCTAAGGACAACAAACACGCCCATGTCCGAGGGAGGACTCGAGCCTCCGACAGGGAAGGGGGGCTGGGAGATGGGATGGGCGGTGGGGGGCGGGGGGGGGGGGGGGGCAGCCGTGCTAACCGTGGCAAGGCGCCCTAGACCACGCAGCTACCCCGCGCGGCGAACAGTCATAGTCTACAGTGAGTAACGACCTTTGACGTTTGTCGAGGGAATACTGAACTGTGTATAATACACTCTGGACTTCGTTCAGATCATTGTATTCCTGTAACATCCGGGAAATGTGCTCTCTCATTCATTTTTTGCCTATGCTTAGGTGCCAACTAGTTGGCAGTTGATGGTTGGAGTGCTGACACGTAAGTTTCAGATTAACTGCGAATCCAATAATGCTGGCAACTCATGGGTTATGCATGGGGATCGTATCAAGCTGTACCGCATCTAAACAGCCTGAAGATGACGCAATGAAGCGTTGAAACTGGTAGCGACACAATAAAATAAAATCATAAGGACGGCTGTAGGTGTTTTAATTTTTTGTCACGATAGTAAACGGCTGTCGTCCCAGAGACCTCCTGCTGAAAGGATGGAAATACAAAAACGCTACTTTCTTGTTACGCAATTTTTGCGCTTTGCAGTAAGAAGACTGCTTTAATGTTCTGTCAACATTTTTGTGTTCCCTGTTGAGTCTGAAAAGCTTCGAGTTTCAGATGCCTGGCGCGGATTTTATCCAGCTTAAGACGTTCTCCCACACTTTCGTTTATCCATTTCTGTTATGAAATACAAAACCGTCGAATTACTTTTTTGCAGATATTTATGTCACTCAAAAATACAGCACGGAGTGGTCGAAATCGTTTTCAAAACAGTTCTTTAAGTTAATTGTCTGCCTCAATGATTAACAACTCTACTACCATAGAATAGTCACAACTTTTATTTTTTCAAATGCCCAGTCGATCGTTTTTTATAGTATGAATTTATCTTGCCCATTTTCCTGTGTTTGAAGTTATCTCTACATTAACATCTTCTAAATTTATTTCTCCTCTGAGGTTGCTGTTGTCTTTTCTCTCCGCTCCCACCTTCTTTGGCTGCACACAAGAAGAGGGAGGTTTGTTTCAGAATCATAAGTCATTAACGGGACTGAAAAAGTCAACTGAGACCGGTAGTCCAGTGGGTAAGAAACAATATGTTTGAAAGTCCTCTTCGGTTCCCAACGATTAACTCAGGCAAATGCCGTAATGATAACTTGTCCTACCGAGCTAGTACCCAGCCGATAATGATCTTCTCATTGTTTCTTCAGTTACCATCTACTGCGTCTTGGTGTTGCACTGAACAAGTAAAATTAGTGTTAGAGAAGGCGAATGAAAGATTTAGATTTGCAGAAGAGTTCTCGGAAAATGCAACGTATGTGTAAACGAAGTTGCATACAGGGCTCTAGTGTGACCTATTCTAGAATACTGTTCCAAGGTTTTGAACCCTTAAGAAGTGATAGTGAACGAATTCAGAGATGGACCGCTAGGATATTATCATGTCAGTGCAGCCCATACAAAACTGTTACAGAAATACCAGTAGCGCTTGAGTGGGAATATTTTAGAGAATGACGTAGTTATAGCGAAACCCCGTTGGGTAAATTAGGAGTACCTCTAGAATGAAATTTTCACTCTGCGGCGGAGTTTGCGATGATATGAAACTTCCTGGCAGATTGAAACTGTGTGCCGGACCAAGACTAACTCGAGACCTTTGCCTTCGGTAGGGCACTTGCCTGCGATCTCGAATCTCGGTCCTCCATACAGTTTTAATCTGCTAGGAAGTTTCATAGGAGAACTGACTGACTGACTAACGAATTAACTCCACAGGCATTGACCGACCTCCATGTCGCCCCCCGCCAATGGCGCCAATGAATGTCTGTTTCAGTGAACTAGAGACGCTATTGTTCAAATGGCTCTGAGCACTATGGGACTCAACATCTGAGGTCATCAGTCCCCTAGAACTTAGAACTACTTAAACCTAACTAACCTAAGGACATTACACACATCCATACCCGAGGCAGGATTCGAACCTGCGACGGTAGCAGTCGCGCGGTTCCGGACTGAGCGCCTAGAACCGGTCGGCCACCACGGTCGGCGAGACGCTATTGCTCGGTCAAGTAGCTCCTCATCTGGCCTCACGAGACTGAGTGCATCCTGTTACAGTCCTCCCACCAAGGAAAATCCCTGGCAGTACCGGGAATCGAATACATGGCCTCCGCATGGCAGTCAGCCGTGGTAACCTCTGAGCTACGGAGGGCGGACATTCGAAGGAGGCTGTGCGGCCATAATACTACTAATATATTGCACAGGGGCATGAAAATAAGATAAGAGAGACTAGAAAACACACAAAGGAGTATAGACAGTTTCCCTCAGTCAATACGAGAATGGAATAGGGAAGAAAATTGATAATTTGGTTCGATGTACCGTCCACCACACACTGTACAATGGCTTGCGGAGTATACGCACTGATGAGCCAAAACATTACGACCACCTGCTTATAGTGTGTTGGTCCACTAATGGAACGCAGCACAGCAGCGATGTTTAGGTTTGTAGGTTTGCGGATGTGTACGGCACCAGACGTCTATGCACAGGTCAGTTACCGTAAACAACGGGCCGATGGTAAGTGGACGCGGAGCTGGCGCCTGATAGCTCATCATATGCGTCCCATCGGGGTTCGGATGAGGCCGAAAAATCATTGTGAGTTCACTTTCACTCTCCTCATACCACTGCAGCGTGATTCTGGCCTTGAAACGTGTATGGTTATGCTGCTGGAAAATGCCGTCGCTGTCGAGGAACACATAAATTATGAATGGGTGCGGGTGGTCTGTAATAATGTACACATAGTCCAAAGATGGCATGGTGTCTGCAATTACTACCATATATCCCGTGAGACACAAGTGGATGTCCCCCATAACACAATACTGGCTTGCATCGGAAGGGCGATGCCTGTTAGCAGCAATCATTCGCTCGTATGACGGAGTAGCCGGACATGCTCATCGAGCTGTTGTAATTAGAAACACGATCCATTCAACTATGCGACATGTTTCCACTGATCCACAGACCAAACTCGATGATTTCGCTGCAGTCGTAATTGGCGAAGTCGTGGAGTCAATATGGGAGAACGTAGGGGTTGTTTGCTGCAAAGTCCCTTGCTCAACATACTGCGCTGAACGGTGTGTTCCCAACAGTATTACCTGATGATATTCATGCAAGGTCTCAACAGCAACAGTGATGATGTTGGTATTCATATAATACTCATCACACTTAATTATTCTCTCATTCAGAGTGGATTTTCCTGCACCGAGGACATCATACAAATATAACTGCTTTAAAAAAATCTCAACACACTATTCCATCAACGAACTACATCGCCAGCCCTCCCATTATATAACATTCCACACTTTGTCGAAGAATATACTGCAACATTATCTTCCAGTGATCTTTATACTACCTGCAAGTAGATCCTTGATCTTAGACACGGATCTTCGACGTGCCTGCAGATTCTTATCTTCTCCATAGTCCGCCTTCCAACTAGTCAAAATAAATTCTTCCGGTCTATACGCATAAGGAATTCTTTAGTTGAAACTAACTAGGTTCGCAGGAGAGCTTCTACCAAGTTTGGAAGGGAGGAGACGAGATACTGGCGGAAGTAAAGCTGTGAGGACGGGACGTGAGTCGTGCTTGGGTAGCTCAGATGGTGCCGGTACGGTAGCTTAGCGTGTTCGGTCAGAGGGTTAGCTGCCCTCTGTAATAAAAAAACTGAGTTAATCGATCAACAACGGACTTAAACGAATGTCTTACGACGTCCGCCCCGAGCAGACGCAACGAACAAAAGCGAACAAAATCAGATTTAAAAAAATTGTATAACACTTTCCCGCGAAAGGCAAAGCGCCCGAGTTCGAGTCTCGGTCCGGCACACAGTTTTAATCTGCCAGGAAGTTTCATATCAGCGCACACTCCGCTGCAGGGTGAAAATCTCATTCTGGAACTATTTATTTATGTCTGGCTTTGAACTTTATATTAATATGTGATGAATAGGCTGATGTGGGAGCAGAGTCGAAGAATTATCTGCATTTTACAATCTCGTAATATTTCGTGGCAGCCATGTTGCAGTTGGGCAGGAAACTAAATACGAGCATCACATTCAAACAGCTGGAGTTCGACATCCACAAAGTACAGAGATCACTGCTCCCTCCCCAAGAAGTCTGTTATCTGTCTATTACGTCATGTTTGCCCTTTGCTATGTAAGTAACCGCTCTGGTGCTCTCATTCGCCGAGATGCACACCATGCACACCGCGTGCATTGTGTGTTTCGTTAGCGTCCAACCATACTGACGGGAAAAAAAGGAAACACAAAGGAGTCTATGTCTGAAAGATGATGAATATGCAAATTTCACATTAGCTGCACAAGAGTGGCGCTAATAGCGCCACTATGAGAATGTAAACCAAGTTTGCTTTAAAAATACGCTGTTACGGCTTCATCATCAGTTACATTTGAGACTGGACATGGTGAATCGATGTTAGTGAAGAAAGCTTTTAAGGCGACAAAGAAGCCATTATCATCACTTCACTGAGCTTGAACGAGATCGTGTGAAAGTCTAAGAGAAGCTGGATTTCCTTTTACAGTACAGCAGAAATACCTGGCAGTAATGTAGCCACCGCTCATGATTGCTGCCAGCGGCGGTCATGAAAAAGTGCAGTCGCAAGAAGACAGGGCTCCGGGCGGTCACGTGGCACTACCGATAGGGGAGAGCACCATTGTTCCGCGTATGGCTCTGGCGTATCGTACTGCGTCTACAGCAACAGTATGAGCAGCAGTTGGCACCACAGTGACACAAAGAACTGTTACAAATCGGTTACTTCGAGTACAGCTCCGAGCCAGACGCCCTATATCTTGCATCTCAAACCATCGCCATGTGCGCCTTCAGTGGTTTCAAGCGAGAGCTCATAGGAGGGCATGGTGGAGGTCTGTTGTGTTTTTTGGTGCTAGCTGGTTCTGCCTCGGTGCCAGTGACGGTGTGTGTGTTGATTAGAAGGAGGTTAGTTGAAGACCTGCAACCAACCTTGTGCGTGTTAAACACATTGGGCCTACAGTAGGAGTTGTGGTCTGGGTTGCGATTTCGTATGACAGCAAGAACATTCTAGTAGTTATCTCACGCATCCTGTCTTGACATTTGTGAACCGGTCTGGTGATTATATCAGTTGTTCTGCCGTTCGTGAACAGCAGTTCAGGGGTGTTTTCCAACAGGATAACGCTCGCTCACATATCGCTGTTGTAATCCATCTTGCTCTACAGCGTGTCGACATGTTGCCTTGGCCTGTTCGATCACCATATCTGTCTCGAATCGGTCGGCCGGAGTGGCCGTCCGGTTCTAGGCGCTACAATCTGGAACCGAGCGACCGCTACGGTCGCAGGTTCGAATCCTGCCTCGGGCGTGGATGTGTGTGATGTCCTTAGGTTAGTTATGTTTAATTAGTTCTAAGTTCTAGGCGACTGATGACCTCAGAAGTTAAGTCGCATAGTGCTCAGAGCCATTTGTCTCGAATCCAGCACTTGTGGATCATCAGACGAAAACTCCAGCGTCATCCACAATCAACATTAACCGTCCCTGTATTGAACGACCAAGAGCAACAGGCATGGAACTGAATCCCAGAAACCCACATCCGGCACTGGTACAACAGAATGAGATTTTCATTCTGCAGCGGAGTGTGCTCTGATATGAAACTTACTGGCAGATTAAAACTGTGTGCCGGACCGAGACTCGAACTCGGGACCTTTGCCTTTCGCGGGCAAGTGCTGTATCATCTGAGCTACCCAAGCACGACTCACGCCCCGTCCTCACAGCTTTACTTCTGCCAGTACCTCGTCTCCTACCTTCCAAACTTTACAGAAGCTCTCCTGCGAACCTTGCTGAACTAGCACTCCTGAAAGAAAGGATATTGTTCTGCAAGATTCGCAGGAGAGCTTCTGTAAAGTTTGGAAGGTAGGAGACGAGGTACTGGCAGAAGTAAAGCTGTGAGGACGGGGCGTGAGTCGTGCTTGGGTAGCTCAGATGGTAGAGCACGTGCCCGCGAAAGGCAAAGGTCCCGATTTCGAGTCTCGGTCCCGCACACAGTTTTAATCTGCCACGAAGTTTCACTGGTACAACACTATGCATGCACGCTTGCATGCTTGCGTGCAACATTCCGGCGGTGACACCGGTTATTAATCTACCAGCATTTCACAGTTTCAATGGCTTATCTTGCGGTTACATTTACCTGTGACCTTGCAATGTTATTCACTTAAATATGTTACCTAGACTCTACATTAATTATTCTTTGGTATTGTGATTTTTTCCTTCAGTGTTTCTAAAAGACTGTTTTATATGTGGGGACACTGTGTTGTCAATGTTGATACCGCTAGGATTTTTGATATTCTATTTGTTCCATCAGTAGTGGTGGCTGTGATGATTTTGGATTGACTGATGTTGATTTAAAAGCTGGTCATGCGTCTCTTGCTGTCGCTGTCGTTCGTGTTGATTCTGCACTAGGTTCATTGGCTATTAGTTTGGAAAATTTTCCACCTCTTGACTAGCAACGACATTGTACTCTGTCGTCAGATTTCCCACAGAGTGCCTCCTATCCTGCCTCACATAGAGGGCAAGCGTCCCCCCTCCACGATCTGTGCTAGTACGTGGACGTCCAGCAACTTGTCGCCTACTCGAGGTCTGAACTTCCTTCAACCACTTTCCGTAGAAATTTGCTTGTGAAGAACCAACTAATATCGCCGTTTCCCAGATGCTCGTTCCCAGGCGCGAAGCCGTAACAGTCTGCTCGTTTCAAAGTCGCATACGTTTGGGGATTTCCCTTTTGTGGCTCGTATCTTCCCTGGACGATTCCTCATTCGTCTCGAGACGCGAACTTTAACCGACAGGAAGAAGATGCTGTGATATGCAAATGATTAGCTTTTCACAGCATTCACACAAGGTTGGCGTCGGTGGCGACTCCTACAACGTGCTGACATGAGGAAAGTTTCCAACCGATTTCTCATACACAAACAGCAGTTGACCGGCGTTGCCTGGTGAAACGTTGTTGTGATGCCTCGTGTAAGGAGGAGAATTGCGTACCATCACGTTTCTGACTTTGATAAAGGTCGGATTGTAGCCTATCGCGATTGCGGTTTATCGTATGGCGACATTGCTGCTCGCGTTGGTCGAGATCCAATGACTGTTAGCAGAATAGGGAATCGGTGGGTTCAGGGGCGTAATACGGAACGCCGTGCTGGATCCCAGCGGCCTCGTATCACTAGCAGTCGAGATGACAGGCATCTTATCCGCATGGCCGTAACGGCCCTTGCAGCCACGTCTCGATCCCTGAGTCAACAGATGGGGACGTTTGCAAGACAACAACCATCTGCACGAACAGTTTGACGACGTTTGCAGCAGCATGGACTATCAGCTCGGAGACCATGGCTGCAGCTACCCTTGACGCTGCATCACAGACAGGAGTGCCTGCGATGGTGTACTCAACCTGCGATGGTGTACGCAACGACGAACCTGGGTGCACGAATGGCAAAACGTCATTTTTTCGGAAGAATCCAGGTTCTGTTTACAGCATCATGATGGTCGCATCCGTGTTTGGCGACATAGCGGTGAACGCACATTGGAAGCATGTATTCGTCATCGCCATACTGGCGTATCACCGGGCGTGATGGTATGGGGTGCCATTGGTTACACGTCTCACTCACCTGTTGTTCGCATTGACAGCACTCTGAACAGTGGACGTTCCATTTCAGATGTGTTACGACCCGTGGCTCTACCCTTCATTCGATCCCTGCGAAACCCCACATTTCAACAGGATAATGCACGACCGCATGTTGTAGGTCCTGTACGGGCCTTTCTGGATACAGAAAATGTTTGACTGCTGCCCTGGCCAGCACATTCTCCACATCTCTCACCAACTGAAAACGTCTGGTCAATGGTGGTCGAGTAACTGGCTCGTCACAATACGCCAGTCACTAATGTTGATGAAGTGTGGTATCGCGTTGAAGCTGCATGCGCAGCTGTACCTGTACACGCCATCCTAGCTCTGTTTGACTCAATGCCCAGGCGTATCAAGGCGGTTATTACGGCCAGAGGTGGTTGTTCTGGGTACTGATTTCTCAGGATCTATGTACCCAAATTGCGTGAAAATGTAATCACAAGTCAGTTCTAGTATAACATATTTGTCCAATGAATACCCGTATATCATCTGCATTTCTTCTTGGTGTAGCAATTTTAATCGCCAGTAGTGTACCTTTCAATCTTACAGTGGGCAGCGATCCTAATGTTTTGTGTCATCTGTACATACAATTTCCAGGACTTGTTTTTGCAGCTAACCAGCTCCCTCAAGGTTGTCGCGATGCGATAATGCAGAATTTTTTGCTAGGCAGTAGCTCCCATCATTTTCTGATCGTTGTGTAATGACTCGTGCTTTTATTTCCGTCATTTACTTTTCGTAAAAGAAGTAAAGGCTTACGTGACATTTGTATTTGTAATTTACAGTTGTAAAATTATTAAAGTTACTTTCTCAAGAAGACGAGAGCACATCGAGAGTTCTTCGAGATCTCTTGTAACCATCGCGGAGAAGTACCATCGTTCGTTGAACGTATTCTCGAGTCTGGCTGCTTCGCACGGGCATTGAACTGCGCACGGCAACAAGAGAAGAGCCCCTCGCGAACCGCCCCGGAGGTATTTAAAGCCGGAGCGCGAATTCTTGGCATGGCGCGGCGCGCCGCGCGCACACAAAAGCAGTCAGCTGTCGTTTACCAGGGACAGCCGTGAGAAGTTGGGCCCGGCGTGGCGCCACCGAAACTCCAGCAGCGAGTTCACACTCTCACGTCCAGCCCGACACGCGTCGCTGGAGACAAACTGAGGGCGCCAGTGGCGGAGCCGGTGATTTAAACGGCCAGGTCCGTCTCTTCATAAATAGCTCACTTTTCAAATGGATCTCTTACGGAGCCGCGGAGCTCTGCCAGGGTGACTTGTAGTATTCCTCCTGTTTTCTTTTGGGCCTTTTTCTATTCCAGGAACAGGGTTGTTAATTGCCTCAGCTTAGTCCTACTCCAGAGGCATTAAACGGCCAATGTCTTGTCCTCTTCCACTTCTCCAGCTCGCTGTGAGAGTCTGTCAGTCGTCTTGTGGCATATCACCTTATCCGTTTAAATTTACTTAATTATCCCGGAGGAGGCGGCCGAAGTGGCCGAGCGGTTCTAGGCGCTTCAGTCTGGAACCGCGCGACCGCTACAGTCGCAGGTTCGAATCCTGCCGCGGGCATGGATGTGTGTGATGTCCTTAGGTTAGTTAGGTATAAGTAGTTCTAAGTTCTAGGGGACTGATGACCTCAGATGTTAAGTCCCACAGTGCTTAGAGCCATTTGACCATATCCCGGAGGTCATCATACAATGGAAGGTACGTGGCAGACCAGTCTTAATTATTCCCCCTCCTATTCCATTCTTGGGTAGTGTGTGGGGAGGAAGACCGTGCTTTCGATCCTGAAGAGCAACGATCTACTGTAACGGTACCAACGTGGTCCTTAAACGATGAAGTTTTTCTGCATAGAAATACATTCTACGGTTCTGTTTTCTATACCATTTGTTGCGATGCACGTAGCAACTTGGTTGTGCTTTCCTTCATTAGTGATCGTTGCGGATGTCTTTGACGCTCTTCTGCGGAAAAAAAAGAAAGCTGAGACCTGCAAATATTATGCAGTTCTTATTTGAACATTTAGCATCTAATCAGTCAATTGTATTTGGTGAAAATCCCAGTGTGATAAAGTTTAGTTCTCCAGAGAGATATATTTTATTCCTTTATCACAGATGACCTACTATCTCAGATTTCGTCCGCTGACCTAAGAGTCTGAAGTTTCCTTTCCCCACTAACAATACTTGCAAAGTGCTTCCACCTTATATTTCTTCGACCTGTCACGGCGAAGTATATGACTTGTGTGACTGACTTCCGTGGTTTATCACGAGTTCTGCAGTGTTACACAACCAGATCTTTTAATTTACTTATTGATGTTCAGGTGCGAATCTTTGTTATAAACATTAACATACTGTACGTCTTCTTAGAGTACCACCGGGCGAGGTGGCGCAGTAGTTAACTTACTGGACTCGCGTTTCGGAGGACGACGATTCAGATCACCTTTCGGCAATCCAGATTTAGGTTTTCTGTGACTTCCCTACATCGCTCCACACAAAAGTCGGGGTGGTTCCTTTGAAAAGGACGCGGCCGATTTCCTTTCGTAATGCAAGCTTGTGCTCCGTCTCTAATGACCACGGTGTCGACGGGATATTAAACTCTAGTCTTCCCTTTTCCTTCTTATTACAGAAACTAGGAATTTTTACGTATAACATTGTCTGAGGGTTACTGACCTTATAAACTACATCATTTCTTTGTATGATGGCTAGGAAATCATCTATTCTTCCTCATTCTACACCAGACGCTGAATTTGCTACGACCTGCGTCCTCATCCATGAAAATTTGCCCAATTCTATCTACTGCTAACTTTTCAGTTCAATATTAGTTTTAAAGCAGTACTGACGCCTCGAAACATGGGGTAGTATTGTTTTCCCACCTATGCGGAGGTACCTAACGGATCACTCACAGTCACAAATTATAGCTATCCCTTACGTGGGTGTGACGAAGAGGTTAGTTTCCCGTGAAAACTGAGTTCTGCCAGTACGACAGTTGTAGCAACTTCATAAAGAAATTTAATTTGAGATGTTGGACGATTGGATCCATCAGGATAGCTTATCTTAAGTGCCTCATAACTCACCATGCATCAAAATTTACACTGGGTGTGGATCGGTCAAGAAGACCATCTCGTCGATAACAGCTAGTTCTTTATAGTTGTTATCTAGCACAAAGAAAATTGATGTCAGTTATTGGGAGGAGAAAGATTTAGTACGATGGAAATTAGACCTAAGAGGTGATCGAGTACGAATGGCATGTCCTGTGCCACACATATTCTGCGGATACAATTCGTGAAGGAATTATGTGATTTTATGGATATTTTGTTACGGATTTGAGAAAATACTCGTTCGCGATGCAGTTATCTTCTCGTCATTGTGGTTATACGAAGACAGAAATACCTTATTACAGTCCTAATGACTTCATCAGTTGCATGATTAGAATATTAGGAAAGAAAAAGAAGGAGATTTGTTCCGTTGACATTGAGGTCATTCGAATTAGTAGTGAAGTTTTGGAGGAAGAAATAGGCATTGGACAATGAATCTTATCGGCATTCATCCATAGTAATCAACGAAAACTTCCAAATAATTTCAATCAGGAGGTCGAATAGGGATCTTAAGATAGCTCTTCGTGAATACGACTCACAGTCCTTAATCGCTGTGCTTCCCCACTTGTTGTACGCCATTATTATTAAGAGCTGGAACAACTCTGTAACACAGCTTCCGTAACAGTTTGTATGAGAACTTATCGATCTCAGAAAGTGAAGTCTAGTAATTAGTTATTGCATCCTGGCTTCAGGGATATCTTGTGTCTGTTAATTACTTGAGAAACTCTTGTCTGAACTACTCATACGCTTCGTATTAATATTTAATCATCTTCATAAGTGACTGTAGTACATAGTTTACGATTGCCTTGAAAGTATCTATCCTCCTAGTAGAAGTCAACTGAGGTACAGGGTTTACCAAAGAAGTACTATTGGGGGAGAAAAATGAAAAATAATCTTCCTGGTAGGATGACACTTCAGAAAAAACTTGTAACGACGCTTAAAAATAAAAGTCTCACGCAGGTTCTCACTCTGGTTTCAATTAGATCTACAAGCAGATATCTATAAAGTGCCTTTGAATTTCGTATTGACGAAGGTCACACATACTCTTCTGCAAGCAGAAGGGAAAGGCTTTTCTAGTGTTCCAACTGGATTGCCGATATCTAACATCAGTGTGGCCAGAAGTAAATAATTGTACTGGAGACAGGTTCTAGCAGAAGCCTGAACAGCTTATCGTATAAGAATATTGCCTCCAAATCATAAGGATACTCGATCGTGTACTGTCCTCGCACAATGTTTTAAATGTGTCACGGGTAGGTCGACTGAAAATCCCGACTTCTCGCATTCTCTCGTAGATTAACTCCCACACGTGTTTCATGAAATATTGTCATGTGAATGAAATCGGAAATTTAGTCCACCCGCAGCCAAAGAGTATTAACAGTCAGCTGCGCTGGCTTCAGGAACAAGAACATTTGCAAAATTGTACCGAAAACTTGAAACGTACAGGGTTGTCAATAGCCGAAGACAGCAACCTCAGCATCGGGCCACATCGTATCCGTTGTTCGGATAACGTGTCGAGAGATCCCTCCACAACAGCGGAGTAATGTGGTATCGGCGCGTTAATACAGTCGACGCAGGCGTTAGGAGGCGGTGGAAAGAGACGTGTGTTAGGCGCGGCTGGAGCTAGCGCGCGGCGTGGCCGCCACGTGGACTCACCGGAAGGGATGCAGCAGGTCCTGTCGCGGCCGCGGTTGCTGCAGGTGTTGCTGTCTGCCGGCGGCGCCGCGACGCCGCGCGACGCCCGCCGCCGACCGCCGCCCGGAAGCCGGCGGAAGCTGTCGAGCGCGCCCGAACTGTCGCCGCCCTCCGCTGTCGCTGTCGCTGTCACCAGCGACGTGAGGCTAGGCTGACGGCTGCTCACTTCTCTCGTCATGACAGCCAGTGGGCGTAAACTAGGGATCGAGAAGTTCTTTTGCTTAGAGGCGTACTACTGCAGCAGAAAGTACACGGATCAAGAATGTATCAGTAGAATCACCTTGGACATATCTGTCAGGTGGTTCACTATTTCTATCTCAATGTGGTATATAGCCTTCATTCCGAGCGATAATATTCGGAACGAAACATATGTCTATCTGTATTATTCTGCTTGGTTTGACCACCGCTTTTAAAGGTTGTTGTTGTGGTCTTCAGTCTGAAGTCTTGTTTGATGCAGCTCCCCATACTAGTCTATCCTGTGAAAGCGTCTTCACCTCTCCATAACTATTGCAACTTACATTTATTTGACCCTTGCACGTATGTATGTATGTTAACCGGGGACCTAGAAACGACGGAGAGGCTCCGTCCCTGCCGCAGCCGCAGTGGTCCACAATCCCACGACGACTACCGCAGTCCACTTCACCCCTCCGCCACCCCACACCGAACCACTCTTTCAGGGTTATTGTGCGGTTCGGCCCCCGCTGGAGCCCCCCCCCCCCCCCCCCCCCGGGAACGTCTCACACCAGACGAGTGTAGCCCCTATGTTTGCGTGGTAGAGTAATGGTGGTGTACGCGTACGTGGAGAACTTGTCTGCGCAGCAATCGCCGACATAGTGTAACTGAGGCGGAATAAGGGGAACCAGCCTGCATTCGCCGAGGCAGATGGAAAACCGCCTAAAAACCATCCACAGGCTGGAAGGTTCACTGGACCTCGACACAAATCCGCCGAGCGGATTCGTGCCGGGGACCAGGCGCTCCTTCCCGCCCGGATATTTGACCCTTACTTGATTTAAGCCTTGGTGTCCCTCTACAGTCTTGACCCACACATTCCTTCCATTACCATACTGACAGTTCCCTGATGTCTCAAGATGTGTCCTATCAACATATCCCTTCTTTCATTCAAGTTGTGTCATAAACTTCTGTCTTCCATAATTCGATTCAGTACATCTCATTTGTCACACGATCCGCCCTTCTAATGTTCAGCATTCTTCTACACCATCACATTTCAAAAACTTCTATTCTCTGCACGAAATGTATACTGTCATAATAACAATAATAATAATAACCCACAGGAGCTACTTTTTTTAATTGTATTTGCCCATTCCGATTTCGAACGATCCCTCTTTCTCAAGCGGTACCTAGATATAATCAAGCTGCTACCAGCAATACAGTGGTGTGCAAACTTTAAGGACCGACGTAGGGCAAAATGCATTCTTGTACTTAAATATATATATATCTCCAAAAATATTACAGCTAAAATAGTAAAACTTGAGCTTACTGTGTACAACATAATGCTTAATATTCTGTGCAATTTTTGTTTTGAAATGCGAATCGAGCTACATTTCATAAGGATTTCAATTTTTAATTACTACTGTTTTTTAATGTACATTTTCTCGTAAACTAAGAAAGCAATAACATTGGATTTTCATAGTTTATATCTGGCAACGGCCTTGCCGCAGTGGATACACCGGTTCCAGTCAGATCATCGAAGTTAACCGCTGTCGGGCGTGGTCGGCACTCGGATGGGTGACCATCCAGGCCGCCATGCGCTGTTGCCTTTTTTCGGGTTGCACTCCGCCTCGTGATGCCAATTGAGGAGCTACTCGGCCGCATAGTAGCGGTTTCGGTCAAGAATACCATCATAACGACCGGGCGAGCGGTGTACTGACCCCACGCCCCTCCTATCCGCATCCTCAGCTGAGGATTACACGGCGGTAGGATGGTCCCGGTAGGCCACTCATGGCCTGAAGACGGAGTGCTTTTTTATATAGTTTATATCTGCATAAGAGGCTAATAAAACGTGTGGAACAGATTTTAGTTTAAGGTGATAGTTGCTTTGAAATTAATTTTACAGTTTTGTGTTACCTGGGACGGCTCTATTTTTCTCAACTTTTATAGGAGAACTTTTCTCAGAGAAAAGGTAATAGAAAAGTGCTGCACAGGATTTTTCAGTAAGTAATTCTTAAGAACTATGCCAAATTTCAGGATGTTAGCTTTTATAGTTCCTGAGAAAAGGTACATTATACACTGAAGAGCCTAACAAACTGGTACACCTACCTAATATCGTGTAGGGCCCCCGCGAGAATGCAAAAGTGCCGCAACACGACGTGGCATGGACTCGACTAATGTCTGCAGTAGTGCTGGAGGAAATTGACAACATGAATCCTCCATGGCTGTCCATAAATCCGTAAGAGTACGAAGGGGAGGAGATCTCTTCTGAACAGCGCGTTGCAAGGCATCCAAGGTAGGCTCAGAAATGTTCATGTCTGGGAAGTTTGGTGGCCACCGGAAGTGTTTAAATTCAGAAAAGTGTTCCTAGAGCCACACTGTAGCAATACTGGACGTGTGGGGTGTCGCATTGTCCTGCTGGAATTGCCCAAGTCCGTCGGAATGCACGAAGGACATGAATGGGTGCAGATGATCAGACAGGATGCTTACGTACCTGTCACCTGTCAGAGTCGTATCTAGACGTATCAGGGGTTCCATATGACTCAAATTGCACACGCCCCACACCATTACAGAGCTTCCACCAACTTGAACAGTCCCCTGCTGACACGCAGGTTCCATGAATTCATGAAGCTCTCTCATAACCCATAAACGTCCGTCCGTTAGATACAATTTGAAACGAGACTCGTTCGACACGTTTCCAGTCTTCAACATCCCAATGTCGGTATTGACGAGCCCAGGCGAGGCGTAAAGCTTTGGCCGTGCAGTCATTAAGTGTACACGAGTGGGCCTTTGGCTCCGAAAGCCCATATCGATGATGTTTCGTTGGATGGTTCGAACGCTGACACTGGTTGATGACCCAGAATTGAAATCTGCAGCAGTTTGCGGAAGGGTTGCTCTTCTGTCACGTTGAACAATTCTCTTCAGTCGTCGTTGGTCCCGTTCTAGCAGGATGTTTTTCCGGCCGCAGCGATGTCGGAGATTTGATGTTTTACCGGATTCCTGATAGTTACAGTACACTTGTGAAATGGTCATACCGGAAAATCCCCACTTCATTGCTACCTCGGAGATGCTGTGTCCCATCGCTCGTACGCCGACTATAACACCACGTTCAAACTCACTTAAATCTTGATAATCTGCTACTGTAGCAGAAGTAGACACTTGTTGTCTCATATAGGCGTTGCCGACCGCAGCGCCGTATTCTGCCTGTATTTGAATACGCATGCCTATACCAGTTTCTTTGGCGCTTCAGTGTATGTCAAAAACGTCAATTTACGGCAATTTGCGTATAAAGTTTTTATTTCAATTTTGGACAGTGCTGCTATACCTCTAGTGACTAATGCTGTTCATATTCATAACCTTTATCCTCTTCCTCGTCTTCCTGGAGTAATCTCTTCCCCTGCATCCTTTTCCCAGGCATCTTTCGCATTTTTTCTTCTGCTGCCTGAGCTTTGTCCAGTCGCGCTTCATTGATGCTTCTGAGTATTTCAGTGTGAATGCACCTGGATGAAAGCCTAGTCTCTGCAGGCACTTAATCCTACCTCTATTTCCATTATTGAACGCTAGAGAGGCATCAAATGCAGCTATCATCACAACAACTAAGGACACTAATACTGTTTTTGGGAAACGCATCCATGTAAGGTGATTGTAGCTCTCATTTGTATTCTGTGTATTCAAAGTAGCTTTTTAGCAGTGGTTTTTCAGCAGTTCTGGTTTGGCTAGATACCTGAAAGTTGTTTTTATAACATCTAAAACAGCAAGTGGCAAACCATGTTTGCAGGTGTACGGGTTTGCATTGGCTTCTACCTGAAGATATTTGCACCACGATATATCACAGAGGGATGTTGAATATTATCATCTGTGGAAAGTTGTAAGTAGGCTGTTTATGTTTTCTCTATGTAAGTAGGCTGTTTATGTTTTCTCTATGTAAGTAGGCTGTTTATGTCTTCATGTTTTCTCTATGTAAGTAGGCTGTTTATGTTTTCATGTTTTCTCTATGTAAGTAGGCTGTTTATGTTTTCATGTTTTCTCTATGTAAGTAGGCTGTTTAGGTTTTTTATTGGTAACGCCACCTCTGTATGACAATCACTGGCTGTGCTGTGTGCAGTCTGTGGCTGCTTTGCATTGTTGTAATACTCGCCATTGTAGTGTTAGGCAGCTGGCTGTGAACAGCGCGTAGCGTTGCGCAGTTGGAGGTGAGCCGCCAGCAGTGGTGGATGTGGGGAGAGAGATGGCGGAGGTTTCTAATTTGTCATGAACTGATATATATATTATGACTTGTGATGATATTAAGGTAAATACATTGTTTGCTCTCTATTAATATCTTTCATTTGCTAACTATCCCTATCAGTAGTTAGTGCCTTCAGTAGTTTGAATCTTTTATTTAGCTGGCAGTAGTGGCGCTCGCTGTATTGCAGTAGCTTGAGCAGCGAAGATTTTTGTGAGGTAAGTGATTTGTGAAAGGTATAGTTTAATGTTAGTCAGGGCCATTCTTGTGTAGGGAATTTTGAAAGTCAGATTGCGTTGCGCTAACAAAATATTGTGTGTCAGGTTAAGCACAGTCGTGTATAATTGTTGAAAGGGGACGTTTCATATGTCGATCCTTAGCCTAGGATACCTCACTGGAATCTTCTAATTTTTTCTTGTAGTTTGTGTATTTAGTCTAGCTTTTGTTTATTGCTAGCGCGTAATTGTAGAGAGAATCTCCTTTGTAGTTGTAGTCTTTCATTGTTGTATAGTAAAACAGTTGTGGCATGCATGTAGATTTGCACCAAGTATTTCGCAGCTGTAATTAACTAGATATTATTTTCAGTGTTATGTTAATGTGTTCTCTTATTTTTGCTCTTCAAATTGTGTCTTTCTGTGTTGTCGTGTGAAATACTGTGACAATAATGGCGTGTGAAAAACGTAATACTAGGCTCCAAAGTAAACTGAGAAATGACAGTGAAAATGAAAGCAGTGTGTTAGCGCCACCGAGTAATGAATTAACTGATGTTCAAAGTAGTAATTTGATAATTGTGCATAGGGAAATGGAGCGGGCGGCAAACAATGGCGTGGACAGTGAAACAATTAGTGAAGAGGGAAGCATTATCAATCGATCGGTCGGCAACAGCTCGCCTCAGGAATCCGAAATGACAGGACACAATTTCGCAAATACTGTAGATTCAGGTTTTGGGTTATCACCGTTTTCTCAAATAAGTCAAGACGCATTTTCTGCTTGTCAAAATGTGAATGTTGCCGGTGCAAATGCACTGCCGAAAAGCGTAGAGAAACAGATTCCAGACACTAATACATTATTATTGCAATTAATGCAACAAATGGAACAAAATCAGAGACAAACACAGCAAAAGCTTGAAAAGTTAGACACAATGGAACAACACCAGAGACAAACACAGCAACAGTTAGACACAATGGAACAAAATCAGATACAAACACAGCAACAGCTTCAAAAGTTAGACTCATTGGAACAAACTCTTGAACAAACGCGTGAAGATTTAACTACTGAGTTACATAACATTGAATCGAAATGTCAAAAAGTCTGTAATGACGTAAAAACACAAATTTGTGAGCATTTTCAACCTATTTTTTCGCGGCATGAAAATGCATTACAGAATCACGAAGCAGCCATAAAAGAACTGCAAATTATTGTTCATGAAAATCATGAGACCTTGCAAGCTAAAATTGACTCAGTTGCATCTACCGATTCGGTTACGCAACTTGCAAAAACTCAGGAAAACTTAAAGGACACAGTAGAAAGACACATGGAGGAAATTAGTTCATTATCAGAGAAAGTAGTTGAACTTTCGGATCAGCTAAATAATTTATCTACGAAGGTAGATGATAATCTGAATGACACAAAACCGGTAGTCTTTAATAACACAGAAGAGAGCGAACAAATTAGGAAACTGAAACAAAATCTGAATCAAATTGATACGCAACACCAAAGAGAAATCCGGGAAGTACAAGATCAGCTAACACAGGTAATACAAGAATTACGTATTTCAGAGGACACTCGCGCTCCAACACGGGAAGAGGGACTTAGAAACACGGAAAAGCTGCAAAATAATAACACAGGGCATTTCGGAAGTAATGAAAGAAATTGGGAATGTGCACCGAATTTTGAGATGGAACCGCCGAAGCGACGTAACAATGACCGATATGCGACTCGCCGACATGATGATTTTGACTATAAGCTGTTCATTACTACACGTAAATTCAAAACATTTAAGAATTCTGCCAACGACATTCATCCACAAGCATGGCTCCATCAATTCTCTCATTGTTTTCCTCCCAACTGGTCGTTGGAACACAGATTAGAATTTATGTGTGGCTACTTAGAGAATGAACCAGCTGTAAGAATGCGATCGGTAATTCACGATTGCCACAGTGAAGGAGAGTTTTACCATGCCTTCCTCTCAGCATATTGGTCTCCAGCCACACAAGACAGAGTAAAACATGGCATCATAATGATGAAATGTTTCGAACAATCTGAATTTTCCAGTCTTATGAAATATTTTGAAGACATGTTGCATAAGAATCAGTATCTTTCAAACCCATACAGCCCCTCAGAACTCATCCGCATTTGCTTAATCAAACTGCCTGAACATTTACGACATATTATTTTGGCAGGACGTTGCAAAGACGACATTGAAGCATTTCAGGGACTCTTACAAGAATTAGAAATTGACACTGACAATCGCGGAACGCGAAACCAGGAACACAGCAATTACAGGTCACATCCGTCGCAATTCCGCGATGAAAGAAGTAATAACTTTACACGACAAGGCTATTCTCACAACACAAATCGTGACCAAAACAGACACCACCCGTATGACAACCGTTGGCAGAGTAGTAATAACTACAGGGAAAGATCACCTCTCCGTGGTAATGACTATCACAGAGACAATAAGATAAACAGACAATACGGGAACCAAAATAAATACTATCAAGGGAGACAGAATAACTTTAGACGCAACGGACCAGCGCGCAGTTACGATTCAGGGAGAAATTCTCCACCATGTGACCGACAAGAAAGAAACTATGGAATCTACCGACATGACGACAGACGATATGATCGTAACGACAGACCTGAATTGCATCAGAACTGGCGGGATTCAAACAGAGCAGGGCCCTCTCGTCACGGTGAATTTGTAGAAGTTAGGTCTCCAAATCCCAATAACGACGCGCGCCAACAAAGAGACAATAGGCAATGACTTATACCGCAGGCAGCCACAAAACGCACGTATGAAACTAACGACGCAGCTGCCGTAGCTAGTAATTACGTAAAAATGGAAGACATTAGGGACATTTTACTCCAAGAACACGACGTAAAACATAACAACATTGCATATCCTGTGATTCACATTACAGTAAATGACGTAAAATTTACGGCAGTACTTGACTCTGGCAGTCCCATTTCAGTAATCAGTGAAACAGCCTTTAGCAAATGCAACAAATCGAACGATTGCCCGACACTTCCGTTACGTAAGATTAAATTACAAGGTGCAATCTTTGGAAAAAGTGTAGATGTACGCCAACAAACCAATTTAGAATTCTTTTGTCAAAGCCACAGCTTCTCTATGAACTTTCTCATTGTTCCATTATTGTCGACGGAAATTATATTGGGAGTAGACTTTTTGAATGAATACAAAGCAATCTTAAACTTTCACGATGCTGAAATAAGTTTAGAGAAAGAAGGTAAGTCAATAGCTTTGAAATTTGAAGATTGGCTCTCAAACCATGACGAGGAAATTAATCGGCTTTACCTTCTGTTAGACAACAGTTCGGACTTTTCTACGGAACTAGACACTAACAATCACTCTGCAAGTACTGACAGGGATGGTATCGACGGCGCATTTGACACTAATAAGTTAATTCAGAATAAAATTCAAACAATTGAGAATTGTAATGACACTGATAGGCAGGACCTTTTTGAGATTTTACAAGCACATTCCACAGTTTTTACTCATAAAACAGGAACAATCAAGGGATTTCAATACCAATTTCGTGTTCGTGAGCATACTAAATTTTGTGTTAGACCATATGTAATTCCAGCACATTATAGGGACCGTGTTAGAACAGAAATACAATCTATGCTTGACGAGGGCATTATTGAGCCTGCAGTAAGCTCATACAACAATCCATTACATGTTGTTGAGAAGAAAAATGGATCGATCAGGCTTGTCTTAGATTCGAGACAAATCAATACGATCATTATTCCTGAAACCGACAGGCCGCAAACGTTGGAAGAACTTCTTCAAAATTTTAATGGTGTAAAAGTGTTGTCTTCCATTGATCTCCGATCCAGCTTTTATCAGATCGAACTTCATCCAGAATGTAGAAAATACACAGCTTTCCTTTGTTTCGGCGTTTGTTATCAGTTTCGGAAACTTCCCTTTGGTTTGAACATTTCTTCAGCAGCATTCATTCGCGGGCTAAATTCGATATTACCTGAGTTCTTAAAACGTCACATCACCTTATATGTGGACGATATTCTAATAGCAGAAGCTTCATGGGAACTACATAATCGCATCCTCAACAGTTTGTTACGTATTTTTGTAGAATCTGGAATTACAGTTAACTTGGAAAAGTCTGAATTCGGTAGGTCAAAGGTGAGGTTTTTGGGACATATTATTTCTTCTGAAGGCATTCAGCCGGATCCTGAAAAGTTAGAAGCAATCAGAGCCATTCCAGTGCCATCCACAAAAAGACAAGTCCGCAGTTTTCTAGGTCTCGTAAATTTTTACCGTCGTTTTCTGAATATGCAAATTCTAGCTACACCAAAACTTTGTTCTCTCACTGGAAAAAATACTATTTGGAACTGGGACGAACAAGCACAGTTGGAATTCAATTCTTTGAAAGAAGCGTTACTTCACGCGCCAATCTTAGCTCATCCAGATCTGTCACAAGATTTCTGCCTTAGCACGGATTCTTCTAAAGTCGGTCTTGGTGCCCATTTATTTCAAGAAGCCATAGAAAATGACACTACCATTCAGAAAACCATTGCTTTTGCTAGCCGAGTGCTAACAAAATCTGAAAAAAATTATTCCGTTACTGAATTAGAAGCTTTAGCTATCGTTTGGGCATTTCACAAATTCCGTTTCTTTCTTTCTGGTAAGCACGTAAAAGTATACAGTGATCATCGTGCATTACAATTTCTTATGTCTTCAAAATTAAATCATGACAGGTTAAAACGTTGGGCATTGTTTCTGCAAGAATTCCGCTTCACAATAGTCTACATTCCCGGCAAGGAGAACATTGTTGCGGACGCACTGTCACGCGCACCGGCTGGGCTTGAGAAAAGTACCACAGAAGGCAACCTCGAGAAAAATTTCAGTATTCTTTACATTCAGAAAGTCGCCTTTGAAAACTTCATCACCACATCTTTAAAGGACATTGCTCATGAACAAGATAAAGATCCGATTTGGAAGGACATCAAGAGCAAATGGCATGAAAAGACACACACACAGATTCGGCATTATTACCTGGTTAGAAACAACATACTCTTCAAACGCTGCACTGTTGATGACAAGCTATGGGTACTTTGCATTCCAGACGATTTTGTTAATAAGCTCATTTGGTACATTCACTTCAGCTACGCACATTTTGGCCCACGAAAATGTTATCATATTCTTCGAACGACTTGTTATTTTAACAATATGGAAAAGCGAATTCGAAGAGTCTTGTCTATTTGTAAACTTTGTCAAAAGGCGAAGCCATCTACTGTCTCACAACGTGCTCCGTTGTTTCCTATTATTCCTGCTAAATTAAAAGAATTTGCTGCTGTTGATCTCTTGGGACCGCTTGTCAGAACATCCAATGGATTTTCGTACGTTCTAGTCGCTGTTGAACTTACTTCAAAATTTGTTTCTTTCACACCGTTACGTAAAGCCACTGGACGGTCTGTATCCAACGCCTTTGTTAAAAATTTCTTACGTGAAGTTGGACACGTTAGCAAAGTCATTTCAGATAACGGACCGCAATTCAGATCTGCTGTTTGGTCACGTATGCTTCGCAACCATAAAATCAAACCTGTTTTTATTTCATTGTACTCACCACATTGTAACCCCTCCGAACGGATTATGAAAGAAATCAATAAGCTTTGTAGACTTTATTGTCACAGAAAGCATCAGCATTGGGACAGATATTTACACTTATTTCAAAACGTGCTGAATGAAATGCCTCACGACTCCACTGCTTTACCACCTACTCTTGTACTGAAGAATGAAGAACCACCGAACAGAATCAGAGAGCTTGTACCTTTCCCGAATACACGTAAACTTCGACACAAAGACATAATTGATTTGGCTCTTAAAAATATAAAATCTGCAGCAGACAAAAGGAGAAAACTACACGGTAAAGCAAATGCAAAGAAGTTGTATATTGGTCAGAAAGTTCTCATTAAAGCTCATTCATTGTCACATAAGAAGAAACACTTGAGTCACAAATTCTTTCTAGTTTACAATGGACCTTACAGAATCCGACGTATACCACATGATAATTGCGTTGAAGTTGAAACTCTGCGTACTAGGAAGAGTAAAGGTTTACACCACATTTCTCATGTAAAACCATTTATTGACAGATAATCTGCCTTTTAACTTTGTCTTTGCCATAAAACTTTTCGCTTCACATTACTTAAATGCTTTGTCAGACTTAAGAAACTGTTAACATACAACAATGTTTGAAGTACAATATCCAGTCTAGAACCTAGGGAACATTTTAAACAGAAATTACGAATGCATTGTTATAGTGAACAGACGACACAGTATTGTATTTGTACATTCTTGCTTGTTTGTTGCACGATTACGTAACGACTATAAGGCTCACATACTTAGAACATTTACCAGTACTGCTAATGAGATTTTAAGGCAACATTTTGGTTGACCTGAAAATGTATTCTGGATTTAAAGTACTTTCTGTGAGATACCAGATGACACAGTGTTAGTTTATGTGACAGTTACACGATTTTATCACGACGCTACTAATGAGTGACAATTTACAATGTTGCTTTTGCAGTGTTTCTGTTTTATATCCGCACAGTTTTTCTGAATTTCTTCTGGAAAGCAAAACATGTTTTAGTAGTAAGCTACAATGTGAGGCCCTTTTCTTAGCACAACAATACTTTACAGTATAGTATTTTCTTGATCTCAGTAATGTGCATAATAATTATGATATCTATACACAAAGCATTTCACTTTCGTTTCTGATGGGGTAAGTACATTGACTTCTGCAGAACTTAGCTTTCGGTGGACGATAATTACGACACTTCCACAGAATTATCTTACAGCAAGACGCACATTTAGCGCTACAGGACACGCATTTGAGAGATTTTGTACTTAAAACATTTATTTTTAAAGATTTTTTAATTACAAAGAAAGTTTTCCGTGATATATTTCATTTCATTGCTGTAATCTGTAACACCTGAGGGTATAATTACATTAATCCTCAGGGGGGTACACGCTTACTTTGTGTACCATGTGTGTGGCAACCACAAGGAGCCCTAGCTAATATGGTATTTGCTTACACAACTTTACACATCGGTACCATATTTCTCTAACACACAAATTACACAGCTATCTGATTATTTAACTGAGAGAGACAAACATTTATTTTACTGCATCAGTGACACATGTTTACGCAATTACACCGTTGGATAACTTCACACTTATGAAACTGTATTTTGTCTGTACTTTGTAAACTGTTCATATTTTTTCGGAATCATTGTGATACTATGAGAGCTTTGAATGATGTATTTGGTATGAGATCATGATTTTTAAAGTACGTTTGAGGCAGCTGACACTTTTGACATGAGCAGAGAATTATTTTAGGCTTAGAAATTATTGGAGGAAGTTACGACGATTTTGAGATTTGACTGAAGTGTTATGATGTTATTATTACGACGACGATGTGTATTATGTTGTTGAGGAATGTTTATTATGCTACGTATTTCTCACGATGAAATATTGAAGAAGTGTCGACGAATATGTATATGTATAATGAGGTAAGGAATAATGAGTAGTGTTTAGGGACTCTGATTTATGAAAAGGATGTTGGAAACCAAGAAACGTACTTTAAGAGTTATGAAATGTGTGTGTATACTCGTGAATGTATTACAATGCAGACGAAAATTTTTTTTGGACACTGTTATATCAATAGCATTTTGTTTCTACAGATTTGTAATGCAAATTCTTGACCTGTGAAATATTTTTATATGCGACTGTCTCTGTAGCGGAAACTGCTGTCGTAAATATTTCCGTAAGAAAGTTAACGGACCACCTACACATAATGCGTCGTGGGCACCCAGCTGTGTCAGACGCCTGGAGAAAAAGCCATTAGCGCGTGCCTTTCAGAGCACAGGAAAACACCTGGAGAACAAGCCATTAGGGTGTGCCTTTCATCGCTAATGCGACACCCTCGTTACTTGAAAACATATGATTACTCGCACTTTGTGCTAATTGCTGAAATGCTTATGAATTGATGGGAAAAATTCGTACATCTGCACACCTGATTATGACAAGTGTCTTTCTATGAGAGTTGAGAGCTACTGACTTACGAAATGTCACATGACTATTGAATGATGTTTTTATGCTTTGCTTTTCGTAGTTGCTTATTTCACTTGGTACCTGTTTTTCAGCTGTGTTGCAGCATTGCTTTTATAAAATGAAATGCATTTGCTAATGTGAATACTTTCTGTCAACAGATATATTAAATAATTATTTTATGATCCACATTCTTTAAAAAAAGGAGCACTTGGAAAGGAAAGAACAATAAGAAGGAACTAATAACAGTAACAAATAATTTTCTTTTCAAGTACTTGGTAATTTCTTTTGTAGAATAAATTGTGATGCATCACTCTAATGTTAAGATGTGACATAGGTATTAGACATGGCCATTTTAGTGTACTATTTTTTCTGCTTGAGCTATGTCATGTTTTGATATAAGTTATTACATTTGCTGCTGCTAGCTTTGCCAATCTGTATTTTTTGTCATTGCTGCTTGTGTTACTTGTTTTGTGCTGCTGCATTGCCTCATCCCTTAGTTTAGCATCTGAGCTCAGTAGATTTAAGTTAGCTTAAGAGGGGGTAGCCTCTAAGAGAATGAGTTGCGATGAATTGGAAGAAATGCATTGAGAAAACAGGTTTAGGTAGGATTTTCTTGGAAATAAATGTTGAGGTACGAAATGTGTGAACATTTAAATACAGAAAGCATGCTTAGATAGAATTTTTTTTGGTGGAAACAGAGGATGAAATAAGAGGAAAGATATATGAAGTTTTGGGTTGGACTGCAGTACCAAATGTTACACTGAAAACGAACCCTGTCCTTTCCTATTGGTGTTATCCCACTATGTGTTTGTGTACCCTTGAGTATTTGTTTTCTTCCTGTCTCTGTGTACTGTTTCATAGAATTTTTTTTTCTCTTCTAATACTAAGCTATATTCACTATGAGGAGGAATACTGTTATCCTCAAATATAATTGGCATTAATAATATGTTATTTACTTTGTAAAGATGTTAGACATTAATTCCGTTCTGTTTAATGCTCATGTGTGAAGTTGATGTTTCGAATGTTATTCTGATCTTTTATGTATGTACTCATGTCATAATTCCTGTAACACTGATGTATATGTCTATTTCTATTCTTTTGTAAAGCCTGTGTTACTACAAATGTTATCTGTATTGTTATGTTCTTTAATGATGTATTTTGTACCTTTGTAATTGTATTTTCATGTTGTAAATTTATAATTGTACAGACACCAGTTCTTCAAATTAAGTTACATTTCACTGCACACGTTTCTGTTGGTCATAGTATATGGGCAATATGTGAGAAGTAGGGACTGTTAGTGTTTGCACGTGTGTTACTAATTCAGCAAGGGACTGGATAACAGCATTGCTGGTTATAAGGACAATTTCAAAAACTTTGTGAGTGCACAAGTGGTGGTTTATGGACTTGCTATATTATCCGCAAGACTCTTCAATGGTGATTGTGCACCTGCACAGTCGCAACAGATGGCTGCTGGCCATTTCTACAAGGACTGCAGTGGGTCTGCACCTCTGGTGGCCCACCAATACCGTTATCTCTACAAGGACTACAGTGGGTCTGTTCTGTGATGACCTACCTATCAATACTCTTCAAAATTTCGACTGACTCTGCTGTGGGTTTGCTCTGTTGTGGCCCATTACCTGTCTGCATGTCGAGAGTCAGCACTGTCTTTCCATTGGAAGGACAACACTACTTCTTCAAGACTGCATGGAAATCCACTACTTCTATGTGCATTTTCTTTTACTGCTTGGACTTTGAGAAAAATTCTGCATTTTTACTGTGATGAACAATGTGGACTGTCTTTATGGACTGTGAGAAATTTTGATCTTTTGACCAACATAATATTAATAAGTGTGTGCATTTTATATCTTTGTTACTGTAATTGTGAAAAATTTTTGTCAAATCTGTATTGGCCAGTGCCCAACACCATTTGTAAAAATTTTTTGTGGGGAGCATGGGGGCTATGTAAGTAGGCTGTTTATGTTTTCTCTATGTAAGTAGGCTGTTTATGTTTTCTCTATGTAAGTAGGCTGTTTATGTTTTCATGTTTTCTCTATGTAAGTAGGCTGTTTATGTTTTCATGTTTTCTCTATGTAAGTAGGCTGTTTATGTTTTCATGTTTTCTCTATGTAAGTAGGCTGTTTAGGTTTTTTATTGGTAACGCCACCTCTGTATGACAATCACTGGCTGTGCTGTGTGCAGTCTGTGGCTGCTTTGCATTGTTGTAATACTCGCCATTGTAGTGTTAGGCAGCTGGCTGTGAACAGCGCGTAGCGTTGCGCAGTTGGAGGTGAGCCGCCAGCAGTGGTGGATGTGGGGAGAGAGATGGCGGAGGTTTCTAATTTGTCATGAACTGATATATATATTATGACTTGTGATGATATTAAGGTAAATACATTGTTTGCTCTCTATTAATATCTTTCATTTGCTAACTATCCCTATCAGTAGTTAGTGCCTTCAGTAGTTTGAATCTTTTATTTAGCTGGCAGTAGTGGCGCTCGCTGTATTGCAGTAGCTTGAGCAGCGAAGATTTTTGTGAGGTAAGTGATTTGTGAAAGGTATAGTTTAATGTTAGTCAGGGCCATTCTTGTGTAGGGAATTTTGAAAGTCAGATTGCGTTGCGCTAACAAAATATTGTGTGTCAGGTTAAGCACAGTCGTGTATAATTGTTGAAAGGGGACGTTTCAAAGTTTGTGAAAGAATATTGCCCATATGGCTTGCTGTACTGTTTATACACTATGTAGGTTATCCCTGATAGCTTTCCCACAGTATATCAGGAAAGTGTGAATTTCCTTGTCTGTCAGTCTGTTAACACCTCCCAGTGGCCTTCCGTCTTCTAATTTCTTGCCTTTCATTTCTTTCTTCAATCTGAGATGGCTACCTTGCATTCGCTTTGGACATACCCCACACATTCCAGTTTTTCATTTTTAGTTTGTGAGCCATAAGGATTGCTCTCTAAATCAGTCTTAAAAGCATGGAATCTCCATCGCCTAGATGCTTCACATACCTAACACCATATTGTTCAACTGACCTTTGGAATATTAGTTTCTTCCCAGCTGCTTCCATCCTACTACTTGACCCCTGGTAATTCTTGCTGCACACTTTCTTGTGACACTGCTGCCACCTTTCTTCTTCACTGCCATTATTGTTCTTACTTGTGACACACTGAGACCAATATTTGCTCATTACTTGGAAGTCTAAGATTTTCCCTGTATCCACACTCATAGATGATACACCTTCATCCAGGTTCCATCAAAAGAGACACACAGATCTGTCTTAACTACACAGTGTCCTTCTCCCCCTTCATTGTTAGTAATTACAGCTTCCTCTATAGCTGCTTTCATATCATCGCTGCACTCAACTTCAAGAGTACTGAGGAGCCTTCTGTTGGAATCACTGAATCTAGTCACTGGTGCAGGCATCTTCATCAAGCCACACGACAAATTTGTGCCTTCTACGCCTACACATAAGCATCTCATCTATAGTCTTGTATTCCCCTCATCTTCCCATGCAGAACACAGGTCCTGAACTTAACATCATAATTACAAACTTTACAAAAAATATGTACGAGGGGCGTTTGAAAAGTCCGTGCAAAGTCCAAGAAGTGGCACCACCGGCGCGTATCGAGGTCATGTTTAGTTATTAGCATCTTTGGAAAGAACGCACACCAAGTTTCAGCCATATTGGTCTATTTATTTGTGTTTGGCATTCGTGCGAATCAAGGAAGTCGAGTGATTGTCAAAAAATGGACTAAAAAGAATTTCGTGTGGTGATTGAACATTACTTTATAAAGGCAAAACGCCCCAGGAGACAAAAGAGAAGCTTGATAAACATTACGGCGACTCTGCACCTTCGATTAGTACAGTTCATAAGTGGTTTCAAAATGTTCGGAGTGGCCATATGGGCAGCAGTGATGCTGAACGTTCTGGACTCGCTGTGGAGGTTACGACCCCAGAAATAATTGATAATATCCATGATATGGTGATGGATGACGGAAGAGTTAAGGTGCGTGAGATTTCTAATGCTGTGGGAATCTCGAATGAACGGCTACGTAATATTTTACATCAACATTTGGACCTGAGAAAGCTATCAGCAAAATGGGTTCCGCGATTGCTCACGCTTGACCAAAAACAGAATCATGTGTAGTGTTGCAAGGATTGTTTGCAGCTGTTCAGGGAGAATACTGTACTCCTGAGACCAAACAACAATCTAAAAAAATGGATTACCAAGGGAGAATCTACACCAAAAAAGGTGAAGACCATTCCTTCGGCCGGAAAGGTTATGCCGACTGTCTTTTGGCATTCGCAAGAGATAATCATCATCGACTATCTGGAAAAGGGTCAAACTATTACAGATGAATATTATTCATCGTTATTCGACCGTTTGAAAACCAAGCTGCAAGAAAAACGCAGGCGATTGGACTGCAAAGAAGTCCTTTTCCATCACGACAATGCACCAGCACACACCTCAGCAATTGTGGTCGCAAAATTAATGGAAATAGGATTCCAACTCGTTTCACATCCCGCCTATTCTCCAGACTTGGCTCCCTTGAACTACTGTTTGTTCCCCAATTTGAAGAAATGGCTGGCGGGACAAAGATTTTATTCAAACGAGGAGGTGGTTGCAGCAACTAATAGCTATTTTGCAGACTTGGACAATTCCTATTATTCAGAAGGGATCAACAATTTAGAACAGCGTTGGACGAAGTGTATAAGTCTAAAAGGAGACTATGTCGAAATATAAAAAGGCTTTACCCCAAACACGTAAGTATTTTTTATTTTTGCCCGGACTTTTCAAACGCACCTCATGTATTACTTACAATGCCAATTCTGTCATTGTCATCATACAGTCTAAGACCCTTTACCGAAAAGAACCACATTCACATGAAACATTAATGATATGGGCAAGCAGTTCTAAGTCAGTTAGCCTAAATCCATTGGATAACTCGTCTTTGGCACTGTTCATAGCGTTATCAATTGCTTCACTAGTTTTATTCTTCCATGAACTCAGTGGGTTTGTCGAAAATTGTTCTTCATACTTAGGAGCAGCATCTGTAACACAGTTATTTAAATTCCTGTACCTTTTACACGTGAAATTCGATATTTCCTCATTTCTTTGAACATGTGCTCACTGTTACAACTCATTTCAAGCAAAATAGGTTGATAAATGCAACACTTAAAACTGAAATAAGTTTGTGGGACGTACTATTCAAAAAACCACGTTGTACACAAAGGAACAAGTAAAGATTATCTTTCTCACAGCCTTCTAGACTCATCTGTAGTACATTTAGATTGTGTGAACGGAAAATTAATGCACAAAAAGTTTCTAGCGTAGAGAAGGTGTGGATCGCAGCATGAAAAGAGGGAATGTGGCAGGTGCAGATGCCCAAACCAACGAACTTTTTGAAACATGTTTCTAGGAAGAATTCGATTATGAAACGTGGCGATGTTATGAGAGGTGGCATGAGCCCCCTCTCATATTTCTATCTTACGATTTTCCTCTCTAATTGCATGCAGTGAAAAGTCGCTATTCCTTCACATGCGGACTCCTGAGACCAAACAACAATCTAAAAAAATGGATTACCAAGGGAGAATCTGCACCAAAAAAGTTGAAGACCATTCCTTTGGCTGGAAAGGAGTATAGTATTCTTCCCACGCAGCGTCTCTCGTCACCCGGGTGGTCCAGTGACAGGCGGGATCTGCTGATCTTGAAAGGGTTAAGCCGACGGGTGTGAGGAAGTCGAGTGAATGCTTTGCAGACGCCGACATTGTCAAAAGACACACCCGGAGGGGTCTGAAGTAGCGGCTGGGCTAGAGGTTCCATTACTTTGCAGAAACTTAGCGAAAACACTTTCTGGCTGGCTACCAGCGAGGCGTGGGAATGACTTGTGTACCCAGGCAGTTGTGGCGGGATAATTCCCGCGCTTTCTGCAAAATAGTAACTGTGATTGGTTTGCTCAGGGCATAGCTCCGTGACGTAGCAAAATCAGCGCAGAAATTGGCGCCAAGAATCTCCATTGGTGGAATGGTAGTGCTCCGGCAATTGAGTGGAATTTTCCGCCGGTTTTCGAGTTGCTGATTGGAATGTTGTGTGTTCGGCCTGTACGGGTGCTCTAGGTAGTCGGCTCTCGCCTTTCGATCGAGGACGTCGAAGCAACCAGCCATCGCCTCCGGTACGCCAAATCGTGTTCTTGCAGTTAAGAAGACAGATTGGTAAGGTATGTCCGCAGCACCGGCAGACAGGGATTTTCCTAGGTGATAATCAGAACTCAGCAGAGCGCGCCTGTTCGTCTTTTTCTAACTTTGTTCTGTCTTGGGTAGCAGCAATTAATGTTGGGTTGGCTATGTGTTTTCTCTTAAGATTTGAGTTGCAAGGAATTGGCTCCACATACCACTTCGTCATAATCCTCACAATCTAGTTTAGGGACAACTTCACATTCACAGCGTTTGTTTGAGTATCCAATTTGAGCCACTTTGATGTATTGTAAATGTTTCATGTGTTTTTGTTTATTATTTTGTGTTTAGTCTTAATAAATCATATTGTTATTTTGGACAGAACTTTCATTCTGTTAATCGGTAGAGCAACCCTATCATTCCTCACTGTGTTAATGAAACCTTCGTTTATTTAAGTTATTTATCAAATTAAATTATTGCAGGTGCCAAACTCTCTTCTACTCCACTGGCAGGGTTGATTAGAGTCAGTTTGCGTATGTTTTTTAATCCCTGTGCAACAGCAAAAGTCAGAGTTAGAATAGGGGGGGGGGGGGCTTAGAGCATACGTAGATTCTAGAAGAATTTAGTGTTAAATACACTGCTAGCCCCGGCACCTCGCATAAAATGGCGACCCTTAGCCTCGGATCTTTCGTGTGAATCGCTGATAAGCAAGTATTATTAGTAGTAGGGACATTCAGAATTTTTTTTTTTTTGCTTAATTTTTTTTATTGATTAATACCCAAGTTTTTTTTGGTAGTTCCGTGTTTAGTTTTAAGAAGCAGCGCATGATTACAGTTTTTGTTTTCAGTGTATATATTCTTTTGTTCATTGTTTTTGTGTTCCTTTGATGGTGTGTCCGTATCACCTCCCACTTTGTCGGGTTTGTGTGCGGTTTCTGTACCACAACAAATCGTGCGTATAATTACAGCGTTGGAGAGGCGTTGTTGAAATTTTATGTCTATGTGTAAAAAATATATGGAGTAGGTTAATTTTATTGTGCATTTTAGATAGATTTGTTTTTCATGAATGATAACGAGAAGTAAGGCACGACTATTATCGAGCGAAGCTAAAACAAAAGAGGATAGCATAATGGATAAGGGGCAGTTTACTGACGGGAATAGGTTCAGAGATGAGATGGGCACATTTTTAGCAGGACAGGAAGCCAGGGTCATTGATGAGGAAGGTGATTTGGACGCGATCTCAGAGCAGCGTTGCGGCCGTGATTATGATAGTGAAGTAGAGGATGAAACAGAGACAGGCACACAGGTCGAGACGGTAGCAGAAGTTTATAATCAAACGAACGAGAGCAGACAGGGGCTAGCTCGGCCACGTCAGAGCTCTAGCGCCCAGGTGTCCAGAGTTACATCTCCCACGTTTGAAGAGGATCAAAAAGATGACGTAAACCCAATATTGAGCTTCCTACGATCAATGAAAGAAGAAGCTGACGAACAGCGCAAGAGGGAGAAGGAAGAAGAGGAGAAACAACGTAAGAAGGAGAAGGAAGAAGATGAGAAACAACGTAAGAAGGAGAAGGAAGAAGCTGACGAACAGCGTAAGAAGTACACTCAGGCAATAATTTCGCATATAGGAGAAATTCGAGGGGAATTACTAACAATAAAGAAAGAATGTGGAGAAGTAAAACAAATGTCAATGGCTGCACAAAAAGTAGCAGGCCTAGCCAAAACGGCAGCAACGGGGGCAATGAAAATCGCAAAAGTAACTTCTCAACTCGTACGGCGCTTGCGACGTGCTACACAAGCTCACTCAAAATCCCTAGCGTTCTTAAAAACCCAAGGTAGTATCGCGGTTACGAACATCACGAAACGAATGAAAGAAGTAGAGAGTCGAATAGCAAAACTAGAGCGAAACGGGCACACGAGTACTGCGCGTTCGGATACCAATGATGGATTATACAGAATTCTGTCTCCGAGGAAAAGCCCGCCTTGCTCCAGCCCAGTGACAGAATGCGGAACTAACAATGCATACACAGAAACAGCGAGTAATAGCTCCAATAATTGCAGCCCACTTAGAAGAGTGAATGCTGAATGCCACTCCCAGTGTGATACAGAGGTAGCACATCACAGTTATCAGAAAGATAGATGTCCGCCCCGGTAGCTGAGTGGTCAGCGTGACAGACTGTCAATCCTAAGGGCCCGGGTTCGATTCCCGGCTGGGTCGGAGATTTTCTCCGCTCAGGGACTGGGTGTTGTGTTGTCCTAATCATCATCATTTCATCCCCATCGACGCGCAGGTCGCCAAAGTGGCGTCAAATCGAAAGACCTGCACCAGGCGAACGGTCTACCCGACGGGAGGCCCTAGCCACACGACATTTCCATTAGAAAGATAGATCAGGACACTCAACAGACGTGCAAGTATCGGAAACGAGTGACAACACTAGCGCGAGGATCTGACAGGATTTTGATCACAATCACTTCCTGTCGATACTAAAATTCCAAAAGTTCAAAGAAAATGGAGGGTCGATGCATCCGAAGAGCTGGGTGATGCAGTTTACAAATTCATTACCGGCATCATGGCCAACCCAGGCAAAATTAGAATTCATGTGTGGACACATCGAAGGCCAAGCTGCGGAAAAGATGCGGGGTGTGGCAGTGACGTGTCGGACTTATCAGGAATTTGTTGGTGCATTCCTGCGGACCTACTGGTCAAAGGAAACGCAAGACAGAATTAAAGAGGAAATAATATTTTGTCCTGAACTGGAAGTGTCCGGGCATAGGAGCGCAACCAAATTTCTTGATGATTTACTCAAGAAGAATCAATTTTTAGATAGTCCATATAGCAACGGAGAAATCATTAAATTTTGCTTTTCCAAATTGCCAGTTAGGTACCAACAGACACTTGTCGGGAAGTGTGGATCTGACATAGAAGCATTCAAGAGTCTATTGCGCGAACTCGAAGTAGTCTTTGATAAACAAGACGCAAAGGACAGGAAGAAGGGGCAAAGTAACAAATACCACGGGCCAGGAAGGGAAGACGACAACAGATCGCATAATCGCACTGGTCAGTTAGGAAACCAGGGTTACGGAAGTCAAGGTTACGCTATTCAAGGTTATGGAAACCAAAGACACGGAAACCAGAACGTCAGGGAGCAGGGTCAATCTAGACAAGGAATCTGGGATAGGAGGAATAGCGAACGGCAAAGCGACCGTAATTGGAGAGAGCGAAACCAAGGACAACAGTGGAACCAGGAGATTGGAACTAGACCCGCAAATCCTAATGCACGTCAGAGGAGGGGGAGCTTAACTAGGGATTGACGCCAGACTAGTGCGAACACAGGCCGCCGGAATTTCGCACGTAATCTCGGACCTGGCCAACTACGGATGATACATTACGAAGATTTATCAGAAATCCTGCTCGAGGAACATAAAGCAACTCCTCGACAAGATCGGCAGCCTCTTATCACAGTAGCAATAGCTGAAAAGAGTATGAATGCGATAATAGATAGTGGAAGCTACATAACAGCAATATCTGAGGCAGCATACAAGAGGTGCTCTCAGGAGATGGACTGGCCTGCCCTATCGGTTAAGAAAACCAAAATAAAAGGGGCATTAGCGGGTAAATGTACGGAGGTCACCCAACAAACAAGACTGGAATTCTACTGCCAAGGACACAAAATAGAGTCTAACTTCTGGATCGTGGCAAATCTGGCGATCGACATGATAATAGGAACGGACTTCCTAAATGAACATGAAGCGATAGTTGATCTAGGACGAGGTGAAGTGGTTTTGAGGAAAGGGAATCCTGTCCACATTAAGTTCGACGACCAGCTGATCCCAGCTCAACTACCGTCTAACTGTGTACGGATAAACTATGCGTGTCTGAAAGACAGAAAGGAAGAACAGGTCGACGTTGCCGGTAGGGGAGAGGACACGGATGAGAATGAAGTCGGAATAATCGGAGAAATAAAGGAGAAAATAGGAGAAAAAGTGGAAGCAATAAATAATATAAGGTGCGACCACCGCAAAGAACTTCATAAATTACTAGTAGAACATGCGGAGGTCTTCCTTCCCAAGACAGGATCAATAAAGAACTTCCAATATGAATTTCGTGTACGTCCGCACAACCAGTTTCGTGTACCACCCTATCCAATCCCCTTGGCATATGGACAGAAAGTAGCAGCTGAAATTACGCGGATGCTGAGTGAAGGAATAATAGAACCTACGGCTTCAGCCTATAATAACCCGTTAAGAGTAGTCGAGAAGGCAGATGGTAGTATTCGTTTAGTCTTGGACTCGCGACAAATTAATACCATAATAGAACCCGAAACAGACAGACCGGAACGATTAGAGGAACTCTTACAAAACTTCCATGGAATATCAATCTTCTCATCAGTTGATCTAAAATCGAGTATCTGGCAGATCGAGCTCCATCCAAATTGCAGACAGTACACAGCCTTTTTAGCATTTGGAAGATGTTACCAGTTTCGTCGTCTACCATTTGGTTTGAACGTTTCATCTGCCGCATTCATTCGGGGGCTGGACGGCATACTAAGCGATAATTTGAAACGTCATGTCACCAGCTATGTGGACGATTTGCTGATCGCGGAGAAATCTTGGGGAGAGCACAATGCGGTCCTCGGTGAACTCCTTGCGACATTCAAGGAATACGGAGTGACTATCAATATCGAAAAATCGAATTTTGGGACGTCCTCTGTCAAATTTCTAGGACATATCATCACGGGTGAGGGCATTGCGCCAAATCCCGAAAAGATCGAAGCGATTGAAAAGTTTTCCATTCCTACGACAAAGAAGCAGTTAAGGGGGTTCTTGGGGATCACAAATTTTTACAACCGCTTTATACATGTCAAAACTCAGAGCAGTCCTAGGTTGCATCAACTTACAGGAAAGATGATTCCTTGGGAATGGGATGAGGCGGCCGAATCCGAATGGAAAGCATTAAAATTCGCATTATTACAAGCACCCATCCTATCACACCCTAATTTAGCAGAAGAGCTTTGCATAGTAACGGACAGTTCATACTCAGGTCTGGGTGTCATGGTGTTCCAAGACTATGTACATGAAGGAAACAGGATGTGGAAGACAATTGAGTTTGATAGCAGAGTACTAGCCAAGAGTGAGAGGAATTACTCAGTAACCGAGTTAGAGGCGCTGGCTATTGTATGGGCGTTTGAAAAATTCAGATACCTTCTGTTTGGTCGCAAGACGAGGGTCTACACAGACGACAAGGCACTCGAGTTCTTGATGACTGCAAAGCTTAATCACAGGCGGCTCATTAGGTGGGCATCATATCTGCAGCAGTACAACTTTTCGATAGAATATATCCCCGGCAGTCAGAACATTACTGCAGACGCCTTATCACGGTCACCGATCGGATATGAGCACAACATTGAAGAAGATCTGGAGGAAAATCACTACTGCCTTTTCTATATGCAGAAAGTAGCCTTTGAAAATTTTATTACCTGTAGTATGCAGGACATCAAGAAGGAGCAAGACAAGGACCCTGCCCTAGTGTTATTGAAACAGAAATGGATAGACAGAAGACACGCCACCATCAGGCAGTTCTACCTCTTGCGGAAAGGCATAATTTTCCACCGAAATTATGCAAATGACAATGAATGGGGGGTATACATCCCTGAACACCTAATAGACAAGGTTATATGGCATACTCACCTCAGCTATGGACACTTCGGACCACGCAAGTGCAATCTCAAGCTAAGGACCATGTGTTACTTTCGAAACATGGAGCGTCGAATTCGGAGGGTACTGTCGGTGTGTAAAGACTGCCAAAAGGCTAAGCACACCACTGTGAGCATGCAGGCACCATTATACCCAATCGTACCGACCAAATTAAGACAATTAGCAGCAACAGATTTGATGGGACCTTTGCCAAGAACAAGAAGAGGATATACTTACGTATTAGTGTTTGTTGAACTAACGTCCAAATACGTTACCTTTACGCCACTGAAGAGGGCGACAGGACGAACTGTATCACGAGCCCTAATCCGGGATTTCCTACCACAGGTTGATCATGTGAGTAGAATTATTTCTGATAACGGGCCACAGTTTAAGTCAAAAACATGGAAGGAGACGTTGCGTCGATGTAAAATTGATCCCATTTTTATATCTTCACACCATCCGAGCTCGAATGCTGCAGAACGGGTTATTAAAGAACTCGGAAACTTGTGCCGGTTGTACTGTAACAAACAGCACACGACATGGGACGTTTTCCTTAAAGACTTCCAGGAGGTGATAAATGAGGCACCCCATGGGATAACAAAATTGGCACCCATTACAGTACTGAAAAACCAGATTCCTAAGGACTTGATAACCGAGGTCGTAAACTTCCCACCAAGGGCGCGAACGCGGCACCAAGCCATAGTGGATTTGGCTCTCAAGAGGATACGGGCTGCAGCAGAGGTCAGGAAGAGACGTGCCGACAGGGGAGCTCGTCTACGACACTTCCAAATTGGACAAAAGGTGCTCGTGAAGTCTTTCCGACTTTCGAACAAACAAAAAATGAAATGCCAAAAATTCTTTTCTGTTTACAACGGCCCGTACCGTATAAGGAGAGCAGCTCACCACAATGCTTATGAATTGGAGACGCTGAAAGGAAAGAAGTCCATAGGACTCCACCACATCTCTCACATAAAGGAGTTCGTGGAATAGTAGTAGTGTAAGTGGTGTACATAGTAGAATAGGCAAATATATGAACCTTTCTTCGGGGAACAATAATCGTTGCATTAATAGATTAAGATTGTTAAAGTATTAACACGCTGCGTTTTCTCGCATAAGAATTTACTGCTGTTAACTTTTTTTGTCTATGTTCGGGATCTCCTCTGTCGTTGCGATGAGAGGCACTACCTTTCCATGAGCAATGTTTTTGTCCTTTCCTATCTGGTGTCCATGTTAAGGGATAAAGATGAGTGACGAGATGTCGCACAAACGGGCGCATACAAGAACGTGCTCTTAGAAGCGTTCTGAGAAGTCGTGATACGCTCCATAGCGGCCACAACCAGTTCGTGAGACGTTCATACCAATGCTTGCAGGCACGCGTCAGTGCACTGCAAGATTGTGGTATATTGCGTGATTTCGAGGATGAATATGGGCAGTATAGTTTTTTGCAGAGCTGCGCCTGCATCGTTGTCTTGCAAGTCGGGGTGAACCTGTGAGCGTTTGACTACAATGGTGCCCTAGACGAGAGAAATGCGGGCATAAAGCCTACCATGCCAATGTGCTGGTTGGGGATTTAGCGTGCTGCTCGTGACTGTCACAGATGAATAACCAGGGACTTATACTTGGATATTCGTGACATACTGTGTAGCTGGCGTGTGTTGGGCGACGGAATCCTCAACAGGAACCAGTCCTGGCTTGGTCATATTACATTGCCTCTGGAAAGGTGCGCTTTCATTGCTAAAACTGCATCACATACAAAATTAAGTTCAACTATAAATTTATTGTCTTGTATAGCCATGGCTAACACAGTCTCTGGAGTTTCAGTGAGGCGTAATGAAAACTCGGAGGTCATGTACGGCGCGCACATCACTGTCGTCAATAGCGGCGAGCAGCGAGACATCTCAACGTAACAGGAATTATGTAAGACTATTGTATAAGGTAAACAAAATAAATAAATAAATCAATAAAAACAGAAAAGAAGGTACGATATACTAGGATAAGTTAAACTGTATGATTTAACAATAACTAGATTAATATTGTGGGGGTTTTCTACCACAAGTGTTTGGCGCGCCCCTGTTGGGATGTTATTTTTCAGGTCATCAAATCACAGACCCAAGATGGAGGGACGACCGGCGAGCGAACGTAGAATAGTTGCTTGTTCTTTATAAGCTCAGTAAAACTTCGACCTGCATAATAACATAATTTATTCAAAAGACATAGAATGTAGATCGTTGGCAAATGGTAGTTAATTCTTGAGCATGTCTACTGTCGATCTATATAATTAATAGTAATATTAGTGCGGGCCCACACATTTTGTTGTTCATCCAATACATAGCATCAGTTGTCACACACCATATACAATAGTCAGATCGGTCGCTACACAAATATCAAGATAAATTATTTCCATGTCTAAATTTGATACACCAAGATTTTGTTATAATGATAGCCATAGATTAATAACTAGAAAAGTAAAATAAGAGTGTCTGAAATGACAGACCATCAATGTGTCATTATGTAAATTTATTATAACATAGAAGGTCATGGGAAAAAGTTAGGCATAAGATTTTTGTCAGAATTGTGCAGATGACGGGTATCGTGGCAATGCAGAGGCCAGCCAGCGCAAAAACAAGAGGTCTTCGGCTACCTGCAAGAAGGCAAGCGTCCGGTCCTGCAAGCTGACAGTCACCGGGCCGTATACCTGAGGGATTAGGCGGGATCCTCGCCGGGCCACAAGCGAAAGTGAGGCTTGCCGTTGACACTGACACGCGACCCACACGCGACAGCCTGCTAGCTCTCCGGACGCGGCAACCATTTGGAGGGATTCCCTGCGGCAGACCACGTTGTCGTGAGTACACGAAGAAGATCACATATCGTGTCAGAACCTGCGCCTCATGTGCCTCAGGACAGAAAGGGACGCTATATACTCACCTGTTTGGGTTTTTACAACTCACTAGCATTGGCCGATCTGCATACACAAAGCAGTATCGTGCCACACACTCTAACAAATGAACGGTCTCATTTATAACTTCTCCTCTCTATTAGAGAGCAGTTTTAGCAATCGTCGCTCCTAGTTCGATCCTGTATGGATGACCTCACACACTTGTGGAGTCACTCCACGTGCCATCATCCCTCGTTGAACTGCAATATTGGGAAACGTAAAGTACTGTCCAGCGAGAGAAGAGACCTAGACTAGTGATGTATCCCAACAAGTAGACCTCAGAGACAATTAATCGACGTGAGGAGAGCCTATCACTGTGTCTTCCTACCGTACTGCCGTGATCATACACGTGGGTCTTGGTGCAATCTCAACAGAGTACTGCAGATGCTCCAGCATACCCTATTGCCGTTGCATCAACGTAGCAACAACACCCGATGTTTAGCCCTATGTGATGTCAGTACTGTGGAATTTGTGAAGTGCTTCAAATATTTCTAACAGTGTGATTTAGTGCCTCATTCTCAGCACAGTCGTGAACTTTGTGCAATGTGCACGCACAACTTGATGCCCCATGAACCTTGTTTTTTTTCTTAAATTTCTTTCTCTAGTGTTGTTTTTGTAATGTATGTTATACCTTGTATGTGTCTGTGTTTTACACTGTCATTCTTATTACAAATTACTGTATTGTTCTCCACACCATGTTTTTTTTGTATTTTGTATTTATTGTTGTGTGTATGCAAACAGTGTGTCTGAAGTCCCCATAAACTGAAGTAGATACCACCACTGTCATTGTGAATGGACCATCAGTTCAGGGAACATTTTGTAACGGTTATTCTTGCTGCAGGGAGACAGAATGAATCGGAGGTTGTAATTAGATTCTGAAAGCTCACAAAGAGATTGTTAACTTAAATAGTATCATGTGTGAGTGAGTTCAGGTTAGTTTAATGATTAAAATTGTTGTAACATCTTGGGCATTTAATTGTGGAGCACTCCAACTCTGATTGTAAAGAATAAATTGCTCCATATTTGGCTCACATGCCCGGGCCATATTTAGAGAGTGAATGTCTGTGTGAACCGATGTTTGGAAGGGGCTCCCTGGGTATGGATGTGTGATGTGAGTGTTAGTGTTCCATATTAAGAAGGTGAAGTTGGCTACATCATAAATAATCCTCCCTCTATGGGCTGCATTTTTCAGTTGCAGTGATTTTCTTTATAGAGTGCGGCATGTGCAGCCAGTTTGCGAGATTGTTCTTGGGCGATTGACTCACTACCTTGCTCCTAAGTGAGCCAACCGCTCACCAATTACAATCTAAAATGGCGTAGGGGCTATGAGAGGTGGCATGAGCCCCCTCTCATATTTCTATCTTACGATTCTCCTCTCTAATTGCATGCAGTGAAAAGTCGCTATTCCTTCACACGCGGACTTCCCACGCAGTGTCTCTCGTCACCCGGATAGTCTGGTGACGGGCGGGCTCTGCTGATCTTGAAAGGGTTAAGCCGACGGGTGTGAGGAAGTCGAGTGAATGCTTTGCAGACGCCGACATTGTCAAAAGACATGCCTGGAGGGGTCTGAAGTAGCGGCTGGGCTAGAGGTTCCGTTACTTCGCAGAAACTTAGCGAAAACACTTTCTGGCGGGCTACCAGCGAGGCGTGGGAATGACTTGTGTACCCAGGCAGTTGTGGCGGGAAAATTCCCGCGCTTTCTGCAAAATAGTAACTGTGATTGGTTTGCTCAGGGCATAGCTCCGTGACGTAGCAAAATCAGCGCAGAAATTGGCGCCAAGAATCTCCATTGGTGGAATGGTAGTGCTCCGGCAATTGAGTGGAATTTTCCGCCGGTTTTCGAGTTGCTGATTGGAACGTTTAACCACGGCCACTGTCGTGGGGGCGGGAATGTTGTGTGTTCGGCCTGTACGGGTGCTCTAGGTAGTCGGCTCTCGCCTTTCGATCGAGGACGTCGAAGCAACCAGCCATCGCCTCCGGTACGCCAAATCGTGTTCTTGCAGTTAAGAAGACAGATTGGTAAGGTATGTCTGCAGCACTGGCAGACAGGGATTTTCCTAGGTGATAATCAGAGCTCAGCAGAGCGCGCCTGTTCGTCTTTTTCTAACTTTGTTCTGTCTTGGGTAGCAGCAATTAATGTTGGGTTGGCTATGTGTTTTCTCTTAAGATTTGAGTTGCAAGGAATTGGCTCCAAACACCACTTCGTCATAATCCTCACAATCTAGTTTAGGGACAACTTCACATTCACAGCGTTTGTTTGAGTATCCAATTTGAGCCACTTTGATGTATTGTAAATGTTTCATGTGTTTTTGTTTATTATTTTGTGTTTAGTCTTAATAAATCATATTGTTATTTTGGACAGAACTTTCATTCTGTTAATCGGTAGAGCAACCCTATCATTCCTCACTGTGTTAATGAAACCTTCATTTATTTAACTTATTTATCAAATTAAATTATTGCAGGTGCCAAACTCTCTTCTACTCCACTGGCAGGGTTGATTAGAGTCAGTTCGTGTATTTTTTTTAATCCTTGTGCAACAGCAAAAGTCGGAGTTAGAATAGGGGGGGCTTAGAGCATCATTTACATATGTAAATTCAAGAAGAATTTAGTGTTAAATACACTGCTAGCCCCGGCACCTCGCAGTTATTCTTAAAGAACCAATCTAATAAATTATGCAATAAAAAATAAGAATTTATTTCTCACTTTTGCCCCACATCTGCCCTTAGAGACGAAAGTAGCTTTCGCATAATGTGCCACTGCCAAATAAAACAGCTCGATGAAACTTAGAGCATACAGAGACAGAACTGCCACAGTATGATACAGAAGGTAAAGTAAAAGAAACACGCAATGAAACGAACAGAAATGGGACCTTAATTCAACGACAATAGTTACACTGAAGTCATTGCGATTCATGATAATCCTCTGGATATTAGAAAGACGGAACGTAGATCTTAATAGGGTGTGTAATCACCTAGGATAAAAGTGCATCGCGCTCCCATGCTGGCCACAAGGTTATTAAGAAGTCCTTGTTGTAGGGCGTTCCACACCTCCACCAGCGCGGTTGACATCATCTGAAAGGTCGCTGGTGTATGTCGACGTGCCGCAATACGTCTCATCAACGCATCCCACGTGTTCACGATGGGACTTAAATGGGGCAGGGGGGGGTGGGGGTTCCGGGCAGGCCAGTCCATTCCCAAAGCATCCACTCGTTCCAAAAGCTTCTCCACCTGCGTTCTTCGATGTGATCTGGCATTGCCATTCATGAAAATGAAAGAAATGAAAAAAAAACCTGAAAAGATGCACATGGGGAAGAAGTGCAGTGTCAAAACAACGTCGACTCGTGAGAGTACCGTGTTTAAAGATTTGGAGACCAGTGCGCCCATGCAACATTATGCCTCCCCATGCCGTAACACCTGGACCACCAAAACTATCGTGTACGAAAGTGTTCCTGGATGCATTACGTGTTTCCACCTTTCGGCACGTAATGCATCCAGGAACGTTGTCGAACATGATTTATTGTTGATCCAGATATTATGGTATGGGGAGGCATAATGTTGCATGGGTGCACTGACCTCCAAATCTTTGAACACGGTATGCTCACTCATCAACACATCGAAAAACGCAGACGGAGGAGCTCTTGCAATGAGAAGCTATTCAGGGAATGAACTGGCCTACCATTTCCACGACTTAAATCCGATCAAGGGCGTGGGAGACACATTGGGGAGACGTGTTATAGCATGTCCACATGTTAGTTAGTTAGTTGGTTGCGTGTTCCATTGATCAATCGCATGGTACGGTAGCCGTTATGATGTGGAACGTGTCAGTGCACACGAAACGTACATATGAAACAAGATTTATTACAATACAGAGTTAAAGATTAGTATTTGTATTATTTACATCATTCCCTTAAATGGCACAAAATGCATATGCTATATTTATAGATTTATTTATTCCTATTCAAGAATTCATCTATGGTATAGAAGGATTTGTCAAGGAGATATGATTTCAGTTTATTTTTGAAGCTATTCCTGCAGTTTGTCAGACATTTTATTTTATCTGGTAATTTGTCGAAAATTTTTATTGCAGCATATTTTACCCCTTTCTGTGCCAAAAATAGGTTGAGTAAAGGATAGTGTAAGTCTTTCTTTTTTCCGGTATTATAATCATGAATGTCACTGTTTTTGAGAACAAATTTCATTAGTGAGTAAATGTACTGTGATGCTGTTGTAAGAATCCCCAATCTTTTAAAAACATGCCTACAAGATGTGCGACTATGAACCCCACACATTATTCTAACCACTTTCTTTTGAGCAGTGAATACTTTTTGTCTAAATGTTGAGTTACCCCAAAAAATTATTCCGTATGACATCAGAGAGTGAAAGTATGCAAAGTATGTTAGCTTACTAATTTCTGTATGCTCAAAATTGGCAATTATTCTGATTGCAAAAGTTGCTGAACCTAGTCGCTTTAGAAGATCCAAAATATGAATTTTCCAATTAAGATTCTCATCTATATGTACACTCAAAAACTTAGTACGCTCTACCCTGTCTACTGACTTCTGTTGATGTGTTATATGTATTGAAAGAACTGAACATTTTGTAGCAGAAAATTGGAAGTACTGTGTTTTTTCAAAGTTTAGAGCAAGCCCATTTGCAGAAAACCCATTAATGACTTTTCCAAAGACCGTATTTGTATCATTTTCAATCGGAGTTTTTTTTACTGGATTAATAATGATACTTGTATCATCAGCAAACAGTGCCATTTCAACTTCCTGTTTCAGATAGGAAGGGAGGTCGTTCACATATATCAGTAACAGAAGGGGACCCATGATTGAGCCCTGTGGAACACCTGATGTGGTCGCTGAAACACCAGTTGCACGTTGCATTGATGATAATGATGAATCCGGGGCTCTGAGTGCCTCTCTGACTATTGCTCCAACCTCATGTTCTGTCATCTCTCTAGGTCGACCGCTTCCTTTTTGACGTAGTGTTTGGCCCTGATTCACCCACACCTATCAACATCGTCGAATAGTGGCGTCGCTCCTATTCAAATGTTGAGCGGTTCGCCGATTGCTCCAGCCGGCTTCTTTGAGCCCAACTACACGTGCTCTCTCAAATGCTGATATCTGCGATATTGTTCACGCACCTGTCTGTGAGGCGTAGTTACTGTCCAACAAAGTACACAGAATGAAGCTCGCAAAACCTTTATGCCCTGGTATCGATATGAACCCTGTTTGCTATCTTTGCCAGCTACGCGATGAAATTGCGCTGCAGCGTCATACATTCATCCATCGGTTACCAAAGTATACAGTTTTGCATTTTCCTTCGATACCTGTATGAATAGCAATTTGTGACTAATTTGCACCTCTAGGCGCGTCGATTTTTTTTAAATAAGAGAGAGAGAGTACTATGACGAGTTTAACACATCTGTATCTCGGAAACCGTTGGCAATGCAGTGAGGGCATATTTGATGTTTTCCCTTTATACTGTCCAAATTTTAACATATGTCCGGTTCCTCGTGTAGGACTCCTTATACAGAAAGCTTCATGTAACATAGGCCTCATTAATATTCTACAAACGGTTTAAGATATTGGAGTGATGTTTCCAACACGCAGTTTTAGGCAAAACAGCTGGTCTGTCTCTGGCTGCGTGCTTCATGTTCGTACATCTACAGCTATCAAGACAATGAAACAAATATATTGAATGGAATGATGTATTTTTAAAAAAAAAAACAAAGTGCTTGAAAGAAGAATAGTGACAGTAGTTTCTCAGAAACTGACAGAGTTTTCAACGAGACGACTCAATGTTGAATGGTCTTAGGCCTGCATTGTGCACACCATCTTAATCATCACACCAAGACCATTCTTACCACTAATTTTTACGAAACATCTTGCTTTGTACAGTATACTATAAAGTGGAAAAAGAGCAACCATTATGAGGGATTTGTCACTATGGATGCATCATAAGAAATTAAAATACTTTAGAGTCATTATTGAAGTGAAAACACGCACAGAGTGGTCTACGTCTTAAATTAAGGGCTGCATGTTTTTCATTTTATATCTGAGGTAGTTTTGCGCATACCTGCTATAGTTGTGCGATTCTCTTATTAGGGCCGTCATCAAAATATGTTACTTTTCTTTAGAGTGATGTGTGGAATATAGAATACTGCAAGCATGACAATTTTTATTGTGAAACAGTCCAATAGACGAAATAGGTAAGTGGTTTTTAAAAAAATAAAGACTAGCCTATACAGGAAAATGACTTTCTTTAAGACAATAACTGGATCTGTTATTGTGAAATCCATACGGTCACTAGGTCTAACGTTGTAGCCAAAAATTAAGCATACTATAGACTTCGTGTAAACTATGTACATTTAGCCTTTAATCTCGACGAGAGCGCTGTCACAGGATAGGGAGGAAGAATGGATAGCGTTTTGTTTTCCAAGAAAACAGGGCCTCATCATACTGGCTTGTGAAGGTTCGGGGCTACCTAAAAGGGTCAGTATGATATATCTGCATTGGGGAGGCTCAAACGTTAGGGGAGGATCAAAAGATAGGGGAGGAAACATCTCGTCAGTTAATAAAAGTCTGAACGCGCCCTCAGAGTCTTAGTGTTGAAACTTCTTTATTTAAATATGTGTGTCTGTACTTAAATTGCTAGATGACTGAGAAGATGAAACTTCTATGTTATTTGATTCTGAAACAGCTGAGTAAAACTGAACGTACTGAGCCTACTTTCTCTTAACTTTTTCTTATCATGTCAACACTGACCCACAGTATTCTACGCAATCAGACTGCTCAAAAAAAATTACAACCTGACTTCAAATAATTAGTACAATAGAATGGCCCTGAATAAGAAGCCATCCTGACAATTTCATTAAGCACTTATCTCACAAAAGTGTTCAGTGCGCAAACTGTGGTGTCACCGCCAGACACCATACTTACTAGGTGGTAGTTTTAAATCGGCCGCGGTCCATTAGTACAAGTCGGACCCGCGTGTCGCCACTGTGTGATCGCAGACCGAGCGCCACCACAAGGCAGGTCTCGAGATACGGACTAGCACTCGCCCCAGTTGTACGGACGACTTAGCTAGCGACTACACTGACGAAGCCTCGCTCCTTTGCCGAGCCAATAGTTAGAATAGCCTTCAGCTAAGTCAATGGCTCCGACCTAGCAAGGTGCCATTAGTAACATAGCATGTATCTAAAGAGTCTCACTTGTATCGCCACAATCTCCAGATGTACCAAAAGGATGGATTAAAGTTAAGTATTCCAGAAGCTACGTACTTTTCTTTATAGCATTCATAACGTATCCTGTTTCAGACCTCACGCACCCTGCTTTGGATTAGCGCGTGTCTTTCGGCTTCCTCTCATTGTGTCTAGGCTGTCTTGTCTAGACACAACAATTTTTGGCGACGAGTCACCGGAAAGGGTCTTGTTCTTTCTAATTGCTTACATTTACTTGTGTCATGGCTTCGCCAGATGTACTGTCCGACTTTTATCGCTTGCAGAATCAGCAGACGCAGGCGTTATTGGATGCCCTTGGACAGCTCGTCCAGGGTCAACGTGCACTGCAAAACGATGCGGCAGCCGCCGCTCCACCGCTACCGCAGCCACACCTCGCAGTTGCACTGCCTTTTAGGCCGTTTGACCCAGCTAAGGAAACATGGACGGAGTGGTCACGCCAGTTTGGATTTCATCTCGCCGCCTACAGAATTCAAGGTAACGAGCGGCAGCCTCATTTATTGGTGTGTGTAGGGGTGCAAACGTACCGTGTGATAGTGAAATTATTTCCCCGACGCGATGTAGCAACTCTGTCCTACGAAGAACTTTTGTCTGCTTTAGATGCCTATTTCAAGGAAACAGTTAATGTAGTTGCAAAGAGGTATACTTTCTTTCGTACGAAATGTACAGCCGGTCAGACTAATAGGGAGTGGGCTGCAACATTGCAAGGCCTTACAAGGGATTGTGCTTTTGAGTGTGAATGTGGACTCCCTTATTCAGATACAATGGTACGTGATGCAGTTGCACAGAACGTTTCTGATGTTCGCATACGGGAACAGATTTTGAAACTCGTCAATCCCTCCCTTCAACAAGTGATAGACATATTGGATAGACAAGACACGCTTGATTTTGCACAGGAATCATTTGAAACTTCGCCGACCGTGTGTCACATTAACTGGCCCGCCGGGCACACTGCATGGTCCGGTAAACTGCCCTCGCACACGTCCGCGCAGCTGCCGCCACGCTCTAAACCAGGTGTGCCGCGACAGCATACAAATGCAGTGAAATCATGCCCGCGGTGTGCTACTAGACATTCGCGTGAAAATTGCCCGTCACGCCAAGCTATTTGCTTTTTCTGTAATAAGAAAGGACATGTTCAAAGTGTTTGCCAGAAAAAGCTCAGATCAGACAATCACAACCATTCCAGGCCCTTTGCTTCGCACCGGAATCGAACCAAGAATACTCAGGCTCGTGAACCTTCGCCCATGGACATTCATGTAGTTAATTCCACATCGTCCAATGCCACTGTCTCTAACAGTGACTGTGTTCGTCCCACAAATACTGTGCGTCGACGTCGCAGGAAATCGCGTCAAGTCGCAAGTGCTTCTGTACAAGTGTCAGTTCAACTTGCACGAGACAGTCGCTCTTGTCGTCAGCAGGACAATAAACGTTTTGTAGATTTGGACATTCATGCCCACGTGATAGCATTCCAGCTCGATACCGGAGCTGCTGTTTCATTGATCAATCACGACACATACCAACAACTGGGCAAACCTCCGTTGCGTGCCGCAAATATTAAGTTAAATAGTTATTCGGGTCAGAATATCCCTGTGTTAGGACAGTGCAGCCTTCTTGCAACATATAAGGGACAAACAAAACTTGTTTCATTTTACGTTCTTCGTTCTTCTACTGCAGTGAACTTGTTTGGTTTAGATTTATTTCAGTTGTTTAACATGTCTATAGTAAATCAGGTCCTATCAGTGAATCAGACTGTGCCTTCAGACAGTGTTTCTCGTCTATGTGAAGAATTTGCAGACATTTTTGCACCGGGCCTGGGTTGCGCTAAGAACCATAAAGCACATTTGGAACTGAAAGTAAACGCGCAACCGAAATTTTTCAGAGCGCCCAATGTTCCCCACGCATTGTGTGATGCGGTCGCAAGAACATTACACGATTTCGAATCACAAGGTGTGAGTGAATGTGCGCAATGCCTCTTCCCTTTCAGCTCCGCTTCATCGCTTACGCCGTACAGGTGTTCCGTTCGTCTGGACGACGGAATGCGAACGCGCCTTCCGCCAGTTGAAATCGGCGCTGCTTTCCAATACTTGCCTTACGCCATTCGATCCCCAGAAACCCCTTTTGTTGATGGTAGATGCATCGGATTTCGGGATCGGTGCTGTGCTTGCGCACAGAGATGGGTCGCATGATCGCCCTATTGCCTTTGCCTCAAAATTGCTCTCGTCTGCGCAAAGAAATTACTCACAGATAGAGAAAGAAGCTTTGGCTCTCGTATTTGGCGTTACTAAGTTCCATGATTTCTTGTATGGTCATCACTGTACCATCATCACAGACCACAAACCTTTGACGTCGCTTTTTCATCCGAACAAGCCTGTACCTCCGCGTACAGCGCAGAAATTCATTCGCTGGTCTATTTTCCTCTTGCAGTACCGCTACGATATCTTGTATCGGTCCACTGCTAAGCACGGAAACGCCGATGCGTTGTCCCGTTTGCCTGTTGCTGAGGATAGAGCATTCGATTCTTCTGAACTTGCTTGCATGTTCATTGATTCGGAAACCGATGAAGTGGTCGAATCGTTTCCGATTGATTTTCGTCGTGTAGCTACAGCCACGGCTGCTGACCCGGTCCTTGCTACCGTTTTACGTTTTGTTGCTACGCAATGGCCTTTGTCAAAGTCTCAGATCGAGGATCCGTTGGTTCGCCGATTTTTTGCTCACAAGGAGAGACTTTTTGTACGACGTGGTGTTTTGTTGTTGCGTTCTGATAATGATCAGTCCAGAGTCGTGGTCCCACGTTCGTTACAGTCCTCTGTCTTACGGCTTCTTCACCAAGGACATTGGGGTATAGTGCGAATGAAACAACTTGCTCGTCAGCACTGGACTTGGTTCGGAATCGATGCTGCGATTACGAATATGTGTTCTTCTTGCATGGCGTGTGCCGAACAACAATCTGCACCGCCGCGGAAAGTCTTTGCATGGCCAAAGGCCACTTCCCCTTGGCAACGCTTGCACATCGATTTTGCTGGTCCATTCTGGAATGCTCGATGGTTGGGTCTGGTAGATGCCTTCAGTAATTTTCCTTTTGTTGTCCGGATGTCTTCCATGACGTCAACTGCCACCATCCAAGCGTTGTCTGCTATCTTTTGCATTGAAGGTCTTCCGCAGACTATTGTTTCCGACAATGGCCCACAATTCATGTCCGCAGAATTTCAGTCATTCTGCCAGGTCAATGGTATTCAACATCTGACATCCGCGCCGTTTTCGCCTCAGTCAAACGGTGCTGCTGAACGACTGGTCCGGACTTTCAAGTCACAGATGTTGAAGTTGAAAGAGTAGCATTCTCGGGAGGACGCGTTGTTGCTCTTTTTGTCATCGTATCGCTCTCAGCCCCGCGATGGTCGCTCGCCGGCTGAGTTGCTCCACGGTCGTCCTCATCGAACCTTGATGTCTTTGCTGCATCCGCCGCATCAGGTTCCTATGCAGCGGCAGACTCCTGCTTTTGCTCCAGGCGACGTTGTATTCTATCGCAACTATCGAGGTTCACGGCGTTGGCTCGCAGGGCGCATTCTTCGCTACCTCGGCCGCGCGATGTATTTGGTTTTGGGGGCCTCTGGTGAGGTGCGTCGGCATCTCAATCAGCTGCGCCTCTGTCGTCGCACGGGTTCTGCCGCTCCCCGTCTGCTTTCAGCGACGGAGCCGTCCGGTCAGCGCCCTGGGGACCCATCTACTGGCTCACCTCATCCCCAGGTGTTACCGACGTTGCCTTCCATTTTGCCCCATGGCGACGCGCCGTTGCCGCCTCCGCCGCCGCCGCCGCCTGTCCTCCAGCCGGCGCCGCCCGCAGTGGACGCTTCGCTGCAGCCGCCAAGCGCCTCCCTGGGTCACGTGCCGCCGATCGCTTCCAGTGACCAGCTGTCCTCCGCCATGGAACTCTTGTCCGCTCCGGACTACATGACGTCATCGCGCGTCGGGTACCCCAACGCAATGGAGGTCGACCCTTCGGCCCCTCCTGTCTCTTTACGGGCGCATACACCGCATGTTGACGTGCACCCTGGACTAGGTTTTCAGGCGTTTCCTAGCTCCCCTCGGACCGAATGGCCGGGTGCGGGTGCACAGCCTCCCCTGTTGTTAGGCTCCCCACCTCATCGCATACGTCAACATGGGGTCCTCCCCACGGCGGGCGGAAGCCTTATAACACGACCGTTCGCCGATTTGCGGGGGAGGAATGTGGTGTCACCGCCAGACATCACACTTGCTAGGTGGTAGTTTTAAATCGGCCGCGGTCCATTAGTACATGTCGGACCCGCGTGTCGCCACTGTGTGATCGCAGACCGAGCGCCACCACAAGGCAGGTCTCGAGGTACGGACTAGCACTCGCCCCAGTTGTACGGACGACTTAGCTAGCGACTACACTGACGAAGCCTCGCTCCTTTGCCAAGCCAATAGTTAGAATAGCCTTCAGCTAAGTCAATGGCTCCGACCTAGCAAGGCGCCATTAGTAACATAGCATGTATCTAAAGAGTTTCACTTGTATCGCCACAATCTCCAGATGTACCAAAAGGATGGATTAAAGTTAAGTATTCCAGAAGCTACGTACTTTTCTTTATAGCATTCATAACGTATCCTGTTTCAGACGTCACGCACCCTGCTTTGGATTAGCGCGTGCCTTTCGGCTTCCTCTCATTGTGTCTAGGCTGTCTTGTCTAGACACAACACAAACCATTGCAATACTGCCAGCTAAATAAAAGATTCTAACTACTAAAGCCACTAACTACTAATAGGCATGTGGTTAGCAAAGGAAAGATTTTGTTGCAAACTAAATAATGTATTTTTTACCTTAATAATATGACATCCCGTTCAAACACGAATATAAATCGTCATTGACATCCATTACAAAGATATATAATAATGAATAATTTTCAATCTCCAAATCGGATACTTCCAGATCGTTAGCCTACGCTAACACTGCAGACTTCTACCCTCCATCAATGTTAACTTCTCACATTTATCATCCATCAATGCTGGCTGTTCACCTCCAACTGCCAAACAGTACTTCCATAACTGCTGGCGACTAACTTCCAACTGCCTAACATTACTGGCGATTAACTTCCAACAACGAGTCCAACCAGCCACCGTCTCTCTTACAAAGAAAGAGCAGTCAGAGATCTAATGCAAAGCGCTACATAGCGCTGCCAACACAGAAGCAGCCCACTTACAGTGTCCCTGAAGGAAGAGACTGGACAGTTATTATCGTTATTGGTGACTGGAAACAGATTACAGCAGACCCTGATGCACCAACCGGAAAATTAAAAGCCCAGCTGCGAAATTTATGACCCGAAGGAAACGATTTTAGCGAAGTGACTTTTTTTGGTGGACAGTGTCAGAGGAGAATGTTTCATAACCACACGTGTAGTTGGAAGGCGGAGGTCACCTGGCACGATGGCTGTCTTATCAATTCAATTGCCGGAAATACATGCTTAATCTGGCAACTCAGTTTCAAGATACGGTCTATGCAAGGTTTCTTAAAGCTCTAGCAGAACATACCAATGCAATAATATGGATAGTCCAGGATCATACAAATCCATGAATAATCCATAGAACAGAATAGCTGAGATGCATCATACAGCCAGGTCATGAAAGTAAGGTGTAAGTGAAGTAGAGGCTTTAGCACAGTACAATTCGAAGTGTCTTGCAGCCATCCAGTGGCCAGGCTTTATCTTCGGCTTGAAGTTAGTGGCTAGGCCCAAGTAAAGATCCGCTGGCGCCTCATACCGGCCGCTGGCAGAGTCGTTGATAGCGGACGCCACAGGATATCGACCTGGCTGTCGGATGACCGTTATGCAGCATTCTTCCCCCTCCAATCAGCGTATAGCGCCGGAATTGTCTCTGTCGATATCATAATCACTGTACTGATAATGGGTAGGTGTAGATGGACAAGCTGGCTAAAGGGTCACAGTCCACCTCGACATCTGGTACTGTTGTGTTCTGTACTTACAGTGGGCCTTACGGAATCATTTGAAGTAGTATCGATTCTGTGAGGCAGTGGAAACACCTGAAAGTGGACGCAGCTGGTTGGCATGTCATACCAGCATGGTGCCATTGGCGTCCATTGTGAACATTTGTCGTCCGCCTGATGGCTTTGGTTACACCTGGTATGATCCTGCGACACTCCTGAAGCAATGAGCCATAACCCTCTGTGCCCAGCGATGGTTACACATGAGTGGGTAAGTATTAGGGTTCAGAAGGTCCTAGAGGGTCTGGCGACAGCGACCGAGCATCAGTTTCACTGGAGTGCGCCCCTTTATCAGATGGTTCAGTAGGAGTCCAAGAATGAGTCAGGAAATTGGCCTTGGTTGTTGCTGACAGAAACTTCCGCATCTGCATCTCAAATGTGTGGATGAACCAGTCGCTACAACATTCGAGATTGGATGGAATGGCGCCATTGTGAGGTGCGTTATGTCGTTACAGAACAGAAACCCTGAAAGATGCTGGATGATAACTGAGGACCACTGTCCGAAAGGATTGGTTCTGGCGCCCTTACTATGACTGACCAATATTTTCTCTGAGGTACTTATTGTCGTCTTGCTGTGGTATCTGACATGAGGTAGCTTGGAAAAAGAATATATGATGATGGACCAGGTCTCCCTGAGGAAAGAGCTAGCAGGGTCTACGTGGACATGCTTGAATAGGCACTGCGACACTGGCCAGCCATGGAACTGCTGCAGGACTGCTGGCTGGGTTGACGCAAAGTTCTCACAGGAGTAGGTGCTTGTCTTGATGTCCAGCATGATGCCAATAGTCGTGCCTCCTTGCGAACGCCTTCGCCTTCATGCATCACATTCTCCATTGGTCAACGTGCTGCAGGTTCATTACATGCAGATACAGTGACGGTGGGACGAACACCCAGCAATTGCCGTCATACGATCAGCATCAGTATTCTCTGTACCATCTGGATCTTGTGTTTTAGAGAAAATATTTGCTGAGTTCTGGTAGGGAATAGAGAGAGAGGCGTTCCAACCACTTGGGTGAATGTATTCCGTAAATTGTTTGAGAATAAGGTCCTCAGCTGCATGCTTTGAAATTATGGATGCAGTGACAGGAAACTATTGTAGATGATTTTGCAAGGTGTATTTGGAAGCATAATGTTTTCCCAAAAGTCAAATGTGGAATCTGTTCTCTTAAGTAGTTGGGATAGGTCACTGAAGTTAGCATGTTGGGCTGTTGAGTGGTATTGAACTGGATAATTGTAACTGCTGGGGAAGAGGACCTAGTGTTGTAGGCATTACGCCGCTTTTCTGGACGTCGTTCTTAGGACCGAAGAAGGAAATTAATAGTTTATGTCTTTTATGAGGTGAAATATTATGCCGTAAAGAATATGTGGACTTTTTGGATGCCAAATATGATAGCCAGTGTTTCTTTTTCGATTTATGAGTAGCTGAGCTGTACTGTAGTGAACGTTCTAGATGCGTATGTGATGAGTTCTTCATACCCATTACCACTTTTGTGATAAACAACGACCTCAATATTTTGGTGGCTAGGATAAGACGTTTTCATGGGTTAGAGATCGCCACTTGTGAAAAGTCTGTTGTGATCATTCTTTCTTCCTTTCTTAGACTATTGATGAGTTGGCGATCTGGGCGGCATTTGATATAAACTTTTCGTGATGATTTATTTTGCCGAGGATTGACTGAAGAGCATTTAAGTTCGCAGGCACTTGGATTTTTTCAATGGCTGGTATGTGTTGCTGAGTCGATTGAAGTCCTTTATGACTCAATATTTGGTCTAAGTACTCAATTTACTCCTGAAAGAATTTGCAGCTTTGTAGGTTGTTTTATAGTGCATTTTTTGTAGTATCGGGAACAGTAGACGTAAGTTCGACACATGTTGCTCTCCTGAAGCGCCACTTAGTTAACAAATGGTCCAGATAATTGATTGTGCACGGAATGTTTTGAGTCTTGTGTTCCAAAACCCGTTGAAAAATTGCTGGTGCACTAGCAATTCCTAAACTCAGTCCATTGTATCTGTACAAACCAAATGGAGTGTTGATGACCAGGAATTGGTGGGACTGTTCATCTAGTGGCAATTGAAAATAAGCATCAGATAGATCAATTTTAGAGAAGTAATGTCCACCTATAGTCTTGAGATGAGCGCTTTTGGTCCTGGAATGGAACAGACGTCAATCCATGACTGTACATTTGTAATTGATTTAAAGCCACCAAGAAAGCGTAGGCAGCTTGCAGCCATTTGGCTTTCATAACATCCCTACATCTACATATGCATATGAAGGGTTATTTCAATAGTGGTACAAGTCCATTACCTCCACTTTTCTGCCTATAATGCTTCTGAAATTAATGATCCAAACAAACACTAAGAAAGGTTCATCTCTAGCAAGAAACCATATACTTGAATATTTCTGGTATCTCAACTGCAGATTTTTCAGCGCTCATTTAATTTTAGGACTCTGTATCTCAGAATGGACAAAAATGGACTTGTACCACTACTGAAATAAGCCCTTCATACATACTCCCCAAACCATCTTACTGTGCATGGCGAAGGGTACCCTGTACCACTACTAGCCCTTTCCTTTCCTGTTCCAATGCAGATAGAGCGAGAGAAAAACTACAGTCTATAGCCTCCGTATGAGCCCTAATTCCTCATATCTTATCTTTGTGCTAATTATACGAAATGTATGCTGGTGGTAGTAGGATGGTTCTGCAGTCAGCTTCAAATGCCGATTCTCTAAATTTTTTGCAATATGGACTCTGCCTGTTGCTCTTCGTCCATAGTTCGCAGTATATCATGTGAGAAAAGGATTAGTTGAGTTTCACATGAGCGATGATTTCTAAAACCGCGCTGATTCGTGGATATAAGCTTTCCCGTCTCTAGGGAATTTATTGTATTCGATCTGAGAATACGTTCTAGAATTCTGCAGCTAACCGATGTTACAAATATTAATCTGTAATTTTGCGCGTCCGTTCTTTTGCCCTTCTGAGCTTTTTGCCAGTCACTTGGCACTTCACATTGGGTGAGAGATTTATAATAAATGGAAGTAAGTAAGGGGCCAAATTGGGAGTACATCAGGACCTGGCGATTTATTTATTTTCAACTCATTCAGTTGATGAAATCTTCTCGGGTTGACAGCCGAGTCAATGCGTTGTTCTCCAGCAACGTTTCAGCAAGTTTCTTACTTGCCATTTTCAGGTGAAGTGTCGGGTTCACTCCCTCTCTCTCCTTTTACTTTCCCCTCCTTGGGGAACTGTATAGAGGAGTTTGTAGCCTGTTGGCTTTTACACCACAATGTGGGTTGTGAGTATGTGATTGTCTTTGACTGTTTTGGCTGTCTGTGAGTTGTGTTGGTGTTCTGGGGGTGTCTAGTACTTGCCTGAGGTTGGCGAGATGTTTGGTATTTTAAGGATTAAGGATTGGTGTTAAAATTTGGAGATTTTTGGAATTTTTCTCTTCTACTTAGTCGTCAAAGATCGACATGGGGCGTTTATGCTTATCGCTAGACATGTCATACCGACCTAAGGAGTGGATGAGGTTATTTCCAGATCTGCAGTGCTCTCCTGAGGGCGCGGTTCTGCAGCCTCTGGGATTTGTCCAGGTGCTGCTTTGCCGCATATCCCCAGACAGGGCACGCATACTTCATTACTGGCCATATGAGGACCTGATAGACGTTTAGTCCTACAGAGCAGGGAAGGGAGCTGGTTGTTGAGGACTGGGTATAGGATGGACATTTTGGCGCAGACCTTCCTGTGGATCTCGTCTATATGGGCTTTCCACGTTACTCTCGAGTCCAAGGTTACGGCGAGATACTTGGCGGATCTGGCCACGGGAGTCGGGATCCATGTAGGTGCAGGTGAAGAGGGGGGGGGGGGGGGGCATTGGGGGATCCACGTCTCCCGAGTCTCCGGGTGATCAGCATAGCCTGTGTCCTTTCAGGATTGATGGTGATGCACCACTGATGGACCTAGGTTTCTGTGTTATCTAAAATCCTTTGTAGCCTATGAATAACCAGGTCCTTATTCGCATTATGAGTGTAAAAGGCGGTGTCGTCATCGTACTGTGTGGTGTACACCAGGGGGGCCGTTGGAGGGTCCACAGTGTACAGACTGTACAAAACGGGGCCCAGGACCGATCCCTGTGGCACCCCAGCACGAATACGCCTTTTGGTGGAGGTGGCTGTTTCTACCTTGACAGAGAAGGTTCTATTCATGAGATAGCTTTGGATTAACCTGACTATGCTCCCAGGGAACCCCTGTGTGTGTAACTTGTATAGCAGCTGTTTATGCCACACTGAGTCCCAGGCTTTGGCTACATCAAGTAGCACTATCCTGCAGTAGCCTCTGTGAATCTGTTGAGGGGTGGAGTGCTTCTGTCGGAATCCGAATTGGAAATCTGGCAAAAGTCGCTCGTTGGTGATGTGGTCTCATATGGGAATAAGCAGGAGGCGCTCATAGATCTTGCTGATAGTTGGCAGGAGGCTAATAGGCCTGTAGTGCTGCGGGAATAAAGGGTCTTTCCCTGGTTTGTGTATCGCGACCACTTCTGCGTGTTTCTAGTGTGCTGGGAACTCGCAGGTACGAGTAATCTCGTTGAAGACGTCCGCGAGGTGTTCGATAGCCGAGGGCGGGAGGTTTTTAACTAGCTGGTTGGGTGACACTGTCGTGTCCTGGCGCCTTTTTTGTAGGGAGGGACCTAATTACTTTTGCCACGTCTTTGGGGGCGAAAAGTGGGTGTTCATCCTCTGGGTCCTCCTCAGCCTTGAGGAAGACAGCTAGTTGACGACGAACTACCTCTTCGTGTTCGTCCTCCTGGGGTTCTGCCGCTTGAAACTGATTCTCGAAGGTATCGGCGAGGGCGTTGGCCTTTTCAGCATGGCTGTAGGCCAGATCCCTCTCACCATGCAGTGGTGGCAGCCTAGCGCGTCTCTTGGTAAATTGTTTGGTTCTTGCCATAGTATGTGATCGTCTACTTTGAGGACTGCGAGGCGGTTTTGCCATTGCTGGTTTCTGTGCTCATTGAGTGCTACCTTCAGCTCTCTCTGTAGACGACTAAGCAGCCTCCTGGTGGCTTGATTTCTGGTGATCTTCCACTCTTTAGCCACTCTGTTCTTGTGACGGATTTGGGCTAGTAGATGTTCCGGGAGTTGTACTTTCAGGGGACGGCCATCCCTTTGTGGGGGAGTAGCATCTTCTGTTGCCTGCAAGATGGTTCCTGTTAGGTCTTGTAGCACTTGTTCTACTGTTTCGGCAGTAGGTGGCAGTGTGTGAGCGATATCAGAGGCGACAGTTTCTCGGTATCGCTCCCAGTCTGTATGTTTGTAGGACGTCTGGTAGCGTGGGAGTGTACCCATTCTCCCACATCAATCTCCAGAATCACTGGGTTGTGATCAGAGGACATTCTGTTGATTGTCCTTGTGGCCGCAAACCCCGCGATCCTCCTAGTGAGGTCTATGTCTAACATGTCGCGCCTACCTCCAGTTTTTGGAAAATGTGTGGGCTCGACCGGACCCCATGTTTCGAAATGATGGTCGCACACTAGTCGTTGCAGTTTGGCACCTGCTCTGGAGGTTACTCTAGAGTTCCAATCAGGGTGTTTGGCATTGAAGTCGCCCCCTATTATGAGTTTGCTTTCAATTTGCCCTAGAGGAGCTATGTCTCCCTTGTCTATCTTGTCTTGTGGGGGTCGGCAGATTGCAACGATTGTTAGGGGTCTGGCGGCAATGGTTACTTTCACAGTCACTGCTTCGATTTTATTGGTACCTGGTATGAATACCTGGTGGTGGGGCCACTCCTCCACCTTGGGTTGACCAATCTTTACAGTAGCTAACATAGTTGGGAACTGTCGATTTCATTCCCAGTTTTAGGTGGGTTTCCCCCATCATGCATATATCGATGGAGAACTCCTTCATGAGTCCTCTGAACTCGACCTCTTGATTGACAATGCCATCTGCGTTAAAGATGCCCATTGTCAGGCCTTGGATATTTGGTCGTCTATCCATGATGGAGTTTTGTAACTACTGAGCAAGTCGCAGAGGGGAGCGACTGCTGGACTGTTGCCTGAAGGGCAATGAGGATCTGAGTGTCCTGCTTCTAGGCCTGCCTGAATTCCTTCATCATTTCCATGACAAGGTTCATGGTCTGGACCATAATGCCTAACAATTGAGCCGAGGGGGTGGAGTGCGTGTGGGGTTCCCTAGAGCTTCCTCTGTCTTGGTGGATCTGATCGTTGTTGTGTTTTTCTCGGTGTTGTTCTTGCGTGTGTATCTGGTGTTGTGGTGACAGGGCTTGCGTCGATTTCTCGACATTTTCGTGGCTCTTTGGTGGAGAGACCACTTCTGCATATGTTGCCCTTGGAGGGTCAAGCCTTGGTTTCACCCAAGTTTTGTCTGTGTGTGTTGTCCTGCTTTGTCTCTCTGTGTGGTTTGATGGGGTGGCAGTGTCTTGCTTTCGTGTGTGGGGGGCGACCTTCACACCCTTTACCTTCTGTGTGTGTTTTTTGTGGGCCTCGCAGCCTTGGTACCCTGCCGTGTGGTATTTCCCACACACCGCGCACCTTATCTGCAGGTGCATGTGTTTTATTGTGCAAGCCCTGGTGTCGTGGGGTTCGGCGCATTTTCTGCAGCGCACGGGCATCTGGCAGCCCGCGGCATTGTGATCCAGTCCCTGACACCTGAAGCACTGCACCACCTTGTTCTTGCGGCGGAGCGGCTCCATGGTGACTGGGACTGCCGGAACAGCTTTTATCTCGCGCCTGTTCTGCGGTATGTCGGGTAGAGTGACTTGGAATATTGGCCACTTACTCTGTGCCCCAGTTTTGCCCATCTGCTCGACGGTTTTGACAACAAATCCCTGGGCAGTCAGGTCTGTCTTGACTGCCTGTCCCATTGACACTGTCGTCTCTCTATTTCATCGTCATTGCCTCTCGTTCAACACAAAAAAGCGCGAATATGTTCATCTGTCAAAATTTTTATGAGGAGGACAGAGTGAGGATTGAGGCAGCTGGATTCCCACCTTTCTGTCAAAGTATTTTAAAAATTAATATTTTCATCTTTTTTGTTCTCCGACAGGAGCATCTTTCCGCTGGTTCTCTTCTTTTTCCTGCTACAGCAGGAAGTGCTGCTTATATGAAGTGCACTGTATAGGTCAGTAAAAATTTGACAGTTTATTTACATACTTCAACACATTTACAGACTTTGACACATAAACAACAAATAAGTACCTATATGAGATTAACACAAAATCGTTTGTTTTATATTTTTTCTGGATACTTTGCTCATTGATAGCAATTCATCGAAAACGCCCGGCTTATGATTTGTTTCTTAAAAGAGTAAAAATTTTGTTACAAACATTTTTTTTGAATTTCTGGTCTTTCATAATTTTTGATAATTATTTTAAGTTGTTTTCAGGCATATTAAGACCCTTTTTACCTATTTTTTATCGCTTCAATGCCACTTTGGACATATTTGTAAAGACCTGAAGTGTCCATTACACAGAGACAGCGCGTCCTAAGGTTTTACTGGCAAAAAAAAAGTGCTGACTAAAAACACTGTTTGGTGATATCAGAACCCTTGCGATACCCTAGAGTCCTTGCTATGTTTCACTATGTTCGTTAATAACACATTTACGCCTCAGACTGGATATCACGTACATGTTTTATGTGCATAAGTACGGTAATTTTGAACCGCTGGATATCGGCAGCGGATAATGATAGCGAAAAAAGTTTCAAGATTCCCTGAAAACATCATCTTAAGAACACATTGTAAAATTTTCGATGATTTGCTAAGAACAGAAACTATAGAAGTGACCATCCCCACGTTTGGTACTTTTGGTATCAAAAAATCGCTCTTTTTTCGCGTACATCGTGATAACGGATACAGACGCAGCTAAAGGCCATTGCTAGATAAATGTCTGAACAATGAACAATTAAAATTTGAGCCATTTGCTACAGTTAGTTATTTAGATAATGTAAGCCCAAGGTGCAAAAACAGCTAAAAGCCGCTTTTTGCGGTGTTCTGCATCGGTGCTGTTACTTTGAACCTCTGGATTTTCTACAGTTGGTACTTTTAGTACCCAAAAATCGTTGTTTTTCGAGGTTTTTTCACGTAGCGCCCATGAAAAATTATAATTTTATAAGCCTCCTAGGGTCCACTCTAGTCACACCGAACGCAAAAGAACTAACCGATTTGCTCAATCTACCTGTGCCGTGTAAGTTCAAATTTTGAGACTGAACTTAAGGATAGCTACAGTATATCTGTTCTTCCTATAGGTATACAAATGGGCGTTGGGTCAAGTGCTCTTCAAATCATTTGACCCCTTCACTCTGTGATCCATAGAACTCGAGGAGTGATCAATAGAACTCGAGGTATAACCCTATTAAAAATTGCATTTTCGCGCGCGGTTTTTTGGAACATATTGCAACTTATTATGATTGTAACTTACTGCGATCGTAACTTATTGTTCAATTGTAGCTTATTATGTTAAAGTTTTAATTTCTTCAATTTCTTTGAATAGGGAGATGGTGTTCTGAGGTGTGAAACTACAACACCATTAAATGTTCAAATAACTTACGGGTTTGCTGCCGGGTGACGTCGTCGAACACCGCCGATATTTCGACAGGAACACACCCTGCCATTCTCAAGGCACAAATGCAAGGAAGAAGAAATGTGCAAGCAAATTTGATACCTCGATTTACAGAGGAGAAACAAGGAAGACACCACACACAGAACAAGTGTCAACACAAACAAAGATAACCAACATCAGAAATATCGATAGTTACTATTAATCAGCAGGCGAGGTAGCACTAATTCTGTCCCTCTGTTTTTTTATGAGAGACAGGGCCGGACTCCAAGCAGCATTTAAACAAAATCCACCATCTCTGTTAATAAGGTTGCTTGATAGCCTGATTTCAATAGCTTCCTTAATAACACTATGCCAATAGCTGGACGTGCAAGCCAGAATCTCCGTGTTGTTGTATTCCTTAGGATGACCGGTGTCAAGGCAATGTTCTGCAGTAGCGGATATGCTCGGTTGTTGTAAGCGTGTGTGACGCTTATGTTCAATACACCCCTTCCACAGTCCTGATTGTCTGACCAATATATGACATGCCACAACTGCAAGGAATACGATAGACCCCAGCCTTACGCAAACCAAGATCATCTTTTACGGACGCCAACAGGGCCTTAATCTTAGAAGGTGGTCGAAAAACACATTTCACATCATATTTCCGCAAAATACGGCCAATCCTGTTGGAAATGCTTCCTGCGTAAGGCAAAAAGGCCATAGACTTAGAGGCCACTTCGTTGCTATCGTCCCTCACCCGTTGCACAGAAGGCTGGTGGCGCAACGCACGTTTGATCTGCCTCTCACTATAACCATTCTGACGAAAGGTGACGTCGAGATGTGCTAGCTCAGCTGCCAAACTTTCAGGGTCTGAGATAACGTGGGCCCTGTGAACCAAGGTGCGAAGTACTCCTTCACTCTGAGCTGGATGGTGACAACTATCAGCTCACAGATACAAGTCAGTGTGAGTAGGCTTCCTATAAACAGAATGTCCCAACGTACCATCAGTCTTCCTTCTGACCAACACATCAAGGAAGGGAAGGCGTCAATTCTTTTCCACTTCCATAGTGAACTGAATACTCGGGTGGATTGAATTCAGATGTTCCAAAAACCGGTTTAAATTCTCACTACCATGAGGCCACACAACAAAAGTATCGTCTACATATCTGAAAAAACACGCAGGTTTCAAGGTCGCTGACTCCAATGCACGTTCCTCAAAGTCCTCCATAAACAAATTTGCCACAATAGGTGACAACGGGCTTCCCATTGCAACTCCATCAGTATGTTCGTAGTACTGACCATTGAATAAAAAGTAAGTGGAAGTCAGCACATGTCGAAACAAATTTGTTAACTCGACACCAAACTTAACCTCAATTAGCTGCAACCAATCAGAGAGAGGAACGCGAGTGAAAAGAGAAACCACATCAAAACTGACTAAAATTAGAGTCATTCAAGCGCAATCCCTGCAATCGACGTAAGAAATCTGCAGAGTTCTTAATGTGGTGTTCACACCTACCTACTAGTGGGCTCAACAAACTAGCAAGATGTTTAGCTACACGATTTGTCGGAGCACCAATATTAGAAACAATAGGCCTCAACGGGACAGCCTCTTTATGGACCTTAGGGACGCCATATAATCTAGGTGGTACAGCACAGTAAGAATTAAGACTCTTGATGGTCTCCTGTGACAAAGAACTTTTCTTCAGGAGGCTATTTGTCTTTCTCTCAACACTCTTAGTAGGGTCAGCACCGATTTTGCGATACGCCGAATCAGAAAGTAGACACTGCATCTTTTGAATGTAATCGTGCTTGTTCAACAAAACGGTGGCGTTACCCTTGTCCGCAGGTAAAATAACAATATCAGGATCCATTCTAAGTGAACGTAAAGCAGCCGCCTCAGCTGCTGTAATGTTACACTTGGGTGGACGGACCCCAGTCAACACACGACAAGCTTCCCTCCTAACCTCTTCCGCAGCCTCGGAAGGTAGTTTATAAACAGCCTGTTCGATAGAACTAATAAAATGAACGACTGCTAAACTCTTAGGCGTCGGTGCGAAGTTCAAACCTTTCCCCAGCACAGACAAAGCTGCGTCGTCAAATGTTTTCTCCGTGAGATTGATCACAGAACGTCGAGAATTAGAATTAGACACTGAGCCAAGGTTCAAAATGGCTCTGAGCACTATGGGACTTAACATCTGTGGTCATCAGTCCCCTAGAACTTAGAACTACTTAAACCTAACTAACCTAAGGACATCACACACATCCATGCCCGAGGCAGGATTCGAACCTGCGACCGTAGCAGTCGCGCGGTTCCGGACTGAGCGCCTAGAACCGCGAGACCACCGCGGCTGGCTGAGCCAAGGAAACGTTCAAACTTCGCCGAATGACGAGCAGTTACATATTGAAATTCCCAGTCAGACTGCGACCAAGGGGCACCGTCCACCCAATCCCAAGAAAATTCAGAAACATTAGACGCCATCATTAAATGAAGCTGAAATAATTCCTTAGAAACAAAATCTAATTGACGGCGAGTATAGTGAATCCTTTCACGAACAAGAGCTAAACCAGCACGTTGCTTGATGCGATTGGCGGCAGGAGAATTAATATGACGCACATCCTTAGCAAACGTTGGAACCGCACTATGATTTCGACACTTCAATAAAAACGATAATGCACATTCCAACCTTACTCTACTGCTGCGAAGTTTATCCAACCTCCGCAGGCAACGATACATTTCCTCCCCGTAGAGGTAAACAATGTGAGACCTTAACTTTTCCCGGCGAATCGAATGTTCAAATAACTTACGGGTTTGCTGCCGGGTGACGTCGTCGAACACCGCCGATATTTCGACAGGAACACACCCTGCCATCCTCAAGGCACAAATGCAAGGAAGAAAAAATGTGCAAGCAAATTTAATTTTAAATGCTTGCACATTTTTTCTTCCTTGCATTTGGGCCTTGATAATGGCAGGGTGTGTTCCTGTCGAAATATCGGCGGTGTTCGACGACGTCACCCGGCAGCAAACCCGTAAGTTATTTGAACATTCGATTCGCCGGGAAAAGTTAAGGTCTAACACTATTAAACCTTGGCTGAAATCAACAGTACATGGTATATAAAAGTATTTACGATGAATCTTTATTCCATTTGACCTACTAGGTCAGTGAATGGATTCACACCACGCACAGATAATGTTTTCTTCCCACTGCTACCGCACACGCTAGATCGCTAGAGCACTCACGGAATCTCCCAGTTTGTAATTTCTTTCTCTGTTGACAAGCTTTACATCCTTCATGTTTCATCACCATTGCTCTAATTGACAAGACACATTATCACAACTTACATTAGTTCTACTTGAATGTTGTTGGTGTGAACTGCTTTCGTTTCATTTTTCACTTTGGGCTCATATCGCGTGCATCTCAGGTTTGTGTAAAATCTTCATTGTACGTAAGTACGTCCAGTGCTACTGAAAATTCATCCTATAGCAAACTGTCCAATAATTTTTAATCGTTCTGTACATTATGTAAACAAAAATATAGTATCCATTCTGAGAAATATGACAGATGCTGAGCGTTTGAATAATTAAAGTCTCTTCTCTACGTCACTGATGCATACTGATACTTAATCGCATATTATAAAAACAGTTATTTAATGGAAAGCTCTTAGTAAGTGATATAGTTGCTTTATACTTTTATTTCTGTGGTGCGTTACTCTAGTGTGTTGGGGTTTAATATCTCCTTGACATCAATTCATTGGAGGAAGCCGCAAGATCTGATAAGCAATATAATTAATCATTCAAAGCATCAGCATTCAAGAGATGCTATTTACGGAAAACAATGAAATGCTAACTCAGTAGTTCATAATGAGGACTTGATTTCTGGTCCAGAGTCTGAAACACACCAGCACTTTGTTCGGTATGGCTGACTAATACGCTGTTTCAGACAAAGTTAAAGTGCGCATCTGTCACAATAAGTGCACAGAGCCTACTGGTGTGCCTGCACCTGTTAGCCGCTTTTCACAGTGACTGGTCTGTTTTCGCAAAACCTGTTGAAGCACGCGAGATACAAAACCGCTTTCGAACTGCGTCTCAGGAAATGCAAAGGTCTTGACTAAAATTTAGTCTCAAAAGTTATATAATAGTTTAACCGCGAATGGACGAACTTGTAAACTACATATATTGTCGAATGCCTCGTCTTTCTCTATGTATTTTCAGCCCAGACTTATTTTGTGTCTTGTGACAAGCTGAAGTGTAGAGAGGCATTTCCTTGATATTTCAGCAGGAAAAAACTAGCAGTGGTTAAGGAAGACCAGATCTATAACGTCAAGAAATCATTTGCCATAGTGGAGAGGAGGGGAGCTTCAAGTAAACACATATGATGTTTAAGGGCAGCAGACTTTGGAATTATTGAGAAACGTAAAACAGAAACGAGTGTCCTACTGCAATGCGATAACCACGAGAGTGAGCACCAGTTAGTGGTTTTATTAGGAAAGGTGTGCCATTTTACAGAGTCTCAATGTGGGGCTCAGCGAAATGATAGAAGATGTAAGACCTTCTGTTAAAAAAAAAAAAAAATATTCCATGCCATCGAGGGTGGAGTTACAGGAACCATATTACGCGGACTATTAGTCAAAGGTTGCACAGCATTCTTTATTAACCCAAGAACGACGTTTGTCGCCTGGGTACGATAAAAAAATGGCTGTGAACACTATGGGACTTAACATCTGAGGTCATCAATCCCCTAGAACTTAGAACTACTTAAACCTAACCAAGCTAAGGACACCAGTCACATCCACGCCCGAGGCAGCATTCGAACCTGCGACCGTAGCGGTCGCGCGGTTCCAGACTGAAGCGCCTAGAACCGCTCGGCCACAAAGGCTGGGTACGACATTCATCAGGTTATATGAAAATATAAATCTCTCCTGTATCCTACCATATTTTTATATTTTTCTTAAAACCACAGAATTTAATTTATATTTCAACTTCAAATTAGTGTTATTTTAAAAAATAATTATTCTTTGTCAAATGTTGCTGACAAAAACAAAACAAAAACTACAAAAAGATGACGAACGAAACCTGTAATATGTACGACCTGACGTAAAAATCAGGTAACAGGTTTTTAAACTTGCAAAAAATAAATAAATAAATATCTGGAAATATAAGGAGAGAAAGATTACAATTAACACGGTGTGGTCGTATCCTGGACTACTAGAGCAGGAAAGTGAGAACCAGAAAACAGGCCGAATGAAACGGCATAGCAGTACGTATGATAACTGACCAAAACTTAATGCCGAGAAGCACGAATCAAGTATAGGAAGGATACCAAATGAGATAATCTGAAAAACAAACCATTAGAGAGAGACTGGAGAAAAACTCGGGGAAGAGGGAGCAGTAGAGAACGTAAAGAGAAAACGGGAGAACTGTATTATCTCATGAGCGCCGGTGACAACAGACATAGCAGCGCAGAACGAGACCAGGCGCACAAACTGTAAATATGGCCCCAGAGCAAAACGGCGCCAGAGGCCCGTCCGCATTCACACAGAGCATGCATATGAATAAGAGCACAAGCCAACTACTAGGCTATCAGCAATGACAGGCAGTAGGGGACGCTGTAAGGAGGAGGGGGTGGGAGGGAGAGTGCAGTGCAATAATAACAAAAAGTCGAAAGATACACTGAAAGACAAAAGAAAAACGACGTACCAAAGATTGGTTTCCTTCGCTGTCCGGATCGTCTCCAGACACATCGTAGATGATACTCGGAGCTCAGTTCGAAGCGGGATCTATCACTGAAGACAATTCTGCAACGGTCAATGAGATTGCAGGCCGAAGACGTGTCTAGAGATGGTGCACATAGCGTGGGGGTACCAACCTGACTGTCGCCCGCCATAACAGCCCGACAGCCACGGGTGATGGTCTTTGATGCCATTTCTTTTCATAGCAGGACACCTTTGGTTCTCATTCGCGGCACCCTTACAGACAGAGGTACTTCGACGATATTCTACTCCTTGTTTTGCAGCCCTTCGTGGCAAGCCATCCTGGGCCTACCGTTCAGCAAGACAGCGCCCGGCCACACACGGTGAGGGTTCCTATTGCTTGTCTTCTTGTTTGCCAGATCCTACCTAGGCCAGGAACGTCGCCGGATCTCTCCCAGTTGAGAGCATTACGGGCAGGGCACTCATACCCTCTCGGTATTTTGGCGATCTAACAGGCCAGTTGGACGGATTTTGGCACGATGTCCCTCAGGAGGGCCTACAACAACTCTGGTAATCAATGCCAAGCCGAATAACAGCTAGACTGTTGCTGATTTGCTGTTTGTGAAGCCCGTTCTCTTTAACAAATCATCCAATTTTTCTGAAGTTGTAATCACTTGTTTTTTGTACATTTACATTACATTTGCCCATTCAGATAATTCTTTCGTGGTACGTAGCTTTTCTTTTGTCTTTGAGTGTATTTTCCGATTTTTTGCTATTGTTGCACTGCACCTCCCCGTCCCCCTCCTCCTTACAGCGTCCTCTACTGCTTGCCATTGCTGCTAGCCCAGTGGTATGCTCGTGCTCTATCATTCATATGCATGCTCTGTGTGAATACGGACGGGCATCTGGCACCGGTTTGCTCTGAGGCCATACTTACACTTTGTGCGCTTGGTCTCGTTCTGGGGTAAAAATTTAAATTTGTGGTAAGTTCCTACCCCAATCCATATTCACCTACTTTGTTTCCTTCTCTCCCTTTTTCCTACTCTTGAATTCCACTCACCCATGACTATTAAATTTTCACTACCTGAATAATTTCTTTTATCTCATCATACATTTCATCAATTCCTTCGTCATCTGCAGAGCTAGTTGACATATAAACTTATACTTCTGTAGTAGGCGTGGGCTTCGTGTCTATCTTGGCCACAACAATGCGTTCACTATGCTGTTTGTAGTAGCTTACTCGTACTCCTATTCTTTTATTCATTATTAAACCTACTCCTGCATTACCCCTATTTGATTTTCTATTTATAACCCTGTATTCACCTGACCAAAAGTCTTGTTCCTCCTGCCACCGAACTTCACCAATTCCCACTATATCTAACTTTAACCTATCCATTTCCCTTTTTAAATTTTCTAACCTACCTGCCCGATTAAGGGATCTGACATTCCACCCTCCCATCCGTAGAACGCCAGTTTTCTTTCTCCTGATAACAACGTCCTCCTGAGTACTCCCCGCCCGGAGATCCGAATGGGGGACTATTTTACCTCCGGAATATTTTATCCAAGAGGACGCCATCATCATTTAATCATAGACTAAAGCTGCATGCCCTCGGGAAAAATTACGGCTGTAGTTTCCCCTTGCTTTCAGCCGTTCGCAGTACTAGAACAGCAAGGCCAGTTTGGTTAGTGTTACAAGGCCAGATCAGTCAATCAAGAGTAGGAAAAGGGAGAGAAGGAAACATAGTAGGTGAATATGGATTGGGGCTAAGAAATGAAAGAGGAAGCCGCCTGGTAGAATTTTGCGCAGAGCATAACTTAATCATAGCTAACACTTGGTTTAAGAATCATGAAAGAAGGTTGTATACATGGAAGAACCCTGGAGATACTAAAAGGTATAAGATAGATTATATAATGGTAAGACAGAGCTTTAGGAACCAGGTTTTAAATTGTAAGACATTTCCAGGGGCAGATGTGGACTCTGACCACAATCTATTGGTTATGAACTGTAGATTAAAACTGAAGAAACAGCAAAAAGGTGGGAATTTAAGGAGATGGGACCTGGATAAACTGAAAGAACCAGAGGTTGTACAGAGTTTCAGGGAGAGCATAAGGGAACAATTGACAGGAATGGCGGAATGAAATACAGTAGAAGAGGAATGGGTAGCTTTGAGGGATGAAATAGTGATGGCAGCAGAGGATCAAAAAGGTAAAAAGACGAGGGCAAGTAGACACCCTTGGGTAACACAAGAAATATTGAATTTAATTGATGAAAGGAGAAAATATAAAAATGCAGTAAATGAAGCAGGCAAAAAGGAATACAAACGTCTCAAAAATGACATCGGCAGGAAGTGCAAAATGGCTAAGCAGGGATGGATATAGCACAAATGTTAGGATTTAGAGGCTTATCTCAATAGGAGTAAGATAGATACTGTCTACAGGAAAATTAAAGAGACCTTTGGAGAAAGGAGAACCACTTGCATGAATATCAAGAGCTTTGATGGAAACCCAGTTCTAAGCAAAGAAGGGAAAAACAGAAAGGTGGAAGGAGTATATAGAGGGTCTATACAAGGGCGATGTACTTGAGGACAGTATTATGGAAATGGAAGAGGATGTAGATGAAGATGAAATACTGCGTGAAGAGTTTGACAGAGCACTGAAAGACCTGAGTTGAAACAAGGCCCCGGGAACTTCACAGCAAACATAAACATAGCCTTGCAGACAAACAAAAATTACTCGAAGCGAAATGTAGTGTCAGGAGGGCTATGCTAGAGGCGTTCAATGAATTCGAAAGTAAAGTTCTGTGTACTGACTTGGCAGAAAATCCTAAGAAATTTTGGTCTTATGTCAAAGCGGTAGGTGGATCAAAACAAAACAAACAAAAAAAACTCTGTGACCAAAATGGTACTGAAACAGAGGGTGACAGACTAAAGGCCGAAATACTAAATGTCTTTTTCCAAAGCTGTTTCACAGAGGAAGACTGTACTGTAGTTCCTGCTGTAGATTGTCGCACAAATGACAAAATGGTAGATATCGAAATAGACGACAGAGGGATAGAGAAACAATTAAAATCGCTCAAAAGAGGAAAGACCGCTGGACCTGATGGGATACCAGTTCGATTTTACACAGAGTACGCGAAGGAACTTGTCCCCCTTCCTGCAGCGGTGTACCGTAGGTCTCTAGAAGAGCGTAGCGTTCGAAATCTACTCTGTAGGAATCAGCATGGGTTTCGAAAAAGACGGTCGTGTGAAACCCAGCTCGCGCTATTCGTCCACGAGATTCAGAGGGCCTAGCCACGGGTTCCCAGGCAGATGCCGTGTTTCTTGACTTCCGCAAGGCGTTCGATACAGTTCCCCACAGTCGTTTAATGAACAAAGCAAGAGCATATGGACTATCAGACCAATTGTGTGGTTGGATTGAAGAGTTCCTAGATAACAGAACGCAGCATGTCAGTCTCAATGGAGAGAAGTCTTCCGAAGTAAGAGTGATTTCGGGTGTGCCGCAGGGGAGTGTCTTAGGACCGTTGCTATTCACAATATACATAAATGACCTTGTGGATGACATCGGAAGTTCACTGAGGCTTTTTGCATATGATGCTGTGGTGTATCGAGAGGTTGTAACAATGGAAAATTGTACTGAAATGCAGGAGGATCTGCAGCGAATTGACGCATGGTGCAGGGAATGGCAATTGAATCTCAATGTAGACAAGTGTAATGTGCTGCGAATACATGGAAAGATAGATCCCTTATCATTTAGCTACAAAATAGCAGGTCAACAACTGGAAGCTGTTAATTCCATAAATTATCTGGGAGTACGCATTAGGAGTGATTTAAAATGGAATGATCATATAAAGTTGATCGTCGGTAAAGCAGATGCCAGACTGAGATTCATTGGAGGAATCCTAAGGAAATGCAATCCGAAAACAAAGGAAGTAGGTTACAGTACGCTTGTTCGCCCACTGCTTGAATACTGCTCAGCAGTGTGGGATCCGTACCAGGTAGGGTTGATAGAAGAGATAGAGAAGATCCAACGGAGAGCAGCGCGCTTCGTTACAGGATCATTTAGTAACCGCGAGAGCGTTACGGAGACGATAGATAAACTCCAGTGGAGGACTCTGCAGGAGAGACGCTCAGTAGCTCGGTACGGGCTTTTGTTAAAGTTTCGAGAACATACCTTCACCGAAGAGTCAAGCAGTATATTGCTCCCTCCTACGTATATCTCGCGAAGAGACCATGAGGATAAAATCAGAGAGATTAGAGCCCACACAGAAGCATACCGACAATCCTTTTTTCCACAAACAATACGAGACTGGAATAGAAGGGAGAACCGATAGAGGTACTCGAGGTACCCTCCGCCGCACACCGTCAGGTGGCTTGCGGAGTATGGATGTAGATATAGATGTAGATGAGCAGACAACATTCCATTAGAACTACTGACACCATCTGGTGAGCAAGATGTATGAGATAGGCGAAATACCCTCAGACTTCAAGAAGAATATAATAATTCCAATCCCGAAGAAAGCATGTGTTAGAGAGATGTAAAAATTACCGAACTATCAGTTTAATAAGTCACAGCTGCAAAATACTAACGCGAATTTTTTACAGACGAATGGAAAAACTGATAGAAGCCGACCTCGGGGAAGATCAGTTTGGATTCCGTAGAAATGTTGGAACACGTGAGGCAATACTGAACCTACGACTTATCTTAGAAGAAAGATTAAGGAAAGGCAAAACTACGTTTCTAGCATTTGTAGACTTAGAGAAAGCTTTTGACAATGTTGATTGGAATACTCTCTTTCAAATTCTGAAGGTGGCAGGGGTAAAATACAGGGAGCGAAAGGCTATTTACAATTTGTACAGAAAGCAGATGGCAGTTATAAGAGTCGAGGGGTATGAAAGGGAAGCAGTGGTTGGGAATGGAGTGAGACAGGGTTGTAACCTATCCCCGATGTTATTTAATCTGTATATTGAGCAAGCAATAAAGGAAACAAAAGAAAAGTTCGGCGTAGGTATTAAAATCCATGGAGAAGAAATAAAAACTTTGAGGTTCGCCGATGACATTGTAATTCTGTCAGAGACAGCAAAGGACTTGGAAGAGCAGTTGAACGGAATGGATAGTGTCTTGAAAGGAGGGTATAAGGTGAAGATCAACAAAAGGAAAACGAGGATAATGGAATGTAGTCGGATTAAGTCGGGTGATGCTGAGGGAACTAGATTAGGAAATGAGACAGTTAAAGTAGTAAAGAAGTTTTGTTATTTGGGGAGCAAAATAACTGATGATCGTCGAAGTAGAGAGGATAAAAAATGTAGACTGGCAAGGGCAAGGAAAGCGTTTCTGAAGAAGAGAAATTTGTTAACATCGAGTATAGATTTAAGTGTCAGGAAGTCTTTCCTGAAAGTATTTGTATGGAGTGTAGCCATGTATGGAAGTGAAACGTTAGTTTGGACAAGAAGAGAATAGAAGCTTTCGAAATGTGGTGCTACAGAAGAATGCTGAAGATTAGATGGGTAGATCACATAACCAATGAGGAGGTATTGAATAGGATTGGGGAGAAGAGGAGCTTGTGGCACAACTTGACTAGAAGTAGGGATCGGTTGGTAGGACATCGAGGGATCACCAATTTAGTATTGGAGGGCAGCGAGGAGGGTAAAAATCGTAGAGGGAGACCAAGAGATGAACACACCAAGCAGATTCAGAAGGATATAGGCTGCAGTAGGTACTTGGAGATGAAGAAGCTTGCACAGGATAGAGTAGCATGGAGAGCTGCATCAAACCAGTCTCAGAACTGAAGACCACATCAACAACAACAAACTGCTAAGTTCATCGGTCCGTAGGCTTACACACTACTTGATCTAACTTAAACTAACGAGATCGCACGGTTACCTCGCGCGGCTCTCGTTCCGCGCTGCCACATGTGTTGTCGCCAACACTCATGAGGTAACTCATTCTCCCGTTTTCTCCTTATGTTATCTACTGCTCCCTGTTCCGGTTTTTTTCTACAGCCTCTTTCTATCACTTTATTCCATTTGGTATCGTATCTGAAACTGTTGCATGCTTCTTCGCAGTATCTTTATAGTTCTTTTCGTGAGTTAGCCCATATACTGCTATGCAGTTTCATTGAGCCTGTTTTCTGGTTCACACATCACTGTGATAGTAGTCCAGGATAGGACCACGCTGAATTAATCGTAATGTCGCCCTCAAATTATATTTCCACATAAGCTGATAACGCCCTACGCGAGCGAATCGCGTAGTTCTTGAAATGATAACAACAGTGTACAACAGCTTAACTGGCAGAGCATCTTTGTACTCAATGCCTACTTTGCTTTATTTGACAATGTCTTCCTCTAAACACTGAACGCCTCTGTTATGTGTAGTTTGTTGTTAGTTTCACCTAATATTGAGTGCCTCACATATTTGCTTCGTTCCCGTACGTTTTACGCATGACTCTAGTATTTTCTTGTTCCTTCCCTGTTCTTTTCATAGACTGCATTAATTAGATAATGTGGGTCATGCATTCTTTTCTTGCAACGGAGTGCGGCAGGGTACGAGAGGCCCTCTGGCGGTCACGTTCCTCCAACCACTTCTCGCCTATGCGGAATTCTGGCGTTAGCGACAACAGAGGGCGCTGCTTATGTGTAGCACTATGTTTTCTTTCATTGTGGTTTCTTTAGCGATTCGTTTTATGGTTTTTAATATTATACTGTGCATTATCGAAAGTGTTTATTACTTATGTCATTATCTAGAATATTGGCACTAGAGCATATGTTAACTACTGTCTCTTAACTCTTCCTCTTTTTAACAATCTGACTTTTGTCGTGTTCTATTTCACCGTTTTTTATTACTGTAATGCCTTTTATACGTTATATGCTCATTACAGACTTCAACTATTGTATCCCCCTTTATTTTACGCTGTTCAGCGAATTATTGAATCGGAAGCTGGACATGATACGTGACAGTAGCTACACCACAACTCACCACAGTAGGTACGGTGGAACCTTCAAGCAATCACAAATATAAAGTACCGAACGCGATAGTATTTGAGCCTCCGTAAATGTTATCCCTCCATAATTCTCCATAATTTAAGGACATAAAGTCCTTTAGCCCTTCTATACACTGATTTTAAACACACACCAAAAGCAGCGAGTTAAAGGACCCCTCTGTGTGTCCAAACTAAAGCTGAAAGAAGAATAAATAAATAAAGCGAAAATTTTTACCCTCTCCATTCCCTATAGAAGTAAAAATAAACGAAGTTGATCAGACTTCAGCAACAACACTTAAAAAAAAATATTATTGAAAACTAGTGTATGCCGATATTAGCGACATCTGGTGAACTTACAACACAAACATCTTGTGGCTAATGTACGGCAGCTTGTTTTGAGCAGTGGTACTACTGACAACATGACTCGTCCATAAGATGTTATTTATATATATTTGACGATGCTGGTGCTGATTTTGGATTTAACATTTGACGATGCCACTATAGCTGCACTACATTAGGACTTAGTTTTTATAAAACAGGTATGCTTATTCATACTTAAAACGCACAAATGCATATATTTGTCAGTAGTACTTTTCATTATGGTCTATTTATTGTTTTTAAGCTCTAGACAATCTGCGAGTGTATTTATGTTTTTTCCTATTTTTGCTGCAGATCTGATGATGGTCATTATAGACCGAAACCGTTAATCTGTTAACAAAAAGTTCGTGACCATAGACGTAAATTAAAGGAAACGTATTGTATATCGGGTCACTGTCTTATTCGCGACAATGTCGTAGCTTATGCAACCTATGATTGTTTTGTTCAAGTGAGTTTCACTGTAGGACTTAGTAGTTGTTGTGCATAGAGCTGGAAAGTTCTTTGACAGGGATGGGACTTTCTCATTAAAGACTTGACGAAATAGCACTTAAGGCTCGTGACACCAATGTGTGCTTTTTAAAGTTGTTTCAGCTTCGTGGCCGACCGATACTCAACGGTACTGTAAATGGAGCTCATTCCATGACGGCTGACATGGTGTACTTTGTACTTATATGGATATGGTATCTGTTCTTTCGGACGTGTCCAAAGTAGGAGATTCCGGGTTCGAGTCCCGATTGGAGCACGCATTTTCCTCTGTCCCCGTTGATATATATCAACGCCTGTCAACAGCTGAAGGTATTAATACAATTCTAATTTTGTTCTAGACAGCTGCAGGTCATCAATGGATGTCTGTTCTTGAGCCTTGTCCCGCAGTTACGCAGGGTCAGCCATCGTAAATCAGATTTGGCATGTTAATGTTTAAGGGGTGTCCGGATGCCCTTCCTGCCGCCACGCTGAAAGAACAGACACCATATCCATATAAGTAAATAGTTCTGGCAATACCGGCCATGACCTTCTTCTTCTGTGCGGATGCACATATATTCCCTGAACTCCTACAGGACTTGGAAAGAATGTCTTCCACGAGTAATGAGTGTGTTCGGGTGGGACACTACGGATGTAGTGTGTGGTCATAAAAGGTGAGAATGTGGGTCTCACGGGAGGCGTGCACGAGATAGTCCCTGCAGTCGCACTATCCTCTGTGACCTCGGTGGCTCAGATGGCAGCCAGCACGGTATCTCAGCGTGTTCAGTCAGAGAGCTGGTTGGCCTCTGTAATAAAAAACTTAGTGGAAGGATCAACAAACGAACTTTAAGGGATGTCATGATGGACAGAGCGTCTGCCATGTAAACAGGAGATCCCGGGTTCGAGTCCCGGTCGGGGCACACATTTTCACCTGTCCACGTTGATATATATCAACGCCCGTCAACAGCTGAAGGTATTAATATAATTCTAATTTTGGTGTACTTTGAGCTTGTACCGGTCCGGAAAAAAAAAAAAAAAAAAAAAAAAAAAAAAAAAAAAAAAAAAAAAGCTAGTGGTAGGCTAGTTTAAATGTTTCTACGTGTGTGCGAAACTTGTGCAATAGGAAATACAAAATTGAAACGATTAGAAACCTTTGAAACAAAGAGTTAGAAGAGACTGTTGAAAATCAGTTGGACTGAAGGAACAGTCCACATGTGTACTCCAATTCAAAGTGTCCGGCGGTCACTATTTTTCATCGACTAGAGTTGTCGCCATCGTCAGATGCGCTGACGAACTGACTTCCTGCGTGTAGCCACTTCTTTCTAAGCTACTAGCCTAGTTAGTGAGTGGTGTGAGATATTACCCCACGATAATGCCTACTATTCTTATGTTAATGTTGCTGTTTATTTAGCTTAGCTTGTTTATATGTGTTCTCTTGTTCTCGTTGTAGTACACTGTCATCTTGAGTGCTGCTACTGCACTCCAATAGCTCCTCAGGCAGCGTTCTTGCAGTATACATTCTACAGGTGGAGTTAAATTTTCATTACTCGGTAGGTATAACGCATCCAGGGCCCCGGAAGTTTTCTTGGAGATCAGGTGTAACTCCTGTCTGCGTCCATCGTATAGGCGGACTAAAAGGGTATGTTCCCTAAGTCCGATGGTCGTCTCTTCGTTACTAGGAGCGCTTGGCATTTTGCAGCATTGAATCCAGTGCGTCAGTCTGCCGTCAGTTGTTCGAAATCTGTGCTGTCATCTTTGAAGTCTTCTCTGTATCTCTTGAGGCTGTCGGCTTCTGATGATCAGCGCTGTGTCGCAAGCGAAAATGTACTTTCTGATCCTTGGGGATGTAGGAAAATCAGCTGTGTAAGTGTTGTAGAGTACAGGGCTCACAACTGACCCTTGTGGCATTCCAGCACGCATTTCTTTAACAACAGAGTCGCTACTGCCGACCCTTACGATGAATGTTCGACCAGTGAAGTTGTCGCCTGTCAGTTGTATGTGTTATCCTGAAGAGTTTGTAGATGAGTCCTCTGGGCCTAACATTGTCGAAGGTCCGAGATACGTCAAACAGGGCAATGTCGCAGTTTCCTTTTGTTAACGACCAGACCGGCTTTTTCTACAACTCATACCACTTGTTGTGTGGTAAAGAGTTCTTCTCTGACACCGAAACTGTTCTTTCGGTAGCATAGCTTCTCTGGACACTGGAAGGTGAAATGTCTTGGCCAAAGTCGTTCAAAAACTTTACTTAATACCGGAAGCAAAAACTTTACTTAATACCGGAAGCAAGCTGATCTGTTCATAGGTCTTCTGGTCTTTCCTGTTTTTGACGGGATTAGGTAGTCGCCCTCGTGACACAAAGCTAAATGATCATGCCACGTCGCCATAGCAGTCATGAACTGGGTATGACTTACCTCAATATGGAAGGTGGAAAATTAAAACCTGAAATCTGAGGCTTTGCCTCCAAAGTGACATATTAGTACATTACCAATCACAACTATCTTCTAGATTGTCCTGTGTGTTTTGCTTTTACATTATATTTGCGAACACCTAAGTTGCAAGTGATGTGATGTTACATACTCGCTGCAGGTTGCGTTGTGTACATTGTTTCTGCACTACGGAGTGCGCCTGGTACGCCTCATGGAGGAACAGAACATTGGTGAGACGCTAAGAATACAATATTAAGAACGAAAACACACACGTCACTGATGTAATCTTCTACAACATTTAATATTTATTTCTCAAACCAGTTTTTGGCCTTATGCTATCATCATGCACAAAGATAAATATGTGGAGCAGTGAAATTTTTGTAGGATCAAAGATTTTAAATTATTGCAGCATCAGAGTATCTCAGTTCCCAAGGACGAAAAATTCCAGCGTTTGATTTAGGAATAAAAACAGAGGAATTATTGCAGTGAAAATGATATGTAAGATTATTTAACCAAGATAAAATATGTGACTCGTTACCAAATGAACTGTATAACAAATTACAATTGTTCTTAGAAGAAAATAAACTGAACAATAAACTTTGGGGCATGTTACGAGCGTGTGGTTGAACAAAATAATTTTGTCTTTAATAGATCCTAAATCACAAACAGATAAATTATGCTGGTGAGAGTAAGCAGGTAAGTGACGCAGCTGTGATTATACAAAGCAAAAATTATTTAAGATTATAAAAGACATTACGGAAACTGAAATAAAGGAAAAATTGGGATGTATCAGTAAGAGGGGTAATTTTCAGCATGGCCTGGATGTGATTAGGAGCAGTACCTGCAGTTAGAAGTGGCGTGTAAGGGAACTGTGTTGTTTATTCAGTACTAAGCTTGGATAGAAAAACATATGTTCATTAATTTCCATTATTTCGAGGTAGTTCATCTTCCTTCCTTTATAGATGTGATATAATTCTTCATGTTTCACTCGTAGCTAGAGCCATCTTTAAGCAGATGATCTGCAAAAGTAGAGTCTCCTCCTCCAAGTTTCCAACTTCTGTGGTGTTCCTTTAAGCGGGTGCACATTGCCCTGAGAGACTGATCTATATAAAATTTGCCACAATTACAAATTATTTTTTACATTCGATTCTTTTCCAAAGCTGAAGTGTTGCCTTTAACATTGACCAAAAGTTGTCAGACAGAGTTGCGCACATAAAATGGTGTTTTAAAGTTACTGGATTTAAGCTTTCTGGCTTCTTTTAGGAGACTTTTCCTGAATGTGGGATTGTGCACCATTGATTGAGTTCTTGAGGTTGTGGGTCGAGAGCAGTGTAGAGAAGAGAGAACACTTGTTGTTACTGTTTTTATGCATTATGGAGTCCACCAAGAGTGGAGCGTAGCCATTATTTGATGCTATTTATCTGATAGCATTTGATTCAATTTAGAAGTTGTCTTCGCTTATGGGGATGGCTACTGAAGAATTGTTGTAATTTGTTATATAGTCCATTAGTTAAAGTGTCACAGAATTTATCTTATTGTTAGTTAAATAATCTTACATCGCATTTTAGTTTAAATAATTCCTCTCGTTTTATTCCTAAATCTAACATTAATAATTTTCATCTTTGCAAACGGAGGTACTCTGATGTTCAGTAGCTTAAAATCTTCGCTCGTACAAAAATGTCACTGTGTCACATATTTATCTTCGTACTTAATGATAGCGTAACAGCCGAAAACCAGTTTGTGGTGCAAACAATAAATATTGTAAAATATTGCGCCATGTCGTGTGTGTTGTCATTCATATGGGTAACGTGTAAAATGTTCTACCAACAACCGACGGAACAATTAATCAATGCAAGAATATAATTCTTAAGCGTAAATTTTGTTCGCACACAGCACAACTTAGAATGACAGCATACAGCAGAACACGATTCATATTGAGGCCGTATGTGAGCTGAGAAGAGTGATATGTGAAGTATTGGCTTACTGGCTGCAATTTCAGTGCAAGAGCTACAAACCCTGACAAAATCGTTGTCGAAAAGAGTTTTTGACGTTATTTGAAAGAACGGAGGTTGGAAAAAGTACCAACAAAGTAATAATACAACAGGACAACGAGTGCCTTTACGCCATTTTCCATCTAGGAAACGCGATCGCCTTTTTTTGTTTTTCGTATTATGAAAGAAACTTTGTAATTCCGTCATGGTTATTTATATCTTATATGTACCTACTACTTTCATAGTAATATCGATGCATATATGCTTCAGACATTGTACTAAGACTTTCGTGGAACCCTGCCTTTATAATGATTTTCATTACCACACTGCGCCACCTCGCTCGGTATTTTTCCATTGCCGTATACTTGCAGTTAGTTATAGCACAAATGAGAATTTGTTCTGGCGGGCGCATATTTTAAAAAATATTAAGTTCGGTCTTCATAACTTTTATATCCACTTTACGTCAGCACGCATTGAAACCACACCTTATGATATTTCTTCTTTCGACCTGACTTCTTCAGCAACGTGTTCTACATCTATGTACATACTCCACTCCGTAAGCCACCACATGGTGCATGGAGGAGAGTACCTTGTACCACTAATAGTGATTCCATTTCCTGTTCCACTCCCAAATGGAGCAAGGAGGTTAACGACTGTCTATATGTTCCCGTACGAGTCCTAATTTATGTTTTCTTCGCGGTCCTTGCTCGAAATGCACATTAATGGCGCTAGACTCGTTCTGCAGTCGATTTAAAATTCCATTCTCTAAATTTTCTCAATAGTGTTTTGCGAAAAGAACGTCATCCCTCGAAGGATTCCCATTTAAGCTCACACAGCATCTTCATAACACTCGTCTGTTGATCGAACCTACCGATAACAAGTATAGTAGCCGGCCTCTGATTTGATTCGATGTCTTCCCTTAATCCGACCTCTTGGGGATCCAAAACACATGTGCAATACTCTAGAATGGAGCGCACTAATGTTCTATACGCGGTCTACTTTTTAGTTGAGCTATACTTTCCGATAATTCTTCCAATAAACCGAAGTGGAGCATTCACTTTCCCTACTATCGACCTTATGCTCGTTCCATTTCATATCGCTTTGCGACGTTAAGCCTAGATATTTCATCGACGTCACTGCGTCAAATGATACACACTAATACCGCATTAAATACTACATGTTTTTTCATGTTATTTCGCTACTGACTTGCATTAACTTACATTTTTCCACATTTAGAGAAAGCTACTATTCGTCAGACCAAATATAAAGTCTGTCAAAATCACCCTTGCTCTCCTACAACCACTCAATAAAGACGCTTTCCCGTAAACTATAGCGGCATCAGCAAGCAGTCAAGATTCCTTCTGAGGATTCATACCACCGAGTTTTTTTACTACACAAGATGAATCACTTAAAACTTGCGCAGCAGATATTGCGAAAATGGAAAGTGCTATTAATGTTCGGTTTTCACAAAATGGGTTGGTAGTCAGGGGCTCGTTTTATTAGCCAATAAACGGATTGTAATAACACTTAGAAAGTATATATTTTTGCGCAAACACACACTTTTCAAGCCGGCCGCTGTGGCCGAGCGGTTCTAGCCGCTTCAGTCCGGAACCACGCTACGGTCGCAGGTTCGAATCCTGCCTCGGATATGGATGTGTGTGCTGTCCTTAGGTTAGTTAGGTTTAAGTAGTTATAAGTCTAGGGGACTGATGACCTCATATGTTAAGTCCCATAGTGCTTAGAGCCATTTGAAACATTTGCACACTTTTCAAATGGAACAATGCGTTTTGACACTAACAAACTAAAAGTAGATTAAATTAGAATGTCAATGGTGTTTGTTGCAGGAGTCTAGTGCGAGTTGTTTACGAGATATAGTATGGTCCAAGTTTCCACAATGACACTTAGTTTGTGCCATTCAACATGAGTAGTTGCTAGGTACGATGTTGTTATGTTTGCTCAGAGTGTGCATGTGTTATCTTTGAGTGCACTTCGACTTGTTAGTGAGTTAGTGTGTGGCAGTCCAAGCAGCAGGTCGTGAGAGGACGATGGGATTTATCAATGCAGAAAAACTCGACTTGCTCGTGGTGTATGGAGAGTGTAGAAACAATGCAGTTCGTTCCTGTACGGTTTATGCGGCAAGATATCCCAATAGACGTCAACCATCTGGCGATTATTTATCAACCTCTTCAACCAGATACGTGAAAGTGATAGTGTAACATCTAGACAACTTAACAGAAGGAAACAAGTGACGACTGAAGAGGAGCAAATTAACATTCTTGCTGCTGTTGCAGTTGATCCGCACGTTAACTGGAATGGCATGAGTCAGGCAAGTGTCCTATGCATTGTCCATCGACATATGTTCCATCCCCACCTCTCCATCGAGAGCTGCATGGAAACGGTTACGAGAATCGTGTTAACTTCTGTACATGGGCATTAATGCAGGATACACCAGATGCGTCATGTGTCTTGTTGAATCATGAAGCCACATTTACCAATCACGCTCAGATAAACCGCAGAAACATGCAATATTGGTCTGCTGATAGTCTCCCTTGGCTTCACACTGAACGCGCCCAAGTATCTCAGCCTTCTAAAAGACCATCTTCTACAGATGCTACAAGACGACCCTCTGCAAACTTGGAGGAACCTGTGGTACCAACGGGATAGGTATCCAGCCCATAAAGCACGAAGTACTACAGCATGTCTTCACGAATTGTTTCCAAATCGTTGGACTGGACGCAGAGGACCTGTATCTTGGCCTGCTCGTTTGCCGGATTTGACGACCGTAGACGTTTTTCCGTGGGGAAGCTGAAAGACGCTGTCTGCAAGGACATACCAATTACACCTGATGATATGCAACGACTTATTATTGCAGCCTGCTCGGACATCTCCGCTGAAATGCTAGCACGTGTACAGCAGTTGTTCCATACCAGTCTGGAAGTGCGTATTGCCACTGCTGGTGGTCGTTTTGAAAACAACATGTGATAGTTAATTGTGTCGTTACTGGTCAGAGTCAACATAACTAGTGTATGCACTTGTATTGTTCTTTAGTGTGTGCTACCACAGGTATTGTACTTCAAGTGCAGGTGTGGAAACTTTTCAAAATATGATATCTCGTAAACGACTCGCAGGAGAACGTTGCAACAAACACCACTGACATTCTAATTTACCCTACATTTAGTTTGTTAATGTCAACAGGCATTATTCCATTCAAAAGGTTTATGTTTACACAAAAAATACTCTCTCTAAGTATTAATACAATATGTTGACTGGCTAACAATATGAGCCCCAGACTACCACCAGCCCATGCTGTGAAAACCGTACATCAATAGCACTTTTCATTTCCGCAATATTTGAGGTGCAAGTTTTAAGTGATTCGCCCTGTACATGATTTTTGCTACTAAGTTCTTAGCTCATCTCTGAATGATACACTGCCTTTCTAGAGCTGGTTACGGAGTAGGAATATTTCTTAATAGTCTTGTAATACATTGTGAATTAAATTTTCTGACAGATTAGAGCACAGATCTTTTCTCCGTAATCTACGATCTTCCCGACTGCGCTATTTAGACGCACTAGCCTTCGTGAATTTCCAAAAACAACTGTTTATCTCGAGGCAATCGCGTTTAGCAAATACCGCTCCAAACACAATTCTAAATCAGTGTGCTTGTTTTCCTAGAAGCTTTAGCGAATCTAAAAATATACTTGTAAGACAACATGGTACAAGCCTCCAATTCTCGCTCCTAGTAGAATAAACACAGTCGTCCAATAGCTACGAACAGTTGTAACATTTTATCTTCGATAGCCTGTTTACTTACGCTGGCGCATATATCACTGTTTTCTAGGGTGCCGAGTGCAGTCGCGCAAACAAGATTCCTTTTCTTAATCCTGGAGCATGCATATCATTATCTCTGGTGTCCTTGTGTTAATCAGAACAGTATCTATTGTATCTAAGCCCAAGCGACTAAGTCTTACGAATAAACTCTTCTGTTGCTGCAAGAATTCCTTAGGTCCGAGATGAGAAAACGAAAGGAGCGGGAAGTAATTTACCGTTAACGACTAGGTTAATGGAGATAGAACACAGGCTTGTACCGTACAACGATAGAGAAGAAAATCAGTTCTTGCCTTTTAAATGGAATCATCCCAGCGTTCGGCGTAAGCGATTTAAGGTGACTGTAGAAAACTAAAATCAAGAGTCGCAGGCACGGATTTGAACCTAACTTCTCCGAAATACGAGCCCAGTGACTTTACCACCACGAACCGCCTTTCGGTAAGAAGAAAAGAAGGATGCAGAAATTCAGAGGTATGGCATAAAGTCTGAGGTATTACAACGCGCACACTCTATCTGAAGAATAAGAAATTTGGAAGACCAAGAAAAATTTTGAAATCATCTTCGTCCTGTTAGAAAGGAAAGACTATGTGTTAACAACACGTTTCAGTCCGCAGTCATCTGAACTGAACTGTTAAGCATAGAACAAGCCTATCATAAAGCCATACAAAAGTCGTAGTATACTTCCTAATAATGTTTGTGGACCTCCTTTTCTACATCTACATCTACATTTATACTCCGCAAGCCACTCAACGGTGTGTGGCGGAGGGCACTTTACGTGCCACTGTCATTACCTCCCTTTCCTGTTCCAGTCGCGTATGGTTCGCGGGAAGAACGACTGTCTGAAAGCCTCCGTGCGCGCTCTAATCTCTCTAATTTTACATTCGTGATCTCCTCGGGAGGTATAAGTAGGGGGAAGCAATATATTCGATACCTCATCCAGAAACGCACCCTCTCGAAACCTGGACAACAAGCTACACCGCGATGCAGAGCGCCTCTCTTGCAGAGTCTGCCACTTGAGTTTGTTAAACATATCCGTAACGCTATCACGGTTACCAAATAACCCTGTGACGAAACGCGCCGCTCTTCTTTGGATCTTCTCTATCTCCTCGGTCAACCCGATCTGGTACGGATCCCACACTGATGAGCAATACTCAAGTATAGGTCGAACGAGTGTTTTGTAAGCCACCTCCTTTGTTGATGGACTGCATTTTCTAAGGACTCTCCCAATGAATCTCAACCTGGTACCCGCCTTACCAACAATTAATTTTATATGATCATTCCACTTCAAATCGTTCCGCACGCATACTCCCAGATATTTTACAGAAGTAACTGCTACCAGTGTTTGTTCCGCTATCATATAATCATACAATAAAGGATCCTTCTTTCTATGTATTCGCAACACATTACATTTGTCTGTGTTAAGGGTCAGTTGCCACTCCCTGCACCAAGTGCCTATCCGCTGCAGATCTTCCTGCATTTCGCTACAATTTTCTAATGCTGCAACTTCTCTGTATACTACAGCATCATCCGCGAAAAGCCGCATGGGACTTCCGACACTATCTACTAGGTCATTTACATATATTGTGAAAAGCCATGGTCCCATAACACTCCCCTGTGGCACGCCAGAGGTTACTTTAACGTCTGTAGACGTCTCTCCATTGATAACAACATGCTGTGTTCTGTTTGCTAAAAACTCTTCAATCCAGCCACACAGCTGGTCTGATGTTCCGTAGGCTCTTACTTTGTTTATCAGGCGACAGTGCGGAACTGTATCGAACGCCTTCCGGAAGTCAAGAAAAATAGCATCTACCTGGGAGCCTGTATCTAATATTTTCTGGGTCTCATGAACAAATAAAGCGAGTTGGGTCTCACACGATCGCTGTTTCCGGAATCCATGTTGATTCCTACATAGTAGATTCTGGGTTTCCAAAAACGACATGATACTCGAGCAAAAAACATGTTCTAAAATTCTACAACAGATCGACGTCAGAGATACAGGTCTATAGTTTTGCGCACCTGCTCGACGACCCTTCTTGAAGACTGAGACTACCTGTGCTCTTTTCCAATCATTTGGAACCTTCCGTTCCTCTAGAGACTTGCGGTACACGGCTGTTAGAAGGGGGGCAAGTTCTTTCGCGTACTCTGTGTAGAATCAAATTGGTATCCCGTCAGGTCCAGTGGACTTTCCTCTGTTGAGTAATTCCAGTTGCTTTTCTATTCCTTGGACACTTATTTCGATGTCAGCCATTTTTTCGTTTGTGCGAGGATTTAGAGAAGGAACTGCAGTGCGGTCTTCCTCTGTGAAACAGCTTTGGAAAAAGGTGTTTAGTATTTCATCTTTACGCGTGTCATCCTCTGTTTCAATGCCATCATCATCCCGGAGTGTCTGGATATGCTGCTTCGAGCCACTTACTGATTTAACGTAAGACCAGAACTTCCTAGGATTTTCTGTCAAGTCGGTACATAGAATTTTACTTTCGAATTCACTGAACGCTTCACGCATAGCCCTCCTTACGCTAACTTTGACATCGTTTAGCTTCTGTTTGTCTGAGAGGTTTTGGCTGCGTTTAAACTTGGAGTGAAGCTCTCTTTGCTTTCGCAGTAGTTTCCTAACATTGTTGTTGTACCACGGTGGGTTTTTCCCGTCCCTCACAGTTTTACTCGGCACGTACCTGTCTAAAACGCATTTTACGATTGCCTTGAACTTTTTCCATAAACACTCAACATTGTCAGTGTCGGAACAGAAATTTTCGTTTTGATCTGTTAGGTAGTCTGAAATCTGCCTTCTATTACTCTTGCTAAACAGATAAACCTTCCTCACTTTTTTTATATTCCTATTAACTTCCATATTCAGGGATGTTGTGCTGTTAGCAATGACATTAGCGGCGGTCGTCTGCTGCCATACCCCATTACCGCCAAATTCGGTTCGTCTACGTCCCACACTGATTTATCTGATTAATTCACGCAGTGTTGCTTGTCTGTTAGCACTGACAACTCTACACAAACGTCACAGCTCTCGATCGTTACGTGAAGGCTGTCGGCAACTACCTTGTCCATGGTGAGAGGTAATGCCTGAATTGTCGTATTCTCAGCACCGTCTCGACACTGTGGCTCACGGAATATTGAATTTCCTAACGATTGCCGAAATGGAGTGCCCCATGCGTCTAGCTCCAACTACCATTCCACATTCAAAGTCTGTTAATTCCCGTCGCGCGGGAACGTCGGAAACCTTTCCACATGAATCACCTGAGAACAAATGACAGCCCCGCCAAAGCACTGCCCTCTTGTACCTCGTGTACGCGATACAACCGCCTGTGCACATCACTATCCCCTGACTTATGTCACCTCAGTCTATTTCACGGTAAACGGTGATAATCTGTTCGAATAAAGAAATATTTTCCAGTTATAACGACTTGTGTACTCTTCAAGGTACCTATTGTCATTTTAAGTTTATACTTCTTTATTACATTTAGCTAATTCGGACATTTTTGTCTCATCCAATTCGAGAACAGGAACATTTGATAAGTGTTCATGCTTACAATGAAGAGTCAAAGAAACTGGCACACTTGCCTAATATCGTGTAGGGCCCCTGCTAGCACACAGAAGTGCCGCAACACGACGTGGCATGGGCTCGACTAATGTCTGAAGCAGTGCTGGAGGGAACAGACGCCATCAATCCTCCAGGGTTGTTCATAAATCCGTAAGAGTACGAGGGGGTGGGGATCTCTTCTGAACGGCCATGCGGCCCAGACATGCTCAAGTTAACATTGAATGTAGATTGAAATGTCAGGAAGCCCTTTCTGAAAGTGTTTGTATGGAGTGTAGCGTGTACGCAAGTGAAACATGGACGATAAATAGTTTAGACAAGAAGAGAATAAAAGGTTTTTGAAATGTGGTGTTCTACAGAAGAATGCTGAAGATTAGATGGGTGGATCACGTAACTATTGAGGAGGTACTGTATGGAATTGGGGAGAAGAGAAATTTCTGGTCCATTCTGACTAGAACAAGGGATGAATTGGTAGGACACATTCTGAGACGTCATGGGGCCACCAGTTTAGTTCTTGAGTGAAGCGGGCGGGGAGGGGGGGGGGGGCGGTTAAAATCGTGGACGGAGACCATGAGATGAACACTGTAAGCAGATTCAAAAGGATGTAGTTGGTTGCAGTAGTTACTCGAAGATGAAGAGGCTTGCACATGATAGAGTAGCATGGAGACCTGCATCAAACCAGTCTTTGGACTGAAGGCCACAACGACAACAAACAAGTGAGGAACTGAGGAAAAGTAAGATCATTAGCTTATTAAAAAAGCACATCCTTGGTGCAAAATAAACGTATATTGTTTTCACTTACGTTGTTTCAAAACCCTTTGCATTTCTCGTTTCACCAGCTATCGATGGCCCCTAAAAAAATACATTTTTTAATCGAAAAAGTCGATAGTTAGTGGATTAACAAGGTAGATAATGAAGTTTTGCATAATAACCATGTAGTAAAATACTCTTTTCTTTGTGTGCTATCATTTGCCAATATTTCATTTCGATATCTCAATCTGTATATGAAATATGAGGTACGTTGTGGATACTTCATTCTGGACTCCTCGCTGACGCGGTGCTATCACAAACTTCTTCGAATTTCGCGCAGTGTGTTAGTTCCGTGTAAATATCACAATACCTATGGTCATTAACGAAACTATGGGCACATTATCATGAACCTGACACCTAAGTATGTAACACAAAAATGATTTTTTTTTTACCGAATAGTTTCTGTAAAATCGTTTGAGAAAGATCGCAGGGCGTGAGCGTCTACTCTGTCATCGCCGACCAGCCAAAAGGCAGCAAACACTTGGCTTCCGCTTCCAAACAAACGAAGGGCGCGCCCAGAGCTTTGGGCGAAAACTGGTCACTGAGGATCGGCCACCTTATCCAGCGCGAACTTGTACCAATAAGCCTCTGCGGTATAAATTATGACACGCAAGTAACACGGATTCGTGAATTTGCTTTACAGAGACGGTCATTTTCAAATGAAGTACATATTTGTAGCAAGGAATATGAAATTAAATTAAGGCTGTTATAATACAGCCCACTGAGAAGAAGTATCTGTTATCGTGCCTCATACTGAATAATGCATCTAAATGTAAGTACAATTTCTGTTATTAAGCAATTAAATCATCCGTTCACACAGACAACACTGTAACTCTTCGTCAGGCAATTACAATGTCACAACTTTGGGGCCGCTGAGGATGGCAGTAATCTGAAACAGAGAAAAGTCGACACGAAGTGCTCCGAATACTGTCGACTTTTAACGATTAGTACTTGGTAGCCGATGGCCAACTTATCGCGTCCTTACTACAGCTAGACTATGGGGGGCTCATAACGTACTAATTCATGTACATTACCAATAACTAATAGTAAGGTCAGTACATATGCGGCAGGTGCTCCCCCACAATATCAATATATTGGCTCCTGAGCAAAAAAAAGTTGACGACCACTGCTTTAAGGTATAAGATTACTTTTCGCGAAAGAATTCCACACTTATCAATGAATTATCTGTCGACGTGGAAAAATTGTACAGAACACTTCTTCGGTTGATCTCTAAGTATGATTTCTGTGGAAGAAATTTCATGATTCTATGTCAATGGGAGGTAGCCTACACGTTTTGATGAGTGATTTTGCTAGTACCAAAATATGTGACACAAATTTCCGTATCTTTTGATTGCATTGACTTAGAAGTTTACATTTCTTACACCGCCAGGGGTTGATGACGGATAAAAAGTCATTTTTTTGCCTGTAATACAACTGCAAATTATCATGTTTTCGGTACATAAAACAAGTCAACCTTTTATTAATTTGCACACAGCGGCACCTTACACTTGTTAAATGTGTTACTTCTTTATGTTTGGTGTAGGTGACACTGATCATTGCATACACACTGGTGTGCAAAACTTAAGGACAAAAGTAAATGTTCCAGGGCGCATTAGCGTTCCCATCACTCGCCACATCAGATTACGTGCATAGTCGAACACGATCGTTTTGGTGGTCCAGGTGTTACGATTTGGGGGAGGCGTGGGCGTGCTGACCTCCAAATCTTTGAACGCGCTACACTCACCAGTGAACGCTATTATGACACTGCGTTCCTCTCCCAAATCCGTCTTTTCAGGGGTGCATTCGACCCTAACTTCCTTTTCATGGATGACAAAGCGCAACCGCATCGAACAACGCTAGTGGAGGAGCTCTTAGGCCTGCCCGTCCCCGACTTAAATCCCCTCGAGCGCGTGTGACATGCATTGGAGGACGTATTGCAGCACGCCTTCATGTACCAATGACCATCCAGCAGCTATCAACAACGCTGGTGAAAGAATGGCACGCTCTACCGTAAGAAGTCCTTACCAATTTTGCGGCCAACATGGGAGCACTTTGTAGAGTACATCATTGCCGTCCTTGGTGATCACAAACCTTTTTAAGAACCATGATCCTCTTTTTGCAGTGTCCAGTGAACCGTAATGAATCAGGATGACTTTAAGGTAATTATTGCCTTCGAACATTGTGTCATTTCTATTCGTCTCATTGCGTATTTCTTCCAGTTAACTTCTGGCCTATACTGTAGCAGTTCTCTCTAAGTGGGGTCCAAGTTTCATCGTGCTATATTACTTGGCTGTGACACGCCATGTGAATGTTACTTTCGTCCTTACTTTTGACCACCAATGTAGGTATAATATAATATCGTGTCTGTGCTGTTACTAAGGTTAAAAGAGAAATTAGAGACGGTAAAATCCATACCGGCATTTAAGTTACAGATGACAGTCCTGCAGCATCTCTTACTACTATTCCATGCGTCGCAGCGGAGAGATTTCGTATTTAATCAGGCACACTGGCGCACAGTCTGGCAGTTAGTAGTACATGTACACTACCACTTCTCCTTCTTTTGCCATACAAATGCTGATAACGAAAATTTCTTCCACCACGATTACTCTAACCTTCTACTTGATGATGGAGCACCATCCATCACATGTGACTTAGAACACAAGCATCAAACTGCATATCTAGAGTTTCGAATTTTTACGCCTGCGTGGTCCAACGGTAACCTTCGCTTCTTTCTGTAATTACTACACTCCTGGAAATGGAAAAAAGAACACATTGACACCGGTGTGTCAGACCCACCATACTTGCTCCGGACACTGCGAGAGGGCTGTACAAGCAATGATCACACGCACGGCACAGCGGACACACCAGGAACCGCGGTGTTGGCCGTCGAATGGCGCTAGCTGCGCAGCATTTGTGCACCGCCGCCGTCAGTGTCAGCCAGTTTGCCGTGGCATACGGAGCTCCATCGCAGTCTTTAACACTGGTAGCATGCCGCGACAGCGTGGACGTGAACCGTATGTGCAGTTGACGGACTTTGAGCGAGGGCGTATAGTGGGCATGCGGGAGGCCGGGTGGACGTACCGCCGAATTGCTCAACACGTGGGGCGTGAGGTCTCCACAGTACATCGATGTTGTCGCCAGTGGTCGGCGGAAGGTGCACGTGCCCGTCGACCTGGGACCGGACCGCAGCGACGCACGGATGCACGCCAAGACCGTAGGATCCTACGCAGTGCCGTAGGGGACCGCACCGCCACTTCCCAGCAAATTAGGGACACTGTTGCTCCTGGGGTATCGGCGAGGACCATTCGCAACCGTCTCCATGAAGCTGGGCTACCGTCCCGCACACCGTTAGGCCGTCTTCCGCTCACGCCCCAACATCGTGCAGCCCGCCTCCAGTGGTGTCGCGACAGGCGTGAATGGAGGGACGAATGGAGACGTGTCGTCTTCAGCGATGAGAGTCGCTTCTGCCTTGGTGCCAATGATGGTCGTATGCGTGTTTGGCGCCGTGCAGGTGAGCGCCACAATCAGGACTGCATACGACCGAGGCACACAGGGCCAACACTCGGCATCATGGTGTCGGGAGCGATCTCCTACACTGGCCGTACACCACCGGTGATCGTCGAGGGGACACTGAATAGCGCACGGTACATCCAAACCGTCATCGAACCCATCGGTCTACCATTCCTAGACCGGCAAGGTAACTTGCTGTTCCAACAGGACAATGCACGTCCGGATGTATCCCGTGCCACCCAACATGCTCTAGAAGGTGTAAGTCAACTACCCTGGCCAGCAAGATCTCCGGATCTGTCCCCCATTGAGCATGTTTGAGACTGGATGAAGAGTCGTCTCACGCGGTCTGCACGTCCAGCACGAACGCTGGTCCAACTGAGGCGCCAGGTGGAAATGGCGTGGCAAGCCGTTCCACAGGACTACATCCAGCATCTCTACGATCGTCTCCATGGGAGAATTGCAGCCTGCATTGCTGCGAAATGTGGATATACACTGTACTAGTGCCGACATTGTGCATGCTCTGTTGCCTGTGTCTATGTGCCTGTGGTTGTGTCAGTGTGATCATGTGATGTATCTGACCCCAGGAATGTGTCAATAAAGTTTCCCCTTCCTGGGACAATGAATTCACGGTGTTCTTATTTCAATTTCCAGGAGTGTATATGTAAAAGTATGAGGCCGCACTGTGTTTCTGATTCCGCATTTAACTTCGCATGGTTTGAACAAAATACGAAGAGTTTGAAAAAGAACTCCCTAATTTGAATGTGTCCTAGAATCTGTACGGAGTGACATACACTATTCTAGTTTGTGGTGTCTGATTCATCAACTCTCCAAGTTTGGCACCCCTGCAGCTGCAGGTCTGCTTGACCTTGAGATGGCACCAGTGCTGTTTTTTTTTTTCCTCTGTTCCCCCAGTTCAGTCCAGGCCTATGTGCAGTGCAGTGCAGAGAAACTCAGCAACAATGTGTATTCCGCAACAGAAAGCGCAGTGTGTTATTTGGCTTGTGAAAAGTGAGTCAGTTATGACAGTACAACATAATTTTAGACGTCAGTGTGGTGGTGAAGCACCTACAGCATAAACTTTCCGTCATTGGCTAAAGTCTTTCAAGGAAACCGGTAGTGTTTTAAAAGAAAAATCACCAGGTAGACTGAGAACTTCTGAAGATGTTGTTGAACAGATCCGAAGAAGTCATTGGTGCCTACAGGTACTGTGTATGATGTTGTGCGTAAAAGACTTAAGTTGTGTGCCTGCACATTGCAACTGTTACATGAAACAAAACCTACTGATAAAATCAAAAGGTATTGTTTGCTGTTGACTTTCTACACAGAATTGATGATGATGTCAATTTTTTAAAAACGGTTCTCTATTCTGATGAGGCTACATTTCATATCAGTGAAACAGTTAATCAACATAACAGCAGAATTTGGGGGGCAGAGCATCCACATGAAGTTATCAGCATCAACGTGACTCTCCCAAAGATAATGTCTGGTGAAGTTTGATGGAAGATCGTGTGAGTAGTCCTTTCATTTTTGTAAAAAAAAAAAAAAAAAAAAAAAAAAACAATAAACAGGACATTTACTGTGACATGTCGACAGAGTACTTCTTTCCCCAAATGGATGATACTGAGGCAGAAAATGAAATGGCTCTGAGCACTACGGGACTTAGCTTCGGAGGTCATCAGTCCCCTAGAACTTAGAACTACTTAAGCCTAAATAACCTAAGGACATCACACACATCCATGCCCGAGGCAGGATTCTAACCTGCGACCGTAGCGGTCGCGCAGTTCTGGACTGCAGCCCCTAGAACCGCGTGGCCACCGCGGTCGGCGACAACAAATGGATCCCACGTTGATGTCTACTAACGCTAAACAAAACTTGAATTCTCTTTCATGATGTGTACTCACTGATGTAATGATCAAAATTAATGGAGAACAAATATATTATATGCAATTTGCTTGCAATATACACGATCCAGTCACATCAATGTGACCATCGCCTATATTTGACGTCAATGTGCAATAACCACTCACAGACGGAAGGCGACAGCACTAGCAGTGGAGGGTATATAAAACACTTCGGGGGGACGCGGAATACAGGGCAGTCATTGTCGCAATGCAGAAACGGAGTGATTTATCTGACGTCAAAAGAGCATAGTCGTTGGCTTTGGGGCAAACAGTGTGAGCATTTCCGATACGGCTACATTTGTCAACCGTTTGTATGTCGTTGTGGTTAAAGCGTACTGTGCATGGAAAAATGGTGCTATTCAACACTGGCGCCGAGGCAGCTGTGGCCCATAGATGACGGGGGTGTACGACAACTGCGGAGATCGGTACGGGCGAATAGACATGCAACTGTTGAGCAACTGACCACCCAGATGAACCGAGGCACTACCAACAGTGTCTCCTCAACGACTGTTCAGCGAACGTTGCTATGCATGGGCCTTCACAGCAGGCGCCTGGTTCTCACACCCATGCTGACTGCAGTTCATCGGCGATGAAAGCTGGAATTTGCACGCCAGTACTGCAACTGAAAGTCCATTGAATGGTGACAGGTGGGCTTTTCACACGAATTGCATTTTATGCTACATCAGAAAGTTGGCCATTGGCGTGTATGTCATGAAATGTCTGAAAGCAAACCCCCTGCAACAATCGCCGGAAGGATCCAGGCCGGAGGAGGGAGCTTTAGGGTCTGGGGAATATTTCGTGGCATTCCCTGCGTGATCTCATCATTACGGAACGCACAATGGATCAACACAAGTATGCATCTATTCTTGGGGACCACGTCCACCATTACATGCAGTTTGTTTTTCCTCGGCAAAATGTCATCTACCAGTAGAACAATCCAACGTGTCATACAGCTCACTGTGTATGTGCGTTGTATAAGGAGCACCAGGGTGAGTTTATCATACTCAACTGACCACGCAACTCCCCAGCGTTTAACCCAATCGAGAAGCTGTGGGATCACCTCCACTGGGCTGTTGGCACCATGGATACACAATCGAGAAGCCTAGTGCAGCTGGCCACGCTGCTGGAGTCATCACAGCTACACATCCCTGTCCGTACCTTCCAGAACCTCACTGACACTCTTCCTTCAAGTCTTGCAGCGGCCTGTGGTGCAAAACTGTTCAGCCTTTTGACATGTGGTAACATTAATTTAATTGGACTCTGTAGAAATTTTAGCAGATTCTGAAGAGGACATGAATTATATGTTAAAATCAGTTGCTTTGGAGAGCCACTACCTGAAAATAAACACAAACAAGACTAAAATAATCTTGATAAATACATCAAAGAGATAAGTGAGGACGAACATGGAGATTGAAAATACAATGCTAGTGCTTATAATGAATTTTCATACTTGGGAAGAACAGTAACAGTTGATGACTGAAGTAGACTACAATGGATATTGAAAGAACTGCAATGACCAAACAACCCTTCAGAATAAGAATAATTTATAAACAAACAACCGCTTTCATATTGAAACGACACATTTATTTGGAGCATTTTAAGCTATAGATGTGAAGTTTGGACTCTGGGGAAACGGAACAAAATTAGAAGCTAAAGAGATATGGGTATGGATAAGAGTCACAGAAACATCCTGAACCGAAATAAAATCCAATGAACAAATACTGAAAGAAATTAAAGAGAAAATGTTAAGCCCTATTGATTAATACAATACAGAGAAGAAAACTAAATTAAGTGGACACCTAATTCGACATCACGGTTTCATTAAAAATATCTTCGAAAATAAACTTCTAGGGACAAAATCCATAGGAAGACACAGAAACCATTACAAAGTGTTATCAGTGGAATGAACTGCAATCAAATAGTACAGATGGTAATGAAATGGATATTTAGAACAGCTTTCACTTTTACAACTGAATTCCTCGTATCAGACTTTTAACCATCTTTATGCCCTCCTGTCTCTATAACTAAGTTTATATTGTATTTCAGTAATTTGTTTAGCAGACGAACTTTCCCCTTAAATTCAACACACTGGATATTCTTAGTACACCGAGACTTTCAATTGTACACCGAGACTGTTGTTAATGGTTATAAATTCGGGTAAATTTCTACAATGTGACTTTCATCACTTATTTACCAGTGGGCAAAACTTCAGTTTCCCTCTTCCGCAGTTGTCGAGTACAATATAACAGCCGGCCGCGGTGGTCTCGCGGTTAAGGCGCTCAGTCCGGAACCGCGCGACTGCTACGGTCGCAGGTTCGAATCCTGCCTCGGGCATGGATGTGTGTGATGTCCTTAGGTTAGTTAGGTTTAAGTAGTTCTAAGTTCTAGGGGACTGATGACCACAGAAGTTAAGTCCCATAGTGCTCAGAGCCATTTTGAACAATATAACAATGCAGCGACCATAGATATGCTTAAGCGCGTATGAAGATGAAACAAATGACGGTGACGTCATTTCAAACAAGAGAAAACAAACTCCAGAAATGAGACGTTTGCACCAAGGAGGTTATGCCCTTTTCTGCAACCTATGCAGGTCTCCCTGTATTCTCGGGTCGGACATAACAGCTTACCACCCCCTTTTATGGCCAACCACCCACCACTTCTTGTTATTGTCTGGCGAGTAGCATAAACTCACTACGTTTACATGCGATACATCTTCCGAAAAACGAAAACAGAATTTCGAAAACCGTTTTTTGCTGTCATGTCTACATACGTCTGAAGCGGATTTGCTAGCCCAGTTCAATAAAGCCCCTGATTTAGCCAGCACCATCGCTATTTCTCTTCAATTAGACCATATGAAACAGCTTTAGTCTAATATTTCTACTTATTCTTAACTGTACAAAAAGCCACTCCGTCCATATTATCCGAAAATTTTTATAAACAAGACGAATCCTGACAGCCCAAGCACATTTCAAATCCGGCTGTGTTTACATGGGAGCGAAAATCACTTGCGGAATTGCAAAACAGGAAACTAGCAACAGGTTTCCAGAATCGCGTTTGAAGTGTTTACATGACCACCCAGAAGCGGTATTGCAAAATCAGTTTACGAAATGCGCTTTTGGGAGCCCCATGTAAATGGGGTGACTGTAGTGCAAAACTTTACGACCCGTCTTCTGCTAGCATGCGGCAGCGCATGCGCAAACACACACAGCAGTTGGCCTGGGCGCGGCTTACGGTCCAGTTAATTCGGGATGGCGGGCAGCGACCGTCGCCTTCGCCACGCGGCGTTGCGAGACCCGCCGGGCTTGCCAACTGTCTGCTCGCTACTACAAATAGCCGCTCCCAGACCGTCCGAAATATAATGCGCGCACTCCCCTAGCCGTGAAATAAAGACGGCCGTTGTCTACATTGTGTCCACGAGCTTTCCGTCTTTGCGTTTTCACAGATGACTCATACACACACGCATGATCAAACTCCTCTTTCTCCTGTTCAGTTTTATGACATGATGCCACATTTGTCCAAGATTATGGAGCTCAGAGAACAACAGAAAGTTCTCGAGAGACAATAACAATAATTATGTTACGGTACAGTTACTTACAAGTGAAAGGAATTGTTTTTCACTGAATGGATTATAAAACTCAACAATAGGATCACAATACCTCCCAACACATCTTACATTTTTTTGTAACTTGATATTTTCCCTATAATTATACATTTTGTTTAAAATAACTTTCTGACTGACTTTTTTGAGGGTCAAGTGACAGGGGCCAATCGTCACAAAGCCAACAGTGCTACTTTCACAAGCAGGGCTGGTTGCATACTGACAACACAGGCCCTCTGGTACAACCTGTCAATCACAGAATTATTTTATTCGAGTTGTAAGCAGTAGTATGAGTTGATATTTCTACAGTCAGTCCACTTTTGTGATTTACTGGTACAGTTTTCTGATAAGTTTTTCTCTTTCTTTCTTTTTTGGGGACTTTGTCCTACTTCAATTTGGAGTCGGCAGTTTTACTATTGATTTGGCAGTGTTAGTGGCAGAGGGTGGCCGGATGCCCTTCCTGTCGCCATCCCAAACCCCCTCGCCTCCCCCCCCCCCCTTCCCACCCGCGACAGAATTAGTGTACCCCAGCTGTGTGCATCTAGTGTAAACCATGGAATAGTGCGAAAGTTTTCAAATATCTGCAAGCCGTGTAACTGAGGCGAAACGTGTGAACCAGCCCAGTATTCACCTAGCGGGGTGTGGAAAACCGCCTAAAAACCACATCCAGGCAGGCCGGCATACTGGCCCTCATCAGTAATCTGCCAGGCGGATTCAATCTGGGACCGGCACGCCTACCCGAGTCCAGGAAGCAGCGCATTAGCGCTCTCAGCTACCCTGATGGGTCTGTTGTGTTTACCTTGAACTAATTGATGAGAAACCAATTTCGCTTTTCTGAGATGTTTGACCTACATTTGATTTTTATTTCATACTACCTAATCTGCAATAGTGATATCAACATTCTTGTCTTATAGTGACCTCTAAAATCAGAGTTAAACTATCATACCAGTGTGGCAGAGAGCCAGTTCCTCCCTCTTCAATTTTTGCGGAGGACGGAATACTTCACACTCATAAGAAACTGAATTAGAGACAGTCTATCAAGTAGCATCCTCTCTCACCTTGATGGCATTGGCAAAGTACATTGACATAGAAATTGTGTCCTCAATAGAATCAAAATCAGATGATTTTGAATCCACATAATCAATCACTTTCATGTCTATGGAATATTTAGCAAATATTTTGACACAGCTCAATCTGCTGAAAGTGCAGGTTTTTAACATACGAATATGTCACAACATGTGCAATGACTCACCAGTCCAGACAGCCTTTTCCCATGTCCTGAGCATCCAGTGGCAGCTTTCATGTTCCTATGCTAATCTCTGTGCCATGTGATGTGTTTTGAAGTGGCTTCTGTAGCCCATGAGGAGATGATTCTGAATGCCAACAGCCAACGCATTGTCTCACAGAAACTCAGTATTCCACTCACCATGGCTTCAAAAGTGGCCTTTCTTCAACTACCATTACTGTCTACATTCAGTTCCTCATGAAATTACATAGTGTCTAACCACATTTTCCTGTTTGATAGTAAGACAACTTTGTTATAACTGATAAATCTCTTCCATTCAAAAATTACTGGGACTTTATATCTTGCAAGGTGAGTGTCTATATGTCTGATGGAATAGGACTGAACATGTTTCAATCCAGGAGAGTAATCGGCTGTAATTCATTGCTTGATTTGTGTTAAAATATCTTAAATTCCATAACATCTAGGTGGCCTACTTTTTTTAGCAGAGTGAGCCAACTGTTGCCCCTGGCCCACTTCAGATGTTTGAAGAGCTGAGAGGCCGGTGATGCATTTGACACCCTCAAGCTGCAAAAAGTATTCCTGTAGTGGAGACAATGAAGTTGTTATTACCAAGCACATATTGACAGCATACTACATTTGGTGCAGGCTCTTCAGCATGGCAGACAGTCAACAGCTTCAGTTGTTGAGCTTTTTTACATAACACATCATTTAACAACTGCAAGTAAATACTCACTTAATAAACAGAAAATAACTCCACTATATAAACATGAACTAAGTGAACTAGTTTTGTCTGCTCACATGAGAAAACTGGACAAGAAATGCTCTGGAGGTACAGTCTGTCTGTAAACTGAAAAACAAGCAGCACTCATAATGAGGGGAAGTTGTCTTTTCCACAAAAACCCTACAATGGCCATACAGGATGAATAAGAATCAATTTCCCTCTAGCACTGTAGAACAGTGTGTATGTAAATTATGTCAGAAGGTGTTTCTTCTGTTACTATTATTAGCTGTTCATACCTGTATTCCAAATAGTGTTAATACAGTTTGTGGTAAATAATCCCCCCTCCCAATGTCTGCATACTCCATCACCAGTGATTCATAATGTGATGCAAAAGGGCTGGTATAACTTTGTGAAACATCCTGTAGCCGCTTTTTGTGACTTTGTGTGACAGAGAGAATGGGGAATTGCCTGCTCGCTTTTCATTTTGCAGACCTATGAACAAGGAATTGCATGTCCACAATCCGGTGACCTTCATGCTTTTAATGTCCACCGTGCCCTTTCTCCCTGTTACAACCTCACAACACAGTTTATCCCTTAATACAGTTCTTCTGCACTTAGATGTGGTACAAACATTTAACATTTGTTCTTACCTCTGGTTATTTATATATGTGTTCATATTAATCAGCTAAAGTGAGTGTAAAATAGTACATAGCAGTTTAACAACTGTTAGCTACTAATATAATTCCTAGCTGTTTCTTGATGTTGTTGATGTATTCATTAACTTGTTGCAGGTCCATTAAGGTTTTACTCCACAACTGGATCTATGAAACATAATAAATGAATGTCTACATTTGCCTGCACACGTGTCAAGTAACATTTTTCTGGAAGTTAACTTACTTCGACACAACCATATACACAGAATAAGCTTTATGACTTACTGGGTCAGAAACTAATTTTTATTGTTCCGTGTCCTAATGTTTCCTTGCTCCCTGTAACTATAATTAACATCAATGACATACATTCAAGTAATTTAGTGCAGATCCCTATTTGCAATAATGTGTGAGTTCCAAAATGCTATGACCACCCTGTGTTATATAGTCCCAAAAACTCTGAGGCAACTATTAGTGCAGTACATTACTGGATAGTCATATGCTATGAAAATATGTCATGTATACAAAGAAATCAATGAGTTCATACACTGTGAAACTTACAAAATAAAAGACAAGGTTCCATGACATTAAAGTTCTGCTGCCTTTAGTATATGTTAAACATGCACAAGTGATGGTAAAATTGCTGGTTCACAACAATGTGTTACACATTCATGATTTCTTCCAGAATGGGGATTTTATAGGCTTTCCAGTCTGTGAAAGAAATATCTTTCACTATTCAGAATGAAAGAGCGCTTATTAAAGAAGCTGACAAAGTGAAAGAAGCTAGCCAGCATCTCTGAATTGGAAATTGGGCAATACCACAGTTCCAGCTAAGCTCCTGCAGCAGGAGCTGACTAAACAAGTAAATCAGAATGAATGAAGTCATCACCAACCAGAACTGACATCCAGTCTGCTACAGCCTGTTGTCTCTTCTAGGTTGTGGTATGTTTCCGTTGGAGAAGTGCATTACCGTATTGTGGCGTGTACTTGATGCCCAACACCAACCATCATCTTCATCAGCTTTTAGCTTCGAGGTGAACACCACTGCAGTGCCAGTCATGTACCAAGGACTTTGTCTCCAGCAGCAGCAAGAGACCACCTGGGCTAGGAACTGTATGCAGAAGACTTGGTACCTTTGCACCACTAGTTGAGTATCTTCTGTTGGCAACCACCTCCCTGGTGCTCTGCTTGTTTGAACCTGGGCTAAGGGCTATCCAGTCTCTTTTATGCTATATACCTGTTCCTGAGAGCCTTTATCATAACTGATCATTGCCCAGTGTGGCCATATGCCTTCAACTTCATCCATGCTGCATGTCACAGTTTAAACATCGTCGTTCCTGGTGTTGTTTGAGGTGACCACGAGTTAATTGACTGCCACAAGCTGTACCTAGCACACTTTGGCAGCAGTTTGATTGATGCTATTGCAAGCTGTGCTCCAAGCAAGCAGTTGTGGGTCTTGGTGCCGGGTATTTTAATGAAATAACAGGGCAAAATCCCTATTTCAAAAATTGAAGTAAAAAGTACAATAAGAAATATATTTTAAATGTAAGGATTTTGTAATATGTAGAACTACGGCAAATGTTTATAGTACTGGAGACTGAGCAGAGGTGAAGCGTAAGGCATGTTTATGGGCTACTGGCATGATGGGCCAACAAATGGAAAGTTTGCTCACAGCAGGGCATCTGAATCCTAAGAAGGATGACTTGAGTGGAAGCATATAAAAAACGAGAAAGGCAAAATATAGGTCAAGACTACAGCTGGAAGCTTGTGCGGCATGTCAGGCTCACTTTCAAAGACAGGCAATATCCTCATGATGAGGTCCATAATAGCAGAGTGAGGACCAGAGAGATTATGAAAACATTATTATAGCAACAGGAAATATGAATGTTTAACACAAATTGTAATAGCAATAAGAAATATGAATAATTAACACAAACTTTATTATATTCCACATTTAACATAACATGACTTGTAACAAATTAAATTCTTATTTTACATGGTGTAATACTGAATTAATTCACTTGATGTGGACTGGAACCACACTCCAGATGACTCCCTGTATGTCAAGAGACTTCCTTTAAGTACAACAGACTGCAATGACAAAATATGGAAGATTAATCATGTTTTGTAAATTGTGTTTTAAGTATATGAGATTGGTTGTGGGGTAAGGATGAAAAAGCATCAAGAATGAAGAGTGGTAATATAACAGATGCCACATGGATGGCACTTGTGGTGAAAAAATTGGGTTTGCAGTAGCATACTTCAGCTGCTGTCTGCACTTGGTACATTTTTATCATGTCATATCTGTCAATTACCTGTTATAAATCTTGCTGATTAATGGCCACCTTTAGAAACTGTTCTGGTGGTCCAGCTACTTCATCCCACTGCTGTGTACGAACCTCCTTTTCTTCTGGACTTTGATCATTGTAGGGTGATGCTGAAATGCTAGACCATGATGACTACTTTGAGCTACTATATAAAATATGATCTTTCATTTACACTTCTCTGTATTTAAAGTCTTCAAGTGTCACAATGATAGCTGCAATGATTGTAACTCTAAATAGTTTAACCAAACATTAAAACATTCTTATACATGTCTGACTTAGGTTGTACATCGAAGTTCTTTTTAATATAAAACCGATTCATTTGTTTTGGGCCCACATTGAAATTATCAGTGGCCCTCTTACTCTGAGCCACCCATCAAACCATCTACATGGAGAGCCAAAGCATACATATAGCCTCATATAGCAAGTGAATGCTGTGCATCATACGACTGCTCACCCTTGTTATGGTGCACACATCCTCTGTACAAACACAAACCAGGGCACACAGTACCTGCTCCTTTCCTATACACTACTTTACAAATATCTGCTATTACAAACATCTTTAGCAAGTATGAATACCAACAGTGGACCGCAGTATTTGATAAAATGCCCTGTAACACTACATGCAGTGTTGACAATAACCATTTATGAGAGATAACCTACATATTCTTACAATAAGTAACAACATTACTTTATGTTGTAATATTATTGAAGTCCATTAACCTTAATCAATGTTTTTCTTAAATGTTGAAACATGTCATGATTTTCAACAAAGGAACCAGCAAAGGGGTTTTTGCCCATTAATTTTTAAGAATTTTATTGCCTATGAGAATTTCCCAATTTGAAAAAAAAAAAAAAAAAAAAAAAAAAAAAAGATATGGGGAGAGGGGGGGAAGTATAACATACATGGCAAATGAGTATCCCTCAAACTGTAGTACTGTGCAATATACAGCAATCCTGACTATTTGGGAGATTTTTACGAAGTTGAATCGTCCTGGTGCCAAGTTACAGAATCACATTTCACCTGGTGACAGCATATTTGCTTCCTATTGGCTGAGGGAAGCAGAACCTTATAAGGCAGCAAGAATTTTCCTGGCACCTGATTGCCCGAAAGGTCTGAAGCAGAATTTGTAATTGTTGGAGAGCCAAGTGGCAGCAGTGAGTAATGCACCTAAGGGCACTGCAAAGAATTTCACTTCAGATTCATTGATTATTTCATTAAAATAGTTAATTGCATCATAAGACTACATTATAGGGGCAATGGGCAATGGCCAATGTGAATGGCCGCATTTGTGATGGCTGTAGCCAATTGTTAAGAAATATTGTATTATTAGTAGTGAATGGTTGCGTATGTGATGTCTGAAGGCAATTCCACGTAAAGGTTTGTTAATTGAATGACCTGTAAAGCAGATAACTTGGTTCACTAATTAGAATATTTATGAAAGAATGTTGTGAGCAGTACTGGATTTGTGTTAGCAAATTATATGAGTGACAGACTGTGAAATCATTTGGTGTAATGATACGATGTGGTAACCATTACGTGGCAAGACTTATAGCATGAAATAAAAATAAGGCGTCTGTGAAATATTATTGACATGCTCTTCAACGCAAAGTAGATCCTCATTTTCCAATCATTTTAACCTAGCAGCACAATTTCATAAACAGTCACGATCGAGCATTATCTTCTGCAACCAATGCAAGTGTTTCGAAGACGTGGTGAGCTCAAGAAACAGCGCAAGATGTGCCTGATAAACAACTACAGCCCTCCTGTGCATGGTCAGTCTGTTACATCTAGCTATTAGGCAAGTCACTCCTTTAACACAGTTGAGGTGTTGTACAGAACTTGGCACACTTTGGTGGCAGCTCCTATTTCACCAATGGTCATTGCTGTTAATGCGAGCTGTCCTCAGAGGTAGCAGTTGCTGACCTCAGTACTCAGTACACTGGTAGCCACCTATGTCATCAAGGGGCAATAGTCTCCTGCCTACTGCAATACCATCTCTGTATCAAAGCGAATAAAGGACTGTTGTATTTTATTACCAAAAAATTTAATAGATAACAAAAAAATCACAAATGAACTTACATCTTTTACCTACTTTTCTACATAGCCACCAATGTTCTCAACACGTTTCTCCCACTGTGGTAGCAGTTTCAATAGTCTCTGTTCATAGAAGTCCATTGGTTGGAGTACAGCCATCTGCGGACAGCTGATTTATCTTCTGTATCTGTTGAAAAGAGTTGGTTGGCCAGGAATTTCTTCATGGGACCAAACAAGTGAAAGTCTGAGGGTGCAAGTGCCGAACTGTATGGTGGATGCTGGAGCACCTCCCACCCCAAATTTGGTGATTTTCTCCTGAACAGGAGCAACAACATGGTGACGAGTATTTTCATGAAGTTTGACACTGTCAGCATTAATGTTGTGGTGTTTGTCACAAACTGCACGATACAAATTAACCAAAGTTTTAAGGTAAGCTGCAGCATTCACAGTGGTCCTGTGTTCAGCAAAGTCCACCAATAACACAACATGCATATCTGAGGACACTGGCACAAGCTCTTTCGTAACAGATGGAGTCACTCTGATTTTTTTCATATTGGGTAACCAGCATGTTTGCACTACATAGTGGCCTACCTGGTTCTGGGTGTGTAATGGTACACCCACAACTCATCACCAGTGACGATTCCTTTCAGAAGGTCAGGCCGTTCTGTGGTATAATGTGTTAAGTGATCCAAGCTTGATCATTTGCTGCCCCTCATGGCTGGCTGTCAGATTCTTAGGCACCCTGCAAGCACCAACTTTACAAAATTTCAACATGTCTTGAACAGTATTGTACACCGCACCATGCAAAATGTTGAACTGCTGTGATAAGGTTCGCAGTTGCACATGTTTGTCATTCTACATTGCTGCCTCAATGGCTCTGACATTCTGCAGGGTTGTAGTTGTTACTGGCGGCCTGGAGCGTGGCAAATCACTAAATGTTCACATGGTCCTCTTAGAAGGATGCACACCACCTGGAGACATTTTTACAGTCCATACAGTTGTTCCCATACACACCATGTATGTCCCAGTGAATGTCACAGTTTATCCCCTTTGATCCTCAAATATCAAACTACACTTTGCTGCTCTTCCCAAGTTGATGACAGTAATATGCACACCATGTTCATTTCATAGTTCAGGTTTCTCTAATTAGAGCTACACCTGAAAACAAAATACTCTCTGTAGTGCAAGCTTCAAACTATATCACCATGAAATTTCAACATTCCGGCTGCAATACCAGGGGAGAAAAAATTATTGTGCCTTACCTTCCAATCCTCCGTCATAAACAGGAGTGTTTAATTAACGGCTCTCTGAATGGTTCCAGTCATCATCACCTCAACAACCCACATCCATATGAGAAAGAGGGACTTTTTCCTGGCCTATGTACAACTAATTACTCCACCACTGTTGGGATCAGCTTAAGGGCCCCATCGCTATTTCACACCTCTTTCATAGAGCACAACATGCTCTTTATGTGTCTTACATGTATTCATTTTTTACTGGAGATCAGTGCACATTATTCTGTGACTGATATGCTCTTGCTGGACCTATAGGCATGAATTCATGTCATGAGTTAATTAGCAGTATGCTTCAGCATGGCAAGCACTCATGCATATCGGTAACACAATTGCTCCTCCAAACTCAATCAATGAGAAAATAAGAGAAACATAAAATTATTAAAGTGATCCTTGTACCTGCTGGCCATTAAAACTGCTACATCATTATGGATAATAGTCCAATTCTTAGCGGAATGGTCAGCACAGCTGATTCCCATGCTGAGAAGCTGGGTTCAATTCCCAGTACTGCCAGGGATTTTTCATTGGTGAGATTAGAACTGGTTGGACTCAGCCTCATTATGTTGCCAACTGAGGAGCTACCTGACCAAGTACTAGAGGCTCCAGGTTACAAAAACTGACAACAACTGAGAGAGCAGTGTGCTGCTCCTGTGGCCCTCCATAATGCACCCAATGATGCTTTGGTGGTGCATGACACAGCGTTCAGTCAGCACCAATGGACCTGCCAGGATCTGTGGATGGAGCTTACATTTACATCAAGGATAGTAAATAAGGAAATTTTACTTATTGTGCATATACAGTATAGTAGGAAGAATAAATCATTAAATTTGTAGTTGGTTTGGAGTATACATGGATGTGAAATTTAGTACACAAAGCTGACAGTTCTGGCAGTAACAATAGCTCTGCCCCAGTTTGGCACCGTTAAACTGAGTTCAAATGATAGATACGGATATGCCATTCCCTGTTGTTTCAAATCTGTCTCTGAGTTCATCATTCATAGCGGCAGTGTTGAATTATTTTTTTTCACAATAATGTCATGGAGAACTCAAAGACAGTGCACAGCTACCAGCTTTGACATGTAAGAACTGTAATGGCTGCTATGCAGACAACAGCTTATCATGTTGTTACCTGATGGCACCACATATGAAGCCAGGTGCTGTGCCCCTATAATGATGATGAATACAATCAGTCAACATATGTTCTCCTCAGAGCCTCCATACACAGGTATGCCCATCGTGATGCTATGTGCAGAACCAAAACTCACCTGAAAGGATGACACGGTGACACTACTGTAAGCAGTGTTCTTGTTGGATGCATCCCTACCTGCACACTTATTTGCTGCTATGTCAAGGGAAACTGCAACATTTGTCGCATGCTGACAGTCCGTGGTTCTCCAGGTGTTGCCACATTGTCCGTGTCAATACTTGTCTTACTGCAAACAAGCTCATTTGCAGGCTCAAGGAACGTGACATGACAGCACAATCCCACATGGCTGAGTGAACAATTTGTCTGGCCTCTAGAATGTTAGTCATGTGGGGCCATTGATATCCTGCGTGGCAGTGTGTATGGCTCTCCTAAACCAATTGATTCCAATTTGCATGTGCCATGAGATCCTGACTAATGTGAGCAGCAACAGTGCGATATAATAAACCACACTCTTCTAGGCCATGATCCTGCTGCTGCTTTTCAATTCTGACTGTGCTAGTAGGTGTTCCTCCTCCTTGCATGAGGCATAACATGATTTTTCACAAACAAGCAACATTCAAATGTGATTAAGGAATGAGAAATCTGCTTTGTAATATTTATTTATACACAGAATATAAATCTATCTACTTTGTACTGTTGGTCTGCAATGCTAATAATTTTAATATCCAACCATGCTAGTTTCAAATTTATTACATGGAATCTTCATGGTGTTGTCATTTTAATGATTCATTCATTCCTGAATGTTATGAAAAAGGCAACACAGCCTATTTCAGTACTACCACACTCACTTAATGAAAACAACCTAATAAGAAGAAGGAAGACTGGGTTTAACACCCTGTCGACATCAAGGTCATTAGGGACAGAGTGCAAGCTCAGATATTGTCAAGGATGGGGAAGGAAATCAGCAAGCTCTTTCAAAGGAACCATTCTGTCATTTGCCTTGAGCGACTTAAGGAAATCATGGAAAACCTAAATCTGGACGGCTGAATGCTGGTTTGAACTGTCGACCTCCCAAATGTATGTCCAGTGTGCTAACCACTTTGCCACCTTGCTCCATCTAATAAGAAGAGAAAATTGCCTTTTTTCATAATAGAAAGCTTATTGTACATTAAATTCATTCACTGGTGCCTGAATGGATGCAGTCAGAAAGTACACTCAACTATTTTTGTTCTACACTGCATCACTTGCTGGTTCTTCATTAGCATGAATGTTTGTAGAATACTGAAATCAATTTCGTTGTCAGAGCAGGAGATAAAACCAAATATCTAACTTCTAGAGACAATGTTTCAAAATCTAGGGAGTTGAAGCATATATGTGCACTACAACACTTCCTTAAATTTCAATATCCATCGTTGTGAAGGACAGAAAGCAGTGTCACACCTTCTTCCAGTATATCTATGGACAAGTCACAGTCTAGTGTTGCTATCAAAACTCTCCAAAAGTACTTGACTAACTTATTTCAAAATTGTTACACAACACATTAGTAAACATTCACACATATATAAAGGCTGTATACTTGTTTCAATGGCAATGCACAGGTTTTCTGTTAAAAGTGACTGTGAAAAGGAAAATGCAGTGCTGTGAAAATGGATTTACAGAAAACAGGAAAGTTGTATTTATGGCTTAGTATTACAATGCCACTATAGAATCTAAATCATTCAAAACTTTGCAATCCTACTCATTTGCAGATTAAAACTATGGGGGGGGGGGGGGGGGGGTGAACAACAAACTAAATATTCATCAACTTCTGTTATTGCATTAGATAGTCCATGTGAACAGTCCCAATGACACCGACAAACACTAGCAGTTTTCCTCTAACATTACAGACACAAACCAACCACTGCATACATCTCTTTCTTCAACATGTGAGAACAAAATTCTTGCCATATCTTCTGCAAATCTCCGTTGATTCTTCAAGAATATACCACATTACCAATTATGTTACTAGTCTCTGCACTGGAGATCTGTTTCCACTAGTGTTAGTATCTCCTTATGAAAATAAGTAAGCACTGTGAAGATTATACAGACAGCTATAAAACTTATTGACCAACCACGGAGTACTTAGAAGAAACTCAGTATTTTTTTCATCTTTTAATTCCTAAGATTCTAGCTCACTTTTTAAAAGCATTTTTGATATTATGTTTGTGAGTGATATGATCCTTTTCTAACCTTTTCAGATTTCCACCTTTTCCCCCTACCATTGCTGCTTATTTCAAAGTACTTTCCCTTCTTGTGTTTTTATTGAAGTTCAGCCTGCTTATGATACTAGGAGAAGCTTGTGTAGAAGAGTTTTCTTGGATTTGGGAACTAAGGATAAACAGCATGTGCAAAACTGATTATATTTTTCATATTATAATTCTGCAGTGCATATACCATTAAACTAAACTTTTAGGAGCGCTTCTTAGGTCCTAGAGCATTTTGAAGGTAGGAAATCAAGCTGAGGCTGTACACTGTCTTCTTGCGTGTTTAGGAAGGAAGGAAAAACAACATTCATTACTCCACATTAAGGATGTCTTTTCCACAGAAAGGGGTGCACAATGCAACAAAAATTTTTGATCACTTATCCAGCGATGGCTTCGACAGCAAAGTAAAATTTAAAAACAAACTGAAAAAGTTTCTCCTTGACAACTCCTATTCCATAGGTGAATTTCTGATACTGTAATGTTTAAAATGTGGTGCTAGGAATTACTGACTCACATCTATACATTTTTAAAGGTTATAAATGTTCAGCTTGTAGCCATATTTACAAATTAATTAGCAATGTGAATGTCAAATGACTCATCCCTCATCATTACGATTTGTCGTGTAAAATGATCCATGGAACATGAACCTAACTAAGTAGGAAGGGCAACTTGTGAATCAAGTTCTACTTAGGCAAAAATGATTGTGTAATTTTAAAAATTCATTTTGAAATTAAGTCTAACATTAATATAATACTAGGCTTTTAGTTAAACCTACATGCACTGCTGAATAGTCATCCTACAAGGTTTTCCACACATTACTCTTCAGTTATATAAAGTTGAGTAATGTCCCAACATACTTTCCAATATCTTATACCCACCTTCCATTTGGCCATTTCATATCTCTTGGAATCCATCAAAGAAGTTCCTTGAACCATCTACTATCCATTTTCCTTTATACATGTCTCATCCACCTAGCTTATATTTTCAATGAGGTCGTAAATATTTCTTAGACTCCAGTCTGTTCTCTGATCCATTCATTATATTTTCTATCTCTCCTGGTATTTATCAACATGCATCTCACTATTGATCACTAAGCGGCTCTCAGTTCTTAAATAAATTTTGTAGTACAAGTCCATGACTCACTGCCATTAAGCCAAGCCTGCTAATACACACTAACTGTAACTATTCTGTTTGTCACATCAAAATGTTTGTTTTGAAAATATTGTTTAGTTTACCAAAATCATATTAGGCCATTTTTATTCTTGTGTTTACTTCTCTTCCTGTCAACCCACTCACTGTCTTTAACTACCCTGCCTAACTACATCATCAAAACCTTCTATGACTTCACTGATAATTTATGAAACAATTCTATTGATAATTGTACATTAGATCTGTCTTCTACATTCTGGCCTACTTTCAAACTTGCTTTATTAAGTTCATTCAAGTAACACAAGTTTATCTGAAACATGGACATCATTCACATAGGTTCCATTAACCTAGATTTCTTCGTTTTCTCAGTATCAGAGAATGAAAAATTCCTCTTATGTTGCTGACAATAGCTTTGGTGATATGGAATCTCCTTGCGTAACTCCCCTCCCCTTTCTTTTCCACATTTGTCACTATCCTGACATAGTCTAATGGAACCTGTAGCATTAGCAAATATATTCTTAAGTACACTGATACAGGTGGAATCATGTGCCTTGTTTCACTTGGACTGTTAGTACAGAGCAAGCAAAATTTGAGTCAAAAGCTTTCACATAATCTATTAACCCCGGTCAAAGCAATAACTCATAAACATTACTCTAACGTACAATTACATTCATGACCTGTAAATGCAACATCCACTTCTAAACAAGCTAGTTTCTTTCTTTAATTAATATTTTATGTTTCTTGCTTTCACTATAATAATGAAAACTGCAGTGTATAAGTGAACAGTTCAACAATTCACCGCATGGACATACTTTTAACAGATGACAATATTTGACTTCATTCTTACAAGGTTTAAAGTGGGACAAGACTAGAAGTAACTGCACACACATTGAGGCCATTCACATAAGGAGCTATTCAAAAGGGGCTCATTTGGAACATTTTGCTTGGGAGTTGCTTCCCTTGTAATCCAGAGGAATACTGAATATGGCAACACCAATTAGAATCCCAGAGGCAAGAAGTTTGTAACATGGTCCAGGTGACTCACCATGCCAGTTATCAGTGACTATAGTTCCTCAATTCTAGGATATAAAGAGCATTTTTGCATGGGCGAGTTAACAGGTTTTTAATAATAATTTTCTATGTTACGACACCAAATGCACAATAAAAGTAAACTGTATAAATAATTATTTCCACATTATTCAGATTTTTTTTAGAATGGCCTCATTAGGTATCATAATAAGAGGAACACCTCACCTACTACAAAATAAAATGGAAAGAGGCTCTGTGTGTGATATTAGTCTTCAGTACTTCTCAAAATATTTTTGTGGTCTCCTTAATGATTCATTCATAGTGATTTCTATCCATTCAAAGTACTATGGAAGAAGGAAAGGTGCGCCCTATAGCCAAGTATTTGCAAATGAAACATTTTGTCTAAGCAGTGCTATTTGTTTTTATTGTAATTCTCTGTTCTTCTTCTTAGTTCCTAAAGTGAGTTCATATTTTTGTTTGCATAAGAGAAATGAAATCACTCATGAACTCTCTTTTGTTGGAAGAGTAAAGGTTTAGTTATTTAGTTGTAAACATAAATGAAATCAACACCTCCTTATTTCATTTCTCTCAGGTTCATGTTATGTAGTGTCACATCAGAAATCTACTGTGGTAAACCAGTGTCACACCATTTACTTAATCTGTACTCGAAATATGTGAAATGCTTCAGTGTATGAGCCATGGTGAGGCAAGTGCTTCAGCAATTTTTAAAAATTGAAATATTGACAAAATAGTCAATGACTGAAAATATAATATAGATGGATTAAAAGAATCTACTCCCTATGCAGTAGCAGGAGAAAACACATATAAAAGATGCAGAAATGTGCAAGCTTCTGAAGCCATGGTAGAAGGGAAATGAAGAGCGATGAAGTTAAAGGACTAGCAAGATTTAGGAAATGGGAAGTTATAGAAAAGTTGCCCAGAACCCTTGGTCAGGCGAGACGTACTGAACTATTACTATTTTCCATTTGCTGTTATTTTATATTCCTGATTTCATTTTTATATTGTTGCTTTTTTTTGCAGTTTTAACAAACTGGTTTGGTTTCCATCTCTTTCCACCATAGTAATTCTATTTACCCATCTGACAACTGCAACTCCTGTCTTTTAGTCCTCCACTCAGAAATTCTTCTTCTGTTAAGTAAGTCCAATTTTTTATTAAGATGACTTCCTCATGTTCCGTATTCCACCCTCCATCAGGAATCACCTCTCTCAGCCTGTTAATCTGCCCCTGTTAACCTGTACCCTCTAACATACCCTCTAAACACCATTAGTGAGCTCATGTATTTCCAGCACCTCAAGATCTCTCTTCAGTTTTTCCAATAAGTTATCAATAACTGATATTTCTTTTGTTGTGGAGCATTTACTTTGTGTTGTCTATGTGAAATCTGATTACCATATTTGATATTCCATGTTCCACAAAAGAATAAAAAGTAAATGAAGATTTGAAAATAAAATTCAAATAAAAATCACAAAAGTGACAAGGCAAGAACACAGTATTACACTTTTTCTGTGAGCTACTGAGAAATAGTTTCATATATTCACAACCCAAAAAGCAATAATAATTTTTAATATATGAAATGTGGAGAAGTTATTTGTGTAAACATGAAACAATATTTTAGCTTTCTTTCTTTTATTCAACAAACTAAACTGAATAAAAATGAAACAATAACAATTATTCAAAGTACAATCTGATTTGGTGTATAATAACTTCATTGTGTAAAATACTGTATCAAAAATATGACTCCAAATGTGAACTATGAAACAAATTATGCTGCTGCATTGTTTCAGAGGAAATAGCAACATCATACTGCACTGGCCAGCAATGAGAGGAAGTCAGTTTTTCCAAAACATTAAATCTGATTCTAAATTACTCACATATTATGTTTTATAAATTATTATTATAATAAAAATGAAAATAAACAAAAGCTTGTATTTAACAGAACACACATATTAAATAACTTATAAAGTATTTGTATTTATTGACAGATCTCAGTGTTGATGCAGTTATGGATAACACTATATCCTGACCACTCACTACTGTATAGTTATAATGGATGGCGATATTTAAAACAAATCCAGACTGTTTGCAAGAAAATAAATATTCGATCTATTCAGCAGAAAAAAAAGCTGACTAAAAACTAAGATCTTCCAGCTTAATATAGTACAATATGTTGATATGTAAAATACAGTCTTTGTTTAAAAGATTGTAAACAAGGAACTTTATTTAAATAATTGATAGCTATTTCTTTGTCTCACTGAAATTTCTTCATTATATCTGTAATACTCACTATGAAGAACATTAATTTCAAGTCCCACTATAAGAAAATTCCTTTTGAGCATTTTCAGTAATTAGTAGGTATAACCTTGCAGATAATTGTTTCAGCACAAAATAAAATGGCCAAAACTGGATATCACTTGCCAATCAACTTGTCATATGTATAACATTAAAAATTTGTGCCTCCTGTGTGGTGAATGACAGATTTTTTGACCACCACTAACATTTTTATTTTAACATGAGAACAATGGTTTCATTTCAAGTGCCTCTACTGTGCTTTGTATTTTTTTCCTTTATTAAATAGAATTTGAGATTATCATTGGCTGTAATTAAATTAACCATAACTTGAATAAAAAGAAGGGAATTAATCATAGTAATTTTAAAAAGTACAAAATATTCAAGCATACGTAAGAAGTCAATTTTTCAGGTTGTTATTCTAAGTACAGAATTAAAATTCAAACTAAGTAAAATATTTCAGTGTAGTCATTTCTTTGCACAAACAGTATGACCTACAGCCCTTTGAAACTCATTTATATTCTTTTGGAGTCAAAAAGAGTACACCTGTAATCATATAGAGTACACCTTCTTAAAATACTGCCATAGAAACCTGTTACACTAGATAAAATTACAAAAAATATTGTGTAATATTTTTCAAATAACAATACTTAACAAGGAAAAAAATACATGTGTCAAAAGTTTAAAGGAACTACAATGTGGTTGTAACTCTTTGAACAAGAGTACCTGAGTAATACAATTATTTCAAATGGAAGAATGGCAACTGGGTCACTCCAGAGCAGCAAATCCTTTACAGTTAAAAAAATAAATAGCTATAACTTTACATTATGTAGCAAATTACTGATACACTTTAAGTTTCACAAAAGGTTATGGTACTTTCAGTTTAGTACCTTTGTAAAGCAAAGTCAAGATACTGCAAGGAACTTAGCAAGAAAAACTGAGCAGTTTCCACTGACATGCAATAAAGTTGCAGAATTAATACTAGGTGCATTGATGTTCAAAATTTGTGCATTTTAAAATTGTAACAGTCTTAAAAGTAAAACCCATTTCATTTTGTAAAAAATATTGCTTTTCATGTGTCTTGAATCGACCCATTCTAAAATGGCAGTTTTACAATACTGAAAAACTAGGCAAAATCGACTCCAGTGTCCAGAAGCTCTCTTAACATTACTGATGCTTTGTGTGGAAGAATCCTGAGGAACAGAAAAAAAAAAAAAAATCACAGATATCAACATTCACACACAAGAAGAAGGAGTAGTAGTAGAAGATGATGATGGTGGTGATGATGAAACATTTCATTAACAAAATTTTACATATCATGTACGATTTATCAGTGACTATTTCTCATTTTATGATGCTATAATTTATTAGACTGTTACAGAAGTACAGTATGTCATCTAGAAAAGCTGTTTCACTGATGAATCATTACAATACTATCATGCAGCAGCCACTTTTTGGAAGTGTCATGCAGATGTACAATTGTTCTGGTTAAGAATGTGTGAAAGTCAAATTCAGTTGATTGGCGTATGAAAATGATGGCAGTGTTTATAAATATGAACATATTCAAAATAAATTTTGTGCATGAAATTCAGGCAGTGACTACATCTTTTTCATTTTCATTGTTTGTGCATAAAAAACAATTACATGACATGGAAAATATTGCCCCCTACCCATTTGTGTGCATAGTTTCCATGCATTACATCAACTTGGACTTTCCTTTCCGAATTATCTTTGAATTTCTACCATTCAGTCTCGTATAGACCACTAACAAGTTCCAAATGCTTACGTTCAAGATTTCCTTTAACATCATAAAAATAGCATGGTAGGCATATAACTGCAGAAAAACTTTTGGAATTCGCACCATTAACTACACTCTGTAAAATTTAAAATTGAATAGCCCCTGACACAAATTAAATGGTATACAATGCTTTACAACATAGCCCCAACACTTGCAGGTTGTTCCTTCTGTGTGAAAACCTACCTTAAAAGGGTAAAATAAATGCTACCTCTGTGATGTTAGAGGAAAGGCTACTTTTCAACTGCAAAATAGTGACAACTGCATCAGGACGACAAAAAACAAACAGAAAGAAGAAGAAACTGACATCAAATCTTGACCTAGATGATTAAGTCAAGAAATGAGAAACAGAAAGGGGAAAAGTATATGCTGTGGAAAGTCTTAGTCAGAATACGAGACAAGATAATACTTTTCTGAAACTTTCTACAATTATATAAACTGATGTGTTTAGAAACTCAAAGATTTTATGGCATCTACACACCATAAAAACATCCATCCATACATCTAAGAAGTTTCTACAAATCTTCACTCAGGAGGGACAGAAGAAATTGATAATGAGTAAAAATCAAGGGTTAGAAATGAAATGAAGCTGAAGGTTTATTTTATTGATTTTTCTATTCTGAAATTTCCATTACCACAATTAATAAATGAGAAATTATAAGTTATTAGTCTTTTCAATTGAACTGTTCTCCAACACAACGAAAATATGAGACAGAACTGCTGACCAGTACACACCTTCAAAAGGCAGAATTTGTTGTTGTCCCAGCAGTAGCAATACTGATAAGACACTTATAAAAGCAGAAGTGATAAACTTCCTTACTTTCAGAACTAAAAGTCCCTTCATCCCGAAGGAGAGAAGGATAGGTTGGGAGAAAAAGAAAGGGGGAGGGGGGTGGGGGGCAGGTCACTCAGGGATCTACCTTTAGTGAGGACAAGAGTGGACAAAAGGTAGTCCACATGACAGACAGTTATCAAATACTTCAAAAGTATCAGAAACTAATATGTCTAAAAACAATGATGATGTAACTTACCAAACGAAAGCGTTGGTATGTTGATAGAGACACAAACACACACACACACACAAAATTCATGCTTTTGCAACCCATGGTTGCTTCATCAGGAAGCTTTTCCTGATGAAGCAACCGTGGTTTGCAAAAGCTTGAATTTTGTGTGTGTGTTTGTGTCTCTATCAACATACCAACGCTTTCGTTTGGTAAGTTACATCATCTTTGTTTTTAGATATGTTTTTCCCACATGGAATGTTTCCCTCTATTATATTCGTATCAGAAACTAATTATTTTATGTGGAAATAACAGTGGGAAACAAACATGCAAACAAATAAAATAAATGATATGTTATTAAAAATGAAACTAAAATATGCAAAAATAATGTGAGAGCCAGAGCACATATATTGCTCTATTTTCTTAGTTAGCACATCTCACTCCAGTTTTTCACCTTAGAAAAATTTTTCAATATTCACTTTTATTTTTCAAAATATAGTCAAAAACTTACCTTAGTATTCTGCTAATGTACAACAGATAACCTGGAATACTAACTTCTGTGTAATTCCTTCTCATTCCTGAAATTATTTGCCTTGCTGCATCTTTGGGATAAATTGTTCCAAAATAGCTAGGTATTCTGAAACAAACATAGAAATGTACATTTGATTAGCTCTCCCAGAAGATAATTTCCACTGCAGATGTTATGAAACCCTTTGGAACGTCAATCAATAATGATACCAGTGAATTCAGTACTTTTAATACTCATGTTGCAGTAAGTACTAAAAACAACAAGCTGCATAGGCACTTAATAATTTATTTTCTTAATTTCACACAATTTCAGAATTTTTCCTTTCGTATGCAGTACTGTCAAATGGAAGGTGCTGCCACCAGAATGTTAGTCTGAGATGCCACCTGAGCAGAAAATTAACACTTGGCTGACTGCTTAAGTTATGAAAAAAAGAGGCATTTTTGACCCAGGTTCAAAACAATGTCACTACTGAATGAGCAGAATGAGTTTAGCTCTAATTGGTCTCTTGGAATGTTTCAAGAATTGCTGATTTACCTCAACTGCTTTTACCAACAATGGGTGCTCTGGCACTCCAAATGTCATTGGGGCCGGCAACACTATGACTGCTTGACTTGCAGGAGCCCATGACACAGCACCCTAGTGAGAGGCTGCTCATCCTTGTGCCAGAGGAACTGCACCACTTAATTATATTTTATGCTCTGATCAAATTTCACTTTTTAAAAATGTTATGTAAATCTTTATTGAGTGAATATAAATACTTTAGGATTAATCCTGCTATCTTCCTTAAAAAATCTGTACACACATGGCATCTGAACGGCATGACGATTATAAATTCTTAAAAATTATTCTAATTTTAAATGTAGGTTTACTTGTTACAAAATAAACAAATATTACAGTATTACATGCCAACAATCTCACCAATGATGTAAGATCTGGACCTGAATGATATGTTGTGCAATAGTGTTTTACTTAGTGTATAAACTGTCAATCATGGGAGAAATTACAATAGAGTTTTACTAAGAATTCCACAATTTGGGCAGTGGTATCTAACGTGAGCTTCACAAACATGTTTATTACAATTTGAGCACTTCATGGTGTCTTGATGTAACAACTTGATAGACAGAATTTGCATCTGGCATGTTTGCAGGTTTGGCTGCCACTGCTGAAGCTTGGTGTTGATTGACTTCCTGTTTGTATTCTTCTAACAATGGCCGCTGACTGTTCATTTCCTGGCAGCATTTTTCTAGCTTCAATGTAAGGAGTAATTAAAGGTTTTTCCAATTCATCGAGAAATACCCTTCTTTTGCCAATAATATTTTTTTCCAACCTGGATTTATTTCTTTCCACAGCACAAAAGCATTGTAGGCAGAAGTATCAACAATACTGTAGAAGATGATCATTAGCCAGCAGGTGGTTTTCCTCTTGCATGAGTAGGTGCCAAAAAGCTGTCCAAAGTGTCAACTGCTCCCTTACTTGCATTGTAATCCAACATCATTTTTGGTTTCTTGTCCACAATCTGCTTGTTCTTCCTAGAAATGTAAAACACTATCGTGGTACCCTCAGTAAAACTAACTTTTAAGTGTGAATATCTTCTTTACTTGATATATTATTAGAGAGTCAGGTTTATTTTTTCTCACCATCCCCAGCATCAAAAGATGTATTGTGACAAGTCCTTAGCTTAATACACATGATGTGAAGAAATTGTCATGTGTGACATTTTGCCCTATTAGCTCATGTGTCAGATCCATGACAACCCTCACACCTTGATATTCCTCAGGTGCTTCCAAGGTAATTTCCCCGTATAGATATGTGCCTTCAAAACATAAGAAGTAGCACTATCACACAATGACAAAACAGAGTCTGCTAGAAAAATGTACACACACTTCAAGGAATGAGAAGTATTACTGATGTATTATTTTATGTTTAATAACTGATCAGACATGTTGTACAACCTTCAGTTTAGCACATAGTTACTTTAAATGTTCACCGTTGGTTGCTATACACATAACACAACAACGAGCGGTCACCTCAACTACATCAGTCAATGTTACAGTCGAGATCGCTGCACATGTTGCTGGTAATCTCCTGGCGAAGTTCCTCCAGCTTGCGTGGCTTACGTCGATAGACCTTATCTTTTACAGTTCCCAACACGTAAAAGTCCATTAGATCTGGCAACTGTGGATGGAACTCCAATCCAATGCTTCAGAAAATTGCCATGCAGAAAAACTCGTACGGCTAGGTGGTCATGTGGTAGCGCTCCTTCCTGTTGGTAGAAGACCCCCTTCATCAGTTCCACAAAGCGCACGTATACCTGACATAATTGATGTGTGTAACATTTCCAGGTACACTTCTCCAGTTCTACTAAGCCCCTAGATGATAGTCCACACCACACATGAACCCCTGGTAGATTGACCACTTTATCCACATAAACATGCGGATTTTCCAGCACCCAGTTCTTCCATTAAGTTTAAATTGTTCCTCGTCACTCCACACTGCCTTCGTCACAAATTATTCATCATCAGTTATCATTTTCTGATACCATTCGCAAAATTGCATTTGGCGGTCAGGACCGTCATCATTAATTGCATGCAGTAATTGTGGAATGTAAACTTTGCACTTTGTAGCTTTCAGAATTCTTTGTACACTTGTACTCACGTGCACATTGCGTGGCAGACTTTTGTGGAAAATTAAGAAATGTTTATAACACGAGAGCCGATGAAGCAGGACTTGTAGCTGTACGCTGTCTTCCTGATCATCTTTCGTGAATATCACAAATCGTTCCTTGCAATTCAAACTTGTCAATGATGTGTTTAATTGTTAGGCAGGTTGGCGGTTCTGCTTCAGACTCCTGCCTCCACTGACGTTGTACTGCAACAGTATTATCAAACTTGAAAAACCACTTCACAATACATCTGCTTGAATGTCAAGCGTGCTCCAGCCATGTTGTGTTCTCAATACCGAGAAGAAAGTACTTTTGTTGAGCCAAAGACCATACTACACCACACTTTTAACTCAAATCAAATGACAATTTCTTGATAGATCCTTACAAAGAGTATGTACATTTTGCTGGCGGACTCTGTATTTTGAGGGTTTGCACAGTACATATTTTTTGAACAGATGTCTTGAGAAAGCCACCAGATGTTCATCCATGGCTACATTTTTACCAAGATAATAAAGTTTTGGAAGTATTTCCTCCCACTTATCCCACAGAACTCTTAGAGGTGCTAACTTGTCATCATTCATTCTTTGTGCTCTTCAGTCAGACTTGTCATCAAAATGTAACACATGTGAGATGTAACAGAACTGTTTCAGTGATACAACAGGAAAGATGGCTCTATCTGTTTCTGCATCCCATAGGCACTTTGTTGAGTCATCAATAATGCTTCCCAATTAACTCCATAAATTCTTCAAACTTCAATATTAGTCATTTCCACCACAATACTCTGAATGTTGTCATTCATTGTAACTCGAAATACTCTGGTGATAGCATATCTTGTTGGACCACAAGTCAGCTTTAGAACATTTGCACTAAATGCTCTTCCAGTTTGTGGAAAATACTCCAAGCTCCATGTGATTTTTTGTCTTTGGACTGAATCAGTTCAGCAGCACCTCACATTGTCATCTGATGTATCAGTATCTAAAGTCTCTTCTAAATCAGATGAAGGATAAATATTGTCATTGTTTTTCGTCAGAAATATTCTTCTCTTGTCAGATGCATTTACAAATGCTTCCAATTGCTCATTGGAAAGAACTCATTTTGTCATGATAGCCACACAGAAACTACTACAACAGGTACACAAACTGCATCTGTATACAACAGTTGATAAAATGTAACTGTTGGCAATAATGTGCTATAATAATTCAAATGCAATCATCAACTTGCATTGTTGCATAACCTTCGCACATTTCAACAACAAGGAATCAGATACTTACTATCTCATAGAAAACCATTATGCATATTCCTCAGGCATTTAGAAATCAGACTTATGATATTTGTACATTCTGAAAATTTTAATGCTCCCTGGGTCACACTGACCCAAGAAAGACAAATCTAAAAAATTAACTTTTAGCAAAGAAGAGAAAATTTTAAGAGATTAGTTTGACAGTGCCGAAGACCAAGAGATGCTCGTAGTTACTAAGATAGGCATTTTAGAGCCTATCCTTACTAGAAATATTTTTTTTTTTTTTTGCTTTGAATGATCATCCCTGTCACAGCCACGAATATTCACCATTCCTCCTAGAACACCCTGTATATTTCTTCTACTGTCTGAACTCTTGAAGCAGATCAAAACAATAACAACTCAGTCTTTTCACATCTAAGAATGAAGAAACATGCTTTCAGTCTGTATGAAGGACGATAAAAACAGCTTATACTATAAAGATGTTGTAGAAATTTCTAGAAGAATGTAAATACTTTTGGATTAAAGGAGACCACTCACCCAAAAGCAGAAGCTCTGAGTTGTCGATAGGTACACACAAAAAGAACGCAAATTTGCTACAATTGGGAGTCATCCTTTCACGAGCTAGAGTGAAATGCACAAAAAAAAATGCCGACCCCCCCCCCCCCTCCACACACACACACACACACACACACACACACACACACACACATATTCTCTCTGTTCCCTACATGGTATCAGCTGGACTAAGAGTGCCAGTGTTGCATTTTGGCAGGTGGATTAGGTTGTGGTGGGGGTTGTGTCAGGTCAGGTGGGGTGGTGGTAAAGGTAGATGGAGGCTGGAGCCAGGGAGTGGTATTGGAAGCAGGTGGCTAATGGCTCAGAGGGAGACAGCTGGTTTGCTGGTTAGGAATGTGGCAGGTGCAGGTGGCAGGTATACAGATCAGGCACGTAATACACAACTGTAGAAGAACGTAGGGAGCGGTGCACGCTGAAGGTGATGTAGGGAGGTGAATTGGGAGTAGGTGACAGGTTACAGGAAGGGGAAACTACTGGGTGGAGGGTGTGCTACAGTGGGTTACACGAAATTGAGGTCGGGACAACTTCTGGAATAAAGGATGTGTTGTAAGGATAACTTCCATCCATGCCGTTTAGCATTGAAGTTTTTATGATACTACTGAGATGAGAGAGTCAACTCAGGATTACAGTCTGTCCTCTTAATTAGTACTCTGTCATGTTGACAAGATGCAGTATTCCCATCGTTAACCCACTCTTTCTCCCTGTTTCCTTTCAGCTTTATCATCATATGCCCTAGAAGAAAAATCCACAATTAAAATTGTTGCACAAATTTATAATCTATCAGGCCTGCTTCTAAAATGGTTTCACTTTTTTCTTGTAGGTCTCCTTCTTACAATCTGTCTTTAAATCCTCAAACTGAGCATTATTTATCATTCTACTACATGTATTACATTAAGTGTTCTTCATGGTCAATTCTTGTTGTTGTTTTGTTGTTGTGGTCTTCAGTCCTGAGACTGGTTTGATGCAGCTCTCCATGCTACTCTATCCTGAGCAAGCTTCTTCATCTCCCAATACGTACTGCAGCCTACATCCTTCTGAATCTGTTTAGTGTATTCATCTCTTTGTCTCCCTCTATGATTTTTACCCTCCATCCTGCCCTCCAATACTAAATTGGTGATCCCTTGATGCCTCAGAACATGTCCTACTAACCGATCCCTTCTTCTTGTCAAGTTGTGCCACAAACTCCTCTTCTCCCCAATCCTATTCAATACTTCCTCATTAGTTACGTGATCTACCCATCTAATCTTCAGCATTCTTCTGTAGCACCATATTTCAAAGGCTTCTATTCTCTTCTTGTCCAAACTATTTATCATCCACGTTTCACTTCCATACAAGGGTACACTCGATACAAATACTTTCAGAAACAATTTCCTGGCATTTAGATCTATACTCGATGTTAACAAATTTCTCTTCTTCAGAAATGCTTTCCTTGCTATTGCCAGTTTACATTTTATATCCTCTCTACTTCGACCATCATCAGTTACTTTGCTCCCCAAATAGCAAAACTCCTTTACTACTTTAAGTGTCTCATTTCCTAATCTAATTCCCTCAGCATCGCCCGACTTAATTCGACTACATTCCATTATCCTCGTTTTGCTTTTGTTCATGTTCATTTTATATCCTGTTAGTGGCTACTTTTACATCAAAATCACTTAATGTTGTTCCCTGTTAAAATACATTAGCAATTTCACTATGCTCTTCTACTCTCAATGAGAACTTGACTGTAACAGTCAAAAATTGGACAACAACTCTTCAGTGTCCCTGGTTAGAATTGCCTGACAAAGTCAACAGTAAAGCCTCCAATTAATTCAGCAGAATTTTATCATCTCCCTCTAACTGCTCTGTGAAGCTGAAAATGAGATCTCTCTTTTTCTATCAATGAAAGACACACCATACAACAGTGTGTTTATAACATCACAATATTTTAGTTTGCCAAGTAAAATTTCATGACCTGCAAAACCAAAAACCTCAGTACAGTTTCATGAAATCTCAACATTTCATTTGTGAGTGATCCACCTAAGAAGCAATCAATAACTTCCGTTCAGTAAAGTGTGTTAGTATGTTCTTTAAGACAAAATAGGTTGCAATACGATTTAAATGTGTGGCTTGAATAGTGCACTCAGTCTAAAGCAGCTTTAAAATACAACTTTTGAAATCTGTGAGTGAACAGAGGAAATAACACGAAAACAACACAGTTACTACAATATTACCTTAGCCTGATGTCCTTTGCCTGCTCCCTGCTGACAATGAATGGATATATGTGAACCAGTGTCATATAAATATTATTTGACATTTTTGCTGTTCGGAGCTCCTCTGAAAGTGATTCCATTAAACCCTGCACAGCATACTGGGATGCACTCATCGATATATGCTGCTTAACACCAGCAAGGCCAGTTACAGATGACAGTGCAACAATGTGTCCATCATTCTTCTCTACCATCTCTTGCAGAAATGCTTCTAGAAGCTTAAAAGAAACAGTTACTTGATAACTTAATTCCTTACAAATTTCTCTAAACTAAATCTTGTTATAGGTAATAATCAAATTGGCAATGTTATAATACCTTGACCACTCATTACCCATATCAGTAATGGGAAGTAACTGCACTACACTGAAGGACAGCAAAGGGCAGGTACACAGAGTTAAACAAAGCATTGGGTACTAAGTGTCGGTTTTGATCTGTGGCTTTACAATAGGATGGCATTTGGCATCATACACAGGGGGAGTATTTGAAAGTTGCTGTGCAAGATTACTTAGGCATTTCAAAGCAGGTTTTTTCCTTCAGATTATGCTCTCTTATAGTAAATTTCGATTTCACAAAAATTATTGTGTGTTTTGTTATTTGGTCATTGCTCACACTAATTGTATGATGGATCAGAAAATGAGGTTTAACAGCAGTATGCTGACAGAGAAGATGTGCGAGCACTGTAACTATCCTTCAGAAATAACATTAGATTTGTTAACAGTAGGTTTGATCAACAAGCGAGTATTAGGGAGACGCTTTGTGAACTGAATTGCAATCCTCGGAGAGAAGATCACTTTCTTTTTGCAAAATGCTAATGAGAAAATTTAGAGAATGGGTACTTGAAGTTGACTGTAGAACTATTCTGCTGCCACCAAGGAACATTTTGCATAACGACCATGAAGATAAGAGAAATTAGAGCTCATGTGGAGGCAGGAAATCTTTTTTCCCTTGCTCTACTTACAAGTGGAACAGGAAAGAAAATGATCAGCGGTGGTACACAGTATTCATTCACCATTCGGTAAATCATGGAGTGTGTTCGTAGCTGTAGATGTAATGGCAGATTATCAAACAATGGGAACTCCAGGTAGGAATATCAACAATGTAGGAAATGAGAGATTTCTGTTTACCATAAAGAAGACATGTTAAGCTGCAGACAGGCACAATTAAAAGACACTTACATAAAGATTTCGGCCACAGCCTTCATCAGGAAAAAAGAAACATACACCATTCACACACACCTAACAGACACACGACCACCAATTCCAGTTGAGGCGTGCTTGGTTGTACATCTGTGAATGGTGTATGTTTCTCTTTTGCTGATGAAGGCTGTGGCTAAAAGCTTTAAGTAAGTGTGTTTTAATTGTGAATGTCTGCAACTTAATGTTTCTTCTTTATGGTAAACAGCAATCTATCGTTTTCCTACGTTGTTAATGGCAGATTGATATAAAGAAATGTGGAAATTTTGCGAAAATAATTAAAGTTGACCCAACCTTTATCAGTGATAGTCATATGTGGCACTGTTAGGAGAACAATGTGTGGCAATCACTTCAGTAAGGAACATTGTTCAAAACAATATAGGCAGGCATCCATGACAGTGTTTATTTGACTTTTTGTTCACATACAAGGTTTTTTGGCCACTAGATAGCTGCCAGTGATTAGATACAAAAGGAGAGAGTAAGATGTGTAAGTATTTTCTGTTTGTAATGATTTATTTTGAAAGGTGTTTTTTTTTATTTTCTAACATAATTTTAGTTTGTGTTGTTTTTTGTGTAGGAAAATGAATAGCTGCTGGTGGAGAGTTTTTTATTTTTGTGGAGGGGTGGGGGACAGAAAGTGGGAGTTGCTGTTTGGAAGCAATTAGATGAGGTAAGTACTTTATTTTGTTTTATCTATTTAATGTATTTTTGTTTTGGATATTGGCTCATGTTACATTCTTTTGGTTTTGCTTTTCACTAGTCTACGTTTTTTTGTACATAGGTCTTTTAATCTTTGACAAGCAAGTATGATGTGAGCGACTGTTTACTCTGTTTTTCGATTTTATTCTGAATCTTTTACATCTATTTGGTGGGTACTGTGGGCTTCATTTTAGCTTTATAGATAAATTGAGTTAATATACCAAATGTACATTAACATTGGTGTTATTTTGTTTGTTTGTGGAAATAGATTTTTCATGCTTGAGGGGTGTCATGGAGATCATTTTAGCTACATATGTTAAGTGCGTATAACAATACTGGTCTTATGTAATTGGCTTGTTACTTATCAGATAGTGATTTTTCACGTTTGGTTGGTTCTGTGGAGTCCATTTTAGCCATATGGAACAGGTGTACATAACAATTTCAGTGTTGCCATTGTAAATGACTCATTATTGTCCTGATAACACTACAGGATTGGTTGTTGAGTTAATTTTAAGCTATAGAGGCTAACTGAAGACAATAACAATTTTGTTATGTTTTGAGAGTAGGATTTTGTTTAATATTGTCGTTCCATATTTGACAAGTGGAGGGGGTTATTTGTCTCCTCCCCAAAACCCCATATTCCCAAATGTCCTGTTACTTATGTACTGATTTTTAGATTATTTTGAATATACATTTTCTGATGCATTTACTGTTATCGTGTCTCCATTATAAATGTAAAGTGACTTCATGGCTGCCGTATTGGATAATAATATTGGTTATACAGGGTGATTCAAAAAGAAGACCACAACTTTAGGAATTTAAAACTCTGCAACGACAAAAGGCAGAGGTAAGCACTATCTGTCGGCGAATTAAGGGAGCTATAAAGTTTCATTTAGTTGTACATTTGTTCGCTTGAGGCGCTGTTGACTAGGCGTCAGCGTCAGTTGATGCTAAGATGGCGACCGCTCAACAGAAAGCTTTTTGTGTTATTGAGTACGGCAGAAGTGAATCGACGACAGTTGTTCAGCGTGCATTTCGAACAAAGTATGGTGTTAAACCTCCTGATAGGTGGTGTATTAAATGTTGGTATAAACAGTTTACAGAGAATGGGTGTTTGTGCAAAGGGAAAAGTTCTGGACGGCCGAGAACGAGTGATGAAAATGTAGCACGCATCCAGCAAGCATTTGTTCGCAGCCCAGGAAAATCGACTCGCAGAGCTAGCAGAGAGCTGCAAATTCCACAATCAACTGTATGGAGAGTCCTACGAAAAAGGTTAGTTATGAAACCTTATCGTCTGAAATTGGTTCAAGCACTGTCTGCAGCTGATAAGATTAAAAGAATCGATTTCTGTGATTTTATCCTTGCTCAAATGGAAACAGATGAATCTTTCGTTTCAAAGATTGTGTTTAGTGATGAAGCAACTTTCCACACTAACGGGAAAGTCAACTGTCACAATGTCTGTATATGGGGCACTGAGAATCTGCAGGAAACAACTCAGTATGAACGTGACTCGCCTAAGGTGAATGTTTTCTGTGCCATTTCTGCCAATAAAGTTTTTGGTCCCTTTTTCTTCGAAGGTGCTACTGTAACTGGACTACAGTATCTGTAGATGTTAGAGAATTGGCTGTTCCCTCAGCTCGAACAAGAAGCACAACAATTCATATTTCAGCAGGATGGAGCGCCACTACATTGGCACTTATCTGTCCGTAAATACCTGAACGTCAACTACCCGAGGCGATGGATCGGCCGCCAGACAGCCCATGACAGAGCACTTCATCACTGGCCTCCAAGAAGCCCTGATCTTACCCCCTGCGATTTTTTCTTATGGGGGTATGTTAAGGATATGGTGTTTCGGCCACCTCTCCCAGCCACCATTGATGATTTGAAACGAGAAATAACAGCAGCTATCCAAACTGTTACGCCTGATATGCTACAGAGAGTGTGGAACGAGTTGGAGTATCGGGTTGATATTGCTCGTGTGTCTGGAGGGGGCCATATTGAACATCTCTGAACTTGTTTTTGAGTGAAAAAAAAACCTTTTTAAATACTCTTTGTAATGATGTATAACAGAAGGTTATATTATGTTTCTTTCATTAAATACACATTTTTAAAGTTGTGGTATTCTTTTTGAATCACCCTGTATTCCTCATTATATATGGGTCAAAGCTGATGACCAGTACTTAAGATTAGATTCAGTTTCTGTTCGATAGACCATAAAATGAGATGATTCTCATTGGTGCGGAATGTTTCGTACCGCTTAAATACACTGAGTAACTCGGTACGGCTGAAATTACTAGTTCATTGATGCTACCAACTCACAAATAAAAATGCAATATGGGTTGATCTTTGGCCCACTGATTAGACTGTTCAGAAACAGGCAGTACCTTATGCTTCTTCACCTTCAGTGTTTTTTGCCATTTGTGCGTAAACACGAAAGTACTCACAGTTCAACAGTAAAGACTCGCCAAATGTGATTCATAGAGATTATTCTAGACATATTGCTCTACATATTTCCAATAAATAATTTGCTGTGTATCTCACACTGAATGGCATTAAATATTTGTACTTTAAATATTAGATCCACAGATACTGACCCAAAAATATGACATTACACAGACATCAACTGTTCTCCTGACTTCCTGTTCAGTTCTATAAATATAGGACTGAGGACTTGGAAGAGCACAGCAATGTATTATACCTGTTACATGGCCAATGTTTTTCTTTATTTCACTTGCCATTTTCAGAACCTAGAAGATAATAACAACAGTTATTAACATGAGTGTGCAGTGTTTATGACAAAACTTAATGAAAAGCAGTAATTAGTAGTCATAATAAACAATCCAGCAAGTAACTTTAGCGTGTGCTGATACAAAGTTTATCCCTGGAGTCACTTCCAGCATCTTGTTACCCTATGTCATTTACTAAATATGGATTTAGTGCACTGAGCGTCAAAAATAATTCTGTACACTTTGTGTGTCATATTATGTGGTGTACAACTCTTACCCACAAGTCCTCTTATCACTCACACACAAAAATGAACATTAGCAGGGAAAGAGAGGGTGATGGTCACACTGAGTGGGTGTAATGACATGTATATTTGAAAAGCATGGTGTTATTTAATTTATGCTTCCCATTGTGAAGTTCTGCATTATCTTGAGGAAAGTAACTAATGAAGTGTAGAAACTGAGAGGACACTATGCTAAATTCCTCCTTGCAAGAAAAAACACTCAAATGTTTTGAACATTACAGACCTTTACGAGACAGTGTTTTTACATACTTTATGTGATATTATCCTCCTCCTACCACAGTTATGACTGGGGGAGGGAGAACACCTTGATGTTCAGCTTGTACTACCACACTGTTAGCAAATATTGTATATGAAACAGTAGCTAATGGCAAGTCATATTAAAGTGAAACACTGACATGTGAATTACTTACTTATGTCAAAGTTTCTGATCTATGAATCAAATTACATACAGATTGTATAACATGGAAAAATCATTAATGAGCAAAACCATTTTGATATTTTTTTAAATATACACTATACTGTCTTCTGTTTGCAAGTAACACATCATGGTGAACAAAATGACATTGTAAATGGGTTTCCTGATACCTCTAAAATAACGGTAAAACAGGAAACAGACTATCGAAAATGAATATATTTACCAAATATAGTATTAGTTTGAAATATGGTGTTATTAATACAGTTAGAGAGTGCAACTAACTTGTAAAAAGTTCCATTTCTGCCTCTACAGCTCAATAATGAACAACAAAAAGGGAATGTGTTTAAATTTTACACGTTAGTCGTTAGCAGATCCACGTTATCTGCCATGCTTACCTGTTCCCTGTCCGAGACGTCGCAAATACAGCTAAATGCTCTTCCAGTGGTGCTATATTTGTTTGCGGCTGATACTGTAGCTAAATTCATCTTCTCGTTAATATCAACACAAATGACAACAGCTCCTAGGGATGTTAGTTGCAGTGCAATTTCACGACCAACTCCACGACCTGTACCTACGACCTAATTCACAACCAAATGACAAACATATGAAAAAATAGAATTAAGATATGAGCCAAGATGTAAGCCTCATACCAAGATGATCTGCCCCAACACAGGCTTCTCCTTGACAGGTATAATTGTGCGATACATCATTTCAATCACTGCAAACGAACAGGCGACAACGACACGCGCTAAATCCCACCACAGCACCGCAAGAGAATATACGAATAGCAGCATATTTTGATGCTCACTGAACGTTAGAGGCAGTTATAAGTAAAATAAACCGCATTAGCGCAATGTACACCTTATACTGCAACCAGTTCCCTCCCTGAGTTATTAACGCTACAGAAACTGATGCCACACGACCCGCTTTCCCGTGCGCTAGTATGAAAGTAGGTCTTCGACGCGGTGTCCTAATTGTTCTTATGCTTCTCACTCCGTGACAACAAAGATACTGTTGCTTTAGTAAACTAGAAAACATTCTATCGGAGAACACGACTTACAATAAGGCTTGCATGTACTTTCTCAAGCAGTTAAACAAACCACAGTATGACACAGTTTAATCAGAGCGCCTTTTATCGCTAGTGTTGACAAATAACAGCGTATTCCACTGTTGCTTGGTCTACATCTAAGTAATCGATAGGTCGAATTTTACGAGTATCTGTCACTTCTAATCATGTATGAAGCATAAAAATCACCACTTAATGGATCTGGTAAGTATACTTTGTAAGTAATAGCTTTTCGTCATGTTTGTCGTTTGTTTTTACTGTCAGTCAATAACCAAAAATAAAAAAGAAATTTACAGCCATAAGATTAAGAAAAAGAACTACATCAATCATGGTGGTTTTCTGAAACTAAAAACAAATACGAGAAAAGGACCATAGTTTCAGAAACTGCAAAACAATTATGAATCTCGATAAGTGTAAATGTTGAAAAATACAATGTAGTAATATTCTTGATGTGCAATGAGGCAACAGTGTAAATCGTCACCGCTGCAATGATGCTCTGGTTTCGATGGTAACGTCATAACGTGAGTGTATACATCTTTATACTCTGCGATCTACGTTGCGTTGTCATATCGTTGTAGTATCTTCGATAAGCTTGTGGTTGTCGGCATTATATAGAGAAATGAAGAGCATTATGGCAGTATTTGTTTGCTGTTTTCTGCGTCAAAGAATATTTATACTCTAACACCAAATCTTGTAGATGTAGATTAAACGAGGTTTTTATTTTTCATAAAAACGGTCAGGTTCTTGTAGAAGTGTCATTTTTAATCACCTACGAAACATCTACCTGCGATCGAAAAGTACATCTCGTGTTCTTCTTCCGTTTGTTCTAAATTACTTCTGAAGGGAAAAAAATCTTTTTTCACCAGTGGCAGGCAGAATAAACAATCACTCAGGCAAAGAACGGTGCTCCATAGTTTTTTAATATTTACAGCTGGCAGTTTCATTGATGGCTGATTATTGGCAGGGAATCGATCGACAGTAGTGATGGTGTATAATGATTTTGAACTGTTATTGATGACTGACTTATAACAGGAATATTCTAATGACAACTATTTAATCTCCGTTTTGGAGTCGAATATTTGTTTAATCTCCGTACAATTAGCAGACATTTTAGGCCTAAGCAGCGCAAGGAATGCTTTATGCTGAAGAGTATTTCAGTGTGATTTCTTATTAAATAACGAGACACCTGGTAAAAGTTACATACATCCATAGAGATTAATTATGCTTTGTTATCTCTTCAAGGCCCCTACGTCCATCTGTCATAAGTAAAAAAGGTTGCTTTGTATTGTGTAAAAGAAATTCGTCATACTGTGGCATCTAAAGCTCTCTTGTAACTCTCTTAAAATAAGAACATAAGTTTAGCCGATTTTACATCTGTCATTGACCTTGTGATTAATTACGAGCAAAAATGAATATCAAATTTTAGGGAGATTTTTCAGCGCCAGCTTCCAGAGAGCAGCGGCATTACCTTCCGACCGCGGACGCAGTAAGATTTTCAGTTTCAGATCAACAGACGGCTCGGGAGGTAATACTTCGTTGATTGTTTTGCACCGACCCCCCCCCCCCCCTTAGTACTGTAGCTTCACTATTTTTCGGGTGCTTTGCCGGCATGCGTGCAAAATCTGTTCTGTAATGATATATACGGCACTGCTAATTTTAATAATTATTATTACCAAAAACAAAAGTAAAAGAATTGTGATACAGTATAAAAACAAGTACGACGCTATAATGACAGACTTTGTTATGTTATGTGGAGCTTCTATTAGGAGTAAACGTAATGCCCAGTGCTGTATTCCTAATGAAAAGAACGGGAAGGGGGGAGGTTGGGGACTTACATTATGAAGACCACAGAAGTTGGACTATCCCTCAGACTGCTGCACATGTAGGTGAGCTTTTTGTATTGGTTGTCCTCGGCATGCCCATTTGCTTCGAACCCTACTTTGATATAGTCCTCGGCATTCATAGATGAAGTGGAGTCCCACAATTAAAATAAACTTTGAAGATGATAGCAAACAGAAAGCAAATTCCGCAATATTATCATAACTAACATAAGTCCATTTTGCTGAAGCCTGTTTCACAGTCCGATGGACTTATAGGGAGTGCCTCAACACAGACAAAAAGTGGTTTCAGGTTTTCGGGAATGTTCTCTGCACTGTTATCTATATAATCGCTGAAACCTTCTCTTAGATTTTTAAAAGAACGAAGAAACCGACCACACATTTTTCTTATATCTTCTTTCCCTTCTAGCCATGGATTTGCAATGTCAAAGAACCATTTTATACTATCCAAAATATCAATCTCTTTCATGAAAGATCTGAATTCTTGAATGTCATTTGAAATTAGTCTTTGCCTTAAATTGTCACTAAGGCTCTGACAGAATTGTTTCATATTAATTGGTATAGTCATTCTGGTTGATTCTCATCTGGGTACTAGTGAAATGTCTTTGAAGCGACCTTCTGAAGCTTTCTTTGCTTCCTTCAAGCGAGCAGCTGGAAGTTTCTTGAATTTTTCAGTGTTCGTAGAACGGAGACGGTACGTTGCCGGACATGGGTTCCTATTCAGAACGTTATATACTCACTCCCCACTACAGGTCCTGGAAGTTTTCAATTTCCCAACACTTTGTATACTCCTTCCACTTTTCTGCTATCCCGTCTTGCTTAGTACTGGCTTGCCATCTGAGTTCTTGACATTCGTACAGTTGCCTCTCTTTTCTTCATAGATATCTTTAATTTTCCTACAGGCAGCATCTTTTTCCCAGAATTATGCATATTCCTACAGCCATGCGTTCGTCCTGTAGCCATTACTGCTTAGCCATTTTGCGCTTTCCGCCAATCTCATTTTAGACGCCAGTATTCCCTTTCGTCAGCTACATTTTTATATTTTCTCTTTCATCAATTAAATACAATATTTCATGAGTTATCAAGATATTCTCATTATCTTTTTACCTATGCAATCATCTACTAACTTCCGTATCTCATCTCTCAAAGTTCCCCATTCGTCTTCTGTAGTATTAATTTCCCCTATTTCATCCAACGTTGCCTAATGCTCTTTCTAAAACTCTCTGTAGCCTCTGGACACTAACTCTGGTGCCACTGAGAATCTCTACATATGAATATCGTTTCTTTGAATTTCGTGAGTGGTCTTTAAATAAGATTCTGCTACGGTTGTTATTGACGGCTGACTGCATTTAACTTTTGACAGCCAATTGCGTTTCGTTAAACATCTCTATCTACACCTATATCTTTACTCTGCAAACCACCATGAAGCGCATGACAGACGATTCGTCCCACTGTACCAGTTATTAGGGTTTCTTCATGTTCCATTCACGTATGGAGTGTGGGAAGAATGATTCTTTGCATTCCTCTGTGCTTGCAGTAATTATTCTGATCGTATCCTCACAATCCCTATGTGAGTGATGTGCAGGGAGTTGTAGTATATTCCTAGAATCATCATTTAAAGCCAGTTCTTGAAACTCTGTTATAGACTTTCTCGGGATAGTTTATCTCGATCGAGTGCTCCAGTTCAGTTTCTTCTCCCATAATCAAACAAACCTGTGACCGTGTGTGCTGCCCTTCTCTGTATACGTTCAATATCCCCTGTCAAGCCGGGTTCCACACACCTGAGCAATATTCTAAAACCGGTCGCACGAGCTATTTGTAGACAATCTCCTTTGTAGACTGATTGCACTTCCCTAGTATTCTAGCAGTAAACTGATGTCTACCACTTGTTTTACCCACGACTGAGCGTAGATAATCATTCTATTTCGCATCTCTACAAAATGTTACACCAAGGTATTTGTGTGAGTTGGCCGATTCCATTGATATTATAGTCATAGGACGTTTCGTTTGGTGAGGTGCACCGTTTTACGTTTCTGAGCATTTAAAGCAATTTGCCAATCTTTGCGCCACTTTTAGATCTTATCGAGATCTGACTGAACATTTGTGCAGCTTCTTTGAGACAGTACTTCGTTACAGATAACAGCATCACCTGCAAAAAGTCTGAGGCTACTGTTAATATTGTCTGCAACGTTATTAATATACAACATGAACAGCAAGGGTTCCAACACACTTACTTGGGACATATCTGAAGTTACTTCTACATCTGATTATGGCTCTTCATCCAATATAGCATGATGTGCCTTCCTACCAAAATGACGTCAATCCATTCTCAAATTTCTCTTGGTACCCCACATGATCGTACTTTTGACAATAAGCGTAGATGTGGTACTGAGCCAAATGCTTTACGAAAATCAAGAAATCTGCACCTACCTGACTACCTTGCTCCAAAGCTTTCCGTATGTCGTGCGAGCTGGATTTCACATGATCGATGGTTTCGGAATCCAATCTGGTTGGCATTCTGGAGGGCATTCTGTTCAAGATATGTAACTATGCTTGAGTTCAGAATATGTTCTAAGACTCTACAACAAATCGATATCAAGGATAGTCAACGGTAGATTTGTGGATCTGTTCTACTACTCTTCTTGTAGACGGTGTGACCTGTGCTTTTTTCCAGGAACTGGGTACTTTTTTTTGTTCGAGGGATCCATAGCTTTATACATTATTTTACACGAAGTTTCTCGTTGAGATATGACACTACTGCCAACTGTCCTTTATATTTTGGTAATAATTATTGCTTACAACTGTTCATGGTCACCGATACTAGTTTCTGCTGGGAACAATTGTGTGTGTGAGTGTGTGTGTGTGTGTGTGTGTGTGTGTGTGTGTGTGTGTGTGTGTGTGTATGGGCTTCTTCTTCTTCTTTTTTGACAAATTGTACGGTAGAAGTTTGTTGGTTTTCATATTTGGTCTGTCTTGCAATTACCAAAGAATCAGTCTTAAATCGGTGTTTCTGGCAATAAGGTGTATGTATTTTTCGGTGGTTACTAAGGTATTTTCCTAATCTCTCAAAGGATGGATTAGAGTCAGTATCCAATAGTTTCAATGTTTCCATTCGCAAAGATTTTAGAGATCCAAACCAACATTTAATTATTGAATTAAAAGAATTTCTGAATGACAACGCCTACTCAGTAGATGAATTTTTAGATATGAAGTAGTAACTGTAAAAAAAGGATTAATTAATTATTTTGTGTAAAGAAAACTTATGTTAAAGTGACACGTTCCACATCATTACGAAATGTCGTATTCATGACCTATGGAACAAGGATCGATGTATGTATGAATGTATGTATGTATGTTTGTATGTATGCCGTTAGATTCAATATGTTTCTCTCATAAGTGGGCTTTCAAACTATCTATTATAAATGTTTCTCAGAGAAAGCATTTAGTATAGTTTCACAAGAATGTTGTCACGTCCACCACTTACTATAAATCCTTATTATTCCCACTGACTGTTTGTGGAATATAACTTCTAATAATTATGATGGAATAGTTGGGGACCACTTGTGTTATCTTTTTGAGGGTTTCTGTAGCAGTTTTGTTTACATCGAAGTGTGACTCTGGAAGCCAATACAACAATGCACTTTTTCAATTATGCATACACATGATAAAGTATGTTACCTGAGAAATATTGCATGCAGCTTTAGTTTACTGAATTTCCTATCTACTGCAACGAGTATGTCACCACAATTTCGCTTGCGATATAAACTTCGACTTGCCCCAAAAATCTCACTGCTGTCAGTTTCAGGTTCCAACCAGCTTTCTGTGCCTTTTTATTTGATTTCCACTGCTATTTATGACTGTTTCAAACTCTAACTTTATCTGAAACTGCTGGTCATTTGAATCACATAGCGTGATGGATGTTAGCGTCTGATGTACTGCATATCTGTAAGCCACTTTCAACCCCATGGCGCAAGTGTAGGAAGTCTTAGTACAATTTGCCATAGAACCTTTCACCAGTGGTGGTGACGGTGACGGGGAGAGGACGGGGAGGGGGGGGGGGCGGGGGGAGGAGGGGGGGGCGGCGAGGGGGGGCGGCAATCATTCTAGGGACAATGCTACATATTGCGAACTTCACTAAAATTCTATGATCGAATCTGTTACTCTCTATTATGATCCTCATAAGACTACGGAGCCTAAATGCCAGGCATCATTTGTCCCAATGTCTGCCAAAATTTGCAGCTGGTTGCACCTCAAAGCTTGCTGGAACACTCACTCTCTCCACCTTGTTTCAGACATGCACATTGAGTGTGCAAGGCAATCCTTCTTCTCCCTTGCTGCCATCCTCCGAAGAGGTGTCATTATACGCTGTACTGTTCGAAATGCTGGCTGTTAACAGACCCTTAGACTTTTTCACTAGCTTCCTCGGCTTAGGACACCGCAGGTTTCTCAACAGTTGAAATATGTCACGCTGGCTTAGTTTCAGTGAAAGACATAATTTGGAAGCTATTGGTATGCGCTATGGGTGTAGTACCCTGCGTTGTCCCTCGTCCTTTTTTCCCTTACAGACTCGTACACTACAACGTGCACGCCAATCGTAGTCAGGTCGACGAGTGGTAATAGACCCTGTATATTTCCTGGAGAGGAGAAAGTATGGACGGGAGGGTAATCAGGGCGATTGCCAGCTGCTTACGAAGAACAATTAACTCATGTGTGCTCAATAACGACATTTACAGTGTGGCTCCTTCGCATCTAGCGCAATGTTTTTCTGAAGAGTAAACAAATAACTTTAACTGATTTTTTTTCAAAGATGGACATATTGTCACATTGAGAGTCCACGATTATGGTGGCACCTTCGCTAAAGTTATTTTCTGTCATTAACCGCGTACGTACTTATGCCTTGGAAGTGCAGCTGAACGGAATCGTCAGTGTCCTGAAAGGAGGTTATAAGCTTAACGTTAACAAAAGGAAAACAAAGATTAGGAAGGTAGGCGAATTAAATCAGGCGATGTTGCTATTTGTGCAGTGAAATAACTGATGAAGGCTGAAGTAGAGAGAATATAAAGTGTAGACGGGCAAAGGCAGGAGAAACATTTCTGAAGAATGAAATTTTTTAACAGTGAATGCGAATTCAAGTGTTAGGAAGTATTTTATGAAGGCGTTTGTCTGGAGCGTAGTTTTGCACAAAAGTGAAACGTCGACGATAAGCCCCAATTCTATTCAGAACCTCCTCATTAGTTATGTGATCTACCCATCTAATCTTCAGCATTCTTCTGTAGCACCACATTTCGGAAACTTCTATTCTCTTCTTGTCTAAACTATTTATCGTCCACGTTTCACTTCAATACATGGCTACACTCCATACAAGTACTTTCAGAAACGACATCCTGACACTTACATCTATACTCGATGTTAACAAATTTCTCTTCTTCAGAAACGCTTTCCTTGCCATTGCCAGTCTACATTTTATATATTCTCTACTTCGACCATCTTCAGTTATTTTGGTCCCCAAATAACAAAACTCATTGACTGCTTTAAGTTTCTCATTTCCTAATGTAATTCCCTCAGCATCACCCGATTTAATTTGACTACATTCCAGTATCCTCGTTTTGCTTTTGTTGATGTTCATCTTATATCCTCCTTTCAAGACACTATCCATTCCGTTCAACTGCTCTTCCAAGTCCTTTGCTGTCTCTGACAGAATTACAGTGTCATCGGCAAACCTTAAAATTTTTATTTCTTCTCGGTGGATTTTAATTCCTACTACAAATTTTTCTTTTGTTTCCTTTACTGCTTGCTCAATATACACATTGAATAACATTGGGGATAGGCTACAACCCTGTCTCACTCCCTTCCCAACCACTGGTTCCCTTTCATGCCCCTCGACTCTTATAACTGCCATCTGGTTTCTGTACAAATTGTAAATAACCTTTCGTTCTCTGTATTTTACCCCTGACACCTTCAGATTTTGAAAGAGAGTATTCCAGTCAACAGTGTCAAAAGCTTTCTCTAGTCTACAAATGCCAGAAACATGGGTTTGCCTTTCCTTAATCTATCTTCTAAGATAAGTGGGTCAGTATTGCCTAACGTGTTCCAACATCTTTACGGAATACAAACTGATCTTCCCTGATGTCAGCTTCTACCAGTTTTTCCATTCGTCTGTAAGGAATTTGAGTTAGTATTTCGGTAATTTGCACGCCTGTCACCACCTGGTTTCTTTAGGATTGGAATTATTATGTTCTTCTTGAAGTCTGAGGGTATTTCGCCTGTCTCATAAATCTTGCTCACCAGATGGTAGAGTTTTGTCATGGCTGCCTCTCCCAAGGCTATCAGAAATTCTAATGGAATGTTGTCTATTCCCGGGGCCTTGTTTCGACTCAGATCTTTCAGTGCTCTGTCAAACTCTTCACGTAGTATCATATCTCCCACTTCATCTTCATCTATGTCCTCTTCCATCTCCATAATATTGCCCTCAAGTACATCGGCCTTGTATAGACCCTCTGTATACTCCTTACACCTTCCTACTTTCCCTTCTTTGCTTTGTACTGGTTTTCCATCAAGACTCTCGATATTCATAAAAGTGGTTCCCTTTTCTTCAAAGCTCTCTTTAACTCTCCTGTAGGCAGTGTCACCCCCAGTGATATATGTCTCTACATCCTTACAATTATCCTCTATCGTCCCAGCTTAGCCATTTTGCACTTGCTGTCGATCTCATTTTTGAGACGTTTGTATTCCTTTTTGCCTGCTTCATTTACTGCATTTTTATATTTTCTCCTTTCATCAATTAAATTCAATATATCTTTTGTTACCCAAGGGCTTCTACTAGCCCTCGTCTTTTCACCTACTTGATCCTCTACTGCCTTCACTATTTCATCTCTCAAAGCTACCCATTCTTCTTCTACTGTATTTCTTTCCTCCGTTCTTATCAATCGTTCCCTAATGCTCTCTCTGAAACTCTGTACAACCTCTGGTTCCTTCAATTTATCCAGATCCCATCTCCTTAAATTCCTCCCTTTTTGCAGTTTCTTCACTTTTAATCTACAGTTCATAACCAATAAATTGTGGTTAGAGTCCACATCGGCCCCTGGAAATGTCTTACAATTTAAAGCCTGGTTCCCAAATCCCTGTCTTACCATTACATAATCGATCTGAAATCTTCCAGTGTCTCCAGGCCTCTTCCACGTATGCAACCTTCTTTCATGATTCTTAAACCAAGTGTTAGCTATGATTAAGTTGTGCTCTGTGCAGAATTCTACCAGCTGGCTTCCTCTTTCATTCCTTACCCACATTCTATATTCAGCTGCTACTTTTCTTTCTCTCCCTTCTCCTACTATCGAATTCCAGTCCCCTGTGACTATTAATTTTCGTCTCCCTTCACTATCTGAATTATTTCTTTTATCTCATCATACATTTCTTCAATCTCTCCGTCATCTGCGGAGCTAGTTGGCATATAAACTTGTACTACTGTGGTAAGAGGGAGATTCTGTCTATATTGGCTACGATAATGCGTCCACTATGCTGTTCATTGTAGCTTATCCGCGCTCCTATTGTTTTACTCATTATTAAACCTACTCCTGCATTACCCCTATGTGATTTTGTATTTATAGCCCTGTATTCACCTGACCAGAAGTCCCGTTCCTCTTGCCACCGAACTTCACTAATTCCCACTATATCTAAATTTAATCTATCCATTTCCCTTTTTAAGTTTTCTAACCTACCTGCCCGATTAAGGGTTCTGACATCCCACGCTCCGATCCACAGAACGCCAGTTTTGTTTCTCCTGATAACATCTACATCTACATCTATACTCCGCGAGCCACCTTACGGTGTGTGGCGGAGGGTACTTATTGTACCACTATCTGATCCCCCCTTCCCTGTTCCATTCACGAATTGTGCGTGGGAAGAACGACTGCTTGTAAGTCTCCGTATTTGCTCTAATTTCTCGGATCTTTTCGTTGTGATCATTACGCGAGATATATGTGGGCGGTAGTAATATGTTGCCCATCTCTTCCCGGAATGTGCTCTCTCGTAATTTCGATAATAAACCTCTCCGTATTGCGTAACGCCTTTCTTGAAGTGTCCGCCACTGGAGCTTGTTCAGCATCTCCGTAACGCTCTCGCGCTGACTAAATGTCCCCATGACGAATCGCGCTGCTTTTCGTTGGATCATGTCTATCTCTTCTATTAATCCAACCTGGTAAGGGTCCCATGCTGATGAGCAATACTCAAGAATCGGACGAACAAGCGTTTTGTAAGCTACTTCTTTCGTCGATGAGTCACATTTTCTTAGAATTCTTCCTATGAATCTCAACCTGGCGCCTGCTTTTCCCACTATTTGTTTTATGTGATCATTCCACTTCAGATCGCTCCGGATAGTAACTCCTAAGTATTTTACGGTCGTTACCGCTTCCAATGATTTACCACCTATGGCATAATCGTACTGGAATGGATTTCTGCCCCTATGTATGCGCATTATATTACATTTATCTACGTTTAGGGAAAGCTGCCAGCTGTCGCACCATGCATTAATCCTCTGCAGGTCCTCCTGGAGTACGTACGAGTCTTCTGATGTTGCTACTTTCTTGTAGACAACCGTGTCATCTGCAAATAGCCTCACGGAGCTACCGATGTTGTCAACTAAGTCATTTATGTATATTGTAAACAGTAAAGGTCCTATCACGCTTCCCTGCGGTACTCCCGAAATTACCTCTACATCTGCAGATTTTGAACCGTTAAGAATGACATGTTGTGTTCTTTCTTCTAGGAAATCCTGAATCCAATCACAAACCTGGTCCGATATTCCGTAAGCTCGTATTTTTTTCACTAAACGTAAGTGCGGAACCGTATCAAATGCCTTCCTGAAGTCCAGGAATACGGCATCAATCTGCTCGCCAGTGTCTACGGCACTGTGAATTTCTTGGGCAAATAGGGCGAGCTGAGTTTCACATGATCTCTGTTTGCGGAATCCATGTTGGTTATGATGAAGGAGATTTGTATTATCTAAGAACGTCATAATACGAGAACACAAAACATGTTCCATTATTCTACAACAGATTGACGTAAGCGACTCCTCCTGAGTAGTCCCGCCCGGAGATCCGAATAGGGGACTATTTTGCCTTCGGAATATTTTATCCAAATGCACGTCATCATCATTTAACCATACAGTAAAGCTGCATGCCCTCGGGAAAAATTACGGCTGTAGCTTCCCCTTGCTTTCAGCCGTTCGCAGTAGCAGCACAGGAATACCGTTTTGGATAGTGTTACAAGGCCAGATCAGTCAATCATCCAGACTGTTGTCCCCGCAACTACTGAAAAGACTGCTTCAGGAACCACATGTTTGTCTGGCCTCTCAACAGATACCCCTCCGTTGTGGTTGGACCTACGGTACGGCTATCTGTATCGCTGAGGCACGCAAGCCTCTCCACTAACGACAAGGTCCATGGTTCATAGGACACATGATACGTATTCAGAAATCCCATCTCTCTGTTTCAGGTCTGTGTATATGGTAGATTCCCAAAAGTTGTCACTACATCCTTTTTTCTCTTTCCACATTCCACGGTCTCAATAACTTTTTTTTTCTTTTTTTTTTTTTTTTTGCGAACGTCAAACACTTACACTTCTTTGAAGTCTTTTTCGCAACTAAGTGGCATATAGGCCGCGGTGCATCAAGCATTTTTCAGCGAACATAGGCGATTCACGAAGAGTTGGATGACGAAACAAGTACTCGAGCTGCAGAGTGTTAGGTAACCGCCAACTGCGAAATATAGTGTGTTTGCGAGCGGTCTCTGTTAATAATCGATTTGATTTGTCGATTGTACCAAAACACACCCGATTTCTTTAATCTTTCGACGGTTTTTTCAAGTGGCCAGACAATTAAATCGACTTCTCAAGAACCTCGGCCTATCGAGGTTGGAATTAGCCAGAGCCGACTATGCATAAACGAGTTTCAATTATAGGATTCGCCGCTCTGTAGATTGTTCGCTGACGATTCAGGTGTCAACATGGAAACATCATCGTCAGACTATCGTAAGGACATCCAAGAGACGACGACAAAATTTTTCACTTTGTGCAATGAAAAGTAACTTCCTTTCAAAGATGTTAAATACAAGATAACGACGATAAAAAAGAGACATATCCCTATAGCTTCTGATTACAAGAGCATCTTGAGAACATCACATCGTATAATTATAGTAAATGGTTCAAATGGCTCTAAGTATTCTGGGACTTAACATCTGAGGTCATCAGTCCCCTAGACTTAGAACTACTTAAACCTAACTAACCTAAGGACATCACACACATCCATGCCCGAGGCAGGATTCGAACCTGCGACCGTAGCAGCAGCGCAGTTCCGGACTGAAGCGCCTAGAATCGCTCGGCCACAACGGGCGGCTTTAATTATAGTAGCGATGTGACGTGGGACGATCAGGTAATTCAGTATTAGAGAAGGAGAATAAGACAGATTTGTTGGAAAGATTGAGGGAAAGAGCAGTACATCTATAAAGGAAATCGCATACAAGAAGCTTGTGCTTCCGCCAGTAGGTGTCCTTATCAGGTAAGGACGACAACATATGTCGAAAGTGTAACGGATATGCTCGAGGAATTTAAATGAGAATCGTTGGAAGAAATGGGACACAGTTGTCGCGAAACACTGTTCAGTAAATTTAGAGAGCTGAACTCGAAGAATGCTGTTCGAATATTCTGCTGTCATCGTCGTATATCCCACGTAATGTTCATATGAACGAGATAAAGGTATGTTAAGTGGCTCCTAGACGGTCAATAATATTGAGAATATATCCCGGAAGGGCAATAATATTGATCATCTAGGAGTGAGATTGACAGGTTGCGCAGTAATATCTGGAACATCAGAAATTTTGGAAATAGGCCTATACTGCGCTGGCTGGAGATGTGCCATTTGTGAGCAGTACTGACAATATCCTTGACAGTCTCGCGTGCTACACAGACCAAGGAGGTTAGGTTAGGTTTGCTGTTGTTGTATGGAAAATAAGTTCAAAACCAGACGAAATAGCGGTATTATAAACGTCCATCGAAATGTGTAAATCATTGCCGTCATTGTGGAATGTGAGCGCAGATGTGTACGAAAACAGAAGTGTTATGAATGATGAATCGTATGATATGTTGCTCAGAAGGTATAGGCAACGGCCACAAAGAAACATGTTTTAAAAAATTAATTAATAAAAAGGTATGAATAAAAGTTTATATAGATATTTATCTTTATACATTACTTATTAAAGATTAAAACTGAAGCAACTGCAAAAAGGTGGGAATATAAGGAGATGGGACCTGGATAAACTGACTAAACCAGAGGTTGTACAGAGTTTCAGGGAGAGCATAAGGGAACAATTGACACGAATGGGGGAAAGAAATAAAGTAGAAGAAGAATGAGTAGCTTTGAGAGATGAGGTAGTGAAGGCAGCAGAGGATCAAATAGGTAAAAAGACGAGGGCTAGTAGAAAATCCTTGGGTAACAGAAGAAATATTGAATTTAATTGATGAAAGGAGAAAATACAAAAATTCAGTAAATGAAGCGGGCGAAAAGGACTACAAACGTCTCAAAAATGAGATCGACAGAAATTGCAAAATGGCTAAGCAGGGATGGCTAGAGGACAAATGTAAGGATGTAGAGGCTTATCTCACTAGGGGAAAGATAGATACTGCCTACAGGAAAATTAAAGAGACCTTTGGAGAAAAGAGAACCACTTGTATGAATATCAAGAGCTCAGATGGAAACCCAGTTCTAAGCGAAGAAAGGAAAGCAGAAAGGTGGAAGGAGTATATAGAGGGTCTATACAAGGGTGATGTGCTTGAGGACAATATTATGGAAATGGAAGACGATGTAGATGAAGATGAAATGGGAGATACGATACTGCGTGAAGAGTTTGACAGAGCACTGAAAGACCTGAGTCGAAACAAGGCCCCGGGAGTAGACAGCATTCCATTTAGAACTACTGACGGCCTTGGGAGAGCCAGTCCTGACAAAACTCTACCATCTGGTGAGCAAGATGTATGAGACAGGCGAAATACCCTCAGACTTCAAGAAGAATATAATAATTCCAATCCCAAAGAAAGCAGGTGCTGACAGATGTGAAAATTACCGAACAATCAGTTTAATAAGTCACGGATGCAAAATACAAACGCGAATGCGTGAAGAGTTTGACAGAGCACTGAAAGAGCTGAGTCGAAACAAGGCCCCGGGAGTAGACAACATTCCATTAGAGCGACTAACGGCCTTGGTAGAGCCGGTCCTGACAAAACTCTGCCATCTGGTGAGCAAGATGTATGAGACAGGCGAAATACCCTCAGACTTCAAGAAGAATATAATAATTCCAATCCCAAGGAAAGCAGGTGCTGACAGATGTGAAAATTACCAAACAATCAGTTTAATAAGTCACGGATACAAAATACTAACGCGAATTCTTTACAGACGAATGGAAAAACTGGTAGAAGCCGACCTCGGGGAAGATTCTGTAGAAATATAGGAACACGTGAGGCAATACTGAACCTACGACTTATCTTAGAAGCGAGATTAAGGAAAGGCAAACCTTCGTTTCTAGCATTTGTAGACTTAGAGAAAGCTTTTGACAATGTTGACTGGAATACTCTCTTTCAAATTCTGAAGGTGGCAGGGGTAAAATACAGGGAGCGAGAGGCTATTTACAATTTGTACAGAAACCAGATGGCAGTTATAAGAGTCGAGGGGCATGAAAGGGAACCAGTGGTTGAGAAGGGAGTGAGACAGGGTTGTAGCCTCTCTCCAATGTTATTCAATCTGTATACTGAGCAAGCAGTAAAGGAAACAAAAGAAAAATTCGGAGTAGGTATTAAAATCCATGGAGAAGAAATAAAAACTTTGAGGTTCGCCGATGACATTGTAATTCTGTCAGAGACATCAAAGGTCTTGGAAGAGCAGTTGAACGGAATGGATAGTGTCTTGAAAGGAGGATATAAGATGAACATCAACAAAAGCAAAACGAGGATAATGGAATGTAGTCGAATTAAGTCGGGTGATGCTGAGGGAATCAGATTAGGAAATGAGACACTTAAAGTAGTAAACGAGTTTTGCTATTTGGGGAGCAAAATAAGTGATGATAGACGAAGTAGAGAGGATATAAAATGTAGACTGGCAAAGGCAAGGAAAGCTTTTCTGAAGAAGAGAAATTTGTTAATATCGAGTATAGATTTAAGTGTCAGGAAGTCGTTTCTGAAAGTATTTGTATGGAGTGTAGCCATGTATGGAAGTGAAACATGGACTATAACTAGTTTGGACAAGAAGAGAATAGAAACTTTCGAAATGTGGTGCTACAGAAGAATGCTGAAGATTAGATGGGTAGATCACATAACTAATGAGGAGGTATTGAATAGGATTGGGGAGAAGAGAAGTTTGTGGCACAACTTGACTAGAAGAAGGGATCGGTTGGTAGGGCATGTTCTGCGACATCAAGGGATCACCAGTTTAGTATTGGAGGGCAGCGTGGAGGGTAAAAATCGTAGAGGGAGACCAAAAGATGAATACACTAAACAGATTCAGAAGGATGTAGGTTGCAGTAGGTACTGGGAGATGAAGAAGCTTGCACAGGATAGAGTAGCATGGAGAGCTGCATCAAACCAGTCTCAGGACTGAAGGCCACAACAACAACACATTACTTATCGGAATATAATCAATTAATGCTCTATTATTGCGTGACATGCTTCCATAACTACGTCTCAAACAGTGTGAGGTGAAACTACACTTCCAAATTTTAGGTCTTCGAAAGATCTACCAGTAGCAATGTGACTGACAATATTATTGAGCAGTCTAGGGAGAACTTCGATGATAGGGACTGCTGGGAACTGCTTTAGGGTACGAGCAAATACACGCAGAGAGAGACACTGTTCCCTCTCTCAATACACGAATGGAGTAGCCCATAATATCGATAATAGTGGGGCAAAGTACCCTCCGCCATGCACTGTAACGTAGCTTGCGCAGTTGTATCTCACAGTAGAGATAGGAGAGTGAATAAGAGAATCATACACCATTTGCTATATTGCGTGCGATATCTGAGTCCAAACGTGCTGCCCAGTAGAGTCTTTCAGATCTTCTGATATACAGCGAATATGATATTAATGTCCTTTTGAAATAGCGGGTCACATATTCAATGAAAAGGCATTACACTGTCAAAACTCGTTTCGAGAGTATTGGAGAGAGAGTGATAAATTACATTTTGGTAGCTTGGGAAATATCTGAGTTAGGAAAGAAGTGTTACGCTTTCCTTCCACGCCTTCCGAGGACGGTTCCGAAAATGCGACCGCACCAGTCGACAAGACATGTAACCTTTCGTGTTCCTTCACTACCGCGTGACGGTAATTACAACCATTGCGGCCCTGTCTAAGGCGGACAGGCGCTGACCGAAAATTGTTGACGTACCTGCTACCGTTTCAAACCAAAAGTATTTATTATTTGTACGCAACAGCGATATTGGATCAGAAATCGTCAGTACACATAAAATCACTGCTGAAAACAGATACTATTAGACATATGTACTTCTTACAGTTGAAGACCCCATCGTATTTCTCGATTTTCATTCTGCAGTTTCTTTTACCTTATGTCATTTTACTGGAGGACACAAACAGAGCTGCATGTCTCGATGGAGAGTTCAGAGAGCTGTGAAAAGATAGGCATCTTGTGCCTATATCTGAGCACTACATAACCGTGGCGTTAGAGAAGTTAAAAGTAAAAGATTACACTCCAGCATCTTATTCACGTAGAAATAATATGGGAGAAGGAGGAGTTCTCACACATAATGAGACACATCATTCATTGGTTTTAATAACAATGAAGCAAGCAGATTTTGTGATGATCAGGAGATAGAGGTGTGACTACAATAACTGTTACATGAACCGTCTAACTTGTAAGTTGCGTGGGAAGTTTTATTTATTTATTGATGACTAGTTTCAGATGGCTTGCCCGTTATCAAATCATCCATGTACATAAATCTTGCATTACAACCAGACGCGCATGTAAGTGACTGGCCACAAAACATGTAAACGTGACAATATACCATTTAGCGTCCATATACGAACATCGCTGTACGTCGAAACGTATACTGAGTATATGAGGTACATCTCCCTCGATGACTTTTCAGATGCATTCAGTAGGACTGAAGTCAGGCAACCTGAAAAGGGTGCCCCTATTCGTGGAGTATTCTCTGTAGGTTCTAAACAATTCTGACAAAAGAGGTACACGTTATCTGCAGGATGCTTTAGGCGAAAAAATTAATGCGATAGGACAGTCACTACGTTTATGTGTGGCTCTTAAATCTCGTTTTCGGCAACATATTTCCCAATACTACTTCCGATAGTGATTCCGGAAATGAGCATTTAGCTGCTGGATTTCTACTTGAGCAATACATTTTCGCTCTCGTCTAAACGATCTTTTTTGAAACGTACTTGAGTTTTCACGTTCCTATTTGATTTTCCAAGTGTCGGCTCTTCTTGTACAGCGAAAGAGAAAAGTAAATATCAGTCTGAACATGAAGTTATCAACCAACCATATTTCAATGGAGAGAGACGGCCTCAGCGTAGAATAAATAGAGACGAGAAGAACTGATGTCCAGAGGCCATTAGCGTGAAGGAGCTAACGATTGGGAAACAGATACGTGACCAGATTAGGAAATTCGATTCATGCCTTAACATGTAAATTCGTCAGCGAATTCGATTTCCGACATTCGGGTTTCGTCTCCCGAAAGATGTACTGCATGTAAACGCATCAAATAGAATTCTGTAGCGTTCGTCAATGCATATCAGGGACCCCTCTCCATCCACTCGAGAAGATCTTTAGGACGTTCTGAATAGCGTTCAGTTCGAAACAGAGATGCATCCTCTTTTCATCCTATGAACATCTGACGTCGGTGTTCCTAGGAGTATGTTAATCGCTGTGCACTGAAGGAAACAGAAGAACATTTATAATGGGTCGCTTCTAAAAGTTAGGTCCCGGCGGAGGTTCGAGTCCTCCCTCGGGCATGGGTGTGTGTGTTTGTCCTTAGGATAATTTAGGTTAAGTAGTGTGTAAGCTTAGGGACTGATGACCTTAGCAGCTAAGTCCCATAAGATTTCACACACATTTGAACATTCTAAATGTTATGGCTGCTTATTGACTGCTGTTAGCCAGCAGTGTACTGGTGAGTGAAATGTTGCACTGTGGCCAGCCGGTCTGTCCTCTTTTACAGTCTGATTGTCGGCAGCGACCTCTGCAGTCAACACTTGTTTGTCCGCAGTAGTTGCTGGCGCGGCTCCGGCTAAGTAAAAAAAAAAAATCCAGCAACGGCTTGGTATATCCTGTTTCTTACTCAGCTGCTCTTTTCATCATCTGTCGAAACTGCCTACGGGTGAACAGAGAACGCAGGGCGAAGCCTTATCGAGAAGGGAACAGGACGCAACCGACCTCTGTTCTATCCACAAGTCAGATGGTCAATATTGTCACTGCCTACGCACTCATACGTCAACCAAAGCAAACAGTTTCGTGTTATTTCACGGAAGACTTCCTATCAGGAGTCGCTGAAAGTTGTTTTTAGTGCACTGTTCATGACTAGCTACTCATAGCACTACTTTACCTTTTTCTACTCGAAAATGTAACAGCAGTGAAGCACATTCTTCCACTGTGAACGCAGGCGAATATCCTACAGCATTTTGCTTCGGTTAGAGCTTTTATTTCCAGATGCGAAGAGGCTGACCTCGCGCTCTAGTATCTCTCGATAGTTTTCGATGTCCTGTTCTCTATAGACAGGTTTATTGTCAAGTGGAGAAATGATGCAATAATCTGCAGTGTTTTACGAGGGAAACTGATTTTTATGGCCCAACACAGAAATAGCATTATTAAAAATGAAATTTTGATCTTGTTATGCTGCGGGATAACGTAGGGCAATCTCTAAGACATGATGTCTTCCATCTTTTCCTGTGATGTGGTAATCCTTTTATATCTACAACTAACTAGTGTAACCATCACTCACTATAATCTAGTTTTGAGACTGAAGTATACGTCTAACCCTAACATTATTCCCCTCTTCTGCTTCTTCCAATCAAACTATTCCTGGATACCGTAGCAGAGGTTCGACTAGCCTGCTACGTCTTCTGGTAGATGTCTTCCATGCACATCTTTCATTCATCTTCTTCATTTAGTAATTTTGTACTTTAGCAGTAAACCCCCCGTCCTCCCCCCCCCCCCAGTCCCCGCCCCATTCTTTATGGAATCGAACTCCCATGTATAAAACAGCTTCAAACGCCTGAAAAATGAGGTGATGTGTTAAATACAAGGTGTCCAGACTAGAGGTATACAAAAACGTTTATTTTCCGGATTAAGGTTTATAACTTCATTTGACCAAAATTATACACCGGAGTTCAAACATTTTTATGCATGTTGGTACAGTTCAATGTGCGCGCAGTTTGCGGCTCGATAGATATAGGAACGGTACTTCAGTTTTCGGCAGATGTTTATAAGCATCACAGGTGTTACAGCCTCTACTTCGGCGTGGATCTGTTGTCTCAAATGTACCAGATCTAGAACCATTGTTCAGTAAATAATGTCCTTGATAAACACCATGCACTGAAATCCATCGGAGTCAGATCAGGAGACCGAGGGGCCCAGGCAATGGGACTCGTCTCCCTTCCGAACCAACGCTTGGGAAATGTCTCATGGAGAAATTTTGTAACATCCCCATGGTAGTGAGGTTCGGCAGCATCTTGCCGAAAAATGACGTCGGGAGGCATCTGTTGAACTGCAGAGTTCGCCAAGATGTCGAGACAGGTGTGCCATGTCATTGGCGCATATGCGCCATGTGACTGTGCCGTTTACGGGCTGGTAAACATCACATCTTGGAGAGTGCCGATGACGGCTGCGTATTTATCTAAGTACATAAAATGTCGATTTTTTCGTTACAAGGATTTGTTTATGTATACCTCTAGCCCGAACGCCCTGTATTTGACATTAAGAACGTAAGCGAGAAAAAGTTTGGAAAAGGTTCGAAATTATGTTTAAAATTTGTTGGAAGTCGCTACGTGCTCTCATTATCAAAAATTGGATGAGTGTAATCCAGGTACTTCCCGCTCCGTTTTAAGCAAAAGTTAGTTTTTTAAGTATCTCAGTGTTTGTTTTAAGTATGTCAGTGTTTACGATGCCTTATCTCCTGAACCGTGTGTCGTGCAATGATGAAATTTTACAGGAACATTCAGTGGAATATGTGGATACTATTTGCAAAATATGTTGCAAATAGTGTTCGTGCTAAAGAAGTAATAAATTAAAAAGTTTTACCTACCGTTGAAGGTTTTCTGCATGAATGGTGAAAATGCACTAAGCGATAAACTTTTTGCCTTTTATTTTGTGAGGGTTGGCGGTGGAAAAAAGACTTGTAAAAAATCATGTGGAAAGTTTTTTGAAAGTCACTGATTGCTCTCCTTCTCAAATACCAGATGAATATAGTGTGACTAATTTGCGCAGCGTAAGCTGCACTGCCTCGCGATCTATACACAGTTTCTCACTGTCAGACATGTCTTACTGTTTTAAACCTTTGAATTCGGGCAATAATTACACGCATCAGAAAAAGTTTTGGATCACCCCAGTTCCCAGAACTCCTGAAGATAAACTCTGGCTGTGGTTATTGTATAACAGACACAGTCCATTTGACTGTTCAGAGATGTCACTAAACCCGCCCAAAAGATGTAAACAACCATGCATGAGCAGCGCCTATTAGACGGAGGGGGTCCGACAGGCGATCAGTTCCAGTCATTCCGCCAGGAAGGAGGTACACGGCTCGTATTATCTGTAGTTCAACCATGCCTAGACGGTCAATACCGCGGTTCGATTGTGTCCGCATTGTTACTTTGTGCCAGAAAGGGTTCTCAACAAGGGAAGTGTCCAGGCGTCTTGGAGTGAACCGAAGCGATGTTGTTCGGACATAGAGGAGATACAGAGAGACATGAACTATAGATGACATGCCTCTCTCAGACCGCGCAAGGTCTAGTACTGCAGTGAATGACCGCTACCTTCGGATTATGGCTCGGAGGAACCCTGACAGCAAAGCCACCATGTTGAATAATGCTTTTCGTGCATCCGCAGGACGTAATGTTACGACTCAAACTGTGCGCGATACGCTGCATGATGCGCAACTTCACTCCCGATGCCCATGGCGAGTACCACCTTTACAACCACGACACAATGCAGTGAGGTACAGATGGGCCCAACAACGTGCCAAATGGACCGCTCAGGATTGGCATCACGTTCTCTTCACCGATGAGTGTCGCTTATGCCTTCAACTTGACAATCGTCGGAGACGTGTTTGGAGGCAACCCGGTCAGGCTGAACGCCTTAGACATACTGTCCAGGGAGGGCAGCAAGGTGGAGGTTCCCTGCTGTTTTGGGATGGCATTATGTGTGGCCGATGTACGCCGCTGGCGGTCATGGAAGGCGCCGTAACGGCTTTACGATACGTGAATGTCATCCTCCGACCGATAGCGCATCCATATCGGCAACATATTGGCGAGTCATTCGTCTTCATGGATGACAATTCGCGCCCCCGTCGTACACATCTTGTGAATGACTTCCTTCAGGATAACGATATCGCTCGACTGGAGTGGCCAGCACGTTCTCCAGAAACGAACCCTATCGAACATGCCGGTGTTAGATTGAAAAGAGCTGTTTATGGACGACGTGACCTACCAACCACTCTGAGGGATCTACGCCGAATCGCCGTTGAGGAGTGGGACAATCTGGACCAATAGCGTCTTGATTAAATTGTGGATAGTATGCCACGACGAACACAGGCATACATCAATGCAAGAGGAAGTGCTACTGGATATTAGAGGTACCGGTATGTACAGCAATCTGGACCACCACCTCTGAAGGTCTCGCTGTATGGTGGTACAAAATCCATTGTGTGGTTTTCATGAGCAATAAAAAGGGCGGAAATTATGTTTATGTTGATCTCTATTCCAATTTCCTGTACAGGTTACGGAACTCTCGCAACCGAGGTGATACAAAACTTTTTTTCATGTGTGTTAAAGCATTATATTCTTTTACCTATATCCAACAATACCGAAACACCGAGATGGCTCTCCAGCTACATCGCATCCGATGGACTTCCTCGTGTAACCAATAACATCTGCAGCTTTGCCGATCTGACCACTTCATACTTATGCAGCTGCCATACACAACTCTCTACCAGTAAAATACCTTTTACTAATCTCAAACTCCCCGTGTACTTCAGCCGATTCTTGACTTACCAAACAAAGCGTGTGCTTTTGTACCCTGAGCCAGTACGGTCCATAGTTAAACCAATACATTCTCTCCCACTTTTCCCCTCCTCCACCCTGTCCCATCGTCCACAATCCTCATAATATTTGTTCATTCATATCAATATTGCACTACTCTGTTACTTCACACAATATATTACAAACTATTTACCCACACGCTTCCTATCTCTCAATATTCAGAAGCCCACGGTGAAGGCACTAAACCTAAAAAATCAGTCATCATCAACTTCATCTTTAACTTGAATCATGCAGTATTTTATAGTGCACCGAGCGAGGTGGCGCAGTGGTTAGCACACTGGACTCGCATTCGGGAGGACGACGGTTCAATCCCGTCTCCGGCCATCCTGATTTAGGTTTTCCGTGATTTCCCTAAATCGCTTCAGGCAAATGCCGGGGTGGTTCCTTTGAAAGGGCACGGCCGATTTCCTTCCCCATCCTTCCCTCACCCGAGCTTGCGCTCCGTCTCTAATGACCTCGTTGTCGCCGGGACGTTAAACACTAATATCCTCCTCCTCCTCTTATAGTGCCACAGAGAAACTTTACTGAGGCGCCTTATGTCAGTTCAATAAATATGGACGTAATCAGCACAACCATGACTTTTTGCCGATATTTTAAGCAAGAGTTCGATTCTGTTAGATACATTTGCTGAACAATGGATACCTTTGTACCGCTGTCGTTCCACCTGCAGTCCGTGAAGTTGATGTGAATGATATAACAAAGAAAAAGAAAGTTGGTCTACTACTGTGAGTTTCATTTCGTGCAGCACTCTATGGACACAAGCCGCAGCTGCTCGTTTGGCGTCTGCTTTATGTTTGTAAAACCATCCAGACCACAGAGGCGTCCAGCTGTGATCGAGAACATCAGCTCATCTGAGTGTTGTTCCTCACCTCCACCGACTATTACTGGCTAACTACGAAGCCGCCAGCATCGTAGCTCGTATCTTGCCGTTCAACGGTGGTTTCGCCACCGTCTTCGCGTTGTCACTGCGGAGGAAATGGAATCTGAATTAACGAATTAAATTCCTACCTCGACACAAAAATCTGCAACGCACTCTGAGTTAAAACAATACAGATTTTCTAAATTCTTTTTTTTTTTTTGCGTCCAGGTTTTCGTCATATTGCCTCTACCAAGAGCAATAATTTGAGAGGGAGGTCTGCTCCATCACCATCACAAGAATGTAGAACCCTCAAAATTGCATCTTCAGTCTTATTATTTTCCAAAAATGGCGTAAGTATGACGACGACCTTACTCATCCATCGAAAGTTCCTCTTGTTATAGGAATTATGTTGCACTTATCCATAAACTTTCGGGCGTGCACCCGTATTAATTCGACCTCTCCTTCTAATAGTGTATTAGAAGAAGAGGTCGAATTTATACGGGCCATACTGGCATTAAAATTGCTACACCATGAAGATGACGTGTTGCAGACTCGAAACTTAACCGACAGGAAGAAGATGCTGTGATATGCAAATGATTAGCTTTTCACAGCATTCACACAAGGTTGGCGCCGATGGCGACACCTACACCGTGCTGACATGAGGAAAGTTTCCAATCGATTTCTCATACACATACAGCAGTTGACAGGCTTTGCCTGGTCAAACGTTGTTGTGATGCCTCGTGTAAGCAGGAGAAATGCGTACCGTCACTTTTCCGACTTTGATAAAGGTCGGGTTGTAGCCTATCGCGATTGCGGTTTATCGTATCACGACATTGCTGTTCGCGTTGGCCGAGATCCAATGACTGTTAGCAGAATATGGAATCGGTGGGATCAGGCGGGTAATACGGAACGCCATGCTGGATCCCAACGCCTTCGTATCACTAGCAGTCGAGATGACAGGCATCTTATCCGCATGGCTGTAACGGATCGTGCAGCCATGTCTCGATCCCTGAGTAAACAGATGGGGACGTTTGCAAGACAACAACCATCTGCACGAACAGTTCGACAACGTTTGCAGCATTTTTTCGGATGAATCCAGGTTCTGTTTACAGCATCATGATGGTCGTATCCGTGTTTGGCGACATCGCGGTGAACGCACATTGGAAGGGTGTATTCGTCGTCGCCATACTGGCATATCACTCGGCGTGATGGTATGGGGTGCCATTGGTTACACGTCTCGGTCACCCCTTTTTCGCATTGACGGCACTTTGAACAGTGGGCGTTACATTTCAGATGTGTTACGACCCGTGGCTCTACCCTTCATTCGATCCCTGTGAAACCCTACATTTCAGCAGGATAATGCACGACCGCATGTTGTACGTCCTGTACGGGCCTTTCTGGATACAGAAAATGTTCGACTGCTGCCCTGGCCAGCACATTCTCCAGATCTCTCACCAATTTAAAACGTCTGATCAATGGTGGCCGAGCAACTGGGTCGTTACAATACTCCAGCCACTACTCTTGATAACTGTGGTATCGTGTTGAAGCTGCATGGGCAGCTGTACCTGTACATGCCATCCAAGCTCTGTTTGACTCAATGCCCAGGCGTGTGAAGGCCGTTATTACTGCCAGAGGTGGTTGCTCTGGGTACTGATTTCTCAGGATCTATGCACCCAAATTGCGTGAAAATGTAACCACATATCAGTTCTAGTATAATATATTTGTCCAGTGAATACCCGTTTATCATCTGCATTTCTTGTTGGTGGAGCAATTTTAATGGCAAGTAGTGTACTTCGGCTGAATACCGTCCAGCCATCTTCAGAATGAGCCGAGGTGACTGACGCTGCTTCGGAAGCCTGGGGTTTACAAGATCCCCCGTGAATGCGGCCGTTCCTACATCGGACAGACGACACATACTGTCGAGGAGGGATTCACATAGCACCGCAGGTACAGCCAGCTCTTACAACCTAATAAATCTGCGGTGGCAGATCACCGTTTTGACACTGGGCAATCTATGGTGTACTATAACGTCGATATTTTAGCCTTGACTTCATCTTTCTGTGGACTCAGTAGTGAAAGAGCAATTGGAATTCGGCTGGCGACGAATTTAATTAATATAGATAACGGCTTCAGCATGGACAAATCATGGAATCCGGCAAATTCTGTAATAAAATCACAAAGACGTCGCGACGGTGCAGCTCGCAGTATTACATCGATACCACAGTGTGGATCGACTGCGCAGCCATAGATCTATTTCCATGCATATGCCATACCTTTTTGCCGCCGATTAACGTCTCTCGCGCCTTGTGTATCTGTGGCCGCATGCGTAGTGATGCGGTCCACGGGTTTAAAAGGACGGAGCAAGTGCTGAAGGTCAGCCACCTCGGCTCACTCTCAAGATGGCTGGACGGTATTCAGCCGGAGTATTAGAAGAAGAAGTCGAATTTATGCGGCTGCACGCCCAAATTTTTATGTATCAGTCTTTGCGCCGCAAAAATATGTAGATACATATCTTGCACTTATTCACATTTACCGAGATTTGCCATATTGCAGTATATGTTACATCAATAACTCAAATCATCTTGCTCGGTGAGCTAAATGAATTAATCAACGTTCTTTTTACTTCTTCGACTCGATTCAGCTATGAATACAGATGTACCTTTCTCCATTTCATATGGCCTTGGTCAATACTATTCTGGTGTAATGGTTGTGTACCTATCCGGCAATAAAACCAGTCTGGACATTGAATGCTCATACCCTCATTATTCGTATAATTATACTTTAGAACATGCATCTACGTGAGTGATTTACCAAGGATTATTTAAATTTAAAATTATGACGCAATCATTTACGTTTAATTTTATCTATTGCCAGGTATTGCAGACAAATACACTACTGGCCATTAAAATTGCTACACCACGAAGATGACGTGCTACAGACGCGAAATTTAACCGACAGGAAAAAGATGTTGTGATATGCAAATGATTAGCGTTTCAGAGCATTCACACAAGTTTGACGCCGGTGGCGACACCTACAACGTGCTGACATGAGGAAAGTTTCCAACCGATTTCTCATACACGAACAGCAGTTGACCGGCGTTGCCTGGTGAAACGTTGTTGTGATGCTTCGTGTAAGGAGAAGAAATGCGTACCATCACGTTTCCGACTTTGATAAAGGTTGGATTGTAGCCTATCGCGATTCCGGTTTATCGTATCGCGACATTGCTGCTCGCGTTGGTCGAATCATGGCAGATGCCAGACTTAGATTTATAGAAAGAATGTTAAGGAAATGTAATTCATCGACGAAGGAAGTAGTATACAAGGTACTTGATCGACCGGTTCTTGAGTATTCTTCGTCAATCTTTTACAGAGATGCCTAACGAACTCCAGTGGCAGACGTTACAAGAGAGGCGTTGTGCATCACGGAAAGGTTTACTATCAAAATATCGAGAGAGTGAAACGTCCCCTTTGAAAATTAAGAATGACAGTTCTGGAAAAACTCTTACGTTATTTGATTTTCAAACAGCTGAGCAAAACTCAACATACTCAAACAGTTTTCTCTTTACTTATTCTGATCATCACTAAACTGCCACACAACATTTTTAGCGCAACGCAATCAGACTTTCAATAATCCCTACAAAAGAATGGCCCTGACTAACAGTAACCTATACCTTTCATGAATCGCCTACCTCACAAAAATCTTCGTTACTCGAACTACTGCAATACAGCGAGCGCCAATACTGCCAGCTAAATAAAAGATTCTAACTACTCAAGGCACTATCTACTGATAGGCATAGTTAGCAAATGAAACATTTTGATAGAGGACAAACAATGAATTTACCTTTTTAGCGTTCAAAAGTTATAAAATATATATAATTTTGTGACATCCAATTAAACAAATTTCCTTTTTCTGACCGACACACGTCCACATCGTCCGCTCTCAAAACTCTGGCATCTCTCTCCACACATCCACCACTGCTGGCGGCTCACTTCCAACTACGCTACGCGCTCTTCGCATCCAACAGCCCAACCCTACACAAGCGAATATTCCAACAATGAGTCCAACCAGCCACAGACTGTACACAGCGCAGTCAGCGATTTTCATACAGCAGAGCGCTACGAGGTATTACCAACATAAAAACCTAAACAGCCTACTTACAAGAGCACTTTCCAGGAAGAGCCGGACAACATATTACTTCATCCCACATTCATCTCGCGATATGACCACGACGAGAAAATTCAAGAAATTAGAGTTAATACAAAGGCTTATTGACATCATTTTTCCCACACGTCATTCGTGAGTGGAACACAGAGGAGGGCTCAGTTAATGATACCAGAAGTACTCTGCGCGAGACACCGGTAGGTTGCTTGTGAAGTATGATATATATGTAGATGCTGTTTATGTCTAAAGTGGGGGAATTTTGATGTGATGGTAAAAATAGCTAGGCAATTGAACATGAATCCCTCTAAGAACACTGATGCGGCATTAGGAGGAAGCATCTACCAGTAAGGGCACACAATCAACTAGTTAATGAAACAAGTTGTTTCAAAATATAGGTTTAGCGACAAAGACGATGTCTGCAGCTTTAAATTGTGCAAAGGAAACTGCATCCACGCAGCACAGGCTTAGATTTCAGTGACTTGACACTGTGTCCAGAGAAGTTTCGGAGAAACATGGCACTCTGTTGTCCACTCAAATGTCCGCTGCAGTTTCGGAATTAAAGTTAGCTCAAGTAGGCCTATCACATACCGTGCGCAAATTAAGTGATAAGATAGTGGCTACCAACCAACACGAGTTGCGCTATCCGAAACTCTTTGTCATCTTTCCGAGAAAGTGAGTAACTTGGCTGTGAGCAAGAGAAATTATTACTGACTTTTCACTATGGAGTGACACTATAAGTGAAGATATTGTATCATAAAAAAGAAATTATCTGAAATAAGGGACATGGTGCACAGCAATCAGTCAGTTGGACATGGCTCAAAAGATGTCGAACAGATGTCTAACAGGTAGCAGTAAGAGAGCTGATGGCCCAGTCAATGTATGAATGACCATATAACATTAATCAAATATTTATAGTAACTTAATAAGACACACAGTTTCAAGTGTTTTTTTTTCCAGAGAGGAAGAGCATCTATCCTGTAGTTTTTATGAGGGCTATTCCATTGTGAATTAGAGGTCACACAAGATGACTTGGTGCCTGCATAGAAATGCATTCTTGTGCTGGCCCCTGGGCGAGTCCATTCCTTTGTTCTGAATGGGCCGTCACCTCAGTTACCTCTCATCTGCTGAGCTGTGCATTTTGAGTGTTCTCGTTGCTGTTTTCTGTTCTGGCCAGCATAGAATCACAGCCTCCGTGCACCATAGGTGTAGGGAAATTACTTCATAATATGCATGGGAGGTTTGTACATTATCATAAAATTTACTTCAGAAGAGGCAGATGAGGGAGCAAAAATATAATTAAAAACAGTGCTGGATAAGGGTGCATCAGTGACTGGCGTTTCCCATCGTACAATAAAGAGAGTAAACAAGGAGGAGGAAAATGCAGGTACGGGTGCTGCTCAAGACTTCTTTACTTTAGGAAAAACACAGAAGAGGGAGATAAAACTTGACATTTATTTGATTTTGGTCAGCAGATTTCTCAGGGGACTGGTGTATAATATCCCTATGACACATAAACAGTTCCCAGCATTAAAGTTATTAGTTCTGTTAATCAAACAAATACATTTAAAGGAGGCATTTCATCATTATGATCCTCACAATATAAGTTATACTACAGATATGTCAGTTTCTATTTTTTGCCCTATCTTGATCATACATTTAAATGTTCGTATACTGTACATTATGTAACATTTACCAAGTGAAGAAGATCATTATAAACAGTGAGGAACTAATTGAAGCTTAGACATATGAAGTATGTATTGATTTTCTAAATAAAGTGAGACATTGCTGTAAAGTCGGCACATGCATCATATATATTGTTTGAAAGATATCGGGTTACTGCATAAGTTCGTAGCGGTTTTCCACAAGTTTAAACAACAGATAAGCGTAACAGAGACCTTAGTCATGAATAATATATTCTCCTTCGCTATTTGCAACAGTCTGCCAACGCTGGAGTAGCTTTTCGAGTCTGCGACTGTACAAATCACGTAGTTATGGGGCAAAGAACTCATCAAGCCATCTTCAGAGCACATATTTATCCAGAAATGAAGTTCCTTGAAGATTGCTCCAGATTAGATTTACTTTCTTTCCAATTGATCCGTAGTGAGGAGGTCCTCCAGGATGTAGAACATGTCAGAAAAACAATAATACATTACAAATATTTACAAGTGAAACAAATAAGCTAATGTACCTTCCACAGGTCCCAAGTGGAATGATCGTCATTTATTTAATGAACACTGTATGAAAGAACCATTTTACAAACACATTACTGCACTGAAACAGTGCAGAAGTTAGATTTTATATATCAGTTGGTTTGTGGCACAACTTGACAAGAAGAAGGGGCCGGTTGGTAGAACATGTTCTGAGGCATCAAGGGATCACAAATTTAGCACTGGAGGGCAGTGTGGAGGGTAAAAATCGTCAAAGGAGACCAAGAGATGAATACACTAAGCAGATTCAAAAGGTTGTAGGTTGCAGTTAGTACTGGGAGATGAAGAAGCTTGCACAGGATAGAGTAACATGGAGAGCTGCATCAAACCAGTCTCAGGACTGAAGACCACAACAACAAACAACTTAAAGAATTTAACACTGTCCACTTCCTCTATCTGCTTGTCATTGTATGTTAGGCATATACTTGTGGGACACTCCTAATAAGTTCTGAACAGCATGTAGTGCGTTTTTTCAAAGTTTAGTGACAAAGAAGTAGTTAGGAACGAGCGATTAATGTCCACAAATATTTTATTAGCTGAGTTTTCTAAGACTGCATTTGATTTGCTATTTATTGTAATGTTTGTATCATCACCAAACAAAACAAACTTGGCATTTGGTAATGTTATGAATGAAAAGTCATTGATACACACAAGAAAAAGTAAGGGCCCTAAGATGGAACCTTGTGGGACCCCACATGTAATTAGTTCACAGTTGGATGATGCCTGGTAGGTTAATACATGTCTCTTTCCTAGTAACACCCTTTGTTTCTTGACAGAGGTATAAGATTTGAACTATTTTGCAGCATTTCCTGAATATTCTACTTAACAGGATATTGTGATTTACACAGTCAAATGCCTTTGACAGATAACAAAATGTACTAGTTGCCTGCAACTTTTTGTATAATGAATTAAGTACATTTTCACTGTAAGTGTAAATAGCATTCTCAATATCAGAACCCTTCAGAAATCCGAACTGCGACTTTGACAATTTGTTATTTGTGATAAGATGGTTATAAAGCCGATTATACATTACCTTTTCTAAAATTTTTTAGAATGCTGGCAAAAGTGAAATTGGATGGAAGTTTGATGCTATTTCTTTACCTCCCTTCTTAAACAGTGGGTTAACTTCAGCATATTTCAACCATTCAGGAAATATTCCACTGATAAATGACTGGTTACACAAATAGCTTAATATATTGCTTAACTCAGAATCACATTCTTTAATTAACTTTGTTGATCTTTCATCATACCCACTAGATGTTTTTGATTTTAAAGATTTTATGGTGGACATTAGGTCTGCTGTGATAGTGAGGGTCAAATACATATTATGGAAGTTACTTGAAATGTCTGATCTGAGATATTCCATAGCAGCATCTACAGGACCTGACAACCCCATCTTTTCAGTAACAGGTATAAAATATTTGTTAAAAAGTTCTGAAAAACTATATATATGTGTCACCAATGTATCATTTGCTCTTAATGCTATTTGTCCCTCTTAATGTCTGGTTCTACTGGTCTCCTCCTTTGTTATATGATATGACTATCCTTTCCTCATGATATATTTGCTTTGATGTCTGTATTAGTCTTTAATATTTTTCAGTATTTCTTGTGATGTGCTATAGGATCAGCATCAGAACTGTTTTGGATTGACAGATACAGTTTTCTTTTTGTTTTACAAGCTACCTCTGTTCCTTGAATAATCCATGGCTTCTTTGCAGACTTTGTTCTAACCTTGGTTAGTTTTGTGGGAAAAGAGCGTTCATAAGGTAAGCACTTTATTAGCAAAATTGTTATATTTTTCATTCATGCTACGAGCACTGGAAACATCACTGCAGTGAATGTCTCTGAGGAGTGCCCTAAAATAATCAATTTTTGGCTTATTGATTACCCTCTTGAGTTCAGATTTAACAGATTTTATATCCTGTTCAGTATTAACATTTAACAGAGGGAACTGCATGTCTAGGTCTGAGAGGCCATTGACTATTGGTTTTATAATATAATTTTGTTCTTTGGACTTTTTTTTTATAAAGATATTATCAATGGCTGTTTGTGAGCAATTGGCTACCCTAGTGGGGACCTTTACAGTGGGAATTAAATTGAATGATAGTGTTACTAACTCAAATAAGTTCTTATTGGGAGAGTCTTTAAGCAAATCTACATTCAAGTCACCAGCAACCTCTATTTCTTTGTTTTTGGTTGTTAAATGGGCCAGTACAGCTTCAAGGTGGTTCACGAACAGATTAAAGTTACCAGCAAGTGCTTGATATACACTTAATATTACGAGGAGAAAAGGTGAGAATCTGAGGGCACAATATGAGGTGAATGAGGTATATGCGGAATGAGTATCCAATTCTTATATAGTTTCTTGTAAGTCTTGTAAAATGTAGGCGGATTTTATCGTGGAGTACCATCACTTCACGCCGTCATCCTGGTCACTGTTCTTGGATTGCGCCTGCAAGATGTCTCAGTTGGTGATAGTAAATGTCAGCAGTGGTGGTTGCACCTTGTAGAAGTAATTCATAGTACACCACACTGTCACCACCCTTCCATCACATTTTGTGGCTGCTTGTAGATCTTTGTACAGGGAGTTGATGCTTTTTTTTTTTTTAGGGTCGACCATTTCTCTCTTTTCCATACGTTAGCATAAAGTGTTACTTAAACATCGATAGTTGATACATCTGATATTATCGGTAGTATTTTCAAAAATTGTCGATGCATCGGTTAATTATCGATTGTTATATACAGCTATTTCAGGTGAAAAATAACTTTCTTAGAGTTTTTATTGTTTAAAATACAATATAATATACGCAAATTTCGTTTTGTAAAAAGTAAGGGATTTAAATTCTTGTCCCATAGTCTGTTGTTTAAAGTACAAGATTACAAGATGTGCAAATTTCATTTTATAAAAAGTAAGATATTTAAGTTATTTTCATTTAGTCTGTTGCTTTTATCACTAATTATTTCTCCAGCCTTGGAGGAAATCCTCTGTGCAGGAACTGAAGTTGCTGGAAAGCATAAGTATTTAGTGGCCATTACATGCAGCATTAGATTTTTCCCAATATTCTAATACACAAGCACGCTTGTCTGTTTCAAGTTTTTCAAGATACTGACGTGAGTCAATTATGGAACGACTGACTGGTGTAACGACATCGACATTACGCTGTCGCTAACTGGGCAGAAAAAGCAGATCATCTGATTTCAAACTGGTATAATTATTAGAGACGCATTAGCACTGCTCATGGATGCTTCTGTTTCAGGTATTATTCTTGGTGCTAATGCGATGATAGCACCATACTCTTTCTGAAGTAATTGTGCAGCGTTGTCTGCCTTTCGAAGTGTCCTGAAACCAAATTTTTCAAACCTAGGACCTAATAATGTCAAAAGCATCATAACAGTCCGCTTGTTAAATGGTGTCAGTCTTTCATTGACTGATTTAATCAAGGAATCCAGAACAGTTCGTGCTTCATTAGTTATTAAGGTGCTTTCCAAGTGTGACAACTTTGCAGAAATAACTCGTATAAGAGGTATGATTAAGGAAGCATTGATGTATGAATCCCCTGATATTGCTGTTCTTGCTACTTCAGAAGGTCCAAGAAGACCTATTATCTCTTGTACAGGCAAGTAATTTTCTACTGTGAGGTAAGGCAGTGCTTTTCAACTTTCACTGATCGCAATCGCAAGCTCATTTCGTACTTCCAAAAGGATTTTCAGCATGTAGTATGAGCTGTTCCATCGATTCAGCATCTCCTGTATTGGTTTCAGTTTTTTTCTTTGCTCTTTTTTGAACATTGCGCAGTTTGTCATTGGCTAGAGTAGAGTTATGAAAGAAAGTCACAATAGCCTTTGTTTTCAGTAAAAGTTTGGAACATGTTTCTACTTTGCAATAATCTCACAATTTTAAGTTGATGCAGCGGACAAAACAGGGTGAATGTCGTCGAATCCTTGGGGTTTCGTCAGTTTTTTTCGTAACTGCAACGTTTTGTATAACCAGTACTAGTGTCTTGTCACGAATATTGTATTCTAGTAAGATTTGATTGATCACCTGAAAAAATTTAATGTTGAAATCTACAATCAATCGATATATCCGAAATTTTTCAACGTCTTGTTATCTGAAAAACTACCTTTATGCACAAAAAATAATTTTCATAACGATCGGCCCAATATACTACTTGTCGACGCTAAGCTGAGCTTCAGCATCTTAGAAGCACGCGGAAAGCGGGAACAAGAAGAAGAAGATGGGGGGAGGAAGAGGAGGAGATAGGTCACCACCAGGAACATGGATGCGACAGGGGAAATGGTCTGGCATGCAATACTGCCACATTACGCGTGCATGGTTGTTGATGAACTGCAGCAGATATGATGTGAACTACATACAGGAATAACGAGATTTAGTGTAACCGCACTGAAGAGACCAGGGGTGGCTTCGTTGCTCATTATGTTTATTCTGAGTTGAGTTGACACAAAACAATAGGGCCATCACTCTACTGCTGTTACAGCTGCTACATTGTTGAGGTCGGTAGCACTAGTTTTCTTAATGCAGTGGACACTAAGTGTATAGCTTGTAGAAGTTTCATGCGGAGTTTCGCCTTTCGACGAGGGAAGCGCACGGACCGGTATTAAGAGCACAATAGTAATGAAGAGTAAGGAAAGGTGTGGAGAGATACAGCAGTGCTGGCACCCTCACCCATCATACCGATGTATTCCTATAATATTCCCGGACCGTTAAAAGTTTGCACTTAACAGATCCTGATCTAGCGTTTTGTCGACTTTACTGTAGATGCGATACAGCAGCTTCCATTACACAGTAGCTAAGAGTTTTCTATTACGATTAGAAAGTTCCGATTCGGTTATTCCGACCTATATTTACAACTTACTACGGTTAGTCTTTTTTGGCCAAATATATGCATTAATATTACACCATGTTATAAACACCGAAAGTTTCAATTTTGTTCCCATTCGCAAACACAGTGGAAGCACCGTTAAATGACACATCTAAACACCTTGTTTACAAACTCGAAGACAGCAACACAGTAATTGCAACGTCACGACCAGTTTATGATTTTGCTACGTTGTGCTAATTTTGGTTCAGATGGTGTTGGAGTACATGTTGATTTCTCTCGTCTTACTCTGTTCTCGTGCACACTCTCAGATATAAACACTGGGCGGTCTACTATACATGGTGCACGGAGAAAGCACATTATAGAGATATCCATGTTCAAATGCGTTTGATATTTGTAGTAATTAATAAGAAAATAAATTAAGCCCGTTGTAACGCAGTTATTAAATTATTTATTACTGCTGGAAGTGTCCATAAACAGAACACAAAAGTCACGACAGCTTCAGATTTCTATCGACAAGAGGGGTTTGGGTGGGGGTGACGGTGAAGCAGGCAAGAAAAACTTTACAAGCTATGCCGACTTGATTTATAATGGCATGTACCGATCACAAGAATGAACCATAGCTCAGCATGAATCAGTGATCATTTGAGTGTGGTTTTATCTGGAAACTCATATCTGCAGTCTAAGTCATGAACAATTTTTTTCAAATCTTGATGGCCGAAAGTTCTGAACGGCAGCATATCAGTAGCGATCATTTGCACATAAAGAGAGTCAAGTGCCTTTTTTTTTTACTTCTGGACTGACGTCGTACAACTGAATTCTGTTAAAATAATTTATTATAGAGCTTTTCAGCTTTTTTTCCCGGACATTCACCGTCAACTCTTGGCAAGAAGAGATTTGTTTTGGCTCACATCCACTGAAACATTCACATTTCATCTGCATTACTTAGGAATATGTACTGCAATACTTTGAAAGCAGATTGTATGTAAATACAGCTGTCTATATATTTTAATGATTATGTCCAGCCACCATACAAATAAAAAACTTGACGCTCTGCAGGCTGTGCTTTTACTGTATTCAGTTTTAAGAGAACTTGTGAGTCCTTAAGGAACAAGCACCACTAATTGAACACAACACGGGCAATTAATATATGAACGATATTTGTGCTTCTACAAAAGCAAAAGTGTCGAAGGGCCGTTAGGACTGCGTCAGTGTTTTGTGTTTTCGAATCACCTTGTACATTAACATGTATAACTGGAAACACTTGAGGAGTTAGAAACAGAAAAAGACGATAGCAGGTGTGTTTAATTAATATCGATAATAATAGTATTTATTTTAAAACGCATTATGCAGTACATTCACATACTCTTAACTAATCTTAAAATATCATTTTTCCTCTACTAACTGTGTTGCACCACAACAGTTTTATTTACATTTGTATTCCATGCTGTATGTAAGTATGCTCATATAAGTGAAGATGGCAGTCTGTATCATCCGCATTCATGAATCCATGTTATTTACGTGTGTAATTTGTAGCATAAGTATCTGATCGGTATGAGATGCACACAACCGTGAGTTGTCATCACTGGAAGACAAATAAGAAAATTCCCTCCCTCATGTCTCCTCCCCCACAGATTTTAAGTAGAACAGATGGAATTCATTTATTCATGGTACATCTCTACTTCTGATAACATAACTCTCTTAGATAGTTACGAATTCATTACCAAGTTTGCTGAGCCTTGACGTGAATATTGGTAGTACAGACTGGGAATAAGTACTGACATATGATGTACTCTGTTGCTTCACATGCTGTGTACAGAAAAGGTGTAGATGCATAACCACCACATAAATATGTGTCCCCAAATTAGGTTTACAGGCCAGAGATATGATTTTCTAGTTGAGATTTAAAAGACAGGTGGTAAAGTAATATTCGATCAGTTAACATTACCTAGTCATACACTGTAACTCTATACACTGGTATTGGTCAATTCAGTTTGTAACTGTGTCTGTTGTCATGTAACAAATCACAGGTTGCAGGGTATCAGTCCTTTCATTGACATTTTTACACTTTAGTTTAGCAAGTAATACCTACATTTGGAATGACAGCCATCTGTATACTATCTGTGATACGTATACATACTTTACACCATAGTAGTCAGTTTAGTTATTCAAGATTAGCGTTGTTTGTTTAAAAGATAAAATTACCACCGCATTTGAATATACACAATAAAAGAAACTAATACCTTGCAAACCAATTTAAATCACAATGGTTCTTAATCTAGTTTGCAAGTGATCACAACTCCCAAATGACCTTAAAACTTACTACATATTGGAAGCAACATTTAAACAGATGAAATACATGATTTGATGAGTTATGTCTTACAAAAGTAATTAACTTTTTACAAATTTGTCTCTCACCAGGAAGCTTATTGATGGTAAATCTGGAAAACTGTCCACACTTCTTCAAATTTGCTGAATTAATGTTTTTTGTAACTGAAATATGTAATATTTAAATTACACCAACACAACTTCAAAGAGAAAATGACTTGTATCATTCTTAACAAGAGAATTCGAATTGTATTTTTACACTGTTACATTAATGAAAAGCACTTGAAAAAGTCACATTTTAAGAAAACTAACTTCAAAATACACATTTCTCGAACAAGGATCAAAACCATTTTCTAGTCAAATTACCTGTACTATTAACAGCGAAGAATGCAAATGTATATTTCTAAAATTAAATGCTGCTATACCAATATACAGTTTATCCAGGAGAATCGTTAACAACCGATTCATTTTTAATGGTAATACTGTTTTCTGATAATCACCTGTGTACGGAGGTTACATTGTAAGAGATAAATTGCAACTTGGATCCTCTCTACAAAGTAAAAGAGATTCTCAGACTGGAAGTTTCAATGCACGGAATCAATTGCCAAATGCTGTGTATGTATACTTACTGTGTAACACTAATGGATATTGTCCTGTGTTACATTAGGTAGATATTAGTCTACCATTGAACAAATGGAGCTCTGCAACGAATTTTATGGCGAGTACTTTTATTTAAGGAGCAACTGAAGGTATTAAACCCATTATACAATGAGTGACAAAAGTCATGGGGAATAATACACACATGTAAAGATGGCGGTAGCATTGTGTACACAAGGTATAATAGGGCAGTGCAGTGGCAGAGCTGTCATTTATATGTAGGTAATTCATGTGAAAAGATCTCCAACTTGATTATAGAAACACGACAGGTATTAACAGAGTTTGAACGCAGAATGGGAGTTGGAGCTACACGCGTGGGACATTCACTGTCAGAATTCGTTAGGGAATTCAGTATTCCGAGGTCCACAACGTCAAGAGTGTGCCAGGAATACCAAATTTCAGGCCATTACCTCTCACCACAGACAATGCGTGGCCAACAGCCCTCAGTCAACGACCGATAGCAGCGGCGATTGCATGGAGTTTTCAGTGCTAACAGAGAAGGAACACTGCATGAAATAATTGTGGAAATTAATGTGGGACTAAACTGTGAGTATAGTGGTAATGCTGATAATGCAACGGAGTGACTGACCTCGGAAAGTTAGATATATGTTAAAAAATTCATTGAAATTGATTCCTATGTCAATTTTTGGAATCCGCGTATTTCTTAAAAATTTGTACAGTTACTTACATTTCCTTACCAAGCGCTTGTTCAGTGATTTTATTTCGTGCATAAGGAAAATTCTTTCGACGTCTTTTATAGCCACAATGTTGTATCTCTTCTTTCTTGACCATGTCGCCTAGATTTTGAAATAATTAAGTTTTCTTCTCAGCATTGCTTAATGAAAAGGACCAAACTTAATTTTCTTTCTTTTGCATCTGTATTCTTGGTACACGTGCAGCAACGGTACGTTACAGCTGGTACACTTTTTCACAACGGTGACAAATTAACTTCTACTTATTATTCATAAAAAGACTTTTTTATATAGTAACTTCTATAATGTTCATGAGAAGAATCTCAAAATGTAAAATATAAAGTTCATAATACTTCATATGATGCCATTAATGCGGAGTATGCTACTATGTAACCTAATTATAATAGAAATTATTCCATGACGCAAAACGTTTATGGTCAAAGCACTTAAAATATTTTTCAGATTTCATAAAAGTAAAAGTTTAACATATTATCATTTGTTTTTATTTACTTGTGTACGTGTTACTGACTGACCTTTCAGTGATTGTGAAAAGGAATCATATAATTTTAGACGTTAGCCTTCATCAAGTACGATTGACACTGCAGGACGCACGACGAAAGTATCGGTTTAGGACAGTGCGGCGAAATCTGGCGTTAAAGGGATATGGCAGAAGACGACCGACGAGAGTGACTTTGCTAACGGCAAGACAACGCGTGCAGCGCCTCTCCAGGGCTCGTGACCTTATTGGTTGGAGCCTAGACGACTGGAAACTTGTATAAATATGGGTTCCTATTTCAGTTGGTAAGAGCTGATGGTAGGGTTCGAGTGTGTCACAGACCCTAAACGAGGCACTGTGCAAGCTGGTGGTGGCTCCATTAAAGGCGGGGGCTGTGCTTACATGGAATGGACTGGATCCTCTGGTCAAGCTGAATCGATCATTGGCTGGAAATGGTTATGTTCTGCTACTTGGAGACCATCTGCAGCCGTTTATGGACTTCATGTTCCTGAACATTTTTACAGGTGTATGACAATATGGCATGTCATCAGGTCACAATTTTTTGCAATTGGTATGAAGAACATTGTGTAAAATTCGAACGAATGATTTGGTCACGCAGATCTCTGTGCATGAATACCATCCAGCATTTATGGGACATAGTCGAGAGGTCAGTTCACGCACGAAATACTGCACTAGCAACACTTTCGCAATTATGGACAGCTGTAGAGGTAGCATGGCTCAATATTTCTTCAGGAGACTTCCAACGACTTGTTGAGTACATACCAAGTCAAGCTGCTGGACTACACCAGACAAAAGGAGATCCGACGACAGATTAGCAGGTCTCCCATGACTTTTGTCACATCAGCGTACACGATATTTCAGAGGACCCTGGGAAAGGCACAATGCATTTCCAGCTTCGATGAGAAAAATGAACCATCTTACAAGTTCCAGACAAGGAAGCTGAATGAGTTTCTACATTTAGACTGATTTCACTTGTGTTCTCGAGGGTGGGGGGGGGGTGGGGGGAGTAGTTAAAAATGATGTGCTCTGAAGATGTGATATACCGGGTGATCAAAAAGCCAGTATAAATTTAAAACTTAATAAACCACGGAATAATGTACACAGAAAGGTAAAAATTGACACGCATGCTTGGAATGCCATAGGGTTTTATTACAACAAAAAAAAACAAAGTTCACAAAATGTCCGACAGATGGCACTGTACAGCAAAACGTCAGTGACTGCGCATGGCAATCGTGTATAAAAGGATCTGTAATGAGAGAGAGAATCAGATGCGCCAGCAGTCGCAGCATGTTGACGTTACCTGAAAAGGCGCTTTTAGTGAAGCTGTATTATCAGAATGGCGAATGAGCTAGTTCAGCGTTACGATTCTATAGCCATAGGAAGGAGATTCGAACGGGTAAAGGTCCGTTGACAAATGCAGCTGTGGCGAGAATGATTTCGAAGTTCGAAGCCACGGGTTGTTTAGACGATAGACCCCGTAGTGGCCGACCGAACGCAAGGCATAATGCTGCTGAGACAGTTCAGGAAGAAATGGAGACTGTAGCGGCTTCGTCTATGCACGGGGAAGTCAGCGCTCGTGCAGTCGCACGTCGCATCGGCATTCCATACACTACTGTTTGGTTGGCACTTAGACGTACCCTCCGATGCTATCCGTACAAAATACATCAGCATCATGAACTATTACCTGGCGATTTAGTGAAACGGTGGGCGTTTGCGGTGTAGGCGTTTCAAAAGATGACGGAAGATGACAATTGGTTGGGTAACGCGCTGTGGACCGACGAAGCTCATTTCACGCTCCGAGGATCTGTCAACGCCCACAACTGCAGAATTTGGGCTACCGAAAATCCTAAAACTGTCGTGGAAGCTCCATTGCACGACGAGAAAGTCACGGTATGGGTTGGATTTGCCACATCTACCGTTATCGGGCCTTTTTTCTTCGAGGAAATGCGTGATTCTGGTTTTACAACCGCTACCGTGACGGGTGAGAAGTACGCCGATATATTACAGAATCGCATCATCCCCAGCCTGGCTGATAAACACCTGCTGGAACGTACGATGTTTGTGCAGGATGGCGCTCCACCCCATATTGTCAGACGCGTGAAAGATCTCTTGCGTGCGTCGTTTGGTGATGATCGTGTGCTCAGCCGCCACCTTCGTCATGCTTGGCCTCCCAGGTCCCCAGATCTCAGTCCGTGCGATTATTGGCTTTGGGGTTACCTGAAGTCGCAAGTGTATCGTGATCGACCGACATCTCTAGGCATGCTGAAAGACAACATCCGACGCCAGTGCCTCACCATAACTCCTGACATGCTTTACAATGCTGTTCACAACATTATTCATCGACTACAGCTATTGTTGAGGAATGATGGTGGACATATTGAGCTTTTCCTGTAAAGAACATCATCTTTGCTTTGTCTTACTTTGTTATGCTAATTATTGCTATTCTGATCAGATGAAGCGCCATCTGTCAGACATTTTTTGAACTTTTGTATTTTTTTGGTTCTAATAAAACCCTATGTCATTCCAAGCATGTGTGTCAATTTGTACCTCACTATCTACATTATTCCGTGATTTATTCAGTTTTCAAATTTATACTGACGTTTCGATCACCCGGTAAATACGATCGATTGTTATTCACACTTGCGCAGTATGAATATACCAGCAACGGATGAGTAGCCAGCAGAATGGAAGCGACAAACAATACAAGCAGCTAGACATGGTTAACTCTATGAATAATCGCTTACCTTCTATCAGTAACTTCAATGGTGAGCGAAGGGGAATCGCCGTTTGTCTGTGATTAATTCCAAACGACCTGTAATCGCAAATGTGTCATGAAGAGTGTGCACTGACATTCCACGAGCAAACACTCGTAAATACATAGCTCTACCGTGTGCAAGCGGCTTCCAAGTCAAACCTGCTAGGCTATATTGTTTTTGTTAAATTGAGTGAGGTGGAAACCTCCGCTTTATAAAGATTCAGTTGTAGATACTGTGATGAACTAGCTGCAAGGACGCTCTGCAAATGCGCTTTTGAGTGGTGTAAAAAGTTTTGACCTACTGTTAACTATATTTTGCGCTGAGAGTCATACTATGAAGAACAGCGAACTGCTTCAGGCAGGAAACAAACTACGCAAACCACAGTCGAATGAAGTTTTTTGCTGAGGACTATGTTTTCAAAATGTTCAAATGTGTGTGAAATCTTATGGGACTTAACTGCGAAGGTCATCAGTCCCTAAGCTTACACACTACTTAACCTAAATTATCCTAAGGACAAACACACACACCCATGCCCGAGGGAGGATTCGAACCTCCGCCTGGACCAACCGCACAGTCGATAACTGCAGCGCCCGAGACCGCTCGGATAATCCCGCGCCGCTAGACTATTTTTTCCCTGAATTTCCATGATCCATTTTATAACTGGCTGTGATTGATTTATGGAGAATGAGAGCCTCTTCCTCCAGTTTTAAAAAATTTTGGAACTAAACAGCTGCTTCTCTTTCAGGAAGATATTCCCTTTCATATTTTTAACACTTACTGTAGGAATGTGTCATGTATTTCTGCCAAACTGTGCTGGACATCGATGACGAGACATGCACATATAACCATCACGAGGGTCCTATGTGGAGTCAAGACATCACAACCTCGCCTGCATATTCAAGACGATGCTCCATTTAGAGACATATATGAATCTCCTGCCACTAACTACCTACATCACTCTCTATCTTGTTATAAAAACGAATCGTCACAAGACCTTTTCCCTTGCTGAACTTTGTGTTGAGCTTTGAATTTGTAAATTCAAACCCACAACTTACAAACTACTGAAATCATATTTTACAGCTATTCAAGTGAAAAAGTGCAGAAAAAATCCGTTGTCTGTTATGAAGGAGGAGATGAATAATATGTGCTGAAAAATCAATATCATACGAGGTTGAGGCCTCCTCTTGTAGTGTTCCCTGGTTTCATACAAGATTAGATGGTGGAGTGGTATAAAAATAATTAGTCCAGGGTGACAGAATTTTCTAGTCTGTTTCTATATAAAAAGAAAATTAATACAATATGTATTAATATATGAAGTGTCTTCTCCACATAAAGTATAAGTATTCTTAATAATAACAAATGTATGCATGTTCAAAGAGAAATGTAATGCTTGAATATTCACATACTGCAATAATCTGATTCTTTATTATAGATCACTTTTTCTTTGTTTCATGTAATCTTGTTACAATGTGTATCAGTGTATTTTTGTCAAATAACTCTGAATCCATATATATCCCTACCCTTATCCTTTTAATGTCAGTAGAAAATCAAAGAAAAAGGGAGAAAAGATTGAATGTTCAGAAAGAAAATAATATAACCCATAACAGGCATTAGCCAAAGTTATAAATTATCAATGATCTTCTTCTGTCATGCATCAGATATTGCTCAGTCTGTGGCAGCTGCATTTGGTCCATCCATCTTTTTACTGGCCCTTCAATGTGGAAAATACTGCCAAAAATGAAGTGGTAATCTAAACTCCACCATTTGCAACAGATGAGATATTCTTTTTTGGCTATTATCTTCCACCTTTTTGTTTAAATGATTATTTTCAATTCCTTCCTAATATCTACATTTCTCTTATAATCTAACTTTGTCTCTTTATAAATTTAGTAAATTGATAAAGAAAAAACTTAATGAAGACAGAATTGCTAGAATGGCACCAGATAGGTTTATCTAGTAAAAATGTCTCCCTTCTTTGGTAGAACATGTAATATCACTTGAGTCAAATCTTGGAAGCTTGTGAAGTCATAATCTCTGCTGTGCCAATCATAATAATTTATAAAAGCTTCATGAGCAGGTTATGAAACTCTTCCAACCTTCTTTCATCCCTAGCCCCATTATGGAAAATATTATAGTAAAAGATCTTACTCATCTAGGACAGTGAGCTTGAGGAGTTAATTAACAATCTTGTTATTTCATTGACCCAATTCAACTGATATTAATACAGACCCATTTTTATCCACTTCATGTGGTCTTTGTAAGTACTAGTGTGGTGTAACGTTTGTGTGTCTAGCGAACTTAAAACCAACTGAGCCATTGAAATCTTATCCTTTATTTTTTCTTTTATGTTCACAAACTTACATCTTTATGAAAGATTTTTCAAGGATCATTTAAATTTTAATTTACAACATAATCATTTATTTATTTATTGTGTAATTATTTGCTTTCATTAGACTTACTCTTTTTATATTATAGCCTGTATTTTTAACTCATTCTGTTTGAAATTGTGAAATTTTTTGATTGTTTACAATGTTATTACTCAGAATTATAATAGAAATACAATAATAATGATAATAATAATAATAATTAAGTAATATAGTAAAGAATACACACACACTGTCTATAATATATATATGACATGTGTGTGTACAAATTTGGTACTGTGATCATGGTTGCACATGCACATTCTGTAACACAACACTTGCATTCACATTTTCCACAACACTCGACGCACTCACTGGCACTTTTGTTATCACGTTGACACTCCTATGGTGATGCTCTGCAAGGATGGTTCAAATGGCTCTGAGCCCTATGGGACTTAACATCTGAGGTCATCAGTCCCCCAGAACTTAGAACTACTTAAACCTAACTAACCTAAGGACATCACACATATCCATGCCCGAGGCAGGATTCGAAACTGCCACCGTAGCAGTCGCGCGGTTCCAGACTGAAGCGCCTAAAACCGCTCGGCTACTCTGGCCGGCGCTCTGCAGGATGGAAGGGAGTTTGTCATTTCTTTACCCTGGCAATTTTTTCTTTTTCATGTGAGGAAATGGTGTTAGCAGCACTGTCTATTATTGCTCATCATTTGTTATTTACTATACGTTCATATACTGGTTGGCTAGTACTATTGGTTCTGTTATAGGTGCCACAGTTAAAAACAATGTATTTATGTGTTTCCTTATGACCACACTGACAGACGTCATTGTCTGTCCTGTTAAATGTGAAAAGATAAACTGATTATAGGCCATGTCCCATTAGGTATTGTACCATGCCTTGACTGGGGATTACATGGTCAAGCTCTAGACTTTCTTGATTACACAGGAACAGTTAGTGAACTCTTTGACCATTTTCACTATTGTCCCAGTTTTCTGCCATGTACCCACTTTCCAGTTCAGGATTTGGGGCTTGGTTGTTAACCTTTGACCTAACGTTTGTTGAACTTTTGTCAGCTCCCCTTACGAAACCAACTGGAGGCTGCATAATAACTTACCCTAATGTCTACTAGTTAGGTTCTGAGGATTACTAATAAAGCATCAGTTAGTGTGGTACCAAGGGTCCTATGACTCTGACGAGCACACCTCACTATGCACATCACAGGAATTTCTTGTGCAGCTTGCACCGAAGTCTGTGCGCAGACACTTGCTGCATAGCCTATAACACATGTGAAAATGGCATCATGTTAGGCTCTAACTGTGCACCAGTGGTTCGTAGTTTGCCGTTGACTCACAGGCAATTTTGAGCATAATTTTGATTGCTTTGTCTGAGTGTGTTGTGTAAAGTTATGCTTTTCATCTAGTTGGACTCCAGATGGTGATAGAGATACATTCTGATTTTACTGTAGAGTTTCTATTTAAATGGCAGTTGACCTCTAAGGATATATGTGTGCTTTTCTGTAGGAATATGGTTGATCTGTTGTTTATGCACTATCGCTGCGTCTGGGGGAGGACCCCACTCACCACCTCTTCCAACTCAGCTCTTGAGTTCCCTGGTACCACACTCAAGACATCATCGGCATATGGCAGCACACCATCGACTTGGTCATCTTCTTCCAAAAGCCACAAGAATGGTTTGACTGCCAAATCGCGAAATACTGGTCCACAAGTCGACTCCTTTGGCTATCCTTTGGTACTTCCTTTTATTACTTTTTGTGTGCCAGCTGCTCATTCCACAACTCTATCCTTATAATACTCTATGAAGCTGTAGTATAGACACCGGTGAACCTACAGTTCAAGTATTCGGGTGAAGAACACAGACCATGATAAATTATCAGTGCTCCCAAGAAGCCAATTAATATTGCTATTCCGTATTTTTTGTTACATATATCTACTCTTTCGATCGCCTTGTGGAATGCTTCAGAATAAGAGATATTACTTCCCTGTGAAACGCAATGCGTTGGCAGCCCAGTAGCATGTGATATCACTATTCATTGTAAAATACTATAAGGATAATTTTGTAACCATGCTTGTAATGAAAAACGAATCAGGAAATGAGAAACAATGTGCAAATCAGTTGTGTATAATTCACAGCGCTGATGGTGGCAGGTGTGTCCATATGTCATTTAGTAATACACCTGCTTCCATTACTTATGAGCCTTGTGAGTATATATTTTTCAATTACCTTAGTGGTCAGAATGAAATACAAAATCACAATGAGGATTGGTGTGCATTATTTCTCTTTAGGAAAGATAGTTATTAAATGAATTTTATGGAAAAGCCTGTAGCTAAACTAAAGAAACTTTTGGAGAAAGGAAAAGCACCTATATGAAAATCAAGAGCTTATATGGCAAGCAAAAAAATTCAAGCTGAAATGACGAAGGAAAATGTTGAGGGCTATACAAAGGAAACGAACTTGAAATACCTGTAGTAGTTGAAGATCTAGGGCATGAGAGACTGCGATAATAATTTGACAGAGCACAGAAAAACCTAAGTCAAAACAAGGCACCTGGATAAAAGACATTCCCTTGGAATTACTGAGATCCTTGGAACAACATACCATTATAAAGATGCTCCACCTGCCATGCAAGATTTGTGAAACAGGCGGGATGCCCTCAGACTTAAAGAAGAATGTAATAATTGATGTTCCAAAAAAGGCAAATACTCACAGGTGTGAATGTTACCAAACCATCAGTTTAATAACTTGTCGTTGCAAACTACTGGCAAGAATTATTTACTATAAAATATAAAACTGGTAGAAGACGACCTCGGGGAAGATCATTTTACGTTCCAGAGAAATGTTAGGTCACTCATCCACCATAATTGTATCTACTGCTGGCATCCTACGAGTTATTTTAAAAGCTAGGTTGCAGAAACACAAGCCTACGTTTATAACATTTGTACATTTATAGAAATCTTTCACACTGTCGACTGAAATACACTCTTTGGAGTTCAGAAGGAAGCAGGGATAAGACTCAGGTAGCAAAAGATTGCTTACGGCTTGTACAGAAAAGAGACTGCAGTTATTGAAGTCAATGGACATCAAAGGGAAGCATTAGTTGAGTAGGAAATGAGAGAGCAATTGTAGTGAAGCCCCTATGTTATTCACTATGCCCAATGAGCAAGATGTGAGGGAAACCAAAGAGAACTTTGGAAAGGGGATTGTAGTTCAGCGAAAAGAAATAAAGATGTATAGTTCGCAGATAACATTGTAATTCCAGAGACAGTAGAGCACTTGAAAGATCAGTTGAACGAGGTGGATTAGTGTAAAATAAGATAAGGGAATGGAGCCGAATTAAATCAGGCGATACTGAGGGAATTAGGTTAGGAAATGAGACATTAAAAATAGTAGATCAGATTTGCTACTTAGACAGCAAAATAAGAGACGATGGCCGAGGTAGAGATGGTATACGATACAGATGCAATAACAAGAAAAGAGCTTCTGAACAAGAGAAATTTGTTAATGTCGAATATAAATTTAAGTATTAGGAAGTCTTTTCTGGAAGTATTTATCTTGGGTGCAGTATTGTACAGAAGTGAAATGTGCACTGTTAATACTTCTAATAAGAAGGTTCAAATGGTTCAAATGGCTTTGAGCTCTATGGGACTTAACTTCTGAGGTCATCAGTCCCCTAGAACTTAGAGCTACTTAAACCTAACTAACCTAAGGACATCACACACATCCATGCCTGAGGCAGGATTCGAACCTGCGACCGTAGCGGTCGCACGGTGCCGGACTGTAGCGCCTAGAACCGCTCAGTCACCCCAGCCAGCATAAGAAGGAAATAGAAGCTTTTGAAGTACTGTGGTACAGAAGAATTCTGAAGATTTGATAGGTAAATGCGATAACTAATTAGGTTGTACTGACTCGAACTGGAGAGAAAAGAGATGTGTTGATAAAACACATAGTGAGTCTCAGGGAATCCTCAGTTTGGAAACAGAAGCGTGAGGCATAAAAATTGAAGAGGAAGACCAAGGCTGGGCTGCACTAAGTATAAGGTGGTCATGTCATTTCGAATTTTGTATGTTATGGGAGTGCTTGTCAGAGATACAAGAAGTTGTGTTACTGTTAAACAATTTATGGTCATGTTATGTCATGGTCTTTGTCTCTGCGCAGTCTGATACATTCTGAGTTTGACTGTGGTAGGTGATGGACATATTTTAGTAGTGCTGTGTTTAGTTGTGATTGTACCTGTTAACTGAAGGAAGATTTATTGTAAAGGGTGGCAAGGATGAATATGATGTATATCTCTAAAGGTGAGAGGAATATAAACTTTGAATAATACTATCATTTTTGGAAGAGAAGAAGTTTGATAATGTTATTACTCCTGTCTTAATACAGATAATGGTATAATGTAAATGTAACAAATTGTATATGATTGACCAATCACCACAAATGATTGAGACTTGCCAGGACAGAAGAAATATGTCCACTCGTTATTTACTGAAATATTCTCTGTCAAATGTTGATATACTTCACCGATACAAGCTGCAACTGAATTTTATAAGGAACTCTTCGGTATGAAAAGATAGATGTTTAGTCTGCCTCAAGCAGATACTACTACATTTTTACTGGTTCTGCATATGTGGGGTGTCAACCGAAAACTGTGGTTAGTCTCACTGAGTCTGCTTCCACGTAACGTTCCACAACAGTGGCAATATTGCAACGAGCTAAAGAAAATTTTGTTGTTTGCAACAAGGACACTCTTCTACCTACTTTCATCATGCAAATTACTACTACCATACGTCACTATGCTTAAAAAATATATGCCTTGTGTGATATATAGACACTGTAACCTACTTCCTGGGTGCTACAATAACAGTGTAGATCACCAATACCACGCCAGTTCAAAATGTGACATACAAACTTTCAAAATAGCTGTGCACAACGTTCTCATTGTCATCATGAAACATGATAGTTTAGCTGTGGTGAATTCTATTGATTGCTTCATTTATATATTCTTGAATTTTGTAAATATTTTTGTACTTATAGTTCTGTAATGTGACATACAAACTTTCAAAATAGCTGTGCACAACGTTCTCATTGTCATCATGAAACATGATAGTTTAGCTGTGGTGAATTCTATTGATTGCTTCATTTATATATTCTTGAATTTTGTAAATATTTTTGTACTTATAGTTCTGTAATTCATATTCTTGTAAAGCTATTTTTCTTTTCCTATTAGTAACATGTTCTGACTATTCCTATCCTTACTGTTTAGAATTTTACCCTTATCCCATTCCTATTTGAAATGACCCTCATAGAAAATTATACTTGGAGGATATGTAAGATGGTCATGTCGTTTTGATTTTTCTATGTTATTGATGTGCGTGTCAGAGAGAGAGCAACTTATGTTACTGTTAAGCAATCTTTGGTCTTGTTGTGGGAGTGTCTCTGCCTGTGTGCAGTCTGATACATTCCTAGTTGAATAAGGTTGGTAGATGTTAGACATATTTTAGTAGAGATGTGTTGAGTTGTGGTTGTATCTGTTAGCTGAGGAAAGATTTATTGCAAAGGACAAAAAGGATGAATGTGTTGACTTATATAAAGGTGAAAGGAATGTAAATTTTGAATAATGTTATTATTTTTTAAGAGAAGTTTGAGCTAAGATTTCAGGAATGCACACCTAATTTGTAGAATTTATTATTGGCAGCTAGTTGACTTTGTTCAATTGCCCAGAGCTGAGAGAAAGACCACCCTACTTCCATGAACCATGCATTATGATACCAACTAATTAAGCTGTTTCATTTTTGTAAAAATTCTCTGTTAATACTGTACTCTTTTTCAAATCATTGCCCGCTTTGTTAAGCAATTATCCAGACTATTGTTAGTGTGCGAAGATCGCGCGATGTTTCACTTTGTCTCTTTGAGTACGTACTTCATTCAGGAATCATGGTCTTCGAATATCATTCCATAGGAATAGTTTCTCTCCCCGTCCAACTGTTTATCATTACGCCTTACCACATTGCATCATGTGGTATGCAACAGTTTGAATATAGCCAGAATGAGATTTTCACTCTGCAGCGGAGTGAGCTGATATGAAACTTCCTGGCAGATTAAAACTGTGTGTCGGACCGAGACTCGAATTCGAGACCTTTGCCTTTCGCGGGCAAGTGCTCTACCAACTGAGTTACCCAAGCACGACTCATGACCCGTCCCCACAGCTTCAATTCTGCCATTACCTCGTCTCCTACCTTCCAAACTTTACAGAAGCTCTTCTGGGGATGGGTCTCAGTTGGTAGAGCACTTTCCCGCGAAAGGCAAAGGTCCCGAGTCAGAGTCTCGGTCCAGCACACAGTTTTAATCTACCACGAAGTCTGTTTGAATATAGTTTGGAAATTTTATTTAGAAATAGAAATCTAGCTTGGCCGCTGCCTGCTTGCTCTTTGCTGTCGTGCTTTCGAGAAATCTGCAACTATGTTGTCAATATACGAGGTAAGTGAAAATTTTTATTAGGGCCAGATAATTATTTTACTACGGTTGCGCATTTAATACAAAGCAAATTGTATTCAGACCAGTTACAGTTCAGTTCAAATTAGGTTCTGTTTAGTCAAAGATTAGCATTCGAGTTTAAGTAGGATAACAGTTAGGGGACACATAGTTTGATAATACGCAGATTTTTATAGAGTGGGAGGTAAAGTTGGGCTAAATTTCGTACAGAAACAAATATAACTAACTGTAGTGTGGAGGTTACGTAAGCAGGTTCAGCTGGATATAAGTTGCTGTAGTCATGCAAATATGAAGAGGCCTGCACTGGAGAAGACTGGTATAGAGTCTGTGGACTGGAGATCACAAGATCAATGACATGGAAATGTACGAAAAATTATTAGGGGAAGGTTGCTATCCATAGGCTGTCTCCTTTGGCAGGGCGATTCGATTTATATGTGGATACTGACAACAGACGAACACTGCCGTTCATTAAGTGTGCCCGTGCTGCCAACGATTCGCCGTCTTACTTTATCAGTACGTTGTTGCACGAAGACACAACGCAACAGTGAAAAAAGTTAGAATTTGATGTTACTATAATTGACAAGTATTAGTGATTAAAATGTTGTAAGGTATTGATATGGTAATAGTGATTAAATTTCTGCAGTCCTCATTGTAAATTACAAGCAATTTACCGCATTTTGCCATATTCTCAATATAAAGTTATGTGCTGTGGACGGAGGCTAGGAATTCTTAAGCGTTGCAGTGCGAGTTGCCTTGAATGAGTCACTACCAATTTCGTCTAAATATAGGCGCAAGTAGGTCACTACGAATAGAATTTAAGTAATAGTTTTCATTATACATTTTCTAATAGCATGTACGTGTTTTTATTTGTACCTTTAGCCACCTTTGTTTCGAACACATGTCCGGTTTCAGGTGAGAGAAAAAGCTCCTAAAATAAACAAAAATATGAAACGTATCCATGCTTATTTAGATGTATTCTGTATTTAACAGCTATTAAACTGTTGCCCATTCACAGGAAACCAGTAGGCTTCATTGTGTCACTGACGTATGTTTTCATTTCTGAAATATTTCATTAACGTGAATATTTATGACTTCTGTGTCTACTGTATAGGAACGTAAAAAGGTAAGATTCGAGCTACACTGAAAATAAAATACTTATATGAAAGAAGACGAAGTAAATATTCCTGAATTCCAATCAAGAACAACTGCCAAGATGAGAAACATAGAAGTAGATATCCTCGGAGTAACGAAGCAGCTTAAATTACTTAATAAAGGCAAGGCTTCCGGTCCAGATTATATACCAGTCAAGTTCCTCTCAGAGTATGCTGATAAAATAGCTCCATATTTAGCAATTATATACAACCACGGAAAGACATCGAGTACAACAGAAGTAATATCCGGCGTTCCCCAAGGAAGTGTCATAGGGCCTCTATTATTCCTGATCTATATTAACGACATAGGAGACAATCTGAGTGGCCGTCATAGATTGTTTGCAGATAATGCTGTCATTTACCGTCTTGTAGCCTTTAGATGATAAAAACGATTTGCAAAATGATTTAAATAAGATATCTGTATGGTGCGAAAAGTGACAATTGACCCTGCATAAGGAAAAGTGTGAAGTTCAAAATGGCTTGGTTCAAATGGCTCTGAGCACTATGGGACTTAATATCTGAGGTCATCAGTCCCCTAGAACTTAGAACTACTTAAACCTAACTAACCTAAGGACATCACACACATCCATGCGCGAGGCAGGATTCGAACCTGCGACCGTAGCGGTCGCTCGGCTCCAGACTGTAGCGCCTAGAACCGCACGACCACTCCGGCCGGCTATGTGAAGTTATTCACATGAGTACTAAAAGAAATCAGCTAAATTTCGATTACGCGATAAGTCACACAAATCTGAAAGTTGTAAATTCACGTAAATACTTAGGGATTACAACTACAAATAACCTAAACTGGAACGATCATATAGATAATATTGTGGGTACAGCAAACCAAAGACTGCGATTCATTGGCAGAATACTTAGAAGGTGTAACAGGTCTACTAAAGAGACTGCTTACATCAAGCATGTCCGTCCTATTCTGCCGTCCTATTCTGGAGTAGTGCTGTGCGGTGTGGGATCCGCATCAGGTTGGACTGTTGGACTGACAGATGACATCGAAAAAGTACAAAGAAGGGCAGCTCGTTTGGTATTATCGCGATATAGGGGAGACAGTGTCACAGACATGATACGTGAATTGTAGTGGCAATCATTAAAACAAAGGCGTTTTACGTTATGACGGGATCTCCTCATCAAATTTCAATCACCAGTTTTCTCCTCCGATTGCGAAAACATTCTGTTGGCACCCACCTACATAGGGAGAAATGATCATCACGATAAAATAAGAGAAATCAGGGCATGCACAGAAATATGTAAGTGCTCGTTTTTCCCATGTGCCGTTCGAGAGTGGAACGGTAGACAGCTTGAAGGTGGTTCATTGAACCCTCTGCCAGGCACTTTATTGTGAATAACAGAGTAATCACGTAGATGTAGATAGATGTAGAACGTGCGGTATCTGCTCTTTCGGACACGTCCAAAAGAAGACACCACGCAGTATTCGCAGCATTTATATATTATGTGTAAACTGAAGGTAGAGAGGAGAACAAAGGAAAGGAAAGGGGAGGGATCACTGATGTCAGTTGCACTGGACATTACACGAAATCGGCGGCGACGAGTGAAAATGTGTACCCACCCGGGATTCGAATCTGGGATCTCCTGCTCACTATGCACGTGCGATAACAATTGCGCCATCCAGAAGAGTTCCTTCGCAACTGCACGCCTCATGGGCAATCCACACTCCCATCGAGCGCGACATATCCGCAGTCCGTGTCCATTTCCTCCATAATCGCTCTGCCGAGATTCCTACAGGAGGTCGGACGAATTTGTGCATTCGCACTGAAGGTGGATTCATTGCCCAGCTATACCTATCAAGTTATATGAATGTGTGGCGTCTGTTCTTTTGTTCTCACCTTCAATTGACATATAATAAAATATTTATTACAATATGCGAGGATTTTATTACACATTATCTTTAGGTGGCCCATTGACTGCAACCTTTCCGTAACTATTTGAGAATTATCAAGAACGGAACTGTTCATATTACTGAAAATTGTCTGATGCCAGACTTCTCGGAAGTCTGCTGCTCATAATTATTTGAGTATCAGAAGTGTATACCAAAATGGATCAGTGCACCGGTATAAATGAACTTTTTTTACTGTAAATCGTTTCTCGTTGTATTCCTAACCGTGTAGCTGTTGCCGGTCAGTGTGGCCAAGCGGTTCTAGGCGCTACAGTCTGGAACCGCGCGACCATTGCGGTCACAGGTTCGAATCCTGCCTCGGGCATGGATGTGTGTGGTGTCCTTAGGTTAGTTAGGTTTAAGTAGTTCTAAGTTCTAGGGGACTGATGACCACAGATGTTAAGTCCCATAGTGCTCAGAGCCATTTGAACCATTTTTGCGTAGCTGTTTGAAACTAATTTGAAATTTGAAATTAATATAAATTCTTAAAGGTGGTTCACTAGGGTTACTCTTTGGGAACACGCTACCAAACTGCCACAATCACTCAGATGTTTACCGCTGTCGACTATTGTCACCGCTACTAATTTGTCATTGTAGCTAGCCGTTTATCTTTCAGTTACTCATCGTCATCTCAGCTATCTGTCCCCCCGATCACCACTGAATTCTTCATCATTGCCATTGCATATCGCTACTTGCAACACGCCGCTATTACTACTGTGTTTGCTGTACAGCAAGTGTCTCACCACTCGTCGATCCGGGCAACGAACTACGTTAGTGCTATCACAGACCCCCTTCATCGTCACCATTATTGCTCGTCATCGCCGTACCTGTCATCCTTAATGAGCTTTCCATGAAATACATGGAGCTCCGACTCCTCATCCTCATATTGCACATTTATTCTACACATTACCCCCTCCTCCCCCCCAGCATCATGTCCTCTCCTATTCCACCTAGGCTACAACCACGAAACCAGCAATAGATGTAACTTGCAGTCATCATGAGAAATGACTGAACAGCACAAAATAGCACTCGTATCCGCCATTGATCGCGGTCGTTAAGCATCTGCCACAAAAAGTTTTGTTAATATCAAATATACTGACACTATACGACGTCACCAAGAAAGGCTTGAGTAACACTTATTTCAAAACATTCGCTCTCTCTCTCTCTCCCCCCCTCCCTCTGTCTGTCTGTCTCTTTCTCTCTCTCTCTCTCTTTCTCTCCGACAAAAAAAAAAAAAAAAATGGTTCTAAGCACTATGGGACTTAACATCTGAGGTCATCAGTCCCCTAGACTTACAACTACTTAAACCTAACCAACCTACGGACATCACACACATCCATGCCCGAGGCAGGATTCGAATCTGCGGCCGTGGAAGCAACGCGGTTCCAGACTGCGGCGCCTAGAACCGCTCGGCCTCTCTCTGACATACAGATACTTCACAGTCAAAGGTAAATGCATGATGCGCCACACATCAGTTTTTTATGACATAGATGAATTCCATCAGGGGCTAACACTGAAGCAGATTTGTCAAAAATTCACGTGCGGTAGTTTCACCAGGCCATAACGAAAAACCCCGATTGAAACTTGTAAATCCTACAGACGAAGCTTTCGCTCTCAAATACGTATAGGTCAATAAAAAAACGAAATGCCATCAATTAACGGACTTTCATACATTAAATATTTACTTAACAATATTATTCTTAAAATTTATCAGCCCAGGTGCAAATGGCACAGTGAGTTATGATATCTTATTGCTTAATACATCGTGGAACAGCAATATGGACAAGAAAGTATCAGAAGTTTGTTGTAATTATGGAACCAAAATATCTCGCTGTCAACATGAAAATGCACCACCAAATCAACACAGAGGATAGAATTCTCCAATCTCTCATATTTTGAAAGCTTAATTCGTTATGTATTATCCGTTGGTAAGCCGAAACATTTAACTGATCTGTAAGTGTTACCTATTGTTTAGTATTAGTGACTGTTGCTAAGCCGCTTGCGCAGTGATAATGAATCAGCTTATTTTGGTTTCTGTAGTCAGATGACAGCAGGTGTGCTTAGAAAAAAATGTCAGTTCCTTCGCAAATACCGCATAGTGTATCAAGAGCTTACAGTGTTACCCAAGCGCATTGTAAGAATACGATCACGATCTAAATTTCCAGCAATATTAACGGTTACCGGGGTACTCTTGGGATATCCGTGGGGGAAAGGGGTTGACGGGCGGGGGGGGGGGGGGGGGGGGGGGGGAGGAGGCAATGTCCGCTGACTTCAAGGAAGTCACACCTAAACACGAAGCTCCACGAGCTTCTCTTCTTCATGCGTTAAGCTCAAAATGAAACTGACGTATTTATACAAAAAACTAACACCTGTACAAAACAAATGCAGGCAAGGGGTAACTGTCATAAGTGGTACTATCAATCATGATGACAATTATCTGAAAACCAACATTCTCTGCAGTATCACTGAAGTCATGTGGAAAGATCGTGGGGTCTGTTAACTCTGATCGACTGCCTCTTCATTTAACGCACTAAGATTGCAGCACGAAAGTTGAATGTATCTTGTTTCAAATAATTCCAGCTGAGGAAAAATTCAGGCTTCCATTGGAAAAGTGAATGCTATGGGTCAGAATCAAGAACTCTAGCTAGTACACCAGTGAGACAGTAATAGGTGCTTGCTTCTAAATCCGTAAGGTGGTAGGGGAAGACTTATATGCTCTTTTGTGGGATTTTCTTAGTCGGACGGTCCTTGAAACAATAATTATATTTGGAGGGTACTGGGCATAAAGTAAAACTCGTGGATGCAAAAAACTTGGAAGACCATTTGATGAAAGATCAAATAAGTTAAAAGACGAAAGTAGGAATCCTGTGTGTTTTTCCAGATTATGTTGGATTAATGGGTCTGTGAAAGTCCATGGGGCTATGTGCACAAAGGTTATCGTACGTGTTCGCCTCTGAGAAAAAATTAAAGACTGGAAAGACAAGAGAGCAATCGTAAAAAAAAACATGACACGACTGTCGACCGATGCCGTGTCATCCTTAGCTGTACATCATAGGACTAAGTATGCTGGTTCTAAGGTCGTTTTACAGAACCAAATGTAATGAGGCAACGCATGACGTCATACTGGCAAAGAGCGCTTACGTACTTCAATGAAATGTGCACAATAGCATTAACAGGCCCTGATAACACATTTAATACTGTAACACTTGTGTTTTCTTTGCGTCGGGTAAATTACATGCGTAGAATTTACTGAAGACTGGAGCCATCAAAGTCTACAACAGAATCTGTGTACGGGACGTCCAACACTGCGGCTGTGAACATGCTTCAGTTCTTTTCAGCGCAGCGAGAGGCGCTGATTCCGATTGTCCGATTCCTGTAAGCAGCTCAACGTAGCTGTCGGGTAAAGACCCAGCGAAGGCAAGTTGGCTGTTCCTCCGACGTCAGGATTTCGCCGCGTTACCAGCAGGAGCTGCAGGTGTCACAGGTGCAGGCGTATCCAGGCAGAGGGCGACGTGCAGGCTCGTGTCGGCGACAAGGTGCAGCGACCTGTAGAAGTCCATACCAGTTAATAAGTAGTTCACGTTTACATACGGAAGAGCAGGACTATCAACAAAGACAGTAAACGACTAATGTTACCACACCAAAAACTATATCCATTCGTCCTAACAGCGTGTAACATCTAGCGACCCACTGCAGCATATTCCGTTCACTTTGGATTATATTACACATTATTTACGTTGTGTAAGGCATCAATGTCCAGACATTCGAGATACAATCAACGCTATTGGACTAGATTGTGGGCACATTTCTTCACGCTTATCGAATTCCATTAGGTCAACTTCAAATATGTTCAATGAATTCCAAATTCGAGAGCTTTTTTCCTGGACGGGAGCGAACAAAGTTTAATGTCGTGCTACATTTGACGCAAATGGACGTGTAACCTAGTTCTTTTTAGAGTGTTCATTATAAATCGGTTCGGAAAGATTCAAGGAAAGATTACTTTATGTGGCTACGAAGGCTTTCCCAGCGTAATAATCGATAATATTCTTCTCGGGTATGCAGCCGGATCATAACGTCTTCATGACACAATATTTCCGCTGTCCATCTGGCCGCCATCTTCAGGTGAGAGTGCTGGTGCACGAACTCGCCGGAACTGACTTCTTAGCGCAAGCTGCGGCCCCTATATAGGCCGCAGAAGACCCACAACGCGTGCGCGAGAAGGAGCCGTAACTGCCCTCTAGCGCAGTAAACATACCGCGCCGCCAGAGGTGGAAATAGGCGAAATCGAGATATCGCTGTCAAAAATTAAAAAAAATTTTATTCCGACGATCGAAACACAGGCCGTTGTTTTTTGATGTCAGATAACACCGGGTCCCAAGTCTTACTGTGTCCCAGTGTCCCATCATCCTTTCTGTACACCAGAACATCCAGAAACGGAAGCTTCCCATCACTTTCCACCTCCATGGTAAACTTGATGCTAGGATGCAGGGAATTAAAATGATCTAGGAGGCGGTCAAGAGCTTCTCTCCCATGAGGCCAAATATTGTGTCATGAAGACGTTATGATCCGGCTGCATACCCGAGAAGAATATTATCAAGATTACTTTACGCTTCAAGTTGGAATATAAGGCAGACATAATTTTTTTGGGGTCGAAGTTCTGCCTTTGATTCCTTCTGCCACTGGTAAACTTGGGCAGCATGCGATGTTACACTGGTGAAATCCATCACTTCCTTCTCAGGATAACTTTTGAAGCAATCGAAGAAAAGGCTCTTCAACCTGCCCATTATAACCGCCTTGCAAGTCATGTTACACTATGGAAACTAAGTATGCATTGCAGTGTACTGCATTCATGAACCTAGCCTGGATTTACCAAGCGGTTGCCGCCGCTCTAAATCGCTATACGTCACACAGATGCATCTACATTTGCTTTAAACGCATACTCATCGTGTTTCCATTTTTTGTGTGTAACGAACTAATATAACAACAGTACAATAATAAAAATAATATAAATGTCACACTATACCTCTTACTACAATGCTGTCATTGGAGGCGATCGACGGCATGACGGAAATTTTCGCCAGAAAAGACTCTGACGAAAACACTTCATGGTACTGATCAGCAGCCACCACTCGCAATTCTCGCCACCGGCCTTAGCTATCTGAATAATTACTTTTCTCTCATCATACATTCCTCCAATCTCTTAAACATCTGCGGAGCTACATTCATGCTCATAAATTGAGGATAACTGCGGCATGTGGTGGCACTACCCATAACTGGCGTTAATAGCATAGGCACATAGGGAACACACACGACGCTGTTAGTCCACGATATTGGTGATAAGTTGAGAAAACCGTCCCGGAACACATGTGCTACAAAACGCCACTGTTTCATGCGCATGTACCCCAACATTAATATGGGATATGATCACCACGCACACGTACACAGGCCGCACAATGGGTTGGCATACTCTGGATCGGGTGTTCAAGCAGCTGCTGGGGTATAGCCTCCAATTCTTGCACCAGTGCCTGTCGGAGCTCCTGACGTGTCCTAGGGGTTCGAAGACGTGCAACGATAGTGCAACGATACGTCGACCGAGAGCATCCCAGACGTGCTCGATGGGGTTTAGGTCTGGAGAACAGGCCGGCCACTCCATTCGCCTGATATCTTCTGTTTGAAGGTATTCCTCCACGATGACAGCTCATTGGGGCCATGTGTTATCATCCATTAGGAGGAAGGTGGGACCCACTGCACCCCTGAAAAGGTGAACATGCTGGTGCAAAATGATGTCCCAATACACATGACCTGTTATAGTTCATCTGCAGGGTTGTATGTGCACCGATCATAATCCCACTCGACACCATCAAACCACGACCTCCATACGGGTCCCTCTCAAGGACATTAAGGGGTTGGTATCTGGTTCCTGGTTCACGCCAGATGAAAATCCGGCAAGAATCACTGTTCAGACTATACCTGGACTCGTCCGTGAACATAACCTGGGACCACTGTCCGATGACCATGTACTATGTTCTTGACACCAGGTTTTACAGACTCTCCTGTGACCAGGGGTCAGTGGATAGCACCTTGCAGGTCTCCGAGTGAATAAACCATGTCTGTTCACTCGTCTGTAGACTGTGTGTCTGGAGACAACCGTTCCAGTGGCAGCGGTAAGGTCCCGAGCAAGGCTACCTGCGGTACTCCGTGGCCGTCTGCAGGCACTAATGGTGAGATATCGGTCTTCTTGTGGTGTTGTACACTGTGGACGTCCCGTACTGTAGCGCCTGGACACGTTTCCTGTCTGCATTTTCAACACACAGTCACCATTAGCACATCTGAAAACGTCTGCACACTTACTCGCTGCACCGTACTCTGACATGCACCAACACACCTCTGCGTATGTGGACTGCTGCCAGCACCACCGTGCGACGACTGCAGGTCAAATGCACTGCATGGTCCCGAGGTGATTTAAACCCGCAAACTACCCACCGGAGCGTTGTTTCACCAAGTATCAGCATCATCCTTAATTAATGAGCATGAGTGTAGTTGGCGTATGAACTTGTACTACCGTGATGGGTGTTTGCTTTGTATACAGGGTGTTACAAAAAGGTACGACCAAACTTCAGGAAACATTCCTCACATACAAATAAAGGAAAGATGTTATGTGGACATGTGTCCGGAAACGCATAATTTCCATGTTAGAGCTCATTTTAGTTTCGTCAGTACGTACTGTACTTCCTCGATTCACCGCCAGTTGGCCCAATTGAAGGAAGGTAATGTCGAATTCGGTGCTTGTGTTGACATGCTACTCATTGCTCTACTGTACTAGCATCAAGGACATCAGTTCGTAGTATCAACAGGTTAGCGTTCATCACGAACATGGTTTTGCAGTCAGTGCAATGTTTACAAATGCGGAGTTGGCAGATGCCCATTTGATGTATGGATTAGCACGGGGCAAAAGCCGTGGCGAGGTACGTTTGTATCGAGACAGATTTCCAGAACGAAGGTGTCCCGACAGGAAGTAGTTCGAAGCAATTGATCGGCGTCTTAGGGAGCACGGAACATTCCAGCCTATGACTCGCGACTGGGGAAGACCTAGAACGATGAGGACACTTGCAATGGACGAGGCAATTCTTCGTGCAGTTGACGATAACCCTAATGTCAGCGTCAGAGAAGTTGCTGCTGTACAAGGTAACGTTGACCACGTCACTGTATGGAGAGTGCTACGGGACAACCAATTGTTTCCGTACCATGTACAGCAGGCACTATCAGCAGCTGATTGGCCTCCACGGGTACACTTCTGCGAAAGGTTCATCCAACAATGTGTCAATACTCATTTCAGTGCAAATGTTCTCTTTACGGATGAGGCTTCATTCCAACGTGATCAAATTGTAAATTTTCACAATCAACATGTGTGGGCTGACGAGAATCCCCACGCAATTGTGCAATCACGTCAATAACACAGATTTTCTGTGAACGTTTGGGCAGGCATTGTTGGTGATGTCTTGATTGGGCCCCATGTTCTTCCAGCTACGCTCAATGGAGCACGTTCTCATGATTTCATACGGGATACTCTACCTGTGCTGCTAGAACATGTGCCTTTACAAGTACGACACAACATGTGGTTCATGCATTATGGAGGTCCTGCACATTTCAGTCGAAGTGCTCGTACGCTTCTCAACAACAGATTCGGTGACCGATGGATTGGTAGAGGCGGACCGATTCCATGGCCTCCACGCTCTCCTGACCTCAACCCTCTTGACTTTCATTTATTTGAAAGCTCTTGTCTACGCAACCCCGGTACCAAATGTCGAGCCTCTTAAAAAAAAATGGCTCTGAGCACTATGGGACTTAACTGCTGAGGTCATCAGTCCCCTAGAACTTAGAACTACTTAAACCTAACTAACCTAAGGACATCACACACATCTATGCCCGAGGCAGGATTCGAACCTGCGACCATAGCGGTCGCGCGGTTCCGGACTGTAGCGCCTAGAGCCGTTCGCGAGCCTCTTCGTGCTCGTATTGTGGACGGCTGTGATACAATACGCCATTCTCTAGGGCTGCATCAGCGCATCAGGGATTCCATGCAACGGAGGGTGGATGCATGTATCCTCGCTAACGGAGGAGATTTTGAACATTTCCTGTAACAAAGTGTTTGAAGTCACGCTGTACGTTCTGTTGCTGTGTGTTTCCATTCCATGATTAATGTGATTTGAAGAGAAGTAATAAAATGAGCTCTAACATGGAAAGTAAGCGTTTCCGGACACATGTCCACATAACATATTTTCTTTCTTTGTGTGTGAGGAATGTTTCCTGAATGTTTGGCCGTACCTTTTTGTAACACCCTGTATATCTGGATTACGAAAATGCGTTCACTTTGCTGCTCATAGTAGCTTACCGACCTACTACGTGTTTTCTTATTCATTATTAGACTGCTGCGGCATTACCTCTATTGGATTTTTTATTTATAATCATTAAAGCACGTATAATGTTGTTCTTTTACAGACTGTTTGCAACCTCCGTCGACACATTTCACATAATACTCGCATCCACATACTTACGGGATGCACACGAAATAGCGGGCGTTGCTGTGTGCGCTTACCGCAGGACACTGTTCCAGAAGAGAGGCTTCGCGGGGAGAACCACGCGGTTCTGGCGGCGGCGCAGTGCTGCCACCATCTCTGACGCAACCTGTTCGTCACTCAGCTCGGGAATTCTGGAACACAGTAAACACTTTTGGTAAGGAAGTTCTCCGAAACATGTACAAGTACCAAAACAAGAAAAAGTTGTGCTTGCTCAAGGCAAACCACATTTCCTTATTACACTACTGGTCTTCAAAATTGCTACACCAAGAAGAAATGCAGATGATAAACGGGTATTCATTGGACAAATATACTATACTAGAACTGACATGTGATTACATTTTCTCGCAATTTGGGTGCATAGGTCCTGAGAAATCAGTACCCACAACAACCACCTCTGGCCGTAATAACGGCCTTGATACGCCTGGGTATTGTGTCAAACAGCGCTTGGATGGCGTGCACAGGTACAGCTGCCCATGCAGCTTCGACACGATACCACAGCTCATCAAGAATAGTGAGTGCCGTATTACGACGGCCAGTTGCTCGACCACCATTGACCAGACGTTTTCAATTGGTGAGAGATCTGGAGAATGTGCTGGCCAGGGCAGCAGTCGAACATTTTCTGTATCCAGAAAGGCCCATACAGGACCTGCAACATACGGTCGTGCATTAGCCTGCTGAAATGTAGGATTTCGCAGGGATCGAATGAAGGGTAGAGCCACGGGTCGTAACACATCTGAAATGTAACGTCCACTGTTCAACGTGCCGTCAATGCGAACAAGAGGTGACCGAGACGTGTAACCAATGGCACCCCATACCATCACGCCGGGTGATACGTCAGTATGGTGATGACGAATACACGCTTCCAATCTGCGTTCAGCGCGATTACGCCAAACACCGATGCGACCATCATGATGCTGTAAACAGAACCTGGATTCATCCGAAAAAATGACGTCTTACCATTCGTGCACCCAGGTTCGTCGTTGTGTACACCATCGCAGGCGCTCCTGTCTGTGGTGCAGCGTCAAGGGTAACCGCAAACATGGTCTCCGAGCTGATAGTCCACGCTGCTGCAAACGTCGTCGAACTGTTCGTGCAGATGGTTGTTGTCTTGCAAACGTCCCCATCTGTTGACTCAGGGATCGACACGTGGCTGCACGATCCGTTACAACCATGCGGATAAGATGCCCGTCATCTCCACTGCTAGTGATACGAGGCCGTTGTGATCCAGCACGGCGTTCCGTATTACCCTCCTGAACCCATCGATTCCATATTCTGCTAACAGTCATTGGATCTCGACCAACGCGAGCCGCAATGTCGCGATACGATAAACCGCAATCGCGATAGGCTACAATTTGACCTTTATCAAAGTCGGAAACGTGATGGTACGCATTTCTCCTCCTTACACGAGGCATCACAACAACGTTTCACCAGGCAACGCCGGTCAACTGCTGTTTGTGTATGAGAAATCGGTTGCCAACTTTCCTCATGTCAGCACGTTGTAAGAGTCGCCACCGGCGCCAACCTTATGTGGAAGCTGTGAAAAGCTAATCATTTGCATATCACTGCATCTTCTTCCTGTCGGTTAAATTTCGCGTCTGTAGCACGTCATCTTCGTGGTGTAGCAATTTTAATGGTCATTAGTGTATATAACAACCATTTGTTTGTTGGCACTGACTTCCGAAGATACAAAGAGTTCACGAACTCCAATTGCCTCCAATTGCAGCTCACCGGTTTGGGAAGGGGTTCAGAACGTTAGTGCAAGGCCTGTGTTCCCGAGAATAGCACATTGCCACCGCTTTACTCCTGGACGGGGTTCCAGTGCTGTAAATTCTAATCACCATATCGTTTCAAGCAAGATACTTACAGTCCTCCAGTAGAGTCATCACGGAACAGCAGTTTAACGATATCTGTCAGAGAAGATAATGTGAGGTACAGTGATATTAAAACACCATATTGGAGTTTTACCTAGATAGTGATTACACAGAGACTTTGCAGAGACGTTGGAGCACGTGTCGAAGTCTCCATAGCTGTCAGCCCCAGCCCCTATACAAAGAGAGAGGGTAAAACTGCTGTTCCAATCACACATTTGGATTGCATATACAATTATGACTTTAATGGTAGTAGGCACGGGGCTGCACACCAATACATGAATTTAATACGTTCAGTTGTACGTTAAAAGTAATTTTCTCAAGACATATGTAACCACAGATGGCTTGACCGAGTACATGGCTCTAAAATAGTGGGGACGGAGAAATTCTGAGTTCACCAATCATTTAATTCATAAATTCATGCATAGACTTGCAGACAAAGGATACAGTGGCCGTTGGTTTCAAAAATCCACACCAAGGTGACGTTTGCAGGGAGAGACCAACTTCTCCGACTGCCAGACGCCTGGCGCCACCCCAGTAACGCCAACCTGTGTGTGGGCGGGCCGAACAGCCCCTCTGCTGAAAATCTAAGCGACTATCGGCATTTCCGCCCTCGCTCACGTTGGCAGCAGGGATTTTTTGCTGTCAAAAAAAGCATATGGTGTGCGAGGACCCAAGATTACAAAACTACTGACAAGGGGAACCCACTTCGTTGGTACCACCGATTTACTTCAAACTTTGTACTTCTTTAGTAGGCCATTAAAACGACATAATGTGCAAGAAGCAAGGTGCACTACTCTGGTAATTCCGAGAAAAACGGAAGGGAAGGTTTACGCGTCTGTTATGTATCTGATAGACGTGTGCGAAGACATGGCTCATAAGCAGCCATGTCGTCATGTGGTTAGCGTTCGCGCGTAGCGAGAGTGTTGACGACGAGGCGGCAGTTCGAATTGCAGCAACACTTATTTTTCAGTCTATATTTCTTTCATTACTGGTCACATTATTTAATTTATATGACATTTGAGAGGTAATGTGATGGGAAAAAAACCATGTGCATTTTCATGAAGTTGTAGTGAATTTCAAATGTTAGTTGACTATTTACCAATTTTAATTAAATTTTCATGGACGAGGGAGAGGCTTGGAAAATCCAAGTCACATAGTCAAACCTCGATAAATAATGATGCGAATGAGTACAGTGACAATGTGCCAGACCACAAAAGTAATGTACAGTTACTTCTTCGGATGTGCTCTCGACAGCGTAGGTTGCACGAAGGTGTTTGCCATAACAGAGATGGAAAACATCAATTGAAACGGCATCCACTACATCGAATGAATGCAGTTTTCCCACATTTAGAGGTAATGTTCAGAGTTTCTAACGGAAAACACCCTTCGTTGACGTTTTGAAAAATTCTCTTTCTTCCGATAGTTTGGATGCAAACCATGTATGACCAGTGATGAAAAAACTATAGATTAAAAACTAAGTTTGAATGCGAGTCGTACCGCCGCCTCATACAGGTTCGGCTTACGCAGCTCGAACGCTAACCACTTAGCCACCATCAACTCAAACGTCTCGTAATAAGCACAGATACATACGCCACATAATAGATGCGTAAAACGTCTCTTGCGATTTGCTCGGAATTGTCAGAGTAATGAGCCGGCCGGAGTGGGCGTGCGGTTCTAGGCGCTACAGTCTGGAACCGCGTGGCCACTACGGTCGCAGGTTCGAATCCTGCCTCGGGCATGGATGTGTGTGATGTCCTTAGGTTAGTTAGGTTTAAGTAGTTCTAAGTTCTAGGGGACTGATGATCACAGAAGTTAAGTCCCATAGTGCTCAGAGCCATTTGAACCATTTTGTCAGAGTAATGCACCTTGCTACTTGCACATTATGTAGTGTTAATGGCCTACTAAAGGTGTAGAAAGTCTGAAGTAAATCTGTGATCACAACGTCGTGGCCTTCCCATGTGAGAGTCACCCTCTAGCCATCAGATTGTGGCAGTGCTTCGTAGGGTCAGTAAGTGGCAGTACATTGTGGCTTTATTTCGTGACCAGCAGTCGTGCAGCAGTATACGCCATTTTACGTTGTATGTCCCGGTTTCCACCGCCATGGGAGCAACCACGCACCATTAGGCTCAATTTTGATTGAGTTGTTCGCGGTAGATTGCTCATAGCAAAACCGACTGTATTTAAGATGTAAATATTCTGTTAGAACCGCGAGAGTTCAGCCTTCCGATTTGATCAATGTTAATTCGGAGTCTTTGTCGCGCTGCCCCTGTCCGTTGGTCTCAACGTGTTTCAGTTCACGGCCCTTTACCATACCTCGTGATTCGAATCCTGGAGATCATCTTTGTTAAGCTGCATCAAAACTCCCTCTAGCGACTGGAATAGTTCTCACTACTTTGTTCATATTTTGTGTCTTTCCATGCGATTGTGGGTTGGCCCACAGCAAGAATGCTGATCGCCTGTGTAGAGTGAAACTGTGGACAGGCTAGTTAGCACGTACTTGTATGGACACTGCCTCTCATTTCAACGTGTTTACGAGAAGATATCTGCTGTTCTTTTAGCTGTCTCTTACTGGTCTGTAGTCTCCCCCTGTTCTCTTCATTATCCAGTTAATTTCCATCAACAGTCGATATCCCTGCAGTTGTCCGCCCCCGGTAGCTGAATGGTCAGCGTGACGGATTGTCAATCCTCTGGGCCCGGGTTCGATTCTCGGCTGGGTCGGGGCATTTTCTCCGCCCAGGAACTGAGTGTTGTGCTGTCATCATCATTCTATCATCCTCATCGGTTGCAGATCGCCGAAGTGGCGTCAAATTGAAAGATCGGCACCCGCCGAACGGCCTGCCGACGGGGGGCCCTAGCCATATGATTAAATAAATAAATAAATCCTTGCAGTACAAGAAGAAGAATCCGACGCCATCACGGTCCAGAGAGCTGTAGATCATCAGGTGAGGTCACTCTAATACGATAATAGAGGGAACGGTGACAGGCAGAACTCATTTATTAGCTTCATTTAGATCCCCCCAAAGCCAAAAGAAACGTCCAAGCTACAAGTAGCCCACGAGATTGTAGCCTGACGATGTCGTCTTTATGCCTCGATATTTCGACTATCAACCAGGCAACAGTCATTAGGTGAATTTTATGACTGCTGATTACTATAGTGGTGCGCAAGTAAGCAGATGGCTATGTAATGCGCTCGACATATGGATTATACTCTGCGGAGTCGCCAGCGTCCTCTCTGCCTGACCATCCCACACGCTACAACCACTGTCTATCCTTGAAACTGGCAACGCTGGGGTAAGCACCATATTAGGCCACTGTTTCTGCTTCTGAATCTCTCTATAAATATTTATACGCTTTGAAAACTAACACTGTTGGTAGTGAATGAAATACCTGGAGTGCATCCTTTATGCTATCCACAATGGACACTATAGTGGATAAGTACCTTCACCACACCTAAACTGCCAGTAAATACAACGTTAAACATTCAACATTCAACTGAAGTACGCAATGCAGTCAACACAACAGAATGTTGCTACAAGAAAAAAAGCTGAAATAAGCATAAGTAGAGCAATGATAGCTTTCAATGACTTTGTAAGTAAAATTTTCCAAATCGATCTGGCTAAAATCCTTGAGAGATGGCGATCTTATGTAGAATCAGTAAGCGATCGTAATCAACTATTCTGTCACAGAGACCATCGTGGCACCAAAACGGAAGATGATAGATCAAAATACTGAACTCGGTCTTTCGAAATTGATTCCGAGTGCAAGATTGTAATGTGATCCGTTCTTCCGATCATCGTATGAACGTGGAAATGGGAGGTATTGAGATGGTGATCGTGGAAAAGAAAAGCGAAGTATCAGGACCAGATGAGATACCTGTAAGATTCTATGGAAACGGTGCGAAAATTCCACTTCTCATAGCAGTTTATGGTTGGGGTTTAGGGGGTAACGAAGGGTACACAGTGACCGGAAAAAAGCACGGGTCATTCCCGTTTTCAAGAAGAGTCTTAGGACAGGCGCACATAATTATAAGGCTATATCACTGACAACAATCTGTTGTGGAATTATGGATCACGTCTCACGTTTAAGAATTACAACGTTTTTGTAGAACGAAAAACTTCTCTACCAAAATTAACATTGACTCCGCAAGTATAGAGCTAGCGAAACTCAGCTCTCTTTGTTTCTCCATGAGATACACAGTGCTGCAGGCTTCGGTGCTCAGGTCGATGTCGTGTTCCTTGACTTCAGGAAAGCATTAAACACCGTCCCGCATTGCCGTTTACCGAAAAAAATACGGACCAGATTTACGACTGGATTCAAGACTTCCTTGCAAGCAGAACTCAACACGCCGCTCTTAATGGGAACAAAATCGAAAAATGGAAAGATACTTTCACGAATATCCGGAGGAGGTGTGATGGGACCGTTATTGTTTGCAGTGTATGTAACTGATCTAGTAAAAACGTCGGAAGTTCCGGAAGCTCCATAGGCTATTCTCAAATTATGCGCTTATCTACAAAAAGATAGCAACGCCAGAAGACTATAGCTATGCGCAGAAGGGTCTGCAGAGGATAAATGAATGATAACCGGACTGATAGTCGACCCTGAAGTAAGTAAGTGTAACATATTGCGCATACATAGAAGAAGAAATGCACTATCGTACAACAACACTATTGATGACAAATTGCTGGAAACGATATATACTATAATTTACGTAGGAGTAGCAACCAGGAGTAACCATCAGGAGCTTAACGACCACATAAAAAACTAGTTGGATACGCGGATGACGGACTGAGATTCTTAGGACGAATCTTAAAGAAATGTAACTCATCCACAAAATAAGTGTCTTACAAAACACCTGTTCGATCAATTCTTGAACACTGCTATTCACTCCGTCACTCTTGTTGGCAGGATTAATACCGAAGAGCCAAAGAAACTGGTACTTCTGCCAAATATCATGTAGGGCCCCCTCAAGCACACAGAAGTGCCACAACACGACGTGGCATGGACTCGACTAATGCCTGAAGTAGTGCTGGAGGGAATTGACACCATGAATCCTGCATGGGCGTCCATAAATCCGTAAGAAAACGAGGAGATGGAACAGCACGTTGCAAGGCATACCAGATATGCTCAATAATGTTCATGTCTGGAGAATTTGGTGGCCAGCGGAAGTGTTTAAACTCAGAAGAGCGTTCCTGGAGCCACTCTGTACCAATTCTGGACGTGTGGGGTGTCGCATTGTCCTGCTGCAATTTCCCAAGTCTGCCGGAATGCACAATGGACATGAATGGATGCCGGTGATCAGACAGGATACCTATGTACGTATCACCTGTCAGAGTCGATCTAGACGAATCAGGGGTTCCATATCATTCCAACTGCACACGCCCAACTACATTACAGAGCCTCCACCAGCTTGAACAGTCCCCCGCTGACATGCAGGGTCCATGGATTCATGAGGTTGTCTCCATACCCGTACACGTCCATCCGCTCGATACAGTTTGAAACGAGACTCGTCCGATCAGGCAACATGTTTCCAGTCATCAACAGTCCAATGTCGGTGTTGACGAGCCCAGGCGAGGCGTAATGCTTTGCGTCGTGCAGTCGTCAAGAGTACACAAGTGGGACTTTGGCTTCGAAAGCCCATATCAATGATGTTTCCCTGAATGGTTCGCAGGCTGACACTTGTTGATGGCCCAGATTTGAAATCTGCAGCAATTTGCGGAAGGGTTGCACTTCTTTTACGCTGAATGATTCTCTTCAGTCGTCGTTGGATCCGTTCTTGCATGATCATTTTCCGGCAGCAGCAATGTCGGAGATTTGATGTTTTACCTGGTTCCTAATGTTCGCACTACACTCGTGAAATGGTCGTACGGGAAAATCCCTACTTCATCTCTGCCTCGGAGATGCTGTGTCGCATCGCTCGTGCGCCGACCTTAACACCACTTTCAAACTCATTTAAATCTTGATAACCTGCTATCGTAGCAGCAGTAACTGGTCTAACAACTGCGACAGGCATTTCTTGTCTTATATAGGCGTTGCCGACCGGAGCGCCGTATTCTGCCTGTTTATATACCTCTGTAATTGAATACGAATGCCTTTGGCGCTCCAGTGTAGAAGAGATAGAGAAGGTCCAACGAAGAGCAGCGCGTTTCGTCACGGGATCGTTTAGTCGGCAAGAGACCTTTACAGAGATGCTCAACAAACTCCAATGGCAGACGCTACAAGAGAATCGTTGTGCATCAAAGAGAGGTTTACTGTGGAAAATGCGAGAAAGTACGTTCCCGGGAAAGTCGGACAACACACTGCTTTTACTCACATACGTCTCGCGAAATGACCAGTACAAGAAAAGTCGATAAACTAGAGGTAACAGACGGTTCAATCCCGCGTCCGGCCATCCTGATTTAGGTTTCCGTGATTTCCCTAAATCGCTCCAGGCAAATGCCGGGATGGTTCCTTTCAAAGGGCACGGCCGACTTCCTTCCCCATCCGTCCCTAATCCGATGAGACCGATGACCTCGCTGTCTGGTCTCCTCCCCAAAAAACCAACCAACCAACCAACCTATTAGTAAGTTTGAATGTAGTCTCACTTTTGACTACGATACCTCTCATTGGTTTATTGTTACTCATCGGCAGTAAATTTAAAGATATCATAGTAGCACTGTACCATCATGCCCTGTTTACAAGTTTTTTTTATTAACAGTGAGTAGTTTGAACAAACTGTCAGTTTTGCCATGTTAGTCCTTTTGGATAGCAAATTATTTTGAGACAGGCTTTCAGGAGAGGACTCAGGTCGGCGAAACCGAAAGTCTTATAGTGACATTGAGATGAGACATACAAGTACGTAGTGTGGTCTCACGACGAGGAAGAGCAGTTACCATTTTATCAGCATCTAAATTCAACCTACAAGGATATCCAGTTTACGGCAAAAGCGAAAAAATGATAGTGACAGTCGCCTTTTGTACGGCCAGTAAGTTAGCCAGAGCTGAGCACTGTCTCTACACAACATCGTGGGTACGACGAGATCATTTTTGAATTTAGTTGTTAAGGAATCTGAATGAATCTGTCCACCTTTCTAGACACGTTAATCAGTTGTAAAATGGGTGGGTCGTTTGTCCATTTCGTTCACTGTTAAGCCGACATACACAGATTTGCGTTTGTTGGTGTCCTGCTGTCACAACCCATCTCTAATTATGGGTTTCCTTGACCGTTGGAGGAGCGCGCACATGTTGTGTCCGACGGGGACAACTGTGCGAAGGAGCAGCAACGTCCAGAATCTGTGCTCAAGGAAAATATTCTGCTTCTCAGATATGGACAACTTTAGTTACAAGCGAATATAACTAGTCACAGGATAAAGACGATAAGGATCTTTCGAAGTGAATGGCGTTCCTCCCGTACATTGGCAGCATATTTCTTCACAATTGGGTCAGATCCAGAGAAAAGTATTCTGTTAAAGTAATTTTTCGAAAATCTACAAAAATGTCTGCCCTTCTCGACTCATTAGAGGGTTATATGCGTTTGCTAAAGGCTGAAGTCTACAGTATATCATGTCAATGTTGCAAAGCCTAACCACGTCATTGTGGGAAAGCTTACGTTGTCCAGATCACGGAAGTAGTGTAGCTAAGTTGGTACGAATGCAGGTGAAACACAGATAGGCAACTAGCACTTTAAACTAAAGGCAACTGTACCACCGGTTAACCATACAGTCTTTAAGATGCTGAAGTTTTAATGATCAATATTCTCCGCATCCTTAGATGTCACAGTGGAGATCTTCAATTGCGTTAAGTGTAAAATGGTGTGAAATTCAAACAGTTTCGCATTCCATCCAGTAACACTTCAGCATCAGGCATCAAGTTTTAATTTATTACTTCTTTACTTCTAACTCTATTCGCAATACACATTCTAGACAGTGTCCATGTATACCAATGAATTTACCTTCAAAATTATCATTGTATGACACACAGTTCAGGAGATATGACCTGATAAACATTGCCAGAATCTAAGATATATCAGTTCTGTTTTTGGCTTTTTCATTAGTCGATGGGTGAATAATACGAAGACAAAAAAGAAACACAATTAGGATTTTGTTTCTTCAGCCATATAGGTTTTGCATGCTTAACGTCAAATACTTAACATATTAAAACTCAATTATAAAGTAATCTGTTGTCAGAATCCGTTTTACACATGGGAGTTCAATTCTTTATAGAATGATGAGCGGGTGGGGGATCGGGGGTGCTACTCCCCCTCTCCCTTATGCTACACACGATGTTTTTCGACTACTGTAGAGGATACAGAAAATAAAGGCACATTATAAATAAAACACCTGTGTCCCCTCGGTACTCGAACACGTTAGATCGACTGTACGAGAAAAAGACGCTTCTCTGTGATTACAGAAGCGCAGTTCCTGTGGTTCATAATTTTCAATAGTTTCTCCAGCATAGTGTCTGTAGGAATTACAGCACGTGTCTCAACCGCTTCATTTGTGCCACAAGCCCCTCAATCTCCCTGTTTTATTATTTGTTATATATTTCAGTTAACAATTTGCAGTGTAAGGCTGTCGTTGTTTAGTTAGCACTATATCCGTAAAGTGTTGGAATAGTTAAAGTATCCAGAAACTGGATGTGTAGTACTGTCGTATTATTGACACACTGGACCTTCTGAACGATATTTAAATTCCATGAATAGATTTCTGCTGTTCAGTTCATGTTTTTGCAAAAATTTGCTCGTTTACACTTATGAATCAAAACATTATGACCATCTGCTTAGCAGCGTGTTTGTCCCCTTTGGAACGCCTTGCAGCAGCGATTCTGCGGGCAAAGGATTCGGCAAGTCTTGGGCAGATTTCCGAAGGTGTATGGCACCAGATGTGTACGCACAAGTCACGCAATCCCCATAGATGGCGGCAGATGATTTGTGGGTGCACGATAGCGCTCCGAAAGTGTTCCATTGGGTTCAGAACAGGCCAGTTTGGCGGTCAAAACATCAACGTGAGTTCATCATCAAGTTTCTCAGAACCCTGTAACACGATTCTGGTCTTCTGACACGAACAGTTATCCTGCTGGAAGATGCCTTCGCCCTTGGGGAAGACATCAAGCATGAAAACGTCCAGACGGCCCGCAGTAATGTTCACGTAGTTCACAGCCATCACGGTGCCTTAGATTACTACCACAGGTCCCACGGAAGTCTGAATGTCTACATCTACATCTACATTTATACTCCGCAAGCCGCCCAATGGTGTGTGGCGGAGGGCACTTTACGTGCCACTGTCATTACCTCCCTTTCCTGTTCCAGTCGCGTATGGTTCGCGGGAAGAACGTATGCCGGAAAGCCTCCGTGCGCGCTCGAATCTCTCTAATTTTACATTCGTGATCTCATCGGGAGGTATAAGTAGGAGGAAGCAATATATTCGATACCTCATCCAGAAACGCATCCTCTCGAAACCTGGACAACAAGCTACACCGCGATGCAGAGCGCCTCTCTTGCAGAGTCTGCCACTTGAGTTTGCTAAAGATCTCCGTAACGCTATCACGCTTACCAAATGACCCTGTGACGAAACGCGCCGCTCTTCTTTGGATCTTCTCTATCTCCTCCGTCAACCCGACCTGGTACGGATCCCACACTGATGAACAATACTCAAGTATAGGTCGAACGAGTGTTTTGTAAGCCACCTCCTTTGTTGATGGACTACATTTTCTAAGGACTCCCCCAATGGATCTCAACCTGGTACCCGCCTTACCAACAATTAATTTTATATGATCATTCCACTTCAAATCGTTTCGCACGCATACTCCCAGATATTTTACAGAAGTAACTGCTACCAGTGTTCGTTCCGCTATACAATAAAGGATCCTTCTTTCTATGTATTCGCAATACATTACGTTTGTCTATGTTAAGGGGCAGTTGCCACTCCCTGCACCAAGTGCCTATCCGCTGCATATCTTCCTGCATTTCGCTGCAATTTTCTAATGCTGCAACTTCTCTGTATACTACAGCATCATCCGCGAAAAGCCGCATGGAACTTCCGACACTATCTACTAGGTCATTTATATATATTGTGAAAAGCAATGGTCCCATAACAGTCCCCTGTGGCACGCCAGAGGTTACTTTAGACGTCTCTCCATTGATAACAACATGCTGTGTTCTGTTTGCTAAAAACTTTTCAATCCAGCCACACAGGTAGTCTGATATTCCGTAGGCTCTTACTTTGTTTATCAGGCGACAGTGCGGAACTGTATCGAACGCCTTCCGGAAGTCAAGGAAAGTGTGCATCTACCTGGGAGCCTGTATCTAATATTTTCTGGGTCCCATGAACAAATGAATGTCTCTATAGCATAAAACGACCGCAACCGGCCTCCGCCGTGACGATGTATACTTTTCGAGGAACCATTCGTCTGGATGACACGTATCCAAATGCGCCCATTGGCATGGTGTAACAAGAAATGTGATTCATGCGACAGCACACCACGTTCCCACTGATCCACTGTGCAATATCGATGACCTGGCGAGGTGACGCAGTGATTAGCGCATTGGATTCGCATTCGGGAGTACAACGGTTGAAACCCACGTCCGGCCACCACGATTTAGGTTTTGCGTGATTTCCCTAAACTGCTTCAGGCAAATACCGGGATGGTTCCTGTTAAAGGGCACGGCCGACTTCCTTCCCTAATCCGATGGGGCCGATGACCTCGGTGTTTGCACCATCCGCCAAATCGACCAACAATCTCGATCGTAACTGACGATGTTGGGTCAACGTGACGTAACTTACGGTTCATTTGCTGTAGAATCTATGTTCAGTAGTGTGAGCTGGACGGTGTGCTCTGAAACACTTCTGCCTGCACCAGGATTGTACTCTGTTGTCAGATCTCGCACGCTATCCTACTTTAGAGAGCGGATCTGTTATGAGGCTTAGACGTACAACACCTTGTCGCCTACTCAGGGCTTCATCGTCCTTCAACCACTTTGCGTAGATGCTTACGATAACAGCACACCACTATCGGATCATCTTCGCCATTTCTAAAATCCTCGACCTTAGATCCCAGGCTATAAGAATATGCCCTCAGTCAAAATTACATGTCAGAGGTTTTCTCTAATTCCGGTTGGTATAATCGCTAGAATGATTCGCCATTCGTCTCAGCCCCGCTTACATACTCTCACTACCGTGTCAAGTTCCCGCAAAGCCACCAAGCAGGTTTTATGATTAATAACAATATAAACTGACAGCAGTAATAAATGTTTTCATAGCAAGTGATAGCTGAACAGTATGATTTTCGATGAATATCAGCACACTTTGGAGCATAAGCTATTTCTTCAACTACAAGAAGGGACAGGTTAGAGGTTTAGAGCGACATTCACTAAGGCATCACGATATATTTAATAGAGGACAATAGAGAAGCGAAGTTTTTGAGCCAGACTAAAATTAGAAACTGAAAGATTATTGTGGCCTAGTTTAGTAGACATGCCCGAATGAAAAGTAGAAGATGAAACAGTGGAAGTCCTAAAACCAGTCAAAGGTCTGGCGACTAACAATGTGTAACCTCGTTATAAGATTTACCGTAACAGAGTACACATGGTAGCGACTATAGAAGTGAAACAACTTGGAGTTCTTTCTGTCTCCAGACGGTAGAGCGAGATGCCCACACTATTTGCTATTCCCTATGGACTGAGTGTATGGTGACACATTACTAGCTTATTACCGTCTTCTCAGTAAAGCTGTATTAATACTAATTCACCAACAGATCAATGGTGCTGATGGCATCCACCCACACAAACCGCTATTGATAGTAAATTATAAAATAACTTTACTCTTAAGATAAATGGTCTGGTAGTGCCTAGAATAACTCATTTGTAAGCTACTTTTCTTGCTCTGAAACATGCCGGTGGAATATTTTTCTTTCTTCATTATCTCTAGTTGTACAAACAAAAGCCACTGTGAAATGTTTACTTACGAGAGAGGCAGTCTGCTGTTGGAGAAGTGGTACTGATAGGCGCAGGTCAAACTCACTCCCGTGCCCTTCAGCTGTTCAGACAGCGCTTCCACCAAACCTGTCGACAGAACAAATTTCACCCGACACTTATTATGTCTCTCTCGCATCGCTATCAAACAACGTTACCTAACAGTATTGGTTAAAAACAGTCTTGGTTACAATTTTATTTTTTTTATTTTTCAACTACGCGGTTCGCCTTATTTAGGCATCTTCAGGTTGTCTTAATTTGGTATTTCTTAGAAGGATCCTTTAGTCAGTGTAGCCAAATGGCATCGTCGAATATATCAGGCTAACATCGCCTTCGTTTCTACGAAATGCCAAATCAAGATAACCTGAAGATGCCTAAATAAGGCGAAACGAGTAGTTGAAAAATGAAAAACTTAAATTGCAACCAAGACTGTTTTAAATCAATACTGTTAAGCACAGGTTTGCTGTATGCCACGTATGGATTGGAAGACTTTTTATCTAATAGTTTAAACATCTTTCTACATCTACATTTACATTTATACTCCGCAAGCCACCCAACGGTGTGTGGCGGAGGGCACTTTACGTGCCACTGTCATTACCTCCCTTTCCTGTTCCAGTCGCGTATGGTTCGCGGGAAGAACGACTGTCTGAAAGCCTCCGTGCGCGCTCTAATCTCTCTAATTTTACATTCGTGACCTCCTCGGGAGGTATAAGTAGGGGGAAGCAATATATTCGATACCTCATCCAGAAACGCACCCTCTCGAAACCTGGCGAGCAAGCTACACCGCGATGCAGAGCGCCTCTCTTGCAGAGTCTGCCACTTGAGTTTGTTAAACATCTCCGTAACGCTATCACGGTTACCAAATAACTCTGTGACGAAACGCGCCGCTCTTCTTTGGATCTTCTCTATCTCCTCCGTCAACCCGATCTGGTACGGATCCCACACTGATGAGCAATACTCAAGTATAGGTCGAACGATTGTTTTGTAAGCCACCTCCTTTGTTGATGGGCTACATTTTCTAAGGACTCTCCCAATGAATCTCAACCTGGTACCCGCCTTACCAACAATTAATTTTATAATTGTTAGATACATAGAGAGGTAGACAGATAGATAGAAAGAGATATTTTCTATTAACAAAAGTCTCCTCCCCCTTGCCACCAGTCAGTCTTTAAACTATTATGTCTATTATTTCTTCCTATCTTGCGGTAATATTTCCGTCCGTGTGTGTCCTCAACATTCCTGTTTCACCTAATGTAATCTCTCTTCAACAATTTTTCACCTATATTATTTCTTTTAATTTACTATTAGGTATTCCTGAATTAAAGCAGCTGTCCCATTCATTTGTCCCTTCTCCTGGTGAAAGTTTTCAATATTCTTCCCTTACTTATTCCTCCAAGTAAATCATCTATTACTTTCTGTATCCAGTGAGTTTTATAAAAATCGAAATGAAAAAGATCTGCGTCTGCTATTTAGTCGTTCTTTTCACCAACATGATAGGTTTCTAGTTTTTTTAACTGTTTTATTATTAAGCTCCCAGTTGCTTAGCAGGAGCAAATATGTTACACACCTGCGTATCATGACATCATCTGCCCGCTACGAGACTGGTCTGCTAACGTAACATCGCCCGCAGTAGCTCATTACCCATGGAAAATTATCCTTCCTGGTTACATCCATCGTCTTCTTAACAACCCAGCCACTGCAGCATCGTATTTATCCGCCGATATCAGGGAGTGACTTTCAATTAAAACGTCCTCCCTTGTACAGGAGTTACATAATGTGTGTACTAGTACAGGTTGTGACGCAGGAACGACGGCATATGGAAGTTTTTATCTGGCCGTGAGTCGTGCACGAATAGACAAAGCAGTTACGGAGACCGCTCGTGTAAAGCAGGAAATCCGGGCTCGTGTATCGGTCCGGCACAAATTTTTATTGTCATCATTCCCTTACGCAGCTGATAGTTGTTCGTATTCGCAAATGCCAACACATTTCGTGTACTTCATAACGGCTGTAGTCAACGCAGTGCCGATTTCTTTGGACGTGCATGTATGTCCAAAGGAACAGTGAATCGTTCTCCTTAGCAACACAGGCACTGAAATATCGCAAATATTCACACCTGTCAGGGCTTGCTTTCTTTGGAAGTGGAATTATTACGTCCTTTCTGAAGTATGGGGGGCCGGCCGCTATGACCGAGCGGTTCTAGGCGCTTCAGTCCGGAACCGCGCTGCCGCTACGGTTGCAGGTTCGAATCCTGCCTCGGGCATGGATGTGTGTGATGTTCTTAGGTGAGTTAGGTTTGAGTAGTTCTAAGTCTAGGGGACTGATGACTCAGATTTTAAGTCCCATAGTGCCTAGAGCCATTTGAATCATTTGAAGTATGGTGATATTTCGCCCGTCTCTTGTATCTTGCATACCTCGTGGTATAATTTTGTTATTACTAGCTTTCCCAATGATCTCACTAATACTGAGCGAATACAATCTACTCTAGAGGTCTTGTTTCCACTTACGGTTAGGTCTTTCAGTGCTCTGTCAAAGTCTTCTCGTGGTATCTTACAGTATCTCTCACCTCTTCTTCACCTAGCTTTTTTCTTCCTGTAACATTATCCGCAGTTTTGTTCCACTTACACAGATCTCTTATGTATTCCATCCACATTTCACCTTCCCATCTTTGCTTAGAAGTGGCTTGCCACCTGATCTCTTGATATTCATACAGTTGCTTCTTTTTCTCCAAGTGTCTCTTTAATTCTCCTATGATTACCAGCATCTGTCTTCGTTTCCGCCAGCTATAGATGCTTCTACAGCCTTGTATTTGTCCTTTACCCATTCCTGCTTAGTTATTTGGTAATTTCGGTCAGTCACATTTTTAGACGCCTGTATTGCCTTTTGTCTGCTTCATTGCTTTCGTCAATGAAATTCAATATCTCCTGAGTTACCCAATGATTTCTACTAGGCTTTTTCTTCCTGTCTTTGTGATCCTCTACAACCCACCCTACTTCATCTCTCAATGTTGCTAGATATCTCCAATATATTAGTTGCTTACGGAAAAAATTAAATATCAACTGTTAAGTGTTGGGTCGGCAAACTTTTGTCACGCACTGCAGTACGCATGAATACTTCGCCAATCACAGAGACAAAGAAGAAAAAAATGAAAGCACAAAAAGAAGAAAAAATGATATCGCCTCTCATAGAAAATGCATAAATAACTAACTCTTACAATAAGATTATATTAAATTTGCCTAGCCGTCTTTATTCTCTTTAGCTTACTTCATTTACTGTATTTCTATATTTTCTCCTTTCGTCGGTTAAATTCTCTATCTCCTGAGTTATCCAAGGACTTCTACCAGGTAAATTCGTTCTGCCGAAGCGATTCTCTCCCGCCTACCTACACCATTCATCTCTCAACGCTACCCATTCATTTTCTATTGCATTAATATTCCAAATTTCAGTCCAACTTTGCCTACAGCTCCCTCTGAAACTCTCAAAAAATCTGTAGATTCTTCAATTTATCCAGGACCAGTTTCCTTTAACTTCTTACCTTTTTGCAATTTCTTCAGTTGCTGTCTACATATCATAACCACTACATTGTGGTCAGAGCCCACACGTCCCCGTGGTAGTGTCTTACAGTTTACAGTCTCGTTTGGAAATCTGTGCCTAATCATTATATAATCAATCTCAAACCTTCCATTGTCACCAGATCTCTGCCATACACAAAACCTTTTTGTATGATTCATAAACCAAGTCCTAGCAATGATTAAATGACCACGCAAACGGAAAATTAAATTATGCTGTGTGGAAAATTCTACCAGCTGTGTTCCTCTTTCATTCGTTTCCCGAATCCATTTCCTACTACTATTTTCCCTTCTCTTCCTTTTCCTACTATCGACTTCCTGCCTTCCATCACAGTTTTCCTCTCCTTTAACTATCTATATATTTTTTTTAATCTCCTCATACACTCTTTCAATCTCTGGTGCTAGTTGGCATATAAGATTGTGCTACTGTGGTAGTTGTTGGAATCAAGTCTGTCTTGGCTACCACATTATGTTCACTATGCTGTTCGTAACAGTTCACCTGCATTCCTCTTTTCTTATTCAGTATTAGACCTATTCTTGCATCATGCATATCTGAAGTTGTATTTATAATTATGTACTCATCTGGCCATAAGTCCTTTTTTCCCTGCCACCACACTTCACTAATTCCCACTACAGCATTTCCCTTTTTAAATTTTTTAACGTTCCTACTCCATTAAGAGGCCTAACATTTTGCACTCCGACTCGTAGAATGCCAGTTTTGTTTTACCTGATGACGATATGACGATATCTTACCGAGTAGTCTCTGCCCGGAGATCTGATCTGTGGACTGTTTTACTACCAGAATATTTTTCCCAACAAGATGTCATCATTATTTGACCATTAAGAAGAGCTGCATGTCCTGGAAAAATAACGCCTGTAAATAGGAATGCAGGTTTTCTCGGCGAATCTCGCTGATGAAGTTTTTTCGGGTTATTAGCTGAGTCAAGATATCGTTCTGCGGCAACGTTTCGACAAGTTGCCTACTCTTCATCTTCGCCTGAAGATGACGGGTAGGAAACTTGTCGAAACGTTGCCTCTGAACGACGCCTTGACTCGGCTGATTACCCGAGAAAACTTCATCATCAATAACGGCTGTAGGTTACTCCTGGTTTCAGTCGTTCGCAGTACAAGCAAAGCAAGGCCACGTTGGCTGATTGTACAAGGTCAGATCGTTTAACTATCCAGACTGACGCTCTTCCAACTACTGAAAAGGCTGGTGCCACTCTTCAGGAAGCACATGTTTATGTGGCCTTTTTAGAGATTAATGAACTCTATCATCATAGCTAATTCTGTAATGGATTTACTATGGTCCGACTTTTTGTAAGAAGAATGGTCGCTTGTAACTTCTCTTTCACCGTTCAGGTGCAAACTCAGAACACACACTGGGGTGTAAACGCAAACGAGACCCTGCGCGTACACTGTGCAGTGGCTTGCGGAGTATATACGTAGATATGTAGACAAAAGGTGGAAGAATACATCAAGGACGGTACAGCTGACTCACTTGCCACAAACAGAGTGAGGCGAGAAAGTCCTTGTGTAAAAATGGCTCACGAGAAGGCCTTACTTATTATACACGACTAATAAAAGGAAATGCATATTCCTGCTGACTTACAGAGTTCTTTTAAGCATAATCTCCTTTCTCAGATAGTATTTCGGTAAGTGTATAAAGGTGTTTATTTCTGATAACTATTGTTTACTGGTTTGTGACTTGGTTTCTCTTAACCTTGTTCACACATTTCATCGCCGTCTCTTGTTTTAAGGATAAGACTTTATGGGCATATTTTAATGACTACTAAATACTTTAATAGTATGGTTTTAATGACAACATATTTATAAAAATATTTTTCTCATGAATGCCATTTCAGCGGTATGGAATTTTTCGCGTAGCTGATGGCTGTATCTCACGCGAGTTCTGAGACCATTTCGCTGCTCATTTTACAGCTTGAAATAAATAGAGTAGCTGAAGAATCGCCCCAGAAACCGAAATCTTCACGAAAAAGAAAGAGAAATACTGAAGAATGGAAAAAATAAAATGAAACGTCGACGTAATACTGGTCAGCAGTATGTGTCCTGCAAAACCAACAAGACAGTTCAGGCAGCAACTACAGCAGCGGTGGCCAAGAATATGGCTGACGGACCGTGCCCTGGCATGAGTGTCATAATAGCGTTATAGCGCTCAGCCTGCCTGGCACGTCCCCCCCCCCCCCCCCCCCCCCCCGGAAGGGGGAAACTGCGAACGCGCCGCATTTAAATACCAATGCAGGCGCACTTTGTACGACTTTGCTTTATATTTCACATTTCTCAACAGCGCAGTTTAAGAAAGTATTAAAAAATCAAGTACTGATCAAACATTTTTGGTGTGCTGAAGAATGTAATTTTTAGTCCATTAAACTTCGGGCATGCAGCCACGCAAATAAAATTTCCTCCACTGATAATTCTGCAGCGTATCGTTCGGTCATCCTCAGAGCGAGCCACAAGGCTGACGACAAGATGCCAAGCGCGGCCTTATATGCTCCACCGCGGCGGTATTGAGCATGCGGATCACAGATGCTGACCGGCGGCAAAGAAATACGCTTACACATGCGCCGCCTGTGTAGAAGGCGTACAGACATTCGATTCGCTTATCGATGTATGATCGGCGGCGGTGACTCCATGACGACTTCTCTGCAGTTTAACTACCCCAAGAGCCGGATTTCATGCTTTGCCCAAATTAAAACCATTATCTCTATTTATTAAATTATTAGCTAATCTAATCTCTATAGTTTCCTTGAAGAAAATTCCCAAAAGGAAAATTTTTACATCACTGTAATTTATGGAATGCCCTGTATCAATACAATGTTCGACCACAGATGACTTGTCTGGCTGTAATAAGCGTGTGTATCTTACAAGGGAATGGTCAGACTTGTCATGACGAAACCTATGTTGCTTTTTTTACCACTGTGAGTTAACATTGCAAGAAGTCTGTATGCAGAATTTTAGCTGCTGACATGACCTGGAAGTCTGTAAACAATTTTATGAAGTAAGACATTATTGTCGCATGGTTTCTGCGCTTATAACTGCCTCTTGTACAACCCTGACCTCTCTCGCTACGTTATACCAACGCCATCTAGGGACAAGGAGGCGTTAGCTACGCGCCGCTCTCTTGCCACAGCAGTGAGAGAGCTGATTCCCCCAGTGAAAGCGATCGTATGATAATTAAACATTCGTTGACAAATATGGCTAATATGTTATCTACAACATTCTTTCCAAATAGCTATGAAATAGACACAAATAAATATATGGTTTAGAACACGTCCAAATTTTATTTCTTGTAATTACCGCAAAAATGCGAAATACTGATACAATGTTCAAAACACAGGTCTCTTGTGCACCAAGAACATACAAGCAAAGACGACATACGACAGCCCTGTGAATCACAGACGTTGTTAGATGTCCGTAGACCAATCTCGGCTGGTGTTAGGAATGAATCAACCCTAGTATCAGTATATTTCGAGGAGTGCCACGCATATTTAATCAAATTCTGAAACCGTGGGGAGGAAAATTGATAATGTACTACGGATTGCAGCTTGAGAATATTGTCACGGTGATAGACAGGAAATTGCAGTGATCTGCACATAATAATTTTCTCTGTTAGTTTTCTGTAAAATGCCTTCCACTGACGGAAAAATTCTCTGTCGAAAGGTTGAATTACGTTCGTCGTTAATGAATCAGACCTATTATGACCTGACCACGAATCTACAAGGAGAAGAGATTTGTTCCCGCAGAACGGAAGAAAACATGGCGCATGAAAAGTGTAACGTTTTCATTTCCCATTTTTCCAGACTTCGATGCGTCTACCACAAGATTGTTTGCGTATAACATTGTTCTTTTGACACGCGGTCCAAAACGTCCAGTTGGTTCTCGAAGACACACATATAGTTTAGGCAGCAATGAACCATCCAGACTAATTATGGGCGTTATAGTGTATGAGTGGGTGAGTGCAGTCGTGGACTGCGCAATCGCCTCAATATGTTTTTCCCCTTTGAATGACAGTGTTCTTTTCGCACGCATTTCTTTTTGAAAACCTGACTGATCTGCACTGTACACGTACGATTCACGAAAACTAGCGATCTTATTTTATGCATTCGTAAGAAAAGCTCCTATCATTTCGATTTGTGTTTTGTGTCACTTCATTTTCCGACCTGTTTCTCGATACATTTTTTTTTTTTTTTTTTTTTTTTTGGCCGCGATTTTATGTGATCTTTTGAAGGGACTAATCCAACTTTGAGAAGCTGTAAATTCTTTAGCGCCTATTGCGTTGGCAATCTCTAACGCCCAATCACGCAAAGTTGTATCGCTGACACTAAATGACTGTTGTCTGGCATCGGTAAATAGCTCAAAAAGTCGAGCGTTTATCTCCGTCGCAATTTCCAGTCGACTCTTACGTCGTCCAGCGACTTCCATTTTCCATCTATACAATTCACGTTCAGAACGGGCAAAGCGATACTTATTTTAAACAGTACTGACACGTAGGCGTTTCTTACCACTTTCGTTCAACCAATACGTCACCGCTCTTTCTTTATCTGATAAGGTAATTGTTGTTGCTGGTGTTACTTTCGGAGATAATTGATGACGATTCGTGGCACTATCACTCGAAGAGTCTTCATGATTGCAACTTTCGTCGGTGTCTTCGCCGTCTGTAGATTCACAGTCTGCATTATCGAGTGTTTCAGTTGTTTCTAGCCACATGTCTGCGCCATTTACATGCTCGTCTAGAAGTTTCACAACCATGTCGCACAACACATAGTCTTCACGTGTGTTTTCTGTTGATTGCTTCATTTGGCGTCTGTGGTATATCTCCATGGTAAGCAGCAAAACATTTACAGGGTTCGCCATCACCTGTGAGGGGAGATTGAATGTTCACAGCAAAGTGGCTTGCGGAGTGAGCATGTACAGAACATCTTTCACATCTCTAACCAGTTTCAGGACGGTATGTTTCGAAATACGCACCAGAAATTAGAAGGACGTGCATGCCACAGAAATGAATATTCGTTTCCCCTTTCCACCAAAACCGTGCAGCGATATTCCTCTTTAGTGAAGGCCGCAATAAGACGGCCGCACTTCCCGACCATGTGCACAACGCTCGCGACTCGCCATTTCCAGGGGTGGCCAGCCGTCACTGCAAGCGCCAAGCAGGAAACACAGCCATGTTCGTGATTTTTTTTTTTTTTGTGACTTCCAGTTCATGTCAGCAGCTACAATTTTGCATACGGACCTTTTGCACAGTTAAATAACAGTGCTAAAAAAAGCAATACATGTTTCGTCATGACAAGTCTGACCATTCCCTTGTTAGATGCTCCACACATCTCTCATGAACGGTGCGTGTTGTTTGACCTATGTACGACTTATCACAATTTCCGAGAGGAATCTGATACACACCCGCTTTATGAAGCTGTAAATCGTCCTTCACAGAGCCGAGTAAAGGTGCAATCTTCGTGGGGGACCGGAAGATCAGCTTAACACAGTGTTTCTCAAGAAAACGGCCTATCTTCGAGGGAAGAGCACCCACATAGGGCAAAAACGCACTAGATCTGAGGGAATTACTATCTTCTTCCCCATCACATACCTACATTCTAGGTTTTGCATTGAATTTGTTGCGAAGAAAATCCATTCGATTTACTCGTAAAAATGTTCTTGAGGTATGTGAACTCTACTTGCAAATTGTCTTTATCGGATATACATTGCGCCCTATGCACTAAGGTCTTCACCTGTGGTCTGTGAAGGGTAATGGCAGCTACTGCCATGAAGATACAGATTCGTGTGTGTTGGTTTCCGATATTCGGTATGTCCTAATGTGCCATCAAATTTACGGCGAACGACAACATCCAATTTTATTTGGTACAGACTGTCGGAATGCGGACAGACGCGGACTATTTCACAGATTTTGGCACCTAATCGTCACTTATTTAGTTTCATAATTTTAAAAAAATGTCTTTCACATATATGTTGATCGAAATATAGAAGCATCTTTGCAACCTCAGTATGAATATGTGGATACTTTATCTGAGGAAACCAATGTAGACGTCCTGGACAGTTTTAACGTTAAAGGGATTTGTATTTAAAAAATAAATACCTTGCAGGTCAGTCAGTTACTTCTGGACATGCACAGCGGCGCTTTCAACTAAAACGGCAAAAGGTCTCGAAAACAGTTCGAAAACAGATGTAAGACTGGCAGTGTCCTCAAAAAGTTTGGGAGAATTGCTGCGCAATTGCTGCGCAATTGCTGCTCAAGAAGCTGTGTCAACAAATGATCGAGTGAATGGTCTATGGGACCTGGCAGAAACACCTTTCATGATTGTGTTGTTGCTGCCGCATCATTTTATACCGGTTAAGTAGAGGTTCTAACAAGGAATTCTTCAGACCTTTCAACGCCAGTGAGCGTAAACTTGACGGTGTATCAGAATGTGTCCTTTCTACAACGCGATTTTCTTTTTAAATGCATTCCCATAAAATCAGAAATATATTGTTTCTCTGGCTGCAATGTCTACTGTGCGTAGTGTGCAGTCAAGTCCACTTAAAATGCGAGGTCTGCAATCCACTCCGGAAGTTCTAATTTTTGTTCCTGCGCTACTTTTTTTTCATAAATTCAACAACAGCGAGTTTTAAATGGAAAAATCGTTGCAGGCAAGCCCCTTGAATTAACCAGCGTACTTTCCAGTAATGAATAAAGTCTCCATATTCTTCGTTCAGTTACATCGAAAACTGTTGCAACTGACAATGAAATAATGCATGCAAGTCAGAAATTTTACTATTCGTAACCCTAGTTTCTTCACGTACTCGAAGCCTCCAAATTTTGCACAGAGTGCTTCTTGACCTACAGAACAATGAATTCCGTCTGTTGATCGTTGTAATTTGCTGTCACCACCATCTAAGTTTTCCAATTATCGTGATGTAATTTTTAGAAACCTGAAAGACGTGAGTGAAGGGAGTCTGAGAATTGCTGCGCAAGAAGCTGTGTCAACAAATGATCGAGTGAATGGTCTATGGGACCTGGCAGAAACACCTTTTATGATTGTGTTGTTGCTGCCGCATCATTTTATACCGGTTAAGTAGAGGTTCTAACAAACTGTCGTCGAGGATGTAGTAATGAAATGCCTAATAATAAATGTGACAAAAACTGTATTGGTGTATTGCAGGCATGGAGGTTCGAGGTGCCGTAGGAATATGCAAACGATCGGTAGATGGACGTGGTATGCGTTATTTACACTGCTGGCCATTAAAATTGCTACACCAAGAAGAAATGCAGATGATAAACGGGTATCCATTGGACAAATATACGAGGGCTACCCACAAAGTACATTACGTTTTGGAATTAAAAATAAATAAAGTATTGGAATTTTTTTAATTATATACAGATGAAAGCCACATTAAAATACTACTATTCTACATAGTTGCCATTTAAATTAAGGCACTTATCGTAGCGATAGACGATCTTGGAAATTCCTTCGTCGTAAAATTCGGCCGCCTGCGCCTTCAACTACGTGGTTACCTCTTCTTGAAGCTGTGGGGAATTTGTGTGCCCCCACTGCAATGACTGCAATTTTGTCTCCCAGTTCACATGCTTAACCCATATTTAGTCACCAGTAACGATGCGATCGAGTAATGAGTCGCCATCTTTCTCGTAAGCGTCCAAAAACGTTAATGCTGCAGCCATTCGCTGATTTTTGTGAATCAAAAGAGAAAGATGGCGACTCATTACTCGATCGCATCGTTACTGGTGACGAAACATGGGTTAAGCATGTGAACTGCGAGACAAAATTGCAGTCAATGCAGTGGGGGCACACAAATTCCCCACAGCTTCAAGAAGAGGTAACCACGTGGTTGAAGGCGCAGGCGGCCGAATTTTACGACGAAGGAATTTCCAAGCTCGTCCATCGTTACGATAAGTGCCTTAATTTAATTGGCAACTATGTAGAAAAGTAGTATTTAAGTGTGGCTTTCATCTGTATACAATAAAAAAAATTTCCAATACTTTATTCATTTTTAATTCCAAAACGTAATGTACTTTGTGGATAGCCTTCGTATTATACTAGAACTGACACGTGATTACATTTGCACGCAATTTGGGTGCATAGATCCTGAGAAATCAGTACCCAGAACAACCACCTCTCGCCGTAATAACGGCCTTGATACGCTTGGGCATTGAGTCAAACAGAGCTTCGATGGCGTGTACAGGTACAGCTGCCCATGCAGCTTCAACACGATACCACAGTTCATCAAGAGTAGTGACTGGCGTATTGTGACGAGCCAGTTGCTTGGCTGCCATTGACCAGACGTTTTCAATTGGTGAGAACGTGCTGGCCAGGGCAGCAGTCGAACATTTTCTGTATCCAGAAAGGCCCGTACAGGAGCTGCAACATGCGGTCGTGCATTATCCTGCTGAAATGCAGAGTTTCGCAGGGATCGAATGAAGGGTAGAGCCACGGGTCGTAACACATCTGAAATGTAACGTCGACTGTTCAAAGTGCCGTCAATGCGAACAAGAGGTGACCGAGACGTGTAACCAATGGCCCCCATACCATCACGCCGGGTGATACGCCAGTATGGCGATGACGAATACACGCTTCCAATGTGCGTTCACCGCAATGTCGCCACACACGGATGCGACCATCATGATGCTGTAAACAGAACCCGGATTCATACCTGCCGGCCGGAGTGGCCGTGCCGTTCTAGGCGCTACAGTCTGGACCGGGCGACCGCTACGTCGCAGGTTCGAATCCTGCCTCGGGCATGTATGTGTGTGATGTCCTTAGGTTAGTTAGGTTTAATTAGTTCTAAGTTCTGGGCGACTGATGAAGTAAAGTCGCATAGTGCTCAGAGCCATTCGATTCATACGAAAAAATGACGTTTTGCCATTCGTGCACCCTGGTTCGTCGTTGAGTACACCATCGCAGGCGCTCCTGTCTGTGATGCAGCGTCAAGGGTAACCGCAGCCATGGTCTCCAAACTGATGGTCCATACTGCTGCAAACGTCGTCGAACTGTTCGTGCAGATAGTTGTTGTCTTGCAAACGTCCCCATCTGTTGACTCAGGGATCGAGACGTGGCTTCACGATCCGTTACAGCCATGCGAATAAATTGCCTGTCATCGACTGCTAGTGTTACGAGGCCGTTGGGATCCAGCATAGCGTTCCGTATTACCCTCCTGAAACCACCGATTCCCTATTCTGCTAAGAGTCATTGGATCTCGACCAACGCGAACAGCAATGTCGCGATACGATAAACCGCAATCGCGATAGGCTACAATCCGACCTTTATCAAAGTCGGAAACATGATGGTACGCATGTCAGCATGTTGTATGTGTCGCCACCGGCGCCAACCTTATGTGAATGCTCTGAAAAGCTAATCATTTGCATATCACAGCATCTTCTTCGTGTCGGTTAAATTTCGCGTCTGTAGCACGTCATCTTCGTGGTGTAACAATTTCAATGGCCAATAGTGTACAATATCTCGGTGATCGTGAGTGTAAGAATTACACCAAGGTTAATGAGCCAAAGTGCTATGTTGATTATAAAACTGGAGTGTGCAGGACACTTCCAAAAAAGGATGAGAACAAGAATACGAAAACGGAAGTTACAACTAATTTTGTGGGCAAAATTTGAGTGTTAACAAGAGACTCGGTGGGGCTTGCCTACTTAACAGACAACAAATAGATCTTTTGCAAACATATTATGGTAATGCCATTATAAGTAATACAAATGGTCTAGAAACAATGACAGATACAGTATGGGCTTCCTTGTTCCATAAAGCTTGAACAGAAGCAAAAATCTCAACGTAGGCTGTGCCCTAAAAGCCTGGTTTTGCAACGGGTAGCCGGCCTTAGTGGCCGAGCGGTTCTAGGCGCTTCAGTCTGGAACCGCGCGTCTGCTACGGTCGCAGGTTCGAATCCTGCTCCGGAATGGATGTGTGTGATGTCCTTAGGTTAGTTAGGTTTAAGTAGTTCTAAGTTCTAGGGGACTGATGACCTCAGAAGTTAAGTCCCATAGTGCTCAGAGCCATTTGACCAATTTTTGCAACGGGCTGCTGTTACTGGTGAAGTGTATAAGCGTAATCACTCACTGCCTTATATTGTCATGCAGACCTGTGTTACTAGGAAGTGAGTGATAAGAACTTGCTGATAAACTTTTTCACAATAGAACCCAGAAAAAAGAACTAAAGCTTCAACAGCTGTATATAGGAACGTTGACAAATACTGTTTTTGTTGAAGTGAAACGTATGCAGACTAAGAGCGCATGGTGCAACTTTATGCTTCAATAGTGGTACCATAAGCAGGGCAAAAGTTTTCTATGAACCTGGAATGAACTCATTAAAGCAGATCGAGCTGCAGAGGCTTCTTCAAAGCAAGCAAGAGTGCAGAGAAGCCAAGAACAGCCTCACGGAATGAAATAAAGTGATTACGGTGCTGGACTGTGCACGTGTAACAAAAAATATAAGAATACATTTTTTTTAAATTAGTATTGCTAAAACCTGAATTTTGGGTTATTTAGGAACCATTTTCTTAAAAACTATACGAGATACAACACTGAGGTTTGGCACAACTATTTCACAGAATTCACAATATATTTTCACCACCCATGACATTTCTTAAGTTCATACTTTAGGTATGGTATGGCGCTTTCTGAGAGAAACGTTTTTTTCAGATGATTTCCTTACAAAATAAAAAATATTGTGATAGATGAACTATTTGTGCTAAAGACAAAATTCTTCCCACACTTCTCAAGAATGTACCTTACAAACCACAAGTAAAGTTTCATAAAAATAGCATTTATACCTTTTGAGAAAATTTTATCTAAAAGGGGCCCTATTTTTATACTTCAAATCATTAACATTTATTAACTAATTACTTTTTATATTTTGAATTCGACAATCTAGAACCGTGATAATTATATCAATGTTGCTTAAGATTTATACTACGTGCAGTAAAATATTCACTGAAATGAACTGAGAACTTTAAGACGATAACGATTTATGTTTGGTACAGCAAGTACCGGGTGATCAAAAAGTCAGTATAAATTTGAAAACTTAATAAAACACGGAATAATGTAGATAGAGAGGTAAAAATTCACACACATGCTTGGAATGACATGGGGTTTTATTAGAACCACCCCATATTGCTAGACGCGTGAAAGATCTCTTGCGCGCGTCGTTTGGTGATGATCGTGTGATCAGCCGCCACTTTCGTCATGCTTAGCCTCCCAGGACCCCAGACCTCAGTCCGTGTGATTATTTTAGCTTTGGGTCTACCTGCAGTCGCAAGTGTATCGTGATCGACCGACATCTCTAGGGATGCTGAAAGACAACACCCGACGCCAATGCCTCACCATAACTCCGGACATGCTTTACAGTGCTGTTCACAACATTATTCCTCGACTACAGCTATTGTTGAGGAATGATGGTGGACATATTGAGCATTTCCTGTAAAGAACATCATCTTTGCTTTATCTTACTTTGTTATGCTAATTATTGCTATTCTGACCAGATGAAGCGCCATCTGTCGGACATTTTTTGAACTTTTGTATTTTTTTGGTTCTAATAAAACCCCTTGTCATTCCAAGCATGTGTGTCACTTTGTACCTCTCTATCTACATTATTCCGTGATTTATTCAGTTTTCAAATTTATACTGACTTTTTGTTCACCCGGTATAAGCACGTGTATCCTAACATGTTCTCTTGAAGGGATATCAGTCCATCAGTTAGGGTATGTTCTGTAGGATTTTGAAAAACAATTTAATTCTTGTAGGAGCCCCAATCAATGACACGTGCCCATTCAAAAGTAAAGAGGTGGCAGTCGTGACTCATGCTCCTTTGAAAATAAAGCTTAGATAGCAGTAGTGACGATGCCGTATATCATTTAATATTTTCTACTCTGTTTCGCAGCCCTAGATGGCATTACCAGTAGTGTTCACAGGCAAACAATACGCTGCAATTGCTTTGGCTGAAAGGCCGCAAGTAGGTGCTAGTTACTTCTATGAGAAGTTACTTATTCAACTGCAGTCTCTTCAATGATACAGCGAGGTGCAGAGCTGTGACTAAGCAGCCTGTTCTTCTTCTTCTTCTTCTTCTTTTCTTCTCATTCATAACGAATGGCAGCAGAACATCTTAAACACCTTTTCAATATGAAAATTCGCCCTTTTCTCTACCTTCTTTACATGGCGGACATGCCGCCACCTTCACCCCCCTTACACATTCTCCAGTACGCCGATGACACCGCCTTCCTTGCCCTCGCCCCCATCCTGCAACGCTTCCAGCTCCTTCTCCAATCCCATCTTGACCGGTTTATCACTTGGTGTAACCAGTGGCTGCTCAAGGCCAATCGTTCCAAGACCCAGGCGATCATTGTAGGCAAAACCACCCATTCCTTCCATCTCCTCGATTTCTATCTCACTATCTGCGGCCATCCTATCAACCTCAGCCCCACCCTCAAGTACCTTGGCGTCACCCTTGACTGTTGCCTCTCCTGGGCCCCCATCTCTGGACGATCAAAACCCAGGCACGCTCCCGACTCCGCCTCCTCAAGCTCCTTTCTGGCAGCACATGGGGTCTGGACCCCTCCACCGTCCTCCACACCTATAAATCCCTCATCCACCCTGTCCTCTGTCATGCCCATCCCACCTGGATCGCCGCCCCTCCTATCTTCTACAGATCCCTTCAAATCCTGGAACACCATGCACTCCGCCTCGCCTATCGCATCCGCCTCCCCTCCCCCACGTGGATCCTCTAAGACTTAATTCCGTTCCCACACCTCCTCCTTTTCCTCGAACAGATACAGATCCTTTACACCTCCCGCAAACTTGATCCCCCTCACCTGCTTGTCACTCCCTTCCTTTCCCACCTCCATCTCCTGCCACACCTGTACCCCCACATCCCACCCGCTCTCCACACTCCTTACCCTTGCCCAAGGTGGCTTCTGCCAACTCCCCCTCCCTGATGATGCCCTCATCCCCTCCATCTACTCCTCCTACCAACTTTGATCCCTCCCTTCCTCCCCCTGTGCTTTTCCTCCAGGGCACCCTCTTTCCCTTCTCTCCCTCCTCTCTTCCTCCCTCCCTCCACTCCCCCCTCACCGCGCTTCCACGCACCCCCTTACCCTCTCCCCTCCCTTCTTCTCTCCCACTGGCATCAAACCCCTCCCACTCTCCTTCCTACCCTCACCTCTTCCCTCTGGCAAGCCCCCGGCTTTTTTGTGTGAAGTGTGCACCTTCGTGCGCTGGAGATCGTCGCCGCACTGCTCATGTTTGTCGTCCCATCGGTGCATCAGTGTCTCTCCGTCTGAGCTCCTCTGTTCATGTGTGACATTCTGTATTCTCCATTGTGTGCAGTGTTGAACTTTTTTTATCTGAGCAGTACGTCGGTGAACGACTTGGCTTATTTTTACTATGTTTGTCTCCCGCTTTTTGTCCTCCATGTATGTTTGTTTTTCTGTATTCCTGTTATACTGTGTGTCTTTCCTATGGCCGAAGAGCGGCGTTATTAGGCCGCTGCCGGCCTACCTTGTTTGTAAGGTATCAAAATGACAATAAAGGGTAAAAAATGAAAATTCATAGGCAGGAAGATTAGACGACCACATTCTATCACTGTCTGTAGATTTCATGTAGATGTCTCCCTATCAAAAGCTGCAGTGCAAGATGCGTTTTATGTAGGGCAATTTATTATAAGTATATTTTTCATGTACAATATTAAGACTGATACAAGCACCGTACACACTGAGCTGACAAAAGTCATGGGTTGGGCGGTGCCGGCCGGAGTGGCCGAGTGGTTCTAGGCGCTACAGTTTGGAACCGCGCGACCGCTGCGGTCGCAGTTTCGAATCCTGCCTCGGGTACGGGTGTGTGTGATATCCTTGGGTTAGTTAGGTTTAAGTAGTTCTAAGTTCTAGGGGACTGATGACCTCAGAAGTTCAGTCCCATAGTGCTCAGAGCCATTTGAACCATTTGGTTAGGCGGTAGGATCACGTACACTAGGTATAAATGGGCAGTACATTGGCAGAGTTGTCATTTGTATCAGGTGATTCATGCGAAAAGGTTTCCGACGTGATTATGGCCGCACGATGGGAGTTAACAGACTCTGAAAGCGGAATGGTCGTTGGAGCTAGACGCATGGAACAATGTTAAGAGTGTGCCGAGAGTACCAAATTTTATGTATTATCTCTCACAACGGACCGAGAGCAGCGGCGTTTGCGTACAGTTTTCAGTGATAACAGACAAGCAACACTGCGAGAAATAAGCACAGAAAGCAATGTGGGAGGTACGAAGAACGTATTCGTTTCGACTGTACGACGAAATCTGGCGTTAATGGGCTATGGCAACAGATGACCGACGCGAGAGCCTCTGCTAACAGGAAGACAACACCTGCAGCGCCTCCCCTGGACTCGTGACCATATCGATTGGACCCTAGACGACTGGAAAACAGTGGCCTAGTCAGATGAGCCCCGATTTCAGTTGGTAAGAGCTAATGTTGGGGTTCGAGTGTGGCGCAGACCCCACGAATCCAGTGGACTCATGTCATCAACAAGACATTGTGAAAGCTAGTGGTGATTCCACAATGGTGTGAGCCCTGTTTCCGTGGAGTAGACTGGGTTCTCTGGTCCGGCTGGACCGATCATTGACTGGAAATGGTGATGTTCGACTACTTGGAGATCATTTTCAGGTTATGTTTCCAAATAACGATCTCATGTCACTGGGACACAACTGGTTTGAAGAACATTCTGGACAGTTAGAGCGAATGATTTGGGCATCCAGATCGCCACTACTTCTTCTTCTTCTTCTTTTTCTTCTTCATGACTGGAAGAGCAGCAGAAAATTTTACGCTTCTCAACACAAGAATCAGATCTTATCGATCATTTATGGGACATAATCGGGAGGTCAGTTCGTGCACAACATACCGCATCGGCAACACTTTCGCAATTATGGTCTGCTGTAGAGGCAGCATAACTCAATATTTCTGCAGTGGATGTCGTACGACTTGAATCCATGTCACGCCGAGTTGCTGCAATACGTCGGGTAAAAGGAGGTCCGACACGATATTAGGAGGTATCCCATGACTTTAGTCACCTCAGTGTGTGATGCAGTTGTTTAAACTGGAGGTCTGCAAGTAGATATTAGTTGCACGCTTTTAGGAATTACAAGTTCAGTTTAAGCCACCTCGATTGAATGAAGCAGCGAAGCGTGGAGCTGTAACAGTTTTTCTTCTACTTCTTCTTCTTCTTCTTTTTCTTCTTCATGACTGGAAGAGCAGCAGAAAATTTTACGCTTCTCAACACAAGAATCAGAAGCTGGAAAATTAGAAGACGACGTTCTTTCTTTGTCTTTCGATTTCATGCAGATGTCCTCCTACCAAAAATTGTAGTGCGAGATGAGTTTTATCTAAGGCAACTTACTCTCAGTATGTTTTTCATATATAATGTCATGACTGATACAAGCACCGTATATATAGACCATAAGAGTGAAAGCAAGAAAAGTCCAATGAAGCGTGCTCATTTATAAATGATTATATAAAAGGTATATTACGAAAATACGCGTACCTTTGTCTATTCTCAGACAACTGCTCAGCCCAGAACAGGATTGTTTGACTGTGTAACACCTCCGTTTATTCATCCCGACCTGATCTGATCTAATAGCAGCCCAATAATTATTATTAATGTGACCGTGTACCTAATGGGGCTGGCAATCGGAATTGACTGCTACGGAAGTTATTACTTTCCGGTTCGTCCTTCTCAATACTGTAATAATGAAATGTCTGGTAACAAGAAAAACACCAACACAGTTTCACTAATTACGAATCTATATTCGTCTCAAAAAACACAAAATGGAGGAGACAGCCACTGCCTTCGTCATACATGTCTAATTACGGCTAATCTCAGCACAGGCTTCTTCATTTTCCATTATCGTCACACGCTAATCCATCACTGCATCCAACACTGCAATTCAACACTGCAATCCAAGGAGATGCCGGCGCGGTAGACGCGAAACCAAATATCGGCCCTAGAAATATCACTGATCACTTTCGTAATAATACTTCTTCACTTACCCGGTATTATTCTAGTACAAAGGGGTCTAACCACGGCGATGGCGACTCCCTTCTCCGTTAAAGCCTTACATTTCAACAAACACCTCCACACACCTCTACCCGCAACATGGCACTCTCAACTCCACACTCGTTCTCGCAACACGAGACTATCGATTGTTCGCCCTATCGACCCGTGCCGAGTGCAAATTAATAGTAAGGGCCTACGGACCCCTTATAACTGTCACTTTAACTACAAACACTGTGTGATCAAAAGTATCTGGAGATCCCCAAAAACATACGTTTTTCATATTAGGTGCATTGTGCTGCTACTTACCGCCAGGTACTCCATATCAGTGACCTCAGCTGTCATTAGACATTGTGAGAGAGCACAATGGGGCGCTCCGCGGAACTCACGGAATTCGAATGTGGTCAGGTGATTCGGTGTCACTTGTGTAATCCGTCTGCATCCGAGATTTTCACACTCTTAAACATCCCTACGTCCACCGTTTCCGATGTATAGTGCAGTGGAAACGTGAAAGGACACGTACAGCACAAAAGCGTGCAGGCCGACCTTCTCTGTTGACTGACAGAGACCGCCGACAGTAGAAGAGGATCGTAAGGTGTAATAGGCAGATATCTATCTAGATTATCACACAGGAATTCCAAACTGCATCACGATCCAGTGAAATTATTATGACAGTTAGGCGGGAGGGGAAAGAACTTGGATTTCATGGTCGGGCGGCTGTTCATAAGCCACACGTCACACCGGTAAATGACAAACGACGCCTCGCTTGGTGGAAGGAGCGTAAACATTGGACGATTGAACAGTGGAAAACGTTGTGTGGAGTAACGAATCACGGTACTCAATGTGGCGATCCGACGACATGGTGTGGGTATGGCGAATGCCCGGTGAACGTCATCTACCAGCGTGTGTAGTGCCAACAGTGAAATTGGGAGGCGGTGGTGTTATTGTATGGTCGTGTTTTCATGGAGGGGGCTTGCACCCCTTGTTTTGCATGCCACTGTCACAGCACATGCCTACATTGATGTTTTAAGCACCTTCTTGCTTCTCACTGTTGAAGAGCAATTCGGGGATGGCGACTGCGACTTTCAACACAATCGAGCACCTGTACATAATGCTCGGCCTGTGGCGGAGTGGTTACACGACAATAACATCCCTGTAATGGACTGGCCTTCATAGAGTGCTGACGTCAATCCTATATAACACCTTTCGGATATTTTGGAACGCTGACTTCGTGCCAGGCCTCACCGACCAACATCGATACCTCTCCTCAGTGCAGCACTCGATGAAGAATGGGCTGCCATTCCCGAAGAAACCTTCCAGCACCTGACTGAGCGTATGCCTACGAGAGTGGAAGCTGTCATCATGGCTAAGGGTGGGCCAACACCATATTGAATTCTAGCATTACCGACGGAGGGCGCCACGAACTTGTAAGTAATTTTCAGCCAGGTGTCCAGATACTTTTGGGTTGGGTTGATTGGGAGAAGAGACCAAACTGTGAGGTCATCGGATTCGGGAAGGATGGGGAAAGAAGTCGGCCGTGCCCTTTCAAAGGAACCATCCCGACATTTGCCTGAAGCGATTTAGGGAAATCACGGAAAACCTAAATCAGGATGGCCGGACGCGGGATTGAACCGTCGTCCTCCCGAATGCGAGTCCAGTGTGCTAACCACTGCGCCAACTCGCTCGGTCCGGATACTTTTGATCACAAAGTGTACCATATATCGTACGGTACCAATAATGATGACCACATAAAGTTATTGCACAACTTAAACAGTTCTTCTCAATTTCCCACAGATCTGTTTCGATTTCCTTAAGCTCCTTCAAAAATATACGATTGTTATCGTTTGCGGTTGACTGGTAACCAACAGTTGATGCAGCAGAGCGATGTGACAACTGTGCGCAGGAAAGGAAGTGTAACAAAACTCGTGCTCTGTTTGGTCGTTGCTATTGCAGCTGTCGTGCAAGCAGGTAGCTGTCAGCCAGTTCGTGATTATGATCCAGGTATGGAGAGTGTACCGTGTGCTGGCGCCTACTCACCGTTGGTGGCGACGCTGTGCGCGGACGGCGCGTCCCCAGGGCAGTCCTCTCTGCAGACGGCCAGCACGCGGCCGCCGCCCCTCGCCGCCATGGCGGGCACCAAACCCAGGGCCATCTGCAGCCGAAAGCATCAGCCACACTGCAGTGATTCCCTTAACCTTTAGTTAATTACGTATTCATATAATAATATTCAGCCTACAGTTGCAGGTTAACTTTATCGTTTACGTAGGTTTCAGCGTTAATAATAACGTCTTCTTCAGAACCTGCAGAAAGTTAATATTATAATGTGTTAGTAAATTATATTAGATATGGTCATCCTATAGGATACAACGTATAGTACTTACATAAAATATTATTTAAATGTTTGCCTAAAACAAGCCATATCCTAAGTCAACTTTATAAAATTTGATGCATAGCCATAAGGTTTTGTCACTTCTATTAAATAAGCTGTAGCAAATTCACTTTGAGCCCGTTGTATGGGCCTCGTCGTGTGACTAGAGACTGCGGACCGCGAGGGCTTCGCGGCCTGCCTCACATGGCTTGTTTTAGGCAAACATTTAAATAATATTTTATGTAAGTACTATACGTTGAATCCTGTGGGATGACCATATCTAATATAATTTAACTTGCAACTGTAGGCTGTATATTCGTATATAAACAATATCAGTTGCTGTAGGTGCATAAAAATGTCAAAAATTATGAATTACATATTCCGTGGATCATAACTGTGACCTCTCGATATGACATAAAACGAGTCATTATGAAATGTCGTAGTACATCTGTAAATATTGCAATATACATTTCTTAAGATTTTTTTAAATTTTCTTTTTACACATTTATTTCACGTCCATGTAGTGATCTACGCTTAACGTGTTCAATCTCTCTATCCCCCTCTCTTAACCCCTTCTTAGAGTCATAAAACAGCGTGGAGATGAATCGATACACTGACATCCTGTTGACATGTCTTTTCAACTCTGCAGTAGCATAGGAGACACTTTGCGGCTGTGACAGCTCAGCATCATTACCCAAAGAGGACAGGAAAAAAAGTACCAGTGTGTTGTTAATTTCGTCACATTAATTTACGGGGACTGACATGAAATCTCATTGTGAGTGTTTTGATGTTTATAATCTGGTGTCGCATGTTTGAGGAAATGTAAACTGAATATGGTTCAAATGGCTCTGAGCACTATGGGACTAAACTGCTGAGGTCATCAATCCCCTAGAACTTAGAACTACTAGAAACCTAACTAACCTAAGGACATCACACACGTCCATGCCCGGGGCAGGATTCGAACCTGCGACCTCTCGGCCACCCCAGCCGGCTAACGCGATCATATACGATGAATATCTACTGCACTTTTGTTTCGAATCTTTTTTTTTATTTTGTAATACATACTCTATTTTAGGCAACGGCCTTGCCGCAATGGATACACCGGTTCCCGTGAGATCACCGACGTTAACCACTGTCGGGCGTGGTCGGCACTTGGATGGGTGACCATCCAGGCTGCCATGCGCTGTTGCCGTTTTTCGCGGTGCACTCAGTCTCGTGATGCCAACTGAGGAGCTACTCGACCGAATAGTAGCGGGTTCGGTCAAGAATACCATCATAACGACTGGGAGAGCGGTGTGCTGACCGCACGCCCCTCCTATCCGTACCCTCCACTGAGGATGACACGGCGGTCGGATGGTCCCGGTAGGCCACTCGTGGCCTGAAGACGGAGTGCTTTTATTACTCTATTTTAGTTGTTTTGGTAATATTCTTCCCAAACATTAAAAACTTAGTTCAGTTTTTTATGGTTTGGGTAGGAAAGGCTTACACACACACACCCGCATGCACACACACACACACACACACACACAAACACACACACACACACACAGTGTTTCAGTTCATGTTTGAAGAACTTTTGTTATCTATTAAATTCTTTATATAAATTGATCTGGGTCAAATATTTTAAAGCGGAATACCTCACACCTTTGTGTGCCACACCAAGTCGAAGAGATATACAAGGTGCTTCTTATTACCGTTTAAATATCTCTGAAGCGACTTGTATGACGCTGAGTCAACTACTTTAATGAGAGACAAATGGGGCTGCAAATGCGCGGAAATACCCCAAAAATGGATGACGAATGTTGAACATGGGATGTCGCCAGATGACGTACATCGCGATACGCGCAGCAGTTGACCCCATCGGTCTGTCGCACCTGATCGTCCTAAATCCAATCAAATATCATGTCGGTGTGGCTCCGGGCCTACGATCGCGTCTTGAGCGACTGGGGCTCTAGGTTCAAGTATTGCGTCTGGCAGGCAGTATTTTTTCATTGTGTTAGACATTTAGGTGTTTACACTGAGGTAAAATTTATTATTTTGTTTCCCGGTTTCGTGGTCTCCGCTAGTTTACTGCAAAGTACAGTACGACGAAAACTTACCGTATCGCGTCACAGGTAAATGATTCGTCGTTATCAGTAAATAACCTGCGTTTTCTTGCGTTTAAAACCTATCAGATTGACAAAAGGTGATCGAAATTTGCACCATTGTCTAGCGATATGTAGCACAACCCCCTACCGGCGACTGTAGGATCGACAACTCCCAACTGCTGCACATGTGGCGCGGTGGTGACGTCACAGTTTCAACATTTATCATCCACTTTTGGGGTATTTCCAGACATTTGCGGCTCCATGAGTCTTATACCAAATTACTTGTTGCAACGCCGTTAATAAGAATCACCCTGTATAATGTTTAGTCATCTCTCCTTCTAGTATTTTGTTCATGAATGTTTCTATTATTTTCAAACTAAAAGGTATCAGATAGATTATATAATGATAAGACAGAGATTTAGGAACCAGTTTTTAAATGTAAGACATTTCCAGGGGCAGATGTGGACTCTGACCACAATCTATTGGTTATGAACTGTAGATTAAAACTGAAGAACTGCAAAAAGGTAGGAATTTAAGGAGATGGGACCTGGATAAACTGAAAGAACCAGAGGTTGTACAGAGTTTCAGGAATAGCATAAGGGAACAACTGACAGGAATGGGGGAAAGAAATACAGTAGAAGAAGAATGGGTAGCTTTGAGAGATGAAATAGTGAAGGAAGCAGAGGATCAAATAGGTAAAAAGACGAGGGCTAGCAGAAACCCTTGGGCAACAGAAGAAATATTGAATTTAATTGATGAAAGGAGAAAATATAAAAATGCAGTAAATGAAGCAGGCAAAAATGAATACAAACGTCTCAAAAATGATATCGGCAGGAAGTGCAAAATGGCTAAGCAGGGATGGCTACAGGACAAATGTAAGGATGTAGAGGCTTATCTCACCAGGGGTAAGATAGATACTGCCTACAGAAAAATTAAGGAGACCTTTGGAGAAAAGAGAACCACTTGCACGAACATCAAGAGCATTGACGGAAACCCAGTTCTAAGCAAAGAAGGGAAGGCAGAAAGGTGGAAGGAGTATATAGAGGGTCTATACAAGGGCGATGTACTTGAGGACAATATTATGGAAATGGAAGAGGATGTAGATGAAGATGAAATGGGAGATATGATACTGCGTGAAGAGTTTGACTGAGCACTGAAAGACTTACGCCAAAACAAGGCCCCGGGAGTAGACAACGTTCCATTAGAACCACGGACAGCCTTGGGAGAGCCAGTCCTGACAAAACTCTACCATCTGGTGAGCAAGATGTATGAGACAGGCGAAATACCCTCAGACTTCAAGAACAATATAATAATTCCAATCCCAAAGAAAGCAGGTGTTGACAGATGTGAAAATTACCCAACTATCAGTTTGATAAGTCACAGCTGCAAAATACTAACGCGAATTCTTTACAGACGAATGGAAAAACTGATAGAAGCCGACCTCAGGGAAGATCGGTTTGGATTCCGTAGAAATGTTGGAACACGTGAGGCAATACTGACCCTACGACTTATCTTAGAAGAAAGATTAAGGAAAGGCAAACCTACGTTTCTAGCAAAAAAATGGCTCTGAGCACTATGGGACTCAACTGCTGTGGTCATCAGTCCCCTAGAACTTAGAACTACTTAAACCTAACTAACCTAAGGACATCACACACATCCATGCCCGAGGCAGGATTCGAACCTACGACCGTAGCAGTCGCACGGTTCCTGACTGCTTGCCTAGAACCTCGAGACCACCGCGGCCGGCCGTTTCTAGCATTTGTAGACTTAGAGAAAGCTTTTGACAATGTTGATTGGAATACTCTCTTTCAAATTCTGAAGGTGGCAGGGGTAAAATACAGGGAGCGAAAGGCTATTTACAATTTGTACACAAAGCAGATGGCAGTTATAAGAGTCGAGGGACATGAAAGGTAAGCAGTGGTTGGGAAGGGAGTGAGACAGGGTTGTAGACTATCCCCGATGTTATTCAATCTGTATATTGAGCAAGCAATAAAGGAAACAAAAGTTTGCCGGCTGGAGCGGCCGAGCGGTTCTAGGCGCTACAGTCTGGAGCCGCGGGACCGGCGCTACAGTCTGGAACCGTGAGACCGCTACGGTCGCAGGTTCGAATCCTGCCTCGGGCATGGATGTGCGTGATGTCCTTAGGTTGGTTAGGTTTAAGTAGTTCTAAGTTCTATGGGACTGATGACCTCAGCAGTTAAGTCCCATTGTGCTCAGAGCTATTTGAACCATTTTTGTGAAACAAAAGAAAAGTTCGGAGTAGGTACTAAAATCCATGGAGAAGAAATAAAAGCTTTGAGGTTCGCCGATGACATTGTAATTCTGTCAGAGACAGCAAAGGACTTGGAAGAGCAGCTGAAAGGAATAGACACTATCTTGAAAGGAGGGTATAAGATGAACATCAACAGAAGCAAAACGAGGATAATGGAATTTAGTCGAATTAAGTCGGGTGATGCTGAGGGAACTAGATTCGGAAATGAGACACTTAAAGTAGTAAAGGAGTTTTGCTATTTGTGGAGCAAAATAACTGATGATGGTCGAAGTAGAGAGGGTATAAAATGTAGACTGGCAATGGCAAGGAAAGCGTTTCTGAAGAAGAAAAATTTGTTAACTTCGAGTATAGATTTAAATGTCAGGAAGTCGTTTCTGAAAGTATTTGTATGGGTTGTAGCCATGTATGGAAGTGAAACGTGGACGATAAAGAGTTTAGACAAGAAGAGAATAGAAGCTTTCGAAATGTGGTGCTACAGAAGAATACTGAAGATTAGATGGGTAGATCACGTAACTAATGAGGAGGTATTGAATAGAATTGGGGAGAAGAGAAATTTGTGGCACAACTTGACTAGAAGAAGGGATAGGTTGGTAGGACATGTTCTGAGACATCGAGGGATCACCAATTTAGTATTGGAGGGCAGCGTGGAGGGTAAAAATCATAGAGCGAGACCAAGAGATGAATACACTAAACAGATTCAGAAGGATGTAGGTTGCAGTAGGTACTGGGAGATGAAGAAGCTTGCACAGGATAGAGTATCATGGAGAGCTGCATCAAACCAGTCTCAGGACTGATGACCACAACAACAACATTTTCAAACTATTATTGAGTGTCGACAACTAACTTCGCAAGGGAGGAGATGTACAGGGAAACATAGCAGTATGTCTAGGTGTTTAAAGAGCTGTCTACAAGAGGTTCTGGAATAGACACAAAATATACTTATTATACGTTTCTGAGCAACAAATAATATTGCTTTGTCAAAAACCGTTCACCGACAAGACAGCATAAAATAGTTTTTTTACTTAAGGCAACCGGTTTCAACAAACCATGCTGTCCTCTTCAGGTGTGTAAGAAAGTGCTTATACTTGGAATATGTTCAAATGGCTCTAAGTACTATAGGACTCAACAACTGAGATCATCATCCCATAGACTTAGAACTACTTTAACCTAAGGACATCACACACACCCATGCCCGAGGTAGAATTCGAACCTGCGACCGTAGCAGCAGCGCGGTTCCGGACTGAAGCGCCTAGAACCGCTTGGCCACAGATTCCGGCCTTGGAATATGTCTCATAAGTTACCATATGACGTTTGATGATATAAACACTTTAGGCTGGTATTATGAAAACCGGATGTGGCAGTGTACATTTATATATCATAATATCTTTTGTTGTAAAACGTTCATTTTACGCTGACCTCACGCACAAGATGTCAAGTGGATAAAAACAGCACATTATAAAAGGTCTGTCGTCTCTAAAATATTTAAAAACATAAAGCACCTCGTGCAACAAACAGTGTCCGTATTCATATTGCCCACAGTTGCTTGTTGCACCATACAAACACGGTACATTATAGAACGACTGTTTACATATGCTGGACGTATACAAAACAGCGCATATCCACTGTGAATGGCGTATAAGGTAAACCGCCAGGTATTATTGCAAAGATAACATTTTAATAGCTTGACAGCCATTTGATGGCTGTCACATCGGAACCATGTAACGTATCGTAAATAATTCTTTTTTCATATTTAAAATTAATTACTTTAGTGAGTGATCTTTAAGAATAGAAAGATCACAAGATCGTACTTTACTAATAACTGAAACACATATTTAATTCTCAAAATCCCCTTTACACATTCTTATTACTGCATGCTTAATAGGAAAATTGAGGTATTTACTTTGCAATAAATTTCCCATCACGACAATAACAGAATAATAAACTACAGCAGAATAAATACCTCAATTTTCCTACTATGCATGCAGTAATAAGAACCTGTAAACGGGGTTTTTAGGGAGAATTAAATACATGATTCACTTCTTGGTAAAGTACAATTTTGTAATCCTTTTATTCTTAAAGATCACTCACTAAAGTAATTAATTTTAAATACGAAAAGATAATTATTTGCTATATGTTACACGGTTCCGATGCGAGAGCCATCTAGTGGTTGTCACACACTATTAAAAGCTTATCTTGGCAATAATACCCGTCAGTTATATATATTATATGCCATTTAAAGTGGATTTTCACTGTTTAGAATACGTCCAGCATACGTAAACAGTTGTTCTATTGTGTACCGTGTTTGTATGATGCAACGAGCAACTGTGAGCAATATGTATACCGACACAGCCTGTTGCACAAGGTGCTTTATGTTTTTAAATACAGGTTGATTATAATTACGGTTGAACTTTCAAAATTCTGTAGAAATAACACCACTAGTCAGAATGACGTCAAATTGCAACGGAAAACGTATGACAGACGAAAAAAATAGTGTGAAAATTTATCAATAGATGGCGCTGTATGTGTCAGAATATGTAAATGAAAACACCTGTCACGTGCATGACCCGATGAAGTTGGTATAAACACGCTGAGTTCACGGCTTTTCCATCGGTCCTCATCTCCTCCACCAGCCCTACCCCTCACACAGATCTCCTTTCCCGCATCCCCGTCACCCGCTTTCGTCCTAATGCTTCCCTCACCCCTGCCCCTTCTCCACCTCCCTCCAGCCAACCCCAACCCCTGCATCGCCCGCCGACCCTCACCGCCGTGATTACTCGGCTTAGTCCGACGATCACGGAGAAGGAGGTGTTGGCGGAGCTCAAGACGCAGCCCCATCTGGAGGTGCGTGCGGTTCGCCGCATCCACAACTCAGCCAGCCCCACCCGCCTTATGTGGGTCTTTCCTGAACACGTCCCCCTCCATAGACCGTCTCCTGAAGGATGGTGCCCTTCTCTTTCACCAATGGTACCAAGTTGACCCTTTCCGTTCCCCTCCTCAATCCCTCCACTGCCAGAAGAGCTTGCGGTATAATGCACACCTGACATCTGAGTGCCGCAAGGCCCCCACCTGCCCGCACTGTAGGCAAGCCCACTTCTTACGGCAGTGCCCCAATCTCCAGTCTCCCCCCCCCTCCTGTAATACCTGTAACCTCCCTCATCCTACTTACTCCCAGAAATGCAAGGCCCGACCCAAGGCCCGACCCCCTCCTACCACTCCTGAACTCACCCTTCCTGTCCACCCTCTGGACGCCCCCACCCCTCCTGGCAATTCCCATCACCCATCCCCTACTGCTGAGGACATCATCAGATTCCTCACCATTGTCCTTCGTAATGTTCGCCCTTTCCAGCGCCCCCACACCCTCCAACAGATATCCCTCACTGCCCGTTCCGTTTTCCACCTAAAAATGTATGCCACCTACTCCAACAACCAGGTCCATTTCACCTTCTCCCATCTTGACACCCTCGTCTAAATCCCTGTCTCCTACGTGATCGCTGCCAACCTCAACATCCATAGTCATTCCTCCCCCCAGTTACGGCGGTGGCACCGGTTCCTCTCCTCCCTTCAAGGCGACCTCATCCCCATCTCCCAGCACACCCGTCCCGAATCCAACTCCACTCCCGATGTTATCCTTTCCTCCCCTAATCTCCTTGGCCGCATAATGGTGGATTCCTGGAGCCTATTGGTAGCGACCATCTCCCTGTCCTCCTCACCCTTTCAGATGGTCGTCGCCCCCGCCCCGACCCTCGTAATGACCCTCCCCCAAAGTACGTCCATGATTATTCCCGTGCCAACTGGATTGCCTACCAGCATACCCTTTCCACGCAGGTCGATAGCCACCCCTTCACCTACCACCAACCTGACGATGTTACCCATGCCACCTCCTTTCTCAAGCAGACCTTGTCTGAGGCTGTGGAGGCCCATGTCCCTACTGTCGCCATCCACCCCCACCATCCTACTTTACCCCCACAGGCCGTCCTCCTCCTCTGTGGATCCTGCCATCTCTATCGTGCCTTCCTCCAAATGCGTGACCCGGACACACTACGATACCACCGGCAACTCCAGCAACACATTCGAATTTTGGTCGTGGCTAAGAAATGCCGGAACTGGCGACAGATATGCACCCGTTTAAATGCTACCCTACCTATAAACTTGTCCAAGTTCTGGTCAGCCTTCCGTCACCTTACCGGAACTAAACCCCCCCCCCCCTACTATCCTCTTCTCCATGATGATCACCCCTTCCCTGACACCCTTAGTAAGGCCAATCACTTTGCCTCCTACCTCTCCGATGTCTTTTCCATCCCCGATGATCCCCAGTTCGATTACTCCTTCTTCCCGGATGTCCGCAATCAAACTGACACCTCTGTCCCTCCCCTCGCATCTGGTTTCCAGTACTTGGACAACATTGCACACACAGAACTCAATGCCCCTATCACTACACAGGATCTCATTGCTACACTCCGCACAAAACGCAACACCGCTCCTGGTTACGATCATGTCACCCACTGTCACCTTCGTGAAGCTCCTGCCTCTCTCCTCTCCACCCTGGCCAGGGTCTACAATGTAGTCCTGTCCACCGGTTACTACCCTGACCTGAGGAAAACCTCCCATATCCTGATGTTCCTTAAACCTGGTAAACCGCCGTCCGCCATCTCCTCCTACTGTCCCATCAGCCTTACCTCGCTCTTCAGCAAGGTCCTGGAATCTATCCTCACCCGACGCATCCACCAGCATCTCCGCCAGCACCGCCTCCTTCCCATTACCCAGTGTGGCTTTTGGCCGTCCTTCTCTTCCAATGACCTCCTTCACCTCACTCATCTCCTTTCTGAACAGCTTAATTCCTGTCGCTCCACAATCTTCGTCTCCCTGGACCTCGAACATGCTTATGACCGCGTATTGCATTCCGGTCTCCTCTTCAAGCTCCAAACCTTAACCCTTCCCACTAACTACGTCCGTCTGATTGCCTCCTTTCTCTCTCACGGTCCTTCCTACGTCACCATCCATAGCACGGATTCCTACACCTTTTTTCCACCCGCCGGTGTGCCCCAAGGCTCCGTCCTCTCCCCCATTGTGTACCTTTTGCATACCGCAGACATGCCGCCGCCGTCACCCCCACGTCCACCTTCTCCAGTTTGCCGATGACACTGCCTTCCTTGCCCTTGCCCCCACCCTGCAGCACTCCCAACACCTTCTCCAATCCCATCTCGACTGGTTCACCACTTGGTGCAACCAGTGGTTGCTCAAGGTCAATCCCTCCAAAACCCAGGCGATCATTGTAGGCAAAACCACCCCTTCCTTCCGCCTCCTCGATTTCTATCTAACCATCTATGGCCGTCCTATCGCCCTCACCCCCACCCTTAAGTACCTTGGCGTCACCCTCGACGGTCGGCTCTCCTGGACCCCCCATCTCTGGACAATGCAAGCCAAGGCACGCTCCCGACTCCATCTCCTCAAGCTCCTATCTGGCCGTACATGGGGTCTGGACCCCTCCACCATACTCCACACCTGTAAATCCCTCATCCACCCTATCCTTTCTTATGCCCATCCGGCCTGGCTCTCCGCCCCCCCCCCCCCCCTACCTTTTACAAATCCCTTCAGATTCTTGAATGCCACGCGCTCCACCTCGCCTATCGCATCCGTCTCCCCTCCCCCATGCGGATCCTGTATGACCTCATTCTGTTCCCCCACCTCCTCCTTTTCCTTGAAAGGATACGGATCCTGTACACCTCCCGTAAACTCGATCCTCCTCACCCATTTGTCTCACCCATCCTCTCCCACCCCCACCCACTGCCGTGCCTGTATTTCCACATCCCACCACCCAGTCTCCATCTCTCCACCCTCCTTACCCTCTCCCAAGGTGGCTTCCGCCCTCCCCCTCCCTGATGATGTCCTCCTCCCCTCCATCTACCCCTCCTATCAACTTTGACCCTCCCCTCCCACTTCCTGTGTCTTTTCCTTTGGGCACCCTCCATCCCTTCTCCCTCCCTTCTCTCTCCTTTTCCCCCTATCCCCCTTCCTCCACCCCTCTTCCCCCGGGCTTCCCCTGCCACTTCCTCCCTTCCCCCTATCTCCACTGCCCGTGGCATCTCTGCTCTCCCCTCTCCCTCTCCCACCCCCCCCCCCCCACCTCCTCACTTGGCTGGTCCCCAGACTCGTACACGCTCAGTGAACATTCGCGTGCCGGAGATCATCGCCATCAGTGTCTTGTGTGTGTGCCTTCGTTTTGTGTTTAGTGTTCTTTCGCTGTCACGCCACCACTGTTGACCTGTGCCGTCGCAGTCGTCCGTCTTTTGTGCGCCGTGTCAACTGGTGTTAGTGTTCTTTTCTCATCCAGCGTGAACGGCTCCATGTTTATTGTTTTTCGTGTCTACAGTTTTTGCCCGCCGTTTTTATTGTATTATCTGTGCCACCTATATGTCATATTTATTGTACCACTCGCGGCCGAAGAGCAGCGTAATATGCTGCTGGCAGCCCGCCTTTGTGTAAAGTGATTAAAATAACAACAAAGAAAAAAAAAGGATTTTCCTCTTTTCGCATCTGCGACGTTCGCGTAGACTGTCTCAATGCAGGAACGCGCTCTGCTTGTAAAGCTGTATTACAAGAGTGATGACTGTGCACACATCGCTCTGCAGAAGTTCCAGACACTGAAGGGTTTGAAAAAAGGCGTTGGTCCGATGATTGCCGTGGGTCTGGAGAAAATGATTCGTAAATTCGAAAAGACGGGTTCTTTCGGTGTGCAACTGGCAGAGGGAAGAAACGAATTGATTCGACGTCAGTGGAAACAGTGACCACAGTGATGCAGGAGGAGACGAGTGGTGGTGTGCAAATGTGTAGAGCACGGAGAATCGCCGGAACATTGGACACACCCGTGAGCATGGTGCGTAAAATCCTACGAAACTCCCTTCTTTACTACTTATTCAAAATAACCCATGTGCAACAGTTACTTCCTGTTGACCTGCCAGCGAGAGAGACCTTTGTTTTAGAATTTCTTGCTCGCATGGAAGTGGACAATGAGAGGCCGTGGAAGATTTCGTGGACAGACGAAGCCCACTTCCTCGTGACAGGATGCGTCAATACACAGAATTGTCGAATATGGGCAACGGGAAATCCACATGCAAATCAATCACTACCACTTCATCCTGAAAAGATCACTGTGTGGTGCAGGCTTACGGCATCATCTATCATAGGGCCATATTTTTTTGAAGAGACAGGTGCTTCCTGTCCTTTTACCCGCACCGTCACTGGTAAGGGCAATGAGTGTCATTTGCGCAACCATGTCATTCCAGGTCTCCAACAGTGTGGATGGGATCATTTTTACGCAAGATGACACACCTTTGCACATTGCAAATCCAGTTAAGTAGCTGCTGAAGCGCTATTTCGGAAATGCTAGAATTATCGGCCGCCATTTCCCTACAGCCTGGCCGTCCTGACCACCTGCTCTTAATCCGTGTGACTTCTGGCTGTGGGGCTATCTGAAAGATGCTGTGTTCAGTGTTCCGATTGCAAACTTCGCTGCAATGAAGGCACACATTGCGCAACACATTCTGAACGTGACCCCGGAAACACTTCGATCAGATGTGAACATGATGGTTCTCGATTGCAGAAAACGGTGTACAGCATATTGAACATGTTTTGTGCCTGTCACACGGAGATTAAAACCCGATTTGATTTTGATTGGTGCTTTCAATGCGGTTTTTGGCCTCAGGTCAATTAAAAACCGATTTTTCACATCCGATGTGATATGACCTTGCCGTGGTGGATGGGCTTACGAAACTAACAGAATCAGACCTGTACACCCATGTACATTGAGTAGTACAGTTTGTTTAACGTCAAACGTACAACAGGGGCATTGTTGTATGATTCATTTGTCATGTGTAGTCGACCACTATTAAATTATGATGCTTACAGCGGCAGCTATTGCCATATTTTGTAACTATTTATTTTTCTTCTACCATACGTTTTCCCCCTTCTCCGATAACATTCCGTTGCAATTTGACGTCATCCTGACCACTGGTGTTATTTCAAATGGTTCAAACGGCTCTGAGGGCTGTCCCCTTAGAACTACTTAAACCTAACTAAACTAAGGACATGAAACACATCCATGACCAAGGCAGGATTCGAACCTGCGACGGTAGCAGTCGCGCGGTTCCGGACTGAAGCGCCTTGAACCGCTCGGCCACAAGGACCGGCGGTGTTATTTCTACAGCGGTTCGAAAGTTTAACTTTAATTATACTCACCCTGTATTTTAGGGATGACAGACTTTTATAATGTGCTGTTTTTATCCACTTGACATCTTGTGCGTGAGGTCAGCGTAAAATGAACATCTTTTACAACAAAAGGTATGAAGGTATGTAAATGTACAGGTCCACACCGGTTTTTATAGTATCAGTCTAAAACTTTTATATCGAATGTTACATCTTAACTAATGAGGCATACTCCATGTACATGCATTTTCTTTACCGATCTGAAGATGACTGCATAGTCTGTTGATACCGGTTGACTTAATTTTTTTAATAAAATATTTTATGCGATGTTGGCTGTTGAATGGTTTTTAAGAATTAAACAGATCGCCCTTCAGTTCTCTCAAAATGAGAAAATGCAATCAATATTGCTTTTATCTTTTCCAGTTTCTGTGTGATCAAGATTTGACGACTCACTGTTTCACTCACAGTTTGTAATAAACAACTGTCATCTGTAGTAACCGCACACTGGACTCGCATTCGGGAGGACGACGGTTCAATCCCGTCTCCAGCCATCCTGATTTAGGTTTTCCGTGATTTCCCTAAATCGTTTCAGGCAAATGCCGGGATGGTTCCTTTGAAAGGGCACGGCCGATTTCCTTCTCCATCCTTCCCTAAACCGAGCTTGCGCTCCGTCTCTAATGACCTCGTTGTCGGCGGGACGTTAAACACTAACCTCCTCCTCCCTCCTGTAGTAACCACAACCAACAGCGGGAGCGCCTTGGGCTGCGGATCGGAGCCGCCAGGCGGGGAAGCCGCCGGCGGTGGAGCACGCACCACCGGGTAAACACAAGGACGAGTCGGACGACAGACCAACGACAACTGACAACAACCGACCACGACCGGCTATGAGCGACACAACGGGGAAGAGATAAACAACGGAGGCTTGTGGAAACCACAACACCAAACACCAAACGTAAATCCACTCGGAACCAGAGCCAGGCAAATGTCAACAACGAGCAACGACCAGAACGCAGTACCGCCGAGATAGAAACGAAACCCAGAGCGAGTACCAGACTGGCTGGACTAGGTTTCTTTTTTTTTTTCTTTATTGTATTTCAATTTCCCATCAGGGCGGGCTGGCAGCAGCATATGCGCTGCTCTTCAGCCGAAAGACATAGAACAAACAACAGAAGACATTTAAAAATAACAAAGGAGAGAATATGGTGAACATAGATATAAAAAAGGGGGAACATTATGGAAGGCAATAGACAAAAAACGGGGTGACTGTAAAATGGAGATAAAAAAACTGTTTAAAAGTAGCACACATAAAAAGCCACACACTGCGACAATTAAAAGAACACAAAACACAGTATGACTGGAGCATAATAGGTATCGACGGATGGTGTAGCACATAACAAACACTGATGGCGAACCTCAAGGCAGAACACAATTAAAATCACACCTCTTGACACACAGGAGAAACAGCACTAAACACAACACTGATGTGGCACACTGACAATGATCAAAACGGAGGATCTGCCAGATGCAAGGAGATGAGGGAGACCGGAAGAAGGGAGGGAGGGAGGGGAAGAGAGGGGAGAGATGGGCGGAGAGCGCGCTGGAGAGGGCCAGGTAGGGAGGGATGTGGGAAGGAAAGAGGCAAGTATGGAGTGCAGGGTCTCAGGGGAGGGGGGGAGGGAAGGAGGAAAGTCCGCTCTGGGAGAAGGAGGGAAGAGGAAAAAGGAGGCCTGGGGAGGGGGGGAACAAGGCCAGGTTATAGTTGGAAGGGAGGGTAGATGTCACGGCGAAGTTCGTCATCCGGGAGGGGGAGGCATTGGAAATTGCCCTGATGAAGGAGATGGAGGGTGTGGAGGTGGAGAGAGGGAGGTATACAGCGATAGAGGCTCGGCAACGGGTGGACAATGTAAAGGATGCGGAGATGTTGGAGGAACAGGAGGAGGTGGGGGAAGGGGATCAGTTCATACAGGAGCCGTGTGGGGGAAGGAAGGCAGATACGGAAGGCAAGGCGAAGCGCATGGCGTTCAAGGATTTGGAGGGCCTTGTAAAAGCGGGTGGCAACGCTGGCATAACAGAGGATAGGACGGAGGAGGGATTTGTAGGTGTGGAGGATGGTAGAAGGATGCAATCCCCATGTCCGGCCAGACAGGAGTTTCAGAAGGCGGAGACGGGAATGGGCTTTCTGCTGGACGGTCTGGAGATGAGGGGTCCAGGTGAGTTGTCGGTCGAGGGTGAGGCAAAGGTATTTCAGGGTGGGGGTGAGCTGGATGGGATGACCATAAAGGGTGAGGTAGAAATCATGGAGGCGAAAGGAGCGAGTGGTGCGGCCAATGATGATTGCCTGGGTTTTGGAGGGGTTGAGACGAAGGAACCACTGGTTACACCAAGTGGTGAACTGGTTAAGGTGGGTTTGGAGGGTATGTTGGGACCGTTGAAGGGTAGGATAGAGAGCCAGGAAGGCGGTTTCGTCAGCATACTGGAGAAGATGGACTGGTGGGGGTGGCTTGGGCATATCAGCCATATACAAGAGATAAAGGAGAGGGGAGAGGACAGAACCCTGGGGGACGCCAGCCATGGGATAAAAGATACGGGAGTGTGTGTTGTGGAGGGTGACATAGGAAGGATGGTGCGAGAGGAAGGAAGCAACCAAACGGACAAAACTGATAGGCAGGGCGTAGGTTTGGAGTTTAAAGAGGAGACCGGGATGCCATTATAGAGATGGGTGAGGACAGTCAGAAAGGAATAGGGGCTTTCTCGAAGGTGACAGTAGGTGACACAGTCGTGACCAGGGGCTGTGTTGTGTTTGGACTGGAGGATAAGTTTATGGTCTTGTGCTGTGATGGAAGTGTTTATGTCGGAGGGGGGAAACTGCCCCAAGTACTGGAGACTAGGAGCAAGAGGTATCGGCACGTTCCATGACAGTGGGGGAAAAGAGAATAATCAAAGTGGGGATCATCGGGGATGGAGAAGACCTCGGAAAGGTGGGAAGCGAAGTGGTTGGCCTTACTGAGGTTGTCAGAAAGGGGGCGATCTTTACGGAGAAGGGGGTAGTGGGGAGCGGAAAGGGAACCAGTAACGCGATGGAAGGCGGACCAGTACTTGGAGAAGTTGATAGGGAGGGTGGCGTTGAGTCGTGCGCAGGTCTGGCGCCAGTCTCGGCGTTTCGTTCCTGTAATAAGGTTCCGTACGTGTCGCTGTATTTGCTGGTGGCGTTGGAGTGTATCCCTGTCACGAGTGCGCAGGAAGGAGTGATAGAGGCGGCGTGATTCACGGAGGAGGAGGACAGCCCACGGAGGGAGAGTGGGACGGTGTGGGTAGATGGTTTTAGTAGGAACATGGGCCTCCACGGCGTCAGTAATTACCTTCTGAAGGAAGGAAGGATGAGGCGTGGATGATGTCATCAGGATGGCGATAGGTAGGGGGGTGGCTTTCGACCTGGGTGGAGATGGAGTCCTGGTAGGCATCCCAGTTGGCACAGTGATAGTCATGGACACCTTGGGAGGGGGTGCAGGGTGCGGAGTCAGAGGGTGGCGGTGAGCAGACGTGATGGTGAGAAGGACAGGGAGGTGATCGCTACCTGTGGGGTCAAGGATGGCGACAGTGATACACCCAAGGAGGTTGGCGGAGGCAATGACAACATCGGGGGTGGTGTCACTTTCGGGTCAGGTGTGCTGAGGAAGGGGAACAAAGTCGCCTTGGATCGTGGAGAGGAACTGATGCCACTGCCGAAGGGCAGCAGGAGTGCGGCTATGGATGTTGAGGTCGGTGGCAATCACATAGGTGGAGAAGGTGCGGTCAATGTGCGAGATGAAGTCATAAGGAAGAGGAGCAGTGGAGCGGACATAGATGGTGGCACAGGTAATAGTGAGGGAGGGGAAGAAGACGCTAAGGATAAGGTGTTCAGTGGTGTCATTGAGGAGAGGTTGTGGCCGGACGGGGATATGCTTAAGGTGGCCAATTGCGACTCCACCATGCGCACGAGGACCAGGAGCATCAGTGCCATGGAGGATATAGGGAGAGGTGCGGATAGAATGGTGGGGCTGGAGAAAGGTTTCGTTCAAGAGGAAGGTGTCGACCTGGTGATGGGAGAGGGTGTGCATGAGGAGGTATTTATTGGAGTGAAAGGAGCGAATGTTCTGGAAAAGGATGCGATACTCGTGCCGCGCCATGGCGGGAAGGAGGGGGGGAAGAGAGGGAAGGGAAGAGGCTTAAACTAGGGTGTCGAGGGGGGTGAAGGTGAAGTGGGCTTGGTTGTGGGAGTAAGTGGCGAAGGTGTTCAGGTGGAAAACGGAGTGAGCAGCAAGGGAGATTTCTTGGAAGGTGTGGGGGCGCTGAAAAGGGTGAATGTTTTGGAGTACAACGTTAAGGAACCGGATGATGTCCTCGGCCGTGGGGGGTGGATGGAGGGAATTGTTGGGATGGACAGTGGGATCGACGGGACAAACTGGGACTGTAAGCTCAGGGGTGGCTGGAGGGGGTTTAGCTTTACACTTGTGGGAGTAGGTGGGATGGAGTCCATGGCAGGTATTACAGGAAGGAGGAGCAGCGAGGTTGGGGCAGTTCTTAAGAAAGTGGGAGGCCTTGCAATGGGGACAGGTGGGGGGGTTTTTGCAGTTGGGAGTCAGGTGGTCATTGTACATCAGGCACCTCTGGCAACAGTAGGATTGGGGAGGGGATTTGGAGGATTCAACAGGGTGGCGACGATGGTATATCAGGGCACCCTGAGAGAGGAGATGGTCAATGGATGGGACGGACTCAGAGAATACCTGCATGAGGTAGGTGGGACCAGAGGCATTGTGGATACGGCGGGCAGAGTGGATTTCCAAGTCCGGATGGGAGTTCAGTTCTGTCAACACTTCATCCTCTGTGATCACCGGGCTGAGCTTGGTGATCACAGTGGTGTAGGTGGGGGGGCGACGGGGAGGCTAGGGCTGACGAGGAGTGGAAGCGGAAAGTAAGGGTGTCAGAGAGGCGTGGGGGCCACACATAACTCGTGGAAGTTTTCGCAGGAGGTCTGTGTGAAAGGATGGGGACAGGGACTTGATAAGGACTGAGTCCCTGCAGGGAATGAGTTGGGAGATGGGAGCACCAGGTAAGTAATTTCGTATCTCCATGGTGAGGGTACAAGTGTCGAGGAACTTAGGATTGGGAGTTTACAGGACTAAGGTGTGGAGGGTGGGGGCCGGGGTATGGGTGGCTGGAGGAGGGGTGGTGTCCATGTAGACGACAGAAGGAGGGGGAGGTGGTGTTGACTTTTTGTGGGAAGTGGCGGGAGCAGAGTCAGTAATGACGCGCTTTTGGGGTTTTTTGGAGACTGGAGGCTGGGAGGGGGGGAGAGGGATGGGAAGGAGAGGGAGGTGGTGGGTGGCAGATCCTGTGGCGTAGTGGAGGTGCTGGGAGAAGCAGCCGGTTTAGTGGTGGCGACGGTGACTCGGCGCGACGTGATGCGTGCGGGAGATGCAGATGACGAAGCGATGGGGTGGGTGAGAGAGGTGAAGCCGACCACCTGAGGGGCGGCAACAGAGGCATACTTGAGGGCGAGGGTAGTAGTGGGAGCTGTTGAGGGTGTGGAGGCTGGAGGAAGGGTGTAGAGGTGTGGGTATACAGCAGGGGAGGAGGTAGGGGGATGGGTTAGTGGGGGAAGGGGAGGGGAGCTGTAAGGAGGGAGGCCAGGGGCGGCACTCCAGGAAGTGACTGTGGAAGAGGGGGAGGGGGAGGTGTATATGACAGTGGAGGTGGGAGGACTCATGGCGGATGAACGGCGACGGACGGACGGACGGACGGGCAGCAGGCGGCGGCGGCGGCAGCGAAGGACGGCGAGCAGGCAGGCGGACGGATGAACAGCTGCAGCAGCGAGCGGTGGGCGGGCAGACAGACAGACCGACACAATCTTCGAAGACGGAGATTCTACCCTGAGAGTAGCCCAGGCTTTGCAATCGGACACTTTCGAAGGAGGGGATCCAACCCTCTAGATGCTGGACTAGGGCAGAGCGGGTCCCTATATACGAAACCAGAGGGAGCGGCTATTGGCCGCTGTCTGCACGTGGCTTAGCGGTGGCGCCCTCGCTGCGCGAGAGCCGCTGCGCGGAATAGCCGCCGCAGAGGCGGAGCCCTCTATGGGCTGACCACATCCATCTGTTCTGCCGCATGTTCGACTTCCGCAGCGGAAGGTACTAGACATCGAGCTGATAATGTCATTGCGCAAGAACACATCAAAGCTGAAAACCAGCTGCGCACTACTGTGCCACAACAAAAAAATGGAAGAGGTCTAGTTCCTTTTCTGCCGAAGAAACGTATATGTGTTGTGGATAGGTCTACCAATTATATACTCTAGGTGATTTTTGAGAAAGTTCTTAAAATATCACCGCTACACTTCGTCATAATTACACTACATACAATAATTCCAATCCCAAAGAAAGCAGGTGTTGACAGATGTAGAAATTACCGAACTATCAGTTTAATAAACCACAGTTGCAAAATACTAACGCGAATTCTTTACAGATGAATGGAAAAACTACTAGAAGCTGACGTCGGGGAAGATCAGTTTGGATTTCGTAGAAATATTGGAACACGTGAGGCAATACTGACCCTACGACTTATCTCAGGAGATAGATTAAGGAAAGGTAAACCTACGTTCTAGCATTTGTAGACTTAGAGAAAGCATTTGACAATGTTGACTGGAATACTCTCTTTCTAATTCTGAAGGTGGCAGGGGTAAAATACAGGGAGCGAAAGGTTATTTACAATTTGTATAGAAACCAGAAGGCAGTTGTAAGAGTCGAGGGACATGAAAGGGAAGCAGGGGTTGGGAATTGAGTGAGACAGGGTTGTAGCCTCTCCCCGATGTTATTCAATCTGTATATTGAGCAAGCAGTGAAGGAAACAAAAGAAAAATTCCGAGTAGGCATTAAAATCCATGGAGAAGAAATAAAAACTTTGAGGTTCGCCGATGACATTGTTATTCTCTCAGAGACAGCAAAGGACTTGGAAGAGCAGTTGAACGGAATGGACATTGTCTTGAAAGGAGGATATAAGATGAACATCAACAAAAGCAAAACGAGGATAATGGAATGTAGTCGAATTAAGTCGGGTGATGCTGACGGAATTAGATTAGGAAAAGAGGCACTTAAAGTAATAAAGGAGTTTAGCTTTTTGGGGAGCAAAATAACTGATGATGGTCGAAGTAGAGAGGATATAAAATGTAGACTGGCAATGGCAAGGAAAGCGTTACTCAAGAAGAGAAATTTGTGAATATCGAGTATAGATTTAAGTGTCAGGAAGTCGTTTCTGAAAGTATTTGTATTGAGTGTATCCATGTATGGAAGTGAAACATGGACGATAAATAGTTTGGACAAGAAGAGAATAGAAGCTTTCGAAATGTGGTGCTACAGAAGAATGCTGAATATTAGATAGGTAGATCACATAACCAATGTGGAGGTATCGAACAGGATTGGGGAGAAGAGCAGTTTGTGGTACGACTTGACTAGAAGAAGGGATCGGTTGGTAGGACATGTTCTGAGGCAGCAAGGGATCACCAATTTAGTATTGGAGGGCAACGTGGAGGGTAAAACTCGTAGAGGGAGGCCAAGGGATGAATACACTAAGCAGATTCAGAAGGATGTAGGTTGAAGTCGGTACTGGGAGATGAAGAAGCTTGCACAGGATAGAGTAGCATGGTAAGCTGCATCAAACCAGTCTCAGGACTGAAGACCACAACAACAACAACACTTTGTCACTTATTAAAAAACAACACAGTTGGCTAACGCATTTAGTACTCGTTATATTCTTCAAATAATTAGATTTCACTGTGGATATGGAATTCGTGTCGGTGGTGTACTATAGTTTCTTGAGCGCCATTAGCTTCTGCTGTTAGAGTCTGCATGGGTTTTGCCGCAATGTGATAGCAACGCTGGATGTCCTCGCAAGCTCTTGCCAAGATGATGACAGCAGCTGTCGTCTGCTTCCGGACATATTTCGGCAATGCTTTCACTGGTTAGGCCACGGGAACGAGGCCATGGGCAGCGAGCCCATTGTGCGCGCTTCGCGCTCCGCTGCTGACGCCGGAGCGACGCTTGCATGCCGAGCTGCTGGCAGGGGCAACCCGAGAAAAGCCACAGGTACTGTTGACACTTGGCGAGGTGGCTGATGGGAGCGGCCGTAAATGCATTCCCCATTACGGTGAGCATCTACTTGTTTGAAGCGAATAAAACCGAACTTACTGCAAATCTATTGCGCACAATTTTTTTTTTACCATATAAAATATCCAAAATTGGATGCACTTAAGTTTCAGTAGCGCATTACATTCGAGTACAAACTTGAATCCGTCGCTCAACGGCAGTAAGATAGAAAATCAGGTATTGTTCCTTACGTCACAATTCACTGTTGTAATTCACAACTTCGTTACACTATCGTTGGCCTGTTGCGTAGGGCGTTTGCATTAAGTAGTCACGAAATGGAAAGTAAGAAGAGAAGTACGAGGGTCATTCCAAAAGGAATGCGCACCATTTTTTTAAAATCCATCTTTTATTCTACATGTTTGAAAGTTTTACAGTGTGTAGATACATCCTTTAGACACAATATTTTCATTTCTCCACATAATTTCCATCCCTCTCAACTGCCTTACGCCATATTGGAACCAGCGGCTGTACACCCACACAGTAATATTCTGGACCAACCTGTTGGAGCCACTGTTTGGCAGCGTGCACAAGGGAGTCATCAGCTTCAAACCTTGTTCCACAAAGAGAGTCTTTCAGTTTCCCAAAAAAGATGATACTCACATGGAGCCAGGTCAGGACTGTAAGGCGGGTGTTTCAGTGTTGTCCATCTGAGTTTTGTGATCACTTCCATGGTTTTTTAACTGACATGTGGCTCTGCATTGTCGTGCAACAGCAAAACATCCTGCTTTTCTCAATGTGGTCGAACACAACTCAGTCGAGCTTGAAGTTTCTTCAGTGTCGTCACATATTCATCAGAATTTATGGTGGTTCCACTTGGCATGATGTCCACAAGCAAGAGTCCTTCAGAACCGAAAAACACCGCAGCCATAACTTTTCCAGCAGAAGGTGTGGTTTAGAATTTTTTCCTTTGGGTGAATTTGCATGATGCCACTCCATTCATTGCCTCTTCGTCTCTGGTGAAAAATGATGGAGCCATGTTTCATCACCTGTCACAATTCTTCCAAGAAATTTATGTCCACCATTCTCGTACTGTTCCAAAAGTTCGCTGCATACCGTTTTTCTTGTTTCTTTGTGAGCCACTGTCAACATCTTGGGAACCCACCTGACACAAACCTTTTTTAACGCCAACACTTTCAGTATTCTGCAAACACTTCCTTCCCCTATCCTAACAAAAATGGTGCAAATGGCTCTGAGCACTATGGGACTTAACAGCTATGGTCATCAGTCCCCTAGAACTTAGAACTACTTAAACCTAACTATCCTAAGGACATCACACAACACCCAGTCATCACGAGGCAGAGAAAATCCCTGACCCCGCCGGGAATCGAACCTGGGAACCCGGGCGTGGGAAGCGAGAACGCTACCGCACGACCACGAGCTGCGGACCCCTATCCTAACGTTGTGTGACAATTCGTTCACTGCGATGCGTCTGTCAGCAGCCACCAATTCGTTAACTTTCTGCACATTGTCTGGAGCGTGTGCAGTGCGAGGCCTGCCGCTGTGAGGACAATCCTCAATATTGCCGTGCCTGCTTTCATCACGTAACCTGCTTGCCCACCGACTAACTGTAGTGCGATCGACAGCAGCATCTCCATACACCTTTTTCAACCTCTTGTGGATATTTCGCACTGTCTCGTTTCCACAGCACAGGAATTCTATGACAGCACGTTGCTTCTGACGAACGTCAAGTGTAGCAGCCATCTTGAAGACATGCTGTGGTGGCGCCACTCACGGGAACAGGTTGAACTAAGTTTGAAAACAAGCGGGAATGATGTATCTACACACTGTAAGACTTTCACACATGCAGACTGAAAACTGTATTTTTACAAAAATAGTGTGCATTTCTTTTGGAGTGACCCTCATACATCACATGATGCTACTTTCAAGTGTAAAGTAATTATTTATGTTAAAAAATATGGAGGGCAGGACGAAAGTTCAATGTAGTTGAGAGTAAATATTCACTTATGGAAGAAACAAAAATTGGCATTATTTGCAACTACCGCTACTAAAAAGAATTTCACTGGCCCTCGCAAAGGAAGACATCCTGATGGTGAAGTAAAAGTTTTGGATTTCATCCGTGAAAGGAGGAAGACAAGGAAAATGTGACTAGTAACATCGTAAGAAACAAAGCAAAAGAGATAGCTGCAGTTCTTAATACATTATATCGAGACAAGAGTTTAGGGCTAGATGTGTATGAGTTGATCGCGTTATGTAACCGTCGGGCTTACCTTCACGACGCCGCACAATATGCCAAATGTTTCCACAGAATCGAGGAAAAACTTCCATAATTTCAGTGGTATGCCATCACACTTCGGAAAGAGAAGGATTTTTCGATGGGCCAAATAGGCATCTCTCTTGAGACGCCAATTCGGTTGGATAAGCCACGTAATTACATGACTGATGAGAGGGGGACAAAAAAGCTATCATCAAAGCATCATGATGCGAAAAACAGCGCATAACTGTAATGCTTGCAAACACAGCAGATGGGCCCAAGCTTCTCCCTTTCTTAATCTTAATTCGAAAACAAACCCCCTAAAAATGAAAAGCTCTTCCCTCACGATGCTATTCTTCGAAATCAAGAGAAAGGATGAATGACAAACTATAAAGCTTGACTGGTTCCGAAACGTATGGGAACTCAGTCCTGGTGGGCTTTTCAAACTGCTATCAATGGTCTGTCGTCCGCACCTGGTAGCTGAATGGTAGCGTGATGGCCCAGGTTAGATTCCTGGCTAGGTCGGAGATTTTCTTCGCTCAGGGACTGGGTGTTGTGTTGTCCTTATCATCATTTCATCCCCATCGACACGCACGTCGCTGAAGTGGCGTCAACTCGAAAGACTTGCACCAGGCGAACGGTCTACCCGACGGGAGGCCCTAGCCACACAGCATTTACATTTCCAATGGTCTGGCTTGATGTACTTCGTGGTCATCTCACTGATGATGTAAACAGGAAGATACATAGCCTAGGCTGTGACCTGGTTACTATTCCTGAAGGAATGACTTCCGTTTTACAACTTTTTAGAGGTTACGTTCAGGAACAGTACGAAAGTCGGTTATGCGGGCAATATGGCAGGCCCTCTAGCCTCTTAATACATTTATTAAGGGCCATCAAACCAAGACTATCTTACATTTGTAAAATACGAATTTGCATACATGCATATTAATGTAATTTCGCTAACGCATTACGCTGTCATACAAAGTAGGTAATCGGATGCTATCTACCAGCATATACATGATCGGGAGTAGGATGCATGTATATCGTAATTCTGTTCTTTTCACATAGGAGACAAGCGGGATATTTTGGTCTGTGAGGAGGCTAACTACTCACAACAGCAGGAGGTGGGGGGGCATCCGGTCACTGGGAATTGCGGACCGACTCCTGACCTACGCCTGGCAACTTTCTCTTTTTATATCAGATCTCAGGGGCCTGAGTGATGGGCGATAAGTCCTAGTGGAGGCTATCATAAGTTGCTCGACTGTTACATCACACACGTTTGCAGTCACTGTCGGGAATTGGCGGGAAGGAGTGGTACTAGCGCCTAGTTGCCGGAATAGGGTGGACATACGAAGCTCCTGCCTGTTGCGTTTCAGCTGATTTTAAGTCGCCCAATATTCTAAGTTAGGTTTGTAGAACCGCTTTGCCTCCTTATGTGATATCGTGGTACTGCATCCAGTTACCCACTTGCTTACTACTATTATATATTTCACCTGTTCTCTTTGCTGCCCCTAGATTCCCCGCAGTGTCGTTTGTTCTAGGTTCTTGCCAATACCTCTGTCAGGTGAGGACTATTTACATGTTTGGTTTACGTTAATATATATGAATGTTCCTTGTACAAATTCATGATCAATTTTGTGTTCCATTTAAAGAAAACAAATGTAATTATGAAATTTTAGGACGGCATTTATCTGTTAAACTGTCACAGCCATCAGAACACTTTCCCATCACCATTTTTAGAGAGGAACTCTGATCATTTAATTTAATCAATAAATCATATGAGGGGCTAGCCACCTCACGTAGGATTTATAGCAGGGCCATTATAAGACTGTGTTGCACACCTTGTGCAGACTCAGTATTAACCCACTTGGGTATGATTTGCGTAACATCGCGATACTGCCCTCTGACTTGCGCGCACATCAGTTAAGGGTCCTAAGATATCAAATACGCGGCTAGTTTCATGCGATCCAAAACGCGAAGCGACCCCGTCAGGAAAAATTAACAATGCTGCATCCCATATTATAGCACATGGGGAACGAGGAAACGAATCTGTTGCTAACGTAGACTCCTCCGAAGATACCAGACATGATGAATGACATTAATGAATAATGATGAGTAAAGCGTGTTGTTTATGGTATGTTTGTTTACATGGCATGTAGGTAATCAAGTTAGGCGTTATTTTTTTAATAGTGACTTTGTCACTTAACAATGTACATTTAAAATTGTTGTTGCCTTGATAGTTCATGTATACATCCATTGTTGCGTTAAATACATTTAGCCAGCAGCGGTGCGTCAGCAGACTCTTTTTTATTACATTCATTTTTAAACCTGTGGTGCACATTACATTCAATAGCGCATTAGATTCGTGCAAATGCAAACGTCCATTTCGACACCATACTGCTGTTCGCTTGACGCATTGAAAAACACAAGGGTGGAATGACGATCGCCAAAGCACGTATTCTCCCTTCCACTGTGCAAGCTGTTGGCGGTGTTTGATTGCTACAACTGATATGCGTATTTACATAGTGAATTGCTATTTCAACACTATCAACCTGACATTTCTGCTCAGGAAGCCAAGTTCGTCACACGTCATGATAAAGGCGAATGATTAAAAAATTAAGTCTTAGGAACAACTAGCCCAACTGGTAGTAGCTTTCATGGGATTCTTGCCATACGCGGGGTGACGATTGCAATTGTTTGTGAGGCGATAGGATCAAGTGATCACATATACGACTACAGAACGGAAGTAGCAGCCCTCTCTACTGTGTTTGGCACATAGCAAAACTCTGTCCTGAAAAAAGACAACAGTTGCTCCACATGCCACAGTCGGCGGAAAGGGAAGAGTTTGGTATGACAGTTGCAATACTACCTGCAGGCTGTTCGGGATGACGTTGACGAGTGCCTCCCAGCAGTGTGAAAGTCAACGGGAAATCACATCACCTCTCCCTAGTACATGCAGTTCTCTGATAAAAAATGTCATCTTAGCTTTCCCCCACGTAAAATATTCCGGAAGCAAAACAGTCCGACACTCCCCACGGGACTATTTGGGAAGCGCTATCAAACAAAAAGAGAATGCTGAATATGATGGACACATCCAATGTTAGAAAACTAATACACTATAAGAGCTATATAAGTTAAAGGTACAAATAGAAAGATAGATGTCTTAGGACTTGGTGAAATGCGCCAACCAGATGAGGGAGATTTTCGTAGTGGAAATCACAACATCATTCATATTCAGTGTAATAACGGTAAAACAGAAGTAGGAATAGTAATGAATATGGCAACTGGTAACAGAATGAAGGGTTAGCTGCAGAAAACAGAAAGCTTATAGTGAAATTTACTTTATAGTCCCTGATATTTTGTAATCAAATAGGTACATTTTTCAATCTATATATATATATATCCTCATCTGAGGTTGAAATATATATATATATATATATATATATATATATATATATATATATATATATATATATATATATGGCACAGAATTCGCCGTACACAGGACGATCACAGACGCAGTAATGGACTTCACATCGCCTAACGAAAGAATCAGCATACTGTCAATTAAGTCGGCAAACAGGGCATACACGATAATAAACGTACACGCACCAACAAATGACCACAACAGGAGGGACACAGACGCCATTGAGAACTTTTGGACCGTAATGGAGGAGACGATCAAGAAAATACCTACATATCGAACTAAAATTATTGTAGGAGACTTCAACGCAAAACTAGAAAAAGTACAAAAATACAGACACATTACAGGAAGATACACATCACACCGTGAAACAAACCTAAACGAGAGACACCTGATAGAATTCTGCGAGACCCAAGACCTCAGTCATGTCAACGAAATTCAAGAAACCCATGCAAAAATTAACCACATGGAAACTCCCAAATGGCAAGAGAGAATTACATATCGACCACGTCATAACACAAAGAGAAGCACAGAGGGAAATCAAGAACATCAACACACGAAACGTCTTCTTTGACTATCCCTAAGAGCAAACAACAGAAAACTAAGATCATTAGACCAGACCCAGAATATCTAACACTCAACCAAGAGAAAATACTGGAGAAAATTAAGATAGGCAGAACCGGGAACAGCTATCAGGAAAGCTTCAGGAAATCATGAAATTAGCAGTAGCACCAAGAACCAGGAAACACCGCTGGTGGAACCATACATGTGACCTAGCAATTGAAAGACGAATTAACGCATGGAAGAAGTTCAATAGCAACAAGATACCGGAAAACTAGCAAGAATTTCTCAAAACACAGAAACAGACAAGTAAAATTATCCTTAAACAGAAACGAAATTACGACAAACAGAAACTAGAGAGATAGAAGCAGACTTCACAAGGAACAACACGAGGAATTCCTACAGGACATTCAGAGGAAATATAATGAAACACCAAGAACCGAACCTCCGCTTTAAGAGACCGGACGGAACACTAGAGACCAATACCAAGAACAACTGTAACCTCCTAGCGAAGTACTTCGAGAAACTCCTAAATGCAGAATCACCAACAGACAAACTGGACACAGAGGAACCCGCACCAAACCCAGATAGCGAACCGCCATTGATAGAAGAAGAAAGAGAAGTCATCAAGAACCTCAAGAACAATAGAGCACCAGGAGAGGATGGAGTCATCGAGGAATTCTGGCAGCTACAAGATCCAGATCTCACAGAACACATATACAACATCATGAAACAGATATGGGAAACTGAAGAGATATCGAAAGAATGGCGGAGAGCACTGATACACCCTCTACACAAGAAACGGGATTAGTCGGACCCAAACAACTATAGTGGCATCTCACTGTTACCTGTTACATATAAGATACTTTCGGAAGCAAACTGCTAAATAGATTAGAGAAACAAACAGACCGCCTGCTTGGCGAATACCAGGCTGGGTTTCGTAAACACAGGTCGTGTGCTGGACAGATATGGAACCTTAAGATGACACTGAAACACAAGTAGAACATAACCATCACCTTCGTCGACTTCAAGAAGGCGTACTTCTCAACAGACAGAGAAGTGTGTCTGTATTGTGTATTAGCTCGTAATATTAAGAAGAGAACGTAACCGTAATGGGATATTGGACTGAAGATAGGGACTAGAAAATAACGGAGAATCGGTCTTGACGGCGATATTCGAGGAGAGAAACGATTCTTTGCTGTGTACAAATATACTTTTCGAGAATCCTTTGAGGAGAAGCTGTTTGTGGATCAAAGAGGATGCAAGATTCATTTACGTAAAAGGGGAAAAAGATTCAGGATGAAGCTGACGACCTGCAAAGAAACATTCCGTCTGGACCACGAAAAATAAAAAATAAAATAAAATAAATTGGTTATTGGTATCACTTATGATACAATCATTAACGTAAGATTTTAGTCTTTCGTGGTGTTGATTATTAATGAGTCAACTAGAAGAAATACCTGATGAGCGTAATGAAATGACAGAATGGTTGGGTACATTAGTACACGAGTCGTTGCTGGAAACTCCAGTTGAGGAGAGGAAAGAATCGTGGGGCCTGGCCTATACAGGTTGAGGCTGGTAATACAGGCCACCCCAAATCATCCCCAGGAATGCCAAACAAATACATCGATGTGCAGTGTTCGCTAAGTTGTATTGGACAAGGTAGGGAATTTCTGACGAATGCAAGGAATTATTGCACCGGCTATTTTTTTTTTTTAATTGGTCTACACACTTTTTCTGTGTCTTTGGGAAAAGCACTTGAAGAGCATTGCAAAGATATTAACGTGCGTGGGGCTAATCAAGTACCGCCATCAGCAGAAGACGTCCCTCAAACCACTCCTTACTGTTCCAGATGTAAGCAACCAAGGAACTCAGATGCGAGCTAAATATGGGCAACGTGTTATCACAAATAGACGAGACATGGGAAACCTACTGATAATAAAACCACTGTCTCAAATGCGACCGAAGTGCAAATACACGAATCCAGTGCGCACTGTAGAAAAATACAGCCAAAATGTTTCCCGATATAGTACTCAAGCCGCCGGCGTATGGGACGAGGCAGCTGACGTTGACTTGTGTGCAGACGAGATATCCCACGTCACGAGATACAGCGCCGTCGGCTCACGGCACGAGCTGGTTGACGTGATTTTGCGCTCTCAGCACACTCCAGCGACGGTTGTCGGATTTATTTGGCTCGCGAACCGTACAGTTTGTTCACCAAAATGGTTATACGTATAATTCCTGTTAACGCGAACATTTTCTTCCCCGACCCTATGCTGGTCATGTTGTTCTCTCTTTGGTGTATATAAACAAAATCTTTAACAACCGTCAACGTGTAAGAAGACAAAAATGGTAGATTCATGTCCACTCAGGAAAGACATCACCAAAGCAACACACTCGCTCCGGACAGGGAGTGCACTTAAATTTACATAACATCAAATATTACATAAATTATTTCTATCAATTTCATATGAAACTTCCATAACCTTCTAGAAAACGCGAAGGTGGAAAAATGAGCGGTTTTAGCAGGATGCGAACCCTCATCCGATAGAACACCAAGTCTATATTACGGTACTCCAACCAACTACGCTATTGAGGATCCTCCTTTCTCTGCCTTTAGATTTCGAAATCTCGTTGACATTTAATTATATATCAAATCATAATAAGAACGATATGTTTTCATGAATTTTGAATGCGTTGTTACTTTAAAGCGGCTTACGATTCGTTCTCGAGTCATGCAACGTGCTGGTGCTAACGAGGGAAACTCCCCATCGCAGCCCCCTCAGATATACTGGTAAGATGGCCCAGTGGGTACCATGTCAAACACTGACCACAGATCAAGCATGAAAACAGGAAGAAGGTGTATAGAACTGTGAAAAAAGAGGCAAAATCGAAACAGTGAAGGGTGCAAGCTGGAGGTACGCACCAACGCACAGATTTGATTAACCATCCAGTCGTGGCTCTGTGGTCGTGGTATAGGATTGCAACCTGGGAGATCTGTGTTCAAACCTATTTCGTGGCCCCCTTTTTTTCCGACAAAATCACGAACTCTCTGTCGGGTCATTGACGTGTCTGTTCGCTGTATTCAAATTTGTGCACATGTTGTGGTGTACCGTCCTTTTGCAACTGCGAGGTGTACGGAAGGGACTTCCGGACGTACGTACCTCCTATTTATTCGACACAATTACCACATGTTATGGTTCTTGCCTTCGGTTTTGGAAGTTTTGATTCTTAAATCTCCTTATTGTAACATATTTCACATCTGTTTCTTTCTTGTTTTCGTTTCTGCTTCTCGCCTGCTCTCACTATCCATCACATTTACTTGCGACGGTAATATATTCTTACCATATGACTCATATTCTCTAACCAGTGTATAGTATGACCACAGAAGGAGAACAGACACGTCAGTGACCGGACGATAAGTTCATAATTTATATACATATAATGGCGCAAGAGGGAGATTTGAACACGGATCTCCCCCTTTGTAGTCCAACACCGCGATCACACAACCACAACTGCCGTATTCTTGTAAATCGTTCCATGTTGCACATCTTGAACTTAGACAATTCACTGTTGTCATTTTGCTTCTTTTTTCACAGCTCAGTACACCTTCTTTCTGTTTTCAATATTAATCCGTGTTCAGTTTTTGATGGGTTATCCACTGGGCCATTTTACCACTAAATCTAAGGGGAATGTGATGGGGAGTTTCCCTTGTTAGAAACAACATATATTCATAGAGTGTAATGTACAACATAAAACCCATTGAATATGGGTTTCTGCTGAACACGACAAATACAATATGGCGTCTTGCTTTCTGTTTGTGATGTACGGGGCGTTCTTGCTTCTTTTTGATTCTACTTTACGTGACACGTCGCCGATATATCGCAGAACTTATTTTTTGTTTCACGTGACGAAAAGGTTTCTCAGCGAGAAACAGCAGGAAGTAACGTTATAAAACTCGTCCAGCGCAACGTAAACGTTAGCTAACTCGTCCCGTATGCCGACGACATTGCTATGAAATCGGTGAATGTCAGTGAGCAAACCCCTCGTGCCTTGAATGAAAAACCTGAAACCTCGTATGGATGTACTGTCATGAATAAGTGTTGTGTGGTATTGAGTCAAATACCTTTCGGAAGTACAACTACCTGACAGCTTGATCCATGTCTTTCAGGAGGTGCTGTGAGGAAAGAGGGTGTCTGGTTTTGCAGATTGCATTTCTTGACATTTGGGAAAGTAATAAAAAAATGGTTTAAATGGCTCTGAGCACTATGGGACTTAACATCTGAGGTCACCAGTCCTCTAGAACTCAGAACTACTTAAACCGAACTAACCTAAGGACATCACACACATCCATGTCCGAGGCAGGATTCGAACCTACGACTGTAGCGGTCGCGCGGTTCCAGACTGAAGCGCCTAGAACCGATCGGCCACAACGGCCGGCGGGAAAGTAATACCAATTGGATATAAGGTGAATGCAGTATATGGCAACTATGAAGCTTCAACAAGTGTTTGAACATGGTGTCCATATGTAGCCTTCACAAGAATAGTGGCAATTTGTTGCACATGGTGCCGACTACAGTTTGTCATCTCTGGCTCAGCGATGCACCTATCCGCTCGAAAGGGTTGTGGACGACTTTAGACACAACGGTAAGGAGATGTGGGTTGAAGAGTGTCATGGAAACTGTCATCATAGGAAAGCTAGACAGGAGCAGAAACGATCAACGAACAAGATAACACAGCAAACAGAAGATTTACTTAATTTGTATTTCTCTGAGTCTACAAAGACTCATTACAAATAATGCACCTAGAAATAAAGTCTGGCTCTCAACGTCAACAAGGATTAGATGTTATCAGAGCTGCGACCAGGCGGCTTCTGCTTGGCATAAGGTAGTGAAGAGGTACCAAGTGAGACTGCGCCGCCTGGCTTGTGCCAGCTATCCTATATCATGGCGACAGAGGGCGCTCGTGTTACGGAGCCACTGGGGGTGTGGCTCAGAGGACATGCACCATTGGGTCCACTGGATCCCTCATGACCGTTGTTGGCGTCTGACAGAGACTTGCAGTTCCGTTGCCAATTTAAAGAAACCCAGTACATGATACCACAGACAGTGTCCCACCAGCATGTAGCAAGTGGTTCACATGACAATCGGATCTTTGTATTCTTTTGTCTTTATGTACCACCGTACTTGAAGTTCAGAACTCAAACATCAATCATCCAAAACAGCTAGATGTAATCCTCAAAAATTCTCAAGAAAATCGACTTTGAAGTTTCCCACACATCCTTAAGACCCTTCAGCAAGGTCGTCCTGCTGGGCTGCATGGCTCTGTGGTAGAGTGTACATCTTACATATGAGTGTGGTGAGTTCGATTCCCATACACTGCCAAATTTTAAATTAAGATGATACTTTTGTGTACAATATGTAATTAGAAATAAGAAGAGGAGCATATTTCGTAAAACGACTATCAGCTATCGGTTAGTTAGCACATATTTAATGACTTTTTTGTTTAAACTAGCTGGGGTACCCGGCTTCGCTCAGGGAGTTGATACGAGATTGTGTGGTAGCTGGAATAAAAGGATAAACTTTAAGCTGCAAAAGGTAAAGAAATTTTATTGAATACAACACTTGTTAAAGTATAAGAGGAAGAAATTATTGAAAACATATTCCATTTACAATATTTGTTTATAAATAACATTTTACTTTTTTTTTGGACTATATATGTACAATTTTTTTGAATTTCCTGCTGGAGAGGAAGCTACACATGGCTGACTGTAAGAGGAGCAGGAGTCGTCGAGGTTGATGCCGCAATATTTTAAAATTTGTCCTTGCGCTTTATTAATTATAAAACAGTAGGCCCATTTGATAGTCTTGATGAGTTAAGATTTCTGAGTAATATGATCGGCGATCCAATTTTAAATCGAAGGCAATGTACTGGCATTCCTCGTACTTGCAAAGAGTTTAGAAATTCTGTAAGGAAGTTCATAGTTTCTTCAACGCTTAAATCGTGACGTTCAATTAGTACGAGGGTCATTCAAAATTAAAGAGACAAACCGGTCTGGAGAAAAAAGCGTTTATTTTCACAAAACAATACTTTTTCTATTTTTCAACATGATCCCCTTGAAAATTTGTACAATTCTTCCAACGGGCTACAAGCTTTTTTATTCCGGCTGAAAAGAACTCTTTATCTTGGTGTTTGAACCAATTTCCCACAAACTTTTTCACGTTCTCGTTGTCCTGGAACCTCTTCCCACGTAATGCCTCCTTCAGTGCACCAAACAAATGTAAATTACTAGGTGCTAAATCATGACTGTAAGGGGGACGAGGCAGTAGTTCCCAATCTATTTTGTCGATGGTTTCACGGGTTAGTTGAACAATATGCGGACGTGCGTTGTCTTGTTGAAGAATCATACCTCTCCTCCGACATCCAAGACGTCTCTCTCACGGCTGGCTTCACCTTGTTTAAAAGCAAATCCGAGTAGTGTTGGCTGTTCATTGTACGATGCTCTTCAAGATAATCTTAAAAAACTGGACCTTCAGCATCCAGAACACTCTCAACATGACTTTTCCTGCTGGTGCTTGCGTTTTGAATTTTTTCTTGGCAGGTGAGTTGTGTGCTCCCACTCCAGGCTTTGTCTTTTTGATTCTGGTTCATAATAGTGACTCGAAGTTTCATCACAAGTTAAAATTTTGTTGAGGAAGTGCTCACCTTACCTTTCATAGCGTTCCTTAAAGCTCTGTGCACACTCTCAACGGTCGGTGTGGCCGAGCGGTTCTAGGCGCTTCAGTCTGGAACCGCGTGACCGCTACGGTCGCAGGTTCGAATCCTGCCTCGGGCATGGATGTGTGTGATGTCCTTAGGTTAGTTAGGTTTAAGTAGTCCTAAGTTCTAGGGGACTGATGACCTCAGATGTTAAGTCCCTTAGTGTTCAGAGCCATTTGAACCATTTTTGAACACTCTCAACCTTGTGTCCTTGTGTAGCCGCGTCAACTGCTTTGGGCCCATCTTGCACATGTTTTGCGGTACTTCAGCTTGTTACAGATAATGTTATGAACTGTGCCAGTACTAATGTGAACCTTTTCAACTATCATTTCCACAGTCACACGGCGGTCGGGGCACGAATAATGTCATCAGTTCGACTTTCAAGTGAGGGAGTTGAAACTGCAACTGGTCGGACAGAACGGTGTTGGTCAGTCACTGAGTCGCGACCATTTTTGAACTGCTCTACCCAGCTGTAAAAATTTGCACGATTCATACAACCTTCACCATAAACTTTAGGCATTCTGCAGTATATACTCACTGGTTTCTCGCCTATAGGAAGTAAAAAACAAATAACAGAACGTTGTTCAACTAATGTGGACGTTTCAAGCGAACTCGCCATCTTGAAATGTATTTTTGAGGTTATAAACAAAACAATAGTGATACATCAGCTGATCACGGCTCATCCCAGTGATGCCAGCTTAAAGCCATAAAAGTATCAAACTTGCCCTACTAACAGTTTATCCCGAGACCAATTTGTCTCTTTAATTACTGAATGACCCTCGTATATTCTCTCTTCACCGGGAATTTTCTTTTGAATGTTGAAGTTGATATCGTCGACAATGTTGTCTTCAGTTACCAAAATTGTCCTTTCAAATAGCCAGTCGGGATTGATATAGTTGTGAATAGTGTTTGGATAAATTTGGTCGATGAGTTCGTTTTCAGCAATGGTTACATTGCAGAAATCATGTTGAGTTTAATGAGGCCGGTCGTCTGATCGGTGGGATACGTGCTTTCGCCTTTGTCAAAGTTGTTGAGCAAAATGTGCCGTTGTTTCATCTTTCGATAGTTCAACTCTCATATTTTTTGTCAGTTACAGTATTTGTATGTGTGGACAGGGATGTGATTTTTTTAAAAAAAGCATTGATCTCGTCTGCTGCTGTTGATTTGAGGATAACTGGAAGTGTCTGTCGAAAATGTCCTGAGACTATGAGTATAGCTCCTCCCATCACTTCAGAGTTTCCTCGCAAGTCTTTTAATGTTCTGTCCATGGCTTCGAGTGATTTTTTTATATGCCATTGTGCATTCGTTCCAGAAGATAATTTTACCTTGCTTTAGAAGTTCACCCCGTCCAGATGCTACGAGATTTTACGTACCGGGAATTGTTCTTAGGCAATATTCAACGGCAGTTGTAGAGCGGGATGGACAGTTGGTCCTCCTTCCATAATTGTGGCTGCAATGCTGATTGATGCCAGCGCATTTGCGATTTGTTGTTTAGCACGTATTTCCATCAGCAATAGATTTATCAGAAACCTTTTCCAGGTGCTGCCTGGAGTAAGTAAATAATTCCACCAGTGCGGTTGTCGATCCGGTCCATGATATCGTTGTAAATTTCATTTTGATTGTCATTGAAGAGTGGTTTGTTGTCAGTGATGCATTGAAGCAAGTCGTTGATGTTGTAGCTTTTTTCCTCAGTAATTTCGAAGTTTAGCACCCTGATAGCATCTTTTCGTGGTGCTTGCATCCCAAGCTGTACTGAGGGCCGGTTGTTTGTTGCTAAACGTTAATCTTCTAGGCGAATGAGTATTTCACTGAATATGTCGTCGTTGAAATCGACGGTCAGTTCAGGATGACCTTGTCGGATCTGGTACAGTACGTCATCGCTCATGCTCTCTTTGAAGGAGTCACATAGCTGGTTTGTATTCGATGGGTTGCATATTGTTAGAATGATGGCGAATAAGTCTCTCATTAGTTGATGTGAGTGAGGCTTCTTGTAGTGTTAATTCCCAGTGGTTGTCGTTTTCCTGTAGTCCTAAGCATTGGCGTGCTTCTCTGTACTTCGTGCATAGGTAACCATCAACAGTCTTGAGATCTGTGAAACTTGTTGGTCCCCGTATTTCGTGTAGCAACATCTGGAGATAGAAACATTCAGCATTGTTTGGATGTACGGTGTATACTCGGCCTCGTACACCAGCTTTCATGATTCCTAGACGATCTTCTAATGGAATTCCTGGAATTCCTTGTTTTCGTCGTTGAAAGATTTTTCTTGTCGTGTTCCACGTATAATAAGTAGGGACGTCGACATATAGTAATGTTTTCGTGAATGTACCCATTTGGCACAGTTGGTGAAAAGCTGTTAATGTTATGTTCTGAGGTGGTTCGCTTGCAGTTTTTCTGGTGGTGTCTTTGTGAAGTAAACTCTCAGTCCATTCTCCAAATGTACTGCTAGATGTTGCACAGTTTGTTCGCGTTCGCGAAAATCCGTCACGCTGCTTCGTTACTGTTGATGTATCTTCCCATTTGGTACATGAAGATCTCGTCGTTTCTCTTTTGTTGTTCGCAGTCATTGGCTATTTGAAATACTGCCAAGTCACCGCCTTTGTCCACATACTTACAGATATGTTTGATGGATTTCACTGAATTGTAGACATCTAAGTTTATGTGTGCTTGGAACATTTTGGAAAGTATTGTGTTGTATGGTACTGCCCACTGATTATCTATTTCTAGTTCGTCCCTGCCTCGCATTCGTGTTTCTGCTGTGAAGCTACCGTTCTTGAGTGATCGTCTTCTGTGTTTGGTATAGCCATCGACTCCGGTTTACGTGTCATCCAAATTTGCCTTTGGGTATTTTTTTGTACATTTTCCACCACTCATACATGGGGAATTGGGGTTTGATGGCCCGCTTGATCCGTGAATTATGTTTTTCACTAGTACATCGTACAGTTCCTTAACTTCTTGTGGATTGGGAAATTCAGACTGGATGATTTTGTCGATATCAGTGGGATGACATTTTAGCAACAAATAATCCTGGACAAATAGTGAGTATCGTGACGAATACAGGGTTTTGCGACCACAAGGCAGTTGCTGCTACGCTGAATACCGTAACACCTACAACCTTCAAAAAGAAACGCAAAACTTACAAAGCTGATAACAATGCTCTTAACACCTTTTTAAGAGACAGTCTTCACTCCTTCCGATCTGATCATGTAAGTGTAGAAAAGTTGTGGAATATTTTCAAAGAGATAGTATCGACAGTAATTAAGAGATATATACCACATAAATTAATATGTGATGGTACTGATCCCCCATGGTACACAAAACGGGTCAGATCATTGTGGCAGAAACAACGAAAAAAGCATGCCAAATTTACAAGAACGCAAAATCCCCAAGATTGGCAAAGATTTACAGAAGTTCGAAGCACTGCGCGTACTTCAATGCGAGATGCATTTAATAACTTCCACAACGAAATTCTGTCTCGAAATCTGTCAGAAAACCCAAAGAGATTCTGGTCATACATGAAGCACACCAGTGGCAAGGCGCAATCAATACCTTCACTGCCCGATAACAACGGTGAAGTCACTGATGACAGTGCTACTAAAGCAGAGTTATTAAACACGGTTTTCCGAAACTCCTTCACCAAAGAAGACGAAGTAAATATTCCTGAATTCCAATCAAGAACAACTGCCAAGATGAGAAACATAGAAGTAGATATAGATATCCTCGGAGTAACGAAGCAGCTTAAATCACTTACTAAAGGCAAGGCCTCCGGTCCAGATTGTATACCAGTCAGATTCCTGTCAGAGTATACTGATAAAATAGCTTCATGTTTAGCAATTATATACAACCACTCGCTCACAGAAAGATCCGTACCTAAAGACTGGAAAATTGCTCAAGTCACACCAATTACCCAAAAAGGGAAATAGGAGTAATCCTCTGGATTACAGGCCCATATCACTAACGTCGATTTGCAGTAGAGTTTTGGAACATATACTGTATTCGAACATTATGAAGTACCTCGAAGAAAACAATTTATTGACACGTAGTCAGCACGGTTTCAGAAAATATCGTTCTTGTGAAACACAAGTAGCTCTTTATACTCATGAAGTAATAAGAACTATCGACAGGGAATGTAAAATTCATTCCATATTTTTAGATTTCCAGAAGGCTTTCGACACCGTTTCTCACAAGCGTCTTCTAATCAAACTGCGTGCCTACGGAGTATCGCCTCAGTTGTGCGACTGGATTCGTGATTTCCTGTCAGAAAGGTCACAGTTCGTAATAATAGACGGAAAGTCATCGAGTAAAACAGAAATAGTATCCGGCATTCCCCAAGGAAGTTTTATAGGCTCTCTATTGCTCCTGACCTATATTAACGACATACGAGACAATCTGAGTAGCCGTCTTAGATTGTTTGCAGATGATGCTGTCATTTACCGTCTTGTAAAGTCATCTGATGATCAAAACGACTTGCAAAATAATTTAGATAAGATATCTGTATGGTGCGAGAAGTGGCAATTGACCCTGAATAAGGAAAAGTGTGAAGTTATTCACATGAATACTAAAAGAAATCAGCTAAATTTCGATTACGCAGTAAGTCACACAGAACTGAAGGCTGTAAATTCAACTAAATACTTAGGGATTATAATTACAAATAACTTAGATTGGAACGATCACATAGGTAATATTGTGGGTAGAGCAAACAAAAGACTGCGATTCATTGGCAGAACACTTAGAAGGTGTAACAGGTCTACTAAAGAGACTGCTTACATCCCGCATGTCCGTCCTATTCTGGAGTACTGCTGTGCGGTGTGGGATCTGCATCAGGTGGGACTGACGGGTGACATCGAAAAAGTACAAAGAAGGAAAGCTCGTTTTGTATTATCGCGAAATAGTGGAGATAGTACCACAGACATGATACGTGAACTGAAATGACAATCATTAAAACAAAGGCGTTTTTCGTTGCGACGGGATCTTCTCATGAAATTTCAGGCACCAGTTTTCTCCTCCGATTGCGAAAACATTCTGTTGGCACCCACCTACATAGAGAGAAATGATCATCACGAAAAAATAAGAGAAATCAGGGCCCACACAGAAAAATTTAAGTGCACACTACGCTGCAGAGTGAAAATTTAATTCTCGGGACGTCCTCCAGGCTGTGGCTAAGCAATGTCTACGCAATATCCTTTCTTCCAGGAGTGTTAGTATTGCAAGAACCGCAAAAGAGCTTCTGTTAAGTTTGGAAGGCAGGAGAAGAAGTACTAGCGGAAGTACAGCTCTGAGGACGGGCCGTGAGTCGCGCTTGGGTAACTCAATCCGTAGAGGACTTGCTCACGGAAGGCAAGGATCCCAAGTTCGAGTCTCGGTCTGTCACAGAGCTTTAATCTGCCAGAGAGTTACATATCAGCGCACACTCCGCTGCGGAGTGAACATTTCATTCTGGAAACCTAAAATACTATTCTGGTAAGTTCACTGCCTTTAGAGAGTCTTTGAAAAATATGAGTTTCAGATTTCCACATACTTTCTGTATCCGTTTGGACACTCATGTAAGATTTGTGTTAATCAATAGCGCTGTTCGCTTGTCTAACTTGCCTGGCAGGATAGTGAGTCTTAGGCAGGGTTTTCAAAGGCCACATTGCCACTGCTCCGTGTGTCTTCCTGGCACTGGTGTTTACAAGGCTGGGGGGAAAGAATATTGGGAGGACTGGACTGAGGTTATTGAAGCAATGGATTCAGACCACGAGACATTGGTGGCCATATACGAGAGTTGGAACTTATATAGTGGCAACTATTTTTTCACAACCGACACAAAAGAGTTACATGTTCGCAACTGTTACTGTCCTTCAAAGTAGACACCAGCGTTGTGTAGAACCCGTTGCCGGCGATGTGGAAGGCGCAGTATACCGTTAGCAGAGCCTGTTCTATTGATGGTGCGAATGGAGCGGTCTAAAGTTAAGGTGATTCTCGTGTACGACTGTGGTGGTGCTATACTAACACATTGCGCTCCTCGACGGCAGACCGTCAGTGCACAGTATTACTTTTCGTTTTTGGAGCATTACCTGGGACCAGCTTTGCGAAAGAAGCTCCGACACTTTCTGCGCAACCCACCCATTATTTTGCACGATACTGCGCGGGCGCATACAGCGCAAGTTGTGGCTGCTCTGTTCGGTCAGTGGGACTTGGAAGTACTGTACCATCCACCATACTCCCCCGACTTAAGTCCTTGTGACTTTGATTTGATTTCGAAGATGAAGGAACCACTTCGTGGCATTCGCTTCAGAACTGTTCCAGAGATTCGACAGGCAGTAGAGCGCTCTTCCTGGGGGCATTCCACATCTCTGGCCGGGTTCTACACAACGCTGATGACTACTTTGAAGGACAGTAACAGGTGCAAACATGTAGCTCTTTCGTATCGGTTGTGAATAAATAGGTGCCACTATTTAAGTTCCAACCCTTGTACATCAGCGCCCACATGCTGCTACTCAAATTTTTGGCTGCATAGATAATACCGCACACCTTAGGAACCTAACTGATTCTACTATTTTTTTTATTTTGGCACATCAGTAGATTAGTGGAGCTAAATAACTGTAAACTTACTTAGCTATTGTCAGAAGTGCAGGTAGGAAACGAAGTAAAACGGAATTAAAATCAGGACATATGACTTATCACAGAAAATCATAGCTAGGGAGACATATGAGAGTATGCTTCCTTAGAAACAAGAAAATTAGAATTAATATTCCAGATATTAAAGGAACCTCTCAAAGAATGCCAAAATTTGTTTTAAAGAGAAACAAAAAGATATCTATCTACGGAAATCCCCCTGTGGGTCTGGGGGATAGAATAGGCCCGAGGTATCCCTGCCTGTCGTAAGAGATGAGTAAAAGGAGCCTCACACTTTTCGGCCCTGTAAGTTCAGGTCCCATGTTATGGTTTGACCCGCCACTTTCCAAATTCCACAGAAGTGCGGGCCTTATGGGTAAGGACGCCTTATGTGGTGCATGAGTTATCCATAGTGCCCTTCGATTCGATCTCCTGAACCTCTTCTCATGGCTTTGCATCTCCACCTGCAATTCAAAAATTTGGGCGAGGACACTTTCCGGGATGTGTCATCTTCTTCTGTTGTCTCCTATCTTCTTTCGCCCCCATGACAATACTGGATTTCTCTGTGTCCAATATGCAGCACGGTAACCAGTCTGCTGTGGTGGGGCCATCATGTAACCATTTGGTGGTAGCCTCCAGACAACACAGGGATCACACTGCTGATGCCTGAGCTCTAAACTCCTCATGTATGCCAAGGAGTAGATGCCTGTCTTCCTGGGGCATCAGGATGCCTGGCAATGGCCATCATGCCAGGTGACCTTTGCTGTGGCTGGGTGGCGCCTGTGGGGAGAGCCGTTGATTGGAGTGGGTGGCATCAGGTTGGATGACCCGCAATGAAGCACACTAACTCGTCTTTTGCTGGTGACCATACGGCGCCAACAGTCTCCAAGAAGGGCAAGATCGAGTACAATTCTGACAGATATGACCCTCAATCGTTTCCCTCCCTCGCTACACCATGGGAGGAACGTAGGGCTACAGAAAGAAGAGAGCCATATTCACCTCGGTATTTAGTCTGTAGCAGAATGGACAGGGACTCCTTTCTACCTACGAAGCCTCAGTTTTTTTGTTGAACATTTTGAGGATAAGTTTGGGGAAATGACAGCGCTGTCCAAGATTAGAAGCGGTGCAGTCTTGATTCAGACATCATCCCCAGCCCAATCCCGAGTGTTACTCGCTTGTGACCAGCTGGGTGATATTCCTGTTTCCGCCACTCCCCATAAAAGCCTCAACAGGTCCAGGGGATTATTTTCCACCGCGACCTCCTCTTGCAGTCTGACGACGAGCTCCGCGCCAGCCTAGAACGGCGGAGTGCTCATTTCATCTGGTGCGTTTACAGGAGACCCAAAGACAACAGGGTTACTACCAGTGCCTTCATCGTGGCCTTTGAGGGTAATTCATTGTCTGAAAATGTCAAGGTGATGGTTTACCGCTGTTACGTTAAACCATACGTTCCTCCCCCCATGCAGTGCTTTAAGTGCTGGAAATTCAGGCACATGTCTTCCCACTGCACTTCCAGCGCCACATGTCGAGACTGCGGACGTCCAATGCAACCAGTACTCCACGTGCGCCACACTTGTATCAACTGGGGAGAGCAGCACTCCACCTGCTCGCCAGACTGCACAGTACTCCAAAAGGAGCAGAAAATCATGGAGTACAAGACCCTGGACCGGTTGGCTCACCAAGAGGTTAAACGTAAATTTGAACTATTACACCCTGTTCAGTTGATGTCCACATATGCTGAAGCAACTTTACCAGCTGTACTACACTCTGTGCCACGAACAGTGGGCCCTCTGGGCCTCCAGAATACATCTGCCCCCTTGGTGGTAGTGGGAAAATCTCCTTTCGTTGCTCCCAAAGCACCTACTTTGGGAGTAAGGCCCCCCTCAAACGCCGAGGACATCGGACCCAAGCCAGACAAGCAACAGCCTCCTCTCGCTCCTCTCAGGCGGAAGGGTTCCCCTGGGATCCTCTCTCCCAAGGTCTCACTAATGCCACAGTGGGCACTCAACAGTAGCTAAAGGAGCCAAAAGCTGATGGATAAAGAGCTTCACAGGCTTCCCCTGTGCCTGAAGCTACATCAGAGAAGTCCTCCCAGCATGCCCCTAAAGAGAAACAAGAGGGCAACCAAACAAGGTCTGCTAAGAAAAAGGACCCCTGATGGCCTCAACACCATCACTCCCTACCAATTCTGCACCTGCACATGAGGTGGAAATCTCAGCGTCCCCTGAGGACCTGGATCTCACTGATGCCTCATCCACAATATGAATGGATACAAATATTCAATCGGTGGCAGCAGCTGACTCTGAGGCACAAGCTGCCTCCTTGCATGCTTCATGCCTTCTCAGCCTCACGATAACGTCATCCTCCAGTGGAATTGCTGCGGTTTTTTCCATCACCTGGCTGGGCTACAGCAACTGTTAAACTTTACACCTGCTTTCTGCATTGCCCTCCAGGAAACCTGGTTCCTGGCAATGGGGACCCCTGCCCTCTGCAGCTATAGAGGATTTTACGAGAACCATAGTGACTATAATAGTGTCAGGGGGAGTTTGTATCTATGTCCTGAACTCCATATGTAGTGAACCTGTGCCCCTTAAAACCCCTCTTGAAGCTGCAGCTGTCAGGATAAAGATGACACAGGAAATAACTGTCTGCAACGTATATCTACCTCCAGATGGTTCAGTACCCCTGAATGCATTGGCTACACTGATTCATCAACTCCCTAAACTTTTCCTACTTTTGGGAGATTTTAACGCCCATAACACATTTTGGGGTGGCACCACGCTTACCGGCTGAGGTAGAGATGTAGAAACTTTTCTGTCTCAACTCGATCTCTGCCTCTTAAATACTGGGGCCCATACACATTTCAGTGTGGCTCATGGCACTTACTCGGCCATTTATTCACCCCTCTGCAGCCCAGGGCTTCTGCTATCTGTCCACTGGAGAGCCCATGATGACTTGTGTGGTAGTGACCACTTTCCCATCTTCTTGTCACTCCCCCAGCGCCATTCCCCCGGACGTCTACCAAGATGGTCTTTAAACAAGGCAGACTGGGAAGCTTTCACCTCTGCTGTCACCATTGCATCTCTCCCACATGGTACCATTGACGTGGTAGTAGAGCGGGTCACTAGAAAGATCGTTTCTGCGGCGGAAAGCAGGATCCCCTGTTCTTTAGGGTGCCCACGGCGAAATTCAATACCGTGGTGGTCGCCGGAAATCGCTGAGGCCACTAAAGAGCGTCGGCGAGCTCTACAGCGACATAAGCGGCACCCTTCCCTAGAGCACCTAAAGCTTTTAAACGTGTCCGTGCCCGCGCTCGCCAGCTAATAAAAAGCCGGAAACAAGAATGTTGGGAGGGGTACGTCTCGATCATTGGGTGCCATACGTCACCTTCCCAACTCTGGACGAAGATCGGACATTTTTGTGGGTACCAGACCCAGACAGGTGTCACTGGCATACGCACGACGACAACAGTAGTGATAACAGGCACAAATCCGGCATTTAGGTAATGAATAGACTGTTCAAATGTCCCCCCTGTAGCGAATCAATTGTGCATACTCCAGAGTAGTCTTTCACGAGTGATCAATCGGTGCATAGCGTACTAATTCATGTCTGATCTCGTTGTCCTCTAGTACACACTAGTTTGCACAGTATCTCAAAGAGAGCAGTAGGGACCCCGTGGTGAATACTGCCAGCTGTACAGTCTCGGATTTCAACTAAATAAGGGCTTGGAGTATAGGACCAGATTTGTTACTGGATTCAGGACTTCCTTGCAGAGAGAAGCCTACGCGTCCTTCTTAAGAGAACAAAATCGAAAGACGCAAAGATGATACAGTAAGCACCCTAAGGGATGGTTCTAGGACCGTTGCTTTTTACGGTTTCCATTAATGATCTGGAGACTCTGGAAGGCTACTCGCGAACGATCCTTTATTTTATAGGGAACCTGGAAAACTATAGCGAAACGTAGTAAGACCGACGGAGAACTGACGACCGGTGAAGTGACTGGCAATTGACCGTGGAACGTACTGCGCACAATTACGGGAAGAGATACGTTCGTGTTGTATTAGACCAGTGGTCGTCAAACGTTTCTACTTAAGAGTCAGTACTAACAGTGCAGGGCGAATCCTCGGACCGCATAGAAAGAGAGGGGGGAGGGGAGGGGGGGGGGGGAGTGAAGAGGCTTCTCAAAGTGAAATTCAGTTTTCACCAAACCATGATTATTGTTAGATGCTTACCATTTGCACATTTTGAATCTACATATTATAAGGTACCATATCATATATATTTAAGCGAAAATGAAAATAATATATTGTAATTACACGCATTTTTCTGAAGGCTTAGATAGTGACCAGTCTCCCGTACCAAGTCAGGAACTGTGGCCAGTGCCATCGGAACGGATCCCATGTTTCTTTCCAGATATCCAGGCAGCTTCACGCCCTAGTATCTGAAAGAATACCAAGTGGCTGCAGCAGACCGTTTTCAATCGGACTTTTCTATTAGGTGAAATAGAGCTGAACAAAGACGGTTTTCAATAAAATAACTCAATTAATTCAAAATTGTCACAAAGGGACAGAGTGGCGGATGATAGCTTTGTATATAAAACGGTTTATGCGTCCGTTTTATCTGTTACATTAGCGTGTTTTTCGGAAGTAACGAACTCTTACTGGGTCGAACACATTGGTCACTTTTCACAACAAGTAGTGTGGTAAGGACAAAATGAACAATACTGACAAAGTAGAGCGAAGTAAAAATTATCTGAGGCATAGAAAGTGTCACTGATGCGCGAAGCAAGGGCCACATACTGTTGTTTCTTCTGAATTTGTTGCTAATTTTGCTGGAGGACGAAAGTCTAATATTCCAACAAGCTAATGCATGTGTGTATATCTCTGCCACAACTAAAAAGTGGTTTGAGGATAGCGATGTCTTGCCCTAATCCGAATGTAGCCCGGATTTGGCCCCTTGGAAACCTTTGGGGAATATCTACTTGCAAGGCTTATTCATTACAATGGAAAGCAGTTTGAAGCCGTGTTTGAGCTGAAGAGAGCGGTACGAGAGGAGTGGGTGATAACTTCACTGCAAGAACAACACACCCTAACAAAATCACTGTCGAAGGGGAATTTTAAGTTAATAAGGAAGAACGGAAGTGGGACAAGTACTAACAGTGCAATAAAACAACAGGACAGTGAGTGCCTTCATACCATTTCCATCCAGGAAATTCAAACGCCTTATTTTGTTAGTCATGTTATGGAAGAAACTATGTAGTTCCATCATGATTGTTTATGTCTTACATATATATAACACATACATAGAAAATTCGACACACGTATCCTTCAAACATTGTACTATTACTTTCGTGGAACCCTACCTTTATACTGACTTGCACCACTGTATTACTTAATAACAGTAATTACAATATGAGACACGTTCACAAATGTTTACTACGTACATGTTTTGAATGTAATTTTTCTTTCGTTCATTGCATTGTCTACAAGGACCTTAATTTTCTTTCGTATTACTTGACAAACATATACCACATTTGAAGATAACCGTCTCTGTAATACGCTTTCAGGAATTTATGTCACTTCCATTTGACATCCATACCATAGCCGCTGAGCGGTGCTAGCTGCACACGCCCCTGAGTTGTCAACATTGGAAGATAAACAATAAACTCTTTCCCCTCCCATTTCTATTAACCCTCCAGCAGAAAGCTGTGGTGCAGTAGACCCCAAGAGCTGTACTTTCGCGTATAACACCGAAATGGAGGCACAGACACCGATGAGTTTCTGAAAAGCTGTCAACAAAGTGCGCTCCACGCGTTTTCCTCACTCGTGCGCTAGAACTTGACGTGTGAACAACTTCTTTCTCTCCGTTGGGTTTTACTGTACCACACCTTTCCGTGCTTGTTGCCTGGATTTTCAGCACCTCTGCGCCAGACCAAAGTGACAGACACTTTGTAGACCCGCAATATTACATCATAACACATTATTACAGATTAGATTAGATTAGATTTACTTTCATTCCAATTGATCCGTAGTGAGGAGGTCCTCCAGGATGTAGAACATGTCAGAAAAACAACAATACATGACAAATATTTACAACTCAAACAAATAAGCTAATGTACCATTTCACAGGTCCCAAGTGGAATGATCGTCATTTTTTAATGAACACTATATGAAAGAAACATTTTACAAATACTAATGCACTGAATCTAAAATAAAAAAGTTTATTTATTTATTTATGAGGTAATAAACGTGTAATACAACTACTATAATACTTATTTACAATGAACACATTACTGCACTGAAACTGTGCAGAAGTTATATTGAACTTATATATATATACACACACACAAATCAGTTAGTTCTACTGAGAAATTCGTCAATGGAGTAGAAGGAGTTGGCCACCGATAAATCCTTTAGGCTTCTCTTAAACTGAATTTCATTGGTTTTTAAGCTTTTTATGGCTGCTGGCAAGTTATTGAAAACGTGTGTTCCTGAATAATGCACACCTTTTTGTACAAGACTAAGTGACTTTAAATCCTTGTGAAGATTATTCTTATTTCTAGTATTGATTCCATGAATTGAGTTGTTGGTTTGAAAAAGTGCTATATTTTTAATGACAAATCGCATTAAAGAATAAATATACTGGGAAGCAGTAGTTAGTATCTCTAGTTCCCTAAACACGCTTCTGCAGGATGTTTTGAGTTCACACCACATATAACTCTTACTGCACGTTGTTGTGCCCGGAAGACTTTAGCTTCGCTTGATGAATTACTCCAAAAAATAATGCCATATGACATTATGGAATGAAAGTAAGCATAGTATGCCAGCTTTTTCATTTTTATATCCCCTATGTCTGACACAATTCGCATTGCAAATAGAGATTTGTTAAGACGCTTCAGCAGTTCTGTGGTGTGCTTTTCCCAAAAAAATGGTTCAAATGGCTGTGAGCACTATGGGACTTAACTGCTGAGGTCATCAGTCCCCTAGAACTTAGAACTACTTAAACCTAACTAACCTAAGGACATCACACACATCCATGCCCGAGGCAGGATTCGAACCTGCGACCGTAGCGGTCGCGCGGTTCCAGACTGTAGCGCCTAGAACCGCTCGACCACCCTGGCCGGCGTGCTTTTCCCAGTTGAATTTATTATCAAGCTGTAATGCCAAGAGTCCCGGCGGAGGTTCGAGTCCTCCCTTGGGCATGGGTGTGTGTGTTTGTCCTTAGGATAATTTAGTTTAAGTAGTGTGCAAGCTTAGGGACTGATGACCTTAGCAGTTAAGTCCCATAAGATTTCACACACATTTGAACATTTTTGTAATGCCAAGAATTTAACACTTCTATCTGCTTGTCATCATATGTTAGGCATATACTCGTGTGTGTGTGTGTGTTTTTTTTTTTTTTTTGTTTTTTCGAAGTTTAGCGACAAAGAATTGGCTAGGAACCAGTGATTAATGTCCACAAATATTTTATTAGCTGATTTTTCTAAGACTACACTTGATTTGCTATTTATTGCAATGTTTGTATCATCGGCAAATAAAACGAACTTGGCATCTGGTAATGTTACTGATAAAAGGTCATTGATATACACAAGAAAAAGTCTTGTACTTTCCGATGTTACCTGTTGATGATGGGGGCGAGAAGTATGATGGTCAAATTGCAGCTGACTCAAACGAGGATGCCAGCGACGATGGAATTGACGAAAAAACGTGACGACTTCTGCCTAAAAAAGAATGGCGTCAGCAAGTGGATGAAGAATCCTCCAGGCCCACAGAAGATTAGGACTAGATCTTGGAAGATCACCAAAGAAGTCCCTGGACGGACGAGAAACGCAAAGACTTTCGAGGACGATCATAATCTGTCATAAACTGTCCAGATCATCGTCGATTGCACCAGCAAGAAGATAGAGACGGGTACCGAAAACTACAAGACAGATAGCCTGTATGGGAAGACGGACGAACCTTAGGTTCTGGCTCTCCATGGGCTTCTCTATCTGATGGGGAGGATTCAAAGCTGGACATAGGAACCTGGCTTGTTTCTGGCCTACCGATGGGATTAGTGCTGAGATCTTCCCCTGACGATTACCATGACTCAATTCAGATTCCTCCTGAGCTCTCTCAGGTTTGACTATCTCAGTACCTGACAGGCTCGGCGTGCATAGGACAAACTCTGTCTAATCCGTGAAGTCTTCCATCAGTTAAACAACAACCTACAGGACAGTTACATACTCGGTGGCAACGTTACGATCGACGAGAACTGGAGCGTATACGTGGCCAATGCTCTCTCATTCAGTACATCCTGACAAAAATGGCTAAGTACGGCATCAAGATCATCGCTATGTGCGGCTCCTAAGTGTTCTACACCTCCTACATGGATGTGTACGTCGGAAAGCAATCTGACGGAACTTTCCACAAGAGCAACTCCCCGTCTGATGTGACTGAACGCCTCATAGCCAAGATATCTGGATCGGGAAGAAACCTAACGATGGACAACTGGTACACCAGCGTTCCACTGGCCACTACACTCGTACACAAGCACACGATGACTCTTGTTGGAACGGTTAGGAAAATCAAAAAAGAGATCCCTAAGGCATTCACTGAGACCACTGGCCGCCCAGGCTGCAGCCGCATATTCGGATTCAGTAAACAGATCACCATGGCGTCCTACGTTCCAAAAAAGAAGAAAATTGTGATTCTTCTCTCCACCTTTCAACGCGATGATCATCTAGACGAATCGACTAGGGACAAGAAGAGACCTGAGGTGATTACCTAGTAAAATAAGACCAAAGACGGCATTGACACTGTCGATCAGTTGTGCGAAACTTTTGACGTGAGCTGAACGTGCAGAAGATGGCCACTCAAGATCGTCTTCTCGCTACTCGATGTCGCTGGAATCAATGCGCAAGTGATCCACTTTTGCAACTCGCCTCGGGCAACTCTTATACGTCCAAAATTCTTCAAAACACTCGCCGTCGCCCTTCTTCGAAGTCAGCTTTACAATCGCCAGGAGGCATCCAGGCACCTTCCTGAAACGTTGCACCAGCGTCTCAAAGATTTCGTTTCTAGTTCCAGCAGCCAAGCTGTGACATCTCTTCCGCCAAAAAAGGTGAAGAAGAATTCAAGGTGTGGGCCGCGCGGCTGCAAAGAGGACAGAAAAAAAACTACGTTTGCAAAGCCTTCGGTCAGTACATTTGTCTCGCCTAACACTCGACCTTCCTTTGTCCCGACTGCGTCCCTGAAGCTGAAGTACCTGCCAACTGACTCCAAGGCCGTCGTATAGGACGAACACAGACACAGATGTAGAACTTGGACATTTATTATATGTTAGGTGTTATTGTGTTATGTTTATAATGGAATGTTTATTGTCAAATGTTAGAAAGATACATAAGTTATTCACTGTAAAATGTTCTAAAGCTATAACAAGTATGAAAAAGAAACGAAACATAAGACGACAGAGTAGTAGAGGTCTTAGACGTAAAATCAATGAGTCAGGACAGATTTAGGCTGCTAGGTGTGCTGCACCTCACCTTTGGTTCAAAATGGTTCAAATGGCTCTGAGCATTATGGGACTTAGCTTCTGAGGTCATCAGTCCTCTGGAACTTGAACTACTTAAACCTAACTAACCTAAGGACATCACACACATCCATGCCCCAGACAGGATTCGAACATGCGACCGTAACGGTCGTGCGGCTCCAGACTGAAGCGCCTAGAAGCGCTCGGCCACACCGGCCGGCCAGGGTGGTCGGACGCGGTTCGAACCGTCGTCCTTCCGAATGCGAGTCCAGTGTGCTAACCACTGCGCCACGTCGCTTGGTGGGCCGTAGTTTGACGACCACTGGATTAGACTATTGGCGGTAACTCAGTGGGAACACGGGTTACCCTAAAAAACCAAGGACTAACAGTTCGCAGGGACCTAACTTGTCTACATCTACATCTACACACATATTCCGCAATCCATCATACGGTGCGTGGCGGAGGGTACCTCGTACCACAACTAGCATCTTCTCTCCCTGTTCCAACCCCAAACAGAACGAGGGAAAAACGACTGCCTATATGCCTCTGTACGAGCCCTAATCTCTCTTATCTTATCTTTGTGGTCTTTCCGCGAAATATAAGTCGACGGCAGCAAAATTCTACTGCAGTGAGCCTCAAATGCTGGTTCTCTAAATTTCCTCAGTAGCAATTCACGAAAAGGACGCCTCCTTTCCTCCAGAGACTCCCACCCGAGTTCCTGAAGCATTTCCGTAACACTCGCGTGATGATCAAACCTACCAGTAACAAATCTAGCAGCCCGCCTCTGAATTGCTTCTATGTCCTCCCTCAATCCGACCTGATAGGGATCCCAAATGCTCGAGCAGAACTCAAGAATAGGTCGCATTAGTGTTTTATAAGCGGTTTCCTTTACAGATGAACCACATCTTCCCAAAATTCTACCAATGAACCGAAGACGACTATCTGCCTTCCCCACAACTGCCATTACGTGCTTGTCCCACTTCATATCGCTCTGCAGTGTTACGCCCAAATATTTAATCGACGTGATTGTGTCAAGCGCTACACTACTAATGGAGTATTCAAACATTACGGGATTCTTTTTCCTATTATCTGCATTAATTTACATTTATCTATATTTAGAGTTAGCTGCCATGCTTTACACCAATCACAAATCCTGTCCAAGTCATCTTGTATCCTCCTACAGTCACTCAACGACGACACCTTCCCGTACACCACAGCATCATCAGCAAACATGGCATATCCAGACACTCAGGGATGATGATGGCATGGAAACAGAGGTTGAAACGCGTAAAGCTGAAATACTAAACACCTTTTTCCAAAGCTGTTTCACAGAGGAAGACCGCACTCAGTTCCTTCTCTAAATCCTCGCACAAACGAAAAAATGGTTGGCATCGAAATAAGTGTCCAAGGAATAGAAAAGCAACTGGAATCACTCAACAGAGGAAAGTCCACTGGACCTGACGGGATACCAATTCGATTCTACACAGAGTACGCGAAAGAACTTGCCCCCCTTCTAACAGCCGTGTACCGCAAGTCTCTAGAGGAACAGGAGGTTCCAAATGATTGGAAAAGAGCACAGGTAGTCCCAGTCTTCAAGAAGGGTCGTCGAGCAGATGCGCAAAACTATAGACCTATATCTCTGACGTGGATCTGTTGTAGAATTTTAGAACATGTTTTTTGCTCGCGTATCATGTCGTTTCTGGAAACACAGAATGTAATCTGTAGGAATCAACATGGATTCCGGAAACAGCGATCGTGTGAGACCCAACTCGCTTTATTTGTTCATGAGACCCAGAAAATATTAGATACAGGGTGCCAGGTAGATGCTATTTTCCTTGACTTCCGGAAGGCGTTCGATACAGTTCCGCACTGTCGCCTGTTAAACAATGTAAGAGCCTACGGAATATCAGACCAGCTGTGTGGCTGGATTGAAGAGTTTTTAGCAAACAGAACACAGCATGTTGTTATCAATGGAGAGACGTCTACAGTAACCTCTGGCGTGCCACAGGGGAGTGTTACGGGACCATTGCTTTTCACAGTATATATAAATGACCTAGCAGATAGTGTCGGAAGTTCCATGCGGCTTTTCGCGGATGATGCTGTAGTACACAGAGAAGTTGCAGCATTAGAAAATTGTAGCGAAATGCAGGAAGATCTGCAGCGCATAGGCACTTTGGTGCAGGGAGTGGCAACTGCCCCTTAACATAGACAAATGTAACGTATTGCGAATACATAGAAAGAAGGATCCTTTATTGTATGATTATATGATAGCGGAACAAACATTGGTAGCAGTTACTTCTGTAAAATATCCGGGAGTATGCGAACGGAACGATTTGAAGTGGAATGATCATATAAAATTAATTGTTGGTAAGGTGGGTGCCAGGTTGAGATTCATTGGGAGAGTCCTTAGAAAATGTAGTCCATCAACAAAGGAGGTGGCTTACAAAACACTCGTTCGACGTATACTTGAGTATTGCTCATCAGTGTGGGACCCGTACCAGATAGGACTGACAGAGGAGATAGAGAAGATCCAAAGAAGAGCGGCGCGTTTCGTCACAGGGTTATTTGGTAAGCGTGATAGCGTTACGGAGATGTTTAGCAAGCTCCAGTGGCAGACTCTGCAAGAGAGGCGCTCTGCATCGCGGTGTAGCTTGCTGGTTGGTTGGTTTTGAGGAAGCAGACCAGACAGCGAGGTCATCGGTCTCATCGGATTAGGGAAGGACGGGGAAGGAAGTCGGCCGTGTCCTTTGAAATGAACCATCCCGGCATTTGCCTGGAGCGATTTATGGAAATCACGGAAAACCTAAATCAGGATGGCCGGACGCGGGATTGAACCGTCGTCCTCCCGAATGCGAGTCCAGTGTCTAACCACTGCGCCACCTCGTTCGGTCGTGTAGCTTGCTGTCCAGGTTTCGACAGAGTGCGTTTTTGGATGAGGTATCGAATATACTGCTTCCCCCTACTTATACCTCCCGAGGAGATCACGAATGTAAAATTAGAGGGATTCGAGCGCGCACGGAGGCTTTCCGGCAGTCGTTCTTCCCGCGAACCAAATGCGACTGGAACCGGAAAGGGAGGCAATGACAGTGGCACGTAAAGTGCCCTCCGCCACACACCGTTGGTTGGCTTGCGGAGTATAAATGTAGATGTAGATACTGTTGAGTTTACATACTTGTTGTGCGTTCTGCAGACTGTTGTGTGTGTATTAGCAGGTGGCGATAGTAGGCGGACAAGGCTTAATTATTAAAGTATTGGCGGTGACAGTGGACTACGAGTAAAAACTGGTACAGACGTGTATGGAGGTGAGGCGGTAGGAAGGCACTCACCCAGAACTGCGCGGCGAGCTGGTCGTAGGCGTCCGCGCCGCGCCGCGGAGGGGCAGCCAGCACGAGCACGTGGACGGCGTGGTGGCGCGCGAGGACGGCCCGCGACAGCTGCAGCACCTGCTGCCGGTCCTCGAGGTCGCACGCGAGCGCCTCCGCCGCGCCCGCACCAACCTGCCACAGAGCGCCCCACAGGTCCAGCACTGCCTCCTGCCCCCGTCCGCAACATGGAGGTAGAATAAGGGGAGATGGCGCTACAGGCTAAAGCCGTCGGCACACGGACCGTGCATCCGAACGTTGAGCGTTGAGCGTGCCGAGTTTCTGACGTCATAGCGTGGAATAGCACGTTCGGGAGTCTTTCCGAACGTGCAGCGCAATATCTGGCGTGTCAGATATTCTGAGCACGCACGCCGTCTCCCTTCAGTACAGAGTTATGAGGCGCCATATTGGGATTCATTTCAAGCCTATATGTATATATGCCGTTTCTGAGCACCAGCAAATTGAGAATCACTGGAAAACCCGTTGTTAGTTGTGTGATTCGTTGCAATAAAATAATGAAAACGTCATATTCGTGGCAAAAGAATTATTGTAATTTGCATATTATGAGAGTAGGCTATTTGAAGGCAGCGACACACTGAAGATCCACCCAAAACGTATTGTTCTTGGTATAATTTGTTATAATTAATGTTTCAATTAGTAACGTAATTATCTACGATAAACGTTTTTAGCAAGACGTAACATACTATGACTAAATACAGTGGCTATATCGTTGGTTTAACGTAATGAGTAGCGTCTCTGTCCCACATGAGATTTTGTTGAGGCGGTGGTTCGCGTCTTGACACTCACAATTTTTTTTTCCTAACATTCGCGTTTTTATTAGGTTCTGATACTTTATTATTAGTTTAATATAAGTATATGCTATAACATTTGATGTTATGTAAATATTAGTTCGCCTTTTTTGGAGGGGTGACTTTGTTCGATTGGCTTAATCTACAGGACAGCTTGAGCTACTTGTATAAAGATATTTTGCTCCTTTTCCTTTTACGCTTCGTAATTCACAATTTGCAAGGGTACTGCTACTGGGTAGGAACAGTGATCAAGTAAGACTGACTAACCTTGGGGTTTTACTAACGTTTTGGAATAATGAAATAATGTTTATCCTATGCAGAGAAGTATTCCAAATTTGTACCGCACTGTCTGTAATGGAACTTGGACATGGTACTTTCCTTTTCGTGGACGATGGAGGAAATGTGCGTTTTAATAGAGCTAACGTGGGAATTTTACGCGCGCCCGTTGAGTGAACAGTGTGATTTACGAACTAGAAACATCCCTCAAACTGCCGCTGGAGTGGGTTGCGATCGCGTATACCACGTTGGGACCCACGTACCGTATGCACAAGTCGCATCGTTCCTGAGCGTTCAGCAGCATGTTGAACTCGGCACGCTCAACGTTAACGTTCGACAGCACGGTCCGTGTGCCGACGGCTTTACTCTGTACGTTGTTTTGAAGCCAGTGGGCGGGGCCTGCCGCCATCTTGGATCCCCCAAAACATTAGCAGACGAGTGTTTACAATTCCTTCTTGTTCGTTATTTCTGTCGTGTGCACGCGATATTTATTTTATATAGTAAATGTTACACTGTTTTAGTGAACAACACAGCATGAGGAACGCAACTTCAAACGTTTTTCTGGTCTTAAATGCGTATTCGGTACAGTAATACGACACGAAAATATGATGCTTATGGCCTCAGTATTGTAATTCTTTTTTGTTTATACACTTCGAACAACCGAGAAGTATGTGCTATGAAAAGCGTGCTTTCGTAATCCATTTCTATTCACTTTCATTGTGTTTGTGTCGATAATTGATAAAGCCAGGACTCCAAAAGCAATGATTGATAGTTGAGAGCCACCGATTTGTATTCGTTGCATTTTCAAGTCAAATGCAAATTTTAAATGTTGAAGTTTGAAAGAAACTTGCCTTATTTCCCTTGGTGTCCCTTAGATGTATGCACGGATGATATAAACAAGACAGCTGTCATGTCAATAAAGTGAAAGATTCGTTAAATTACGAAGGAAAAGGTGGAATTTAAGATTGTCAGACCCATTATAGTTTACACATCTGCTTTGTTTTTAAATTGTACCAACCAAGTGACATTCAGTGTGACAAATAACAGCGATTTACAGGGTAACACGACAACACAGTGATCAATGTAATGATCTAAATAGCCTGGACATAGATAGGGAACTTTGCTTTAACAAATATGTAACCCTTGAAGTACTTATAATTTAATCACTGTAACAGGTGTTCCACACATTTTACTGAAGATTTAATTGACTACATGTAGTTACGTTACTTCTATATTAAATTATCGCATTTTAAAACATTAGTCCCCATTTCCAGGATATTTCTTGCCAGGACTTTTCAGTTACTTGGGAATAACCAAACAATGAAAACCAAGTGTATCGCTCACCTCCAGAGAGCTCTTCACGTTGGATTGATAAGAAATCTAAAGTCAAATCACAGAAATAAAACTATACTGTAAAACTTTACAGTGGATCAGAATTTTAAGTATATATAATAAAATAGCGCTTAAGTAAGTCCACTTACGAATGAAATGTGATTTGTTTAATCTTTAGATTACAATCAGAACGATTAGTACACCAGTAAGCGACGCAAGCCGGCATTTTTTATCAAAACACTTCACGATTACACGAAATCAAATTACCCGAAGCGAATGTTTTGAGGTAGCTAACATGGCGGATCTTCACTTGGGTCGGCTTCAAATTTGTGACGTCATGACAACTCCTCTTATTTTTACCTCCATGGTTCGCAACGTCTCCTCCCGTTCCAACTACGACTGTTGATATTTTTAAAAATATCGCGAATCCGATAGATCGATTTTAAAAAATATCGTCGTCGGTCATCGACATATCGAAAAAGTTATCATAAATGAAAGGAAGAAAAATCGACGTATCGGCTTAGAAAAATATCGGCTGCACATTGTAAATATACTGCCAGTTTTAAAGCTGTATATTTAAGTATTGATTTGTTATTAGATATTCTATGCATCAACAAGCTAGCGACCTTGCTACTCTCTCAGAGCAAAAATTGAAAGGAAAACTATGCACGTTCACGCTTGAGATAACTACAGGGTGGCGCACGAAATGTGTTACCAATTGTTTCTTTCACAATTTACGACACACATTAAATATCCCGCTGGGATCTCTACAGCAGTACCAGCAGAGCGTGGAAAAACAAATGAGTTACGAAATGACGTGTAATTCACGATACTGCCGCTAGGAGACTAGTAAGCAGCAGTGGCTGACAATGGAAGACTGACGACACAGCAACGATCGGAAATTGTGTTACTTTTTCATGAAACGAAAAGCCTTGTTGTGACTCAGAGGCGTTTTCGACAACAGTTTAACACACGATGGGCCCCTTTCAAGAAGACAATCCACAGGTTGTACGATAAATTTGTACTGGAAGGAACAGTATTGGAAGCGAAGCGACCTCGGCCTTAAGCCTGTTTGTTTGCCGGAGAAATTGAAGCGGTACGAGTTGCTGTACAGAGAAGTCCCGGGAAATCGTGTAGAAAGGCACCAGTGCACCTGGGAATATCCAGACGCTCCGTTCATCGCATTCTTAAAAGTGACCTCCATATGTACCCATACAATATGACCTGTGCACAGAACCTCACTGAAGAACACAAGCAGCAGAGACTACTGTTTGCTCAGTGGGGGGAAGATACGGTAGAAACTCTCAACAACGTTTGGTTTTCAGACAAGGCGCATTTTCATTTAGACGGTGTGGTTAACAAACAAAATGTACGCTTTTGGGCTTTGCCTTGCCCTTCAACACGCAGTGGTTCATGCAAGATGGAGCAACGCCAAATACTGCAAACGATGTGTTGGAGTTTTTACTCGAGCATTTCGACCTGCGGATCATTTCACTCAGGTTTCCAGGTTGCTTCAATGGCGGAAAAAATTGGCGCCCCAATAGTCCAGACCTCAATGCATGTGACTTTTTTCTTTGAGGGTACCGGATTTGTCCCTCACACGTCTCCGTCCACTGCAGAAACGAGTCTTGTCATTTATATATGAAGATGGCGCAGGGGCACTACGAATGTAGTGTGTGGACATAAAGTTGGGTATGTGGGTCTCACGGGGAGCATGCAAGGGATAAATCCCTGCAGTCGCATTATCCTCTGTACCCTCAGTGGCTCAGATGCATCAGCTTAGGGTCTTGATTTAATTACAGCCGGCACGGTAGCTCAGCGTGTTCGGTCACAGAACTGGTTGGCCTCTGTAATAAAAAAACTGAGTGGAAGGATCAACAAACGAACTTTAACGGATGTTATGTGACGTCCGCAATGACCAAACACAACGATAAAGAGAGAGAGAGAGAGATGGATAATATGACGTCCGCAACGACCAAACACAGCGATAAAAAAGAGAGAGAGAGATGGATAGAGCATCTGCCATGTAAGCAGGAGATCCCGGGTTCTAGTCCCACCTGTCGACAGCTTAGGGTCTCGATTTAAATATCATTTCATTTTTGTTCATTATTTTCAGCAACTGTTTTTGAAGAATGCTGATGTAAAGAAATAACACACCAGTGGCAATAAAAATTGGTTTTTAATGCAACCGGTGATCTGTTTCTTCGCATCGCAAATTTTGTTATTCCGTTCACACCGCCACCTCCCAGTGCAGTCAGACTTCTTTTGTGCCACTTATACTTGCTTCACACTGTCAACGAGAAAGACTGGATGTGTTGAAAGCTCAAAAAGTAGTAAGACTCCTTCACACAGTAAAGTAAAATTATGTTCTACTACAATTTCAAAAGAACTTCTTCAAATATTTGCGGAAAGTTGTGAATAAAATATAATATAAAATAAAAATATCGGCACTCTATACAGCCGCTTTCATATCGATATCTCGGGGGGAAAATATCACCGATATATAACGATGTTTATTGGAAAAATATCGATATATCAATATTTTATAAGCAGCGTTAGTTCCAACCCGCTCTGCGCAGTGTCTATACTACTGTTTATTAGGTAGGTGCATAAGTTCGTAGCGTTTTTGTTTTGCATGTTAGAATTTCTGTTGTTATGGATTTATTTATACCAGAATTAAAATCAAGAACAGCTGCCAACTCGAATAATTTAGAATTAGATGTACTCGGAGTGGTGAAGCAACTTAAATCACTTAATAAAAGCGTCTTCCATTCCAGGTGTATACCAACTAGGTTCCTTTCAGAGTACGCTGAGCTCAATAGATCCATACTTAACAATCATAGACAACAACTCGCTCGACGAAAGGTATGTACCCAAAGATTGGAAAGCTGCACAGGTCACACCAATTTTGAAGGAAGGTAGTACGAGTAATCCACTAAATTAGAGACCCTTATCATTAACGTCGTTATGCCGCAGGGTTTTGGAACATATGTTGTGTTCGAACATTATGAATTACCTTCAAAAGGACGGTCTGTTGACACATAGTCAACACAGATTTATAAAGCATTGTATCCTCACGAACTGTTAAGTGCTATCGACGAGGGATTTCAGATTTCTAGATTTCCAGAAGGCCTTTGACACCGTACCTCACTAGCGGTTCGTAATCAAATTTCGTGCTTATTGAATATCGTCTCAGTTATATGTCTGGATTCGTGATTTACTGTCAGAGAGGTCACTGTTCGTGATAATTGACAGAAAGTCATCGAGTAAAACAGAAGTGATTTCTGGCATTCTCCGAGGTAGTGTTACAAGCACTCTGTTGTTCCTTATCTATAAAAAACTATTTAGGAGACAATCTGAGCAGCCATCTTAGGTCATCAGAAGTTCAAAACAAATTGCAAAACGACTTAGACAAGATATCTGTTTGCTGCGAAAATCGGCAATTAATCTCAAACAATGGAAAGTGTGAGGTCCTCCACGTGAGTGCTAAAAGAAATCCGTTAAACTTTGATTAAACGATAAATCAATCAAATCTGAAGGCTGTAATTCAGCTGAATACCTAGGAATTACAATTATGACAATTTAAATTGGAAAGAACGCAGAGATAACGTTGTGGGGGAGGTGAAGCAAAGGCTGCGTTTCATTGGCAAACCACTTAGAAGATGCAACAAATCTACTAAAGAAACTGTCTACACAACGCTTGTCCTTTCTATTCTGGAGTGCTGCTGCGCGGTGTGGGAGCCTTACAAGACAGGATTAACGGAGTACATCGAGAAAGTTCAAAGAAGGACAGCAAGTTTTGTATTATCGAGAAATAGGGGAGAAAGTGTCACGGACGTGATACAGGATTTGTTCTGGACAAAACAAAGACGTTTCTCGTTTGACGGTATCTTCTCACGAAATTTCAATCACCAGCTTTCTCCTCCGAATGCGAAAATATTTTCTTGACGCCGACCTGCATAGGGAGAAAAGATCATCATAATGAAATAAGGAAATCGGGGCTCTCCCTGAAAAATATACACTACTGGCCATTAAAATTGCTACATCACGAAGATGACGTGCTACAGACGCGAAATTTAACCGACAGGAAGAAGATGCTGTTATATGCAAATGATTAGCTTTTCAGGGCATCCACACAAGGTTGGCGCCGGTAGCGACACCTACAACGTGCTGACATCATGAAAGTTTCCAACCGATTGCTCATACATAAACAGCAGTTGTACGGCGTTGCCTGGTGAAACGTTGTTGTGATGCCTCATGTAAGGAAGAGAAATGCGTACCATCATGTTTCCGACTTTGATAAAGTTCGGATTGTAGCCTATCGCGATTGCAGTTTATCGTATTGCGACATTGCTACTCGCGTTGGTCGACATCCAATGACTGTTAGCGTAATATGGAATCGGTGGGTTCAAGAGGGTAATACGGAACGCCGTGCTGGATCCCGACGGCCTCGTATCACCAGCAGTCGAGATGACAGGCATCTTATCCGCATGGCTGTAACGGATCGTGCAGCCACGTCTCGATCCCTGAGTCAACAGATGGGGACGTTTGCAAGACAACAACCATCTGCACGAACAGTTCGGCGACGTTTGCAGCAGCATGGACTATCAGCTCGGAGACCATGGCGGCGGTTACCCTTGACGCTGCATCACAGACAGGAGCGCCTGCAAGACCGCATGTTGCAGGTCCTGTACGGTCCTTTCTGGATACAGAAAATGTTCGACTGCTGCCCTGGCCAGCACATTCTCCACATCTCTCACCAACTGAAAACGTCTGGTCAATGGTGGCCGAGCAACTGGCTCGTCACAATACGCCAGTCACTACTCTTGATGAACTGTGGTATCATGTTGAAGCTGCATGGGCAGCTGTACCTGTACACGCCATCCAAGCTATGTTTGACTCAATGCCCAGGCGTACCAAGGTCGTTATTACGGCCAGAGGTGGTTGTTCTGGTACTGATTTCTCATGATCTATGCACCCAAATTGCGTGAAAATGTAATCACATGCCAGTTCTAGTATAATATATTTGTCCAATGAATACCCGTTTATCATCTGCATTTCTTCTTGGTGTAGCAATTTTAATGGCCAGTAGTGTAGGTATCCGTTTATTCCCGCATGCTGTTTGAGTGTGGAACAATGGGGAGTTCTGAGAAGGTAGTTCGATGAATCATCTGCCAGACACTTAAGTGTGATTGCAGAGTAGCCATGTAGAAGTGGATGTAGATGTAGATGTTGGAGGTAATCCACAATGATCCACGTCAGTGTACTAGAGAACTGGCAAATGTGATGAACTGTGATCATTCCACCACAGTGCGACATTTACATGCAATGGGGAAAGTTCGAAAATCAGGTGCATGGGTACCGCATGCTCTAAGCCAAAATCACAAAAATTAGCGGGTGGCCAGATGTGCATCTCTGCTCGCTCGTCATCAACTGGCTCGTGAACAACATCGACCATTCCTATCCTGTATCGTTATTGGTGACGAGAAATGGTGTCTGTAATATAAGAAAAAAAGGAATGATTGAGCCCAAACAAAGCAGCAACTCCCCGTTCTAAGACCTTGCGCGCATCCAAAAACTTAATAAAAATTAATATTTTAACAAGATTGTATGCTTTTTTTTTTTTTTTTGTTCGGATGTTGAGGGTATACTGAATTTCTTTAACATCACTTATGATCCAAGCCAGCCGAGGTTGTTCACAGACTGGTCAAAACGTGGCCTGCAATGTGTACTTTTATATATTGGAACTTTGTTTGGCTCAGTACTTGTATCGCCCCATGTCAGAAAGAACTTGATGCCGTGAAGTCAACGAAGGCCAATTAAATTGTCATATATGTGTTGCGTTTCGTAATAATCAACAGGATTTTTGAATCAGCTTATCGCATTGTCTATTCTAAAGCCGTGTATAGTGTTTCTACAGATGGATACGATATAAATAATTTATTTTAATGCAGAAAATCCATGTTACGAAAAGTGATTTCAGATAAAACTTCATACATGATCTGAACAAAAATATGACGTGATGCCTTGGGTAGATGGAGGGAATATGATGTGATGCCTTGGTCAGATGGAGGGAATATTTTGAAGAGTTGCTCAGTGTAGGTGAAAATACGATCAGTAATGTTTCAGATTTCGATGTACAATGGGATAGGAATGATGATGGAAATAGGATCACATTTGAGGAAATGGAGAAAATGGTCAATAGATTGCAGTGCAATAAAGCGGCTGGGGTGGATGAAATTAAGTCGGAACTCATCAAATACAGTGGAATGTCAGGTCTTAAATGGCTACACAGGATAATTGAAATGGCGTGGGAGTCGGGACAGGTTTCATCAGACTGGACGAAAGCAGTAATCACACCAATCTTTAAACATGGAAACAGAAAAGATTGTAGCAACTACAGAGGTATCTCTTTAATCAGCGTTGTGGGTAAAATCTTCTCAGGTATTGTTGAAAGGAAAGTGCGAGTATTAGTTGAGGACAAACTGGATGAAAATCAGTGTGGGTTTAGGCCTTTTAGACGTTGTCAGGACCAGATCTTTAGCTTATGGCAAATAATCTAGAAGTGTTACGAGTGGAACAGGGAATTGTATCTATGCTTTATAGATCTAGAAAAGGCATATGACCGGGTTCCTAGGAGGAAGTTATTGTCTGTTCTACGAGATTATGGAATAGGAGGCAAACCTTTGCAAGCAATTAAAGGTCTTTACATAGATAGTCAGGCAGCAGTTAGAGTTGACGGTAAATTGAGTTCTTGGTTCAGAGTAGTTTCAGGGGTAAGACAAGGCTGCAACCTGTCTCCACTGTTGTTCATATTATTTATGGACCATAAGTTGAAAACAATAGACTGGCTGGGTGAGATTAAGATATGTGAGCACAAAATATGCAGTCTCGCATATGCGGATGACTTAGTTGTGATGGCAGATTCGATTGAAAGTTTGCAAAGTAATATTTCAGAGCTAGATCAGCAATGTAAGGACTATGGTATGAAGATTAGCATCTCCAAAACGAAAGTAATGTCAGTGGGAAAGAGATATAAACGGATTGAGTGCCAAATAGGAGAAACAAAGTTAGAACAGGCGGACGGTACTTAGGATGCATATTCTCACAGGATGGCAACGTAATGAAAGAACTGGAAGCGAGGTGTAGCAAAGCTAATGCAGTGAGCGCTCAGCTACGATCTACTCTCTTCTGTAAGAAGGAAGTCAGTACAAACACTAAGTTATCTGTGCACCGTTCAATCTTTCGACCAACTTTGTTGTATGGGAGCGAAAGATGGGTGGATTCAGGTTACCTTATCAATAAGGTTGAGGTTACGGATACGAAAGTAGCTAGGATGATTGCAGGTACTAGTAGATGGGAACAATGGCAGGAGGGTGTCCACAATGAGGAAATCAAAGAAAAACTGGGAGTGAACTCTATAGATGTAGCAGTCAGGGCGAACAGGCTTCGATGGTGGAGTCATGTTACATGCATGGGAGAAACAAGGTTACCCAAGAGACTCATAGGTTCTGCAGTAGAGGGTAGGAGGAGTCGGGGTAGACCAAGGAGAAGGTTCCTGAATTCGGTTAAGAATGATTTTGAAGTAATAGGCTTAACATCAGAAGAGGCACCAATGTTGGCACTGAATAGGGGATCATGGAGGAATTTTATAAGGGGGACTATGCTCCAGACTGAACGCTGAAAGGCAAAATCAGTCTTAAATGATGATGATGACATGATGTGATACAGAAAAACAAAAATCAGATTCGAGATCATAATGAAAAGTGCTTTAGTTATCACCTGACAGTCACAAAACATGGTTCCAAAAGTTTTTCAGTGCAGCATAGTGTAATTGGTCACTCACAGGTGGCATCCGTCTAATACTGTGTAACTCCGCCTCTTGGGTCAGTTATGGCCTCATTTCTGCCAGGAAGAGGGATTAAAATTTCGTTCCGGTCTCTCATAGCCAACCAACCTCCTTAATGGTGATTTCATCCATGAGAGCAATCAAACAGCCAAAAAATCACAAATACCTCATTACAATATGGAATGAGGGACAGCGGCCTTTCTAACTGTTGTAGAAATGACGGTGAATCACCTAACATATGCAACACAAATATTTCGGACATGGAAGACGCTATCGATACGCAGTTTTCGCAGAACTGAATTGTAGGCAAGGGCGCATATTTGCAGCCAATACACAGATTTTGAGACGTTGACGAAAATGCAGCTATTCAACAATACCAGTAGCTACAAATTTTTAAATGAGGGAGCGCCCACTGGCAGTAAGATCCTAAACGTAGAGTAAATGGGAATGTCAATGGGGTTTGTTGCAGGAAGTTAGTGCAAGAAGTTTACGAGGTATCGCACTGTGAACATTGTAACACCGACAGCTCTTTGTTCCAGCCTATTGGTTAGATGGTTCAAATGGCTCTAAGCAATATGGGACTTAACATCTGAGGTCATCAGTCCCCTAATCTTAGAACTAATTAAACCTAACTAACCTAAGGACATCACACACATCCACGTCCGAGGCAGGATTCAAACCTGCGACCGTAGCAGCAGCGTGGATCCGGACTGAAGTGCCTAGAACCGCTCAGCCACCGAGTATTGATTAGACGCTATTACGTCTCTTTACATTGTGTTGTGTGTACTCTGTGATAGCATTGCAACTGTCCCGTCACTTATTGTGTGAAAGTTGACGTAGTAGGGCGTGCTTGGAAGATGGTATTCCCCAATGCGAAAAAAGCTCTCATGCTCACGGTTTATGGTGAATATAGGAAGTATGCGGTTTGTTCGTGTACACTGTACGCCGAAAGATATCCCAATATACGTCAACCTCTTCAAACAATTACAGGTGATATGAAAGGGCTTATTACTGTTGCTTGCGTTGCAATTTCCGCTGAAATGCTATAATGTGTGCAGAAATCGTTGCATAGCAGACTGCAAGCTTGTACTAACGCTGGTGGTGCTCATTTTGTGCATAGGATTTGAGGATGCTGTGGTATCAACGTTCGATACCACACTTGTTAAGGGTTGCAGTTATCGACTGCGGTTCGTATTAGTATCGTTGGGCCCGCGAGTCTCGACCAGCGCCGCTCCGCGGCTTGTATCTGGTTTCTAGCGAGCTCTCGTCCACTCTTGCTCGGGACGTCAAGTAGTACAGGAGCATAGCCTTCAGCTAATAGGAAGCAACCTCTAACAAGGCGCTTAGTAACGTATGGCTTAAGTGAGGCCTCAATAGCTATCTGTTTATAGTTATATGTGTGCAGCCAAGAAGAATCGTTTACAGCCAGTTAAGTACAACATATTATTTTTTACCAACGACATCTAATTATTTTAGTCGTTGCAGATACAGACGATGCAGCCAGCACCTTATCGACGTTACTGACGAGCCTGTTGTGATTTATATGTTTCTATTTAGCATTGGCCACCGGTCAACATTGGCGACAGCTCGTTCGTCGTCATCATAACAGATACATTGGTTCTTTGCGTGTCGGATCCCACAGAGCTACTGCACTCACCTTTGTTTGTCTTTTGTTTGTCCTAGGCACTGTGTCATCTAACAATACACTTCCGGAGACTTAATAACATCTGTGTAAAGGTGCACATACGCACCCATGTCAAATTAACATTCGTTTATGTTACAACATGAAACAAAAAAATGACGGTGTTTATAATGTTCAAACTACGGTATCTCGTAAACTACTTCCACTAGACTCCGGCAACAAACACCACTGACTTTTTAGTTTAGTCTACTTTGGTGGTGGTTCATTGTTCCACTGAAATATTTGTAACTTTTATCAAATAAATACTCATTTCAAACTAATAACACCCTGTGTATGGACTGCATAGGCGAGCCCCTGCCTACCATTCCAATCTGTGAAATCCGCGTATTAATGGCACCTTCCAATGTCGAAATATCTGCTGTGCAAGTTTTAGGTGGTCCACCCTGGATAGGCCTATACCACAGCCGTTACTTTTGGAAACTTTATTAAGGCTGCTATAGTGTCTTCTGCAGCCACCATTACATCGAACGTACTGCGTATTTCAGTCTTATTGGGCATATTACAAGAACCACCCTGTTCGAAAGCCTCCTATGGAATTCAGTTACTACAGTTGTTCCCGTATTATGCACATATACGACTGGAATATTCCAGACGTTCGATATATTCGGTCCTGAAGAAAACTCTCCTGAGGCACTGAAACTAACGGTTTAAATAAAAGTTTTCAAAAATAAAGACTGATGGTATATATTTCTACAACATGTTTTGGAGATGTTGTTTCTTACGTTTCATCAGCTGGTGCAAACCGAATCAGGTCTTCTCTATGAGATTGAGAACTGGTGATTTAGTAAAAAAATGGCTCTGAGCACTATGGGACTTAACATCTTAAGTCATCAGTCCCCTAGAACTTAGAACTACTTAAACCTACCTAACTAACCTAAGGACATCACACAACACCCAGCCATCACGAGGCAGAGAAAATCCCTGACCCCGCCGGGAATCGAACCCGGGAACCCGGGCGTGGGAAGCGAGAACGCTACCGCACGACCACGAGATGCGGGCGGTGATTTAGTAGGCAGAACGAGTGTGATAGGGTGCCTGAGTCTTCGTCAAACCGGGAACACATGCCTGCTGCCCTTTGAACATGGCTATTTTCTTGGAAGACGCCAGTGTCCATAGAATACTCATCATGACAGTGTACAAGAAAGTGCAATACTCAGTCACCAAGAATGTTTAAAGGAACACCCTGGTTCCCGTTCACGGTAATGTGAATGAGTGGACCCAGTCATGGCAAGAAAAACACTCCAAAACCATCACAGCACCAACTCTGGGTCGAACGAAATCTCCTCCCTTACCCCCAGACAAACAATGGGTTTAATGTCTCATTGGTTCGTCTATTCACTCTACGCCTTCCATCATCCGAAAAGTGACAAAATCGTGTCGTGCAGGAAATCACACAAGCCTTCAGCAAGGTAATATCAAGTTTCTGACTTGTTTGGGCCGTTGAAGGCTTGTAACTATGTATTCGAATACCTTGAAGAATACATTGCATTGACACAGAGCCAGCAACAATTCAGAAAGTTGTGGAACACAGCTGGCTCTTTATTTACACGAAGTAGTAGACTGCTACCGACAGGGGATCTCAAATTAATTTCAGATTTCCATAAGGTACTTTTGATTGTTCCTGATAAGCATGTTCTAATCAAATTGCATTCCTGTGGAGTAACTTCATAGCTGTCCTCTGGATTCTTGATTTCCCATCTGAAAAGTCACATTTCGTAGCATTTGGCAGAAAATCCACGAGGGAAATAGAAGTTTCAAATTAAATGTCAAACAGTATAGAACACTAAGGTACGTTTATTACAAGGTGACGAGTTTCGATCACCACCTGATCTTCTTCAGACCTTCAAACCTTTAATATAGTACAGGATATAAATTAGAGGGGTACATATAAAGAAATTAAAATTAATTTTATAAATTGAAGGAATTACATAGGCCCTACTCATTAGTAAATAAAACATCAAAATTACATAGAACAACCCATATGTATTGTGAAAATGTATATATGTTTATACTTATATAAGTCGGTGTGTATGTTCCACATCTCCTCTTAAATCACGCACAGATTTCAACCCATGTTGGTACACATATAACTTACTGTCTAGAAAGAATTGCTGTGAGGGTAAAAGCCACATACTTATCAAATGGGTGGTGGTGAAAAATCAATGTGGCCTACGATGCTCGAATACCCACACTTCAGTCACTTAGTATTTGAGAACGAGAGCACTTACTGTCTTGCAACGAACTTTGCATATAGTTTCAAACCTTTATGAAATCTTTTCTTGCTAACAACCCCCACAAAATGATACAAGAAAAAAATTATTGCTTACTATATTTTCACAGTTCATGCTGTACAAATGCCACATGAAGCATGACATTTTAATTTATTACTTTTTTACAACTAACTGGAGTTGCGACACATTTTGCAGGAGTATGCACTTATACCACTGAATGCAACAGAAAATTATGTCATCGTAACATACATAGTTCAGCAGATATGAAGTCATACACACTAAGATGCTCGGAAAACTGCTGCATTATGCAATACGTTTCAGTTTATTTCTTCTTTGCTACTAACTCTATTTGCAACACATTTTGCAGGCAGTATTCAGATATGCTACTGAATGTATCTAGAAAAAACATTTCATTGTACAGCACATAGATTCACTACACATTTCGTAGACATAGCTACATATACTACTGCTTATACCTACAAAATTATATCATTGTACAGAACATAGCTCAGAAGATACAAGGTCATTAAAATTAAGCTACTTGAAAATGAAACTACAGCACAAAATTCGCTATAAATACAGGTATTATGTGAAAATGTTAAATACATCTTGTAAGGTATCAAATAAGTACCACACCTTACACTGGATTCCTGAAACAATTCCGGTTAACTCGATATGTCACACGACATAGTTACATGAACATATACGAATGTTATTGATAGGCAAAGTGAAGCAAATAAACAAACCGACATATTGTGAATATAAACCACTAATACTCACACTAGTAATTGCATGCAAGTAATTTCCCCGATCCGAGCTAGAGACGCAGTTCTGAGGGAAAGGAGAATTTTACGACGGCACGCCATCTCCCGCGGCTAAAACCCTCGCCACGGGACACCTAGCGGGCACAATGAGACGTCGCAGCCACAGAATAGGCCGCCGTCAAAAGCAGCCCTTGTCCCTGCTTTTAACGATAACCCTTCGGAAAGCCTTTCTGCAGGAACACTGCCGGGGACTGTAGACAAATGTCCGGAGAAACCCAACTCAAAACATTGGTGACTCACTATACCCACCTGCGTTAAAACTCGCATGGAAGAAAAAGCTTTTTATCTCAGTATAACGTAGCAGAAGTTAAACTCTACCCTACGAAAGAAACAACGCTTGTGATAGGCTACAAAAACTCTAGTGGGTGGAGTTAAAACAAGTACAAACGCCCTGATTGTCCAGAAAGAAAACATGTGGCCACCATCTTTGATATAGGAAAATTGCAGACGAAGTAACTCGCTGCTTCTCTTGCATAAAATCGCCGAGTGTTTTAGCAAGGCGACTTGCGCCGCGCTGAGACGATTACGACAGTCATCATGGAAATACTTATTCACAGGCTCGTCTTAACCCGTAAGGAGTTAAACTGCAATGTCTCCTAGTAAGGAGAACCGCACCGAGCACTGACAATAAATATTTGCGATTGATTTGATGGCAACGACATATGCGCTATTCCAGCCGAATAGCATGTACCATGCCGATTAACTTAGCTAGGGACTAAATAGGAATCTTCACCAGAGACGTAGGAAATGCATCAGCCTGGCGTTTTAACGGTCGAGAAAGTTTTAGAATAGATTCTCAGATTCACAGCTCGCGCCGACAGCCGCCACTGCCGCCGCCAACGCTAGTGATTGCGCTACGTCAGCAAGTGATATTCAAGTAACACTCAGAACTGCAGTCGTCTCCATCACTCCAAAATTTTGTACATTCAACCATGACCTTTAGATAAACATATTCACAATTGTGGGGCTTAATTGAAGCAGACACTCGAGATATCCGATACAACGAAAAGGGCTCATCAGCCATTATAGAGTTGTGAATTGTTTTAACTGTGTACTTCTTTCTATGATTGCTCTTTTCAGACCTCCATTCAATTTTGGGTGTTTTCATTGTGGTTTTTAGTGTAATTGGTATCTCTGGCCCCAATTGTATTTAAATTGTTTGTATTTTTATTGACCCCCCAGACATGATCATCAACCATCTTACTATTAAAGAACCTTATAATAGTTAGGAATTTCGCTTTACAGTTGTGAACACTCAGTAGAAATATTTTACCATCCTGTACGTAATTTTGCTGGTATTGCCATGTCATGAAGTCATGCTTAGAGTAAAAATAAACCTTAATAAGATTTTCATTTTTGCCTGAACCTGTACACTAATATCTGTTAGTGATAATGTTTCTTTTACAGGGACTGTAGTGGAACTGACATTGAGATCATTGTCTGATTATATCAGTGTCCATCCTGCTGCACTCTTCTGAACTCTGTATGTGTGAGATGGGATCTTCCTACCTTGCAGGCCGTTGGTTCAACACAAAATTCCTAAAACATTCACAGAGTGTCCTTCTGCAACTGTGGCAGGAATATAGATCAGAGCCAGTCTCACGCATGCTAGAATCTGAAATACATTTGAAATGTGCATACATGTGTAAAGCCATGGGTAGAAATCTGATTAGAGCCCCTGAAGTAATTTCAATCAAATATTACTCGCATATTACTTACGACCTGGAAAGTATTACTGTGCAGGTAAGAATAGCCAGCCTCCTCTTGGGTGAGTTTCGTAACATGGGGTGGGAAGGGGGGAAGGAGGAGGAGATGGACAGAGAGACAGTCAAGAGGAGATGGAGCGACAGTGGCGGTTTGGAGGTGATGGACACAGAGGGGGGTGGAAGAGATGCACAGAGAGGGGGAAGAAGGAGAGGATTGACTAATAGATGATTACAGCAAATATACACCCAGGCAACTTCAGGTAATCACTAGTTTTATAATAAAGAATAAACAACTTGTTAATGTAGCTATTGCAAAATAAATATACTTTGAACTTACAAAAGAAACAAATAATCATCGCATTTATTGTGTATAGGTTGTCCTCTAGGGGCATGCTGAAAAAATGATTATGATGCTGTTGGTTTCTATAGAGATGGTTTGCGCCATTTGAAAGATGTAGTAGCAGGGAGATTTCCAAAGAGATGGCGGTGAGTATCGACAAGTGATGTCAAGCAGACAAGGTATCATAGATGACAATTTAGCTAGTTATTATGAAGATGGTAGCCGCTGATCTCAGGCGATTTCCATTTGAAGTGGTCACAAACATCAATAAATGAAGCTTGGATAACTCTCCATTGATGCAGTCCCAGGATTAAAATAAGCATTATCCTGTAATGTACAAATTAGTCTATAGTAAATGGTTCTTGATCATAATACGCTAGCAAATAACAATACTGAGAGGCTTGCAATATTAGAGAAAAATGCATGCCCATATTTCTAAAATGTATAATGTGACAACTAGTTAAAAACTAAGTAAGGTCAAAATTAATTAATTAATTAATATAATTCCATGATAACCAAATATAAACTAAAAACGCAGTGCTATGACTGATCTAACATACTGCTTATTTGTACACTTTAAGAACATTGTATAAATATGTAAGAAAATAATATGAAATTAAAGAAGAAATGTCATAATACATTATACAGTATATAAATAACACAAAACACAATCATATTGGTCACAATAAAAAGAGTATAAATAAGCATATAAAATAGATTTGTACAGTTATAAAATGAAGACGTAGCGAAAGCATTCTAAAGCAAATTGTCAAAAAGCTCAAAGAAATGTCTGTCTTTTAAGTTTAGCTGCTCATTTATAACAGATAGGTTTTTTTAATGTGAATAAATTTCCATTTCGTCTAATGTATTACAAAACAGCCATTTAGATGCACTGCACAAAATTTTCATGATGTTAAAAATGCAACCTTCAGAATGATTATGTTCATCAAGATCTGACCGAACAATGATTTGGTTACGTGCAGTACCTATAGTATGCTCTCTGAAACTTGTTAAAAGTTATCGTCAGTGTCCCTGCTGTATTGTTTACCACAGTTGTTGCACTGTATTTTGTAGATGTCAGAATTTTGGTAGTTGTTAGATTCGTCTATTATTTGTTTCAACTTTTTTAGCAGCTTGTTGTCTTTGAAGGCTATTGTCACATTTTTGTTTTTTAATAATTTGCTTCTTTTGTCTGAAATATGTCCCATATAAGTCATTTTAGTAAACTTCATATTGGAAATCGTCTCAATGTCATTTGTTTGCTGTAATTTTTGAAATAAAAAGTCGACTTGACCAACACTAAAGCTATTCCAATATTTTTGAAGTATCACCTTTTTGGACTGCATCAGGTTGAAGCAGTAATTTTAGTAACATACCTATCATTATTTTATATTTAGTAGGAGACATGAAGTAGCATTAATTTTCAAAAGTAAGGAAATAGAAGCGACATCTGGCGTTCACCAAAAAAGTATTAAAGGTCATATCTTGTTTCTAATCTATATAAATGGTTTAGGAGACAATATGAGCAACCATCTTCTATTGTTTGCAGATAATGCTGCCATTTTCCCTCTATTAAAGTCTAATGAGCAACAAAACCAATTGCAAAATGATTAAAACAAGATATCGGTATCGTGCGAAAGTTGCGGTTGACCCAACCAAATAATGAAAAGTGTGAGGTCATCCACGTCAGTTCTAAAAAGAATCCTTTAAATGTTGGCTACGCGATAAATAACACTTCTCTAAAGACTATCAATTCAACTTCACACCTAGGAATTACAATTACGAGCACCTTAAACTGGAACGATCACATGCATACTGTTTCGGGGAAGGCAAGACTACGTTATGTTGGTATAACACTTTGAAGACGAAACAGGTCTACTAAAGAGACTGTCCAAACTACGCTTGTCCATCCTCTGCTGCAGTATTTTTGTGCGGTGTAGGATCCTTACCAGATAGAAGTGACGGAGAACATCAAAAATTCAAATAAGGGCAGCTTGCTTTTTATAATCGCGAAATCCGGGAGGAAGTGTCACGGATATGATACGTGTGCTAGTGTGGCAATCATCCAAATAAAGGTTTTTTTCGTTGCGGTTAAATCTTTTCACGAAATTTTAGTCACCAGCTTTCTCATTTAAAAGCACTGAAAAACTTTCGTTGGCTCCCAACCACATGGGGAGAAATGACCATAACCAAAGCTCGTGCAGAGAGATTTAGTTGTTCGTTTTCCTACGTGCTATTCGAGTGTGGAAGGTAGAGAAATAGTCTGAAAGTGCTTCGATTACTCCTCTGCCATGCACGTAAGTGTGAATTGCAGAGTAGTCATGTATAGGCAGATGGATGTGACACTGTGAGCAATGGCCTTTTGTCATGTAACTGACTCCAATTGGTCACTGCATACAGAGCCCTTCGCAACATTCGGTCGTAAACTGGTTGAGAACAACCTTCGTTTATTACAGCAGAAATTCCTATCAGGTTTGACACTCACTGTTACTGGAAATGTGTGACAGACATCTCTTACCCCTTACGACCATTGTTCTCACGCCGTGTTACATGCAGCGAGTAGTCGAGCATTACTTGCACACGTTGGACAGTCAACGTTGATTCGGAGTAGACACCAGGACAAATGAAGATTTGGGCCGCTTGTGGAAGCATTCTCGGATAGCCAAAGTGGTTAAAGCGACCACTCGCGACAAATGGGAAATCCGGATTTGAGCCCCAGTCTGACAGAAATTTTCATGTGTTCTAAAATACTCTACAGCTGATGCGAACCCATAATCGCAGATTGCGAGTTCGCTCTGAGTTGATTCATCAGCAAATTATGAACTTTATTAATGATGTGATCATGACAACACCCTTTCCTTCATTCTCTCATTTCATCGCATCGACCCATCTCACCGCGCTGATTCCATACAACCGACCGGTACATATGTAGTACTTCGCTGCCATGATTTAGGTCAGCTGTGGAGTGTTACATTACCACTTAACATCAGTTCTCACAGCGCCTATAGCGCTCCAAAGCCACCAGTGTGCTCTTGTAAGGACGTGACTAACAGTTTGTCCGGTACCTTACTGGTTTTCTTGTTTGTGGCGTGTTTGACGGCTAGCTTTTGATTTATCGGCCTCATGACATGCTATCCCAATTCAGTCTTATACAACGTGCATTCAAGGAAAGAATGTTAGGGCTCAAGGTCCTATGGACAACGAAATAGTTGGAGGTACAGTGTAAGCTCAGACTCAGGATAGGTGAGGCAACAAATCGACCGTGTTATTTTCACAGCATTTGCGATCTTTAAAACCTTAGATCTGGATGATCGATTTGGGATTTTAACCGCCATGTAAATTCAAGTCGTATTATGAGGGTCTGCTGAAAAGTAATGCTTCCGAAATTTTTATTTTGTTCTTAAAACGGTCGTGGTACCACATGTCCTGCGTATTTCTCAGTCGACTTTCGCACTTCGCCGACTCAGGTTGTAGCCCTCTGCCGTTGGAGGGCTCAGAATTGTAATGTGGCGGTTTGTAACATAACTATGTCGGTGCGTGACAGACCCTCAGAATTTGAGTTCGCCTACACATGGAGTACCCTCTTCTTCAGCACGACAATGCCAGACCAACACGCTAGTGCTGCGACATCTGCAAGAATCCGACAACTTGTGTTCACTGTCATTGATCATCCACCGTACAGTCCTGAATTGGCCCCATTCAATTTCCATCTGTTTTCAGAACTTAAAGAATACGTTCGAGGACTTCACTTTGATAGTGGTAAAGCGGTGCAAAAGATGTGAGATTTTGGCTCTGTCAGCAATGTCATACATTCTACAGTGGCGGTATCAACAAATTGATTTATCGTTAGGAAATGCATTTGTTCGTCCCATGATGACTATGGAGAGAAATAAATATTTAGCATGAAGAATGAAGGTACAAATGTTAACAAAGTTTGTTGTTTTCAAAAAGCTTTAAGAGTTTGTTGTTGTTGTGTTCTTCAGTCCGAAGACTGGTTTGATGCAGCTGTCCTTGCTACTCCATGCTGTGCGAAACCCTCTTCATCTTCAAATAACAACTGCAACCAACATCCTTCTGAATCTGATTACTGTATTCATCTCTTGGTCTCCTTCTACGACTTTTACCCTCCACACTCTTATCCAGTACTAAATTGGTAATCCCTTGATATCTCAGAATGTGTCCTATCAACCGATCCCATCTTCTAGTCAGGCTGTGCCACAAACTTCGCTTCTCATAAGTACCATTCAGCACGTCCTCATTAGTTACATAATCTACCCAACTGACCTTCAGCATTCTTCTGTAGCACCACATTTCTAAAGCTTATAGTCTCGTCTTGTCTGAACTGTTTATTGTCCTTATTTCACTTCCATACATGGCTAAATTGCAAAGAAAAACCTTCAGGAAAGACTTCCTAACATTTAATTCTATATTCGATGTGAACAAATTTCTCTTCTTCAGGAACGCTTTTCTTGCCATTGTCAGCCTACATTTTATATCCTCTCTACTTCGGCCATCATCAGTTATTTCGCTGCCCAAATAGCAAAAGTCATCTACTACTTTAAGTGTCTTATTTCTTAATCAAATTCCCTCACCATCACCTGATTTAATTTGACTACTTTCCATTATCCTTGTTTTGCTTTTGTTGATGCTTAACTTATATCTTCCTTTCAAGATGCTGTCCATTCCGTTCAACTCCTCTTCTGAGTCCTTTGCTGTCTCTGAGCGTATTACAGTTTCATCAGCAAATCTCAAAGTGTTTATTTTTTCTCTCTGAATTTTAATTCCCATTCCAAATTCTTTGTTTTCCTTTACTGCTTGCTCAGTGTACAGATTGAATAACATCTGGGATTGGTTACAACACTGTCTCACTCACTTCTCAATCAATTGCTCCCCTTCCCTGCCCCTCGACTCATAACTGCGATCTGTTGTATGATTACGACTTGTACATTCTTTCGCTCCCTGTGTTCACCACTGCTACTTTCAGAGTTTCAAAGAGAGTATTCCTGTCAACATTGTGAAAATCATTCTGTAAGTCTACAAATGCTATAAACGTAGTGACAGTATCGCTTCGCGTGTTCCTATATTTCTCCGAAACCCAAACTGATCTTCCCCGAGGTCGGTTTCTATCAGTTTTTCCATTCTTCAGTGAATAATTCGTGTTAGTATTTTGCAACCGTGACTTACTACACTGAGTTTACACATAAAAGAATCGGAGGCATTATTTTTCAGCACACCCTCGTGTTATAATCACAGAGAGTTCAGTGACACGAGCACAAGTTACGGACTTCGTTAAAGGTATTGTAGTAGCGGTACTTGGAGGGTTACTGGGGATTCGAAGCGGAGAGTCCATAAATTTGTCGCGGTAGTTCCACGGAATCTCATCTGAGTTATAGCTGGAGGGGGAGTCATATAGGTACGTAATTGTATTTGTTTACAGGTACATGTCTGCAGTTCTGATGCATGCTGAAAGCCTTGCACCATAGTACCGTTGCACACCTCTAGAGCCAATATAAAATGACTCAGCCCACCGATAAAGCGTAGCACAAAGCGATAATTCGTTTTCGGCATCAGCGGAATCGTTACAGCTGTTTCAAGCTTTTGCAAATAAGCACGAGTGAGAGTTGGTCAGGTTGCCGGTTAACCAGCAGAAATACACTGGTGGAAGAAAAACGCAACACCAAAAAAGTAATTAATGTAGAGTAATGAAAATTCTCGAATACATTTGTCTACGTAATAGTCATGGGTAACTGGAATTCGTCAGTAGGAAAAGGGAGAGAAGGAAACATAGTAGGTGAATATGGATTGGGGGAAGAAATGAAAGAGGAAGCCGCCTTGTAGAATTTTGCACAGAGCATAACTTAATCATAGCTAACACTTGGTTCAAGAATCATAAAAGAAGGTTGTATACCTGGAAGAATCCTGGAGATACTAAAAGGTATCAGATAGATTATATAATGGTAAGACAGAGATTTAGGAACCAGGTTTTAAATTGTAAGACATTTCCAGGGGCAGATATGGATTCTGACCACAATCTGTTGGTTATGAACTACAAATTGAAACTGAAGAAACTGCAAAAAGGTGGGAATCTAAGGAGATTGGACCTGGATAAAATGAAAGAACCAGAGGTTGTAGAGAGTTTCAGGGAGAGCATAAGGGAACAATTGACAGGAATGGGGGAAATTAATACAGTAGAAGAAGAATGGGCAGCTATGAGAGATGAAGTAGTGAAGGCAGCAGACGATCAAGTAGGTAAAAAGGCGAGGGCTAATAGAAATCCTTGGGTAACAGAAGAAATACTTAATTTAATTGATGAAAGGAGAAAATATAAAAATGCAGTAAATGAAGCAGGCAAAAAGGAATACAAACGTCTCAAAAATGTGATCGACAGGAAGTGCAAAATGGCTAAGCAGGGATGGCTAGAGGACAAACGTAAGGATGTAGAAGCTTGTCTCACTAGGGGTAAGATAGATACTGCCTACAGGAAAATTAAAGAGACCTTTGGAGAGAAGAGAACCACTTGTATGAATATCAAGAGCTCAGATGGCAACCCAGTTCTAAGCAAAGAAGGGAAGGCAGAAAGGTGGAAGGAGTATATAGAGGGTTTATACAAGGGCGATGTACTTGAGGACAATATTATGGAAATGGAAGAGGATGTAGATGAAGACGAAATGGGAGATAAGATACTCCGTGAAGAGTTTGACAAAGCACTGAAAGACCTGAGTCGAAACAAGGCCCCGGGAGTAGACAACATTCCATTAGAACTACTGATGGCCTTGGGAGAGCCAGTCCTGACAAAACTCTACCATCTGGTGAGCAAGATGTATGAGACAGGCGAAATACCCTCAGACTTCAAGAAGAATATAATAATTCCAATCCCAAAGAAAGCAGGTGTTGACAGATGTGAAAATTACCGAACGATCAGTTTAATAAGTCACAGCTGCAAAATACTAACGCGAATTCTTTACAGACGAATGGAAAAACTGGTAGAAGCGGACCTCGGGGAAGATCAGTTTGGATTCCGTAGAAATGTTGGAACGCATGAGGCAATACTAACCTTACGACTTATCTTAGAAGAAAGATTAAGAAAAGGCAAACCTACGTTTCTAGCATTTGTAGACTTAGAGAAAGCTTTTGACAATGTTAACTGGAATACTCTCTTTCAAATTCTGAAGGTGGCAGGTATAAAATACAGGGAGCGAAAGGCTATTTACAATTTGTACAGAAATCGGATGGCAGTTATAAGAGTCGAGGGGCATGAAAGGGAAGCAGTGGTTGGGAAAGGAGTGAGACAGGGTTGTAGCCTCTCCCCGATGTTATTCAATCTGTATATTGAGCAAGCAGTAAAGGAAACAAAAGAAAAATTCGGAGTAGGTATTAAAATTCATGGAGAAGACGTAAAAACTTTGAGGTTCGCCGATGACATTGTTATTCTCTCAGAGACAGCAAAGGACTTGGAAGAGCAGTTGAACGGAATGGACATTGTCTTGAAAGGAGGATATAAGATGAACATCAACAAAAGCAAAACGAGGATAATGGAATGTAGTCGAATTAAGTCGGGTGATGCTGAGAGAATTAGATTAGGAAAAGAGGCACTTAAAGTAATAAAGGAGTTTAGCTATTTAGGGAGTAAAATAACTGATGATGGTCGAAGTAGAGAGGATATAAAATGTAGACTGGCAATGGCAAGGAAAGCGTTTCTGAAGATGAGAAATTTGTTAACATCGAGTATAGATTTAAGTGTCAGGAAGTCGTTTCTGAAAGTATTTGTATGGAGTGTAGCCATGTATGGAAGTGAAACATGGACGATAACTAGTTTGGACATGAAGAGAATAGAAGCTTTCGAAATGTGGTGCTACAGAAGAATGCTGAAGATAAGGTGGGTAGATCACGTAACTAATGAGGAGGTATTGAGTAGGATTGGGGAGAAGAGAAGTTTGTGGCACAACTTGACTAGAAGAAGGGATCGGTTGGTAGGACATGTTTTGAGGCATCAAGGGATCACAAATTTAGCATTGTAGGGCAGCATGGAGGGTAAAAACCGTAGAGGGAGACCGAGAGATGAATACACTAAGCAGATTCAGAAGGATGTAGGTTGCAGTAGGTACTGGGAGATGAAGAAGCTTGTACAGGATAGAGTAGCATGGAGAGCTGCATCAAACCAGTCTCAGGACTGAAGACCACAACAACAACAACGTAACATATGTACGTGATTAACACTGCAAGATCACAGATAAATGTAAGCGCATGATAAGCCATTACAATTGTGAAATGCTGGGACATTAATAACCGGTGTATCCATCAGATTGCTGAATGCAAATATGCATGTATTATGTTGTAGAGGTGCTGGATGTCACTTTTCGGGATGGAATTCCACGCCTGTTGCACTTGGTCGGCCAATAGGGGGACGGTTAACGCTATTTGTGGATGACACTGGAGTTGTCCGATGACGCCCCATATGTACGCCATTGGAGACAGATCTGGTGATCGAGCAGGCCAAGGCAACATTTCGACACACTGTAGAGCGTGTTGGGCTACAATAGCAATATGTGGGAGAGCATCATCCTGATGGAAAACAGACCGTTGGAGTGCTATTCATGGATGGCAGGACAACATGTCGAATCGCAAGACTACCGTTCAGTTTTGCAGTCAAGATGCGCGGGATAACCACGAGAGTGCTCCTGCTGTCATACGAAATGGCACCCCATTCGGCAGCTCCAGGGTCAGTGTGTCTAGCACACAGACAGGTTGGTTGCAGGTCCTGAAATAGCCTCCTTCTAACCCACACGCGGCCATCACCAGCACAGAGGCAGAACCAGCTTTCATCGGAAACCCGAAAACACAAAAGACCTATACCCTGCTCGATTGACACCACTGAAGTCGCTAATGGCAGTGGTTTCGAATTAGTGAAACGCACGCTACAGGGCGTCTGAATCGGAGCTATCCTTGAAGTAACCAATTTGCAACAGGTCGCTGTGCTCCTGTGGTGACAACTGCTGTTCAAATTTCTGCTGCAGATGCAGAATCATGCGCCAGAGCCATACGCCGAACACGATGGTCTTCCCTCTCGGTAGTGCCACGTGGCCGTCTGGAGCCCGGTCTTCTAGCAACCATACATTCTCGTGACCGTCGCTGCCAGTGGTCACGTCAGTATCGCAGAAGGTACATTCAGCTTCTTGTAGTCCTATTGCACGACTTCGTTGAAACTCAGTAAGGTGTTATAATGGCGTCTTTGTCGCCTTAAAGACATTCTTGACTATGATAAGCGGGCCGTTGTGGCCGAGCGGTTCTAGGCGTTTCAGTCCGGAACCGTGCTGCTGCTACACTCGCAGGTTCGAAAACTGCCTCGGGCATGGATGTGTGTGATGTCCTTAGGTTAGTTAGGTTTAAGTAGTTCTAAGTCTAGAGGACTGATGACCTCAAATGTTAAGTCCCATAGTGCTCAGAGCCATTTGAACCATTTGACTTCGACCAACTCACCACGTCCATTTCAAAGGTAACTAACGATCATGACGTTTACTGCATGTATTTGAAGCACCCAAAATTTGAATAAACATCATCTTCCAGATGTAGAAACACACCTACCAACTTTCGTTTATGTCGCACAACTTCTTCTTGGTGCTGTAATTATTTTCTGACAGTATACATTAAGTATTATTTATTTTACTTTTTAGGGGTGGTGAGTGTGGATGGAGAGTCGTGGTCGTTAATCTTATGAATAAAATGTCCTGGCAGATTGGAATAGTGTTTTGAACCGAGACTCCAACATGGGACCTCTGTTTTTCGTAGGTAGATGCTCTCCAAACACGATTCATGGCCCGCCTCCAAAGCTATATTTCCGCCAGTACCTCATCTCCTACCTCCCAAATTTCTCAGTAGTTCTCCCGCATACCTTGATGGATTAGCACTCCTGGAAGAAATGATGTTGCGGAGACACGGCTTAGCCACAGCCTGAAAGGTTGTTTCCAGCATGAACTTTCACTCTGCAGCGGAGTTTTATGACTAGTTTGATGCGACCCGACACGCATTCCTCATCTGTACCAAACTCTTCATCATGTCACTTGCATCCAGTGTCTTCAGTTATTTGTTTGATATATTGCAGTCTCTGTCTCTCCCACCAGTTTTCATTCCCCAGAGTTCCTTCAAGTATTAAGTGGTTATTCCTTGATGTCTTAGCATTTATTTTACTTTTTTGTGGGGGGAGGGGCATATAGCACGTATTCTATCAAGCTGTCCCTACTTCTTGTCAGTACTTTCCACATGTTTGGTTTTTCGCCGATTCTGCGGAGAACCTACTAATTTTCATCTTTACAGTGTTGTAGACTTGGTAAAACACAGTTTTTGCTGTATGTTTCCAAATTTTGGCAACCACAGCGAAAGGAAGAATGCTAGTTGACAGTGTGAAATGGGGATTGTCTATATCCTTGGTCTGTATGTACGAAGAATAAAATAAAGTTGTTCGCTGTTTGGTCTCCTTAAACACCCAGAATCAGCATACAATCCTCAATATGTTTAATCCATAGTTCCACACTAATATTATAGAAGCTTACGCTTTCACAACTAAACCGTCTATGCGAATTTGATGAAATTTGTTATGGAGACAGCTTGAACGCTGAGGATGAACATAGACTACGATAGAAAGTTTATAGTACAAGGTGTTTATTGATCTGAAGAATTTAAGACGAAATTTGAAACAACATTGTCTTTTTGAATAAGCTATTTATTCGTTGACTTGTGAAAATGCTGTTGTTGTTCGATACTTTCTACATAATACGATTCAACGTAATGAGTACAGTACTGACGAAACCCTTACCCACCCACATAGCCATGCATTTAATGCGACGTTCTCCGGGAATGGGCAGGTACGTTGGCCCCAGGATCAGATCTACCTGGTGGATTAAAACAGGTGGGTCCGTTAGCCAGTCAGCCTGTATGTGGTTTTTAGATGGTTTCCCACAGACCCTTAGATGAATACTGGGATGGTTCCCATGTTGCGTCTTAAGATACACGCTGCGCAAATATTTGGAACACTTTCTCACTCTTGCACGTAGAATTTACTGTGTACACAGACGGATTGAGTACACTGCTTTTGTCCTGGAAAGGGAGGTGAGAGAATGAATGGGAGACTGACGACCTTCGCTATTTGGCCTCCTTAAACACCCATAATCAGCATACAACCCTCAATGTGTTTAATCCATAGTCCCATACTAATGTCAGGCACAAGCCCATCGCATTAACGCCGGTGAGCATTAGATGTCTCTTGTAGCTTCTGAAACGCTTCACGACTCACGAAGACAACCTCGTTTAAATGCTCTGTGACAAACAGAAGGATGTCATGGCTGTACATGTTGAGTCTGCGACGCTTTCAGTGAGCTGCATTTGATTATGATATGTGAAAGCAACTGCGGGTAACAGGCAGACACGTGAGGACAGGTGATGATTCTGCACTTTACAAATTTTATAAAATTTGCGCTGCACCAAACTACAAATTATTTTCTTCTTTCTCATTCAGTTTAATGCTGTTTAATAATTTTAGAATAACCAATATTCATCGCAACAAAACTACTGACAGGTGTCAGTAGCTGGTGGCACCGTGGTTAGCTTTACTGACCTTGGTCATGGGCTTCTACGCTCGATTCCCGGTCGCTTCAGACCTCCACTTGGGTCTGGCTGTGTGTGTTATGCTCATCATCACTATATCATCATCAGCCGCAAGTCGACATAGTGGCGTTAAATAGAAAGATTTGCACCAGGTGGTCGAAAATCCTGAACAGGATCTCCCAGCCAAGAACGCCATAAGCTCATTTCATTTCGTTTTACTGATATGCAGCACAGCCCTTGAGTAACAGATACAATGCAGTGTTTATTCAATCATCTACATCTACGTCATTATTCTGCTATTCACAATAAGGTGTCTGGCAGACGGTTCAATGAACCACCTTCAAGCTGTCTCTCTACCGTTCCACTCTCGAACGGCGAACGGGAAAAACGAGCACTTAAATTTTTCTGTGCGAGCCCTGATTTCTCTTATTTTATCGTGATGATCATTTCTCCCCGTGTAGGTGGGTGCGAACAGAATGTTTTCGCAATCGGAGGAGAAAACTGGTGATTGAAATTTCGTGAGAAGGTCCCACCACAACGAAAAACGCCTTTGTTTTAATGATTGCCACTCCAATTCACTTATCATGTCTGTGACACTATCTCCCCTATTTCGCGATAATACAAAAAGAGCTGCCCTTCTTTGCACTTTTCCGATGTCATCCGTCAGTCCCACCTGATGCGGGTCCCACACCGCACAGCAATACTTCAGAATATGGCGGACAAGGTTGCACCTTCTAAGTGTTCTGCCGGTGAATCGCAGTCTTTGGTTGGCTCTACCCACAACATTATCTATGTGATCGTTCCAATTTAATTGTAATCCCTAAGTATTTACAGCCTTCAGACTTGTGTGACTTACCGTGTAATCGAAATTTAGCGGATTTATTTTAGTACTCATGTGAATAACTTCACACTTTTCCTTATGCATGGTCAACTGCCACTTTTCGCACCATACACATATCTTATCTAAATCATTTTGCAAGTCGTTTTGATCATCTGATGACTTTAGAAGACGGTAAATGACAGCATCATCTGGAAATAATCTAAGACGGCTACTGAGATTGTCTCCTATGTCGTTAATATAGATCAGGAACAACAGAGAGCCTATAACACTTCCTTGGGGAACGCCGGATATTACTTCATCAACGCACTTAATCTATACTTCCACAGTAATATTATTGAATGCTATAGTAACACTGTCGGTTACGTTTTCGCGACTAAACCACTGAACCGATTTCGATGAAATTTGGTATGTAGACAGATTGAAACCTGAGGAGGGACTTCGGCTACTTTAGGAAGTTAAAAAACTACCGACCTCTAGGAGGGCGAAGTAAGGAATGGATATGTTTTCTTTTCTTTTTACTTGCTCATTTTTATTAGTTTTTTTAAGGACAGTCAGAGGTCTGCTAGGTAGCGATGGAGGAAAGTTCCAGTTGCGTTGGTCTGAACCCAGCTGACTGAGTGGCCGCGTAGCGATTCCAGCGTGACCACATAAGCTGTGTCGCAGAGGCTCTAGTGGTAGAAGGCCGGACTCAAGGATGCTGCTTTTCGCAGAAGCGTCTGTATTAAGCTCCTGGTGGTCCATTTTGGGTACGAATGCGGTTTCCTCCTTTGAAAGGAGTTGCCCAATAGCCTCCAGAGAATTCCCATGTGTGACGAATTCATCTTCCGGTACAACGAACGCAGAAGACAACGATATGGCGCCGCTAGCCTACTGTGGAAGACTCGTTGCCTTCCTTCAAAAATCAGTTTATCCAATCATGTGAATCTTGTCCGACACCATCCTTTGGAGCGAAGAACTTGACCAATGAGTGTAACCTGACTAGGAGTCAGTACCAACTTCCTGCATAGTAAAATGCATTCAGTCAGCCAAGAATGGTAAATTTGTGTATTCTGGAGAAGAAAGCGAAATTCTCGCTGGTCACCGCGACAACGCCTGGAGACCCCTCCCACCAGATCAAATTTTTCAAAGGGTAGAGAACAGGACTATTGATATTTTGAAAAATATCGAAAATCCGGTACATCGAGAATTAAAAGAACTACCGTTTTCGGCTCTCGATATACCGAAAAAATTATCGATTTAGTGTCAGAGAAGATGTCGACATACCGCAAAAAAAGAGCTGTATACTTAAGTATTGATTTATTATTAGATATTCTGTGCATCAACAAGCTTGCAGCCGCTTATCCCCCTTGGAGCAAGAATTGAAATGAAAGCGATGCACGTTTACACTTGGCGATAACCACTTCTTTAACAATGGAAACTGCAGGTAAGTGGCACAATAAAAGCTGTCCGATGGCTCTGTCGTTCGATTTCGCCACATATCGGACTTGCCTGTAACACTTCATGTCTACTTCCCCAGGTTTTTTTTCTTTTTTTTTTCATTTCTGCCAGCGACCTAGCAGTTGTGCCGCGCGAGGTAACCGCGGGTCTGAGGCGCCTTGCCACGGTTCGCGCGGCTCCCCTCGTCGGAGGTTCGAGTCCTCCCTCGGGCATGGGTGTGTTTGTGTTGTCCTTAGCGTAAGTTAGTTTAAGTTAGATTAAGTAATGTGTAAGCCTGGGGACCGATGACCTCAGCAGTTAGATCCCATAGGAACGTACCTTCACCACAACACACACAAATTGTAGTGTCAAAACTGCGTGGTGAAGTAAAACGTTGCGGTTTCTGTTGGTAACGCCGAGCTCCGATTGCGTCAGCATTTCCCCTCGCACGTCTCCGCACACAACAAAGACCAATCTTGTCATTTAGATTTTTGTTCACCAGTATCACCAACTGTTTTTGAAGAATGCTGATTTGAAATTCGCATCGGAAATTTTGTTATTCCATTCACACCGCCACCCCCCGTGCAATCGCACTTCGACTTGTGCCATCTTTACTTGCTTCACACAGTCAAAAAGAAAGACTGGACGTGATGAAATCTCAAAAATGTAGTAAGACGCCTTCACACAGTAAAATTAAAATTATGCTATACTACAATTTCAAAAGAACAACTTCAAGTATTTATCGAAAACTGAGAAAAAACTATAACGTAAAATAAAGATATCGACACTTCATATTGCCATTTCGATATATCGAGATAATGATGAAACATATATCATCAATATAAATCGACATTTTCTGGACAAGATATCGATATACCGATATTTTATCGACAGCACTACTAGAGAGTTAGGACGAGACGACGACACAGTTTCGGGACTTGTTCTGGAGAGGACGTCTGGACGTGTCCTGACGTTCGTGGCAGCTACTCTAGGACGCCATCCCAGGCATTTTGCATTCGGTGCTGACTTGTACGTTGGGGCACATGTTCACTGAGTTCCAAGCAAGTTTCGCAATGAGCCCTTTCCATTATCTGAGTAGCTGACGATTTGCATGATTTGCAGCGCAACTTGGGTTGGTCGATTACTTGTCTTATGCCATGAATCCTGCACTCGATTGCTTTGCATCTGCGAGCTGCCCTGATTACGATAATCTGTAGCGCTTCCCAAGCAGTCTTCTAATTAAATTTGACGTATTCTCCAAAGCGTCAGGGGTACATTAAAACACAAATAAGCCTCTACTGAGCCACTATTTGTCGTTAATGTTCTGAGAATTGATTATCCTTATGGCAGTAACTACTTGGTTGGGCTCAAGGTCCTATGGACAACGAAATAGTTGGAGGTACAGTGTAAGCTCAGACTCAGGATAGGTAATTTTCTTTGATTCGTGTAGAACTTTGTTCGCAATAAACTGATTTTGTTCAGTGCATTTTTGCTTTGCAGTTATAAATCCGACTGTCCTGCAACAAATCCTAAATAGCAACTCGTAAACTACTGGTGTAAGTATAGTTAGATACTTGCATATCTAATTGTTGTCTCACTGTGACAGTATTTCCGTTACAATACAGGTGCCCAAGCTTCGGAGATATTGAATAATTTGTTTAAATTAATATATAACAAGTATTGCACTCACTCGTCTTTCATTTAGATGTTGAGGCCATAAGTGCGGTAGTCAGACAGCATCCACAACTGCTGAGCCCCAGCACGATTTCGATGTAACGTCTGATTGTGGGGCTAACAAAAATATGGCTCTGAGCACTATGGAACTTAACTTCTGAGGTCATCAGTCCCCTAGAGCTTATAACTACTTAAACCGAACTAACCTAAGGACACCACACACATCCATGCCCGAGGCAGGATTCGAACCTGCGACCGGTGGGGCTAACAGCTTAACACCGTAAACAGGTTAAATTTCATGCTGACCCTGGTGCAGGATACTTACTACCGGAACTATCTGACATTTTACAGCTGGGATGGTATGGTGAGATACAACTTTGAGTGCGAAAATATTTTGTAGCGAACATTTGTGGTCCCGGTCTTGTTTGGTTGCATATTGTCAACAGCTGCAGCTTTGCTCGCGCAAAATATTTTTTATTATTTTTAGTTCTAGGGGTTTCTATCGTTTAATATGTTGCGTGTGAAACGATATTTATACTGTGATTTTAGGGCATTTATTTGCATGAACTGTATTTGTATTTGCGATCGTTCAGCACCAGGCTCTCGACTTTGCCTTCATTAAACTGGACAGAGCAAATAGAGTGCGTTATAGGGAATCTAAGAAGATCACCAGAGACAATAACCCAGCAGATACAAAGAATTTCGGCCCTGAATTTTGCGAGGGAGAGACGGCAGTAAGCAGCTACTTTGTCAAGTACCCAGGAAAATACAAAGATGGCATAGCAGAGTAAAAATAGAATTGATTGCGAGAAAAAATTTACCGAAACGCAGAGCAGATCAAGTACAGGTATTATGGAGGGTGTTCCACACTGGCTAAAAAATATAAAAAAATTAATTCAAATCCAACAAGACAGGAAAAAAGCGGAGGAAAGAGGGAAAAGTAGAACAAGACAGAAAAGAAATGCAGGAAAGAGGCAGAAATGATGAGGAAAGAGACAGAAGACCTGAAAAGCACAGGACAGTATTGAGGGAGGAAAGGATACAATTATTGTCAAACATAGAAAATTTAGAAAGAAAAGTGGATTCTAAATTTACATTGATGGACGAGAAATTAGAAGCAGCTTCGAAAACGATGGAAGTCGATGTGCCCAGGCTGGCACAGACCGAAGCTAATCTGGAGAAGGAAGAGGAAAGCAATACCTGTCCTTCAAAACGGGTGCAGAAGGTTGAAGGTGTTAACAAATGGCTTTTGCAAAGTGTACAGAGTCAGGAGGAGTCTACGTTTACGTCTACGTGATTACTCTGCTATTCACAATAAAGTGCCTGGCAGAGGGTTCAATGAGCCACCTTCAAGATGTCTCTCTACCGTTCCACTCTCGAACAGCGAGCGGGAAAAACGAGCATTTAAATTTTTCTGTGCGAGTCCTGATTTCTCTTATTTTATCGTGATGATCATTCCTCCCTATGTAGGTGGGTGCCAACAGAATGTTTTCGCAGTCGGAGGAGAAAACTGGTGATTGAAATTTCATGAGAAGATCCCGTCGCAAAGAAAAACGCCTTTGTTTTAATGCTTGCCACTCCAATTCATGTGTTATGTCTGTGGCACTATATCCCCTATATCGCGATAATACAAAACGAGCTGCCCTCCTTTATACTTTTTCGATGTCATCCGTCAGTCCCACCTGATGCGGATCCCACACCGCACAGCAATAATCCAGGATAGGGCAGACAAGTGTGGTGTAAATAGTCTCTTTAGTAGACCTGTTGCACCTTCTAAGTGTTCTGCCAATGAATCGCTGTCTTTGGTTTGCTCTACCCACAACATTATGTATGTGATCGTTCCAATTTAGGGTATTTGTAATTGGAATCCCTAAGTATTTAGTTGAATTTACAGCGTTCAGATTTGTGTGACTTACCGCGTAATCGAAATTTAGCGGCTTTCTTTTAGTAGTCACGTGAATAACTTCACACTTTTCTTTATTCAGTGTCAACCGCCACTTTTCGCACCATACAGATGTATTATCTAAATCATTTTGCAATTCGTTTTGGTCGTCTGATGACTTTACAAAACGGTAAATGACAGCATCATCTGCAAACAATCTAAGACGGCTACTGAGATTGTCTCCGATGTAATTAATATAGATCAGGAACAATAGGGGGCCTATAACACTTTCTTGGTGAACGCCGGATATTATTTCTGTTTTACTCGATGACTTTCCGTCTACTACTACGAGCTGTGGCCTTTCTGACACGAAGTCACGAATCCAGTCGCACAACTGAGGCGATATTCCATAGCCACGAAGTTTGGTTAGAAGACGCTTGTGAGGAACGGTGTCGAAAGTGTGATATCGATAGCTACGATGTCACAACGTAGGTGTGCTCTCATAGGTTGGTACCACGAGAGCGAACGATCAACGCCGACCACAGCGCCCTCTAGCCCGACGCTGTGCAGCTGTAAGAGCGCCGCTCCGGATTCAGCACGTTTGATTCCGAGCGGATGACCAACAAACATTGTTTCTATTTCTTAGTGGGCGAGCCACTGTGGATTTGCATTTGTAGCTTCTAGTAGCTGTTAGCTTTGATACATGAACGGCTTCGCACCTATGTGCTCATCTGTACGCAAAGGTAAGTAATATTATAATTCGTATAAGTTCATACACCAGTAAAAGAGCTTTAACCTATCCGCAGTACCGAAGTACTTCACCTTTTCCTGCTCCTACTCGCGTAGCAGAAGCAGTTCACAGGAGCAGATCCACGCGCCGCCTATCCAGGCGGTATACAAAAGAAAGCCTTCTGAAAATCCAAAAATATGGAATCAATTTGACATCCCCTGTCGATAGCACTCATTACTTCATAAGTATAAAGAGCTAGTTGTGTTTTGCAAGAACGATATTTTCTGAATCCGTGCTGACTACATGTCAATAAACCGTTTTCTTCGAGGTACTTCATAATGTTCGAGTACAGTATAGTTCCAAAACCCTACTGCAAATCGACGTTAGTGATATGGGCCTGTAATTCAACGGATTACTCGTACTTCCCTTTTTGGGTATTAGTGTGACTTAAGCAATTTTCCAATCTTTAGGTACGGATCTTTCTGTGAGCGAGCGGTTGTATATAATTGCCAAATATGGAGCTATTGTATTACCATACTCTGAGAGGAACCTGACTGGTTTACAATCTGGACCGGAAGCCTTGCCTTTACTAGGTGATTTAAGCTGCTTTGCGACACCGAGGATATCTATTTCTATGTTTCTCATCTTGGCAGTTGTTCTTGGTTGGAATTCGGGAATATTTACTTCGTCTTCTTTGGTAAAGGAGTTTCGGAAAATCGTGTTTAATAACTCTGCTTTAGTGGCACTGTCATCAATGACTTCACTGTTGTTATCGGGCAGTGAAGGTATTGATTGCTTCTTGCCACTGGTGTGCTTTATGTATGACCAGAATTTCTTTGGGTTTTGTGCCAGATTTCGAGACAGAGTTTCGTTGTAGAAATGATTGAAAGCATCTCGCATTGAAGTACGCACCATATTTCGAACTTCTGGAAAACTTTGGCAATCTTGCGGATTTTTCGTTCTTTTAAATTGGCACGCTTTTTTCGCTGCTTCTGCAACAACGATCTGACCCGTTTAGTGTACCATGTTGGATCAGTACTATCACTTGTTAATTTATGTGGTATGTCTCTCAATTGCTGTCGATACTATCTCTTTTAAATCATTCCACAACTTTTCTACGCTTACATGATCAGATCGGAAGGAGTGCAGACTGTCTCTTAAAAAGGCGTTAAAAACATTTTTGTCAGCTTTTTTAAATAGATATACTTTGCGTTTCTTTTTAATGGTTGTAGGAGTTACGCTATTCAGCCTAGCAGCTAATGCCTTATGGTCACTAATCCCTGTATTCGTCACGATACTCACTATTTGTCCAGGATTATTTGTTGCTAACAGCTCAAGTATGCTTTCGCAACCATTTAGGCTTCGAGTAGGCTCATGAACTAATTGTTCAAAATAATTTTCTGAGAAAGCATTCAGTACTATTTCGGATGATGTTTTACGCCTGCCGCCGACTTAAAACGTATAGGTTTTCCAGCACATCGAGGGTAGATTAAAGTCACCACCGACTTTTACCAGTATCAGACAGTACTGAAGCAGTAAAATTCGCAGAGGCAGAAGAATTCGTTTCGCTCGAAAACGAAGTAGATAAAATGAGAAATGAAGTGGCGCGACCGCGAGTTGCGGAGCCGATGTCACGTAGTATCGGATAGGATGAGAAACGAAAATGAGAGCAATGCAAGCGGAAGTTCGCGGTCTAATGGCGCGCCCTCATCCGTTTCAGAACGATTTGTCGTTAGAGAAACGAGTGGAACATCGGGGTCCGTGCCCGAAAACGACAGAATGTTTGACAAAAACACTTTTTCTCCCGGAGAAATTCCCGAACTTATACCGTAGGTGCTTATGGAAAATCGTCTCAGTTAAGGATTCATGATTTCCTGTCAGTGAGGTCACAGTTTGTAGTAAATGAGGGAAAGTCATCGAGGAAACAGAAGCAACTTCTGGCGTTCCGCAAGGTAGTGTCATAATCCCTCTGCTGTTCCTTATTGATATAAAAGATTTAGGAGACAATCTGAGCAGCCGTCTTACGTTGTCTGCACACGACGCTGTCGTTTATCGTCTAGTAAAGTCATAGGATCAAAACAAATTGCAAAACGATTTAAAAAATATATCTGTGTGGTGAAAAAATTGGCAGTTGACCCTAAATAATGAAATGTGTGAGGTCATCCACATGAGTGCTAAAAGAAATATGTCCATCGAATCTAAAGGCAGTAAATTCAACTAAATACCTAGGAATTATAATTACAACAAACTTAAATTGGAAAGAACACATAGATGCTACTGTGGGGAAGGCGAACCAAAGACTGCATTTTATTCGATAACACTTAGAAGATGCAACAGATCTACTGAACAGACTGCCTACACTAAGCTTCTCCGTACTCACTTGGAGTATTGTTGCAAGGTGTGGGATCCTCGCCATATAGGATTAACGGAATACATCGAGAAATTTCAAAGAACAGCACGTTTTGTACTGTCGAGAAATAAGGAGAGAGTGTCACGGACATGATACAAGAATTGCGGTGGACATCATTAAAATAAAGGCGGAATTTCTCACGAAATTTCGATCACCAACTTACTTCTCCGAATGTGAAAATATTTTGTTGACGCCAGGGGGAAACGATCATCACAATAAAATAAAGGAAATCAGAGCTCGCATGGAAAGATATAGGTACCCGTTTTTCTACGCGCTGTTCGAGAGTGGAATATTTGAGAATTATTGAGAAGGTGGACCGATGAACCGTCTGCCAGGCACTTAAGTGTGATTTACAGAGTATCCATGTAGCTGTAGATGTTGATGACCCACATGGGAAAACATGGATGGCTCAGTTTAGAGACAGTGTGTCGATCTCATGGTCGGTTCGAAGGAAATTAGAATTCATGAGCAGTCATTTAAGGGGTGAAAATATAGCGTAGGCGTATCCAATAATAAAAAACTGTGCAACTACCGCAGATTTCGAATCAGAACTATGAAACTATATACTAGTCTGCTGCTGAGAAAAATAGTCTGCGCCTGAGCGTAATTAATACCCCGCCACTGGCAGCAACTGTTTCAGCCGTATGTAGTGTACTTCGACGAAATTCTGAAGACAAATAAACATCGGGAGAACCTATATAGTAACAGTGAACTAACAGTTGTTTGTTTATACAATGCATACGCTAACTCTCGTTTGTGTCAAAAATTACTTGTAGGCCTTCAGATTGGTATTAACAGATCGGGATGAGATTGAGAGAGAAGGCAGCGGGTATTACTTTCGACGGGCACCAGCGCGGAAACTTTTGGAGGAATGAGCGCGCAAACGGACGCATGGGAGAGAGCGGTAACGGCAAACGGAGCCATAATCCAAAAGAAAATTGCTGCGGTCCGAAGCCGAAGCGATCAGATGACAAAAGGACAACAAGGAGCGGAATGTCAGGGCTTTAAAGAGAGAACGGAGATGGTGAAATAGTTAAAGAGAGAACGGAGATGGTGAAATAGTTGAGTTACTGAATTAGATTTTGTTTTTCTTTTACTTTATGTGCTCCATAACAGTACCCCCACGCTATATAGCTTTAAGTTTTTGTGTGATTTGTTTTTAAGTACGAATATTTAGTGTGTTGTTGACTTTAATGTTTTATTAATGAGTATTCTTTTGTAGGTTTTGACGGCATTAGAGCGTTGGAACAGACACGCCTCGTAGTAAGTTTGTTATAGATATGTGTCAGAGAGCGTATCTGGTTTGCTTCCCTCTTGGGGAATCGTTTTGTTTTTAATCAGTGTAATACATGTTTCCAACATTTGTAGATTATTATGTTTCGCAGTGGACTCAGAGAATCATCGGCAAAGCCTGCCGAGATGTGTCCTTTTGTCTGCTCTTTTTCAATAGCATCGCTAATGCTACGCGAGGTAGTCAGAACTAACGTACCGTTCCTCATAATTTGCACTTTAAAAAAAAATTGTTTTGTACGTTGCCTCATTCCTGTTTCGTTTGTTTAATGATCAATGTATGATTTGCGATCATGTTTTTCTTGTTAGATGTTGTTGTTGTTGTTGTGGTCTTCAGTCCTGAGACTGGTTGGATGCAGCTCTCCATGCTAATCTATCCTGTGCAAGCTCCTTCATCTCCCAGTACCTACTGCAACCTACATCCTTCTGAAACCGCTTAGTGTATTCATCTCTTGGTCTCCCTCTACGATTTTTACCCTCCACGCTGCCCTCCAATGCTAAATTTGTGATCCCTTGATGCCTCAGGACATGTCCTACCAACCGATCCCTTCTTCTAGTCAAGTTGTGCCACAAACTTCTCTTCTCCCCAATCCTATTCAATACCTCCTCATTACTTACGTGATCTACCCACCTAATCTTCAACATTCTTCTGTAGCACCACATTTCGAAAGCTTCTATTCTCTTCTTGTCCACACTATTCACTGTCCATGTTTCACTTCCATACATGGCTACACTCCATACAAATACTTTCAGAAACGACTTCCTGACATTTAAATCTATACTCGATGTTAACAAATTTCTCTTCTTCAGAAACGCTTTCCTTGCCATTGCCAGTCTATCCTCTCTACATCGACCATCATCAGTTATTTTGCTCCCCAAATAGCAAAACTCCTTTACTACTTTAAGTGTCTCATTTCCTAATCTAATTCCCTCAGCATCACCCGACTTAATACGACTACATTCCATTACCCATGTTTTGCTTTTGTTGATGTTCATCTTATATCCTCCTTTCAAGACACTGTCCATTCAATTCAACTGTTCTTCCAGGTCCTTTGCTGTCTCTGACAGAATTACAATGTCATCGGCGAACCTCAAAGTTTTTATTTCTTCTCCCTGGATTTCAATACCTACTCCAAATTTTTCTTTTGTTTCCTTTACTGATTGCTCAATATACAGATTGAATAACATCGGGGAGAGGCTACAGCCCTGTCTCACTCCCTTCCCAACCACTGCTTCCCTTTCATGCCCCTCGACTCTTATAACTGCCATCTGGTTCCTGTACAAATTGTAAATAGCCTTTCGCTCCCTGTATTTTACCCCTGCCACCTTTAGAATTTGAAAGAGAGTATTTCAGTCAACATTGTCAAAAGCTTTCTCTAAGTCTACAAATGCTAGAAACGTAGGTCTGCCTCTCCTTAATTTTTCTTCTAAGATAAGTCGTAAGGTCAGTATTGCCTCACGTGTTCCAACGTTTCTATGGAATCCAAACTGATCTTCCCCGAGGTCGGCTTCTACCAGTTTTTCGTCGATCTTGTTAGATACCGGATTTAAATTACACTGAGGTGGCAGACCATAGGATACCTTCTAATATTGTGCGAGACCTCCATTTGCTTTGGCACGAAGACTCGACCAGTGAGCGAAACCTGGCTAGGAGTCAATACTAACCTTCTGCATACTAAAGTGCATTCAGTGAGGCAATATTGGTTCATTTGTGCAGGATCCCCCAGTATTCTAGAGAAGAAACCGAAATTCTCGCTGGTCATCGTAGCAAGGCCAGGAGATCCTTCCCACGAGGTGGAATTTTTCGAAGGGTAGGGATTTTGGAAGAGACGACGATTCCGTTTCAGTACCTACCGTGGAAGGTCGTCTGGACCTGTCTTGTCCTGTCGGTCGCAGCTGTTGTCGGTCACCATCTCAGCCATTTTGCATTTGCTGCTGACTTGTGCGGGGGCGCATGTTCGCTGAGTTCTAAACACGAGGGTTATTCGCAAAGTAAGAAACGATCGGTCGCGAAATGGAAACCACAGTGAAAATCCGATGACGTTTTGCACAGGTGTGTTGGGCAGTGTCTCTAGTATGCCCTTCGATCGCGTTACGTCGTTCTTTTTAGTTCTGAGCACACAGGGAGCACATAAAGATACCTAGAACAATAGTGTAAAATTTGAAATTTTCCCGGCGAATCAACTGTTCAAAAAGATTTCGGGCTTGCAGCCAGTCGTCGTAAACTTCATTGCACGATATTTCGGCTGGACAACTGCCAGCCATCTTCAGGTGAGCCGAACGAGGACTGACGAAGACGTTCTCCGCTCCAGCTTATATAGAGCGCTGATAGTACTGCCGCGCATGCGTTGCAATTGCGGAGACAGAAGGACCACACCGTCCAGCGGCAGCACCCTCGCTGGTGGAACTGCAGTACTCAGCTGCCTTCGATATTGTCGTTGGCCGCAGCTATCGAAGTCCTCTCGCGTTTTAGTCTCGAGCAATTTTCGGAAATGACGGGATTCCGTGCGTTATTCAATTGGTAACCACTGTCACGGTTCATTAGATTTCCCGCAATGCGTATTTCGACTGATTCTTTGATAATGGAGTCCCAAAGAGTTGTTGCAGTGGCCAAAATCGAAGTTTTGTCGTACTCCGTTGAATGTCCGTTAGAAATTAGAAGACACTGGATGGTACGTAAACAATCTAATATACCTAAATAATATTCACCATAGACTATAAAAGGACACTCAATGCAGTTGTTGCAGTAGCCTCGTCAGTCTGAAGCTCTTAGCTTACACGTGCTATGACTGGTTGTGATGCTTGCAACAAGTTCCATCCGAGAAGAACATAACGGCTACGTTCTGCTAAAATTCAAAATTCAAAAGGCTGTGTTCTGTCATTGATTGTTCGTTGGTTGGTTGATTTGGGGGAGAGGACCAAACAGTGAATTCATCGGTCCCATCGGATTAGGGAAGGAAGTAGGTCGTTCCCTTTCAAAGGAACCATCCCGGCATTTGCCTGAAGCGATTTAGGGACATCACGGAAAACCTAAACCAGGATGACCAGATGCGGGTTTGAGCCGTCGTCCTCTCGAATAAGAGTCCAGTGGCCTAACCGCTGCGCCACCTCGCTCGGTCAGTGATAGTTATTCTTGCAATTCATGTTCCCGCTGGCTGGACGTATCTCCCACTTGCAACATTCAGCAAGATCTCTTCCGTATAGCTGTAGGTATTCGTCTTTAGATGGCGATGATAAGCATTAGACATTGCCGAAAAAGAAGCTCCTGAGGTGGCTAGATCACGGACAGGATGGCCGTCAGGGATGACGTCGATGAGATTTCATTTTAGTAATCGTCGTCCGTGGAGGATTTTGATCTGTGGCGGCCTCAACTCGATAGATGGCCGCCTCAGCTTTCCTTAATTCGGCAGCTAAGCGAACGGCTTGTAAATCTATTCGGCGACAAGGAAGGCTACGACGTGTTGAGGAGCGACCTCGTCCAAGCTATGGCGATGAATTACATCCCACAGGTCGATTATAATCGTGTGCAGTTGATTGACGCGAGCAGGCCTGTTGTGATGGTTGACATCTTGAGGCGTAATAGTCGTCCAACACTTACGTTCTTTCTCTGGAATACCGTACAACGTGTTCAGGACGTCCACAAAGGAAACAGACCGGCCTGTTGTCCTCTGTCCTGCAAACGTCTGCCTCTGCGGGGCGTTATACTTAGCGATGGAGTTGGTTGTGTCTGCGTTGATGGGATGCTGTGTTGTCTTTTGACAACACCGTGACATAGATCCAAGCTGACCGAGTCCAATCTTTACGGTGCCTTCACAGGTGGTGGAGATTAGTGCCAAATTATTTCTAGTTTACAGTGGACCTTGCAGAATCCGATGTATGCCACATGATAATTGCGTTAAAGTTGAAACTCTGCGTACTAGGAAGAGTAAAGGTTTACACCACATTTCACATGTAAAACCGTTTATTGAAAGATAATCTGCTTTTTAACTTTGCCTTTGCCATAAAACTTTTCACTTCACATTTCTAGTATGCTTTGTCAGACTTAGAAGCTGTTACCATGCAACAATGTTTGAAGTTAAATATCCAGTCAAGAACCAAGAGAACTTATTTAAACAGAAATTACGAATACATTGTTATAGTGAACAGACGACACAGTGTTGTTATTTGTACATTCTTGCTTGTTAGTTGCACGATTACGTAACGACTATCAGGCTTACATACTTAGGACATATACTGCCAATGAGATTTTAATGCAACATTTTGGTTTACTTGAAAAGATACTCTTTATTTGAAGTACATTCGGTGAGATTAAAGATGACTTAGCATTTGGTTTCTTTGATAGCTACATGGTTATATCACGACGCTACTAATATGTGACACAATTTACATTGTTGCTTTTGCGGTGTGTCTGTTTTATATCTGCACAGTTTTTCTGTATTATTCTGGAAAGTAAAACATGTTTTAGTAGTAACTTTTGTGGTATAGCTACAATGAGACAGCCTTTTCCCTAGCACAACAATACCTTACATTATAGTAATTTCTTGATCACGGTAAGGTACGTAATAACTACGATATCTATACGCAAAGCATTTCACTTTTGTTTATGATGAGGTAAGTACATTGACTTCAGCAGAACTTTGCTTACAGAGGACGATAACTACGACACTTCCACAGAATTATCTTACATCAAGACGCACATTTAGAGCTACAGGACACGCATTTGAGTGATTAATTTTGTATTTAAAACATTTATTTTTAAAGATTTTTGAATTACAAAGACAGTTTTCCATGATACATTTCATTCCATTGCTGTAATCTGTAACACCTGAGGGTATAATTACATTAATCCTCAGGGGGTACACGCCTACATTGTGTACTATGTGTCTGGCAAGTACAAGGAGCCCTAGCTAATATGGTATTTGCTTATACAACTTTACACATCTGTACCATATTTCTCTAACACATAAATTACACAGCTATCTGATTATTTAACAGAGAAACAAACATTTTTTTTACTACATCAGTGACACATGTTTACGCAATTACACAGTTGGATAACTTCACACATATGCAATTGTATTTTGTCTGTACTTTGTGAACTGTTCATATATTTTCTCGGAACCATTGTGATACTATGAGAGCTTTGAATGATGTGTTTGGTATGGGATCATGATATTTAAAGTACGTTTGAGGTAGATGACACTATTTAAATGAGCAGAGAATTTTTTTTAGGTTTTGAAATTATTGCAGAAAGCTACGACGTTTTTGAGATTTGACTGAGGTGTTATGATGTTATTATTACGACGACGATGTGTATTATGCTGTTGAGATATGTTTATGATCAATAAGCTGATGCTATATGAGGAATCTGATTATGCTACATATTTATTATGATGAAATATTGAAGTGTCGACGCAAGATTGACGTGTCGACGAATATGTATATGTGTAATAAGGTAAGGAATAATGAGAAGTGGTTAGGGACTCAGATTTGTGAAAATGGATGTTGGAAACCAAGAATCTTACTTTAAGAGTTATGAAATGTGTGTACATGCGTGAATGTTTCACAATGCCGACGAAAATGTTTTGGACACTGTTATATTTATAGGATTTTGTTTCTACAGATTTGTAACGCAAATTCTTGACCTGTGAAATTTTTGTTATATGAGACTGTCACTGTAGCGGAAACTGCTGTCGTAAATGTTTCGGTAAGAAAGGTAAGTGACCTTGATGTAATGAGTTTTGGGCGCCCAGCTGAGAGATAGTCGTCTGACAAAAGAAGGCCATTAGGTGAAAAAAGAGAGGCCATTATCCTTGCTATTGACATTTCCTTGTCGAAAGCATCGCAAATACGACACACTCAAACTTGAAAACATATAATTACACTGTGGATCTCTTAATTTATGATATTTACTAAAATGCCTAATGAAATGATGAGAAACATTTTACATCTATTGTCTTTCTAGTTGAGAGATTTTTTTGCCTTGCGAGACGCCATTTACCTAGTGAATGACGTTTCATATGTTGCTTTATATACAAATTTGCCTATTTTGTTTAATATCTAGTTTCTAGCTGCACTGCAGCATTGGTTACAATAAAATTTAATAGATGTACTAATATAGATATTTTATGCCTACAGATCCAGTAAATAATAACTTTATGATCTACTTCAAAAAAAAAAAAAAACGAGGGAGCACAAAAAGACATTTCCCCTCACAGGAATTGCATACATAGTTTTAGTCAATGACTGGTAACTTTTTAGTAGTGTAAGTTTAGGTGATGCATCACTCTCGTGTTAAGATGTGACATAGGTATTAGACATGGCCATCTTTACTGTAATATTATTTCTGCTTGAACTTTGTCATGTTTAGGAATAAGTTATTGCATTTGCTGCTGCTGTTTGCCAGGCGTAGTTCTACTGAATTTTACATTGTATTAAGCTAGTTATACTACTGATTTATTTTTCTTGTTGCTGCTCATTGCCTCATATTAGTTGTATTTGCTTTGCTAATTCCTATAATGCTGCTTGCTTTGCCAATTTGCATTTTTTGTCATTGCTGTTTGTGTTAATTGTTTTGTGCTGCTGCATTGCCTCGTCCCTTAGTTTATGCATCTGAGCTCAGTAAATTTAAGTTAGCTTAAGATGGGGTAGGCTATATAAGAGAACGAGTTGTGATGAATTGGAAGAAATGCATTGAGAAGCTATAAGAAAATGGTTTGACCAAAAAAGTATTTTGAAAGAGGATATGAACAAAAAAGTAGGGTTTAGAGACAACAAGTTTAGGTAGGATTTTCTTGGAAATAAATGATGAGGTAAGATAATGGAAAATAAATAATGAGGTAAGAAATATGTGAACATATAAATACAGAACGCATGCTTGGATAGGATGTTTTGGTGGAAACAAATGTTGATATAAGACGATGGAATGAAGTTTTGGGTTGGAATGCAGTACCAAATGTTACACTGAAAACAAACCCTGCCCTTTCCTCATGTGTTTTCCCACTATGTGGTTGTGTACCCTTGGGTATTTGTGTTCTTCCTGTCTTTATGTGTTTATCTGATGAGAGTTACATTGTACAATTTTTCTGATAATATGTTAATTACTTTGTAAAGATGTTTAGACATTATTTATTCTGTTTTGTTTTAATGCTCATGTGTGAAGTTGATGTTTCAAAAGTTATTCTGATCTTTTATGTATTTACTTATGTCATAATACCTGTAACACTCATGTATATGTTTATTTCTATTCTTTTGTAAAGCCCCTATTACTACAAATGTTATCTGTATTGTTATGTTCTTCAATTATGTATTTTGTATCTTTGTTATTGTATTCTTAGGTTATAAAATTGTAGTTGACACCAGTTCATCAAATTAAGTAACTTGTAAGCATTCATTACACTGCACATATTTCTATTGGTCATAGTATATGCACAATATGTGAAAAAAAGGACTGTTAGTGTTTGGACATGTGTTAATAATTCAGCAAGGGACTGATTAACAGCATTGCTGGTTCTAAGGTCAATTCCAAAAACTTTGTGAGTGGTTTGTGAGTGGTTTATTGACTTGCTATATTCTCCGCAAGACTCTTAGATGGCGATTGTGCACCTGCACAGTCGCAACAGATGGCTGCTGGCCGTCTCTACAAGGACTGCAGTGGGTCTGCATCTTTGATTGCCCACCAATACCATTATTTCTACAAGGACTGCAGTGGGTCTGCACCTCTGGTGGCCCACCAATACCATACACTCTACCAGGACTACCGTCGGTCTGCTCTGTGATGACCTACCTACCAATATTCTTCAACTTCAACTGACTCTGCTGTGGGTTTGCTCTGTTGTGGCCCATTAGCTGTCTGCATGTCATGAGTCAGCACTGTCTTTCTGTCTTTCCGTTGGAAGGACATCACTACTCTTCAAGACTGCATGGAAATCCACTACTTCCATGTGCATTCTCTTTTACTGCTCAGACTTTGAGAAAAAAAAACACTGCAATTTTACCGTGATGAATGATCAGCACTGTCTTTATGGACTGTGAGAAAATTTTTGCTTTTGATCAACATTGTATCAATAAGTGTGTGCATTTGATTTCTTTGTTATTGTAATTGTGAAAAGTTTTTAACAAATATGTATTGGCCAGTGCCCAAAACAATTTGTAAATTTTTTTTGTGGGGATGGGGGCAATGTAAGTAGGCTGTTTAGATTTTCTTATTGGTAACGTCACGTAGCGCTCTGTATGAAAGTCACTGGCTGTGCTGTGTGCAGTCTGTGGCTAGTTTACATTGTTGTCTGCCATTGTAGTGTTGGGCAGCTGGATGTTAACAGGGCGTACCGTTGTGCAGTTGGAGGTGAGCCGCCAGCAGTGGTGGATGTGGGGAGAGAGATGGCGGAGTTTTGAGAGCGGATGATCTGGACAGAGAGAGTAAATTTGTAATACTGGATATCATGAACTTTTGAACACTATTAAGGTAAATACATTGTTTGTTCTCTATCAAAATCTTTCATTTGCTAACTATGCCTATCAGTAGTTAGTGCCTTCAGTAGTTAGAATCTTATATTTAGCTGGCAGTATTGGCGCTCGCTGTATTGCAGTAGTTCGAGTAACGAAGATTTTTTTGAGGTATGTGATTCATGAGAGGTATAGGTTATTGTTAGTCAGGGCCATTCTTTTGTAGGGATTTTTCAAAATCTGATTGCGTTGCGCTAAAAATATTGTGTGTCAGTTTGAGCACAGTCATGTATAATTTTTCTAAGGGGACGTTTCAAGGGTAGTAACAATTGTCACGGAGAATGTACCACACGGTCGTCTGGCTTACCCTGTACTGGCGGGCCCACTGCCTGGTACTGACACGCCAGTCGCCTTCCACAGTGGTAATCACATTTATCTCCAAGTCTGGTGTCTGAGCATTTCGGGTATGTCCTCCACGATTTCCTGCTTCCGGAAACGAACCTGTCTCAAACGGCGAAACAGTAAACAGTAAAACTTCCTGTACAACCTGTCTGTTCACTTTACTAGCAGACCTCTAAACAGGAGTGAGTATTCTTAGAAATGAGCTATTCCATAGTGCAGCAGGATATTTTTCTTAACCGCGTTACTTTTGTCTCTAACTATCTACGAAATCAGGGAAGCTGTGTTATCACCTAACACTTATATAGTTTTAATCTCGCGATACATTGCAATAACAAACCTGAAGATATGAAGTATCCTGGGCGAACCAAAATTCGTGTATTCGAACGGCACAGCGCAGCATTATAACGACACAAAAACCTCCGTAGCAAAATTTTGTGTTGTGCACATTTTCGATAAAGAATGAATGTCAAAGAAAGGCAGTTTGCCAACAGTGTTATCACATTTAGGACAAGTAATTCAATCAGTACTGCGTAGTCTTGTTGCTCCGTTATTGTATGGGGTATTTTTTTGCATTAGAATACTCGATTTCGAAAGTTGAATTTCAAATCAAGGCATAATTTTTTTGAATTTCTAATTTTGATCTACCCAATAATTCTGTGGCACACACTGTTTCTTAAATGATAGATACCCTGTAACTTCAGATTTTTAAAAGTAGAACATAATTATTGGACACACATCAGAAGTAGAAAGAAATTTTCACTCTGCAGCGGAGTGTGCGCTGGTATGAGACTTCCTGCCAGATTAAAACTGTATGCCAGACCGAGACTCGAACTCGAAGTGCTCTTGCCCGCGAAAGGCAATGGTCCCGAGTTTGAGTCTCGGTCCAGTTTTAATCTGCCAGGAAGTTTCACATCAGAAATATTCATGAAGGGTAACAATCCGTAAAAAAAAATAACTGCCATGGGAGAGAAATAACTACAACTTATACATGTGGAGATGTTAAAGTACATCCTATTCGGCTGTTAAACACATGCTAGTGACAGCATGTCTCCCTCATAAAACATACGAAGTCTTCTTAGCACTTTCTCAAACAGATAGCCCTGAAAACATTTGAACTCGCTAGATAATCCTCCTCTGCACCCTTTGCAGCATAGCAACATGCACAGTCATAAGAGCAACTTGGAAGAGCGGTATTATTTTTTCCACTTTCATCTCTGGAGTAGAATAGACGTAACCCTCGAAGCGGGTTGCTGGAGCTGCTTGTAACGCAATGTCAAAATGAAATTTAATAGACATGATACGTAGTTGGTACTAATCGATGAACCAATGTCAGTAGATTACACCGGAAACTGGGTTCGAATGTATTTGTTGAAATCGTGTGGAACAACACATTTAGAACGGGTTCGCGCCTGATCATCATCACTGATTTAGTTCAAAATTTTGGTATACACGTGGTTGGTAAGAAATGAAAGTGACAGAAGTGTGAACTCCACAAGTTTATCGTTTAGGAAAAACAGCAAGTTATGCTAGCACGTTTCCAGGCAGCGACTGGCGCAGCGGAAAAAGTCTCCTTCTCTTTCTTCTTCTTCTTTACTGTATCTGTCTTATGACAGGTGTCAAATGGAGGTTCTCCATCGTGTCCGGTTCTGAGCGTCTTCTTTCATCTGTTTGTATGTTTGTTCTCTTTTAATATCATTCATAATTCCAATTTTCTTCTTATCTCTTTCGCTCTATAATTCTTTCTTATAGACAATTCCTATCCAGTATATGACCCAGACAAGATGACTTCCAATAATCTCCTTTCTTCCCCTATTTTCTTCATTACTTCATTACTTCTTGATCCTCCGCCACACACCGTTGGTGGCTTGCGGAGAAAAAAAAAATAATGATTGATAAGCGACAAGGAAGCAACACTGATCTATTATTAGGAAACAAATTAAAAAAACCGCAGTTCCTATATAACTACATATTTGAATGGAATAAATGAAACAATTTGCCGTGAAACAAGGAATATGTCCAACGAACGGTGTTATGGTAATAATGAGAACCATTCCGACAAAAACATTCATTTCTTTTGAGAAACTTGAGTTTCTCATGGCATGAAAACGTCCGTAGAAGTTACGGAAGTGCAATCAGCTGATATCTTCGACAACCGACGACATGACTATGACACTCTTAGTAAATTACGATATGGTCTCTCCTTTCACTCGTGCTCCTCTAATTCGTTACGATTAAGCGAGTTTAGGCTTGTTTTTTTATTTAAGTAACCTATTTCAGCAAGTATTGACTTTTTTAAGGTGGCAGCTGGAATGAACATCAAATTAGCATCTTACATGAGATTTTACACGTCATAACAAGTAGATGAATATGTCGCCTCACATACTTCGGCGATAATGACCAGATTTGCCTACCAAATATACAGCATGTAACGCAAAGGGATGACACTCGATTCGACAGTATTAACACAAGGAACCCAAATCCTGCCAACGGAGAGCAGCACGATTCGTTACAGGATCATTTAGTAATCGTGAAAGCGTTATGGAGATAATAAACTCCAGTGGAAGACTTTGCAGGAGAGACGCTCAGTAGATCGGTACGGGCTTTTGTTGAAGTTTCGAGAACATACCTTCACCGAGGAGTCAAGCAGTTTATTGCTCCCTCCTACGTATATCTCGCGAAGAGACCATGAGGATAAAATCAGAGAGATTAGAGCCCACACAGAGGCATACCGACAATCTTTCTTTCCACGAACAATACGAGACTGGAATAGAAGGGAAAAGCGATAGAGGTACTCCAAGTACACTCCGCCACACACCGTCAGGTATGGATGTAGATGTAGATCCTTAAGTCTGTCAGTCCACTTCATTTTAAGCATTATTCTCCAAAGCCACATTTTAAAACTTCCTAAATATCTTTCTTCTTTCTTTTTAACTGTCCATGATTCACTTCTGTATAACGGAAAGACTACAGACTGGTAACCCGAAAGTCGTAGGATCGAGTCCATATAGGGAACCTCATTTTTATTTACTGTTTTTACGTACTTACAATGTAAATAAACTGAAGTGATGCTCATTTTATTGCTTTTACGAGTGGTGTTCAATAAGTAATGCAACCTATTTGTTTTCTAAACGCAGATTGGTTTTATTCAGAATTCCAGTGTTCCATTTCTAGCCCACTCTTTTGGTTTCAAAACTCTATTTTTCAACACACTTACGGCACTTGACTGAGAGTGTCTGTATGCCCACATGATACCTCACTACTTGTCGACGTCGGAGGCAGCGTCTTGCTACATCAGTAACCTCTCCATCAACCACATACTGCTTGCCGTGGAGTGCCTCCTTCATTGGGCCAAACAGGTGGTAGTGCGAGATGGTGACTATAGTTTGGATGAGGAAGAACAATCCAATGGAGTTCAGAGAGCTCCTCTCCCGTGCGCGGCTTATGTGAGGCCTTGCGTTGTCGGGGAGACGAAGAACTTCGTTTGCATTTTAGTGGCGACCAACATGCTGAAATAACATTGGAGTCACCTATGTACGGCCGGTCGACACGTGGGAGATCGGACCGGTTTGCGCGGCCTTGTTGCGATGATGACAGGCGTCTCGCCCAACAAGCCACCGTGCTTTTGTTCACCTCCAGGTCTCCGTAGATGTAAGCGTCTATAAATATCTGCGATGCTCTAGTTTCCCGCCAAAAGAAACGCAATAGCAGTTCTCTGCTTGGAACGCGCTTTCGTTACAGAAGCCATTTTTAAAGCTACGTATAGTGCCACCACCTATCGGAACTTCATGAAACTACAGGGGCTGAATTCCACGACGTCCCGAAACAAATTCTGCATTTTTTCAACCGAAATTTGCCGAGAAAAAATTATGTGTTGCATTACTTGTTGAACGCCCCTCATACGAATATTTTCTTAGAAGACTTACAGAGGAGCGTGAAGGAAAAATTTTGGATTGTTAATAAATTACTAAGAAGAGATTGTTAAGTGCACAGAACTTCATGCATAAAATTAGATAGTTTTAGTGTTTTACCATCAGGGGAAGCAGTATGTTTTTGGTGATCTTGCACATTATATAAATGCCGTATTTATACCTGTGCGCATTAATTACAATCCTGGCCAAAATTATTTGCGGAGTGCTCGAGGACACTTTAAGTGCAGATCTCTCTTGGAAATTTATTTGCAGTTTCATATTTTCCATTTCCTTTTCATGCCTTCTGTGAAAATATTAATAAATACAGTACATTGAGCACCACTTCGATTTATTTATAGTGTAAATAACGCAAAAATTGTGGATACAATATGTTTTAATGTAGGGAGCCTACTCCACAGCCGGCTGCTGTGATCGAGCCGTTCTAAGCGCTTCATTCTGGAACCGCGCGACCGCTACGGTCGCAGGTTCGAATCCTGCCTCGGGCATGGATGTGTGTGATGTCCTTAGGTTGGTTAGGTTTAAGTAGTTCTAAGTTCTAGGGGATTGGTGACCTCAGGTGTTAAGTCCCAATAATGCCCGGAGCCATTTGAACCAACCTACTTCACGACCCTCCGATTATCGTTCTATACTCTTCCAGCTGGGCCAAATGCTGCCTCGAAACTACGTTAGCGTAAATGGCTCATGACTTGCCAGGCCAGTGCCAAAAATGCTATTTTTTCTAAGCGCTTGGCCATCTGGAGGTCCCAATTCTGTCACTTTCACTTCTGCTCAGATCCAAATCAAAATGTTCAAAAATGTGTGATATTTTATGGGACTTAACTGCTAAGGTCATCAGTCCCTAAGCTTACACACTACTTAACCTAAATTATCCTAAGGACAAACACACACACACCCATGCCCGAGGGAGGACTCGAACCTCCGCCGGGATCAGCCGCACAGTCCATGACTGCAGCGCGCAAGACTGCTCGGCTGATCCCGCACGGCTGCTCAGATCTGCAAATAGAATAAATATGGATGAAATCGGTGGTGACAAGTAGGCGCGGCCCTCTTGTTAAGTTAGACGATGTGCCTGACTGATTTCATTGGTTGGCAGAGAACTATCTAGGATAAAATAACCAAGACAGACGAAGCAAGAGAAGGGTGCAGTCGATATTTTTCTCCTTTTCTTTGTCGGAAGGGAAACCTGAAGAAAATGGAAGCAATCTCGACAACATACCTGAAAGTACGGTGGAATATAGTGGATGGAATGTAAAGTAAACATTTCAAAACAAAATAAGTCGTTAAAAATGAAATAATAAAAAGCAACATTACTCAAATGAATAATAAAAACATTACTCTCATTTCTGTGTTGAAATGAAATAAATGTAGGTGTTTTGTATAAGATCTGCTGTAACTATTGTGTAACGATTAAGAAGCAAAGAACTATAACACGCAGCCTAAAATTATTAAAAAAATTACACCTAAACGCCGCGGAAACGAACTCTCGAACTCGAGTAATCTAATGCAAAATTCTAACAACTTCACTAACTGGGCGGCACACTAGGATCAACCTGCCGGTATTTGTCGTGTGTGTGACTGCATTATTGGCAAATTACTTCCCCTCCATACCAATTTTCTACCGAAAATACGCACGTGACCAATTTTTTTTGCAGACAGTTTTGTACTGTCAGTATGCAAGAAAGCATGTTGTGTCATCCGAATGCGCCAATTTTGGTTCATCTTGTATTTTACGAGGAGTATGCTATTGCGCAGGTGGATCACTAAGACAGTGATCATACATCAATCAAAGCCAGTCGGCCATGTATTTGATTTGTACTTTCGTCTTCCTGCAGATGTGATCCTATTTCAAAAATGTGAAAAGTCTCTATGGTACACAGATACACTGACTGTACAATAAACGTTTTCATAGCTAGCAGAAAGGCGTTCTGGAGACACTCCAAAAGTTTTCAAACATGTTTTCACTGAAACAGACTCTTTTGTCCCCCCGAAATTTCGCTATTGTTAAAGTCAATTTTCATCTAGAGATTCATCTGTGGAAACAATTTCATTATTTTTTTTATTTTCTTGGAGTACGAACGTAAACTACGGCACACTTAGCTGTATACCTTACTTGTTCCAGGATTTCTTCCATGGCAGAGGTAGGCGACCATTCAGGTTTGACACAAACTGCAATTATGGAAAAGTCTTGATCGCACAGTTCTTTATTAATTTATGTAAGTTCTTACCTCGTTTTACGGATAAAATAATCTTAGTATATTTACTCGTCGATGTGACTTGTCTGTGGTTGATGATTATGCTATCTGTCGATATAGTTCATTTCTTTGATAGTTCAATACGCTACAAGCAGTTTGACACTGCATTCATTGAACTGATAACTGTAATGCCATCTGCAGTCTTTTTGAAATGACAATTCATTGCTGTGTACGGTTCATGCGCTCAGGTTGCTTCGCCTAAAACTAGATCTAAATGTTAGTCTTGAAATGGTTGCGCATACAGTGTTTGTCAAGATCATGTATTGTACTAGTATGCGTTATTTATTGTCCCGCAGTTTAAGTCTGACGATGATTTTTCGAAACGCGTGTCATTAAATAAAGAAATGTGCGGTGAAGACTTTTCCATAACTGTAATCTGTGGCTTGGCTGTATATTCTTACTCTTAATATGAGTAGTACAATCACTGTTGATATATATCTAAGTTTAGTTGTTAACATTTAAATAACAGGAATATAAAAGAACTGTGCGATCAAGACTTTTCCATAATTGCAGTTTGTGTCAAACCTGAATGGTTGCCTACCTCTGCCATGGAAGAAATCCTGGAACAAGTAAGCTATATATATATATATATATATATCGTTTCGATAGCATTTACATTTCTTCTCGGAGCTCAGTAGCTTACTCCACAATTAAACAACCTACGAAATGCCTGGAAGTAGCTGCATTTAATGGCTCTTGTGTTGAAATGAGAGAATTATTTTTACTTCCTTCCTTCACTTGCACGTCGTGTTTAAAGCGGATTGCCTATCAGGGAGAAGGAAGAAACGAGTGAAGAGTGGGAAGTTGACAACGAAGTCATTAAAGGCGAAGCACTAGAGCGGATTGGGGAAGGGTGGAGAAGAAAATCAGCTGTGTCCTCTTCAAAGGAAACAATCCGGCAGTTGCCTACTGAGATGTAGGATAACCACGGAAAACCTAAATCTGGACGTCCGAACGCGAATTTGAACCAACGTCCACCAGGATGTGAGTTTAGTTTCTCACCGTTGCGCACTTTGGCGGTTGTCTTTCCGAAATGAACACGGTTGGTGCAACAGAAGTCTTTATAAGATTCCATACCTCAGTCGATAACATCGCAATCCATATTACAGAGTTACTTTGCTGTCCTTCTGTGTGTCTGTTCGTATGTCAAGATCCTTTTTCTTAGGAACGGGTAGAGGTAGGAAGTTGGAATTTCTGTCAAATACTAAGGTCCACGACCCCTGGTTAGATAACAAATTTAATCTTCTAAGTCAATGCAATAGGAAGATTGCGCCATTTATGTCACAAATTTTGATACTAACAAACTCACTCAGCAAAATCTATAGATGACCTCTCTATAGGCATAATTAAGTTTGTGTGGAACCCTCATGGCGGGGAACGCACTCATACTTGTCCGGTTTTTTAATTAAGTGAAATGCAGGCAGCACCGCAGGTATGAGCCAACAGACAGACGTCAGTATTACTACAGGCTTAATTATACTTTTTTGCGCATTCTATTGCTCACAAGCAGATGAAAACTACCGGTCTTTCCAGCACGTGGGACGTTTCTCTCTTCTGCAGATATAAGATAAGCATTATATAAAACTGAGGAAAATGAGTTGGGTTTTGCACGCACACCTGTGTTTGCGATCTCTGCACGAAAGCCTGGTCAGGTGCTGGAACTTCATCTAGATCTGTCTGAAAGATATTTCCCTAATATCTCTCACTGAACTGACAGCAAAGGCGGATATTTATGCGGTAGTATAAAAATGGTTCAAATGGCTCTGAGCACTATGCGACTCAACTGCTGAGATCATCAGTCGCCTAGAACTTAGAACTAATTAAACCTAACTAGCCTAAGGACATCACACACATCCATGCCCGAGGCAGGATTCGAACCTGCGACCGTAGCGGTCACGCGGTTCCAGACTGAAGCGCCTTTAACCGCACGGCCACACCGGCCGGCTATGCGGTAGTATATACCGAACCATTTACAACACTGGCACCACATTCGTGAGGAGCTACTCGGTCAATGAAATATAGGTTTTCAGTAGTTTCCCTAGCGTTCGCCTTTAACGCTATTGGTCTGCAGATCTCTCAAAATAAGATACTTAGCTGGTGTCTGGATTTCGAAAAGGGCTCTTCACACAACGTGCCATTTTTCAATTCAGCAGTCAGATTGTACAAAACGGAAATTACAAGATTTTGCTAACTGGTATTTTCTGTGACCTTATAAAAGATTTGATTGTGCAGATCACAGTATCTTCTAGACAAGCCAAACTGTTATGGGTTTATAATCTTGCTGGTAACTAGTCATCCTACGTATAACAACGCAAAGGGTCGCATTAAGAAACCCAGAGAGTGTAGGCAACGAAACAGCATCTTCAGAATGGAAATAATCACTACAGGCGTACCACAGGGATCCATATTGGATCCGCTCTTTTCCATTTTATATACAGTTTGAGCCACGATAGACGTAATACTTATTTTATTTCGTGAACTGTTCCACATATCGAAACGCGGTTTCTGGCAAATGATAGTACGCTGAGGATGATGTACTTCTGCATGTATCGATCGAGGTATTGAAGAACTTATGATCTTTTGAAATAGAATGAGATGCTTTTTTTACGGCATGCAAAAGCGCTAGAAAAGACGAGTGCAGTCATATAATGCTTGTTAATGTTTTGGTTTAAATTGTTCCCAAAAGAATCGGAGAAATCTTTTAAAATTGAAAGGCAAGCGGCCGGAATCGCCTATTTCCGAAATCGGCCACGTCATTGTTACAAGCCTTTCGGGCGTTTACTGGTCTGCCCTCCAGACCTAGCAGGAAGTCTGTCGGCTGTCGGTAGGTCATCGCTGCTTCAACACTCCTTTTATGCAAACTTGCACACCAATGAGGTGGCGCTATACAGGCTACTTTTATACGGCCAATGGTGGCACGACACGTATTGCCAAGGAATGTGGGATGGCCCAGAGGAGTGTCATTTGACTGCTTTTCATTTACTTCTATGGGCAGCACTGAAAGGTGCAGTCTATCATGTAGCCCCAATTACAGCAGGTAATATTGTCTCGTCTAATCGCCGCAGTATGTAGCGGCGTATCATCCAATATTCTCTCATCTGTTCATCCATCTCTCGAATGGCGATTGCAAATGTGCCTTGCAGTCGATCGTAAATTTTTTGAGATTACTGTTAAGTGTAAAACTGCGTGATAAGCATTTATTTTGTCGGTACATGTCGTGAGTCATTCCAAATAAACTATTTTGTTTTTTCAAAGAGTGTTCGGTCTAATTGCAATTTCGAGTAGTATTTATAGGCACATCTGTCCGGCGCCAGATGGTTTACTTTAAAAAGCAGTCAGGCATCTTCCGGCAAAGACAGGACAGATACTATCTTTTTTCAAATCTAGGAAAGTTGATACAGTAGTTGCCTCTTTCCTCTGACGAGGGCTGTTTATTATCATAAAATATGTGTGGCCTACGTTTCTGTTTCGGCTTTGAGAAGTAAGCAGTAGCGGATAGGGCTTAAATAGAACACTCCTTGACCATACTGCAGTTTTTTCCACAGAAACCTGGAAGCGTACACACATTCGAAACAGTTTTCCTGAGCACCATGTGATGCGCCAGAAGCTAACATAGTTCCATATACAAAAATCATAGCTGAACCTGTATCGACGTCGTATAGGGAATGAGGCTCAATCGCAATAGCTTAAGTCTGTCTTGCTGCCTCTAATGACGGAGCCTAGCATGACAACACTGTTTGGCGGTGTTTAAACCGCACACACTGACTCTGTCATACGACTTCCCAGTTTTAGTACACTTCTCGATTCCTTTTGCAAAGAGTTTCAACCACAACCTTATATCACTGTACTCTCAGTAATACGGCACCGGCTGTGCTGGTGCACTCTTTTATATCAAATTGATACGCAAATTAATTTTGTGACATCTGATTGATTTATGACCTTAACCTATTGTTCTGTTAATTGCATTATGATCCGTTGAGGATAATCCGTCCTTTCGAGAAACACCCCTCCCTCCCCCGCAATCATCCATCCTCACCACTCTCCCCTCCCCTCGCCAATACAAGCACACTTTCAGGACTGAGTTGCCTCCCACGCTATCAATTTGATTGACTAAATAAATCAATAAATTAATTAACCCCTTCCCCTCTGGTAAATTCCCCTAGCCCTCCCATCCCATCTCTACCTGGAAATTGGCGTGTCTGTGCTGGAAAGGAAGGATTTCACGACAGGAAATTCAAATACATAGCAAAGGATATACTGTTTATTTATAAAACTGAATTAACAGGGATTGGAGCTCTCTCGTTCATCATTCTCCACTGCCGTGTAAAACACATCGAAAAGAAGTAATAAATCTATCACTTTTTCCGATCGTGCAACGAATACCGTCAACAAGCTCACCACATGTAATTACACTGTTAGAAATCTTTTGATCACGAAGCACACACCGTGTGCCATCCATCGGACTGCTCCACGCGTCGGTGTCCGAGAGACCGCACTACGCTCGCTCGGGCCCAGCGGCCGTTGTCAGCCGCATCGCGCGCCAGGCGCGTGTGTGGCGTGCAGACCTGAAGTCGCGCTAATCCCCAAACAAAAGTGTCAAGTGGCGGCAATATTAATATTTGATACCTTACAGGTTTACAAGTACCTGTCTTTGCTCTTTCATAAGTGGTCGCGTCCTGTTTGTGAGTGCGTGAACCAACAGGTCGAAACACACAGACAATTTCCATCCCTCCTCACCGAGCGAGGTGGCGCAGTGGTTAGCACACTGGACTCGCATTCGGGAGGACGGCGTTTCAATCCCACGTCCGGCCATCTTGATTTAGGTTCTCCGTGATTTCCCTAAATCGCTCCAGGCAAATGCCGGGATGGTTCCTTTGAAAGGGCACGGCCGACTTCCTTCCCCGCCCTTCCCTAATCCGATGAGACCGATGACCTCGCTGTTTGGTCTCTTCCCTCAAACAATTCAATCCAATCCATCCCTCCTCAGAATACTGCAACCTGATTGGTTCCCACCAAATTAGCGGCCACAGCTTGAGTCTGTATAAACCCTGCCCCCTCCACCCCCAACCTCATTCTGCCATCGTTCGCCAGTGTCTTAGGTCGTCTTCTTGCTCGTGTGTGAGCGCTACCAATTTGCAAAAAAATGAAGCGATCAGGGGCATCAAGCAGCAGAGCCAATGCCAGTGGCGACAAACTCACGAACCAATGGGAATTACCTGATTTAATATTCAAATCAACAACTTTTCCTTCGACTAAGAATTTTGTAATAGCAGTATTAAATACATTTCGTCTTATTGTTGCAGCATATATCCACCAAACGGTGGATGAAATGAATACTGAGATGCATCAGCGGCAGCAGCAACAGTATCATAAGTAGTATATATATTTTTCTTCGTATATGTAATATGCTGGTGTTATTTAGTGGCCAGTCAGTGAGTCTTTGCTGTTGAACATGATTTAGACACTCAAAATCGATAACTGTAACTTTTTGACTTAGAATTTCGTAGTACTGAATACAAGTCATCTTGTTGTTTCAGTATATGGCCAACATAGAATTGGTAGAATGGCTGCTGAAAGCCAGGTTGGTTGGTTGACTGATTTGGGGAGAGGGCCAAACAGCGAGGTCATCGGTCCCATCGGATTAGGGAAGGAAGTTGGCCGTGCCTTTTCAAAGCAACCATCCTGTCACTTGCCTGAAGCGGTTTAGGGAAATCACGGGAAACCTAAATAAGGATGGCCGGACGCGGGTTTGAACCGTCGTCACCCCAAATGCGAATCCAGTGTTGAAAGCCAGGAGCAGCGGAAGCATCAATACTGTAAGTAGTATATACACTTTTCTTCTTTATAGCAGTGTTTGTACATAATATGATGCTGTTTGACAAAAATTTCGTCGTGTATGTAATACGGTGCATATTCTTTGCTGTTGTCGTAGACGATTTCCTGGTGGAAGAAGAAGAGGAACAGGGGGGGGGGGGGGTGTATGTATCGAGGATAAGCAGGAGCCACTGCAGATCTCCAATAAGTGTATATTATAAAAAAATATTTTTTCTCGTAGTTGTTTGGTGTGTTTATATTTTTATTACTAAACAACTCATATGTGGTTTTAGATGCTATTAGTGAGATGGACAGATGGCTCTTCCCAAATTCAGGCAAAGACGAAATGCCACAGTGGGTGGAGGAGACGGAGGAGGACCTTCGTCGATGTGAGGATTTGTTAGAGGATCTAAGAGAAATGCCAAGGTTGGGTGAAATAGGTAATACATACTTAACTCTGCTTACAAATAACCAGTGTTCTTTCTTTCCTTGCAGCAGCTGGCCATGTCTGGAACTGGTATTTAATTTTATTTTAATGATATTCGTCCCAAATCCTGTATCATTTCAGTGACACTCTCTTCCCTATTTCGCGATAATACAAAACGTGCTGCCCTTCTCTGAAATTTTTCGATGCACTCCACCTGGTAAGCATCCCACACCGCATAGCAGTATTCTAGAAGAGGACGGACAAGCGCAGTGTATGCAGTCTCCATAGATCTGTTACATTTTCTAAGTGTCCTGCCAATAAAATGCACTCTTTGGTTTGCCTTTCTCACAACATTTTCTACGTTTCCTTCCAATTTAAGTTGTTTGTATTTGTAATTCCTAGGTATTTAGATGACTTTACAGCCTTTAGATTTGACTGATTTACTGTGTAACCGAAGTTTAACGGATTCCTTTTAGCACTCACGTGTATGACTTCACACTTTTCGTTATTTAGGATCAATTGCCAAATTTCGCAACATAGACATATATTTTCTAAATCGTTTTGCAATTTCTTTTGATCTTCTGACGCAAAATACCACAACACACATTGCGCTATGACTCCTGCTGCTTGTCATCTGGGTCCACTTACAAGTAACGCTCGATGTGACGACCACCGACGTCACCACAGATACGGTACATCCGTGCCACGTTCCGATACACACGATCACAAATCCCTGTTTCAAATGGTTCTGAGCACTATGGGACTTAACATCTGAGGTCATCAGTCCCCTAGACTTAAAAGTACTTAAACCTAACTAACCTAAGGACATCACACACATCCATGACCGAGGCAGGATTCGAACCTGCGACGGTAGCGGTCGCGCGGTTCCAGACTGAAGCGCCTAGAACCGCTCGGCCACTTCGGCCGGCCCACAAATCCCTGGCCCTCCAGCATCAGCCGCAGCCATAATCCGCTCCAGTAGATCTTCCTCAGATTTCACAGGGGACCACGGACAATGTTCCAAAAAATTCTTAACCTCGGTTTTCGTATGACATACTCAAGCTCAACGGAATGACATGTAAACAACCCTGTGATGGGTGCGGAACATCAGGTGTTCAGTGAATGACTCACGTAATATCCTTGTCAGCGGCGTTGAAACTGCGGGAGATATGAACGTGTGTTGGTTTTCTGTGTAGCGAGAAAACGGTAGGTTTCTGGAAGAGAGTTCCTATGCTAAACATAACCGTTCTGGTCCCTACTACAGGTTCTCAATGTTTGTAGAGGAAATTAGTTACACCGTGTACTTTCTCTTTGTCGACAATTTGCATTACAATCAAGCCTAATGGAGACACTTCAACATTTGGAAATAATTTTCAATAAAGACAGAAGCTGAAGAGATGAATTAAAATTGATGTCACAGCCGGGGCTTGAACCCAGGTCGTCTGCCAACCATCCACCACCATCGCGGAATGGCTAACAGAGCAGCAAGGACTACTCTAGTCTGTTGCCCCCCCTAACGCATATTTCAGTTCGCACCTTTGGCCCATTTTCCCCTTCTTAAATAGTCAGTATTGTCAAGGCTCTCCGGTATTGGAATAGCACCCTAGCTTTGTACGTAATGGGGAAATCCTGCATATATTTCAGGTACAGATCTATTGATATGATGGAATTGCATTTTCCTTGAGACAATTTAAGAAGGGGAAAATGTGCTATACTGAGGGAGTGGTTAGCGCATCTGCTTAGTAAGCAGGAGACATTTCTTCATCTTCTAATTACGGAAGATAAAGTTGAAACAGAAAAATGTATTTCCATCAGGTAAATAATTTTGTCTTAAAAATAAATAATTGCTTATCTACTAATGGAGTGTCACAGAACGAAGTTAAAACGTAATTCAGTACTTCACAAGGCCTGATCACAACATGAGAAATACATGCATGTGGGCAAATCAATAAGAAACACATTATCAAATGATTCAAATGTCTCTAAGTACTATAGGACTTAACATCTGAGGTCATCAGTCCCCTAGACTTAGAACTACTTAAACCTAACTAAACTAAGGACATCACACACATCCATGCACGAGGCAGGATTCGAACCTGCGATCGTAGCAGCAGCGCGGTTCCGGACTGAAGCGCCTAGAACCGCTCGGCCACAGCGGCTGGCCAACGCACTATCCTACATTTTTAGGTGTTTTACACCTCTAAGCTGTGCAATTTATGCAGTATCATATTTTGGAGATAAAAATGTGAAAAAATCGACCAACTATTACTACCTTCGTTCAGTAATGTCTTATGGCATATTCTGGCATAATTAATATTCTTTCTCTTTTCGTCAGCATTTACCCCGCTGAGTTAAGGGCTCCACTGTACTTCAAGTTCTAACAAATTTTATTTTTATTAAACTTTGCGGCCGTTTGCCCCTTCTTGCCACGGCAAGCGTCACTTACCTAAAGGAGGGAAGCCGTGTGCGCCAGCTGTCTGTGAGCTGTGTAAACTTTGTTCTGTGTGCAGTCGAAATTTAACTACACTCCTGGAAATTGAAATAAGAACACCGTGAAATCATTGTCCCAGGAAGGGGAAACTTTATTGACACATTCCTGGGGTCAGATACATCACATGATCACACTGACAGAACCACAGGCACATAGACACAGGCAACAGAGCATGCACAATGTCGGCACTAGTACAGTGTATATCCACCTTTCGCAGCAATGCAGGCTGCTATTCTCCCATGGAGACGATCGTAGAGATGCTGGATGTAGTCCTGTGGAACGGCTTGCCATGCCATTTCCACCTGGCGCCTCAGTTGGACCAGCGTTCGTGCTGGACGTGCAGACCGCGTGAGACGACGCTTCATCCAGTCCCAAACATGCTCAATGGGGGACAGATCCGGAGATCTTGCTGGCCAGGGTAGTTGACTTACACCTTCTAGAGCACGTTGGGTGGCACGGGATACATGCGGACGTGCATTGTCCTGTTGGAACAGCAAGTTCCCTTGCCGGTCTAGGAAGGGTAGAACGATGGGTTCGATGACGGTTTGGATGTACCGTGCACTATTCAGTGTCCCCTCGACGATCACCAGTGGTGTACGGCCAGTGTAGGAGATCGCTCCCCACACCATGATGCCGGGTGTTGGCCCTGTGTGCCTCGGTCGTATGCAGTCCTGACTGTGGCGCTCACCTGCACGGCGCCAAACACGCATACGACCATCATTGACACCAAGGCAGAAGCGACTCTCATCGCTGAAGACGACACGTCTCCATTCGTCCCTCCATTCACGCCTGTCGCGACACCACTGGAGGCGGGCTGCACGATGTTGGGGCGTGAGCGGAAGACGGGCTAACGGTGTGCGGGACCGTAGCCCAGCTTCATGGAGACGGTTGCGAATGGTCCTCGCCGATACCCCAGGAGCAACAGTGTCCCTAATTTGCTGGGAAGTGGCGGTGCGGTCCCCTACGGCACTGCGTAGGATCCTACGGTCTTGGCGTGCATCCGTGCGTCGGTGCGGTCCGGTCCCAGGTCGACGGGCAGGTGCACCTTCCGCCGACCACTGGCGACAACATCGATGTACTGTGGAGACCTCACGCCCCACGTGTTGAGCAATTCGGCGGTACGTCCACCCGGCCTCCCGCATGCCCACTATACGACCTCGCTCAAAGTCCGTCAACTACACATACGGTTCACGTCTACGCTGTCGCGGCATGCTACCAGTGTTAAAGACTGCGATGGAGCTCCGTATGCCACGGCAAACTGGCTGACACTGACGGCGGCGGTGCACAAATGCTGCGCCGCTAGCGCCATTCGACGGCCAACACCGCGGTTCCTGGTGTGTCCGCTGAGCCGTGCGTGTGATCATTGCTTGTACAGCCCTCTCGCAGTGTCCGGAGCAAGTATGGTGGGTCTGACACACCGGTGTCAATGTGTTCTTTTTTCCATTTCCAGGAGTGTATTTGAGTATTGTATTTTCTAAGGCGGACAGTGGAGCTCAGCCCAGCATTTTCCTAAAAGAGCGTTGGAAAACGCATAAAACGACGCTCAAGCTGGCCAGTGTCCCAGCCACGAACGTTTATGAAAATGGTTCAAATGGCTCAGAGCACTATGGGACTCAACATCTTAGGTCATCAGTCCCCTAGAACTTAGAACTACTTAAACCTAACGAACCTAAGGACATCACACACATCCATGCCCGAGGCAGGATTCGAACCGGCGACCGTAGCAGTCCCGCGGTTCCGGACTGCAGCGCCACAACCGCACGGCCACCGCGGCCGGCCGAACGTTTATCCGCTGCGGGAATTCGATCCTGGTGTGGCTTACATTGCCCAGCTAGCCTGTTGTGTGATACCCTACTCGAGCAAGTCCCTGCAATAAATCATCATTGAAGAGAAAGGTGTTCATTGCACAGAAGCGTATATATATCAACAGGTTTTTTTTAAGGTATTTTATATTGTTGGATTGCAGTAAATGTTCCAAAATCCTATTACAAATCGATGTCAACAGCATGATCTATAATTTAGCGGATATACTTGCTGCACTATTAATGCAACCTGCGCAACTTTCTAGTCTTTACATAGGTATCCTGAAATGCAGCCGCAATATGAACGTTATCTTCATGAAGCGGCCAAAAGAAGGAAGTCAGTGGGATAATTATGATGAAAAAAACGGAAGTGGTTTGCATGAACTGATTCTCGAGAAGCATTGCTTGCCGAATAAGTGTATGAAACAGGAGATGGAGGCCTCACCTTAGCATTGATGACGTCAGCGGTGACTGCGGCGGCGTCGATGTCATCGTCTACGCAGATGAGATGGCAGCCGCAGAGCGCCAGGTACGCCGCCAGCTCCCTACCCAGGCTGCTGCCTGCGCCGGTCACCTGTCGCAGGCAAACGCTGTTAAAACGATTTGGGGTATAATACCCGATATACTGAATGGCTATAATTTAACTGCAGCTGCACACAGAAGTCCAGTGTGGGCTGTAATTATCGCATGTCAGTGAGGCTCGGTTGACATTCTAATGCGTAAATGTGGAACCGATTTACGCTACAAAAAATTGGTTCCGATTTTGGCGGCCCTGTACTGAATGTCGTCGATGTCTCAGGCGCTCATACTGAAGAAATTTTGTAAGCAGCAGTTAATAACATTATGCCCTTCTCACTTGTTTGAGCACTGCTGCCTACGCCCCGTTTCAAATCCATTGCATATGAATACATTTCTGTACGGCTTTCTTCCATTCACACCGCCATATTTGTTTCTCATGGTCAAAATTACACTACTGGCCATTAAAATGGCTACGCCACGAAGATGACGTGCTACAGACGCGAAATTTAACCGACAGGAAGAAGATGCTGTGATATGCAAATGATTAGCTTTTCAGAGCATTCACACAAGGTTGGCGCCGGTGGCGACACCTACAACGTGCTGACGTGAGAAAAGTTTCCAACCGATTTCTCATACACAAACAGCAGTTGACCGGCGTTGCCTGGTGAAACGTTGTTGTGATGCCTCGTATAATGAGGAGAAATGCGTACCATCACGTTTCCGAATTTGATAAAGGTCGGATTGTAGCCTATCGCGATTGCGGTTTATCGTATCGCGACATTGCTGCTCGCGTTGGTCGAGATTCAATGACTGTTAGCAGAATATGGAATCGGTGGTTTCAGGAGGGTAATACGGAACGCCGTGATGCGTCACAACGGCCTCGTATCACTAGCAGTCGAGATGACAGGCGTCCTATCCGCATGGCTGTAACGGATCGTGCAGCCACGTCTCGATCCCTGAGTCAACAGATGGGGACGTGTGCAAGACAACAACCATCTGCACGAACAGTTCGACGACGTTTGCAGCAGCATGGACTATCAGCTCGGAGACCGTGGCTGCGGTTACCCTTGACGCTGCATCGCAGACAGGAGCACCTGCGATGGTGTACTCAACGACGAACCTGGGTGCAAGAATGGCAAAACGTCATTTTTTCGGATGAATCCAGGTTCTGTTTACAGCATCATGATGGTCGCATCCGTATTTGGCGACATGGCGTTGAACGCACATTGGAAGAGTGTATTCGTCATCGCCATACTGGCGTATCACCCGTCGTGATTCTATGGGGTGCCATTGGTTACACGTCTCGGTCACCTCTTGTTCCCATTGACGGCACTTTGAACAGTGGACGTTACATTTCGGATGTATTACGACCCGTGGCTCCACCCTTCATTCGATCCCTGTGAAACCCTACATTTCAGCAGGATAATGCACGACCGCATGTTGCAGGTCCTGTACGGGCCTTTCTGGATACAGAGAACGTTCGACTGCTGCCCTGGCCAGCACATTCTCCAGATCTCTCACCAATTGAAAACGTTTGGTGAATGGTGACCGAGCAACTGGCTCGTCACAATACGCCAGTCGCTACTCTTGATGAACTGTGGTATCGTGTTGAAGCTGCACGGGCAGCTGTACCTGTACACGTCATCCAAGCTCTGTTTAACTCAATGCCCAGGCGTATCAAGGCCGTTATTACGGCCAGAGGTGGTTTTTCTGGGTACTGATTTCTCAGGATCTATGCTCCTAAATTGCGTGAAAATGTAATCACATGTCAGTTCTAGTATAATATTTTTGTCCAATGAATACCCGTTTATCATCGGCTTTTTTGTGTAGCAATTTTAATGGCCAGTAGTGTAGAAGTAATTTTTGTCCAGCGTAAATTAGTCTTGCATTAACACAGTAGAATACCTACCAAATTACGCTGCCATTCGATAATTACAGCCCGCATTGGGCCTCTGTGAGTAGAAGCACTTCAGTTATAACGGCCAGGTACTACAAAATAAAACAGTTTTAGCTGACATTTAGATGGACGTTCAACACTGTCCTCCATGACACGGAAAGTGTATTCTGTATTTCTCGTTGAAAGTCATACGTAAACGACGTCTCCTATTCGATTTTATCTTTCACAGGAAAGTGTCATTACTCACAAAAGGTTTGCTATCGATATAAGGATAGGTATTTTCATTTTATTTTAGTGGCCTCTGATTACCGAAGTAACATGAAATAAAAATAAGCAAAATCATGAGAGCAAAGCGGTTGTTGAGGAGGGAATGAGACTACGCTGTAGCCTATCCTCAGTGTTATTCAATCTTTGTACTGAGTAAGCAATAAAGGAAACCACGGAGAAATTTGGAAAGGAAATTAATGTTCACGAAGAAGATTCAAAAACTTTGGGGCTCGACGTTGAATGTTCAGAAAGGAGATATAAAAGTTTGAAGCTGGTCGTTGATATTGTAATTCCGACAGAGACTGCAAAGGTGTTGAACGAAATGTGTAGTGCCTTGAAAAGAGTTTTAGATGAATGTCAATTAAAGTAAAAGAAAGGTAATGAAATCAAGTCGAATTAAATAGGCCGATGCTGAGGGAATTGTGTAAGGAAATGATACACTAATAGTAACAGTGGTAGTAGAAGTGGAGAGTATACGAGGTATGATCGATGAGTGACGAGAATTTTTGTTTTGATTAAGGGTTCTCTATTTATTCATCAACATCAACTTTGTCCCCTTTAAATTAATCCCTCTCAGCTGTAATACACTTATGCCAGCGCTTTTTCCAGCCTTGGAAGCACTTCTGGAACTCACTTTTCGTTATGGTGTTCTGCTGCTTCAGCGATAATGTTTTTCTCTCATCAATGTTGGCAAAACGTGGTCCTTCCATGGTTCTTTTCAGAAACAAGTGCAGGGAGCCATGTCCGACGAATACGATGGCTGAGACGACGTAACGGTTTAGTTTTTTGCCAAAAAGTCACGAACAAGCTTTTAGGTGTGAGGGGGACCATTATCGTGTTGTAGTTTCCACGAATGGTTTTGTCGCAAACGGCGCGTAACTTCGAGGTAGTGTTCCTTATTGGCCGTATGACCATGAGGCGGGAAGTCATGTTGCACTATCCCATTGTAATTGAAGAAAACAGTGAGAGGAATCTTCGCGTGTTATCGAACTTGTCGAAGTTTTTCGGCCTTGTCTCATCAGGCAGTTTCCACTGGGACGACGGGGCTTAGTTACGACGTCATACCCGTGTACCAACGTTTCGCCACATGTTATAATGTTCATTAGAAGTGCTTGATCGTTGTCGACGTCGCTTTTGGTCGAAACTCAACAATTTCGGAACAAACTTGCTGCTACAGGTTTCATGCCTAAAACAACCGAAAAACGTTGCTTGGTATGAGCCAAAGAATATGCCGACATCGTCAGCAACCTGTCTGATGGTGATTCGGCCATTTTCCAGAACCATTTTGTTTACTTCTTCCACATCGTCGTCAGTAATTGATGTGCTAGGGCGTCCATGGCGGTCGTCTTCTTCAGCGTCTTCTCGATCCTCTTTGAAACGCTTCTACCACTTGTGAACTCTTGTCTTACTCATAACAGATTCACCAAAAACTACAGTCAACATTTCGAATATGGTGTGCACTTTATTCCATTTACTGGAGAAAATTTAATGCAAAATCTTTAATCCATCTTTTACGAAAGTAAAAATTCGCCGAGGACTCGAGAACACGTATAACCTTTTCGACTGCCAACAATAAACTTAATCTTCAAAAGAGCTGAAAATCCAAAAATACGTCAGGAACATGTATACTAACAAAATAAAATAAAATTTTAAATTTTAGAATCGGATGTATAAAACCAACGAAATTACAAAAATCTCATTACGTTTTCATCCCACCTCGTGTACAATGTACAACGCAGACCGGCAGTAGCAGGAAAACAATTTATGAAGAAGAAAAATATCTTAACATCGAACATACACAATTTTAAGAAATTTTTTCTAGTGTTTTTCGGAGTGCAGCCTTATACGGAAGTGAGGCATGAACGAAAAACAGTTCAGACAAAAAGAGAACAGAAGCTTTTGAAATGTGGTGTTAAAGAAGAATGCTGAACATTAGGTATGTAGATCGTATCAGTAATGAGGACTTTTCATTGAGGAGGCACTGAATCAAACTGTGAAAAAAACAATTTTATGGCACAGCTTGACGAAAAGAACGGATCACTGGTAGGCAATTAGGTTCAAAATGGGTCTGAGCACTATGAGACGTAACTGGTGAGGTCATCAGTCCCCTAGAACTTAGAACTACTTAAACCTAACTAACCTAAGGACATCACACACATCCATGCCTGAGGCAGGATTCGAACCTGCGACAGTAGCAGTCGGGCGGTTCCAGACTGTAGTGCCTAGAACCGCTCGGCCACTCAGGCCGGCAGGCAATTAGGGATCGTCAGTTTGATAGCGGAGGAATGTTCGGGGGTTAGAATTATTGAGAGAGACCAAGGCTTAGGTACACAGAGGTTGCAGAGAAGACAGTTTGCACTAGCGTGGAGACTATGTAGCAGACTTTAAAGCTGTGCGGATCAGCATAACGAAAAGGCGAGGGGTCTCGCTCGTTTTGTCCACGACTGTACCATTTCCATAGCATATTGCTTTAACCGTTATGTTCCACAGAAAGTAGCGAAATACGTGTTCATATTGGACCGCCCAGAAAAATCGGTTGTTTGAAAATGTGGTTCCTCAGCCAATTTCCATTTGTTCGTAACCTTTTTTCTATTCGGACAAATGCGGGCCTGCCTCTACATTTGCATGGTAATAGCGTAAAATAAACGTATATGAAATACGACTTACGTGATTGTGAAACGGATAACGCGCAAGTCGTCTGGCCGAAAGATGTTAAATTAGTGCAAATTAAGATTGCAGCGTGAGGAGGCTGACATCGAGAGTTCACCAAGTTTGTGAGCTTACCAGAAATGGGTGGTTGACAGGAACGAGCTGTTAGTCGTTACCAGATGACTTAACTGAACTAAAATGTTTAAAGAAGAGAAAGGTATACAGTCTTCCGTCGCTCTCTCATAAAGCAGAGGTTACGGATCGAGTCCCGCCTCTGCCTTATGCATGTGTCTTAAGTCTATTGTGCAGTGAATACATCAGATTGCATTTAATAGAAAATGTTACATTCTAAATTAATTGCTGTGCCTCCAAGCTGCTGACAGGAATAATATACAGAAAACTGGAAAAGAAAATTGAGGGTCTGGATTTTCCATCGTTTGAAAATTGAGGATCTGTTAGATGACGATCAGTTCTGCTTGAGGAAAGGTAAAGTGACAGAGAGGCATTCTCACTTTATGGTTGATAACTGAACCAAGACTAAAGAAAGATTGACAAATTCATAGAATATCTCATAGAGAAAGACGGGTAATATACAATATGTATAAGAACCAAGAGGGGAAAATAAGAGTGGAAGATCAAGAACGAAGTGCATAGATTAAAAAGGGTGTAAGGCAGGGATGTAGTCTTTCGCCCCTACTATTGAATGAAATTAAAAGAAAGGTTCAAGAGTGTAATTAAAATTCAACGTGAAAGGGTGTCAATGATACGATTCGCTGATGACATTGCTATCCTGAGTGAAAGTGAAGAATTAATGATCTGCTGAATGGCATGAACGATCTAATGAGTACAGAATATGGATTGGGAGTAAATCGAAGAACGACGAAAGTAATGAAAAGTAGCAAAAAGAAAACAGCGAGAAACTTAACACCATAATTGGTGGTCACGAAGTAGATGAAATTAAGGAATTCTTCTACCCAGACAGCAAAATAACCCACGACGGATGGAGCAAGGAGGACATAAAAAGCAGACTAACACTGGAAAAATTGATATTTCTGGCCGAGAGAAGTCTGGTAGCATCAAAGTACATTACTGTCCTAAAGTATTGCACGCTCTTGGTTGCGGTTATGTTCTTTCTTTTGTTAGTTACACATCTTCGCACAGAAATGTTCTCTCTTTTAGTACTTTTCGACAATGCCTAGCAAGAATCCTGCCGATTATTGCCTCAGAAAGTTCTCTGTGTTGACTAACGTTTGGCCTTTACTGGCCCTGGTCTGAAAATATTGCTGGACTGAGGTCAGCTGAGAGTCGAAATCTACAGAATTTAATGGCCACAGGAAATGTGGAAAACTTACCATGAAGCGGGTACCAACGCGCTACTGCGCTCCGGGAGGATATAACACTCCGCCGACTGAGCCGGGAAAAAGCGCGAGTGCTGCTTCAGTTCAACAGGCAAAAGCACGGCAAGAGGCAACGGGAGTTGATTCCAGCTCCTCAGTTGCTAAGAAAAGGCTGTGCAATGAGAATGAAGGCTAGAGTTGCCAAGAAGAAGCCATTTTAACTCTTGCAATGGTCAAGACTGCACATGAACTGGACTATAGAGCAGTGGAGAATTGTGGCAAATTTTCCATGATGAGTGACAGACAACAGTCCGTCAGGTATGAACCCAATGTAAAGATGCATCCTGACTGCCTTTTGCGGACCATGAAACATGCACCATCGGTAATGCTGTTGCGAGCAATAACATACCATGGTGTTGAAAGCGTTTGTGTTCACTATAGTGACGTTCACTGCACGTGATGCTTTGCCGTACGACCAGTAGATTTTCCATCACGATCTGGCTCCATCCCACACATCAGAAAAGGTGAGTTTTGGTTATTTATATTTGTAATACAATTTCCAAGGTTATTGATATTACATATCGTCCAAACCTGTCATATCAGGCTCGTTCTGTCATTACTGAATTAAGTGTCAGAGATCTTCCGTGCTCGGTAAATTCGCCAGACCTTAATCCCCCTGAGCATTTGTGGCGACTGATTGGGAAAGGGGTTCAGAAGAAGAAGTGTGCAACAAAACAGAAGCTGTCGGATATGATTGTGAAAATGTGCCACCATGAAATTGACGTCAGTACCATTAGAAAATTGATCGACTCCATGCCTGAAGGCTGTTGTAAGGACCAAGGGGATCTTACAAAATACTAAGGTCATTTGAAGTATGACTACTGAATAATGAACGCAAATGATCAAATTAAAACGAAATTTTATCAAAATATTAATATTATATTCGATATCATCAGTGACGTGACATATCATTGGACAGCTATGTACGTACTGTTGATATTTTTCCGTGAATTAAAATATTAGAAACAATCCTGCCCTTCATTATAATGTACCTTTTCACATGTAGACTATCCTTCGTTAATAAATATTCAAAATTTCAAGGACGAACGGGTTTTTAGAAGTTCTGTACCAAAATTCTCAAGGGATGTGCAGTGCTTAGAACAGTAATGTAGGTCTTAAATTTAAGAATGCACTTTTGGAAGAGCAGGAGGAGATAAGCGTTTAACGTCCCATCGACGACGAGGTCATTAGAGACGGAACAAAAGTTCAGATTAGGGAAGCATAGGGAAGGGAATCAGCATTGCCCTTCCAAAGAAACCATCCCATCATTCGCCTGAAGGGATCTAGGGAAATCACGGAAAACCTAATTCAGGATGGCCGGACGCGTTTGAACCGCCGTCCTCCCGAATGCTACTCTGGTGTGCAAACCAATGCACCACCTCGCTCGGTACACATTGTACGGCAGCGAGACATTGACTGGAGGAAAACTGGAACAGCAGAGAATAGAGGCATTTGAGACGTGGTGCTACAGAAGGATGTTGAAAATTTGGTGGACTGATAAGGTAAGGATGTGGAGTTTCTCCGCAAAATCGGCGTGGAAAGGAATACAAAGGGAAACATTGACAAGAAGAAACGACCGAAATGTAGGATACCTGTTAAGATGTCAGGGAATAACTTCCATGGTACTAGAGGTAGCTGTAGAAGGTAAAATTGTAGAGGAAGACAGAGATAGGAATACATCCAGCAAATACAGTAATTGAGGCCGTAGGTCGCTAGTCCTACTCTAAGACGGGAGTTGGCACAGGAGAGGAATTCGTGGCGGACTGCATCAAGACCACAGTAGGCTGATGACTGGAAAAAAGAATTGTATCCTCCATGTTGTAAGCTTCCTGCCGCATTACGTCAGTCCGCTGATAATTACCCTTCTCATTGACGCCTATTACATAATACTCGGTTTTGGTAATCTGCCGCTATTGGCTTATAACATCCTTTGGCGAAAGGTGTTACTGAATCATAGTAATAAAATCATGTTACGAGATCCGAAAAAAAGACTTCAATTTTGGACGACCAATTGCTGTTCAGCAATGTTTCGACACCCGCCTGCAAGTTTCAGTACACTACTTCGCTTTCTCCGACCGGTCGTTCGCGACTGACCACAACCGGGACTGAGCGGTAACAACTCAAGATTACTACGTAGAAGACTGGGACAATGCGTGCGGCAGCGATTGGGCGTTACGCTCGACTTCACTGTCGAGACGCGGTGCCTGTGCAGAAGTTTTCTCGCGTTCTGCTGTTCCGCTTAAACTAACGTACATTTACGAAACCTGACGGACAATATAATGAATTATACAAAGGGATTAGTCTGGAGCCGCGCGATCGCTATGGTCGCAGGTTCGAATCCTGCCTCGGGCATGGATGTGTGTGATGTCCTTAGGTTAGTTAGGTTTAAGTAGGTCTAAGTTCTAGTGGACAGATGACCTCAGAAGTTAAGTCCCACAGTGCTCAGAGCTATTTGAACCATACGAAGGGATTGAACGTTGCTTCTTCGTACGGCCGTGAACGTCATACGAGTGTGGCTTTCCTTGCAATTAAAACTATAGATTATGACTACTCTTGACATACATATTCTATTGCTCAATATTTTCCGTTAGAGAACTTCTAACCTTCCGTCAATAATACTGCGTGCGCAGTAATCATAAGAATTTTCCTTGTAGTAAAATGGTTCACGTGGCTCTAAGCACTATGGGACTTAACATCTGAGGTCATCAGTCCCCTAGACTTAGAAGTACTTAGACCTAACTAACCTAAGGACATCACAAACATTCATGCCCGAGGCAGGATTCGAACCTGCGACCGCAGCAGTAGCGCGGTTCTGGACTGAACGGCCTAGAACCGCTCGACCACAGTGGCTGGCTTTCCTTGAAGTAAACATATTTTGTGGCTCACAGTCGCCAACAGTGTTCGACATCTTTTCAGGCAGAGATGTAGTAACAACAAAACGCATAATTCCAATTACTTGACGCAGTTATACGGAAACTTGAGGCTAATTAAAATACCAGGTGGACACCGAAAACAATTAGGTATCAATATTTTTGGAAATCCCGGTAAGGGTATTATTTTACTTATATAAATGTAAGTTTCCCTGGCCAAAGAACGTGAAAGCAAGGTTTTACATGGATCTTCCCGACTCCATGAGTTCTCTTCCTGCATTTGTCGAGATATTTGATTCGTGTGTTTGTAAATAATATTTGTATCATCTAGATTATTTTAGTCATTATTTTAGCGGTTGTCGAAACTGATGGCTACGCCATTGTTTCCTGCATCTACGTAAAGCATGAACCAGTAATTTGTTTTTTGTTTTCAGCATTATCGTTTCTGATTTTTTTTTCAGTAATGTTATTTCTTTCTCAGGCGCCTTAATTTCATCCTAGATACGACCTTTTCCTTTCTCTGCTTTGCTCTTCTTTTATCTTCGGTGACAGTGAAGCTGGTCTGCTCAGCGCATGTTTACAAAGTTTCACGAGCTTTCTCCCTATGATTTCTTTGTAACACCTGTTGGCTAGAGGATGGAACATCAGCAAAAGTAGCTTTAATAAAGTGCAGTGTAGGCACTTGTACTACCGCAACGTAGCGAGATTCATATCAGTACCGGTACGTAATATTAAGTAGATGTTGTCACCTCTGCGAACCATAGAAGTTCATTTTCTAGTTTATCAGTACGAGCAGACAGAGGCTCATTTGCAACTAGCTCTGTCGTTAACTGATATCCTCCGGTACATATGGCGTAATTAGCATGAAAAGAAAGTGGTTTACTTACATATGAAAAAGTAGTAAAAGAGCGCAAATTTGTAGCGTTTATGAGTGCTCAATTTGAAATAAATTACCAGAAAATAAGGTAACTCAGAACATAAATCTCGAGTTCTCTAAGATTTATTGATTGAGAAGATTGTTTATGCTCCCAGAATGCTGCCTACACAAAACCGACGTAAAAATTAAATATATGTAATATTCCCTGTCCCATAATGCAGGCGATACGACTATTAAACATTACGATTTTTTAATACGGTATTAAAGTCAAAGCCTCTCAACTAAAAGGAATGAAGTATTAAATAAGCTGTCAAATAAAATGAAAAGAGGCAGAAAGATGTGGGAATATCGACCTCTACGCCGTTTTTGGAGAGAGGGAGAAGAGTCAGTGAGTTCTCGACCAGTGTTCGATGTAAACCTGTTGTATTGTCACTCTTCCGAATAAAGTATGTTACATTAATCATGTCACATATCATTGGGAGCTGTTCTGCTGCACCGTGGCATCTGCATCCTACATTGGTGACCACGACGTGGCGATCAGGTGGTTCAATCAGACTTTGCGGAGACTGTATGGTACTCAGCTCCAGAACTGCACTTGACAGCTACCCTACACCTAGCAACCAGGACTTTACGCGTACACTCGCCAGCACAGTAGTATTCATTGAAACTGACTGCAAGAGGGCGTATTTACAAATCTCAATGCGTCCTGACGACATACAGAAAATGGCGATCTTCACCCCGTTTTGATTGTGCAAATATGAATACCCCTTTATGCCATTCGGCCCCAAGAACGCCGCACAAACGTGGCAACGTTTTATTGACAGGCTTCTCCTTCAGTTTCCGTCCTGCTACACCTATCTCGATGACATACTTATCTTCTCCAATACCCACAAGGAACATTCGATTCGGCTAGAACAAGTTCTAGCCACGCTATGACAAGGCGGTGTTGTCATTAACGAAGTAAAGTCGCAACTTCGACAAATGGATGTGACTTTCTTAGGCCATACGAGGTGAGACAATAAAGTAATGAGACTGATTTTCTTTGTAAGATGTGGCAACCCTGCAGGTTTGCGTAGGCACAATATCTTTGACCTTGGTCTATTAGTTGCTTCTAGTCCAAGCGGCACGCCGATGCAACTGCTCAGTCGTGAGTTGTGCTGTAATAAGTTAACACATGTTTGTGTCTCTCGTCACGGAAATGGAACCGTATAATATTGCGCAATGGTATGCCATTTCTTTTTGCGTTAAATTGGCTGAAAACGCGACAACTTACGGTAAGCTTCAGAAGGCTTTTGGAGAGGAGGTTACGTCAAGATCTCAAGTTTTTCGCTGGCATAAAATGTTTAGTGAAGGCAGAACGAATGTTGAAGATGAAGACTGCAGCGGACGACCATCAACCTCACAGACGGATGTCAACTTGGTCAGGGTGCGTGAACTCGTACGATCTGATCGAAGATTATCCGTGAACATGGTTGCAGAAGAACTGAACATCAATCGAGAAACGGTTCGTCTCATAATAACCGAAGATCTTGGTATTGATAATTGGATTCTGCATCACGATGATGTGCTATCCCATACGGCTCTGTCAGTACAGCAATTTTTAACCTCAAAACAAATTTCAGTACTACCACAGCCACCTTATTCACGAGATACCGCTCTGTGCGACTTTTTTCTATTTCCAAGAGTCAAATCGGCGGTCAAGGGACACCATTTTCAAACAACACAAGATGTCCAAAAAGCTGTGACGAGGGTCTTGGAGGATATTACGGAAGATGAGTTCCAGAAATGTTACCATTAATGCCAGAAGCGCTGGAAAAAGTGTGTGCAATCAGAAGGGAACTACTTTGAAGGAGACAACACTAAACTTGACTAAAACGGTAAACAACCTTTTTTTCCACATCAGTCTCATTTCTTTATTGTTGCACCTCGTACATTCAATGCCTCAGGAAGAAAAGCGACAGTGGAGATGGTGAGAAATCTTCCCCTCTCAGAAACTTTCGACAATCTGCGTCTATTCCTTGGAACCCGTGATTTCTACTAGCGACATCTTTTTCATGCAGCCGCACAGGACTCTAAGAAAGTCATGTCGCCTACAGAGATGACAGAAGCATTCCATCGGGCGAAGAACTGTCTAGCACAACGAATCACAAACCTCTGGCGAATGCCATCTGGAATTCATGTTAAGATGAGGGTCTGTGATTTTTCAGACATTTAAACCTTATAGCGCAGTATACCACCGACATACATCATGTGCACGGCGCAGACAACATCACTGCGGACAAACTTTCAAGAATCTGCACAATTTCTTTTCAGCATGGCTACAAGCACATGACAGTTGAACAAACGAACGATCCAAGCATCGACGACCTCCTAAACGACCATAACCGAAACCTCAGCACTGAACATCGGTCTCTTCCAGTGTCTCACACAAACCTGTTCTGCAGTGTTTCGCAGAACAGGTCACGACCGCTAATCCTCTTACGATGCACCACGAAATATTCGAGCGGTTACACAACCTGAGGCATCCCAGCGGTCAAGGTGGGCATCTGCCTAGCGAAGCACAGATTCCTATGGGCGAATGTCAAACGAGGCTGTTGCTTGACATCACAGCCAAAACAGTCACACTTGCGTTTGGCGAGGTGTGGATAGCCCACTGTGGTACTCCCAAACCGCTTACAACCGATCAGGGCTGCCAATTTAATTCGGTCCTCTTCATCTTGTGTCGCCTCTGTGGAATCACCCACACATGGACTGAAGCATGTCACCCACAAAGTAATGACTTCATTGAGAGGCGGCACAGGACGATGAAGGCAGTGCTGATTTGCCACTTCAGTTCGTGAACCCAATCGCTCCAGTGAATCCTGCTCAGCATCCACTCAACTTACCAGGGCGACCTACGGGCATCTGTGGCAGGACTTGTTTTATGGTGAGTCGTTTATTCTTCGTGCAGACTTCACTCGTCCTATGGTCAACGCAGAACAGGTGGACTTACCTACACCAACACATCATGTTCTGGAACATATTCGGAACATGCACGTTCCGACCTCACACCCTCAACTTATTCGAACCCAGAAGTGTTTATAAACAAGCACCTTGCCTCTTCCCGCTTTGTGTTATTGCGAGATGACGATATATGGTCAGCTCTGCACCCCACATTAGTCAGGCCCGTACAGGGTGCTTAAATGCAATCCACAAACATTTGACATCTAGCGCAGGGTAAACCTACAACAGTCCCCGTCACTTGGCTTAAACCTGCACGGGTGCCCCAGAGCCGGCCAGTGTAGCCGAGCGGTTCTACGCGCTTCAGTTTGAAACCGCGCGACCGCTACGGTCGCAGGTTCGAATCCTGCCTCGGGCATGGCTGTGTGTGATGTACTTAGTTAGGCTAGTTAGGTTTAAGTAGTTCTAAGTTCTAGTGAACTGTCGACCTCAGATGTTAAGTCCCATAGTGCTCAGAGCCATTTGAATTTGGGTGCCCCAGGACGAGTCTGCTCCAGCACACCTGGACGTCGACACGCCGGATGACCAGCAGCGAAGGCCTATGTCATCCGTGTGCTCTGATTCGACGCAAGGTGGGCAGGATTTCGACGAGCTTCTGCTAACACCTCTTCCACCCATCGTACCATCTGAGTATGGCCGTGTCAGACACCCTCCCCATCATCTGGCACAATATCACAGGTGCAGCACCAACATGTCACACAGCAGCACAGTAAACGGTCTGATTATGTCCTGCGCAGCGCCAGACACACATGCCGACGTCCACTGATCACCACATTCAACAATACTGTGTACTTTCGGCGGGGCTGTGGGGATATCGACCTCTACGCAACACCTGGCCTCTGGCCGGCAGGAGTGGGAGAGAAGGAGAAGAGAGTCAGTGAGCTCTCGACCTGTGTTCGACGTAGAGCATTTGTGTAGTCAGACTTCCAATTAATGTGTGTTACATGATATCACTGAGTGCAGCACCCAGCGCATCGTGGTCGCCACTTCCTACAAAGGGGTATTATTACACACTGCAGTCTGCTAAAAATTATTTTTTTTTGTAGAAGTTTCAATAATTCAGCCTAGAGAGCCTGTAAACAATTCTCCTCTCTATAGTTATACTATAGAACAGATAACAGTTTTTCTGATGTTAATGTTATTACTTCTACAGAACTGAACCTTACGATCACCTTTTTGGATTTAAGGGAAGATTATGATTAGTTATCTGATTATAGTTTTCACGTGCAGACAGAGCCCAAATCGACATCATTAATGTCAAACGGAACTTAGCTCGACAAAACAGAAAGAGAGCAACAACACAAAGTTATCCAAAGAACTGTAAAACGCATTGCTGAGTTCACAGAAACTTAACCGCACGTTGTCACACCTGAGAGAGATTGTGTGTGTTCTCGTGTTGATCAAGATGGTGCAACGGTGACCTCACAATGTAGCTCTGTGATCTGAAATGGCAAAATAATATGGAAATACTACTCCGCCATAACCTCTCCGAAGGCCGGGTGAGAAGCAGGGGCGGGGTGGGGGGCTGGGTGGGGGTGGAGAGTTGAGGGGTAACTCCTGTTCAGAAAACCAAACTACACCTGAACTCGGGCGACAGCATCTTTGAAGGTCTCTTGCCAGGTTTACGGTGAAGACTGTAACAATCGACGAGGCAATGTGAGACGATGTATTTCTCTACAACGGATAATGTCATATAGTCCCCGGCATTGATTTGTCAAAGGCTAGGGGAAGAAAACCTAGATACCAAATTACCTGGTCGTCCTAGTCGAGGATTGTGGCAATGAGTTTTTGCCACATATCATGGGAAAAGTTTCACGCTGCGAAAACCGACCAGTATAAGCCTCAGATTTTGGACGCATCTATAGATATATGACTACAGCTTCAGGAACGGGCTGATGCTATAGGTAAGTCCATGGAATATCCAAGGCTTATGAACAAAGCAAACTAAAGTACTAACTGAGTTTGAAAAGGTGGATCTGGGCATTGTTTTATTCAGCCAAGCGAAGAAAAAAGAAAGAGGGGGAGAAATAATAACTATATCTATTTTTGGATTGGTGTACCAAAACACATAATAGCAAAAAATAGGCTCTCAGTACTGATTAAATCGAAATGGGACAAGCAACTGAGAGGAGTAGAATATATGAGTGATCGTTTTTTAAAGCTGGACGTTATGATCTGCGGACAATCTACAATTGTTCTATGGATAAATGTAGTAGTTGACAATGACCTTTTCAACAAGAAGGATAATTTTTTTAACAAAATTGACGAAAACTTGGGGAAAAACCCAGCCACAATGATGTAATATTATAAACTGTACGGTCGCCTGCAAAGATACAGATGTGGTAAGACATTATTGAAAGGAAGTAGTAAATAACGGTGGTCACATAAATATGTAGTTGCAAATACTTTATTTCAAGAATGAAATTTTCACTCTGCAGTGGAGTGTGCGCTGATATGCAGCTTCCTGGCAGATTAAAACAGTGTGCTGGACCAAGACTTGAATTCGGGATCTTTGCCTTTCACGAGCAAGTGCTCTACCGATCTTTTTTTATTTTTTTGCTCTCACCACTTTTTTGTGCTCTGATCACTTTTTAATTTACTTATTTATTTAAGTCGCCTTACCATTCTTTTTATTACTATTATTAAGGAAAGGAGCTCGTAAGAAGTTGTATTACATAATGTGTAACAAATAATAAACATAAACTGCTTTCTGTACAAAACAATAATAGACTTCGTGACCACGCTCGCCGGTACCGTTGTACCTCATAATGTAGCCGGTTATGTCCTCGCACTTTGAAAGGAAACAACTCAAAGTAGATGAAATACACTTTTTTTTTAGTTTACGATATCATCCACTGAGCGCTCTTCAGTGAGGAAATGATACGTGTTATCAAATAACTAAGGAGAAGAGAGAGAAAAAAAAAGAAAATCTGCGCTGGTGGGTGAGTATAAGAGCAATCCTCTCCGGTGCTTCTGCTTCCGGGCACGTCATCTCATAGAATTTAAGGAGATAATCGTTTCGTCATGGTCACTGTATTCCTCATCATCGTATTCAAACTCAGCTTCTCATACCGGGAATGTTCCAGCTGCATGGAGTATCTCGTAACGCACTCCCCAGGAAATTAGAAAAATATTGTTGGTATTTTGTGCTGCGCACAATCGCCGTTGTTGTTCATGCAGGTGGTTTCCAGAAATGCAGCACATTCTTCGGGCCATCGCAAGGTAGATAATGCACTTCTTGGGGCTTGTAGTCATGTCACCGCCTTCGTCTTGGCTCGTGCATAATACGTTCTATCCGGAAATAGAACAAACGTAGAGGCTTGTTGTCCTACGGGGAGAAGGAAGGAAATTATCTCCGTCACTAGATGCCACACTCCGGCAGTCTGTGGGCGTCATTACCTGGAGCCTGACACACGTGGCATAACGGAAAGTTCAGCGTACTGATGGCATGCAGGTGGCATCCGCAGACTTGTTTACAGTTAACTACCAGGTACCGCGTTTTCATGTTTATGTGGTATGGTGAACTGTCCGCCATATCACCGGCTACTGGATTGCGGGGTGCCGTGCTTCCACAGAGTTGGCGGGACGCCTGCTCGTGAGTATTCGACACATGTCACGCACTGTCGCAGATCTATTGGCCAGTAGAGCTGTCATAACGTAGATATATTCAAGAAAAACTCTCTGATACGAAATGGGTGTGAGATGCTCTTCACCATCACTGATACAATTCGAGAAGCTGGTGCCAGTTTGTCTATTAAAAGTTCTGAGAGACTCGTTTGTTGTCCACTCCACTAACCTCGCACTGAGATAAGCGTCGTTGTGTGATCGTGAATGTGCACGAGGCCGAGGCATCCTCTACCAATAGGTTGGGTCAAGACATCGTATTGGATTTTGAAGAGTAATTGCTGGCAGACGAAGTAGCCAAATGCTGCCAGTGTGCGTCGAGCGATCGTCTTCGGCATCGGAAGTATCTGTGTGTAATGGGGGATACGTAACACCAAGTAGGTATTTATGTAGACGACCCGTTGATTCATGTCTGGCGTGAAGCTGTTCCCTCTGACACCATTCCAGACGGGTTGACCGCCGCCGTGTGTCGTACATCATTTGTGAACACGATCCCCAGACATTTTGTACTGTTCCGTGTCTGGAAGGGTGCAACACATCCAGCAGGTAGTCCAGCACCAATATTCATGGCGACCGATTTGTCTACGTTATATGGGTACCCATAGCAGTACCGTGTCTATTGATACAATGCAAAGTCGTATTTGTGTCGCTGTCTGTCCGCACCACCAGTAATTGGCCCGCGTTGCACAGAAAAGCGTGTCCACGTATTGTAAGTCCTGTCAAGCGTTGGTAAAGGCCCCTGAGAAGTGGTTCAAGGGCCAATGCATATACGATCTTGGATAAGGGTGCATCCTTGTCGGAGCCGGCCGCGGTGGTCTAGCGGTTCTAGGCGCTCAGTCCGGAACCGCGCGACTGCTACGGTCGCAGGTTCGAATCCTGCCTCGGGCATGGATGTGTGTGATGTCCTTAGGTTAGTTAGGTTTAAGTAGTTCTAAGTTCTAGGGGACTGATGACGATAGATGTTAAGTCCCATAGTGCTCAGAGCCATTTGAGCCATCCTTGTCGGATTGATGTCGTAATGGTAAGGGTGGTTCCGTGTAGTAACTGCATCATCGTGATGATGTAGGGCTGCGAGAACTTAATTTGTGTCAATACTTCCGTAATGTAATTATGGGTAACCCTATCAAAGGCCCAGTGAAAGTCTATCGATATCAAAGCTCCGCATAGTCGACATGCTTTCGTCAGTGCGATAAATTTGCAGTATTCGCAGCGTGCCATCTGGATGTTGGTATCGCCGCCGAGGGATGTCTGGTCAAGTGACACCACACGATACAGTACTCTTGTAAGCCGTGCCGCCATCAATCTGATAAAAATCTTAAATTCACAGTTCATTAGTTAAATATGTTCAACATTTCGCGGCCCTGTCAGCAACTGTATAAATATTAATTTTAAAAACCTACAGCCTCAGTTGCAAAGTTTACCTAGATTTACCTAGGTTTCATTCGGGATAAACCAGTCTTCTTCAGAATAAAAGTAACTACCGTTTGTCCATAATGGACATAGTGAAGCTAAAACTACAAATCCATAAATTATCGCCAGACTGTAAAAACTTGTCTGAAACTGCCTCGGCCCCACTTTGCGACCGCGATGCGGCAACCACGAGTGCTGTGCTGAATTCCAGCAGGTGATTTATATACTAAGTTAAAAGCAGCCGCCCTATGACACAAGTTTGCGGTACACCGAACGCTAACTGTGCTTCTAACGATGCATTCCCGTTAAGGACAGCATAAAAGTTCTCCTTGCTTGGAAATTTGTAGTGTAATCGGTTATCTGTTCGAATATTCCGTTTGGGCGACTTTAGTTTACAAAACGATGATGTGAAACTGTACCGAAGGCTTTTTGGAAGCGAGGAAATACGACATCCAATAGAGCGGGTGATCTATGCTTCCGGAAACCACGATGATTCATGCACAGGAGTTTTTCGGTCTTCATACAAGTGATACGCCAGAACCATGTATATTTCATTGTTCTATAAGAAAATCGAAGTAAATGATAATGAGTTTATAGTTCCACACGCCAATCGTGCGACCCTTTTCATAGATAGCAAAGTGTAATGTTCCGTTTTTCGAGCGACCTACAATAAACCAATCTATAGAGTATAAGAAGGTTACTATGAGGTCCTGTGGGGTTTCCTCTATCCAGCAATCTGAATTGTTTTGCAGCTGCCCAGTCACTTATTTCATTATTAGGAAGACAACTACACCAAATCGGACACCGTCAAGTCGAGAATCTAAGTTTGATATTTCACTGTACGCCATTTCATTTGATACTAACAACCTTCCTCCGCTTCACAAGGATAGCATTAAGTACCTGCGGCCAGATGCCTAGTCTGGTGTGGCTGCTATTTTGTTTACAGGACACTGCATAGGGTTATGGTAAAAACGCAGATTGCCGACCGTTGTGGCCGAGCGGTTCTAGGCGCTTTAGTCCGGAACCGCGCTGCTGCTACGGTCGCAGGTTCGAATCCTGCCTCGGGCATGGATGTGCATGATGTCCTTAGGGTAGTTAGGTTAAAGTAGTTCTAAGTCTAGGGTACTTATGACCTTAGGCGTTAAGTCCCTTGGTGCTTAGAGCCATTAAAATACAGATTACAACATCAAGTAACTGAAGATCAACACTTTCAGATAACTTAAACGATATAAGCGGCACGCGACAGTTCTCAGGGTGCTCCAATGTTACGTGTTCCGTATTTAATTGGCGTTTGCAGTGACATCTCGTGGCAAAAATGGTACCTGTGAGCTATCTCCACCCAGCGTCAGTTCGACCAGAGAATGGCCACACGCTGGCCGTCCGGCTGCAGTGTCAGTCCATTGTCAGCTAAATTTTCTGTGTGAACGTTTTCCGCATTTCCCATTGTAGGAGAGGCTTTCAATTAGTAATGAAACACCTTTCTTCCCGGCCAGTTTCGGTTGAAAAATTCTGAATTTGTCATGGGACATCGTGGAATGTCCCACATCAGTCCCTACAGTTTCATAGTTCCGGCATGTGATGGCGCTTTGCGTAGCCTTCAAAATGGAGTCTGTAATGGGCCTGCGTTCCAAGCAGAGAGCTGTGACTGAGTTTCTTTTAGTGAGTCGTTGGGCAAGGGGTCTGTCATCATCGCAACAAGGTCGTGAAAACCTGCCCGATCTCTCGCGTGCCGGCACGCTGTGACTCTTGCATCGCTGGCCTGTGCTGGCCAGAAGTACGATGCAATGTTCCTTCGGATACGAATGCATGTCCAAAGGAACATTGTATCCTACTTCTCCACAACAGTGGTACTGCAATATCGTGTTTATCCGCCGACATCGGGCAAGCGTCTTTCAATCAAAATGTCTCCCCTGTATGGTATAATGGTTCTTTATTTGCGAAACCATTAACACCTGCCAACCTAATTTTTCGATGCCGTAGATTAATGAATATTGCCGGCCGCGGTGGCCGTGCGGTTCTGCCGCTGCAGTCCGGAACCGCGGGACTGCTACGGTCGCAGGTTCGAATCCTGCCTCAGGCGTGGATGTGTGTGATGTCCTTAGGTTAGTTAGGTTTAAGTAGTTCTAAGTTCTAGGGGACTTATGACCTAATATGTTGAGTCCCATAGTGCTCAGAGCCATTTGAGCCATTAATGAATATTTTTCTACGTAATGTCTCATATTTTTCACTCTATTCAAATTTGGTTTCATTTTGATATCTAGGTACGTCGATATTTTGAGATGTTGAAATCGATATATTATCTAGTGTGAATATCTTTGTACTTATTGTTATCTTTGAGTCTGGCTTATGACTTTTGGCGCGGAAGCGTACAGAGTAGTCAAGTTTTTGTGTTGAATATGAACAGTCTTGACTTTGTGTTGGAAATGAAAACATGAGTTTGACTTGTGGACAATGAAAAATGTTGTGAGTTTTATTAAGTGCAGTAACGGCTGCGAAATTGTATAATGAAGTAATGTGTTGAACATGTGAAAGTGTAAGAAGTTTAATAAATGTAAATTTTTGTGAAAAATTGTCTTCGTAAGCTCTTAAAGACGGCTTAATTAACATCCGAGTGTCTTTCGCACCAACAGCGATAGTCACGTCACCTAGACAAAAATTTTAATTACGAGCCAAAGCAGAGCTAGATCGTCGTTGGATTGTAAATACAAGATATCTGATATTATTGTTAAATTTCTTCAGTGACTGTAATAAATTGATGTACCAATACCTGCCACATTAAAGATCTTCTAGTTGCGCAATAAAAAGATCATACTTCGAGTGCGCGACGCGATAAATTTTTGAACCAATTAACTGTTAATGGAGGTATTGTTATAATGGGAATACACATAATGGATGGTGCGAGTACAGGTTGTAGACACATGGTTGATAACATATAGAAGTTTGGGTCTGGTCGTGAATCATGCTCGGATAGCCTAATTGTAATGCGATCAATAGCGATAAGCGGGAAATCCGGGTTCGAGTTCCGGTCCGGCACAATTTTTCGTTGTTGTCATTTCATTATACAGCTGATGGTTGTCCATATTTCATGTACTCTCGTGCGAGGTGATAGACGTATCACAGTCAAACATCTCGGCGCTCAACTGGACGCCTGAGAAGTATGCACACCTGAAAGGAGCTCACAAAACTTCATTCAACTGTTCTTCCCTATGCACCGTACAGCACGGATCTCGCACCCTCCGACTTCCAACTGTTTGACCCAGTGAAATATGCACTCAGCGGAGAGCAGCACGTGGATGATGTGGAGGTTACTGGTGCAGCTAGGGGTTGGCCCCGACGTCCACTAGTGTGGTATCCCAGTACGGCGGCGGCGTGAGGCTGACGCACTCAACAGAGATTATGTTGGAAAAAAGCGTTTTGGAACCAAAAGAGCGGGGAAAATATCGTGTATTTGGATCTTGAATTAAACCTGCTTGCTTTCAGAAAAAAATGTTGCATTACTTTTTGAACGCCTCCCGTAACATCGCTATGAAGCACTCTCTCTCTAGCAACATTTGTAGGATGCACTCTCCGCCATAAAACATTGGTATGAAGCACCCTCTGTCACGCAACATCTGTACAAAACACCCTCTACTACACAGCATCGGTTCAAAGCAGTCTCCGCCACACAACAGTGGTACGAAGCAACCCCTACGCTGAGCGAACCGTCACGATTCGAAGGCGTTCTTCCGTTCACAAGATGGCAATGATATCGTTCCCGCAGCGAAGGGGGCCTTTAGTAATTCGTTATACTTAAGCCAATTAGCACGAAATGTTATAAATTGAATACACATAACTTCCTCCTAAATCAGTCTACTCATTAGCAAAAACAGTAGGCTTATCAAAATCCCTACAGCTATTCTTGAGACTATCCCGAACATACCAACAGAACCGCCATGGGGAACTTTATTTTAAATATGTATAGAAAATTTCGCATATACTCTGACGAAAAAAAATCTCAACACTCAAAAATAATTAATGAGGAGTAATGACATTTTTGGAACAAATTTGTATTGGTAACATATTTAGATGATTAACATTGCATGTTCACAGGTTAATTTTAGCGAGAGATAAGTGATTGCATGTGTGAAACGCTGGTACACTAATAAACAGTGTAACCGCCAGAATGTTGAATGCAAGCATGCAAACGTACATGCATTGTGTGTGCAGGTGCCGGATGTCAATTTGTGGGATGGACCTTCTTGGCTATTGCATTTGGTCGGTCAATACAGGGACAATTAATGTTGTTTATGGATGAGGCTAGAGTTGTCGTCCAATGGTATCGCGCACGTGCTCGATTGGAGACAGACCTACTAATCGAGCAGACCAAGGCAAAATGTCGACACCTTGCAGAGCATGCTGGATTACAACAGAACTAAGTACGTGAGCGTTATCCTGTTGGAAAACTCCCCCTGGAATTCTGTTCATGAATGGCAGCACAAAAGGTCGAATGGCCAGAATGACGTACAAATTGCCGTCGAATTGCATGGCTTAACCACGAGAGTGCTCCTGCTGTCAGACAAAATCGCACCCCAGACCATTACTCCAGATGTAGCTCCAGTGTGTCTAGCATGCAGACAGGTAGGTTGCTGGCCCTCAGCTGGCCTCCGTCTAACCAACACACCGCCATCACTGGCACCGAGGCACAACCAGCTTTCATCGGAAAACGCTACAGACTTCCACCCTGCTCACCAATGAGCTCTCGATTGACAACACTGAAGTCGCAAATGGCGGTGCTTTAGTGCCAGCGGAATGCACGGTAGAGAGGTCTGTATTATAGCTGTCCTTGAAATTATCTACATGTAACAGTTCGTTGTGCCACTGTGGTGCCAGATGATGCTCATATTGCTGCTACAGATGCGGTAGGATGCGCCAGAGCCATACGCCGGACACGGTAGTGACACGTGGCCGTCGGAGGCCGGTCTTCTTGCCACCGTACATTCTCGTGACCTCCGTTTCCGGCTACAGTGTACAGTGGCTACGTTCCTGCCAAGTTTTTCTGCAGTATCGCAGAAGGAACATCCAGCTTCTCGTAGCCCTATTATATGACCTAGTTCAAACTCTGTGAGCTGTTGATAACGACGTCTTTGTTGCCTAGAGGCATTCTCGACTGTTAATCAGCTCACCACGTCTAATCTCAAAGGTAAGTAACACTCACGATCTTTACAGTGTGTCTCTAAAGCAAACCTGATTTGCAGCCTCATATTGGCGCTAGTAACGTCACTCTTATGCAACTGACGCGAAATTTCATTTGTGTCGCGTTACTCGTGGGTGGTGTTTCAATTTTTTTCTGTCAGTGTATTTATTTTCTGCTGAAGAAACATCGCACATGATGCCGTAGTAAAAGATGTATAAGGTTTCTCGCTTCAAACACCTCATTTTTTATTTATTTCATTACAAGTAACACCAGGAAACAATATTTAGAACGAAAATCTTTATGAATTTATGGTAACATGCCTCTGAATCGGGAAGTGCTCAGAGTACATTTGAGGAGTCAACATAAAGCTATCTTCTGCACTTTAAAACCATAACGCGATTTACAACAGGATGAAAACAGTGAAATAGTCGTTATGACTTATGCAAGTGGTGATACGCAAATTGTAAGTGTTTAATTGACGACGTAGTGACGTGGATGCTGAGTGAACAAAAAAATTATTAGCAGTTCACATCACACATGTCGTCATCAGCTGTTATAAACCGTCAGCCCAGAATACTTAACAATACTACGTAGTCACTAATAGAACATAATATGAGGATTTCTGTGATGGTTTAATCCACCACAGCTGTGATAAACACATTATGCCAATCCTAAACTGTAAACAATGGGGCTCATAACAAACCACACCCATTATTGTAGTCAAGGGCCAAATAAGCATATGCTCAGCAGAACAAGGACCAAATGAGCATGTACTCTGCACAGTGCTCGTGCGTCAAGGGCAGCTACAAAAAAGTGGTTCAAATGGCTCTGAGCACTATGCGACTCAACTGCTGAGGTCATCAGTCGCCTAGAACTTAGAACTAATTAAACCTAACTAACCTAAGGACAGCACACAACACCCAGCCATCACGAGGCAGAGAAAATCCCTGACACCGCCGGGAATCGAACTCGGGAACCCGGGCGTGGGAAGCGAGAACGCTACCGCACGACCACGAGAGGGCAGTTACAGTACGCTCGTGAAATGCCTATATACCTTATGTGAACTTGATGAGTGCGACGATCTTCTACCACTGTTCACTATTATTGTTTGATCTGCTGGAGTGCTGCTGATTTAAGGCACGTTCCGCTGCATGCGAAATACATTTGAGTCTCTCTTAAAGTCCATACACTGGCAGTTCGATTGGCACTACCTTTTTCGGTGACGTAGATTTCAAGTAGACTATAGCTGCAGTTTCCCCAGAGTGAAACACACTTAACGACCACAGGCATGGGAGGGGGGTCTGGATTGGCGTTTGTTGAAGCAGACAGTATTCGTCAGGCATCACCAAATGCTATGCACTGACAGTACTCTCACCAGCGACTGCTTCACCAGTTGTTTTCCAACAACGCTGTTCGACAAGTGACCACAAATGATCATCATTTCGCCGCATCACACGCGTCCCTCCTTTTAACAGTATATCCATTTATCTATCATGTTTCCAGCTATAAATTAGTAGATTTTAGTTGATTTGCAACTCTGACATAGGAGCTGCCTAATAGACAATGGAACTCAATGTTGGGTATTTATAGAAACGTTTCATCTCAGGAATACATTCATAGAAAGTGTCTTTTGATGTCATGAGTAAAAGCTTTTGTAGCACCACCAGTTGACTGAAGCAAATATGATTTATGGTCATGTAAAATTGTGTTATTGTTGATTCTTCTTCTTCTTCTCCTTCTTGAATTTGAAGTATAGGCTAGTAAGTCCATACTTGAAAGTCTTCTTCCGAGCACCTGCAAAGACATGCGCTCTTCTCGGTTCGGCAAAGAACGATCTCGGACTAAGGAGGTCAGGAATCTACAGAGTATCTTAACGGCGCGGCAAAGGCTACATTGGAGCGGCAACGCTCGCATTACGTGAAATATGCGTCGAACATGATCCCCACACTCACCTTTCGCAGCTTAGTAAGTCAGCCACAGCTCAGCATTGTATTTCCACAGGACAATCTAAGGATTATTCTGGCATCGAAATCTTGACCTCGACGAGATCCTTCTGGGATTCAGTTATTAAGGAATCGGTGGAAATACGTTTGGTGGAAGATGATATTAATCGTGATTGCGGATTTCAACTGGATAACGCCTGGGATCCGGTGACTTCATTAATTTCTCCCGAAAGAAAATACTTTATAACTAAAGACAAGTCTAGCGACAATTAATTTTATTAATTTTTACATCTGCACTTCAAGTCTGTGTCCGCGCATTCCGACAGAGAGCACTCATGTAGTATCACCATTACGCATGTGCCTGCGCGCCACAGATGGAGCAATATTCGCAGAGGGGGCGGAATTCGTCAGAGGTCGAACATGTAGCGTCTGCCTTCAGGCATGCGTCTTCGCGCCGAAATTTGGTGTAAAATTAGCAATGTGAACTAGCAATCTCCAGTGTAAAACACTCACCTGAGGATGGCTGAATGGTTGTCAGCCGAAATATCGTGACAAGAAGTCGACGTAATCCGACTGCAATCCCGAAACTTCATTGATTTGTTTTGTTTGTTAGCAAGTAAAGGCGCTGTACATGTACGTGGTCCTGGCACCCACTGAAATCCCCTCGCCACAGTAACATTACGTAGTACGCTGCTAGAACAGTCAAATCAAAACAGTGCAACCCATCCCCACTTTATTAGGGGGTTAAATTTATTTCATATTTTATTTTTCTGCTCTGACAGTACGCTACGGTTCTGTGGCGATAGGATTTCAAAGTGTAATAGTACTGAACTCACTCACTCACTGGTCATACCGGACTCGAGAGTCCATTACCGGAGCAACGTATTTTCGCCATCTGTCCCTGTCTTGGGCTATTTCCTTCCATTCACCTGCAATACCTAGGCTCCTCAAATCAGCCTTCACATTATCCTCCCATCTACGCCTCGGTCTCCCCACAGGACATTTCCCCTCCAAGTGCCATACGAGTACTCTGCGCGCTGCCCTGTCCTCATCCGTTCGAGCCACGTGACCCGCCCATCGCATCCTACACGATTTAATAATACTATGTCACGGCTTGAATAGAGTTCGTGAACCTCTTCGTTATGCAGTTTTCGCCCTCTCCGCAAATGTCATCCCTTTTTGCTTCGAAAATCATCATCAAATTTTTTTCAAATACTCGAAACGGCTTTTCATTTTGCACGGTGAGAGACCAAGTCTCACTCCCATACAGCATAACTGGTAGAATAATAGTTTTGTATATTCTAATCTTTAAATTTCTAGACAATATCCGTGATGAAAGTAATCTATTCATTGAGAAGTAGCACGCATTTCCCCCCCCCGTAATCTCTTCTTCAATTCGGATGCAATCTCATTTCTCGAAGTGATGTCCACGCCTAGATACTTAAATGTGTTGACTTTTTCCAACAGCACGTCTCGAACTCTTAACATTTCCTGATCTACATCTGTTGGCATACTAGTAGTAACCAGGTATTTAGTTTTGTCTTCACTTTTCCTTAGACCTACATCTTCACTAGCCTTGATTAACGCATAAACACAAACAAAAATTGATCACATAACAATTTTTTAGGCTGATACTAAAAGCTTTATGAGTGCCCCATGCAGTTGTTGATGATTTTATCCTCCTCGTTACAACCTTTTTGCTGGTCTGAGGAATTTCATTTCTGATGCTTTCAATTGCTTAAGATCTTTTATTACCATTACCCAACATTCCGCTCCATACTAGGTGAAAATTGCTTTTCTTTGTACAGTTATCCTCTATATAAAAGCTATTTCGCAGCGAAGGTACTTGGACTTTTACACTTGCTCCAGTGTGTTATCATAACACAGAACTACGTGGGTGGACTGATAAGTCTGGTAAAAAAAGAAAGAAAAAATATTTGTTTCGAAAACAACTCGCTTTACTTCTCGGCATTGACCATGGACTCTTTTGAGGGATATACACTTCGTCCAGCGATCCTCAAGCTTTGTCATCCCATCGCAAAAACAGAGTTTGTCAAACACTGTAAAATACTCGTTGAAGGCAACTATCACTTCCTCATTTAAAGAAAATTTCTTCTTAGGAAGCCGAAGTGTCAGGTTAGGGAATTGGAAGAAGCCACTTGGGGCTAAGTCTGGTGAATAGGGTGAATGAGTTACCAACGCAAAGCCCAATTCACGCAATTTCGGCTTTGTTGTAGCAGATATATGGAATGGTGCATTATTCTGGTGAAAGAGCATTTTTTTGAGTGCCAATATTCGTCTTTTTTTAGCCAACAATGAAGCACAATACGGTCGAGTTATGATTCTGCCATTGTCCAAGCAATCTATGAGGATTATTTCTTAGGGATCACAAAGAAACAGTGGCCATCACCTTACCAGCCAAAATAATGGTCTTTTGTCATTACTTTAACTGCTGTTTTGATTCCAGGTGTGTAGCAGTGGATGCAGGTTTCATCAACAATCACAAATAGGCGTAAAAAGTGTTACGGACTGCGATTAAACATCGCCAGACATTGTGCTGAAATCTTGTGCCAGATGTTCTTTTGGTCGACTGTAAGCAATGGCAGCACCCATCTAGCACACAGCTTCTGCACAGCCAACTCTCCGTGCAGAATATCATACACTCGCTCAGTTGAAATGCCTACAGTCTCAGCAAGCTCACGAATTATTATTCGGCGTTCTTGTATTACAATGTCACGGATGTTGTCAGTGGTTTCCTTAGTGGTGACTACAATTGGACGGCCAGAGCGCGCTTCGTCATCGGTGGTTATCTGACCACGATTAAATTCATTAATCCAAACGTAAATGGTCTTCAGTGATGGTACAGAGTCCTCGTAAACCTCATCCACTTTTGATTTGTGCGTCAGTACAACCCTTCAAATGAAAATGTTTAGTAAAAGCACGAAACTTCGTTTTCTACATTTTTCAGTCGCATTTGACACACTGATCAATTCAGACGGCTGTGAATAATTAATTGTACTGTGTACATTGTTGAAATTCCTTGTACGATTCATAGATAATCAAGCTTATCAAGCACGAAGGCGCGACAATACTGTTCTATTCTTTGCCAGAAGGTTACCAGACTTATCAGAGCACCCTCGTACGCTGGCTTTAGTCGTTGACGTGTACAGACAGTGCGGTGCTGACCAGCGCGACTTGTCCCTGCAGGGAGTCGGGGCCACGCCTCCCCACCAGCAGCGCAGCCGTCGCGCCCACGATGCGCCCCAAGGCCCGCGCTGCCCGCTGCAGCACCGTCACAGACTTCACGCCCATTCTCTGGAACAAAGAGTAGTACACAGTGAAACAAATATTACATTTTTGATAATTTTGCAGAAATTACACTACTGGCCATTAAAATTGCTACACCAAGAAGAAATGCAGATGATAAACGGGTATTCATTAGACAAATATATTATACTAGAACTGACATGTGATTACATTTTCACGTAATTTCGGTACATAGATCCTGAGAAATCAATACCCAGAAAAACCACCTCTGGACGTAATAACATCCTTGATACGCCTGGGCATTGAGTCAAACAGAGCTTGGATGGCGTGTACACGTACAGCTGCCCATGCAGCTTCAACACGATACCACAGTTCATCAAGAGCAGTGACTGGCGTATTGTGACGAGCCAGTTGCTCGGCCACCATTGACCAGACGTTTTCAATTGGTGAGAGATCTGGAAAATGTGCTGGCCAGGGCAGCAGTCGAACATTTTCTGTATCCAGAAAGGCCCGTACAGGACATGAAACATGCGGTCGTGCATTATCCTGCTGAAATATAGGGTTTCGCAGGGATCGAATGAAGGGTAGAGCCACGGGTCGTAACACGTCTGAAATGAAACGCCCGCTGTTCAAAGTGCCGTCAATGGAGGTGACCGAGACGTGTAACCAATGGCACCCCATACCATCATGCCGGGTCATACGCCAGTATGGCGATGACGAATACACGCTTCCAATGTGCGTTCACCGCGATGTCGCCAAACACGGATGCGACCATCATGATGCTGTAAACAGAACCTGGATTCATCCGAAAAAATGACGTTTTGCCATTCGTGCTCCCAGGTTCGTTCTTGAGTATACCATCGCAGGCGCTCCTGTCTGTGATGCAGTGTCAAGGGTAACCGCAGCCATGATCTCCTAGCTGATAGTCCGTGCTGCTGCAAACGTCGTCGAACTGTTCGTGCAGATGGTTATTGTCTTGCACACGTCCTCATCTGTTGACTCAGGGATCGAGACGTGGCTGCAGGATCCGTTACAGCCAAGCGGATAAGATGTCTGTCATCTCGACTGCTAGTGATACGAGGCCGTTGGGATCCGGCACGGCGTTCCGTATTACCCCCCTGGACCCACCGATTCTATATTCTGCTAACAGTCATTGGATCTCGACCAACGCGAGCAGCAATGTCGCGATACGATAAACCGCAATCGCGATAGGCTACAATCCGACCTTTATCAAATTCGGAAACGTGATGGTACGCATTTCTCCTCGTTGCACGAGGCATCACAACAACGTTTCACCAGGCAACGCTGGTTAACTGCTCTTTGTGTATGAAGAAATCGGTTGGAAACTTTCCTCATGTCAGCACCTTGTGTAATTGCTCTGAAAAGCTAATCATTTGCATATCACAGCATCTTCTTCCTGTCGGTTAAATTTTGCGTCTGTAGCACGTCATCTTCGTGGTGTAGCAATTTTAAAGGCCAGTAGTGTATTTTTTACAGAATAAAAAAATTTATTTATTTATTTACTGAAACAATTCATTGCCAACATTTTTGAATAAAAAATAATTTGACAGATAATAAATAATTGAACTTACCATTCTAAAAAAGACTCTGCAAATTGTTCAGTGTATACCATGTGCAATACATGGTGAAACAGTTGTGACTTTTTTTCATTGTTAATAACTGAATAACGTAGATCACACATAAAACGTTAATATATGGGGTGTTCATTTTAACTGAAGGCATTGAAACATCTCGAAAACTACACATCGGATCAAAAATAGTTTCAATTCCAATTTTTTTGCCTCGGAGTGAGACATCCAATGATACCACACTCGAACCCCACCCTACCCTGTGCGTGGTTGGGGGGAGGGGGAAGGTCAACTTGAAATCTTCAGTAGGAACCACCGTTTCTTATTGCAGATTGCGATTCTACAGCAAAATCTACATACGTTTTGCCTGAAGCATTTTCTTTGTTCCGCCACAGATGGCGCTGGAATCGGAGCAATAGAAACGGCTACACAATCGTAATTTGCGACACGCTACTCAGTGGCCCCTTAATATCGAATGGCGCTTGCGACCCCACCACCACTGAGCCATGCCGGCTCGTATCGATTGATCGATTGGGTCGGCATGGTGTGACCTTTGGGCTCGGCCGTTTGACGTGGCTTTTGGCCGCGACGGGCGTGTGGCGCTAGAAAGGGGACAGCCGGGAGCCGCGCGGCGCGTGAGAATCGGAGGGGAGCGTGGTTGAGCAGGCCGGGGCACGACGCAGAGGTTGTGGCGTGTTTGACACGTTTGCAAGATCGAACCTGGCTTGTAGTGTGGGAACTGGACTCGGCCACATTACCCGAATCGAGTCGTGCGGCTCTGATTTGGATCTGTAAAGGATTTTTTAAAAGATTTGGTGAGAATTGCTTGTCATGTTTTTGGTGCGCATATTATACTGATCCTTGCTTCCCAAGTATCGGCACCATGACTGGGAACTGTTGTCTTGCCAACCAAAAGGTCCCCTCTATTTAGTGCTGTTTAAGTAAACAAATGTTATTGTGCTTGGTTAAAGGTTTATCTGGATTTTGTGATGTGATGCAGTCCGAGTAGGCGAGGTGTATTAATTGGTACTATTGCTGTTCGGAGTGACGGACGGCATAAGCCAGTATGGTGAAAGTGTAATACTTTTCCTGGTACAGTGAACAGTGTGGACGTTGTTATAGTTCGTTCAAATCACAGGCTTAACATTGAATCTGTACGTTCTGTGTTATCTAACTGCATTACTTGTTCACTCGTAAACTGTGAAATGGTAGTCTTACTTGACTGTTTAAGTTTATCAGTATCCTGTTAAGGGGTAATTTAAATGAGCTCCCCAGTTTCAGTGAGCTTATGTTAACCTACTAGTGTCGTTTAAATTTCTAAGCTGACTTGGTATTATGCTATTCACCCTCGTCCTTTAAGGTTACGTCAAGGGCATTAGTTATTGATTCACCGCTGACTATTTTGTTTCAATGTTCGTGAAATAGGTTGTTATTTTATACATCTTAGTTATTTTACGTTTGAGAAATTAATGTTTGCCGTTTTCTCCCCCCCCCCCCCCAATCCTTTTCTCTGAAATCGTATAGTAGCACGGGCTCTAAGACCTTTTTTTCCAGTGTGTTATAGTGTACTGTGTGCGGCACCCTGTCCAGCTCGCCCGCTTGCTGTCGGTTCTGAGTCTAGCCGCCTCGGGTCTGGGTCCAGTGCCGCCCCCCCCCCCCCCTTCTGCTACTCGAATTTGCCCGTGCCTATGTGACGTCACCTGTTTTGAAAATGTGTCACGAAGGGGTGTATCTGTTGGTATTTTCTTTCGTGTTAAAAAATTTCTGTGATATCCATTATTGGTTAAACTTTATCTGATTATTGTAGTCTCCTTTTGGGAGCTTTACTGTGTATAGAATTTAATTAACTTGCAATTCACTTAATGCTTGGTTAAAGATTAATGTTGTTGTTTGAATAGGGCGGTTGCCCGTGCTTGTAAGGATTTTGAATTTTAAAGATAAAATTTTATTTGGCCAAAGAAAAGTTAATTAAATGGTTGTAGTTATAAACTGTGAATGTTGCTTATGTGACCCGGCCCTCCCGCTCAACATAAATTGGCTCAACATAAATGGTACAGTAAATCGCCGCAATTGCATCTACTGGGACACCGAAAATCCGAACGTCTATGTAGACAAAGCCGTGAATGTGCTAGGAGTAAATGTGTGGTGTGGGTTGTCTTACCGGGGCTTGATTGGGCCATTCTTCTTTGACGGCACAGTCAGCAGTGAGGTGCTGATTAACCACCACAACCACGCTGCGAGGGTAGGACAGGTCAGTATCTCCTAAATTCTAATTGTAAACGCCATTCACAACGTTGTATTCCTCCGACATATCGAACAGGGGTCTGCTCGACGAGCTACTGTGGCCGTGGCTCGAGGCAAACGCTACTTTACTTTTCCAGTTAGATAAGAGTTCAAACGTAGTACCACCAACTGCAGTACACTTAGTGATCTACTTTTCAAATGACCGTGCAAAGGACAGAAGCACATCTGCGGGAATGTCAGCAGAGGCGTCTCTGATGCGATCGACCATGCCTTCACGGCCTGTTGACAGTTGATGGTAAATCTTATCTTTTAAATATCCCTACAGAAAGAAATCTGGCGACGTCAAATCTGGCGACCTAGCGGAGCAATTAATAGGGCCACCTCGGCCGATATACCGTGCTTCATTTGCGTAATGCGCTGGGCAACCGTCATGCTGAAACTACTACGTTGTCGAACGTCGAGGGCAACATCCTGCAGTAATACCTGTAGTTTGTGTTCCAAAAACATTCGATATTTGCGTGCATTCAACGCGCCGTCGATAAAATATGGACCACTAATTTTGTTCCCCATGACGAAACACCATACGTCAACCGACCAAGGACGTAGATGGTCAACTTGTCGTAACCAGTGGGGATTGTCTACGCTCCAGTAATGCATATTATGCCGGTTAACGATACCATGTCTTGTGAATGTAGACTTATCGGAAAATAGGACCTCGCAAGGAACGTGGGAATCAACTGCATTTTTTGACATGCCCGTTCACAAAACACTTCCCGGTTATGGAAATAGGTGCCATGAAGTTCTTCATGCAGTGACACGTGGTATGGATCATACTTTCGACGACACAGTATTATGACGGACATACCGGAATCGCGGTGTAATTGCCGGACGCTTATCCATGGGTTGCGGTGCTCCGCCACTACTACAGCTATTTCGTTAGCTTCTCATGCAACACCTTTGCATCGTTTCCTTTTGATGATCTGTATGCTATCATCAGACACAAAGGCGTTCAGAACCTCGTAAAAAAACGAACGAGAGCGAGCTTTCTCTGGAAAACGCTCGGCGTACAAGGCAACAGCAACCTCAACATTTCTCCTACATTCTCCGTATCTTTTCAATTTTTTCTTCTTTGGTTGCAATATTCATCGTCCATTTGCATGCCCATTGGTAGGTGTGCAGACAATAAAACACTGCTCAAGTATTGTAATGTTTAGAGGTGCTGTCTGTTCTACGTATACGCAATACGTGAGCTCAGGCCACAGTGCAGTGTGCACTGCCTGTTACGGCACTTCGTAGATCGCTACACGGCCACTACGGTTCATCGAGTAGTCGTCTGTTCGACATATCGGAGGAATACAACACAGCGAATGGGGTTTAGAAGCTATGAAATGCTGGACTGTCATACCCTTGCACCATGGACATGAGGTTCCACGTGCCACTGGATATTCAAGGGCCATAGAGTAGCACGTCGTAAATTACTATTGTGTACGCACTTCTATTCCTCCGACTCCAGCGCCATCTGTGGCACAACGAAGACAACGCTTCAGACAAATCGTATGTAGATTTTGCCTTAGAGTCGTACTCTGCAACAAAAACGGGGGTTCTAATTGAAGATTTCAAAGTTGCCCCCCACCACCCACACACGGAGTGGGGTGTTGGGTCGTGTATGGTATCGTTGGATGGCCCCTCCGAGGTAAACAAATTGAAATGATAATTTTTTTTTGTTCCGGTGTGTACTTTCGAGATATTCCAATGTCTTCAGTTAAAATGTACACCATGTATATTTTAAATACAATTACAAACATTAAAATACAATAAAGTTTTCTCAGTGAGCATCACGTCGACCAAAGGTGAATGGATAGAGAATATAATTTTATAGTCTCTTGGTAGCCACGGGCAATGCTGATGGCAAAGTCATTTCAGTGTCGTTTTGTCATACACAAAAATATATCTTATACTTCTGGGAATACAAAACCTGCTACTTTCTTCACTTTTTTTGAAGATATGAGACTTCATATTCATCATCGGCACCTACTAGTGTCAACACTAGTAGGTACAAAAAGTCGATTGTTTGATAATTTTACCAAACTGTAGTCGACAATCACAACATCCGGGTCCAAAGTAAAACGGTCAAGCGACTAATTCATGGAACGATACCTCATCTTTATCACTTTGCTCGTCACTTTCGCGTGAAGCCCTTTTACTTTCACATTGCTTAATTTTCTGCTTGTCGGCTCTCTTCTCTGATCTATTTCTTCTAACTTTACCCTTTTCCTTAAGTTTTCCCCCTCGATAGCTGCCTTCTCAGGTGTTGCAGTCTGCACGACGCTTCTCCCTTTTGAGTGTCGAGTTGTTTTCCTAGGAGGAGCTTTTGGGAAACCATGAAATTCCTTTGGTGATATATATGATATCCTGGTGCCAGTGTCATCAGTGTATAAACTTCATCTGACTGCCTCAACATTTTGCATATCACCTTCCAAAGGCGTTTGAGGGGTCATACATTTAAAAGAACCCAATAGTGCAATTGGATTAGGCTAACCATCAAAATTTAAGGAATGGTCCGAAACCGCAGACACAAGAAAATCCGACTCATCGAAGATGTTGACATTAACTCGACAAAGTCTGTATCTACTAAAACCAGAAGTTACTGTTGTTAGTGTCAATACCTTAAGAAAACTTTCATCAGCACATTCTACTACCTGATAAATTGTATGGGTCTGAATTTCTCAAAATCCATTAGCCTATACTGTTTCACTGTGTACTGTATAGAAGTGTTTCACTGTGTACTGAAAGACACCATCAACTAAAAAGTTAGTTGAGATCTATAACCTAGACATCTGCCATATCTAAAACTAGACATTGTGTATATAAAAGTGTACAACTGATCACAAAATAGCAACTTTCTCTTAGCTGAGTGTATTATGGAAAATATTAAATTTATAAATAGATGTTAATTGTAATTTCTGGCTATCAACACGATACAATAACACATAAGGCAGAACACAGTTCGCCAAATGTTCGACCATTACAGTCGAAAATGTCACGATAAAGGTCAATGTATAGTGGTAACAAATGAAGAAAATTTGTTACTAGATACATATGAAATGAAATATATCACTGTGTACCACGTTACACTGTGTACTACTCACCCCTACCACTCTACACTATATATCTCTCCGCTTGTTAGCAACTGCACTTGCAATCGGTCTCAGCAAATAAAATCTGATTTTTTATACAGGGTGTCCCAAAAGAAACATCGACAAACTTTGGGAACATATTCCCCACAAAGAAATAAATAAAAAATGTTTAGTAAACAACGGCTCCAAAACACATACTTCAAGACCTATGAGCAAAAATGGTTCAAATAGCTCTGAGCACTATGGGACTTATCATCTATGGTCATCAGTCCCCTAGAACTTACAAGGGAATGGTCAGACTTGTCATAGCGAAACATGTATTGCTTTTTTTACCACTGTTATTTAACTGTGCAAAAGGTTCGTATGCAAAATTGTAGCTGCTGACATGAACTGGAAGTCACCTAAAAAAAATCACGAACACGGCTGTGTTTCCTGCTTGGCGCTTGCAGTGACGGCTGGCCACCCCTGGAAATGGCGAGCCGCGAGCGTTGTGCACATGGTCGGGAAGTGCGGCCGTCTTATCGCGGCGTTCACTAAAGAGGAATATCGCTGCACGGTTTTGGCGGAAAGGGGAATCGAATATTCGTTTCTGTGGCATGCACGTCCTTTTAATTTCTGGTACGTATTTCGAAACATACCGTCCTGAAACTGGTTAGAGATGCGAAAGATGTTCTGTACATGTTCATCTATACTCCGCAAGCCACTTTACAGTGAACACTCAATCTCCCCTCACAGGTGATGGTGAATCCTGTAAATGTTTTGCTGCTTGCCATGGAGATATACCACAGACGCCAAATGAAACAATCAACAGAAAACACGCGTGAAGATTATGTGTTGTGCGACATGGTTGTTAAACTTCTAGACGAGCATGTAAATGGCGCAGACATGTGGCTAGAAACAGCTGAAACACTCGATATTGCAGACTGTGAATCTATAGACGGCGAAAACACCGACGAAAGTTGAACTCATGAAGACTCTTCGAGTGATAGTGCCACGTACCATCATCAATTATCTCCTAAAGTAACACTGGCAACTACAATTACGTTATCAGACAAAGAAAAAGCGGTGACGTATTGGTTGAACGAAAGTGGTAAGAAACGCCTACGTGTCAGTACTGTTCAAAATAAGTATCGCTTTGCCCGTTCTGAACGTGAATTGTATAGATGGAAAATGGAAGTCGCTGGACGACCTAAGAGTCGACTGGAAATTGCGACGGAGATAAATGCGCGACTTTTTGAGCTATTTACCGATGCCAGACAACAGTCATTTAGTGTCAGCGATACAACTTTGCTTGATTGGGCATTAGAGATTGCCAACGCGATAGGCGCTAAAGAATTTATAGGTTCTCAAAGTTGGATTAGTCGCTTCAAAAGATCACTTAAAATTGTGGTAAGAAAAATAACAAAATTTGTATCGAGAAACAGGTCGAAAAATGAAGTGACACAAATCGATATGATAGAAGCTTTTCTTACAAATGCAAAAAATAGGATCGGTAGTTTTAGCGAATCGTACGTGTACAATGCAGATCATTCAGGTTTTCAAAAAGAAATCATTCAAAGGGGAAAAACATATTGAGGCGATTGCGCAGTCCACGACTGCACTCACCCATTCATACACTATAATGCCCATAATTAGTCTGGATGGTTCATTGCTGCCTAAACTATATGTGTGTCTTCGAGAACCAACTGGACGTTTTGGACCACGTGTCAAAAGAGCAATGTTCTACGCAAACAATCTTGTGGAAGGCGCATCGAAGTCTGGAAAGATGGGAAATGAAAACGTTATACTTTTCATGCGTCATGCTTTTCTTCCGTTCGGCGGGAACAAATCTCTTCTTCTTCTAGATTCGTGGTCAGGTCATAAAAGGTCTGATTCATTAAAAACTGTATTTCGAGCCCACCCTGGCAAAGAAGTAGAGATACTTCAGATTCCACCCGATACGACGAACGTAATTCAACCTATAGACAGCGAATTTTTCCGCCAGTGGAAAGCATTTTACAGAAAACTAACAGAGAAAATTATTGTGTGCAGATCACTGCAATTTCCTGTCTATCACCGTGACAATATTCTCAAGCTGCAATCAGTAGTACATTATCAGTTTTCCTCCCCACGGTATCAGAATTTGATTAAATATGCGTGGCATTCCTAAAACCAGCCCAGTTTTGTCTACGGACATCTAACAACGTATGTGATTCGCAGGGCTGTCGTATGTCGTCTTTGCTTGTATGTTCTTGGTGCACAAAAAACCTATGTTTTGAACATTGTATCAATATTTCGCATTTTTGCGATAATTACAATAAATAAAATTTGGACGTGTTCTAAACCATATATTTATTTGTGCCTATTTCATAGCTATTTGGAAAGAATGTTGTAGATAACATATCAGCCATATTTGTCAACGAATGTTTAATTATCATACGATCGCTTTCACTGGGGGAATCAGCTCTCTCACCGCTGTGGCAAGAGAGCGGCGCGTAGCTGACGCCACCTTGTCTCTAGATGGCGTTGGTATAACGTAGCGACAGAGGTCAGGGTTGTACAAGAGGCAGTTATAAGCGCGGAAACCGTGCGACAATAGTGTCTTACTTCATAAAATTGTTTACAGACTTGCAGGTCATGTTAGCAGCTAAAATTCTGCATACAGACTTCTTGCAATGTTAACTCACAGTGGTAAGAAAAGCAACACAGGTTTCGACATGACACGTCTGACCATTCCCTTGTTAGAACTACTTAAACCTAACTAACCTAAGGACGTCACACAACACCCAGTCATCACGAGGCAGGGAAAATCCCTGACTCCGCCGGGAATCGAACCCGGGAACCCTCGCGCGGGAAGCGAGAACGCTACCGCACGACCACGAGCTGCGGACGCCTAAGTGCACTTCATCATCTTCACCAGAGTGAAAAACATCTCTTCTACTGAACAAGTGCTCATTGCTCTTAAGGTATGCGCTTAAGGGATCTTGTTTACTAGATTTTTATTCTTGTTTTGGTGTAAGGAACCTGTCCATGTCTGCTGATATATGTGTCATACAATGACATAATTTTTCAAGGACATTTAGAGGCAAATGTGGCTACTGTCTGCAAGGCGTGTTTATGAAAAGACTTATGAGCAAAGAAGTACTAAACTTAAACGACAGGCATAATGCGGCAGTTATTCACGCATCTCAGTGCTTATGACGTCGTATGCCCTAAACTATGCGTAGTACTATGATATAATTTTCTATGTGCATTTACTGGCATATGGGGATTCTAGCTGCGAAACTGATTGCGAATAGAGTTAGTACCACGGAAGTAATAAATTTAAACGACATACATGATGTGGCAACTTTTTCACGCATCTATTTGTTTATTACATCATAACCTCTTGAACTATGATAGGTAGGTACTTGTTGCCTGACAGTGATGGATAACTGTACAAAGTCTGGTTGAAAATGGTCTAGTCGTTTAGGAGGTGATATGTAAAACCACACACACACACACACACACGCACACACACACACACACACACACACACACACACACACACACACACCACACACACACACACACACACACACACACACACACAGACACATTTTTACAATATGTATAGTTACCCAGCTGTACATGAAAACTGCAATATCAATAAGGATAACAAATTTTAATTATTGTATACATACACACAGTATGAAGAACACTTGATTGAATTTCGGGATCTACAGGGTACGAAATTTAGTACACAGGGCTCCCACCTCTGGTAGCAGTAGTGGCGGCTTTAGGCCGGATGTCATCTCGTCACGTGAGTCTTAGATGTTAAATACAAGTACATCACTCGATGCTGCTTCAGATCTATGACAGAGCTCATCAACTGGCTATGGACTGAGCGGCACACAACTCTCTCGGAAACCAATGACCAGATTCTTTCATTGGGTACAAGACCTGGGGAATGAGTTTACCAGGACAAAAGTCTAACGCCTTTTGATCGAGGTGGATCAAAAAACCATGGGCAACAACGACCCTGCGTTGTCATCTCATTGTATATAGGCAATGTCCCTACTGACTGATTTCGACGTTACCAGTAAACCTGAAACTATCCACCCTCTAAGTTCTCCCATGCTCACTGCTCCTGGTACTCTGTCACACCTCTCACCACATTCCTCCTACGTTACACTTCCACTCTCTCCACATCCTCCCACAACGAAACTTCAATCGCTTTCCCTTCTCCAGTCCCGAAATCCGCCCTGATACATACCTGTCCTACCAGATTCCACCCACCTCCTCCAGTCAGGGCTCCTTTCCTCTCCACTCCTCTCCACCCACATTCTAAGCCTTAGTCCGGAACAACATCCTTTTTCATTCTCCAAAATTGCTTCTTCAACACTAACACTGTCTTACTCAGTACCCCAACTGCTACGTTCCCATGGTACCCCTTGCCCCCTCATCACTTCACTCGTCTGTGTATCTGTCCTAATCAGTTAACACAAGGCTTTTTTACTTTTTTATCTTACACATCTTTTATGAAACATTTATTTGCCATTTCATCTGTGCCAATATTTTAATCAATCATCAGATCCACCTTTTATTTTAAATTATGCAGGTATTATCTGTCTCTTTATTATGTCAAACATTCATTTTTGTCAACTACCGTGTCAAACTTTAAGTCACGTTTTAAAATCTTTACTCTTATGTGATGTGGCTGAAGAGTGGCAAATTGTATCCGCTGACAGCCCATCCGTGGAGGCGGGGGATGGAATAACATTAAAAAAAAAAAGAAACTGAATTATTCACTCATTGCTTGTTGACTCATCATCCGTCAAGCCCAAACTGCTAAGGATGGAAACTTGAAATTTTGAGAGGCTATGCAGACACTGTTTAAGAAGGGATTGTTAGAAGTTGCACTCCCAAGGGGGTGAAATAGGGGATGAAAGGCGTTTCAAAAACATATCTCTTTTAGGACAATTTTATGTTAAAACTACGAAAATTGGTATTTGGTTTCTTAGTCAGAAATAAAATAACACATATTTCAGCCTTTTTGGAAATTCAGCCACTAAGAGGGTAAAATAGAGGGTGAAAGTTTTTATGAAGATTAGTCATTAGTAAAGAACTGCTAAAGCTACATCTATGAAAATTGGTATTTCACTTTTTGGTTGGAAATTTAAAAAATACGTATTTCAGTAATATTGGTTATTCACCCCTTAAGAGGGTGGAATGGGGAATGAAAAGTTTTATGAAATTGTTTTATCGTGAAAGCATTTTCGAAGGTAAATCTATGAAATTTGTATTTGACTTCTCTGTTAGAAATAAAAAAAAAAATACATGTTTCACTGTTTTTGGAAATTCAAACAGTGAATGAAAACTTTTAAGAAAATGTTTCGTTATTTAAGTAAATATTTCGTTATATCAAAGAGATTTTAAAGAAAAGTATATGAAAACTGATATTTCACTTCTCAGTTAGATAAAGGAACAGGTTTTAGGGGATGAAAGTGTCTTAGGAAATATCACCACAAAAATGCCAAAGGCATAATTAACAAAAAGCTTGGACTCCAGCTACCAGAACCGCTTTTTTGTCAGAAAAAGTCTATGCTTCTATGGCCTTAATTAACGTAAAATTTTTAGAAGGTAATGCAATTTGTGAACAACGTGAAATTTCGATTAAAGAAAAACATAAGAAATCTGCCCAGACAGTAGTCTACGCGAGGGAAGCAGTAGGCGCTAAGATAGTCCTGTTATAAGACAACTTCACGGAGATCTCGAAGGTAGGGAACAGCTACAGCCTATATATAACACATCAGAAATGAAACGGCTGCTGTCCAAATAGCTGTGAAAGTGAACCAGAGACAAAGTGTTGTGTATCCAATGGCATATAGCTGAATTCCCCAACTTTGTGACATTTCTGAGGTTTTCTAAACGTAATTCCCTTAATATTTCGCGTGCAAGATTGAGATTCTTACTCACCATGGCTACACATCTCTTCTTTCGAAATCCGTCTTTTCAAAAATTATGTTTCTTATAATAAGGGTTGGGGAATGTCTTTTGTGTGTCACATTGTTGGGAGTGCAAGTTGCCGAGCTAAGTGACACTCCACATTTTACATAGAAAACTCGTCCATGGTGGATATTTCACATTGTTGTAGTGCCTTTATTAGAATCCATACATTCTTTTTGCAAATTATCAACACTGCGCTCCAAAAAATAAGCTTTTGGTTAGAAATAAAAAAAAGGAAATCAAAGAGTTCTTGTAAGAATAGAAAGACACACACACACACGCCGGACGCTATGGCAGAGCAGTTCTAGGCGCTTCAGTCTGGAAACGCGCTGCTGCTACGGTCGCAGTTTCGAATCCTGCCTCGGGCATGGATGTGTGTGCTGTCCTTCGGTTAGTTAGGTTTAAGTAGTTGTAAGTTCTAGGGGACTGTTGACCTCAGATGTTAAGTCCCATAGTGCTTAGGGCCATTTGAACCATTTCTGAACACACACACACACACACACGCACGGACACAAATGTAAAAGAAAATCGCAACTGAAGGATTCAAGAAATCATCAAAAAAAAGAAAGATAACTGAACAAAGAAATTTATTGCTTCAGGTAGATAACAGACACCTGGTGTGATATCTCATGGCGGATCCATTCGGCTTCCAGTTTGTTGTGCCTTATACTGCACAACATCAGGAGGATTGGGCCACGTCCAGAATTTTGGTTATGGTTCTGTCTCGTCTCCTCGGAAGCGGAAAGCCTGAGCATTGGACATAATTGCCCACAGTACTTCGCAATTACGTAGAGGTAATTCTCATGCGTAGCGTCAGGTCATGGTGGTGATTAACTTGGGCAGAAACACGAACCTGTTCATCAATGAGGGTGGTCATAACAGCGGACACTTCATTGTTGGTTCCGTCCTGTCGTTCTGACTCATCACTGATTGTAGTAGTTGGTTCAGCGGCAATTGATTCTTGTGTGGTATGAATGAGTTTTGAAAAAACGGCTACAAAACCCTAATGAATAAACAATTCACATTGCCAAAGGTCACATTTTTTAGCTGATATGTTAATACGAATACACAAACCTACCAGATTTCTCAGGCCATTGGATACAGTGAAGTCAGAGGAGACTATATAATTCACGTTAACGCACGAACAATTGACAATGAATTTAGTAAACGTATAGAAACTTGTAGTTAACGCAGGTACCACGTCGAATCTAATCCACCTCTTGCAAACAGGTGCCGCAACCTCCCCGATTGTTTCAAAACTTAAGTTTGACAACGACAGCTGCTAGAGAGCTCTGCATGTCAAAAACCGTGACTGTCACACCGTTTGGGAGTCTGTCACATAGTTGGGGAGTTTTACGATAGCTTACCGTCACGCATGTTGTTGGGCCTGTATGATAATGAGGAACACGATCTGGTAATACTCTTTACCCTGGGAACCTTCAAACACGAGTAGTCAAGCCGCAGCAGTGGCCGCCCGACTGACGGTTCGTGGCGCTACAGACATCGTCGCCACTCTGTCCTTGGGGGTACTTGCTGCAAACAACGCAATATTCTGCGGATATGTAGACTTCTCCAGAGTAATGACTGATGACACCCCCCTAGAGTATGCACCCGGATAATGTGGCCATCCCGACGCAATATTTGAACAGACCAAATTACCACCATTTACAGCTATATCTACATGTGCACTCAGCAAATCACTCTTAAGTGCCTGGCAGAGATTTCATCGAATCACCTTCACAATAATTCTATATTATTCCAATCTTGAACAGCGAACGCAGAAAAAACAAACACCTATATCTTTCCATCCGAGCTCTGATTTCCCATATTTTATTATGATGATTGTTCCCGCTTTGTAGGTCGGCATCAGCAAAACATTTTCACATTCGGAGGAGAAAATTGGTGATTGAAATTTGGTGAGGAGATTCCGCCGCAACGAAAAACGCCTTTGTTTCAATGATGTCCACCCCAAATCGTGTATCATGTTCAGGTGAGTGAGCATACTGGTGTACTTCCTCACCAGAGCTGAGATGCCAACAGAATCAGCGTCTCCTTTATACACCGCAGTCGGCCCACAGCACGTGTGCGAGCAGCGACGTTGCTGCCCTCGAGATCCAGTGAACTAGTAGCACACTAGCGGAAGAAATAGGCAAAACAATATATCGCTAGCAGAACACTAATTAAAAGAATCTGCTGGTCGAAATAAAGACTTCTGTTGTTTAATATCGAATAAAACAGGATACCACATCCATACTAATGTCTGTTACGCTTTCACGGCTAAATCGCCGATTCGATTTTGATAAAGTCTGGTATGGAGATAGCTTGAACGCTGAGGAAGAACATAGGATATTTTAGAGAGTGCGTAGTACAATATATTTATTCATTTGAAGAACATAACGTGAATTATGGAATAATAATTACTCTTTGTAGAAGCTAATCACTCTTTAATTTTTAACTTTATCATATTTGTGTAAATGCCTTCATCGCTTTCTATTTTCTACGTAATACGATTCAACGTAATGAGTACAATGTTTACACAATCATCTACGTGTTTGCCGGCCGGAGTGGCCGAGCGGTTCTAGGCTCTTCATTCTGGAACCGCGCGACCGCTACGGTCGCAGGTTCGAATCCTGCCTCGGGCATGGATGTGTGTGATGTCCTTACGTTAGTTAAGTTAAGTAGTTCTAAGTTCTAGGGGACTGGTGACTTCAGCAGTTAAGTCCCATAGTGCTCAGAGCCATTTGAACCATCTACGTGTTTAAGCCGTACTTTCGTACTAATATCAGTCACAAACATGTCACTTTTTAGTCGCTGAGCGTCATGCATCTCTTAAAACATCTTGTTGCATTCAAATAAGTCATGCGGTTAGTGTCGTTGTATCCCGATAGTGGATTCTCGGGTTCCTTTCCCGCCAGGGTCGGTTTTTTTTCTACTCGCGTTTGGATGTGTGTGTTGTACTCATCATCATTTTATCATCATCGACATGCAAGTCACCGAAGTGGCGCCAGATAAAAAGGCATGCACGAAGCTCCCCAACATCCAAACCGGGGTATCCCGGCCAGTAAAGCCACACGCACACTTGTTTTCATTTTACTGATACGTGAGCAAGGCCGTGGGTAACAGCTGGAATACAATGCATATACAATGCTTAACGTGTTTAATAAATTCCAATGCATACTTCCAAACTAATTTTATAAACGCGGAAATAACTCTGTGTATACGTTCTCATGACTAAACCGCTAAACCGATTCCGATGGTATTTGGTATGGAGATAGCTTGAATCCTGAGGAAGACCACAGGCTGCTTTAGAAAGTTGTATATTTTTGAGTATTACTAACGTTTTTAAATATGACGTACTTGAATGGCATGCAGACGACGCTGGCGCGGTGGTTGGCGACTCTTAGTGTCTACAGGTTATTCCGTGACAGTGGACATCCAGCATTACTGCGCGCTTGGTTTATGATATTGATTTCTTACATTACCTGGCATAGTTGGAGTGTTTTGGTGGAGATACAACAATAAAATCGGAGGGCAAGCCCAAGAACCATATTTGAAACTGTTACTGTAAGTCTAGTTTAGAGCACAGTCCTGAGAAAGCTCAAGGTGCGGGATTAGTCGAATTCAACAAATCTCAGAGCAGTCTCCTGCCGCAACTTGGTTGCAGAACGTCAGCCGGCCTTAAAAGCTACGGACACATTAGAACAGCCACGAGCCCGTCGCATTTTAGGTGCTGAGCATCACGCCTCTTACAGCTTCCAAAACTCTTGCAGACTCACATCGAGGTAATTTCCAAGAATGTTTTCCTATCGACTCAGCGGGCTCCAAACGGTAGATAAATGTTGAACGCGCGATTCTAAATCGATCCCGCGACTGTGATGGCGGGCGTTATGAGCATGTTTATAGTGATCACTACAGCAACAACAAAAGAAGAGCGTTACTAAAATAGTTGTAATTACAAAGAAAACGACTTACCTCACTCGTCGTCGACGTTGTCGTCATGAAAAAGTGCATTTGATGTGTATGCTGTGGGAAGCATTCCCTTTTTGCCGTAACCTGGGTAGACTGCCACTGTCACGCAAAAATATGGGTAGAGAGTCACATTTCCGACTAAAATTGAAACAATTTTCTACAATGCATAAGCATGGAATTAGATTCATCCACTTGAGGCAATCGGCCGAAGAAACTTCTACAGTACCAGCAGACATCCCACTCACTACCGTCATAAATCGTTTGTGCTTTCAGCATTGCAGCCCAGTCAGGAATCGTGATAATCTAATATATAAGGGACTATCAGCCTCGATTTTACCGCAATCGACGCTGATAGTTTCTTATACACTGCTGGCCACCGTAAATGCAACACCAAGAAAGACAAGAGGTAGCACAACAAGATTTATTTTGTAGATAACATGTTGACCAAGTATCAAATGATTACGTTTACAGACGTCTGTGACATGTGGTTCCTGCCAGAATCAGTAGCCAGAGTAGCCGCCATTGTTGGAGATCACCGCTGCCACACGTCTCGGCATTGAGTCAAAGAGACGTTGGATGTGTTCCTGGGGTACAGCAGCCCAAGCAGCTTCCACACGTTGCCAAATATCATCTGGTGTGGCAGCTGGGGATGTAATCTGGGTCACTCGTTGAGCAACCATGGACCACATGTTTTCTATCGGCGAAAGATCCGGAGAGCGAGCCGGCCAGGGAAGCAATTCAATCTGATTATTGACGAAGAACCTTTGGACAATGCGTGCCACGTGTGGTCGCGCATTATCCTGTTGAAATATGGCTGTGGCCGAGCCCTGAAGGTAAGGAAGGACAATTGGCTCCAGCACCTCGGATATGTAGCGCCGGCTATTTAAAGTACCGGCAATGCGTACTAGAGGCGTGCGAGAGTAATATCCAATACCGCCCCATACCATAATACCCGGTGCAAGACCAGTGTGGCGGTGCATAATGCAGCTGTCCAGCATCCTCTCTACACGGTGTCTCCACACTCGAATCCGACCATCGTGGTGCTGCAGACAGAAGCGTGCCTCGTCAGTAAAGACAACGTCATTCCATTCTGCCGTCCACATCCGTCTGTCATCAGACCATTGGGGACGGAGACGTCTGTGGTTCTGCGTCAATGGTAGACGAAGCAATGGACGTCTTGCGGAGAGACCACTCTGCTGTAAACGGCGTCGAATGGTACGCGCAGACACTGGATGATGCGTTACAGACGCAATGTGCTGTGCTATGGTTCGGGATGTCACTGAGCGATCCGTCAATGCCATGCGCACAATTTGCCTATCAGCACGTGCAGTGGTGCACCGAGGTGAATGCGATCGACCACGTCGGTCCGTCGTACCCTCCTGCATCCAACGGTCACATATCCGCATTACAGTTGTTTGGTTTCATCCAACACGACTAGCGATTTCTCTGTATGATAATCCACAATCTCGGTAAGCCACTATCCTTCCTCTGTCGAACTCGGATACTTGATCAAACGATGTTCGCTGTTGTCTACGAGGCATAACTGATCGTCTTGTGAAACAACCACAAGGTAAACACACGTGCCGAACGTACACTCGTCGAAATCGCCAAGACTTAAATGGCGCTACGAGGTGGCGCCACAGGCGCGCGTGATGTGCGTCTGCGCTGAAATTCTAATCAGTTGCATATCTCATCGCTGCAAACCCATGGTGTAAATTTCACTTGATTCGGATGCTTCCTTCAGGGTGTTGCATTTACGGTGGCCAGCAGTGTATATTACAAATCGTTTGGGTTTTCCTAGCATCTTACAAATAATTTATCATAACGCCCACCACCACAGTCCGTGATCAATTTAGAATCGCACGTTCGATATCTATCGTTTGGAGACCGTTAAGTCGATAGGCAAACATTCTTGGAAATTACCCACAACGACTGAGTCATTTAAAGGCTGTAGAGAAACAGAATCGTACCTTTACATGTGGAACGTGGGAGGCTTCTGGTGAGGCTGCATTGGATTATGATCTCTTAATTGACTATGTTAATCGTAAATTAGACATCATGAGAGGATGGATCAAAAATGTAGAAACCATAACGCACTAAAATGGAAGGGAGAAATGGTCGGTATGCGTTGCTCTGGTGGCAAAATCAACCCCTAAAGGCTCTACTTCTGCCCATATCTAATGTATCGATGTAGTTGGTTAATACAATGCTTGATTTCAGTTCCGGCATACAGCAAAATAATTGAAACACACTCATTATGACCTACATACAGGTACTGCATACATTTTTTATACATACGTCTCTGCACGCTATATACACTGATACGTCATACAATTACTGTCTTTCTTACTCACCGTCACTCAACAAAACTACTCATATGCGAGCGAAGCAGCAGTAACAGTTAATACTACATAAAGGGAAACCCTTATCATTATTAATAGTATTATCAGATAATTAAATTTTAATAGATTCGTTTAGAACACGTCCCAGGGAAACCATGAGAGGATACTTGTGAATATGTTGCCTTTTTACCTTTTTCTAGGAGTATATCCTCGAAAATTTCAAGAATTGTAAGAAGATATGACATCAAAAGTGTATTTATACCTGGCTAAAATTAGAGCCCTTCTTGGACCAGTACAGGTTGACTTTAGACTGAGGAAGCCCAGGGTATACAAAATCCTTTGTTATTTTCGGATGGTTTATATTGGCCAAACTATCCGTACTATTGAGTACCGACGTGTAGAACACCATCGTTACATACGTTTGCTCCAGCCAGAGCAATCCACAGTGTTAGAGCAGTGTTTTAGTGAGGGACATAAGATGATGTGTAATGAGACGCAAATGATGCTCTTGCTTCCCGCTATTGAAAATGTGTTCTAAAGATATCTATAGAAATTCAATTACCGAATAATAATATTAGAAAGCATAAGTGTTTCCTGTCAAATAAGACGTGGAATCCGATTTTATCTAATATTAAACAGCGATGGTCTTCATTTCAACCAGCAGATCTTTTAATTATAATCCGACTAAAATTATTTGATGATTGACACGCCATGTATAGGAGCTGGTTTCCTCCAGTCAGAGCGCTCAACGTCACGCACGAATCGTTTGCCGTTGCTAGACTGCCGGTCTTGGCTGTCTTTCTTTCTTGTAGTGTTTGGATCACGAACCATGGGTCTGGCATGTTAATTTTGTATTTCATCACACATGATAACCATACCAAAAATAACAAACACACACACACAAAGATGCTAATGAAATACGCACGTTTCATATGCTGCACTAACCAAACACTAATGAATACTTCCACACAAGACGCGATATAGCGTCACAAAAACAGTTATCATAATCACAGAGATCGGCTTACATTAAATACGCTTCACACGTTATTGTGTGAAGCTGACTTTTTGAAGGCTGCCATTCAGCGTGGTGATTGGGCCACCACAGTTCTTTTCACGATTAATTATCTCAGTGTTGTAGCGTAGCGCAATGGTTAGCGTATAAACCTACTGTGCAGAAGGCTGGAGGTTCGAACCTCGTCAAAGATAGGGAATTTATTTTATTTCTAAATCTAATCAAAAGAGTTTTATTTTTATTCAGTTAAATGCTTTACATGTAGTAATATGCCGCGTCATTTTCATCATCATCTTGACGTTTGATTTGCTCTTATTTTTTCCTATCATTCTGTTTTCTTTTGGAATCTGTCTGTGTCGGCTATAATGTGCAACCAAGTGTCAACGTGGACTGCCCATCTGTTGGTAATGTGACAGCTCGTGTAGCCAGCGTGAGAATAGTTTCATGTAGGCCTGTCCAATAATAGCGAGAAATTACAACTAGCTTTTAATGCTGAAACTGCATTTTTTCTCTCTTGAGTTTGCTCGTAGAGGTTTGCTTTAATGGTCGTGAACAAAGTGATCGTGTTTCTAGTTCTGGCACAGGCTACTGACCGCCGTTTTTTTCTGATACATTGTATGTCAGGAGGTTCTGGTTGGCTTACGACATGAGCTTAAATTCAGGGCTACAAAAACCGTTGTCTGCCACAATTTAGTCATCTGTCACTTAAAATCAGCTTTCGACAGAGCACCTCGCAGCGGCCACTTCCAATATTGCTACACGTTACACATGTAACAGCAAGTGTGAAGTGTCCCGCCAAGTTTGTATGCCGTCTATAACCGAGCGGTGGCCGGCAGCCGATGTGGCAACACGTAGCGGCAAGTGACACGTCAACTTCAAGTAATAATCGGACTATCTGCTCTGCTAGCAATATTCTTTCATCGGCGCGCTACTGTACAACTTGCACTTGAGGACGGCATAGCTGCTGTTCGCGCACGCATGGTGAGCCGGCTGCAGTGCAGAAAGGGGACGCTGAGTCTGCTGGAAACTCAGTTCCGGCTAAACTGTGCATCAGTATCCTCACCTGGACTTGGTGGCCACTTGGACCGTTGAAATATTGTGTCAAGGTGACTGCATATCCGAGAAAAATATCGTAAGCCAATATCCTGAGTCAGAGGTACGTGACCTGAACGCTGTACGACCCTGCTGAGCGAACAACATGTCTGTTGTCTCGGGTGCTAGACTTATGAGGCCACTGACAGCTTGCACGGCGTTGACTATGATCCTCTCGAACACAGCGATTCCATACTGGATGACCAAAACGAACAATGTCAAGAAGCAACCATCCTGCGACTGTCGATTTCTGACGCGTGCTGGTAGTCATTTGTTCTTCTTATTGAGGCAGAATAAGATATTCTCACCAACATTCAAACGCGGTTTCCCAATGAGAAACCCATTGCGGATTCTTTCCCCAAATACAGAACACAGATGTTACTCGTACCTGTTTTCTGTGGTGACGCTGAAAGAAATCACATGCGTATCCAAGCATTTAGTTCAGTTATTGCCAAATTGACGTTTGTGGCAGGCCGCCTTCCTGTTGTCGCAGTTTTAATGGTCACTTAGCATTTGAAACGAAAGATTAGGTTACAATGAATCAAAGTCAAAGAATAATCTTAACTAGACGCGAATATTACAGCACAAACACCGGATACAAGATGCCTCCAGAGCCAACTGGACGCTTGATGTACCACTAACAAGATACAACTTAACCCGATAAGACAGCTGCCATCTACTGTAGTAGGAAACGGCCTTAACGTCTGGCTAATTTTAAGTCACATGGGCAAAATGTCCCTTGGGGTCCGACGGTTAAGTACCTGCGGGTCACCTTGAATAAATAGTTTTTTCTCGACAAACACAGAGGCATTTCGGAATAAGGACAAGCAATTCGTTCTTTTGCGAGTACTGAATTAAGCACCACAGCCAAACTTTCGCTTTACAAAGCGACGGTATTCTCGACTATACTTTATGGCAGCTCGGTCAAGGAGTTTGCCCGTGCAGTTTAAATCACCTGCAGGTTCTGCGCTTGCATCGCTGACCTATATGCAGAGTCCTGCGAGACTCCGTACATAACATACAAACTCTAGACTGGACTGTTCCTCGCCCATGACACAGACATAAAGTGCCACGTTCCTTGGTACAATAGCAGTATGACGCCACTCCAACAGTTGGTGGGATTTACAAATAGTCACTAAACGCACGAAATGAAAGAAAAAGATGCACAATAAAAATAATTACAATAATGAAAAAGTAACTATTAGATTAAAATCGAACCTAAACATTCAGAGAAATGAATCAAAATACACCCATGCCCACCCACCCAACAACCCACCCACCCACCCACCCACACACACACACACAAGATCATGAGCACCTAAAGTCAGCATAATAAGTCATCTGATGTATGTATTAAAATAGTTAACAGACCATCCTCGGAAGTACATGAAAAAAAGGAAAGAAAATTCAGGGGGCAAAATTGACCGAGCTTTCCATCGATAGTGATAGCGTCAGCGAACTTTTCTTTTTACCAGGGGTTCCAGTCTCACTCATCTCCAAAATCCAAGGAGCGATTTGTACAGGGTTCAAGAATCAGATTTCACGATGTAATTAATTCTACTACTTTTTGTAAGGAAATTTTCTTGAGATATTACATACAATTTTACGGTCGTCCGCCGTCACATATGTTGAATCGTGTGTGTTAAATTCTCCCATCAGTTCAAACAAGCAACGACCACTTGTGCTCTCCTTCTTTATATACTCTCGATACCGTGATGGCATTGCAGACGCATTGCTGTGCCCTGTTTCGCAGTTTCCTGTGTTCTTCGCATCATTTAGGCGCGGGTACCACTTAAAATGTCTGGGAACAGCACTCATCCCTTGTTTAAAATTGTAATAATTCGAATATTTTGATTCGGCGTGAGAAAGCTGGACGTTAAATATTGAAGCAATGATAGGTATTTATAAGTACATTTTTTAAAAACTGTCAATGACATGAGAGAGGTTGCTGACAGAAGAACGGCATGGCGCATGTTTTAAGACGCATGATCGACTGTTGGAGAAATTTTGTATAATGACAGCTTCTTGCGACAGGAAGCGATACGGAGGTCGTTAAGGTCAAACTCGGCGAAGAAGACAGACATATTGTCAGTCTCAGGCCCCGTGCAAAACAGACCCTACCAGGATGCTTAAGGTAATTTGCCTCTGCACGCCTGGAAAAATATTTACAATTTTCATAAAGTTTACGTGGCTCAGACCAAAAATCGTGAGCTTTTAGTACCATGAGCATGTATGGCAATAGAAGAGCTTCTTGTTTAACATTTGCATTTACCGTTAATCATGTTACTTTTCAGATTGACTTTATTACAATCTTTTTGTGATGATCAGTAAATTACATGTTCTATTTGCCGCTAACTGCTTGGAATCCAAGCACTGATTATCTGTCTTAGTTAGGTGCCTAAAACGTTACGTAAATATTAACAACATGTCCACCTAAAAGTATGCCACAATCAAGTCATATCAGTCACAAGTTGTTATACTAGAAATATTTATCTCATAATCAAAATGATGAAATGGGAGATACGATACTGCGTGAAGAGTTTGACAGAGCACTGAAAGACCTGAGTCGAAACAAGGCCCCGGGAGTAGACAACATTCCATTAGAACTACTGACAGTCTTGGGAGAGCCAGTCCTGACAAAACTCTACCATCCGGTGAGCAAGATGTATGAAACAGGCGAAATACCCTCAGACTTCAAGAAGAATATAATAATACCAATCCCAAAGAAAGCAGGTGTTGACAGATGTGAAAATTACCGAACAATCAGTTTAATAAGCCACAGCTGCAAAATACTAACACGAATTCTTTACAGACGAATGGAAAAACTAGTAGAAGCCGACCTCGGGGAAGATCAGTTTGGATTCCGTAGAAATACTGGAACACGTGAGGCAATACTGACCTTACGACTTATCTTAGAAGAAAGATTAAGGAAAGGCAAACCTACGTTTCTAGCATTTGTAGACTTAGAGAAAGCTTTTGACAATGTTGATTGGAATACTCTCTTTCAAATTCTAAAGGTGGCAGGGGTAAAATACAGGAAGCGAAAGGCTATTTACAATTTGTACAGAAACCAGATGGCAGTTATAAGAGTCGAGGGACATGAAAGGGAAGCAGTGGTTGGGAATGGAGTAAGACAGGGTTGTAGCCTCTCCCCGGTGTTATTCAATCTGTATATTGAGCAAGCGGTAAAGGAAACAAAAGAAAAATTCGGAGTAGGTATTAAAATCCATGGAGAAGAAATAAAAACTTTGAGGTTCGCCGATGACATTGTAATTCTGTCAGAGACAGCAAAGGACTTGGAAGAGCAGTTGAATGGAATGGACAGTGTCTTGAAGGGAGGATATAAGATGAACATCAACAAAAGCAAAACGAGGATAATGGAATGTAGTCGAATTAAGTCGGGTGATGTTGAGGGTATTAGATTAGGAAATGAGACACTTAAAATAGTAAAGGAGTTTTGCTATTTGGGGAGTAAAATAACTGATGAAGGTCGAAGTAGAGAGGATATAAAATGTAGACTGGCAATGGCAAGGAAAGCGTTTCTGAAGAAGAGAAATTTGTTAACTTCGAGTATAGATTTAAGTGTCAGGAAGTCATTTCTGAAAGTATTTGTATGGAGTGTAGCCATGTATGGAAGTGAAACGTGGACGGTAAATAGTTTGGAGAAGAAGAGAATAGAAGCTTTCGAAATGTGGTGCTACAGAAGAATGCTGAAGATTAGATGGGTAGATCACATAACTAATGAGGAAGTATTGAATAGGATTGGGGAGAAGAGAAGCTTGTGGCACAACTTGATCAGTAGAAGGGATCGGTTGGTAGGACATGTTCTGAGGCATCAAGGGATCACCAATTTAGTATTGGAGGGCAATGTGGAGGGTAAAAATCGTAGGGGGAGACCAAGAGATGAATACACTAAGCAGATTCAGAAGGATGTAGGTTGCAGTAGGTACTGGGAGATGAAGGAGCTTGCACAGGATAGAGTAGCATGGAGAGCTGCATCAAACCAGTCTCAGGACTGAAGACCACAACAACAACAACAATCAAAATTAAGGTTACTTTTCTGTAACTAAACATTGTGTATTTTTCTTCCTGTTAGTATTACATTAGTGTCTATAGTCTACTTCACTTCAAATAGTATCTTGAAACATCCCAAAAAATTTCAAACATATACCTGAAATAGATGTTTTGTGCATAAAATAAACATGTCAGAAAGTTTAATTCTCAGGAAGTTCAATTCAAAGTTGTATTTGATCTATGGAACACCTTTTTTTTACATGTTCGTCACTCTCTCTCTCTTCCCTTCCTTGTTTCTCCTCGTTATTCTGGCCTCTTCAGTTGTCTCAATGACCTAATTTTCAGATTTGGATACTCTCATGAAATGAACTGTCACAAGAGACACTGGACCCGGAATATATTTCTAGCAACTCTAGAATTCACTTATTTGGAGGCATACTAACTTTCGAAAATACTCAAACTATCGAAATGTTTATAAGCAAAACAAAGTTCGAAAACAATTTGCAAGCTAGAACTTAAGCCCATCGCAAAGCTTATCTTCTGACATGGTTGCCAACTCGGGATATAGTTGCACAGTACATCTTTCTCGAATGGGAGTCTAAAGGCAACATTTGACATGTCACGGCTGAGTAAACATGGACGTGGTCACACACCAAGAAATGTTTAAGTTGCTTATAACCACTATTTTGTTTAAAGAACTCTATGCGTCGTTTTAAGATAATAAAAAAAATGTATTTTTTGAAGCGGACTCCCAAGCGAGTGACCAGAGACAATGTTTTTTTGTTGTTCATGTGGGAGGAGCATGCCTACGGCACCAATGGTGTTGGCAACATTGGAAGAGCCAGTGCAGCAGATTCTCTGTACCCAACAGTGGAATAAAGGCCAGCGCTTCCCGGGGTGGAACAAGGGAAGATTCGTAGACGGACAGCGTTAGAAACGAGACGTGCCATGCGGCGTCTCCACAAAGAATGAAACACTGCTTCGCACGCAGAGTCCATGCGGCACCTACGTTGCAACATGAACGTAAACTCTTATAGCACAGCAATATCCTGGCGATATTGTTCCTCTATATTCACCGGATTTTTGTGCGTTTTCATCATCACAACTAACGCATTCAGATGCGTTAAGAATACACACAGTTTCTTTATCAGTATTCCTGTGTTTATAAATTCTTACCCATTAAAAACAACAGATTGTGTGTTGCCAGCTCCGCCAATTTTGCCGCACTGGATTCGATCCATGGACAAAATATTGCTGTCCAGCGCTGCAAGCAGGACCGAACGCATGCACTTTGATCCACAGCATTTCTATTACGATCAATGTGCGAGGTTGCTTTTTCATGGGAAGCGTAGAGTTTCATTAATCTGGCGATCATTTTTTTTATGAAATTATTTCAGATACCCATACAGGTGCTGTCGACGCCACGACCGATTAATCGATCTCAGGTGGAGACCGACAGGGTGGCACTGCCAGAAAGTACAAGTGTCTATCAAAAAGTTTCCTTTCGCAGACCGTATAGTCCAGAATCGGCATGCCAGTCAGGAAAAATCGACGTGAGCACTGAAGCAATCACCCAACGACGCACCAGCTTAAAGATACCCGTTCCCTAAAACATAGTGCGTGAAGAAGTCTGTAACTGCCCGCTGCACATCCTCGACCGACAGAAATCGTCGATCATTCAGGGCCCTTTTTAAGGAACCGAAGGCGTGATAATCGTATCGCGAGAGACCAGGATTATGGGGACATGCGTTATCATGATGTTGCAGCACCACTCGCCCCAGTTTTCCCGGGCGGTGGTTTCCGACAGATATCATTCTCCGACGGATATCTACCGGTGTTTGTCCTTAGGCAGTCAAGAAAAGAATGATAGCACGTTGGTCCCGTTTGCACGCATTTGGTAATAACGTCGCCATGGTTCCGCATGTGCCGCACGCACGTCGGAAAGACACGAATGCTACGCTAATCCCTTGGCTACACGTCGGTGCTTATATACGAGGGTAATCCCAAAAGTAAGGTCTCCTATTTTTTTTGTAAGTACATAGACCTGTTTGTTTCTACAATGGTTTACGTCAGTTTACAGCTTGAACATTTAACTATTTTTGACATAATCGCCATTTCTGTCGATGTATTTTTGTAGACTCTGTGGCAGTTTTTTTATGCCCATGTCATACCATCTCGCCGCCATGCTGTTCAGAAAGTTATGAACCTCTTCTTTCACCTCGTAGTCGGAGCTGAATCGCTGAGACCACAATTAACGCTGACAGGTTCTGTGAGACTGAAAAAACTCAAACAGGCAATTCAGAACCGGAGAAGAGGAATGTTGAGCAAGGTCGTACACATTCTCCATTACAACGCTCGCCCACACATCGCTCGGCATACAGTTGCTGTCCTGCAACAGTTTCAGTTATAGTCCTGACTTGGCGCCCAGTGACTATCACCTGTTCTCTAGGTTAAAAGAACATTTGGCCGGAAAGCGATTCAGCTCCGACGACGAGGTGAAAGAAGAGGTTGATGGCTTTCTGAACAACATGACGGCGAGGTAGTATGACATGGGCATAAAAAAACTGCCACAGCGTCCACAAAAATGCATCGACAGAAATGGTGATTATGTTGAAAAATAGCTAAATATTCAAGCTGCAAACTGATGTAAACCATTGTAGAAATAAACAGGTCTATGTACTTATAAAAAATAGGAGGCCTTACTTTTGGGATAACCCTCGTAGGTGCATAGGAGGCGCGCTACGTACATATAAGCAGCAGCAACGCCCTCGAACGCAAACATTGTGATCGGCCATTATAACCCGTACTGCTTGTACGTAGGAGAGCTTGTTTGTCGCTGAGTGCTCCTGGCTCACTGTTTACCTGCTGCCATCGGATTTCTAAGCAGTCCGGTTTTAAACCGACACCAACTGTATGTTACATGCCCCTACAAGTTATATGGTGCGATTTGAACATTGAAAACTGTGCGAGTGCTATACAAATAGTACGTCACGTGCTCACATGCCAGGAGCCGACGTTTGACTAATATTTCATATTTTCCTTCGAACCGAATGAAATGTAACGCCGACTGGAAGAATTCGAGTTTGCTGATTTTTGGCATCTTGTAGACTATCCCAATTAAGCTGTCTGGAACACTTATTTCGATTAATATGACTCCGCCTGTATTTTATTATTATTTTACGTGCTTAGAACTTGAGGTTCGAAAAACATAAAATTTACACCGACGCAACGTTCGTCTCACTTGTCTGCCCTAAACTATGTATAACCCGAGAGCTGCGCTGATTTGGAGGAAGTATGGCTATTAAGAGCTCCATTATATTTTCTGGGTGGCTTGCTACAGGCAGTGTCAGGTGTTCATTTACACCTGTGGGCTACACCAGCAGATACTCACTGTAGTTCGTGGATCATTGCCAGAACTTCAGACAAATGCTAGTCTTTCCGCCCTCCGTGGATCAAGCCGTACCGAATTGTAACCTGAGTGAAAGGCATAAAACAAGGTGAATTTTTTACTCGAAGAGCCTTCCGGGTTGCTGGTATTTGTTGTACTCTTTGTAGCTCTGTTGCGTAACTAGGTAATGAATAGCGGATGGCTACTTTCGGCGGTTGTTTTTAGTAAGGGAGCTACTAACGCGGAAGAGTGCGTGACACCACGCCAGTCTGCAAGACTGAAGACCGGTGAAAGCTGCCGATCCGTAGTGGACATTCGGACAGCGTTTTTTCCAAGGTGGGCGAGTTCCAAACTGTGACCCAGAAACGCTAACGATGCGTAACTACTAACCTTACTGGCGGCTGCGTGATCACTGCCCTCAATACAACGTCAGAAACATATTTCTGTCTTTCTTCTTTTTGGTACAGTTAAATCATTTACAGTGTACTATAAGCAACTGGCACCTGAGCAGCGAGTCAGGGACTGTGGGAAAACCGGAATAGATGAGAAACAAGGTGTCTGAGATGTGGTGCTACAGAAGAATATTGAAACTTAGGCGTATTGATAAGCTAATGAATGAGGAGGTTCTCAGTAGTAAGGCTACGTGAACTTTGTCCCATCTAATCGAAAAGTTCTAATTGTTCACTTTTGTTACGTCACAGGCCACGTCCCCTTATCTACGACATCACTGTGACATTAAGTGCCACGTCATTTTTTTCAAAAACGTCGTTCAGATGGTAGATGGCGGTGGCGGAAAATTTTTTCCAGCCGAGGACAGCGCAGTATTTTTCGTGTAATATTCAATTATATTACAGTATTTCCACATTTAAAAATTTGTGTAAACTTCTCTACCTGAAATGAATCTCGCTCAAATAAATATTTCCGACTCTACAGTATTACCAAAGCAATTATGTAAGTTTCTTCTCCTGAATTGCGAAAAGTGGCGCTATTTTAGTACATGCGCGCTCTCTCTCTCTCTCTCTCTCTCACACACACACACACACACACACACACACACACACACATTGCGTAACGTCCCACTGCCATATTTCGTCTCTTTCTGTTCTCATAATGTTTCTGTCAAATACTGTACTGTCTTGCTAATAAGTATCACTAGCAAATTTCATCCTTTCTGTTTATGTTAAATACTGCACCATCTCATCATCAGCAAATGTCCTCTATGGTTTCGTAATACATTACAGATGGAATGGAAAGGAAAGAAATTCAACCAAAAATATTCTACATATAAAATTATAAAATTACCATTTAAATTATAAAAAGAAGACAACATTCCAAAGAAAGTCAGATGCATACTTGGTTCACTGTACACATTTACATACTCTCCAGCTATGACTTTTTGATTAGATGGGACAAAGTTCACACAGCCTTACAGCTGAGACCCTCCTCATTCATTAGCTTATCAATACGCCTAAGTTTCCATAAGTTTAAACTGTACAATACGTTATTGCATTTAATTTTTTTTTCATTTTTCACATATGTAATGCCTCAAAAGAAAAGCTGTGCACACACAATTGGTTGACTGCGCACATTTACATATACCATTCAGCGTACCCTACTACGCCCACACTACCTACGACAAAAGACATTTAGCATTTAAATTGTACAATGTTTTTACATTTTCGCTATCTACGCAGTTATGATAGACATTTATTAATCACGTACGACAATATACACATTTATGATTTATCGGAAAGCATACAGTATACATCAAACCGTATGAACTTAAGACAATGAGAATATATTTTCCTGGAGTTTAATCTAGTTAATCAGAAAGGTGTATGTGAATTATATCAGTTACAAAGTTGGTAGTCACCTCAAGCAAAAACCAACAATTACAAATACAATTACAATCTTACAATTCACACTGTTCACACACATAATTACATGCATTTTATATTTTTCAGATATTTACATTACTTGCAATAAAACCAAGCATCATTTTTGGTCATCATCATTTTTCGGGTGGAAGTGGCTCGAATCCAATGCATTTATTTTATCCAGAGGTACATAACATTTATCATCCTGCAAAGATAAACCCAGTCTGTTATTTTGTCAAAAACTGACATATTGAGCCCGTGGCTGTGTACAAAATATAGGTTGACTCTTACACAGAAGATTACAGCAAATGGGTGGTTAGTTGCCGGCCGGTGTGTCTGAGCGGTTCTAGGCGCTTCAGTCTTCGAATCGTGCCTCGGGCATGGATGTGTGTGATGTCCTTAGGTTAGTTAGGTTTAAGTAGTTCTAAGTTCTAGGGGACTTATGACCTCAGATATTGAGTCCCATAGTGCTCAGAGCCACTTGAACGAAGTGGGTGGTTGCTGTAATCCTCTGTGTAAGAATCAGCCTAAACCCAGTCTGTGTTGTTTAATAGTAGAAACAACAAGTTGCTTTGAATGAATTACAAACACCAGGCTGGTTTTTACCTCGGGATATGGTATACATTACCTGTAATCGTCAGTAGTTAACATATTAACAGAAGATTGTTTTATGTCTTTTACTCTGCGCTTTGTGTCTAGACTCACTCTTGAGAGCATACATTTTTGTCGCAGAGTGACAAATCCTTTAGTAGGTTCACCATGAAAGCAGCTTCTTTGTATTCGTCAGTGGAATATTGCATCTATTATCTGTGGGATTGGAGTTTTAATGTGATAAAATAAGCTATCGGTGTCTACGTAACACAGTTTTACATGTTTTGCCGGAAGCTTGTTCAATATGTATCCATAATGGAAGTCGATATGAGGCATTTCCGAACTGTCCAAAATGGACATTCCTACTATAATAGGTTTATCAAAGACTACACTATGCCTGATGAGTTCAATGGCGACTACATTTTCGTCAAGGATTACACTCCTTTGAACACTTTTTTTGCAATTAATACAGCTAAGCCCAAAACTGCTTTCTGAGGATATTGCTAGTGTTATGTCCAGCACCTTCTACACGTTTTGTATGTTTTTTTTCTAAACACACTATGATTCATCAGTTTGAAAAAGCTTTCCTTGAACTCTTACACTCAGGCACTTTTGCGCATTAATCTCAACGTATGGCATCACTCAGGGAACTTACCGAAATGATAAAATTCGATGAATCTCTCTTAAAAGTGATTTATGATGTTAACATTGTTTCAAATTTCGGTAATGAGTAACATAATTTTTCTTATCATACAAGGTCGCAAATATTTCTTTGGTTTCTTACCATCAGATTGCGATGACTTTTTTCGGACATACGGGGAAATCCGAATGAAAACAGTGAATACTCTAGAAGTATTCAAGATCCACTCCATATTAGAATCTTCTGGTATGTTTTCCACATCAGAAGTTTCAATACAGTCTGTAGGAACCCATTCAGAATTAGACACTGAAAGATACAGCAAGATCGTCAATCTGTTTAGGTTATTCACACCAAGATAAATGGTGCAACATCCGTCAGTTTTGTCATCGTAATTGGTCATTAATCAGCTGCTGACAATGGCATGTCTACAACAACAATGGACAATTCCGCCTCTCATGCCACGCTCAACAAACTGGAGTCCGTCGGTATTGGTAGTATGCGTTCTTGCAGGATAAATGATTCATTGCTTAGATATTCATACAGAAAATTACATTTTAGGTTAACTAAATGAAATTAATGATCATTGGGAAAATATGCCCTCAGTATCTTACGTTCATCGGATTTCAGGTAAGGTACAAAAAACATAGCGAATCAATAAATCTGCTATTTATACTATATCTCTTTTCTTGGTGCATTACTCATATACTCTTCCGAAATGATTTAAAATTTTCCAAATATGATGGAATCATCATTGCCATCTATCACAAACCGTTCACATACCGCTCCCCGGCAAGAAAAGTGACACAAGTCAAAAAAGGTAATTTGTTGTTTTTAAATACCAATAATTATTAGAAAGTCAATGTTTATGCAGCGTCCGTACCTTACATTAAAATGTGCATGCATGCATGTCTGAAGAACAGACAACGTTTTGACGATTACAGTTGTTGTAAATATTACAAAATTGTGTGAGTTGCAGCGTACAAGGGAGAAAATGGACATTTCTGATATGAAGTTCACATTGAATCCCTTCTCTCATCGAAAAGTATTGCTATATTATATAAACCTATTTAGGTTCTATGTTTTCGTTAAGTTTTGTTCCTTAAGTTGTACCTAGTGATGTTCCTTATCAAGTCATATTAATTTTCATAAATTACAAATTTACAAATTTGTATTTCTCCAAACAACAAATCTGTCTTGTTTTTCATTTTTTTTAAATTAAATACTAATTTTGCCTGATTGAGGTTCGAATGTCATATAATATTACAGTGAGTAAAAATGTATATATTATTTGGAAAGGAAAAACGGCAAAAGTATTACATGAAGGATTATAAAATAACAAAATACTTCTTAGAAAATCAAGGCAAACGACAAAACACAAAGAATTAATTATTAATTACCCGATAATACGTTACATTCGACGAGAACAGAAGTACATATCCATATTACTGTTGTATGACTATAATGGAATGTATTGGTAAATTTACATGCTTGAAATTTAGAGGACGCTTATATTATTTCAAAATAAGTTGTAAGTGCTCGTATTAAAAAGGGGTAAGACAGGGATTTAATTGTGTCACTGTAAGTTCTCGGATTGAAAGGGACGTAAGACAGGGATGTAGTTTTTCGCCCCTGCTGTTCAGTCTATGCAATGCAATGCCGGAAATGAAAGAAATGTTCAAGAGTGGGTGGGATTAAAATTCAAGATGAAAGAATACCAATGATAAGATTCGCTGTTGACATTGCTGTCCTCGGTGAAAGTGCAGAAGAATTACAAGATGTGCTGGATGAAATAAACAGTCAAATGAGTACAGTACGAACCGAGGATAAATCGAAGAAAAAAAGGAAGTAATGGCTCAAAATGGCTCTGAGCACTATACGACTTAACTTCTGAGGTCATCAGTCGCCTAGAACTTAGAACTAATTAAACCTAACTAACCTAAGGACATCACACACATCCATGCCCGAGGCAGGATTCGAACCTGCGACCGTAGCAGTCCCGCGGTTCCGGACTGCGCGCCTAGAACCACTAGACCACCGCGGCCGGCACGGAAGTAATGACAAGAAGCAGAAATGAGAACAGCGAGAAACTTAACATCAGAATTGGTGATCACGAAGTAGATGAAGTCAGAAGACTATAGCGAAATACAGTTGCTCCTGAACGTAAAAACCTTTGAAGAGATAACTGCAAGGGGATTTCCCTTGTTGTTGTTGTGGTCTTCAGTCCTGAGACTGGTTTGATGCAGCTCTCCATGCTATTCTATCCTGTGCAAGCTTCTTCATCTCCCAGTACTTACTGCAACCTACATCCTTCTGAATCTGCTTAGTGTATTCATCTCTCGGTCTCCCTCTACGATTTTCACCCTCCACGCTGCCCTCCAATGCTAAATTTGTGATCCCCTGATACCTCAGAACACGTCTTACCAACCGGTCCCTTCTTCATGTCAAGTTGTGCTACAAACTCCTCTTCTCCCCAATTCTATTCAATACCTCCTCATTAGTTATGTGATCTACCCATCTCATCTTCAGCATTCTTCGGTAGCACTACATTTCGAAAGCTTCCATTCTCATCTTGTCCAAACTATTTATCGTCCATGTTTCACTTCCATACATGGCTACACTCCATACAAATACTTTCAGAAACGACTTCCTGACCCTTAAATCTATACTCGATGTTAACAAATTTCTCTTCTTTAGAAACGCTTTCCTTCCCATTGCCAGTCTACATTTTATATCCTTTCTACTTCGACCATCATCAGTTATTTTGCTCCCCAAATAGCAAAACTCCTTTACTACTTTATGTGTCTCATTTCCTAATCTAATTCCCTCAGCATCACCCGACTTAATTCAACTACATTCAGTTACCCTCGTTTTGCTTTTGTTGACGTTCATCTTATATCCTCCTTTCAAGACACTGTCCATTCCGTTCAACTGCTCTTCCAAGTCCTTTGCTGTCTCTGACACAATTACAATGTCATCGGCGAACCTCAAAGTTTTTATTTCTTCTCCATGGATTTCAATACCTACTCCGAATGTTTCTTTTGTTTCCTTTACCGCTTGCTCAATATACAGATTGAATAAGATCGGAGAGAGGTTACAACCCTGTCTCACTCCCTTTCTAACCACTGCTTCCCTTTCGTGCCCCTCGACTCTTATAACTGCCATCTGGTTTCCGTGCAAATTGTAAATAGCCTTTCGCTCCCTGTATTTTAACCCTCCCACCTTTAGAATTTCCCTTGTTTGTGACAAAAATCACAGCTAAGGTGTTATTATTTTATTTTATAGAATGAGAGTGCCCAGATATTGTACTAGATTTTAACGTATGTCTCGAGCCTCCATGCCAATAAATTTTGCAATACCAATATTTCGAAATGGTTTTTTGGTATATGAGAGTGAAAGCGGTCACTAAAACGAATTTGAAACTATGATGTGCCACAAAATTGGCGATTTTTTTACACTTTGAAATCTTTTCAACGAGGAAATTTAGTAAGACGTAAGGTTTGACATATAGGGTATTTCACAATGTTTTGACGATGTCAAATTTGAATAATTTCCGCTAAAAACAAGATACAACTACGGTGGGGCCATCTATCAGTAGTACGGAGTGTCACGTTTCATCCCATATACAGGTCAGTAAATATGTCGTAGTGGTCGAAGCACCATCTTGTAATGATGGTGGAGTGCTGTTTGCGCTACGACGAATCTGTCGTGCGCATGCAACATGCCTCTCGGAAGCATTTCAATATCCAATTCCCGCTCGTGGAACAGCATTGAATTGGTTAAGAAACATCGTGCAACTGCTCAACAGTTAACCGGCCGAACTCACGAGAAGATCGAACGTGTGCGTAGCAGTTTACAGGCAAGCCCTCTGCGTTCGTTACGAAAACTTTGTTCCAGCCAGACCTTTCGAATTCTCCGTGGAGCGTTTGGTAACAGCATAATATCCAAACACGCTTTTGTCGAAGGACCACCAGGCTCGCCTGATTTAACCGTGTCAGACTTTTAGCTATGGTGCTATTTGAAGGCGAAAGTGTACTCCGGTCGAAATGCTTGCGGCAGTTATAAGATCGAATTCACGATGAAATTTCCACAATTCCTACAGCAGTTACGAAAGCTGTGTTCAAAATGTGGGTGAAACGTCTCGAGTATAGTGTAGCCGCGAAGGGTCGTCATTTGTCCGATATAACTGTTGTACCTTCTGTAAATTTTTCAACTTTCTTTCGCGCGCTTAGTTTGTTATTTGCATTCGAAATCGTCAAAACACTGTGGTACACTTTGTTTTTAAACTAGAATAGGGCGAAAATAAGAACTCATTTGCATAACGCGCGTAATATTGGACAGTCGACTTTGCTGATTTATGCTAAATTATTACTACATAAGAGGCTGGCATTTTTTTTAAACATTGCCTTGGATCACACATCTGGTACGAGGCCTAGGTATGCCTGTCTGTCGGCTTCTCATTACACACGAAGAAGCTGTGTATATTTGTTCATTTTGTTTCAACGGGAAAGATGACGGGTTTTTCTTTCGACAACAGAAACCTTTCGCGGGTTGCAACCTGAATACAGGCAGGCAGTTCGCCACGTGCTGCCGACTGACCTCCAAGGTTAGCTGTTAGCAGAAAGTAACACAAGAGAAGCGTGCAGCGGACTTCGCACAGCTTTTCCTCGCAGGTTAACTCTCAACATCAAAAAGATGTGCCACTTGTATCCGTTGTGCGGTGCAACTGTGAAGAGTTAGCTCAAACAAGCTATTCAAGATTACATATACTCACATTGTTAGTCAATCAGCAGATTGTAATAAAACTTTGAAAGTACATTTTTGTGCAGACATACTTTTTTAAATAAAACAATGCCTATTGATATTAACAAACTAAAACTAGGGTACATTAGAATGTCAGTGGCGTTTGTTGCCTGCAACTAGTGCGAGTCATACACAAGATATTGTATTTTGAAAAGTTCCCACACCGACAATTGTTCCATATCTGTGGTAGCACACATTCACTAGTTTTCTGCATTCTGTTCAGTAACGAGACAACTGACCACCGGCAGCGACAGCACACGCTTCCAGCCTGGTATGGAATGACAGCTGCACACGTGCCAGCATTTCAGAGGAGATGTCCGAGCAGGCTGCAGTAATTCTTAGTTGCATATCGTCGGGTGTAGTTGGTATCGCTTGCAGACAGCATCTTTCAGCTTTCCCCGCAGAGAAAAGTCTACTGGTGCTCTCCAAGGTAAACGACCTCTGCGTCCAATCCAACGATTTGGAAACAATTCGTGAAGACATGCTGTACTACTTCTTGCACCATGTGCTGGACAGCCATCGTATTGATACCACAGGTTCCTCATAGTCTGGAGAGGAACGTCTTCTAGCGTTCGTGGAAGATGGCCTGTTAGGAGGCTGCGATACGCGCCTTCCGTCTATCTTACACCACACATCTACACTCCATGGACACTGACGTTCCACGTGACATAGCCAACGGAGGTTGTAAGCTGACCAAAAGTACATGTTCCTGCGGTTTACCTGGCCCTGACTGGTAAATGTGGCTTCATCACTAAACAAGATACATGATATATCTGGAGTATCCTGTCTTAATTACCACGTACAGAAGTTAACACGAATCCCATAACCGTTTCCCTGCAGACCTTAATAGAGAGAGATGTGACAGGGATGGAACCTATGTTGATGGAGAATGACTCATGCCACTTCCTCGTGCGATTGCGAGGGAGCTAACGTGTCAACGGTAATAGCAGCAAAAACATTAATTTGCCCTTCTCTTGTCGTGACTTGTTTCATGCTCTTACAATGCCTAGGCGATACACTACCACTTTCACGTAACTGGCTGAAGTGCGTGATAAACAACTGCCGAGATAGTTGACGTCTATTGGGATATCTTGCCTCATGCAGCGTTCAAGAACGGACTGCATTCTTCGTACACTCTCCATACACCATGAGCATGTCGGCCTTTTCTGCATTAGTAAATCCCATCGTCGACTCACGACCTACTGCTTTGAGCATCACACACTAACTAAGAAGTCGCAAGGCACCCAAGGAACACAGAAGCTCACTGTAAGCAAATATAACAACATCGTGCCTAGGAACCACATGGCTGACTAGCACATACATACTTTCCCAGATTTGATATCTCATAAACGACAAGCACTAGAATCCTACAACAAACACTGTGACATTCTAATTTACCATGCTTTTAGCTTGTTAATGTGAATAGGCATTGTTCCATTTTAAAAGGTGTCTATTTGCACAAAAAATATACTTTCTAAGTGTTATTACGATCTCTTTATTGGCTTACAGTACGAGTCACCAATCCATTCTGTGAAAATCGGACATGTTAGCACTTCACATTTCCACAATATTTGCGGTGCAAGTTTAAGTTGCTTCACCCTGTATACAGCACACATCAACTGTACTTCTAACTCTTTAACATGGATATTACATGTTTTTGTGTTATGTGTGAAGACTTGAGACCACTGATAGAGAATGAATTTACATGCTCCTTCGAAGTATGCCTAAACACAAGAAGAAACATCGAGCGTTAATATACACCTACTGAAATTTAAGAGTTCGTTTCTTATGTGATTTCATTCGGATTGGATGATAAATACATTATCTCACGTTACGCTTTAACCAGCAAAACAGGAAATGAAAGGACGACGTTCATAGTGAGTACATCTTTATATTTCAAAGTTTGACTGATATTGTTATCGTAATCTATATAACTCCACAATTCACTATTATATGCTTGTCACTGAGGGTTCATCGAATCGAAGCAATTTGACTATTTCTCTCTCTACCGCTCCGGTCTAAAAACAGAGCGGGAGGTGGGGGTGGAGCAAGAGGGGCTGACAGGAGGGGGACCAAGTCTGAGTACTTAAACCTTCCCGTGCGAGGCTCTGATTTGTTTATTGTGATGAACGTTTCCCCCTACGTATGTTGAAACCAACAAAGGCTTCCTTCGAATCTAGTACCAAAGTTAGAATTTTCGGAAACAGAATACGTTAGTAAGGCAAATGAGGCGTCAGAAAGATAATGTTTTCTGATAAAACTTGAAAATAAAAAAAATGAAAGAAATCGGTCAAATATTTTGTGAAACGATTTGTGTAAAAGAAATAAATATATCAGAGAAACACTCTACGTGCCTTTGAATGATGCTCGAAATCATGAACAAAAAATGAGGTGCGTCAAATGTTTCTCTAATTTTTGTATTTCATACTTTTAGACAAATCATTTCACAAAGCGTTTGACTTTCTTTTACAGGTTATTTAGATTAACTGAAAAGCTTGGTCTTACCATTGGCTGCTGATGAACTACGTTCGCAAAATCAAAGATCAGTAAAATTTCATGGTCGTTTATTGTACTTTACTAGGAATTTAATGTGTGTGATACACTGGGAAAGGTGTGTATACACTTAAAGATCAAGTACTTTAGCAAGATCTTAAAAATATACTTAGCGATGCAGTGTAAACAGTATACATGAAACTCAGTATACAGAATTGTAGCTGAGTCAGGTAAAATATAAGAAATAGCCGTGACCGAACCCCCGCCCTTTAACCAATTGCAAATTTCAACTTAGAAATGCTACCGTTACAATATAGCCATCGCTCGGGTGCAATGCTCATTCTTGTACTTAAGGTAGTCAGTTGTTCTTCCGCATTTATCGGCTGTTCAAAATTCTCGATGATGTGAAAAACATTAGTCTTTAATTTATTGATGAGATAGGAACAGCTGGTCGGCTTAAGTAGCCATCTTGTAGCGGGAGATGGTCGTTCGCACGCAGCACATCCCAGCTTTTCGCCGGATGCTGCTGTTGTTGCTGGAGTGTCGCGTATCCAGACGTTGCTCGCTGTCGGTCGCTTCTAACGCTTACGTGGGACACGGCCTTAAGCCGTCGGCACACGGAGCGTGCATCCAAACGTTGAGCGTTGAGCGTGCCGAGTTTCTGACGTCGTAGCGTGGAATAGCACGTTCGGGAGTCTTTCCGAACGTGCAGAGTAATATCTGGCATGTCAGATATTCCGAGCGTGCGTCTGAGCTTTGACCAATGAGATGGCACTTCGCCACCTACGTCACATGCACGCCGTCTCCCTTCAGTACAGAGTTGTGAGTCCCCTAGAACTTAGAACTACTTAAACCTAACTAACCCAAGGACATCACACACATCCACGCCCGAGGCAGGATTCGAACGTGCATCCGTAGCAGTCGCGCGGTTCGAGACTGTAGCGCCTAGAACCGCTCGGACACTCCGGCCGTCCCATATGTATATATGCCGTTTCTGAGCACCAGCAAATTGAGAATCACTGGAAAACCCGTAGTTAACTGTGTGATTCGTTGCAATAAAATAATGAGAAACATCATATTCGTGGCAAAAGAATTATTGTAACTTGCGTATTATGAGAGTAGGCTATTTGAAGGGAGCGACACAGTGAAGATCCATCCAAAACGCATTGTTCTTGGTACAGTTTGTTATAATTAAATTTCAAGTAGTAACATATCTACGATTAAGGTTTTCAGCAAGGGGTAACATAATATGATTAGACGCTATGGTTGTGTTGGTTGAGCGCCGGCACGGTAGCTCAGCGTGTTCGGTCAGAGAGCTGGTTGGCCTTTGTAATAAAAAAACTGAGTGGAAGGATCAACAAACAAAATTTAACAGATGTCATGTGAAGTCCGCAAAGACCAAACCCAACAACCAACAAAGAAAAAAAATGAGGGGTGACTTTGTTCGATTGGCTTAATCTGTAGGACAGCTTGTGCTACTTGTATAAAGATATTTTGCTCCTTTTTCTTTTACGCTTCGTAATTCACATGTTGTAAAGATTCTGCTACTGGGTAGGAACAGTGACCAAGTAATACAGACCTTAGGGTTTTACTAAAATGTGGGAATGATGAAATAATGTTTATCTTATGTGGAGAAGTATTCCAAATTTGTACCGCACTGTTTGTAACGGAACTTTTATAATCCTGTGTCCTTATTGATTGGACGTGGTACTTTCCTTTTCGTGGACGATGGAGGAAATGCGCGTTTTAAGCGTTTTAATAGAGCTAACGTGGGAATTTTACGCGTGTGATTTACGAACTAGAAACATTCCTCAACTGCCGCTGGAGTGCGTTGCGATCGCGTATACCACGTTGGGGCCCACGTACTGTATGCACAAGTCGAATCGTTCCTGAGTGTTCAGCAGCACGTTGAATTTGGCACACTCAACGTTAACGTTTGATAGCACGGTCCGTGTGCAGACGGCCTCAGTGAAATGCACGCTACAGGGCGTCTGGCTCGGAGCTGCCCCCTCTTACGTCACTTTGGTGCCAACTGCTGCTGCAGATGCGCCAGGGCCACACGCCAAACAGGATGGCGTTCCATCTCGGTAACGCCACGGGGTCGTCCGGAGCCTCGCCTTCTTGCTGCCGAACATTCCCGTGCCCAACGTTGTCAGCAATCAGCTGTCGCATCGCAGAAGGAAATCCAGCTTCTCGTTGCTCTATTACACGACCTGATAAAACTGTTAGGTGTTGGTAATGGCGTCTTTTTCACCTTAAAGGCATTCTTGACTAACATCAACTCACCACGTCCTATCTCAAAGGTAACTAACGCTCACGACCGTTACAGCGCATATTTAAAGCAGAGCTGATTTGCATCCTCACAATGGCGCTACTAGCGCCACTCCTATGCCATTGCCGCGAAACCTGAGTAGACATCATCTTTCAGATGTAGATACACGCCTGCTAACTTTCGTTTGTCGCATAACTCCTTCTTGGTGTTGAGATTTTTTTGTATGTTAGTACAGACTAGGAACAGCTGAGGATCTATAACAGTTCTAGGGATTAGATAGCACATCTATTTTACTCGACGATTTTCTGCCAATTTTCACTAATATTAGATACATTATATAGTGATACTTCTTTTTTTCTTTGACAATAATTGTCCCCAGGATGGATGACGATGGAGACGAAGAAAATATGATAGAAGACTGTGATTACTTTTTTCAAACATCTATAATTCCATAAATACACTCCTGGAAATTGAAATAAGAACACCGTGAATTCATTGTCCCAGGAAGGGGAAACTTTATTGACACATTCCTGGGGTCAGATACATCACATGATCACACTGACAGAACCACAGGCACATAGACACAGGCAACAGAGCATGCACAATGTCGACACTAGTACAGTGTATATCCACCTTTCGCAGCAATGCAGGCTGCTATTCTCCCATGGAGACGATCGTAGAGATGCTGGATGTAGTCCTGTGGAACGGCTTGCCATGCCATTTCCACCTGGCGCCTCAGTTGGACCAGCGTTCGTGCTGGACGTGCAGACCGCGTGAGACGACGCTTCATCCAGTCCCAAACATGCTCAATGGGGGACAGATCCGGAGATCTTGCTGGCCAGGGTAGTTGACTTACACCTTCTAGAGCACGTTGGGTGGCACGGGATACATGCGGACGTGCATTGTTCTGTTGGAACAGCAAGTTCCCTTGCCGGTCTAGGAATGGTAGAACGATGGGTTCGATGACGGTTTGGATGTACCGTGCACTATTCAGTGTCCCCTCGACGATCACCAGTGGTGTACGGCCAGTGTAGGAGATCGCTCCCCACACCATGATGCCGGGTGTTGGCCCTGTGTGCCTCGGTCGTATGCAGTCCTGATTGTGGCGCTCACCTGCACGGCGCCAAACACGCATACGACCATCATTGGCACCAAGGCAGAAGCGACTCTCATCGCTGAAGACGACACGTCTCCATTCGTCCCTCCATTCACGCCTGTCGCGACACCACTGGAGGCGGGCTGCACGATGTTGGGGCGTGAGCGGAAGACGGCCTAACGGTGTGCGGGACTGTAGCCCAGCTTCATGGAGACGGTTGCGAATGGTCCTCGCCGATACCCCAGGAGCAACAGTGTCCCTAATTTGCTGGGAAGTGGCGGTGCGGTCCCCTACGGCACTGCGTAGGATCCTACGGTCTTGGCGTGCATCCGTGCGTCGCTGCGGTCCGGTCCCAGGTCGACGGGCACGTGCACCTTCCGCCGACCACTGGCGACAACATCGATGTACTGTGGAGACCTCACGCCCCACGTGTTGAGCAATTCGGCGGTACGTCCACCCGGCCTCCCGCATGCCCACTATACGCCCTCGCTCAAAGTCCGTCAACTGCACATACGGTTCACGTCCACGCTGTCGCGGCATGCTACCAGTGTTAAAGACTGCGATGGAGCTCCGTATGCCACGGCAAACTGGCTGACACTGACGGCGGCGGTGCACAAATGCTGCGCAGCTAGCGCCATTCGACGGTTCCTGGTGTGTCCGCTGTGCCGTGCGTGTGATCATTGCTTGTACAGCCCTCTCGCAGTGTCCGGAGCAGGTATGGTGGGTCTGACACACCGGTGTCAATGTGTTCTTTTTTCCATTTCCAGGAGTGTATTTGATTTATAGTATTAATCAGATTTAAACCTATAGTACCTCCGTTTGCTGCTTTTTCTTTCTATTTTCTGTGCAGTATAGTGCTGCTATAAACATTAACCATCATAACGAGTAGAGCATAAAAAAATTTAGATTTTGTGATGTTGTGCATTCTATCGAATGGATGTACGTGATGGAAGATCTAGTTAGTGACGAAGCATAGCTATTGTACAGAAAATCATGCAGTTGCTATAATGTTCGTGACTTTTTTTAATCAGCGTGTAAGCTGAAAAAGTAGGGAATTATCTCAAGCAGCTAATGAAAAATCAGTATTCAATTTGTGTGTGTGTGTGTGTGTGCTGAATAGCGCCAACTTACACGGTTCAGGTGAAAATACTGCGGTATTGCCAATACTTTTTTTAACATGACGCCAGTTGCTTATGTAATTATGTGAATGTGGTGGAAGAACTGTAATACAGTTGAAAATAACGTTAAAAACACTCTGCTCTTACTGACAGTAAAATTTTTCCCTGAAACTTCCATCTTGCACTGGCACTATCTAGAAAACAAATATTTTCCAACAGCCCTTTTTTTTAAATTTATTGCACAAACCGCCATCCGCCATCTTTAATTTTCAAATTTACCACCATCACCAATTTTGATTCTTAAATTTAGCACCCACCTGCTGTCTTGATAACGTTGCTGTAAAAGGGGAAAGACTTGTGATGTCACAATAATGGCATCGTAGATACAGGGCGTGGTTTGTGACTAAATTTAATAAATTATGTTTTTGAGTTTCTGGGTCAAAGGGCTCACAGACTCATTATTGTTTTCCACAGAATCGGCAAAGTAACGAACATACGAAAAACACTGACAAGAAGAAGGGACAGGTTAACAGCAGATGTATTGCGACAAGTCGGTAAACTCATTTGTCAACAGAGCCAAATATCATCTGTACAACGATTGAAATTTCTTTTGAGGGCCAAATTTTTTAAACAAGCTATACAGGTAGGAAGCTGGAGTCTGCTAAAAGCGTCCTCAATCTGACTGAGGCACGTTCGCTGAGGCTGACCCCTTACAACTTCCCCCACCCATATTCATCTTTTATTCCTGCTTCGTCTATCTCCTTTCGTTTATCTTTTCTGTGTATCCACACCATCTCAACATACCTTTCTCAATACTCGACACTGCTACTCCTTACGCTGCGCGGTCCGAGGCGCCTTGTCACGGCCCGCGCGGCTCCCCCCGTCGGAGGTTCGAGTTCTCCCTCGGGCATGGGTGTGTGTGTGTGTGTTGCCCTTAGCGTAAGTTAATTTGAGTTTGATTAAGTAGTGCGTAAGCTTAGCGACCGATGACCTCCGCAGTTTGGTCCCTTAAGAACTTATCACAAATTTCCAAATTTTACTACTTCTTCCACTTCACAATGCACCCAAAAAATAACTAAATAATCTTTACATAATGTTTTAGTTTCTTGTTAAACTGTAGGAATAAAACTTAGTATCATGTTTAGTAACGATATTATTAATTGATAAAATTAAATGCAAGGTATACGTAGAATAAAATCGTAACAATGACTGGCAAACGCTAATGTGAACAATTGCCAGAATCTCCTTGGGAAAATTGGATAAATCAAGATTGTATATTGTTATTTGTAATTTTAAGCATGATGACAGGTTCTCATCAATAAGACAACTTCTCAAATTGCCCTTGAAAAGGTTCATGGTTAAAGATTAATTTTTCATTAGTATGTAGACCTGCATAAACAAAGAACAGCAAACGCCAGTTTTTTCAACTGGTTATGTAAGTCACGAATAATATTCTGTGCCAAAAAAATCAACATATCTGATGTCTCCAGGCCTTTTAAAGCAGACCCCTTCTGCTTATGTGTAGCAACAACGACACTGTCAGCTGGTACTAGAGGGAGCTCTGATGGGTAAAGACTCTAAGAGAAGACAGCTTGGAACACATCCATAAAATAACTGAGGGCGTAAGATGCAAGTGCTATTCTGGGATGAAGAGGTTGGCACAAGAGAGAGGTCTTTGAAGTCGACCATATGGAACCGTTCAGAAGACTGACGATTCGCCCCCCGTTTTCGTAAAATTAATAGGTTTTTGGAGTGATCTTGCGAGTGTCTGATACAAATCCAATAAACTGATATTTGTCGCATGGACTCCGCTTTACACAACCAAAACATCTGTTTGCTTGCCGGCCGAAGTGGCCGTGCGGTTAAAGGCGCTGCAGTCTGGAACCGCAAGACCGCTACGGTCGCAGGTTCGAATCCTGCCTCGGGCATGGATGTTTGTGATGTCCTTAGGTTAGTTAGGTTTAACTAGTTCTAAGTTCTAGGGGACTAATGACCTCAGCAGTTGAGTCCCATAGTGCTCAGAGCCATTTGAACCATCTGTTTGCTTCATCGATAAGTGAAAAACTAAGAGGGGTGTTCAAGAGGTAATGCAACGCATTTCTTTTTTCTGAAAGCAGGTTGGTTTTATTCAGGATTCCCATAGATCATATTATTCCTCATTCTTTTGGCCACAAACCCGTAGTTTTCAACATAATGTCTGTTCAGTGCGGCAGCCTTACTCGACCCTACTGGGAAGGCCTGTATTCCCGCATGGTCCCACCCTACTGGTTGACGTCGGAGCCAACGTCATGGTGCGTCAATAACCTCCCTATCATCCAACTACTGCTTCTCGCGAACTGCATCCTTCATTGGGCCAAACATATGGAAGTCGGAGGGTGCGAAATCCTGGCTGTAGGGTGGATCAGAAGAACAGTGCTGTGAAGTTTTGTGAGCTCCTCTCAGTGCGGAATTTTATCTGAGGCCTTGCATTGTCATCGAGAAATAGAAGTTCGTTTGGTCTTCTGTAGGCGGGCACAAACCTTTGAGTACCCCAGCTGGAGGACAAATGTGTCAGCACTACCAACAGAGACTTCCAGTTGAGCAGCGAGGTGTTTGATTGCGACCCGTGGATCACCCCGAATGAGAGTGTCCGCACGTTCCTGCATTGCGGGAGTCACACCTGTGTGCGGCTGGCCGGTTTGCGCGACCTTGTAGCAATGATGACTTCTCCCCCAACAACTCACCATGCTTTTTTTCGCTGCTAGGTCTCCGTAGGCATTTTTCAAGCGCCTGTGAGTATCTGTGAGCCTTGGTTTTCCATCCAAAGAAACTCAGTGACAGCACCTTCTAGGAACGAACCTCCGTAACAGGCGTGATTTTGAAGACTACGTATAGCACCGCCACCTATCGGGAAAAAATGTCGCGTTTTCTTTCAGTCGAAATTGGCTGGTAAAAAAGGTGTTGTATTACTTATTGAATGCCCCTCGTAAAAGAGAGACTAGCAGCCCAAAAATTATCGCATTGGTTTCAAAGGACATCGAGGAATGCAGAGGATCGCTTTGTGAAATAGGCAATTACTTACCAACCACTCTCTTCACACATCCCATAGTTTATCAAGGTTTAACAGGAGGGACTCTTGATGTCGAAATATGTACACTACGAGGGATAAAGTTTTAGATACCAGTTGAAAGAATATAGTCACGTAGCTACTTTTTAGTTTATTTTCAGGTACATTTCTACAATGCTACATTACATTACTCACGCCATAGCACTAAAACTCGCTACTAGAGGAGCCAAAACAATGGATCAGCACATTGGTGAATTGTAGATTGGCGGCTCCTATACTGGCATACCAAGAATCTGTGGTCTTTGGATCGTAATGTAGGACCGTATAAATATATACCTGAAAACAAAGAAAAATGCAGTTACGTAACTTAATTTTCTGGGGGGTGATAAATCAGACTTTATGGGTACACTCGTTCGCTGGTTTTCATAGGTTAAGAAAAGTCACAAAAGTTTGCGATAACTGAGCAACACACACATCTAACATGATGAGACTATTGTAGGAAGATGATATTAGGCAAATAATTTTAAGACTTAAAAAGAAAAACTCTCGAGGACCGATCGAAGTAATACAAGCCCTATGTGACCAGTTAGATAGTTCCTTGTGCAAACTGTTCAAGGAGTGTCTCTTGCAAGTAAGCGTACCTGCGTCGTGGAAGAACGCTGAAGTGGTAATAATTAGAAAAAGGGGAATATAAGGATCCAAGGATACCTAAATCCTACAGACTATTTTGTCTTTTGAACTTTCTCGGCAAGACATTTGAAAAACTATTATGCAAAAGATTACAAGATGATATACTGCTACACTGGATGAAACCTCACCAGTACGGGTTTAGAAAAAGCAAGCCAACTGACGAAATAATTAACACGCTAGTGAGAGATACTCATTCTGCATATGCTCTGGCGAAGATGATCGATAACCTATGGTGGCCGTCTTTCTATGGTCGCCTTCGGGATCTGGAGTGTCCAGAAGCTCTGTACAACTGCGTGAGAAATCATTGCCGCGGGCAACATGCTTCTTTATCATGACCAGGAAAGAAAATAACCAAGAAAATAGAAAAGGCTGCCGCAGGGATCAGTGTGTGGTCCAGAGTTTTGGGAAGTAGCACTGGATACCATATTACAGAAGTTACACGACAGCGGTTAACATAAGCGGATTGGTAGCATTTGCAGATGACGTGCAATCGTTGTAAGTGGTGACCCCTAGAAGAATAATAGAAGGCAAATATAACGCGAGGCTCCACGAACTTGGGAACTGATGTTGAAGTGTTAAATTGTTATTTGCACCTGACAAAACAACGTGCCTCGTGCTGAAAGGGAACCTAGCAAGAAACCGTAAAATAAAATTAAATGATATATCGATTAGAAGAAGCGCAGTGACGAGATATCCAGGTATATTTCTGGACGAACGTCGTAACTTTGCACATCATATAGAGGAAGCAGGCAGAAAAGGTACAAACATGGTGAATAAAATTATAACCATTGCAAATAGACATCTTCGGCTTTCCTTGAAAACAGTGAGAATATATCGTCAATATGTTAACATCAGTCGTAGGATATGGTGCGAGCGTTTGGTCTCATAGATTGCAGCTTGTGAAGCCTACCTCATTAGTGAGAAGAGTTCAACGAGGAGCGATTCTAAGATTAACGGCCGCCTACTGCACTACCCCGAATAATGCTCTGCTAGTAATTCTACGAATGTGCCCACTGGACTTGCAAATTAGAAAAAGGGGAGCCTTTAACTGGTTAAAGAAAGGCAATCAAATGGAAATACGAAGGGTGCTTGGAACTGAGGCTAATTCGAAAAAGGTAATAAAAGATCGCATATTACAACTGTCGAAAAATTAATGGGGCACTTCAGGCACAGGCAGGAGAACATATGAATTTCTCCCTAACATCAGGGAGAGATAAAAACGAGATTTCTTAACCCGTCGAGTAGATTGATACATTGCCGGCCGCGGTGGACGTGCGGTTCTGGCGCTGCAGTCCGGAGCCGCGGGACTGCTACGGTCGCAGGTTCGAATCCTGCCTCGGGCATGGATGTGTGTGATGTCCTTAGGTTAGTTAGGTTTAAGTAGTTGTAAGTTCTAGGGGACATATGACCTAAGATGTTGAGTCCCATAGTGCTCAGAGCCATTTGAACCATTTTTTAGATTGATACATTACCTGACTCGCTATGACCCGTATGCTACGTATCTATACAAAACAGAAAGACAAATGAATGATAGCAGCACTTCGGCAGTGTGGACACATCAGAATAGCCATCGTGGGACTGTGCGCTCAGTGAAGTTGCGGCGGGAAGGGCCTTAGTTACTAAGGATGAGCACTAAGGAGCAAGTCGACTTGGCGCGTCTTGGACGATACTGCAGCCGCAATGTCCAGGAAGGACAAGGAAGACTTTATCAGTAATTCAACCAACCGCAATCATGACGGGCTGCCATCCAGGCTAGACGACATGCTCTGCAAATGGAAAGAAAATAACTGAGGTCGGCGACTACCGAATGAAATAGTTGCCCTGGAATCTACATAGCGTTGGTGCAAGTGATCATGGAAGTGTGGACTTTGACGTAACAGTGATAGGCGGAACTGCTATAGTGGAAACGCTCCTGACGTGCTGGCCGACGCCCAAGGAATCCAGAGACAATGTTTGTTAATGGGGGCGGATCCAGTACCGGAAAGAACTATCTACAAGTTCAATCCACCAAAATAAAATAACAAAAAGGAAAAGATTTTGTAGGGCTTATAGTAGTATTAGTAGATGGGTAGCTGGTTAAGGGCTTTATTGTAGTTTTGTAGTAACAGAAGAAGTTGTAGCATTTTAAAAAAATAAGTATCATAAATAAATAGTTAATCTATAAATTTATTGCTATCCAAGGAAATGTCATTTGTATGACATGTTTTAGCTTTTCAGATAACAGGCTGTAATTATGAAGGAAGAAAGAATAAATAAATAAATACTGTAAGCGTACGACATGAAGTACAAATAAAAACAGAAAGAATAGTTTCATGAGAAAATTTGTTATTCTGCCTTAGTGTGAGCAATCCATTATCCCTGATTGAGAAGCTGTCTTGTAAAGTGGTGGATTGTATTCTACTATCTAGTCTGGAGAGCTGATTCACATTAATTAACTTTTCTAATTACTAATATTTCACTTAAGCGTAGTAAATTCCAATCAGATCGATTAATTAAAGTAATTTACTTTAGGATGAGGTTTGCGGCAAACAAAATAAAAGGTTCGTATGAGCTATCTGCAAGAATGGCACTGAAGTAAAATATAAAAGTTTTTAATTCACAAAAATTCATTTAGTTCAAGAGTATGGGTATATTGATATACCTACTTTAATCTCTGTATCGTTTACGGGAGTATTGGTTGTTACTTTGAGAGAAATAGAAAATTGTCAGGTGGGCTTTACTTGGATGCTTCAGTTCATACCATTATTAGGCTGTGCACTGCCAGCGTGTTCGCATCGAGTAACAAATGGGCTTTTCTCTACGGTTGCGAGATTGCAGAATGAAGCTGTGACGTGCATTGCTCTTTTCCCCCAGGACTGCATCAGGCGTTTGGCATCATTGATTCTGGCTGATCGGCTTCATTTAAGCACACAACTAAAGTCTTGAAGTATATCCCAGCAGACCCTGACATGTCTCATATCGGATGTAACGGCAAAGTTTTCCACAGTAGGCCAATCTCTGACTCTGCTCTCTTCCCCAGCACACTGCAAAATTAGCTCTGGACGAATCGTTATATTTATTTGGCCAGCTCGACTTTTTTGTTACACCAGTTTAATTCTTTGTATGCAACTAGATATTCCTAAACACATGCATACATACATACACACACACACACAAACATAAACATACAATGATGACTCAAAGCAGAATGACCATCTTATTAACAATGTCTTGGCTCCCTCGTGGACGTCATACAGTCTCTGGCATGTATTCGACAAGTCCTTGGTAGGTTTCTAGACTGTATGGGTGAGCCGGTAAGGCTCGCTATTTAATTTTTTTTTTTTAAATCACCCGCTGTCTCAGTACTCGCTGCGATGTCCATATCGAGATCGGATTGGAGTTTCTGGTGGCCGCATATCTTCGGCGAGTTGGCTTCCCGCGCGCCGCGAGGCGACAGAACGAGGAACAAGGGGGATGCTGTGAGTTAGCTCTTGACTGCGCGCGAGGAGTGACGTCGTTGTCGGAGGGCAAGGCCGCTTGGTCGGTGCGCCCAGCGGATGCAGTCGGTTGGGGACGGAACGCCGTGGGCTCGAAGATCCTAGTGTGGAGGGCCTGTGTTGTCCCGATGGTGGTCATAGTGTGGTCATTCAAGCGTTGAGAAGTGATTTCTTGGTTCTGCCCTCGGATTCCGACGTAGAATTACGGCAAGTGTGAGGTGAAGATAAGAATTCTAAAAAGGTGCATGTTGGTGGTGCGTATACCAGACTGAGTAGTGTAAGCTTTGCTTCGGTATTGCTGTCTCCAGTTAGAGCGCTACTTGGGAGGAGAGCGTTGATATTGGCTTTGTCATCTATTAAAGTAAATGACTATTTTAGATTGAAGGTGGATCCAGGTGAGGGACCGAATCATTGCTTGTTTTATTAAGAATCCTAAGTCGGCATCAGCGTGTTAAGCTCTTATCTTGAGTTATAACGGGTAATTTGACATTCTAGTAGTGTCCACGAGTGAGCTTTGGAGGTACTGTTAAGTGTTTGTAGTAATGGAAAGATTGACATTGGAGCTTATCAGTAGGACTTATGAGTCGTGTTAATTGCAGTTCACTTCTTATGGTATCGTGGCGAAATCGCCGATAGAATCTTCATAATTTAGCTTCGGACGTCAGTCTGTGGTTCGGTGTGGCCCACCCAAGAGTTTAAAGCCCCAAATATTTTCTTACTGCCTTTGCTGAGATTGCCTTGCAACAGTTGTTGATTTGTCTCTTGTCTACCTCACCGTACTGCTGTTTGGTACGGTGCGGTATGTACAAATGTATGTGAATTCCTAAGGGACGAAACTGCTGAGGTCATCGGTCCCTAGACTTGCACACTACTTAAACTAAGTTATGCTAAGAACAACACACACACCCATGCCCGAGGGTGGCCTCGAACCTCCGGCGGGAGGGGCCGCGCAGTCTGTGACATGGCGCCATTAGACCGCGCGGCCACTTCGCGCGGCGGTGCGGTATAGTCGAAGTGTTTAGTAGTACCGCATCTACTCCTTCGCCCGTTAAAGATTTGCGAGCCGCCTCCATATCGACATATAATCCCAGTATGCAATTTGTGTAAGTTGGTTGCGCCCTGTTAACGTTTTGTACATTGTGGAAATTCTTTCCCGTGCCGCATGTGATCCTGAAGGACAGCACGGTGCACAACAGCACATGACCACAATGAAATAAGATATGTATTGTATATATTTTTTCAACGGATGTAACCACTGTGCTTAAGAGTAGATTTGTTTTTTGATTTATTTTGAAAAGAAAAGATTTACATATCTGGTTAATTATAACATCTATGCATAATTAATTGGCATGCCGGCCGGGGTGGACGAGCGGTTCTAGGCGCTACAGTCTGGAACCGCGCGACCGCTACGGTCGCAGGTTCGAATCCTGCCTCGGGCATGGATGTGTGTGATGTCCTTACGTTAGTTAGGTTTAATTAGTTCTAAGTTCTAGGGGACTGATGACCTTAGAAGTTAAGTCCCATAGTGCTCAGAGCCATTTGAACCATTTAATTGGCATAATTCGTTAGGTGTCGTATGCATCACATATAGGGAGGTTCATGGTGTAAAGTGTTTAAAAGGAAGGAAAATATTTTGTGATACGAATCGCATCATACAGGCTACAGGGTTTGACAGTACGTTGATAGTACTCAGATTTTGTTGCTTTTCAGCTGTTTTTTAATTGAAATTTTGTGATCAATGTTTTGTTGCCTTTAGAGGTCACAGGTGATATATAGGAAAAATTTTGTAGGCCTATTGCTATGCGGCGTTAGAATATTTTATTTAACCTTGCACTACGCAATTTGTATTTTTTTTCCTTTGCTTGAAAAGGGATTTTGAGTATTAAGCGTTGGAAATTGATTCTGAGAGTTGTTTCTTTGATCTGTTACTATTCAAGAGACTTTTGGTTGAATAATGCTTCAGAAACTTTCATTATGAAACCATATTGAGGATGTTGCTGTTCATGATAACGAATGTTCACTTACTATTATAAAACCAAATTGATAAAGTTGTAAAATTTTAAAGGTAAAAAAGAAAAACTTTTATTAGAGAAACGGCGCCTGCCCGTACTGCCCACAAGTTCCACGTATTCAAGGTACTGGCCCTCGGGCGTTGTCTGGTGTTTTCCCCGGTACCTATCCCAGCTAACGCCCGCGGGGCCATGTGAAAAGAGATAAAGCTATAAACGAGTTTTGGAACCAGAAGAGCGTCATGACGAAACCAGGGCAAGCCAAGTCGGTCACAGCCGGCGAAGGGGCTTGCACGGTCAGCTACTTCGCAACACTAACGAGCAGCACACGGCAAGTGCCATAGCCCGATTTCCCAGAAACTTCTCTGAGTGGAAGAGGGTTCCAAATAAGCGAACACGTGTCTTGGCTTACCTGTAGATACACGACCGTTTCTGAGAAAACGACGATCGCAGTTTTCGACTTACTTTACGGCGCGATAACCTCAGGCGAAACGGTGGCGCAGTAGTCAGCATCTCGGCCTCTCTCTTTCACGCTACGTGTTCGATACCCGATTTTTGTTTTTATTTACTTTTTTCATTATCGTCGTCGTGTGACTAGGGCCTCCCGTCGGATAGACAGTTCGCCGGGTGCAAGTCTTTCGATTTGACGTCACTTCGGCGACTTGCGCGTCGATGGGGATGAAATGATGATGATTAGAACAACATAACACCCAGTCCCTGAGCGGAGAAAATCTCCGACCCAGCCGGGAATCGAACCCGGACCCTTAGGATTGACATTCTGTCATGCTGACCACTCAGCTCCCGGGGGCGGACATTTTTCCATTTATCTACCCAAGTTCGTAGGAGAGGTTACTGGACGGTTGTTTCTTATCTAGTTTGTAGATACATGGGCATTGTATTAATCCTAAAATTACAACTGGGTTAAAATAAGTGTCATACATTCATTACATACTACATGCATGTACGGCTACTATCGTTATAAATTCTTATGTATGTTTATTCTTCAGGAAGATTTGGTGCATACGGTCGCAGGAAGACCGGGCTCCGGACGACCACGTGGGGCTACCGAGAGAGAAGAAACGTGTTCGGAGTAAGGCTCTGGCGCGTAGTACTGCATCTGCAGCACAAATCTGTGCATCGGTTGGCATCACAGTGACAAAACGAAGTGTTACAAATCGGTAACTTCAAGGGCAGCTCTGAGCCAGACGCCCTGTAGCGTGCATTCCACTGATCCAAACCACCGCCATTTGCGACTTCAGTGGTGTCAAGCCGGAGGTCATTGGACGACAAGATGGACGTCTGTTAAGTTTTCTGATGAAAGCTAGTTCTGCCTAGGTTTCAGCTGAGGGCCTGCAACCAACTTGTCTGCGTGCTACGCGCGCTGGAGTTATGATCTGGGGTGCGATTTCGTATGTCTAACCTGAAAAATCAAAACTGTGAACTGGTGCTAGTTTTGTATTTCGCTGTTGGTGCCGAAAAAGCGAAGTGGACAACAATAATTTACAACTCAAATTGACTAATTGTGTGTTTCTTTTGTAATTTATTATCTACCCACAAAACGTCACCTTGAAAAAAGCGACGCACTCGTCCAGGGCTCGCTGATCGCTGAAACAACCGGGTTTGGGTTACGATTATTTTACTTGCCAGTTTAATTGTCTGTTAAAACTGCTCAATATAAGCCGTTTCTGAAAGAAATCGATTTTTGGATTTTTAGTCCTGTTGTTTCCTGTAATGAAGACAGAAATCGAAAGAAGACTGAAAAAGCCGGCCAAAGTGGCCGTGCGGTTAAAGGCGCTGCAGTCTGGATCCGCAAGACCGCTACGGTCGCAGGTTCGAATCCTGCCTCGGGCATGGATGTTTGTGATGTCCTTAGGTTAGTTAGGTTTAACTAGTTCTAAGTTCTAGGGGACTAATGACCTCAGCAGTTGCGTCCCATAGTGCTCAGAGCCATTTTTTTTTTTTTTTTTTGAAGACTGAAAAATTTTGGCTCATCCAATTTCAAGATACATAGAAACCAAAATATTAAATTACATAGACAAACAAAAGAAAACTTAGTCCACCCACCGCTCCCTGCTTTTCCCGAAAAATGATGACTGGTTAAATACTGCAAAAAATCGCCAGTACCGTCCTCTTGATCATAATTTTTTTGAAATTCTGTTCAAATCATGTTGTAGTCGGGGATCATACCACTATTTGGGCATTGCAAACAAACAGTCGTAAATGGTAAAAACTGAGGTTGAAGAACTGATATTCGTGCTAATTTGTTCGTTTTTCAAGGGCTACATTTATGTAGACAGAGACAGCAGATCAGTTCCTTTATATTTGTATTATATACTAGGAATGAATTGTTGTTAATTCTTTAATTTATTACTGTTACCGTAAATTCCTTCTTCTTTTATTAATTCGTAGAAATTGCAGACAATTTTTTAAACCTTTAAAACAAGTGAAGCACTGTGCTGCATTGCTACATCACTTCATAAAAATACAACATTTCCGCACAAGGGTTGCTGCCGTTATGCAATACAACGGATGTCCAGCAACGACAGCGAGAAATTACCGTATAGACCAGGTGGGGGCAAGTGTGGCCCACTGCACATGCACGCGTGCCTTAAGCCACGACACACGGCAACTGACATTATTGTCTCAGCAATTTAGTACCAATTCTTATGTCATTTGTTTGTTGCTACTTTCTGTCGGGAGCGTTATTAAAATAGCATTGATCGCTTTTCAAATTTTCTATAAAAACGCAGTATCTCAAACGAATGTAATTCTTCGAATAAAAATTATTTCCTTTTTAAAAAAGGTTTATTTAAAAACGAAAAATTTTAGCACTAAAAAGTGATACTGGTTATCCAGAACTACAGCACCGTTATTGGTTTTAGTCGATCAGTGTTTCCCATGCGTACCATGCTGCAGGTAAAACCCAGCACATTATTGGGATGCTCCTTAAACAATCTCTTCAAATGTAGAAGACGGATCACGGCACCCTTTTCAACACAGAGACTACGGGATTCAGTTCTCAAGAACAAATACCTAATGTCGCAGATTCTCTCACTTTCTTTTGCAGCGAGATTGGATCGTACAAGAAATAAAACTGTACCGCAAAAATAAGTAAAAAAATTGACATTCACAGTGTATAGGCATTAACAGACAGTTCTTGTAATACAGAGTAAACATTCAAAGGCAATGTATTTTTTAAACTGTATAGGAATTGCAGTAACAATTTCACATCGCAGAACTACAGTCGTTGTGTATGTCATCTTCCTGGAAGATATCATGGCCATTGGGGAAGACATCAAGCATGAATGGATGCAGATGGTTCGCAATAATTTTCATATAGAGTAGATTTACTTTCATGCCAAATGATCCGTAGTGAGGAGGTCCTCCACGATGTAGAACACGTCGGAAAAACAATAATACATGACAAATATTTACGACTAAAACAAATAAGCTAATGTACCTTCCACAGGTCCCAAAGGGAATGATCATCGTCTTTTTTGTGTGATAGTACCTTCGGTTACTACCACAGGCCCCACGAAAGCCCAGGTGAATGTCCCTCACGGGGATGACAGCGTGTCTGGACACGACCATCGACTGGGTTAACAAGATACGAGTATTTGGTTCATCCGATCGGGCGACACGTTTCCATTAATTCACGGTCCTATCTCGATGATCCACGCCCACTTCAGTCGTAACTGACGACGTCGTTGGGTCAACATGGGGACATCTAATGGTGGACAGCTGCGGAACCCCGTGTTCAACAATGTGCGCTGAAAGCTGTTTTCCGAAATACTATTGCCTACATTAGAATTGTACACTGTCATCTATCCAACTTCACAGAGCTGGAAAGCTTCGGAACTTCCGCGTTCTGTGATAGGGAGTGGGCATCCAACACTTTGTAGCCTACGGGTGGTTTCGCCGTCCTTCAACACTTTCCATAGGCGATCATGACAGCAGATACACTGACAGCCGACCACCTTCACCTTTGCCGAGATGGTCGTCTCCAGGAAGCGTGCCACAGCAATCCTTTCCTTCGTGGAAGTCCCTTATGTCAGTGGATTTCCCCCGCATGTATAAATATACTGCACTTGCATGTATCAACATATGGCTACGTCCAAGCCATTTACAGGTTTGTAACGGACTGGTTACTTTTATTCAGGACTTCAAAAAATGGTTCAAAAGGCTCTGAGCACTATGGGACTTAACATCTGAGGTCATCAGTCCCCTAGACATAGAACTACTTCAACCCAACTAACCTAAGGACATCACACACACCCATGCCCGAGACAGCATTCGAATCTGCGACAGTAGCAGCAGCGCAGTTCCGGACTGAAGCGCCTTGAACCGCTCGGTCACAACGGCCGTCTGTTCAGGACTTCCTCTGTGTTGTAGAGGTATAAAGAATAATCATTAACTCAAGTACACAGAATCAGAAAAGCACAGATATTATCCCTATACATAAAATATACCATTTACAAAAATGCTATATAAAATGTTGAACATCGTCTTTGATTTTCTTGTGACATCACAAAAGCCTTTCAAAATGATGTTGTCGATTTCGATCAGCCAGTGGTCATCATCAGATTGTCTAAATGCTTATCGTGCAACAAGCAGTGACATAGAGTTACCGTTGCGTTGACAATATGGAAAGATAATTAACCAAACACATTACCTCCACTGAAAATAACATTTTTCAATTGGAAGATATTCTAGTTCTACAGCTCCCCTATTACAGGAAAACCTCGGCTGTGGAAGAACCACAGCTAAATCAGAATGTCTATGCGATACTAATATACCAACTATCTACCAGATATCAGCGTAATGTCCTCTATTCCCGTACTCTGGCTTCTTCGTAATGCTCAAATCTGTCAGTTCATGTACGTAGCACTCCAGTAGGTGTTAAATGGATTGCACTAGTCGATAGTTAGGCTCTAAACTATCTTATTGCATCGCCCAGTCTTGCACGCACTCAACTCAAAGACCATTCATAGTTTTCTATTGATAGTAAAGGCTTCGGCCTTTCTGGTTGGTTCAGTCCCAAGGCTGGTCTGGATATACCTCAGATCATCTCATTCTCTAGCCAAAGTCCTCTAGTGCCTCATTTGTCTGCACACAGTGGGACCTGGATCTGAGACGGTTAGCGATTGTAAGCGAGCGTACCCAGGGACACATGCGCACATGTTTCTTGACGATGCATGGCTGGAGTGCAGCTTCAGGAAATGACTCTGCATCATCCAGGAGATGACTGTGCATCATCCACGGCCAGTAGTTGAGAGAGCCTAGCATTCTAAACCGCTATTCGCTAACCCGGAACAGATTGTAGCTACTAGATATCAGCTAGCGGGATCTACCTGTCCCCCAGGTGTCAATTTAAAATGAGTACCTCTTGAGAAGAAGCTTTTGTCAAGACAAAACGAAAGGCTAGAAATCGAAACTTCACGCCCCGTTCGAGAAGAGAACGTCCTTACATTAACGACACTGAAAAAGTGAATTAACTTCACTGCATGACGAAGCAGGTTCCGCTTCCTGGTTCGTAATGACAGAACACAAGAGCAACTGCAGTAGAACGAAGACTTACACAAAACAGTTGCTCTCTAGCTTCACCATAAGAGAAATGATTAAAACCATGACATCAACATTTGATTTTACGTCATTTCTGTACTAGGAGAACATAATTTGGAACTTTTATACGGAAGCATTGGCAGTCACTTCAAAATTTCTGTTTGGTTCCGTGACTGAAAATAAGTGTTTTTTTTCTAAACATAGAAATTTTGACATTTTTGATCACATCAAATCAACCTGACACGACCTTGATGGGCACAAGACATTACTACAGAGATCGTCCGTTACTCGTGCGTCGACGGTATACTCTTTAATCGTTGCTACACTTTGTAATTTCAAATCTTGTAAAATCCCAGTAACATGAAACGTATATATGGAAATTCCCTCTGAAATCAGTGACACAGTGAAAATCGAAGTCTCATAAAATTCTGCTATTATGATACGCAAACGGAACAATTTCCTATCAAACTAACAGAGCTGAAACAATTCCTCGAGGTGCGTACGAAAAAATACCAAATACTTCTCAGATCGTTGCCTGAAAGATGCTAAATATTACTGACCAAACACAGTCCATATAACATTTTGTTATTGTAATGATCTGCTGCGATTCAAAAAGACCATCTTTACATTACATTACCTAAAATACGATGATAGCCATCAGCGGTGTCGGATGGAACGCTGCGCACCATCTATAACTGATTTTGGCTACCATCCTCTCTTGTAGTTTTGGTAACCTGATCTGTACATGGCTTAATTTGGGCGAAACCGGCTATTGCAATAGAAACGTGATCTATACTGCGTTTTTTTCATTAAATTATAAATAACATCACTATTATCTCCTGGCGCACAACGACGCCTTACCATAATCCTAATTAAGATTTCTATATGAAACCTTTATTATTAGCAAATGCAAATAATTGTTATGTACTGCATACATACTAAACTTTCAAAGATTACGAGACAGTGTGCTTAAATGAGGTCTGTGACACTACGAAAGGCCCACTTTCAACTAACTGGAACAGAAAAAAAACACATATATACAGAGTGATTCAAAAGTAATTTCCCATAGTACAAATAGCGTGAACCAGAACTCAACCGTCAAACTTACAGACGTGTAATATGGACCAAAACAGGAACAAAATTCCCAGTAAGCATAGCTCTAAAATGCACATCTTAAGAGCTATGAGCACTTCATTTTTGTTACTTTGAAACACATCTCATCTGCTGAACAAGTGCTCATTACTCTTAAGGTATGCACTTTAGAGCCCCTATTTACTGGACTTTTCTTTATTTGGTCCATCTCTCAAAATATGGACAGCTTATGCTGCCATGAATATTTGTGAAATATTTGTGATTGACAGTTAAGTTAAATACTATATAACTCTTCTTAGCCGTATTTATTTCCTGAAGAGCCTTCTGAATCAAATACTTTGTCAATTAGAACTCCCAGCATCTTAAAAACTGGTACAATGACCTCAGACATAAGCAGTAACGCACTGTTTTAATTTTCGAAGGCTGTAAATCCCCGATCAGCATCTTGGTCTGTTGTATCTGTTTGTAAGCAGTTAGCATGCAGTGTATGAAATGGTGGTGATGATGTGGTCTTCAGGAAGATGATTGGTTTGACTCGCCCGTCTACGCTCGTCTATCCCGTGCAGGTCTGTTCATCTCTCCATAGCCGTAGCAACCTACATCCACTTGAGCCTTTTTACTGTGTTCACGGCTTGGGGTCCCTCTGCGACTCCCACACTTCCCTCCTTTGCTAAATTAACTATTAATTGTTGGCTTTGGTTGGATCCTATCAAAGTATCCCTCCTCTTAGTGAACATGTGTAACAAATTTCTTTTCTCCACAGTTAGATTCAGACTTTTCCAATTTACCCATATAATCCGCATCATTTTTCTATAGCAGCTCGTTTCAGAAGTTTCTGTACTTTTTTTTCACCGTCCCCGTTTAGCATTAAGGCTACACTCTGACAAATACTGTCAGAAAATGTTACCTAACAATTCAATTTATATAAAACTGTATTATCAATATCCCTTTTGGAATCGTTTTTGTGCCTCTTGCAAATCTCCATTTTATTCTTTTTATATCTGCTATCATTTTTCTGTCCAAATGACGAAGTTTGTCCACTGCCTTCAGTATCTCATTTCCTAATGTAATTGTTGCAGCGCTACTACACATATCAAAAAAGTTTTGCATCACCTCGGTTCCGAAAGTTCCGAAACCTGTACAGAAAATTGGAATAGAGATCAACATAAACATCGTTTACGCCCTTTTTATTGCTCGTGAAAACCACACATTGCATGTTGTACGACCATACAGCGAGACCTTCGGAGGTGGTGGTCCAGATTGCTGTACATACCGGTACCTCTAATACCCAGTAGCACGTCCTCTTGCATTTACATGTGCCTGTATTCGTCGTGGCATAATATCCACAAGTTCATCAAGGCACTGTTGGTCAGATTGTCCCACTCCTCAACGGCGATTCCGCGTAGGTCCCTCAGAGTGGTTGGTGGGTCACTTCGTCCATAAACAGCCCTTTTCCCAGGCGGGTTGGATAGGGTTCATGTCTGGAGAATATGCTGGCCACTCTCGTCGAGCGATGTCGTTATACTGAAGGAAGTCATTCACAAGATGGGTAGGATGGGGGCGCGCGAATTGTCGACCATGAAGACGAATGCGTCGCCAATATGCTGTCGATGTGGTTGCACTATCGGTTGTAGGATGGCATTCACGTATTGTACAGCCGTTATGGCGCCTTCCATAACCACCAGCTGTGTACGTCGGCGCCACATAATGCCACCCCAAAATAGCAGGGAACCTCCGCCTTGCTGAACTCACTGTACAGCGTGTCTAAGGATTTCAGCCTGACCAGGTTGCCTCCTGACACTTCTCCGACGATTGTCTGGTTGAAGGCATATGCGACACTCATCGGTGAAAAGAACGCATGCCAATCCTGTGCGGTCCATTCGGCATGTTGTTGGGCCCATCTGTACCACGCTGCATGGTGTCGTGGTTGCAAAGATAGACCTCGCCATGGACGTCGGGACTGAAGTTGCACATCATGCAGCCTATCGCGCACAGTTTGAGTCGTAACACGACGTCTTGTGGCTGCATGAAAAGCATTATTCAACATGGTGGCGTTTCTGCCAGAGTTCCTCCGAGCCATAAGCCGTAGGTATGGTCATCCACTGCGGTAGTAGCCCTTGGGCGGCCTGAGCGAGGCATGTCATCGACAGTTCCTGTGTCTCTGTATCTCCTCCACGTTCGAACAACATCGCTTTGGTTCACTCCGAGACGCCTGGACACTCCCCTGTTGAGAGCCCTTCCTGGCACAAACTAACGATATGAACGCGATCGTACCGCGGTATTGACCGTCTAGGCATGGTTGAACTACAGACAACACGAGCCGTGTACCTCCTTTCTGGTGGAATGACTGGAACTGATCGGTTGTCGGAATCCCTCCGTCTAATAGGAGCTGCTCATGCATGGTTGTTTACATCTTTGGGCGTGTTTAATGACATCTCTGAACAGTATAAGAGACTGTGTCTGTGATACAATATCCACAGTCAACGTCTTTCTTCACGAATTCTGGGAACTGAGATGATGCAAAACCTTTTTCTATGTGTTTACATTAGAGGCTACGACAGCTTAAGAAGTCTTTAAAGACATTGAGTATTTTAAATAGGTGGGGACAAATGGTTCAAATGGCTCTGAGCACTATGGGACTTAACGTCTGTGGTCATCAGTCCCCTAGAACTTAGAACTACTTAAACCTAACTAACCTAAGGACATCACACACATCCATGCCCGAGGCAGGATTCGAACCTGCGACCCAGTCGCGCGGTTCCGGACTGAGCGCCTGAACCGCTAGACCACCGCGGCGGCAGGTGGGGACAATTAATGGTAAGTTTCTATGGGCAGTGACTGTCTCTACGAATAGTATTCTGCTGCGAATTGCATCCTGAACACATCTCAATACGTGTACAGCTTTTAATTTTCTGTTAAACGGGAAGTTTCCCGATAACGCGAAAGGTGCTCTACATTCGTAAAATCTACTTCAGTCCAATCAGAAGGATTATCTCCCCCTCGACTTCGTTAACGTTACACCTTAATAAGGAAAGCACCACCAACTTCCACTGCTCTTAAAAGTTTCTGACAGTAACACTGGTTTTATCCTCGCCACAATTCCTCGAGTACGGAGACAGAGACAGTTGTCAGCAGCGAATTGCAAGCAGTAGACAAGAATTATTGTGCAAGCAAGTTGACTGATGCTGCGTAAATGAGTTAAAAATCTCTTTCAGAGCTGGCCTATATAGCATCTCGTCTTCACTGCATTACAGAGTCAGTACTGGCATGTATATTAAGAAGCTTCAGGGTTTGGCGTTATTCAATATGAAATTATTGATTCCTGTTATACATTTTGTCAGCACGACCCTCCACGCTTTTCACACATTGTCGACTTTTCTTGTCCCTCCATATTAGCTATTGGCTAACTGTCGGTGTATGCACGAGAGTTGGCAAATATTTCACTTTACATTTACAAAATGTCTAGTATTACTTCAGAAAAAATTTGATCTTTCATTCCATTTTTCGAAAGCTTTATTGTTTCACAAATGGTGGAACCAACATCTGTAGAATAGAAGAATTTGTTCTCAATAGAACGTTAGCTCTTTCTCCAACCAGCACAACAACAGTATGTTGTTTGTGTTCATGTCCTCATAAAACAAATGCTAGATAGACACTATAAACTCAGCTAGTAGTACTTCTAAGGTGTTGCACCAATTTAGTTCATTAAGATTTAAGGTGATATTTTGAAGGAGATATAATTGGTACTTTGCACAACTGCTACAGAATGCTTTAACCAAGAGATAGGATGCGTGAAGTTCTTCCATTCTTTTTAGGTTGATAATCGTCAGTTCGCGTGTTGGTGCACTATGATGTAATCTTCGGCAGTAAGGTGCTGTGCGAAGTACATGGCTCTTCGCCACGGCAGGAAACATACCGAGTAATTGCGTTATGTAACAGGATGAGCAGTACCAGCGCCCATCCTCCACATCCGCAGATACGTCATTAGATAAGTTGTAGCAAGAGTACGTCTAAAAGACGGTACAGAGACGGATTTCGTCATGGATCCAGTGTCCTGTACAGTTTGCGGTGGAGACGTGAAATAACAGGATACTTTCTCTCTTTCGCTGAAGATATCGTAACTCAAAACCCTGCACCTCTTTTCCCATCAAAGACACAGGTGTCAAAATGATTTCAATCATCACAGTAAATATATTACCTATTAACCTGTCGGTACAGTACCAATCAATGTTCCCAAATTCTTTTGTTGTTATTTATTTGGCCAATAATCCGACGATCATATAGGGTGTTTCAAAAATGACCGGTATATTTGAGACGGCAATAAAAACTAAACGAGCAGCGATAGAAATACACCGTTTGTTGCAATATGCTTGAGACAACAGTACATTTTCAGGAAGACAAACTTTCGAAATTACAGTAGTTACAATTTTCAACAACAGATGGCGCTGCGGTCTGGGAAACTCTATAGTACGATATTTTCCACATATCCACCATGCGTAGCAATAATATGTAACTACTGTAATTTCGAAAGTTTGTCCGCCTGAAAATGTACTGTTGTCCCAAGCATATTGCAACAAACAGTGTATTTCTACCGCTCCTCGTTTAGTTTTTATTGCCGTTTCAAATATACCGGTCATTTTTGAAACACCCTGTAGTTTTCACATTAAATGTACGTACTGCAAAGTTGTGAGCGAGGAGCTTGGAGTGGAAGTGCAGACTAAGAAAGTATTTATGCCAAAGAAACAATTATTTTTACAGACATTACAGCGCCAATTTATAGCCATAAGGCTTAACAATAAATACAAGAAACTAATAACGTGGCATAACCGACACCAAAAGAATTTATAATAACGTACGAGTCTTTATAAATTAGTTATACGCAAGTAACCTTTAATTCAAAAAAGTAAAACACCTTACAAAAATGTTTTATACAACACTGAATGCAGTATATCTTCAAGTTTTATTTACAAATTCTCGCTCTGGCTGTCTTCAGCAACACGACAAACATCCTATCTGCAATCAGTTTCCTGCCAATTCGTAAGAAGGAAATCTTGATGTATGGTGATAACTAGTTATGTTTTCCGTTGTCGCAGCTCGTCAATGTTTTCCGGGAGCGGAGAAATAAAAACTCTGTCTTTAACATAACCCCATACACAGAAGTCCATTGGCCTTAAATTAGGTGATGGTGGTGGCCAGGATTTTGTTGGACGACGTCCAATCCAAATCGGCACATGCCTATGGAGATAAATTGATGGCGTACCATCTTCCTCGAAAATAAATTTTGTGCGCATATCCTGTTGTAAATGAGGCATTAGATAATGTTCAAGTATGTTCAGGCACAATATGCCAGTTACAACTGATCCGAAAAAAAAACCCGGACCATAAATTTTGCCACAGCTTACAGCGCAGAAAAAAACCCGTATGTGTTGGATTACGTGAAACGGTCTCTGCTCACCCCATATCCGAATAATATGCCGATTCACTTTACCACAGGAAGGTGGCTTCGGCACTGAGCACAGTTTTATTAAGAAAATCACTTTCAGTCTGCATTTTGTTTTTCTTTGTCACTTTCTCTTAAAGCTTGCAAAGATTTCAGCTTGCAGAGTTTGAATGACAGTCGCTTCCGCAATACTTCCACACTGGAACACTAGGCATATTCTATTCCAAGATGTCACGTCTCGCTGATTTAACGGGACGACGACAGTAACACTGCCTGAGTTATTAATCTGTAGCATCAGAGACTGTTGGGCGATCCAGACCCGGCGCCCTATGTGGTACACAGCCGGTTTGGGTGAAGCGATTGTTTCAATCAATAACAGTATGTCTTTGAGACGATGGCTTGCAATGTTTAGTCCTGAATTGTCTCTGAACTGTAGTAACAGATTTCAATCCACGAAACCGTAAACAATACTGCTCACGCTCTTCACCGTTATGACCCCCATGGTGACTGTTGGAGTAACTCTTTCGCGCATGCCACACAGTGGGAATGTCGGAAACTAAGTTTCTGGTGGGATTAAAACTTGAAAAGATATACTGCATTCAGTGCTGCGTCGAACATTTCTGTAAGCTATTTACCCATTTCTCAATCAAAGGTTACTTTTGTACAACTAATTCATAAACACCTTGTGTTAAGCAAGCAATTACAATCAGGAGCCGGCCTCCTTCATCAAGACTGGACTCGCACTGCGCTTGACAAACTTGACAAGTTAACGAAGTAGACTGGGAGTGCATGGTAACTACATTATGTAAAAGGCAGTTCTCATTAACAAGGAAATGTATAAAAGATACGTCACAATAAAATATGAAAACAGACTACTGAATTTATACACAAACACGTAAAACCAAAATAATCATCAGAGCTATGAGCGAACATTAACAAATATCCGATAATCTACATCTACATCTACATGGTTACTTGCAATTCACACTTAAGTGCCTGGCAGAGGGATCATCGAACCATTTTCATACAACTTCCATTCCACTCTCGAATGGCGCGTGGGAAAAAGGAACACCTAAAGCTTTCCGTTCGATTTCTGATTTCTCTTATTTTATTATGATGATCATTTCTCCCTACGTAGGTGGATGTCAACAAAATATTTTCGCATTCGGAAGAGAAAGTTGCTGACTGAAATTTCGTAAATAGATCTCGCCGCAAAGAAATCCGCCTTTGTTTCAGAGACTGCCACTCCAACTCGCGTATCATATCAGTCACACTCTCACCCCCATTGTGCGATAACACGAAACGACGTGCCCTTCTCTGCACTTTTTCGATGTCCCCCGTCAATCCTACCTGTTAAGGATCCCACACCGCGCAGCAATATTCCAGCAGAGGACAGGCAAGTGTAGTGCAGGCTGTCTCTTTAGTGGGTTTGCCGCATCTTCTAAGTGTTCTGCCAACAAAGCGCAGTCTTTGTTTCGGCTTCCCCACAATATTATCTATGTGGTCTTTACAATTTAAGTTGCTCGTAATTGTAATTGCTAGGTATTTTGTCGAATTTACAGCCCTTAGATTTGTGCGATTTATAAAAAAAATGGCTCTGAGCACTATGGGACTTAACATCTATGGTCATCAGTCCCCTAGAACTTAGAACTACTTAAACCTAACTAACCTAAGGACATCACACAACACCCAGCCATCACGAGGCAGAGAAAATCCCTGACCCCGCCGGGAATCGAACCCGGGAACCCGGGCGTGGGAAGCGAGAACGCTACCGCACGACCACGAGATGCGGGCTGCGATTTATAATGTTAATTGAAGGAACCGTTAACGTTTAAGAGCCACCCAGCAGGTAGTAATTAACGTTGACAGAAAAGGACAATCAACTACACATATAAAAAGACTTCTTAAACACAATGGCAGTGATTTAAGAGCCCTTTTTAACGCTCTGCCAGGGAAACAAACTCATGAGAACAGAGCCAGAGGCAGACCGCACTGCCACGACACTGAACTCAAATGAACCTGGGTAAGTTTCATAATAGTTAATAAAACTTGTCTTGCAGTCAACCATGTCTACAAGTCATCCACTGTGGTACACCGGCAACTGACAGCCGGAGTCGTACAAAACTTTTCAAAAGATTGTGTTCGGTGCTCTGCTGGCGGTGTAGTGGACTTAAGTCCCCAACAGCAAGTTCCCTCGGCGCCACAGACCTCTGTCTGCCACTAGCCCGACCTGTCGGACTACAGTTGTCTCCTCAAAGGCAGTACATACAGTGTGCCTGTTACAACGCGCTCGTGTAAACAGCATGGTGCAGGGCCTTGGCGCACGGTCGTGTACACTCGTTAGCGCCAGCGGCAGCGGAAGACCCCAAGGCTCTCCACGGAGGACACAGCGAAGAGCTAGCCTCAGCGGACAGACCTCTGTCAGGGACAGGCGATGAAAATGAGACAGAGGGAAAAAAGTAACTAAACTGTTCATTATTCCAAAAGTAGCCGCTGTAACTGTTAATAATACACGTATCCCACTGTGAGGCAAGACGGCCAGTGCCTTCATGTTTGCGGTTGCCTTCGGCACCATGATTGTACATGGGTGTGCACCTCTTCGTCAGAAGCAAATTGTCTACCACGGATGTCTTCTTTCAAATCTCCAAAAATATGGAAATCGCATGGGTAGAGATCGGGACTGTTGGAGAATGTTTAAGGGCTTCCCATCGAAACTTCTGCACTTAAAAGCACAAAGCACTCCGTCTTCAGGCCACAAGTGGCCCATCGGGACTATCCGACCGACGTGTCATCCTCAGCTGAGGATGCGGGTAGGAGGGGCGTGTGGTCAGCACACCGCTCTCCCGGTCGTTATGATGGTTTTCTTTGACCGGAGCTGCTACTATTCGGTCGAGTAGCTCCTCAATTGGCATCACGAGGCTGAGTGTGCCCCGGAAAATGGCAACAGCGCATGGCGGCCCGGATGGTCATTCATCCAAGTGCCGGCCACGCCCGACAGCGCTTAACTTCGGTGATCTGCAAGGCCGTTGCCGAATCTTCTGCAACGTAGTCGAAACAACCTTGACAACATAAGAGCAGTCGTTAACCTGTTGCTCACTGACTTCTGGAACACGACACCACAACAGGCACATAGCAGTACGTGGACACTGCACGTATTGAAGCACAACAATACTGACGGACGGCATCATTCTGTTGAAGCATAGAGCTCATTAACATTCCGCCAACTTTATTTCGACAAAGCTGCAGAAGTTCCTCTGGCAAATCCTTGCACACCCTCCATACAGTCCGGAAGACTTCTCATGCGATTTCCATATTTTTGAAACCTGAGAAATACATTCGCGTCCGTCGATTTGCTTTGAACCAAGAGGTGCACGCCAGGGTACAATCATGGTCCCGTATGCAACCGCAAATGTTTTTCCATGAAGGCATTAACAGTATTGTCCCACAATGGGATAAATTAGTTACAGCTACGGCGATTACTTTTGAAATATAAACAGTTTTCCTTTTTTCCGATCTGTCTCGTTTCCATTGGATGTTCCTTTTAAAAGCAGGCAGGCGGCACAAGCTACGCTCTCTAGCGAGATGCTGCAGCACTCGTTGCTATGTCGCAAAGTCAAAGATACGTTAGAGGGAAGACATCAGTCGATACGATCCGGTATACAGCTCACGTATACAAGATGTAAAAAAAAAAAAAAAAATAAAAAAAAAAGTTACAATATTTTCGAGGACTTAGAGAAGATAAATAGAAACTTTTTTATGTGATAATAATGTCCCAGGTGCAGCTCTAGGGAGTTTTACTCTAGTGATGTTCAAAGATGGTGTTCAAATTGCCGTGCGATTAATACAGTCACTGAAAATTTTGTTCGCTTATACTAAAGCACAACTGGCATCCGCGCGTTAATCTAATTTATATTACAAGGGCGTGCTGAAAAGTAATATCTCCGAGTTTATTATGAGAAAACTCATAAACTTAATATATTGTACTTATTTATTGTTCATGTCTTCATATTTATATCTCAAGTCACACTGGCGACGAACGCATTTTTCCTAACGAGAGACCTGTTAGCTGATAACCGTCATACAGAATGTTTGACTTCGTTGATGGAGCCACAACCTCACCTTTGCTTGCACCGCTTCATCACAATCAACGTCGCGTATGACTCTTGTTGTTTCTGCGCCCTAAAACAAAACACAAACTATCTAAGTGGAATCCTTGAAGGTGCATTTTCTGTTTTGGAAACAGATGAAAATCGGCTGCTGCCAAGTCGAGACTGAATGGAGGGTGATCGCTGACAGTGAACCCACGGCACCGGATTGTTGCAGGAGCCTCTGTGCTCGTGCTTGTTCTAGCATTGTCATGCTAAATGAGAGGGGGTTCCATATGTTGACAAACTCTTCGAATACATGCTTTCAGTTTGCTGGGGGTTTCGCAGTACCTTGCTTTAGCCACGAATTCCAAATTCACCACAACTTGATCATCCCAGAGCGCTGTGAGAAGTTTGCCTGCCGACAGCATGGTATTGAGTTTATTGGCGCCAGTGTTTCTTTGTGGCGGAACTCCATTGGTGCTCTCTTGTTTTCAGGGTCAAAATGATGAACTCATCTTTCATCACCCGTCACAATGTTGTTAAGGAAATAAACACCCGCCCCCCCCCCCCCATCCGCCCCCCCCCTCACACATACACACTACCCCCACGTTCAAAGCGCAAAAGGAATTGTTGACAGATACCAGATCTCCTCTGTTTCGTGTCTGGTTTGAGCATTCGAGGCATCCGCCGTTCATACTGTTTCTGTAATGCAGTTCTGTAATGATGACCTATACAAGCTCTCGTGGCATGCCACACTCACTTGTCTGTGTTGTCCACCAATTTTTCTCTGAGTTCATCAACCTGATCCCGATGAGTCTCGTCGATTGCCGTACGCGGTCATCCAATCCAACTCCAGTCACATATGTTGAGGTTAGCACCACCGTTCAATCATTGAGCACTAACAACGAACCCATGTCTCACATTATTGATGTCGGTAGAGTCATCGTACCCAGCTTTGATTCTTTCATAGATTTCAATTGGAGACACGTTTTCTGTTTAGAAATTCGATTACAGCATACTGTTTCTCACGCACTGAGATGCGAGAGGCGTTCAAGTAATACAACACTTTTTTTCTCAGCCAATATCGATTGAAAAAAAATGCTGCGAGGCTAATCCCAAAAGTAAGGTCTCCCATTTTTTATAAGTACTTAGACCTGTTTATTTTTACAATGGTTTACATCAGTTTACAGCTTGAACATTTAGCTATTTTTCGACATAATCACCATTTCTGTCAATGCATTTTTGTAGACGCTGTGTCAGGTTTTGTACGCCCATGTCATACCAGCACGTTGCCATGCTTTTCAGAAAGTTATGAACCTCTTCTTTCACCTCGTCGTCGGAGCTGAATCGCTTTCCGGCCAAATGTTCTTTTAACCTAGGGAACAGGTGATAGTCATTGGGCGCCAAGTCAGGACTATAGGGTCGGTGGGTGACTATGTTCCACTGAAACTGTTGCAGGAGAGCAACGGTTTGCCGAGCGATGTGTGGGCGAGCGTTGTCGTGGAGAATGTGTACGCCCTTGCTCAACATTCCTCTTCTCCGGTTCTGAATTGCCCGTTTGAGTTTTTTCAGAGTCTCACAGTACAAGTCAGCGTTAATTGTGGTCCCAGCGATTCAGCTCCGACGACGAGGTGAAAGAATAGGGTCATAACTTTCTGAACAGCATGGGTGCGAGTTGGTATGACATGGACTTACAAAAACTGCCACAGCGTCTACAAAACTGCATCGACAAAAATGGTGATTACGTCGAAAAGTAGTTAAATGTTCAAGCTGTAAACTGATGTAAACCATTGTAGAAATAATCAGGTCTATGTACTTATAAAAAATAGGAGACCTTACTTTTGGGATTACCCTTTTAAATTTGTTGTGGGGCATCGTCGAATATTCTCAATTTAGTGTCTATAGTTTCAGGAAGTTCCGATAGCTGGCGGCGCCATATGTAGTCTTCAAAATGGCGTCTGTAACGGAGTTGAGTTCAAGCAGAGAGCTGTCATTGAGTTTCTTTTGGCGGAAAACCAGAGCATGGCAGATTTTCATAAGCGCTTGCAGAATGTCTGCAGAGACTGGAAGAAAAAAAAAACGTGTATCGTTGGGCGAGGAGTATGTCATCATCGTAAGGTCGCGCAAACCTGACCTGTGTCTCGCGTACCGGTCGGCCGCACACAGCTCTGACTTCTGCTATGATGGGACGTGCACAAAAATACGAGTGAACTTCTCTTTCTCTCCATGAAAATGCAAGGCCTCACACAAGTCTACGCACCCAAGAAGACCTCACTAAGCTTTACTCGACCATGGTACGTGATCCACCGTACAGCCCAGGTTTTGAATCTTACCACTTCCATCTGTTTGACCCAACGTAGGGTGCACTCCGTGGGAAGCAGTAAGTGGATGGGGAGGATGTTCACGCAGCAAGACGTTCGCTCCGACCTTGACCAATAGAATGGTACCACGCGGGCATATAAACTCTCCCAGTAAAGTGCCGTAAGGCCGTCGTATTGAACAGAGATTAGGTTGAAAAATAGGGTTTTGTAGCGAAAAGAGTGAACAATAATACGGTGTATTGGAAGTCTGAATAAAACTAACAAGCTTTCAGAAATGAAAATGTAGCATTACTTATTGAACGCCACTTGCAGTTCCGTTACGTACTGCCGTGCTACGCACAATAATTCGGAGCTCTGTAGTGGCAAAGGATTGCAAGTTGCGTCAGCGAGGCTGGAAAATCCAGCTAGTAATATGCATGACATGTAATATCCCAACTAATATTGAGGACAGAATAAAGCATTCGGAGGTATTACTTTTTCAGCACGTCCTCTTACTAAGCGACTGGCTGTCCCAGAACCCGGAACTCGATACCAGGTACCGTTCTGTAACGGCTCTCAGGGGAAAAAAAACCTTGCTTTTTTTCACTCGTACCCGTAATTATTGACATTTAAACTGTTGTCATAATCTACCCATTAACAGGTATAAGCTTACGTATTACAATTAGATAGTTTATGTTCGATATGAGGCAGAGTAACTGACGACTCGCAAAGACGCGGACTTCATTCAACTTGTAATTGAGAATGAGAGCATTTAGCGACTTCCAACAAACGTCACAACTAATTTCAAATCTGTAAGAAACTTTTTCTAACTGACATTCGTCCACAAAATGATAAAAGAAATTTAAACTTTACTCCTTACTACATTTTCGCTCTGCATGCTGTAAAACGTCATAAAAGACATGACGTTTTACTTTATTACTTCTTTACTACCGATTCTATTCGTAAAATAGTTTGCAAAGAGTATCTACATACCACTGAATGTACCTACGAAATTATGTCATTATAAGACACATAATTCAATAGATACGACGTCATAGACATTTAGATGCGTGAAAAACCAGCTTCTGCTTAAGATGGCGGACAACAAAACTCAACATCAGGCTTGATTTATTACTTCTTTACTACCGACTCTGTTCGCCACACATTTTGCAGACGTAGCCACACCGCTGAATGTATCTGCAAAATTATATCATTGTACAAGCCATTGTTAACGAGATATGACGTCATAAACAGTAAGATGCGTGAAAAACTAGCTTCTGCTTAAAATTGAACGCAGTGAAATTTAAGCACCAAGCATGGCGTTTTAATTTATTAATTCCTTCTTGTAACTCTATTCGCAACACACTTTGCAGATAGCATCTCCATATATCACTGAATATACTTGCAAAATCATATTAATCTCCGATAAGTAGTACAGCAAATATGACAACGTAAATGTCGACGTGAAAAAAATAGCTTTTGCTTAAAATAGAGCATAAAAGTGCAGACCACAGTCGCTCTGTGTTTCGTAATGAGAGCTCTTAACGACTTCCCACAAGTTTTGAAAGTAATTTCAAACGTTGTCTGAACTTCTTCTCCTACATAAGTAACGTCAAATATTTAACACTTTAATTGATTTCTAAAGTAAGCAGACGATTGTAGCTGATTTATATGTTCAAATGGTTCAAATGGCTCTGAGCACTATGGGACTCAACTGCTGAGGTCATAAGTCCCCTAGAACTTAGAACTACTTAAACCTAACTAACCTAAGGACAACACACACATCCATGCCCGAGGCAGGATTCGAACCTGCGACCGTGCCGGTCGCGCGGTTCCAGACTGTAACGCTAGAACCGCTCGGCCACCGGCGGCCGGCTGATTTATATGTGAAAGTTCGATTATACACTATGTGACCAAAAGTATTCAGACACCCCCAAAAACGTACGTTTTTCATGTTAGGTGCATTGTGCTGCCACCCACTGCCAGGTACTCCATATGAGCGACCTCAGTCGTCATCAGACATCGTGAGAGAGCAGAATGGGCGCTCTGAGGAATTCACGGACTTTGAACGTGGTCATATGATTGGTTGTCACTTGTGTCATACGTCTGTACGCGAGATTTTTTACACGCCTAAACATCCCTAGGTCCACTGTTTCCGATGTGATAGTGAAGTGGAAACGTGAAGGGACACGTACAGCACAAAAGTGTACAGGCCGACCTCGTCTGTTGATTGACAGAGACCACCGACAGTTGAACAGGATCGTAATGTGTAATAGGCAGATATCTATCTAGACCACCACACAGGAACTTCAAACTGCATCAGAATCCACTGGAATTACTATGACAGTTAGGCAGGAGGTGAGAAAACTTGGATTTCATTGTCGAGCGGCTGCTCATAAGCTACACATCACGCCAGTGAATGCCAAACGACGCCTCGTTTAGTGTAAGGAGCGTAAACATTGGACGATTGAACAGTGGAAAAACATTGTGTGGAGTCACGAATCACGGTACACAATGTGGCGATCCGATGACAGGGTGTGGCTATGGCGAATGTCAGCGTGTGTTGTGCCAACAGTAAAATTCGGAGGCGGTGGTGTTACGGTGTGGTAGTGTTTTACACGGAGGGAGCTTGCACCCTTTGTTGTTTTGCGTGGCACTATCACAGCACAGGCCTACATTGATGTTTTACGCACCTTCTTGCTTCACACTGTTGAAGAGTAATTCGGGGATGGCGATTGCATCTTTCAACACGATCGAGCACCTGTTCATAATGCACGGCCTGTGGCGGAGTGGTTACACGACAATAACATCCACGTAATGGATTGGCCTGCATAGGATCCTGACCTGAATCTTACAGAACACCGTTGGGATGTTTTGGAACGCCGACTTCGTGCCAGACCTCACCGACCGACATCGATATCTCTCCTCAGTGCAGCAATCCGTGAAGAATGGGCTGCCATTCCCCAAGAAACCTTCCAGCACCTGATTGAACGTATGCCTGCGAGAGTGGAAGCTGTCATCAAGGCTAAGGGTGGGCCAACACCATATTGAATTCCAGCTTTACCGATGGAGGGCGCCACGAATTTGTAAGTAATTTACAGCCAAGTATCCGGATACTTTTGATCACAAAGTGTATAAAGAATCGAGGGTTTACTAGTTATTGGCTGACGTGCTCAAAACGACCTACAGATGCATGAATAATGACTGCATCTTCAGGAAAAACAGGAAACAGATTCTCTGGAGTGTCTGTCGGTGTGTTTCGTACACCAGCCGCATCATCTCTCCCACAAAAAGAAATCCATGGCAGTGACGAAGGGAGAACGTAGTGACCACGGTACTGGCACACTTCTCCCAATCTAACAAATTGGGCAAAACGCTGTCTAAATGATCTCTGCCATAAAAGGAAAAGTGTGTTGGGGCCTCATCATGCCGGAGCCATAGTCGTTGCCTGACTGATAGCGGGACATTCTCCAACATTTTCGGTATTTCTCCACGGAAAAAGTCACGGTAATTTTCTCCATCGAAACTTTTAGGTCGAAGATACCGCCCAATCAGATGGACGTGAACAATATCAGCCCACAGATTTATGGTAAAACTCTGTTTATAGTGAAAGATCGAGCGAGGTGGCTCAGCGGTTAGCACACTGGACTCGTATTCGGGAGTACGACGGTTCAATCCCTCGTCCGGCCATCCTGATTTAGGTTTACTGTGATTTCCGTAAATCGCCCCACGTAAATGCCGGGATAGTTCCTCCGAAAGGGCACTGCCGACTTCCTTCCCCGTCCTTCCCTAATCCGATGAGACTAATTACCTCGCTGTATGGTCTTCTCTCTCAAAGCAACCCAACCCTTTATAGTGAAACACAGTTAGTTGTCCTAGGATTTCCAAATCCCAGAAGTGGCTATTGTGGATGTCGACTTTTCCTTCTTTTGTGAGGCTTCCTTTGTGATGAAAGCCTTGTCAGTACACATGAAACTCGTTTGGAAGTCAGGTATGTTTGCAATTTGGTAGAATTCCACGCACTGGGGAACGTCATCAGCTGACAGGTTTTGTACCTTCTGGTACTTAAAGAGATGAATACCGTCTCGTGCAGGACGTTCCACACATTGGCGTTGAAAGTATTTAGTCCCATATCTATGGATCGTGTGCTTGTGGTCCTCACATCGGTGTAACACAGCTTCCGTCAGTCTGGTCTAAGGGGTCCTATTTCACTAAGGGAACTTTCTGCTCAACTCTTGCGTCATGCCTCCCGATAAATAAGATGCCAGTCCGTTAACACCGTTGGAATGTAATCAACCAACAAAAAACTTTCACGTAAACGCATCATAAGATTCAGGATAATAATGCAACTGTTTATCCGTACCGCCCTGATAGCAGTACATGTTAAAACGCCGTTTCCGGGACGGGGCGATGCGACGGATCCGGATAGGTTTCGCCCGGCGGATTAATTACACGAGTCGATGTCCTGGTCAGCTGGATGTCGTATTTAAGAGTTTTCTTACGTTCCATTAAGTGGTTACCGCGCTGATACCCAATGTCGCGCCTAAGTTATACGATTTACAAACATTTCGAAAAAGCTTTCACTCAATTTCACATGAATAACTCTACACGCAGATAGATGACGGTACCTATATTCTATCCCGGGAGCGAGTGGGACGGGGTGGTGGCAGCGTGGCATCCGGCCAACCCTTAAATTAACCGTGCCATATATGTTAATAACTATGCTGAATTTGCGCCGACGCGGGACAAGGGCACAAGAAAAAGAACGTAGCTTTTTTACCTAGGCACATGGGCATCACTAGCAGTAATGAAAATTTACCCTTCCTTTCAGCAGCTGAGATGCAGATGGGATTCCACTGTTAATGTGTTGCACTTGCAGTGGCCAAAACAGCTGTGGCCCAAGGAGAGTCAAAGATCAAACCTTTCAAGGAGCACCCGCGGGGAAACGGTGACATTTGTGTCACATTACAGAAGTATCTCTTTTTATTTCCTCTAAAAAAACTCTGCAAATAGTACACATAGCTTTTGCGCTCTGAACACTGAAGTAAGTCAGACTGATGACATACATTGACAGCAAACTTTTCCTTTTCAGGCGACCGAGCGAGGTGGCGCAGTGGCTAGCACACTGGACTCGCATTCGGGGGGACGACGGTTCAATCCCGCGTCCGGCCAACCTGATTTAGGTTTTCCGTGATTTCCCTAAATCGCTCCAGGCAAATACCTGGGTGGTTCCTTCGAAACAGCACGGCCTACTTCCTTCCCTAATCCGATGAGACTGATGACCTCGCTGTCTGGCCTCTTCCCCGAAACAACTCAACCCTTTTCAGGCATAGTCTTTTACTTTTGAAAAAGATTAACTTTACCAAAAGCTCTCAACGGAATTTTTACTCATTTCCATCTAAAACTACTTATACATCTATATCCCGCAAGCCTTGTCATGATGTGTGCTGGAAGGTATTTTTTCTTCTGTCCGTAATCATCGACTTCTACCGACCTAAATAAAGTTAGTTAGTTCGTTTCATGTTCCGTGGATCCCTTGGCACAATAATTTTTATATTCACATTGCAGATTAATTTGCATATATGGTTGCTTTCTGAACATTTCTAAGCTTCTTTTTTTTTTTTTTTTTTTTTTTTTTTTTTTTTTTTTTTTTTTTTTTAAATACAGATACACATATGTGAGATAGTAGTAATTCCCACCCAGCACCTTTTACATATGAGCATAACGGAAATTGTGCTACAGAATAGGAATTGTCAAGGAGAAACTTTCTCAGTTTGTTTTTAAATTTTACTCTGCTGTCTGTCAAATATTTTATATCATTGGGTAAGTGATCAAAAACTTTTGTTGCAGCATTGTCCACCCCTATTTGTGCTATCTACAACCTCAGTGCGGAGTAATGAATACAATTTTTCCTTCTGGTATTGTAATTGTGTACATTAGTGTTCTTTTGAAACGTAGTGCATTTTTTACAACCACCTTTTTGAGAGAATAAATACAATGTGAAGCAGTAGTCAGAATGCCCAACTCCTTAAAGAGATGTCTTCAAGACGATCGTGGGTGAACACTACATATTATTCTTATAGCATGTTTTTGAGCAAAAAACACTTTCTTTCTTAAAGATGGTTACCCGAGAACATTATTCTATATGACATTATTGAACGAAAATACGCAGAATATGTCAGGTTACTGATCTGTCTCTCTAAGTTGTTTATGAGTTCCAAAATGTGCTTTTTGCACTTCAAATTCTGATCAGTATGGACACCCAAAATTTTGAAGTTTCCACACCCTTTACTATTTCCTCCCCATGTGTTACACTTATCACTGGTGGAGTACCCATAGATGTGCAGAACTGAATATGTTGTCCTTCTAAAACTGAGGGTGAGACTATTCACAGAAAAGCAGTCAATGATACTTTTAAGATCGCTGTTTACCATTTATTCTGCTTCTGTGTATATATCTGGGTTGATTACAGTACTACTGTATCTGTAAAAAGAACTAGTCTTCTTCCAGTAATTTTCGGGTTTGCAGCCGGATCCCATCAACATCCTGCCACGATATTTCAGCCCACAGACGTCTGGCCATCCTCAGGTGAGTAGCCGAAGTACTTCAAATGATTCAAATGGCTCTGAGCGCTATGGGACTTAACATCTATGGTCATCAGTCCCCTAGAACGTAGAACTACTTAAACCTAACTAACCTAAGGACAGGACACAACACCCAGTCACCACGATGCAGAGAAAATCCCTGACCCCGCCGGGAATCGAACCCGGGAACCCGGGCACGGGAAGCGAGAACGCTACCGCACGACCACGAGCTGCGGACGCCGAAGTACTGAAGAGACCTGATGCACTCATGGTATTTACAGCGAATTCCGCGCATGCGAATCGTACTGGAGGTTTACGGAGCATGCGTTAGGAGGTGACATGCGCGAGGCAGCCAAGCAGTGTGTGCTGCCCTCAGTGGTAAAGTAAGAACAACCTAATCGCTGAGAATCGACTGAGCATGTCGATTCCGCTGTGATCGCATAATTTTAATAACTGGATTCCAATTTTTATCCAGCTGAAAGCCGTTATCACGATTCACTAAATTGTCAGCAAGACGCATTTCCACGGATTCTTTAATTAAAGAGTCCCAGAAGCTGGAAACCGGTGCTAAAATTTTCATGTTATTGTATTCCATTGAATGTTCCACGGAGGTGCAATGTTCTGCTGCTGCTGGTTTTAAGGGTTGTGTCTTTCGTGTTCTACACAGAAGTCACACAGAAGTCACAGAACTAGTCTTACTTGTTGTACATCAGATGAAAGGTCTTTTGTTGTACATTAGATGGAAGACCTTTTACATGTATGAGGAATAATAGTGGACCTAAGATTGATCCCTGGGTACCCCACATGTGATTTCTCTCCAGTCAGAATTATATCCCCAGACCATATTAGCTGAATTACTAAGTACAACTTCCTGCATTCATTTGGTTAGATATGACATTATCCATTGGTTGGCTATATGATCAATCCCATAAAACTTCAATTTATCTAGGATAATCCTATGATTGACACAGTCAAATGTCTTAGATAGGTCGCAGAAACAGCGGCCGGCGCTATCTTATTATTTAATGCTTGTTAAGTCTGGTGAGTGAACATGTAAATGGCATTCTCAGTAGAGCAACCCTTCTGGAACTCAAACTGCTATTTGCTGAGGATATTATTGCTGCTAAGGTGAGATACTACTCTAGAATATATCACCTTCTCAAAAATTTTGGAATATAATATCAGCAGTGAAATAGGTTAGTAGTTTTATTATTGTAGGATCTGCAGCATATATTATCACACAGTGGGACACTATGCAGAGAATGGTAGACAGTATGCTGCCTGATAATTTATTTTACTATACAAGCTTATTTCGCCTTTATTTTCTTCGTGACTACATATACAAACAATCGCATTTATTTATAACTCACGTAACATATAATTTATAAAAGTTTTTTAAATTGGATGTTGTGCTTTCGTCCTGACGAGATATGTCAACTTTGAGTAAACTGTTACTGCTATCTGTAGTTGTTGGATGTAATATTTTATTCAGTAACATTTTAAAGTTGTTCGATAATTTGTTGCTGCTGTATGTTAAAATACTTTTTTATTGTTTTGACAGTCATAGAAATTCACGTTTGACAGCAAGTTTTTTACTCAACAAGTTGTTGTGGGTCATGTAGCCATGGAATTGTCATTGATGTGTTTGTAATCTCTGGCAGTTTGATTGTGCATTTGAAATAGAATTGTTCATTTAGTATATCATTGGGACAGTCCTTGGTGTATACGTATATTTCAAATTCCTGGAAAATATTCTCGACTGTATCTTTTCGGCTTTTGTGCGGAATTTGTAGTGGTTTTCAGTGTTGTCAACTTCACGTTTTTCATTTTTGGATTAGTTGTTATTTTTTTTTCTCTCGTGTAGTCTCTGAATCTGACGATTAAATTTCTTCCCGTCTGTCCTGCATAAAATATTTTACAGTTACTGCAGTTAGTTTTGTAGATTTCAGAGTTCAAATGTTTCAAGAGTACAGCTTTTCCTGGACATATTTTTGTGCTAATATTATTTGTTGTTCTGAACGTTAGTTTCACATTTATATCTGTAGTAAAGCGTTTAATTTATCTGATGGTTTTCCCATATATCTTGTTGGTATGTAGATGGTTTTCTTTTTTAATTTTCCCTCGTTAGTGTTATTTTATGATTTATAGGGTCTTTTGTGGTTGTGTTTTTCGTTGTATAGCTATAGATCCATATTAGGGTCATAATTATTCTTATAAGCGCTGTATTTAGTGTAATTATTTCTTTATGTATGGCCTCCTATTGGATGGCAGATTTAAGACTCTGTTACTAGTGGAATGAAAGAATGAAAATTTATGAGATCTTGGATGAGAAGATGTATGGTTAATTAATTATTCATAGGTAGTGGTTGGTTTTCTGTAGATTTAAAAAGTGTGTTTGTATTTGTTGTTGGTTATTGGGAGATCCAGAAAGTTTATCGATTTCACAAGCACACACTTCTATGTGGAATCCAAATTCCTCATAAACAGATGAAAATATCCCAGTGGGGGTCTATATAAAGTTACAATTAAAAGTGAACTATTGTTCAGTATTAATTCACAAGCACACACTTCTGTGTGCTAATAACTACAAAATCTACTTGTTTCAATGTTTTTTAATTTGTGTTCTGACTTATTATTTTTAACAACTCCTCCTTCTCCCATGTTAGTTCTGCATGAGTAAGCCGCTAGAGTGTAATCTTTCATAGTAACTTATCGAACCCTGCCATTATGTGGTGCAGAGACAGGCATAGGACGTCTATATTTCAGAGCTCTCTAAATTTTTCAAACAGACAAGTAGCTCTTATATCTTACTACTTAGTCCTCTAATATTTTGATGAAATAAGCTAATCTTACTTTTCTGTGAATTATTTAGCATTTTGTGGCGCTGTTCTGTTATTTTAACTTCTTTCAAATTAAGCTGCCTGAATCCAGATTCTGAACTGAGGAAAGTGTCTCCCTGACAACAGTAGCCGTAGGGATCTTGCTACTGTATGAGTGATGGTGGCCCCCTGTATATTATCTGCAAGAAGCTTAGCCAACCTACCTTTCCCTCTACTATTCAGGTGTAGGCCATGTCTAGTACATCCCTATCTCCCAACTGTAGGAACAGGAACTGCACTCATATGAGATATCATTTCAGTCAGCAGCAGCCTGCTCAACTCCGTGTTCACACAGCTGACAGGAGTGTTAACCCAGGGCTGGTCAAGACGATGCAGGACCTCCACAAAACTCACATTTGTGTGTGTAATCGCTACTCCTATTTCACCCAGGTCACTCCTAACGTTCTAATTACTGTCCTTAGCCGTGCTGTCCCTGATCCACCCACTACAATAACGTGATCCTCTTTGCCAAAACCTTTGCACAATGTCCTAATGTCCTTTGTCACCTGGCTAAGGCTAGCACGTGGCATCACAATGCTTGTGTCCTAGTACTCCGCTCCTAATTTATCCTGTACCATCTGGTCGACAGCCCTCCCATGGCTAGTACCTAGCAGCAAGACTCTTTTCTTCCTACACTCTTTCGGAACTGGCCTACATTGAGTTTCTTTGCTAGAAGTCTGCTGCATCCTACTGTGACCTGTAGCAACTCATCAGTTGATTCTCTGACTACATTGTTAATTTGTTCAGTTTTCTTACGATTTAATGATCAAGCATTATCTTAGCTTCATTATAACTGATTTTTCAGATCTACTTTCGAACTTGTTCCATTAATTCCTTGCTGAAGTCTATGTTCACTTAAGGCAAACAGTACACAAAATCAACGTTGTTCAGAATGGTTCTATTAAGATGAATTCCTTCTTCGGTTTCTTCATTTAGCAATCTGAAAAAATGTCTGTATGATTCTGAGGATAGTTTTGGAGATATGCAATAATACACCATAAGTTGTTAATCTCTGATGACAGAGAGATGCTGGATGGCAGAATGTTAATCCTGGACAAGAGACTCTTGATGCTGACGGATTTTGTTATTGTGGGATTAGATGAAAGAAGAAACAAAAAATACATAATAAGTAGGATCGTGAAAGGCGTAAAGGGCTTCTGTAAAACGAAACAGCTGCTAAAATAAAAATTTAATCAAACGAAACTATATGGTTTCAGAGACATCTCAAGTCTCAGACATCTACAATGTATACATGCAGACCGAAAAAACGAATGAAAATTTGTAGCAAGACTGGGATTCGAACGTAGGTCTCCTGCACATTTTTTAAATTTTTTCTTTTTCTTTCTTTTATGTTTTTTTGTTGTTGATCTCATTTTGTTCGTTATAGTTTGTTCTATGTGTTCGGGGCGGACGTCCTATGACGTCCGTCTAAGTTCTTCGTTGATTCATTCACTCAGTTTTTTTATTGCAGAGGGCTTATTAGGGAGATGCTCTAACCACTACGCCACCCTGTCACATTGACTTTGCACATCTGCACGGATTGCTCTTGCATGCCTACCTCCTCAGTCCAAATTCCCACTCACGCCTCACCCCACTTGGTATTCTCCCTAAACTCAGATTGCACTGCAGAGGCTTTCCAACTGTATTGGAATAACACCTCAGCATCGAATGATCAGCCCATCTGAACATAAGCATTCCTCTGTAGCACCGAATTTCAAAAGCAGCTGTTCTCTTCTTGTCTGTATGCTTATCGTCCACATTTCACTTCCCTGCAGGGCTGCACTCCATACAAATACCTTCAGCCTTCCATGTTCTTTGCCAACTCTGACAGAATTGCAATGTCACTGGCGTATTTTAAGGCGTTTCTTTCATCTCACAGAACTTTACTTCCCTTGTTAAATTTCTCCTTGCTTTCCGTTACTGCTTGCTCAGTGCACAGGCAATAACATCAGAGTTCGGCTATACATCTTCTCACTCCCTTCTCAACTACTGCTTCCCTTTCATGTTCTCTGACTCCTTGCAAGTTGTAGAAGTCCTTTCGCTCTCTGTACTTTATTCATGTTACCTTGAATTTCAAGCACTCACAGTTTCCAAAAGCTTTTGCCAAAGGTACAAATTCTATAAACGTATGTTTCCCTAAATAACCAATCATCTACGATAAATTGTAGGTAAATGTTGTCTTGCGTCTTCCTACGTTTCTCCGAAATTCAAACTGATCTTCACTGATCTTTCTCTAGATCAGCCTCTAGCACCCCTCCGCCACACACCGTAAGGTGGCTCGCGGAGTATAGATGTAGATGTAGATGTATCTGTGTCAGTGGTTTGTTCTGCAATATTCTCACCTATCAAAACCTGCTTCCTTTGAAACTGGCATTACTAAATACTTCTTCAAGTCTGAGTGTACTTCGTCTGTCTCATGTATCTTACAAAACTACCATAGTCCATAGGAACAGCTTTGGTAGTGGTAATTTTTCACAAGAATCTCAATTAATCTGATACTCATTTTCTTCTGCCACTTCCCAGTCCATAGCATTGTCTTCAAGTATCTTTCCTTTCTACAGCCTTTTCATACATTCCTTGGATCTTTCTGTTTACCCTACTTTGCTTAGTAAGGGCTTGTCAAATGCGCTCTCGCTTTTCAGACAGCTGCTTCTCTTCTCTCCAGAGGTTCGTACAGTTTTCCTGCAGATGCCATATATCTCTCCCGTAGTCACACGTGCTTCTACAGTATTGCATTTCTCCTCAAGGTATGCGTGCTTCGCCACTTTACGCATTGTATCAATCTCATTTTTTAGACGTCTTTATTCTATTTTGTCAGCTGTATTTGCTGCATTTTTACATTTTCTCCTTTCATTGATTAAACTCAGTACCTCGTGTATTATTAGAATATTTTTACTGGACTTTTCGTTTTACCTATTTGATTCCCTTCTGCCTTCATATTTCATCTCTCTAAAGCTACACATTCTCCTTCTATTGTATTCCTTTCCCTAGCTTCATTCACTAGTTGCCTAATGCTCTCTTCACAACTCTCTACTTGTGGTTCTTTTAAATTATCCAGATTTTTAGAATGAGATTTTCACCCTGCAGCGGAGTGTGCGCTGATATGAAACTTCCTGGTAGATTGAAACCTTGTGCCGGACCGAGACTCGGACTCGGGAGCCGAGTTGGAGTATCGGTCCGGCACACAGTTTTAATCTGCCAGGAAGTTTCCTATCCAGATATTTTCTTATTATCTGCTTACCTCTACGCAATTTCTTCAGTTTTAATCTGCAACTTATAACAAATAAATCATGGTCAGAGACCATAATTATGCACCCTTGGAAAATTTTTGTAGTTATAAGTCTGATTTCGGAATCTGTCCCAACGTTGTATAATCTAGTTGAACCTTCGCGGTTTTCCAGATCTCTTCGTTCATGTTGCTCATACTAAGTGTCAGCAATGACTAAACTGTGCGCTGTGAAAAATTACTTCAGGCGGCTTGTTGTTTCCTTACTTTCCCCTAGCCGCCTTTCTCACGACTTTCCTTCTCTTTATTTTTCTACTGTCGGATTACACTGCCCCATTACAATTTAATTTTCGTTTCCCCCTTCTCTATCTGTGGAGCTAGTAGACATATAAACCTGATAAACTTTAATCACTGTGATGGGTGTGGACTTAGTGTCTATATTGGCTATGCAGTGTCTATATTGGCTATGATTATTTGCTTATTATACTGTTTACAGTAGATAAACCGCATCTGTATTTTCTTATTCATTATTATAGGTACTGTTTCCATTACTCCATTTGATTTTGCGTAGATAACACTGTACAGACCTGACCACCAGAAGACCTGTTCTTCCTGCCATTGCATTTCACTAATTCCCAATGTAACTTAAACGTATTTTTTTAAAATTCTATAACCTACGGATCTGATTAAGGGGTCAAGCATTCCACATCTCTGTCATGTAGAACATCGCCGTTGTTTTCCGTGAAAGCGACATCATACTGAGTTGCTCCCACCCTGTGACCCGAAGGGGGGATTTTTTACCTCCGACATATTTTACCATAAATCTCGCCATCATCGTTAAACCATACAGAGCTTAATGCCCTGGGGAAACATAACAGCTGTAGTTTGCTTTCAGCCGGTCGCAGTATCAACAAGTCAGTCATATTGGTTATTGTTACGAAGTCAGATCAGTCAATTATGTGTACTGTTACCCATGTCATTGCTGAAACGGCCGCTGTCCCTCTTCGGGAACTGTATGTTAGTCACCTCATCACAGATACCCCTAAGATGTGGTTGGCTCTAGCGTGTTGCTATCTACACTGCCCGAAAAAAATTAACACACCCTTTTAGAGGTATGCACAAGATTTATTGTTGCAGCAGTGCATATGGAGTATCTGAAATGATAACATTTACAGACCAACAGCACAAGCGGTTCTGAGGTATCAGGTAATGTCAATATTAGTATGTGGTGTAGCCTCCACGGGTGGCAGTGCAGGCGCTGACTCTGGCATCCAACTGGCCATACAGATAGCGAACACTGTCCTGCGATACGTTACCTTATGCCTGATAGAGCTGTTCTGCCAGAGTTGCTGGCTGATGAGTCGCAAGAGTCACTTATCGCCCCATTATATCCCACATGTGCTCCATTGGAGACAAGTCCAGAGATCGTGCTGGCGAGGGAAGCTGAAACACGTCTTCAGAGCATGTTGAGTTTTACAGGCAGTGCGTTCGTGAGAATTATCCTGTGGGAACAATACATCGCCTTCCTGTTACACGAGACGGCCGCTGCGGCCGAGCGGTTCTTGGCGCTTTAGTCCGGAATCGCGCTGCTGCTACGGTCGCAGGTTCGAATCCTGCCTCGGGCATGGATGTGTGTGATGTCCTTAGGTTAGGTTTCAGTAGTACCAGGTCTAGGGGACTGATGACCTCAGATGTTAAGTGTCACAGTGCTTGGAGGCATTTGAACCATTTGAACCTGTTGCAAGAATGGCAAAAGAATTGGTCTAACAACATTCTGCACATACCGAGAGCAGGGTAGCGTACGCTCCAGGAACACCAAAGGTGATCGACAGTTGCAGTTTATCGCCCGCCAGATCGTAAGTCCTGGTGTGCAGCCAGTGTGTCTTGGACAGTTGCACTCAACGACACAACTCACCAGGTCTACATCGTACCCAGACGACCATCACTTGTTTGCAGGCAGAATCTGCTTTCATCACTGAAGACCAAGACGCGCCGCTGACCGGGGTGGCCGAGCGGTTCTAGGCGCTACAGTTGGAACCACGCGACCGCTACGGTCGCAGGTTCGAATCCTGCCTCGGGCATGGATATGTGTGATGTTCTTAGGTTAGTTAGGTTTAAGTAGTTCTACGTTCTAGGGGACTGATGACCTCAGAAGTTGAGTCCCATAGTGCTCAGAGCCATTTTTGGAACCAAGACGCGCCATTCCATCTTCCAAGCAGTCCTCTGAGTGCACGCAGATACTGTGGCTTGAGTGGAACACAGGCTAGAGGCATGCACGCCCATAGTCCCACTGCTGATAACTGGTTCGCAACAGTTTGTGTTGACATGTCTGGGCTCACAAGCCCTCTTGTCTGTGCTGTGGTAGACGTACGATCTACCACTACTGCACTTACAATACGACGATCCTGGCGGGCGTCTGTGTTGCGTGGGTGTCCAAAACCTCGTCTATGAGTTTGACAATGTTCACGTGACCACTGATACCAGCATTGTTGCACAAATGACGCAGCAGCTCCAACTTGTGTGGCAATCTCCGAAAGACCACGTCGCCACTTCGAAGCCACAATTTTACCCCTTTCAAACTCGCTCATTGGCTGTAGGAAGCACGAGTGAGTCTCCGTGGCATGGTTACCTGCTTGCTTCAGACGTTTGCACTACACTGAGTCTTCTGGCTGTTAGCATCCCCTATTATAGGACAGTCACAGATGGCACTCTGGTAGCTATGCCACCACGCTGTGGCCGGCCGCGGTGGCCGTGCGGCTCTGGCGCTGCAGTCCGGAACCGCGGGACTGCTACGGTCGCAGGTTCGAATCCTGCCTCGGGCATGGGTGTGTGTGATGTCCTTAGGTTAGTTAGGTTTAAGTAGTTCTAAGTTCTAGGGGACTTATGACCTAAGATGTTGAGTCCCATAGTGCTCAGAGCCATTTGAACCATTTTTGAACCACCACGCTGTCTGTTGACGGACGACGTTGAAACCACTATCAGTACATCTACTATCCCCCAGGTGGCACATGCCGTCATCGTATCAAAATCGACGTCGTCTTTCCAGGAGTACTATTTTTTTTTCGCAGTGTATATGGTTGAGGCAAGAAAGCCACCCCCCGCCCCCATCCCCCTGAGGCAAGGTTGATGGCTCATGAGGCAAAGAGAGCTTAGTAAACTATATTTGCCAAAAATACACCTTTATAAATGTTTTTGCAACTCGACACAAATATATCAAGCTATTTTCACTTCTGGGCACAGGCCAGCTTCTTTTTACATCGCAACGAAGGCTGCTAGACGATCATAACACGATGCTCAAGTGTGACGCGCTTTTCGTGGAAGCGACGTTCTACCGGCTCTGTGGCTGACGACGTCAGCACAAGAACAACATCCATTCGCCACCGACGCGAGGTTGGCGACCTTCAAGGCGGCTGGAACCCTCCACGTGGACTCGGTTCAGTGCCTCGGGCGGCATGACGCAACGGACTTCCCGGCAAGTGACCCGAGCCACCGCTGCGGCGATCCTTCGGACGTCGGACGCCTTTCTCTACGTTGCGTTTACCTCAGTATCGTTCAGTATCGATATCACGACTTAAGCTATTATTGTTTCTCCGGCCAAATTTTTAAAAAATGTTAGTAGTATAGCCAGCCTCCGTACCTGTGTGGTCAAGGCGACGGACTATTATTGTGGGAGAACCAAGTTCGATTACCGGTATTACCAGGGATTTTTCCGTGGTGGGAGGCATGGACCGGTGTGCACTCAGCCTCGTAATGACAACTGAGGAGCTACCTGATTGAGAGGTTGCGACTCCAATGTCGGAAAGTCGACAACGGCAGGGAGCGCGATGCGCTGACCCCATGCCCTCCATACCGCATCCGGTGATGAATGACTGAGACTGACATGGCGGTCGGTCGACGATCGTGTGTCTTAAGGGCTTGATCGCGGGGTTTCCTTCCCTTACACGAATCTTGGGAGTCTGTGTTGTTCCACCTGAGGATTATTTTTGGTAGTGAAAAAAACATTAGGTGAAGATGATAATTTTAATTGTTTCCATATTTCGCAGCTTCAGATTGTGACTGTATACAATATACTGGAAGTGTGAATTAACAAACGCCTTCAGTCACAATACGAAAAGATGTGACTGAAGGCATTTGTTAATTCATACTTCCAGAAGAAGATGATGATTATTACGATTTTGACGATGATGATGATATGGTGATTTGAGAGTGCGACAGGCTGATCTTTAGCACCCATAGTAAAGCCTCTTATGACATGAGTGTGGTTAAGAGTGACAAAGCAATGAAAATAAATGCAACAGGAATTAAGATATAACAATTCTGTTAAGCATCTTGCTGACTTTGGTTTTATGGGCATTATGTCATGGTCTGAGCTAAGTTTTACTGCTCGACGTTTCTTCTCCTTACGCAGGACGCATCCTCACAGACTCTAATAAAATCTGCTTCTGCGAGTATAAGCAAAGAAATATGTCTTTGACCGCGTTCTAATGCACTTAAAACCAAAGTCAGTAAAAATACACACACACTGAAATCATATTTACTGTCAAATTAAACTTCCGAAAAAAAATACAGCAGATAAATGTGACTAGGTAAGTACTAGATTACAGAAGAATGAGCGTGCCACTCTGGAATACATCATAAGTTTACGCTGGTGTTCAGACAAGACAAGAAATTAATTAATAAGTCTTCATTAGTTTTTTCTTCTTTTTAGCAGCAGACATGCGACTTAACACTTAGATAATTTCTTCATAATTTGGGGCCACAGTCATAATATATTTCTTTAAAGTCAGTACCGCCATTAGATTGTTTTTTATTTGCAGTGTTACATTACACGATCATGATTTCGGCTTTAAAGTGCCATTATCAAGTGTTTTGATGTTATACAGTGCCTAAAATGGCATACTTAGACAATGTGTCTAATAGTGTGATTTAAATACGACAGTATGCCATCTTACGCACTGTATAACATTAAAAACTTTATAATGGCACTTTAAAGCCGAAATCATGATCGTGTAATGTATCACTGCAAATAAAAAACAGTTTAATGGCGGTACTGACTTTAAAGGAATTAACACTTAGAGTGTAGTGTCATGCCCATGTTATTATGTTGTCTTCAATGTTGGAAAGAATGCCAAGCCCGTAATATCACAGCCAAATCATCTTAGAGAGGACTGTCACACCCGTAATACTGCATGCACGGCAGTCCTCAATAAGGCGCTGTAACCATAATACACTAAAAAAAAAAGACGACCCACAAATGAACAATATCCGAATAGGACGGAAATACGTAGATGTGATGTACATATACGCACAAACAAATGATTTTAATTTCAAGAAAATTGGATGACTTATTCAAGAGAGAGTGTTCCACAAACTGAGTAAGTCAATAACGCGTTGGTTCGCCTCTAGCCGTTATGCAAGCGGTTATTCGGCTTGGCAGTGACTGATGGAATTGTTGGGTGTCCTTCTGAGGAATACCGTGTCAAATTATGTCCATTTGAAGTGTTAAATCGGCAAAATCCCGAGACGGTTGGAGGACTCTGCCCATAATGCCCCAAACGTTCTCAATTGGTAAGGGATCTGGCGACCTTGCTCGCCAAGGTAAGGTTTGGCAAACACGAATATAAGCAGTAGAAAACCTCGTCAGTGTGGGCGAGCATTATGTTGCTGAAATATAAGCCCAGGATGGCTTGCGCTGATGGGCAACAAAATGTGGGTAGAGTATCGTCGACGTACCACTGTGCTGTAAGGGTGCCATGGATTACAAACAGAGCGGTCCTGCTAAGAAGTAAAATGACATCATATCTGCTTGTGGGGCCGTAACGCGGGCGACAGTCACGTTGGTATCCTATCGCTGTATGGGACGTCTCCAGACAAATGTCTCATTGACTGGAGTAAAATTGTCTGTAGTGATGTGTCCCCCTTTGAAGTGAGCCCCGATGACCTGCAGAGACGTCTTTGGAGACGCCCCAGACAATGTTGGGATACCAACTAGGCTGTTGCCCACCGTACGGCCCAACAATCAGGAGTGATGGTCTGGGGTGCCATTTCTTTTCATAGCAGGACCCCCATGATTGTCATCCGCAGCAGACTTACAGCATAGCAATACGTCAGCGATATTTTACACCACGTTCATTGCCCTTCATGGGAAGCCATTCTGGCTTTACATTACTGCAAGATAATGCCCGCTCGCATACAGCTAGATTTCGCGCTTGCCACCCCCTACCTTGGCCAGCAAGGTCGCTGGATCTCCCCCAATCGAGAACATTTGTTGCATTACGGGCAAGGCTCTCAAGCCAGCTTGGGATTTTGACCATCTGACGCCTCAATTGGAAGGAATTTGGCACGATGTCCCTCGAGCTGACATCCAACAACTCTACCAATCAATGCCAAGCCAAATAACTGCTTGCATAAGGGGCAGAGGTGGAACAATGCGTTATTGACTTGCTCAGTTTGTGAAACTCTTTCTCTTGAATTTTTCTGATTTCTTTCTCTGTACATGTACAGCCCATCCACCGATTTCCGTCCTTTCGCACGATCTGTCACTACCAAGTAACATAACTCGATGAAACTTGGACGATACATAGAGAAAATTACCACGTTCAAAAATCAATAAAATCTTCTCGGACTTGCAACTGCAGTAGGTAGTTACAATTCCAAGAGCTTTCGGTCGAGCTCATCTCGGCCATTGTCGAGTGGTGACTGCCGCGCCGCTGTGCCTTCGTCATTATACAGCAGCGATGGTGGCTCTGACGTCATTGAAGTTCTCTTCCTCGCAAAATACGGCAACATTTTCGTCTCGAGCCCGTTGCATTCGCTTCAACCTCGCGATGGCCTGGTACGGGCTGTGCTGAGCTGCAAACCGCCGTCCTTACTGATAGCGTTTTGAGAGAAGAGACCACCATTCACGTCACAGACAGCATCGCGGCTATATAACGGCGAGGCCACGACGACACGGCAGTCAGTTACCACTTGAAAATGGCCGAAAAGCGCTCGATCGAGAGCTTGTGGGATTTTAACTACTAATGCTGCTGAAAGCCGGAGAAGATTTTATTAATTCGTATCGCCTCGAGACCATTCATACATGTTCGACAATTTTTCTCAGTGAATTACGTGCTGCTACCTCTTCCTGTATCAGCGTACATCTAACATTGAGACAATACACTCAATGTTCTACTTCAAAATGTAGTTGTGTTCCTTCCAATTAACCATCTTAGGTAATCAAAGTACACAACAAGAACAATATTCACGTAAAATTTGCTTGAATGTCTGGGGTTCGAAGTGCGTTTTCTTATTTCGGTGCATGGTCTCTAACAAGTTACCTACAGAGAAAAGGCGAAAAATTGAGTAGCCATAAAAATTTAACAAAAATTGAAAGTGTATTTTGTCGGCCACTACTCCTTCAAATTATATGATTATCTATAAACAGTTCAAATGGCTCTGAGCACTATGGGACTTAACTGCTGAGGTCATCAGTCCCCTAGAACTTAGAAATACTCAAACCTAACTAACCTAAGGACATCACTCACATCCATGCCCGAGGCAGGATTCGAACCTGCGAACGTAGCGGTCGTGAGGTTCCAGACTGTAGCGCCTAGAACCGCTCGGCCACCCCGGCCGGCTCTAGAAACAGTGACTGAAAACTCACTCTATAGGCATGACGACTGAAGTTGTGCAGACTAAGCAGTCAGTACCTCTATTTTTACAGCATTAGGATAAATCGTTCTTTAACAGTTGTCGGCGTAGTCATGTAAGTAAACATGAAGCAAACAGTATTAAAAGAAGAGCTACGAATATTTAGAGTAGCTGTAGAAGCTGTAGTTTTCCTTCGAGGTAGATGCCTTCCTGCTGAATTTGCTGTGTTGACTTACATGCTGTTTTTGTGATCTCAGACTATAACAGTTCAGTGACAGATAATTGTCTCTCTTAAAGTGTATCTTGACACTCTCCACCTCCCTGAACGCTTTACCCCTCGATAGCGTCTACGGAATACGGATCAATGAAGCAGCGACAGTCATAATAGTGTCTTACACTCATACTATATAAAATATAATGGTCCTACCATGCTGCCGGCCGGAGTGGCCGAGGCGCTTCAGTCTGGAACCGCGCGACCGCTACGGTCGCAGGTTCGAATCCTGCCTCGGGTGTGGAGTGTGTGATGTCCTTAGGTTAGTTAGGTTTAAGTAGTTCTAAGTTCTAGGGGACTGATGACATCAGCAGTTAAGTGCCATAGTGCTCAGAGCCATTTTTTCTGATGCTAACACCTGATGTTGCAAGACAACCATTATATTCCTATCATAAATTAATTACAATATGCATTAACAAATTAGAGGAAACTATGCAGATTATCGACGAGTGTTTCAAGGCAAACGACCGTAGACTTCTTGCGTCAAATTTAGTCATAAAATAACAAAAGAGAGAACAGAAAAGCCAGTTTATAATTCTACATAGAAAGAAAGAGAGACACACATACAGCGTGAGTCAATCACTATTGCCACCAAGATTAACTCTGAAACTGTGATAGGAGCTGAAACATTTGTGGGTCAAAAGTTGCATGGGACAACGGGGTCCATAATGTCCGGCAAGTTTTTCGCTGATGGATAGAAATGAGTTGCAGAGACAATTCCCAAATCGTTGGATTGGACGCGGAGTAGATGTGTAGTAGCCGGCTCGTTCGCCAGACTTGACGCCTCTGGATTTTTTCTTGTGGGGATTTGTAAAAGACATTGTTTATAAAGGCGTTCCAACTACACCTGAAGATACGCGAGAGACAATTGACAGAGCACGTGCTTCGAAAGTGCCGATGTGATAAGGAATACCCCTCGATCCATGATAAGAAGATTCGAACATCTTCTGTAAATGGACGTTCATGCCACCTTTTTGGCCTTCGTTGACCTTCAAAAGACCTTACTGCTACACATCATTGGAATCATATCGATAGCCGCTATCAGAAAATGAGTACCAAACTATAGTAACCCATTTAAAAACAAAGTTGACCTCCATATCTCTGAAGCGACCCCACCTAGCGCAAAAAAAAATCATATTATGGCCTCCGTTGTCCCATGCAACATTTGTCCCACAAACTTTTCAGCTACTATCATACTTTCTGAGTTATTGTATGTGGCGACAGTCAGTGACTCAACCTGTATACAAGAAATGTAGTACCAACGACTTTAGCAAACTACCACTGTTAAAAGCTTCTGCAGTTAGTAGTGTAAAGAAATCGTGTAAAATAAAAGTCAAGGAAGTTATTTTAATGATCAGCAAGCAACAGAAATTGCCAACTGTATAAAAATAAACACCGGAGCATTAGCTACGGTTTGTCAGCTTGCTGGCACGAGCGCTTAAGAGGCACTTCCTTGAGTTGCGGTGGAAACATGTGAGGATAGCAGGTATCGTCTTACAGGTGTTCGTATTAGAGCTGTTGACATAGTATCGATGTATCTGTATTTCTTCCAATCATAGCAATATATATCTCCGATATTTTCCTCAGATATATCGACACCGAAATGGCAATATCGAGTGCCGATATTTTTATTTTATATGATATTTTTTTGCAATTTTAGGTAAATATTTGAAGTTGTTGTTTTGAAATTGTACTAGCATATAATTTTACTTACAGTGTGGGAAAGTGTCTTACTACTTTTTGAGCTTTCATCACGTCCAGTCTTTCTCTTTGACTGTGTGAAGCAAGTAAAGATGGCACAAAGTAGTAGTTCGATTGCACTGGGGGGGGGGGGGGGGGGCGGGGAGAGGGGGGGCGGTGTGAATAGAATGACAAGGTATCCGACATGAAAAAGTAACACACCAGTTGCGTTATAAGCAATTTCTAATGCAACTAGCGTGCTATTTCTTCACATCGGCATTCTTCAAAAACAGTTGCCGAAAATGATGAAGAAAAACCTAAATGACAAGGCTGGTCTTTGTGATGTGCGGAGACGTGTGAGGGGAAATTCTGACGTAATCGGCGCTCGGCGCTACCAACAGAAAATGCAAAGTTTAACTTCACCATGCAATTTTGAAACTACAACTACAGGTCGCTGGCGTTTGTAGAAATCATAAAGCAGGAAATTCGACATGAATTGTTCTGGAGAAATCCGACATGTGACTAAACCGAACGACAGACCCATCGGACACTTTTTATTGGGCCACTTACCTGCAAGTACTATTGTTGGCAAAGTGGTTATCGCCAAGCGTGAACGTGCATCGTTTTCCTTTCAATTCTTGCTCGAAGGGATATAAGAAAGCTGCCAGCTTGTTGATGTAGAGAATATCTAATAGTAAATCAATACTTAAATATGCAGCTCTCAAATTGGCAGTGTATTTGGAATGTGCAGCCGATATTCTACGTGGCTTGTATGTCGATACCTTTCTGTCGATACATCGCTATATCAATAAGGTTTCTCGACATAATGAGGCCCGATAACGAAATCTTTTAAATATCGATATATACGATTCTCGATATTTTGAAAAATATCAACAGTTCTAATTCTTAGATCCCCGGTAGGCGTTAGATACAGTTCCGCACTGCCCCCTGATTAACAGAATGCTAGTGTACGGTATTTTTTCCTTTGTTGTTATTTCATCCTCCCTCGCCTCATGTAGGCGGGGGAGGGAGGTGGAGCTGGCAGCGATACAAATAACCCACTCTTTAGCTAGTAGAACCTAACACTAACTTAGACGCTAAAAACAAAACACAAGGAGACACATGTACTATGAATTTAAAATAATTGACAAGGTCACATGGATGGGAGAAATACAAATGATATAATGCTATCTTTATGAACTGTTTAAAAACAGTAATAAAAATGAAACTTCCTTACAGATTAAAACTGTGTGCCCGACCGAGACTCGAACTCGGGACCTTTGCATTTCGCGGGCAAGTGCTCTACCAACTGAGGTACCGAAGCACGACTCATGCCCGGTACTCACAGCTTTACTTCTGCCAGTACCTCGTCTCCTGCCTTCCAAACTTTACAGAAGCTCTCCTGCGAAAATGTGGACAGACAGCATAGTTACTAACACTTGAGAAACACCAAGCAACTCAAAATTACTGTAAAAACAATGACATGTTAACGAGCCCATGGGAGGCGCTGCAGACGATGTTGTGCTGTTAGTGAAAGCACTCGCGCTGGTCGTCATACGTCACACATTGATTTCTGCTGTTATTTAACGCGGTGTTGCGTGTCTATTAGCACTGACAAATCTACGCAAACGCCGCTGCGCTCGATCGTTAAATGAAGGCCGCCGGCTACTGTGTTCTCAGTGGTGAGAGGTAATGACTGAAATGTGGTATTCTCGGCACAGTCTTGACATTGTGGATCTCGGAATGTTGAATTCCCTTAAGTTTTTCGAAACGGTAATGTCCTATGCGTCTAGCTCCAACTACCATTCCGCGTTCGAAGCATGGTAATTTCCATCGTGCAGCCACACCCACGTCGGAAACCTTTTCAAATGAATCACCTGAGTACAAATGACAGCTCCGCCAATGCACTGCCCTTTTATACATTGTGTACGCGATACTACAGCCATCTGTGTACAGTATGTCCATAACGCTATCCCATGACTTTTGTCAGCTGGGTGTATACTGCGGGTTAGAGGGAAAGCTAACGCTTGAAGTGATGAAGCTTTTTTTAAAAAAAATCACAAAGTGCGGGACAGTTTAGTTATATTCGTATCATTTTTTCCATGTTTAGCATCATGCTGAGTTTATGGGAAGGGAAAGTATAGTCGATCGTTCACATGACCCTCTATTGTGTACTGTGCATGACAAAGAAAGTAAACACTCTTCGTATTACAGCATAAAAGAAGAAATTTAACACATATTGATTTGAACAATGTTCCCTCTAGAGTATGAAGATTAAAAAAAAATAGTAATACAGAAAGCAGCCAGATTTGGAGCAGTATGATAAGTCTTATTCGACACTAAAAGCATTTTTCAGTTTCGAAAGTATTACGATTCAAAAGAAAGAAAGTATCAGATGTAATAAAGCAAGACTAGTTGCGTGGGTGTTTAGCAAATAATCATAGACATAGTCTGCTGTCGTATTATCAGGTAATCTGAAAATCAGTTTTGACTTGTAAAAGTGATAAAAGTGCTCGCTCTGCAGAAATTCTCATTTTCCCTAGTGTTTCGGCAGGTGTTTGGAGTCTCGTTTTTGGAATGTGCAGCGGGACCGTCCGGGAAAAATACTGCTCATCACAGAAAGCCTCGGTACAGAATAGGAAGTATATACGCTCCATTCTGTGGCGTCGGTTTGTTTCCTGTTACAAACAAAATTATTTTTAAAGTGTAGTTTTACATACACATTAGACAGAGTGGTCCTACATTACTCTTGAGTGATATTCGTTTTCCGATATGTGTTAGGTACAGTAAACGACGAACAATAACCAGTGCTCCGGTAGTTACTGAGCAGCGCTGCTGCATGGCGGTGGTAGCGCATACCAGGGCACTGCCGTCGTTGCTTTTATTCTTCGCATTCTAATGGCCCTGTTAATACATATCGATCAAAGGAACATCGCACTAGATTAATTTGGAACTGCTCTATCGAATGTTGTTGTTGCGGTCTTCAGTCCTGAGACTGGTTTGATGCAGCTCTCCATGCTACCCTATCCTGTGCAAGTTTCTTCATCTCCCAGTACCTACTGCAACCTACATCCTTCTGAATCTGCCTAGTGTATTCATCTCTTCGTCTCCCTCTACGATTTTTACCCTCCACGCTGCCCTCCAATGCTAAATTTGTGATCCCTTGATGCCTCAGAACATGTCCTACCAACCGGTCCCTTCTTCTCGTCAAGTTGCGACACAAACTCCTCTTCTCCCCAATTCTATTCAATACCTCCTCATTAGTTATGTGATCTACCCATCTAACCTTCAGCATGCTTCTGTAGCAACACATTTCGAAAGCTTATATTCTCTTCCTGTCCAAACTATTTATCGTCCATGTTTCACTTCCATACATGGCTACACGCCATACAACTACTTTCAGAAACGACTTCCTGACACTTAAATCTATACTCGATGTTAACAAATTTCTCTTCTTCAGAAACGCTTTCCTTGCCATTGCCAGTCTACATTTTATATCTTCTCTACTTCGACCATCATCAGTTATTTTGCTCCCCAAATAGCAAAACTCCTTTACTATTTTAAGTGTCTCATTTCCTAATCTAATTCCCTCAGCATCACCCGACTTAATTCGACTACATTCCATTATCCTCGTTTTGCTTTTGTTGATGTTCATTTTACATCCTCCTTTCAAGACACTGTCCATTCCGTTCAACTGCTCTTCCAAGTCCTTTGCTGTCTCTGACAGAATTACAATGTCATCGGCGAACCTCAAAGTTTTTACTTCTACTCCATGAATTTTAATACCTACTCCGAATTTTTCTTTTGTTTCCTTTACTGCTTGCTCAATATACAGATTGAATAACATCGGGGAGAGGCTACAACCCTGTCTCACTCCTTTCCCAACCACTGCTTCCCTTTCATGCCCCTCGACTCTTATAACTGCCATCTGGTTTCTGTACAAATTATAAATAGCCTTTCGCTCCCTGTATCTTACCCCTGCCACCTTCAGAATTTGAAAGAGAGTATTCCAGTCAACATTGTCAAAAGCTTTCTCTAAGTCTACAAATGCTAGAAACGTAGGCTTGCCTTTCCTTAATCTATTTTCTAAGATAAGTCGTAAGGTTAGTATTGCCTCACGTGTTCCAACATTTCTACGGAATCCAAACTGATCTTCCCCGAGGTCGGCTTCTACCAGTTTTTCCATTCGTCTGTAAAGAGCTCTATCGAATAGGCACGTAAAATCCTGCTTTAAAAACTATTTTGTTTGTAATGGGAAACAAACAGACGCTTTCCGCTAGGCGTCGCATAAAAGATATGATGAGGTATATACAGGGTGTTTCACTAAATGTGTTTGCCTCTGTAAGTTACGAAGTAATAGGCGACGGAAATATTTATTGCGGTAGGTCACCATAAGAAACGTTACACTGTCTGCGGGGCTATGAACATAGTTTATTGTGTTATTATCCAAAGAGTTACAGCAAAAAGATACAATTTTTAAATGGAACAATACTTGTTTCTATCATGCACTGGAATCAGTAATATCAGTATGTATGCATCAATTTAAATTACATTCCTATCACTTTTAGTTTGGGAGCTACAACCCTTCAAAGTTTCAGGGGCAGATACCACACACGCTGCCCATAACGCAATGCGCCTTCTAAATGTGGTGCGGCCGAGTTGTAATGTAGCCGGTGTCATAGAGCGAGAAGCTTCCTCGATGCGCTGTTAGGCTGCCGACTGTCGCCGCACACGGCCGTATACCCGACAGTTCGAGCCACACAAACGAACGGGACTCAATATACCACAGTTACTGACATCGGATGAAGATGGCATACACGAACAACGAGTACGTTGACATGTTGCTGATGCTCGGCGAGTGCCGACACGATGCCACTGAAGCAGCCATGGCGTACGCCGTGAGATATCGTAGGCGAAGAGCTCCGGCAGCCTTACGTTCTTACGTGCCGAACAACGACTTCGGGAAACAGGTAACTTGGTAATGCGCCGCAGTAACAGACGAAGAACTGCAAGAAGTGAGGAGACGAAGGTGTTTGTTTTAGCTGCAGTACACCACGATCCTCATATCAGCTTACGAGCCGTTGCTTCCGTCGCTGGTGTCAGTCTCACATCTGTGTGGCGTACACTACACGGCCACAGGTTTCACCTGTACCGCTTGTCACTGACCCAGGAGCTGCATGGGAACGATTTCCATGCAAGAGTTACATTCTGCGAATGGGCCATGCATAATTTCATGCTAGAGTCCTTACACAAGGAGTCATGTTCTCTGATGAGTCCACGTTCGCAAATTATGGTCCAGTGAATCGCCATAACGTGTACTACTGGGCCGCAGACAATCCTCGGTGGGTACGACCTGTCGACCGTCAACGTAGGTGGTCTATTAATGTATGGTGTGGAATCCTCGGGGATGAAATCATCGGTCGACACTACTTCCCAGGTACACTGACAGGTGAGTTATGTCGCGCGTTTATAGTCGACAGTTTGGGTGGTCTCCTTGAACATGTCTGTCTACACACGAGAGCCCATATGTGGATGCAGCCCTATGGTGACCCAGGCCATTCCGCGCGTGCTGTTGCGGAAGAACTAAACAACAGGTTTGCAGGAAGGTGGTTGGGGCGCCATGGTCCTGATTCATGGCCCGCAAAATCGCCCGATTGAACACCATTAGATTTCTTTTTGTGGGGGTATCCAAAGGATCGTGTTTATGTCACTGAGCCCACATCCCCAGATGATCTAAAACGGCGTGACGAGGATGCATGTTGCTCAGTGACACCGGCGATGTTACATCTCGTCTGCAGATCCTTTAGAAGGCGCATTGCATTGTGCATCTCATTTCAATCAACTTCCCACCGCCAGAACATCCATCACCCACCACACAGTCATGTACACTGCTGGCCACCGTAAATGCAACACCCTGAAGGAAGCATCCGAATCAAGTGAAATTTACACCATGGGTTTGCAGCGATGAGATATGCAACTGATTAGAATTTCAGCGCAGACGCACATCACGCGCGCCTGTGGCGCCACCTCATAGCGCCATTTAAGGCTTGGCGATTTCGACGAGTGTACGTTCGGCACGTGTGTTTACCGTGTGGTTGTTTCACAAGACGATCAGTTATAACTCGTAGACAACAGCGAACATCGTTTGATCAAGTATCCGAGTTCGACAGAGGAAGGATAGTGGCTTACCGAGATTGTGGATTATCATACAGAGAAATCGCTAGTCGTGTTGGACGAAACCAAACAACTGTAATGCGGATATGTGACCGTTGGATGCAGGAGGGTACGACGGACCGACGTGGTCGATCGCATTCACCTCGGTGCACCACTGCACGTGCTGATAGGCAAATTGTGCGCATGGCAGTGACGGATCGCTCAGTGATATCCCGAACCATAGCACAGCACATTGCGTCTGTAACGCATCACCCAGTGTCTGCGCGTACCATTCGACGCCGTTTACAGCAGAGTGGTCTGTCCGCAAGACGTCCATTGCTTCGTCTACCATTGACGCAGAACCACAGACGTCTCCGTCGTCAATGGTGTGATGACAGACGGATGTGGACGGCAGAATGGAATGACGTTGTCTTTACTGACGAGGCACGCTTCTGTCTGCAGCACCACGATGGTCGGATTCGAGTGTGGAGACACCGTGGAGAGAGGATACTGGACAGCTGCATTATGCACCGCCACACTGGTCCTGCACCGGGTATTATGGTATGGGGCGGTATTGGATATTACTCTCGCACGCCTCTACTACGCATTGCCGGTACTTCAAATAGCCGGCGCTACATATCCGAGGTGCTGGAGCCAGTTGTCCTTCCTTACCTTCAGGGCTCGGCCACAGCCATATTTCAACAGGATAATGCGCGACCACACGTGGCACGCATTGTCCAAAGGTTCTTCGTCAATAACCAGATTGAAGTGCTTCCCTGGCCGGCTCGCTCTCCGGATCTTTCGCCGATAGAAAACATGTGGTCCATGGTTGCTCAACGAGTGACCCAGATTACATCCCCAGCTGCCACACCAGATGATCTTTGGCAACGTGTGGAAGCTGCTTGGGCTGCTGTACTCCAGGAACACATCCAACGTCTCTTTGACTCAATGCCGAGACGTGTGGCAGCGGTGATCTCCAACAATGGCGGCTACTCTGGCTACTGATTCTGGCAGGAACCACATGTCACAGACGTCTGTAAACGTAATCATTTGATACTTGGTCAACATGTTATCTACAAAATAAATTTTGTTGTGCTACCTCTTGTCTTTCTTAGTGTTGCATTTACGGTGGCCAGCAGTGTATTATGTACAAAGTGTGGTATCTGCCCCTGAAACTTTGAAGGGTTGTAGCTCACAAACTAAAAGTGATAGGAATGTAATTTAAATTGATGTATACACTGCTGGTGTTACTGATTCCAGTGCATGATAGAAACAACTTACGTTCCATTCAAAAAATTGTATCTTTTTGCTGTAACTCTTTGGATAATAACACAATAAACTATGTTCATAGCTCTGCAGTGTATCGTTTCTTATGGTGATCTACCGCAATATTTCCGTCGCCTATTACTTCGTGACTTACAGAGGCAATCACATTTAGTGAAACACCCTATACATAGGGTGAGTCGCGTAAGGCGTAACACCCACATTATACCGGGGGCGATTGCACGTATCGACAAGCGGTGTTCGGCGGATCGTAGCCGACTGTGGGGCACATACTTTGGTACATTGAAAACAATCACAACGTTTATATTGACAGAGATAATGACGCAAGTACATGTTTTTTAAAGGGAACGCTAAACTTTTTTACCATCATTTGAACGCTCTGGAAAAGACGCGTATATTGATGTAACGCATGTTGCTATTGTGATTCAAACTTCTCTTAATAGACGCTGGGAAATATTGCACGATTGAAGGTCGAGGCGGTAGAAAGCGGCTGCAGAATGTAAACACGCCTAGTGCGACCCGCAGGCCGAGTTGCCGTGCTCTATGCAGCATGCACGGCCTACGCTACGTAGGCAAATCCTCATCCGCCCTCTTCACGATACACCATAGGTACAAGGGTGGCAAGTCGCGTTTCGTATTTAACTGTGGCGCATGCTAGCTAACTGCATATCAAAAGGCGATTATGAGAACAATGCCAAATCCATGGACATTCCCAGGCTGAAATGAATAGTTATTGTGTGAACATAGCAACAGCTTTGTCACGCAGTTTCTCATTTAACCTTTGCCACCTTCCTGCTTGCATGTCACACCTGACGCTCAGTAAGCAGCTGATAATGTTATTGATGGATGCGTCATGGGAAACTCTTCACTGGGTGACGCCTGAGTGTGGCTGTGGGGTAACAAAGTGTCTGCTGTGAAACTACAGTTTTCCACAAATAGTATTGGACATTATATGGGTCAAACGACTCTGAGCACTATGGGACTTAACATCTGAGGTCATCAGTCCCCTAGAACTTAGAACTACTTAAACCTAACTAACCTAAGGACATCACACATATCCATGCCCGAGGCAGGATTCGAACCTGCGACCGTAGCGGTCGCGCGGTTCCAGACTGAAGCGCCTAGAACTGCTCGGCCACCACGGTCAGCTGGACATTATAATTAGAGAGAATACACATTTGATAAGATAATCATTTTATTCACATTCATATGCTGACCACCTCCCACCAAACAATATGACAGAAGGACAACCTGAGTGGTATACACATTGTCCACACACGTTACATTTATACTTCAAGGATGTTACTGGTCATTGACACATATCGTTTAATAATACATTGGTACCTACTGATAATCTTCACAATTCATAGTGTTCTTACACAGTGGCCGAGCGGTTCTAGGCGCTTTAGTCCGGAACCGCGCTACTGCTACGGTCGCAGGTTCGAATCCTGCCTCAGGCATGGATGTGTGTGACGTCCTTAGGTTAGTTAGGTTTAAGTAGTTCTAAGTACTAGGGGACTGGTGACCTCAGAAGTTAAGTCCCATAGTGCTGAGAGCCATTTGACACATAGTGTTCTTAACAGAACATGGCGTTGTACTTTACTTAAGCATGTAGTCAAACGGTTTACTCTCGACTGCAAGACACACCTGCAATCGACGTTCAAGAGAATGGGTAACAGGAGAAAGGTCAGTGGATGACATGGCGGAGCAAGCTGTGACGATTCGGCGGCGCATGTCATCTGGCGATGTTGGGGTTTCGCGGTAGACCGCATCTTTCAGCGTTCCCAACAAAAAGAAATCAAGCGGAGTCAAATCGGGGGACCTGGCAGGCCATTGTACTGCAGTATTCCGTCCAATCCAGCGGTCAGGAAATGTCTCGTTCAACATTTGACTTGCAACACGTGAGGAGTGAGCTTGGCAGCGGTCGTTTTGGAACCACATACACAGATCGGGTAAAATGTTCCTAAGAAAGTCTCCATACTTATTTCCATTTAATACTGCTGTAATGAAATAAGGTCCTACGATGTAATTTCCTACAATGCCGCACCACACGTTGACGTGCCATGGCCTTTGGTGCTGTACCTGACGCAGCCAACGTGGGTTCTCAGCTGCCCAGTAGTGCATGTTACGTAAATTTACATTCCCGTGATTAGTGAATGTTGCTTCGTCAGTGAAGAGCACACGTTTGAAGGATGTATTATCATCTCGCAGGCGTCGCAGAGCAAACCGACAAAATTCCATACGACGTTCGAAATCGTGTCCTTCGAGTGCCTGATGCAGTGAAAAGTGATATGGGTGGAACTTACGACATTCCGCGGCAATACGTCTCGTGCCACAATGAGGATCGATAAACGTCATGGCCAGAACAGCCTCTCCGTGGTCTCTACCGGTCGCAGTCTTATTCCTCCTCCTTTGCTTGCTGTTAAAGCTGCCTGTTCGCACTAGTGTAGTAATCATTCTTGCAATGGCCTTGCGAGTAGGACACCGACGATCAGGATACATATCCCTGTACCGCCGTACGGATTAGACAGCATTCCTACGCCATTCGCCTTACAGAAGTAACATGTCTAAGTTCACCTGATTTGTGTACTTGTGTACATATCTGGACGTAATGTTCCAGCAACAACTACGTCTGGATAGGAGACCACGTCCTACTGGTTCAATGTCGCATGACCTTTTTTTTTGTTTTTTTTTGTTTTGAGTGTGTACTCAATTTAGCCATCGGCAACACATAGTGACAATGTACACATAATTCAATAAACAAATACAGAAATGCATATTTACAAGGATAAAAAGCTTAACTGTCACAGTTTTGTACATACAGTTTTAAAAATTGAATTGAATTGAATTGGAAAATAATTAAAAGTGTCTTGGCTTACAATTCACACTAATTCTGAAATATCTTCATCAGCAAGACATGTTTATAATTGACGTACACCATTAAAACTTACGGATTGTGACCAGTACTCTTGATGAAGTTAACGATCACTTTATATAGACGAACGTCTTTAGTGCACAAAAGAGAAGAAGCTGATTGAGGAAGATGGTAGCCCATACTCAGCAATATCTTCAAAAAGACAACCGTTCACGGTCAAATTTGGGGCACATAAATAAGATGTGGTTGACATCAGCTTCCGACTCAGGATCACACTCACATGCTGGTGAACTGTAAACGTTGATCCGATGTAGATGTGGGAAAGAGGCATGATTGAAGCGGAGTCTTATGATGGTAGAAATCGTGGATCGGTCCAGATGTGTCCTCATGAACCACGGCTGTGAAGGAATCCGAGGTTGTAGCACTGCGTAATAACCGCCTTTTGTCTGTTGAGAAACGTTCCACATTTCCTGCCATTGTTGTCTTGCGTGATCCTTGACTGCACGTAAGTAGTCTGTATAAGGAAGCTGCAGATCCAGGACGGTGCCTAACGTTGCCGCTTGTTTGGCTAATGCATCAACTTCATCATTAAGAGGATACCAGAATGGGAAGGTACCCACAACAAATGGATCGTCCGGCCCGTGCGTGTGCTGCGAATATATTCAGATATCACATCCAAGGTGTAACTGTTGGTCGTTTTGTTCCATCGACTGTACTGAATGTTTTAAGAACGCTTTGCGAGTCAGATACTATCAATATCTTGGGGAAGGAAGTGCTAGAGACAAACTTAAGTGCTTCCAAAACTGCCACTGTCTCCGCCGTAAAAATAGAAGTGCTCGTATGCAGTTTGAAGGTTTTGCGGGTCTGGATCTGAGGGCAGAAAAAAGCGCATCTTGTACACTCTTCTTGCGGAATTTTGGAGCCATCGGTATATACACAGAGAAAACCCGGCCATTGTGCTTGAACGAGACGATTGAAGCCAACGTTGACATTAGTACTGTCCAGCCAGGTCGTACTTAAATAATGGACTGGGATCTGAGAGCAGAGCATTTGAAGATCATATTCAAAAACAGGTAGATGCGCTGAACGCCGTATAGAATCTATGACAGGTGACCAAGTGTCAAAGCTGGCACAAACGGCTGGCACTTTATTCCTTCTGTCGGATGCAATCCACAGTCGATAAATGCAGTCTCTACTTTGATAGACGAAACTGTCCGTAATGGCCATGCCTTGAATGTAGAATTTGTCCGATAACATTTGGCGCCTAATGCTCAAGAGCATCTCCCCTGCTTCTACACTCCTGGAAATTGAAATAAGAACACCGTGAATTCATTGTCCCAGGAAGGGGAAACTTTATTGACACATTCCTGGGGTCAGATACATCACATGATCACACTGACAGAACCACAGGCACATAGACACAGGCAACAGAGCATGCACAATGTCGGCACTAGTACAGTGTATATCCACCTTTCGCAGCAACGCAGGCTACTATTCTCCCATGGAGACGACCGTAGAGATGCTGGATGTAGTCCTGTGGAACGGCTTGCCATGCCATTTCCACCTGGCGCCTCAGTTGGACCAGCGTTCGTGCTGGACGTGCAGACCGCGTGAGACGACGCTTCATCCAGTCCCAAACATGCTCAATGGGGGACAGATCCGGAGATCTTGCTGGCCAGGGTAGTTGACTTACACCTTCTAGAGCACGTTGGGTGGCACGGGATACATGCGGACGTGCATTGTCCTGTTGGAACAGCAAGTTCCCTTGCCGGTCTAGGAATGGTAGAACGATGGGTTCGATGACGGTTTGGATGTACCGTGCACTATTCAGTGTCCCCTCGACGATCACCAGTGGTGTACGGCCAGTGTAGGAGATCGCTCCCCACACCATGATGCCGGGTGTTGGCCCAGTGTGCCTCGGTCGTATGCAGTCCTGATTGTGGCGCTCACCTGCACGGCGCCAAACACGCATAAGACCATCATTGGCACCAAGGCAGAAGCGACTCTCATCGCTGAAGACGACACGTCTCCATTCGTCCCTCCATTCACGCCTGTCGCGACACCACTGGAGGCGGGCTGCACGATGTTGGGGCGTGAGCGGAAGACGGCCTAACGGTGTGCGGGACCGTAGCCCAGCTTCATGGAGACGGTTGCGAATGGTCCTCGCCGATACCCCAGGAGCAACAGTGTCCCTAATTTGCTGGGAAGTGGCGGTGCGGTCCCCTACGGCACTGCGTAGGATCCTACGGTCTTGGCGTGCATCCGTGCGTCGCTGCGGTCCGGTCCCAGGTCGACGGGCACGTGCACCTTCCGCCGACCACTGGCGACAACATCGATGTACTGTGGAGACCTCACGCCCCACGTGTTGAGCAATTCGGCGGTACGTCCACCCGGCCTCCCGCATGCCCACTATACGCCCTCGCTCAAAGTCCGTGAACTGCACATACGGTTCACGTTCACGCTGTCGCGGCATGCTACCAGTGTTAAGGCTAGGCGCAAATTGAGACGCGTATAGCGCGTGTGGCACGGCGCAGCGCAGCGCGCGTTTTTGTAACTCCACAGGTTCAAGTGGGACCGCGCAAACTGCGACGCGACGCGACTGGGACGCGACACGCGCCTGCGCCAGGTCGCGCGGCGTTGTGGTTGTGGCACAGTTTCTCGCGCCGCGCGTCGCGCTTGCCTCGCTAGCACCGTGGGAAATTTGAGGCGGGGAGCGGAAAAGTAGCCCGGCCATATGCTCACATCGGAACGGCGCATATCAGGAGTGGTAGTATTGCGCATACGATAAATTTTGCCTTACTGTGTACTGAATTTTATTGCCTTTGGATACTGTTTCGTTTTTCGCCATTTAAACGCTCCAGCTTTCTTCGTTAGCACGTTATACTTTCTTGTTATTTGTATCTGCATAGTTTTGTTTTGTTTTTCTTCTGTCAAGAAAAATGTATACTTCAGTAACTGATGAGCCATTGGCCGCTGGAATTTGCACCACATGCCTCCGTGATGTTTTCAGATCTCAAGAAGGGACAGAGGGTAGTGAATTAGGAAGCAAGGAATATTATAAAATCATGTGATTAAGAATCAAGGTAGGAAAGTAAAGCAAGGTTATATTCTCGCTGCCTAGTAAGCTAGCGTATCTGTACGATCTGTTACAAAAATTTAGAAAGGGATAATCTCCACAGGTGTGATCCCTTTGTTCTTGTGGTAAAAAGCGTCCAACGTCTGAAGTATACAAGTCTGACTGTGGTTATTTGGATATGGATGTAATAATGTAGTGGATGCAAGCTAGAAACAGTCGAAAAGCAGTCACAAATAACAATGTTTTAATTGGTTCACCGTGATGAGAAAAAGCATTTCAATTGTTGCATGGACATTATCAGCATTAATAAACTAATTATACAACAGGCTACACAAATGAAGAAAATGGTCGGTATTATTACGAAAGTAGGAATATCCTAAAAGAGTGTTATGATTAGATATATTTAATTTGTTGAAATGTGCTGCTGACAAAGGCAGATCAACTTTCATGACAACGTTTTTCGAGCTCCAACTCACAAGGCACACATGGATAGCTTGTGCATTCCTGTCGCGCGCATTATCCTCCGCTGCTGACAATACACCCACCATTGTGTTGTGCGACAGATCAATTGTTTATTTTTCTCAATAACAACTAATTTATTCGCGATCACGCATTGTCAGTTTGGCAAGCCCTAGGTGAGTAAACAGTATCTGGCATGTGCCTATCATTCCGCCTGAAGGAACGCTCGTCATTATTTTATTACTGCTCACATCAAGAGAAGGAATAAAATCCTTTGGTAAGTTTCCATTCCCGTCGCTCAGTGTTAAAAATACGATGGGTTACGGGGATTCCACCAAAATTCCAACAGAATTGCCAATCAGTTTTTGTGTGAGATGTTAACCTTTTCGCATTCGAAGAAGCATCACCATTTATGAGTAACGGCCACATTTCTCTTGGTGACTGGTTTAATTGTACTTCCTTTGTCACAATGTAATTTGCCAAACTCATCTCACAGCAGCTATTGAGACAGAATTCCGAAACGTAGGGCCTCATTAAACAAGTAATTGACAATTACAGAGCTCAATAGCTTACGAAAAACCTCATAGTATCGGTTTGCAGTAACATAAAAGAAGAAATTTCATGTTTATTTTCGTACTAGGAAGCTCTTGTTTCGCTAGCTGTCGATAACTCTTAAAAAATTACAGTCACTGGAGTGAAATAAATAAAAAAAGAAGTATAAGTAGTGATATATCGTCATAGATAAGAAAGTTCCGTGTGTTTAATAATTGGCAAAACACTCTCCTCCTTGTGTGCTATCATTCGCCAAACTTTCGTTTCGATGTCTCGAGCGGTTTAGGAAATATGAGAGATGGTGCGAGTATTTCATTCTCGCGGGCGTGAGATCGGAAGTGAGCGCGCTACATGGGATCCATTTCCTCGAGATCGGAGGCAGATAGAGATCTCCTCCCAAGTCTAAACAAAAATTCAGCATGTTAGCTAAAGTTCATACGCAGCAACATATGGTGTAACACGCACAAAACGCTAAATCATAGCGACTCCTAATTTTCGTTGCAAACTTTTTGAGTTTTGCGTAGTGTCTTACTGAAATGTGTACATCACAATAAGAATGGTCATTAGCGAGGTGATGGGCACGAAGCTGACATATAACGCTACAAGTAAGGCAAAAATCATTTATTTTCAGAGAGTAGTTTCTGTAAAATCGTTTGAGAAAGATAAGAGGTTGCGCGCGCTTCGGTTCAGTCAGCGCAGAGCGTCGCCAGCCGGCGCGTGCGAAGTATGGTGTACGAGTCGCAATATGCGCTGCACCTGCGTGACCCGTGCAGCACGTGCGTGTCGCGCTGTAGTCTAGTGTCACGTCACACGTGCTATACGCGTCTCAATTTGCGCCTAGCCTAAAAAGAGTGCGATGGAGCTCCGTATGCCACGGCAAACTGGCTGACACTGACGGCGGCGGTGCACAAATGCTGCGCAGCTAGCGCCATTCGACGGCCAACACCGCGGTTCCTGGTGTGTCCGCTGTGCCGTGCGTGTGATCATTGCTTGTACAGCCCTCTCGCAGTGTCCGGAGCAAGTATGGTGGGTCTGACACACCGGTGTCAATGTGTTCTTTTTTCCATTTCCAGGAGTGTATTAAAAGGTCGCATGACCTACTAGTTGTACGACGCGGCCTGCTATGCGGGTCGCGCGAGGCGTGTTTACAGTCCGCAGCCGCTTCCGACAACCTCGACCTTCAATCGTACAATGTTTCCCAGCGTCTTTTAAGCAAAGTTTGAATCACAATATCAACATGCGTTACATCACTATACGCGTCTTTTCCAGAGCGTTCAAATGATGGTAAAAGAAGTATAGCGTACCATTTAAAAATTTTTGGTGAGGGTGGAAGCGTCACGGAGATGCTCAGCCAACCCTAGTAGTAGACGCTGTAAGAGGGGCGTTGTGCATCGTGGCTCGCTTTTCTGTCAGAATTCCGAGAGTGTACGCTCATAGAAGAGTCGACCACGGTATTGCTTCATGCAATTTATGTGTCGCGAAAAGGTCATGAAGGTAAAATTATAGGGGTTCGAGGCCTGAACAACGAAGGGGAAGCAACAGTAAGGTGGTTTGCAGAGTATACAGAGCGGTAGGTTGTGCTAGCAAATGGCTGTTAAGGAAAAATTCGATACGTTCCGCGGTTTCTGAGTTAACACCGGCAGGCCGAAGTGGCCGAGCGGTTCTAGGCGCTACAGTCTGGAACCGCGCGACCGCTACGGTCGCAGGTTCGAATCCTGCCTCGGGCATGGATGTGTGTGATGTCCTTAGGTTAGTTAGGTTTAAGTAGTTCTAAGTTGTAGGGGCCTGATAACCACAGCAGTTGAGTCCCATAGTGCTCAGAGCCATTTTTTTTTAGTTAACACCGAAGGTAGAAGACAGTGAGGTCGCTGCGCGTGTAAATTTGAACGGCCCACCAGACGGTGTCGCCAAACATGTTCTCCGTTTGGGTTCCTAAAACCGAACAAGAGAGCGATACAAAAATTGGATATGGGACGGTAGTAGGGATGGAACCCGAGCCAAAGTCTGAGCAATCTTGTGCGCTATCATTTGCACTGTGAAGATAATTGACACTAATTGTAGTTGGCCGGTCGCTTGAATTTCCGCGCGCAGTGCTAATTAACCCAGTAACGCCGCAAGTACCGACTTTTTTTCGTAACAATTATTTCTCAGCACAACCTCCCCTGCAACACCCTTACAAGTTTTTCAGACCGTTTCTGACCACCCTCTGGATGTAGGCACACCTTGGAATTATTCATTATGGGTGCTCTACGCGTCAGTTTACCATTTCAGAGACCGCAGGTCCTTACGAGGAAGACGTGGACGTGAAAACTGCAGCGGTGACCTCGTGGAGGAAAAAAAGCAAATAATGGGACCACGGCGAATAAAGTTAAAGGGGAACTCAGAGCTTTTTCTTGATTTTTTGGTACGAGTTCCGCATTTTAAAAAGACAGAGCAAGAACGAAAACCTGTTCGTCTTTTCGAAGCAGTTGACTAGTAGGCCTATCTGCAATACGAATGATTAGAAGAGATGGGGCAAGATGGCGCAAGTTTTCATACATTGCACTCGCACTCTGATGAAGTGGCTTCAAATCCACGTCCAGGCGTTTACATGATGTATCGTCTTTTATCCACTGAATGGTTCAAGATACCGAAACGAGGTTTTTCGCAGACGTGCACGTAATTTTGTTGCGTGGGTAGTACTCCCAACTCTTAACCGATGTACCGAAACAAATATTATTTCAATGGAACGATATAATTTATTTAGTGCCACTCGAAAGCTCTTGATAAGACAAGAATAGCGCGGTAACGGTTATAATCTGAACGTAGAAATTGAGCTCGTCATATTTGTACTTAAAACCCTAGTCTATCTTCTTCGCGTTGCGTGTATGTATGTGAATTGTGAATGCCATAAAGCTTTAAAGTCACAAAAAATTTGTGTAAAACGGATGCTTTTTTATTTTAAGCATCTTCAGACACACGAAACTGAGGAATGAAGCAGCGTCTTATGCTATCCTGCCGACGATCTTTTGCTTAATTGCCTGGGAACCTTAACTACGGTTTCCCGTGTGGAGTGTGCTAACAGTTCCAGCCTGACTCCTTTGCAACGCTGTTTCCAACACCTCAATAGAGAACAAGCGATCGATCATTTCATGGCGCTACCGCTGCCTGTAGGACAGCAGGTATCTCACTCGACAGACTGCACTGGAACTATAATAGATTGACAGTAATCTCATTTGTCGATCTTAAGCTCCGTCCAGTGCCAGCATGTAAGTATGGCCGGCACAGCAGATGATGTTTCACTGTATTCCTTACTACCCGAAAAAGACCCACTCTGCTCAATCTTTATTTTCATTTGTTTTCTGAGAACATACGAGAATATTAAAGAACATTGTAAAAATGAACGTTCAAAAGAATCGTAAAAATGTTGCTATTTCACGCACAAAAATACTCTCTAATGCTCAAAAATAGTCCTAAGTGCTCTTAAATGCACTTAAATATTCGACAATCCTATACTCTGAAATAAAATACTCTGTTTGTTTATGACTAGTATTTGGATTCAAAACTGAAATAGTAATTCCAACTGAAATAGTAATCGTTTTCTTTTCGTATAAAATTAACGGATATTGAAGTGCATCCTAAGAGCGATGTGTTTCTGTGATAGTTATAATCCTTCTCTTTTTCGTTGAATAATTATATCGCTATTTGTGTACCAAATGTCCACAATTCCAACGAAAATTTCATTCACTAGCTTGAGCGCAATGAATCAACGTTCACGTTCTCCAGCTAGTCTTCTGTCGGCTCGAACCACAGTTATCCTTATCAGGTAGAGTTTGATATAGTGCTGGTTTGCGCAACGTCGATCGATTCCCTGTGTACGTTGCCAATGAAATACACTTGCAAAAATTTTAAAGATTCGTTTGCGTATAATTACAATGGTCCCACTCTACGACAAACATTCATTTAACCTAAAACAAAGGACTGAACTGAAGTTCTTCACTGCTTATGGAAATAGTAACTGGAAGCAAGTACTGTACGCTCTCACGGTACATCTACATCCTGTGCAAACCACTGTGAATTGCAGGGCACAGGTTCCCACTGTACCAGTTGTTACTGATTCAATTCACAAACGGAGCGCTGCAAATTATCTAATCTTGTTCTCACGACCCATAATGGAATAATTTGAAGAAAATGTTTGATCCCGGATTTTTTTCCGGTCACGTAATGAAATAATTCTGATGGAGTCATTTATAAATCTAATATATCCGCCAGTAGATGAGCAAACAGGCTGACAAAATACTTTGTGAATGGTGTTAAGAATTGATAGGTGTAAATAACTTTCATACCAATACTGTCGCTGTCTTGTAAATTATAGCCCAATAAGTGTGGTACAAACAACTTTTACTTATCTGTACACAATATCCATAAATTAGCTTTACAACTTAAGACTACAGGACTTACAGGCACGCATTCACAATGCTTTTGAATATGCCACCGTGGAGATCGTGAATCGTACGTGGAGACGACTACACATTATCCATGCTACCAAGGGTGCATGGATTGATGTGCATGGATGACGAAACAAAATTTTATGAGTTATCTTATGACATGATGAAAACCATTTGTTAATATCTCGTATAATTTTAAAACGTATTAAAGTCTTGTAAAGATAATTTCACCGCCTTCATCTAAACTCATTATCCTCAGCTTGGGCGTAAAAGAGAGCTTAAAGGACATGTTTTCGCCAGGGGCTATAAATAAATAGATATTTACGTGAACTCTGCAATCTCTGCTGCTTTCAGCATGCGGCCTTCTAACCTCTTCAACAGAGAGTGACGATTCCTTTTCATCCTCTTTGTCTTTTGCCATTATCTCCTAGCTACATGGGTTGGTATGGTTATTATCGGTAGCGGTGTGCAAACACAGTGGGTAAATTTATGATTAGTTTTGTAATTTATAATAGCATGCCACATGCATCATTCCAAGTTCTGTCGACTCTCGACCTTTTATTTTCTTCATATCTGCATACCGTGTGCCATGGTAACGGTATAAATGAGCCTGTCTAATGATAGAATTCCAGATCTCGGTGTTGGCGCTCATATTCACTACCCATCGGCGTGGAACTGCAAAACGACTGTTATGATCCCTAAAGCAAATAAACGAAAGACAGACCCAAAATCCGCCTCCACCCCCCCCCCCCCCCCCCCCGATCTACATCACTAATAGACGTAACAAGAAAGAAATTCGAAAGCATATAGCCAGACTATCAAAATTCCGGTAACTAGCGTCGATTGCGACCAACCAACCAGCCTGGCCTCAGAAAACATAATTCGACTAATTACTCCATATTACGATAAACATCTGACATTACTAACGTAATCAGCTCAGGACACCGCCCGCTCTCTTTCTTTCTATACATCGAATGAACGTTTGGAAAATATGACGTAACGGACTATTCTACAAACTGATAGACGTCGTACTACACCCCCCCCCCCCCCTCCGCAAGACCGTACAATTAGAATCCGGTTAGTCAAAAGACAATGTGCAGTCTACGTCGATAAGGCAGTATTCCAACTCACTCCCAGTTCCTTCACAACCCTCCAAGCAGGAGTCGCGCAGGGAAATAATCTCACCTCTTCTCTGTTCACTGCACGTCATCGACGTCCCCGAAACCACCTCACACATTGAAAATGTATAACTTTACGCTGACGGCATTGCCTGGTGATGCTCAGGAGCCACACATAAACAAATCACAAGCATGGATGGAAAAGAGGAGAAATAAATCAAACCCTGGCAATCATATTCCGACAATGAAGCAAATCACAAAGGCAAAGCCCGATTGACATTAGAATCTCCCTTTGCAACACAACATTGTCCCTAGCAGACGGAATGTATTTCGGGGAGCACCTCTACAAATATTTAAACTACAACACCCACGTTAGGCGTACAATAGAGAAAATCAGAAAAAGGCAAAATCTGATCAGACGAGTCCAGGGATAATTCCACGGATGCAGCAACAACACAGCAATACAAACATATAAAACATTTTCCCGCCCCATAATGGAGTGTGCTACAGCCCCCTTTGCGGGAATGAACAAACCACCCATTGCCAAACTACACAAGACAGAGTGACGACATGTTAGAAGCATTCTAAAACTACACTACTGAACACACAACAACAAAGTGTATGAAATAATAGACAAAAAGTCACGCCACACAAGATTCGCTTAAGGGCAAACGCATAGTAATTGGGGCAAACGCATAGTAATTGACAGATCAGACTTGACAATTCGTAACAACGCTACTCCAACATGCCTCAAAGAGCAAATTCAAGTTCATATACCCACCAAGAATCATCGGACAGAACACAGAAACAGAGTTTGCAGACGTTATGAACGAACTCTACCACAAATTCAAAATACAAACAATAGTAAATACAACTGCAGCCCTTTCATACTTTCTGAAATTGACTTCTGACAAAGAATAGTACAACTCAAACAGACAGAAGGAAATATACCTGTAAAACAGAACTAAGGACGCAAACTGTAACAAGAAAATATACCAAACTTACTAACAAAAAACTATCCAAGAATTGTCAAATAGATTTAAGATAACAATGTGACCCAAAATTGGATGTAAGTGAAAAGTGTAAACCAGTATGATAAAAAAATGTAATCAGCCGTAGCTAGAAATAAGCTGGTTTGAAGTTCAAATAAGAAATATGGTCAACTTTTAATAGGAAGCCTTTTCTAAAGGTATTTGCCTGGAGTGTAGCCTTGTATAAGAGCGAAACGTGGATGTTGAACAGCAGAGGAGAACAGAAGCTTTTGAAATATGTTGCTATAGAAGAATGCTGAAGATTACATGAGTAAATCATACAAACAATGAGGAGGCACTGAATACAATAGGGCAGAAGAGAAAGTTGTGGTATAACTTCACTAAAATAAGAGATCGGCTGAAAGGACACATTCTGAGATATCCAGGGTCGCCAATTTAGTAATGGAGAGAAGAAAATTTGTAAAGGGAGACTAAGAGATGAGTACAGTAAGCAGGATGTAGGTTGTAATACTTATTTCGGAGTTGAAGAGGCTTCCGCAGAATACAGTAGCCTGGAGAACTGAAGGCCACAACAACAACGTCAAAAAATAAATAAATAAATTGAAAATTCAAGGGCCCCGTTTCTCCACAAGACTGGAAATAAATGAATTCCATCCGCAATAATCGATTTCTTGCAGTTTGTACGGGGCACTTTTGAGATTAACTCCGCAGACTTGCTCTACTTCCCGGTGACTACGTTCTGCTGCACCACAAGTAAAAATGTATGTCCTCAAATTCTTGCAAGACCACCATTCGTGAACTGCATATAGCATTAATCCAGGCCAGGATCTAGGTGGGATTCGAAGGGGGGGGGGGGGGGGGGGGGGGGGTGAAGAAGGGCAGACCGAGGTAACTGCCCCAGGCAGCAAATTCAGGGGGCACCAAATTCGTATTATTGAAGAAAAAGAATCTTGTTTCACAAAGCTCCTAGCATCCAGCGCACAATTGTCTATCGATTATTCACATGATATTGAAACGCATCCCAGTTGTTTTTGAACATTTTTGAACGCATTCTAAGCTGATATCTGTACGAACTACAAGTTGATTTATGAATGCGTGCATAGTGTACGTGATGTCTGTGCTAGGGGAATCCCCGTCGCATCTAGCAATAAAAGAACTTTCCCACAGACGAAAGGGTACGGGCTATACGAGCCTAATAAACCTGAACGTGTGAACGCCAATCCCTGTTTATTTATGTGGCTGACTGGATGTGCGAATGATCAGTATTGTTTTAATAACTAGCGAAACCCATATATTCAGACTACCCGAGTGGCAAGAAATACTAACAGGAAACACAGGTAAGAAAGATTACATATTATCTCCTCGGCGTATGCAAGAAAATGAAATTCTGACAGAAAATTTTTGCCAAATCGCTACACTACTAAGGGCCAGTTGTACAGTCACTGGTTAGCAGCCGCTTAAGTTCTATTCTAGGAATAGCGCGGAAAACGAGTTGTGCGAACACGTAATAACGCCTAACCGGCGAATAAATGCGGTATAACCGAACTCGTGATTAGGGAAGTTAACCGGAGAATAAAGTTTGACAGTGGCAGGAATAGTTACAGAAATAATGATAAGGTTGTTTGTTAGAAAGAGGAAGGAGAAGAAACGGGACATCTTACAAATTATGTGGAAGAATACGACGATTCCAACAATCATATATAAATTTCATACTACTTTTTGATCCTATGCTTGAGAAACTGGAGCGTATGAATGAAATGTGAAACTATATCTTAATATAAAACTTTCTGCTTGTAGTAGCCTTGCACGCATTTGACATTGGTACGTCGCGAATTATATATATTCTGTCATGTTTGAGGCATAAAAATAATCATTTTTGGCAAAACACCCTCAATTATTTGGCATGTGCTACAATTGCTGCAATATTAGAAAGACCTACTTTGTTTTATCTAGCAGACAGTGACAAAATAGACATAATCAATTGAATCGAGAAACCAAAATCAGTCTTGGGTACAATTCATATTAACGGCGTTTTCAGTATTAGATAACGAAATTTTGATTTTTCATGTAGCAAAACGATCGACAGAACGCTAGTGTCCCGACTTCACGCAGGGACATTATAACAACAGCAAAAAATATTTTTCCACTCGATCTTCCATTGGAAATAATCAATTTGTCAACAATACAGCAGAGTCAGAACAACTTTTTGTCTTTTAGTGAAAATCTTAGTGCCACAATTGTTGACTTAGTGAGCTATTGCGTCTTTTATGTGCCAGAAAATGCCCCTGCTACTCCTCAGGTTATCCCAGAGGACGACTAATGCTTCAGAGCAACAGAATCGTCTCCCAGTTACCATTGTTCCCATAAAAAAGTGAACTATTTGTGCTTATTTGAGCCAAGTTTCTCTTTCCTTTTCCTTACAAACATGGAAAAAAAGAAAGGTGATACTTCCTCATATACGGAATATACAGGGTGGTCCATTGATAGTGACCGGGCCAAATATCTCACGAAATAACCAACAAACGAAAAAACTACAAACAACGAAACTCGTCTAGCTTGAAGGGGGAAACCAGATTGCGCTATGGTTGGCCCGCTAGATGGCGCTGCCATAGGTCAAACGGATATCAACAGCGTTTTTAAAATAGGAACCCCCACTTTTTATTACGTATTCATGCAGTACTTAAAGAAATATGAAAGTTTTAGTTGGACCACTTTTTTCGCTTTGTGACAGATGGCGCTGTAATAGTAACAAACGTATAAGTACGTGGTATCACGTAACATTCCGCCAGTGCGGTCGGTATTTGCTTCGTGATACATTACCCGTGTTAAAATGGACCGTTTACCAACTGCGGAAAAGGTCGGTATCGTGTTGATGTATGGCTATTGTGATCAAAATGCCCAACGGGCGTGTGCTATGTACGCTGCTCGGTATCCTGGACATCATCCAAGTGTCCGCACCGTTCGCCGGAAAGCTACGTTATTTTAAGAAACAGGAAGTGTTCAGCCACATGTGAGACGTCAACCACGACCTACAACAAATGATGATGCCCAAGTAGGTGTTTTAGCTGCTGTCGCGGCTAATCCACACATCAGTAGCAGAAAAATTGCGCAAGAATCGGGAATCTCAAAAACGTCGGTGTTGAGAGTGCTAGTTCAACATCGATTGCACCCGTACCATATTTCTATGCACCAGGAATTGCATGGCGACGACTTTGAACGTCGTGTACAGTTCTACCACTGGGCAAAAGAGAAATTACGGGGCAATGACAGATTTTTTGCACGCGTTCTATTTAGCGACAAAGCGTCATTCACTAACAGCGGTATCGTAAACCGGCATAATTTGCACTATTGGGCAACGGAAAATCCACGATGGCTGCGACAAGTGGAACATCAGCGACCTTGGCGGGTTTATGAATGGTGCGGCATTATGGGAGGAAGGATAATTGGCCCCCATTTTATCGATGGCAATCTAAATGGTGCAATGTATGCTGATTTCCTACGTAATGTTCTACCGATGTTACTACAAGATGTTTCACTGCATGACAGAATGGCGATGTATTTCCAACATGATGGATATTCGGCACATAGTGCGGTTGAAGCGGTACTGAATAGCATATTTCACGATAGGTGGATTGGTCGTCGGAACATCGTACGTCTCCGGATTTCTTTTTGTGGGCAAAGTTGAAGGATATTTGCTATCGTGATCCACCGACAATGCCTGACAACATGCGTCAGCGCATTGTCAACGTATGTGCGAACATTACGGAAGGCGAACTACTCGCTGTTGGGAGGAATGTCGTTACACGTATTGCCAAATGCATTGAGGTTGACGGACATCATTTTGAGCATTTATTGCATTAATGTGGTATTTACAAGTAATCACGCTGTAACAGCATGCGTTCTCAGAAATGATAAGTTCACAAAGGTACATGTATCACATTGGAACAACCGAAATAAAATGTTCAAACGTACTTACGTTCTGTATTTTAATTTTAAAAACCTACCTGTTACCAACTTTTCGTCTAAAATTGTGAGCCATAAGTTTGTGACTATTACAACGCCATCTATCACAAAGTGAAGAAAGTGGTCCAACTAAAACATTCGTATTTCTTTACGTACTACACGAATATGTAATAAAAATGGGGGTTCCTATTAAAAAAAAAAAAAACGCAGTTGATACCCGTTTGATCTATGGCAGCGCCATCTAGCGGGCCAACCATAGCGTCATCTGGTTTCCCCCTTCAAGCTTAATAAGTTTCGTTCTTCGTAGTTTTTTCGTTTGACGCTTCTTTCGTGAGATATTTGGCCCGGTCGCGATTAATAGACCACTCTGTAGATGTTGTGTTTCTAATTATTAGTATCATCCACGTAAGAACATCCACATTTATCATAAAATTCAAAAAATTGGCATTCAGCTAACACGGATCTTTAGTTGCTGAACGTAACATATAGAGGGAGTGACTGGCAAGCAATGTTTTTAAATTCCTCTTGAACTGTCACACAAATTCTGGACGTCAGTCGTAAACTTCCGTAAGTGCAAAAATGACCGTTTTGAGGTTTTTATCGCATGTGGCTCGCTTAAGTCGTTCCTTCGTAGTGGTAAACTATCGTATGTGTGTGGTCCACAGAAAACAAATTGAGCAACGCCATTATTTCGTATGTGCAAGCAGAACCCAGTGGTAGTCAATGGAAAATGATAGTAACGACGACAAAGTGCACAGAGGGACTCTTTGGAAAGGAAATAAAATGTTCGTAATTGTGTATTTGACCTTCTCTGCAGGTAGCAAAGTCCGAGCCTCAGCAGTTTCTTAGTGTTCTCCTATAAAGTTAGTGAAATGACACTTAACTGTAGTTTGCCTTTGACGTCCAGAATTGTCACATATAATTCCTTTTTGTCAGATGTAACTCTTTTCCACCAATTAATAAGCTGCTCTTGAGGGTAAAATACTTTGCCTCTGGTGATTTCTTTCTTTCCATTCGAGACTTCATTGATACTGATAACTAGACAGCTAGACAGCCAGCAGGATTAGTAACTGTTAGACAATGTGAAACACGCACAAGAGGCAGTTTTTTTAATTATTTCATTTCTATGTTGTAATTAGGAGAAAATAAAATAAACAAATGTGTATGGATTAATTATTTTTTTGCTGAAATCTTTTGTTTTAATTTCTCTTTATAAATCTTATTTTGAACACATTGTCAGTTTTTTTCCTAATACAGTTCTTCCTCCATTCTTTGGTTCTCATCATGTTATTTTTGAAGCAGCCCAATCTGCAACTCTGCTAGTTCTTTCACATCTGAGAATAGGTACTTTTATTCTAAAATTAAAATTTTCTGTTTTAAGGAGAGGATTGTACAACAAAAGGAAGAATACAGTGACAGTGTTATGTCTCCAGTTACTTCCCATCCCTCCCACACTACATGCAGCACCTAGAGATGATTGCACAAGCCAAAATTATGTATGTAATTGTTACTGTTCCTCAAACTACAACAACAGCATCCAGTTTGGGTATGTGCATAGGTGCACTCCAACCCCAGCAATATAAAAATAATTATGATTGTTCATTGAAACTGTAGAACACCAATTACTTCTGCAATGAATGAATAATTCTAACCATAAGACACAAATACGACAGCAAGCTACCCAATGACTAAAAGTCTTAGAATTGTCAGTCAATTCAGTCCCTATGATATCTGCATTCTCATAGTCTCATTAAACTCTGAAGAGGATGACTCTTTTCATGTAGCAGATTGCACTTCAAAGCTTCTAATACGTTATGTGCCTACTTACAATTCGTCATTTACCATACAGCTACGTTTGATGGAATATTATCTTACTTAGAAATGCTGCATCTGAATCGATCGTACTGTGACGCCCTTATGTTAACTTTACCAAATTGTCTACTTTTGTGTACACACCTTATAACTTACATCACAGGTATGGGTCCCTGTCAATCTGTATAGTTATTCTGGGCACAATACTTACGTGTTGCTTTCTTTAAAGGATTGTAGGCCTATCTGTAGCAGCTCTGTCAGTCTACTGAACTCTTCTGTAAGCTAAAACTATTGCATATATTTTCCCAGCCTTTGTTCAGAAATTTAGAACAATCTCTCACTCATAAATCAACAGAGACCTGATTTTTTACTAATTCCAAGACAGGTTGTTGCTGTTTACGTACATAAAGCACATAAGCTTAGTTAAAAGTCTTGCACTAATATTTTCATTTCATGAGGCTATATCAGTTTCCATATTTTCCACTATGCTCTGGAGCTTGTTTACAATATCCATCAGCCTCAAAGTATCTTCAGCGGAACAGCTTTGCATCCTGGAACGTTTATCGCTCATGTTACCTCGATTAACATGACATTGTGATTGACAGATGACAGTGATGGGTAACAGAGTTGCTGGCTCGTAAACGGCCTGCCATGTGCTCAAGTTATTGATAGCGGTGCAAGCACCAAAAAAGAAACAAGTAACGGATGCACACGACTTAACTCTGAATCATTCTCATTTAATCTTCAGTGTCACTCGAACTGCTGTCAGAGTTTAATGAAATAATGAGATCTTCAGTATAATTTTCTACTAAACATTCATTCTTCTATGCTTTCATTATTACTTTTTTCATGTGTCTTGCAACATTGTAGCAATATGACGACGAAGTTTCGTTTCAGCATCCGTTGTCAGTTTTTCTACTTCCATCAAAGTACATTTTTTTGTTGTCCCTTATCACTTAACCTTTTACTTGAGTCCATATGAGTGACAGTGGTATGGTGGTAATCTGAGGAACATACGGCAATACTTTTTGGCAGTTCATCTACAATATATTGTAAGAGGCCCATGACTAAGGAATTTATTGCTAACGCATTCGAGCAGATGTAATTTCGATGGACTGCTCACGTGCTGCCTGCGATATGTAAGCTATAATAGAATCGCAGACCAAAGAACAATGTTGGCTGCAGTAGCAGCTGTGTCAGTAGTAATGGTAGTAGCTAGCGGTCTGTGTATGGAGTTGGCTGGGCCAGTCGTGGGGAGCGATGGCGGTGCCCGAGCGATGTAGTATAAGGTAAAAGCAGCCGCACGCACATGTAGTTTGTTAAACTAAATTTGTACTGTTATTATATCAAGTCCCATGTAACTGTTTCAAAAAATCTTTTAATAATAATCTTTTTATAAAATTAACTTTTTGGAAATCATTCATCTGAATTTAAAGAAATTATTAATTTCTGCAATCCATGGTCATCCCGATTAACATAAGGAAAAATCTGTAGTTTCTTTTTATACATGACAAATCTAGCGGCCAGCATTGCACTGGGCTGTGCCAGAAAAATTTCTTATAGGAGCAGATATATACGCGTTATACGGCGACTTCATTGAGGTAAGAATTTTCAATTACTTCAGTATGATCTTTCAGGGCAATGACGCAGCACTGCTGACGTCCAAATTTATCAGTTTAGATTCACAGTCAGTTAATTATTGAAAGGTTATATATGAGTCACATTTTTTATTGGGAGGTTAGTCACGTTATTATTGCGAGGTTACAGAATAATAATTTGTTGGGAGGTTACACTGAATGTGAATGATATACATAATTTTTTACTATTGGGAGGTTACAATATGGAGGTAAAGGTGGTTTATTCTGAGCTACGAGATCCAACAATTTTTCTTCGTTGTAACCTGTCGATAATGTCTTGCTTCTTGGAAGCAACTGTAGGCGCCTTATCAAGGATAGCCAAATGATATAATGCGTTGTCTATAACTATTACTGGGGACTCCCTCAAGTTTTTCACGAGCGGCTCCTTAGACCACCGTCGAAATGTGGCTCCCTTCATTTCTTCGTGGTAATCGGCGTTTTTTCTATCTAAACAACAAAATACAGTTTTCAATAAATCCCTGCAGATGTACCTGCATGGAGAAGAATAAGTCTGCTACCTTCTCCAATTGGTCCTGGCATAGTGCCAGACACTGAATCATTTTTCCAACCAGCTTGCATTTACCCATGTTTCATCTAGCCAAACAATATCCTCAAAATTTTCCTTTGATATTGCACTCAAAAATCGACATCGCCATGCTACAATGTCACCTCTCTACATTATGACCTATATCCGTTAATTTTTTTTCTATTTGAAGCCCAAGCCGAGCACCACATTTAGCAGCGATGATTTTCTGCTTCTGAAAAGCTCCGCTTCTTCTAAGGAAGCCTTCAATTTATCGAGGGTCGGATGCTCCTTTCTCGAAGCCTACTTTTTCCTTTGGCCCCTATGGGGGCATAGGGCATCCAGGAGAACTCGCCATCCTTCCCTGTCTTTGGCCATTTGCCTCAATTCTGCCCAGGTTTCGCCAACTCTTTTTGCTTCCCATTCCACTGTCCTCTTCCACTGTCCTCTTCCATGTGCCCCTAGGTCTTCCTCTCTTCCTTGTTCCCTGGGGATTCCATTCCAATGCTTTTTTCTCGGTGGCTCCATCTGGTTTTCTCAAGGTGTGCCCCAACCAACCCCACTTTCTCTCTCGTATCTGGTCTTCTATAGGTATCTGGTTTGTTATTCGCCAGAGTTCCTCATTAGTAACTGTAAATATGACGACGAATTGAATCTCCCTGAAAATCTTCGATATTCGTCACACGCTTTCGGGTTGCACTTTTTTCATGGGGTGTTAAGTGAGATGGTCCAGCTTCAATTTCTTCTGCTCCGTACTTTTCTTTCCCTATTCTCAGAACAGTGTTTTATTGAATTTTTAACGCCTCCGCTGTTCTGTCAGTGACATTAGTGGGACGTAGCAAGAGTCCACATCATTGTCTTTCTCTTGTTCGAAGGATTCCTTGACATTATTGCAATATTCACCAGCCCGCCCTCTCAGTCCAGTGCAGTGACCCCGAATAGACTTCTATGGCACAGCACGCTTCCGTGGAGGCCCTCTCCCACTTCTTGCTCCTGACATTGAAACTATATGAACAGAAAGAATCACACGAATGTCAAACAACTCATGTGACAGCACCGCACAGTATATCTGCAATACGACCACTGTAGGTCTCACACGTAGAGCCCAGTTCGCAGCCACAAGGGGCTTTTTTTCTTTTTTTTTTTCTTCTCTCCCGATGCTTCATGGTTTCGAAAGCGAACACATTTCGGCAATTGAGTTTTAAAGAGGATTTCCGTGTCCTTTCCTTGGACATGCGTAGATAAGTGTTGTAAAACCAGCAGGTATCCGTGGCCTTGCTGGCGAACCCGTCGACGCAGTGGGATGTGACGACTGACGTACCCGAAATTATGCAGCGTGCTCTACTGTTGTTGTCAACATAACTGGACGGACACGCTATCCCATGGATAACTAACCGGAGAATAAAATGACGTCGTACAACGTGCGCCGTAAGCTATAGCGTGGTTTGGCTATTCCATCGGTTGCTATCCCTGGATTTATCACAAGATTGCATAACTGGCCCTAAATAGGCGTGCTTGATGTCAATATAAAAGACATATATTATACACTCCTGGAAATTGAAATAAGAACACCGTGAATTCATTGTCCCAGGAAGGGGAAACTTTATTGACACATTCATGGGGTCAGATACATCACATGATCACACTGACAGAACCACAGGCACATAGACACAGGCAACAGAGCATGCACCATGTCGGCACTAGTACAGTGTATATCCACCTTTCGCAGCAATGCAGGCTGCTATTCTCCCATGGAGACGATCGTAGAGATGCTGGATGTAGTCCTGTGGAACGGCTTGCCATGCCATTTCCACCTGGCGCCTCAGTTGGACCAGCGTTCGTGCTGGACGTGCAGACCGCGTGAGACGACGCTTCATCCAGTCCCAAACATGCTCAATGGCGGACAGATCCGGAGATCTTGCTGGCTAGGGTAGTTGACTTACACCTTCTAGAGCACGTTGGGTGGCACGGGATACATGCGGACGTGCATTGTCCTGTTGGAACAGCAAGTTCCCTTGCCGGTCTAGGAATAGTAGAACGATGGGTTCGATGACGGTTTGGATGTACCGTGCACTATTCAGTGTCCCCTCGACGATCACCAGTGGTGTACGGCCAGTGTAGGAGATCGCTCCCCACACCATGATGCCGGGTGTTGGCCCTGTGTGCCTCGGTCGTATGCAGTCCTGATTGTGGCGCTCACCTGCACGGCGCCAAACACGCATACGACCATCATTGGTACCAAGGCAGAAGCGACTCTCATCGCTGAAGACGACACGTCTCCATTCGTCCCTCCATTCACGCCTGTCGCGACACCACTGGAGGCGGGCTGCACGATGTTGGGGCGTGAGCGGAAGACGGCCTAACGGTGTGCGGGACCGTAGCCCAGCTTCATGGAGACGGTTGCGAATGGTCCTCGCCGATACCCCAGGAGCAACAGTGTCCCTAATTTGCTGGGAAGTGGCGGTGCGGTCCCCTACGGCACTGCGTAGGATCCTACGGTCTTGGCGTGCATCCGTGCGTCGCTGCGGTCCGGTCCCAGGTCGACGGGCACGTGCACCTTCCGCCGACCACTGGCGACAACATCGATGTACTGTGGAGACCTCACGCCCCACGTGTTGAGCAATTCGGCGGTACGTCCACCCGGCCTCCCGCATGCCCACTATACGCCCTCGCTCAAAGTCCGTCAACTGCACATACGGTTCACGTCCACGCTGTCGCGGCATGCTACCAGTGTTAAAGACTGCGATGGAGCTCCGTATGCCACGGCAAACTGGCTGACACTGACGGCGGCGGTGCACAAATGCTGCGCAGCTAGCGCCATTCGACGGCCAACACCGCGGTTCCTGGTGTGTCCGCTGTGCCGTGCGTGTGATCATTGCTTGTACAGCCCTCTCGCAGTGTCCGGAGCAAGTATGGTGGGTTTGACACACCGGTGTCAATGTGTTCTTTTTTCCATTTCCAGGAGTGTACATACAAACTCACAAACATGATCATGATTTTGTATGAAAGAACTATACGTCAATGTTAAAATACGTTTACTTATATTTTTAGGCAATAAAGAGCAAATGATGAGCGCACCAAGAAAGAAGCTTTTTGGGGCTCAAAACATAAAAAGAACTAAGGATAAAATTGAAGATATAAATAAATCGGCTTCTCTAAGATGAGAAGATAGTTTCACGAAGCAGGCGCATCATTACGCTCCACTGATACTTGAGATAATTAACATTCAAGATAATTCGACTGAACAGTCGAAGTTTCAAGTCTCAGATGATGGTAAACAGTCTTCACCATCGGTATTATCTCAGAAGGAAGACGACGGTGAGCTAGCATCTGCTCACTTATTCAGCAAAGAAAAAATTATAGATCTAATGGACCCAGGTGCAGGCCGGACCACGAAAAAATTACAGGTCAACATAGGTCATTTATGAGCAAACAAGCTGTATTACTAAATGATAAACATCCAGATAACATAGAGTTTAGGTTCACTGAACGCAACGGTAGGTATTTGACATACCACATGTGGTTCGAAACAACAGCAAATTGGTAAAATATTAAAAGATCCCGGCTTGTTTATTCGAAAGCAAAAAACTCAATTTAATGTACTGCCTGCAAGCTATATGGCAGCTCTTCTACATCAGCCTCGTGTAGGGAGCTTTCATTAATTGGAAAAAAGCTTTAGAAAGATTATCTAAGCTTAAAGCATGAAGAACACATTACGAATGTTTTATCAAATGGAAAACCCGTCTGCAGAAAATGAAATCTTCTCAGGGCATCAGTCACGAGACTGAGAGATTAATTCCCTCTGAGAAAGAAAAATGGAGACGTATCCCGCATGTAATAATGGACGCTGTCATATAGCTTGCCACAAATTGTCTTGGTTAGAAGTTCAAATGAAACACCGAGTGATATCACTGAAAATTTTCCTCAACCTAGTCAAGGACATTTTCTTAATTTGATAATTCTGATCCCTAAATGCAGTCCTACTCTCAAGTAACAGTTAGAACACGTAAGAAAGGTACAATTATCGTATTTGTCACTGACAATACAAAAAGAAATCATCCATAAATGGCAAACAAAGTTCGAAATACCATTATGAACGACATCAAGGAGACCAGTTATTTCACCATCATGTTTCACTGCACTCCAGATGTATCTCACACAGAAGTAATGAGTCAAGTGATATGTCATATAAAACTAACAGAAACTGTACGTGAAAAGGAAAGCTTTATTGACTTTATAGACATTGACGGAAAGACTGGAGAATATATCACACAGTGAATACTAGAAACACTAGAAGCTGATGGTCTGAATGTGCAAAAATGTCATGGACAATCTTACGATAGCGGATCTAATATGGCCGGCACATATAATGAAGTCCAATCCAAAATTATGGAAATGAAAGAGTTTGTACCATATCTAACACACTCTAAAAATCTTGTGGACGTTCATTCTGCATCCTCATATCAAGAAGCAGTTAGCCTATTTGGGACTGTTCAGAAACTTTACTGCTTTTTTGTTGGATCCACCATGCGGTGGAAAATAACGCAGAGGTGTACAGAAACCAGTTTACAAGGAAGCAGTCAAGCAAGATGGTCGGCTAAACATCTAGCTGTTACAGCTCTATTAAATAATTTACCGGAAGTTATCAAAGCTCTGGAAGAAATTGAAGAACCTCTCTTGCCGCAGAATGTAAGTACGAAACTGGTCATCTACTACATGAGGTGATGAATTTTAAATTTATCCTCACCTTAACAATTTGGGCTGATATTCTTGGAGAGATTAATAAAATGAACGTCAAAATACAGAAAGAAGACATTATCATTTCGCGCTGTGTGGCACTAATGCATGGCCTTGCAAGAAATGGGAGAGAAACCAATAGAACAGTGGATCGAAGAAGCTATACCTGTTTCAGTAAAGATGTAATTCGAGCCTGTCCTCAAAAGCAAGCGAACTTCCAGAAAGAGAAGGCGCACGACGAAGTCTAAATCTGTGTGGACGAATCAAGAACACTAGACCCGACTAAGCTGTTTTCCAAAGATATAAAAATAGTATTTGACATTTTTAACACAAACTGAAACAAGGCTAGAGAGCGCAAAGAGTCTAATGAAAACTTCGTCTTCACCAGTGGCCAAGCATTTTTAAACATGTCGACTGAGAATCTGCAGAAAAATGGAGCAGATCTACTACGAAAATATTCGAAAGACTTGAATGCACTTGAGTTTTGCCTAGAACTCGCCGAATTCAAAAAGTTAGTAACCGAAATTAACGAAGAATCAAGAGCTGTCCAACTCCTATATCTGTGCAAGCGTGACTTGCAAGAAGCTTTTCCTAATATTAGTGCAGCTTGAAGGATATACTACTCATTACCGACGACATGTGCAAGCTGTGAGAGAAGCTTCGACAAACTGAAAATAATTAAGAGCAATCTGCGTTCAGAAAGAAGCCAGGAACGTCTACCTGGACTCGCGATCATAGGCACTGAAAATAAAATTGCCTATGAGACGACCTTTAACCAGGTAATGACTTCTTTCGCAGAAACGAAAGCATGCCGTATAAAGCTGTAACAAGATTGCAGAGTAAAAAATGCTGAGACTTGAGGACTGAAGAAATGTGTACTGTCCTGCTTGTTTCTTGCCTTTACTGGTTTTATGTTTCCTACTCTTGGGTCCATTGCTTTTCCTTGTGTAGGTTAATGACCTCTCGTCTGTTAAACTGCCAGACGCTAAGTGTGATTTGTTTGCAGATGACACAAACATTGCAGTAAGTAGCAAGTCAAGTGCAATCTTAGAAATAACTGCTAATCAAATTTTCACTGGCATTAATAAATGGTTTAAAGCTAATTCACTGTCACTGCAATTAAATTTTTAAAAGACGCACTGTATGCAATTCAGTACCTGTAAGAGATTTCATTCCAATATGTGTATAACATATGAAGACATGTAGATCGAAGAGGTAGACAGTGTTAAATTTCTGGGCCTATAACTCGATAATAAATTGCGTTGGGAAGGGCATACCACAGAATCGCTGAAGCGCCTAAACAAGTCTGTATTTGCAGTGAGAATGATGTCAGATGTAAGAGATATAAATAAAAAAAACTTGCATACTTTGCTTACTTTCATTCAATTATGTCACACGAGATCATATTCTGGGGTAACTCATCAAACCGATAAAAAGTTTTTAGCGTGAAAAAGCTTGTTATAAGAATCACTTGTGGTGTAAATTCAAGAACAGTATGTAGAAACCTGCTCAAGGAACTGTGTATTCTAACCACTGCTTCTCAGTGAATTTAATCCTTAATGAAATTTGTTGCAAGTAATATATCTCTATTTCCAACCAATAGCTCAATTCATAGTATCAATACCAGCAATAAGAACATTCTATATAAAGACCTAAAATCACTTGCCTTGGTCCAAAAGTGACCAAGAAACCACATTTTCAATAAATTGCCAGCAACCATTACAAACTTGGTTTCAAATAAAGCACGGTTTAAAACGAGTTTGAAAGACTTTTTGATAGGCAACTCCTACTCTATAGATGAATATCTTAAGAGGAACTGTTAGACCAGCTTAAGTAAAAATGTCTGTTAGATTTCAGTTTTGACAGCACTTGGTCACAACAATCAAGATTAGGTATACTGTATATGATAAATTTATTAAAAGTGCATAACAATCTTTAATTCTTACAGAATTCTGACAGCATATTAATTCTGTATATATTAGCAGTTCCAGTTTACTGTAATGCAGTCACCTATTTTGACAACCTCCTAACAAATGACCAGGGTGTTAAGTACTATATTCAAATGTTTTATGTTTTTTATGTTCTACACCCACGAGAATCATCTCAATTTTTGGTCTGTGAAACTAAAACTGAATCTAACCTAATCAGATCTAATCTAATCTATGTTTAATTTTATGTCGCTCAAAAGAGAAAGTTATTCGCTAACAGGCAATAAAGAGTGCAAATTTTCTGAAGAGTTTTTATTCTCCCAGTCACAAATAATCCCACCCAGTATTAATTGTGAGTTTTTCTGTTAAGTGGGGTAGGATGTCAAACCGGCCGACTGGGAGCAGTAGCGACACCATAGGACATTTTAATTTCCACTGTCCTGAATATGGGTTGGATGGCTGTTATTACAAAATACACGCGTTTGAATTCCACAGGGCGAAATACAGCAACGTGCGATAGAAGAATGCTGTGCGAAGAGGCGTCGCACTGCACCCTGGCACACTTAAGACCAAATAACATGTCTCACATTTCCTCGAACATATATGTTTTATATATCAAACTCTTCAGAAAGTTTGCGCTACAAAACGAACATATTTTAGAAAAACCAATTTTCTTTTTCTAATTTTTGACGCTTGAAGGGAAGGGGGGCGGAGGCGCCACTATCATACACTCCTGGAAATTGAAATAAGAACACCGTGAATTCATTGTCCCAGGAAGGGGAAACTTTATTGACACATTCATGGGGTCAGATACATCACATGATCACACTGACAGAACCACAGGCACATAGACACAGGCAACAGAGCATGCACCATGTCGGCACTAGTACAGTGTATATCCACCTTTCGCAGCAATGCAGGCTGCTATTCTCCCATGGAGACGATCGTAGAGATGCTGGATGTAGTCCTGTGGAACGGCTTGCCATGCCATTTCCACCTGGCGCCTCAGTTGGACCAGCGTTCGTGCTGGACGTGCAGACCGCGTGAAACGACGCTTCATCCAGTCCCAAACATGCTCAATGGGGGACAGATCCGGAGATCTTGCTGGCCAGGGTAGTTGACTTACACCTTCTAGAACACGTTGGGTGGCACGGGATACATGCGGACGTGCATTGTCTTGTTGGAACAGCAAGTTCCCTTGCCGGTCTAGGAATGGTAGAACAATGGGTTCGATGACGGTTTGGATGTACCGTGCACTATTCAGTGTCCCCTTGACGATCACCAGTGGTGTACGGCCAGTGTAGGAGATCGCTCCCCACACCATGATGCCGGGTGTTGGCCCTGTGTGCCTCGGTCGTATGCAGTCCTGATTGTGGCGCTCACCTGCACGGCGCCAAACACGCATACGACCATCATTGGCACCAAGGCAGAAGCGACTCTCATCGCTGAAGACGACACGTCTCCATTCGTCCCTCCATTCACGCCTGTCGCGACACCACTGGAGGCGGGCTGCACGATGTTGGGGCGTGAGCGGAAGACGGCCTAACGGTGTGCGGGACCGTAGCCCAGCTTACTGGAGACGGTTGCGAATGGTCCTCGCCGATACCCCAGGAGCAACAGTGTCCCTAATTTGCTGGGAAGTGGCGGTGCGGTCCCCTACGGCACTGCGTAGGATTCTACGGTCTTGGCGTGCATCCGTGCGTCGCTGCGGTCCGGTCCCAGGTCGACGGGCACGTGCACCTTCCGCCGACCACTGGCGACAACATCGATGTACTGTGGAGACCTCACGCCCCACGTGTTGAGCAATTCGGCGGTACGTCCACCCGGCCTCCCGCATGCCCACTATACGCCCTCGCTCAAAGTCCGTCAACTGCACCTACGGTTCACGTCCACGCTGTCGCGGCATGCTACCAGTGTTAAAGACTGCGATGGAGCTCCGTATGCCACGGCAAACTGGCTGACACTGACGGCGGCGGTGCACAAATGCTGCGCAGCTAGCGCCATTCGACGGCCAACACCGCGGTTCCTGGCGTGTCCGTTGTGCCGTGCGTGTGATCATTGCTTGTACAGCCCTCTCGCAGTGTCCGGAGCAAGTATGGTGGGTCTGACACACCGGTGTCAATGTGTTCTTTTTTCCATTTCCAGGAGTGTATTTTTGCTCCGGTTCGGAAATATCGTAGATTCGGTGGTCTCCTCCTTGCACGCATTGTATTGTGTTTGAGATATTGTGTGTCGATACAACAGGCCGTTTGATTGTTACGGAACATAAGCAGTTCACAAACGTGGGACTAATGTACTTTGTCCACTCTAGGCCTTGTATCGAATTACATCAAGTTCTTGGCTTACGTTCCTGTATCATATGCACTATGTCCGCAGGTCGTGGTCTAGTGGCTAACGTTACTACTCGGGATCACGGGGTCCCGGGTTCAATTCCCAGCCGTGTCGGGGGTTTTCACCGCCCGCGGCTGGGTGTTTGTGTTGTCTTCACCATTTTATCATCATTCGGGAAAGGGGCGAAACTTGACATGAAAAGATTGGCAGTTTGTAGGGGCGCTGATAACCACGCAGTTGAGTGCCCCACAAATCAAATATCGTTAGCAAACGCATAATCTTCACCCTGAAAGTTAGTGAAGCCCTGTAGATGTTGCAAGTAAATATGAAACGATGCAGTTGTACACCAACCCACCACGATAAATTCATTGACTCTAGAATGAATCTGGAATATATTACCGACGAGAAACATCCTCTTCTCGGATACAGGCCTCCAATAGGGCGAAAAAGATATGTGCTGTTCATGATACGCTAATTTCTTTCATGTATACGTATAGCGTATATTAGGACGGGAATAGATCAGAAGTTTTTTGTATATATATATATATATATATATATATATATATATATATATATATATATATACGAAGATTGAGTTAAAGGTACATACATATATCCAATCCATTCATATTAACGGTCATCTTGAAGGCATTTATGGTCTTGAGGTGATTTTTAGAAAAGCTCGCAAATTTTTTCTGTGTTTTGTTGAACAATAAGTATATTTTCATGATTCCGCCTTCAATGAAACAATTTCTTGTTATTTCACTCTTTGCCTACACGTGCTTCGGTTATGTCACGTATATTTCAAAAATGGGTATAGGTGGAAAGTTACTTTTGGAACATTCGAACAGCTATTGTAGACATCACATTCGCAAAAAGTTTTTCAGCTAAAACATATATTATAACAGAACATTTTTTTGTTCACATTTCTCTTTGTCTTCTGCACTATAGCAAATATTAGGCTACAGTTCGTTTTCTGCAGCTAATAACGGTTTATTTACAACGTAAAACTTTTAGGGGAGCGACACTTTGACCTAGCCCAACTGCAGGGCTTGGATTTCGCTCCATAAAAATAGTTAGACAGACCGAAACATGAACAACAAAATGTGTTGAGATAAGCGTGCATGTTTTTGTTGGAACACTCTGTAAATGTGATGACCATGTTTGTAACTTTTATGTACCGTTCTCTCATTTAATATTAACACATTGTTTTGCAGTAGATTGAAGGGACATCCACAGATGATGTAACACCACTGAAACAAGTGCAGTAACGCTCTTTTCACAATTCCCGCAAAGGTGACGTCATTTTGACGTCACACACAATATCGACGGACCTCGCAGTGTCGACGACCGCATGTTCGGCTATCGACTTTCGTTAGCATTCGGACCTGTCACAACATTTAACGCGCTCGTACCGAAGATTTACAAAAACACATCATTCTCGGAATGATTTATTATAATTATTGGTATAATAACATGTCACATAATGATTTATTGACGGTTAATCCCTTCATATAATAAGAGTGCTGTCTTAGGAGTGAGTTATTATCGTCAATAATTTACAATGAAACACACTCGCTTTGAAATGTGCAGTACGCAGTTTCAATGTGACGGAGCACTGAAAATTTATCACAAAGACATCACCATTATCATTAAACGTCACTTAATAACGCTTCAATGGTACAAGCCCACGAGATTGAATATGATAGCCAAGACTGAAATTTAAAAGCTAGCGTAATGAATAGCGTCGTGGTTTCTGGCGTCAAAACTTGTTGGCTCGTATCCCGTTACATGCAGTTTTTTTCCCTTCATATTGGCGTTCTTAACGCGTACTTTCTTATGAATGTAATACAAGTATGTTCTGCAATATTCGATGTTATTTACATTCGGTAGAAAGAAGGATGAAATAAATATTTAGTGATTTCCGAATATGTGGTTAGGCAGGATCCTAAGAGGAAAGTTTAAATTGCTGCGATTGAAACGACCGAGTGGTCTAAGGCGCTGCAGTCATAGGCTGTGCGGCTGGTCCCGGCGGAAGTTCGAGTCCTCCCTCAGGCATGGGTGTGTGTGTTTGTCCTTAGGATAATTTAGGTTAAGTAGTGTGTAAGCTTACGGCCTGATGACCTTGGCAGTTAAGTCCCATAAGATTTCACACACATTTTTTTGATTGAAACGAGCAACAGTAAAATTCGTATTGTTTCTTCTCACAAATATTTGGCTCTTTATTTCCGAATATATGCTGCTTTTCGAGTGTGTCATTGGACAGGGGCCTAAGAGTACAGTTTAAATTGCTGTGAGTGAAACGAGCAGCATTAAGATTCATATTCTTCCTTGTCACAAAAATTTCGCTGTTTATTTACGAATTCGTGGTGTTTTCCGAGGGTGTGGTTAGACAGAAACCTAAGAGTACAGCTTTAATTGCTGCGACTGAAACAAGCAGCAATAAAATTCATATTCTGCCTTTTCACTAATATTTTGTTCTTTATTTCCGATTTTGTGACGATTTCAGAGAGTGTGGTTAGGCTGGAACCTAAGGGTACAGCTTTAAATGCTGCGACTAAGACGAGCTGAAATAAAATTTGTTTCCTTTTTCTTCTCACAGATATTTCTCTCTTTATTTCCGAAATTGTAGCGACTACCGAGTGTGTGGTTAGGCAGGAAGCTAAGGGAGCAATATTCATAGTCTCCCTTGCCGGCCGCGGTGGTCTAGCGGTTCTAGGCGCTCAGTCCGGAATCGCGCGACTGCTACGGTCGCAGGTTCGAATCCTGCCTCGGGCATGGATGTGTGTGATGTCCTTAGGTTAGTTAGGTTTAAGTAGTTATAAGTTCTAGGGGACTGATGACCACAGATGTTAAGTCTCATAGTGCTCAGAGCCAGTCTACCTTGTCACAAGGCCGGTAGCCGTCAATATTGCGCGTTAGTCAAAATGACGTCAAGTTTTCGGGAATTGTAGGGAAACGAGCTTTACCCAAACAAGTATGGGTAAAGAGAAGAAAAAATCAAGAAGTAGTATTTTATGTTATTTTGTGAGACAATGACACTATTAAAATTAGATCGCTGTTATGTTTCGCAGAACGTTGACAGCGTACTACAGCGACCAGACAGTTTGGTTTTGGTTTGCTTTATTGGGAAAGCACCGTTATCAAATGGTTCAAATGGCTCTGAGCACTACGAGACTTAACTTCTGAGGTCATCAGTCCCCTAGAACTTAGAACTACTTAAACCTAACTAACCTAAGGACATCACACACATCCATGCCCGAGGCAGGATTCGAACCTGCGACAGTAGCGGTCGCGCGGTTGCAGACTGAAGCGCCTAGAACCACACGGCCACAACGGCCAGCACCGTTCTCGGTTTCAAATTTATATATTAGTCGTCAGACGGCTTGTAGGTTTTTTCATCAACGACATGGACGTTGTTATAAGTTGAGGTGCCCTAGGATAATAAAAATTGACAGTTTCATAACTGCGTCAATGATTGTTGCTTCACGAACTATCGCATAACAAAGCAACTTACGTGGAATGCCCGTCCGGAACTTTTGTTACCAAAGTGTTTTTCAAACGAATAGTACTCATGTTGTTCTTCATGTTGTCATATACACTTATAGTGGTTCAGGGCAACAATGTAGGTCATCTAGACGTGTCACACGGCATCAGAAGATTTACTCGTTCGAGCAAGACGATGAAAGTAAAATGTTGCAGGCGGACATTTTACGTAAATTGCACCCTAAAATGAGTTGGTTGCGCAGGAAGATACAGTATATTTGTAAATCAATTGTGTTTAGAATGATAATAAGATATGTCACACTTGCTCCATGGAACACGACAACTGGTTAATTGGTTAAAGACTTGTTTGTAATATAAACGTGGAAGAGAAGAAGTGAAAAGTATTGAAGATTCTCATAATGAGAAATGAGAAGGAGCGCTCTGTATATACTTTAAATAAATTTTTATAGTCAAAATCGCGTTCAAAACTGTTTTTTTATTGGCTGGTGACAGATAAGACTGTCGCCTTCAGATCTTTAAAATTTTTTTTGGTTGTACGTGATGTTCCAATATGCATTCATTAGTCGCGTCATGTTAACATTTTAGTGTCGAGTATATTGTGCATTTCAGAAAGCTATGTCAAAAATGAAATTACATACAGGTTTCACATATGTAAAAATATGCACAGTTGAGATGGAACTTACACATGTAACATTACTATGATGCTTGTCAGTTGTTGTAATCCACAGTGTACAGGAAAAGTCCACACTTTTGCCAATGTTAACGATTTTGACAGGTAAGACCGTCGGCTTCAGGCTTTTAAAAAAAATTTTGGTTGTACGTCATGTTCCGATATGTGCTCATTAGTCGTATCATGTTAACATTTTAGTGGAGAGTATACTGTGCATTTCACTCAGCTATGTCAAAAATGAAATTACATACAGGCTTGTCATATGTAAAAATATGCACAGTTAAGATGGACCTTGTAGAACTTGGCATGTCTATACATGTAGCACTACTTTGATACTTGTAAGTTGTTGGAATCCACATTGTACAGCAAAAGTCCACACTTTTGCCAATGTTAACGATTACATGACGAGTGAAGCACATCTTGGGACCTTTTCACTCGAAATACATGGTGCAAAAACCTGTTTCTAGTTTTATTTTTTATAAATCTGTGTGGAATGTGCAGTATAAGTTGCACTAAAAGGTTAGCATGGCATGAATAATGAACGCACAATGGCACATGACGTACAACGAAAATAATGTTTAAAGATCTGAAGTCAATAAAGACGTTTTGAACGCCTTCCTGGCTCTAAGAAAATTTGTTTAAAGTGCAAAGTAAGTAAAGTCTGAGATCAGCTTTCGCGGCGGAACTCACGGTGGTCGGCAGAGATGTGTATCGCAGCCAGGCGGTGCGGATTCCGGCTCTCCAGCTCCAGCGCGGCCCGCGGCGGCAGCGGCACTGGAGGCAGGGCTCGGCGCTGGGCCGGCGATGGCGGCGCCGCGGCGCGCAGCTGGAACTCCAGAGCGGCCAGCCACGGTCACGGCCGGCTGCTTCCCCGCCACGCCTCGCCGCCCCCCGCCGTCGCCAGCTTGGCCTCGGCAGCCAGCCAGTGGTCATGTGGGTGTGAATTGCTCTTGCGTGAATGTGTGTGTGTGTGTGTGTGTGTGTCCAATTCAGAAGAAGGCCTTCTGGCCGAAAGCTTACTTGTTTAGCAGTCCTTTTGTTGCGCCTGTCGGCGACTTAACATGTCCACTATATGGTGAGCAGCAATCTATCCTTTTCATAATAGTGTCACTCACTCGCGAGGTGTTTACTCTGAGCTACTCGTAGGGTCACATTCCATGCTCGGAATAAGTTCCGGACAAGGTATACGAGGGCGCAAACAGCGCCAAAGGTTGAGCGATCACTGTGAAGGACAAGGAGATGCCGTGTACTCTTCTGAGACAGCGTTATCAGTACCTGACAGACTTTGGACAGGGGCCTCATTGTGGGTCTCCTTTCGGCAACTGGTAGAGTCGTGCGATATCCAAACTTTTGTGGCATTCGTATGTCTCACTGAGCCAGTTTTGGACTGCACATGAACATTAGGACAGGCATATTCGTCGCCAGGGTTCCGATCGACCACATATGACCACCAAAGGAGAGGATCGCTGTATTGTCCACAACTTCACATTGTAATGTTGATGCATTAAGTTGTTCTGAAAGCGGTGCTGATATTCAAGACAATAAAAGCGGGTTAAAAGCTGTGAGCTATGTGGGGAAGTTAACCTTGCATTACTGAGCAACTGTTTCGCCAGGTATCCAGTCTAGCTTACGAAATTCCAAACTAGACTAACATTAATTATAATCTTTTAATAGTCATCTTATGACAACCGGTGATATATATATATATATATATATATATATATATATATATATATATATATATACTCCTGGAAATTGAAATAAGAACACCGTGAATTCATTGTCCCAGGAAGGGGAAACTTTATTGACACATTCCTGGGGTCAGATACATCACATGATCACACTGACAGAACCACAGGCACATAGACACAGGCAACAGAGCATGCACAATGTCGGCACTAGTACAGTGTATATCCACCTTTCGCAGCAATGCAGGCTGCTATTCTCCCATGGAGACGATCGTAGAGATGCTGGATGTAGTCCTGTGGGACGGCTTGCCATGCCACATCCATCTGGCGCCCCAGTTGGACCAGCGTTCGTGCTGGACGTGCAGACCGCGTGAGACGTCGCTTCATCCAGTCCCAAACATGCTCAATGGGGGACAGATCCGGAGATCTTGCTGGCCAGGGTAGTTGACTTACACCTTCTAGAGCACGTTGGGTGGCACGGGATACATGCGGACGTGCATTGTCCTGTTGGAACAGCACGTTCCCTTGCCGGTCTAGGAATGGTAGAACGATGGGTTCAATGACGGTTTGGATGTACCGTGCACTATTCAGTGTCCCCTCGACGATCACCAGTGGTGTACGGCCAGTGTAGGAGATCGCTCCCCACACCATGATGCCAGGTGTTGGCCCTGTGTGCCTCGGTCGTATGCAGTCCTGATTGTGGCGCTCACCTGCACGGCGCCAAACACGCATACGACCATCATTGGTACCAAGGCAGAAGCGACTCTCATCGCTGAAGACGACACGTCTCCATTCGTCCCTCCATTCACGCCTGTCGCGACACCACTGCAGGCGGGCTGCACGATGTTGGGGCGTGAGCGGAAGACGGCCTAACGGTGTGCGGGACCGTAGCCCAGCTTCATGGAGATGGTTGCGAATAGTCCTCGCCGATACCCCAGGAGCAACAGTGTCCCTAATTTGCTGGGAAGTGGTGGTGCGGTCCCCTACGGCACTGCGTAGGATCCTACGGTCTTGGCGTGCATCCGTGCGTCGCTGCGGTCCGGTCCCAGGTCGACGGGCACGTGCACCTTCCGCCGACCACTGGCGACAACATCGGTGTACTGTGGAGACCTCACGCCCCACGTGTTGAGCAATTCGGCGGTACGTCCACCCGGCCTCCCGCATGCCCACTATACGCCCTCGCTCAAAGTCCGTCAACTGCACATACGGTTCACGTCCACGCTGTCGCGGCATGCTACCAGTGTTAAAGACTGCGATGGAGCTCCGTATGCCACGGCAAACTGGCTGACACTGACGGCGGCGGTGCACAAATGCTGCGCAGCTAGCGCCATTCGACGGCCAACACCGCGGTTCCTGGTGTGTCCGCTGTGCCGTGCGTGTGATCATTGCTTGTACAGCCCTCTCGCAGTGTCCGGAGCAAGTATGGTGGGTCTGACACACCGGTGTCAATGTGTTCTTTTTTCCATTTCCAGGAGTATATATATATATATATATAAAGAGAATTTAAATAAAAAGAAATAAATCAGTTTGTATTTGGACATTTATTTTAACATTGATCATTGTTCCGATAAAATTTCAGCATATTAAACTTCATTCATAACTAAACTGGTGCCTTATTTAGGATTGTGAAAATGTGAGTTTGTAATCTTACGGAACACATCAAATATGGAGCCAAGATTGGGAGACTGCACACAACACTGCATTCATAAAATAACACACGAAGAACGTTGAAACATATGCAAGAGGTAATTAACCACGACCAACCGATTCAATTTTCACCCAAAGAAGTTACATTTGTAGCGCAATCCTGTCCGTCATGAAATTACCACACACTGGTATACTAGATTCACAGTAACTCTCTGTGAAATCTTGTCGAAAAGAATAGCTGAGGGCTACTTTGATGATTACACCACATGTTTCACGTGGTCAACTTGGTTTACACAAAGAGTGCAACACCACAATAATTTTGATAATTAAAATAAATTACATCGAAACGCAATTTACAAAAGAAAAACCTCGAACTGGTTACTATCATCTTACTATTAACCTGATGGGTCAAGCAATTTTATAAGCACGTGGTACTGGTCTCACAAAGCACAACCCACATGGGTTGAAAATAAAGAAAAGTTGCTATATTGAAAAATATTGTCAAGACGAGACGTTATAATCTCACGCACATTCGCATTTAAGAGTGATGATCTTAGTTAGAGTTACGAATCATCAACACGTGGTTCCACTTTACTCACAAAGTAGTGACAAAGCAACTACTGGAATATCTTCTGAACTTCACACTCGAATTACACTGCATTGCAATTTAAGATAACATTAGATATTTTAGATCTAAACCTGAAATAAAGGTGATTAAATTTTCAGTTAGGCTGAACTTAAGAAATCCATTGTCCAACAGACTTAGCAGAGACGTGCTTAGCCGGAGATCTTACCACTTCAGACGCTCGCCGCGGACAGACTGCCGGGGGCCCCTACCGAGGGTGTTTCACAGATACAAACGGAAGTGACCAGAGGGGCAGCTTCCTATACCAACATGACAAAGGACGGACAGGACCATACCAAGAATAGAAACCTCTTTGCTTTTGGAAAGCGTAGCTACCTGTTCCGACGTTGGTCCTACTGTTCTCTAGCAGACAGGCTTGTCTGCTACCATTAAGCATGCAACTAGAAATCCATTTGCTCATTCATCCTTTCACACAGAATGGAAGGAGGATGACAGTATCTTATCATATGCAGTATATAAAAGAAAGCCGATGTAGGTTCCGTGACATGAATTACATATAAACTGTGTTTTAAAGTGTAGTAGTGCGACAGATCGTTCTTGTTTATGTGTAAAAGTAACACATTCCACTGCTCAGTCTCCTCCCAGATAGTCAGAAACACCACAGTAAATTTATAAGTGGAATGTATGCCGTAAATGACAACAGTTTTAAGAAATCAACATGAAAGGAATGCAACAGAGACCTTTCAATATCTGTGCCTGCCATCCGAGAACAAGTAATGGAATCGCTGCAATAATCTGTGCCATCCTGCACCTTTGGTCATAGACTAGCACCAGCTGGACTATGGAATTACCATCCCATGTGTAGGCTGCCATTAACACCAAACACCACTGGCTCCCCTTGCCATGAACGGGAAGTATGGACTGTTCATGAATGGCGTCACATTGCGTTCAGTGATGAATTGACGCTCTGCACTACTCCAGATGACCATTTGCAGCGAGTGTAGTGGTAGCCTGTCTAGAGGCCCTGTACTTCCAATGTTTCGGAGGTGTACAGAAGTGTTATTCCTGGAGTACTTGTGAGTGGCGAGCCATTGGGTATGGTTCAAATGGCTCTGAGCACTATGGGACTTAACATCTGAGGTCATCAGTCCCCTAGAACTTAAAACTACTTAAACCTAACTAACCCAAGGACATCACACACATCCATGCCCGAGGCAAGATTAGAACCTGCGACCGTAGCGGTTGCGCGGTTCCAGACTGAAGCGCCTAGAACCGCTCGGTCAGCCATTGAGTATGCCTGTGACATCGGGTCATGGCTGTTAGTGACCGAGGGAACTCTGAGCACTACAGTACAGCCTGCGTCCTCATATGTTACCTTTCATGTGATAGTGCTGTGCTGCCATTTTTCAACACATCGATCCTTGTCCACACATCGCACATGTATCTATGAACTCTCTGCGATATGGGGAGGTCCTCCTGTGACCAACAGGAGCCCCAACTTTGCCCACGATAGAACACGTACGGGACCATCTTGGACATCAGCTCCGTCCTAGTGCCAGTTTTATTTGTTTGTTTTGTTTTGTTTTAGGGCGCAAAAATAACGGGGGTCTTACGCGCCCATGTCAGAACCGTAGAACACGAAGACAAAAAAAGGGGAGGGAGGGTTAAAAGCGACTACACGTTAGGCCCAATCGACGGAAGAAAAGACAGTTAAAAACAGGTACTTCGAGAAAGGTCCATAAAATACGCCATAGAGAAAGAGAGGTCCTGAAATAAAGATTAAATGTCCTTCTCCATATTGCTACGACGGACAAAAAATAAAACGCGGTCGATAGCCCGCGTGTCGTTTGCTAAAATGGCCGATAACTCAGGCGGTAAACATAAATTGGAACGTAAGTGATTAAAAAAGAGGGCATTCCCTCAGGAAACGGTGAACTGTCAAAGGTTGAGGACACTGAGCGTCAAGTGGTGAGGGTGCATCACTTAACAAATGGCGACGGCTAAAAAGACAGTGCCCAATATGCAACCTAGCTAAAATGATCTCCTCACGGCGAGAGGGCAGAGAGGAGGCAGTCCAACCCGCTGGGAGAGGTTTAATTTGCCAGAGCCTGTTCCCACGAAGGGAGGACTAGTGGTGAGGCCAAAGTAACGTCACCTGCTGACAGACGGCAAGACAGAGGTCATCGGAGGGAATGGAAGAACTAGCAGGCCGAGGTACCAGGACTGCAGCGTTGGCAGAAGCATCAGCAGCCTCGTTTCCTGTCAGACTGACGTAAACAGGAACCCGCAGAAACATCACAGTGGCTCCATCAAGAGTGAGCAAGTGACAGCTTTCCTGGACCTGTTACACTGAGGGATAGCCTGTGTCTCCGGATGTGCTGCGTGGTCTGATACAGGGAGAAGAGCTGTGCTGTAAATACTGAGCAGTGTGCCGTCGGTGCCAATATTAAGGCTATCAAGGACCAGTTGAGCCATGGCGGAAGCAGCTTATCAATTCTTCCGTGCCGTGCGTAGTAGTATGTGTCTATGGCGCCATATTTCCCTCTTTTATCGATTCTCTTTGTGAAACAACATCGCTGACGGTGCATTGAGGAGGTGGCGGCGGCGACGGCGGCGGCGGCGGCGGCGGCGGCGGAACGCGAAGGGAGCCGTTATGATTGCAAGCGACGGCAGACCAGGGCGACCAGCGGCCGGGACTTCCAGTGGCAGCTATATCTCTCGGGTGCTTGTTTCGGTCGTGGCCTTAGCGTTTCTCGCCTGCTGCAGTTTTTGGGGAGACAGCGTCCTGTTGTATGAATTCCAGTCGTCTTGACGTCCGTTAGTTTGTGATTCAGGCGATTCAACGCTGTGTGCAACTGGATGTTTAACGATGCCCTGACATTATTCAACTTGTCTTCCCCTTTTGCACTTTTCATGCACGGTGGTCGTACTCTGAGAGCTCCTGGCTCTGCCTGGTTTTGGTGTCTTCCTGAAGGGCTGAATTTAATATGATTATTGATGGAGTCCTTTTTTTATTTATTGGTATTTTTTATTAATTGTATATTTGTGCCTTTCAGTGCCTCTCTAATGGTGGTTTTCTGCGTTATTTATCGCTTGTGCAATTTGGTCGCTTAAGTCTAGTTACAGTAGCTAAAGTCAGTTATTTAAATAATATTATTTATCATTTTATTGTATTGGTGATTACTTTCAGGGTTGCCCTATTTTATTTAAATGTTGCTGGCCACTCCTTTTTAATAAGTGTGCAACTGAAGTTTAGTCCTCCGGTATTCTTTAAACAATTTTGTGGTGTAACTGGGTCAGAGTTTTCTTATGGATGGCTATGTGAAATTCTGAATGAACGGAAATGGTTAATTATCTGCATGAACACCTGAGTCTTAAAGTCAAGTAAATTTAGTACTTGTATTTTCTGCTGCTGGTTATTTTAGCACTTTCCCTTTTATTTTTTTTATGTATGAGGAAACATATTTAAACTTTGTATGTCTAATATGCGTGCAAATTGTGATATAGATTTCCTTGCTTACACTGGACTCGCGTTCGGGAGGACGGCGGTTCAATCTCGCATCCGGCCATCCTGATTTAGGTTTTCCGTGATTTCCCTAAATCGCTCCAGGCAAATGCCGGGATGGTTCCTTTGAAAGGGCACGGCCGACTTCCTTCCCTAATCCGATGAGACCGATGACTTCGCTGTTTGGTCTCTTCCCCCAAACAATCCAATCCAAATCTTTGCTTAAAGTGTTGCGTAAGCAGGTACAGTCGTGAGAATCTTATTAATTCCACTTATTTAGTGCCTTCTGTTAAATGCACTAACTATCCTCACCTTGAGGCCGACTTCTCTACGCCTCACGGGCGCGGCGACCTGTTGATGTTACCCACCATAATTCAGGCTGTCTGTTGGAACGAGTATCTTAAGCTCTTTTGTTTATTATACGCCTTGCATTCTTATTCAGAATTGTATCCTTTCTAATTTTATCCATATTTTGTAGCTTAAAACGAGACTGTATTCAAAACACTGGATGTGTGATTATTTATTTCAAGTTTCTGCTACCAGTCACTTTTTATTTTATGCTTAATCTAACATAATGTAATGCGTTTCGAACATGTTCTGTTCATCGTCAGGCGTTTATACATACATACATCTACATAGAGAAATGTTACTGAGAAATAAACAGCCTTAAACTGCATTATGTTAGATTAAGCATAAAATAAAAAGTGACTGGTGGCAGAAACTTGAAATAAATAATTATCCCACACAGTCACAGTGCACAAACGTAGCCATTATGGCTGAAAATAATTGGAGGTGTGAATTAAACAACGCCTTCAGTCACAACTTTTTCGTGTTTTATTAACTACACGATGCATTTCGGACCCTTTGGGTCCATCGTCAGGTGTAATTTGTCTTAATACATGTTTTATTTCTTCTCCTGAATGAGGTGAAATGCATATTCCTGTCACGAAAAGACGATGGACCCACACGGTCCGAAATGCATCGTGTAGCTAATAAAACACGAAAAAGTTGTGGTTGAAGGCGTTGTTTAATTCACACCTCCAATGCACCCTTTCCCTCATACCATCTTGCTTATTAGAGTTATAGATTTAAGTAACTGTACTGTATGAGCTTTCTCTCAATCATTAGGGATTCGTAGTTTATTTGAACGTGTTTCGTGCGACTGGCTTTAGCCTGAGCTGCCAATGTACTGCTTTCACCTTGTATCCTCTGGAGCCACTTTAGTGTTATTTATTTTCAAAAATTAAAAAAGAGAGCGGGGGCGACATTCTGCTTTAACAGTATATTCGCTTCTTTTCTTGATATAAGGAACTGATAATCTTACTGTGGAATAACTTTTTGCCTTTTATGAAATTACTGATTGTATTGTTAAATGTAGCAGTTTCTGCGATTAGCTATCTAGCTTGGTCAAGTGCAGGCTGAATGTGGGAATAGGCCCCGAGGCCTTATTTTTACGATTTTCTTAACATCAAACGCTACTGTTCTTTATTGTGTTTATATCTCTGTTACACATTTTGACATAGTTGCCCCTTTGTTGTTGTTCGTTAAGAGGGAGTCTGATCATTACTGTGTCTAACATTATTTGTTGTTATTTGAATAAATGTAATCACACGACAAATGATATTACTACTCTGGGTCGCCCCCTCACGCTTCCTTATCCTTCCATCCTGTGTAAAGGGGTAATCAGCAGCTACAACAGCTGTGGGTCTGCTTGCCTCACAGACGATCCACCGGCCTTAACAACCCATCCCCAACCAAACCAGTGTACGCATTCTGGTCATAAAGGGTGCAACCTCATACTCATACTGCCAAGCTGTTTCTTCTATCCTCACATATGCTCTCAACCCATGAAGATTCGTTTCGTGTTCTCCTCCCCTTCTGGGTGCTTCACTTTTTTTTGTCAAACTGAGTAAACTATCGCCATATCATCCATACATATATCACCCTCGTTCGACTCATGTTTACCTGTGGTATCAATGTAGCATGGACTTCCACTCCTCCCTCCTCCCATCTTTTATTGCTCTCTTTAAGAACTCCCCATCACATTCCATAATCGACAACTTTCTCACACTCGTATTCAGTGCAAGCTAATTAAGTTCTCACATTTTCTCAAGCACATATAACACCTTTGTCTCTCCTGCATCTTCTGTAAACGTGAGTCCCAACAAACAGTAGTCTCCCCCATCCTTGAAAACCTGACTTGCTGCTCCGCCACTATCAATACGTCCCATCTTCCCTTCATCTCCAAAGTCTCCATGTCCTTTCCCGGCATAATTTTAATCACTTCAACCCTTCCTCCTGCAGACCATGAAATCATCACCGAAATATACCCTTCCTTCCAACTGTAAACTGCCTATTAATTTTATCCCACTTCAGATGAAGGCTACAACCCATCCATTCCTTGCCTGTCTCGTATACCACTCAACTAATAACACCCATATTCCACCTATCAGTTCTTTCCCACATATACATCAAAAATCATACCTAATATGTTCCGTATTACAATCACTAACCACAGTTACCATCCATCATATTATGCTCACGATAAACATCACCTATTTTAGCTTCTAGATTTTTGTACTAAGGCTGTAAAATTATATAATTTTATGGCTGAAGAGAGGCAATTTGGCCACTACCAGCCTGCCCTCAGTGTAAGGGATGTGAATAACCAGTAAAAAAAGTCATCTCTACCTCTTCAGTCATCACTAAAAACATCTTTTCTGATGAAGACTCGCCAGTCGATACGCAGCAACGGAAGTCAGACCGCTTTCAGAGTAAAGAGACTTCGACTGTCAAACTTTTATCAGTAAACTGTCGAAGTATTCGCAACAAGGTTCCCGAGTTAACTGTCCTCCAGGAAAGCTCTCACTCTCATATTATTCTTGGGACTAAAAGCTAGCTGAAACCCGAAGCTGAGATATTCAGCGATTCGTGGAACGTGTATGGGAAAGACAGATAAGAGGCCACAGGAGGTGAAGTGTTCACTGCAGTTGACAAAAATATTGTCTCTATTGAGGTCGAAGTAGAGTGCGACATTGAAGTTAACTGGTCGGGTATAAAAGGTTTAGGTGAAACCAAGTTAATTCTTGGATGTTTTTACTGGCCACAGTTCTAGAGTCGTTCAAAGAAAGCCTACGGTCACTAGCGCGTAATACTAGTTGGAGGCGACTTTAACCTACCAAGTGTAGACTGGGATGTCTATGGATTCATTGCGGGGGGTTTAGACCGACAGCCGAGCGAAATACTTTTGAACACGTTTTTCGAAAACTGTCTTGAGCAGTTAGCTCGGCAGTCCACACGCATTGGAAATATTTTAAACCTTGTAACTGGGCTTGTAGAGTATTTATGTAAATGTGGATGTAGCTCTTTAGTCCTGACGACGTTGTTATCGCCCTTTACGTCTCATCTTCAGCGAGTCGCCTCCAAGGCTCTGTACATTGCGGCTTTTCCACCTTCAGCGCGACTCACCTTCTGTTACCTTCGCCGTCAATACTCGCCACACCAGCCGGCGTTCTCGCCATTACTACTCCTGGCAATGATTATAAGTGGGTTTCCCTACAAATACCACATCAGCAATAGTCTACTTCACCTTTATTTCACTTCTACAACCACTCATAATTTAATCCCTACTCTTTATACCTACCCGTTCTTCCAACCTTCCAGACCCATCCTGCTGCTTTCTCACGACTGCACAACTACAAAACTCACCATCCTTTTTTGTTTCAGCGCTTGTAAAACAAGAGTCCACTCCAGCTATGTATCAGCAGGAGCTGATCACATCCATCACCATCATTATCATTTTCCTCGGGCATATCTACACCAGCTTCATCAACTCTCCTCACTACTACCAGCCTCTGCCCTGTCATTCAAAATGAAAATGCTCTGGACCCAGTGAAACTGCTTGCAGCAGGACGAGTACCGCGAACATTCCCAGGGCCAGCGCCAACTGCAACTGGAGGACCTATAACATTATAAATTTATTCAACAACATTGCCTATGAAAACTCATCTGACCATGGCCATAGAAATTCTGAAAGCTCACAACTCTTTCATCGTCTATCCTCCACTGACCCTCAAATACGGCAGTCCATTAAAACTACCAAAAATAACATAAAATGTTCCTCACAATTGACAATGTACCAACTACCTACACAAAGAAGATACGATGCTGTGCTGACAAAATCGAGTACGTGGATTATTGGTCCATAGCAGACAAGCCAACCCTATCACCAATTGAGACATTCCTCCTATCCTACCCAGACCCCAGATCCATGTAGCAAATCCCCTTTCGTTTGAAATTAGAAAGCATATCCTGAATCGCCAGATATCCCAAATTATCTCTTATATGGAATTCTGATACAGTCCTCGAAACCAGAATTAGATTGCCTTGTACTCTCCGGTGGCTTAGGTCCACATGTCTCTTTCAGACGTTTTAGAAATATGCACCCCAGACAGCTCCAACTGGCATGACACCTTCCAGCTTAAACTGTTGTCATCGAAGTGTACCACTAACGAAAAAACAGAATGCGAAATGAATATTATCCCAAACTTTCATCTCATTTAATGTTCGACACCCATCTCGGTCTCTCTCTCTCTCTCTCTCTCTCTCTCTCTCTCTCTCTCTCTCTCTGCACTGCTGGCCATTACAGCTGCAACACCAGGCACGGATGGCAAATAATGAAATTTTACTTATTCTACGTATACAGGATAGTAGGAGGAATTAATTATTACATTTATTAGTGACTTAGGGGTCTCAAAGGGAGATAAAAATCTAGTAATCAGGGGAATTGGAATCCGATTGTAGGAGAAAGAGTAGATGAAAAGGTTATGGGAGAATATGGGCTTGGTACTAGGAATGAGAGAGGACTAATTGAGTTCGGCAATAAATTTCAGCTACTAATAGCGGTTATTCTATTCAAGAATGACAAGAGGAGGAGGTGTACGTGGTAAAGGCCGAGAGATACTGGAAGATTTCAATTAGATTACACCATGGTCAGACATATATTCCAGAATCATATACTGGATTTTAAAGCGTACCCAGGAGTAGATGTAGACTAACATAACGATTTAGCAGAGATTAAGCATAGGCGGAAGTTTAAGAGAGTCAGGAAGAATCAATGCGCAAAAAAGTGGGATACGGAGGTACTAAGGAATGAAGAGGTACTTTTGAAGTTCTCTGTGGCTTTAGGTACTGCTGTAATGAATAACTCAGTAGGCAGTTCAGTAGAAGAGGAATGGAAAACTCTAAAACTGGCAATCACAGAAGTCAGAAAGATAAACATAGGTACAAGGAAGGTAACTACGAAGAAACCATAACAGAAGAAACACTTCAGTTGATCGATGAAATAAAGAAGTACAAAAGTGTTCAGGGATATTCAGAAATACAGAAACACAGGTTACCTAGGAATTAAATAAACAGGAAGTGCAGGGAAGCTAAGGCGAAATGGCTGCATGAAAAATGTGAAGAAACCGAAAAAGAAATGATTGTCGGACGAACTGACTCAGTATATAGAAAAGACAAAACAACCTTCGGCGAAATTAACAGCAGGGGTGGTAACATTAAGAATGCAATAGAAATTCCACTGTTAAATGCAGAGGAAGAGCGGATAGGTACAAAAAGTACATCGAAATTTTGGAAATCTGTGGTAAGTTGCTACGCGACCAAACTGCTGATGTCATCGGTCCCTAAGCTTGCACACTCCTTAATCAAACTTAAACTACCTTACGCTAAGGACAAAACCACACCCATGCCCGAGGGAGAACTCGAACCTCCGAAGGGGGGAGCCGCGCGGCCCGTGGCAAGGTGCCCTACACCGTACGGCTACCCCGCACGGCAAAGTACATCGAAGGTCTCTATGAAAGGGTAGATTTGTCTAACGACGTGATAGAAGAAGAAACAGTAATCAGTATAGAAGAGATAGCGGATCCAGTATTAGAATCAGAATTTAAAAGAGCTTTGGAAGATTTAAGATCGAATCAGACAGAAGGGATAGATAAAATTCCATCAGAATTTCTAAAATCATTGGAGGAAGTGACAACAGAATGGCTGTTCACGTTTGTGTGTAGAATGTATGAGTCTGGCCATATACCATTTGACTTCAGGAAAAACGTCAACCACACAATTCCGAAGATTGCAAGAGCCGACAAGCGCGAGAATTATCGCGCAATTAGCTTAACAGTTCATGCATCCAAGCAGCTGACAAGAATTGTGTAAGGAAGAATGGAAAAGAAAGCAGAGAATTTGTTAGATGACGATCAGTTTGGGTTTAGGACAAGTAAAGGCACCAGAGAGGCAATTCTGACATAGCTGTTGATAAACGAAGCAAGACTAAACAAAAATCAAGACATGTTCATAGGTTTGCCAACCTGGACAAAGTGTTCGACAATGTTAAATCGTGTGAGACGTTCGAAATTCAGAGAAAAATAGGGGTAAACTACAGGGAAAGACGAGTAATACACAATATGTACGAGAGCCCAGAGGGAACAATAAGACTGTAAGACCAAGGACGAAATTATCGAATTAAAAGGGGTCTAAAACAGGAATGTAGTCTTTCTCTCCTACTGTTCAGTCTACAAGTCGAAGAAGCAATGACGGAAATAATAGGAAGATTGAGGAATGAAATTAAAACTCATGGTGAGAGGATGTCAGTGATAAAATTCGCTGATGCTATTGCTATCCTCTGTGAAAGTGAAGAAGAATTACAGGAAACTTCCTGGCAGATTAAAACTGTGTGCCCGACCGAGACTCGAACTCGGGACCTTTGCCTTTCGCGGGCAAGTGCTCTACCGACTGAGCTACCGGAGCAGGACTCACGCCCGCTACTCACAGCTTTACTTCTGCCAGTACCTCGTCTCCTACCTTCCAAACTTTACAGAAGCTCTCCTGCGAACCTTGCAGAACTAGCACTCCTGAAAGAAAGGATATTGCGGAGACATGGCTTAGCCGCAGCCTGGGGGATGTTTCCAGAATGAGATTTCCACTCTGCAGCGGAGTGTGCGCTGACATGAAACTTCGTGGCAGATTAAAACTGTGTGCCCTACCGAGACTCGAACTCGGGACCTTTGCCTTTCGCCGGCAAGTGCTCTACCAACTGAGCTGCCGGAGCACGACTCACGCCCGGTACTCACAGCTTTACTTCTGCCAGTACCTCGTCTCCTACCTTCCAAACTTTACAGAAGCTCTCCTGTGAACCTTGCAGAACTAGCACTCCTGAAAGAAAGGATATTGCGGAGACATGGCTTAGCCACAGCCTGGGGGATGTTTGCAGAATGAGATTTTCACTCTGCAGCGGAGTGTGCGCTGACATGAAACTTCCTGGCAGATTAAAACTGTGTGCCCGACCGAGACTCGAACTCGGGACCTTTGCCTTTCGCGGGCAAGTGCTTATCCTTTCTTTCAGGAGTGCTAGTTCTGCAAGGTTCGCAGGAGAGCTTCTGTAAAGTTTGGAAGGTAGGAGACGAGGTACTGGCAGAAGTAAACCTGTGAGTACCGGGCGTGAGTCGTGCTCCGGTAGCTCAATTGGTAGAGCACTTGCCGGCGAAAGGCAAAGGTCCCGAGTTCGAGTCTCGGTAGGGCACACAGTTTTAATCTGCCACGAAGTTTCATATCAGCGCACACTCCGCTGCAGAGTGAAAATCTCATTCTGGAAACATCCCCCAGGCTGCGGCTTAGCCATGTCTTCGCAATATCCTTTCTTTCAGGAGTGCTAGTTCTGCAAGGTTCGCAGGAGAGCTTCTGTAAAGTTTGGAAGGTAGGAGACCAGGTACTGGCAGAAGTAAAGCTGTGAGTACTGGGCGTGAGTCGTGCTCCGGTAGCTCAGTTGGTAGAGCACTTGCCCGCGAAAGGCAAAGGTCCCGAGTTCGAGTCTCGGTCGGGCACACAGTTTTAATCTGCCAGGAAGTTTCATGTCAGCGCACACTCTGCTGCAGAGTGAAAATCTCATTCTGGAAACATCCCCCAGGCTGTGGCTAAGCCATGTCTCCGCAATATCCTTTCTTTCAGGAGTGCTAGTTCTGCAAGGTTCGCAGGAGAGCTTCTGTAAAGTTTGGAAGGTAGGAGACGAGGTACTGGCAGAAGTAAAGCTGTGAGTACCGGGCGTGAGTCGTGCTCCGGTAGCTGAGTTGGTAGAGCACTTGCCCGCGAAAGGCAAAGGTCCCGAGTTCGAGTCTCGGTCGGGCACACAGTTTTAATCTGCCAGGAAGTTTCATATCAGCGCACACTCCGCTGCAGAGTGAAAATCTCATTCTGGAAGAATTACAGGATCTGCTAAATGCAATGAACTGCCTAATGAGTACAACATATTACTTGAGAGTAAATCGAAGGAAGACGAAAGTAATGAAAAGTGGCAGAAATTAGAACAGCCAGAAACTTAACATCAGCATTGATCATGAAGCAGATGAAATTTAGGAATTCTGTTACCTAGGCAGCAAAATAATCCGTGACGGATAGAGCAAGGAGGACATCAAAAGCAGACTAGCACTGGCAAAAAGGGTTTTCCTAGCCAAGAGAAGTCTACTACTATCAAACATAGACCTTAATTTGAGGAAAAAATTTCTGAGAATGTACGTCTGTATGGTAGTGAAATGTGGACTGTGGGAAGGACGAAACAGAAGAGATTCGAAGCATTTGAGATGCCGTGCTACAAAAGAATATTTAAAATTATTTATTTATTTATTTATTGATTAAACTGATAAGGTAAGGAATTAGAAGGTTCTCCGCAGAATCGGCGAGGGAAGGAACATGTAGAAAACAATGCCAAGATGAAGGGACAGGACATCATGAAACAACTTGCTTTGTACTAGTGGAAATTGTACAGACTAAAACCTGCAGAGGAAGACTGAGACTGAAATATATCCAGTAAATAATTGAGGACGGTGGTTGCAGTGCAGCTCTCAGATGGAGAGGTCGGCGCAGGAGCCCAGGAGAGGAATTGGTGGCGGTCCGCATCAAATCAGTCAGAGGAACGATCACCCCCAAAAAGGGGAGGGTGGTCTACAGAGTTAAAAATTTAGCACATAGAACTGCCACCTCTCTCAACAGCACTGTTTTCACCCCGGCTAGGAATCGAGTCGAACTGATCTTGGGTGACAGATACGGGTACGTAATCCCACGCTGCTTCAACTCTGTGCCAGTGTTCACTAAACCTAGTGGCTGCGAGTTGTGGCGTGGCAGTCTCTTTGCAACTTATGACTAGAGGCTTTCAATGAGTGAGAAATCTGGAGAAACATGTTGGGCAGGGCAACTGTTGAAATTTCACTGTAACGAGGTAGGCCAGGGCAGCAATGGCAACATGCAGTCTTGCGTTATCTTGTTGACAGATAATGACACAGAGACCTCGAAGATAGGGCACAGCCACCGGTCTCAGAAAATGAGAAATGTAAAGGCTACTGGCCAAAGGATTGATTATGTGGACCAAAGGCGATTTTGTTGTGTACGCAATAGCACACCACGTCAGACGCTGGGGCCGTTTGTATGTCGATAAGGAAAGCAACTTGGCAACCGCTGAAATTCAGGGCCACTTTGTTCTCCTTGGAACATTAGTCATCAAGAGTACACGAGTGGGCCTACGGCTTCGAAAGCCCATATAGACGATGTTTCGTTGAATGGTTCGTACGCTGACACTTGTTGATGGCCCACATTGAATTCTGCAGCAATTTGCGGAATGTTTATACTTCAGTCACGTTGAATTCTGCAGCAATTTGCGGAATGCTTACACTTCAGTCACGTTGAACGATTCTCTTCAGTCGTCGTTGGTTCCGTTCTTGCAGTGTCTTGCTGTACGAAGAAGCGAGATTTGTCTAAAATGACAACGTAGTGCCACCCTGTGTCCAGAGTTGTCGTTGTTCTCACTATTGTCGGAACATTTCTCTTCTGATGTGTGAAGGGAACGTGCAACAATTGTCGCCACGCTAGTAGCCCATGGTGCTCGAGACTCAGTCGCACTGTCCGTGTGGATTCTACTTGTCTTGCTGCAAACGAGGGCCCCTGACTCAAGGAGTGTGACGTAACTGTACGATCCTGCACGACCTTGCGAACAATATTACTGTCCTCTCGGGGGCTAGTCGCGACGCTCGTTCATATCCTGCATGATCTTCATTATGGCTGTCTTCAACCTATAGATTCTATATACCCATGACGGTCTTGGGATCCTGACCAGTGCGACCAGCAATATCTTGGATGTCAGTCGTGGATTTCGGACAGTTATGACGCAATATAAATAAATAAACCACCGTACATTGAGTGGGCGAAGACACTTCAATCGTTAGTGACTCTCAGTCTTGTTCTATTCGTGGAGGGTGGAATGAGTGGATGTAGACTCGTGTATACGTCCTAGTCTCTCTTATGTTTTCTCGTCGCCCATAAGGGCGACAAGCAGTACGTGCCGAAAGTAGCTGTGTCACTTGACGTCTTGACGTGCAATATTTGTGGCTACCCATATTATTGCAGACTTGAGAAACGATCATATTAAAGTATTGTTCTGCAAGTATTAAACTGGTACACCTGCCTAATATCGTGTACAGCCTACGCGAGCATGCAGAAGGACTCGACTAATGTCTAAAGTAGTGCTGGAGAGAACTCACACCATGAATCCTTCAGGGCTGTCCATAAATCCGAAAGAGTGCGAGGCGGTAGAGATCTCTTCTGAACAGCACGTTGCAAGGCATCCCAAATATGCTCAATAATGTTCATGTCTGGGAAGTTTGGTGGCCACCGGAAGTGTTTAAATTGAGAAGAGTGTTCCTGGAGCCACTCTGTAGCAATTCTGGACGTGAGGGATATCTCATTGTCCTGCTGGAATTCTCCAAGTCCGTCGGAATGCACAATGGACATGAATGGATGCAAGTGATAGACAGGATGCTTACGTATGTGTCACCTGTCAGAGTCGTTTCTAGACGTATCAGGGGTTCCATATCACTGCAACCGCACACGTCCCACACCATTACAGAGCCTCCACCAGCTTGAACAGTCCCCTGCTGACATGCAGGGTCCATGGATTCATGAGGTTGTCTCCATACCAGTACACGCTCGTCCGTTCGATAGAATTTGAAACGAGACTCGTCCGACCACGCAACATGTCTCCAGTCATCAACAGTCCAATGTCGGTGTTGACCGGGCCCAGGCGAGGCGTAAGGCTATGTATCGTGCAGTCATCAAGAGTACACGAGTGGGCCTACGGCTTCGAAAGCCCACACAGACGATGTTTCGTTGAATGGTTCGTACGCTGACACTTGTTGATGGCCCACATTGAATTCTGCAGCAATTTGCGGAATGCTTACACTTCAGTCACGCTGAACGATTCTCTTCAGTCGTCGTTGGTTCCGTTCTTGCAGTGTCTTTTTCCGGCTGAAGCGCTGTCAGATATTTGATGTTTTACCGGATTCCCGATATTCGCGGTACACTAATGAAAGGGTCGTAGGGGAAAATCCCCACATCATCGCTAACTCGGAGATGTTGTATCTCATCGCTCGTGCGCCGACAGTAACACCACGTTCAAACTCATTTAATCTTGATAGCCGGCCATTGTAGCAGCAGTAACCGATCTAACAACAGCGCCAGACACTTGTCTTATATAGGCGTTGCCGACCGCAGCGCCATATTCTGCCTGTTTACGTATCTCTTTGTTTGAATACGCATGTCTATACCATTTTCTTTGGCGCTTCAGCATTTATTTACACAACAATCAGTTTACGATTCAACGACGCTAGCTTTAATGGGTTCTAGCGAAATTAACGTGTAAAGTTCTCATATGTTTTGTGCCATTACAAACAATTAACCTTTGCTGCACTGGGACAATGATCGATGAGCGCTCTGTGTTTAATTTTATTTGTGGTTGACTGGCTAGCCAGTTCGTTGTGCAGCTCTGAGGCATTCTTATTTGAGATGTAGTAGCGAGCACCTGAGTTTTTCGGAAAATGAGATCTGTAATTCGTGAATATGGGAGAAACTATCTGGCGTACTTTATTATGGAGATAAAACTCATTTATAACGCTTTCTCGTTATTCATATTGTCGGGGATGATTTTGGATGATGTTTGAAAGTAACGACAACATGCACAAGAAAGACATGTTTATGTCTCAGAACTATCAATCGAAGGAAATCTTTGTCACTCAGATAACTAATAACGTTCATGATTGCCGCTGGTGTTAATTTGATCCCTTAGTTATTCATTATGCCGCAAATAGCGCAGTTTGAAATCTTTGTAAATTTTGTAATGAGAGAATTTTGTTGTTGGTACAGTATTTTTATCTTGTGTAACTTTTTGTAAATAATCAGAGTTTTATTTCTCGAGAAAGATTTTCCTTAAAGTAAAACCCACCTCTGTGATTCATGGTAAGGTTCTGAACATTTTCTCGTGTGTGCATTACACCTTACGGCACACGAAGTCACGATTGTTACCGACAAGCAAAAAGAAAGAAATTAGTAGTAAGTAGTTAATTTTCCTTCAGCTGCTGCATCTGCTGATTTGTATTTGCTTCAGAGAACGGCAGTACTCCTAAAACAGCATGCTGAGCAAGAGGTAAGTCACTTTTACTTCATGGCAGATTTAGCCTTACATTCTTGAGCAAACAGTGTGTTGTCGGGATTGTCAGATGTTGTGCTAGCAAGCAGATTATTTTTCAGTTAATAGTATTGGTAACTTAAAACAGTTATTTTCTTCCGAGTAGGGCAGAAATTTATTTTGGCGTATTATCCAAGTCGAACATTGTATTTCATATCATGCGACGTTCATAATGTACTTCGGTACTGATTTTCAGTTATATCGCTTGCACTGAAAACATAATTAGTTTCATTTGGCATTTAATGACATTTATTTTCTTTAACTCAAATTTTGCATTTTATGCAGTCTAAAGTGTTTTTTCACGACACTGTACACATGCGCAACACAAGCCCAGCCAGCACTTAGTTTTGCTCATCAATTGAAATGATATCTAAGGACCTTTGGAGAAAAGAGAGCCACTTGTATAAATATCAAGAGCTCAGATGGAAACCCCGTTCTAAGCAAAGAAGGGAAAGCAGAAAGGTGGAAGGAGTATATAGAGGGTCTATACAAGGGCGATATACTTGAGGACAATATTATGGAAATGGAAGAGGATGTAGATGAAGATGTAATGGTAGATAGGATACTGCGTGAAGAATTTGACGGAGCACTGAAAAGACCTGAATCGAAACAAGGCCCCGGGAGTAGACAACATTCCATTAGAACGGCCTTTGAAGAGACAGTCCTGACAAAACTCTACCATCTGGTGAGCAAGATGTATGAGACAGGCGAAATACCCTCAGACTTCAAGAAGAATATAATAATTCCAATCCCAAAGAAAGCAGGTGTTGACAGATGTGAAAATTACCGAACTATCAGTTTAATAAGTCAGTGCTGCAAAATACTAATGCGAATTCTTTATAGACGAATGGAAAAACTGGTAGAAGCCGACCTCGGGGAAGATCGGGGAAGATTCGGTAGAAATGTTGGAACATGTGAGGCAATACTGACCCTACAACTTGTCTTAGAAGATAGATGAAGGAAAGGCAAACCTACGTTTCTAGCATTTGTAGACTTAGAGAAAGCTTTTGACAATGCTGACTGGAATACTCTCTTTCAAATTCTAAAGGTGGCAGGGGTGAAATACAAGGAGCGAAAGGCTATTTACAGTTTGTACAGAAACCAGATGGCAGTTATAAGAGTCGAGGGGTATGAAAGGGAAGCAGTGGTTTGGAAGGGAGTGAGACAGGGTTGTAGCCTATCCCCAATGTTATTCAATCTGTATAGTGAGCAAGCAATAAAGGAAACAAAAGAAAAGTTTGGAGTAGGTATTAAAATCCATGGAGAAGAAATAAAAACTTTGAGGTTCGCCGATGACATTGTAATTCTGTCAGAGACAGCAAAGGACTTGGAAGAGCAGTTGAACGGAATGGACAGTGTCTTGAAAGGAGGATATAAGATGAACATCAACAAAAGCAAAACGAGGATAATGGAATGTGGTCGAATTAAGTCTGGTGATGCTGAGGGAATTAGATTAGGAAATGAGACACTTAAAGTATAAAGGAGTTTTGCTATTTGGGGAGCAAAATAACTGATGATGGTCGAAGTAGAGAGGATATAAAATGTAGACTGGCAGTGGCAAGGAAAGCGTTTCTGAAGAAGAGAAATTTGTTCACATCGAGTATAGATTTAACTATCACGAATTCGTTTCTAAAAGTATTTGTATGGAGTGTAGCCATGTACGGAAGTGAAACATGGACGATAAATAGTTTGGACAAGAAGAGAATAGAAGCTTTCGAAATGTGGTGCTACAGAAGAATGCTGAAGATTAGATGGGTAGATCACATAACTAATGAGGAGGTATTGAACAGAACTGGGGAGAAGAGGAGTTTGTGGCACGACTTGACAAGAATAAGGGATCGGTTGGTAGACATGTTCTGAGGCATCAAGGGATCACAAACTTAGCATTGGAGGGCAGCGTGGAGGGTAAAAATCGTAGAGGGAGACCAAGAGATGAATACACTAAGCAGATTCAGAAGGATGTAGGTTGCACTAAGTACTGGGAGATGATGAAGCTTGCACATGATAGAGTAGCATGGAGGGCTGCATCAAACCAGTCTCAGAACTGAAGACCACAACAACAACAACATCTAAGGTAAACATAATATGAGGAGAAAGTTTTTAAATCGATACACTCAGTTTTCTCACATACAGACAGATTTTTATAGAAAGCTCACAACTGGAGGAGAAAACCAAATGATGTGCATCAGGAGCACTTGATAAAACAGAAAGCTCATATACATTAACGAACTGATACAGTTGAAAATATATGCTGAAGTGACAAAAGTCATAGGAGAGCGATAATCACACATACAGAAGGTTGGAGTGTTGTGTACACAAGGTGCAAAAGGGCAGTGCTTTGGCGGAACTATCATCTGTACTCAGGTAAGTCATGTGAAAAGGCTTCCGACGTTATTATGGCTGCAAGAGGGCAATTAACAGACTCTGAAGACGGAATGGCAGTTGGACCTAGACCCTTGGGACATTCCATTTTGGCCGACGGCCTCCACTTCACGACCGAAAATAGCGGCGTGTCAGTGCTAACAGACAAGCAACAGTACGAGAAATAACCGTAGAAACAATGTAGGACGTACGACGAACGTATCCCTTAGGACAGTGTGGCGAAATTTAGCGTTAATGGGCTATGGTAGCACATGACCGATGTGAGTGCCTTTGCTAACAGCACATCGCCAGCAGTTCCTCTCTTAGGCTCGTGTCCTTATCGACTGACTCCAGACGAATGGAAACCGTGTCCTGGTCAGATGAATCTCGATTTCAGTTGCCAAGAGCAGATGGTAGGGTTTGAGTATGGGCAGATCCCACAAAGCCATGGAACCACGCTGCCCTAGCGGCACTGAGCAAGCTGGCAAGGGCTCCATAATGGTGTGGGCTGTGTTCACATGGAATAGACTGGGTCCTCTGGTCCAACTGAAACAATGGAGACCATTTGCAGCCATTCGTGGATTTCATGTTCCCAAACTACTACGGAATTTCTATGGATGACGATGTGTCATATTACCGGGCCACAATTATTTGCGATTGGTTTGAGGAACATTTTGGACAATTTGAGCGAATGGTTTGGCCTCCCAGACTGCCCAATATTAATCCCATCGAACATTAATGGGACATAACTGAAGGGTCAGAGCGTGCACAAAATCCTGCACCGGCAACACTATCGTCAAGTGTGGACAGTTTTAGAGGCAACATGGCGCAATATTTCTGCAGGGGACTTCCAACGCCTGCCACAAGGAGGTCCGACACGATATTAGGAGGATCCCCTGACTCTTGTCACCATAGTATATGGACATGATGGGTATAACCATTTCAGGATGAACGAAGAAACCTTTCTATCCTTCCAGTCACTCGTAATGTCTTGCATTAGCTGCATATTGTCATGAGAGTAGTTACGGCATAACACGACAGACTGACTGCAACGCTACGATTTATCGCAGCTGCATCAGGTAATCAAAAACTCACCTATGCACATCTGTAGTATCGCTGTTTTCTTAGATACATTATCTGTAAAGCATCAGATTAACAATCACATTTCTTTTTTTCTTTTTCTTCTAACTGAGTCTCGGGGAACTTATTATTTAATGACGAAGTCTTTGTCTGCAACATAGTCAATTACTTGGTCAACACTGGCCCAAAAATAAGACAGAACAATTCCGTTTCCCTAATTCCGGCCAAGATTTTCTCGAGGTTTCCCTTGGTTATCAGGCGAATACCGGCATTGGTAAACCCTCCCAAACAGCACCAATTGAGAGTCCCTCTCCCCCACCCCTCGCATGCTGAACTATTTTGCGGAAAAGACCAGAATTTGTCCTACAACAGCCCGCTCAATTCTCAGAAATGGGGAACAAAAGATGTGAAAAAAATTCTTCCCTTTTATTAATAACATCGCCTCGAATGCGACGTCCGTGTCTGAGTTTGCATAACTTGCATAACTGAAATTCGACCAAACCTAGAGCACCTAGTTACAGTCCTTGCCAAAAATTGCCCTACCAGGTTTCTGTTGACGCGCACTAGTCAAGCTTAGGAGTTAGAGCCTGTAGATATCCGTCTGAGAACAATCAACTGCGTTCAGCGACGCACAGCAAATCATTCGTTCATTTATTCAGAAGTGGTGTTCCAATAATGGAGGAGAGCTTTCATGTATATGGTGCGTGTCAAGTTATACACTAACAAGCAGGAGCAGCAACAGCATGCTGTTTCTGTAAGATACTGCCATCAACCAATTAAGACCAGAGCAAACCTCTTGGCACAGGTATCTATAGGATTAGCTTCTGATTAACATCTTAAGAGAAGAGCAGGTACTTTGAAGAGAGAGAAAAGAAAGGCAGTTCTTTCTGCTACGATACACAGCTGCTGTTGTTATTAGCTACTTCATACTTGGCGTATATTTTACAAATAACTACGGAAAGAGACAGTACACAGTGAACAAATCTGAACTATTCCCATGCTGCCCCAGTGCCCTGTCTTCAGACAGATCCCGTAATTATAAAGTTCGTGTTGTAGTCCCAGCAGTAATTCATCAGTGTCGCTAGCTCATTCTTGCGATCGATATACGCTATGAGAAGAATGATAAACACCCCTATAACCTAGGCTGATTCCATGTTCAGCGAATGACTATATAGTATTCAAGAATGGTTGGTGAGCAATATTTTCACTTTCATCTGAATAACGAATGTTAAGCAATATGAGACATATTCCGCACTCGCGACTTTGCTTTTATTTAGACCAGAGGCGTTAAGGTTATTTTAAAGCATCTTCATTCTGTTTTTTGTTGCTAATCTATCTGCAAAGAGTGTGAACAGTTCTCATGTTTTAAATTACTATCATTACTCACGATTTTTTGGCTCCTACTTCCTTTCATAGCTTCAACTACACAGGTGTTCGACTTTTATCACCTGCTCTTCACTGGCACAATACATATCGTTTGCATGTTGAAAGGTGGCTACACTGAGCCACTGCGCCAGAGGTTGCGCCAAAGAGTATTATTAAGCCGCCTCCACAGTGCTTGTTGAGAACTCGTAGAAGTAGTGCCTGTTAAGAGCTCGTAGTAGTGAGTGCGTGGGGAGAGCTCGTAGAAGACAGTTCTTGCCGAGAAGTTGTGGTGGTCACTGCTTGTCGTGAAGTCGGAGTGAGATGTGATAGTGGAGAGTGTTGTTCCATGTTTTATGCAGTTATTTGATGAGAGAGATAGCAGATGTTATTCTAATGGAAATACTGTAACGATCAGAGTGTTTTTCGTCAATATACATGAAGGTAAAATATTGCGTGTTTTTTCATTAATTCCATGTTTTAAATAATGCGTCATTACAGGTTCAGTCAACAAAGCATCTGGCGTGTGTTCTTGTATTAGAGTGTAATTTGGTTTTCTTGCGTAATTATAGTTTTTCTAATTTTCTTTTATCACGTCAGTATAATTGGTATTTAAAATTCTTGTCTTGTTGAAGAAGAACCGTGCCAGATGTGCGTTGAGTCACACTCCCACACACAGAACAGTTACTCTTGTGCTTATTGGTTTCGTAGGTCTTATAGTTGCTGGGGACTTAAGTAATTAATTGTGTTAACGAAAAATTTCATTTCATTCTTTGTTGTTGTTCTAAGCAGTCAGATAGCGTAATAATACTGGTCAGGGCCAACCGTTTACGAGACTTGCGTAAACGGACAGACAGCTACATTAAAAAACAAAAAGTATTTTCAATCCTATTTAATTAAGCCCCCATGCACGTGGCGACCGCTGCTTCGGATCGTCCCTTGGAATCTTTTGATTGTGAAAATAGTAGACGGTAGTATTGTTGTAGTAATTTGTAGTTTAGTAATTGTAGTCTATTTTGCATGTGTAGATTTGGTAATTGGCATTCTTCTAATGGTATTTTTCAAAATTTATTTTTTCTGTTGTCTTGTCTACGGGTTTGACAATTTAGTGCAATTATTTCAATTGTTCGATTGATCGTGTTTGAGGGAAATTTTTCATGTAAATGGTATTGTTAGAGATAAAGAGTCATTGTGTGTAATTTTCGTACAGTGACGAATTTTTTTTTGTTTTTTTTTTGTTTTTTGTTTTGTAAATGATTACGCGGTCGATGAAAAAGGCGAAAATGATGAATAGTGAGAATGACGAAATTGTTGACATGGCGAACTCGCCAACACAGGAGAACAGTATGATGAATAATGGAGTTGAAAACAATGTAATAAGTCGGGAAAATAGTCCGGAACCATTTCAAAATTTTTCTCAATCAGAAAATTCGCAGAATACGAGATTAACGATGGAAGATTCTGGAATAGTTTCGAACACAGATAGCTTTACAGCTATGAGGAAGGAAACTGGTTTTGCGGGAAATGTTAGGGGCGAAAAGAATTTAGAACAAGTTAGTACGGAGCAGTTGATGAGTGCAATATTAAATTTGGGGAGCACGGTTAGACTCACAAATAGGAACAATTAGAACTGAGATGGGAACTTTACGATCTGAATTAAAAACTGATATAGGAACAATGGAAACACGGATGGGAACAATGGAAACTCGGTTAGGATCTGAATTAAAAACAGAGATAGAAACAATTAAAAAAGAGATGGGAACTTTGGAAACACGGTTAGATTCACGAATTGGGACATGTTTCAAAAATATGAAAGATGAATTAAAGAAAGAAATCAGAGAAGAAGTACAACCGATTCTGAATTCTCACAATAATAGATTAATTGCAGTAGAGATTAGACAAAGGGAACAGGATAGAGAACAGGAAGAAAGAGATCGCGTGATAGTACAGAAATTTTCAGAGTTAAATTTACAACATGCAAAAGATAAGGAAGAAATATTTGAGAGAATCGAGGAATCCGTACCGAATGACAGATTAAATAACCTAACACAACAGTATGAACAATTAACTACTAAATGTGTTAATACTGAAACCCGAGTCGCGACACTTACGGAAGTCGTAAATAAACAGAAAGAACAAATAGGTGATTTATCGGAAAAAGTTGAGGAGATTTCAGACAAATTGACAAATCTTAGTTTACATGGGGATAGAGATTCGGATGATACAGCTCCATTACCATTTGCAGAAACCGAAGAATACCAGAACATAAATAAGCATGTTGAAAATCAGGGAAAATTTAATGAACGCGTGAAAAGGGAATTTGAGGCATTACGAAAGCAAGTCAAACAAATTGAAGGCGAAATAGTAGGAAAGGACAGTAGAAGGAACTTAGAATCACAGATAGCAGAGGGGTATGAAGAAAATAATTTATTTCATTTACGAGAAGCAACAAGAGAGCGCCAGGCGCGCGAACGTGACAATAATCGACATTCGGACTGGGACAGACGCGGTAGGTCTTTGTCGCCACGAGGCGAAAACTTTGACTATAAACACTTTTTGACTGTTCGGAAATTTAAGATCTTCCGCAATTCTAAGAATGACATACATCCATGTGCATGGCTAGATCAATTTATGTACACACTTCCGCCAAAGTTGCCATTAAGTCACAAACTGGAAATTATGTGCGGCTATTAATGTCCTCAGGGGATTCACTACTCTAAGTGAATATGTGCCGTAGCGAGCATAGGGCCCCGAGCTGTAGTGGTGCTATTTCTCTTTTAGTTTTCTGTACCGCTGCCTACTCTTTTACTATTCTTTGCATCTGTCAAAAACAACTCTTCGACTATCAATCTATCTAGACAGTAGATAAACAGTAACCGGATATGTCTCCTCAGGGGATTCACTACACTAAGTGAATATGTGCCGTAGCGAGCATAGGGCCCCGAGCTGTAGTGGTGCTATTTCTCTTTTAGTTTTCTGTACCGCTGCCTACTCTTTTACTATTCTCTGCATCTGTCAAAACAACTCTTCGACTATCAATCTATCTAGTGAGTAAGTAAACAATAACCGGATTTGACTAATTTACCCAAAAGTGATTTCGGAAATTACCATGTGGAGTTACTGTACCTTCAGCAGCATTCATTCGTAGCTTAAATGAAATTTTACCTGTTTATCTTCGTGACAATATAACTTCATATGTTGACGATATTCTTATTGCTAAACATTCTTGGAGTGAGCACAACAAAATTATGGATTCATTATTACGTATATTTGCAAGAGTTGGCATTACAGTGAACTTAGAGAAATCTGAATTTGGTCGTTCTCAGGTGAAATTTCTCGGTCACATTATTTCTACAGAAGGTATTCTTCCTGATCCAGAAAAATTAGACGCTATTCGTAACTATGCTGTTCCTACCACAAAACGTGAGGTTCGTAGTTTCCAAAATTTTTGTGGAATGATATACTTTTAAAAAAATTTTTGTGGAATGACATACTTTTGAGAAACTAACAGCTAGATGTAAACATGCGGAGAGTACAAGGATACCGCGCTGTGTTTTGGCGGCGGCACATACTCAAAGCAACAGTCAAGTCTGCGCGCCGCACAAGGCAGTCGTTGACCGCAAACAATTACTTCCTACGTCACGCGCCTACAGCTGATCGAGCGCTCAGTGCGAATGCACTGACAGCTGTAAACAAATACACAGTCTAAGTTCTCCGATTAAATTCAGTATAAAGCTATAGTGACTTGATGAATTCTGTTATTAACATTCAGTATTTTTCAGGATACGGTTCTATAAAATATTTAAAAACTTCAGGTAAATTCTGTGTGTCTCCGACGTTAAGAGGACTTGCTATCGAGAAATTTTCAGGAAGAATGTAATTTCGAAGAAGAAACTAATAAACTAAAAAGGTAACTATTAATTGAGTTTATTTTTCAGGTAACATATTTCCACTTAGGTACGTACTTTAGACGTAATTTGCTGCTCGCGAATACGTGATTCATACTTTGTGCTAAATTTCATGTGCTATGAAATTACTTGTGAAGCGACGTGCTTGCGTATGTTAACTGATTTTGACAATGATTATTAATGAACTGGGTTGTAACTTGTGTATATTATGCATCGCTTGGCTACACTGCTTTTTCACTGATGTCATATTTTTTAATTATGTGCCTGCTGTGCTTATTTATTTAAATTGTAATTGTCACCTGATTTATTGTGCTGATGTGGTTAGGTATGTAAGTTATACTTTGTGATTTATCTGCTTGCGCCTTCATGTTTACTTATTAAGATTACATATGAACACTTATTTGCTTATGCTGATATGATGCTAATGACCTGTTTATTATGTTAGATAACATATGTTTGCTGCTATGCGTGTGGATTGCATATTTACACGTTTCTGTTTTGTCGTCACAACTACTCTTTAATTTGGTATATAGCAATGCTGATGTACAGTGTACGAACATAGAGTTTAGGTTACACTATGGTATAGGTTACAGATTGTTCGCTTGACAGAGCCTCGTTGTAAGGATTGTGCTGCATCCACTTTTTGACATTCTGTTCTCTACTGGTATATTTACTCGCTATTGCTTGTTTTGCTTACGCTCAGTGCCTTATATTTTTGAGATAAGAAAATGAACTGCTATAATTCGACGAACGACTTTGGTACAAAGAACTTCGTTGAGGTCACATGAGCTGGAGGTTTTATGGAAGCTGTATAACTTTATGCTAATAGGAAGGAAGCTAACGACATGACATATCATTACTAGGTTTAGACCATTAACAATTATTACACTGTATTTTTCGTGAGCAATTGAAATAGGAAGTGACACTTGACACAAGAAATACTTCACATGTTTGCTTCTGTTTGCCATAATTCGTGAAGTGGTGTACACACTGTGAAATATTATGATCATTCACACTCCGTAATCGTACTTAATTACAGAGAGTTATTTGAACTAAGTCTGTTAGAGGTCATGTATGCATTTCTTTTGTTTATAATTCATAATGAGTAGAAGATTTGGGTCAGATGGATTACACAGAGGTTGTGTGTTGGCAATGTGTCTTCGGATTGTATGGGATGATGAGGTTTGCATTAGGATTTTATCTGTACTTGTTCGAGGAGACTGACTAGAGGAAAGAGTTGTTATAGAAGTGAAATGATATTGGTAATAAGGTTTATATGTATCGACGCATTGATGAGTTATTATTGAGGTATAGAGATTATATGAAGTTGATGATTATTGGAGTTTTTGTGGACAAGAGGTAAGGTAAATGATATTGATGATAAGATTTATATGTATCGACGTAAGAAGTATTAGTGAAGTATTGAGATTATGTGATGCTGATGATTATTGGAGTTTTGGTGGATAAGAGGTAAAGTAAGTGAGGAGCATATTTTTTTGTTGGTCTTAATGGAACAAGGAGGATGAAGATAGCAGACTAGAACACTAAAGTAGAAGGAAGATAGTCTATACACACACTTTGTTAAATCACTAAGCAGTATATACTTTTTTTTGAAGAGAGGAAGTATTTGCATATCTTGGCTCACTGACAGTTGTTCAACAACAGTACATTTGATCTGGCTTGGCAAACATTGATCTTGACATGATGACTATGACGTTGACTAACTATTATTGACTGTTATACATTGCTGCCACTACTACTTGATACACATGATGAACATCAAATTTTGACAGAATTGCATTTACACAGTTAACACTATTCAGTTACACAGTAGTACTTAATGTGGATGAAAGATGAATGAGTGTGTTTTCCTTTCCTAATACTACCCACCTATCTCGTAAATATTATTTTATTTGTTTGTAGTGGCTTGCACTGACACCCATAAATATTATAGGTTTACTGATATTTGAGTATTTGTAATAGTTAATATGAAAATTATCTGACATCATTTGTGAGTTTGTTATGATTTGTATGTTTAGTGTAAAAGCATTTGTATGTGCATTCAAACTATTGTTCATGCCTGAACTGTCTGATTAGTGATGGTAAATATTATGGACTGTTACCTGCACTTTTCAACGTAATGTGTGACACTTAGGAATGATTAATTTCTGCTGATGAACTGTGTGATCAGTGATAGTGAATATTATGGACTGTTACTTGTACTTTTTCTACATGATTGGTGACACTTAGGAATGATTAATTTCTGCTGATGAACAGTGTGATTAGTGATAGTGAATATCATGGACCGCTCTCTGGACCTGCTCATCATTGCTAGGTGCAACTGATGGACTACTTGTATGGAAATGAAATCACTTGTTGGTGTCTGCACCTGCTCAACATTACTGGGTGCACAGATGAAGCTACTTCTATGGAAATGATGTCACTTGCCGGTGTCTGCACCTGCTCAACATTGCTGGGTGCAACTGATGGACTGCTTCTACTGAAATGATGTCACTTGTCGGTGTCTGCACCTGCCCAACATTGCTGGGTGCCACTGATGGACTGCTTGTACTGAAATGATGTCACTTGTTGGTGTCTGCACCTGTTCAACATTGCTGGGTGCCACTGATGGAACTGCTTCTACTGAGATAATGTCACTTGTTGGTGTCTGCACCTACTCAACATTGCTGGGTGCCACTGATGGACTGCTTCTACTGAAAAGATGTCACCTGTTGGTGTCTGTACTTGCTCAACATTGTTGAGTGCCACTAATGGAACTGCTTCTGCTAAATGATGTCACTTATTGGTATTTGCACCTGTTGACCATTGCTGGGTGCCACTGCTGGAACTATCAACTACTTGTTTTTTTTTTAATCATTGAAAGCATTTTATGTGAACATTTGTATAAACTGATTTTTTGTGTATTGTGTAAACTATTATGTAAAGTCACATGTATGAAAGAATTTGTATTGCTTACTGTATTTTATATATTAGGTTATTGAAAAGTCAGTGCAAAGCCAAAATTTTAACTAATTATGTGATATTTAGGTATTAATATTATCTTTTATTTTTGTCTGTATTTTTGTGGACGAATTTGGTGGTATTTTCACCACCAATGCTGGCAAAAATACCATCAAATTCTGGCCTGTGGAGGAGGGGCATATGAAAGGTGGCTACACTGAGCCACTGCGCCAGAGGTTGCGCCAAAGAGTATTATTAAGCCGCCTCCACAGTGCTTGTTGAGAACTCGTAGAAGTAGTGCCTGTTAAGAGCTCGTAGTAGTGAGTGCGTGGGGAGAGCTCGTAGAAGACAGTTCTTGCCGAGAAGTTGTGGTGGTCACTGCTTGTCGTGAAGTCGGAGTGAGATGTGATAGTGGAGAGTGTTGTTCCATGTTTTATGCAGTTATTTGATGAGAGAGATAGCAGATGTTATTCTAATGGAAATACTGTAACGATCAGAGTGTTTTTCGTCAATATACATGAAGGTAAAATATTGCGTGTTTTTTCATTAATTCCATGTTTTAAATAATGCGTCATTACAGGTTCAGTCAACAAAGCATCTGGCGTGTGTTCTTGTATTAGAGTGTAATTTGGTTTTCTTGCGTAATTATAGTTTTTCTAATTTTCTTTTATCACGTCAGTATAATTGGTATTTAAAATTCTTGTCTTGTTGAAGAAGAACCGTGCCAGATGTGCGTTGAGTCACACTCCCACACACAGAACAGTTACTCTTGTGCTTATTGGTTTCGTAGGTTTTATAGTTGCTGGGGACTTAATTAATTAATTGTGTTAACGAAAAATTTCATTTCATTCTTTGTTGTTGTTCTAAGCAGTCAGATAGCGTAATAATACTGGTAAGGGCCAACCGTTTACGAGACTTGCGTAAACGGACAGACAGCTACTAAAAACAAAAAATAATTTCATCATATTTAATTAAGCCCCCATGCAATGTTTCGTCACATTCACTTCGTGTACTTTGTTCTAATCACGTAGTATGCGATCACTTCTTGGTTCGTTTATGTGACAGTGGCACCATCCGCAATTCCTCTGTGTGTTTTTATGTTTCGACTGGTGTGTATGTAGTGGTATATATTATCAGTCGAACCAGAAATACACAAAGGAATAGCAGACGCAACCACAGTCACATAAACAAGCAAAGACGATTGTAGTTCGCGGGATCAAACGAAGTACACGAGGTGAATGTGACAAAACATGAAAACTGTAATATATTTGTCCCGGCGGAAGTTAGAGTCCTCCCTCGGGCATGGGTGTTTGTGTTTGTCCTTAGGATATTTTAGGTTAAGTAGTGCGTAACCTTAGGGACTGATGACCTTAGCAGTTAAGTCACATAAGATTTCACACACATTTGAACATTTTTTTGTAATATATTTGTGCTCCGACAGAGGCATTTTCCCGTTGGTATATTATGTGTCAGTGAAGTGCAACGTCTACAAGAACCTCAGTCCAAGAAAACTTGAATAACAGTAGTATTTAAAACATAAGAACTATTTAATAAAAGTAATTCAAAAGCTGAGAACAGTTTACAGTCTCGCCAAACAGATTTGTAAGGAAAAAACACAATCATTATAGTGACCCGTGAAGACACTTTGAAGTAAAGTGAAACGTATGTGGTCCAAATACCAAATAATACTTTTAACACAGTCGCAGACATGGACTATATACCATACAGACATTCTTGGGCTCTCGGATGTAGTGCATGACATCGACGTTTCCCTTGCACGACATTAGGTAACGTGACTCGCAACCTCCATCACCTGCTACGTGAGGGTAACGCCTGAAGAATCACTTTTAACGTATTACCTGTACAACTGAAAATGCGGAAGAGAGGCCTAAAAACCAACATGTACAGAATTTATGTTTTCGGAATGCGTTATTCCCTTTCCGTGCACAGCTCCTCAGAACTTTAATATATTTAAATTACAATTTCTTCAGTTTACCAAGTCTATCCGGCTACCCCCGTCGGAGGTTCGAGTCCTCCCTCGGGCATAGGTGTGTGTGTGTTGTCCATAGCGTAAGTTGGTTTAAATTAGATTAAGTAGTGTGTAAGCTTAAGGGACCGATGACCTAAGCAGTTTGGTCCCATAAGATCTTACCACAAACTTTTTTTTTACAAGTCGATCTCTGCGCGGGGAGCTGCATACCGCATATTACTTTGTCTGATGTCTCGGGGACCGACAGAACAGATCGTCTGCAGGCTAATAAAATATTCCAAAAGTTGATAGTTTTCGTCTTATAGCTGATAATTTTTATTCAGACTATCTTGCTACTTGTCAGTTTCGACGTTGACAACCGGCAGTAGAATTTGAAAAAAAAAAAAAATCCAGTCGTAAGCGAAAGAAATTGTCTTGCTTGTCGAGGCCGAAGAGAAAAAGAAACGCAAGCATTCGCTCCATGTGGCGAGCTATTCATCCTTGGATTTGGAATTACATTACTTACAACAATCCAACGATGACGAGATGTAGTACTAGAAAGTTGAGGGGACTTAGAATGAGCAAGGTGGCGCAGTGGTCGGCACACTGGACTCGTATTCGGGAGGACGTCGGTTCAAATCCCTGTCCGACCATCCAGATTTAGGTTTCTCGCAATTTCCCTAAATTGCTAAGCTTAAAGACCGGGTTGATTCCTTCGAAAAGTACACAGCCGACTTACATGACCATCCTTTCACGATACAAGATTGTAGTTCAAAGACCTCATCGCCCATCGGACGTTAAACTTTGATCTACCTTTTTTCTGACCTCTCTCACCCAAATCCGCATTTTCTTATGAAATTCTATCGAATCTACTAGCAGATGCTTTCAAAGTGAATGAATTGCCTTGCAGCGATTGTTTTCACATTTCAGGAAATTTTCCATGTCGACTGGGACTTCAGTATTTTGTTCCTATTTTAATTAAACAGTAACAAAGATATGAGGCGTTTCTTTTAAGTAAGTAACGTTTTGAAATTAAAAAAAGACATGCTAAGATATCTCAATAATTTTATTTTTACATGAAAGCCTGTACCTTAATGTACGCACTAACGCCATTACAGTCTGAGCCCAACTTGGTTACATTGTGTACTGAGTGTTAAAGATGCCTCCGATAATCGAGAGTCCCGCCGACTGTGTAAGTACGGGCTGTTATAAGATTTCTTAGTGCTAAAGGCCTAAAAGCGATCGACATTCATCGTGAGATCTGTGCAGTTTACGGAGAAAACATTATGAGTGATGGAATGATAAGAAAGTCGGTGAGAGCATTTAAAGATGGCCGCACAAATGTGCATGATGAACAACGAAACGGGCGTCCTTCGGTCGTTAATGAAAGTTTGGTGCCGGAAGTGGACAATAAGGTGAGAGAAAACAGACGCTTTACGATTTCCTCCTCGCGGGATGACTTTCCTAATGTTTCTCGTAGTGTTTTTTATTGCATTGTAACCGAGCACTTCAATTGCCGAAAATTGTGCGCACGTTGGGTACCGAAAATGTTGACGGATGTGCACAAAACCAAACGTTTAGACAGTGCATTGACTTTCCTTGAGCGGTACCACAACGGCGGAGATGATTTCTTAAGCCAAACTGTTACGGGTGATGGAACATGGGTGGCCTACGTCACACCAGAATCAAAGCAACAGTCCATGGAAGTTGAGCAAGGGCATCGTTTTGCTGCAAGACAATGCCCGTCCGCATGTGGCGAATCAGACCAAAGATCTCATCACATCTTTTCGATGGGAAACTCTAGATCATCCTCCGTACAGCCCCTATCCTGCGCCCAGTGACTACCACCTGTTCCAGCACGTGAAGAAACACCCGGGCGGTCAGCGTCTTCAAGACGACGACGAAGTCAAAACAGTGGTGATGCAGTGGTTTACAAGTCAGGTGGCAGACTTCTATGAGGAGGGTATTCAAAAACTGGTACAACGTTATGACAAGTGCCTCAATATTGAGGGAAATTATGTGGAAAAGTAAATTAAAGTACAGGCTTTCATGTAAAAATAAAATGATTGAGATATCTTAGCACGTCTTTGTCTAATTACAAAACAGTACTTACTTAAAAAACACGCCTCGTAATTTCTTTCAGTATTATTCGCTAACAAGTAGTAACATACCCTGCAAATACTCTGTACACGAAGTATCGTTACATACAAGGGGGACCAAATATCTTCGTGGCGCTCGAATTGCAGGTAGTTGATAAATGACATCGTCCCTACGCCATTGTCTTGGATTAAATTCTATATCTCACTGAAGTTTCTTGTGAAAGTAACGTACAAAGACCCTGTTTGTGTTTCTACTGTTAATGGGCGAGAGGAAGTCCAACGTCGTAGCGCGACACTTTTTAAGCTAAGTGCTTCGAACAGGCGAAGAGTGTGGAAAAAACAGGTCTTAGAAAGAGGCCCAACAGCTGGTGAGCGCTGTTACGTAACAATTTCAGGTCGGCGCTTGCTCTCGCCTCCTCCCCCCTCCCCTTCCCCCTCCCACCAACATCTTGTCCATCCCCCACCATTCCAGTATCATCCACATCATTCTGCAAACCGAGACCTGCATACGTTATCGAAACTGTGCTAACGGACCCGTCATTATGCTTAAATTTTAGCCACCATTGGTGGTCCTGTCTATACGTTCGCAGACGTTGTTATTTATATATTTTTCATATACACCATTCACAGTATTGTCAGTTCGAATACCTGAAACATAGATACTCGTTACTTTCTATTGCAAAGTGGAAGTTAGCTTTCACCGGCACATCCGGTTCTTCGTCTGCCCAGGATACGATATTTTGCCCGCCAGTCTTCCTCTGCAGCTCGTGAAATACCTTGGCGTGTAACACAGTGACGGGCGCGATATCAATGCCTTTATTTTCCCTTTTATGTCTCCTGCTACTGGAGACTCGAGTTTGGATTTCTCACTCTGCTTCTTCGCTGCTTGCCGTATCTGTCTTGAACAAGATGCTGTAGTTGGTTTGTGCTTTCGCCAGGAATATTCTGAAGACTGTCACAGTGTAGAAGGGGTTTGGTAGCGTGTCCGTTTTTCGCAAATTTTCCGATATCAGACGGAGATTCGTCGTCGCATTTGTTTTCTGCGAAATCAGAATACATAGTTTGACTCTTTTTCAGGTCACCAACGGTTGCTGCCATCTCCATAACCTCTTCCACTTCCATAGGTTCAAAATGGCTCAAATGGCTCTGAGCACTATGGGACTTAACTTCTGAGGTCATCAGTCCCCTAGAACTTAGAATTACTTAAACCTAACTAACCTAAGGACATCACACACATCCATGCCCGAGGCAGGATTCGAACCTGCGACCGTAGCGGTCGCGCGTTTCCAGACTGTAGCGCCTAGAACCGCTCGGCCACCCCGGCCGGCACTTCCATAGGCGCGTTCCGGTGTTCCTCATGGCGTACGTCATCACTGACGCCGCTACCACCCTTATCGTTTGACTTACTTGTATTATCACATTTTTCGCTCTCCGTTCGGTTCTTTTACTGGTTGTGGATGGATTCTATAACGCCCTGATTTACATTTCTCTCACTGTCAGGCGCTGTACCCATAGTGGGGTAATTCTGCCATGACAGAAGAGCTGCATATGCCATTCCTTCATGTGGACTTCCCTCAATATGCAGTTGTATAGGGCGTTTATGGTCACAGTTTCCCCGCCGATGTTCAGTGGAATTGCACACGGAGCATGCGCTGGGCTGGTTTTTATACACAACACACGCGTATGAGCGCATACAGTCACATAAGGAGGGTACGTGCTTTTGTAGTTATACTTTAGCCATTCTATTGCCACTGAGCTTGCCATGCAAAAGGCTTTCTGACCACACTTCTTCTCTGATACTGTAAACTGTCCCATATAAACTACCCATTTCTCTGATCTTTTCAAGGGGCACTTCGAACGCCAAATTACAGGCACTCACAGATCGCAAGCCAAGACCTTCATAACGTTATTGGTTCTGTACATACAGACCCATTATTATGTTTAAATTTTACGCTACCACTGGTGGTCCAAACTGTTTGTCACTATGCAGTCGGCATACCCAACACTTCCACATCAAGCATCTTCACATCATTATCATCCATCTCAGAATTGCGTGAAAGGTAGGGCTTTCGGTGTCCCATTCAAAACTAAATTTCTCCAGGATGACATGATACAGTTAAGTTGACGTTGCCCTGCTGCACAAAAGACATGTCGCAGTAAACAAGTGTTCCGCTGCACTCAGAAGGGGATGCCACGACGTTGGGATCACGGATTTACTTCAAACTTTGTACACCTTTAGTAGGCCATTAAAACAACGTAAAGTGGCAAGGTGCACTACTCTGGCAATTCCGAGAAACTCGCAAGTGTAAATTCTGTGATTTTCGAAAAATTTTCTCCTACACTATTCGTTCTTGCTACATTCGCAACGTCTCACCGTTGCCCAGGTTAACTGCCAAATGGGGCCTCCCTCTGTGTCTGCAGCTCGAAGCGTCGAGGTGCAAAGTAGTTCCACGTACCTTATCAGACTGCATGTATAACGGATTTCGCAAATCACGACAGGCATACAGTTTCAGGAAAACTCATGCGTTTCTTCATTTACTTGTCGATAGTAATAAGTACGTTTGTTCTGATGATGAAATTTAATTAAAAATAGTAAGTAGTCAGATAACGTGAAATTCACTATAACCTCACCCAAATACACGTGTATTTTTTTAATTTATTACCTCTCAGATGTCACATGCACCAAATAATATGACCAGTGATGAAAAAAGTATAGACGAAAAATTTAGTTTGAGTGAAAGTCGAACCGTTGCCTCATACATGTTCATCTCAAGTAGCCCTTTTCTTCTTCTTCTTCGTCTTCTCGGTATTGTTCGCTGCGTTTGGTCGGGGAGGACATCACATGATATCCATTCTAGTTGATCCTCGTTTCCTTTACTCAGTTTTTTATTCCAGATGGCAATTAGCCCTCTGACCGAACACGCTGAGCTACCCCGCCGGTAACGTACACTACCGGCCATTAAAATTTCTACACCAAGAAGAAATGCAGATGATGAACGGGTATTCATTGGACAAATATATTATACTAAAACTGACATGTGACTACATTTTCACGCAATTTGGGAGCATAGATCCTGAGAAATCAGTACCCAGAACAACCACCTCTGGCCGTAATAACGGCCTTGATACGCCTGCGCATTGAGTCAAACAGAGCTTGGGTGGCGTGTACAGGTACAGCTGCCCATGCAGCTTCAACACGATACCACAGTTCATCAACAATAATGACTGGCGTATTGTGACGAGCCAGATGCTCGACCACCATTGACCAGACGTTTTCAATTGGTGAGAGATCTGGAGAATGTGCTGGCCAGGGCAGCAGTCGAACATTTTCTGTATCCAGAAAGGCCCGTACAGGACCTGCAACATGCGGTCGTGCATTATCCTGTTGAAATTTAGGGTTTCGCAGGGATCGAATGAAGGGTAGAGCCACGGGTCGTAACACATCTGAAATGTAATGTCCACTGTTCAAAGTGCCGTCAATGCGAACAAGAGGTGACCGACAGGTGTAACCAATGGCACCCCATACCATCACGCCGGCTGATACGCCAGTATGGCGATGACGAATACACGCTTCCAATGTGCGTTCACCGCGATGTCGCCAAACACGGATGCGACCATCATGATGCTGTAAACAGAACATGGATTCATCCGAAAAAATCACCCAGGTTCTACGTTGAGTACACCATCTGTGATGCAGCGTCAAGGGTAACCGCAGCCATGGTCTCCGAGCTGATAGTCCACGCTGCTGCAAACGTCTTCGAACTGTTCGTGCAGATGGTTGTTGTCTTGCAAACGTCCCCATCTGTTGACTCAGGGATGGTGACGTGGCTACACGATCCGTTACAGCCATGCGGATAAGATGCCTGTCATCTCGACTGCTAGTGATACGAGGCCGTTGGGATCCATCACGTCGTTCCGTATTACCTTCCTGAACCCACCGATTCCATATTCTGCCAGGAGAGAAGGACCCGCTAGTGTAATAGGAGGCGGCAGTATTGTGCTGTCAGCAGAGAAGCAATAAGAGCAAAATGGATCGGTCTCAAGAGCTCAGTGACTTCGGACGTGGATCATCATTCTATGTTGAGTAACCGTTTCACCAGGGTTATTTCAAAGCTTCTAAATCTGCCCTAGTCTACTGTTGGTGATGGGACTGTGAAGTGGAAACGTGAAGGAACAACCACAGCTAAACCACGACCAAGCAGACCTCATTTACGGACGGCCAGGAACCTTCGAGCATTGCGGAGACAGGTTGTAAACAATGGCACGAAATCAGCCGAAGGAATCACTCGTGAGGTCCAAAATGCTACCAACAGTCCACCTAGCATAATGACTGTACGTAGGGAGTTAAAAAGAATCGAGTGCAGTGGTCGAGCAGCTCCGCATAAGTCACACATTTCTGTAGTCAGTGTTGAGGTGGTGTAAAAGGTGTAGCCACTGAATAGTGAATAACTACAAACGAGTGATTTGGTGTGATGAATCATGCTATACCCTATGGCAATCGGATGGGAGCGTTTGGGTTTGGTGAATCCCTGGAGAACGCTACCAGCCATTGATGTATCTGTGATTGTAATTAAAGTTAAACTTTCAAAACGCTGTAGAAATAACCACTGGCCAGAATGGCGTCAAATTGCAACGGAATATTATGGGTGAAAGGGGAAAACGTATGGCAGAAGAAAAAAAATAGTGTGAAAATTGATCAATAGATGGCGCTGTATGTGTCAGGCTATGTAAGTGAAAATACCTGTCATGTGCACGGCCCAATGAAGTTGGTATAAACACGCCGGGTACAAGACTTCTTCTTTCGCGTCTGCGACGTTCGCCATGACTGTCTCAATGCAGGATCGCGCTCTGCTTGTAAAGCTGTATTACAAAACTGATGACTGTGCACACGCCGCTCTGCAGAAGTTCCGGACACTGAAGGGTTTGAAAAAAGGCGGTGGTCCGTTGACTGCCGTGGGTCTGGAGAAAATGATTTGGAAATTCGAAAAACGGGTTCTTTTGGTGTGCAACTGGTAGAGGGAGAAAACGAATTGATTCGACGTCAGTGGAAGCAGTGGCCACAGCAGTGCAGGGGGAGACGAATAGTGGTGTGCAAACGTGTAGTGCACGGAGAATTGCCCTACATTGGACATACCGGTGAGCACGGTGCGCAAAATCCTACGAAACATCCGTCTTTGCTATCCATTCAAAATTACCCAAGTGCACGAGTTGACCTGCCAGCGACAGAGAACTTCGCTTTAGAATTTCTTACTCGTATGGAAGTGGACAATGACTGGCCGTGGAAGACGAAGCCCACTTGCATCTGACAGGATTTGTCAATACACAGAATTCTCGAATATGGGCAACGGAAAACCCACATGCAAATCAACCAGAACCACTTCATCCTAAAAAGGTCACTGTGTGGTGCGGGTTTACGGCATCATTTATCATAGAGCTACATCTTTTCGAAGAGACAGGTGTTTCTGGTCCTGTTACCTGTACCGTCACTGGTAAGCGCTACGAGTGACTTTTGCGCAACAACGTTATTCCAGCTTTCCAACAGCGTGGATGTGTGGATGGGATCATTTTTATGCAAGATGGCGCACCTCGGCACATTGCAAATCCAGTTAAGTAGCTGCTGAAGCGCCATTTCAGAAATGCTAAAATTATCAGCCGCCATTTCCCTACAGCCTGGCCGTCCCGATCATCTGATCTTAATCCGTGTGACTTCTGGCTGTGGGGCCATCTGAAAGATGTTGAGCAACACATTCTGAACATGACCCCGGAAACACTTCGATCAGTTGTGGAATATGCTGTTTCTCGATTTCAACTTGTTGCAGAAGACGGTGGACAGCATATTGAACATCTTTTGTGCCAGTCACACGGAAATTAATAATCCGATTTGATTTTGACTGATGCTTTTTATGCGGTTTTTGGCCACAGGACAATTTAAAACCGATTTTTCCCATTTGATGCGATATGACCTTGCCGTGGTGGATGGGCTTAAGTAACTATCAGTATCACACCTATCCACCCATGCACTCTTAGTACAGTTTGGTTAACGTCAAACGTACACCATAGGCATTGTTGTATGATTCATTTATCATTTGTAGCCTAACACTATTAAATTATGATGCTTACAGCGCCATCTATTGCTACATTTTGTAACTATTTATTTTTCTTCTGCCATACGTCTTCCCCGTTCTCCGATAATATTCCGTTGCAACTTGACGTCATTCTGACCAGTGGTGTTATTTCTACAGCTGTTTGAAAGTTTAATTATAATCACGCTGTATATATTGTTAACACTGAAGTAGTGAGGAGGTGGTCTTACGGTATGTGGGTGTTTCTCGTGGTTATGGTTTGGTCTCGTTACAGCGCTTATGAAGAATATGAACACACTTGACTGCATTGTGTCAGCATGCAAATGCGCTCTGTCATAAAGCAGCATCTGTGAGATAACGTTTTCTAGACAATATCATTTCTACAATGGGCTGACCTGCCCAGAGCCCCAACCAGAACCCGATGGAACACCGCTGGGATGAGTTAGAAAATCCGACTTCGCACCCATCGTCCATCTTCACTACCTTTTCCCTGGTCTCGACTCTTGAATGTGCTGCCATTATTCCACAAACATGCAGACACCTCACTGAAAGTTTAAAGCCGTCATAAAGGCGAAGAATGGACACATCGCATATTGATGTTCAGTACTAATGTCCGAATTATTTTGATCAGATATATTAGCTTCCTCGATCTTGTACGCAAGTTTTTGTGCAGGAAAGGGACGCGTATTTTGATGTTAAACGCAAAGCAGACTATATCCAGGTAACCGGTCATTCCAGGAATGGGCTATGACAGCGACAATCCTGCGCTGAAGTAACTGAAGCGAGAACACTCGACAGCCTGTAATGTGAGTTCTGTTAAAATGGCGGATTAATTGGAAGCAGCAGTCAATCCACAGAAAAAAGAGTATATACGAATTGGGTAACGGACACGATGTTCATGATGTGTAATGACTGTCAAAGTTACCGATTCACATACACAATATTTATTTATACACATTATACAGACAGATACAACTTTCACACTTCGCGTCTCAGAACACACTTCCCATGGTCCAGAGATACGGTTTTTGCAGAGATTTTCTTGGGGACGGAAGTCCATAGAGCTTGTGTCCCCACAAGTATCTGGTAAGTGGTAAACGAAAACATAATGAGAGTGACTACTGTAGAAACTGTGCACTTAATTTCAATGTGAAACTTTGAAGACTCGGCAGAGAGCCGAACTTTTTTTTTTTTTTAAAAAAAAAAAAAAAACCATACGAGCGTGGAGTCCAGAGTAGCATTACCAAGTACAAGTTCGAATCAGGGAACCACTTACCAACCCGAATACGAACGCCATTGCCTCTCTCAACTTTGGTAGCCTTCCTTCAGACCTCGGAGAGCTACACCGCACAATCTTTTCTAGTCAATCCCAAAAAGGGAGTAAGTGCTCTACCAATCAGGGATTTGGAAGTCTGTTCCCTAGCTCCCACCATAAAGTAGCGACGAATCCGCCAATGAGACCCGTATATAAGGAAATGGGAAATGAGTGTGCCCCCTTCCCAGGTACAGACTTGTTTGTCGGAAATTCTGGAAACTTTGTTGGACATCACACAGCGTTCTCACGGAAATGGTTAAGTTTGGTTCAAAAATGGTTCAAATGGCTCTGAGCAATATGGGACTCAACTGCTGTGGTCATAAGTCCACTAGAACTTAGAACTGCTTAAACCTAACGAACCTAAGGACATCACACATATCCATGCCCGAGGCAGGATTCGAACCTGCGACCGTAGCGGTCGTGCGGTTCCAGACTGTAGCGCCTTTAACCGCTCGGCCACTCCGGCCGGCTGGTTAAGTTTGGAAATTTTCAACTGCACAAGTGGCTATTTATTTTGCTTGGAGAAAGATGTTTGGAGACCATACACAGCAGGCTAACGGCAAGTGGAGAGCTAAGCACCCTACCCAGAGATTACTAACAAGCAGAGTTCTCACCCCTTCCACCAGTGGTTTACTGTTCTTCTATAAAGGAAGCAGTCTTTCATTCCGACGCTCTTTGTCTGCGGAGGCTGAACCAGAAGAATAATCCCTGACTGGCTCGCCTGACTGTGCGGTCTGCTAGTGTAGGAGCTGCCTTCTGAGTGACCGACAGCTTTTGCAAAGCGTGTGAATCTCATCATGTTTTATCCCGTGCGAAAATAAGTTTCCCTGGTCAAGACCAGATGCAGTTGATGGGAAAAAACTACTACGAGAACGGAATGTTAGGTTAGGTACAGGAAAGTGGGTACCACACGTTGCTACAAGCTGCCCCCTAGCCACTCACGTAATCAGCGCGCTGTACTGGTGAGAAGCTGACAAGAAAAAACTGAATCGGAAAGTAAATTAAGCAAGAGATTCTCGTATGCAAATTCAATATGCGAATAGGATAAAATGCGAGGGCAAAGGTCTGAAACAGGCCGCCGCCCCACAGCCTTAATCACCCAGACAAGTGTAAACAATAAACTCGCTGTAAATGCAATCACTTTTGATGATGTTCTGAACTTTAAAGACTGGTGGCCAGAATTTTACAAGATCACCTGCCCTCAATAGGCACTCGAGGAGCAAAAGTTAAGAGAAAATGATGTTTCGTCGAGCATAGTTCAGTGAATTTGCTTACTCAAAAGATAAAATCCTAATTTTTTTATGTGCTAATGTTTTCATTGGCACTGAAGTTACTAAGCACGTACTTTCTAAGTGAAAACCTAGCACTGGATGATTAATATTGCCCATACAAAAGATATACAATGGGAAAATTTGCAATGATGCGAGAAAACTCCTGGACATTCAAAAAGTGAAGCAATACTCTTCGGCAGAACACAGTTCCTTCTATGAAGATATGCCGAATTGCACATCTTGTGACAATGAGTGTGCTGCGAAGTTTCACGAGATGTATCCAGTATTAAATCCTTAACTTTGGCGGTTCTCTTTGAAATACTTACTATAATACTGAAATAACTCTTATTAGGCTCTAGTAATGGTTACTCAAAGCAAGTAGAAGGAGGAGAAGAATAGTTTTTAACGTCTCGACGACAACGATGTCATTAGACACGGGGGGCAACCTCGGATTAGGGAAGGATGGAAAAGGAAAGCGGCCGCACCGTTTCGAAGGAACCATCCCGAAATTTATCTTGAGTGATCTAGGGAAATCACGGAAAATCTAAGACAGTATGGCCGATCGCGGGTTTGAACCGTCGTCCTCTGGCATGCGAGTCCAGTGCGCTCACCGCTTCGCTAGCGCATTCGGTCAAAGCAAGTCGGTCTTGTCTGTAAAGTTAAGCTAGTTCACGTTATAGAGCTGTTGCGACTAGTCGACTCCTGCCCATAAAGAGAGTACGAGGAACGATCTATGCTCATGGAACATGTGATCAGCATGTTGCCAACCATATAAAAATTATATTACTGTTAGGCTAATGCTACAAATATTATTTAATTATTGAAATAGAAAATTTATTTCCTTTAAGTATCTCAAAAGTGACAGTTCTTGACTTACCCCCTATACTGCAATTACCGGTTCAATCAATGAAACGGATTTCGTAAAATATTTCTGGGGAACATTTCTGGAGCACTGGGAAGCTAAATAATATCGCGTTACAAGTTACCGTCACAGCGAAAGGTCCAGTGAATGGAGTGACCTAGCGTAGGTAACCTTGTGGCAGCTTTCTGTTATTGCGCAAGTGACCTCTCTAACTACAAACAACACAGGAATGACGCGGCACTCAGCTGCTGGTACGACGGAAACAGGACGCACACATAATTGTGCGGAAAGGCAGGAAGAAGGGGATGTCGCCATCTTTAGTCCCTGCAGATCTTAATAACGCATGTACCTTTTTCAGGATACTGTACATTCGAGCCAACATAATCGCACTCCGCCCCAAATACGTAATAATAATGTCTTAAAGCAAAACTGATTATTGTTTTTACTATCGATCTAAGTAACACAAATAGACGATAATTGTAATGCTGACACTGCCTTTCAACTTTTAATCACAAAGTACACTACTGGCCATTAAAATCGTTACACCACGATGAGGACGTGCTACAGACGCGAAATTTAACCGACAGGAAGAAGATGCTGTGATACGCAAATGATTAGCTTTTCAGAGCATTCACACAAGGTTGGCGCCGCTGGCGACACCTATAACGTGCTGACATGAGGAAAGTTTCCAACCGATATCTCATACACAAACAGCAGGTGACCGGCGTTGCCTCGTGAAACGTTGTTGTGATGCCTCGTGTAAGGAAGAGAAATGCGTACCATCACGTTTCCGACTTTGATAAAGGTCGGATTGTAGCCTATCGCGATTGCGGTTTATCGTGTAGCGACATTGCTGCTCGCGTTGGTCGAGATCCAATGACTGTTGGCAGAATATGGAACCGGTGGGTTCAGGAGGTTAATACGGAACGCCGTGCTGGATCCCAACGGCCTCGTATCACTAGCAGTCGAGATGACAGGCATCTTATCCGCATGGCTGTAACGAATCGTGCAGCCACGTCTCGATCCCTGAGTCAACAGATGGGGACGTTTGCAAGACAACAACCATCTGCACAAACAGTTCGACGTTTGCAGCGGCATGGACTATCAGCTCGGAGACCATGACTGCGGTTACCCTTGACGCTGTATCACAGACAGGAACACCTGCGATGGTGTACTCAACGACGAACCTGGGTGCACGAATGGCAAAACGTCATTTTTTCGGATGAATCCATGTTCTGTTTACAGCATCATGATGGTCGCATCTGTGTGTGGCGACATCGCGGTGAACGCACATTGGAAGCGTGTTCAAAAATGGCTCTGAGCACTATGGGACTCAACTGCTGAGGTCATTAGACCCCTAGAACTTAGAACTAGTTAAACCTAACTAACCTAAGGACATCACAAACATCCATGCCCGAGGCAGGATTCGAACCTACGACCGTAGCGGTCTTGCGGTTCCAGACTGCAACGCCTTTAACCGCACGGCCACTTCGGCCGGCTTGGAAGCGTGTATTCGTCATCGTCATACTGCCGTATCACCCGGCGTGGTGGTATGGGGTGCCATTGGTTACACGTCTCGGTCACCTCTTGTTCGCATCGACGGCACTTTGAACAGTGGACGTTTCATTTCAGATGTGTTACGACCCGTGGCTCTACCCTTCATTCGATCCCTGGGAAACCCTAAATTTCAGCAGGATACTGCACGACCGCATGTTGCAGGTCCTGTACGGGGCTTTCTGGATACAGAAAATGTTCGACTGCTGCCCTGGCCAGCACATTCTCCAGATCTCTCACCAATTGAAAACGTCTGGTCAATGGTGGTCGAGCATGTGGCTCGTCTCAATACGCCAGTCATTATTGTTGATGAACTGTGGTATCGTGTTGAAGCTGAATGGGCAGCTGTACCTGTACACGCCACCCAAGCTCTGTTTGACTCAATGCGCAGGCGTATCAAGACCGTTATTACGGCCAGACGTGGTTGTTCTGGGTACTGATTTCTCAGGATCTATGCACCCAAATTGCGAGAAAATGTAATCACATGTCAGTTCTAGTATAATATATTTGTCCAATGAATACCCGTTTATCATCTGCATTTCTTCTTGGTGTAGCAATTTTAATGGCCAGTAGTGTAGTTAGCACTGTGGCAGTTCGTATACATGGCAGTTCGTATACATACTTGCTGGTACTTGTATCAGCACAGGCTATTATCCGCAAAGAAGTTATTACTGCTGTTGTATGGATGTATCCACAGGTGTCCACATAAGCGCGGACAGCTTTAAACGATGTGAATTGTTTGTTGTTTACAGCATTTGCTTATGAAGTTAATTGCGAATTATATGTAGAGCGACAGTATTTGAAAAGAATTTAGTGTTATATTGCATTTGTGTGTGTGTGTGTGTGTGTGTGTGTGTGTGTGTGTGTGTGTAGCACCTTCTGCACCTTTCGTGCCGCGTATACGACGAAGTACCGGTATGTGCTTGCTCTGGGAGCGGTCATGTATGAGCAGGGCGTGCCCGGACACAAAATGTTTACTCGGTACAGCATCGACCATAGTTTCACACTTCCGTTACACGTTTTAGAAGGCTTTCCGCCGCGTATTCCGTACTCATCTTAAAAAACTCGCAGGTATAAGGAATAAATTAACAGCATTTCCAGTAATTCACTTCCTACGAATTAAGATGAATGAAGAAATGAAAAGTAATACAGGCCGCTTGTAAACGTATCACAAAGTACTTACAATCGTTAAAGATGGAGAACTTACCCGGAATGGGAAGTATAAAGAAGAAAATCGGCCATGTCGATTTAAAACAAGCCTTAATAGAGTGCTACCCCAGATGACTTAAATACGGATGGGAATATGGAGCCAGTATCACCCAAACAAGAATCCATCTGTACAGTACCCCGCCAGCCCTGGGGTACAACACCCTGATCTACTTTTCAGTTCCATTTCTAGCCCATAGCCGACTTTTTCCTAATACGAATCGGTGAAGTTTACCTATTTTTTCCTGGAACATTCTACTTTTTTTACCCATGACCTACTTTTCTGTGAACAACCTGGTGGGATAATGAAATGGTTCAGATGTTACGTTACCAAATATGTGTTGCGACTTTCCCACCACATACAAAGAGGCTTCAGCTATGATAATACGCACTAAAAAATTAAACGAAGGTTTACTATGTTCCACTTCTCCAGTGGGACAGCGGGTATTATAACAAACATTAGATAAGTCATCCCAGCAAGTGCTGTAACCAAAAATTATGGTTACAGCTTCAGCCAGTCTGCATTGATAGCTGATACACCAGCAGAGCGTTTTTTTCCCGTTTATTGTTATTTCATCCCCCCCCCCCCACACCAATATGGGCGGGGGGATCTGTCATCAGTACAATCAACCCTCTCTTCATTCAGTTGAACAAGTAAAATTAAATGAGATGGAAAAAAAATTAAGCAAATGGTTGAAGGGGGGGGGGGGGGGGGGAGGCGAGGTATGTCAGCGGTACAATCAATCCAGCTGGAGAAGTAAAATTAAATGAGCTAAAAAAAAACACTAACATAAATTTTTGATATTTGCATGGATTTAAAACATTTGGATTGGTGTAAAATTTAAGTACTCGTACACTGCCGAAAAAAAATTAATACGCCCTTTTAGAGATTTCCAATTCACTCAAGATTTCTTGTTGCAACAGTGCATACGGAGTACATGAAATGATTACATTTACAGATCAGTAGCACAAACTGTTCTGAGGTACCAGGTATCGATCAGTACTGAAACACTTATATTAGTACGTGGTCAAACCTTCAAGGGCGGCAACGCAGGCGCTGAGTCTGGCATCCAGTCGACCATACAAATGGCGAAAACTGTCCTGGGATACGTTATTCCAAGCCTGCTCGACCTGTTCCCAGAGTTCTGTAAGCATTTCTAGTTGATGAGTCGCCACACGAGTCATTTCTCGTCCTATCATGTATCACACGTGCTCAAATGCAGACAAGTCCGGAGATCGTGCTGGCCAGTTAAGTTATTGCACGTGTTGCAGTACACGTTGGATTTCACAAGCAGCCTGTAGGCGAGCATTATCCTGTTGGAACGACACAACACCTTCCTGTTGCAAGAACAGGAAAAGAACGGGCCTAACAACATTTTGCATGTACCAATCACTGGTTAGCGTCCCCTCAAGAAATACCAAAGTGAACGAGAGTTGTAGCATTTCGCACCTCAGACCATAGGCCTTGGCATAGGGCCAGTGTGTCTTGGAAAAATGCACACTACAAGACAGCACTCACCAGGTCTATATCATACGCACAAACAACTATCGCGTGCATGCAGGCAGAGTCTACTTTCATCACTGGAGACCAAGGCACACCTCTTGAATTTCCAAATGATCCTCTTATGGCATCAGCAAGGCCGTGTTCATCAATACTGTGGCGTGAATGGAAAATGGGCTAAAGGTGAACATGTCCATAGTACCACTGCTAATAATCAGTTCACAACAGATCGTGTTGACGTGTCTGGGCTCACAAACTCTCTTATTTGTGCTGTGGTAGTTGCAGGAAATGCCCCTACTGCCCTTATAATAGGACGATCCTGGTGGGCGTCTGTGCTGTGTGGACGTCTAGAAACTTATCTACGGATGTGTGGCTGTGTGGCTGGATTGAAGAGTTTTTGGCAAACAGAACACAGCATGTTGTTATCAATGGAGAGACGTCTACAGACGTTAAAGTAAGCTCTGGCGTGCCACAGGGGAGTGTTATGGGACCATTGCTTTTCACAATATATATAAATGACCTAGTAGATAGTGTCGGAAGTTCCATGCGGCTTTTCGCGGATGATGCTGTAGTATACAGAGAAGTTGCAGCATTAGAAAATTGTAGCGAAATGCAGGAAGATCTGCAGCGGATAGGCACTTGGTGCAGGGAGTGGCAACTGACCCTTAACATAGACAAATGTAATGTATTGCGAATACATAGAAAGAAGGATCCTTTACTGTATGATTATATGATAGCGGAACAAACACTGGTAGCAGTTACTTCTGTAAAATATCTGGGAGTATGCGTGCGGAACGATTTGAAGTGGAATGATCATATAAAATTAATTGTTGGTAAGGCGGGTACCAGGTTGAGATTCATTGGGAGAGTGCTTAGAAAATGTAGTCCATCAACAAAGGAGGTGGCTTACAAAACACTCATTCGACCTATACTTGAGTATTGCTCATCAGTGTGGGATCCGTACCAGATCGGTCTGACGGAGGAGATAGAGAGGATCCAAAGAAGAGCGGCGCGTTTCGTCACAGGGTTATTTGGTAACCGTGATAGCGTTACGGAGATGTTTAATAAACTCAAGTGGCAGACTCTGCAAGAGAGGCGCTCTGCATCGCGGTGTAGCTTGCTCGCCAGGTTTCGAGAGGGTGCGTTTCTGGATGAGGTATCGAATATATTGCTTCCCCCTACTTATACCTCCCGAGGAGATCACGAATGTAAAATTAGAGAGATTAGAGCGCGCACGGAGGCTTTCAGACAGTCGTTCCTACCGCGAACCATACGCGACTGGAACAGGAAAGGGAGGTAATGACAGTGGCACGTAAAGTGCCCTCCGCCACACACCGTTGGGTGGCTTGCGGAGTATAAACGTAGATGTAGATGTAGATGTAGATGTGGAATGTTCGCATGACCATTGATACCAGCATCGTTGTACATCACATGCAGTACGTCCAACTTCGGTGGCAATTCACCAAAAGGACCATGCTGCCACTTGGACCGGTCACAATTAGACCTCTTTCAGATTCGCCCAGTTGGCTGTAGGAAGCAGAAGTACATATCCATGGCAAGGTTACCTGTTTGTTTCACAAGTTTGCACCACAATAAGCCTTCTGGCTGTTAGCATACACTATTATAGGATAGATACAGATGGCACTGTGGTAACTATGCCACTGCACTATCTGTTGGCGGACGACATTAAAACCATTATCAATATATCTACTTTCCCCCATGTGATGTATGGCATCACTGGATCAAAATCGACGTCGCCTTTCCGGGTGTACTAATTTTTTTCCAGCGATGTATATATATGTAACAAGGCGCTCTTCACGTTTAAATTAAGAACTATAATAATATAAGGTTCAATGGAAAACAACAATGGCACATTTAAAGTTCTTTAAAACATTTTTAAAAAACACTGATATATTAGAAAGAAGCACTTCACTGTCACTAAAACAGGAAGGATGTGCCCTAGGGTTGGGAGCCTATATTGAAGGGCACAAGATTTAGTGTGAAGGAGGTGGGTATGGAGGACTGGTGCATGGTAGTGATGGCGTAAGAGTGGCCGTTGGGAGACGAGAATAGGTGGGGGAGTAAATGGGGTATCAATGAGGCCAAAATTTCAACTGGTAAAAGGGAGTACAGGAATATGGGAGGAGGGGGGGGGGGGGTAACAGGTGAAAGAGCTAGGGAATTATATCGAGGGGAGGGAGCCCTGATAAGGTGGAGAGGGTGGATTTAAAGTTGCTAGGATAGGTAAATTTGACAGAGTTTGTCATCTGGAAGGGGGAGACGTTTGGAATTTCTTTGGGAGAGTATATGGAGGTCTGGAGGTGTAGGGTTGGTGGGATGTGGTGATAGAGTTGCAGCAGCATATGGGGCTCAGAAAGCAGAGGGGAAACTATAGGATTATTGGAGTCAAGTTTGTGAATGGAGTGGTTGTTCGGAAGTGTTCAGTGTGAGTCAGGAGAGGTGAGAAGGTGATGACCTGGTAAATGATCCTTGTGAGGGAAGGTAAATGTTGGAGTGCATGGCATTACAGGATCCTGAGGGACTTACAGAATTTAGGTGGGGAGGAGATCCAAGAGACATATGCTTAGCAAAGGACGGGTTGGATTGAGATTTGTAGGTGTGGAGGACACTGGAAGGGTGCAATCCCCAAGTTCAACCAGCTAGCTGTTTTAGCAATTTTGGTCTATTGTGGGCTTTCTGTTGGATGCTTCGTAAGTGAGGTTTCCACATTAGCTGCTAGTCAATGATTAGTCCAAGATATTTCAGTGTATTAGTTAGATGGATAGAAGAGTCATAGACAGTAAGATAGAAGTAATGGAGACAGATGGTACAGGTGGTGCATTCTACAATTATTGCCTGGGGTTTGGAAGGCTTGCTCTTGAGGCACCATTGGTTACACCATGAGGTAAAATGATTGAGGTGGATTTGAAGGGATCACTATGATTTCTGGAATGTAGCATAGAGCGAGGAAAGTGCTGTCATCAGCATACTGAAGGAGGGGGACTGGTTAGGGTGGTTTGGGAATTTTGGCACTGTAGAGAATATAAAGAAGAGAGGTGAGGATGGAGTCTGGCGGTATGCCTGCAGTGGAATGGAGGGTGCAAGAATTGACATTGTTAATGGTGAGAAAGGATGAGTGATAAAAGAGGAAGGGTGCAACAAGGCAGACATATGTGCATAAGTCTGGAGATTGAAAGGAAACAAGAATAGCATAAATGGATGTAGGCTTTCTCTAGGTCTAGGGAGACAAATATGGCAGATTTACAAGCATTGACCTGGTGAGAGAGGAGAGAAGTAAAGTGGAGGAACTGTTCATCAGAGGAGAAGCTAGTATCGAACCCACACCATTTAGTGGGAAGGAGGTGATGTTGAGTCATGTGCTGATGGCTGTGTTGGGAGAGAATGGTTTCGAAGACCTTGCTGAACACTAAAGTGAGGCATATGAGCTGGTACAAGGAGGTACCAGTAGGAGGTTTGCGTGGTTTGACGAAATGTTTTTCACAGTTCATGCTAGTAACTTGTGGAGAGTATACTGGTATAAAGGGTTTCAAGGGTGACTAGAAAAGAGGCAGGGCATTCTTTAAGGTGTCGATAGGCAATGTGGTCGTTACCAAGGGATGTGTTGAGTTTTCTGTGAAGTGCTTGTTTCATGTTAATTGGTGTGATTGTGGTGTTTAATTCTGTTTTTGGTGTGTTGTCCAAGAACTGGAAGCTAGGAACCAAAAGTGGGAACAGTGATGCATGTGTGTGTGTGTGTGTCTGTGCATGTGTGTGTGTGTGTGTGTGTGTGTGTGTGTGTGTGTGTGTTCATGGATGGTAGGGAATAGAGAGTAATCAAAATGTGGGTCATCGGAATGGAAAAGATGTTGGAGAGATAGGATGCAAAGTGGTCAACTTTGCTCAGCTTGTCAAGTAAGGGATGGTTAATGTGGAGGAGCTTGTAAGTCAGTGCTGGGCCTGATGGCTGTCTGGCACCAGTCACAGCGTTTTTTGGCATTCAAAAAGTTTCTGATTTGCTTCTGTATTTGTCAGTGGTGTATGAGAGTATCCTGGTCACAGGTCTACAAGAAGGAGTGGTAAAACCGACTGGATTCTCTGAGAAGGTGGCGGGAGTGTGGAAGGAGAGTAGAACAATGATGATATAGGGCATTGGTAGGGATATGGGCAGATGCAGCATCCAACAAGTTCTGCTGTAGGAATACTGTGGCATGGGGAATATCATCAGTTTGCTGAATGATTATGGAGTGCTTTCCAATCTGGGTGTCTATGGATTCCCACCAGGTATTCCAACTGCCACAGGAGAAGCTGTGGACAATTTTTTGATGGAGACTGGGATGGGGTGCATGGAGATGAGGTTGTGTGATGAGGATAACCAGATAGGTGGTCGTTTCCATTTGGATTGAGGACATCTGCATTGAGGCAAACAAGGAGATGCTAGGACAACATCTGGGGTGGTATTGCTTTCAGGACAGTTATGCTGTGGAATGGGGACAATGTCACCTTGGAGGGAGTATGTTAACTGGCAGCACCACTGGAGTTCTTCAGGGGATCTACTATGGATGGTGAGGTCAGCAGCAATAATATAGGTGCAAAGATCAGTCAATGTGGGTAAGGAAATCATAGATGATGGAAATATTAGGTCAGATGTAGATAGTAGCAGTTAGGTATCAGTTAGGGTTTGAAAGAAGAGGCTTATGATAAGGTGTTCAGTGAGATTATTGAGTAACCGAATGGGGATGTTCCTGTGATGGCCGATTATTATTCCACCTCTGGCCAGGGATGGTGGATGATATAGGGAGAGATTCAGATAGTGAGATAGGATTGAAAGAACGTTTCATTAAGGATGAAGGTATCGACATTGTGCTGGGATAGGGTGTGAATGAAAAGGGGATTGTTGGAGGCAATGGGGCAGATGTTATGCTATAGGATACTGTATTGCTGTCACACCATTATGGGAGACTAGGGAATGGGTGGTGTGGATGAGTAGGTGGAGAGGTTTTAACAAGGGTGCTAAGATGGGTGAAAACAAAGTGGATTTGATACTGAGAGTTTGAGTATTGAAATGGGACACAGAGCAGGCAGGAAGTGGAGTTTGTTGTAGTGCAAGTGGTTATTGGAAGGTGTGTATATTTTGGAGGACAACAGTGATGAATCTATGAAATCTTCAGCAGATGGAGGTGGGCAGAGTGGCATGGATGGGATGATCAATAATAAAGACAGGCACACTGAACTCTGGTTTGATGTGTGGGAGTCTGGCTTTGCATTTGGCGGAGTAAGACAGGTGGTTATCATTACAGGTGTTGTAGGTGGAAGGGGAGGGGAGGTTTGGGCATTATGTGAGGAAATGAGAGGCTTTACAATCAGGACAATTGGGTGGATTATTACAGTCAGAGGTGAGGTGGTCATTATACACAAGGATTTTTTTATAAAGATATGACTGTGGCAGAGGTTTAGAGGGTTCACATTTATGACAGTGACGGTAAATCTGGGCTGTCTCTGTGAGACATGACGGATGGAGGGAGCAGACTTTGTGAAGACGCACATAAGGAAGGTGAGACCTGAGTCGCTGATTGTAGATACAGTAGTCTCTTTGAATTTCTGAGGCAAGGTGGGAAAGCAATTCAAAGACCAAAGACCACCTTGATCTCAGGGGCAAGCTTCTTCATTATGGCAGAGAGGGTGGTGAGTTGGTGAGGTGGCTGGTGTTGTTTCAATGGGAGGCAATGTGGAAGGGAGTAAGGGAGGCATAAGATCTAAAGGTAATTTGTGGAATTTTGAGGAGGAGATGTGAGTGGAAGTTGGGATTTTTTGTTTTGATAAGGACTGAATCTATGTGAGGTATGATTTGAGTGATTGGAATGTGAGAGTGAGGAATTTGGCTTTAAAGAATTTGGTGTCAGAACAGGATAGGCCGGAGGTGCAAATAGCTCGTGCTGGAGAGGGGGAGGTGTCTATGTATTCAGTAGGATGAGGATTTGATGGGATTTCTTGATTATAGCAATGGTACTGGGTAGAGAGTTGGTTGGAGAGGGGGGTTGGGGAATTGGAGAAAGTGCAATATGGCTTTAAGCAGGTCTTTCCTTTTGACTGGAGTTGGTATGACTGACTGTTAGAAGTAGTGAGGTGTCAGGCATTGCCACAGTAGCATGGTGAGTAGTTACTCTTGCTGGAGTTGCAGGAGTAGTGGTCATTGTGGAGTAAGATGGGAGTGGGGATAAGCAAAGGACGTGGTGCAAGGTGGTGAAATGAGTAGAGTTAGCAAAGGAAATAAAAATAGATGGAGATAAGAGTATGGGAAAGGAGGGGGGGGGTTGACACAGGATTGTGGGCAAGAGGAAGTGCTCCATGTAGGGACAGTTGGGATAGGGGAAATGATTGAGGTTGTGGAAGAGATGAGATGGGGGAGTACGATGGCAGCAACATCCATAGTGATGTGGTGATAGCAGTATATGAAGATGGTGATGGTGGTGACAAAGACAGATATAGTGAGTAGACTGGGGCATTGTGGGAGTGATGACAGCAATGAAGATGGATGCAGGGAGGTGACTGCAGTGGTAGTGGTAACTGTGTTGTCAGTGAAGTAGCAGTAGCAGCAACAGCAGTTGTGTGGTGAGACGTAGGCAGAGACAATAAAACGATCATACACAAGGAGACAATGATGAACACGCATACACACAGATTAAAGTCTTGAAAACACAAGCAAACTACATGGATGAACAGATATTGACCTGCCACAAAGTGTAGGGGAGTAGCCCTACCAGTTTATGTGATAGCAACAGTAGCAACACACAAACTAGCACTAGAGAGGTACTGATGTGCACAACAAAGTGGAGAAATAGATAGCTTGTAACCCACTGCATGCAAATTGTGTTTTGGAATGAACAACAGCTATGTGATTGACAAGGCGCATTGCAACCATCAAAACACTGCAATACAGGACACAAGAAAAGAACAATATGGTATGAGAATAAAAGTCTGTTACATAGATGTGTAATGCATTCTTTCACCAAGTAAAAATGGATATGCATGTGGTACAATGTAGCACCATCTAGCAATGATTAGTGCAGCCATGCAACAGCTCTGGCGCTGGGGCTCTGGGCCCTAGAGTCGACAGAGAGCTGAGTCCAGTTTCAAATTATTCTGATAGAGTGTGTGCACATCATTGTAAGAATTATTACTGTTGATAACAACCTTGACAAAACGTAGTCTGTTGTTGAGTAATAACTGAAGGATGAACATGAAGCACATGATATCAATATCCCAAATGAATAAAAATTCAAATTCATGGAAATAATACTATTTTTAAACATGTGCTATAAATATATGTGATTAATATTACAATGTTTTATACATATACTATCAATATGTGTGATTTGAGCCACAACACCTTCGTTTACCTTATAGATTCCTATCTAGCAGACCACCATCTTTTCCAACCACGCTCCTCAGTCACTATGGAACACATTCTCTACTCCTGAAATATTTCTTTCCCACTGCAGGTCCTACAGACTTTAACTGAAAGTGCAGTGGTTCTTCTTTTGAGACTTTCACCTTCCTTCAGAGTGGTTTTAAAATGTATATATTTCCTTTTTTTTAGCTGTTCGTCCTTTGACTTTTTAATTTAAAAAAGAAAAGAGTTTTCATATTTTCTTTTATGTACCTACCAATCAATTTCATCCTGTTTATTGTTTTTAAAACCATGTATAACGTTTCTTCTTTAATAACATTTCCTATAATCTTTATTATAGTTTTAAAAATGCTCATGAGGTGTAAGTGATGAAGTAACAATAAAGCAAAAAAGTGATTTGTTATTCATTGCTGTTGTTGTTTTGGATGGTACCTACAAGCAGCCATAGACAAAGCCACTGCAAAGCGGTTCAGATGGTACATGTAAGTACTGACTAACAAAACCACCTCAAATGAATCATGTAAGTGTTGAATTGTAACAAATATAGTTCAGTATATGTATGCATATATGTTTAGTTACACATTATTGTTATTGTTTCAGACGACATCTTCAAGTACTCAGTGATGAAGGAAGCAGCACCACATCTTGACCTACCAGTGATGACTTTCAATGCTTTGTATTTTTAAATACGAACAATTCTACAACAGCAGTTTTCATGCCATGAGATCACCAGTTCCACCATGTTGTGATCATTGAAAATCCTCTGTTTTGTGAGAGTAAAGTGATATTATCAATTGAACTGAGGATAACTTTATGTTAACACTATACAGATTATGGCAATGTTAAGTCGAAATACTGGACCTCCAGTAGTGCAGTGAAACATCATGCAGTTTGAAGTGGAGACTTTCAGCAATCAGCAAAAGGTGTCAACAAGAAGAAGTGCAAACACATTCAAAAAACGACATTTAAGAATTTATTGTTTACTAGCTTTGTATACAGTGAGCTATCGGTAGATATCGGTCCAACTGGAGAAAGTAAAACCAGACATTCTGATTCATATCCTGCCTCAATATATAGTTGTGTTTACGAATCTAACAAACCAGCAGAACTGAAATCATATTTAAATTTGGTTATTTATCCAACTACATGTAAAAACTTACAAATAATAAAGAAAGTATAAATCATATTTTGGTTTTATTCCTACAAAATAGCCATACATATTAATGTAGTCACATAATCAGCAGCATGTCTGTATGGATGAAACAGTCTCTTCATAAAGACGTTATAGTTACCAACTGGTATCCAATACTATAGAAAAAAATTACACTAATAGAAATGGCTTATTCATACCTGACAACATACATTCATACAGAATCCATATTGAAAATGTATAGCTATTTTCCAAAACGTTATTCTAGCCTTCATATAGATTATTGCAGCTAGTACTAGATGGTATTAAAGAAGTTATATATGCAAAATTACTGATAGCACAGACATCCTGACCCCAGTTAAAGCAAACCCGAATTCATTGTTCATTTTCGATAATGTTATTAGAAACCAGTAACATATGAGAAATTATTTTCACTCTGGATTTCATAAAACAACTGATATTTTCTATGTTTCACAGTCATTTTCAACGATACCTAAACAGTTGGTACAGGATAATATAAATCTTATCATGGCTTTTTAAACAGGATAATTTGAAGACGAAACGTATTTACAATGAACATCTCACAGGGAATGTGCCTTTTAATGACTTTAACGGTATTTTTTCCAACTGCTCGAACCATAGTAAGTATGGATTAATAGTAATCGATAAAAATAGGAAACTGAATGTTGGTCAGTACAAGCAAGTTTTCCAAGAGAATCTAAAACGAAAATAGTGTACACATTTAAGAACATAGCTCATCGTGGATAAGTTTGCAAAAATACTTCACCCATGTAAATGAACCAGAGTTGATTTAATGAATACTCTTAAAGAGACCAAAGTTAATGTGCATAAACTGATTGAGGAAATCAATGTGATGAATCACCAATTAGAGATATTATTAGATGAAAGTAGTAAAATGAACGAAAAAATTAATGAACTTGAAGCTAAAGCTGCACACTAATTAGTGTTGTATTAGAAAAATACAGACCACATAATTTTTACAAACAGATGTAATATGCCTGTGTCTGCTGTAGACACAGCCCAGTGTGCAAATGCACAGCACCCCATGTCTTGGGCAATACTGAGCTACAAATACTCGCTAGAGCTGAGGTTGCCAACCTGGGGGTAATTACTTCCTGAGGGGTAAAATTTAGTTCCTTAAGGGTTAGAAATAGAATAATTCAATTGTATTTCAGTTATGAAACTAAATTTCCTTTAAAACATCTTTACTATTATTATCATTTCGTATGACTGTAATACTGATAAAATAAGATACCAATGATTACATTTTTTCTAAATACTAGCACTACTTGCATGATACAATGTGGTGGAGGCTACAGGTTGTGAAGCGAATGTACAGTGTGAACATCATCTTCCTGACCTAGTCCACCTACTAGATACATACTTCGTACCAAATACCTACGATAGTAAACTTGTGACACATATGTCACATATGTTTAAATATCTCATGAGAATGCATTCGCCTAGTTGTAGGTAGTTTCCTCAGTGGACCAGGAATCACTTTATTATTCCTTTGTAACCATAAATGAACTGCTTTACAGTACAAAGCAAGAGTTACTATGTAATGGTTACTACACTGCTGTAGAGCCTACACAGTACAATAATAATAATTATATTTTATTTTTATTGCTTGCAGTGGTCAGAGACAAAACATTGACAGCATGAAGTTTTCCAGTTACTACTAGTTCAGAAGAAATGATTCCAGCAGTCAAAGTGATTTACGAACAGTTAGTGCAGTAAACATCGTTTGACGTGACTGATTGGTAGATTTTAAATAGGGTTGCAGGGTATGAACGTAGAAGTGTTACTAGGGAGAGGATTGGTGTAGATAAAACACGTTTTGTAACAAGTGGCTACTCCGAAAGTGGATAGTTAGCTCTCTTTCCTGAAAAGAAACCCCTTGAGTGCGAGGTCGCACGTTCATTCTTTAGTAAGGCTCATTTGAAAGTGTTGTGTTAACAATTACGACGGAGAAAAAAAAAATTAGCTGCTAATGGCTCACTAGGTACATCAGCAGGGCGACAGAAATTGAATGTCCAGGAGGTGCCAAGATCAACCTTCTATGGGATGAATGAATTACACTTCACAAAATGGACATCGTCGATATTCAAGAAGTGTTCAAAACAAAGCTTTAACTTGCATCAAGAACACCGAATGAAAAATGGTACCCCACAGTGATCACAAAAGTTCACACCACCAAGATCAATGGCGATCTCCTTTGGGGTTACAAATAGTGCAGGACCTTCAGTTAGGTATCAACTCCTAAAGAATGCATATGGAATCATACTGGTGTAACATATTGATGAGAACTAATGGAATGTAATGGCGGGCAACTGAATGTGAAACGATCCGTCGTGGAGCTTGTGAACCTAACTACTGATCCGTCGTGGAGCTTATTGTGAATCTAACTATTCCTTAAGGCTTAGCAATAGATAGTGCGACAAAATGTTTTATAGGTTCGGATAAAACAAACATCCAGAGGCTGAATTTGTCCAGTGGTTCCAAATGGCATGAGCTGTAATGTCACACACTTTTCAGAAGGGATAGTTTGCTCTACAGGCGTATGATTTTTATGCGCACACCGGGAATCAAGCAAAAGTAAGTTATTTTGACCAGCCACTGGCCAAAAGCAGTGTTTATATCATGATTATAGTTCTCTTCTGCCAATTTTCCCACTCTACCTTGCTGTGACGTTAATGTTCCCCTCTCCCCATGCAGAAAGAATCGTAGGGGGCAGAGCACCTCCAGCCTCTCGCAGCGCAATAAACAACTTCCCAGCCAATTTAACATTCAACTTAACATTCGGCATAATTGTACACGAATGCGTTAAGGCGCTGATGTTAGTTGATCTTCAATGAACTCTCTTGATACATCCAATTTTCAGGTTCCTTTCATATGCATTTCCTCTTCAAATCTCGAGTGGTCAGAGTTGAAATCAAATTCCTTACTGAACGATGGGATAAGTTTTTTTTTTTTTTTTTGTCTCATCTACAAATATTCAAGCAAATTCCGCAGATTGCTGTACATCGTCAAGTTACGCTTTGTTTGAAATTTAGTTATCTCACTCTTCCAATTTTGTAGCACTGTCTGAAGTTATGCAGCCATAAACCGCTTTTGTAACAAGTGCATCTTGTCCTCATTTGAATATCCGTAGTTTTTCTTATGCACTACACGGTCATACCGCGGCAGCCTTCTTCGAAATCTGTTCATACTTTTTTTTTTTTGCTATGCTGTGGATGATCTTCCATTCACGTAAGTATGTTTAGTACCCGCTTCTTAGACAACAATTGTCCCTTAGTACGCTTCACTGGGAATTTGTAGCTCGTTGTCCGACAAAGAAGATGACGCAAATGGCTCCACACCTGTTTCAGTATCACTTCCAGTTGGTAAGTACGTATGCTATCATTGTCCACCTCATGTACATTGTTCACACAGTCGAGCGTATACGACACCGTACATTCCACTGACGCATCTTGCAGAAACACTAATATTTCATCTGCCACTTCTTTCTCACTCTGCGAAATTCCTTGGGTTCCTTTCTGAGTCTCGCAAATGTTCGCGATTAGACATTATACAGAGTGTTTCAAAAAGAGTATAGGCTACGTATTTTGAATGCATATGTTTATTAAACTTTAAGAATACGAATATGAAACTTTTGACACATATTTACGAACCTCTCAAGTTCAGCTTACAGCTGTCCAATATGTCCTCCATCAGCGACACGAACAATATCACATCGATACTCAAATTCCTCCCATACTCGGGCAAGCAAGTCCTTCGTCTCTGATGTTATGGCAGTACGGATCCGGTCCTTCAACTCTTCCAGGTTCTGAATGCTGTGAAGATGGCGGGTATGTCTGAGTGAATACAAGACGGACGAGTTTGTTTGTGTGGCCATCCTCCGCAGCAAGTACAGAAATATTTGTTTTGCAAATAAAAAACGCCTTCTATTGCTGTACCGTATTTTATTTCTCCCAGACGCGTTTCGCCTTTCACTTTGAGGCATCATACATGGTCTCTTCAATTATACAGTTTTGTATCCCACTGATGATGATTCAAAGTGAAAAAAGGCGAAACGAGTCTGGGAAAATAAAATACAGTGGAGCAAGAATAGTTTTTTTATTTACAAAACAAATGCAAGAATATTGCACCCATATTGATATCAACTATTGAACACAGAGTGAGGTTGTGTAAACAGGTCGATTATTTGTGCTGTTTGCACTTGAACCCAAAGAGAATTTTTCTGATAACGCAGCTGCATGTGCCCTAATTTTGCAAGACAGGATAATCAGTTATTTGCCAGTCTCCTGTACAGTATAAACAGTCTATAGAAAGGACTTTAAAACCATTTCACAATGAAACCCCGAGGATCTAATGTCATTGCAAACACGCAATGATTTAGTAAGGGAAATGATGAATTCCTGATTAAAAACATTGCTTTCACAGCACTCAGAACTGGTGGGTGCATTACTACATCTGACAGAGTTTTTCAGTGATTTACTGCACTGTAGTGATATGGGGATTCTAATGATATGTTAAAAACGCTCCTGCGATCATACAGATACTCTTGTACACATGAGATGCTATGAAAAATTGTTGTATAACATCCATGCACGAAACGCATCAATACAAAACCTTGAAGACTTTAACTGTCCATCTATATGCACTTTGAAGAAATTTACAATTTTAAATGCAAACACATTGTCATTATTAAGTTGTATGGTGAATAAATTATTTATTCGTTACTTGATACATAATTAATGAATGTCAATGAAAAAATACACCATCACTATTAATGACTAAATGGTTTTAGTAACGTATGTGTTCTTTTATTCAAAGCCATACACATTACACCTCAGTAACAGTCTAGTCAACGAAGACCAAAAAAGGCTGAATAGGGAAAAAATCGCTGCAGTAGCAAATGTTTGTATAATGGGAAGCAAGAGTACCAGGAATAACTTACAGAAAATCCTGACGGGGTGTGTGCTTATGGTGGGGACAATTAAAAGTCACAATTTCATGTTTTTCTTGAATAATTCGAAGACCGCAGCTTCCAGCAAAAATGAATCCCATTACAAAATAAAACAACATCAAATTTGGTACAAAAAAGATCTAATTAATTTTTCCTCTCTGACTCACAGTTTCTGGCTTGCAGGGGATGGAAAAATCGCAGATTATTGAAAACAGTGTTTTAATGCAATAAAATTAACGTTTATTGTTCAGTGAGGATTAAGAACAAATACTAAATATGTGTAACACATCTAAGTCCTATAGAGCCGTATTAATGGATAAATTGTATTCTGTGGATGTTATATGGCGGGGGGGCGGTGCGGAAAGGGGGAGGGGTGGCGGGGAATGAAGCGTGAAGCGCGGGAGAAGGCATATCACCAGACTGCGATCAAGCACAGCTATGCAGACTGAACGGTGAGCAGGTGATCCCCACTCTCTCCCCATTACGTCACAAGAAGTAACTATAGGGTGTTTCCACAGCTTGCTTATGAATCACTGACAACGCAGTGCAGTCATACCTGGGGGACGTTCTTTTCCACAAAGTGCGTTAACACTATATGGAATACAGCTATGAGTTATTAATAACACAAATGTAAGAAACGAATATGGACAGATCCTATGTAAATCTCTGCAAACTGTTCTATAACGCTAGAGGAGAAATCGATTCTTGGTCATTGAATAGTGGCAGAATAGGGGGGGGTGGGCAAAATAATATAATGGTATGGAAGCTGATCAATAACTGCTGCTTGAACAATTAAAAAACTTAATTTAATTGGTAAGAATAACTGAAATAAATTGGAAGCTACACATACCCTGGGTGAACTTTAACTGGCACTAATATCATCACACCTTCAATGTCAATACACTTTAGATCAACATTCATTATTTAAAGTGACGTACTTCATCTCAATAGTTCCACTGTGCATAGAGTTGATTATGAAAATGCTGTTACCAGATCTCCCCTCCGCTGCTCATGCAAATTCCTCTTGTCTGCTTCAATGCTCTTGATGCACGATTCTCGATGCTGGCGAAATGATGAACAGATGGCGTTATTTATATAAACATCTATGTGTAACTTAGTCTCCCTAATAACATTTATGACAGTTTCTTCAATATACGGTTGGAGTACACCAAGGTTGCTACATAGAAGGTTGGGCCAATGTGTTCGGCAGCGATCGGGCGCTTCCGTGTGACGTCACTGTCGAGAAGCGTCAGCAGCGCGAGACGTTCGCATACGGCACTATTGCGTTTAAACTAACATTAATTTACGAAAAGTGAAGGGCATATAATGAACTATGGATTCTGATGAAAAATATTATTTAAAGGCAAGAAAACATTTTATTAGCTTTGTAATTACACCCTGGATACGAAAAAAAACACATTTACTGTAAGAAAATACACAGAAGTTACACACAAGCCAAGAATAAAGATATTGACAGCAGAGTCATGGAGCAGCACGTATATATAGACGTCAAGGAATTTTTTCTTTTCTTTTAACACTTCCTCCAAAAGAAAAAATCATGAAATCATTGCTTTGTCTCTTGCATGCCAATTTCTGAACATAGAAAATTAAATCGAACTCGTTCAAGAGGTTTCGTCAAAATGTCTGCCAACTGGTTGTGTCCATCAATGTGTTCCAAGAAAATCTCACCGTTCAGATATCTTTCACGAACATAGAAATGTCGGACCTCTATATGTTCAGAACGTCGATGATATTCTGGATTTTTTGCCAACTTCAATGCACTAGCATTGTCAATGTAAAGAACTGGAGGCTGCCCCGACATTTCCACTAATTCTGATAGCAGACGACGTAACCAAACTAACTCTTTTGCTCCTTTGAGCGCCTTGTCCGGTTATCACCTGCGAAATCTGCATCAGCGTAAATCTTTAACTCTTCTTTTTTATTATATACAATTCCAAAATTTAAGGTCCCTTTCAAATACCGGAAAATGCGCTTTACTCTATTCCAGTCTTCAGTGGTTGGTTTCTCCATAGCTCGAGCAGCTTTATTGACTGCTAAAGTGATGTCTGGACGAGTTACAGTTGAAAGGTACATGAGACAACCAATTGCTTCACGGTAGGGTACAGATGACGAAACTTCTTCGTTTTGATTATTGTCCTCACGTCCAATAGGAGTTGAGATTGTATTGCATTCTGCCATTCGAAATCTTTGCAGAATTTCTTCTGTGTATTTCTCTTGACTTATCATTATTGCTCCATCTTCATATTGCTTTATTTTTATGCCAAGAAAATTGTCAAGACTGCCAGTTGTTATTTCGAATTCATGTTGTAAAACATCCATAAAAACAGCAATTTCTTTCTTGTTACTGCCGACAATCAGGCCATCATCAACGTAGATTGCCACATAAAGGCTATTTTCATTTTGTCTAAGATAAAATAGGCATGGGTCTGCATCACTGTTTGAAAAACCAGCTTTCTTCATGAACTCAACAAAACGTTTGTTCCAGCAACGTGGCGCTTGCTTCAACCCATAAAGACCTTTTTTTAAGAAACATACTCGGCCTGTACCATCTTCGAAACCTTCTGGTTGTTCCATATATACTTCATCTTCAAATATTCCATTCAAAAAAGCTGTCTTTACATCGAATTGTTCTAGCAGCATTTTCTTTGAAGCAGCTACAGCCAACAGAGTTCGTATGGTGTCATAACGCGCCACAGGGCTAAAGGCGTCGTCATAATCAATTCCTGCTTTCTGAATACAGCCTTTTGCAACCAATCTGGCTTTAAAGCGAGTACCTCCATTGACTGCGACCTTTCGCCGTAGAACCCAGCGGTTTTGCAATACTTTGGCATTCTTCGGACGGTCAACCAGCACCCAGGTATTGTTTTCCTTAAGTGATTGAAGTTCTTCACTAATAGCTTGCATCCATTCTTCCTTCTCGTTTGACTGCAATATTTCTGAAAAACAGTTTGGATCTTTGTATCCAAGTGCATCAACTTTTGTTGCCATACAAAATTCACCACTTTCCATCCAGGTTGGTTTTCTTCGTTGTCTTTTATTCTTCTGTTTCTCTTCATTAGAAGATTCAGCACCTTCTGCTTTTAGAAATTCTGTTAATTCTTTATTTTCTTCAGATTCACTCGACTCTTGACTTTCTCTAGAATCGAGAGTGCCAATTTTTTCTTGAGTTTGGCTTCCTCCAGAAGTGTACAGCCTAGGAGATTTACATTGGTCATCTTTAGATGAATTCGGATCATTAAATTCTTCCCGAGGGACTTCAAATTCAACATGATCACTATGTAAATCACAAACAATTTCTGGCTTAAATTTTACAGCGTGACTCAACACCACTTTTCTTTTAGATGGAATCCAAACTCTGAACCCATCTTTGTCATTAACATATCCAACAAGTCGTCCAAACACTGCCATATCATCAAACTTGGAACGGAATTGTTTGTTAATGTGAACATAGCAGCCTGTACCAAAATTCTGAGATGATCAAGTCGTCCTACTGGTCGATTAAACCATAGTTCATAAGGGGTTTTATTTTCAACTGAAGATTTTCCAGTACGATTTATTAGGTAGACTGCTGTGTTACATGCCTCTGCCCACAACCCTTTAGGTAATTTACTCGGATTTAGCATTGACCGGGCAGCTTCAACAATGGTCCTATTTCCCCGTTCAGCCACACCATTTTGTTCAGGAGTGTAAGGAGGAGGAATCAGTAGCTCTATTCCCCCGTCTGCAAGCAGTTCACTGACATTCTTATTGTTAAATTCTTTGCCACCATCACATCTAAATTGTTTGACAACATGTCCATTAGTTTCTTGCTTCATTTAAAAACTGCTTAAGCACAGTACACACTTCACTTTTGTGTCTTAAAAAGAAAATTCGACGAAATTTACTAAAATCGTCTTTGAAACATACATAATAATGCTTGCCTCCAAAAGATTTCGTGCTCATTGGTCCATTTACATCCGCGTGGATTAATTCACCAGTACTGGTAGCGCGTATTGTTCGTGTTTTGAATGGCAGCCTATGCATCTTTCCAACCGCACAGCCGTCACAAAATTCACTCTTGGCATCTTCCACATTAATGTTCATTCCTTTTAAAATATTCTTCACATGTTGTTTATTCTGATGACCAAACCTTTCATGGTACACTTGCAATGTTTCGGATGAAGTCATCAAGCTCATACGATTCATTTTTGCATTTATAACAACACGCATATTCAACACATAAAGTCCATTTTTCACATAACCTGTCATAACAATATTGCCATTGACTTGTTTTCGAACACAGACATTATTATAACTAAAATTAGTACTGTAGCCTCTGCAGGCAATGGCTCTCACAGAGAACAGATTAGCACTTGCATCAGGGACGTATAAAACATTGTCCATTCTAGCATTGTACCATTTATTGTTTCGTCGGATTTGGATGTAAACTGTTCCTTGACCGTACGCACACATTTTTACATCTTGTTTTCCCAATGAAATTACTTGAGGAACATCAAATTCACTATACGAAACAAAATACTGTTTGTTGGGAGTGATATGATTTGTAGCGCCACTGTCGCAATACCATTTATTTGGGTCACTGTGATTACTGGTACACACACCCATAGCGTATAAAGTAAATGCAGCGTGTTCACTGTCTCGCTTCTTCTCTTTTCTTTTACTGCTGTCACGAGTGTTCTGTGGACACTCTGCTGCCCAGTGACGTAATTGTTTGCATTTATTACACGGAAACTTCTGTTTTAATTGTGTCTTCGTCATCTTTACTTGCTGATTACTTGTTTGCCGTTTTCCTGTTTTAGAAACGACAAAAGCTGCACTTCCATTAACGTCTTGTTCACGCAGTTCAATAGTACAGAGTTTTTCAATCAATAAATTCAAGCTTTGCTTTTCTGTCGGTATCGTATCCCAGAGATCCTTAAAATTGTCGTAGTCTTTTCCCAGTGTAGACAAAATTCGACCATTTAAGATTCTTTCAGATAGCGTATTTTCTTCATGTTTTGATAATTCATCGTTCAGGTCCACAAATAACTTTTGCAGTTTGGCCACATGTGCACTAATATCTTCCGATTCATCACGTTTAACACGGAAAAATGTTTCAATCAACATATTCAAACGCTGAGTACTGCTACGTTCAAATCGGGCGCGTAATTTGTCCCAGATTTCTTTAGCATTCTTGCACGTTAAGACGAGTTCTGCAACAGGTTTACTTAGCGCACTTGCTATAAGACTTGCTGCCTTTGCGTCGTCCTTGAGCCATTCCACATACGCTTCTTTTTGTTCAATTGTCGCATCTTGCGGCAACTCTACACGTTCACGTGTACCGTTAATAATATCTTCTAGTCCATACGAACGTAGCACCATAGAAATATGCCATTTCCATTTGGCCCAGTCGTCAGGTCCTTCAAGCTTATCAATGCTGACCTTATAATCGCCGCTAGCAGTCATGTTTCTTTACAGACATACGCTCATTTCAAATATTGTTTTAATTAAACTGTGTTGTTTGCCTTTACACGTGTACTGGGCCCATAACCTGATGAAAAATGTTATTTAAAGGCAAGAAAACATTTTATTAGCTTTGTAATTACACCCTGGATACGAAAAAAAACACATTTACTGTAAGAAAATACACAGAAGTTACACACAAGCCAAGAATAAAGATATTGACAGCAGAGTCATGGAGCAGCACGTAAATATAGACGTCAAGGAATTTTTTCTTTTCTTTTAACAGATTCGATCGAAGCTTACCAATACAGGGCCTGAATGTTAATACCTGCTACGACTGTGAAACTCTTATATTGTCTCTCTGGTAAATGACAAAAGTAGAACTACAGATTTGTGGCTCCCCCTCAATTTATATTCTATTACTCAATATTTTTTGTTAGAAAACAACAATCTGGTATGCTTCAGTCCCTTTTTATATATTTTACAATTTTTAATTGTACTGGAAACGCAACACTTACAAGAGCTTTCAGTTTACTAAACACATTTTTTGCGTCACAGTCGGCAATAGTGTGCACCATCTTTTTCATGCAGATATTAAGCAGCAACCGTACGTCTAATTAGTTGAGACATTACTACACATAATGATACAGAAGCCTGGTTTAATGAACTCACATTCAAAAATTTTAAGAAGAATTTAAATACCTTAATCAGTTCTGGAGGGGACTGCAGAAGCTCTCCACCTGTATGTTGCTTTCTGCTGCTGCTGTTTGGCCCTTTGTGCCTTTGCAGATATGTTGAAGTGCCTTATCCGGATGAAGGTTCTGGTTTTAGCGTACACTGTGATGACCTCTTGAGGAATAGTTGGAAACTTCCCAATTAAAAGTCTCGTCAGGTTTCTGATCACATTGCCGTCTTTACACAGACTGCTGCCATGAAAATTTTAAAAAAGCACCTCTAACTGCTTAACAGCATCAAACCACTCATCTGAAGGGATGATTAAGCCACCACGAGACAGTTTCTCAGTCCACCAAGAACTTGCATGGCCTTTCGACACTTCGAGTGTCTTACCACTAGGATGACCAAGTGATTTCTCAATGGAGACGCACCTGGAGGCAATATATCCAGCGATGTAGCGGAGACCTTCTAGAGAACACTCTGAATCTTCTATCAAAGGTGGAACAATTAAGTCATGTAGTGTAATGTCCCTCATTTGTTGATCACCTTCTATCATTGACAACGCTTCCTCAATGCCCGGCACAAGTCCTGTAAATAGGTTGGAAGTCAAACAATTTGTATCCGTTTCCGCTCAGACTGGACAAGAACTGCGTAACTGAATGTCACCAATACTTTTGTTCATAACTAAAATACGCAAACGGCTTTTAAATTCCACTGGTAAGGAATGATCATAGGCTCTGCCAATTGCTCTTATCTGGGAAAATAAGTTTTCAAGGCAGTCTTGGTTGAACCTTGAGGTCAATACATATTTCAAACCGTAGCCATGTTTTAAATCCGAAAAACAACCCAGCAGTGACCGAATCGAGGTGAGTAATCCCTTTTGGAAAGGAAGTAAAGTTTTATGATTTCCCACTCTCATTTTTTCACAGGCGGAGTAGAATCTTGAAGAACTTCCTCCTGCGTCTCCTTACACAATCCAAAAGCACTTGAAATTGTTCGCTCGCCGAAAGGTACCCTCGAATTCATAACATCAAAAGTGTCGTTCACCAATTTGAAGAATTCTTCCGTGTCTTTTTCTTCAGGCGTTACAAAAGAAATTGCTTCTGATACAGTGTTGGAAAAGAGTTGGCAAGCAAGATGGACGCGCTGTCGATCTCTTCCACAAACTGTCAGATGATGAGCAGTAAGCTTAGGGCACAGTTCCAGTTCTCCATTATCTTTCGACAATAGCTGCTCGATTACGCGCTTTGTTATCGTTCTTCCGTCACTTAATGAGAAACCATCATCTAAAAGGTGGTTTCTGAGAAGTTTCACCATATGTGGTACATCAGCAAATACCCAAACACGTTTCTTTTCATCATCTGGGTTGGTGAAGCACGTGTTTGTGTAGTCGATGTGGAATTCCTTCCACACTTTCCCATTTTTACCCCCCAAATCAGACACTATACCAACTACGACAAATCCCACTTTCTGCGTCTCTCTGACGATACTGATCAGTAAATCCCGATTCATCGTAGTATCAAAGTTATAATATACGGGCTGCTTACAGGTTCCACACAAACCACATGCCATAACAACCTGTACCTGGCTATGTGGTCCGTATATGGTGTCAGTTTCTTGGTCGTAGCATATGCGACTGTCCACATTCATTTCGTCAAAGCTTAACACACACAGCTTCTCTGCTTGACGTAAGTTTGTTGCTTGCTTATTCATTAAGTACAACACATCAGTCAAAATTCCGGGAACACAACGAAAAGAATTGGATATCCATCGTTTTAACGTAGAAAATCCAGGTAATGGTATTCCCATTATATTTCTTAAATAAATATAAGTTTTTCTGGACAGAGAGCGCAGAAGCAAGGCTTTGTTTATATCTTCCTGGGTTCAATGGGTGCTCTTCTTTGATTTCAGAAGACATTCAATTTGTGCCTTCGTAAACACTTTTTTTAAAACTTGGTGTACTTTAGTTGTCACTTTAGTACTTCGTTGATACTGAAGGCTTTGGCATAACTTTCTCTGTCTGCTTAATGCATGAGCCAGTAATTTATATCTCGTTCTCAGCGTGTTGTTTTCAGCTATCAAACGCTAATTTTTTTCTGTCTGTAGCGATAATTCCTTATGAAGCCTCTTCATTTCATCCTCGATGCGGCCTTTTTCAGTTTCTGTGCTTTGATCCACTTTTTTTTTCTTCGGCGACAGTGAAGCTAGTCTGTTAAGGGCACGTTTACGTGTTTCACGATCTTTCCTTCTGTCATTTCTTTCTTGGACAGAAGACGAAACAGCAGCAGCTGCTGCAGATGTGGCTTTAATGAGGTGCAATGAAGGAACTGCAGTCGGCTTTAAGATCTTCTTTGGCGGAAGTTTCATTAATTCAGCTTGGAGATCCCGTAAATAATCGTCTTCTTTAAAATGTACGCTACAGATAGTAGCATTTTTAATGTTAATACTATCACTTCTTCTACAGAGCTGAACCCACCGAGCACAGGATCTTTCGGAAACTTATGATAGGAAATACTACTCCCTTTAGTCTTCTGATTATAGTTTTCACACACAGCCACGGCACAATTCGGCATTGTTAAAGTGTCGCAGAAAGAATAAACTCGATTCAACACGATAACAAACAGCAACAACACGAAACTTACTTGCTTCAACACATAAGAAAGCGCGCGCGAACTGAGCGGAGTTTCTCGACGCTGACGTCATGCGCAGTACGGCGAAAAATCTCTGTTCTGCGCACGCATTATGGGCCCCTCCTGGGAGTACACATTTTTGAACAATACTGGCACAGCAGAAGTCGTCATACATCCGCTCGCTACCACTTGTAGAGACAAACAGGAGAAGATACAGAAATTAAAAATTGAAGAGTGTATTTCTACTCTTCCCTCTGTGAAAACATTGTGTTTGCCATGAAATAACTTACTACTTTTCCGTTGGCTTTATAGGCCTATAGCTATATATCTTACATGTATAAAAAGAAAAGAACGAAGAGAAAAAAAATAATATGATTCATTACATCATCTGTACGACAGTTGTAGTTGATATAGGAGGTAACGTGATTTAGCTTTTTTCTCTTACAACTTGTGTAAATAACGTTACCTCTTTGAAGATATGCGGGCAGGGCGGCAGACCGAACAATTACTGTTGTTACGTTCACCTGTAACACTACCAGCCCTCTTTAATGTATTGTAAAGTAATGTCCTCGGGCGTTATCGCTTTACTTCGTTTCTTCTTAATAGCAGCAGCTCCGGAAGCTTCTTCTGCGGCCTCCCTCTTACTACGTAAATAAATTTCTTCTGACCATGTGGCATTGATAACGCATTGTCTTCGTGATATAAAATTTTTGTAGAAGGAATCGTAATGGACTTTGGGTTTTCCTTCTTAAATAAAACCCCACTCCAAACTTGTAATAAACACTGTATTGAATACTTTTTGTTACAAGTTTACACTTTTTTCTTCAGTCAAGGGACGGAGAGTCTCCATAAAACATCCTGCGTGGAGGCGTCCGAAACAAGAGAAGTGATTAACAAAAGAAAACTGTTAACAAATTAACATTAAAAAAATTAAAATTACTGAGATAACATTGATTCCATACCACACGTAGTACAATCTTGTTAGGTTTATCTTCCGATAAACCATGAGAAACAGAGAGACAAACAATTAAAAAATTACAGTCTTTCAGATATCCCAGTTTAGGTATACTATAACTGCCCCCCTACTGTGTGCTGGCGTTGTCCAGACATTACTGGACGACAGTATAGAGTACTGGTGCACTCTTTTGGTTGTTTAGTGTTTGTTTATTCGCTGCTCAGAGCAAACGTTACATTACAATTGGGTCCTTGGCCTGGAGGGGGGGTCAGTACCCTTTGTAGTTTGGCCAGAATTAATAAATTTTTATCTTTTTAGTTCTCCTCCACTTGTCAGCTTCTTTTTAGCTTTTACCCGTTATTTAATATTCATTTTACAAAATTCTTTTATACAATAATATTAATTACAGTATTTATTATACATCTTTTCCTTTCCCTTTCTCTGCGCCCTCCTTAGCGCAGTTTATATTTTCTTACATATTGGCCCGACATGTCTAATTGTTTAAGTCCAGTCTCCGCTCCGCATTGTTAGCGCTTAACCGTCGCGCGGGATTGGAGCCAGTCAGTATGTCGGCGCAGGATCGTGACCTCGTGTGCCTCTTACTCCTGCCAGAGCCGCAGCGAAGGAGCCATATAAGCTCCCGTCTATTAGTTCGTGACTACGACGAACCCTACATCGCTGCCGAGTCCGAAGAAGCCACTTCGTACAATCGACACCACGACGAATGTTTGTCGAGGACAATGTAAACTTGTTACCATTATTTATTTGATCACTTCCCCCCTGTAGCCTTTCCTGCGCTGTTGCGCCGCTACAGAAGGTTTATCCTTGTTTTATTCTTGCTGTGGGCACACGCTGTATTCATGGTAGAAAACCGCCCCTATCACTTTTTGCTCTTCACATTGTTCAGGTACGTCATGGATTACTGTCGTCTTAACTGTCTTTACATAATATTCATAAAATATTATGTAGAATATCAAGGTTACTTACAAGAATCAAAGCTTTTGTATTAGAAGTTAACTTCATCTTTCTCAACATTCTTGGGCTGACACGTGTAAGCTTTTTGTAATGGAGGAAAATTAGCCTTATTTTCATGTATTTGCATATCCTCCAAAAGTTACAGGGGATGGAAAAAGGAAACTGTAATATTGTCATCCTTGCGTCTTCTAGCATTGACAGGACACAACTACACTCAGCACCACCTCTATCAGCTGTATATCAAAGAGATCTACTATCTACAAGGAACTGTGGCATCTGAACGAAGAGAAAATATGGGATTCTCTGCCCAAACTTCGTCTGAAATTCATCTCATCATAATCAAGCAAATATTTCGTTTTAGCTGATGTGTTCATACCCCGCTATCTACATGTACTTGTGTTGACTATTAGACAGTTCTTCTTTAAATACATGTAGTCTTCCGGCTTCAAAGTTTCATCGTGTTTGATTTTACTCGTCCCCTCATACTTTTGTACACGAAGCTACTCCATTTCCGCCTTGCGCTCCTCATGTTATTGTTTCCGCTGGAGTTAGTTTCTAAATTATTGTACTTACCGCGTATTTTTTTTAGTAATTATCTTCAGGTGCAATATTGATGTAAAGTTTTGATTCTATTAGGTATAAATCTTATTATCCCTTCTTATGACCAATGTAGGTATGCAGAGAGTCATATTCCAGAGGTAGGCGTTTTCGCTTGTACAGTTCGCCGTTTAAAACGCTATTTGATAATCACACTGTACATCTTGTGCGTCATAGTAAATTACCTTTTAACTCGTTCGTTACGGTATTAGATCTTTCCTTTACCTCACGTATTCATTCGCGTACTTTAATCTCCAAAAGACTCGCCTATTCCACATACATACTTATACATTCATACACCCAAAATTTACAATATAGTGGGACGCATCTTCAAAGGTACTACCATCCTAATATTCCTCTATTTAGTTGGCACGTGGCTTTGCATTCACCTGTAGATGTTCTTTCGTTGATTTACCCTTTCGTGTAGTAGTGTTTATTCTTATCACTAATTAAACTACTAAGAACGTATCTGCCAGTGGACCAGCTCGCATCACATTCATCCTTTAATCACTTACTCACACTGACGCAGTACGTGGGAGTATTCCCTTTTTTATTTACTTTCACACAAGGCAGAGTTAAATTCTTAAAGCCTTCTTATCTTCTCAACCTTTTCTTAGTGAGCACACGTGCTTTGTTTTTAATATGAGCACAAATATCGTTATTGTAGTTCCCTTCGTCTTACCTGCCATTTGTTTCATTTATGGCTGCTGTGTTGAGTAAATGACTTCGCGTGTAATATTTTGCTATCTAATGTGTAGCATAAATAAGCGGGTAGTTATTCTTCTCTTATGTGGTACGCGGTTTTCAGTTCTTTTCCATATAGTTTGTGGTTTTGTTTAAATACTGCAGTTAGCTTACGCGGAAAATGACTCCTACTTTAACTCACAGTACATATCGTAAATATTACTGTAATACTTAGTTGGTTTTAGTACTTGTAGAGATTACTTCTCTTTCATTCTCCTGTAGATGTTCTTTCGTTGATGTACCTTTTCGTGTAGTAGTGTTTATTTTACTTTAGCTTTATGCTTTTATTAGTTCCCTATTCCTTGTAAACATTCCTTTTAAATTACCTTACTCCTATTACATACATATTTACATGTTGTTTTATAATTTCATTTCTGTGCTGGTGACAGTGCCGTTGCTTATTCAATAGTGTTTTGGTATGCGCAAGGTATTAAGTTACCAGGGTGGTTCGTTAATTAAGTCATATCGTTCTGCGCATGCGTCAAGTTCCCTAACATGCGCCGTAGTGTTTGCAGTGTCCGCCCGTGTCCCACCACTATTCCTATAGGGCAGAACTGCCTCTCCCCACCTCGGCAATCACGTGCCGTCGGCCGGAAAGTGTCTGTCACTTGTCAACTCTGTTGTTCCGTTCAACGGCAAATACAAATAGATTGATTAGTAGCTGTTTATTTACTGGTCACTTATTAACTGCGTCGTTAAACATCCTTTAAAAATAATGTTACTTTTGTATTACCTGGCACTTTCCTAAATCTTATCGTAGTGATCTCGTTGCTCTGATAAGGGGTTTAATACGTGATGCGTCCGTAAAGTGCATTTACGGTGTCTCCACATATACATGGCGTATGATCTGTCTCCTATCGAACTGATACATTTTATTCCATCTCCTCCATCTGCTTAATTTGTGTGTACTGGTTATATTAGTTTTCTGCTAACGAGCAAACTCCTTCCGGTCTTTATGTGGGTACAAAACTCTTTTCTTCCGACTGTTTGGATACGCTAGTCGTGAACATCCTGGATGTAGAGTATTGATTACTATAAATGGTGCACAGTGTATAATAGTTGCCACTTGCGATTGAGTTAATGTATTTCGTCGATTTTGGACGCGATCGCAACAACACTTCCTTACCCAACTGAAATTCAGTTATACGCTCTGGCTTCTTATCATATGGTTTTTTTTCTATCTTCTGCCTTTTCCTCTAAGGTTACTAGAGCTTGTCTTACCATCTGCCAGCGCTGATCCTCTTCGTACAACTGTCATACGCTGCGGCACATTTCTGCACAGTTCGATCGACAGGTTCCGTCATGCATTACTAAGACTCAAACACCTGAGGTGTGGTCATTAAATTACAAAAAATCATTCAAACCATATGGGAGTGTCGATAGCGCTTCGGCTGTTACGATTTGTTCACCCCTAATGTATACTATTTCAAAACTAAATTTTTGCAGATATAGGCAAGACCGAGCTATCCTGTGTAGTAGTTTGCAGGTTTGGAGAAACGAGAGGGCTTTTTTGCGAAACGCCCGTAACGACAGCCAGTGTTTCGAGTGAAGATGGTCCAAGATCGAAACCGGTAAATATTTGGGTTTAAAATAAAAACAAATGATGGTTCAAACATGCATTTTATATATAGGGTGATTCAAAAAGAATACCACAACTTTAGGAATTTAAAACTCTGCAACGACAAAAGGCAGAGCTAAGCACTATCTGTCGGCGAATTAAGGGAGCTATAAAGTTTCATTTAGTTGTACATTTGTTTGCTTGAGGCGCTGTTGACTAGGCGTCAGCGTCAGTTGATGCTAAGATGGCGACCGCTCAACAGAAAGCTTTTTGTGTTATTGAGTACGGCAGAAGTGAATCGACGACAGTTGTTCAGCGTGCATTTCGAACGAAGTATGGTGTTAAACCTCCTGATAGGTGGTGTATTAAACGTTGGTATAAACAGTTTACAGAAAATGGGTGTTTGTGCAAAGGGTAAAGTTCTGGACGGCCGAGAACGAGTGATGAAAATGTAGCACGCATCCAGCAAGCATTTGTTCGCAGCCCAGGAAAATCGACTCGCAGAGCTAGCAGAGAGCTGCAAATTCCACAATCAACTGTATGGAGAGTCCTACGAAAAAGGTTAGTTATGAAACCTGAACGTCAACTACCCGAGGCGATGGATCGGCCGCCAGGCAGCCCGTGACAGAGCACTTCATCACTGGCCTCCAAGAAGCCCTGATCTTACCCCCTGCGATTTTTTCTTATGGGGGTATGTTAAGGATATGGTGTTTCGGTCACCTCTCCCAGCCACCATTGATGATTTGAAACGAGAAATAACAGCAGCTATCCAAACTGTTACGCCTGATATGCTACAGAAGTGTGGAACGAGTTGGAGTATCGGGTTGATATTGCTCGTGTGTCTGGAGGAGGCCATATTGAACATCTCTGAACTTGTTTTTGAGTGAAAAAAACCCTTTTTAAATACTCTTTGTAATGATGTACACTCCTGGAAATGGAAAAAAGAACACATTGACACCGGTGTGTCAGACCCACCATACTTGCTCCGGACACTGCGAGAGGGCTGTACAAGCAATGATCACACGCACAGCACAGCGGACACACCAGGAACCGCGGTGTTGGCCGTCGAATGGCGCTAACTGCGCAGCATTTGTGCACCGCCGCCGTCAGTGTCAGCCAGTTTTCCGTGGCATACGGAGCTCCATCGCAGTCTTTAACACTGGTAGCATGCCGCGACAGCGTGGACGTGAACCGTATGTGCAGTTGACGGACTTTGAGCGAGGGCGTATAGTGGGCATGCGGGAGGCCGGGTGGCCGTACCGCCGAATTGCTCAACACGTGGGGCGTGAGGTCTCCACAGTACATCGATGTTGTCGCCAGTGGTCGGCGGAAGGTGCACGTGCCCGTCGACCTGGGACCGGACCGCAGCGACGCACGGATACACGCCAAGACCGTAGGATCCTACGCAGTGCCGTAGGGGACCGCACCGCCACTTCCCAGCAAATTAGGGACACTGTTGCTCCTGGGGTATCGGCGAGGACCATTCGCAACCGTCTCCATGAAGCTGGGCTACGGTCCCGCACACCGTTAGGCCGTCTTCCGCTCACGCCCCAACATCGTGCAGCCCGCCTCCAGTGGTGTCGCGACAGGCGTGAATGGAGGGACGAATGGAGACGTGTCGTCTTCAGCGATGAGAGTCGCTTCTGCCTTGGTGCCAATGATGGTCGTATGCGTGTTTGGCGCCGTGCAGGTGAGCGCCACAATCAGGACTGCATACGACCGAGGCACACAGGGCCAACACCCGGTATCATGGTGTGGGGAGCGATCTCCTACACTGGCCGTACACCACTGGTGATCGTCGAGGGGACACTGAATAGTGCACGGTACTTCCAAACCGTCATCGAACCCATCGTTCTACCATTCCTAGACCGGCAAGGGAACTTGCTGTTCCAACAGGACAATGCACGTCCGCATGTATCCCGTGCCACTCAACGTGCTCTAGAAGGTGTAAGTCAACTACCCTGGCCAGCAAGATCTCCGGATCTGTCCCCCATTGAGCATGTTTGGGACTGGATGAAGCGTCGTCTCACGCGGTCTGCACGTCCAGCACGAACGCTGGTCCAACTGAGGCGCCAGGTGGAAATGGCATGGCAAGCCGTTCCACAGGACTACATCCAGCATCTCTACGATCGTCTCCATGGGAGAATAGCAGCCTGCATTGCTGCGAAAGGTGGATATACACTGTACTAGTGCCGACATTGTGCATGCTCTGTTGCCTGTGTCTATGTGCCTGTGGTTCTGTCAGTGTGATCATGTGATGTATCTGACCCCAGGAATGTGTCAATAAAGTTTCCCCTTCCTGGGACAATGAATTCACGGTGTTCTTATTTCAATTTCCAGGAGTGTATAACGGAAGGTTATATTATGTTTCTTTCATTAAATACACATTTTTAAAGTTGTGGTATTCTTTTTGAATCACCCTGTACTATAAAACTGTGTTGTAGTCACTTGGTGGTGAATTAATGAATGACCTAAAAGTAACTGCATTTCTGTCACCGTTAATTACGTTACTAGTACAGTACACAAATCTCTTCCATTGGCTGGCACTTGCAGAGTGGGCTGCACTGAGAGGAGCGACTTAGCACACATCCACAGTTTATCTTGTGAGGGTAGTTTGAATATGTCTGATGGAATGGCACTGATCATGTTCAGGTCTAGGACATTAATCTGCTTTAATATGTTGCTATACTTATCTTGTAATATCTGAAGTTTCGTAACACTTGGGTGACCTAATTTTGTTGCAAGGGATCCAATTTAAAAATGGCTCTTCAGATGTTGAGAGAGTTGAAGCAGGGGTAATATATTTGATAATCCTCACGCTGTGAAAAATATTGCAGCCATTGACAGTGGAGACAATGAAATTGACACTGTCGAATACATATTGAAAGCATGTTACTTATGTGGTTCACAGCTGACAGCTCCAGCTTATGAGCTAATAGCTCTCGTGGTGCCTAAGAATCAGTTTACCCTCTCGCAGTGTAGACAATAGTGCAGAGAGTTATGTAAATTCGCTGCATATGCGTTCTTGTGTTAGTATTATTAGTAACTCATATCCGTTTTCCATGTGATATTAATGCACTTTGTGCAAAATAAATATCCTATCGGCATGTCTGCGCACAGTGTCGCCAGTGACTCATACCCTATAATTGCTTCTTGTGACGTAATGGCGTAGAGAGAGTCGGGACTCGACAACTTGCTCTTCGGTCTGCGTACTTATGAAGGCAGGAAGTGCCTGACAAATCCGGCTACCTACCTTCCCTCATGCTTCTAACCTCTAGACCCACCTCTCCACACTGTAACATACGTAAAATACAGTTTATCCCAGTACATGCATTTAATATTTGTTTCAGAACCCACTTCGTTTAACAATAAACATTACTTTACTCCATTAAAATACTATTTTTATTAATCTTAATAATTTTTCCTTCCACTGCAAATTATAAACTGATAGTCCTTTAAGAAAGAAATAATAGGACCATTTTGTAAGAAATTATGCCGTTATTATCGCCAATTGCGATTACTGATGTGACTTTACTATGAATACTTTTTCCTTTCGCTCCAGAGTCGGGCTAAGATTATTGTAATTTCTACGTATTTCGCCGGAATACGGCAAAAAAATTCTTTGTTATGTTCAAAACTGTGAGATTAATGCACGAGAGGTTAGATGACTGTATAATAAGCTTCATTCGTTAAATAATAATTGTTTATTTGACATTTCTGGTTTCATTTCATAGCAACGATCATCAATAACCAATTTATAAATGTTACAGATTTTGCTTTACTACATTTTGTCTTACTTTGCCAACGCGATTCCCACGAAATTAAATTAAATTATTCTGAATTTCCTCGCGAGGCGAGAAAACAGTTAGTAATTTCCCTGAGATTATAGAAACCCAAATTAAACGTGTTTCAGCACGCTATGAGTCTACCGACCTTCACTTCAAACAATAAAAAAAGTAAAAAGAGGAACAGTATTAACTAAGGAGTGAAGAGATTTTTTTACATAGTTGATAATATCGAGTGCATTTTAGGACAAAAAGTAGTTTTCATTCATCTACAGGGATACTCGGCAAATTACATTTAAGTGCCTGGCAGAGGTTTCATCGAACCACCTTTCAATTCTCTATTAATTCCAATCTCGTACAGCACGCGGAAAGAACGAACACCTATACCTTCCCGTACGAGCTCTGATTTCCCTTATTTTATCGCGGTGATCGTTTCTCTCTGTGTAGATCGGTGTCAACAAAATATTTTCGGAGGAGAAAGTTGGCGGTTAGAATTTCGTGAGGAGATTCCGCCACAATGAAAAACGCCTTTCTTTTGATGATGTCCAGCCCAAATCCTGTATCATTTCAGTGACACTCTCTCCCATATTTCACGATAATACAAAACGTGCTGCTCTTCTTTGAACTTTTCTGGTGTCTTCCGTCAGTCCTATCTGGTAAGGATCCCACACTGCACAGGAGTATTCTAAAAGAGGACGGACAAGCGTTGTGTAGGCAGTCTCCTTAGTAGATCTGCTACATTTTCTAAGTGTCCTGCCAATAAAATGCAGTCTTTGGTTAGCATTCCCCACAATATTTTCTATGTGTTCCTCCCAATTTAAGTTGTTCGTAATTGTAATTCCTAGGTATTTAGTTGAATTTACGGCCTTTAGATTTGACTGATTTATCGTGTAACCAAAGTTTAACGAATTCCTTTTATCACTCATGTGAATGACCTCACACTTTTCGTTATTTAGGGTCAACTGCCAATTTTCGCATCATTCAGATATTTTTTGTAAATCGTTTTGCAGTTTGTTTTGATCATTTGATGATTTTGATCATTTGATGACTTTATTAGTCGATAAACGACAGCGTCATCTGCAAACAACTTACGACGGCTGCTCAGATTGTCTTATACATCGTTTATATGGAGAAGGAACTGCAAAGAGCCTATAACACTACTTTGGGGAACGACAGAAATCACTTCTGTTTTACTCGATGACTTTCTGTCAATTACTAAGAACTGTGACCTCTCTGACAGGAAATCACATACCCAGTCATATAACTGAGACGATATTCCATAAGCACGCAATTTCGCTACAAGCCGCTTGTGTGGTACAGTGTCAAAAGCTTCCGGAAGTCCAGAAATACTGAATCAATCTGAAGTCCCTTGCAAATACCATTCAACACTTCAAGCGAACAAAGAGGTAGCTGTGTTTCACAAGAACGATGTTTTTTATACCCATGTTGACTGTGTGTCAATAGACCGATTTCTTCAAGGTAATTCATAATGTTCGAACACAGTATATGTTCCAAAATCCTACTGCATATCGACGGTAACGATATGGGCCTGTAATGAAGTGGATTACTCCTACTACCTTTCTTGAATATTGGTGTGACCTGTGCAACTTTCCAGTCTTTGGGTACAGATCTTTTGTCGAGCGAACGGTTGTATATGATTGTTAAGTATGGAACTTATAGAGACTAAGAAACTGATGTGTGTGTGCATGTGAAATATTTAGGTTCATTTTGCTTTGCATTTAGTAAATTTTCTTTTGATTATTTAATTATTATCAACGATTAATATTATTATAGTGTTCTGAATAAAGCCCATAGATAGCATCTGTGACGTGTACTGGGAGAAAGTAAGGCCCTACCAGACAGTGACCTGCAATTCCAACCCAATGATGCAGATGTCTAACCTCTGCTGCAGCATGAGGATTACGATGGGTCCATATGTGTTGGCTGTGGAATTTTGTTATTCCGTCTCTTCCAAACGTTGCCTTGTCTTTAAACAAAGCTGAATGGGAGAAACAACGGATTGGAAATTTGTGCAACAAAACACCGGCAAAAGATCTCCCATGGTGGGTGATTGGCAGGTGTAAGGCCCTGCACACATTAGAGATGATACGGATACGTTAGTTGCTCGTGAACTATGCTCCATACTGAACTTGGCGAAGTACCACATGCTAGGGCCACTTGTCTTGCGCTGATACCTGGCTCCTCTTCGAGAGCCTGTAGAATGTGTTCTTCCTGACCAGGCATACAAGCAGCACATAGTCTTCCTCAGTCAACAATTTATAGTGCTACGGATCCTGTCTCGTGAACGTGACGATACAAAGCGTCAAAGGTTAGATCACTCTGACGTCTTCGGTCTGGAAACGCCATCTGAAACAGAAGTGCATCCTTGTGTCCATTACCATTCACATGGCCATATATAAAAATCATGTCCACCTGCTCAGGAAAAGAATATCCTGCCATGTTTGACCGGAGCACTTTCAGTTAAAGCACTACCTATAGCACATGGACACAACGGACACATTGAAGACACACAAAATACAAATGTAAATAGTTCTCCCTGGCAATACTGATTAGACGCAGTCTACTGTCATTTGTTTTCACCTCTATACTCTCCTTCCAGATTTTTGGCCTATAGAAGTCTTCTGATCCAACCTTGAGGCTGAAAGGCTGAAATCGTCCAAAATGATCTTACTCTTTCTGGTACCAATGTTTTCCACTGTTCTTTTTAACTCTTCATTAAACTCAATTTTCTCCTCCTCATAGCTTACATTTGTTGGTGCATACGCATTAACAAATGTTACATCTATATACTTGTGCCTATAGACTATATGGTCTGGACAAATATGTATTTGTTTCCCTTGAATCGAATTTTTATCTTGTTCGCGAACTACGCTTCTGTCTTCTACGCTTTTCAGACTAATGAAGACGATGGAAGCCTGGTCTTTCGGAATGTACTTCTGACCAGAAAGTGATTCTGATAGCTCAGTCAGAGTTTATTAATCCCCGCCTTTTGAGTTCATATGGAGGTATTTTCATAGAAAGGTTCATCCCCTTGTACGGTGGCAATATTTTGCCTCCATACATGTAACATTATACCAGTTCGTTTGGGTATTTAATTCGATATGAGATCGCGACTGACGATGGGTGATAATTGATCATTTCCTGGGTTGATACTGAGTAGTACCATGTGCTAACATTTTCCTGTAGTGTTGCATCCCTGGGAGGAATTAATTTGAGCTGGTCACTCATAGCAGGGAAGGGTGACGGTTATGTCTTCCTGAGGAGGCGGCGATAGGCGCAAAGACAGTTTGCAAAAATAGACTTGTCGTGTTCGCCCGAAAGGGATGTCTGACTGCTCTATAGAAAACACTTGTACTTGCACTAACGGACTGATCATCGAGTCCGAGGGTGGCGGAGGTTAAGCAGCCCGGCTGCTGTTCCTCATGATCTTCTCTGGTGATGCGATGACATATCTTGTGAATTGGAATAACTCTACTTCTTCAGTTTGTTGAAGTAAGCGATGGTGGCAAGATCTTCTGGGGCAGGCTTCTTCCTGCCTGAGCGTCACTTCCTTCACTCACACCTCCGAGACTTGGTAGACGTCCTCCCAGTTCTGGGGTGGAGAGGGGGTAGGGGGGGATGGGTGAAGACCGGGTGGGCGTTAATTATGCGTAGCTCCTCCCCGGGCACCACATCGTAGAACATGCCACGAATGTGGCATAGGTCATACGGTTGATGGGGAAGAGGAGGCTTGAGGGTGTCCGCTGACTTGAATGGGTTCAAATGGCTCTGAGCACTATGGGACTCAACTGCTGAGGTCATTAGTCCCCTAGAACTTAGAACTAGTTAAACCTAACTAACCTAAGGACATCACAAACATCCATGCCCGAGGCAGGATTCGAACCTGCGACCGTAGCGGTCTTGCGGTTCCAGACTGCAGCGCCTTTAACCGCACGGCCACTTCGGCCGGCTGACTTGAATGGGTATGGATTGTCCGTATTGGGGTACGTTCCATCCCTGAGAGACGCCGCGATCTTCTGGTGGGAGCGTCAGGCACTGGGGCAGGTCTTCTTCCTCCGACTCTTGCTCGTCTTGCGAGGAAGCGGTAGGCGTCTCTTCTTCGGCCCGCAAGTCTGCCTCCACGATGGGAGGGAGAGCGAAAGTTTCCACGTGCATCGGCGTATGCTCTGCCTCCAGCATTTCTGCAAGGGGCGGGGCTGTGGACGTCTGCGTGGCGGCGTCCACCCCCGCCTGCCACCTCACAGGGGGGGGGGGGGCGGTGGTGGTGGCAGACATCTTCTTCAGAGATCGCATTTCCCCACGCAGCTACTGGAGCTGGCGATGGGCGGCTGCGAGCTCTTCTTTCATGGCGGCCCTCTCAGCCGCAAAGGCGGCTTGGAAACTGGCCGGGTCGTCGTCGGTGGCGGCTACACGGTGGCGCAGCCCACTTCCCTCGCCGGGGTGGGGGTGGAGGGGCGCGGCGGCCGTCTTGTCGCGTTCTGACGTCGATGGTCCTTGATGTGACTGCAGCTGCGTGAATTTGCGGCGTGGGCTCCGCCGCAGTTCAAGAACTTGGCAGCGTCACCACATATCTTGGGGCAGTTGCGTGTGTCATGCGCTTCTGCGCACTTCAGGCACGCAGCAGTGCCGTTGCATGATTTCGCAACATATGCCCCATCCGCTGACCCTTGTAGCACTCCAGCGCAGTGCCCTTCTGCTTCGACTGTCTTTTGCGTCCGCGATCCTTCCCTACAACATTCGAGCGACGAAGTGAGCCGCAGCGACTCGAGCAGCGGAGTGCGTGAGTGCGTCGCGTGCTCTATAGAAAATAGCGTTGAGGCAGCGGCTTTATAGCCCAACAGGCAGTCTTCCTGTGGCGAGCCAGAGTATTGAGGCTAGACGCACTCTTACCACCTAAAACGACCAATGCCTGACAGCCGGGGGGGGGGGGGGCGGGGGGGGGAGAGAGAGAGAGAGAGAGAGAGAGAGAGAGAGAGACAGAGCAATAACATAATAACATCTCACAAGAGAAGAAGGCATCCTTTTAATACGGGGGAATGCGCGGGAGCACGAACGGCGGACGCGACCTGACCTTTCGCAGATCTTCTCTCGCTAAACGGCGAGCGACGTTTCCTACCAAAAAGAAGAGAAATTAATTTGATTTGCGATGTCCTTGTTCTAGAACAGTGTTCTATACGGCTTATGAACTTCAGGCGATTGGGTGGCACCTTCATGAGCTGTGTAGCTGGTGGCACTGCTTTCGTAGCGGGAGCGACGGTTCGTTGCAGCAGGGAGAGAACACGCGGTCGCGGACGCGAGCACTGCTGGAAACCGGTATATGGTGTGTGGCTGTCGAAAGCGGACGGGTCTCCCGGGCAGCGGCTTAGACACGTCGTTGACCAGAGTGTCAGTGAAGAGAGTCTCCCTGTTAGAATCAGCAAAGTGTCGATTTCGCCACTGGAAGCGAATTAAGTCGTTTCTCTGTAAGCAGAGCGACGATTCTTTGCTTCTTTGTAGAGTCTTACTTTAGGAATACTGTAGTGCTTTTTTGCGAACGAATACTTGAGTCAGTTTCTGTCCCTGGTTTATGAGGAGATAGAAATCTCAACTCATGTCCTGCATCGTACTGAAGTAGTTTCAGTTGGAGGATTTGCGGACGGTGTATTAAATCCACTATGTGGACAGAATTTATAGGTACGCAACTTGAATCCTCTGTACGGCGATCAAAGTTACCGAACAGATCGACGCTGCAGTACCATGTCTCCTAGCACTGTAATCGGAGCCACGTCTCGGCAGATAGGGAAACAAACACAATAAATGTATTTCACTCCGTTTGCTTTTTCTGTGAGCTCTTCACTGTCAGTGCCAGTCGGGGTGAAGCTATTCTGTTTCACAGGGCTAATCAGTATCCACAAACTTTCTGTGTCCGTGCAATAAACTAGGGCGCGATATTGAGGAAAGTCACAGATGTCTTCCCAATCTCAAACCTAAATTAAAGGTAAGATATAATATTCTGTATTCGTTTTATAAATTTAATTCATTTCTCTGGTGTTTGAAAATAAATAATTTTATGGTATCAAGTTGTATTGATTCTGTCGGGTATCTATTGAACAGTATCGATTCCCTAACTAAGCTAGAGTGGAATATCATCAAACTAGGTACCTCATCTAACAGATTCCTCTACGTGCAGGTTGTCAATGGCTGGGCCGTTTTTAATTTATTTATAGGAGTGATACTTCCGCTGTGGACACAACATTGGCAACCTCTCATACACATGCCATATGTACACTATAACACGGGGGTTTACACCCTAACATATATTTCTTTAGTAGTCAAATAACAGTTTCCATAGATTTAGCTTTACAAATGTAATGAAATATTTTCATAAAAATCTTCATCCCCTATATCATCATGTTTGGAGCTGAATTACCAAAAAAACACTGAAACACGTATTTTTTTAATTGCTAACCAAGAATCCAAAGACAAATTTTCAGACATTTAGTTTCAAAACTGCCTTAGCGGTTTTGGTTGGGTGTTGATGAATAAGTGGATCTGTCAGAACCGATTCACCCCCACAAGGGCTGAATTTCCAAAAGCTCTGAAACACATAATTTTTTATTTCCAACCGAGAAGTCAAATTAAAATTTTCGTAGGTTCAACTTTAAAAATGCTTTCATAATGAAATACGTAGAGAAAACTTTTCATCTCCGAATTTCAGCCACTTAGGGGCTGAAAAACATTGAAACGCGTATTTTTTTGTTTCTGACCGAGAAGTGAAATGCCAGTTTTCATAGATGTAGCTTTAGAAATACCTTAGACGTTCTTTATTAATGAGCCATCAAAAAAGAATCATCCACTATTTCACCCCCACAGTGCTCAGTTTTCTAAAAATGCTGAAACACTTATTTATTTGTTTCTTACCGAGAAACCAAATACCAATTTTCACAGTTCTAACTTCAAAATTGCCTTAATGGTGACAAATTTTCAAAAAGCCATTCATCTCCTGTGTCAACCACTTACCCACGGGTGGAATTCCGAATTATCCCTTCTTAAACAATGCCTGCAGTACAAGGTCATCTCCCTCTCCAGATATCAGTTTTTATCCTTGGTAGTTTGGCCTGGGCGATAATGAGTCAGTCAGTTAGTCAATCAGTACGTTTCCATTTATATTTAGGGATTCTAGGTTCACAATAATCCTGCAGTCACATCAGTAATTAGTCAGAAGATGTCAAACTATTTTAGCGTTTCGGAACATGGTACTTTTATACCAACGGCCTCAAAATTTGTTTGTAAAAGGTAAGTCAAATTACGCTTCTCTACGGTATCACAAAGCAACAAGATTTTATACCATCGAATCCAAAGATCTAGGTTTTTGACCCAGTGAAGAGCTGAGTCCTGGAGGATGAAGCAGGGTACAGCGAGAAAGCAGTGTGGCTTGTTCTACTAATGTTACCACTGGTTAGAGGGAAAACAAGCAGCTGTTATTCGATCAACGAATTCTATAGCTGTCTCTGTGTATAAACATCTTCTTACGACTATTAATCACGCCACGTCTATCTTTAAAGCTCGCTGGCTGTATCCAGTCGTTGCCTCTACTGCGTACAGTGTTAAGACTCAGAAGATGTTCAGTGCATTTACTGCCATCGTCTTAGAATGCGCTTTCCTGCACGGGGATTTCATCCCGATGTAACGCTTTGTGGCGTCACCAAGGGCAGAAGCTTCGTCTAATCTGAGTCACAGCTGTTGAACCTAGAGTAGACGCTTCACATACAGCCCAATCTAGTATGTCAGCAAAGTTTTAGAGATTTGTACATCGAAAGCGACAGCTAATAGTCGTGTTGTTGTAGTCTCCATTCCGAAGACTGGTCGAATACAGCTAAGCAAGCCAGTCTATCCCGGGCAAACCTTTTCATCTCTATATAACGCCTGCAACTTGTATCCATTTGAACCTGCTTATTGTACTCAGTCCTTGATCTCGCTACAAATTTTTACCCTTCATACATTCCTCCATTAACAAACTGACGATTCCTTGATGCCTCAGGCTGTGTTCCATGAGCCGATCCCTTCTTTTAGTCAAGTTCTTTTCTTCTTCCGCGCCTTATTCCCCATATCTCTTGAGGGCGGCACCACTACTCTTGTTACGCCGTTCCAAACGAGTTGTGCCACGAATTTCTGTTCTCTCCAATTCGATACAATTCTTTCTCATTAGTTATTCAATCTATCAATAAAATCTTCGGCATTCTTCTGTAGCATTGCATTTCAAATGCTTCCATTATCTTCGTGTCTAAACTGTTTATCGCCCACGATTCACTCCCTACAAGGCTACACGCCAGACAAATACAATGAAACGAAAAGTCATGGGATAGTGACGTGTACATATACAGATGGCAGTAGTATCGCGTAGACAAGGAATAAAAAGGCAGTGTATTGGCGGAGCTGGTACTGGTAATTCGTGTGAAAAGGTTTCCGACGTAATTATATCCGCACAACGGGAATTAAGAAATTTCGAATGGGGAATGGTAGTTGGAGCTAGACGCATCGGACATTCCATTTCGGAAATCGTTAAGGAATTCAATATTCCGAGGTCCACATTGTCAAGAGTCCGCCTAGGATACCACATTTCAGGCATTACCCCTCAACACGGACAACGCAGTGGCCGACTGGCTTCACTTAACGGCCGAGAGCGTTTGCGTAGAGTTGTCAGTACTCACAGACAAGCAACAGTGCACGAAATAACCGTAGGAATCAATATGAGACCTACGACGAAGGTATCCGTTAGGACAGTGCGGCGAAATTTGGCGTCAATGGGCTACGGCAGCAGACGACCGACGCGAGTGTTTTTGCAAACACTGCGACAACGCCTGCAGCGCCTCTCCTGGACTCGTGACCATACCGGTTGGACCCTAGACGACCGGAAAACCGTGGCCTGGTCATATGACTTACTATTTCAGTAAGAGTTGACGGTAGGGTTCGAGTGTTGCAGACCCAAGTTTCCAACAAGACGCTGTATAAACTGGTGGTGGCTCCATAATGGGGGCTGTGTTTACACGGAATGGACCAAGTCCTCTGATTCAACTGAACCGATCATTGACTGTAAATGCTTGTGTTCCCAAACAACGATGGGATTTCTGTGGCTGACAATACAACCATGTCACTGGGGCCACAGTTGTTCAAGACTGGTTTGAAGAACATTCTGGGCAGTTCGAGAGATGGTTGGCCACCCAGATGGCCCGGCATGAATCCCATTGAACATTTTTATGAGATTTAATCGAGAGATCAGTTCGTGTACAAAATCAGACACCGGCAACACTTTCTTAATTATGGACGGTTGTAGAGGCTGCATGGCCCAGCACGCCTGCAAAGGACTTCCAGCGATTTACTGAGTCCATTCCATGTCGAACTGCTGCACTACACCGGGCAAAGTGGAGGTTCGACACGGTTTTGTGAGGTATTCCATGACTTTTTTCGCCTCAGTGAACTTTCAGAACGATTTCCTAACACAAATTTATATTTGATGTCAACAAATTTGACAGCCTGTTTTATGTTTCCTCTCAACTCCGGCCATCGGCAGTAATTTTTGAGTACAAATAGCAAAACACATCTACTATTTTTAATGACTCATTTCGTTATCTAATTCCATCAGCATTGCCTGATTTAACTCGACTATGTTACATTAAATCTGCGTATTTGCGCCGGCCGTTATGGCCGATCGGTTCTAGGTGCTTCAGTCCGGAACCGCGCTGCTGCTACAGTCGCAGGTTCGAATCCTGCCTCGGGCATGGATGTGTGTGATGTCCTTAGGTTAGTTAGGTTTCAGTAGTTCTAATTCTAGAGGACTGATGACCTCAGATATTAAGTCCCATAGTGCCTAGAGCCATTTGAACCATTTTTGTGTAGTTGCATCCTGGTAATAGATTGTTCCAAGGACTTCGGCTGTTCGATATGAAATGAAAATTACAACACCTGCAGCCGTCTCTTTTGCATTTAATTTATTTACGCAACCAGCTTCGGTCTTCCATTACATTCATCTAGAGGCCCCTTTACCAACGTAAAGTGGGAGGAATCCCATCTCGTGTGCAGTCATAACATGAAACGGGTTGCGTAAATAAATTAAACGAAAAAGAGACGTTTGCAAGTGCTGTAATTTTCAGTTTATGTTACTTTAGGCTTATTTTAATCTTTTTGACATTCATCGCATAATTTGTTTTCGAGACACTTCAGTTCCATTCACCTGCACTTCCATGTCCTTTGCCGTCTCTGATAGAATTACTGTGCCAACGGGAAACCTCGAAGTTTTTATTTCTTCTCCGTGAACGTTAATTCCCTTTCCAGATTTCTCCATTGTTTCTTTTACTGCTTGCTCCGTAAGCAGATGGAATCACTACTGCTTCCCTTTCAAGCCTTTCGAATCTTCTAACTTCCGTCTGGTTTCTGTACAGGTTGCAGATAACCTTTAGCATCCTTTATTTTATCCCTTTTAGCTTCAGAATATCAATTCATAGTCGTGTGCCATGTAAATGACACCTTGAACACCGAACCGTTTAATAACTGTTGTGGCTTTCGGCGTGCCTCAAGACGTCACCGAAAATCTTCGAAGGAGAACGGCTCATACATGGGGGAGAGCCAGGCAAAGAAGCCAGGGTGACTGGTAACAGTAAACTTGTTGTTTCATTTAAGGTATTTCTGTTTTTTAAGGTGAGTAGCGATAGATGGAAATGCATGAAAATGAATGATTATAAAAAAAATGGGTCTATGCACTATAGGACTTAACATTTGAGGTCATCACTCCCCTAGAACTTAGAACTACTGAAACCTAACTAACCCAAGGACATCACACACACCCATGCCCCGGGCAGGATTTTAACCTGCGACGGTAGAGGTCGCGCGGTTCCAGACTGAAGCGCCCAGAACCGCTCGGCCACACCGGCCGGCGAATGATTATAATCTACAACTATTGAAATATAATATCGAATGGTTTAATCGCCTTAGGATCAAATTAAGTACTTTAAACAGTTTACGTTGCCCGATACGAGTGCCCAATTACTTTCAAAATAAAAAATAAAGGATAAAACCTGTTTTGACAAATAACTACATAAATTTTATTGTGAAACAATGATTTGTCTCGCACTTTCCACAAATAAGAGTCAAACTGTGTTTCTCAACTCCTGTACAGAATTCCGTGACCACAGAGGGAGATCTTATCTGAACAACACATTGCAAGGCATCCCAGATATGCTCAATAATGTTAATGTCTGGGGAATTTGGTGAGCATCGGAAGTGGTTGAACTCAGAAGAGTGTTCCTGGAACCACTCTGTAGCAATTCTGGACGTGTGGGATGTCGCATCATCCTGCTGGAATTGTACAACTCCGCCGTAATGCACAATGCAAGTGATCAGACAGGATGCTTACATACGTGTTACCTGTCAGAGTCGTATCTAGACGTATCAGGGGTCCCATATCACTCCAACTTCACACGCCCCACACCATTACAGAGCCTCCACCGGCTTGAACAGTCCCTTGCTGTCATGCAGGGTCTGTGGATTCATGAGGTTGCCTCCATACCCGTACACGTTCATCCGTTCGATACAATTTGGAACGAGATTCGTCCGAAAAGGCAACATGTTTCCAGTCTTCAACACTACAGTGTCGGTGTTGATGGGCCCACGTGAGGCGTAAAGCTTTGTGTCATACAGTCATCAAGAGTACACGAGCGGGCCTTCGCTCCAAAAGCCCATATCGATGATGTTTCGTTGAACGGTTCGCACGCTGACACTTGTTGATGGGCCAGTAATGAAATCTGCAGCAGTTTGCGGAAGAATTGCACTTCTGTCACGTTGAACAATTCTCTTCAGTCGTCGTTGGTCACGTTCTTGCATGATCTTTTTCCGGCTGCAACGATGTCGGAGATTTGATGTTTTACAGGATTCCTGATATTCACGATACACTCGTAAAATGGTCGTAGGGGAAAATCCCCACTTCATCGCTACCTTGGAGACACTGTGTCCCACCGCTTGTGCGCCGACTATAACACTACTCTCAAGCTTACTTAAATCTTGATAACCTGCCATTGTAGCACCAGTAACCGATCTAACAACAGTTCCAGACACTTGTTGTCTTACACAGGCGTTGTCGACCGTAGCGCCGTATTCTGCCTGTGTACATATCTCTGTACTTCCATACGAATGCCTATACTAGTTCTTTGGTGCTTCAGTGTAAATTATGATGCTCGACCTCGGGGCAGACGAAAATGTTTGCCATGCACAAGTACACAATCAGAGTTCGGGTGTACAGAATATCTTCATCTACATATACACGCACCGCTGCCTGACAAAAAGAAGAGCACCCAGAGGACAAGGTCGAATGTCAATCTAACTACACGCACATATCCTGTTGGCAATGAATCGAGCAAATGCCCACAGTAAAAGTACTGTCCCGGGACCGGATAACATTCATTATCCAATGCTCCACCACATGGCAGAGGAGGGATGAATTCATCTATGGAACACAAACAAAATATGGACTGACCATTCCACACCCTAGAAATGAAGACTGCTCGGGGCCTACCAATAAAAGTCGTTTGAATGCACCTCGTCATACAAGTACAGCCCCATCACTCTTCCATCGGGTGTACGTAAGACGTTGGAACGGATGATTAGACACGAATTAGAATAATGGATTGAGCATCAAACACTGTCCCTTGGACAAGCCGGTTCTAGAAAGGGTAAAGACACAACTGAAACACTGGTATTATTAGTTACTGATATTTAACCCACGTTCAGTGACAATCAGTATTTGCTAGCAGTGCACACAGATAACATAAACGTTTGTGATAGTGTTCTGATTCCATTATTGATGACTAAGTTAGAGAATGATGACAACCTGCTGTCATTCATACACAATCTATGATTGTTGTCCGGCAGAAGCTTGTTTATTAAAAGGAACAATGAAACAGTAGAACAAGCATAGGGTTGTATATAACATTGTCGGACTGCTTGCCGCGCCATCTGTGGAACAAAAAGTCCGAGAATGTTTTATATAGCAGAGCCATCGCGGAAGACATCGTTCTCAAGCAAAGGGTTATCACAGGGCTCGGTGTTGTCGCCACTGCTACTCAATCGATTTACCTCAGACTTATATTCAATGTTTCACCCAAGTGTACAAGTACTGCAGTATGTGAATGATTTACGTGTATATAGTCGTAGCGACAGTTTTACTGTCAACAGCAGATGGATAACGCTATGATAGTGTGTAATGAATGGCTATGAGAACTCCCTCGACATATCGCCTCAGAAGTCAGCTATGTTCATTTATACGAGATATAGGCTGAATGAAATAACAACATCAGATTAGTACCCTTTATGTTCCCGGTCACAAGGGTAGCTTTACATAGATCATAAACTAACACGGTCACATCACATGAAGCATATAAGTCAGAAAAGTGGAGGTGCCACACACATCCGTCGCGATGTGACGGGTGTTTATTGGGAAGCAGACCCGAGAATCTGCAGTAACTTCGTGCTCTAAGAAGACCTCATGCATCTTTTAACGGCGCAGCAGCGCAAAACAACATAGAGGAACTACACTCATGCTAATAAATTAAGGATAATTCTGATACATGGTGAAACAACGCTCTGGTGGGCGGTTTGCGGGTTTAAATCACCTCGGGGTATAACCATGCGGTGCATTTGACCTGCGGTCGTCGCACGGCGGCGCTGGCAGCAGTTCACACAGGCAGAGGTGTGTTGGTGCATGTCAGAGTACGGTGCAGCGAATAAGTGTGCAGACGTTTTCAGATGCGCTAATGGTGAATGTGTGTTGAAAATGGCTCGAGGAACGCATATTGATGACGTTATGAGGGATAGAATACTAGGGCGACTGGAGGTTGGTCAAACACAGTGAGTCATAGCACGGGCCCTCAGTGTGCCACAAAGTGTGATCTCAAGATTATGGCAACGATTCCAGCAGACAGGAAACGTGTCCAGGCGCTACAGTACGGGACGTCCACAGTATACAACACCAGAAGAAGACCGATATCTCATCATCAGCGTCCGCAGACGGCCACGGAGTACTGCAGGTAGCCTTGCTCGGGACCTCACCGCAGTCACTGGAACTGTTGTCTCCAGACACACAGTCTACAGACGACTGAACAGACATGGTTTATTCGCTCGGAAACCTGCAAGATGCATTCCACAGTCCCTTGGTCACAGGAGAGCCCATAGAGCGCGGTGTCAAGAACACAGTACTTGGTCATTGGAACATTGGTCCCAGGTTACGTTCACGGACGAGTCCAGGTATAGTCTGAACAGTGGTTCTCGCCGCGTTTTCATCTGGCGTGAAACAGGAACCAGATACCAACCCCTTAATGTCCTTGAAAGGGACCTGTATGGAGATCGTGGTTTGATGGTGTGGGGTGGGATTATGATTGGTGCACGTACACCCCTGCATGTGTGCACGTACACCCCTGCATGTCTTTGAGAGAGGAAAAAGTCAGGTGTATCGGGGCGTCATTTTGCACCAGTATGTCTGCCTTTTCAGGGGTGCAGTGGGTCCCACATTCCTCCTGATTGATGATAACGCACGGCCCCACCGTGCTGCCATCGTGGAAGAGTACCTTGAAACAGAAGATATCAGGCGAACGGAGCGGTCTGCCTCTTCTCCAGACCTAAAACCCATCGAGCACGTCTGAGATGCTCTCGGTCGACGTATCGCTGCACGTCATCAAACCCCTAGGACAGTTCAGGAGCTCCGACAGGCACTGGTGCAAGAACAGGAGGCTATACCCTAGCAGCTGCTCGACCACCTGATCCAGAGTAGGCCAACCCATTGTGCGGCCTGTGTACGTGTGCATGGTGATCATATCCCATATTGATGTCGGGGTACATGCGCAGGAAACAGTGGCGTTTTGTAGCATATGTGTTTCGGGACTGTTTTCTCAACTTATCACCAATACCGTGCACTTACAGATGTGTGTCTTGTGTGTCTATGCTATTAGCGCCAATTTTGTGTAGTGCCACGTTGTGTGGCATCACATTCTGCGATTATCCTTAATTTGTAAGCATGAGTGTAGATAAGTATCAGTATAAAGGTATCAGAGCCTATACTGGAGCACTCAGGTCGACTCTAACTGACACTCTGCTGATGGAATCAAATGGAATTCCATGAGAACCACCCAAAAAATAAATTACCGCCAAATTCCTGTAGAAGCGTTTTCACTTCTTGTATGACAGTTTATTAACAAAGATTAGGGAACTCTCTACAAAGTGCTATGGCATTTCACGAGAAACTACCACTCTTAACAGATTCTTAATTCGATGCTTCATATTTCGTGAATACGTCACCACTTCCCCAGATTTAAGCTGCTTCATCACGTCCTAATTTAGAACATTAGTGTAGCTGAATATCAAGATGCACCTTCCATTCATCTAAGGTACACTGAATGAGGACATTTTAATTGACATCCTAGCAACATGACCGTCTCCAAGACAGAGTTACACTGATCAGGCAAAACATTATGACCACTTCCCACCACTGGATGCCGCCTGGTGGCGGAACGTGATTCGGTAACAAAATTATGTCAGCGGAGCAGACACGGGCAGGGGATCACCCTACTGAAGACATGGGTTGCAAATGGGGAAATCCATTGAGATAAGCGACTTTGACAAGGGGCACAGTACTATTACCCAGAGCCCGTGAACGAGAATCTCGAAAACGGCGAAGCTGGTCGAGTGTTCACGTGCTACCGTGTTGAGAGTCTACGGAAAGAGTGACAGTGAAACTACCACTAGGCGCTAAATGGTTCGACGTCCACGACTCTCCACAGAATGTGGAGTTCGGAGGCTTGTCTGTTCCGCAAATTAGGATAGATGGTGATCTGTGGCAGCTCTGCCGAAAGAGCACGATGCTAGTGCACGCACAAGAGTTTCGGAACACACTGTTCATCGTACATTGTTCAGCATGGAGCTCTACTGCAGACCACCCCCACGTGTTCAAGTGTCGACTCAACGACATCGTAAATTACGATTGCGCTGGGCATTGGTACCAATGGGATTCGACAGTCGGTCTATGGAAACGTGTCGGGTCTTCGGGTGAAACACACATTTGCTACACTTGGTCGATGGTCGTCTCCACAAACGCCGTCATCGAGATCAACCCGCACGGAGTAGCCGTGCGGTCTTGGGCGCCTTGCCACGGTTCGCGCAGCTCCCCCCGTCGGAGGTTCGAGTCCTCCTTCGGGCATGGGTGTGTGTGTTGTCCTTAGCCTAAGTTAGTTTAAGTTAGATTAAGCAGTGTGTAAGGCTAGGGACCGAAGACCTTAGCAGTTTGGTCCCATAGGAATTTACCACAAATTTCCACAAATTTCGAGATGAACGGTAGCTCGAAATGTGCAGCGCCACGGACGCAGGCTGCTGGGAGCAGTATTATGCTATGGGAGACATTCTCCTGCGCTTGCATGGGACCTGCGATAGTAATCGGAGACACACTGACAGCTGCGAACCACCTGTACCCCTTCATGTTTACACTTCATTGAGGAGTATTATAGTGAAGACATGCTGATATCTCGGCGACTAAATTCGCCTGATGTAAATCCATCTGGGTCACTATCAGGCTCCATCACGACGTGCGCAAATCGGCGGCCAATTATTTGCGCGAATTACGTGACATGTGAGTAGACATCTAATGCCACATGTCTTTACAAAACTACCAACGAACTGTTGGATCCCTAATATGCAACCGGCCGCTGTGACCGAGCGTTCTAGGCGCTTCAGTCCGGAGCCGCGCTGCTGCTACGGTCGCAGGTTCGAATCCTGCCTCGGGCATGGATGTGTGTGATGTCCTTGGGTTAGTTAGGTTTAAGTAGTTCTAAGTCTAGGGGACTGATGACCTCAGATGTTAAGTCCCATAGTGCTTAGAGCCATTTGATTTGAACCTGATATGCAGAATCAGTGGCGTAATTCGTTCTAAAGACAGACAAACAAGCTATTAAGCAGGGGGTTATAATGTTTTGGCTCATCAGTGCAATAGAAGGATCTAAAAAATAGACGGGACGGGAAGCGTATCCGCAAGTGGCAAGACTAATCGAGGAGCCAAATTCAGGCTTCCAAGTAGCGTCCATACTCACTCCAGAACTTACGAGATGTTAGAGGGACTTCAATATGCAAGAGAAGTTCAAGAAGAAAGAATCACAATTTTATCAGATTCAAGCTCAGCATTGATGCTGTTAAAATTATCTAGTAAATCGGGTAGTAGAAACAGTTCTGGAGCTTTCCCACTTAAACAAGACGACCATCATATTCCGTGTGAAAGCGCTCAGCGAAATGAAGGGAAATGATAGAGTAGATACTCTGGCCAAGGAAGATGTGTACACTGGTTCAGTGAAATATTATGAAGTGCTACCTGGCAATCGTCATTATAAGATAAGGACTATAATCACGGCCTGATGTAAAACCTCATACGGTTCAATGAAATTAAAGGGAGACACTATACTGTAGTGGTACCTAATTTCCAACACATTATTGGTACCAGAATATGCAGATACATTAGAAACTTAATAACGAAAATGGTACGAGTTCAATTCAAGAATTGCAGTTACAGTAGAAACTTCATAATGACAATGGTACGGCTTCAGTTCAATCGTAGGAGATTCCGACATCATCTCTACCGCCTCAGTATGGCCACATCTTCTGTTTGCGAATGCCGCAGTGAGGAAGATGTTAATCAATTTTTTTCTGATACAGAAGGTATCGAGAAACTACGAAAGTAACGCTGTGTCTGATGTGCTTTGGAAATTCTTTACAGACAAACTTTAAAACTGTTTTAGTAACAAAAAACGTGAAGATGTGTAGCTCCTATACTGTTTTATAACATAGGACCAAATAAGAATATCAGAAAAGAGAATTACTTTTTACAGTGTATATTCTAATATACAACAAAACGAAGCCCCACTAAGGAATTACGCGAATTAGACGGCAATCGGTAGATATAATGTTCATTTACAGGAAAACAAATAAGTACAATTTCAGATAAATTGAATAAATTATTCAAGAGAAAGAGCTTCACAAACTGAGCAAGACAGTAATGCGTTGATCCACCTCTGGCGCTTATGCAAGCAGTTATTCTGTTCGGGGGCTGTTTGATAGAGTGGCTAGCTGTCGCTGACTGTCGCTCGCCATACGGTCCGACATGCATAAGTGATGATGGTCTGGGGTGTAGTTTCATTTCATAACACGACCCTTTTAGTTGTCATCGTCGGTACCTTTATAGCACACCGGTGCGTCGACGATATTCTACGTCCTGTTTGGTTGCCCTTCGTGGCAAGCCACCCTGAGCTTATATTTCAGCAAACTGCCCGCACACGGCGAGTGTTTCTATTGCCTGTCTTTGCTTGCCAAGGCCAGCAAGATCGCTGGATCTCTCCTCAATTGACACCGTTTGGAGTATTATGGGCAGGGCCGTCCAACTAGCTCGTGATTTTAACGATATAACGCTCTACGTGGACAGTATTTAGCATGATATCCCTCAAGACCGCATTAGAAACTCTATTAGACAATGCTCAAGCCGAATAACTGCTTGTCTAAGGGCCAGAGGTGAACCAACGGGTTACTGACTTGCTCAATTTGTGAAGCTCTTTCTATTGAAAAAGTCATCCAGTTTTATATGAAATTGTAATCTTTTCTTTGTCTATAAGGATACATTACATCTACCGATTTCCGTCTCATTCCGATAGTTCCTTCATGTTGTGTCGTTTTATTTGTCTTACAGTGTAATATAGTGGACATGTTAATTTTCATATAACTCTTACTTAGTTCACTTAAATGGATGCAACGGATTTTTTTTAATGGTTCTAAGGTTGTCTGTGTGGATGATGCTCAAATGGCATTATTAAATTAAAAAAAAATTTCATTATCGAAGGTGGCTAGTGTATTAATTAATTTTGTACTTCAGATGATACGTTCAGACGATCGGCGAAAGAGGAATTGCAATGTTGAACTTGGTGCCTCAAAGCGAATGTTCTTCTATGGACAGTAAATGAACTGGATTTAAGCTAAGGCCAACGTATTTGAAGATATCCAGACTGGCGTTGTGTGGCATTTTAAATGTGCAAGTGGCTCTGTTCGACTATGTGAATGTAGTATGCGTTGAGCGCGAATTGTAAGACATCGCTGGGAAAAACCCAAAAATCCAGCCTAAATAGAGACAGGATCTGCCGCTACTTTGTTTTGGCGCTAGCGAGCCACATCGATTTTCAGGGGGGGGGGGGGGGGGGGGAGGGGGGAGGCGCTTCCACCAATCCCTGGTAAGCCTGAGGATTCGTGACGGGAGCGAGGTGACGCCAGGTGGACAGTTGGCGGGTGGAGACTCCACGCTACCGGACATCTGAAGCATGTGGCTGGACTGACTGCAAAGAGGTGAGTGGATTTGAAGTATTTGGTAGTGTCAATTTTTTGAGAGAACTAGGACGAAAGTGAGTTCGGTTGTGACTCCAGAGTAGCACTATAACTAGCGAATGTTGGTGGTAGGAATTTTGAGTTGCGATACCAGACTTGGAATGGATTGGATTGGTTTTCCGTGTACCAAAGTAGTGTGGTGGTAGCAGGCCTAAACTCTGCATAACTCTGATCTCAAAAGGGCATGGAAGCGAGAGAAGTGAATATGAAAAACTTTTTCGTTGGTTTATTTAACTGTGAAATACTTTTTGCCGTTAATTGTATATCCTTAGTACCTATGAGCGTTGCTGTTAGGTAAGTCGTCGGATAAAAATCACTAAGGCTTGGGTGGCCGTGTTTTGGAATATTGGCTGCTGGTTTCTGTTTCGGGTTCTTCGACCGACGTTAGTTTGACGATTTTTCTGACGTTTGCTAGCATGAGCTGTTGGCATTCAAGATCGACTTGAAGACATTAAATTAATGACTTCAAGTCGTCTTTCTCACGTAAATGATTATTGATACGTCGCCGCATTCAGTGCTTGCTTGTTCCGGTTTTTTTTTCCGCTGTGGTGCCCGAGTCCCACAATGCTACAGCAATATTATAGGTGTGTACCATATGCAAACGAGTGGCCAAGCGATTCGAAACCAGTTATGGCACAATAAAAATTAAACTGTCACAAAGGCGACTGGTTGTTATTTCTGAAAACCATTATTCATCACAGTCACAGTATTCCTTCTCCATAATGCATTACAGTTTTAGTATCTAAGCAGCTTCTGGAAATGACAGTTGACTATATTCGCTTTTCTTGAGACAAGTGTTCGTGATAAATACGGAAATAAATCACTTCAAAAACATATTAGATTCTGTGAAATATTTCCACCAAAAAATTATTTTGAAATAAGGTATATTCGCTGCATTTACGTTTCACAAAAGCTCGAAAATGAAGCAAGTTGTGTTGAAAGTAACATTGCTGAAGAGTGTTTACAACATCTGTTCACCTTTCTCAATTCCTTTACTGCGTAATGTAGTCAAGGTGAAATGCCGTTTATAAGTTTCTATCGAAATCTCATACGGGAAATATTGCAACTACAAGCGCCGTCGCACGTGTGCCTGTGCGAAACTTTCAGGCCGTGACAACACGGTGGGTAGAGGCAGGTCTCCTTCCATGTATTGCTGCTCTTCTTCGTCTTCTGCTGATGACGCATTGTTTCATTTATTTGCTTATGCCAGAGACCCAAATGTGTATTGTTGTGGGCGGCTACCGTAAGCGCAACATGTTACACGTCACCTGGTCGACATCGAAACTTGCTCTGCCTTTTCTTTGGATTGGAAGGGGGTGGCATCTCTGGACTATAGAACACACGTGTTTGCGCTTATTATTCTGTTACGTGTGATCTCCTCCGAAGCGTAACTCTGTACATCTAAAACAACATCTGCTTTCCCTACTGCTGTTGCATCACCAATCGCACAGCTTTACTTAGCCCCTCTCTCATCGATGAAAAGTCGTGTGACTTCGTGCCGCTTCGGAATGTGTACGCTCTTTGCCAACATTTGTTACCTAACAGTACCATGCGCCGAAGAAATAAGCAGCCATTGTGAATATTCAAGATAGCCACGAAAAATCGGCCCCGAGTACAAACTGTTCTACAGTGGCGCAAGAACTGTTCCCCACCACGAGCAGATACGACAACAAATACATAAACAAGTAATAATTAGATAGAAGAAATATAACGAATAAGCTAATGCAGGCAACAGCTTCCAAACAACAGAGGAAAAATGGCGGCGGCAAAGAGCAGTGTAGTACTTGGTGCCTGTTTTTCGTGGGCCACCCTGTAGTTATTTCGGAGCAATAAGATTTCGTTTTCAATTACTCAAACATTAAGCGTGTACTGTACTCACTTTCGCTTGACATCAGCTACGCATTAACCCAACGCAATTTCGTTTCTTTTTAAAAAATGTAAGCTAGCTGCAGTGGAAGAATGAGGCGGGCCTTGTCTCAGCAATCAATGCGGTACGAACCCGTGTCAACCTTCCGCTCCCAGCAACCTTCGCAAAAGAGCCGTGTTTAAGTGTGCGATTAGTACTAACGTCCACCTAACGTAATTTCTATTGTTACTCTGTTGATAGTATTATTACGAAGAGAAATGGTTCTTCTTGTTAACCCCACAGTCTCTTAATTTCACAGCAGACTGTGACCCCCCCAGACCATCGCACATTGTGCGGAAGCGGATGGTCATAGATGGAGACTATGTGGATGGGAAAATCCGTGGACATTCGCAGTAATAGCTGCGGATGAAAGTTGGCGCCGATGTAGATATCAGCAATAATGATTACTTTATGGTTAAAAGTTAAAGGGTGGTGTACACATTATAATTTTTTTTCTATTTGCATTACATGCACAAAAACAATGTTTGATATGAAGTCAGTGAATCTAGCATTTCGCTTAAACGCATTTACAAGTGCAAAACGCAACATTTATGACATCGAAAAGTGGTGTACGCTCAAAGATTTTAGCGTTACGGTTAACTATCGTTAATTTAGTAAATGAACTCAATGACCAATACTTAATACTATACAAGATGTGACGTGACTTCGTTCAACTTCTCAGTGTTGCAGAAATCGTTTAAGAAAATTTCACAAATTCCGTTATAGTAATTACAACAGGTAGTTGTAACATGCGGGACCGTATTAAGAATATGACAGACTATTAAAATATCACCATGTTCGGTCTCCGTTCTCTTAGTGTATGGGATGCAAATTACTACATTTGACTTCAGCAGGCGAAAATTCATGCTAACAGAGATTTAAAAGAGCTGTAGTATTCGATGATCCTGTCTGCCCAGGGAATCATAAAGGTTTCACATTTGCCTTTATTTTATTGCACCTGGAGCTAGGCACAATGGCATCAATTTTTGTGAGATATTTTGAACGGAAAAGAAGGGAATGTTAGGAAGTATTCGTGAAACAAAGTATGGACACGCTAGGGAGTGCCCGTAGCAAGATGGTCAGAAGTCGTTTTGGATAGACAACAACAGCAACGATTAACTCAGCGGAGGATTTTTTTTTTTTCCGTACCCCGCTGTGAGTGAAAACCCTTGGGCTAGCAGGTGAGAAAACAAAAACGAAACAAAAGGTAAATAAAAATAAAAAACCGCTACAGCGCCCTACCATCGAGAACACCGTGGTGCTTTAGACGGTATCATCTCTTACCCTCATTCTGTCCGATCAACAAAATTTGGACACGCAGTATTGTCTCTCTACTTTCTTGAACAAAATTCGAATAAATTGTATGTGACTTACTGTCTCTTTATAATGTGACACCTTCTTTTGAAAATGTTTGCCGTTTAATCTTACCAACCGATTTGCAGAAGGCCATTTGTTCTCTACTCACTGCAGTCACTCTTATTGCTCGTACGACAGTAAAGTACGAACGAAAGAAAATAAAATCTCTACCGCTCCCATCTTCATTTGTGAATTAACACCATTACATAGCGAAAATGCAGAAGAATAGTATGATTACTGGGACTTTCGACCTATAGTAAACCTTTGGTCTGTATTCGCGAAAATAGCTATTCAAGCTGTGCTAGTACCATGATCTATTAGGTTTCCATAGAATTGTAACAGTATTCTCTTTAAAAGAGTGCGCAGTTACCTATGTGGCAAGTATTTGTGGGCAAATGTGCTTTCACAGCCGTGGAAAGGCAATGACACATCTTAATAGTCTTTAATCATTTGCAGAGAAAAAGAACAGGAATAAACGTTGGCGAGCAGGTTGTGGTGATAATTGTAATTAATGAGAAAGATGAGTAAGTTCTAAGTAGACGTTGTGCCTATCAAGTGAAAGAGGATGTGAAATCGCTTTTGACAATTGCTCAATCGATAGCGAGAGCACAGAAACAGGAGTATTTTATTTACGGAGCCACTCCAACATTCGCTCGGTACCAGTCAGGAGGAGGTAGTCTTTATGTTCTGAAAGACGACACTTTTGTAAAAAATAACCAGTTGCTCAAATATACTGCATTTCGCGAAGTTTTGCAATTTTTTATACTACAAATTCATTCTATATTGTATCACCAGTAGAGATCTAGCTGAAGGCAATATTTGCGTAATAATAAACCTACGTTGACATTTTGAACATGACTAGAATAAAACTAGTTTCAACAGTATTTGCGGTATTTCGCGATAAAGTATTTTAAAAGTAGTAAATATATCATTTGAAAACTACTCAAAACGAGCCCAAATACCAGAAATATTAGCTGAACGTTGTGATAGCCTGTTGAAAAATCCGAGGAAGTCGTAACGCAGTTTAGTTGTGCAATTGCATTTTCAGAACGGAAGTGTCTTTTCATTCTTAAACATTTTCTGTTGTGTATGAGTTAACAGCCTGTGAGTTTTCATTTCTGTCGTTGGTTTCCGAATTAAGTGGTGTTGAGACATTGGGATCCGTAGTTTTTCACTGATTCAGCTGACGTCTGGCTCACCCTGCCCGTTTATGAAAACTCAAGCAGCGAACACACGTTGTTATGCGCAGAGAATTCTAGCCAATAAAATCATAATCAATGCTTTGAACAGTCAATGCATAAAGTTATTCCCGTTCAAGTTTTTGTTAAACACACCGTAGGTAATAGTAAAACCTAACACCAGTACGTGGTATGCTAAAAACTAATCGGCAAACAGCATAATATAACACGTGGTATCTCTATGTTCAGGAATAAGTCACTGATAAAATCGTCCACACTTGTTTGAATATGCAAATTCAACAAAGAGCGACAAATTAAAAAAATTCTCATGATTTGACACCATTCACGCATCAGGAATACTACACATTTACGCCTAAAGTTCGGGACATCATTGTAAAATAGATTCAAGTGGGTTTTCTTTTCAGTTTCTTGAAGCAATAAAATTCTTTTCTTAGATTTACATGCTGAGCGTCGAAACAACTACATCTACCTCCAGATACGCTGTAGTTCATAAATTATGTATTCTCTGTACCTACTAAACTAGGAATCGTTCCAATAGTTTGCTAAGCGCTCGTTATTCAAATTTTGCAACGAAGTTTTTATCATCGAAGGTTTATTCTTGCGTTTGATGGTCGATATATCCGCTTGTGATTAGGACAGGAGGCCTACTCTGTCAGAACCATGAAACAACGTGCTGGGTATAATCTTTTGTCCGCATTATTCTTCTCCACGCACAGATTACGAGGTGTCTGAGAAAATTAATGAGATTAATTTTTTGTTTACCAAAGATTTTATTTTTTCAAACAACAATATTGTCCCCTTCAAAGTAGTTTCCTTTCACAGTTATACACCGGCGGAGTCGTCCCTCCCCGTCTTGGTAGTACCACTGAAAGGCTTAAACTGGCAGGGCCTTTAAGATGTCGGTCACATTTTTTTGAATGTTCTCCAAAGTTCCAAACTGACGTCCTTTTAAGATATTTTTCAGTTTCCGGAACAGGAAAAAGTCACAAGGACTCAGATCGATGAATAAGGCGGGGATGGGGGGGGGGGGGGGGTTGTGGAAAAACAGGAATGCCTTTTGAGATCAATAATTCCGTGATGGAAATGGCCGTGTGACTTGGGGCATTGGCAAGATGCTGCATCCACTTCTCTGCAGTGTCTGGTCACACTCGAGTCACATTTTTCCAGAGCCTTTCAAGGACATCTTTGTAAAACACTTGGTTGACAGTTCGTCTTGGAGGAACAGTCTCACAAGAGCAAGCACATGTTCGACGTTTTCGTCGGTTTTCGAAGTTAAAGCCGTCTCTGAGCGAGGTTCATTTTCGACGTGTTCTCGGGCTTCTGAAACTGATTGGTGCCAGCGAAAAGCTTGTACACTCGATAAGGAATGTTCCCCATAGTCCTGTTTCAACTTAGAAGGTCACACTTGTTGGTTCCCTAGATTTAACACAAACGTTGATAGCAAAAATTTGCTCTAAATTCCAGTGTTCCATTGTTGCAATGCATAACAAGAACACAAATTCACTGACAGCTCTCTCAAAAATCACGTGAAGGCTATGCGGGGAAGGGATAAATACACGGGTCTACACGAGTAGAACAATACATAGTTGACAGATCGCTCGCCGTGTTGTCATCTCATTATTCTTTTCGCACACCTCGTATACTGTAACGTATTTGCAGGAATAAAGTTTGTATTCTCAGGCTGTAGTCGAAACTGCTGTGGCTTCCTCGTGCTCGAGAAATGATTCAATTCGCTTGTTTAAGGATTCAGCTTAGCTACTTTCGCTCTTCGTATCATTTTATGTCTTGGAGAGAAACAACTTAGTTGTCCCTTGATTATGTTCAATCAGTAATGTCACATTGAGTTATACTTCTAAACCCCCCCCCCCCCCCCCCCCCCACTCATCCTATCACAAATTATTTAAAGAATCGAACTTCCATATACAAAACAACTCATTTTCCGGCGCTGGATGGGTATATCCCGGGTAATTTTCGCGACATGAGTTACACTGCCTAAAGACATATACGCAATTTCTAACTGTAATACTTGTCTTATTGTGTTAAACCTGTAAAGTAAGGTTATACATCTTAAAGAGCAGAATATTAAAAATAATCAACTTTTTTCCAATGAAAGCAGTTAGATAGGCAACCGACAGTTGGGATTGAGCGATTGTTTTAGCCGATTAGTAAAATGTAAGCGACAGTCAAATAAAAACGAGACAGACAGAAGAAGTAAGTAAACTGTTTATCATTTGAAAAGTAATCGCCATAACCGTTGGTACGTTTACCCCACGGTGAGGCAGCTGTCAATGTCTCCGTGGAAAAATGGTTGCCGTTGTCTATGGAATCATGATTGTACCCAGAATCCGAATCCCGTCCGAATTAGATCGACGTTTTTGAATGTCTTTCTTCAGGGCTCCAAAAACATGGAAATCGCGTGGGGAGAGGTTGGGACTGTATGAATGATGTGTAAGGTTTTTCTAGCGAAATTTCTGCAGCGGGGGGCAACTTGTGAGTGAGTTCAGCTGTTGCCAAGGTTCTTCCGAGTACGTTGCAGAAGTTTCGCTAGGAAAACCTTACACGTCGTCCATACAGTCTCGTTCTCTCCACATGAGACTTCCATATTTTTAGAGCCCTGGAAAAAGAAAATCGTGGCCATCGATTTGCATTGTACGAAGATGTGCGCACCTGCGTACAATCATGGTTCCGTAGGCAACCGCAAATATTTTTCCGCGGAGGTATTGAGCGTTATGTCTTACAATGGGACAAGTGTATCAACGGTTACGGCGATTACTTTTGAAATAATGAACAGTTCAATTCATTTTTTCCATCTGTCCATTTTCGTTTAACTGCCCTTATAGATTCTGCTGTAACTCATATTTGAGAAAGCGGGTTTTCATAACATAAAAGCATCTCATAGGAACAATCCATGGTGATTATCGATGAACATCTGGTGGCCAACATCTTAAAGAGTCTCAAATATTAATAACATTTCAGACCATATTTTCTCTCGTGGAATGTGTTGTAAATAACCGGTTAGTGTTTAAGTCCAAATGGCTCTGAAATACAAGACGTCAAGATAGGAAAAGCCGTCATTATTCTTAATTAAAATTGACTTTGATTAGAAAGGGGCGAATAACGACTGTTACCAAAAGCTTTGATCACCTGTACAGTAATATTAATTTCATGACCGATGGAAAAGCTAAATTTGAAAATAAGTCTTTCATAGAAGCTTACCTAGTGCTTAAGTATTATATACTTATTTTTATTATTAAATTAAATAATCATTTCTGTCGTATGAACTTAAGTTTGCGCGCATCCATATTTAAATACTAATTAAATTAACAACACCTAAACAGACTCGTCGTTATGATACGTTTTGAAAGAGAGCCATTGAATGTATAACTAAAATAAAACTCTCCGAGACAAATAAAAACAGTTTCCCACCGCCTTACAAAAACTTTGAACCGATCTACTTGCCCTGCTCGCAATAGGGTTTGTGTTACCGTTTCGTTTCATGTATCTCTCGTTATTTTCACGTTTGGCAGTATGGAAGAGGTCATTCTGTTAGAGATACCACATTATGCTGGAGCTCAGAATAAGTTCTAAGATTCCGCAACAAATGGATATCAGGGTAGTTTTGTGGATCTTTTCTGCCACACTTACTGTAGACAGATGTGACCTGTGCTTTCTTCCAGCTACTGGGCAAGGTTTTTTGTTCCAGGGATCTATGATAGATTATAGTTTGGGGTGTATGTATGCCCTATACTTATAGTGTTAAAACTGTAATATTGATGGTCCATTATCTCAGCAACTTTGATAGATAGAATACTGAAATTTTACGGAAGGATTGCATAACTCCTTTTCTCACTATTGAAGCAGATTCAGACCGTACGAACAAATAATTAATCAGTTACGAATTTTGAAAATTATGTTAAATCTTTTTCTTTAAAAACTCCAGTTGCTCCCTCTGAAAGTAAAAAATCATTAGAGGTAGATGTATTTTGGTGGTGCAGTAGCTACAGTACTGAGAGGTAACAAAGTGTAACATTGTAATATTTATAACAGTTCCTGAGATAACAGGTCAAATATTTTAAAAAATGTCATTTTCAGGAAACCAAGCTGAAAGTCTCAAATGATGTCAACTCACATATGGAGGAATGGCAGCTCCTAGAAATACCCAGGCCCATAATTACCAATGTCTGTGCCCTGTTCTTGTTCATCCCGCAAGCCTAGATGCTTCCTTCTTTTCGTGCCTCTTGTTTTTGTACTAATTTCTTCTGTTATAAGATGGGATTTCGCAATTCTAAACCAATCCATTCGCTGTTGACCCCAGGAGTGCTATCAAGTTGCCCTAGTGCCATAATTCTTACCATGTTACCATCATTAAATGTTATCACAGTAGCACAAGCATCCCATTCCTAAATACAGTTGTGGTATGCGTGTCCAAATGACATTATTGAAATACTCGTTCGGTCTTTGCATTCGACCGCACCTGGCAGATAAATATCATGTACGGGGGTTTTATCAATGGATGACTTGTGGAAGAATGTAGTCCACATGACTCTTTTAATTTCTTGTAGGTCTTATGGGTTATATCTTATTCCCATTCCATAATAATGCTGGATTTTATCAATGTTTTTACCTTTAAGCCTTCCTTTGCAATTTGGAGCTTATTATTCCTACAATTCAACACTTACTAGCCACTAGATACATGAGGAATACCGCCACTTCTAATTACACAGTGCATCTGACATCTTGACGTGAATATGAAGTCTAGGAATAAACAGGTGAAAACCACAGCCTTCTAGACTGAATACTTCTACAGACAGAGATAGTAAATTAAGTCGATGCAGAACGAGTGGTTTCTGCTATATCTACACTGTTAACTTTGAAATGATAAAAAATACACTTGCGATTGGAATTTTGACAAATAATACATCAAAATATTCATTAGGTATCAACTAGAATTGAGAGATCATAACAGGAAACTGTCACTCTCAGACCAGTTTCAACACATTTACTCCCATTAACAGAAGGGCTAACTCAGCAGGAAATTCGGAGCTTTCTTCAATTATAGTGATTTCATCTATTTGTGAAAACCACTGGTATTAATATCTATATCATTCATCTTTGCAGTGGCGTGAGAATTAAATTATATTCTTGGATTTCCCTTTGTAAATGATCATTATTCTGAAAACCGACTTCAGTATTTCTGTTTTTGCTTTGCTACTCTCAGTTTGAGTTGTCGTATCCATATGAGTCTAGACAGCAACTCTGGTACCATTAACAGTATTACACATGACAGTAATTTCTTTGAGTTTTTTGAGAAATCTTTCAATAATATTGAGTTGTGGTAATCATTGAAGGATTCACGCATTGCCATATTAACAGACTAATTTGTTTCATTCAGCGTCACTCTATCTATCGCCTTATTTTTATACTTTTTGAGAAAAACCTGCTATGCATTCGTCTCTGTTTAGGCTACGGTTGTTTCTCCTTTTATATAATTTATAATGTAATAACCTAAAAATATTGTGTGCAATGCTACACTAACTTTTTATCTGTTAACTTCTTTTGCTTTGTCGTTTTGGTATGTCAAACATGTTTTTCAAAGTGAGAACTCGTGTTAAAAATTAACTAATCAGTACACACTGAAAACTCAAGAAATGTGTGGACTATCTCAGCGATTGACACTTGGTAACTAAATCGCCTTTTTTCGTGAAGAAATGATGCCGCATAAATAAACAATAACCAGGCATGTATTTGTAAAACATTTAAAAGCACTTGTCTTAGTGTGTCTATTGGTAAACACATATACTCGTACAGGCCATTTAAAGTTCCAGTTTCGAAACCCTGTAGACAGAGAACCACTGCTTATAATAATGTCAAATTCGAACAGCACATTACTGAAGCAGGGGGAAACGTCATGGAACAAAATAAATTTAATGAATATTTTACCAATAGATGGCACTGTAAGTGTCTTAACGTAAATGGGGTCTGCTACAAATGACAGATGAATAACGATAAGACGGCTATGCTTTGAGTTTGACTTTACATCATACGTATTGTTCAATGTACGTAACTGCACAAGTTCGGCAGTCAGTAGTTTTGGCACTGTTAGTTAGGCAAGCACATCTACCTCGGCAAGATCTTAACCACTGTGGATGGGGAAAATGGGTTTTTAATTGCCCTGAGGCAAGAAAAGCATAAAAAGCAAAATGGCATCTGTTTTTAAGTGTCCTGAGGCCAACAACAACATTAAAGGCAATATGACATCGGTTTCTAATTGCCGTGAGACTGGCGCAAGCCATGTTCAATACGCTGTCCACCGTTTTCTGCCACAAACTGAAATCGAGAAAGAGTATGTTCCACAACGGATCAGAGTTACCCAATGTGTGACTTCAATTCAGCTATATTCGTAATTGGAGCTCTGAACATCTTTAGCTTTCAGATAACCCCACGAATGTTTCGTAGGGTCTTATTCAGCTTGCTCGCAGGCATGTGCAATTTTCGGGCAATTCCCCGTGCACTGTATGTTTGCACACCGCCCCTCAACCCCTTATGCAGTGCTGTGGCCACATCTTCGATAGACGTCCCTCTGCCTCATTGCATTTCAAAAGAACTGATCTTTTCGAATTTCGTAATCATTTTCTCCAGACCTCTAGCGGACATTGAACCAATGCCTCTTTTCGTACCCTTGTGTGTCCATAACTTCTGCAGGGCTACTGGCGCACATTCACCGACCTTGTAAAAGAGCTTTGCTAGCAACACGCAATCCTCTGTGGAGGCAGTCATATTGGGCATCTCGAGCACAAGCTGACTTACAGCCGTGTGTATGTTGGTGTGCTTGTTCTGACGCTTACAGCATCATCTATTGATCAAATTTTCGTTTTCTTGTTAACGTTTCCTCCTGCGTTAATAATATGCTGCTTGAATTTGACGTCGTCCTGAGAACTACTTCTCTATCTACAGCGTTCTGAAACTGGAACTTTAATTATGCGCAGCATATAGTGTGTGTGTGTGTGTGTGTGTGTGTGTGTGTGTGTGAGAGAGAGAGAGAGAGAGAGAGAGAATATTAATACAGGCAAAATGATTGTTTCTCCTCATTTTCTGAAAGTATCTTTGGCCTATAGAAATCTAGATGTCTGCTGAAGTAGACAGTCTTCTCCTCTATCCATTTCTCACTAATCGAAGTTCGTCTGTATCGCTAAAAAAAAGGCCATTTGTTACAATAGACGGCAACATCCGGAAAAAGTTCGGCAATTACAATAAACGTAAAAAATCTATGCACATCATTCACCTGATTAAAAAGTGGTAGACTTCCCTATGGCAACTCTCTTATCAACTTTCTGTGTCACGGTTGATAAAATTCTTATTGTTGGTGGCGTAGTGCTTCTGGTAGTAACAGTGTTGCTGCCGTTCGCTTGACAGGCAGTGCCGGATTGTCAATTATGTTTAGTAAGCATGGGACTGTGGGTCCCACGGTTCTTATGGGTTCAACACAGTGGCACAAAATGTGCTCTCCACTGAAAATAATGTAGAACTGCGCACCTTGTAGCCTTTGGCCGCCACCCGAAGTCGTGCAGGCCAAGGCATTTTAACGACCGAGCCCTGGTGCGCAGCCGCACCCCCTGCAGTGTCCTCCGCCAGTTCCCAAGGGACCCACCCTGTAAAGTGGATTCCTGCCTAAAGAGCTGACCACGGAAACCGAATACATGGCACTCGCCTCCGCTCTTGCAAAACTTTACGGTTTATGTACTAGGCAGAGGTGTGACATATATTCTAAAACACTGGTAGCCTTTGGCCGCCACCCGAAGTCGTGCAGGCCAAGGCATTTTAACGACCGAGCCCTGGTGCGCAGCCGCACCCCCTGCAGTGTCCTCCGCCAGTTCCCAAGGGACCCACCCTGTAAAGTGGATTCCTGCCTAAAGAGCTGACCACGGAAACCGAATACATGGCACTCGCCTCCGCTCTTGCAAAACTTTACGGTTTATGTACTAGGCAGAGGTGTGACATATATTCTAAAACACTGATGTCTAATGTCTGTCCTTAAGTCACGAGCATACACAATGTGTTGTTGGGGTCTTCTGTTCGAAGATTGGTCGAATCGACTTTTCCATGTACATGTAAAACTATATCACACTCTGCAAGCGGTGGAGGGTACTTCTAGCACCACTGAGTCCCCTTTCCCTACTCCACTCGTGAATAGCGCAGTGGAGAATGATTGTCAGTAAGCCTTGGTACTGGCTCTAATTTCTCGAATTTTCTCCTCATGGTCATTACATGAGAGTTATGTGGGTGAAGTAGTACGTTGTCTGACTCTTTCTGGAAAGTGCTCTCTCATAATTTCAATAGTACATCTCTCCATGATGCACAACACCTCTCTTGTACCATCGGCCAAACACCCTCATGCCAACCAAACGATACCGTGACGGAACGTGCCGCTGTTCGTTGGATCTTCTCTGTCTCTTCAATCAGTCCTGCCTGGTATTGATACTCAAGAATCGATCGAACAAGCGGCTTCGTAGATGAGTTACATTTATACTATTTTCTTTTACGTGGTCATTTCACATAAGGTAGCTCTGGATGATGATGATGATGAAGTCCATACTCTGTGACAGAGCGTAGGGGACAATGCGGGAGACCCGCACCGCTTTACTAGGCAAGGTCCTAGCGGAGGTGGTTTGCCATTGCTGACCATAATGGGGATGAATGATGATGATGAAGACGACACAACAACACCCAGTCATCTCGAGGTAGGTGAAAATCCCTGACCCCGCTGGGAATCGAACCCGGGACCCCGTGCTCGGGAAGCGAGAACGCTACTGCTAGACACGAGCTGCAGACAGCTCTGGATAGTTGCCCCTAGATATTTTATGCTAGATACTGATTCCAGCAGTTTGTCATCAATAATGTAGTTGCAAATTAGTGGATTCTTTTCCTACGTATGCGCAGTGTGTTACATTTATTCACGTTCAGGGTCAACTGTCAGAGCCAGGCTACAGCGTTCATTAATCCTCAGCAAGTCATTCTACAAATCGATACTGTCTTCTCGCGTTGCTGCCTTCTTATAGACAACCGCATCATCTGCGAACGGTCTTTAAAGAGCTCCAGACGCTTTCTGCTAGATCATTATTTATATACGACAAAAACAATAACAGTAGCATCACATTTCCTTGGGGGTGCTTCGGAAATTACCTTTATGTTTGTCGATTTTGTTCCTTTACAGTCAATGTTTTGAGTTCTATCTGCAATAATGTCTCGAATCCAGTCGCAAATCTGATCTGATTCTCTATAAGCTCGTTTTTTTTTTTTTTTTTTTTTTTTTGTTTTTCACTAACCGGCTGTGGGTAATGGTGTCAAATGCCTTCCGTAAGTCAAGGAACACAGCATCAACCTGAGCGCAGTGGATCTCATGGAGGAACAGAGCGACCTGCGTTTCGCAAGATTTCAGTGTGCTGAATCCATGTTGACTTTTATAGAGGAGATTTTGGTTCTACAAAAGCATCATAATTCTTAAGCACCAAACATGTTTCATAATTCTTCAACAGATTGACATCAACTATATAGGCCCATAATTATGTGCGTCTGTCTTGCGGCCCTTCTTGGAAACGGAATGACCTGTACTTTTTTCCAATCCCCACATACCCTTTATTGCTCCAGCAATCTCTGATAAATTGCTGCTAGAAGGGGACCAAGTTCTTTTGCTTGATCTTGTAGGTATCCCATCCACTCCTGATCCCTTCCCACCACTAAGCGACTGTAATTGCTTTTCTATTCCACGATCGGTTATCTCAATATCTGTCATTTCGACGATTGAAAGGGGGGACCGTGTTATGATCTTTCGCGGTGAAGCAATTTCGTACTACCGAATTCAGTATTTCGGCCTTCTCTCTGTTATCTTCCATTTCGGAGCCAGCATGGTCACTGAGTGAATGAATAGAGGATTTCAAACCACTTACTGATTTTACATAAGACCAAAACCTATTATTATTTTTATGCAGAATGGTTGGCGTAAGTTTACTTTCCTCGTCGTTGAACCCCTCTGTCATAGTTTTCCTTACGCTCATTTTCGCTTCTTTCAGTTTTTGTTTCTCTGATAGGTTTTAACTTCCCTTGAATCAGTGATGAAGCTCTCTTTGTTTACGTCGCAGCTTTCTGACATGGCTGTTAAACCACGGTGGTCTTTCCCATCTCTGGAGACCTTGCTCAGAATATACTTGTATGTATATTTTTTCCAATTATGCTCCACATCTTCATCCTTGTCGCTGAGTATTTGATGCTGACTGCTCAAATACTCTGGAAATTGTATGCTGTCACCCTCACTAAGCAAAAATATCTTCCTGTCTTTCTTAACATTTCTTGTAAAACCTGTATTCATAGTTGCTGTCACAGCGTAATGATCACTTTTACCTTCCTTTGTGTTGATTCGATAAGTTCAGGTCCGTTTTTTGCTAGGAGGTCTAGATGTTACCTTCATGAGTTAGTTCCCTAACTATCTGCCCGAAGAAACTTTCAGATAAAACATACAGAACAATATTACAGGAATTCCGCCTCTGGTAGCAGTTTTGATATCATGTCTCCCCCCAATCTATACCTGGGAAGTTGAAGTCACCCACCCATTACACCAGCATGATCAAGAAAATTATTAACAACATCCTGCAAGTTCTCTCTGAAGTGCTCTACCAATACCTCTCCAAACTTAGGTATCCTGTGCGAGGTTCTTCATTTCTATCTCCATCTGAACCTGCTTACTGTATACGAGCCTTGGTCTGCCTATATAATTTCTACCCCACACTTTCCTCCATTTCCTAAGTGACTCTTTCTTGATGACTAAGGAATTGTCCTGTCAACCGATCTAGTTGTGCCATTAATTTATCCCTCCCCTTCCCTCCAGTTCGATTAGTTATCCAGTCTACCTATTTACCACAATATCGTAAAAGCTTCTATTCTCTTCTTGTCTGAACTGTTTATCATCCACATTTCAATCCTGCACAAAATTACAGTGTAGACAGATATATTCAGAAATGACTTCCTAACTTTTACATTTATATTCAGTGTTAACAAATGCTTTTCTTGCTATTTCCAGTCTTGATTTTATATTCTGTCTTCTTCTGCCATTATCAATTATTTGGTTGCTTAAAGAGGAAAATTCATCTGCTGCTTTTACTGTTAATCTAATTCCCTTGGCACTGCTTCATTTAATTTAACTACATTCCACTATGGTTATTTTTTCTTTTGTTGCCTTTTTTAAAGACACTACTCACTCCGTTCATCTTCTCTTCCAACTTCTTTGCCATCTCTGACAGAATTATAAGGTCACTGGAGAAACTCAAAGTTATCATTTCTTCTCAGAAAGAATTACTCTTAACATGGGCCGGCAACCTGCATAAAGACTGCTCAGGAAATGGTTCTGTGCTCGTCAGGGTATGTAGCGACTGTGAGATTTGCGAGAGGGAGTCATCTACACACGCTTCGCTACAGTTTTGAGCAGGTGCGATTCTGGTGTACAGTGTGGTATTGGTCTTGCAGTGCATTGTCAGTTTCCTCGATCACTTGTAAATCCATCTGTGTCACTGTCACTGTAAACTAGGTTAAATCTTCCCTAATACCATGTTACTGAAAGATAGCTTCCACGTGTGTGAACCACAGCTTCAGTTTGGTGGACGAGAATGGTGGAAGCTTTACGTTGCTGATCCTGGCTGACCAACTTAAGAAGTGCTGATTGTTGTTTGTAGCAAGAAAAGGCAAAGCTGGAGGCAAAGCTAGCTCCAGAGGTGACGTATGCTCCTCTTGTTTCATCACAGTGTTTTCACCGTGTGTGTCCATTGATACTTTCATTGTTCATAACACAACACACTTAAAATGGAAATGTACAATCATGAAAACCATTCATCTCAAGGTCACCAATACGGGCTTTGTTATTACTCCCTCTAATATAACGCGGAACACAATGAATAATACAAAACACAAATTTATTGCTTTGAAGTATACACTCTCAGTATTCTGTATTATACCTATGTGTCATATGCGCTGTAGTCAGAAACACGGACAGACACAGCACCTGATTCTGTGATAACGTTCACACTCGCACTGGTACAACACGATATCTTTAGGTGTCACCACAACTTCTTCAGTTTGCACAGTCTGAGTTACGTTTAAGTGAGTTACTGTGCAATAAAAGCTTCCCACATTGCTTCTGATACGGTGTTGTTCAAAAATGCTTTCGGCTTGCATAAACCATTATTGCGGTCTTGTTGACCAGAAAGGTGGCAATTTTACATGGCTGAGAGACCTACCTTTCATTCTTCTTGTGGTTGCCTGAGGTGCCCTGATTGTTCTCCTGATGAATTTCCTTCATCTTTCCGTATTTTTAGTTGTGCTCGGTGATGTTTGCTCCTTGCAGCCATTGTTTGCAGTGGGGGTTGATGCAGTCATTGTTGAGACAATGCTGAATGTTCTAAATTCATGTCGTAACATATCCTCTTCACTGGGTCACCACTACTGGCCGATGATTACTGGTACGTAACAACTTTCACACCGTATTGATCAGAAAATAGATCGAATATCACACATTTATTAAGCACTCATTAGTTATGATTAACACAGTACGTAAGACAAGCAATGTTTACAGTTTGTGTACAAGGCTTGCTGTTAACATAGATCACACTGATTACATTCCCACTGTTCATGATCGACGTGTCCATTGCGGAGGTTGCTACAGGCTATAAAATCCAACTGACACAAGAACTGAAGCCAAACGACCACAAAAAGCACCTAGCATTTGTTTGTTGGGTGCTCGCGAAACAAAAACAAAGATAGGACAACAGTTTCATCGGAAAATAATGTTCATTTATGAGGCGCACTATCTGTTGAACAGCTTCGTCAAAAAACTACATTGCAGCAGGATTTGGGGCACAGAAAAACATCGAGTAATGATGGAGACGCCATTACATCCACGAGTGATATTGTAGTGTGGCATTTGGACTGAGGTCGTAACTGGGCTGTATTTCTTCGAATATGGTGGTGGAAACTTGTTAACAATGGACGGCGAATGCCACCGCAGTATGTTAAGAGTTTTTATAGTCGGAAATGAATAGTGAGAATGGAAGATTTGGCGTTTCCTAGCGACGGTAACGTGAATTGGCCATCCAAATATTATTATTTAACACCATGTGATTTCTTTCTTTGGGTGTGTCTGAAATCTCGTGTGCACCAATAAACCACGATCACTTCCAGAATTCAAGGCCTAGACTCGGCATATAATTTCAGAACTAGAGGTTCAAGTATGTGGAAAAATCTTGAAACTTCCTGGCAGATTAAAACTGTGTGCCAGACCGAGACTCAAACTCGGGACCTTTGCCTTTCGCGGGCAAGTGCTCTACCAACTGAGCTACCCAAGCACGACTCACGCCCCGTCCTCACAGCTTTACTTCTGTCAGTACCTTGTCTCCTACCTTCCAAACTTTACAGAAGCTCTCCTGCGAACCTTGCAGAACTAGCACTCCTGAAAGAATGGATATTGCGGAGACATGGCTTAGCCACAGCCTGGGGGATGTTCTAGAATGAAATTTTCACTCTACAGCGGAGTGTGCGCTGATATGAAATTTCCTGGCAGATTAAAACTGTGTGCCAGACCGAGACTCAAACTCGGGACCTTTGCCTTTCGCGGGCAAGTGCTCTACCAACTGAGCTACCCAAGCACGACTCGCGCCCCGTCCTCACAGCTTTACTTCTGCCAGTACCTCCTCTCCTACCTTCCAACCTTCACAGAAGCTCTCCTGCGAACCTTGCAGAACTAGCACTCCTGAAAGAATGGATATTGCGGAGACATGGATTAGCCACAGCCTGGGGGATGTTTCTAGAATGAAAGGTTCGCAGGAGAGCTTCTGTAAAGTTTGGAAGGTAGGAGACGAGGTACTGGCAGAAGTAAAGCTGTGAGGACGGGGCGTGAGCCGTGCTTGGATAGCTCAGTTGGTAGAGCCCTTGCCCGCGAACGGCAAAGGTCCCGAGTTCAAATCTCGGTCTGGCACACAGTTTTAATCTGCCAGGAAGTTTCAAGAAATTAGATTCTTCCACGTGAGGCAATCGGCCAAAGAAACATGTACAATACCAGACATCCCACTCTCTACCGACACAAATCGTTTGTGTTTTCCTTGCAACTCAAAGTCGCGTGATCAATTTAGAATCGCACATTCGATATCTATCGGTTGGAGCCGGCTACTTCAATAGGCAAATATTCTTGGAAATTACCCCACTGCATGACTGTAATAATATGTGCATTACTTAATATCGTCAATAAATTATGGACTCACAAAGTTGCTCATATTATTTTATTTGGCAGACAAATTTCTTTGTATGGATGTCGTCACTATACGCACACATTATACACAATTTATCATTGCATTGCATAAGGCAGAAAGAGCCTACTTCAAACAAGAGAAATGAATCCTAAGAGTCTTCTGATAATATATCTTGGTTTTGTATTGCATGTAGTAAATTACAAACTACAGTGTAATATGCTGCTTACAAGCACACTCCATCTTCTTTGTCTACTTTGTAGCAGGTACCCTGATTATTTATCGGTAATAATTTTGTGTTGCATGCGGTCTTTAATGGAGTAAAAATTGTTTTTAGTAAATATTCTTTAAGATATGTTTTAAATTTATATAGTTCCTTTGTTTCCAAATCTACAACTATATCTATTCTCTGAAAACCATTGTGAGGTGCATGACAGAGGGTACATCTGAATGCCTCTGTATGTGCTGTGGTTGCCCTTATCTTATCCTCACTATGCCTATGTGAGCAATATGTATATTACTAGAGTTCTTGAAACACTGTTAATAGACGTTGTCAGGATAATTTACATGTATCTTCAACAGTCTTCTAGTTCAGTCCCGTCAATAGCTCTGTGACACTCTCCCATGGATTAGACAAACCTGTGACCAGTTGTGGTGCCCTTCCCTGTATATGTTCAATATCCCCTGTTAGTCCTATCTGGTACATGCCCCACACACTTGATCAGTAGTATAGAACCAGCAGCATAAGTGATTGGTAAGCAATCTCCTTTGTAGACTGATTGCGCTGCCCCAGTGTTCTACCAATAATCTGAAAGCTACCATCTGCTTTACCCACCCCACAATAAAGCCTTTGTGATCATTCCATTCCATATCCCTACAAATACACTCAGATATCTGTATGGGTTGACTGATTACAACAGTTGTTGTTGTTGTGGTCTTCAGTCCTGAGACTGGTTTGCTCTCCATGCTACTCTATCCTGTACAAGCTGCTTCATCTCCCAGTACGTACTGCAGCCTACATTCTTCTGAATCTGCTTAGTGTATTGATCTCTTGGTCTCCCTACACGTTTTTTACATTCCACACTGCCCTCCAATACTAAATTTGTGATCCCTTGATGCCTCAGAACATGTCCTACCAACTGATCCCTTCTTATTGTCAAGTTGTGCCACAAACACCTCTTCTCCCCAATTCTATTCAATACCTCCTCATTAGTTATGTGATCTACCCATTTAATCTTCAGCATTCTTCTGTAGCACCAAATTTCGAAAGCTTCTATTCTCTTCTTGTCCAAACTATTTATTATCCATGTTTCACTTCCCTACATGGCTACACTCCATACAAATACTCTCAGAAACGACTTCCTGACACTTAAATCTATACTCAATATTAACAAATTTCTCTTCTTCAGAAATGCTTTCCTTGCCATTGCCAGTCTACATTTTATATCCTCTCTACTTCGACCATCATCAGTTATTTTACTTCCCAAATAGCAAAACTCCTTTACTACTTTAAGTGTCTCATTTCCTAATCTAATTCCCTCAGCATCACCCGACTTAATTTGACTACATTCCACTATTCTTGCTTCGCTTTGTTGATGTTCATCTTATATCCTCCTTTCAAGACACTGTCCATTCCCTTCACCTGCTCTTCCAACTCCTTTGCTGTCTCTGACAGAATTACAATGTCATCGGCGAACCTCAAAGTTTTTATCTCTTCTCCATAGATTTTAATACCTACTCTGAATTTTTCTTTTGTTTCCTTTGCTGCTTGCTCAATATACAGATTGAATAGCATCGGGGAGAGGCTACAACCCTGTCTCACACCCTTCCCAAACATTGCTTCCCTTTCATGTCCCTCGACTCTTATAACTGCCATCTGGTTTCTGTACAAATTGTAAATAGCCTTTCGCTCCCTGTATTTTACCCCTGCCACTTTCAGAATTTGAAAGAGAGTATTCCACTCAACATTGTCAAAAGCTTTCTCTAAGTCTACAAATGCTAGAAACATAGGTTTGCCTTTTCTTAATCTAGCTACCAAGATAAGTCGTAGGGTCAGTATTGCCTCACGTGTTCCAATATTTCTACGGAATCCAAACTGATCTTCCCCGAGGTCGGCTTTACCAGTTTTTCCATTCGTCTGTAAAGAATTCGCGTTAGTATTTTGCAGCTGTAACTTATTAAATTGATAGTTCGGTAATTTTCACATCTATCAACACCTGCTTTCTTTGGGATTGGAATTATTATACTGTTCTTGAGAAGTCTGAGGGTATTTCACCTGTCTCATACATTTTGCTCACCAGAGAGTAGAGTTTTGTCAGGACTGTCTCTCCCAAGGCTGTCAGTAGTTCTAATGGAATGTTGTCTACTCCCGGGGCCTTTTGACTTAGGTCTTTCAGTGCTCTGTCAAACTCTTCGCACTGTATCATATCTCCCATTTCGTCTTCATCTACATCTTTTTCCATTTCCATAATATTGCCTTCAAGTACCTCCCCCTTGTATAGATCCTCTATATACTTCTTCCACCTTTCTGCTTTCCCTTCTTTGGTTAGAACTGGGTTTCCATCTGTGCTCTTGATATTCATACAAGTGGTTCTCTTTTCTCCAAAGGTCTCCTTAATTTTCCTGTAGGCAGTATCTATCTTACCCCTAGTGTGATAAGCCTCTGCATCTTTACATTTGTCCTCTAGCCATCCCTGCTTAGCCATTTTGCACTTTCTGTCGATCTCATTTTTGAGACGTTTGTATTCCTTTTTGCCTGCTTCATTTATTGCATTTTTATATTTCTCCTTTCATCATTTAAATTCAATCTCTCTTCTGTTACCCAAGCATTTCTACTAGCCATGATCTTTTTACCTACTTGATCCTCTGCTGCCTTCACTACTTCATCCCTCAGAGCTACCCATTCTTCTTCTACTGTATTTCTTTCCCCCATTCCTGCCAATTGTTCCCTTATGCTCTCCCTGAAACTCTGTACAACCTCTGGTTTAGTCAGTTTATCCAGGTCCCATCTCCTTAAATTCCCACCTTTTTGCAGTTTCTTCAGTTTTAATCTACAGTTCATAACCAATAGATTGTGGTCAGAGTCCACATCTGCCCCTGGAAATGTCTTACAATTTAAAGTCTGGTTCCTAAATCACTGTCTTACCATTATATAATCTATCTGATACCTTCTAGTATCTCCAGGATTCTTCCATGTATACAATTTTCTTTTATGGTTCTTGAACCAAGTGTTAGCTATGATTAAGTTATGCTCTGTGCAAAATTCTACCAGATGGCTTCCTCTTTCATTTCTCTCCCCCAATCCATATTCACCTACTATGTTTCCTTCTCTCCCTTTTCCTACTCTCGAATTCCAGTCACCCATGACTATTAAATTTTCGTCTCCCTTCACTACCTGAATAATTTCTTTTATCTCATCATACACTTCATCAATTTCTTCATCTGCGGAGCTAGTTGGCATATAAACTTGTACTACTGTAGTAGGCATGGGCTTCGTGTCTATCTTGGCCACAATAATGCATTCACTATGCTGTTGGTAGTAGCTTACCCGCACTCCTATTTTTATTCATTATTAAACCTACTCCTGCATTGCCCCTATTTGATTTTGTATTTATAACCCTGTATTCACCTGACCAAAAGTCTTGTTCCTCCCGCCACTGAACTTTACTAATTCCCACTATATCTAACTTTAACCTATCCATTAACCTTTTTAAATTTTCTAACCTACCTACCCAATTAAGGGATCTGACATTCCACGCTCCGATCCGTAGAACGCCTTCTCCTGATAATGATGTCCTCTTGAGTAGTCCCCACCCGCAGATCCGAATGGGGGATTATTTTACCTCTGGAATATTTTACCCAAGAGGACACCATCATCATTTAACCATACAGTAAAGCTGCATGCCCTTGGGAAAAATTATGGCTGTAGTTTCCCCTTGCTTTCAGCCAATCGCAGTAGCAGCACAGCAAGGCCGTTTTGGTTAGTGTTAAAAGGCCAGATCAGTCAGTCATCCAGACTGTTGCCCCTGCAACTACTGAAAAGGCTGCTGCCCCTCTTCAGGAACCACATGTCTGTCTGGCCTCCAACAGATACCCCTCCGTTGTGGTTTCACCCACAGTACGGCTATCTGTATCGCTGAGGCATGCAAGCCTCCTCACCAACGGCAAGGTCTATGGTTCATGGGGGGAGGGATTACAACAGTAACTCACTGATATTGTAGTCAAAGGATACTATGTTTTTTCGTTTTTCATAGTGCAAAATTTTCCATTTCTGAACAGTTACACTAAGCTGCCAATTTCTGCACCACTCTGGAATTCTATTAAGATCTGACTGCATATTTATGCTGCTTCTTTTAGATAGTACTTCATTATAGATAACAACATTACCAACAAAATAGAACAAATTGTTGAATTCTAAGTGTTAGTAGTTCTCATATTTATCTTGTGAATGAACTAGGGTGCAAAATTTAAAGAAGTGTATAGCATTAATTTAATTAATTATAAACCTGTCAGTGCCTGTTGTAGGAAACAAGAAAAAGGTGGGGTGTTGGTATTAGTCGAAAAATAATGTCCAGTGCGAAAAAATTGATTGGGCAGATAAACTTGGACGTGAGATGGTTTTTGAAATAGTTACAATAAGAATAAAGCTTAGAAATAGCAGTTTAATGATAGCTACCCTGTACAGATCACCTAACAGTAACGTGGAAGAATTTTTCTGTCATCTAGAGGAGCTTGTTGACAAACTGCCACCTCATAAAAATTAGACTATAGTGATAGGGGATGTGAACATAGACTCTTTAACTAATAATGTAAATTATCTTAGATATCTTGATATTTTACAGTCATTTATTATCTCTTACCTTTATTACCAATTCTATGTCATTCACCAGCCACAGCTGGACAGATAGCGTCAAGATACAACATTATCAAAATACATGAATACAACTCTACTATGATAGCAATTTAATACCCCAAGACATGTTTAAGTTATAAATTCGATTACATTAATATCACAATAATAAAATAGATACAAGTATAAAGGGTGGTCCATTGATATTGACCGGGCCAAATATCTCATGAAATAAGCATTAAATGAAAAAACTACAAAGAACGAAACTCATCTAGCTTGAAGGGGGAAACCAGATGGTGCTATGGTTTGCCCGCTAGATGGTGCTGCCATAGGTCAAACGGATATCAACTGCATTTTTTAAAATAGGAACCCCCATTTTTTATTACATATTGTGTCGTACATAAAGAAATATGAATGTTTTAGCTGGACCACTTTATTCATGTTGATGTATGGCTATTATGATCAAAATGTCCAACGGGCATGTGCTATGTATGCTGCTCGGTATCCGGGATGACATCATCCAAGTGTCCAGACCGTCTGCGGTATAGTTACGGTATTTAAGGAAACAGGAAGTGTTCAATCACATGTGAAACATCAACCTTGACCTGCAACAAATGATGATGCCCAATTAGGTGTTTTAGCAGCTGTTGCGGCTAATCTGCACATCAGTAGCAGACAAATTGCGCGAGAATCGGGAATCTCAAAAATGTCAGTGTTGAGAATGCTACATCAACATCAATTGCACCCGTACCATATTTCTATGCACCAGGAATTGCATGGCGATGACTTTGAATGTTGTGTACAGTTCTGTCACTGGGCACAAGAGAAATTATGGGATGATGACAGATTTTTTGCACACATCCTATTTAGCGATGAAGCATCATTCACCAACAGCGGTAACATAAACCAGCACAATATACACTACTGGGCAACGGAAAATCCACCTTGGCATGTTGATACTGTCTTTGTTGAGAGTGCTATATTTGTGAATTTGATTTCTCTTTCTGTGGATGTCATGGTTTCTCTTTATGTGGAAGAAGCAGTTCAATATATACTGGCTGTAAACAGTCAGAACTCCTAACCTGGCGAAAATTGGTTTGCAGTGGTCTGTTTTTTTGCTTGAAGTAATGATCCTCATTGCTTTCTTTAGCAGTGAGAGCACATTCTTGCAGCCTGCAGAATGGTCCCAAAACAACAGCTCATAACTGATGTGGCTGTGGAACATTGCACAGTACACAGTAAGCAGGTACTGTTCTAGTACTATACCTTTCAGGTTCCTCAAGAGGTCCAGGACCCGTGAAAGTTTGGAACATACATGTTTGGTGTGCTGTTGCCAGGTTAATTTGGTATCAATGAGAAAGCCCAGAAGTTTAACATCTGCTGCGTTATCCAGTGCTCCAGTATTGCCGAGGCTGCATATCATTTTTTTTTCTTCATTATTTTCATTTTGTTCATGATAAACCAGGCCTGAGCTTCATTGAGCAAGACCTCTGCTTGTTGGACTGCCTGTACAACATTCTCTCCTTTTGAGAGCAAGGTTGTATCATCCGCAAACTGCAAGGTGTGCCCATTGGAGCCTGTGTCATTTACGAAGATAAGGAACAGCAGGGGCCCTATTACTGATCCATGTGGCACACCATGCAGTAGCCTCTTCTCACCTGAATCAGCTCCTTGCACAGAGACAATCTGTTGTCTGTTTCTCAGGTATGATTCAAGAGTTTGCAGAACAGATCCCCCTATGTTGTTGTTGTTGTTGTTATGGTCTTCAGTTCTGAGACTGGTTTGATGTAGCTCTCCATGCTACTCTATCCTGTGCAAGTTTCTTCATCTCCCAGTACCTACTGCAACCTACATCCTTCTGAATCTGCTTAGTGTATTCATCTCTTGGTCTCCCTCTACGATTTTTACCCTCCATGCTGCCCTCCAATGCTAAATTTATGATCCCTTGATGCCTCGGAACATGTCCTACCAACCGGTCCCTTCTTCTTGTCAAGTTGCGACACAAACTTCTCTTCTCCCCAATCCTATTCAATACCTCCTCATTAGTTACGTGATCTACCCACCTTATCTTCAGCATTCTTCTGTAGCACCACATTTCGAAAGCTTCTATGCTCTTCTTGTCCAAACTAGTTATCGTCCATGTTTCACTTCCATACATGGCTACACTCCATACAAATACTTTCAGAAACAACTTCCTGACACTTAAATCTATACTCGATGTTAACAAATTTCTCTTCTTCAGAAATGCTTTCCTTGCCATTGCCAGTCTACATTTTATATCTTCTCTACTTCGACCATCATCAGTTATTTTACTCCCTAAATAGCAATACTCCTTTACTACTTTAAGTGTCTCATTTCCTAATCTAATTCCCTCAGCATCACCCGATTTAATTTGACTACATTCCATTATCCTCCTTTTGCTTTTGTTGATGTTCACCTTATATCCTCCTTTCAAGACACTGTCCATTCCGTTCAACTGCTCTTCCAAGTCCTTTGCTGTCTCTGACAGAATTACAATGTCACCGGCGAACCTCAAAGTTTTTACTTCTTCTCCATGAATTTTAATACCTACTCCGAATTTTTGTTTTGTTTCCTTTACTGCTTGCTCAATATACAGATTGAATAACATCGGGGAGAGGCTACAACCCTGTCTCACTCCTTTCCCAACCACTGCTTCCCTTTCATGCCCCTCGACTCTTATAACTGCCATCTGATTTCTGTACAAATTGTAAATAGCCTGTCACTCCCTGTATTTTATACCTGCCACCTTCAGAATTTGAAAGAGAGTATTCCCCCTATACCATATGTTTTTAGCTTTATGAGCAGGGCCATGCCTTACTAAGGTCACAGAGTACTATTGCTATAGACTCTTAGTCTTCAGAACCCTGACTTATATTTGTAACTAAGTCAAGTACGGTTGTTGTTGTTGATCTGCCCTTCCAAAAGCCACGTTGCGCCTCGTAAAAGAGACTGTTTCCTTCAAAGTAACTTAATAGTTGTTTTTACATTATCGACTCCATCACCTTCACTAGTACTGGTATTATTATTGTGGGCCTGTAGCTTGACACTTCCCCTGCACAGAGGCTTTTATTTATTACTACTGTTAATGGCTGTGCAATTTCACTGGTTATAGTTTTTAACATAGTACAGGACATGCCATAAATATCAGGGCTCCCTGAAGATTTGTAGCTTTTTACAATTTTTATTACTTCTTGTGGATACACTCTTTCCAACATTACCATGCTGCATTTATTCTCAAATTTCACAGCAGCTGCAGGATCTGTTTCAAATTCAGGAAATTCATCTACTGTGTGTTCTACTATTTTTATAAAATAGTCATCAAACTCATCTGGACTGCAAGAATTAGAGCAAGAGGTGGGCTTCTTCGTGTGCTCATTAACCAGATCCCAGGCTGCTTTACAAAGATTGTGAGCTTCTTCAATATTGTGAGATTTGCTGAATCCCGATGCACAAGACTGGTCTTCGTAACCTTCTCTTCCAGCTGCTGGAATGACCGAAGAATGACCTTGGAACCAAGACAACAGGCATCATTTGTTCCAACGTGTGCCACAATCTGCAGCTGGTTGCATCCTGTTACCGCAAGGGCTGCTGGGATAGACTCTTGCCGGCCGAAGTGGCCGTGCGGTTAAAGGCGCTGCAGTCTGGAACTGCAAGACCGCTACAGTCGCCTTGGGCATGGATGTTTGTGATGTCCTTAGGTTAGTTAGGTTTAACAAGTTCTAAGTTCTAGGGGACTAATGACCTCAGCAGTTGAGTCCCATAGTGCTCAGAGCCATTTGAACCATTTTTGATAGACTCTTCAGCATGTTGAATGAGGCCCCCAGGCATACACACTGAGTGCACCTGGTGTCCTCTCATGTCCCCTGCTGGCATTTCCCTAAGGGGTACCATCATTGGCTGTACATTTGAACTGCCTATGGTTAATAGACCCCTACCCACTTGCGTTTGCCTCCTCCTGGCACCAGACAAAACAGGTTTCCTCAAAACAGGTGGCGTGAGTTTTTTATTTCTTTGGGCAGTTTGTTGTATACCATGACTCCTTGGTGTTTGGGTCTTTGCTCTGTTCATTCTATCCAAATACAAGCAATCGCTGTAGCTTGCTTGATGATCGTGTAAGGAGCTGATTACTAAATTTTGCTCAATATGTTTTGTGTAAAAACTGCAGTTTGGAATACATATTCACCTGTAACTGTCAGAACACCCCATTTCTTGAATAGCTCAATGCTGTGGGATTTTTTGTGACTCTCACTCTTTATTCTGAGGGCTCATTTTTGCAGTTTTCACATTCTTAGCACTTGCACACCAGAATATTAATGTAAATGAGAAACAGTATAGGGCCTAACAAGCTCTTTTGAGGGACTCCAATGTTCAAATATTCTTTGTATGAAAGATGTTTCACCATGTAATTAGAGTCATTTGAAATTTGGGGTGTCTATATTCTCTGCACTCTGTCTGCTAGATAAAACCTAAACTATTTATTTACCACCCCACTTATTCCTAGTGCTTCACGTTTATCTAGAAGTATTTCATGATCAACTGTGTTAAATGCTTTACCAATGTCTAGGAAAATGCCTGTTACTTGTTCTCCTTTATCTAGGACTTCTAAAACTACTTTCACAAAGTTTGCTATAACTGCTTCTGTTCCCTTTCCAGACCTGAAGCCAAATTGTTATTTGCACACAAGTTGATATTTATTCAAGTAATCCATAAGTCAGTTTTTTACAATAGTTCCTATTACTTTGAAAAGGAAGACAACAATGAAACTGATCTATTGTTCTCATTTCTCTATATTACTTGTATCAGCTTTTTTTATGTGTGAGAAGAACTTTTGCATGTCTCACGTAATGACGCAAGCAACCCGATGAGAATGACTCATTGATAATGTCTGTTAGGGGTGCTTTTATGTTACTAATGCAGTCTTTTAGTAGATACATTGGAACTTCATCTAGATCTGTGGAGATTTTACTCTTAAATATATGTACAATCCTACTGATTTCCTCCCCAGTGGTGGGTAGCAGCATCATTGTGTAAGGTTCATAGTTATTAGTAGCTGTTTGCTGTATTTTTGGAAGCTTTTCTAGCAATTTGGTTGCCATATTATTAAGGTAGTTGTTTACAAAGTTTGCCAGGTCCTTATCAAGGACAAAGCCAAAGGGTGATGGTCGAGGAGATTGGGGGGAGGGGGGAAGTGTCTGGATCACACACCTATCATCTAAACATAATTACACATGACCTCTCATAGCTGCAGTGTAGTGAAACTGAAAGATATAAGGGGCAATCAGAAAGTTTCTGGTTGAGGGCGATACTGCAGTGTACATGCAACATAGCATGACTCCAAAGCGGGTACATAAGCACCGACATGTTGGCAAGTTATTAGTGTGGCATATGTCCTTCTATCAGATATGTGTGGTAAATGCAGAATCTTGAACTACAGTGACACTATTAGCAGATGTGTCCAAATAGGAGCAACAAGCTGTTATTATTTCCTTGGCATCCATCAGAGAATGAAGAACGTGTATAGGGCAGCATGTCTGTTGAAAACCACCATTGTGGAATGGTGTGACAAGACGTGCTGCTGATCCATGATAAAGCACATTCCTATATTGCAAATGTCACATCACAGAAGTTACGCCAACTCAAGTGTGAGACACTTTAGCACACAGCGCATAGTCCTCTCCCCATGTGATTATCATGCCTTTGGCCCCTTTCAAAAGGCCTTGAAGGGTCAACGATTTCTGTCGAACAGGGATGTGCAGCATACAGTTACACATGCAGCAGGACACAGTGTTTTACCAAGTCAGTAACTTCAAACTAGGGCATCGATGGGATCATTGCCTCAATATCCAAGCGATTTTGCTTGAGTGGCATACCAATTCTGGACTGCATGGCCTACGGCCTTCGAATGGAAAAGTTTTTGGTCACCCCATGATGGATTTAAACTGTTGGTAGGCGTATATCAATAACACTATCGACTATTGTGTATCCCTATTTTAGCCAAGACCAGCTGCTGTACATTGTTGGCCTTACTTGAGATCCATTGTTATTTTCGTAGTCAGCTCAGTTCATACTTGTATTTGAATTTAGTGTAAGTGCTACTGTTAATTGTTTTTGTGCTGTGTCCTGTTCTGATAGTTTCTAACTTTGAATAAGTTTGTAACAAGAAATAAGAGGAAATCCCCTTTGATTCATCTACTCGCATTATGGTTTCAAAGATAAGATAAGATAAGATAAGATAATTTTATTGTTGTTAGGCCATTGCAGCATTAGACAAATTTTTGCACAACAGACAAATTTTTGTACAGCACAATCGTTACATTAATAAACAGAATAATAAAGCATGATTGACTTGCAATTCAATGTCCCAGTCAAAGAATTCTTTTAATTCATGAAAGGGGTTGGCAACAAGCCACTTATTTAATGTTTTCCTAAATTCACACTCTGGAAGATCTTGTACTGTCTGTGGAAGCTTATTAAATAGTTTATGGCCCACTAGCTCATAGCTATTGACTGTCTTTGCTAGTCTACAGTATGATGTATATATGGACTTGTTTTTCCTTGTGTTGTGACCATGGATATTATTTCTACATTTTACTTCATGTAGGTTATTTTTTGTATAGATTAACACTTGGTATATGTACAGATTTATAACAGTCATTATTTTGAGTTCAGCCAACAAGGGCTTACAATGTGCTTTATACTGGGAGCATGTAATGACTCTGATTGCTTTCTTCTGCAGAAGTAATATATTTTGAACATGCACCACCATATTAGCCCAATTACATACCTATAGCAGTGTAATGTTAGCAATTGAGTCTTTATTTGGAAACTAGTAGAAGTGTGGGATTGCAATATTGCAGTATTTTACAAGATTGTGGAGCAGTAAACAGCATTACAAATAACATTAAAATCAGTGCGTAATAACAAACTTCGATGCATCTGTATCATCTGGAAATCTCATGGATCAACAAAAATATTGCCCAAATGGCAATTGTTACATTTCTTTAAAAAATTTGCTCAAAATTCAGTCATTAGCCCAAATGGTAAAATTTCGCCCAGTCTGATCACTGAGCTGGTACTCAAATTACGAAAACCGTTTCCGATACAGAACAGTGGGGAATGGTTAGTGAAGAGCGGAAGGGGCATATGATGACAGCATATTCTTTAGTTCATTCGTTTCTAAAATATTTTTCAGTGGGCTCCTTAAATTTCCACCCTTTCATCCAAAATGTATTTACGTTCTTGAAATACTGTAATAGCTGAAGCCATGAATTCCATGCAGTATCAAATCTTAAAATGTGCACCCATTCATGCACCATCAGATAACAAATCATGCACAACTGAAGGTAAAAACATGCAATTTGAGAATTACACTTTTTGTTTTGATACATTTTATGTTATTTGAAAACAATGTGCGAGAACCAGTTTCTCCAAATTTTCCACCGACCAGGGTATCTCTGTGCCTTGAAGTGCTGAGCTAGCAGTCCATGGATTCAGGAGATGAAGTGGCTTGAAAGCATCGACCAGCAACCTTGAAAATGGTTCTCTGTGGTTCCTCATTTTCAATTTAGACAAATGCCAGGGTTGGTCCCTTACTAAAGGCTATAGTTAATTCCTTCCAAATTCCTTTCTTTCCTGACAGATTTCAGTTTGCTTAAAGATGCAGACTCTCTGCTTAAATGAAAAGAACTGCATCAAAGGCAAGCCAAACATCTCTTTGGGGACTTATAACTAAAAACCATATTTACAGTGGAAGGTGGTTAACAATCCTCATTTTTTACTATGTGTCTGTGCATAAAGATGCATCACTTGAGGAGCGATGACACTTTATGTCTTTAAGTTTTACAACAAGAATAATGTTCTATTGTGAAATGTCTAATTTGTAATATCCTTGGACGGGTAAGTCCAACCATCACAATTCTAACATATTTGTAAATAAATGTCACACAAAAGACAATGTATGTTGTATGCACCTCATAAAGGAGTTCATTACCATCAAAAACTGTATAACCACTTTATCAGGAAAAATACAAATCAATTTATGATATCAGATCTTAGCATCTAGTTGAAATTAAAATTTCCTTCCCCGTCTGAGCTTGTGCTCCATCTCTAATGACCTTGATGTCGACAGATCATTAAACCCATACTTACTTCCTTACTAAATACTCTCATGAATGGATGAATGCTGTTTGGTTAATTTGCAACTTTGATACTTGACTTATTGTGTTGAAGCTTTAACATAAGATTATTCCTCTTAATGAGTAGTTTATGACATCATCTTAAATTTGGTTTAAAAGTTTTTTGTTGCCCTGGAAGGTGTTAGATAGCAACCAGCAACTGGAACTGGGTGACCATTTGAGGCATTCAGTAATATAAATGGAATAAACCTGTCTAGTCATTGAGAACTTCCATCATGTATGTTTCAGTTCCTGGAACAATCACAGAAATCTTATGTTTTCGGATATGAAATCACTAACTCAGACTTGGATTTGAAGAAATAATTTCCAGGTAACAAATAACTATTGGCAGCCTTAATCTCAGTGAAAATGGCATTATGCATAACCTAATTGTGCTTAGAGAATTGCTTTATCAGTTTCTAAACAGAATATGGAAAAATTTGTAGTGACATTTGCAGCATTCTTCTGAGGTGATCCAGTGCTCCCAGCAGAATATCCACAAGCACACACCCCATTAACCCCTTTCATATAGATGCTAGTTCACATTTTTTCTATGCAGATTTAAAGAATATTATAATCTTGTTTGTAGGTTTTATAACAATGAACCATGACCAGTATCGAAAAATATTACATAAATGAACTACATTTATACAAAAAATTACACACAACAAATTAAATGTGCCATTGTAGTAATGAATTACAAGTTGTAGAAAACGTTCTAAAAATTAGAAAGTAAAACAAAATCTACATCTTATTCTTTGTGGCAGCTACTGTACATTAGTTTAATATGATGCATAGTAAACAATTGTTTTATTTATTCCTTGATAATATATAAATTACTATCTAGAAACAAAATACAAAGGGCTATAATTGAAAGTTGAAAAAATCCCTTTCCTGGAATTTCGTTTATATTATAATTTTCTTTGCATTTCCTTGCTTTGAGGGTTGTTGTTGTTGTTGTTGTTGTGGTGACCTTCAGTCTGAAGATTGATTTGACACACTAGTCTACCCTGTGCAAATCTTTCCATCTCTTCATAACTACTGCTGCCTACATCCATTTGAATCTACTTACTATATTCATGCCCTGATCTCTCTACAGTTTTTATGGTCCACACTTCCCTCCATTACTTGTTTTTCTTGATGCCTCAGGATGTGTTCCATCAGCTGATCCCTTCTTTTCTCCAAAATCTGATTTCAGTACCTCCTCATTTATTATTCAGTCTACCCATCTACAGCATTCTTCTGTACTACCACCTATCAAAATCTTCTACTCTCTTATAGTCTGACACAATTATTGTCCATATTTCATTTCTGTACAAGACTACACTCTCACAGATACTTTCCAAAAACACTTCCTGATACTTAAAATTTATATTGGATGTTAATAATTTCCTTTTTTCCAGAAGTTTTTTTTCCAGTCTATATTTTATATAATCTCTACTTTGACTGTCATCAGTTATTTTTCTGTGCAAATAGATAAACTCAACATTTACTTTCAGTGTATCATATCCTGAACAAATTCTGTTCCTCATGTTACTTTTGGTGATGTTCATCTTATCTCCTTTCAAGACTCTATCAATTCTTTTCAACTGCTCACGCAAGTCTGATGGAATTATGATGTCAACAGCAAACCCCTCCCAAATTTCTCCTTGTCCAATGTACAGGCTGAATAACAATGATGGTAGGCTGTCACACTTCCTTCTCAACTACTGCTTCCCTTTGTGTCCTTAGATTCTTATGATTGCTCTCCAGTTTTTGTACCTTTCACTACATGTATTTTACCCCTGCTTAGATTCAACATTACGAAGAGTGTAGACCAGCCAACATTGTGAAAAGTTTTCCCTAATTCCCAAATTTTATAAACATAGGTTTGCTTTGCTTCAGCATATCTTCTAAGATAAGTATTGCATGTTCCTACATTTATTCACAATCCAAACTGATATCCCACAAGGTCAGTTTCTACCAGTTTTTTTTTTTTTCATTTTTCTGTAAAAGATGTGTGTCAATATTTTGCAATCATGATTTATTAAATTGATGGTTTGGTTGTCACACTAGTCAGCACCTGTCTTCTTTGGAACTGGTATTATTACATTCTTCTTTTAAGTCCAACAGTACTTCACCTCTCTAATATGTCTTGGACACTAGGTGAATAAATTTTGTCATGGCTGGTTCTCCAAAGGATCTCAATTATTCTGAAAGAATGTAGACTACGCTATGGCTCCTGACTCACCTTAGGTCTTTCCGTGGTATGTAAAACTCTACTTCCAGTGTGATATCTCCCATCTTATCTTCATCTACTTCCTTTCCTTTTGCTTAGTATTGGCTTACCTTCTGAGCTCTTGCTATTCATACTGCTGCCTCTCCTTTGTGTAAAGGTCTCTTTAATTGTCGTATAGGAAGCATCTATCTTTCTCCTAGTCATGTGTGCTTCTCAGCCTTTCATTTGTCCTCTAAATGTTCTGCATTTTGTGACACTCTCATTTTTTAGGTATCTGTATTTGCTTTTGCCTGCTTCATTTTTATATTTTCTCCTTTTGTCACTTACATCCAATACCTTTCACGTTATCCAGGCATTTCTACTAGGCATTTTCTTATCACAGAACTAATCCTCTACTACCTTCACTATTTCATCTCTCAAAGCTACCCATTCATCTCAGTTTTTTATTTGTATTCATTATATTCCTTTCACCTGTTTCAGTCAAATTTTGCCTAATATTCCCTCTGAAATGCCCAATAACATCTGATTCCTTCAGTTTACCTAAGTCCCACCTTCTTAATATCCTATCTCTTAGCAGTTACTTCGGCTGTTCTTGCTATATGTTAATGATCTATCATTTTAATTGCAACAGGAGACAATCCTTTTTGCAGATGATATACACATTGATGTGAAGCCAAGCAAAGAGGTATCAACAGAGAAAATAGTGTATGTGGCTTTTGTGAAAGTTACCGACTGATTTTGCACAAATGGCCCAGATTTAAACTTTAAAAAAACAAGACTCATCCAGTTTTGTGCTGTCATAAATACCCAATCTCCAATTAACCTAGTATATTAACAAGAAATAGGATAGAGAGTTCTTAGGTGTGCATGTTGATGAAAACTTAAACTGTAAAACCATATAGTAGATCTACAAAAATGTTAAGGTTCAGCCACTTTTGTGATAAGAATAATTGCCAACTTTTGGCATACGGAAGTCAGTAAGTTAATGTATGCTGCCTGTTTTCATTTGTTGATATTTATCGGATAATATTCTGGGGTAACTGCTTGCTCAGACAAAAAGTGTTCATCGTACAGAAGTGCTTAAGATTACATGTGGAGCTCACAAATGTACAGTTGGCAGGTATCACTTTAAGCAGCTGGGAATATTAACCACAGCCTAACAGTACATTTATTCACCTACAAAATTTTTTTATCAACAACTCATCTGATTTGTACTAAGGCCGGGATTCAAACCCGGGTCGCCCACTCATTTGGCAGAAATGCTAACTGCTGCATCATCTTGACATTGCGGCTAACACAACTGCATGTATTACCCTAGTATGTCTCCCTCTCTAATACAGATTCCAGTTCACACCTTAGGCCATCTTGATGTTCACGCTTCTCAATTCATGTCAGTGCTGCAAAGGGAACAGCACCTTAGCATTGAATGAAATGGGGATAATCCTGCCCACATCTCAGGCATATGTGATATATTAATCAAGATAGGCTGAGGCATGGATTTGAGCTTTTATTAGGGAGGTAGAAGTACTTGGATAATCTGTACAGCTTTGTAGCCACAGTGTCAGGGTGCCACAGTAGTTAGGATACATACCTAATGATTGGTAGACCTGTATTTGAATCTTGGCCTTGGTACAAATTTTAATTCATTGCTTCAGCTTGTACTCATTATTACAGGTAAAGTCGAGACTTAATATGTCTGTGGGACATCTAATTTATCTGATCCATCTGAGTTTGATAGTAACAGAGATATTCACAAGTATAACACTTGAAGGAAAAATGACCTGCTTTACCATCTAGCGGATATAACTGTGACACAGAAAGAGGTGAAATATGCAGCTATAAAAGTGTTTGACAATCTACCCATGGAAATAAGTCTGGCAGAAGAAGGGTTCTCAGATGTTGTTTAAACATATTGCATCTTAACAAATTCTTCTACATGAAAGAGAAGGTCTTGAATAGGATTAATTAGCCATTTATATAATGAAGAAAATCTCCTAATGGCAAACATATAGCCATAAAAATATTTTTTTTAAATATGCTGTTCAAAAGAATTGAGGGAACATTTGGATCAGTGTTTAGTATACTGAATCTATTTTAATACAGGCAGCAACTGTTGCTTTATTGCATGGCTTAAGATATTGACTTTCAGTGTCGACAACAATTAAAATCATTCACAATATGTTGCATTACATTGTGAGGTGACCCCTAAAAAGGAAGTGAGTACCAGGGTTCCAGTGTTTTGTACTGAGGTACACAGATGGCAGTTGTCATTTGTGGTCATTGTATTCAGCCAACCACATGCAATGTGACGGGTTAAAGCAGTGCAAGTTTTAAGGGCAGTCTGAACAAGGATGGACTTTCAGTCGTGTTTCTGCAGAGGCCAATGCCTCTCCATGTGTCTGCCATAGATTGTAAATATGCTGTGGGAGACAGTTGAGTATACAAGCTGAGTTGGACAAGGTTGCCAACACATTACAACCCTTGTGAAGACTGATATCTGGCCATCTCTGCGTTGCGACAATGTACACATACTGCCAGAGCACTACAAGGCAATCTTAGAAGAGGCTCTGAAGGCACTGTGACTGATCAGACTGTAATGAACACGTTAGAAGAAAGGACCATATGACCCAGATGTCCTGTTTTAATACCCCATTTCATCCGACAGCATCTTCCAGCTCACCTTCAGTTCTCCCATTCCCATGACAACTGGCCACTTCGTCACTGGTGAAATATGTTGTTCACAGATGAGTCCAGATATCCTTCTGACACAAGATAATAGCCATCTTCATGTGTGGTGGCTGGTAGTTGCCAAATGTTGTCCAGGAAATTGACTGATTTCCAAGATTCTGCGATTTTGTGGGGAGGCTTCATGTATAGGCAGCCATACAGATCTTCTTCTTGCCCGTGGTTTCATTATTGCAAGGTAGTATGTCGAACAGATCCTGGTAGTGACCCTGAATTCCTTCTAATGCCAGGGCCTATGTGATTGATGTCAGCAGGAATGTCTCACAAAGTCTGGACACTGAAGCAGTGGAATGTCTGCCATGTTTGCACCCCATCATGCTTATGTGGGACATACTTGACAGATGTGTTTGTGATTGTCCTGTTACACCACAGACTCTCCAAGAAATCTCATGGGCTCTCATTGAAGAATAGGAATGGATACCGCAGGGTGACATCCATAAACATATTGCAGAGTATGCCATGTAGGTGTCAGGCACTGATAAATGCTCACAGAGGGCATACATATTATTGAACCTCTCAAAGTCCAATGAAAAACACCCAGGATGTTGGAATGTATGATTGTGTTCACTTTGTTCATGAGACCTGTTAAATGGATAGTCACTTTTATGTGAATATGGAGGATGTGACGTTGTTTTAGACAAACAGTGCATGTGTTCTGTCACTGATTTGGTGACAGATCTCACATCGTAACATTTATAATTAATATGATCTGTGGAACACATAACTAACATGTAAATTAAGTTTCTTGTCCTATTCTTCACTTCCTAATAAACTAGTGACATAAATTCTCCATCTTTCATTTCAGCTATCACTCTTCAAACCGTTGTCTTCATATTACATCAGAACAGATCTGCAGCTTTCAGCAATGGAGCATGCCGAAAGAAGTTACCATCAGAGGTTTGTAGAATTTCACTTAGTCTCTTCTCTCTCACTCTCTCTCTCTCCTTCTCTCTCTCTCTCACACACACACACACACACACACACTTCAAAGTCTCTCGATCAAACATCTTCGGGTTACAGATCACAACATCAAGCACAACATTTGTTAGAGATAAAATGTTCGCTGAGACATCCCAGCAGCGCTAGGCATCCTTTTCTATTGGTTATGTCTCCAAGGATTGGCAGGGTATAAGCACTCAGTGGCATGTTGATGCCTTGCATGTTACTTGTAATCTATTTACTTACTCCCAGTGAAACAGGGTAGGCGAAGCAAAATTAAAGTCCCGGATGTGCTTTTCTTCTGAAATATCTTTCTCTGCTTAGAGTCACTCATTCTTAAGGCTTTGTTGTTGAAAATCACTCTGAGTATTCTGAGTAGTTAGTATGCAGCGTTCCCGGCCAGCAGACCATGCTAGTTTGGTGAAATTTTATCTTCCCAGGGCTGACATATACTAAAGGACGTGTAGTGTTGCCAGGAAGTGTCAGCAAATAGTTTGTCTTAGACAAAAGTTGTTCCACTTAATGCGATCTATTACCCATAGGTGTTTGATGCAAAGACTTTGAAATGCCTTGTATATATATATACTTCCTGTTACGACTTCCTGGTCATTGTTCATATATAGTGTGTCCTCTGTAACTTGGCACATTTGGTGGGGGCTGTTGGGAGCAAAAGGAAATGAGCCCCACCCTAAACACAGCGTGCTGTGGAGACAAGAGCAGTGTGGAGTGTACAGGCCCCCCCACCTGCCTATTACGTTCTGTGTTTGTGTTGCTATAAAAACAGAAGTGATATATGGAGAGAACAATCACTTAAATGTCTTGTGTAATTGAAACTGAAGTCATACACAACATTAAACACATCATTGACTGATGGTACTGCAATGCTACCACTTTGCAGTAATCTTTGTTAACTAAGGATAGCAGCAACTAGAATAAGTCAGTATCAATTCAAAGTAATCGAACTTGTACCAATTCCTCTGCTTTCAGTAGTTCTCACAAAAATGCTAATTAACAGTACACACACACTGTATTTTCTCTTGTCAGTTAACAAATGACATTTTGGTATTTTCAGTTCACAAATTATTTTTTCAACAGTTTTTATTACTTTTAAATTGCATTTCATCTAACAAGGAAGACTAAATTTACACAGTAACTTTTTAACACTTCTACTTAATTATTATCTACTCATTGGTAAAGGTAATCCTCAAAACCTCGAAGTATATTCGTAGATTGCCTGGATCTTCATGAAGTGTGTGGTTTACAGTGAAAGTGATCGGTTCCAGTTTTTAAACATTTATTCTTCCATTCGTAACAGCCGATCAAATCCATCATGACACTTTGCAAAGAGGCCGAGTTGTACAGTATGTTTTCGTAAAGCAACTGACTGGTTCACAAGTCAAGAAACATACTTTTTCACAACTTTAAATCTTAGTGAAATGATATTCAAGCAACTAACTCGGTTTCACTTCGAGATATCAGCTCAAACTGCCCGACCCAGCAGCCTCGGTGCTTCCCTATTTACATATTCTAAATAACGGATGGTCACTTGGACCATTATTACTTAATAATGACAACAATTTTTAATTGTATTTACAATTAAAAGTTCCAAAGCTAAGATGTTCTGATTACACAGAATAATATGTCTAAAATTACAGAATTGAATAATATGTGAAATTTATAATGTAAAAATGTTTTTAAATGTGAAAATTCCATCTAAATATGAGTACAATAATTAACTTCACAAAATTAATTAATACATGCTAACTACACGACGACTCACATTCCTAACAATAATTGAAGCTAAGAGGGTAAAACGAAACAGGTTTTGATTGACAGGATTTGTAACAGATACCTAGAATTTTATAATTAGGCATATATCTGGTTACAACAATATGAGTTTAATTAATAAATTCATTAAGATGGAATGTTCTTTACAGCTTTCATCCTAAATTTATGTTTTACAATATGTGCCTTCATTTGTAAGCAACAGAATAACTTCTTGAATCAGTAAATTACATTCGTAAAAGTCCAATTGTTTGAATAATTGCAGTTGATGATTAATACCATATATTTTATTCCTACCATTTTCACTAATTCAAGTCTTTCCCATTACTACAACGAATGCCACAGTTTGTTAAAATACGTCGTCGTTTGTTTTATTTTGTAATAGTGTCTGCTAATTAGTCTCCAATTTAGTGTCATTTTTATGAAATTCATCAATCACCACAATACCAAACATTTTAAAGTGAGGTATTGTACTACACGATGTCAGGGAATCAAAGTTTTCATTAAGTCTTTGTATATCAGGTATATTACAACTTGCAAAATCAATCATTTTATTTATTCTGGTTTGCACACCCCCTAATAATTTGTTAAAGGGTAGAAACAAGATTTCACCAGGGTTGTAAACTTTTTGTCGAAATTCAGAATTTAGAGACATCTGCTGCAGCTCTGTTTTAACTTTTAAGCCATTGACAAATGATACTCGTATATACATTTGCATCAACAACAATTCTGCAGTGACCACATATTCAGTTTAGTGTATGTGTGCATCAATGGTCATGTTTGCACCTGCATACAAGCAATGTCAAGAACATGTAAACACATCATACAATAAACATAAACTGCATGCACTGTCATTGAAGAAGTTTAGTCACATGTACATTAGTGGACATGTGTGTTGAAAGGTAACTTCTAATGTGTTACTCTCAAACTTTGTAAACTGTCTACATTATGAGTACGTTGACATATGAAGTATGTAAAATACAAATTAGGGCATGTGACAAAACTGTTTCAACCCAGGTTTTAACCTTCAACAAATTGTAAAATTAAAATATAAGTTTGCTGCTAGAATCAGGATTCCACTACTATCATGTGTGCATTCTCCTCACTGGTGTTTAATGTTACAATTTTTTCTGTAAAATGGCAATAGAAAAATGAGTGTGGAATGTAAAACACTCAGTCTCATTACAGTTTGCTGGGCAACAGCGCAAAGAGAGGGTGTGGCTGCATGTGTGTATTCTGTTTCCCTGATGGAGAACTTGGTGTGTTATCTCAGTTGCTGTTTGGTCTTTTTATGCACCTGTCTGCTGCTCAATATCTCCTCTATCCAGTAACTAATGATCCATCCCCATACAGGTATTTACATGTTTCTTAGTAACATTCATTGGTTGAAATAAGGGGAAGGCAAGCTGGAGTACACAGATTCACACTGCATGTGAACGTATGTACTTTAGCTAGAAGAAGAACTATTGCTTGTTAGCAGGAATGCCATTTTCTGTTAAGTGGATTCCTGCTCCATGCATCAACCTGCTATTGATGAGTGCTTGTCTGTACCTTATTTTACATATTGCTCCATCCAGGAATTTTAATTATTGTTATTCACTGGAAGACCTAACTTCCAATGCAGTAAAGATCACAAATTCATGCTTGCACCAAGGTGCTCACTCACAAAATGTAAGATTGATTCTTGGTAATGGAAGAAGATTCTTACATGAACATTGTAACTGAAAGGTGGAAGAGAGTGGAGCAGTTTTAGATTCTGAGGTTAGGCTCCAATGTCATGACACTGTCAATGATGTTTCATTTTTTGGGGAGAGTATTTTACACTTAGCAGCCGCCTTGGTGCTATTTGAAAAGAGTAAGCTTTGTGCCAGCACTGGATTTTATTTTCTTCCTTTTATCACATAATCACCAATAAAGCATAAACAACGTTCACTGAGGTGAGAAAACCATGGGACAGTGATGTGCACGTATACAGATGACAGTTGTATTGTGCTTACAAGGTATAAAAGGGTTGTGCTTTGGCAGAACTGTCATTTGTACTCAGGTGATTCATGTGGAAAGGTTTCAAATGTGATTATAGCTGACAAACTTTGAACACAGAATGGTGGTTGGAGCAAGCTGCATGAGACATTCCATTTCATAAATTGTTAGGGAATTCAATGTTTCAAGATACACAGTGTCAGGAGTGCTGAGAATACCAAATTTCAGGCATCACAGCTCACCACAGACAATGCAGTGGACGATGGCCTTCACTTATTGACCAAGAGCAGCAGTGTTTGTATTGAGTTATCAGTGCTAACGGCCAAGCAGTACTACATGAAATAAGTGCAGAAGTCAATGTGAGATGTATGACAAATGTATTCGTTACGACAGTGCTGAAAATCTGGCGTAAATTGGCTATGGCAGCAGACAACCAAGACTAGTGTCTTTGTTAACAGCACAACATTGCGTGCAATGCATTTCCTGGGCTCATAACCATATCAATTGGACCCCAGATGACTTTATAACCACGATCTGGTCAGATCAGTCCCAATTTCAGTTGGTAAGAGCTGATGGTCGGGTTTGGGTGAGGCACATACCCCATGAAGCCATAAATACAACTTGTCAACAAGGTACTGTGCAAGCTGATGGTGGCTCTGTAACAGTGTGGGCTGTGTTTACATGGATTGGATTGGCACCTTTGGTCCAACTGAATCAGTCATTGACATACAGCTATGCAGAGACCACTTACAGCCATTCATGGACTTCATGTTCGCAAAAAGTGATGGAATTTTTATGGATGACAATGCACCATGTCACCAACCCACAGCTCTTCACAATTTGTGGACAGTTTGAACAAATGATTTGGCCACCCAGATCACCCAACATGAGTCCCATCAAACATTTATAGGACATAAACAAGAGGTCAGTTCAAGCACAAAACCTGTACTGGAAGCACTTTCATAGTTATGGATGGCTAAAGAGACAGCATGCCTCAATATTTCTGCAGGGGATTTCCAACGACTTGTTGAGTCCATGCCATGTCAAGTTGCTGCACTATGCCACGCAAATGGAAGTCACACACAATAGTAGGAGGTTTCTCATGTAGTACTCTACTTGACTCTCTGACAATTTACACATTCCAGTCCCACATTTGACATGTAAGACATACCTTCAAAATGGCATGCTGTAGGAAACTTGGTAAATGGAAAGTAAATAATTCAAAGATCTGGTTCTTCAATTTACTTTTTTTGGCACGCTATACAAATGTGAGTCTTATTAACCATTAGTTAACATTTAAAAAATCAAAATATGTCCTATTTTCTGAGAGCCAAGAAAGTTGTTATTGTTTAATAAATTATCAAACAGAATTGCTAGACAGTACTTAACTTCAGTAGGCAAAATAAAGGAACGGACTGTCAGTTCTGGAAGTTAGGAGTCTCTCACCCCTACGTTTTATTGTGTGTGTGTGTGTGTGTGTGTGTGTGTGTGTTACCTACTGAAGGTAAGTCCTGGACAATAATTATTGGCACAGGGTTTATTAGTTTCCTTCATTGATGTTCCTCTGTTAAATTATACTTTGTACATTAAATCTACAGTATATGGAAGCTTCAACCAGTGACCAAAAAGCTGGTTTGAGTATAGAGCCTTAGCAAGTATGGTCTTGCCATAACTGATTTATAATGTGAATGGTTGCTTTGCCCTTTGGTATGCTGCAGAAGGGCAACAGCACGTGTGCCAGAAATCATCACTACTGTCCCTAGCAAAAGTGTATGTACAGCATCCCAGTGGTGAAAGCTTGACAAAAACGATGAATCATTATCACATATCACTATTAGTATATTCTGTCAGCCGAATCAGTGACCACTGTTTTTTAATGTCAGATAAAATCAGGCTCCAAATCTTTCTTAAAGGGTAACCCTTATTTCTATTTATAATGTTGTCTTTCAGAGATAAGAGATAAGTTTTATCTGACACTAAAAAACAATGGCTGTTAACTTGGCTGGCAGAATATATTGACAGTTATACGTGATAGTGATTCATCATTTTTTGCAAGTTTTCATTTCTGGGGTGCTTAATTCCACAAAATATGACACTGCAGTTGCCTTCAACCAACTCATCACCATGAATTTCCTCAGCCTTTTTTCCTTTCTCTAACAGGTTACAAATCCCTGCTCTAGCTTCCATCTTCTAAATTGGGTGGGATTTTCTGTTTTGATGTCATTCAGTGAAGGAATAACACGGTGTGACTATGTCGACTTTCCCAGTGAATTAACTGATGATATTTTTCTCATGTCTGCAACCTGATCAAGCAATCCTTTAAAAGCAGTATTTTTGGGGCCTCTCTGGCTGCCATCTTCAAATGAGATCACTGAATGCTAACCTTGCCAGAATAGATTTTCTCTTCACATATTCACCACGTAGATTAATACATTTCTCCCACAGACAGATTATCTGAGAAACACCCTGATCAATATATTCACCACATTTGCCATGTGGATCCATGAGTCTGGTAGGTGAACCAGGAAGTGACTACCTGTCCCTCTGAAAAAAAAAAAAAAAACAGAATTTATGCTCAGTAGTAGGTTCCAATATTTGAAGCTGTTTGTAGTCAATAACAAAGAAGATGCAGAAACTTCCTGGCAGATTAAAACTGTGTGCCCGACCGAGACTCGAACTCAGGACCTTTGCCTTTCGCAGGCAAGTGCTCTACCATCTGAGCTACCGAAGCATGACTCACGCCCAGTCTCACAGCTTTACTTTTGCCAGTGTCTCGTCTCCTACCTTCCAAACTTTACAGAAGCTCTCCTTGGTAGAGCACTTGCCTGCGAAAGGCAAAGGTCTCGAGTTCGAGTCTCGGTCGGGCACACAGTTTTAATCTGCCAGGAAGCTTCATATCAGCGCACACTCCGCTACAGAATGAAAATCTCATTCTGAAAGAAGATGCACTTTTGTCAGTTGTATGTCCACTGACTTTTGCTTGATGAGTAATGTGCTTACGCATGTGTAAGCGAAAATGACTGAAAGAGCAGGCAATTCATTAACAGCTCGATTCCCATAATACATTTGAGCATCTAATTACCATAGACTAGTATTGTGACCCTGAGGCCAAACATTAGAGCAATTAAGAAATTGAAAACACTGACATCATCAGGGAATGTCAAGTTAAATGTATTTTTGGGTTTGCTATGGTGTACAGTTAATGGTTTATATTTGTAATGGGTAGACAATTACAGAAAAAATATTACCAGGAACTCCTGAAGAAATTACAGGAGGGTATAAACCAAAATGTCATGAGAATGAGTACAGTGAGTTTGTCTGCTGTTTGACAACATGCCAGCACATTATTCACAACAGAAAGTGAGGTATATGTTTGTTTTCAGATGTGAAATTTTGACTCACCAGCAATCTCCACCCAACCTGACAGTCTGTGATTATCTCTTCTTCCCTTGCATGAAGAGGCAGCTAATAATATGACAGCATTCCCAGGACAGCTCTGAAGTGACAGAAGATGAGGGAGCAGTTCTTTAGTAATCAAACTGAGGAATATATTGATCAGGGTGTTTCTCAGATAATCTGTCCATGGGAGAAATGTATTAATCTATGTGGGGAATATGTGAAGAGAAAATTTTATGACCATTCTTCACATGTATGTGCTACAGGATTCTACATATTCATGTCAGGACTGTTGTAAATAACACAGAGTAAAATAAATCTCCATACTGGACTTATACCTGCAGTATTAATGGATGATTTGATAGTTGCAAAAGCTGAAGGATGTTATCAATATGACAGATAAATGTGCAGTAAATTCAATCTTAAAAGCCCATATGGCCTTGATATAAGAAGAAAAAAAGAGGAACAACTGGAAATAGCCCATATATTGAGAGTTCATCTCTTACACAAGATAGAGTGTTTTCTTTTGATAATGATATGTTGCAAGTTAAAATTATGTGCCAGACTGTAACTCAGATCCACATTCTTGGATTTTGTGGGCAGTGTGGTAAGAATTATGCCATCTAAGCAGACCTCAGGCTTCACCCTGTACTTTCAAGCTCCTTGCTGTATCCTTTCTCCCAGATATGCTACTCTCACAGCTTCACTGGGAAGCCAAGTTTTTGTAAGAGGTTGGAAGGAAAGGTGGGGAAGTTCATGAGGCCTTGTTTAAACAGCATAGTTGAGAACTTATTGCTCAAAAAGGCAAGGCCTTGGGTGCAAGTCCTAACTCAGTACACAGTCTTGTCAAATATAGTGAACACCATTTATATTACAAATACTGTTGTAAGTGATCACTGTAGATGAAGTAGAAATAGTTTTCTGTTGAGGGCAACCACAACTGAAATAATCCACGTTTCTGAAATAAACTGGTTTGAGCTGATTATGAACTTGCATGAAGTAGAGGGTTGGCTGGTAGTGTCTAACGGCAATGGTGAAGACAGATCCTACAGGTTGTAGGGATCCAACTACTATTTTATACTGGCTTATGTAAGTTTAGTGCTGATTTGCTGTTGTCATTGCTGAGCTGTGACCTTGCTGTGGCAGTGGTTTTAGGAAACAGCTACCATTCTTAAAGATGAATTATTAATGGATGCAAACATCTAGTGTAGTACCACTGGAGATTGATAGTTGCTGCATTACCAGATTAATTATAGTCATTTTATTCACCCACATTTCATTTTACAATTACATTAAACATGTCAGCTTAATACAACAGTAGAGTACAGCTAATATTTAAAAAAAGTTAATTAAAAGTTAATTAATTCATACAAACTGGCATATAATTCCTTAGAAGTCTTGGCTCACAAGGATTTTATTCTACGTTGCTCTTTTATATGGACATATTTGCAAGCACATTTTGTGATAATGCCAAAACTAATGTTAGACTTTTCACTTCCATCTCACTATTAGCTATCACTATGTTCTTCATGCTTTCACATTTGTCAGTCTGAAAAACTGAGGCAGTAAGTTACAAACATGTTATTTGTTACTGGAGATTCATAGTAGTAGAAAATGTTTGCATGCTGTCAACCACATACATTGATATTTTACTGGGCATGACAGAGTACACATATTTTGAGACTCCTACTCTGTCTATGTGTTCTCAGCATCTCTCATAAGGAAGTTTCAGACTAAATGCTGCAGAAAGCTCAAACTGGTTGTTACATGGAGGAAAAACATTATGTGATGAAAAACTACTAATTGTGAATGTAAATAAAAATAAGGATAACTACATCTAGGATGTTGAAAAGGATATATAAAGCATACCCTGTACCTCTTAGAAAAAATTTAAGAAAACTAATGTTAGTTATACCTGGTTGTTGGTGAATAATATGCAGCATTCTTCTGCAAGATGAAACAACCCAAATTACTACTACTACTACTACTACTATAAGTTCCAAGACATACCATTCTTTTGTGAAGGTCACTGAGTTTCGAACATAAGACTATTTTCTTATGCTCTCCTCTTTTACATATTGACTAGTTTGCAGTACAGCATCATACAATCAGCTAAACGAGTTCAGTGTTAAAGACTTGGTTGACAGGGTTTGTTCATGTATAAACCATAGGTACAAAGAGAAGTGAAAGCTGCACAAAACAAGTTTCCATTCATGAAATATTCAAAGTACACCATATTTTCTGTTTATTGTGAAAATCGGTGGAAAAAGGACTAAATAAAACAACCTGAATTCTGACTTAAAGAAAGTGACTGAGTTGTTGAGCAAACAACTCTCAATGAGTGCTAGGTTAATTCCTTGTGACCAACAGCATTCTTTGAAACAGTAATTTTGCTTGTTCAGTCAAATTAACTCTGAACTTAAAATTTTATGTAATCATTACATACTTCACCAGTGGGTGACCAATTCTTGGTTACAGTCTTATTTATTTTTTCAGTGATAAAGCCTTACTAAAGATGGGGTAGCTAGTAGTTGATTTAGTTGCAGATAGGCCAGTGCAAACAACAGTTCTATTGTTCTAAAAGTCGTCAATAAATATTAATATACAGACTTTCATAGTGACCATTTATGTAATAGGCACATAGCTTATTATCTCAGTTAATTGTATATATACACCTTACTCCAATTACTTATCAGCATTTGGGGATATGGAGTTGCACATATAATTTTTATGATGGACAAATGCTTAAGTCACAAGAACATATTATTTTTGATTTTGTACAAAGACTTAAAGGGTCAATGTATGTCACTTTCTACCTAATGTTCGTCTCCCACACATACTGACAGGTGGATAGCAAGAGGTCCTTTCCCTTGGCCAGCTCATTCATCTGATTTGGCAACACTTTTTTAGGGGATCTTGTAAATCCTTCTTCGTAGTGAAGAACACCCAGAACAAGAACATCTACTTCTTATAATCTCATTGAAATAATACCAGCCATGTTAGAATGGATGTGTCAAATTTTTTTGCATGACTTTGTCTTCATCACCAATCTTCTGTCTGGTCTGGTGTGGTTCACCCCAACTTCCTCTCCTGTGCAATACTCTTTATCTCAGAGTGATACCTATGCCCAACATTCTAGATTATTAGTTTGGTATATTCCAGTCTCTTCTTCCTCTACAGCTTTTGTCCACTATAGTTCCCTCTGGCACCACGGAAGTTATTTCCTGTTGTTTTAATATATGTCCTATCATTCTGTCCTTTTTCTGGCAACTTATTTTCTACTTATTTCTTTCATCATTGATACTGCAGAGACTAACCTCATTTTTTTTATTTTATCAGTCAACCTGATATCTTAATGATCTCAGGGCTTCAGTATTTGGAAGTGTGTGGTAAACATGTGTGTACAGTCTGCCTGCATGTATCTAGCATGACCACTGTTCCTTGAAGGAAATTTAAAGCAGTTAACTGCGGTAGATAAAAGCCTTCTTTCAACTGATAAATGCTGTGACAGAAAATGTAGCATTATTAAAACCAAACATTATACACAACACACAACATAATCTCACAGTCAGTGAGTATCAATACATACTCTGTAATTTCATGAGACTTTGAGAGCATACAATAATTTGCTTTCTAATATCTAACATCGCAACCAGAATGCAAAAACCATTTTATCAACGCAATACAGATGTTTGTTATACATTGTTCCTATAGTCAGACTGTCAGCCACCATGTCACACCTTTTAATGAACACAAATTTGATTTTTATCCTCATAACATCTTCCATTAGTAAGTGCAGACAGATATTTATGTGATTTGTCCTTAGATGATAGCAGTTTGTGGATGCCAACTTTGTTGTGCTTTGACTGTCACAATGTACAATGAGTGCATTATTTCCTTGCTGATTGAGTTCAGTTTGTAACTGTTGAAACCACAGAGCTTCCTCAGTTACTGATGCCATCACCATGATTCTATCTCTGCTATAGAAAATGCTGCAATTCACTGCTTGCACAAAATTTCATGCAGTACTGCCTTTCTGTAACAGTAAAACATACCCAGTACAGGATATCCTGTCTATAGGTTAATTATCCCAATCCGCTTCACAATATCCAGTTATTTCTGTGGAGTCTTCTTTAGCAATATATAGCTGCACATCCTTGGTTCCCTGCGGAAACCTGACAACCTGTTTGACACTGAGCTTGTGTTGGTTCTGTGAGCCTTTGAGTATTGACTTAACTTGTTTGAAGCATATGTAATATCCAGTCTTGTCGCTTGTTCAAGATACACCAGAAATCCCATTACTTTTCTGTAAGGTATGTTTTCTCTCCATCCCTCCTTTCAGTAGAATTTTTTATCAAATTTTGCATTAACTGAAAAAGCTGGAAAAGTCATTGCATTGTCTTATCGGTAATCTGGAAAATACTGGTGCTTCCTGTTAGTCATGGGCAACTTCCCTCTTGACCAGTAATGTTTTGGACTAATGTGCCTTATCTGATTTAGATATTTTTGTGCTTCTCCACTACCCCTGAAATTTTGTTTCTGTGTCACAAAAACACTATAAATACAGTCTGTAGTAATTACAACTTTTATGCTCATTCATCATCATGCAGCTCCTGTGTGCCACATACATTGCATGCTTGGAGTCAAGTACAGTAAACAGTTTCTCTGCTACAGCATTCTTTCCCATTTCTTTTCAATAACTTGACACAGTTTTTGTAACTTCTCATGCCAGACTTCAATATTGACAGTATTTTCTTGAGGCTGAATGAAATGATGAAGAAATTGAATAAGAAGTTATTTTTCCTATAGGGGCTTTCTAAGTGTTATGACTGTTTAAAACTATTACAGTAAGAAAAATGTTGTTGTCAGTCAACTTCCAAAACAGTTTATTTATCAAAACCTAGTTTCTAGCTAAGGGGACCTGCTTGTGAGCAGACAGCCTTTTCATCCCATACTTTAAGAGTGCATTACTCTTGATCTATAACATTAGGATGTTGGTATTTTATGCCAACACTGAATGCCATTAGGTTAAGCAGTAGTATACTCTTTATTTATCTACAATAGTTTAATTTCTACAATAGTTTGTTTACATGATGAATTTGAGGACAGATTTAGTTTCCAGTATTATTATCTGGGACATCATGCATCTAATATCACTCACACTGTATTAGATTTCTCTCAATATTGATATAATTATATTGTTTGAAGTATAGTGCACAGGATTATTCATGGTCATTCTTTAAAAAAATGATTAGTTGAAACAGTTTTTTTTAATTCCTCAGACATACTTCAAATTATAAAATGTGAGACATAAAATAATTCTGTGAATATTGAGAGAAGCGTGACACAGTTTGAGTGATCGTAGATGCACGATGTCCCAGCTAATGGTACTAAAACTTAAATGTGTCTTTGAAATTCATCATGTAAACAAATCATTGTAGTAATTAACCCTTTCATGGCTTGTAGGGCCGAGCGTCCTGACATCTGGCCAGCTAATGGGGGCAAACATATTGTGTGTCTGGCTGGTGAACAACTGACTCAGGCTGCAGGCTATGGTGATGGTAAGCTAGTTAGCTGTTCCATCATAAATAGAACCACTCTTCAATAATACTCTTTTTAAAATCAATATATCTAAAAACAAAGATGATGTGACTTACCAAAAGAAAGCACTGGCAGGTCGATAGACACACAAACATACACACAAAATTCAAGCTTTCGCAACCAACGGTTGCTTCATCAGGAAAGAGGGAAGAAGAGGGAAAGACGAAAGGATGTGGGTTTTAAGGGAGAGGGTAAGGAGTCATTCCAATCCCGGGAGCAGAAAGACTCACCTTAGGGGGAAAAAAGGACGGGTATACACTCGCACACACACACATATCCATCCACACATATACAGACACAAGCAGATATATTCAAAGGCAAAGAGTTTGGGCAGAGATGTCAGTCGAGGCGGAGGTGCAGAGGCAAAGATGTTGTTGAATGACAGGTGAGGTATGTGTGGTGACAACTCGGAATTAGCGGAGATTGAGGCCTGGTGGATAACGGGAAGAGAGGATATATTGAAGGGCAAGTTCCCATCTCCGGAGTTTGGATAGGTTGGTGTTAGTGGGAAGTATTCAGATAACCTGGACGGTGTACCACTGTGCCAAGATGTGCTGGCCGTGCACCAAGGCATGTTTAGCCACAGGGTGATCCTCATTACCAACAAACACTGTCTGCCTGTGACCATTCATGCAAATGGACAGTTTGTTGCTGGTCATTCCCACATAGAATGCGTCACAGTGTAGGCAGGTCAGTTGGTAAATCACGTGGGTGCTTTCACATGTGGCTCTGCCTTTGATTGTGTACACCTTCCGGGTTACAGGACTGGAGTAGGTGGTGGTGGGAGGGTGCAAGGGACAGGTTTTACACCGGGGGCGGTTACAAGGGTAGGAGCCAGAGGGTAAGGAAGGTGGTTTGGGGATTTAATAGGGATGAACTACGAGGTTATGAAGGTTACATGGACGGCAGAAAGACACTCTTGGTGGAGTGGGGAGGATTTCGTGAGGGATGGATCTCATTTCAGGGCAGGATTTGAGGAAGTCGTATCCCTGCTGGAGAGCCACATTCAGAGTCTGATCCAGTCCCAGAAAGTATCCTGTCACAAGTGGGCCACTTTTGTGGTTCTTCTGTGGGAGGTTCTGGGTTTGAGGGGATGAGGAAGTGGCTCTGGTTATTTGCTTCTGTACCAGGTCAGGAGGGTAGTTGCGGGATGCGAAAGCTCTTATCAGGTTGTTGGTGTAATGGTTCAGGGATTCCGGACTGGAGCAGATTCGTTTGCCACGAAGACCTAGGCTGTAGGGAAGGGACCGTTTGATGTGGGATGGGTGGCAGCTGTCATAATGGAGGTACTGTTGCTTGTTGGTGGGTTTGATGTGGACGGACATGTGAAGCTGGCCATTGGACAGATGGAGGTCATCGTCAAGGAAAGTGGCATGGGATTTGGAGTAGGACCAGGTGAATCTGATGGAACCAAAGGAGTTGAGGTTGGGAGGAAATTCTGGAGTTCTTCTTCACTGTGAGTCCAGATCATGAAGATGTCATCAATAAATCTGTACCAAACTTTGGGTTGGCAGGCCTGGGTAACCAAGAATGCTTCCTCTAAGCGACCCATGAATAGGTTGGCGTACGAGGGAGCCATCCTGGTACCCATGGCTGTTCCCTTTAATTGTTGGTATGTCTGGCCTTCAAAAGTGAAGAAGTTGTGGGTCAGGATGAAGCTTATTTTATTTTCTCAGGCTTGTTTGACATTTGGTATTACCCCCAAAGGCCTCACACTTAAAGTTCCCATCTCTAGCTTCAACCCTTCTTTCCATCAGTCCCTATACCAGTTCCAAACTGAACAATCCATTGCTCTCACCCACCTAATCCTTCACCTACACAGCAACTCAGCCAATGAACACACCCGTCAACTCCTATCCTTAATAAAAGTCCTCAATCTTTCCTCTCCCACATCCACACCGGCTGTTCAGAGCATCCTCCTACAGGCCAACCGCAAATTAGAACAGCATGCCACCCTCCACCTCAAAAAACTATCCAATCTCCTGGTTTTCCACCTCCGGAAAGGCAACTCACTCACCCTTCACAACCTTTCCAGCTAACCTCGACCTCCTCTCATTGCACACAAACCCAGTCTCTCCCATCTACTCAATCTCCCACTTCCAGCTCCACTCCCTCCAAAACCTCAAAATTCCAATCAACACAATCTGGAACCACAACACCCTAATTCAGTAGTTAACCTTTCCTCCAAACCTCTCTCTCAATCCGAAACCTCTGTCCTATCCAAAGGCCTCACCTTCAGCCCCACTCCCAGATTCAACCAAACAGCCCTCGTCAAAGATTTACTGTCCTACACTGGTACTCTCTGCTGTAAATATCACTTTGCCACAAAGAAAAATGATCCTAATCCTACTCCCAATGATCCAACTTCCCAAGACACTATCCAAATTGAACCCTGCCTGGAACAGTTCTGTCCTCCGTCACAGCGGGACCCACCTCCTCTTCCTCAAAATCACCCTCTCCATACCTTCCAGGAATTTCTGACTTCCAGGCAGTCTCTCAATCCTTCTTAAAAAACCTTAATCCTAATCCCAACATCACCACTGCTGAAGCCCAGGCTATCCGTGATCTGAAGGCTGACCGATCCATCGTCATACTTCCGGCGGACAAGGGTTCCAGTACCGTGGTACTTGATTGTCGGGAGTGTGTGGCTGAGGGACTGTGTCATCTTTCAGACAACACCACATACAAAGTTTGCCAAGGTAATCCCATTCCTGATGTCCAGGCGGAGCTTCAAGGAATCCTCAGAGCCTTAGGCCCCCCTACAAAACCTTTCACCTGACTCCATCAACCTCCTGACCCCACCAACACCCCGCACCCCTAACTTCTACCTTCTTCCTAAAATTCACAAACCCAATCATAAACCCAATCATCCCAGCCCCATTGTAGCTGGTTACCAAGCCCCCACAGAACGTATCTCTGCCTACGTAGATCAACACCTTCAACCCATTACATACAGTCTCCCATCCTTCATCAAAGACACCAACCACTTTCTCGAACGCCTGGAATCCTTACCCAATCTGTTACCCCTGGAAACCATCCTTGTAACCATTGATGCCACTTCCTTATACACAAATATTTCGCACGTCCAGGGCCTTGCTGCGATGGAGCACTTCCTTTCACGCCGATCACCTGCCACCCTATCTAAAACCTCTTTCCTCATTACCTTAGCCAGCTTCATCCTGACCCACAACTTCTTCACTTTTGAAGGCCAGACATACCAACAATTAAAGGGAACAGCCATGGGTACCAGGATGGCTCCCTCATACGCCAACCTATTCATGGGTCGCTTAGAGGAAGCATTCTTGGTTACCCAGGCCTGCCAACCCAAAGTTTGGTACAGATTTATTGATGACATCTTCATGATCTGGACTCACAGTGAAGAAGAACTCCAGAATTTCCTTTCCAACCTCAACTCCTTTGGTTCCATCAGATTCACCTGGTCCTACTCCAAATCCCATGCCACTTTCCTTGACGTTGACATCCATCTGTCCAATGGCCAGCTTCACATGTCCGTCCACATCAAACCCACCAACAAGCAACAGTACCTCCATTATGACAGCTGCCACCAATTCCACATCAAACGGTCCCTTCCCTACAGCCTAGGTCTTCGTGGCAAACGAATCTGCTCCAGTCCGGAATCCCTGAACCATTACACCAACAGCCTGATAACAGCTTTCGGATCCCGCAACTACCTTCCCGACCTGGTACAGAAGCAAATAACCAGAGCCACTTCCTCATCCCCTCAAAACCAGAACCTCCCACAGAAGAACCACAAAAGTGGCCCACTTGTGACAGGATACTTTCCGGGACTGGATCAGACTCTGAATGCGGCTCTCCAGCAGGGATACAACTTCCTCAAATCCTGCCCTGAAATGAGATCCATCCTTCATGAAATCCTCCCCACTCCACCAAGAGTGTCTTTCCGCCATCCATCTAACCTTCGTAACCTCTTAGTTCATCCCTATTAAATCCCCAAACAACCTTCCTTACCCTCTGGCTCCTACCCTTGTGACCGCCCCCGGTGTAAAACCTGTCCCATGCACCCTCGCACCACCACCTACTCCAATCCCGTAACCCGGAAGGTGTACACGATCAAAGGCAGAACCACGTGTGAAAGCAACCACGTGATTTACCAACTGACCTGCCTACACTGTGACGCATTCTATGTGGGAATGACCAGCAACAAACTGTCCATTTGCATGAATGGTCACAGGCAGACAGTGTTTGTCGGTAATGAGGATCACCCTGTGGCTAAACATGCCTTGGTGCACGGCCAGCACATCTTGGCACAGTGTTACACCGTCCGGGTTATCTGGATACTTCCCACTAACACCAACCTATCCAAACTCCGGAGATGGGAACTTGCCCTTCAATATATCCTCTGTTCCCATTATCCACCAGGCCTCAATCTCCGCTAATTTCAAGTTGCCGCCACTCATACCTCACCTGTCATTCAACAACATCTTTGCCTCTGCACTTCTGCCTCGACTGACATCTCTGCCCAAACTCTTTGCCTTTGAATATGTCTGCTTGTGTCTGTATATGTGTGGATGGATATGTGTGTGTGAGCGAGTGTATACCCGTCCTTTTTTTCCCCCCTAAGGTGAGTCTTTCCGGTCCCGGGATTGGAATGACTCCTTACCCTCTCCCTTAAAACCCACATCCTTTCGTCTTTCCCTCTCCTTCCCTCATTCCTGATGAAGCAACTGTTGGTTGCGAAAGCTTGAATTTTGTGTGTATGTTTGTGTTTGTTTGTGTGTCTATCGACCTGCCAGTGTTTTCTTTTGGTAAGTCACATCATCTTTGTTTTTAGATATATTTTTCCCACGTGGAATGTTTCCCTCTATTATATTCATATCTTTTTAAAATCAGTACCACACTGGGTGGTCACAGTGGTTGTAGATTATGATAAGCATGAAAGAAACTTTCAAAACTGATCCAAGCTTTGTGTTATAAGTTTATTCTGCTCTGAGAAAAATTATTTTAGAGAAATAACAACATTTTTACTTGTTATTGCAAAATTCTGTAAATTTCAGGTTTCTATTACCTCTAAATATGTTCTTATAACCTATTAAAATTTCATTAATGCCAGGCAAACCATTTCAAGATACATAGTTTTAAAGTGAGCAGTTCCTAGAAAGATTCACAAATCTTGGATAGTCTTCTGTCCTGTGCGGTGGTGAGTGGTGCTGAGGAACTTAAAAATTTTCTGCTGTGTTCTCCGTTTGTAAAATCTGATACATCATCTCTGTATGAGAAAGTCATGATGTTTCAGATGATATATGTTTGTATCATGTGTAATTTGTAAATTAGGAGACCAAATCGCATATGTTTGCCGGTCCTTACAGTTTGCTGTTCCATGCAGCAGCGATTGTTGTTGGGAACTGCAAGTATTTTGCTACACTGTTCACCTTTTGAAATACTTGTTACATACATTGTGTAGAAGAATCAATGTCCTTTCAGATTACTCTGAGGTGGCATGTTTGTATCATGTGTAATTTGTAAATTAGGAAAAAAAATTGCATATGTTTGCCACTTCACACTGTTTGCTGTTTCATGTGGCAGCGAGTGTTGTTGGGAACTGCACATGTTTTGCTGCATTGTTTGGCTTTTGAAATACTTGGTACATACATTTTGTAAAACAATGAATATCCTTTCAGATTACGCTGAGGTCACAAAGGTCATGGGATACCTCCTAATATCATGTCAGACCTCCTTTTGCCTGTTATGCTTCAGTAACAAGTCAATGAAAGTTCCCTGTAGAAATATTGAGCCATCCTGTCTCTATAACCATCCATAATTCTGAAGGTATTGGCAGTGCAGGATTTTGTGCATGAACTGGCCCCTTTATTATGTCTCATAAATGTTGGATGGGATTCATGTCAGGTGATCTGGGTGGCCAAATCATTCACTTGAATTATCTAGAATGTTCTTCAGACCAGTCACTAACAATTGTGGCACAATGACATGGTGCACTGACATCCATAAAAATTCCAATGTTGTTTGGGAACATTAAGTCCATGAATGGCTGCAAATGGTCTCCAAGTAGCCAAACATAACTAGGACCCAGTCTACCCATGTAAACAAAGTCCACACCATTATGGAGCTACCACCAGTTTGTACAGTAACTTGTTGACATCTTGGGTCCATGGCTTCGTGGGATCTGTGCCACACTCAAACCCTACACATGTTGAGGGATAGTCAACCATCAGCTCGTAAGCACAAGCCCTACCATCCACTCTTACCAACTGAAATTGGGACTCATCTGACCAGGCCACAGTTTTCCAGTAGGGTGCAATCAATGTGGACGTAAGTGCAGGAAAGGTGCTAGAAGTGATACTGTATTGTTAGCAAAGACAGTCACATCTGTTTCTAACCTCCCCCTCACTTATCGACCTTAATGACCGTGAAAAATTAAACCGCGTGTACCGAATGGAAATTTGGGAAAAGCAATTGTCACTGAAGTTAATCTGTCGGTAAAAAGGGAGGAAAGGGTTACATCTAAATGAGAGGAAAAATGCAAATGAAACTGGTGGAAATTAATTTTGAAAAGGGGTAAAGTTAATCAAGAAAGTAAACGTGTGGTCATTACGTTAACAATTAATTGGCATTAATTAGATATTTGAGATTTGGGGAAAATTACGGTTGCCAGTCCTATGGACAACTAGTATAATAACTGAAAAAGAAAGGTTATTACACATGTAATTAGCACTAAAAGCGTGGCAACTGAAGGTTGACACGTGTTGTGTGAAAACTGAATGTTTGTCAGAAGTAATAAATTTAGCTATACTCTGACTTAATCCAACAAAAGAATTAATAAAATCGGAAAATTGAAAGTTAATTTAGTGACTGAAATTAATAGTGAATTTTGTTTCTGAAACACTACGAAATTCAATAAAATAAGGTTAGTCTTGGGCTACCTCAACAATCATTTCAAAAGCTGCTTGAATCTACGCAATTTAGAAATAAGAGATTTAACTTTGAACTTGAATTAGATGATTCTGAACAATTAACAATAGAAAAATTTAGTATGTACCAAGCTGAGCTGCAGTCACAGGTAAGCTAAAATATGCTAACAAAACTCGCACTCTTAATTTGTGCTTGTGTGATCTAAATATTGTAGCCAGCTATGAATACCTTAACTGAACTTTGAAATTAAAGCAGTGAAATGGAATGATATTACTTTAATGCTGGCGTCTGAATTTCAATGACACTCGGGTTCATTTCGGAAAAGGAATGGACCCTGCTTGGTAATGCAATTGGGACAGTGAGCAACAAAGGTTCATGCTAAGTTGCTGTAATTTTGTGATGCAACAATTTTAAAAGCTGAGGTCTGCCATACAGTTCTAAAACTTTACGTGCTTCCAGTCTTCCTTGATGGTTGATTGAAGGTTTGAAGCCGTCGATCGAGGAGGTGGCGACAGTCACTCATTGTCGGCCGTCGCTGTTTGCAGAAGCTGGATGTTGGCGCGCCTTCTTCTCGACACGGTCACCAGGCGAAACGGGCTCTTTATGTGTGCCAGCTAATGGTTCCCATCCGCGACACCGTGTCAGAAACTATCATAGCAAGTCGAGCGCAATTACATGCTGCCAAACCCCGAAAGCGTGGCAACTCGCGGGAGCGTCACACAACACACCTGCTCCACTGCACTACTCCAGCCAGACTCTGCTCTGCCCGCGCTCCATGGGGCAGAGTTAACACTACCAAAGATCTTAAACACTTTGGTTCTCCACACGACCTATTGATGTAATCGTTCGATAGCATAGTTTTCCCTAGGCCAGACCCAGGATAAAAATACAAATAATCTTTACACAACAAACCAATTATACATCGACATAAATGCATATATATACAAATAGTAAAACAATTACAATATACAAAGAGACAGAAACGTCATATCTTCAGGTAACAAAATAAGGAAAAAAATTTATAGTACAATAGATGGAAATAGGAGGATATGCATTTCCGGCGTTACATGTTATCTGCTGCCATAGCCTGTTAATGCCAGATTTTGCCACACTGTCCTAACAGGTACGTTCATTGTATGTCCCACATTGATTTCTGCAGTTATTTCACGTAGTGTTGCTTGTTTGTTAGCACTGACAACTCTATGCAAATGCCACTGCTGACGATCATTAAGTGAAGGCTGTCACTGACTGCCTGGTTGGTTGGTCAATTTGGGGGAGGGGACCAAACAGCAAGGGAAGGATGGGGAAGGAAGTTGGTCATGTCCTTTCAAAGGAACCATCCAAGCAATTGCCTGAAGCAATTTGGAGCAGGTTTGAACCGTCGTTCTCCCAAACGTAAACCCAGTGTGCTAACCACTGTGCCAGCTCGCTCAGTGACTGCCTGGTCCATGTAGAGAGGTAATGCCTGAAATATGGTATTTTCAGCACTCTCTTGATGCTGTAGATCATGGAATATTAAATTCCATAATTATTTCCAAAACTGCCATACCATGTTCGAAGCCTGTTAATTCTCATTGTGAGGCTATAATCATGTCAGAAATCTTGTCACATGAATCACCTGAGTGAAAATAACAGCTCTACCAATGTGGTGCCCTTTTATATGTTGAGTATGCCATACTACTGCCATCTGCATATGTGCATTTCACTACCCCATGACTTTTGTCACTTCAGTGTATACATGTTTCTATCATGAGTACATTACAGATTAGGAAATCAAATTGTATTTGTTTGCCAGTGTGTGCCAATTGCTGTTCCACATGGTAGTTAGTGTTGCTGAGTGAAACTGCACAGAGTTTGTGAACTGTTCTCCTCTTGAAACATCTACTAATTACGTTCTGTAGAACAGTTCACACCCTTTCAGTTTATATATGTTTGAATTCTGTGTACTCAATACACTAGGGAATCAAATTGCATTTGTTTGCCAGTGTGTGTGTTTGCTGTTCCGCACAGCAATGAGTGTTGCTGGAGAGAATCAGCCCAGATTTTGCTGCACTGTTTGCCTTTTGAAACATCTAATACTTACTTCCTGGAGAGAAATTCATCTCCTTTCAGGTTATTTATGTTTGTATCATGTGTACTTTGTAGATTAGGAAATCAAACTACATTTACTTGACTGTGTGTGCCGCCTCCTTCTCAGCATGGCAGTGAGTGTTGCTAAGAAACTGCACATATCTGCTGCACTGTTCTCCATTTGTAACAATTGATATATCAGTTCATTAAGATAACTCATACCCTTCAGATTACATAAGGTGAATCATCCAAAACTTGCACCAAAAAATATTGTGGAAGTGGAAAATGCTATTGATGTGCGATTCCACAGAACTGGTTGGTAGTTAGGGACTCATATTTTTTGCTGATAAGTAGATTGTAACAATACTTAAGAAGTGCATTTTTTGTGCAAATACATACTTTTTAAATGGAACATGCCTACTGACATCAACAAACAGAAAGTAGGGTAAATTAAAATGTCAGTGGTAGTTTGTTGCAGGATTCTAGTTCGAGTTGTTAATGAGATATCATATTTGAAAAGCTTTCACACTGGCACTTGTTTGTGCCATTCAGTTTACATCATTGCAATGTACAATGTTGTTATGTTTGCTTAAGTGTGCTTGTGTGCTCCTGGAGTGCATTCTGTCTCGCTAGTCAGTGTGTTACATTCCAAACAGTAGACCATGTGTGGACAAAGGGATTTCCCAATGGAGAAAAAGCTGACATGCTCATGATGTATGGAGAGTTAGGGAGAATGCAGTTCATTCTTGAATGTTACATGCAGCATAATATCTCAATAGACATTAACCATTTCAGCAATTATTTATTAACTTCTTGAACCAGTTACGTAAAAGTGGTAGTGGGACACTTGGACAACATAACAGAAGGAAAAAGTGACAACAGAAGAGGGGCAAGTTAGTGATCTTGCTGCTGCAGCAGTTGATCCACATATTATCTCTCGCTCAATTGCATGAGGAATTGGTATGTGTCAGACAAGTGTCCTATTGTATTGTATTGTATTTATTTATCCTGTGGATCACATATTGTACAAAGTACACATGATATAGGACAAGTCATTTTTCTTAACAAATATGTAATTTGGAGAAAAAAAATAGGCAATGGACTGCCATTTAAAAAATGTACACAAAATTGTTCATTGATGAATATAGTAACTTCACATACAGAGAATACAAACAATTTACATGGGGAACTAAGAAACATAATGTAGTGCTACTTTAAATTTACACAAATAATCACTGAGATTACAGAATAGTGAAAATGTCAACTGGAAACACAACAGAAGGACAATGTCATTTAAAAACTACATTAAACATTAAATTAACATTGAGATTTCACAGTCCGCAGCTCGTGGTCGTGCGGTAGCGTTCTCGCTTCCCACGCCCGGGTTCCCGGGTTCGATTCCCGGCGGGGTCAGGGATTTTCCCTGCCTCGTGATGACTGGGTGTTGTGTGATGTCCTTAGGTTAGGTAGGTTTAAGTAGTTCTAAGTTCTAGGGGACTGATGAGCATAGATGTTAAGTCCCATAGTGCTCAGAGCCATTTGAACCATTTTGATTTTGAGATTTCACAGACAATTAAGTTTTAATACTAATAGAATGTGTACTTGTACATTCAAAAAGCGAGTTAAAAAATTTTGGGAAGTGAAACTGAAACATAGTTGTGTATAGTAGAAATTAGGTTATTATTTTGCCTACAGAATGTTTTACTCTAATCACAGTATTTTACAAAGGAACTTTATAATTTTTCATTTCCAGGAATTCTTGTACTGAATAGAAACAGTAGTTTATTTTTAAATATTGGATCTGGAGCAGTTTTTATTTGTTCTGGAATTTTATTGTGTAATACGACACCCAGATGAGTTATATATTTTTGGTATGATGATGTCCTTGAAAAAATTTGATGGATATTAGATTGCCCTCTGGTATAATGAGCGTGTATATCATTGTTTTGGATTAATTTGCCTGTTCTTGAGAGGTATTCCCTGGTGAATAGGATTGTTTCTTGAATGAATAGGGATGGGATGGTTAGAACATTAAGTTTTATAAATTGACATTTACAGGATTCCAGCTTTTTGAGGCCACAGATTATCCTCAGTGCTCTTTTTTGTAGTTTAAATATATTTGTGCTGTGAGTTGAATTTCCCCAAAAGATGATTCCATAGTGGAGCAATGAGTGGAACTGCGCATGGTATGCTTGCATTAGTGTGGATTTACTTGTAGTAGATTTTAGTATTCTTAGTCCATAGCACAATGATGAGAGTTTCTTTGATAAGTTGTTTATATGTGTGTCCCATTTTAAATTTTGTTGGACCCATAGACCCAAAAATTTTGTTACATTTACATTTTCAATTTTATCATTATTTAACTTTACTTGGATAGTTTTTTGATTGGATGTGGGAATTAGATGGAAGTTGATACATACAGTTTTCCCACTATTAACAATTAGGCCATTTTTGTTAAACCACTCAGAAAGTTTTTTCATAGAGTTATCAGATATTGTCTGAAGGGATTCAGGGCTAGATCCAGTCAACACTATGTTTGTATCATCAGCAAACAGGATAGTTTTTTGTGGGCTCATACGTTCAACAAGATCATCTATGTAAATGAGGTTAGATTAGATTAGATTAGATTAATACTAGTTCCATGGATCATGAATACGATATTTCGTAATGATGTGGAACGAGTCGAATTTTCCAATACATGACATAATTAGGTTAATTTAACAACATACTTAAGTTAATAAAACAATTTTTTTGTGTTTTTTTCTTTTTTTTTATTTTTTTTATTATTTTTTTAATATTTTTTTTTCTTTTTTTCTTAATTTATATCTAAAAATTCCTCTATGGAGTAGAAGGAGTTGTCATTCAGAAATTCTTTTAATTTCTTCTTAAATACTTGTTGGTTATCTGTCAGACTTTTGATACTATTTGGTAAGTGACCAAAGACTTTAGTGCCAGTATAATTCACCCCTTTCTGTGCCAAAGTTAGATTTAATCTTGAATAGTGAAGATCGTCCTTTCTCCTAGTATTGTAGTTATGCACACTGCTATTACTTTTGAATTGGGTTTGGTTGTTAATAACAAATTTCATAAGAGAGTATATATACTGAGAAGCTACTGTGAATATCCCTAGATCCTTAAATAAGTGTCTGCAGGATGACCTTGGGTGGACTCCAGCTATTATTCTGATTACACGCTTTTGTGCAATAAATACTTTATTCCTCAGTGATGAATTACCCCAAAATATGATGCCATATGAAAGCAATGAGTGAAAATAGGCGTAGTAAGCTAATTTACTAAGATGTTTATCACCAAAATTTGCAATTACCCTTATTGCATAAGTAGCTGAACTCAAACGTTTCAGCAGATCATCAATGTGTTTCTTCCAATTTAATCTCTCATCAATGGACATACCTAAAAATTTGGAATATTCTACCTTAGCTATATGCTTCTGATTAAGGTCTATATTTATTAATGGCGTCATACCATTCACTGTACGGAACTGTATGTACTGTGTCTTATCAAAATTCAGTGAGAGTCCGTTTACAAGGAACCACTTAGTAATTTTCTGAAAGACAGTATTGACAATTTCATCAGTTAATTCTTGTTTCTCAGGTGTGATTACTATACTTGTATCATCAGCGAAGAGAACTAACTTTGCCTCTTCATGAATATAGAATGGCAAGTCATTAATATATAATAAGAACAACAAAGGACCCAAGACTGTCCCTTGTGGAACCCCATTCTTGATAGTTCCCCAGTTTGAGGAATGTGCTGATCTTTGCATGTTACGAGAACTACTTATTTCAACTTTCTGCACTCTTCCAGATAGGTACGAATTAAACCATTTGTGCACTGTCTCACTCATGCCACAATACTTGAGCTTGTCTAGCAGAATTTCATGATTTACACAATCAAAAGCCTTTGAGAGATCACAAAAAATCCCAATGGGTGGTGTTCGGTTATTCAGATCATTCAAAATTTGACTGGTGAAAGCATATATGGCATTTTCTGTTGAAAAACCTTTCTGGAAACCAAACTGACATTTTGTTAGTACTTCATTTTTACAGATATGTGAAGCTACTCTTGAATACATTACTTTCTCAAAAATTTTAGATAAAGCTGTTAGAAGGGAGATTGGACGGTAATTGTTGACATCAGATCTATCCCCCTTTTTATGCAAAGGTATAACAATAGCATATTTCAGTCTATCAGGGAAAATGCCCTGTTCCAGAGAGCTGTTACACAGGTGGCTGAGAATCTTACTTATCTGTTGAGAACAAGCTTTTAGTATTTTGCTGGAATTGCCATCAATTCCATGTGAGTTTTTGCTTTTAAGCAAGTTTATTATTTTCCTAATTTCAGAGGGAGAAGTGGGTGAGATTTCAATTGTATCAAATTGAATAGGTATGGCCTCTTCCATTAACAGCCTAGCATCTTCTAATGAACACCTGGCCCTAGAACAGAACCCTGGGGAACACCATATCTTATTGTTCTTTCCTCCGAGAGGAAAACTGTGTTATTTATTTTATTCTGTACATTAATATCGTATTGAAGTGATACCTTCTGTCTGCGGTTTTGTAGGTAAGAGCATAGCCAGTTGTGAGCCACACCTCTTATTCCTCTTCTTTCCAATTTAGCAAGCAGTATTTTATGATCTAGTACGTCAAAGGCTTTAGAGAGATCTAAGAAGATACCTGCAGCTATATTATGTTGGTCAATTGATTTCAGTATGTGGTCCAACAGTTCAAAAATTGCTGTCTGGGTGGATAAAGATTTACTAAAACCATGTTGTTGAATGCTGATTGGTGTGTGGTTTTTTATGAAATTTATAAGCCTGTCATAAAAAAGTTTTTCCAGGATTTTTGAAAAGATGCTTAATATGGATAATGGTCTATAATTGGATACTAAATCAGGGGAACCTTTCTTTAGTAATGGTGAGACTAGCTATTTTGAGAGCATCTGGAAAAATGCCAGTTTTTAATGATTGGTTGTAGATGGTTGATAATGGCTTTACTATATGGGGAGCACACACCTTTAATATGAGGTCAGGTACTTCATCATAGCCACTAGAGATTTTATTGGGTAACAATTTTATTATGTTCCTAATTTCATCAGGGTTTGTTTCATAAACAAACATTGTAGCATTAGTGCTGTTTGACGTATTGGTGGAATTGAAGAACGATACCTTGCAGTTTGCCTGAATGAGATCTTCTGCTAGTGAGGTGAAATATTCATTGAACTTGTTTAAACTGTGTATGGATCTGTGACCTTAGAGTCATTAAGTGTTAGAGAAATGTTTTCCTTTTTAGGTGTTGAACTACAAGTTTCTTTTTTAATAACTTTCCACATAGCTTTCATTTTGTTTGAAGAGTTTCTTATGAAATTGTCATTCCATAAAAGTTTTGCCTGTCTAATCACTCTAAGATAAGTTTTTTTGTAGGCTTTACAATAGTCAGAAAATTCTTCAGTGACTATGTATTTTTTGGAGCAATATTGGAGAAATCTGTTTCTCTCACTAGAAATTTTGATTCTTTTTGTTACCCACGACTTTCTATTTTGATTGCTTGAAGTTTTTGTTTCAAAAGGAAATGCTGTATGAAAGTAATAAGGGAAGGTGTTATGGAAGCTTAAGAACATATTATCAACAGTTGTTTGCATGTAAACACTGTCCCAATTTTCCTTAGCTAATGTTGTTCTCCATCGATATAGGTTCCATCTCTGTCAGATCTCTTTCCTTCAAGAGCTGCAAGGAAAGAATTATGAGAATTGTGTTAACTTATGTATGTGGGCATTAATACAGGACGTTCCAGATGCATCATGTATCTTGTTTAGTGATGAAGCCACATTTACAAATCATGGCCAGATAAACTACCATGGAGTGTACACGTATGTTGAGGGATAGTCAACCATCAGCTCGTAAGCACATCTTCAATAGACAAAATACTGAAGGCACAGAAGTATCGCAGCCTCCTAATGGACCATCTTCCACAGATGCTAGAAGATGTACCTCTGCAGACTATGAGAAACTTGTGGTATCAACGTGATAGCTGTCCAGCTCATAGAACATAAAGTACTACAACACATCTTCATGAATTGATTCCAAATCACTGGATTGTATGTAGATGACCTGTACCTTGGCCAGCGTGTTCCCTGGATTTGATGACTGTAAACATTTTTTTTGTGGGAAATGCTGAAAGATAAAAGGACATATCAACTATACCCAATGATATGCAACAATGTATTACTCCAGCATGCTCACATCTCCACTGAAATTCTAGCATTTGTGCAGCAGTTGTTCCATACCGGACTGGAAGTATGTATTGTTGCTGCCAGTGGTTATTTTGAACACAACCTGTGATGCTCAGTTGTCTCATTACGGGTCACAATCCAGGTAGCTAATTAATCCATTTGTGCTGTTGTTTAGTGTGTGGTACAACAGGTACTGTACAAGTAACAGTGTGAGAACTTTACAAAATATATATTGTAAATGACTCGCACTAGAATCCTGTAACAAACTCCACTGACATTCATATATACCCCACTCTGAGTCTGTTAACATCAACAGGCATTGTTTACTAAGTATCATTGGCTAACAGTATGAGCCCCTGACAAACAATCCATTCTGTGAAAACCATATCATTATCACTTTCCATTTCCACAGTATTTGTGGTGCAAGTTTTTAAGTGATTTGCCCAGTTTGTGTCATTTGTCTTGTGCAGGTTAAGGAATCGAAATGTATCTATTAGACTGACTCATAAGCAGAAAGGAACCAGTTGCGGGTGAAAGCAGTAGTACTTTCCAATATTATGAAGAAGAGCAGATAATGACAGTGTTGGCAGGAATGTTAAAACATGGACGACAGCTATTCGTTTTTGTATTGTGCATGTTTACCTGCTCCTATGCCCGGGTGTATATGAATGCCCTTAGCTGTCCATTCTTTCGACCTGCCAGGCATATGTGAATGCCTGTAGCCATCTGGCTGTCCTACCTGTTTGTTGTACATGTACATCTGTTTCCATCTGGGCACTCTACCTGCATGGGATACTGTATGCCCATAGCTATAACCATAATTTGTACTATGACTTGATCTAATGTCATTTAGTGTTAGCATAGAACACCAGTAGGCAAAGTGTTGTAGATGCAGAACAATGAACTCTGAAAGTACAGAATGAAAATGCTCCCTGTTGATGAGCAGGTCCCTTTAGTCATATTCAGCCAGTGGTACATGTTTTTAATGCAACTTACTTATCTAGAAACCACTACGTTTAGTAATAATACAAGATACAGAATTACTTCCTATTCACAGATGTGGTAAAAACCATAAATCTGAGCCTCAGACTGGAGCATGACACCCACATGGTAAACCCATGTGAATAGCTGTCTCTGTATTTGGTGCAGAAGCATGTGGTCGGCAGTTTCCTCACTCATTATCACACAGATATGCATTTGCCGAGTGTGGGGTAACAGGCCGGTGGCCCTGCCATATAACTGAATAAACGTGGACTCTTTGCCATCTCACCACAATGTAACAGCACTAGTGGGCCTGGCATGTGTTGGAATTTATTTAGAATTATTTTTAACTGTTGATTTTCCATGTTTTCTTTCTAGACAATGTATACTATATTCCTGAAATTCACCAACTATTATCACAGCAACTGAGTATGATTATGTATAACAAAAATTAAAGTGATAATTGAATACTGAACGTTATTTAAAGTAATCAATTTAGCTGTGGAACTGAAAGTTTGCATGATTGAATAGCTGAAGAAATGAGGCTCGCATTCAGTTTTCCACTCAAATCATACTGACAATAAGACATATTTTTGATTAAAAATGAACAAAAAATATTTATGTTGACAGTGGTGACAACTTATTAAAGTTGTCAACTTTGTTTATAATTAACAAAAAAACTTAAACCCAGCAACACAGGAGGCTCTCATGAGTAAATTAAGCAAATAAACTAATAGGACTCATTAGAGTTGATAACTGCACTGATCAGAAAGAGGAAGAAAGTGCAAAGTGTACTGGTAAGGAAAAGTGTGAAGTTAAAGCTTTATTGATGCTATCTTCCTTTTCTTTTCCTTTGGTGACTTTTGTTTATTCCCAGATATGTTGTGAGCTATGTATCTTCAGTCACAGTACATCTTAAAATCTTATTTTTTGTTCTACTATAGCACAAATCATTCACTTGATGGTATTTTCAGTCAGCATCTTTTCATTCACAACAAAGCAAGAAAAATTATGGTTCACTATCCTGTTAATCAGTTATACCAGGCCTATAGCTGAGATGCAGTTAAATTGTGGTACATCGTGAGTTAAATTGTGGTATGTCATGAATACAGCAGAGGGAATGATAGTGTAGACACATGAGAAGAAATAACTTTTTTTTCCAATTTTGCTTGATCCTGGTGTGTGCAGTGTATCTGTGTACGTGATGTGTGGAAAAAAAACTGACGAAGTGATTGCTTTTCTGCCAGATGTATGTTTACAATCATTAGGCCATCAGCAAGAACAATGAACATTCCTAACATTAATGGCAGCTACTTTTCAGTTTAGTACATGAATTCATGTATATATGATCAACCCTTCACTGTATTCCTTATTTCTGGAAGTTCTGCATGATTCACAGACAGAGTAAATAAGTGAGAATCAAACTAAACATGGGGATGTTAAAGATGACTTACGTAAAGTCTGGTTTGTGGCTACTTCTATTTCCTGTCTTACATAAATAATCTGTAAATGAACTACTTACTGTACCTACACAAAGTAACACCACTCTGGATAAGCACATACCGTGGCTGGGAAGTAAAACTGGAGAGCTCGTGTATGATATAGTGGTTAAAACCTTCAAAATGTGTTGTCGCTAATTAATTTTCTTCACTATTATACTATTGTACATCTACTGAGTCCCTCTTGACCTATTTACTGAGTCACCTGAGTTTCACATTGCATAAATAGAAGTATGTGTATGCATATAGAAGTATGTGTATGCATATTGTATTGCATACTTCTAAATGAAGTATGTCTAAAGAAATAAATATGTGTAACATTTAGTCAAATTACATGTTTTATATCAAGTTATCATGAACATGATCTATAAAACAAGCAGCCTAACTTATAAAAATATCATTCTTAATGTCACAGTCCACAAAATTGTCGAGAACTGGATTTCTGTCTGGTGTGGGCGAAAATAGACAACGAACCATGGTGGCCAGGTGAGTACGGATTATCATATGTTGCACTGATGTCAGTCTTAAGAGGACAGAAGTATTTCATTAGGTGAAAGATACTAACACTATGTTTTTGTTTCATTTTAGGAATTGTTATCCCTGGTCAGGTTTGCAGAAATACAGAATCTGGGTATGTCTGGATATTTTGGAACTCTGAAAGAAACGTTTCTCAGGTAATTTAATTTTGTTAAAATCAACATACTGTACTAGATATGCAGATGTAAACAGCCATCTGATTAGTAATGTTTATACTCTGGTTACAGGTGGAAGCATCACAAGCCATTGATTTTTGGGAAAATTTTGTGCGTTTTCATGATCCTAGTTTGCTAGATGAAGGGTACCTTGAAGATAACATTACCAACATTAAAGTAAGTGTAACAAATGTATTTATTTTAATCTATAGAGCAAACAGTGGCCCACATTTTGTTCCAATTGAAAGAAAGTTATTCAGAGACACTTAACATTACTGGACATTAGTTGGTAGACGGTTAAAACATACAGGATATTTTAAAACAAATATCTGGATTTTAAGGCTTTGCAGAATTTATTGCACTCATCTTACAATTGAAAATAATACATGAAATGAAAGAGCAACTCACAGTTTTTCTTGCAAGTGTTCAGTGTTGAGTATATAACATTAGGTATATGGTATCGGTAGATTCAGTAAAACTTTGTAGTCCATATTCACAATCTATTCAAACTGTTCACACAATATTTCAACTTACAATGTCTGTAGACACCCTATAGGTTCTGTAGACAAGAAATATAATATGGATTTTACAGCTCATCGAAAATTATCTTTTATATAGGCTTACAACCAAATTTGCAACTACACGATTATCAAGAAAACATAAATTTTAAACCAGACAAAATACATATTACTTGTAAACAATCCTCTGAGCACCAGCATCATAGAAATATCTATGTTAATTTCAATAACAAACCAAAAGGTGAATGTTACAAATTGTGTAATAATGTTAAGTTATTCATTAAATTACCTTTTGGAACTTTATGTCTCATGCAAAAACTTGAAAGACAGAGACACTGAAAATGCTTCCTGGTGCCACTTCGGCAACTTGCGCGTCGATGGGGATGAAATGATGATGATTAGGACAACACAACACCCAGTCCCGGAGCGGAGAAAATCTCCGACCCAGCCGGGAATCGAACCCGGGCCCTTTGGACTGACAGTCTGTCGCGCTGACCACTCAGCTACCGGGGGCGGACATTTGACAATCAGAGTGGAAAACACACCCAAATCAAATTAAGTATACTTTTGTCAACTCAATATAAACATTATATTACCAATAGTTACTATAAATGTTGTTCTGAACCTGTATGTTAACATTTTTCGATTCTATGTGGTGGTATTAACCTGTTGTAAGACTATGTACACAAAAACCAGAATAACAACTCCTGCCAAAACCTGGAGGTTACTAAAAGACATGAACTACCTGTGAAATGTATATGACTCTTTAGTTCTCATAATCAAAGTCTCTGTCACATTTTATTTGACTATGTAATGAAACCTTTTCATTACTAGTATTAACTTTAATTGAATATTACATGACTCTAATAAAATACACAATGATTAGAAGACAATATAACTTTTACTTTGTTTCCTTCATTGTACACACTCTCATAGTCATCACAGACAAAATACTATCAACTTTTTTCCCTTGTCACCAGTCTGTAAACCATACAGCAAATGTTACATTTTACCGGCTATCCCAACAGCTCCCCTTACGGCTATCCCAACAGCTCCCCTAAAAAAAAAAAACAGTGTTTGTTTTCTATTACTTTAAGTTTACCTTTCTTATTACTCATACAGTATTTAAATGTTTTAGGAGTTAAGATGACCACTTACCAAATAGAACTGCTGAGAATCAAAAGGCACACACACACACACACACACACACACACACACACACACAGCTATATCGAGCTGGGTGGCACACAAATGCTGACACTGAAGTTTAGTAGGTGAAATGAGGTGGTGTTTGTGTCAGTGGGGTTGGTAGAAAGATAAAGAAGCAGCAAGCAGGGGGAGGAGTTCATAACAAGTAGTTAACAATCTGGAGGGAGGGAGGGAAGCAGGAATGCTGGAGTGAGGGGTAGCAGGTGCACATGTTAGTTATGTAACACATGTGCACTGGAGGTGACAAGATGTGGCTCTGGGTGAAGATGACATGGAGGAGTGGATTGTGAGGGTGACAGGACATGAAGGGGGAACTGTTGGGCAGAGAGTTTGGGGACAGTAGGTTATTGTAGATTCAGGACAGAAGGATTATGGGAGTGAAGGATTTGCTGCAAAGATAACTCCCATCTATGTAGTTCAGAAAAGCTGGTGCTAGAGGGAAGGGTTCAGATGGCATGGGTTGTGAAGCAGCCTTTGAACTTGGGTGCAGTTTGGAGGTGACCAATCACACCCTCCTCATGGATAGCTAGTTGGTGGTGTTAATGCAAAATATTGTGCAGAATTTGCAGAAGAGCTGGTATGTGTCCATCTCTGATGGGATGGAATAAGCCTATGACAGCACAGGAGGGTGTGTGAATCAGGCGGTTCTTGCACCTGATTTTTCATAGGGATATGACCCATGTGGCAAGCCAATGGGGGTGAGAATGGCACAGGGACGGACCAGGATTTTGTGTAGGTATGGAATACCACTTTAGGAAGAATGGAAATGATCATGGGTAGGATGTTACTTATTTTCAAGCATGATAAGAGATAATCAAAGCCTTCTGTTGCCCCAGTTTGAGGTGATAGTGGGTGATGGGAGATGCTCCTTTGCAGCTGATTTGTGGGGGTGATGGGAGGCTTAGGAAATCTGCTTGTGGATTAGGTTTGGAGGGTGGTGTCTGTCTGTGAAGGCACTTTGTGAGACCTTGATCATACTGGGAAAGGGAATTTTTGTCACTGCAGATACACCATTCACATGTGGCCAAGCTATATGGTAGCAGTTTTTTGTGTGGAGGTACTGTTGATGGTTAGTGGGTTTAATATGAACAGAGGTATGGATGAAGCCATCAGAGAGGTAGAGGTCAGCATCCAGGATGGTCGCACATTGAGTTGAGGAGCATAAGGTGAAGCAGATGGGAGAGAATGTAGGGTCTGTGGAGGAATGAGGGTAGAGTGTCTTGGCTCAGGGTGCATATTATGGAAATATCATCAATGAACCTTAACCAGACTAGGTGTTTGAGGTTTTGGGAGGTTAAAAGGTTCCTTCTAGATTATGCTTAAACAGGTTGGCATTGGAGGGTGTCATGTGAATGCTGATGGCTGTGCTGTGATTTTATGTACATACCTTCCCCTCAAAGGAGAAGTTGTTGCATGTGGAGGTATAAACAGTACACTGTATAGGGAATGAGGTAGTGGGTTTGATGTTTGAAGGACATTGGGAGAGTTAGTATTTAGCAATGGCAAGTCCATGGGCATGAGCAGTGTTGATGACTGAGTTGTGATCCAGATGATATTGGGGTGGAGATGGTCAAGAGTCAGTGAAAGAAGTAGATTTTGTCTTTGACATGAGAGACTAGGTTGTGAGCAATTGGTTGGAGGTGTTGCTTGACAAGAGCAGTGGGGAAACAATAACCAGCTACAATGGGACATCCATGATTATTGGGTGTGTGGCTTTTGGGAAGTATGTAGACGATCAGTTTGCTGTCACCCTAACACATCAAATAATTGTTTCCATATGGACTGACAAAGGCCTTTACAGACAGGCATACCCACCAAACTAAATCCACAAACAGATTTCCCATGCCCTATCCTCACATTCACCTAACCCTCTAACCATCCTCAAAAATCAGCTGCAAAGGAGCACTTCTCATTGCCCATTATTGCCTCAGACTGGAGCAACTGAGCCATATCCTTCATCAAAGTTTTGATTATCTCTCATCATGTCTGTGAATAAGGAACACCCTACCCATGAACATTCCCACCCTCCTAAAGTGGTATTCCATTATCCACACAAACTACACAACATCCTAGTCCATTCCTATACCACTCTCATACCCAACCCCTTGCCACAGGGGTCACATCCGTGTGGAAAAACCACATGTGAGACCCACCAGATTCACCCACATTCCAGTCCTGTTACAGGTTTATCCCATCCAATCAGAGCCACCTGTGAAAGCAGCCATGTCATATACCAGCTTTTCTGCAAATTCTGCGCAATGTTTTATGTGATGAAGAACAGAGCTGTGCATGCGGTAGCAAAACGTGCTGATGATAGTAACATGGTGTAGTTCAGTGGCTGCTTCAAAATGCTATCTGAATCCTAATTTCCAGCACCAGTTTTTGTGACCTTTGTAGATGAAACAATTTTGCAGCACACCTTTTGTTCCTGTAATCCTCCTGGCCTCAATCTCCACTAACCCATTGTTTCCACATTCTCCACCCACAGTTTCCCCTTCCTCAGACCTGTCACTCTCTCCCTGTGCACACCTCCATGTCATCTTCACCATGTGCCACACCTCACTACCAATGGCTACCTGTATCTGCCCCAACCCCAGCAACTTCTTTCCACCTCTGTCTTCCTCTTCACACCCCACCCAATACAGACCCCAACCCAATCTTCTGCCGAACTGTGATGTATATGCACAGGTGTGTGTGTGTGTGTGTGTGTGTGTGTGTGTGTGTGTGTGTGTGTAGCTCATCAAAGAATTTCTTCCAAAAGTAGCAAAGTTTTTATTCTTTTTGTGTGCCTATCGATGATTCCACCCTTCTGCTATTTGGTGAATGGCTTCCTTTATGGCTAAATTATTTACATTCTGCCAGAACTTTCTTTACTGTAATATTAAAATGTTTTTGTGCTTAAGTTACAAGACATGAAGAAACACAGTTATATCACAAACTGAAAATGATTAACACTTAATACTTTTATAAATCGGAAGTTACGATAATTGTTTTGTAATACATTTTTTAATTTCTCAAAGAAACGTTACCTATACTGCTCACTAACACAGTAGACTATCACATCTATAAGTTTGCTTCTTATAACTAACTATCCTGATTTGGATATCATCTTGATTGTCCGCATAAAGAATGGTCTTCATTTCTCTTCTGGTAACCTCTTGTAGTAGGGTGTTAATGTATTTTATTTTTTAGGTACATTCTGCTGTTGAATTGTATTCTCCTTCAGTTGATGAAGAAGCTATAACAGTTCACTTCTTGGAGCACCAACTAATGTGCAAGCACTGTAAAGAATTATACATCCACTTTTACTCTTCTTGTCTCTTTAAGTCTTGCTCACAATCAGTGTCATAATACACATTTGGATGAATGGCATCACATTCATCTTCATTCTGCTTAAAGATCTGTATTCTGTTTGATACTGAAGATCAGTATCATCAGATAATTATTGTCAAATTTAGTTTCTCTATTTTCCCATTGAGTTTTGGACTACAAGGAATACTGTAGTCTAGTGCAAATGCTTTTCCTTCGAACTAACTCTTAAACTCACAGCTAGTATACTCACAACCTTAATTAGATCTTATTTTTTACACTTTCAGACTGAACTGATTTTCGGTTTCCTGTACATATTCTATTATGAATCTCCCACTGCCATGACTGTCAATCATTGTAGTTATCTATTTGTAGTTTAGAGTACTAATTATTCCAAACAGGACCACAGTGGTGACACCATGACAAGATCACAAGTACTCAAAAATAACAGAGATTATTCTACTTTAGTGCCTTGATTTAAATACATGATTTTGAGGCAAGCTTGACTGCCTCCATAGCAGAGTGGTTAGCTTAGATGGCTGCCATGTGGAGGACCTGGGTTCAATTCTTGGTACTGCCAGAGATTTTTTCTAGGTGGGAAGACTTGAAACAGGGATCACTCAGCCTCATGATGCCAAATGAGGAGATACTTGAGTGAGGAATAGTGACTCAATGTTCCGCAAAGCCAACAACAGTCATAAGAGTGATGTGTCAAAATGACACCATTGGCAAAGGATGACATGATGGTCAGAGGAGCTTAACTTGTGTCAAACCTACCATTAAATGAGACCATCACAGAAATACTGCATGTGGCTGTAAAAATACCACCACCTTGTCAGAAAAATGTGAAAATACCATTTTTACAATTGGGATCTCAGTTCATTACTGCAAATATAAGCTATGACATTTTGGGATGACTAGATAGCGAAGTTCCTGACCTAATTTTGGATTTCATATTTTTAGAGCTCTTTTCATTTGCACTGTGATACATTTTTATTTTTAATATTCACTTTATTTGAATATTATATGACTAACAAAACACGTGCTTTTTAGGCCATATCAGTTGGCAGATTGTATTCACTACATAGAAGAGGCATTGGGTGGCAGCCACTCACATTGAAACAAGACTGTTAGATATTATCAGATATCAAATTAAGTCATACCTTTCTGTGGAAGCATTTCTTTGCCACTTAGTATACTGACGACAGCCAGCCAAAGGTGCACTTAACATCTTGTCTCAAACAGTTCTAGCTTTCCTCCAATCATGAGATGCCATCCTTTCCACCCAGCCTTCCAAGAAATGCTCACCACAGCCTGGTTTCATTTTCCTTCACCACATACGTTTCCAGCGAGTGCAAATTGCACTGCAGAACAACCAGCTTATCAGTGCCCTCAAAACCAATCCTGGCTGTTTCATTCTTCTTATACACAATGGCTCCTCTACTGTGGACATGAACCAGCTATGTGGCTGAGGGTCTCTGTCAGCATCCTGACACCACTTTTTAGAAACATTACCATAATGATCCCAGCACAGAAGTCTAAGATTTGCTCCAGCCCTTAGTCACTTAAGGCAAAAATCAAGATGCATGTTTTAATTGTGCCTTTCTGCAACTAAATGTGTCATCTTTATGGTAAGTAGCACTCTTATCTTTTCCTTACATTATTGATAATTCTTTTGAAAAATGTGTGACTGATTTTCTTCTCCAGTCTGAGCTTGTGGTCCATCTTTAATGGCATCATCACTGAGAGGATGTTAAACCCTAACCTTCCTTTTTTCTCTTATCTAGGCAGATGATAGATGTGTGTGCATAATCAGTAAATGAAAAATGTATATTTTTCAAAGTAGCACTTTAAAAAGGCTATGGAGCAATCACTGTAATGAAGGATATAATGTTGGGCAGCATGCTCAGCAACAGGGTGGCCCACTTGTTTCTTGGCCACAGTTTGTTGGTGGCCATTCATGTGGACAGACAGCTTGTTGGTTGTCATGCCCCCACAGAATGCAGCACAGTGGTTACAGCTTAGCTTGTAGATCACATGACTGGTTTCACAGGTGGCCCTACCTTTGATGGGATAAGTGATGTTTGTGACCGGACTTGAGTAGATGGTAGGTGGTAGTGGGAGGATGTATGTGACAGGTCTGGCATCTAGATCTATTACAGAATATGAGCCATGAGGCAAGGGATTGGCAGCAGGGGTTGTGTAAGGATGGATGATGGGTGAGTATATTGTGTGGATTCGGTGGGTGGCAGAATACCACTGCAGAAGAGGTGGGGAGGATAGTGGGTAGGACATTTCTCATTTCAGGCCATGACATGAGGTATTCAAAACCCTGACAGAGAATGTAATTCAGTTGCTCCAGTCCTGGGTGGCACTGAGTCATGAGGGGAATACTTCTCTGTGGCTAGACAGTGGGACTTTGGGAGATCTTGTTTTGCACTATGTTGGGAGGATAATTACAGTCTGTGAAGGTCTCAGTGAGACCTTTGTTATATTTTGAGAGGGAATGCTCATCACTACAGATGCTACACGTTTCCTGTGCCTTATCATTCTAGTCACCCACCAACTCCCAAGGCTCTACTGCCTGGCCACAGAGGAGCATTCCCCTAATGACTCAGTACCCCAGGACGGGTGCAATTGAATTACATTCTCCATCAGGGTTTTGACAACTTCTCATTGTGTCCTGAAATGAGAAATGTCCTATCCACTGTTCTTCCAACCCCTCCCACAGTGGCATTCTGTCGTCCACCAAACCTACACAATATACTCATCCATCCTTACACAACCTATGCTCCCAATCCCTTGCCTCATGACTCATATTACTGTAATAGACATAGATGCAAGGCCTGTCATGTACATCCACCCACCACCACCTACTCCAGTAAGATCACAAACATCACCTATCCCATCAAAGGCAGGGCTCTCTGTGAAATCAGTCATGTGGTCTACAAGTCAAGCTGCAACCACTGTTCAGCATTCTCCATAGGTATTACAATCAACAAGGTGTCTGTCTGCAAGAATGACCACTGACAAACTGTGGCTAAGAAACAGCTGGAGCACCCTGTTGCTGAGCATGCCACCTAACACAAAATTCTTCATTTCATGGCTGCTTCACAACCTGTGCCATCTGGATCCTTCCCACCAACACCACATTTTCTGAATTGCACAGGCGGGAACTCTCCCTGCAATATATCCTATGTTCTTGTAACCCTCCTGGCCTCAACCTTTGTTAGTCATTGTCCTTACCCATCTAGTGCCTTGGATATTACCATTCCAGTGCTACTCAGTCCTCTATTCCACCAATGCACTCAGTCTTTTCCCTTCTCTATTTTTCAATTACCCCCTCCTTTCTTCCGCCCTCTGTCTAATCTCCTGACTGCAGCTATCTGCCCTACCCTCTCTCCACCATGTCCCTGCTCACTCCCACAAGCAGCACTTTACTGTCCCCCACCTCTTACCCTGCTATCCTTCCCCCTTCTCCACCCTAGCCTCCTCCTTACCTTCACCACCCAGTTGTCTCTCCCATTATGCACTGTTGCTTGCAGTCTGGCTTCGGCTGCCAGAGACTATGGTCGTGTGTGTGTGAGTTGCATTTGTGTGTGTGTGTGTGTGTGCGTGTGTGTTGTCTATTTTTGACAAAGACCATGTTGGCCAAAAGCTCATTTTCATACAGTCTTTTTGTTGTGCTTGTGTGCAACTCAGCATCTTTGCTATATGGTGAATAGCAACTATCCTTTTCATAATACTGTTACTCTATAGCAGTTTATAGATATTGCACTATACAAAAGCAGTTTATGATAGGGATTAACTTTCCTCAGAGGCATAGGCAGGATTTAATTTCAGAGAGGGTTGTTTCAACAACTGGGCACAGTAATAAAGTTGACCTGTATGTACAAATTTATGCTATTGTGGATCATTGGCTTATAAATTGTAACATTCATCATCAAGCAAAAATCATTCAGTAAAATTCTTTGTTCAATGGTATCTCCACAGAGGAGTGTTTTTGTATGATGGTAAATGTTGTTTGGAGATGGCGGTGAAAATTTGCGTATGCTGAGGCGTAAAAGCAGTGTTTGTTTTCTGTATGCTAGCCTTGAATGGAACTGCTGGGCTGCAGGTTACACTAATACTAAAGTACTCTGCCTCATATAATGTACTGTAGCCTGTACAGTAAAAATATGTAAATTTAAGTGTAGAAAAGTAAGTGTTTTAAAAAAAGAAAGAAAGAAACAGAGATTATCAAATTGCACACACTAACCATCCTCCTCTCATGCATATCATTACTTAAAATAAACATTTTAAAAAATACACACCACAATAATATAACAATTTCTGTAGTATCCAGAAAGTGTGATGCCAACAGGAGTTCGGAACTTCTACATGTGAACAAATGCCATCTTACTGCACCCAGTGGTGTTCTTGGCTTTGCAACTGTGGGCTTTGTGACCTGTGACATCAACATGTTTCAAACTACAAATATTTTAGCCTTGAGTTTTCTGATCATCAAAGGAAGATGCAACAGTGAGGGAGGCTCTGTTGATCATTTTGTAATAAGAATATCCCTTCACATTTTATCCAGGCTTAGGACTGGCTGTGCACATTGTACCCAGGCATGTTTAAATGTTTTTATTTTTATTTTTACCATTTTAATTTTTTTTCCTTTCCTTCTACAATGTTACTGCAGCAAATTCTTCTACAGACATTGGCGGAAGTGTGAACTGCAACTGGAAAGAGACGTTTCAGGGGACGCTGATTTCGTAGCTTTAATTGTAGCCATTTCCAAGTCTAGTACTGCAGTTTTTGGTGACCACCTAGATATCTTATTTTTCAGTCCAGAAAAAAAGTCTTTCATGTGCATTTCGACTTTTGTGTGGCAGCATAGAAAATAAATCTGGAAACACCTTTATTTCTTCTTTTGTGCTTCCTATATCAACAAGTGTGGTCTACATAAGAACAGTTGCATTCTCGCATAGGATTTCCTCCTCTTCTTTCCAACCAAATGCTAGCATTCTTTTGTCAGGAACACATCCATTGTCAATTTTGAAACAGCTATTACCTTCAGTTAATTTTAAAATGTCTTTGCTCAGCTGAATTTCCAAACTGGTGCCAGGGTTCTGGGTCATCCTAGAAGATTCCTTTTTACTTTACATGGCACAGCATCAGAGTTGTCATAACTTGGCATATTTGTGACAAAATCCAAACCTTTATGTTTCAAATCTTGGAATTAAAAAACAGGCACTGTCTTTTCATCATGGATACTTATTTCCTGCAGTTATGCATTTGTTTCTTAATCTGCACACCTGCTTTTTCAGTTGGGTAAGAATATTGCTGTTCATCCGTGATTCTACAATTTGAAATTTTTAACAGCCTTGACATCTATTCTGTTCAGAATACATGCACAGTCAGTTCACATACTAATCACATTTTCTGTGCATCTGGTAGCAGTCACCATCTTTGAGAAGACATGGCTTCTCCTTCATTGTTGTAATTATTTCCATTACTCACAGTATATAGAACTCAGCAGCTTGGGCCTATGAAATTATATGGAAATGAAGTCTGCTGGCAAGGGCACTGCCTGACTGACAGTGACAACCCAATTGCTGCTGGTGAATGACTGGTGTAAGTCAACAATTGGGGAGCCTGTGGTTGAAAAATGTATGGTAAAGACAGCTTGGTGAGAAATCCTACAGCATCTCCAAAAGGATCATAAACACCCTCAGAAAACAGTGACAATTAGAGTAGCCCTCACATAGGGACAGTGCTACATGGACTTTCCAGGAGTTCAGACAAACCATATTCCTTTGAGGCTCGTCCACACAGTGATGTCAATACTGTTGCCAAGGATGGCTCATTGCTGCTATATTCCCCTCATACTCTGTCCCATGCTGTCAATAGTAGCTGTTTGAAAATGTGATAATTTAAAAATAAAGATTGCATTGCACTCAAGTTTAAGATCACTTCTCCATTTTTTTGTCTTTGTCAACATTTATTAGTGGAGAAATGATGAGTTGCCCCAATCCCCAACCCCACCCCGGCTGTGACCATGACTCTGCTAATGTATCTTCGACTTATTACCCACAAAGGATTAAGCCCAATTGAAGAAAGGCTGCCCCTCAGCAGCAGCTGATTCATGCATGGCACATGAGACACATGAAGGAGCAGCAGGAAAAAATCACTATCAAACTTGTGTGTGTGTGTGTGTGTGAGAGAGAGAGAGAGAGAGAGAGAGAGAGAGAGACTGAAAGTAAGTAGTCTGTCACATGTATGTATGTACCACATACCAACTGGCTGCTGTTGAGTGGTTGTCTGCCCTCATTTTGGTTTATATTTTTCATCATTCAATTTCCATTGTCCTTATACAATAAATTAGCTCACAGAATTAAATGTTAGTCACATGGTATTTGGTCACCAATAATTTTAGATGCTTTTTGATCGTGCAGATTGAAGTAGAGTGGGTAGCAGTTGCTAAGGAAATATAAGATTATCATTCACAAAGACAGTACAGTTTTCATTTCATTCACGCTAATTAAAAGCCACAGTTATGATGTGATCATCTGGCAGATGTACTATCCTATGGTCTTACTCTCAAAATCACAGCAGACAACAAATTCATATCAGCATTGAGGCTAAACAAAGTTTGCACCTTCCTTGAACAGCTTGCACTTGACTGGGCTTGACAAAAAATTGCTTTGCTGCAACAGTGCTCATTCTGTCTGGTTCTTTTTTCATTTGCACATTTTTGAGAGAAATTCCGTGGGACAGAAATTTATTTGTAGTTGCATTCAATAAATAAATTCTCATTCCTGCTCACAAAATTGGCCAGTTACAGTGGATGATCAAGGGATCAAAACATATTAACAAGGTCAGACCATTCATGTTTCTTTCTTTATGTGAATAATATATGACCATTCCCCATAGGCTTTAGGCAGTGTCCCTGGAGAACTGTGTGCAAGGAGTAATGGAAGTGGAAGAAGACTCTGTGTTGTTGTAGTAATGTTTGAATTACATAGTAATGGGTGTTTTGATTCAATGGGCAAGTATCGTGAATCATAGCAGTTGCACAGACTTCCTCAGTAATTAGATTTTTCCATCTGCCTGTTTTAAAGAGGTCCAAAACATTACCACCTGTATTCCAATGTGGCAGTTCACACGTTGTCTGGGTTAAAAATCTGACTGACAGGAACAGCATTACAGAACAACCTTCCGTCTGGATTAGTCTATGATTCCCCTAGGTTTGAAGGCCTTTAAAAATCTTTGAGAGTTCCAGGAACAATGTGCTGTATGTCATGGATTCTGCCCATTCAGTCTGGCTAATCTGAGCAAGTTTTGACAAGAGTGGCTAGTGGTATTACATATGAGATGAGCTAGGAAGCTTATAACAGATTTCTTTTATTGTAACATTTTAATTAATGATACTTAACTGTGTAAAGCAAATGATTCTTGACTTTCTGAAATTACTCATTTATATCATGTTTTTGACCATTTTAGTTTCTACCCACCTTCGCTGACAGGTGTTTATTCTGATGGATTTATTTCACTTTCAGTGCCATGCTTGGCAAAAAGGCTACAGAATTCAGTCATGGAGTAATGACAGTGTCCTCTCTTGGGCAAGAAATGGTTTTCCATCATTGACACGACTGGCCAAAGAAACAAGAGGTGAGTGCAATGATATATAAGGCTTCAGGATACAGATTTATATAACTTTTTTTTAAACCTAGTTTGTTTATATTGTGCTACATTTTTAACTATGTTATGAAAATGAGGTGATCAGAATAATTATTGAAATATCTCTGTGTCTCATCGTTGAAGATGCTTTAGCCTTACTCAGAGTCTCACTCATGACTGCATCCAGAAGCCACAAACTTAGTGATATGCAGCACAGGAGACAAATTACACAGTGTATGTATTGTTCTGTTGATTAGCTAGGAAACACTTATCAGCAGACTCATATCAATTTTTTGCAGTGTTACAGGTACAAAATAGTCTTAATTAGGATTACTGGGATTACTACGACCAAAAACCAGTGTCCTAATGGCATTTAACTACAGTCAGAAAGATTTTATGATCCAACTACTGAGACTGATGACCTTACTGTTCAGTCCATTTTAATCCCATCAATCCATCGTCTAACCCATGGAAGTGGAAAGTATCCACTGCTAACACTCAGCACTCCAACTGATATTGGTTCTTGGCTACTTTTATAGAAATCCCTGCAAGGGCAAACACAAGGTAATATTTTATTACTACATAGAAAAAGAATCACATCAAAAACAAAATACTTCATTTTTACATGGAAACAGCTGTAGTTTATTGACGTCAATTAGACCTTGTCAAGTCAGTTTCTTTCGTTAAACACCATCTTGAGTTAATTACCAGCTATAGTAATCTATACAAAACCATTAGCTGTCAATCATGTGCAACATACTAAACAGCAACACTTACCTGTAAAATTGGTAGTAATTAATCATATTTCCTTATCCACTCATGGCAAACCACTTGTAAATTTCAAACAACTTACGGGCGGGTAATATTTTCAGCGACCGCCGATATCTCAGTGGGAGTACACCCCACCATTTTCAAGGCAAACTGCAATGGACAGATAATATACAGGCAAATTTAAAACCTCAGTTCTTAGACTGAAGCAGGAAAGATAACACACACTGAACATTAGTGCCACCAAAGATGACCAAAGTCAGAGATATCTACAGTGAGACTACAAACTAGCAGCTGCCTTTTTGCCTTACATAGGAAGCACTTCCAACAAGTTCAGTCATATTTTATGGAAATACGATGTGAAATGTGTTTTCCAACCTCCATCTAAAATTAAAGTGCTTTTGGGTTCTGTTAAGGATGATCTTGCTTTGCGTAAGGAGGGTGTATATTACAATCTTTGTAGCTGTGGCATGTCATATATTGGTCAAACTATCAGGATCATGGAGGACCAATATACTGAGCATAAATGGCACACGTGATTACAGCAGCCAAATAGATCTGCTATTGCTGAACATTGCTTGGATACTGGTCACCCCATGCTATATAACAACACTGAGATATTGGCATGTACGTCCAGCTATTGGGACTGTGTGATTAAGGAGGCAGTTGAGATTAAATTAGCGAGCAACCTAATAAACAGGGATGGAGGTTTTTGTTTAAACTCTGTTTGGAATTCTGCTCTCTCCCTTGTCAAAAAACAGAGGGATAGAGTCAATGTTACCTCACCTGCTAGTTCATAGTCTCAGTATCGATATCTCCGACTTTGGTCATCTTTGGTGGCACTAGTGTTCAGTGTGTGTTATCTTTCCTACATCAGTCTAAGAACCGAGGTTTTAAATTTGCCTGTACATCACCTTTCCATTGCAGTTTGCCTGCCGATATATCAGAGGTCGCTGAAAATATTACTTGGCTGAATACCCTTAAGTTGTTTGAAAATTGTATACATCAGGAGACACTCAGGTCTCACGCTTGCAAATTCTTTTAGGTTCTGGAAGAATAGTTTTATCAGTTACTGAAAATCAAAAACTTCTGAGTTAAAATACATAATTCTTTCATAAATCATCTCACCTCATGGGGCCTGGGCTTGCCTCCCACACCCAAAAGGATTGCTGAAAAATTCACCAATTTCGTGTGTATCAAGTAACTCCAGAAACCATTTAAACATTCAAATAATGAAAACTCCAGATTGGAATATCAACAATATTAGGAAAAGGATCGATTGCTACACACTGTAAAGATGATGCATTGAGTTGCAGACAGACACAACGAAAAGACTGTTACACATTATAGCTTTTGGTCAACATGCACACATGACGGCTACCACAGGCAGCTCCAACTGGAATGCAACTGTTGTGTGAATAGCAATGTGGAGTTGGATGGAGAATGGGGAGGGTTAGCAGTAACAGGCTACAGGTTGGGGGAGAGAACACCACTGTCTGGCAGGATTAGAGACTGCCATTAGCAGTGTTGAGAGGGTGAGTGGGGAGGTGGGGAGGTGGATGGGGAGAGAAAAAGGAGACAAGCAGGAAAGGAGAAAGGACAGGCAGGTACATTGGTGAGGGGAGGCACACAAGCAGGGTGAACGAATGGGAACAGCGAGGAAGTGATTGGACAAGTGGGTGGTAACTGTTTGATGAAGGGTGTGGGGACAGCAGCTTACCATTGCTTTAGGCCAGGTTAATTTTGGGAGTGGACAATGTGTTGTAAAGACATCTCCCATCTGCACAGTCTGGAAAAGCTGGTGCTGGAGGGGGGGGGGGGGGGGCATCCAGATGGCCCAGCCTTTGAAATCAAGGGTGTTGTGTTCAGCTGCATGTTGTGTCACTGGGTGGTCTACTTTGCTCTTGGCCACAGTTCAGCAGTGGCCATTCATCCTGGTGAATAGCTGGTTAATAATCATACCCATATAAAAATATTGTGCAATTGTTGCAGCAGATCTGGTATACTATATGGCTGCTTTCATAGTTAGCTTGGACTTGGATGGAATAAGACAAGCCCGTGACAGGACTACAATGGGAAGTGTTGAGTACTTGGATTGGGCACGTCTTGCACGTGGGTCTTTCACTGGGGTATGATCCCTGTGCCAAGGTGTTGTGATTATGAGTGGCATAGGGATGGACTAGGATGTTGTGGAAGTTGAGTGGGTGATGGAACACGGCTTTTGGAGGGTTGGGAAGGATCTTGGGAGGATGCCCCAATTTCAGGGCATAATGATAGAAAATCAAAGCCCTAACGATGGATGTAGATCAGTTGTTCCAGTTTGGGATGGTTTTGGGTTATGAAGGGAGCACTCTTCTGTAGCTGGCACTTGGGGGTGTTAGAAGGATTGCAGGTGTATGGGGAAATAGCATGGGAAATCGTTTTGCAGACCAGTTCAGGTGACAGTGCCTCTTTTTGAATGCCTTGGTGAGACTTTCAGCATACTGAGAAAGGGAGTTCTTGTCACTACAGATACATCATCCCTCAGTGGAAAGGCTGTATGGAAGGGATTTTTTGGTGTGGAAGGGATGACAGCTTTCAGAATGTAGGCACAGTTGGCGGGTTTGATGTGGACAGAGATGTGGATAGAGTCATCAGAGAGGAGGAGATCAACATCTAGGGTGGTGGCATGCTTGGTTGAGGAGGATCATATGAAGTGGATGGGAGAAAAGGTGTTGAGGTTGTGAAGGTATGAGGATAGGATGTCTTGGCCTTGAGTCCAGATTGTGAGAATACCATCAATGAATGTGTATCTGACCAGGGGTTTGGGGTTTTGGGAAGCTGGGAACGATTCTTTTAGATGGCCCACAAACAGGTTGGCATAGTAGAATGCCATGCTGGTGTCAATGGATGCTGCAGATTTGTTTCTTTACCTCCCGTTAAAATGATAAATAGTCACATGTTAGGATAAAGCCGGTTAGGTGAATGAGGAATGAGGTAGTGGGTCTAGAATGTGAAATACTTTGTGAAAGGTAGTGTTCAATTGCAGCAAGACCATGGGTGTATGGGATGTTACTGTACAGGGAAACGGTGTCAGCAGTGACCAGTAGGAAAAATCCCACTTCTGTTTGTAAAATGACCCTTGTTACACATTAATCTGCAAAGAAAGTGGCTACTGGTACACTCATAAAAACAGAGTGTAAACGAAACAGATAGACAGTCTTTGGATGACTGTAGAATCCAAAGATCTGTATGTTTCTGTAAGCATTCTGTGAACTGAAATTATAAAATACATTCTTATACTGCAATTAACTTTGTTATACTTGACTTAATTCACTACATGGAATGGAAATGGACTTTTTAATCTGCTCCTACCGGTATTCAAATGTACCTAGAGACAGCACATTGTAACAATCTTTTAAACGTCACTACTTACCTTGCGCTGACCTGTGGTTCATCAATGTTGTGGATGCTGAGAATAATGAGAACGTCACAAAAATTTCAAGCTTGACAAATTATTTGTAGGCATCTGCTGATCAACCAAACTGAAGTGCACTGACTCCAGAAGTAAACAAAACTTGACTGACTACCTGTGCAGCATCACTGCGTCGCTTTAAATACAATTTTAACAATCACTACCATTGTTAATTTATTACAGAATGTAACTTACAATTCACAAAATTTCGCCTAAACTAACTGCTGTTACATTTGTACAGGTTATAAAATATAATGTCAAATAACATAATATTTTTACCATCATCTTGGTTTTATGTGTCAAAATTAATTTACAATCTGATTTTGACAATTATTTTGATTTTACTTTAATTTTGTAATCAGTAACTGTATGGATTTTATTGCTAACATTTGTTTGAAGTATACTCATCATGTTTTGCCAGATTACATAAATTAAATATACACGTTTTCTCAAATACCAGAGTTTCGTAAATTTGGGTGGTGTAACTAACAAGAGGTAAATATTTGCATAATTTACATGCATCATTATTTACAATGAATTAAATAAAAATGAATAATGAATGAAATTACATCACTGGATAATGATTGTAATTTTCATTTGAATCATAATGAGCTTTTCGTGTCAGTGAATTTACAAACTGCAGTTATAGCACAAGTTGTACTACTTTTCTTCCGCCATTTTTCCCCCAACATTTGAGGCTTTAATGAAACAAATTGGTTACACATGTATCATTCAAAGTATTTTCCATCGGTGGCCACTACATTCTCCCATCTTTTGGGCAGTGTGTGAATCTCGCGTTGAAAAAATTGTTCATCGTTAGAAGCGCTCTGCGAATAGATCCAATTTGTGATTTCTTCATGAGATTAGAAGTGTTGGTCAGCCAGACCATGTGCCATTGACCTAAACAGGTGATAGTCAGAGGGAGAAATGTCTGGAGAATGCGGCAGGTGGGGTAGGATTCCCATTTTAATGTTTCCAAGTACGTTTTGACCTCTTTTGCAACGTGGGGTCAAGCGTTGGTGTGCTGCAAAATCACTTTGTCGTGCCTCTTGCCTTTTGTCTTTTAATGCTCTGCTCGAGCACATTAATTGCATTCAATAATGAGCACCTGTGATTGTTTCACTTGGTTTTAACACCTCATAGTACACAACCCTGAGCTGGTCCCACCAAATGCAGAGCATGATCTTGGAGCCGTGAATATTTGGTTTGGCCATTGATGTGAAAGCATGGCTGGCATATCCCCATGATTTTTTACATTTAGGGTTATCGTAATGAACCCATTTTTCCTTCTTTCTGAATCATGCCCATATCCTTGAGACATTTTGAAATGGCTTGCTGTGTCACTCCCACTAATTGTGCCAATTCTTCTTGAGTTTGATGTGAGTCTTCACTCGGGAATGTCTCCAATTCTGCATCTTCGAAAACATTCTCTCTTCCACCACTATGCTGGTCTATGACATTAAAATCACCGTTCTTGAAGTGTTGAAACCACTCACAACATGTTCTTTCACTGATAGCATCCTTACCATATGTACTAGAAAGCATTTGATGAGACTCGGCCGCTGTTTTCTTCACACTGAAAGAAAACAGTAACACCTCCCGCAAATGACGAGAATTAGACTTGTAAACTGACATTTTCAATCAAGAACAACTTTATGATGCAGACACAAATTGACTAATGTTTGAATGAGGTTAAGTTGACTGAGGTCCAAGCTAACTAACTAATGTCTGTGATCTGTTTCTTTCAACTGCTACTTACTGTTGTTGCCACCTATCAGCAAATGGTGGAAGCAAAGTTGTACACCTGTAATTAGAGGCATTAGTTATTTATGCTAACATTTCCACAGTCTCTTAATATTTGTTGCTAAACATTTATTACTTCAATTTTACAATCTGATATATAATTTTTCTTATGTACATATATTTGTTAATGACAACAATCTATTAACAATCATCAGAACGTATGTCATTCCAGAATATCCTATATGTATTTAGAAAGAAGAATAGGTTTTTTGGGCAAACTGAACTAAATTATACCTATAAAAATACGCATCAAAGGCACTAGGAAGCACTGAATCGTACGATAAATACATGGATGCATATAAAAAATGGTGGTATAGGACAGTTCATAATGATCTTGGGGGAGGCCATTGCATAATACAAGCCCCCCCAAGCCACTCTTACAGGTATTACTTGTAAGAATGGCTGCTAAATACATATAGATGATCTGGTACTTTCAAATCACATATTTTCAATACATTTAAATTTTCATAGTAATAGTTTTAATTAAAAAAATCAAATTTTATTGTTCTTAGCTGCATATTCGTCTAAACCTGGGTGCAAAAGCATTTGCTCTGCCTCTGGCATATGTGCTAACTTCTCTTCCAACTGATTTCTTATCAAAGATACTAATGTGCAAACCGTCCTCACAGGTAACTGCTTACCTCTTTTCTCTTGACACATTTTCTGGTAGATACAAATCTTCCTGCTTCCTCATGTAACAGAGCAAGTCTGACTGCTTCATGCAAGGAGCTGGGGAGGCTATGTTTACTACACTCCCTATACATGGATTGATTCAGCGTATGAATGCATCAATTGCTCTCACTTCAACTTCTTTGATTAACACTTCATTACGTGTATTATCCCTTCCTAGGATGTATGTGTGACAACATACTACCATAATTCTGTCTGCAGATGCTTCAAAGTCCTCCCTGCTTTTCTGTATAAGGGTGGGCAACCAATCACAATAATAGCTAACCCAACATTTGTTGGAATAGCACTCTGATAACCCTTTCTGCCAAAAATTCAAAAGTGGGTGCTTCCCTACTTCCTGTGCTGTGTCTACTGATTCAACATAAGTTTACACATCACCTGAAAGCTTCAGCTTGGTGGCATTTAATAAAATATGGTCTGCATGCGCATGTACGTCCCATGCTCCTGACGTTTACTAATATGTTGCTACATTTTCACTTGGCTTTCCAGCTAAAGATGGTACAAAAGCTACAGCTGGAAGCATGATGGTTACATCTGGTACTGATTTTTCTGTTTCAACTTTAGAGACTCTTAAATGGCCCACAGTTGCCACTTTTGCAGCACCTCTGTCTTCACGTTCACGAGTTATTGCATTAAGCCATTCATGTAGCTCTGTTTTCTCAAGTGACAGGATGCTTATCTGCTGTTGCAGCAAAGTAATGTTACCAAACTCATTTGAGGCTGCAGTTGCAGCATCGGGAGCCAGTTTGGTCCTCTGCTGGTTGGCGAGGACATAAATCAGGCATGGTTACAAAAAGGGACCGAGACGAAACAGATGTACACAAAAAAGGTCTCGTTCTATTCTAGGTGATGGAAAGATCCCTAGACAGAAATTCTCCAGAGTTGTTAACTAGTAGAATGCATTGCAGCAACACTTACACCACATGCGGAGTTGGGGGTGGTGAAGGTAGCGGCGAAGGCGGTGGCAAAAACAGCGACACTGTGGGTGGTGGTGAGAGGCGGCTGCCCTGTTACAGCACACAGTGGCAGCACATGGTGCAGCATGGCCCTCTCTTCTACTGCTGGTGGCTCGCACAGGTGTGGGAGCGATGTAGGGGCACATGGCCATATACTGCATGTTTGATTTGCCCCTAACAGTCTAACACATTGTCGCATGTGACTGAAGGCATGTTTAGAGCAAACAGCTAAGGGCTGGCACGAATGGCAGGAAAATATCAATTCAGATCAAATGGTGGGAAAGATCCCATTTTCTGACACCAATTTGTACATCTCAGGACGGTATCAGGAGCTCAGGTGGGCATCCGGGATGTTTTTCCTACATATAAAATGTGAAATGCAAGGATTCAGACCAAAATGGGTTTTATTCCCAATAACTATTGCTAATGTGTACAATATTCATGAACACTGGCTATGGCCACAGAGTGAACTGCACACGGTACAGAAAGAGCATTTCACCCTCAGAGGGTAAGGAAGCTGGCAGGCAAGAGAGTGATCCGCTGTTGCGGCAGCTACCTTGCCGGCTGTCTTGCGTACTTCACGTGATGGCACTGGTCCTCCCATTGGCAGGTTTGTGGCAGAAGGTTGGCATCTCTCTCTCAGCTATACAGTGGTGGTGGCTCTAGCTCAGCATAATGGCGTGGGAGCCAGCGACAAGTACTACAGAGTAGTTTATGCAACTGCTCATGCCACTGCCTGAGGCTAAGTTAAAATGATGAAAGTAGAATATAATAAAAGTTTTTATCATTTTTACCCATTACCACGTACAGTTGTGCATGAGGTGTGCTTGCTTGTGTGTATGAATAGTGCATTTGTCTCTTTTACTGATGAAGGCTGTGGCCAAAAGCTACATGTAAGTGTCTTTTAATTGTGCCTGTCTGCAACTTAAAATGTCTTCTTTATGGTAAGCAGCAATCTGTCTTTTCCTAGTGTTGATATTCCTACTTGGCAATTCCATTGTTTAATTTTTCCAAAGGATCTAAAAGAAGTAAATAGAATGAGTCATTGTAGAGTTTACAAGAGTGGTACCTTATGCATTAAACAGTGAAAACTGCATAGCATACATACTTATTTTTAGGTGTATCTAAGACTGTTGGTACTGTTAATCATGAAATTGTACTGGAGAAGCTAAAATAATTAGGTATAAGTGCATTGATGGATGAATTCTTGCAGCCATATATGGAGAATTGCATACAGAGGGTAGAGATAGTGTGAGCCTAGAATTAAACAGTTGGGGATGCTAACTGAACCATATGAGTACATCTGCCAAACCATTGTATACATTTCCCCCCCCCCCCCCCCCCCCCCCAAAAGAAAAAAAAAAGAAGCAGCGCTATTCATGTTCATGGAATGAAAGCCAGGCTTAATGGAATGAAAGCCAGACTTAACGTATGTGTTTGAGAGCCAGCTCTATTCATGTTCATGGAATGAAAGCCAGGCTTAATGGAATGAAAGCCAGACTTAATGTATGTGTTTGAGAGCAGTATTTCCTATCAGGGAGTCAAATTGCAAAACAAAGAGCCCAGGGAAATGAATGAGGTACTTTGAATCAGTTTTATCACAAGGCAGTTAAAGCTTACTTCTTAAATAACATGAAGTAATAGTAAATGTTAGGGTCAGTAAAAATTGAAGAATACAACATCTCATTCATTCCACAATATGTTTTCGGAGTATAAATCCTGTTAATGGAAAACAGAATGCCCTAGATATGTGCTGCAAAATTTCAACCTTTCTTCTTCCTGAGCTGATAGCTGCTTCATTATGAAGGAATGCTGACCAGATTTTTAGGCAGACAAAATGGAACACACAAATAATGTGTAGAGAAAACTCAAGTGTGGATTCTCCAAGTAAAATGTCTGAGACCACAAGTGCATAACAGAGCACATTCTTGCTTGGCAGCAATACACAAGACACATGTGCATCGTACACAGGTCCAGAACAAATTTAACTCTAAAGACAGTCCTGTGGCACTGCTGCACTGCTGACCAGAGAGTTTTTCCCATATTGACAGGTGAAGTCACTGTAGAATAAATTTAATGCAGAGACAGCTGAACAAATGTTATGTAGTACGTGCAGTGAGCACAAGGTATGCAGTGAATACGTATGTGCAGTGGATACATATGTGAATAAATAGTGAACAGTAATTTTGGAATTATTTAAGCCATTTAGTAATTAAGTGCCTGCACACTTATTTACTTTTAATTATGTTTTATTTTTGTGTTAAGCTGGAATGTCTAATATTGTAAAGTGATATTTCAATGAATAAATAACAAACTTAATAAATACACTATGGGGGGTCATCCGTGTGTCCACTTGTGTTCAAAATGTTTAGATCAATGCCACATACAATATTTGTTACATGTTAGAATAAGTGCTATTTTCATACTAAGGATTTACCCCAATGTTCTGCAATAATGCATTAATTGGATTCTGTGTGTGTTTGTGTGCGTGTGTGTGTGTGTGTGTGTGTGTGTGTGTGTGCATGGTTAGTTTCTTGTATATGTGCTATGCACTGCTGAATGCCTGTTCTTTATGATGAATGTCCCATTCTGTTGCTTGCATTCTGTCCAGTAAGTTCTCTACAAGCACTCAAGTGTAATACATATCTCAGTACTGATGATGAAGTGATTCGAAATAACTTTACAGAGCTACCTCAGAATATTATGGAAGCTGTTATTGATGCAGGAAAGGGTCTTTATTCAGTACCCACATGCAGAGATTATTTAGTTAAAAATGACCCAGATGAAGGAAAACTTGTGGCTACGAACATGCCCGAGAAGCCACCTTGGAGTGATTTCCAGAGGCGTGAGTACAATTTTTTTCTGATAAACTGTCTCTCAAATGCATTCATTCCATTTTCATGTGCAATTCAATGAATTCTTTGGGAGGTGTTCTGGAACTCCAATACAATTACCATGAATGGTAATTTAAAGTAACACCAGAACTATGGAGCACAAGAAAGGTGTATCTGTCAGTGATAGTTTTGTAGATTTGGTGTGAGTGAGTTGGTAGAGCATGAGGTCATTGTGCCTGAGATCCCACATTCAAACCACACTGATGGCAATTTGTTTTAACTGTTTACATGCAAAACTGTTGGATGGGAGAACATTTTCATGACATGTAAAAGGACTTTCCAGAGCTTGTAGCAACGTACTTTTGGCAGTCTGCTTCCGCTTCGATAGTTGAAAATACCAAACCTATATGATAAATTTGTGTAGAAAGGTGTGAGGTTCTGTCAGACATGTGCGACAGAACAGACACTACTTGTGACAAAGCAGATAGTGCATTTGTAGTTTCACAGCATAAACCCAAACAATTGCAACAGTGGAATAAAGAAACAATATCACACATGCAGAAGTATTAATAGTCCCATATAACACTTTCATGCTTAATACAGTAAAAAATGTTTATGCTTATCCCATGCTCCATATTTCTCATGTTACTTTTAATTAACGTTTATGCCTGTTGTGCTGGACGACAGCACACAGTATGAACTAAATTGTAGTTGTGGTTGATACTCGTACAACATTTAGTAAAGGTCTGTGTGTCTGATATATGGAAGTTTGGGTGTGAGTGATTTGTCCTTCATTTTCAACCTTCCCCAGCCCATCCCTCTCTCCTCCCCAAGGAAAGAACTATTAGCTCCGAAAGCTAGGAAGTGTTGTCACTTTTACTTTTAGTTTTGTGTATGAGTAGTGCTACACATTTGGCTGCAGATAAGTACTGGCCAGCAATTCTGTCTCCTAATTTGTCCTTCTAGTCATTCAATCAAATCTTGTGTAGACCCCATCATGAAAAATATCCATCAACAATTTGTAACAAGTCAAAGTATGTATTAATAAGTGGAAGCAGCTATAACCACTTATGACAACTACAGTACAATTTACTTAAACAGTGTTTTCTACTACTGCTTCTTTCAATTTGGCAATACATTCCCTGCGTACCTTAACCAGCAAGGGCTCTCATGCCCAGGAGGAAGGAGATGCCCTCTGCCCCCTGACACCCCTCGACAGCTCTCAGGGAAAGCTAAAAGTATAGTGTAGTTAGGTGTTTTTCTTTCAAGAAACTGATGGAAAAGTCAGTGTTACACAGGTATTTGTATGTTTCTAATGGCTACTTACACATCACCATTCTTCTTTCAAAATATTAAAAATATTCCATTCTTTTCTTCTACTAAGGGTCAGCTTGTTTGCTGCTCACTCTTGATATTACCTCTCCATTTTAATTTGTCCCAGTAAACATTTTTGTTTCTTCTTCTGAACCTGAACACAATTGCCAATACAGTTGCACATGACTACAGAATGTATGGATGTCATCAGTAGCAGCTGAATGGTTAAATGTGTTCTCTATCGTAAATGAGGGACGCTGTCCAGTACACACCATTGTTCATGAAAATTTGAAAATTTTATTTTTGTGAAGGAAGGATCCACATGAAACATATACAACATTCTTTGCAGAGTATCTTTTCCAAACAATTCTTACTTTTCAGCCCCTACAATCTATTGCTTCTTGCTGTGCCATTGGCCAGCCCATACAATCTACTGCTTCATGCTCTATCATGGGCATGTGTGTTACTATGTATTATATATATACTTACTTTAAAACATATGTATACTGAAATCAGCATTGATAAGTTTTTAACATGTAGCATGTTATCTAGGATGGAGACTTATATACAAATACAGAAGTAACTTTGTGTGTGGTTTATGGAAGTCCGATATATTGCACTTACCCTGTATAAGATGAGGCTTTTTTTCAGATTTGTCATTCAGGAAATACAGGGTCATCTTATGTTTGCAGATAAAGCTTTGGCTGCTGAGGTCAATATCCTTACATTGTGTAATAGCTTAATATATGGATTATCTTACATTTGCAGATAAAGCTATGGTAGTTGAAGTCACAGGGAGACTTAAAATTTGATGACTTCAGAAGGGTGGGATGGGATGCACTGGCATGACTGATTGTGGAGAAAGTAGTGGCGACTGGTCAGCAAATTTCATCTTGCTGCCAACCACAGGAATGGACCTCCATAATTCTCAGTTTTGTTTGTTGCTTTCTGTGCTTCTTGCTGGTTTTGTTGTAATTGAAGCAGCTGTGTAATTCATGCAGACAGACTGTTAATTTGATGACTCTGAAACTGAACAAATGTTGTGAGCACTTGTTGTCTGTTAAGTGCAATGTTAATAGGTATTCAGCAAACTTAATAAATAGAACATGCGGTGTAGCTATGGATGTGATGACCCACAAAATGAGAGAAAGAGAAAACATTTTCTTTCTTCTAAGTATGATCCTCCAGTCTGAAAAGAAAAGAATAATTAATTGCTTTTTCTGCCTTCTGAAAGAGAATAAAATTAGCAATTGCTATGGTTAGTTTCTGCTGACAACTATTTCAAAAGAAAATTTCTATTATCAGTGCAGTACTCACATCCTGTTAAGAAACCATAGATTAACTGAACTGCTGCCAACTATCTCTCAATCTCATCTATGACCCAATCTGATGGTTGTCTCATTCCAATCCTCATCACAAGAAATGTATCAATCTCAACCTCACCACCAGAATGTCAGTTGTGTGTGCAGTTGTAGAAGATGGATATGAGGTATCAGAATCAGAATTTTATTGTCTCATAATGTACAAGTTAAATAATTGATTTTATGTACAGGAGACTTGTCAGCTTATAACTATGATAAATTATACATGGAATACAACATTTTTATATAGTCACAATAAAATCTGAATATTATTTATTATTATTATTATTTTTATCCTGCTCAGATGGTCAGATCATTAAAAGATTTGTCAACAGAGTAATAACATTTCTGCACTAGGGTACTATACAATTCTCTTTTTACTGCCTCAGTTTGGACCTTTCCAAAATTTGTGTCTTTCAGTTTATTGTAAACTTTCATTCCCATATAATGTGGAGTCTGTGCAAAAAGATTAAGCCTGTGTGTGTGTAGGCAGCATGAAGCTTTCTTTCTTTCTAGTTTCGTAACTATGCTGGAAATTATTTGACAAAAAGTTTAGGGCTATTACTTGTGAAAAGAATTACTTCATACAGATACAATGAGGGAACACTTAGTATCTTAAGAATTCTTAATAATGGCCGAGAAGATTCTCTTGGCTTTGCACTGCATATGTTTCTGATAATTTTTTTCTGCAAAGTTAATATTGTTTGTCATGTTGCTAGCATTCGCCCATAAGACAATACAGTATCTCAAAAAATGTTCAAATGTGTGTGAAATCTTATGGGACTTAACTGCTAAGGTCATCAGTCCCTAAGCTTACACACTACTTAACCTAAATTATCCTAAGGACAAACACACACACACCCATGCCTGAGGGAGGACTCAAACCTCCGCCAGGACCAACTGCACAGTCCATGACTGTTGCGCCTTAGACCGCTCGGCTAATCCCGCGCGGCACCATATCTCACTATTGACTCAAAGTAACTATGGTATAATACTTTTTTTTGTGTCTATACTAGTGACATTGGCTAAGATTGTCATAGCAAATGCCACGCTGTTTAATTTATTTTTTAGATAATCTATGTGTGAGGACCATGATAGGTTTCTGTCCAATTGCATTCCTAAGAATTTAAAATGCTCTGCTTCATTTAGCTCCTGCCTTCTGTGCATAGTGTAAATATCATTTATTCATGACTGTTTTGTCTTAAATTGCATCAGCCGTGTTTTTGAGATATATAGCTTTAGGCCATTTAGATGGAACCAAACATCTAGGTTTTCTAGAGTTTCTATGACATATTTAGGAATTTCTTCTGTGTTTTTATTTTCTACCAGTACTGATGTGTCATCAGCAAATAAAACTGAATGATATTTTATATTTATCGGTAAGTCATTTACATAAAAAAGAGAGAGGATTGGGCCAAGAATTGAGCCTTGTGATACTCCCTGTGAGATTGTTCTCCACTCCTAGAAGTATTTCCCTTTGCTTGATGTTATAACAACCCTTTACTTTCTCTCTGTTAGAGATGACTTACACCACTGTAAGTTGGTACCCATAATTCCATATTTTTTCATTTTATGTAATAGTGAGGAGTGATTCACACAGCTGAATGCTTTGGATAAGTCACAGAAGATTCCCACAGCTTTTTGTGACTTGTCCAAAGTGGAACTAACATTAGTTACAAATTCATTGATTGCATGAATTGTACTTCTGCCTTTCTTGAATCCAAACTGATTTTTGGAGATTACATTGTATTTGTAGCTGAAATTTTGAATTTGAGTTTCAACAATCATTTCAAATATCTTAGAAAACACAGGAAGAAGGGAAATTGGACTGTAATTTCCCATATCATCTTTGGAGCCTTTCATAAATACTGGTTTTGACTTCTGCATATTTTATAAATTCAGGAAAGTATCCTTCTTCAAGTGATTGATTAATTATTTTGTGTAGTGAGTGTGCTATTAAATTTGTAGTTGCTTTAATGACTTTGACGGGTATTTCATTCCATCCCAAAGAATTTTTGTTCTTTAGGTTTAGTATAGTTTTTTCTACATCTTTTACTGTTACTTTGTTAAATTTAATTAGGCTCTCTTTCTTGCTCTGCCTTGAGCCAACAAATGAACATTATCTTGATAAGAGTCTACATCAACATCAAATTTTGCTACATTTATGAAGAATTTATTAAATTTTTCCGATATCTGAGCAGGATGTACAATTATTTTGTCTTGTACCTTCATTTTAGAGATTTCCGGCTGCTTGGTTTGATTCAAAAGTTCAGATTTGACTATTGTCCATACTGCCTTGGATATATTTGTATGTTTTTTAATGAATTTAGAGTTTGCCATTTCCTTTGTTGCTTTTGCTACCTTCATAAATAGTTTTTTATATGCTCTAACATAGTTTATGAACTCAGGACTCTCATTTGATTTCAGCTCAGCATGTAGCTCTCTCTTTCTATTACTAGATACTTTTATGCCAGTGGTAATCCACTTTAGTTTATTTGTTGCCCTTCTTGGGCAGGCTATGGGTGGAAATGTTTCATTGGATACATGTAAAAAGCTGTTTAAAAACTTATCAAAATTTTCTGAACATGAGTTTTCTTGTTGTAATGACAGGTCTGCCTCATTTAATCTGTAACAGAACAAGTTTATGTTTTCTTCAGTGAACTGTCTTTTCATGAAGCATCTCCTCCCATTTTTTTACTATTTGTTTTTTGTAAGTTTAATTCTATAAGCAGAGCAGAGTGATCTGATATACCTAGGTTTAAAGAGAATTTGACAGTGTCCTCAAGTGTATAATTTGTTAAAATATTGTCTATGCATGTGTATGTTGCTGTTTGCTCATTTACTCTGATGAAGTCAGTGAAATTTAGTCTAAAGCCATATTCTTGAATTACATCAATAAACTTAGTTGACATGCTTGTTTTGCTTTTGCATCTACACTCCTGGAAATGGAAAAAAGAACACATTGACACCGGTGTGTCAGACCCACCATACTTGCTCCGGACACTGCGAGAGGGCTGTACAAGCAATGATCACACGCACGGCACAGCGGACACACCAGGAACCGCGGTGTTGGCCGTCGAATGGCGCTAGCTGCGCAGCATTTTTGCACCGCCGCCGTCAGTGTCAGCCAGTTTGCCGTGGCATACGGAGCTCCATCGCAGTCTTTAACACTGGTAGCATGCCGCGACAGCGTGGACGTGAACCGTATGTGCAGTTGACGGACTTTGAGCGAGGGCGTACAGTGGGCATGCGGGAGGCCGGGTGGACGTACCGCCGAATTGCTCAACACGTGGGGCGTGAGGTCTCCACAGTACATCGATGTTGTCGCCAGTGGTCGGCGGAAGGTGCACGTGCCCGTCGACCTGGGACCGGACCGCAGCGATGCACAGATGCACGCCAAGACCGTAGGATCCTACGCAGTGCCGTAGGGGACCTCACCGCCACTTCCCAGCAAATTAGGGACACTGTTGCTCCTGGGGTATCGGCGAGGACCATTCGCAACCGTCTCCATGAAGCTGGGCTACGGTCCCGCACACCGTTAGGCCGTCTTCCGCTCACGCCCCAACATCGTGCAGCCCGCCTCCAGTGGTGTCACGACAGGCGTGAATGGAGGGACGAATGGAGACGTGTCGTCTTCAGCGATGAGACTCGCTTCTGCCTTGGTGCCAATGATGGTCGTATGCGTGTTTGGCGCCGTGCAGGTGAGCGCCACAATCAGGACTGCATACGACCGAGGCACACAGGGCCAACACCCGGCATCATGGTGTGGGGAGCGATCTCCTACACTGGCCGTACACCACTGGTGATCGTCGAGGGGACACTGAATAGTGCACGGTACATCCAAACCATCATCGAACCCATCGTTCTACCATTCCTAGACCGGCAAGGGAACTTGCTGTTTCAACAGGACAATGCACGTCCGCATGTATCCCGTGCCACCCAACGTGCTCTAGAAGGTGTAAGTCAACTACCCTGGCCAGCAAGATCTCCGGATCTGTCCCCCATTGAGCATGTTTGGGACTGGATGAAGCGTCGTCTCACGCGGTCTGCACGTCCAGCACGAACGCTGGTCCAACTGAGGCGCCAGGTGGAAATGGCATGGCAAGCCGTTCCACAGGACTACATCCAGCATCTCTACGATCGTCTCCATGGGAGAATAGCAGCCTGCATTGCTGCGAAAGGTGGATATACACTGTACTAGTGCCGACATTGTGCATGCTCTGTTGCCTGTGTCTATGTGCCTGTGGTTCTGTCAGTGTGATCATGTGATGTATCTGACCCCAGGAATGTGTCAATAAAGTTTCCCCTTCCTGGGACAATGAATTCACAGTGTTCTTATTTCAATTTCCAGGAGTGTATGTTAAAATCAGCATCAATTACAATTTTTCCTATTTTGTTTAGTGAGTTTATATAGGAGACACTGGAATTTATCTAAGAATAATGTATTCTGTTGTTCTATCTCTAAACAACAATTTTCAAATACAAGCTCTTCATTTAGAAATTTAAAATTGTTTCTTTCTTTATACTCCAATGAATTGTTAATCAATATACAGTAGCCTCCATGAGTACTGTTATGCCTACAAAAACAACTAGCTATCTTAAAGTTTTCTAGCTTATTTAAAACCGTGATTGAATCTTTCGTGAGCCAGTGTTCGTTTAGGCAAATGACTTTGATATTTCTTCCTTGTGATAGAATAATTTGCAGCTCGTCAATTGTTGTTGTTTTATCATGAGGATATGTTGCATTTAGGCCATTTATGTTCCAGTGCATTAGGAATAAAGACTTACTTACTTACAGTTTCCAACACATCTTTCCTTGAATAGTCCCCTTCACTTTTACTGTTGAAGTTTTCTTTCCTGAGCGATGTTTTACATGATTGAGGTAACATTTCTCTGCAACCACTTACCATAAAAAACTTTATGGTTTTTTCCTTTTATGAGTGGTGCAGGTTGAAGCGTAGTGAGTTAGCCTTCCACATGTGATTTTTGAAGATTTAGCTTGGGGCACAGTAGCTAAGCTTGTTGGAGATCCTCTTCTTATTTCTTCAACTTTGTCTCAAATTGTTGGAGTATCTGGTTCTTCAGTTGAAGCTGACAATTCCGTTGCTGCTGCTATAATTGTAGGTCACATTAAGCCAGTCTGATTTTGATTCAGTTGTCTCAGTATTACATTAATGTTTCTGCGCATTCCATGGGTAGTGAAGTGTTCCCTTTTTTGGCTGTCTGTCTTAATATATGTTGCATTGCTGAAAAACTTACAAATTTTTTCAATCTTTTGCTTAGTTACTTCAATTTCTGCATTCATGCACAATGTTTTCATGAGGTCATGACTCACGGGTATGCTTGTTATGAACACTTTCATGTCTGTAACCTTTTCCAATGCTTCTCTTAAAGTTCTCAAGACAAACATTGCCTCATTTTTGTAGACATCATTTGTTCCATCTATCATAATGCAAGAGTTACAACTTCCTTGGTTGATGCAAGTGTCGATGTATGGTGGTAACTTCTCGCAGTGGAGCACCTGGTTTCACGAATCCAGCAACACTTTGATTTATTATTTTTTCATTCATAATTTCTGCCGATCCTTTTTCATGACTATCAGCAAGCAGATAAATAATGCCAGCATCTTGTTTTACACGTTGACTGTTGTTTGTTGTTTTCGGTTTTGAAATTTTTGGTTGCATATTTGCATCACTTACTCTGTTTGTTGCTTCTGCTAGCACACTGAATCTGTTTTTGCATATGATATTAGGTTCATGTTTACTTTGCAAGTGTGAATCTTTGAGATTATTGTGAGGCAAGTTTGATTCGTTTGCATGCTTTTGGATGTTATTTTTCACTAACACACTATAACTGTTCGTGCACACACCTTTTTGTTTACTTATAGTTTTGTGTACCATATTTTTGTTAGCTGGTTTTATTCCATAATTTGTTGTATTTGATATGCACACATTGTTTTGTTGCAATAGGGTTTCACTGTTTTTTTGAGATTTAACTTCCTGAATGCTGTCTTCTTCCATCACTGTTTTCCACTTATCTGTAGAGATCGAGTCTTCTTGTTTCATTAGCATCTCACTTTTTCCCAGTTTGAAGTTTTTCAATATCCTGTTTTGGGGCACTGATTATGAATTGTAAACTTGTTACATGTTCATTTAACTTTGATATCTCATCCTTACAATTCACACACGCTTCCTTTTTTTCCCCCGAAATTTACTTTTTTTCGTGGAGATACACGATGTAATTTCACACTCGCCACCATCTTTACTCACCTTTATACTACAAACACAAAGACATATGGTTGAAAGGGTAAAATTCACACACTTTTCTCCATACTAATATTATGAATATGAATGTAACTCTGTCTGTTACGTTTTCACAACTAAACTGCTAACAGATTTCACAGATTGATATGCACATAGCTAGAACACTAACAAAGAAAACAGATTACTTCAGATAGCACATAGTAAAAGATATGTATTGATTTGAAGAATATTATGCAAAATGAGGAAATAAATTTACTCTCTTTTGAACTTTATCACACTTTTGAAAATGCTTTTTTTGTTTGATATGTTCTATGTAACAAGATTCAATGTAGTAAATACAGTGTTTACACAATTTTCATCATGTTTAATCCCTAATGACTTTGGAATATCTTTTTTTACATCAACAAACATAAAACATGCTAAAAATTTACTAAATTTTTTGCATAATGTATTGCAACCCCTAATAGGCAGACATGTGAGTTACTAGTCATTTCAATTAAGTGATCTTTTTGGCCCAGATGCTGATGGCAGTCTTCCTAGACTTGTCATATCTTCTGCCAGATCTCAGCATATACCAACTTTAAAAAAGGCAGGGAAGGCTACAGTTTGCTCCATTGAGGGTATGGTCCATAGCAGTGCCCTCTGTCTGCATATGTAGTACTACTTGTTGGTCTTGTGGTGAGTGATGGAGATTCCAGGGCAAGTGGAGAACCTGCTGGCGGCCTGCCTGGAGTTACTATACTCAGCTGAATTCAAAGTTGCACAATTGCAGTATCATGTGCAGTTGATATAAATGCCTTTGATCCCACAGTCATAATGGACGAATAACAAGCATTACGATTGAAATTTTAGAAACATAACAGCAACACCACTCACATGGCATGCTTCTTGCTCCATTTGGTAGAACAGTTCATTCCAGTGTTTTATTCTCTTTTTGTGATTTATTTAATTTTCCATAGGTTGTTTCCAGTAGCACTTTGCATACCATTGACAGTTTATTCACATGATTCTCCATCTCCTTTTGTTTAATTACAAAGTTGTCTAGCAATAAAGACTTAATTAACATTGAATGATTTTGCTTTGTCATTGAGCCTAGATAAACGGTTTCTCTTCTCTGTTACTAGCTCTGTACTCTTCAATCATCATCAAACTTTTGTATGTCTGACTCTTAACTATTCTTTAAATTTTTGAGCTGCATGTTTTCCCTGCTTATTGTGCTTAACTTTCTGCAATAGTAAGTTGACTTGTTATTCACAGCTTCCAGGTCCTTCATGGAAGATTACAACCCTGCTGAGAATGACTCAATTTTCCTTTTCCACTCAAATTCTGTAATGGACACTTCCATCGTATCCCATGACATATCCTAGATAGCTTTCTTATTCATTTTCTGTCTTCTCCAAATTAGGATATTGATATCGCATGTAGAACCTATTATGTACAAGTGTTTTATTCCTGCATTCTTACCTAATCACAGCTCGAAAAGACTAATTCCTTCCACAGATGATTTTGCAGTTTGATTTAGAATGCATACATTTATTCTTTTGAAATATTCATTAAAATATCCACAGACATTTTCTGATATCAATTCACCTGTCTTTATTGTATTGTGCAATGTAGACTAGCCTCCCCGTGGTGCACCCTGGGCAACGTGATTTTTTATCACGGCTAAATAGTCTACAAATCTGGCTGCTGGACCTGTGAGGATTTCCCAGCTTTACAGAATCAGCACAGACATGAACGCGAATACCCGAAACAACGGTTCCTCTCAGAACCCGTTGACCAAGGACATTGGAGATGTCCTTAAAATCCTACAACTCAACATAGAAGGAATGAGTAGAGCTAAATCTGACTACCTAATTAAAGTCCTGGACAACCATTCAGTGGATGCTGTCTTGCTCCAGGAAACACATTGCGCCGACGAAAAGCAGTTGAAAAATAGATGCAAACTTCCAGGCTATTCCCTTGCTGCAGCAACTTACCACGCTAACTATGGCACTGCCACCTACTTTAAAAACAACACTGACCAGGTCCACGATATAAAAACACACACTGACCCAAGTGCCTACGTCATAAGAATAAAAATTGCTGATATTGAAGTCATCAACCTCTACAAACCCCCAACTCAGTCATGGAATGACTCTGTTATTTCCAACATACAACATCCTACAGTGATAATGGGCGATTTCAACAGCCACAGTACCCAGTGGGGATATAACAACACCAATGAGGATGGGGAGGGAGTAATGAAATGGGCGGACATAGAAGACGTCTTCTTGATCCTTGATCTAAAGGATAAAGGGACTTTCCACTCGGCTAGATGGAAAAGAGACTACAACCCCGATCTGTGCTTTGTTTCCAGAGACACCAAAAATCTACCATTACACTGCAATAAACAGATCTTGCCTGATTTTCCTCGTAGCCAGCACAGGCCCGTCCTGCTACATGTCGGTATACAGATTCCAATAGTGAGATCTACACCTAAACCTCGATGGAATTTTGGCAAAGCCAACTGGGAAGCCTTTACCGCCGAAATGGACCACAATATCCATTGGATCCCACCCGCATTGAAGAACTACAACCGCTTGTGGGATTACTCCTAGCCATTGCCAAAAAACACATTCCCAGAGGCTAGACAAGCTTCTCCAATGCCTGGACTCAGCAAGACGAGAAAAGTGGCACACTCTCATAAAACATATGGACGTCAAGCACTCCAGCAAGAAAGCCTGGTGCCTTCTTAAAAACCTAGGTGAAAGCTCCATTAAAACCTGTACGGGTGGCAACATACACCCCAAAGACGTAGCAAACAGAATAGTTAACCTTACGAGAAAAACACCACGCAGCAACAAGGATAAGACTATGAAAGTAAAGAAAGAACTGAGAACCAAGCTCCGACAACAATCTACACCCGACAACAATTTCTCAAAAACCTTTACCATCCTAGAGATCACAGAAGCACTGAAAGATATGAAAATGGGTAAAGCGGCTGGTTTAGATGAGATCTACCCCGAGTTCTTACGGCACCTAGGACCTCGAGCTCTACTGTGGCTAAATCAGTTTTACAATGACATCCAATGATCGGAAACACTACCACCACTATTTAAACAAACCAAGATCGCCGCCATTCTTAAGCCTGGCAAAGATGGAAAGCTCCCAGAGGACTATAGACCTATAGCTCTCTTAAGTGTATGCTACAAACTATTGGAGAGACTTATTCTCAACAGAATAAAACCCATTGCTGAGAATTTCATTCCTATTGAACAAGCCGGATTTAGACCTGCTCGGAGCTGCTGTGATCAAGTATTATCTCTTACCACACATATTGAGAGTGGATTTCAAAGGAAGAAAAAGACAGTCACCGTGTTCATAGATCTATCATCAGCATATGACACAGTGTGGAGGGAGGCAATGATTCTTAAACTCCAACGCATTATTCCTTGCAAGAAAACAGCTACCCTAATCAACAATATGCTTTCAAATAGATTTTTTGAAGTACACCTAGATGGAGAGATAAGCAAGAAATATAGGTTAAATGATGGCCTGCCCCAAGGATCCGTGCTAGCTCCATTACTTTTTAATATATATACATCAGACCTACCAGAGACATCGTCTAAGAAGTTTATCTATGCAGACGATATTGCTCTCACATATCAACATCAAGACTTCCACAATTCCGCAAGAATCATTGAGGAAGACCTTATCAAAATGGATGAATATTTCGAAACATGGAGGCTCAGACCTAATACTTCTAAAACCCAAGTCTCCCTGTTTCCACCTCAACAACAGACAGGCAAACTATGCACCCCACATAGAGTTCAGAGGCCAGCTGCTTAACTACAATCCCCTCCCAAAGTATCTGGGAATTACATTGGACCGATCTCTGATGTACAAGGAGCACTTATACAAATGCGCAGCAAAAATCAAAGCCAGAAATAATGTCCTACACAAACTCACTGGAAGTAGCTGGGGAGCAAGCGCCACAGTTCTCAGAACATCTGCTCTTGCACTAGTATATTCGGTGGTTGAATACTGCGCTCTGGTCTGGCTAAACAGCACTCATACAGCAACGGTGGACACCCAGCTAAACGACACCATGAGGCTCATCTCAGGCACTATTAAACCGACGCCCCACCAATGGCTCCCGGTACTGGCTAACATAGCCCCACCTCATCTAAGGTGAAGATCTGCACTGAAAAGGGAATGGCAAAAGTGTGCTAACAACCGTGACCTACCCTTACACGAAGACTGCAAGAATCCCAGCCACAGGCTCAAGTCCCGTAAGCCATCATGGAGATTAGGGCAACAGCTGATCGAGGACAATTATGATATCGACAAAGCCTGGTGTCGGGAATGGGATATGTCTAACCCTGACCACCTTAACTTAGTCTCGGACCCAACCGTACGGCCCGAGGGCTTCGGTCTTCCCAGAAAATCTTGGACAACTTTAAATCGTATCCGAACAGACTATGGTAGACGTAATTACTGGAAGCACAAATGGGGACAGACTGACTCACCCAACTGCGACTGTGGGAATCCACAAACTCTACATCATATCGCAATGGACTGCCCTACGAGGAGATTACCTGGCACAATGCAGGAGCTGCACCTCCTGGAGGGAGATGCTTCTGGCTGGCTGAGGGACTTGGACATACAACCATGAGTCTGGTCTACTCTTCTCCTTCTGAAAAACCTATTACTAGATACTATTACTATAATTTCTATGTATTTTTGTGTATTTTGTGTTTTACTTCCTTTTTTAGATCTAATAATTGTTTATTGCCTGTAACATTGACCATTCATTGTTTTTATACGTTGTTTGTGTTACTACTTACTTACTGCTGTATTCTATTAGCCATACAAAATAAATAAATATATTGTATTCTTTCTTGGATAAAATGACAAACAATATAATACAATTGATGGATAAAAAATCTACTCACTAAGCAGTGGCAGGAGAAAATACATACAAAAGTTAAGGTAATGCATAATCTTTCTGAGCCAGTGTCTCCTTCTTTGACAGAAGTATGGAACATGAAGGAAGAGGGATGAGCGAAAAGAACTGACAATGTTTAGGAAATGGGGAGAGTAACAGAAAAGTCACCCCAGAACACTCGGTCAGGAAGACTTCCCAGGTGGGATGAGGAGGAAGGACAAGTTAGTGAATGGGGAGAGCTACAGGAAAGTCAGTCAGAACCCCAGGACAGGGGAGATTTACCAGACAGGACAAGAAGGAAAATCTTTCATTTTCATCCTGTCCAGTAAGCCTTCCCTGAACCTGTATTCTGGGCAACTTTTCCTTAACCCTCCACATTTTCTAAACCTTGTCAGTCCATTTCCTTCATCCCTCTTCTTTTCCCTTCAACTCTTCCGCCAAAACGAGGAGTCACTGGCTCTAAAAGCCTGGACATTTCCTTAACTTTTATGCATTTTCTCCTGCTGCCACTTGGTGAGTTTTGTTACCTATCTGATTATGTTATATTTTCAAAAACAATGTGCTTTGTCATAAATACATGGCTCACAAAATCCTTTTTTCTGGGGAATACTTCTGCCAAACTCCCTTTCCAATATTTTTTTGAGACAGTGTTTATCCCAATGTCCTCATCTTCCATGATACAACTGCAATAATGAAGTCTCTTGAATGGTGCTTACTTCCACAATTTCAAAATTTAGAATATCTATAAAATAATCGGAACAGTTGGTTACAAGTCCTGTAGCTCCATTGTCAACCTACCATATTAATGTATCAACTGAATAGAACTCTTCACACATAGACATCAGCATAATACTAGCATCATCTTAACTATCATTACTCCTGGTTAAACTGTTCATTGGTTTTAATCAGAAATCCACTTTTTGCAATTCTTCACCTAATAGCCCTTTTATTTTACAGTAGTTATGAAGATCACTTTTTCTTCACCCCATCATAATGAATTTGCATTTGCCAATCTTTTAGTGTTTTTCACTTTTATTTCTTCATAAAGTTCTACATCTGCATCTGCATCCATACTCTGCAACTGCAAGCCACTGTGAAATGCATGACCAAGGGTACTTCCCATTCTACCAGTTATTAGGGCATCTTCATGTTCCATTCACATATGGAGCACTGGAAGAATGACTGTTTAAATGTCTCTGTAAGTGCTGTAATTACTCTTACTTTGTCCTCATGACTCCAACAGGTGCAATACATAGGAATTTTTAGCACATTCCTAGAATAATTTTAACTTGGTAAGTGCCATTCATGAGATAGTTTGCATTCATATTCAAGTGTCTGCCAGTTCAGTCTCCTCAGCATATGTGTGGTTCTCCCCATGGGTCAAATAAACTTGAGACCTTTTATGCTGGCCTTCTCTGTGGACATTCGACATCCCATTTTAGTTCTATTTGGCATGGGTCACACACAATTGAGCTGAATTCTAGGATGTGTCACATAGTGTAAGCAATCTCTTTTGTAAACTAATTAACTTCTCTGGCATTCTACCAGTAAACTGAAGCCTGCCACTTGATTTACCTATGACTGAGCCTATGTGATCAATCCATTTCATATTCCTTTGAAGTGTTGCATCCAGGTATTTGCATGAACTGACCAATTCAGATACTGAATCATTGATACTGTAGTCACAGGATACAATGCTTTTAGTTTTGTGAGGTGCAATGTTTTACATCTTTGAACATTGAAAGTAAGTTGCCAAACTTTGCACTACCTTGAAAGTTCATCAGAATCAACTGCATATTTGTGCAGCTCCATTCAGTCAGTATGTATATGCTCTTTATTGACATTTTCAGCCAATAATAATAGAGAAATTAAGGTGATCAATGACTTACACAAACACAATACAGAACAAAAAGTAATTTCCAGGTGTATTATGCTTCCGTGCCAAAGTTTAAGAGAGAAGCTCTTTATTTTCATGCATAGGTCTCGATGTAACTACACATAACACAAGAAATTGATAATCTATGCAGTCCAAAAGTAGATCAAAGGCAAATTTTACTAGCTACATCTTGTAATAAAATAAGTGATACTCTAGATTCATTAATTACAAATTACTGCAAACAGTGCAATTCACATTCTTCATTTTTTTAGTTTTTGTATAATTGCTATCTTTTGAGATTGATTAGTGTGCTCACATTAATAATAAGAGAGAATTAAGCAGCTTAATATAAATAAAAAGAAAAAATTGTGAATATACTACAGTGAGTTATTTATCTTATTAACAAGTTTTTGGCTGGCAAAGCCAACAGCAGCTTAACACCAAAACTAGGAATGCAGCAGCAGCATTTTTTTTTTAAATAGTGGCTTTTGTGACAGTTGCATAAACTTTCCATTTTTATCATATTTAAACAATAACAGAGTATAGCAGATTAAATTAATGGTCATTAATTCTTAATACAATTTTCAAAAGTAATTTCCCATTGTTAATATTTATCTGCAAGCATTCCACATTATATAAAACTATCCTTCAGGCCTGTGATACAAAAGGTATAAATAAATGAATAACAGACTGCATATTCGTATTATGTCATATTATTGAGCTTTGTTTGAATGAATAACGTGAATTCTTTGCTCTGAAGTCATTTGGACACTTGTTTTAATTAAGGTCTCTTTCAAGGCAGGGAAGAAGAGTTTAATGGACACTGTCCTCCAACATCATCTTTGCTAAAACGCAAATGAAGTGGCTTGTTTATTTTCAGGCAATGCAGAAAGATACAAGCAGGGTGAAAACATTTGTGTTGCCTGCATGGGACCACCAGAAAATTCTGATGAACATCCATTGTTTGATGCAGTGATTTGTACTGAATGTAAGGTAAGTATCCAAGTAATACTCTATTTACTCTGTAAGTATCTGTTATGTCCTTATTGTGTTATTGCATGAACATCGACCGATTTGATAAAAAAACTTCAGGTAGCTGCAGCTCAGCTCAAGTGGACTTTTATTGACAGAAAGGGGCATCTCTCACAGAATTTGATGATTCTAAACGCTTGAAAATTTTTGGAAACAGTTCATTTTGCAAAAATTTCCTAATAGACAAATAAGGCTTTTGTGATCAGTGCCTTGCAGCCAGAGAACATTTCTTGATTGACTTCATCTTTGCAAGTACCATGTAGCCACACCAATATTTTATTTATTTATCAACAGCTGAATATCTTTCAGAGTAAATTCATTATTAATGGAGAAATATGAAAATGTTCAGCATTAAATGGCTTACTGACATTTACACAGTTTTTCGTAGGGGATTCTCCACAGAGAAAGCTATATTTAGTCTAACAGATGAAATTGTAACTGAACTAAATTTCAAAAGGTATCCAACAGGAATCTTCTGTGACCTCGCTAACACATTTGACAGTGTAAACTATGACACAATGCTAAAAAGCTTCCACACTCTGGCATGAAATACAAACCTTTGGGTTGGCTAGAATCTTTCTTCTACACCAGAGAACAAATAATTGTCTTAACCCTTTGAGCACTGCAAATGTAAAATTCTGCCACACTCCACTTTTCCAGAGGGGCTGTGGATATTGTTAGCTGCTGCAGTGGTGTTTCTCGTGGGCACTGCAGACAGCATTCACTGTCACAGCCAGGCCTGTACCAGAGTCCTAATGACAGCTTTTACTGTCAGCTGGTTCCACTACCTGTGATCCTGCAGACATCTAAAGCTGCTCAGTGGTATTTGTTAGTTAGTTGGTTGTGTGTACCATTGAACAAACACATGGTACGGTAGCTGTTATCAAGTGGAACGTGTCAAGTGCACAAGAAATGCACATATGAAACAAAATTTTTAATATGCCAAATATCTCACAAAATAAGCATCAAACGAAAAAACTACAAAGACTGAAACTCATCTAGCTTGAAGGGGGCGCTATGGTTGGCCCGCTAGATGGCACTGCCCTAGGTCAAACAGATAGCAACTGCATTTTAAAAAATAGGAACCCCCATTTTTTATTATATATTCGTGTAGTACGTAAAGAAATATGAATGTTTTAGTTGGACCACTTTTTTCACTTTGTGATAGATGGCGCTGTAATAGATACAAACGTATAAGTACATGGTATCACGTAATATTCTGACAGTGCAGACAGTATTTGCTTCGTGATACATTACCCATGTTAAAATGGACCGTTTACCTATTGCGGAAAAGGTCAATATCGTGTTGATGTATGGCTATTGTGATCAAAATGCCCAATGGGCGTGTGCTATGTATGCTGCTCGGCATCCTGGATGACATCATCCAAGTGTCCGGACCGTTCACTGGATAGTTACGTTATTTAAGGAACCAGGAAGTGTTCAGCCACATGTGCAACGTGAACCACGACCTGCAACAAATGATGATGCCCAAGTAGGTGTTTTAGCTGCTGTCACACCTAATTGCACTTCAGCAGCAGACAGATTGCATGAGAATCAGGAATCTCAAAAACATTGGTGTTGAGAATGCTACATCAGCATCGATTGTACCCGTACCATATTTCTATGCACCAGGAATTGCATGGCGACGACTTTGAACGTCGTGTACAGTTCTGTCACTGGGCACGAGAAATTACGGGACGGTGACAGATTTTTTGCACACGTTCTATTTAGCGATGAAGCGTCATTCACCAACAGCGGTAACATAAACCGGTATGATATGCACTATTGGGCAACGGAAAATCCACGATGGCTGCGACAAGTGGAACATCAGCGACCTTGGCTGGTTAATGTATGGTGCGGCATTATGGGAGGAATGATAATTGGCCCCCATTTCATCAGTAACAATCTAAATGGTGCAATGTATGCTGATTTCCTACATAATGTTCTACCAATGTTACTACAAGATGTTTCACTGCATGACAGAATGGCGATGTACTTCCAAAATGATGGATGTCCAGTACATAGCTAACGAGCGGTTGGGCGATATTGAATAGCATATTTCATGACAGGTGGATTGGTCATCGAAGCACCATACCATGGCCCGCATGTTCATCGGATCTGACATCCCCGAATTTCTTTCTGTGGTGAAAGTTGAAGGATATTTGCTATTGTGATTCACCGACAACACCTGACAACATACATCAGTGTATTGTCAGTGCCATGTGCGAACATTACAGAAGGCGAACTACTCGCTGTTGAGAAGAATGTCGTTACACATATTGCCAAATGCATTGAGGTTGACGGACATCGTTTTGAGCATTTATTGCATTAATGTGGTATTTGCAGGTAATCACGCTGTAACAGCATGCGTTCTCAGAAATGATAAGTTCGGAAAGGTACATGCATCACATTTGAACAACCAAAATAAAATGTTCAAACGTACCTACGTTCTGTATTTTAATTTAAAAAACCTAACTGTTACAAACTGTTCGTCTAAAATTGTGAGCCATATGTTTGTGACTTACAGCGCCATCTATCAAAAAGCAAAATAGTGGTCCAACTAAAACATTAGTATTTCTTTATGTACTACACGAATATGTAATAAAAAATGGGGGTTCCTATTTTAAAAAACGCAGTTGATATCCATTTGACCTATGGCAGTACCATGTAGCGGGCCAATCATAGTGCCACCTGGTTTCCCTCTTCAAGCTAGACAAGTTTCGTTCTTTGTAGTTTTTTCATTTGACACTTATTTCGTGAGATATTTGGCCCAGTCACTATCAATGGACCGCCCTTACAGAGTTAAAGATTAGTATTTCTATTATTTACCCCATTCCCTTAAATGGCACAAAATGCATATACTATATTTATAGATTTATTTATTCCTATTCAAGAATTCATCTACGGTATGGAATGAGTTGTCTAGTAGATATGATTTCAATTTATTTTTGAAGCTATTACTGCTGTCTGTCAGTCATTTTATTTCATTTGGTAATTTGTTGAAAATTTTTACAGCAGCATATTTTACCCCTGTCTGTGCCAAAGATAGGTTGAGTAAAGGATAGTGTAAGTCTTTCTTTTTTCTGGTATTATAATCATAAATGTCACTCTTGTTTTAAAACCGGTCCATGTTGTTGAGAACAAATTTCATTAGTGAGTAAATGTACCATGAGGCTGTTGTAAAAATTCCCAATAGTTTAAAAAGATGCCTACAAGATGTGTGACTATGAACCCCACACATTATTCTAGCCACTTTCTTTTGAGCAGTGAATACTCTTTGTCTAAATGTTGAGTTACCCCAAAATATTATTCAGTATGATATCAGAGAGTGAAAGTATGCAAAGTATGTTACCTTACTAATTTCTATATCCCCAAAATTGGCAATTATTCTGATTGCAAAAGTTGCTGAACCTAGTTGCTTTAGAAGATCCAAAATATGAATTTTCTAGTTAAGATTCTCACATATATGTACACCCAAAAACTTAGTATGTTCTACACTGTCTACTGACTTCTGTTGATGTGTTATATTTATTGAAGGAACTGTACTTCTTGCAGCAGAAAATTGAATGTACTGTGTTTTTCCAAAGTTTAGAGCAAGCCCATTTGCATAAAACCAATTAATGACGTTTCCAAAGACCTTATTTGTATCATTTTCTATTTGACTTTCTTTTACTGGATTAATAACGAAGCTTGTATCATCAGCAAACAGTTTCAGTTCAGCTTCCTGTTTCAGATAGGATGGGAGGTTGTCACATATATCAAGAACAGAAGGGGACCCATCATTGAACCCTATGGAGCACCTAATGTAATTTCACCCCAGTTAGATGAAGTGGCAAACTTATTTAAACCACTTGACCCATATAAGGAAACTTTTTGCTTCCTGTTCTGTAGGTATCACTTAAACCACTCATGTGCTGTTCCATTTATACCATAGAACTGTAATTTCTGTAACATAATGATGTGGATCACACAATCAAATGCTTTTCAAATGCTTAGGACAAGTCACAGAAAATTCCTATTGGTGACATTTTACTATTTAGAGACACTATTATGTGGACAGTGAAACTGTATATTGCTGTCTCAGTGGAACAGCATTTTTGAAATCTGATCTGTGATTTACTAAGTATCCCATTACTGCTGAGATGGCTAACCATTCTTGAGTACATTACTTTCTCGAAGATTTTTGAAAATGTCGTAAGCAAGGATACTGGCTGATAATTATTGACTTCTGTGGTGTCCCACTTTTTGTAGAGAGGCCTGACAACGGCATGTTTTGACCTGTCTGGAAAAAAACCTTGAGTCAGTGATGCATTACATATGTGACTCAGAACATCAGCTGTAATTGCTCCACATTGTTTTAATATCTTATTAGAGGTGTCATCTACTCCAACAGAACATTTATTTTTCAAAGGTTTAATAATGTTACTTATTTCATAGGAGGTTGTTAGGTGAAACCTAAACTGACAAAACTTTTTTGAAACAGACTCTTTCATGTTCTGTCTGGCTTTTTGTTTTGAACTGTTCTCACCATTTTTTTCTCCTACACTTAAAAAATGTTTGTTAAATACATTAGCTACTTGTGTACTATTGGTTAGGATGGTCTTGTTCTCTTTAATAATAATACTACCTACCCAATAGTTACTTTTCCTGTCTCCCTTCTACCAACATTCCATATTGATTTGATTTTATTGCCAGAGTTGTTAATTTCTTCTCTAACATACATATTTCTTCATTTCCTTCATTTCCTTACAACTTTTCTCAGTATGTTACAATAATTTTTATAATGTAAAACTACTTCTGGATCTTTACTAGTTCTTGCTGTCTCATACAGTTTTCTTTTTCTTTCTGAAGACACTTTAATACCTGTAGTAATCCAAGGTTTCTTTGAAAAGTGTGTGGTGTTACATTTAGTAATTTTCTTTGGGAAACAATGTTTAAAAATGGGATATAAATTTATCAAGAAATATGTTGCATTTATCATTAGGATTTGGTTCTTTATATACATCTGCCCAACTAATATTTCTTAAGCTTTCACTGAAGTGCTGTATAGATACCAGGGTTGAGCAACATCACACTTTTACTTAATGGTTTCTGAACTGTGCATCCTGTTAGGTTTGGTAAGCTAATCAGTTGTGTATCATGGTCTGACAATCCATTTACCACAGGGAAAGCATGTGTTTGTTTTACATCTTCTTTCTGTACAAATAGATTATCTATTAGTGTGCTACTGTCTTGAGCTATACATGAAGGAAAATTGATCACTGATTCTAAGTTATATGTTGTTAATAACACTTCTAGTTCACTTTTCCTATCAGAATTACTTAGAAAGTGTACACTGAAATCACCACCGATTAATAACTTCTTCTTTTTGTCTGACAGACAGCATAATAGGGAGTTAAACTTTTTTATGAACAGCTTCCAGTTTCCTAATGGAGACCTGTACACTGTTGCTAATATCACTATTACATTATCTAGCTGAAGTTTACATGCACAAACCTCAAAGTGCTGATAAACACAAAATTTGCTTACTTATACAGTTTTGCATTTATGCCCTTGTTTTATGAAAATGGCAACTCCTCCTTTATCCATCCTAGATCTGCAAGTGTAAGATGCTAAATTATACTACTTATACTGACACTATCCATGCCCACAGTTACATGGTGTTCAGACAGACGGAGTATATCAATCTCATTCTTATTTTTGAGATCATCTGAACACACAATAGCTCATCTACTTTATTTTTAATTCCCCTGATATTTTGATGAAGTAAGTTGATACTGCCCTTAGCTTTACCCCTATTTACTGCACATGAAGTTTCTTTTATTCTATTGATCTTGATTGTCATCTGTCTGCTCTTTAGCTTTAATCTAAAAAACCTGTCTGCCTGGACCCGTTAACCATAGGGATCACCCCTTGTGTGAGTGTGCACTCTCTTACAGTTTCTGCTAATAGGGAAGCTAATTTATTTTTCCCCATCCTGTTCATGGGCAGACCATGTGTAGTGTTTCTCCCACCTACCAATAGCATATACTGGAACAACACTTATTTGAGATTTTGCTTGTGCCTGGAACATCCTGTTCAGCTCAGTGTTAACATGCCTTACAGTAGTGTTTACCCAGGGCTGATCATGGCACTGAAAGACCTCCACAAACCCCACATTTGTGTGATCAGTCTCTTCTGTGACTTCCATCAGATTTCTCAGTTGCTTTTCGACATTCATGCTAGCTGGTTTGTGTCATCATCTACATTCTGCTTCTGTGGTGTTGTTAGGATTTCTGCTTATTCATCAGGAGTTTTAGAGCACTATTGCTTTTGAGTTCCATGAACAAATGGCAGTTTGGCATGGTTGCACTGATGAAGAGGTACTGGAGGTAATCACAAGGAGTGACAGTGACAGTAAGTGTGGCATCTTCAATCACTCTAGTGATAGGATGATAATTCAGAAGAATCTCATAATAGTACATTTCCATGTACTTCACTTAGTAGAGCTCACTGGGACACTTCTTCAGATTCTGAAAGTGAAGATGAAGCAATCAGTAAAAGACCATGCCTTAGAGGCCAATTTGATTGGCAAAAGCATGATTTCAGTCCAGCACTGCAAGCATGTGATGACTTATCTTCAGGACATAACTGCCAAATAGTGCCTTATTGAAGCGTCCTGTCCTTTTTCATGCTATTTCAATCAGAAAATGTGATGAAATTTGTAGCACTTAAAACAAACTGATTTTACACTTTCGCCAAATACATTGGAATCAGTTCATTCTCGACTGTACACCTGAAAAGATACTGGTTTTGAAGAACTGCAGTGCTTCATTGGTATTTGGCTTATCATGGCCTATATTAAAAATCTGAGAATAAGGGAATATTCGTCCTGAGATTTACTTCTGAGAACTCCAATTTTTGGCAAAGTTATGTCCCATGACAATTTTTTGTTATATTTGAGAATGTTGCATTTTAGTGACAACTTTGGTAGTCGTGAAGATGACAGTTTGTTTAAAATTAGGAAGATAATTAATAGAGCTCATATGGTGTTCTGCAGTGCATTTAATCCATACAAAAAGTTCTATGTTGATGAAATCCTATATTGTTCAAAGGTTGCTTACCTTTTAAACAATTTGTTCATTCAAAACAAAATAGTTTTGGAATCAAGACATTTGTGTTGCGCAACTGTAAAACTATATATTCTTGGATTTCATTGTATACACATTCACAACAACAGAAATTGAAGTCCATAATTTGGGGAAATCTGGCAACATAGTGACAACACTAATGAAGCCATACTGTAAACATGGACGTGCCTGGTATGTTGACGATTGGTGTACAAGTCCAGACTTGTTCTTCTGGTTTCACAGCCATAGAACAGCAGCATGTGGTACTGTACATTACAACAGGTGCAATTTGTCAAAGCTACAGAAGAAATTAAAATGCGGAGGAGTTGAATTTATGTCAACACACACGGCTTGCCATCAAGTGGTGCAACAAGAGAGAAGTGTCGATATTGAGTACCTGTGACATTACAGAAATGCATGATATAGGGAAGACAAACAGGAAGACTCATGAGAAAATAATGAAGCCACAATGTGTTGACTACGATGCAAGTACGGATGCAGTAGACCACTCTGACATACTGTTAAGCTCAGTTGGATCTGTGCATAAATCTGTTACATCATACAAAAAGTTATTTTTTTCGTGTTGTGGACTGTCGTATTTTGAATGCCCGCACTTTTCACAAATCGGTGATAGGGAGAAAAGTACCATTAGTAGATTTTCATTGTCTGGTTTGAGAACTTGTGGAAAAATTTGCTACAGAATGGAGAAGGGATAGGAAATGAAGATGCTCTGATGACAAGAATCCTTTGCACTTTATTGGAAGGCATTTTCCAAATTTTATTCCAAGTTACCAGTCCAAGAAACACAGACTATGGCATAGATGTACAGTCTGCTTGAAACAAAATGTATGCCAAGAAATGAAATATGAATGCAAAACATGCAACATACCATTGTGTGTTGTACCATGTTTTGAAACATACCACACAAAGAAGAACTTTTAGCCAAGCTGCTACATCTGGAAGATGAAATTAAGCCCTTACTTCTGAAAACATTCTTTAAAAATTAAGAAACAATAAAGTGAATAATAAATATAAAAAATATTTTAATCAAGCAATGGAAAATCCAGGATGGAATGTAACAATATTATGAAAAGGAAAGTTGTTACTGACCATATAGCAGAGATGCTGAATCTCAGGTAGGCACAAAAAAGAGACTGTCACAATATAAGCTTTTGGCCAACAAGGCCTTTGTCGAAAATAGACCATGCACACACACACACACACATACTAGAGGCTGCAGTCATGTGTGTGGGTTGCATTTGTATGTGTATGTGTGTGATCTATTTTCAGCAAAAGCCTTGTTGGCCGAAAGCTGATATTGTGACATTCTTTTTGTTGTGTCTGTCTGTGACTCAGCATCTCCACTATATGATGAGTAGCAACTTTCTTTTTCATAAGAAAAATATTTTTAACTTTGCCATTGCCAGCCCAAAACCCAAATGAGAAAGAAGAATGGGAAATATAACAGTGTAAAATAAATAAATAAAAACAAAGAATTATCTGAGCTTGAAGAGCTTCTCCAGATGAACTACTGTGCTGACAAGCACCTTATATATGAATATGTGAAACATCTGGTCTGTTCTGACGAACACAGATTGGATGCTTCAAGCCCAAGACCATAATGAGCAAAGGAAAAAAATAATTATTCATATTGATTGTTTCAATTGCGAATAATGAAAATCATGAAAGTCCCATAGAAAAAAGCTCTTTCGGTATTTTCAGAGTTTTCCAATTTTCTAGGCAACTTTTCCAAACTTTTCTTCCATATAAGCCTTGCCTTAACAATTACGAACACAACAATAAAAAGAATTATCCAAATTGGTTAAGTGATTTTTTAGTTTTAGTGAGACTAACGCACAGCAGTTCATTTTTATATGTAGACATGTTACTTATATATATATATATATATATATATATATATATATATATATATATATATATATATATAGAGGGAAACATTCCACGTAGGAAATATATATCTAAAAACAAAGATGATGTGACTTACCAAATGAAAGTGCTGGCAGGTCGACAGACACACAAACAAACACACAAACAAATAATATAACAAATATATATAAAAACAAAGATGATGTGACTTACCAAATGAAAGTGCTGGCAGGTCGACAGACACACAAACAAACACAAACATACACACAAAATTCAAGCTTTCGCAACAAACTGTTGCCTCATCAGGACAGAGGGAAGGAGAGGGAAAGATGAAAGGATGTGGGTTTTAAGGGAGAGGGTAAGGAGTCATTCCAATCCCGGGAGCGGAAAGACTAACCTTAGGGGGAAAAAAGGACAGGTATACACTCGCACGCACACACACACACACACACACACACACACACACACACACATATGCATCCACACATATACAGACACAAGCAGACATATTTAAAGAAATGAACTACTGTGCTGACAAGCACCTTATATACGAATATGTGAAACATCTGGTCTGTTCTGACAAACACAGATTGGTTGCTTCAAGCCCAAGACCATAATGAGCAAAGGAAAAAAATAATTATTCATATTGATTGTTTCAATTGGTCTTTAAATATGTCTGCTTGTGTCTGTGTATGTGTGGATGGATATGTGTGTGTGTGTGTGTGTGTGTGTGCGAGTGTATACCCGTCCTTTTTTCCCCCTAAGGTAAGTCTTTCTGCTCCCGGGATTGGAATGACTCCTTACCCTCTCCCTTAAAACCCACATCCTTTCGTCTTTCCCTCTCCTTCCCTCTTTCCTGATGAGGCAACAGTTTGTTGCGAAAGCTTGAATTTTGTGTGTATGTTTGTGTTTGTTTGTGTGTCTGTCGACCTGCCAGCACTTTCATTTGGTAAGTCACATCATCTTTGTTTTTAGACATATTTTTCCTACGTGGAATGTTTCCATCTATTATAACCATATCATTAATTTGAACCCAACAATTACGTTTGTTATTGTCGCTGTTGCATTTCGAAATCCTTCCTGTCGTCTTATTTTATCTTTATTTTCTCTTTCTGTTTTTACCAGTAGTCTCACTTTGTATTCACCTTCCCCTTTTTACCGTAATACAATTTTATCCCGCCTATATATACTCAATAATACGTAACCCACTTCCAAACAATAACCAAAAAAATTTTTATTTTCCGCTTTCAACACTACCGCTGCTATAAAATCCACCGTTTCTAGTTCAATAACAGCTGCTTTCACGTATCAAACAACCATTTTGGCTAGTTCTAATAACTTTCACTTTATTTCCACTTCCGTTTTTCGCACATCACTGATCATTTTTAGCCGCTCCCCACAGGTTTTAACGTCATTATTTCTTCGTCAGACAATTGTTAGCCCCATTTTCGTAATCTTTCACCACAACACCACTCCTTTTAATACATTTACATGTTTTTTCGAAATTTTCCCGAATTTCTCCATCCTTTAATGTGTTTTAGTGGCAACACAACCACCTGGTCTTTAAATATGTCTGCTTGTGTCTGTATATGTGTGGATGGATATGTGTGTGTGTGTGTGCGCGAGTGTATACCCATCCTTTTTTCCCCCTAAGGTAAGTCTTTCCGCTCCCGGGATTGGAATGACTCCTTACCCTCTCCCTTAAAACCCACATCCTTTCGTCTTTCCCTCTTCTTCCCTCTTTCCTGATGAGGCAACAGTTTGTTGCGAAAGCTTGAATTTTGTGTGTACGTTTGTGTTTGTTTGTGTGTCTGTCGACCTGCCGGCACTTTCATTTGGTAAGTCACATCATCTTTGTTTTTAGATACATTTTTCCTACGTGGAATGTTTCCATCTATTATAACTATATATATGAAGGTTAACTTCATTAGGTGATGGTCAGTTGCACACACACACCTGTTTCTGAGGTACAAAAGGTCATTAGATCATTAGGAATTAAAGGTGATGTTTAATTAGGTAGCGTAGAAACTTTGATATTCCATTGTCAAATTCTCACACAAGAGTTATACATCATAGTTTATTTCTACTGTGTAATAGCAATCGCATCCCATACAAAAAGAACTCATAAATGTTGACTTTTTGGTTTTGAAGTTTTTCTGGGGATACTTTATAGGGTTCATGAGCTCAAATTATAGTGATGAGCTTCAAAAATGTGTCTCAGCATGCAGACATTTCTCTCAATAGTTGTTAGTGAGCAAATCATTGTGCTAGTACAGACAAACATTAGTGTTTGCTCATTATGGTTCTCCAGCATTTACATCAGAAGTAACATACAAAAAGCTGATAATTAAGTATCAGTATGTCAAATAAAACTGAGATGTATGCAGAGACCTTACGATGATTTGCAAGAACTAATGATGAGGAGTTACATCTTAGCAGCTGAAGCAGTTTCAGTGCATCTGATGTTTGTTGAGCAATTCATCTCCAGATTTAAAGCTATGGAATGAGTATCAAGATACACTGTGTTTATTTGTAAAGTCAGTGATCACACTCAGACTGCCAGACAGTCGTGACCACCCTGACTCCAGAAATATTCAGCACAGGGCAAGATGTCCAAGTGAAGAGCTCAGGCACAGGCAGCAGTACCCAGAGATGGCTACTATCGCACCTAAACAGATTAGGTGCCCTCAAGGGAATGCTTGACATGGCTAGCTGGGCAAGCAGCTGCATAAAATACAAAGTCCTCCAGGGCTCAATCATTGGACCATTGATTTTCTTGCTCTACCAGTAACAAACAATGCTCTGTGACTTTTATGAAAAGTATGCAAGGGAGTTACTGGGTCAGTTATCAAAGTATACAATCAGCTGCCAATTAGTAATGAAAAAGGTAATTAATAAAATACAGGTATCCTAAAAGAAACCAAAAACTTTGCTCATAGACAAAATGTTGTATTAAATGAATGAATTCAAAGAGTTATAATGTATCTGCAAGTGTAAGACCAAAGGAAATCACTTAGAAAAAACACACCCTTAAAACAAACAAAAATATGATACATTTACTTAAAGTATCGCTCAAAAGTATTTTGTGGTTGAACTAGTAGTTTGATAGGCATGTTTATCTAAATGCAGAATCAAAACCAACTGGTTATTCTGATAGAAGACTGCTTGACCTTACCATGGCTACAAATACTGATTGCTGAGTGTATGTAAGCATGGAATTCAGCTATAAGCAGTATTTCCAAAGGGTTCGTAAGTATTTTTTAGAGTGGTAAGACTCCAACAGACCTAATTACATACTAATTCTAATACTTTTATTTATTACAGCAGTGCTTAAAACTAAAGAATATTCTGTAGATTTCACACAAGCTCTTTTAACAGCACTGGGTCAAGTCCATACTCAGTCTTTCATTGCAAATATGTTTGCATCTCACAACAGCTTGTGAGTGTCTCATCCCAGCTTCCTAGAAAAAATGGGGCAATAAAGAACAAACCATGTAGTGGTCAACTCAGAAAAAATACCCAAACAAAGATAGGATCATCTGAAGGCAATCGACGACTGTTCCCAAAAACCAGCTGGAGAAGTACATAATTATCTACAGCTAAAACACCACATGAAGATCCATGTTTTGACAGTTAAATGTCACTTAACAGGTATAGATCTGATTAGCAGGCAATCTTCTCAAAAATCTATGATAAGTTTGTCACGAACCCGCTCTACTGTGCAGGAAAAGTTATCTCCATAAGGACACCGTTACGGTGTGGCTAATGGCTGTATAGTACTTTAGTAGAGCTGCCCATGATGTCTCCTTTGTTGATGCTGCTGAGTCTGCATTGTCCATGTGGCTTCTCGTTGTCTAGGTGATGATTCCTTTGCTGCTCTGGGTCCAAGAAAAGGTGCGGATTTTTTAATTATTACTGGACTATCGAAAAATGATGCAGTATTCCATGGTTTCTTTGTATCAAAAACACATTTATTGCCAAAACTATATACACAACTACACTCAACCGTGGCCAACACTCAAGTGCCCGAAAACCCGTTGTAGACCAAAGATCACAGTCATAAGCTACAAAGAACATACAATTCCAATGTCGATTATTGATCGCAACACCTAACTTAGTATTATCTTAAGCAAAAGCTTTTTTAACACGACTTTGGTGTATAATAAAATAAAATTATGTCTATTTGTCAGTTCCATTACAATAGCCCCCCAAGAATTTTGTAAGTATGAAAATGCGAACAAAATTCTGACACCAGAATAATGGAACTGCCAAGAATATGTTTTTAAATAAATTAAAATTTTTAATAGGACTGTTTCCTTTGAATTATGCTAACACTGAAATTGTTATACTCAGTAAAAGAAAACATACAATTTTTAACCTTAGAGTAAATGAAATACGAAAGAAGATTCACAATTTTCACTTAGAAGAGTCCATAATGTTGCAGCACTTCACATGAAACCATTGAAAGACTGTAACTTTTAACTGCAGGCTTGTTTTATTTTCTTTTGTTGCCCACTTTTCACACTACTCACAGTCTGTCCCACATTGTCCATCTGCACATAGGTGGCTTCCGTTAAAAGGTCTGATTTCTGCTTGTCCTGCAGTGCGTCTGTTTCCAAAGCTTAGCTGTTTGTATCGCTTCATTGACTATAATGCCATGTTACTTAAAAATCACATACAGAGATCACCTTTTGGTTACATAATGTTTATATGTAAGTACATGGTTAATATACATAGTTAACCTTCTGGTAATGTTTATCTAGTGGGAGAAGTTTACAGTATCTGTCTGAGTAATACTACACAGATATGAACTGGCCAAAAAAAAGATTCTTTAAATACTAATAAATTCAATAAACATGTGATACAAATGCATTAACATATTGGGTGTAAAATATCTTATCACAGAGACATTACTCCAAGGATAAAAAAATTCAATTGTTTTCAAAAGTAAAGTTACAGGCAGTTTGTTACGAGGGTTCATATTCACAGTAAAAGTTCAAAGGTAGAATCATGGATGAAAGTTTTGGAATGGTATGTATTTATCAAAATTAAAAAATATTGCTGCCTTTGCTTTTGCAGTGGTTGAGAGGGAAATATACAATAATTCATATGGTTTACTGAAAATGATTGTCTCCTTGTAGAGTTGGACATTTCAAGCACTTAAGTTTGTAGTAATTAGGACTCTGCCTTTAAGAGTAAAAAATTTAAAAAACTTAATTGTTGCAAGACATATTTAGTGCTGATTAGTGGCTTGCATTTTAAATGATGTCTCAACAAGTGTGGTGTGAGAGTTACACAAACTAAAATTACACAAATTATTAAACATCAGTCAAATTGCATAAACATACAGAAATATCAAAAACTAACATGGCTAGCATATTACACAGAAAATTCATTGCAAACACTTCATACAGTGAATACATATTAAACAAATAATAAACATTTTCAAGGGCACAAAACTGTATCAAAATCAGAAAATTTTTTATATACAAAATTTCTAGTGAAAAACTTTTGTTTGAGTCACCTTTTAACTTTCTCAGACTAGTCTTATCCCTTTTGTTTATACAATGTCAACAAAACAATATTCCTCAGCCCGAGAACTTTCCTGGATTTAGCATACACCAACCGGTATGCATTTGGGTGTGGATGCTCTACAATCTCGAATGGACCCATGTATATATCAAAGAATTTCTTTATTTCAGAAGTTAGAATTTTTGATTTCTCATGTGATTTTACTAAAACATAATCTCCTACTTTAAACTTGGATGCTTTGATCTTGCCATCATGTCGTCTTTTTCTAATTTCCCCCTGTTTTATCATTATTTCTTTGACTATGGCTTCACGTTCATGCACAGTCATCATTGTGCATGGTGGAAATTCTACGAGTTCAGTGATAATGTTGTCTGGTTTTAGATGAAACATAATTTCATAAGGTGAAAATCCTGTGGAAGTGTGCTGCAAGCTGTTCATAACATCTTCAAAGTCTCGTACATGGTCGTACCATGTAGGATGTTTATGACTGCAATATGTACAACATAAGCGACCAATCTCGCGCATATACCTCTCAGCTGGGTTTGACGATGGATTATATACAGATATATGAACATGTTTGATTCCTGATTTATCAACAAAGGCTTTCCAAACTTTTGACAAAAACTGAGAACCGTTATCCGACAAGATTGCTTTTGGTTTCCCAAAGTTTAAGAAATAGTCTTTTTCAACTTTTGTAACTATCTCTTTACCTGTGGCTTTTCTGACAGGATACAACTTGATTAGTTTAGAAAATACATCCACCATGACAAAAATGTAGCAGTGGCCACTCCTACTCCTTGGAAGAGGCCCAGAGAAATCAACAGCGAATAAGTCTAGAGGTTGTGCAGGAATAATGTTTTGCATTTCACCTTGACATTTACTGTTACTTACTTTGATTCGTTGGCACTTATCACAAGTTGACAATTCTTTTCTAACTTTCTTGGCCATATTGTAGAAGTATATGTTTTCTTGTAATTTCTGCATACACTTCTGTATGCCACAATGACCATAGCTCTCATGAGTATATCTAATTAACCTCTCAGCTTCCTCCTCAGGCCAGCATGGTTTCCAATTGTCCGAGTCTTTGTCAGTTCTCCTAAACAGAGTACCTTCAAACACCTTATAGTACTTATCTAATTTTTCATAGTTCTTTTTCCCTAAACAGCTCTTTACTAATTTCCAATTTGCATCACGGCTCTGGTTCCTCCTGATTTTATCACACAATGATCTAACAACTTTTTCATCTGTGACCCCTTTAATATACCTCATTTTAAACTGTTTTTCTTCATTCTAATCAAAAATTTGTGTTTCCCCTCCTACTGGTAGCCTTGATAGATCATCCACAACTATGTTGTCAGTGCCTTTAATATACTTAATTTCAAAGTTGAATTGTTGTAAATACAATGCCCATCTTGTAAGCCCATCATGATAGAGCTTGCATTCCTGTATATAGCTTAAGGCTTTATGATCAGAGTACACTATTACCTTATGTCCAAGTAAATAGGTCCTGAATTTTGAAAATGACCACTGTATGGCTAATAGCTCTTTTTCTGTTACTGTATAGTTCTTTTCATGCTTCAGTAACATTCTGCTTGCAAATTCAATTGTAGCATGAACTGTCTCCCCATTGACTTCTTTTACTTGAAATAATTCAGCACCTAGCCCATAATCACTGCTGTCAGTATGTAAACAGAAAGGTAAATTGAAATCTGGTCTGTGTAACAGGTTCTCGTTATTCAGTTCCTTTTTTATTATGTCGAAAACCTCTTGACAATCTTTATTCCATATCCAAACAGTGTCCCTCTTTAACAAGTTACTTAGACAGGGTGTGTTTAAGCTTTGTTTACTAACACATTTTCTGTAGAAGCCACATAGTCCATAAAATAATTTCAGTTGTTTTCTGTTACGGGGTATAGGAAACTCTGCAATAGCTTTAATTTTGTCTGGATCAGCCAAAATTCCTTTTTCTGTTATGACATGTCCCAAAAATTTTAACTCAGGTACTGCAAATTTGAACTTTCCTAGTTTTAGTGTCATTCCCCCTCTTCTAAGTTTCTCACATGCCTGTCTTAAAAGCCCAACATGCTCATTCTAATCTTGTCCAGTTACTAAAATGTCATCTACATAAATCACTAATTTGGATACAAGTTCCTGCCCAAGCACATGGTCTAAAGCTCTAATGAATTCTGCTACCAATGAGTTCAAGCCAAACAGGACTACACAATACTGATAGAAACAGCCATTGTAAAGAAAAGCAGTGTATTTCCTAGATTTGGGTGCCAGGGGTACTTGGTGAAAGTCTGAGGTTAAGCCTAGACTTGACATTAATTTTATGTCCTTCAACTTGTGCAACAGCTCATGAACGTTTTCAGGGTGGTCTGTTTCCCTGTATAAGATCTTGTTTGAAGGCCTGGAGTCAAGAACTATTCTCACTCCCCCATCCCTCTTTGACACAACTACCAGAGGGTTATTATAAGCACTAATACTCCTTTCAATAATGCCACACACTTCCATATTATGTAATTGTTTACTACAGTTTTAGCTTTAACACAACTATGCATCCACTTGATGAAAAAGGTCACTTTCAAATTAAACACTGGTTACAAAATTGACAGATCTGTGTTTCTTATAATCACAAAAGTTAACATTTTTGTTTATGTACAGCTTTGATCACTTTCAGTTCACAAGAAACAATTATCCTACACCTTACATAAAAATATGTCCCAGTCCTTCCTTCTCCATGTCTGTACTCAACAGAGACTCTCCAGACACTCCCATAACTGCACAGTAAACAAAGATAGCATGATTGGTCCAATGAGTTAGTGATGTATTTTTACAATGAGTCTATGTTCACATTTACAGAGAAAATGATATTCAAGAATAAGCAAATTTTATAGTAAATATTCAATTAAGTAATCTTGTGTATAGTTTTGTAACAAAGTTGAGCATCTTAATAATTTTAAATATTTAAATATTTGCCAGTTGCTGATGAAAGAACCAGATGCAATTTTAGAGGATAATTAAGTCCAAAATATTATATACAATAAGAAATGGAAATACATTTCAAATAAATTTTCCCAGACAACATATCAATTCCAAGACTCCCTTAATGAACATTGTTGTTGTTGTTGTGGTCTTCAGTCCTGAGACTGGTTTGATGCAGCTCTCCATGCTACTCTATCCTGTGCAAGCTTCTTCATCTCCCAGTACCTACTGCAACCTACATCCTTCTGAATCTGCTTAGTGTATTGATCTCTTGGCCTCCCTCTACGATTTTTACCCTCCACGCTGCCCTCCAATGCTAAATTTGTGATCCCTTGATGCCTCAAAACATGTCCTACCAACCGATCCCTTCTTCTAGTCAAGTTGTGCCACAAACTTCTCTTCTCCCCAATCCTATTCAATACCTCCTCATTAGTTACGTGATCTACCCACCTTATCTTCAGCATTCTTCTGTAGCACCACATTTCGAAAGCTTCTATTCTCTTCTTGTCCAAACTGGTTATCGTCCATGTTTCACTTCCATACATGGCTACACTCCATACAAATACTTTCAGAAACGACTTCCTGACAATTAAATCTATACTCGATGTTAGCAAATTTCTCTTCTTCAGAAACGATTTCCTTGCCATTGCCAGTCTACATTTTATATCCTCTCTACATCGACCATCATCCGTTATTGTTCTCCCTAAATAGCAAAACTCCTTTACTACTTTAAGTGTCTCATTACCTAATCTAATCCCCTCAGCATCACCCGATTTAATTTGACTACATTCCATTATCCTCGTTTTGCTTTTGTTGATGTTTATCTTATATCCTCCTTTCAAGACACTGTCCATTCCATTCAACTGCTCTTGCAAGTCCTTTGCTGTCTCTGACAGAATTACAATGTCATCGGCAAACCTCAAAGTTTTTATTTCTTCTCCATGAATTTTAATACCTACTCTGAATTTTTCTTTTGTTTCCTTTACTGCTTGCTCACTATACAGATTGAATAACATCAGGGAGAGGCTACAACCCTGTCTCACTCCTTTCCCAACCACTGCTTCCCTTTCATGCCCCTCGACTCTTATAACTGCCATCTGATTTCTGTACAAATTGTAAATAGCCTTTCGCTCCCTGTATTTTATACCTGCCACCTTCAGAATTTGAAAGAGAGTATTCCAGTTAACATTGTCAAAAGCTTTCTCTAAATCTACAAATGCTAGAAACGTAGGTTTGCCTTTTCTTAATCTTTCTTCTAAGATAAGTCGTAAGGTTAGTATTGCCTCAAGTGTTCCAACATTTCTACGGAATCCAAACTGATCTTCGCCGAGGGTGGCTTCTACCAGTTTTTCCATTCATCTGTAAAGAATTCGCGTTAGTATTTTGCAGCTGTGACTTATTAAACTGATAGTTCGGTAATTTACACATCTGTCAACACCTGCTTTCTTTGGGATTGGAATTATTATATTCTTCTTGAAGTCTGAGGGTATTTCTCCTGTCTCATACATCTTGCTCACCAGATGGTAGAGTTCTGTCATGACTGGCTCTCCCAAGGCCGTCAGTAGTTCTAATGGAATGTTGTCTACTCCCGGGGCCTTGTTTCGACTCTGGTCTTTCAGTGCTCTGTCAAACTCTTCGCGCAGTATCTTATCTCCCATTTCGTCTTCATCTACATCCTCTTCCATTTCCATAATATTGTCCTCAACTACACCGCCCTTGTATAAACCCTCTATATACTCCTTCCACCTTTCTGCCTTCCCTTCTTTGCTTAGAACTGGGTTGCAATACGAGCTCTTGATATTCATACAAGTGGTTCTCTTCTCTCCAAAGGTCTCTTTAATTTTCCTGTAGGCAGTATCTATCTTACCTCTAGTGAGACAAGCCTCTACATCCTTACATTTGTCCTCTAGCCATCCCTGCTTAGCCATTTTGCACTTCCTGTCGATCTCATTTTTGAGACGTATGTATTCCTTTTTGCCTGCTTCATTTACTGCATTTTTATATTTTCTCCTTTCATCAATTAAATTCAATATTTCTTCTGTTACCCAAGGATTTCTACTAGCCCTCGTCTTTTTACCTACTTGATCCTCTGCTGCCTTCACTACTTCATCCCTCAGACCTACCCATTCTTCTTCTACTGTGTTTCTTTCCCCCATTCCTGTCAATTTTTCCCTTATGCTCTCCCTGAAACTCTCTACAACCTCTGGTTCTTTCAGTTTATCCAGGTCCCATCTCCTTAAATTCCCACCTTAATGAATTCCTTAATGAACATAAGCAAGGTAAATTTCAAAGGACATAGATAAAAAATTTATGGCATCAGAGGGTTCATTAATCAGAAGATGTATAATCAACTACAAATGAACAGATGTCCCTGTGGTCCAGATTTATTATAGTATCCCCCACACAATACAGTGCATTGTTATGTACAGGACTGTGTGTCCTTAGCTCTTGCGACATATTATGATTATGAGTATAACAAAACTGAGTTTCAGTATGACCAATTCAGGCTGTTAATTTACAACAGCATAATGATTTGTACATCTTTCTCACAATTTTGAAAATGACATGATGTAGATATCAAGGTAGAACATTAGCAGACTCACAAAGAACTCCTAGAGAGTAAGGTTGCAGGTTCAGTCTTTAGCAAGGTTCATTTTAAAGTGTTGTATTAACAATTATGACAGGAAAAATACTAGCTGCTGATAACTCACAATGTGCATCAAGAGGGTAACAGTCACAAACTGGACATTGCTGTGATTGAAAAAATGTTTAAAACAAACCATTAACTTGCAACATGAAGATCAAATGAAAAGTTCTGCTTCTCCATTATGGATATGTTAGAACCTGTGACTGTTAACTGAATGTAAATAAGTTACATAAAACTGCAATCACTCACTTTTTTGAATAATTATGTTTTATTCTATGAACCGGTTTTTGAAGCTTTTCAGGTTCATCTTCAGATGGTTTCTGGAAGTTACATCATTATTTCTAGCCTAATGCTGGGTGCTGGCTTGCAAAAGGATGGGTGGCATTTTTCTGTTAGTGTCCATCTGTATGCCTTCATTTTGATGGCCAGTTAGTATACCACTTCAAACACTTTTACGCAATCTATATCAATTTACACACTGACAGTGAAGCTTTGCCAGCGTCCAGCATGTGCTGAACAACTGTTGCTTGTGTAAAAGTGTGTGAAGTGATATTCCAACTGGCCATTAAAATGGAGGCATACAGATGGACACTAATGGAAAAGTCACCCATACTGCTGCAAGCCAGCACCCAGCATTATTCTAGAAATAATGGTGTAACTTCCAGAAACCATCTGAAGATGAACCGGAAAAGGTTCAAAAACCAGTTCATGAAATAAAACATAATTATTCAAAAAAGTGAATGGTTGCAGTTTTATGTGACTTATTTAAGAATGAAAAATGTTGTGCCACAGTGATCACAGAAGTTTGCACCATCAAGATCAAAGGCAAACTTTGGAGTTACAAACCATTAGTATGTTCAGCTAGGTATCGACTCTTAAAGAATGCATATAGAATCATATTGGTGTAACGGGGTGACGAGAACTGATGGGATGTGGTGGCATGGAACTAATGTAAAGCAGTCTCTCATGTAGTGTATCATGAAACCAGGTATCCTTTAAGGCTTAGCTGCAGATTGTATGATATATTTTGTATAAGTATAGAAAAAACAACACATCCTTTAGCTGAATTTGTCCAGTGGTTTCAGGTGGTATGAATTGCAATGTCACACACTTTTCTGGAGAGATAGTTTGCTCTAAAGGAGTATGATTTTTATACACAGACCAGGAGTCAAGCAAACACAAGTTACTTTGATCAGCTGTTGCCCAAAAGCAGTGCACGTTCTTTAGTTGTACTTTATTTCATTTCCCCACTCGTGCTTTCTGTGACATAAATATTCCTTACTGCCCTTCTGAGAACATCGACACATGAAAGAATCATAAGGGGCAGAACATCTCCAATATCTTTCAGTACAATAAATAACTATCCAGCGAATTTACCATCTGGATTAACACACAACATAATTGTATATGAATGCATTAAGGCACTGATGTTAGTTGAACTCGATACAACTCTCTTGGTGCTTCTAATCTCTGTGGTTCCTTCCACATGCATTTCAACTTAAGATCCCAAGTGGCTGGAGTTGAAAACAGATTCCTTACTGAATGATGAGGTAAGTTTATTTGTCTCATCTACAAATTTTTGGTCCATTTCAGCAATGTGCTGTGCGTCATCACGCTGGCACTTTCTTTGGAATTCCATTATCTTATGTCTACCAATTCTGTAGCACTGTTTTAAGTTATGCAGTCATCCACTATTTCCCTTAAAATCACTGTCATCTATGTTGCCCACAATTTTACATGCATAACATAGTAGGACAATGTCGTGTACATCTCGTAAAATGTATAGAGCGTTCTTGAAATGCACAAACAACAGTTTTTGTAACAAGTGTGCCTTGTCTTCCCATGAACATCTATAATTTTTCTTATACGCTACATAGACATACTGCTGTGAACTTACTTGAAATCTGTACATAATTTTTCTTTTATTATTCTGCGGAAGATCTTCCATGTACGTAACTATATTTAGTACCCACTACTTGGACAATGATTGTCCTTTACTACATTTCACTGCAGAGGGGATTTGTGGCTCCCTGTCCAGCAAGGGTGATGAACTTGATGGCTTGACAACTTTTTCAGTATCACTATCACTTGTTAACCTTGTATCATAATCATTGTACCCCTTATGTCCTGTATTGTCCGTCCAGTCAAGCATATGTGAAACCAGACATTCCACTGACTCAGTTTGCAGAAACAGTAATATTTCATTTGCCACTTCTTTCTCTCTCTTTGAAAGGCATTGGGTTTCTTTTTGATGAAACGGCAATGTGAGCAACTGTTGTAGATATAATTCAATGTTTGCTTTGTTTATCATTGCCAGAAGTCTGTAGCTAAGGTAGCATTTTCAAAATTTTTAGGTGTGTCCATTGATGAGAGGTTAAACTGGAAGCAACACATTGATGGTCTGCTGAAACGTCTGAGTTCAGCTGCATATGCTATTAGGGTTATTGCAAATTTTGGTGATAAGAATCTCAGTAAATTAGCTTACTATGCCTACTTTCATTCACTGCTTTCGTATGGCATCATATTCTGGGGTAATTCATCGTTGAGTAGAAAAGTATTCATTGCTCAAAAATGTGTAATCAGAATAATTGCTGGAGCCCACCTACGGTCATCCTGCAGACATTTATTTAAGGATCTAGGGATCCTCACAGTAACCTCACAGTATATATATTCACTTATGAAATTTGTTGTTAATAATCCAACCCAGTTCAAAAGTAATAGCTGTGTGCATAGCTATAACACCAGCTATGCATAGTTATATCTTACTTTGGCACAGAAAGGGGTAAATTATGCTGCCACAAAAGTCTTTGGTCACCTACCAAACAGCATCAAAAGCCTGACAGATAGCCAACTAACATTTAAAAATAAATTAAAAGAATTTCTAGATGACAACTCCTTCTACTCATTGGCTGAATTTTTAGATATAGTTTAAGGGGAGGGGGGGGGGGGGGGGGGGGGAATCTCAAAAATTAGTGTCATGCAATATTTTGTGTAATGTAATATCTTGTACAGACATCTTTGATTAACCTGACACGTTCCACAGCATTACAAAGTGTCATATTCATGATCTATGGAACAAGTATTAATCTAATCTAATCTATTGCTCTGCTTTGTATCAACACCACTAGCCCTGTATCACTGTTGTGAGTTACTTATCAATTAAGCCGTTCAGCTTGATGCTGTGTCTACCATTGGATACCTCCAGTCCTGTCCCCTGTTGCCATAAGCAGCCAATATTGTGTTTGCAAAGTAAACAATATGTGGGGCTTCAAATGCTGTGAACGTCATTGGCCTTGTGTGACCTCGCACTCAGATTCCTTGTTAGCTATCTTTGTGATTTAACAGAAAACATCTATGTGAAAACTAGTCACAACTCTCTTTAGCCCAAATATTAAAAAAAAAATCTAAAACATTTTACAAATACTTAGCAAGTGTGTGCAACATTTTAAAAAGTATACTGTGTTTCATTTTTTTCATCAGTGTCCGTGCATTTGGTGTAGACCTCCATCTACATTTATAGATGAGATAGTTTGTTACAGAATTAGAACAAAGTTCTCCTCTCTCTACTTCTTTCCTTCACTGATCTACTACATGTAAAATATAGTTGTTGATTTAATTGACTATCTTTATTTACTCATCCACTTTAGTCCACAGTTGTTTAAAGTAGTGATTTCCTTGTCCTCATTTGGTACCTTTCTTGTTTTCAACAACATACCTCTGTTCAAATTGTCCTCAGCATGTTTCTACATGTAGTTTCATCGTTTCAGTGATATCAGATACAAATTCATCATCATATTTGTATAGAAGACTGGCATGGCTTAAAAAAAGGAAGAAGTATTTATGAAGGTGTAAAAATTTAAAATAGGTGCAAATTCCAAAAGTTATTACATCTATTTACAGACAAATAGCAAATTCTATATTTTTTGCATGAAACTACAAAATATTGAGGCAAGTAATCCAGAAACTGAAGCAGCTTTATTATAAGAAAAAGATATTTATATCAGGCAAGAAAATAAAAACTGTATGGGATATAGTGAACAGAGAAAGGTAGGGCCAAAAAGGAAGAGGAACAGATAATTCTAAAAATAAGTGAGACATTGGTAAAAAGGGCATGTAGCGTTGCAAACCTCATAAGAGTGGTGAACAGTGTAGTGGAGTATCTGAGACCAGTGTTTAAAAATAATTTCAGTAAAATCGAAATGGCACTCACATCTCCCAGAGAAGTAGCATCCATCATAAAATCCTTAAAATGTAAGTATTCTTGTGGGTATGATAACATATCTACAAAATTAATCAGAGAATGCTCGTGCGAGCTGAGTTTTATCTTAAGTTATTTGTGTAATCAATCTCTTATCAGCAGAACATTTCCAGACCAGCTAAAATATGCCGAAGTTAAGCCTCTTTGCAAGAAGGGGATAAAGAGGTACCATCAAACTATTGGCCAATTTAACTTCTGCTGCCTTTTTCAAAAATATTATTTGAAAGGTTGTGTTCAAGTGTCTCCTTAAGCATCTGACTGCAAATAATATATTGTCCAAGTCACAGTTTGGGTTTCTTAAGGGTTCTGATATAGAGAAAGCTATTTACACATATAGTGAGACTGTACTTAATTCGTTAGATAATAAATTAGATTCTACTGGTATTTTCTGTGACCTTTAAACACCTTTGATTGTGTGAACAACAGCGTTCTTTTAAGTAAATTAGAATATTATGGTGTCACAGGCAATGCTGCAAAATGGTTTGAGTCTTGTCGAACTAACAGAAAACAGAGGGTGTTGTTCTGAAATACCTGTGCAGTAAGCAGCCAGTCTTCATCTGACTGGAAATTAACTACATATGGTGTTCCTCAAGATTCCATCTTGGGTCCATAGCTTTTTCTTGTGTACGTTAATGTCCTCCCATCTCTTTCATTGCCAGATGCAAAGTTTGTTTTGTTTGCAGATGATACAAACATTGCAATTAGTAGCAAGTCAAGTACAGATTTAGAAACAGCTGCAAATCAAATTTTCACTGATATTAATAAATGGTTTAAGGCTAATTCACTATCACTAAACTTTGAAAGACCCACTATATACAGTTCAGAACCTGTAAGAGATTTCCTTCCAGCATGTGTATAACAAATGAAGACATACAGATCAAAGAGGTTGACAGTGTTAAATTTCTGGTATTACAACTCAATAATAAATTCATTTGGGAAGGACATACAACAGAATTGCTGAAGTGCCTAAACTGGTCTGTATTTGCAGTGAGAATGATATCAGATGTAGGAAATATGAATATAAAAAAACTTGCATTCTTTGCTTACTTTCATTCTATTATGTCATATGAGATTATATTCTGAGGTGACTCATTAAACTAAGCAAAAGTTTTCAGCATGTAATAAGAATAATTTGTGATGTAGATTCAAGAACATTGTGTGGAAACCTGTTCATGGAACTTTGTATTCTAATCACTGCTTCTCAGTATATTTACTCCTTAATGAAATTTGTTGCAAGTAATATATCACTATTTCCAACCAATAGCTCAATACACAGTATGAATACTAGGAACAAGAACACTCTACATAAAGACAAAAAATCATTTACCTTGGACCAAAAAGGGGTCCAGTATTCAGGAACGCACTTTTTCAATAAATTACCAGCAACCATTAAAAACTTGGTTCCAGATAAAGCACTGTTTAAACAGAGTTTGGAAGACTTTTTGATAGACAACTCCTTCTACTCTATAGATGAATATCTTAACAGGGACTCTTAGACCAGCTTAAGTAAAAATGTCTGTTAGATTTCAGTTTTGACGGCACCTGTTCACAACAGTCAAGTTTAGATATTTCATATATGATAAATTTAATAGTGCATAACAATGTTTCATCCTGACAGTGTAATAATTTTGTAAATATTAGCAGTCCCAGTTTAATGTAATATATTCACCTATTTTGACAATCTCCTGACAAATGATCAGGGTGGTAAGTATCATATTCGAACGTTTTATGTTTTTTATGTTTGAAATGCTGCACACCCATGAGAATTCTCTCATTTGTGGGTCTATGGAACAAAAACTGAATCTATTCTAATCACAAACATAGACTTTACATGTAACATAGTGACAAATCTACATTTCAAAAGGATAAAATTTATATCATCTCAGCTGAACTGTATATTCAGCATTATCTTTGTCCAGGCAAATAGCTGATATCAATGCTTTAGATTCATATTAGGACCTATTTAAGCAAGGCACAATGTTAGCTAATGTTACCCCCCCCCCCCCACCTCCACCCCTCCCCAGATTCATGTACTCCAGTGCATGGATTTTCAAGACCCCACAGTTAATCATTTCAAAATATTCAATTTTTACTGAAGAGCAAAATATGCATAGATGTAAAAAATCTCTTAAAAATGCTGATTCCTAAATTTGTCTTGTAATGACCCATTTTTGAGTCGAAAAGAAGTATTTTGCTTTACTTCATAAGTGCTAACTACATACTGAAAGAGTCTACATAAAAAAAGAAAAAACAATCACATATTTTACTTTTCATTTCATTGTCATGATATACATAACCACCTTAATCAACTTTTGACTTTCTGACTGCAAACATATGCATCAGTAAGGTCTTTGTAAAAACAGTAAAAAATAGGACATGGGGTTAAACATGTTTCTCCTCACGTTTCACTTTGCTTTTAGGCAATTGCTTCACATTTCTCTTCTGCAAATAGCGACAATTGAGACTTAGGGTTTTAATATGAAAGCAAGAAAAAATATTTGTGTGTCACAGGAATTTCCTCTGCTCAAATTCTTAACATCCATCTTGCCTTTCTGTTGCAAGAAAACTGACAAATGAGACTTGGGGTTTTAATATGACAGTGAGAGAAAAAAACTGTGATTTACAGGACAGAATTAGTTTTCATATGAAAATCGTAGTTCAATCATACAGAAGTCTTGCCCAGTTACAACCTTTCTAATACCACAGTTCAATTATGCACACACCCAAGTATAGTTGGTTTTCAATTTTAAACAAAGACAGTGTAATTTTCAATTCTGAGAAAAGTTTTCCTTGTTTTCAGAAATTTATAGTTTTGAAATTCCGTAAGATACATACCTTAGTTTTAAGTGAAAGTTTTTAATTTGTTCTTAAATTTGTATATTGAGAATATTTTTAACAATTGTAATAACAACAACAACAGGGATGTAATAAATATTCTCAATATACAAATTATGAACAAATTAAAAACTTTCACCTAAAACTAAGGTATGTATCATCCCTACTTTTTATTTTCTGTAATTTTCTTTGCATCACTCTTTCTTAAAAATAGGCACACAGTATTTACCTACATCAATTAAACATTTCTCTTCCTGTTCATGAATTTGATACTTACTTTTTCTGAAATTCCAGATATTGGACTCCTCGTATCAGTTAAGCACTTGACTTCCCATAGATCTTTTTAATTTTAATGTAAGGACAATCTAACTTTTTACCACTTCCTTCCTTTCTGAAACTTCTTATAATAAATCATTGTCGACATCTTTAAAATGTCCCTCAGTTCTACCCCTTCCAATTTTTACTAAATTAACAGAGGCATCAGAATCTTCATTAGTGGTATTGACTTTTAACATTGGCTGAACACAAAACAACTTACTATTAGTTATACATTTTTCACTCAGTTTCTCTTCCATTTCCTACACCAGTTTGGATGTAAGGTTGTGCTAATCTTTTCTAGTTGTCCCCAAAATGTTTCCCAGGCAACATTGTTTCTTCATTGATCCCACAAAAATTTAAAAACTTCTGCCATTTACATTGTACACTTACACATGAATTTAAATGACACATATTGTTTCTGTCCTTAACTTTTGACTATCGTTTGATCAGCATACACAGGCAAGAGCTGTTTTTCAGATGGAGCTTCATCAATTAATAAATTTTCCCTGATTTTGTCAAGAAAAATGTCATCATTTATTTCAATATGCACTCTGTACGTATCTTCAAAATCCTCAACACATTTCTCCTCCACAACAGTACTTATAAAACCATTCCCTTGACCAGTGTGGCTTCCAACATCATTGCTTTCACCTTGTTCCTCCCTTACATCACCCTTAAAGCTTCAGAGCTGTTGTACTGACCAGCCTCCTCCTCAACTTCACTTTCAGCCAAGTTATAAATATCACTTACAGCTTCCAGGTCCAAATCTACATTTTCAACTTTCTTTCTTTTTTTCTTTTCTCTCTCTCTTTTTTCACACACTTATTCACTAAAAGATTATTATTCCACATATTGTCCTGGAATCTTTTATCAAAACTTCTATGTGATACATATGGTGCTCTACCTGTGTGCTCTGACTCTGTTTATCATAATTACTCTGACTATTTGAATTCCAGCAAAAGTTAGAGGTCCTATTAAATCTATAGCAAAAGTTCCCATGATCCCTTCTTCTGTAATTCACCCCACTGGAACTAGAATTCCAACCCCTATGGTGATAATTTCCACGACTAAAGTTTTGAAAGTGATTCCTTTCCATAGTCCTATCTAATTTGTCTACACTTTTAGGAAACTGATCAAGTAAATCATCTGGTCCATTAATTATACCCCACTGTAATCTTTGTGGCAACCTTCTTGTGAGTGCATCTATCTCAGTCATTTCACTAAAATGTTTATCTAAGTGTATTAATTTCATTAACTGGCTCCTACAGAAGTCATTCATGGTTGAAATTCTCACTCTGAAAATAGACCCATTTAAAATTCACTCTTGATTCTAGCTTGCTCAGACTCTGCCCAGACATGCTTAAAAACCTATTCCTAAAATCATTAAGATTCCCCATTGATCAAAATTTTTTATTGACCCATGACAATGTCTAAATTTAATCTTTAAATTATCTGACATACCAGATATGATATTACCTTCAAACATGGCAAAAAATCAGCAGGAAGTAGCCAAAAATACAATGTTTTAAATCTTTTGCTGTAGTTATCTTAATGTCTGCCCCCATACCTTGTTTGCAAGTCCTCTGTCAACTTTTTAATTTTCATTCATCATCTTGATTATTTTTGAAACCACCACTATTTGCAATGTCCACATCCAGAATCAAATGTTTGTCAGCCTCTTTTTGCTGCAGAAACTCCTTTTTCATCAACGAAGGAACCCAGCACAACACACCACAGCTTATCAGCCTGTCCCCTCAGTTCAATTTATATGAAGTTAACCATGAAATTTTAGTTTTTAAAGTAACATTTCTTCATCTGATCAATCATACATGTAAATGTAAATAGTCAGTGTTCGGTAACAGCACTGACGAATATTCTGAAGTTGTTTGTTGCATGACATAGAAGATAGTAACAATAATACTCATCTGTGTCTGAAATTGGTGGCTGAGCTCAATCAACAGTACATTTTACGATATTATTCTTGAACAGGGCCACGTGTTTCATGTTTCAGGAAAAAATGTTAGTATGTACAAACCTAATTTATGTATAATTTTATCTTCAGCACTACTATGATTAACATATAATGAACTTTATGGAAAACATCACTTTTAAAATAAAAATTGGTTACAGAATTGACAGATTTGTATTTTGTCTCATCACAAAAACTAAGATTTTTCTTTACTTACAGTTTTGACCACTTCCAGTTCACAAGAAACTATTTTACTACATCTTACATAAAAACATGTCCCGAACCTTCCTTCTCCACATCTGTTCACAATGATGACCCTCCAAAGACTTCCGAATCACACAGTAATCAAAGGTGGCATGACTCATTGGTGCAATGAGTCTGATGTCTTTTTTATAGTAATTTTAAGTTCAAATTTACTGAGAAAATGATATTCAAGACAAACAAATTTTACAGTAATCATTCACTTAAATCTTGTGTATAATTTTGTTAAAAGATTTTGGTATCTAAATAATGTTAATTGCCTAAATATGTGCTAGTTACTGTTGAAAGAAGCAGATGTAATTTTATAGAATAATTAATGTATTTAAAAGTCCAAAAATTAAAAAAAAAATCGTTTCCAAAATATTATAGGAAATAAGAAAAGGGAATAAATTTCAGATAAATGTTTCCAAAAAACATATCAATCCCAAAGTCTCCCTCAATGAACATAAGATGTAAATTTCGATGAAACAGAGATAAAAAAATTATGGTATAGGAGGGTTCATTAATCAGAAAATGTATCATCAGCTGCTGCTGAACAGATGTTCCAGTCACACAGATTCATTATCAGAACCACATAAGACTACATTTACATCTACATCAATACAACTCCCTGATGGCATGTGGTATCACTAACTGATCTCCGCCCTCCCTGTTTCACTCGAGAATGTCCCCTAGGCAGAATGATTGTTGGTAAACCTCTGTATTAGCTCTAATTTCTTGAATTTTCATGTTGTGGTCATTTTGCAAGGCATATGTTGGAGGCTGCAATATTTTATTTGAGTCTTCCTCGAAAGTACTCTCTGAAAATTTCAATAATAGACTTCTCCATGATGCATAATGCCTCTTTTATACTGTCCGCCACTGCAGTTTGTTGAGCATCTGTGTAATGGTTTTGCACCAACTAAATGAGCCTGTGGTGAAATGTGCTGCTCTTTGTTGGATCTTCTCTATCTCTTCTAGTGATCCTACATAGTGAGGGTCCCATACTGATGAACAGTACACAAGAATGGATTGAACAAGTTCCTTATAAGCTACTTCCTTCATAGTTGAGATTCATTTCCTTAAGATTCTTCCTGTGAATCTCAGCCTCACATCTACTTATCCTACCAATTGTGTTACATGGTCATTCCACTTAAGCTCACAAAGGATGGTTACTCCTAGAAATTTTATGGTAGATATTATTTTCAGCAATGTGTCATCAATAGTGTAGTTGTACAGTAGTGCATTTCATTTCCTATGTATATGCAATATGTTAAATGTATTAACATTCACGGTCAACTGCCAGAGCATGCAACATCCATCAATTATCTGTAGCCCATTACGCAAATCAATACTGTCTTCTAGCATAGCTGCATTATTATTGACAACCACATCATTTGCAATCAATTTTAACCCATTAACATAAAACAGTGAGGTATCTCATTTTTTAACACTTTGATAGAAACTTAAAATCCCAAGTATACTCAGACAGCTTAGGAAGCAAGCTTCAAAAAAATAAAAGCCTGCTCATGTCTGTTTCAGCATTGATAGTAATGTGTTTGGCTGCTAGAGAGCATCTGGTACTACATTTGTAGCTTAGTTGTCATGTTTTGATTGAGGTGGTTGCCATTAGATACCATCTCTACTGTGTGTAGCTTTAGATACTCTACAACAAAAAGTGCACTTTCTGACTCTCTCATATATTGTTGTTTAGGCAATTATAATGATTGCCTAGTCATAGATATTGCTATAATCGCACTATTTCACTCCCATTTACGGAGCTTGTTAGCACTTGATGTTAGGTTGGTGCCATTAAAATGCATTGTGGTAATCGCTGCTGCTTGCTGCATTGCTGCTGTGTCTCGATGCTAATGCTGGCTCTAAATTTGGTTGTCTAGGGGTAAAAAGATGAGGTCCCGTGTTTTTGATGTGCTTCTGATGATAAATAATGAGCAAAACCAACAAATATCTTAACTTCAAATATTTATTACTCTGGTGGCCATCTTAATTTCACTGTCCACCAAAGATAATGACACAACACAAAGTAGCACTTATTTTACATGTTCTTTACAATGTTTATCCACCTCGAACAATAACACACATACACTTTACCAAAGTGACATTCAGACTCCGCTCCCGACCCCGACCCTTCTTGCTGCTTGTATTTATAACCTTGTCAAAGAATTACTAAAAAGAGATATAGTGTATAAGTCACATGTACATCTGTTATTGTAATTTGTGCAGAGAAGTTATTAATTTATATCGAGTGACATAATTTAACAGGTTATTAAAATGACAGACAGATTTGTTGACTTGACAGAATAATGCTTTGTTACAAAAAGGCTGTTTTTTAGAAGTTTGTCAATTGACTTCTCTAATTTGCATAAATAAGTAAATAACATGAATTATTAAGAATTACATTGGTTTTCGTCTAAAATAGGAGTGTTTACGTATATACTGAGTGAAAACGGTCCTAGTGAACAAATAGATTTCACTAGGTGATTTTTATTTAAGGAGATCCAAAATACGTAAGTTGGGCACTATTTTTCGTACTTCATATTAATTGTTTAAGATGAACTTAGTGTTTTTACATGATGACATTTGATCAGTGATCAAATGATATTAACTTTTGTGTGGGTCGGTTATTCAGTATAATTTAATGGGTTGACTGTTTATGGAGACATGTTATGCAATCATTGTTAACATACACAATAACTTTTCTATAATCATAAATACTCATTAAACTGGTTGAATTTGGAGGGTATCGCATACTTCGGTAAAGTAAAGCCTTTAATAGGTTCCATTACAATACTCCCCCTCGGGTAATATCATTTACAGAATGTTAATGGTATTAGCCAACTAGGACAAATGTGTCAAATGGCTAAAATTTAGAAAAGTTCTACTTTAATTTTTTTTTTTATTTTTATTTTTTTTTTTTTTTTTTAAAGGCTTAATGCGTATGCATACAATGACCGTTACACCGTTTCAAAATGACGTTTTCCTCCAAATATTTTAGTTGTGTTGTTTCAAATGTACTTTGTGTTATGACTCTCGGTATGACAGCATAATAAAAATATTTAGTAATATATGAAAGTAAAAAAAATTGTATGATCTTTGCTCCCAGTGAGCCACATGGAAAATGATCAAAAACAGACACAAATATATCACATGCGATGTTAAGATATATGTAAATTATTTCAAAGTCAGCTCTCATTGAGTCACAGAATAATCAAGATAATAGAAGGAACATAAATATGTTACATAGATGGAAGGTCATATGTCCATAAGAAAATATTGCAACTGTCTGCTCTTTTTGAGCCACATAATGGGAATGAAAACAAAGAACATAATTATAAGTATAATGGAAGGAAACATTCCACGTGGGAAAAAATATATATAAAAACAAAGATGAGGTGACTTACCGAACAAAAGCGCTGGCAGGTCGATAGACACACAAACAAACACAAATACACACACAAAATTCAAGCTTTCGCAACAAACTGTTGCCTCATCAGGAAAGAGGGAAGGAGAGGGGAAGACGAAAGGAAGTGGGTTTTAAGGGAGAGGGTAAGGAGTCATTCCAATCCCGGGAGCGGAAAGACTTACCTTAGGGGGAAAAAAGGACAGGTATACACTCGCACACACGCACATATCCATCCACACATACAGACACAAGCATGTCTGCTTGTGTCTGTATGTGTGGATGGATATGTGCGTGTGTGCGAGTGTATACCTGTCCTTTTTTCCCCCTAAGGTAAGTCTTTCCGCTCCCGGGATTGGAATGACTCCTTACCCTCTCCCTTAAAACCCACTTCCTTTCGTCTTCCCCTCTCCTTCCCTCTTTCCTGATGAGGCAACAGTTTGTTGCGAAAGCTTGAATTTTGTGTATGTGTTTGTGTTTGTTTGTGTGTCTATCGACCTGCCAGCGCTTTTGTTCGGTAAGTCACCTCATCTTTGTTTTTAAACATAATTATAAGTGTGGACATGATATATACACACAAACACTAGACAAGTCACATGTATGAATATAATATGCATTGCGAGTAAAGAGGATGTCTCAAAATTTAATATTCAATAGTGACAATAAAAATATAAAAACATTCTATCAGAGATCTGGAACTTTTCCAGGGTCTATAGGATGAGTGGTAGTTGTTATTTGACACACCCAGTAAAAATCTTTGCTGGTAAAATGCTTTACGGAAAATGGGTAAGTAACTGTATTCAATAAGGGAAATGTGCTTAATCATGTTTATATGGTTTCAATTCAGTGATGTTTCTTAATCCAAATAACCTTCTTGATCTGGGAAAGATAAGTCTATACGCATTAGGATGTGGGCTTTCTTTTATTTCAAATGGACCAATGTAAATATCAAAAACTTCTTAAGTTCAGCTGACAATAATTTTGATTTCTCTTGTGTCTTGACGAGTACAAGGTCCCCTTGTTTGTACTGTGTAGCTTTTCCTTTAGCTGCATGTCTCCTTTTTCTTTATTCCTCTTGTTTTTTCATGGTTTCCCGTACACAGTCTTCTCTTTCTTGGGGTGACATAATTTTGCAAGGTGGGTACTCTATGTTTTCAGTGAAGAAACTAGTGGGGTATTGGTTGTACATTATTTCATGTGGGGAAAATCCAGTGGAAGAGTGCTGTAAGCTGTTTATTATTTCTTCAACTCTATTTATGTACTCTAACCAATTAGTGTGGTTCTGGCTACAGTAGGTTCTGCAAAGTCTTCCAATCTCTCTCATGTATCTCGCAGCTGGGTTGCTTGACGGGTGGTAAGCAGATATTAATATGTGTTTAATTCCCGTGTCTTCATTAAAAGTTTTCCAGTATTTAGAGGTGAACTGAGACCCATTGTCTGAAAGTATTGCCTTTGGTTTTCCCACAGCGTTGAAATAATTACTTGTAATTTTTGAAACTATCTGTTTGCTGGTAGCTTTCCTTAAGGGATAAAGCTTTATAAATTTGGAGAAGATGTCTACCATGACATAAATATAACTGTAACCCCCCCCCTTGTCTTGGGTAATGGTCCGTAGATGTCGGTTGCAACGAGATTGAGTTTATTTGTGGGTAATATGTTCTGCATTATTCCTCTGGTTGTTTGGTTAGTCACTTTTACCCTCTGACATCTGTCACCTGTTGATAACTTTTTCTTTACTCTTCTGTTAAGGTTGCAAAAATAAATGTTCTCCTGTATTTTCTGAATACACTTAGTGGTGCCACAGTGGCCAAAGCTTTCATGTACGTAAGTAATGAGAGTATCTATTTGTTGCTCAGGCCAACACAGTTTCCAATAGTCTAAATCCGGTTTAGGTCTTCTGAATAGTATCCTCTTGTGTACTTTATAGTATGCTTCTATCTTTTCTCCCCCAGTTTTTCCGATGTAACTTTTGACTAGTTTCCAGTTTTCATCGTGGTTCTGAAACCTCCTAATGCAATTACAGATTTTTTGTATTTCCTTTTCCTCTTTAATGCTCTTTAGATACATAATTTTGAAAATTCTCTCCTCTTCCCCACTACTTCCTTCCAAATCACTTCCCAAAGGTAGTCTTAGTGTCTGCTACCACAGTTTGTTTTCCCTGAATGTCCCTCACTTCATAATCAAACTGCTGGAGAAACATGGCCCATCTGGTGAGTCTGTTATGGTATAACCTGCACTCTTGGAGATAGCTTAATGCTTTGTGGTCTGTCTGTACTATTACTTTATGTCCCAAGAGGTAATTTCTAAATTTTGTAAAACCCCAAAGTATAGCTATTAATTCCTTTTCTGTCACTGTGTAGTGTTTTTCATGTTTTTGCAGAATTCTGCTGGCAAATGCGATTGTTCGGGGTTCCATTTTTCCATTTACTTCCTTTTCTTGAAATAAATGTACTCCTAATCATGCATCGCTGCTGTCAGTAGCTAGCCAGAAACGACTTGACATGTCTGGTCTATGTAGGGAAGTTGGCTGTTACATAGTTGCGTTTTGATTTTGTTAAAAGCATCTTCACATTCTGGTGTCCAATCCCACACTACATTTTACTTAAGCAAGTTATACAAACAAACTGCGTTTAATGCTTGATTACTGATGAATTTTCCGTAAATTCCTGTGAAGCGAAAAACGATTTGAGTTGTTTCTTGTTTCTAGGTGTTGGATAATTTTCTATGGCTTTTATTTTGCCTTTGTCTGGCAAAATCCCTTGTTCTGTAATGATGTGTCCCAAAAATTTTAACTCCTCTAGCCCAAATTTACATTTTTCTAATTTTAATGTCATTCCTCCCTTTCTGAGTTTCACAAATCTTCCCTTAATAATTCAAGGTGTTCTTCCCAAGTTTTCCCAGTGATTAAAAAGTCATCTACATAAATGCTTAATTTTGAACTAGTTTCATGACCAAGTACAAAATCTAATGCTCTGATGAATTCTGCAACTGATACATTGAGACCAAATGGCACGACTGTATACTGATAGCATTTACCATTATATAGAAAGGCTGTATATTTTCTTGAATCAGGACTAAGTTCAACTTGATGAAAACCAGCGGTGAGCTCTAGGCTTGGCATATCTTTGACACACTCAAATTTACCTAACAGCTCATCTATACTTTCTGGGTGGTCGTTTTCTCTGATGAGATACTTGTTCAGATATCCGGAGTCTAATACAATCCTAACGCTATTGTCTCCCTTTTTTACAATGACCAACGGGTTGTTATAGGCACTGCAACTTCTTTCTATAACTTCCCAATTTTCCATTTTTTGTATTTCTTTTTCCACAGCATCTCTTTTTGCAAATGGTATTCCATATGGTTTTATAAAGAAAGGTTCATGAGGTTTTAACTGTAATTTACATTGATAAAATTTCACTCTACCAGGTCTGTCATCAAACACATCTTGGAATTCCCATAATAACTCTTTTAATTTTTGCTTCTGTGTACTATTTAGGCTTCCAGCTTCCCTCAGTTTTTTCTCTACTAACTTATCAAACTCTTGACCCTCTGCATCTCCCTCTAAGTTCTCATCCGGGTAATAAACACACAGAGTGCGTCGACAGCCGTGGCAAACAGCAACGCAGAGGGCGACTGAGTTCCGCTATTCCACCAGCGAGGGCGCTGCTGGCGGGCAGTGTTGGTTCAACTATCACGTTTTCGACGCATGCGCAGAATAGTTACAGTACGCTATATATTGTGGAGTGGAGGACGTTATTGCCAGTCTGCGACGGCTCACCTGAAGATGACTGGCAGGTGCCTAGTTGAAATATCGTGTGAAGTATTGAACGACTACCGGCTGCAAGCCCGAAATTTGTTTGAACAATAAACACCCTCATTTTCATGATACACTGATTGAATGTGGTTACAGCTGTCACCACAGTTTAAAATTAACAAATTCACTACACAGCTTTGTTATATAACGGGTTCTATAGTACACATTTGTTTTGCTGCAAAATTAAACCCAGCATTCACTTTTAATATCCAATCCATACCTAAAATGAAATTTTCATTCAGGTCATCTACTACTAAGCAACCATGTTCAAAATTTAGGTTATCAATTTTAAAAGTAAGTAACACTTGTTTCTCAACTATCTTACTGGCTCTGCCTGTAGCTCCTTTCACTTTTAATCCAACAACTGGCACCTCAGGAAAATGTTGAGAATTTCTGAGCTTATCTCTAAGTCTAGAAGTGATGGCAGAAACAGGACTTCCTGTGTCTACTAACACTCTTCCTTCCCACTTGTCAATGTTTACTTTAACATATGGACAACCTACCTCAACATCTTTGTCTATTTCAGTATTTTCAAACAATAGATCATTTTCAATTTCTTTAGTTCCTAAGCCTAATGTCTCTTTCCTACACTTAGACACATCCCTCTCTGTTTGCAAACCATTGACATTTAAATATAAACCTTTGTTTTCATCTGTTCCTCTTAACACTGTGTTGCCACTTAACAAACTACTGTTTTCACCCCATTTTTTTATGAAGTCCACTACGGATTCTTATCCACCATGTAGGATACAAGGTTGCACTTACCTTTGCTAATTCTTTCCAAAAGGCATCTTTGTTTATACAGTTTCCATAGTTGTTCCACAAAACTTCTAAAAACTTTTCCCCTTTTTCTTGAAAACACACATTTACATTCCACCCCTTTATATTTTCTTTAATTATTGCCATTCTCATAGATTAGTGTTTCATACTTCCCAATAGGCAATAGCTTGTCATCAGATACGCATTCCCTAGCCTGCATTTCACTTAAATTAACCCCATTATTACCCATATTTGTCACATCAATTACCTTTACCTCATCATCACTTTTCAATTCTACAAATACCTTTATTTATTCCTCCACACTCTCATCAATAACATCACTTGACTTAGAATCATTATTTAAATGTCCCTCTATTACTTCTTCCTCCTTCTCCACAACAACCCCATCTTCAGTTTCCCCCCTATGTATCTGAATCTCAGCAATTGAGTCTTTGGCTCCATTAAACACTTCATCATCCCCCTTCTTATCAAATAAACCCCCCAAAATAGATTCTATTTGTGGTGTGTCTGACTTGTTATTAACACCAGTATCATTTTCGGCCCAACTATGGAACTCTGCAATACCTTCAACTTCTGCACTTTCACTAACTACCGGTGCTTGAACACTGTTTTTATTAACTGTATCACTTTTACTCATAGTATCCCAAAACCTTTTATAAAATTCTAATTTATTCATTCTAACAACATCAGTATTTTCATGGTACTTACTCTTTACATTGTATCCTCTCCTTCTCCAGTTTCAGTTATGTATTGTCCTGTCATAATATTGTCTAGCCCCAAAACTACGCACATCTAGTGGGGCTGTACCGTTTCCCAGCTGGTTCCCTTGGTCTGTCTGTTTGTAGTTGTCATTTTGTTCACTAGTTTCAACAAACCCCCTTCTATCTTGTTCTCTTCCCCAATACCTGTTTCTACCATTCCTGTTATCTCTCCTCCATCCTCCCTCATGTGTATTGTTTCTGAAATCATTTTCATATCTCCCCTATTTGGAACATTATTTCTAGAATTTTTAAAGTCTCTCCTCCCATAATAATCTCTATTTACATTCCTGTTCCACTGCCCCCATACTGGTTGTTGCCAGAACTTTGGTTATTTTCTCTTTCGAAGGCCCTGTCTAATCTATCTACGAATTTCAGGAACTCTTCCGTTGAATTGTCTGGTCCATGGACCAATTCCCACTGCAGTCTCTCTGGTAACGTACTTTTTAAAACATCAATTTGTGTCATAATATCAAAAGAGTTATTCAAGTGAGCAAGTTTTTTCAATTGATATCTGCAACATTTTTGCATTCCCCCTACTTTCCCTCTATACACTGGTCCATTTAGAAATTCTGACTTTAATGTGGCTTGTATGGATTGTGACCAAAATTTACAAATAAATTTAGCTTCAAACTCTTCAAAAGTATTCCAAGAATCATTATTCTTGTTTGCCCAGGATAGGGCTTCCCCTTCTAGAAACCTTTTTACTAACTTAATTTTTATGTTATCTGATATTCCTACTACAAACATATCCTTACATTGGTGAATAAAGTCAATAGGGTGCAGATTTTCACCAGGAAACCATTTCACTTTGATGTGCCCATACATTGTATTTTGATCGTAAAACATTTGTTTGGACATCACAGCGTCTTCCAATTGTGTATATTTAGTGTGTATATTTTCTACTTTTGTATCTACATTAGTGGTGTATGGAAGTGAAACATGGACGAAAAATAGTTTAGACAAGAGGAGAATAGAAGCTTTCAAAATGTGGTGCTACAGGAGAATGCTGAAGATTAGATGGGTAGATCACATAACTAATGAGGAGGTATTGAATAGAATTGGGGAGAAGAGGAGTTTGTGGCACAACTTGACTAGAAGAAGGGATCGGTCGGTAGGACATGTTCTGAGGCATCAAGGGATCACCAATTTAGTACTGGAGGGCAGTGTGGAGGGTAAAAATCATAGAGGGAGACCAAGAGATGAATACACTCAGCAGATTCAGAAGGTTGTAGGCTGCAGTAGGTACTGGGAGATGAAGAAGCTTGCACAGGATAGAGTAGCATGGAGAGCTGCATCAAACCCGTCTCAGGACTGAAGACCACAACAACAACAACATCTACATTAGTGGTATACCGTTTGTATTCTTGTTTAACGTTTTTTAATTTCCTCACACTTCTCATTAAGATGAGTACTTAATAGATCAAAATTCAAACTTAACTTATCCAGTCTATCTGTGATTTCTTTAAGTTTCAAATTTACTTGTTCACTCGATTGTTTAAGTTGCGAGCTTATATGAGATGCAAACCCTGTAACCTACTCTGTTAAGTTTAATTGTTCAGCCTCCCCTGGTTCAATTTTTACATTTCCTATGATCTCATCACTCTCAGGTAGAGACATGTTAACTATTAATTTTTTAGACGACAACAATAATGAAATACCTTGCTGCTTTTTTTTTTTTTTTTTTTTAGCTCTGCTATGATCTCGTGGTCGGTGTTCCTTGTTGGCTTTCGTCACTTTTATTCAGTTTTATCGAAGCTGAAGTCTTGATTGATGAATTCCATTGACATAATCCACATGTTAATCTTCTGAGTGGTGTGATAATAATTTTTCGTAGTCGCACATACAAACGTTTTTTCACTTTGAAATATTTTCACTGTTACTACACTGCAAAAATAAACATTTTTGTAGTGCTAAGCACTTATGAAATTTATCGCTGCACTATTATCATCGATGCACTTAAAGATCCCGGCTGAGCCCTCACTTTTATAATGGTCGCCTAGTCATAGATATTGCTATAATCGCACTATTTCACTCCCATTTACAGAGCTTGTTAGCACTTGATGTTAGGTTGGCGCCATTAAAATGCATTGTAATAATCGCTGCTGCTTGCTGGATCACTGCTGTGTCTCGATACTAATGCTGTCTCTAAATCTGGTTGTCTAGGGGTAAAAAGATGAGGTCCTGTGTTTTTGATGTGGTTCTGATGATAAATAATGAGCGAAACCAACAAATATTTTAACTTCAAATATTTATTACTCTGGTGGCCATCTTAATTCCACTGTCCACCAAAGATAATGACACAACACAAAGTAGCACTCTTTTACATGTTCTTTACAATGTTTATCCACCTCGAACAATAACACACATACACTTTACCAAAGTGACATTCAGACTCCGCTCCCGACCCCTACCCTTCTTGCTGCTTGTATTTATAACCTTGTCAAAGAATTACTAGAAAGAGATATAGTGTATAAGTCACATGTACATCTGTTATTGTAATTTGTGCAGAAAAGTTATTAATTTATATCGAGTGACATAATTTAACAGGTTATTAAAATGACAGACAGATTTGTTGACTTGACAGAATAATGCTTTGTTACAAAAAGGCTGTTTTTTAGAAGTTTGTCAATTGACTTCTCTAATTTGCATAAATAAGTAAATAACATGAATTATTAAGAATTACATTGGTTTTTATCTAAAATAGAGTGTTTACGTGAATACTGAGTGAAAACGGTCCTAGTGAACAAATAGGTTTCACTGGGTGATGTTCATTTAAGCAGATCCAAAATACGTAAGTTGGCCACTATTTTTCGTACTTCATATTAATTGTTTAAGATGAACTTAGTGTTTTTACATGATGACATTTGATCAGTGATCAAGTGATATTAACTTTTGTGTGGGTCAGTTATTCAGTATAATTTAATGGGTTGACTGTTTATGGAGACATACACAATAACTTTCCTATAATCATAAATACTCATTAAAGTGGTTGAATTTAGAGGGTATCGCATGCTTCTGTAAAGTAAAGCCTTTAATAGGTTCCGTTACACAATGCTTCTTCTGAGACTGAAAGTAACAATAGTTCATCAGTTGAGCGACAAGTACTTGCCAGGGGTTTGGGATGAATACATCCACTGTGTCCAGCCAGGTCCTCCAAGATTTATGTACACCAGAAACCAGTGCGAAATACGTGGTAGACTTCACAGCTACATGGAAACTAAAAAATGACCAAGATTTGGGATGTTTTAGTCTAAGTCCAGTGCACAATTATACTCAGGATTTTATTGTTGGTGATTTTCAAAATTCTGTAACCGATTATTTTTAGTTTCAAAAGCCATCTTTATATGCCCATAAGTAATGTCATTTTTTGTAATATGTTTTTCATTAATAAAAAAATATTATTTTTTAAGTGTAATTTGAGAAAAAAATCATTAATTGGTTAAAGAGCTTCCAATGGCTTCCAGTTGATCATTTATATACACTGTAAGCATTTGATGGTCCTATCACACTTCCTTAGGATACTTCAGAAATTAACTGTACATCTGTTGATTTTTTTCCGTTAAGAGCGATGGTTTGAGTTCTATCTGCAAGGAAGTCTTGAGTCCAGCTGCAAATATGGTCTGACACTTGGCAACCTCGTATTTTTTTCACTAAGTGGAATTGTAGGATGGTGTCAAATGCCTTCCTGATGCCAAGGAATACGTCATCAATCTGAGTGTCATTGTCTGCAGCACTATGGAACTCATGGAGGAACAGAGTGAGCTGAGTTGTGCAAGATCTCTGTTTGTGTAATCCTTGTTGATTATTATAGAGGAGATTTTCCTTCTGCAAAAATGTCATAATTGTTGACCATAACACATGTTACGCAGTTCCACAACAGACTGACATCAGTGATATAGCCCTATGATTATGTGCATCTGTTCTATGCCCCTTCTCAAAAACAGGAATGACTGTGCTTTTTTCCAGTCCCTAGGTGCCCTTCGTTGATCCAGCAAATTATGATAAACTGCTGATAGGAGGGGAGCAAAATCTTTCATACAATCTATGTAGAATCTTGCAGGTATCTCATATGATCTTTGATGCCGTTCCACTGCTAGGCGGTTGTAGTTTCTTTTCTGTTCCATGATCTGCTATCTCAATAACTGCAGTTTCAACACTCATATGATAATTGAAAGAAGGGACCATGTAACAATCTTCTGCTTCTTTGTTTCAGTGCCTGTATGGTCACTGACTGACTGATTAGATGATTTCAAACCAATTAGGTTTTATGGAAGACCAAAATGTTTTAAGTTATTTAGTCAGAGTGGTTGACAAAATTTTACTTTCAAAGTCATTGAAATCTTCTCTCATTGGTCTCCTTATGCTTATTTTTGTTTCATTGATTGGCGATTCCATAGTGCCTGTGCACTACGACTAGATAATGGGTATACTTGGAAGGAGAGACAGCATTGGTCGTATATTTTTATTTATTATCGCAAAATCGATTTTCGGTCACTTAGTGACCATCTTCAGTGCTAGAAGTTAAAAATTTTTTCACATTACGATCAGAGAGTATAAAACAGAAAATCACAATTACATCTGCATATGAAAATAACACTTGTTAGGAACATACCTGTAATACATAACTTAAATTAGTAAGCACTGGTGTCAATAAGCTTACGGCGATCACATAGACTGAGGTTGCTGTTTACATGCACTTGTTCAGCAGACCTCGGTGTGACGGGGCTTGACACGCCCTCTATGTGACATGTGTCACGTGAAGACATAGTATTACTGGTTTTGCGAGATATTAACACAAAAATAACTCTTGTGCATTTGTGAATCGTGCAGTAATTCAAATTTAAAATGTACGTACAACACATAGCAGACGAAGGGGGAAGGAAATATCTAAAACACATTGGCGTATTGTTTTTTAAAAAAACATACTTATAAAACATAAAACAGATCGATGATAAGTTGTCGGAGTGCAGGACATATAAAAGAGCAAAAGATAATGAAAAAGAATAATAAATGAATAACATGAAATGAGGTGTAACACAGGTTTTTAAAAAAAACATAATAACCACCATCTGGCGTGGGAAGTTAGAAGTACAACGTTCGTGATTTACGTAAAATGTTACGTTAAGACTACGGAGTCAAATATATAAAAAATAATAACAGTACAAAACTGCCATTACTTAATAATTAAAATGCCGTGAAACACAATGTTCATTACAAAAATGTTTGTAGGTGTGGATAAACAATTTTGCTATCATATTTAACCGACATGCTGATGTACGTCGCGTTTGTCCCTTTGGGCAAGCTAGCAGTGTTATAACAGTGATTATAGGCTTCCGTATCAGCACTGGGTCAGAACCCATACATACATGACGTCAAATATACACGGTTGCTTACTGTAAAACATAGCCCCATTATTTGGTGTGGGAGGTTAGAAGTACATCGTTCTTGATTTATGTAAATATTACGTTAAAACTGAGAAGTCAAATATATAAAATAGTAATAGTCCAAAAAAGCCACTAAGTAACAATTCATATGTCATTAAATATTTAAAAAAAGTATATTAATAAAAGTTTTGAGGGTGTAGAGTATCAATTTTGTTATCATATTTAACGGCGTGATAATGTACATATCATTCGTCCCTTCACTGGTTGTACGCTTCTGCATAAGCACTGGGTCAGAACCCATATGTACATTCACAGGTTGATAAAACAGTAATGAAGTTGCCAAGCAACCGGTTTTGAATATTAATAAACTAATTTGATTTTACATAACTTATAGTAGTAGTGGGACCCATATGAAATACAAGCAGATTTAAGAAGTACCTATAATTCTAATTGTGTATTTGAAATACATTTGAAAATATAAGGTGCGAACAGGTAGTATACATCAAACATCGAGAAACCATCATGAGGAAGGACAGGTAATAGTGCCACTTATACCAAAAATATACATCGTACTTTAGAGAAATTAAACATAGGCTATGCACGATATCCAGCACTTATTCAAACAGCAAAGGAATTGTTAACATACATTGAAAATAATTACATAAAGTGATAACCGGTTCGTATTACTTTGTGTCAACGCCTACGAGATGTCGACTGTGGTAAAATTTTTTTCAGTAGGCGTCCTTGACTTCTGCAAATTATGGAACAAAAAAGGAGCATCTTTTTTAAAAACCGAAATTAGTAATGTTATTAAAACAGACCGAAACGTGTGTCTATGTGTTGACGTAACTGGAATAGCGGCCATTGTAAGTGTTCTCGTAGCAACTATGACTGAGGCGTTGTATATAAGGGATAACAAGCAACTGACTACGAATTGCTAATTGTGATAATTGGCCACAAGTTGACTTTTTCATAGGAAATCGGAGAAGGATTCCCAAAAATGTGTGCTTCTCGATATCGTTTGCTCGTTAAGTAGCGCGATATCTGGAGCTTTATTATGACAAAAGATCTCCATCTCTTCCATAAGGTCAAGGAGGCTACCTTTTTTACCCTTGTGCAACAACTTCAATTGTGATGTCAAATCTGGAGTTGTATGACCAGTTGCTACCAGATGGGCTGCGAAATTCGATTTTTCGGCAATATCTTTCCTCTCAAGTGCAACATGCTCGCAGAATCTTGTTTCCAATTTTCGTCCGGTTTGCCCTATGTAACCTGCATTACACATGGCGCACACATGTTTGTAAACACCTGATTCATGTAAGACGTTGCGTTCGTGAATGTTATTCCTTAAAAGCACGCCTAGTCTGTTCGTCGTCGAGAAACCTACATTAATATTCCTCTTCTTGAATACTGTGGCAATTTTATTGCTAATGGGACCATAGAAAGGCAAAGTGATAAATTTTTGATTTTTAGTTTCGCTTGTCTCATTCTGACTTAAATTATCTTTACTATATTTTTTGGATACAATCTCATAAATGTTCATGACGTATTTCAACGGGTAATTATTATTTCTTGCAATTTGTTTAACTATGTTTAACTCTTTCTCATGGTTTTCATTAGATAATGGTAATCGGAACATACGATGAAATGAAAAATGGAAAAACACTTTTTTGTGTTGGTCAGGGTGTTGTGAACCATAATCTAAGATGATATCTGTGAATGTTGATTTTCTGTAAATGTCAAATGTATGTTTTCCATTTTCCCTTCTAATGGTTGGGTCTAAAAAATTAATGACTCCATTCTGTTCTTTTTCAACTGTGAAAGCAGTTTTGTTGTGTAAACCATTAAATGTACTGACGGCTTCGTCAATATCAGATTGACTGCCATTAATAAGCAATAGCATGTCGTCTACATATCTATGGTAGTATACGATCTCTTTAGCTAATGTGGGAAAATCTTTTAGTAATTTCAGTTCAAGATAGTTAATAAAGATATCTGCCATAATCCCTGACACAGAGTTTCCCATGCTGAGTCCATCTTTTGGACGTAAGTTTTGTCGTTAAATGTGAAGTAGTTATACTTTAAGCAGAATGATAATGGTTCTATGAACTCATTGATTTCCACGCTGGTCATATTACTGTGGTTTCCGAGATTAACGTCAATAATTTGTATTGTTTCCTCAATCGGGATATTCGTATATAAATTGAACATGTCCAGCGAAAGAAATGTCATAGTGACTGCAAGAGGTGTATCTTTTATTTTCTCTACTAATTGGGTACTATTTTTAATCGAGAACTGTTGCACAAATTTATAATGCTTATTCAAAATAGTTAGGCATTTTTTCGCAATATTCACCAACGGGCCCCCTCTCCCATCAACTACCGGCCTAATGGGATTAGATTGCTTATGAACCTTGAATTGTGATCGTAGCTTATGAATTTTTGGATTCATTACCTTGAGATACTGTATCTCACGAGGGGCTATTACATTTGAAAGTGATTTAAGTTTCTCATTTAACTTTCTTTGAATCTCATTCGTTGGGTGTATATTTGACGTCATGTATGTATGGGTTCTGACCCAGTGCTTATGCGGAAGCCTATAATCACTGTTATAACACTGCTAGCTTGCCCAAAGGGACAAACAAGACGTACATCAGCATGTCGGTTAAATATGATAACAAAATTGTTTATCCACACCTACAAACATTTTTGTAATGAACATTGTGTTTCACGGCATTTTAATTATTCAGTAATGGCAGTTTCGTACTGTTATTATTTTTTATATATTTGACTCCTTAGTCTTAATGTAACATTTTACGTAAATCACGAACGTTGTACTTCTAACTTCCCACGCCAGATGGTGGGTATTATGTTTTTTTTAAAAACCTGTGTTACACCCCATTTCATGTTATTCATTTATTATTCTTTTTCATTATCTTTTGCTCTTTTACATGTCCTGCACCCTGACAACTTATCATCGATCTGTTTTATGTTTTATAAGTTTTTTTTTTTTTTTAAACAATACCCCAATGTATTTTAGATATTTCCTTCCCCCTTCGTCTGCTATGTGTTGTACATACATTTTAAATTTGAATTACTGCACGATTCACAAATGCACAAGAGTTATTTAGTGTTAATATCTCGCAAAACCAGTAATACTATGTCTTCACGTGACACATGTCACATAGAGGGCGTGTCAAGCCCCGTCACACCGAGATCTGCTGAACAAGTGCATGTAAACAGCAACCTCAGTCTATGTGATCGCCGTAAGCTTATTGACACCAGTGCTTACTAATTTAAGTTATGTATTACAGGTATGTTCCTAACAAGTGTTATTTTCATATGCAGATGTAATTGTGATTTTCTGTTTTACACTCTCTGATCGTAATGTGAAAAAATTTTTAACTTCTAGCACTGAAGATGGTCACTAAGTGACCGAAAATCGATTTTGCAATAATAAATAAAAATATACGACCAATGCTGTCTCTCCTTCCAAGTATACCCATTATCTGGTCGTAGTGCACAGGGCACTATGGAGTCGCCAATCAATAAAATTTTGCCTAGCTGGGCTTGTGCAGCGTATTTTAAATACAAGAAGTTAAAAATCAAGCTGGCGATCACAAGTCAACATATCCAGTTCAACAAAGAGTGTATTAAGAAAAATGTTACCCCACGGTACGTACAAAGTTACTTTAATAGACGAAGAGAAATGTGCGCAGTGACAATGAAAAAATGCGAACTGGTTTTGATGAGAAGTGAAATTAGGAAACTGTTTTTTAAAAAAAGTGTTATTAATTCTCAGCTATTCAAAGCACACGCCAATTTGGGTGAACTTGTCTCTCCGTTAACCTTAGATTTGCTACTCTCAAGAGTGAATGAGATTGTGTATAATGCAGTTAGCAAAGTAAGAGCTAAACATGTCAAAAAAATAGCTAAGCTAATGGGACAAGGGAAAAGACAAATGTTAAACGGCGAACATAAATATAACTTCTATCCTAGAGTTAAAAATTTAACAGATATAGTATTTAATCAGGAAGAAAATGAACTTTAGAGTAAGAGTTTAAAGTACAACGTACATAAACAATTGGATAGTAGGGCAATTAAGAATACACTAGTGCAGGTAAAATTCGCGATGGATAGTTGTAAAATAAATAAGGTAGAACAGAATAAAATGGGTGTAGTGGTAGAAAAGCTATTAAAGAACGAGGTAGAAAAAGCAAATAACCAAAACAGGAGGGATCATTTGACAGTAAAAAGCTTGAATAATAAATTGCAAGAAAGTAATGCAATTGTCACGAAGACAGACAAGGGGAATTCTGTTATTATTGTTACAAAAGAAATGTATGTAGAAAAAACTTTACAATTTTTCAAGAAAGCGGTATTACATCAATTGCGAGAGACCCAACGAATGAGATTCAAAGAAAGTTAAATGAGAAACTTAAATCACTTTCAAATGTAATAGCCCCTTGTGAGATACAGTATCTCAAGGTAATGAATCCAAAAATTCATAAGCTACGATCACAATTCAAGGTTCATAAGCAATCTCATCCCATTAGGCCGGTAGTTGATGGGAGAGGGGGCCCGTTGGTGAATATTGCGAAAAAATGCCTAACTATTTTGAATAAGCATTATAAATTTGTGCAACAGTTCTCGATTAAAAATAGTACCCAATTAGTAGAGAAAATAAAAGATATACCTATTACAGACACTATGACATTTCTTTCGCTGGACATGTTCAATTTATATACGAATATCCCGATTGAGGAAACAATACAAATTATTGACGTTAATCTCGGAAACCACAGTAATATGTCCAGCATGGAAATCAATGAGTTCGTAGAACTATTATCATTCTGCTTAAAGTATAACTGCTTCACATTTAACGACAAAATTTATGTCCAAAACACGGACTCAGCATGGGAAACTCTGTGTCAGGGATTATGGCAGATATCTTTATTAACTATCTTGAACTGAAATTACTAAAAGATTTTCCCACATTAGCTAAAAAGATCGTATACTACTATAGATATGTAGACGACACGCTATTGCTTATTAATGGCAGTCAATCTGATATTGACGAAGTCGTCAGTACATTTAATGGTTTACACAACAAAATTGCTTTCACAGTTGAAAAAGAACAGAATGGAGTCATTAATTTTTTAGACCTAACTATTAGAAGGGAAAATGGAAAACATACATTTGACATTTACAGAAAATCAACATTCACAGATATCATCTTAGATTATGGTTCACAACACCCTGACCCACACAAAAAAGCGTTTTTCCATTTTGCATTTCATCGTATGGTCCGATTACCATTATCTAATGAAAACCATGAGAAAGAGTTAAACATAGTTAAACAAATTGCAAGAAATAATAATTACCCGTTGAAATACGTCATGAACATTTATGAGATTGTATCCAAAAAATATAGTAAAGATAATTTAAGTCAGAATGAGACAAGCGAAACTAAAAATCAAAAATTTATCACTTTGCCTTTCTATGGTCCCATTAGCAATAAAATTGCCACAGTATTCAAGAAGAGGAATATTAATGTAGGTTTCTCGACGACGAACAGACTAGGCGTGCTTTTAAGGAATAACATTCATGAACGCAACGTCTTACATGAATCAGGTGTTTACAAACTTGTGTGTGCCATGTGTAATGCAGGTTACATAGGGCAAACCGGACGAAAATTGGAAACAAGGTTCCGTGAGCACGTTGCACTTGAGAGGAAAGATATTGCCGAAAAATCGAATTTCGCAGCCCATCTGGTAGCAACTGGTCATACAACTCTAGATTTGACGTCGCAATTGAAGTTGTTGCACAAGGGTAAAAAAGGTCGCTTCCTCGACCTTATGGAAGAGATGGAGATCTTTTGTCATAATAAAGCTCCAGATATCGCACTACTTAACGAGCAAACGATATCAAGTAGCACACATTTTTGGGAATGCTTCTCCGATTTCCTGTGAAAAAAGTCAACTTGTGGCCAATTATCACAATTAGCAATTCGTAGTCAGTTGCTTGTTATCCCTTATATACAACGCCTCAGTCATAGTTGCTACGAGAACACTTACAATGGCCGCTATTCCAACTATCTCAGCACATAGACACACATGTTTCGGTTTGTTTTAATAACATTACTAATTTCGGTTTTTAAAAAAGATGCTCCTTTTTTGTTCCATAATTTGCAGAAGTCATGGACGCCTACTGAACATAATTTTACTACAGTCGACATCTCGTAGGCGTCGACACAAAGTAATACGAACCGGTTATCACTTTACGTAATTATTTTTAATGTATGTTAACAATCCCTTTGCTGTTTGAATAAGTGCTGGATATCGTGCATAGCCTATGTTTAATTTCTCTAAAGTATGATGTATATTTTTGGTATAAGTGGCACTATTACCTGTCCTTCCTCATGATGGTTTCTCGATGTTTGATGTATACTACCTGTTCGCACCTTATATTTTCAAATGTATTTCAAATACACAATTAGAATTATAGGTACTTCTTAAGTCTGCTTGTATTTCATATGGGTCCCACTACTACTATAATTTATGTAAAATCAAATTAGTTTATTAATATTCAAAACCGGTTGCTTGGCAACTTCATTACTGTTTTATCAACCTGTGAATGTACATATGGTTTCTGACCCAGTGCTTATGCAGAAGCGTACAACCAGTGAAGGGACGAATGATATGTACATTATCACGCCGTTAAATATGATAACAAAATTAATACTCCACACCCTCAAAACTTTATTTAATATACTTTTTTTTTTAATATTTAATGGCACATGAATTGTTACTTAGTGGCTTTTTCGGACTATTACTATTTTATATATTTGACTTCTCAGTTTTAACGTAATATTTACATAAATCAAGAACGATGTACTTCTAACCTCCCACACCAAATAATGGGGCTATGTTTTACAGTAAGCAACCGTGTATATTTGACGTCATGTATGTATGGGTTCTGACCCAGTGCTTATACGGAAGCCTATAATCACTGTTATAACACTGCTAGCTTGCCCAAAGTGACAAATGAGACGTACATCAGCATGTCGGTTAAATATGATAGCAAAATTGTTTATCCACACCTACAAACATTTTTGTAATGAACATTGTGTTTCACGGCATTTTAATTATTAAGTAATGGCAGTTTTGTACTGTTATTATTTTTTATATATTTGACTCCGTAGTCTTAACGTAACATTTTACGTAAATCACGAACATTGTACTTCTAACTTCCCACGCCAGATGGTGGGTATTATGTTTTTTTAAAAACCTGTGTTACACCTCATTTCATGTTATTCATTTATTATTCTTTTTCATTATCTTTTGCTCTTTTATATGTCCTGCACTCCGACAACTTATCATCGATCTGTTTTATGTTTTATAAGTTTGTTTGTTTAAAAAACAATACGCCAATGTATTTTAGATATTTCCTTCCCCCTTCGTCTGCTATGTGTTGTATGTACAATTTAAATTTGAATTACTGCATGATTCACAAATGCGCAAGAGTTATTTAGTGTTAATATCTCACAAAACCAGTAATACTATGTCTTCACGTGACACATGTCACATAGAGGGCGTGTCAAGCCCCGTCACACCGAGGTCTGCTGAACAAGTGCATGTAAACAGCAACCTCAGTCTATGTGATCGCCATAAGCTTATTGACACCAGTGCTTACTAATTTAAGTTATATATTACAGGTATGTTCCTAACAAGTGTTATTTTCATATGCTGATGTAATTGTGATTTTCTGTTTTATACTCTCTGATCGTAATGTGAAAAAATTTTTAACTTCTAGCACTGAAGATGGTCACTAGGTGACCGAAAATCAATTTTGCGATAATAATTAAAAATATACTACCAATACTGTCTCTCCTTCCAAGTATATTTTTTTTTTCGTTCAACTTTTGTTTGCCTGCTATCTTTGAACTTCTCCTGAAAATGAGATTAAGCATTGTTTGTTTAGTAGCAGTTTTCTAATATGGCTGTTAAACCATATTGGATGTCTCCCATACCTTAAGACTTTGCTCAGAACATACTTATCTAAGGCATGTTGAAAAATGCTTTTGAATATTTTCTGTTTGTCCACCATATGCTCTTTCTCAGCACTGAATATTTTGTGCTGACTAACCTGATACTCTACTCTGCATTTTGTGTATGGTCACTCTTGCTAAGTAAAAATATTTCCCTACCTTTCTTAACATTACTTGTAGTACCGGTAGTCATAGTTGCTATCACATTCTTATGACCACTGATATGTTCCTCTGTGTTAACTGGCTCTGTAAGTTCAGGTCTGTTTATTGTTAGGAAGCCTAAGATGTTCCCTACTCAAGTTGATTTTCTATCTGCCAATCCCTGTCATCTCTAGCATCAGTTTTGATAGCATGACTATCTCAATCTATTCCTAGCAAGTTGAGGTCACCCCATATTGCAACGACATGATCAGAAAAGATATTAACAATATTCTGCAAGTTCTCTCTGAAGCTCTTTACCACTACAGCTCCTGGCCCAGGTGCTCTATGAAAGCATCTGATTAGCATTTTTGACTGACCTTTGATGCTTAACTTCAGCCAGATTAATTCACATTCAGGATCTGTGATAACCTTGCTAGATATTAATGTATTCCTTATTGAAATAAATAAGCCACCACAAGTTGTGGCTAACCTATCTGTAAGATAAATATTCGAATTTGAATTGTGGGTTTTCTTTGCTATTCACTTCTGGTTTGCAACAACTTTCTGTTGGTAACAGTATCTGTTCATTATAGCCTTCAATAAGTGATTCTATATTTGGTCTTTGAGGAAGAGCATTCTCTCAGAACATCATGGCTGCTCTATCTTCAGTTTTGGCTGACATTTGTTTCTGAAGCCAAGGGGCAATTTTTCTAACCCAAAAAAATGACAAGGATACTTCCTGTTCACCATATAGTGGAGATGCTGAGTTGCATAAAGGCACAACAAAAAGACTGTAGGAAAGTTAGCTTTTGGCCAACAAGGCCTTTTTCAAAAATAGAAACACACACACACTCATGCAAGCACAACTCACACACACATGACCACAGCCTCTGGCAGCTGGAGCCAGACTACAAGCAGCAGCACATTATGGGAGAGGCAACTGGTTGGGGGTAAGGAGGAGGCTGGGGCAGGGAGGAGGAGGAATAGCAGTGTAGGGATGGGTGATGGTGAAGTGCTACTGGGAGCATGCAAGGGCAAGGTGGAGAGTAGGACAACTAGGTGCAGTCGGTGGGACTTTGGGAGGTCTTGGATGACTGGGAAGATAAGGCATGGGAGATCTGTTTTTGTACAAGGTTAGGAGGGTAATTACAATCTGGAAATGCCTCAGTGAGACCATCGGTGTATTTCAAGAGGGACCATTTGTCACTGCAGATGTGATGACCACGTACGGCTAGGCTGTGTGGATGGGACTTCTTGGAATGGAATGGGTGGCAGTGGTCAGAGTGGAGGTATTGCTGGTGGTGGTAGGTTTAACATGGATAGAGGTACTGATACAGCCATCTTTGAGGTGGAAGTCAGCAATGATAAATGTGTCTTGATGGGTTGGGTAGGACCAGGTAAAGTGAATGGGGGAGAAGGTGTTGAGGTTCTGGAGGAATGTGGATGGAGTGACCTCACCCTTGATTCAGGTCATGAAGATGTCACCAATGAATCTGAACCAGGTGAGGGGTTTGGGATTCTGGGTGACTAGGAAGGATTCCTCTAGTTGGCCCATGAATAGTTTGGTATAGGATGGTGTATTGTGGGTGCCCATAGCTGTACCTCATATTTGTTTGTAGGTAATGCCTTCAAAGGAGAAGTAATTGTGGATGAGTATATAGTTGGTCATGGTGACTAGGAAGTAGGTGGTTGGTTTGGAATCTGTTGGGAATTGAGAAAGGTAGTATTCAACAGCTGTAAGATGATGGGCATTAGGGATGTTAGTGTAAAGGGAGACGGCATTAATAGTGATGAGCAAGGCCCGTGTGTGGTAAAGGAACAGGAACTGTGGAGAGTCAATGGAGGAAATGGTTGGTATCTCTTAGGGCAGGCTGCAGGTAATAGATTGAAGGTGTTGGCCTAAAAGCACAGAGATTCTCTCAGTAGGGGCACAGTAATTAGCCACAATGGGGCATCCTGGGTGGCTGGGTTTATGGGCATTACGAAGTATGTGGAAGGTAGAAGTGCAGGGAGTGGTAGGGGTGAGTAGAGAGATGGACTCTGGGGAGAGGTTCTGGGATGGGCCTAAGAATTTGAGAAGAGGTTGGAGATACTGTTGGATTTCTGGAATAGTCACTGTGACAGGGTTTGTAGGTGGATGAATTTGACAGCTGGGGGAGTCCTTCTGCCAGGTAATTCTTGCAATTCACAATAACAGTGGTGAAGCCGTTGTCTGCAGGTAGGATTATAAGGTCAGTATCAGTTTTTAGGTCGTGGATTGTGGATCTTTCTGTGGATGTAAGGTTAGTTTGCTTGTTGATGGATTTGGGGAATTATGGTGAGGCAAGGTTCAAGGTTAAAAAATTCTGGAAAGTTAACAGGGGGTGATTTGAGGCAGTGGGGTTGATCACATTTGGATGGAGGAGTGAACTGAGTCAGGCAGGGTTCAACATTGGTCTTTGGTTAAGTCCGATTGGTAGGGTTGGTGGCAAATAAGTGTTTCAACTGTAGGGACCAGTAGCCTAGCCACCTTTGTCTGCAGTGATGAGTAGACCCTCTCGAAATATACCGAAGATCTCACCAAGGCCTTTACAGATTCTACATACCCTCCCAACCTTGTACAAATACAGATCTCCCGTGCCTTATCTTTCCAGTCACCCAGCACCCCCCAAAGTCCCACCGTCTGGCCACAGAGGAATATTCCCCTTGTGACTCAGTACCATTCAGGGCTGGAGCAACTGAATTAACATTCCCCACCAGTGTTTCTACTACTTCTCACAATGCCCTGAAATGAGAAATGTCTACCCCTATCCTTCCCACCCCTTCCACAGTGGTATTCCACTGCCCACCAAAGCTACACAATATCCTTGTCCATTCCCACACAACCCCTACTCCCAATCCCTTACCTCATGGCTCATATTCCTGTAATAGATCTAGATACAAGATCTGTCCCATGCATCCTCCCACTACCACCTACTCCAGTCCAGTCACAAACATCACCTATTCCATCAAAGGCAGAGCTGCCTGTGAAACCAGTTATGTGATCTACTAGCTAAGCTGCAACTACTGTGCTGCATAGTACATGGGCATGACAACAAACAATCTGTCTGTCTGCATGAGTGGCCACTGACAAAATGTGGCCAATAAACAACTGGACCTTACTGTTGCTGAGCACACCATCCAACATGACGTCCTTCATTTCAGTGACTGCTTCAGTGTTTGTGCCATCTGGATCCTTCCCACCAACACCAGCTTTTCTGAATTGCGCAGTTGGGAACTCTCCGTGCAATATATCCTATGTTCTTGTAACCCTCTTGGCCTCAACCTTCATTAGTCATTCTCTTTACCCATTTAGCCCTTCCCCTGTTCCCATTCCAGCACTACAGAGCCCTCTGTTTCACAACCACACCCAGTCTTTTTACTTCTCTCCATTTCCACTACCCCTCCTCTCTTCACTACCCTCTGTCTAGCCTCCCAGCTGTGCCTAGCTGCCCTACTCTCCACCTTGTCCCTGCATTCTCCCAGCAGCACTTTACTGTCCTAATTGTGATTACTAATTTTCATAGTGTAAATTCGATGTCTGATAATATTGGGTTGTTGCAAAAGTTCGCAGCGTTTTTGCCCTAAGTTCAATAAACACAACAGAAACACATTAAAGAGGCTTTAGTCATTAACTGTATATTCTCTTTCATTATTTACAACAGCTTGCCAACACTGGGGTAACTGTTTGATTCCACGGTTGAATAAATCAAGTGGTTTTGAGGAGAACAACTTGTAAAGCCACATTCAGAGTGCATTTTCATCTGCAAAGAAAATTCCTTGAAATGAAAAGGAGATCTGTCGGCACTAGATCATGTGAATAAGGTAGGTGCAGAATGATTTCCCAACACAACTTCTGCATAGTACTTTTTGTCAGTCTAGCATATTTTGGGTGGGCATTTTGTGGAGTAGCATCACGTCATGCAGTCTTCCTGGTTGTTGTTCTTGGAAGACATTTCAGTTGTTGACAATAAATGTCAGCAGTGGTGGTTACACCTTAGGGAAGCAATTAGTAGTACACTGCACCATCTCACTGTTCCACCAGACGCATAATATCTTCCATGGATGCACACAGGTCTTTGTACAGGGAGTTGCTGCTTTTTTTGGGCTCTACCATTCCTTTCTTTTCCTGATGGTAGCCTAAAGGCAGAATTTCTTGTCACCAGTAATGACACAGGATAGGATCAGTTAATGTTGTTCATGGGCCAGTTATTGATGAGGAAGCTGAGATGCACATGTGGCCACCAGCTAATTTTAGTGATTATGACTTACAGCATGTGGTACCCATACACCCAATTTTTGAGCATTACCCACTGCATGCAAATGTTTCACAATAGTGGAATGATCACAGTTCATCAATTTAAACAATCTTCATCAAACCCTGAAGGTCTTCCAGACATGGAAAGTCACTAATGTCAAAATGTCACTCCCTAAAAGGAGAAAAACATCTTCTTGCCATGTTGTGTCTATTGCTTTTATCCCCATACGCAGTGCAAATGTGTCTGTCTGCCTCCACTGCTGTCATCCCCCTCTTGAACTCAAACAGAAGAATAGGTCTGAAATGTTCTGATTTCTTCACTTGGGACTCCATTTTCTAGCGTCCACAGCTCCACACTCTATCGCCAAATTACAAAATGGCAATATGTAAATAAGAAATAAACAATTTATGTAATAAAGTCAACTCAAGTCTCGTTAAAATTTGGGTGGTCTTCAACATTTCATTATGTGATCAGAAGTTCTGAGGGCTGCTTCCCTTGTGTAGTGCATACCTAACCTATGAAGAGGAACCCTACAACTCTCTAGCTGATAGAGGACATCAAGAAATTCACATCCGACAGTGTCACAGAATTGTCTGAGCCTTTGGTTTAGACATTCCAAACCAGAGGACCATCACTGATCCAAAGTATGATGCTGAAGATAATGAGCTTAGCCTGCACTCCATGCGTGATGCTAGTTGCTTTCACCAGATCAGCTATCTGGTGAAAGGAACAAAGGATGGTCTCAGAACCCAAGCACCATCTGTCAGTCATGCTGACATGCCACTATTTGCAGATGATTGCATCCAGTGCACTCTGCAGCTGCCAGCAGAGCCTTCTGCACATTTCGGACAAGTGTCACCCTCCTGCCCTGTCTGGCAAAACATAGTGAGTGCCTACTGGCAGGAAAATCAGTCACTGGCTCAACAGAAGCAGCATCATGTGCTGGCTCAGAAGTGTTATCAACACTTAAGTAGCACCTCATACCTGTTGCTAAGGTGTAAGGAGCTAGCTGTGCAGCCCATTTCCTCTCATGCCTTCCACTCAGTGATGCATGAATTGCCACTGTCCACCTCTCACTCTTGAGTGAAGACTTACTGATTGGATGTTGTGTAACTGAAGATGCAGTGACAGCCAGGTTGTCAAGGGATTTCAACAGTGCCAAAGTTGTCTCAGGTTTCATCGCCAGTGCCCTGATGTCACCACAATTTTGGGCAGTAGACAGAAGCCTGTCTGCTGTAGCCAATGCAGCTTCCAACTGTTTATGGATAGAAGACAATTCTCTTTATGTCTGCTCACAATGAGCACAGTCCATGTCTGTGTTGTACCATGTAAAAAAACTGAATAAGTTCTCAAAAAATACAAACAAAGCAGCCAGGAATAACTGAGGAACTACAGACAGACCTCCACAAAAGAGAAAATTATCTGATTGTGGTGCTACCGAGGATGGTATGTACACAAAATATATAAGAGAAGAGTAAACCAAAATTAGAATCTGCTCTGCATAGTTCTCACTATAACCTGTGATGGGAAGGTCCATCAGATCTTAAGGCAGAAATAAATTCGTCTACTGAAAATGGATGTATTAACAGTTACTTTTTTTAGAAACTGTCCTTACACAAAAGCTGCTTCAAGAAGTAAAATGCAAACTCTAAAGCACTGATCAAAACTATATGCTATGCACTGACATGAGATTTATGTATGAGTCAAGTGATACGGCACTTCTGGCAGCATGAAGCTACCCAGGAAAGTTGCTAATACAAAGATAGGTACTGAAGTCTATGCAAAAAAACTTACTGTGTGTTAGTAAACTCTGGTCTACTCGGAAGTAAGTTAGAATACCACTGAATGAAACAGTGTTTACAAACTGTGTACAACCAATAAGCTGCTGCTGCCAATCTCCACTCTGCTAGGGGCTGGAGCTCTACTGTATATTCGCTGTTTGCAAGGGTCATGGAATCAAATAAATAAAGTGATCCTAGTGACTTATGCTGTGGAAAACTACAGCACAAAGTAAATTCACTCAACACAAATGGTTGAAAAATATGCTAACTCTGACAAGAAGAATAAATAGCACTACTGAAAACAGCAAAATAATCATATAATGTTCACTTCTATTCAGAATTAAGTTAGAATACCACTAAATCAAAGAACATATACAAACTGTGTACAGAAGATAAGCTGTTCGTGCTGTTTCTAATCTCCACTGTGCTAGGAGGCTGAAGCCCTGCTCCTATTATGAATTTTCCTCAGTTGTCCATAATGAAACCACAGAGCGAACACAGTGTAGACCAATTAAACAAATTAAACTGTGTGTGTCAGGGGCATCTGTATTCAAGACAATTCAGGGGAAACAAGGCCAAGTAACCAATAATAACAGGTCACAGTGCAACTTAAAAGTTTCCTCAGATTCAATTCCTTCACAGCTCACGCCATAGACCCCTTCAAACAAGGCAGCTAGACCCTGGAGATGATTTAAACTTAAATGTCACCATCAAATTTAACTCAACCAACCTGTCACAAAGTAGTGACTGAACATTTAAAACAATAAAATATAGCAACCTTACAAATCGTACCTTTTCAATGGCACAACAGCTTTGTTCACATCACTCAACTGTCTGCACAAATAGCTCACTCCTCTTTTTAATAAAGTCAGTACAAGTTCTACCTCAGTTCCACAATACTAAACTCTAAAAATACTGCTAATAGAATCATGTGTTAGACCAGCAATTATATATCATATACCCCACAACAGTTTTACACATGCAACAGATGTAAATGTCTCCTAATTAGCAACAACACATTAATATGGAGACCTCACAAAGGAAAAAAGTCCAATTTCCAAATCCATGATGCCAGTTGCTCAGGAGTGCACACTCAAGCATAAGCAAAACTATGCTGTGTTGGTCTTCCATTCAATACCATAAGAAACAATGCCTGAGTAATCACCATCAAATTCTGAGCCAAAACACTCTTAAGCACATCCACCTATTAGGAAAGTACTAGATGATGTATCATATAACTCTGCTGCAAGCAATGGCATGATCAAAAGGCTGCCAGAATGATATCTGCCAAGATAACCTCACATCATGGTGACACCAGACAAAACCAAATCGTTACCCAACTACCAAATGTGATTAATATTTCTGGTTAGCTCTACACTGTTGAACACAATGAGATGAAAAGACCCCATCCTGTGCCATCATAGGGCTCAGGCAAGAGGTGAGACCACTTGCAAGGAGAGCACTGCATGCCAGAAGTGGCAGGTTTTCAAATTTCCAAAGATATGAGAAGCTCTTGGCACAACAGTAAGGTCTTGAAAAATCCAGTCTTATTATTATTCAGCTCAGATTTTTCTTTGTATAAAAATGTATGCTATTACTGGAAAAATATGTTAGTTGGTGCAGTATTCAAGCATAAGATTTAGTTTCTGGAGTAATATTGTGAGCTTATGAAAAATTAGGGATGAATTTGAAGAGTAACAAATCAATACTTATGAAAATGATGTGATTCATAAATATGCATAAATATTGCCAGTAAATCCATTTTTATATTATTATTATTAACTCTTTAAATGCAGACAATGGATTTATCTTTTCCTTTTCTACTCGTTCTCCGTTGGTATGATGGATAAATCGGTCTGTATGATTCTGTGGCCTGTAGTTAATATGAATGATAAGTTATAGTCAATATGGTGAGTAGCAACTATCCTTTTCATTATATTGTTACATTTCATCCTGGATTTTCTATTGGTTCATATCACTTTAGTAAAGAGATATGTTACCCCACATCTACCTTACCAACAAAAAATGGTTACAAAATTTGAAACATTTTTAAATATATGCTTCACATTCTCAAGATAGGGAGTGATCTAGATTAATGTAGAAACAGAAGTACAACTTGAAACAGCCATTGAACGTCCAGTAGAAATACAATGTTCAGCAATAGCGGACTTGCTTGGCTGCAAAAGGCGGGTGTAACGCTGATGTTCAGTGCAGCGTTCTTTCACGGTGCGTGTGGTTTGACCTATGTAAGCCATACCACATTGGCACGGTATCTTGTAAATTCCGGCCTTTCGTAGTAACAGATTGTCCTTAACTGATCCCACAAGGTCCGCAATCTTCGATGGTGCGCGGAAAACCACTTTTACCTGAAATTTTCTGAGGATTCTTGCTATTTTAAACGAAGTGTTGTCAACGAAAGGAAGAAAAGCTAAAGATTGTTCTGGCCTGTTCTCCTCCTTATTCACTTCCTGCTTCTTAGTTTTAACTGTTAGTGCCCTGTTAATCTGCCGGATGGAATACCCATTTTCGATGAATACTGTCTTTAGATGGGCGAGTTCTTGTGATAAGCTATCTAGATCTGAGACAGTATGAGCTCTATGAACAAGCGTTTTAAGCAAACTCATGGTTTGCGATGGGTGATGGCAACTCGATGCTTGCAGGTACAAATCAGTACGAGTGGGTTTCCGGTAAACTGAATGCCCTAGAGAACCACCATTCTTCCTTGGATGTCCTGGTTCGAAGGAAGAATGATGGTTCTGGACATTCAATGGAGTATGAGAAAACAATGATTTTGTCTACAGCAACGTCTTTCTGGGACTCCATTATTAAAGAATCCGTAGAAATACGACTGGCGGAAAATCTGTTAAACCGTGACAGCGGCTACCAGCTGGACAGTGCATGGAATCCCATCATCTCCACGATTTGCTCAAATCGAAGATGACAGAGTGCGTCGATGGCCGTGGCAAACAGCAACGCAGAGGGCGACTGAGTTCCGCTATTCCACCAGCGAGGGTGCGGCCGGCGGGCAGTGTTGGCTCAACTATCAAGTTTTCGACGCATGCCAGAACAGTTACAGTACGCTATATATTGCGGAGCGGAGAACTTTATCGCCAGTCTGCGACGGCTCACCTGAAGATGACTGGCAGGTGCCCAGTTGAAATATCGTGCGAAGTATTGAACGACGACCGGCTGCAAGCCCGAAATTTGTTTGAACAACAACAATCTTGGCTGTTTGAAGTTGAACTCCTGTTTCTAAATTTTTTATTGGTTGTTTGATTTTGCCTGTTGGCTTTCCTTCCATCATAACCCAGTGCTGTTTTCCTTTATTACTATTTTATGATGCATAATTGTACTCAGAGTCCGTCCTTCTATCTCATCTTGCCTGTGTTCCTCTTGTCAACTTACAAATCGCACTGCATCCTCTACTTATGAGCCACACTGTGTCAACTGTCTTGGCCATGCACAACAGACAGTCCCAAGACCGCACTGACTGGTGGTGCAGCTTCTCATGTTCCACATTACTCCCGCCAATATCATATCCTGTACTTCATATAGCTCTTTCTCCCTGCATCACCCTTGGGTATTTTCATGTATTATTTCCTGCACCTTTCCTGTGCCCCATGAAATTGTATCTCATCCACCAACCCCTCCCCACCCCCAACTCCTTCCACTCTCTATTCCAGTTTGCACCCACTAATTTCACCTAATTTAGTCATGTTTGCCATCCTCCATCTTCACACTTATCCATTCACAGACCAGCAACCCACACTGTGTCTTCACATCTAGTTCAGCTGGTTTTCGCCTTTCACTATCTGCCTACTCCGTCAGATTTCATATTGTTGCCCCTTATTTCATGTTTCCTCCTTTTAATGATTTTTCCCATGTGTTTGTGTGTATTTTTGCAAATGTTTTGGACATAATTCTTCATTTTTTACATATTTTTTGCATTTTTTCCAGCGCCATGGAGCCTTGCTGCTCCCATGTGTGTAAATACAGAAATGTTTCCTTATCCCTAGCCAGAGCCCTGTCCCACATACTGTTCTTATAGTGTTGCTTGGCTCATGGAGTCCCCCAAATGGCCTTAGCATCAAATTACCCACCTGTGGCTACTGCCCTTTCTTCCACAATGCCCTTCATCTGTTCCCAAACTTAGCCCTGCAAAATTGTATCAATCAGGCCCAAATGTCCTTGCAATACCTTCTCTCCATCTGTAAAATTCACTTGCTATGCAATCCCAAATTTCTGGATCCCATAACAAACACTGAAACTCTTGCCCTCCAGGAACTAGAGCTTCATGCACAATGCCACCTCACAGAACTCTGCAGCCTGCTCACTTCCTACTCCTGCCTTGGACTACCACTGCCCATCACATCTACCATAACCTCCAAACCTCTCCCACATCCCCTGATGGCTGACAAACCTGGTCTCGCAGACCTACTACTTTATCCCATCTGCAGAAACTCCCTCCCACCACCACGCAAAATCCAGAACCCAAACAGACCCAAAACACAATCGCGAACCTTTCCTCCAAGAGCCTTAGCCCTGCAGAAGTATCAGTCCTTTTCAAATGCCTCACCTTTACCCCACCTCCAAATCCAATCATTTAGGACTTGTTAAAAGCTCTTCTCCTTCTCCTGATTCCTACAGTGGAAACACTTTTTCACCACCAACCCTACCAATCAGACTCAACCAAAGATCAATGTTGAACCCTTCCTGCCGTATCAAACCTGCCAAACACCAGCAATTTCCCCATTTCGGCAGCTGGTGCCCATTCCATGCCAAGAAGTCCCTTCCACATAGCCTAGCCACTTGTGGCCATCACATCTGTAAAGATGAGTGGTTTCTCTTGAAAAACACCGAGGTTTTTACTGAGATGTTTACAGATCGTAATTACTCTCGCAACCTTGTACAAAAACAGATCTCCCATGCCTTATCTTTCCAATCCCCCAACACCTCCCAAAGTCCCTCCGGTTGGCTACAGAGGAGCATTCCCCTTGTGACTCAGTGCCACCCAGTGTTGTGTCTAGAAATTCTGCATACTTGGTTCACTAGACAATCAATCAAGCAACTTGTATTAATGAGTTTTATTACAAATGAGATGATTACAATACTTAACTTTGATGGATGTGTCGCAAGGAAAGGGTGACACACAAAATAATTAGGCTTCTTCAGAATACACAAACACAAGTCTGTGCTACGTAGAGTTTATTAATGGAGTGGCTAACACTGAAGCTGCTACTGAAGTGGACTGCCACCAGTTGGGTGCAGCAGTTATGTCCTCTTCACATAGGGGGTACTGCTGTCGTATTGTCCTCCTGGAGGGAGGTCAGTCACCGTGTGACTGCCTGACTTCTTCTCGTAGCCTTCTCTTCCCTGTCATTCCCAACTGGTGTGCTGGTGCTCACTTTACGCGCTGTAACATTCCCCCCACTCCCCCCCCCGCCCCTCCCCCCAAAGTAATAGACCGTCGTTGTAGATGGAGCAGGACAATGGGGAGGAGGAAGCAGGAGCATGGATGCCCTGACGGACCGTAAGCTGTGGCTGCAGATGACATCAAAATTCCAGTTGTACCCCACTATCCAGCCTTTGCTCTGATGAAAATGTCCCCCAAAATGCCCAGAATGGGTGCACAACCACCTCCTGAGGCCCATACCATGATGTAGAAAGTGTTGACTGATGCAGAATTGGGGGGGGGATCCAGCTCCATTGGTTGGATGAGAGGAGGCAGGGGAGGTGAAGGCCCCATCTTTTTGGGGTCATCCCGCAGTGTCGCGATGACACCCTCTGGCAGCTGCTGTGGCCATGCTGTCCTCGGGATCCGTGAATCTGGGGGAAGCGATACAAAAGGATGACCGTGCACATGGCATTAGCAAATTTGATTGTGATGTTTCCACTGCAATCCATCTGGGCCTGAAATGAGATACATGCATGCGCAAAGTTGATGAAGGATCTCACCTCAAGCCCACCATCTGTCACTAAAACCCTAAAAACACATTATCATGTGATGCATAGCAATCTTGCAGCCTTCCTTCAGTGCCGGATGTGGAGGAGGTTGGAGCAGTGTCTCATGGTAGCAGCCGTGAAGCAATTCCCCTGGTGATGGTCCATCTCGTGGATGCAAACGATAGGACGTGAGAAACAGTTGCAATGCTTGATCCCTGATTTGTGCAGTGTGAACGTTGGTATGAACTGAGGGCGGTTGCCCAACACTAAGACTTCAGGCAAACCTCTGAGTCAAAAAATAGAGGACAATGCCTGAACTGTGCTATGTGGCATTGTTGAGTTTTTTGGCACAGCAAAAGGGAATTTGCTGTAAGAGTCTACCACAATCAAGCAACAATTGTTACAAAACGTCCTGCAAAGTCTGTGTGCACATGTTGCCATTGTGATTGTGACTTAAGCCAAGCAGAGAATTTTCGTGGTGGAGCAGACTGATTTTCCACACATGCATGACACTATGACATCATCTGTTCTATTTCGGTGTCCATACCCTGCCAAGTACAGTGTCGACATGCTAACTGTTTCATATGAACAATCCCCTGTGTCCTTGGTGAAGTAACTGCAACACTTCCTTTTTCAAAGCTTTGGGGATCAACACACGTGACTGTCCACTGTCTTTTTGAACAAGAATCACACCTTGCTGTGTAGTGAGGCTATGCTGACGTGCAAAGTATTGGTGCACTACAGAGCTCTTTATGCTGTGCAATGAGCAAGGCCAAGATGTGCAAACGCATTTTAGCAAAAAGTTCAAATCTGAATCAGCTTTCTTGGCCTGCACAATTTTCCTATAGTTCAGGGGAAAGGATTGAAGCAATTCAAAATCCTAAGTATCGATGTGACAACAAGATGCAGCAGAAGCGTCAATGTCTGTATCAGGGCTAATCGGAAGATGTGAAAGTGCATCTGCATTATCATGTCTAGCTGTCAGATGATACACAATCTTGTATTAGTATTGAGACAACAACAAAGCCCATTGTTGCAATTTTTGGGCTGTTTGTACAGGAACCAGCTTTATCAGTTGAAACAAGTACTGCGATGGCTTCTGATCTGTTAGTAAATAGAATTTTCTGCCATACAAATACTGGTGAAATTTGCTGACACCACACACAATAGCCAATGCCTCTTTCTCAATTTGTGAATAGTTACACAGAGCTTTGAACAACTCTTTCGTTGTGAAAGTAATAGGCCTGTCTTTATCACCAGATCTGTGTGAAAGCACTGGACTGATTCCATAAGAGGAAGAGTCAACTTGCTACCACCTGGTTTGTCAGGATAAAAGTGAACCAAGTATCAATCACTCAGCAATGCATCTTTAAGTTTTTGAAAAGCTGCTTGGCACTCATCTGTCCAAACAAAGGGGATGTTCTTGCAACACAAGTGATGCGATGAAGTTGCAATTTGTGCAGCATTCAGTATGAACCAAATATAATAGCTAATTTTCCCTAAGACTTACTGCAATTCCATGACATTGTAAGGAACTGGCAGATCACATATGGCTAACAAATGCTACTGAAGAGGATGTACACCTTGACTGTTTATGACATGACCAAGATACTGCAAGTCAGGTTTTAAAAAATGATACTTGTCCAGTCCACACTTTAGTCCTGCATCAGATAACACACAAAACAAAGCATTCAAATTTGCAATGTGTTCTTCAGGTGTACTATTTGCTATGACAATATTGTCCAAATAGTTTGAACAGTTTGGTACTTGGGCAGTCAGCTGTTCCAAATACTGTTGGAAAATGGCAGGTGCAAAAGCACTGCCAAAAGGTAAATGCAAATATTTAAACAAGCCCAAATGAGTGTTGACAACATTCACAGTTAATGTTAAACATACTGTACATGTGAGAAAAGTAGCTAGTGGCTACCTTTTCTGAGCCTTTAGTATGACATGTTTGTGGTAAAGTGACTGATACCTTCAATGTGCCAGAACTGTCAAGGGGAACATTTATAACTGAAATTTTGAAAGGCCAAGATGATGGGCTTGTCATCTACACTCCTGGAAATTGAAATAAGAACACCGTGAATTCATTGTCCCAGGAAGGGGAAACTTTATTGACACATTCCTGGGGTCAGATACATCACATGATCACACTGACAGAGCCACAGGCACATAGACACAGGCAACAGAGCATGCACAATGTCGGCACTAGTACAGTGTATATCCACCTTTCGAAGCAATGCAGGCAGCTATTCTCCCATGGAGACGATCGTAGAGATGCTGGATGTAGTCCTGTGGAACGGCTTGCCATGCCATTTCCATCTGGCGCCTCAGTTGGACCAGCGTTCGTGCTGGACGTGCAGACCGCGTGAGACGACGCTTCATCCAGTCCCAAACATGCTCAATGGGGGAAAGATCCGGAGATCTTGCTGGCCAGGGTAGTTGACTTACACCTTCTAGAGCACGTTGGGTGGCACGGGATACATGCGGACGTGCATTGTCCTGTTGGAACAGCAAGTTCCCTTGCCGGTCTAGGAATGGTAGAACGATGGGTTCGATGACGGTTTGGATGTACCGTGCACTATTCAGCGTCCCCTCGACGATCACCAGTGGTGTACGGCCAGTGTAGGAGATCGCTCCCCACACCATGATGCCGGGTGTTGGCCCTGTGTGCCTCGGTCGTATGCAGTCCTGATTGTGGCGCTCACCTGCACGGCGCCAAACACGCATACGACCATCATTGGCACCAAGGCAGAAGCGACTCTCATCGCTGAAGACGAGACGTCTCCATTCGTCCCTCCATTCACGCCTGTCGCGACACCACTGGAGGCGGGCTGCACGATGTTGGGGCGTGAGCGAAAGACGGCCTAACGGTGTGCGGGACCGTAGCCCAGCTTCATAGAGACGGTTGCGAATGGTCCTCGCCGATACCCCAGGAGCAACAGTGTCCCTAATTTGCTGGGAAGTGGCGGTGCGGTCCCCTACGGCACTGCGTAGGATCCTACGGTCTTGGCGTGCATCCGTGCGTCGCTGCGGTCCGGTCCCAGGTCGACGGGCACGTGCACCTTCCGCCGACCACTAGCGACAACATCGATGTACTGTGGAGACCTCACGCCCCACGTGTTGAGCAATTCGGCGGTACGTCCACCCGGCCTCCCGCATGCCCACTATACGCCCTCGCTCAAAGTCCGTCTACTGCACATACGGTTCACGTCCACGCTGTCGCGGCATGCTACCAGTGTTAAAGACTGCGATGGAGCTCCGTATGCCACGGCAAACTGGCTGACACTGACGGCGGCGGTGCACAAATGCTGCGCAGCTAGCGCCATTCGACGGCCAACACCGCGGTTCCTGGTGTGTCCGCTGTGCCGTGCGTGTGATCATTGCTTGTACAGCCCTCTCGCAGTGTCCGGAGCAAGTATGGTGGGTCTGACACACCGGAGTCAATGTGTTCTTTTTTCCATTTCCAGGAGTGTATATAGATCATCACTGGCTGGGCTTTGATTTCAGGGCAAAAATGGCTCATGCTCTCATATAACACCAGCAGCTCTCTGTCATAAGTACTCAATTTCCTTTACCATGGCTCTAATTTTGTCAATAAAACCTTAATGGCTACAATTGATTGTTGACTGTTTGGTACAGAGGGGTGCCAGTTACACTTTTGCTGATGTGTACAACAATGGCCAGTGATGTAGTTGGTTCAAGGTAGGCAAGCAGCACTGCTTCCAAGAGGCCTACCTGTAGATTACAAAAAGCTCTTTCAATTTCTGGAGTCCACTTGAGTACTCTTTTGTCCTTCGTGTTGTAATCAAAAAGTGCTAACATTATAGGTGCTTGTATGGAAGCTGTCACCAGAAGATGATGGCGATAAGAATTCACCATGCCCAGAAAATGTCTCAATTATTGGTAAACCTTTGGCTTCAGAAGGTGGTGTAAAATGGATAACTTCTGTGGTAGACACCTTGAGCCAAGACCCTATGGTAGAAGAATGGCACTTCACTTTATCCTGTGACACATTTATACTCATTCAACACAGTGCCATGACTATACAGTTTCTGTCATACTTCATGAACAAACCTGTCACATAACCGAACATTAGTGGGGGAATACCAGGATATAATTCAAATATCCAAAACAAAATTTTGTTCCCTACAGAACTTCATTAATGAAATATTGGTGAGTTTGAGCAATTTTTTTGAGTCCAAATACCACAAATGGCATAATGTGGGTGAGAACAGCAGAACCAATAATCTTGTTATGACTGGTCTGATGTCTCTTCTGTGCATAGCAGGGGTACTTGGTACAAATGATTGCACTTGGCCTGAGGTTGGATTTACTCACAGTACTGTTTTCATTGACTGCTGTACAGGTCATGACATGTTAACGGTGTATGTGTGTCCCTCATATCAACATCGTATCTTGGGGAATGCAGAAAATACTCATCCACTATGGAAGTACTTTTGTATTGGTGTCACCAACTGTGTATATGTATATCCACATATAAATATCAGTGTTCATTTTGTGATGTTATTCAGACATGGAGGAGATACAGAGAGACAGGAACTGTCGATGACATGCCCCGCCCAGGCCACTCAAGGCTAATACTGCAGTGGATGATGGCTAGCTATGGATTATGGCTTGGAGTAACCCTGACAGCAATGCCACCTTGTTGAATAATGCTTTTCATGCAGCCAAAAGACATCATGTTATGACTCAAACTGTGGGCAATAGGCTCATGATGCACAACTTCGCTCCTGACTTCCATGGTGAAGTCCATCTTTGCAACCATGACACCATGCAGCATGGTACAGATGAGGCCAACAACATGCCAAATGGACCGCTCAGGATTGGCATCACATTATCTTCACTGATGAGTGTCTCATATGCCTTCAACCAGACAATCGCCGGAGATGTGTTTGGAGGCAGCCTCATCAGGCTGAACGCCTTAGATGTACTGTCCAGTGAGTGCAGTAAGGTGGAGGTTCCTTGCTGTTTTGGGATGGCATTATGTGGGGCCAACGTATGCCACTGGTGGTCATAGAAAGTGCCATAATGGCTGTACAATACGTGAAAGTGCAATCATATCGGCAACATATTGTCGAGGCATTTGTCTTCATGGATGACAATTTGCTCCCCCATCGTGCACATCTTGTGAATCACTTCCTTCAAGATAACGACATCGCTCGACTAGAGTGGTCAGCATGTTCTCCAGACATGAACCCTATCAAACATGCCTGGGATAGATTAAAAAGGACTCTTTATGGATGATGTGACCCACCAACCACTCTGAGGGATCTATGCCGAATCGCCTTTGAGGAGTGGGACAATCTGGACCAACAGTGCCTTGATGAACTTGTGGATAGTATGCCACAATGAATACAGGCATGCATCAATGCCAGAGGACATGCTTCTGGGTATCAGAGGTACCAGTGTGTATGGCAATCTGGACCACCACCTCTGAAGTTCCTTCTGTATGGTGGTACAACATGCAGTGTGTGGTTTTCATGAGCAATAAAAAGGGTGGAAATGATGTTTATGTTGATCTGTATTCCAATTTTCTGTACAGCTTCTGGAACTCTCGGAACTGAGGTGATTCAAAACTTTTTTTGATGTCTGTATATGTAATGATTTTGGCCATAATAAGAAAAATGATCAGAAAGTGGACGAATTTCCATCATGTAGAAAGTGTTTCTGATTGTGCAATGTATGGTGCTGCCATTATCTTGTCATTCTTTTCTTGATGCCACAAGAGTGAATAAATATGCATGAAGACAAAATATGAAACACAACTTCAACTCATGACAAATTTGTTGAAATAGGAATTTTGTAGTAGAAAGTTTATGTCTCCAAAATGCACTGTATAACATGTGTTAGTATGAATAAATTTTTCTTCGTTTCTGTGATTTTGTTTTAGCAGTCATGTTTCCATCTTTTCCATGAGTTATTGCCATTAGTGATGTATTCAGAAATGTGATGCAGACTGATAAAAAAAAATGTGTTTATTGAAAATAGTATGCAGTTTGTAAATGTCATAAAGATCGTTAAGTGCATTTACATTCATTGTTTACTAGAATGAAGTGATGTTAAAGCATTAACTGTATGCATTTAAAAATCTTGTAATGGTGGCTCATGATATTGTTGTGCAATAAATCAGTCAAAATAAAAAACAAAGTCTCTCACAGATTTCCATTTCTGTTCACAGGCAAATCATGTTTGCTTTTTATATATTATGCATTATTCACACTGACATATTAAATTTTGTGTGTGTGTGGGGGGGGGGGGGGTAGCTTCCGTGAACTAATCCTATCAAGCCTGAAACAAGAGCACTACTCAACCTCATTCGTGAACACTCTTTTAAAAAGCATTTTGACACAACTGAGGTATCTCAGTAAACACATGTAAGCAAACGATCTCATGTTTCACCTAAATGGCAGTGTTTTAATTAACATTAATTAATTAAAATATAACTGGGTTGACTTGAGGCTACAAAAAAAATTAAAAAAAATTGCATCTCATTAGGGGAATACAAATCTGAAATCATATTTTGTCAAGTCACAGTATTTTGAAAGTAATCATTGTGTTCTTATTTACATTTTAATTAATTAATGATAATTAAAACACTGCCATTTAGGTGAAACAAGTTATCAAAATTAAGATCGTTTGCTTACATGTGTTTACTGAGATACCTCAGTTGTGTCAAAATGCTTTTTAAAAGAATGTTCAAGAATGAGGTTGAGTAGTCCTCGGTTTCAGGCTTCACGGGATTAGTTCATGAAAGCTACCCCCCCCCCCCCCCCCCCCACACACACACACAAAATTTAAAATGTCAGTGTGAATAATGCATAATATATAAAAAGCAAACAAAAGTAAAAAATTTGAAGCACACAATGAGACTGAGAAAAAAATCTGAGTAAAATGACTAGCATGAATAAAGGTGGTAAATGTTTTATCATAGCCAAAATTATCTGCTACTCATATACATAAACACCTGAAACAAAGAAGTGTGAAGAACAGATACAAAAATTCATCCAAATCAAAATACATACAAATTTCTAAGTTAGCATCAGTACAGGAGTCTGTGTACATAATATTTGTCGCCAAGATATGGGATATATAGCTTAGAAGCACCATGAAAGGTAACTATCAAAACCTTGAGATAAAGAACGCGAAAGTACAATGTTAACGTATAGAATATGTAAGTAATTCCAGAAAGCAAGCATATTCTTGAAGCAGTTACTGGAATGTCCACCATTAAAAATTACTTCAAAAATTTTTATAAACACTGTTGCAAACTGTTGCCTCAACACATGAATTTTCAAGATTTGCTGCAAGTGTTCTATGGTGCACTGCAGACTATAAGTCATGTCATGCACGATCTGATGGATGGCACCCAAAACTGAGCAGGTGATCAGATATTGCAATTCCAACTGTAATAACATGAGGAGTCATAACCAGGTGTCATAATACATACACATCTTCCAGTTTCCTTAATAGTTAAAATTCTGCATTAGTCCATACAATGCCTGATTAATTTGTCTGTGTTTCATTGCTGAAGGTACTTGTTGAAATGTTGATGAGTTTATATCAGTATTTCATGAATTATTTCATTTACATCACCTTCTACTCATGCAGACAAAATTAATCATTACCGTATTTTTTTAAATGTATCACATACATTGCAAGAAATACGAAATGTACCCAATATACGCTGAAATTTTAATTTTTTGCGTTCTAAACAAGTTGTTATTGTGTTATTTTACAGGAAAGGGCCAAGAAATATATGTTCACTACAAAGGAGAATAAACTGGTTAGTATCTTAATTCAATAACATATGTTACTGCCTTCTCAGTACTGTATAGTAAATTTGCATATTGATGAATGTTAATTCTGCACTTCTTTGTTTTAGGTTGCATGTGCCATCTGTTTCTGGAAGAGTGATGTTAACTGTACAAGTAATTCCTGTCTCTGGTAAGCAAAAATAGTTTTTCATGAGAAGATGTAACAAAGTGTATTATTTGATGATTAGCACAATGAAAACATCAACATATAATATCCTTTTAAAGAAAAGCATATTATTTAATGTAGTTTGAAACATGAAGGAAAATAGATAATTAACTGCAGAATTTTTTTCAGGACCTTTTGTACAGCGTGCTGTTCCGCATTCACTATAAGCAGAGCCAACAGAAGTTGCATACGTTGTCTTGATGAAGGCAGTAACCTTATACTGGGAGCAAGTGAAAATAGATTAAACAAGGTAAGAGGGAACTAAAACTAAAATGTAATACAAAATAACTGTATGATACTTTTACAATCACAAAATCTACATCTTGTACTTTACAAACTTAATTTAATACCTTAACAGGAAAATGAATTCTTTTCCTAATGTTTCATGTGAATGAAATGAAGGAACCAGTTTCTTAGTAATTCAACTATTAGTGGATAAATGAGAAAATTCTCATGAGCCATGAGAAGTGGATAAATCTGATTATTGGTTTTAGTCTAAAATTTTGCTCAGAGATATTGCAGAAGGCTGGAAATGGGTATCAAGAGAGAATAACTTAACCTTTAGTTTGCCCATGCCACCCTGCTTCCTCCTTACAAGTGATCTTCCCATTCGATAACTTGTTTTCCCTGAAAGTTCCTCATGTGCTCTGGGTTACTGAGTGCAGTGTGGTAACTAATATTACTTCTTCTGCAAATGAAATAAAAGCAGTCAACTCTTGTGCAATGAATGAAATATAAGATACTGAATGATCTTAAGGTTCTTTTCACATCGTGGTGGAATATGCTGGGCCCAAAGCTGCATACCTTAGTGTGTAAAGGGGAAAATTTCACTTTGCAGCTTTATTTCTTTATTCTGCAGGGGAGGGGGGGAAGCAATTGTTTGCATTGAGCATGGTGCTGTATAATATGAAAGAAGTCTGCAATATCAGCATATTTAGTAGCTGCATGATGAAATTTCTCCCTTAGGCAATACTGAATTAGTTGTTAACACTTTGGAGATGAGTGATGTACCTCCAATGTTGTATGAATTATACTCAAAAAAGACAAGTGATGTAGGATCTATATTGGTCATTTCTCGTCTTTGAGAATGTATTCCAATGTTTGTTGTACATCTGTCATCTGTATGAAGATACTCTATGGTGCTTCCACTACCATAAAGAACACAGAAGGCATCACTTTTCTCTTGTATTGACAGGAAACAAATACAGGCAACATTATGTGTTACTGCTAACTGGTGTTCACATTACCTTTTGTTGATGCACACCATTCCTCACAATGTAACACACATTGCGAATAGCATCAATTGTTGTCTGTACACACTTTGTATTTATCTTAATGGTGGCCTTACAATACAGTTGTAGGTATTTTCCCTCATGTAGGATATGGGAACATACCATTAATACATGGCAAATGAATATCAACATGGGAACACTGGTCAGGGAAGCTAATTGTAGCAATGTCCCAAATACAGATGGTCCCTCCCCCATGGGGAGCGGAGCACCGGAGGGGAGGGAGGGGGTTGTGAGGTCAACATTTATTCAGCTCCAATACAATACCAGGTGCACAGGACATCACATATCTCAGAAAAAGTCACCAGTCTCAGTCACATATCTTCCACAGCTCAACATGGGAATACTGGTCAGGGAAGCTAATTGTAGCAATGTCCCAAATACAGATGGTCCCTCCCCCATGGGGAGCGGAGCACCGGAGGGGAGGGAGGGGGTTGTGAGGTCAACATCATTGAATGGTGATCTCTGCTGGTACTTCCTGATGATGTTTCCCACATATCAAGCACAGGTGGTACAGCACGAACTGTGGTGGGAGGCAATGGGGCCAGCCGTAGCATGAAGTACTGGGTGCTAGAGGCAATTCTGCATCTACTGTTGATAGAAGTAGATCATAGGCAGGTGGTTGTGGTGTAGCTGTGGGTGACAAAAAGCATGGAGATAGGCGATAGTGGGCTTGACCACCTGAGAAAGCCAGGAGGACACAGCAGCAAAACCCACAGTTTGCAGTAGGTGGAAGGTACAGGAGAGTTGGGTAGCAGTTGGTGTGGGTGGGGCATCCAGAGCCACATGAGTAGCTTTAACCAAAATTTCAGAGTTGGCCAGTTGAATCATGACTTCATCTGTTTGAGAATCATAGACACTGAATGTGTTGCCAGTTTGGTGGGTCACAGGCCAGGTGTGAGCAACTCATCTTCAAAAGCAGTTGGATCGTCCAAAGTGAAGAGGGTCCACACAGGTTTCAGCCTGTTGATGCAGACCATCATATAAGTACTGTTTATGTTGTTTTTGAAGGTGTGACTACTGTGCTTCAGCATCTGGAATGGCTGGATGTAGAGTAGTTATAAATCCAGCCATATTGAGACATCATGGAGTATAACATATGTACAGTCCAAGAATTCTTGTAGATGGATGGCTTTGGGCCTGAGTGCACAGATGGGGGAGGCACTAGCATATTACAGATAAGACTTTTGGCATGCTGAAGTAATACAGGGAGTTCCATCAAGTTGGCCATACACATTGGAAGAACAAATTCCGCCAGCAACATGAGGAGCTTGCTGTGAAGTATTTCCATCAGCAAGGTTTTATAAGTATCTTTCAAAACTGTTCAGACACCAAAGAGAACCCGTGGTAAATCATCAGTCCAGGTGCATGTGACAGAAGTGCCCACACAGGAATCTCAAAGGTGAAGAGATGTTTGCATTTGGTAGCCCACCTTACAGCATTGGCACCTGAGGCATGCTTGTATCCATGCACAGCAGTCATTCTGATGCCTGGTCAATCAAAGCCAGATGAGTGAGGTTGTGGAAATGATCAAAGATTAGCAGTTGCATTTATGTGAGGAGGAGTGTTTGAAGCCTGTACTGGGACATGTCACAGAGGAAGCTAAGATCCAAACTGGGAATTGATCAGCGTTCAATTTTGAGATTTGAGGAATTGTTGTGAAGTCAGGCCGGAATTGCCAGGTCCTTCTGTTGTTCCCCAGCCAGTCTTCTGTAGTAGTCAAGAGTGAAGGAGATGGTGTGTGCATGTGAAAGATAATCAACAGTGTTGTCTGCTCTGTGCAAATGATGGATGTTGGTGGAGTACTGCAAAATGAGATTTAGATTGCAAAATTGTTTTGAGTTGACAGTGAGCAAAGGGTGATGTATGGCATCTGTCAAAGGTTTGTGGTCAGTGTATATGACAATATGATGACCCTCAATATCTTTCCAGAAATGGTGCACTGTCTTGTATACAGAGAGCAATTCACAGTCTGATGCAGACCATTTCATCTGGGAGGCTGTAGTTTCTTGGAGAAGAAATGGAGGGGTTGCATGTCACCTACCACCTATTGCTGGAGGACCACCCCAGTGGTGTCTCACTCGCATCGGTGGTGATGATAAATCAACAATGTAAGAAAAGATAGAGCACCACTTACCATAAAGATGGCATGTGAAGTTGCAGGCAGGCACAATTAAGACACTTACCTGAACTTTCAGCTACAGCCTTCATTATGAAGAGGAACACACATTATTCATTCTCACAAGCAAGTGCATCTCATGCACATGTGACTGCCAACTCTGTCGATTCTGGTCCGAGCTGCCAGAAATGGGGATCGTATGTGTGTGAGGTGTGCTTGCATGGGTGAATTTCTTTTTCTGTGGAATGGGAGGACACTAGGAATGTGTTTCTTTTCATGACAAAACACTAAATGACTGCATCCAGTGTCAGTATACGAACAAAACAGGAATAGCAGAGAGGATGAAACCTGGTCGTATTTTGGATTGTAATAAAAACAAGGATGCTGTGAAGCTCAGCTACCAGTTAATGGTCTACTATTGGTTTGAGAGGAAACAAATGAAATGGTGAAGGAAAGATTTTTCACATTTTCATAACAATGATTGTAAATTCAGTTGTTTTATATAAAAAGTCAAGGCCTACCAGCAAACTTTTTTTCGAATTTGTCACTGAATTCGCAGCAGATTTGATGAACAAAACAGGCTTGTCTGATTCAGTTGACATTCAAAATAGTTCACCTGTAAAGAGATGCAGTGAATAACATGTTCTCAAATTGATTATGGCTATAGGAATGTCAAAATTCCCTCCGAAGAGAAGTAAGCAAGTCAAAATCAGGGAAAGTGGGTAGAAAATAACTAGGCACTATTGTGAAAAATATGACATATGACTTTGTTTCCCAAAATGCTGTGAAATGTTTCATACTAAAGCAAATGTAACTTAGTAATTTAAAAAATTCCTTTTTCAAGTAGTTCTACTTTTAGTACCAACAACTTCTAATTCTATCTCCATTTAGGAAATTAAAGCCAAAAAAAAATGTTGTTGTGGAAGCAGTATGTAGCCATGTAAAACAAATTGTAAGTTTTTTTCTTTGCAGTATGTCATAAAAAAGGCCTCTTTCAAATGCAGTAAACTGACTTAAATTCTTAAGTTCTGTGCAGTAGAAACTGCTACAAAAAAACTGAGGAAAACTACAAAAAAAAAGCAAAGTACCTGCCAATTTAATGATACCCCAGCTGCCCAGTCCTCAAAGCATTAAACAAATGAGTACAGAGGTTTTCATTGAGTATTATGAAGTCCGTATTTTTAAAACAGTTATAGATGTGTGTGAGTTGTTATGAACTGTTGAGGATGATGAACAGAAAGAATGAATTATAAGCAAACGTAGCAAAGACATAATGAAGATATAACCAATTATTGTGCATAGGGCAAAGAGAGGTGGAATTTAATAGGAGAGGGACACTTAAGGAGACTAGGATTGAGCTGAGGGAGAATACCTTTCATAGGTAATGATCAGCAGTTTGAATTTTTGTGGTGCTTTGAAATTACTTTTTGATGGTACTGTGAAACTAGTAGTCAATTCCTATGTTATTTTGTGAGATCAAATAAAATTTCATTAAGTGCTATCATTCAGATATTTTCCTAACTATTTAAAATGTCATTGAAAATCTAAATCATGTTCAGATGCTGGTTTGGGACTTGAACTCCATTCTTCCAGAATGTGTGAGAGTCCTCACTGTGTCTAAGAAAACCACCATGAGATGAAGCAATAACCTCAATAGCTTATGTTTTCTTGAAAAGTCTCCTGTGCATGTTTAAATATGTATTTCTTATTTTTTTACTTTTTGTTGTTTTAGGCTTGATTATGTTATTGTAATAAGAATGGATGCGGAAAATTACCACTTATCTTATTATAAAACATGTGAACAAAACAAAAAGTGAAAATTCTGGCTCTGTTAGAGACATTTTTGACTGTTGCAATTTTATTCACACAGTGATAAACATTGTGATAATACTTAAGGTTTGATTTATTTGTTTTCACTGCATAACTGAATCTCTGTGTCCAGTGCCTTGTCAAGATGCAGTTACTAAGTCAACAGAATGTCATTCATGTCAGGTCGTATGCTATACTGAAAGAATGCTAGCAAATGATATGTTATTATGACACTAAATTCTTCCTATTTTTCTGGTACCATGAAGGCTCTTCAAGCTATTGACTGTATGTGCATAGCAGATATAGTAATCTAGACAATCCAGGATGTCCATCTCCATGTAGATCCCAAAATAAACAGAGCCTGTATGGGAGGGTTGAGCCCATTGCCAATCTCTCTGTGCAGTAACGTTACTGATGGCACACAGAATGATCCATCAATAAAAGGAAGAGTGGTTAGGATTGAGGTACAAGAAGCTGTGGTCAGTGAAGTCTATGATGATCTTGTAGCATTCTGCCTGACAGCTGCTATGCGATTTAAATATGCCTCCAGATAGAGCATATGTGGGTTTCTCTTTTGATGAGAGAACATACCTGAGTCCAATGCTTGTACTTACAGATATATCTCATTTTAATGATGATAAGAGGGCAGTAGCTGCTTTACAAGCTAATCTGCCCTATATGACAATGAAACAGCTTTCACTGCCACCATAGTTAGTGTCAAGACACTCATGGATGACATAGGAACTCAAATCAAGAGCAGAAAATCAAAAGCCGAAATGATGAGTTCCATTTTCTATGTCCCTTTACAAAGAAGGATCAAACAGTGAGGCCCAAGTTTATTTATCACAGCACTGCTAAGACTGGTGATATAGATATTAGTATCAATGGCAAGGAGAAATAGCTAAATAGTTGAAACTGAAAAAGACCCAAGGGCCTGATGGAATCTTTATCAGACTCTTCATGAAATTTTCAGCTGTGTTAGTTTCTGTTTTAATTATAATGTACCATAGGTCTCTTGAACAAAAAAAGTTTTTGTTGACACAAAGTACAGCTCACATCTGTTTAGAAGAAGGGTAGCAGAACTGATCCACAGAACTAACGTCCAATATGGTTGAATGTCATCTGCTGTATAATATCGTAACATGTTCTGTGCTCAAATTTAATCAAGTGTCTTGAACATAATTAGAGCCTCTATGCTACTTATCACAGATTCCAAAAACATTGGTCGTGTGAAACCCAACTCTCACATTCCTAACGTGAGATGCTGAAAGCCGTGGACAAGGCAGCCAGTTGGATGCAGTATTTCTTGTCTCTTCAAAGTATTTGACACAGTGTGACACCAAAACTTAGTACCGGAAGTGGATTCATGTGACACATCAAATGAAATTTGTACTAGATCCAGGACTTCTTACCTATAAGTGTGCCCCAAGAAAGTTTTTGGCACCCTTGCTATTCATGTTCTACATTCATGACATAGCAGACATGATCAGTAGTAACCTTGCACTTTTTGCAGCTGATGCAGATGTGTAACAATGAAGTACTATTTAGAAAAATTCAGTCATAGCCTGACAAGTTACACGGAACCCGCCCTAGAATTTTGCCAAGTATGTGGGACCCAGATGATACTGAACAAACAGGGGTATTGAAGAAACACAAAGAAAGGCAATGCAAATGATAACACATGTGCTTGACTCATGGGATAGTCTCATGGCAATGTTGTAATGCTTGGAGATAGATCCAAAAACCAGTACTAAGTGAGGAATCTAGGTATATATGACAGCCTCTCATGCATTTAGGGACCACAAAGACATGGTTAGAGTTATTACAGCATGTACAGAGGCATTTAAGTAGTCATTCTTCCTATGCTTCCATATACACTACTGGCTATACACTACTGGCCATTAAAATTGCTACACCAAGAAGAAATGCAGATGATAAATGGGTATTCATTGGAAAGATATATTATACTGAAACTGACATGTGATTACATTTTCACGCAATTTGGGTGCATAGATCCTGAGAAATCAGTACCCAGAACAACCACTTCTGGCCGTAATAACGGCCTTGATATGCCTGTGCATTGAGTCAAACAGAGCTTGGATGGCACGTACAGGTACAGCTGCCCGTGCAGCTTCAACACGATACCACAGTTCATCAAGAGTAGTGATTGGCATATTGTGAGGAGCCAGTTGCTCGTCCACCATCGACCAGACGTTTTCAGTTGGTGAGAGATCTGAAGAATGTGCTGGCCAGGGCAGCAGTTGAACATTTTCTGTATCCAGAAAGGCCCGTACAGGACCTGCAACATGCTGTTGGGCATTATCCTGCAGAAATGTAGGGTTTCTCAGGGATTAAATGAAGGGTAGAGCCACAGGTCTAACACATCTGAAATGTAACGTCCACTGTTCAAAGTGCCGTCAATGCGAACAAGAGGTGACTGAGACGTGTAACCAATGGTACCCCATACCATCACGCCTGGTGATACGCCAGTATGGCGATGATGAATACATTCTTCCAATGTGTGTTCACCGCGATGTTGCCAAACACAGACGCGGCCATCATGATGCTGTAAACAGAACCTGGATTCATCTGAAAAAATGACGTTTTGCCATTCGTGCACCCAGGTTCGTCATTGTGTACACCATCTCAGGCACTCCTGTCTGTGATGCAGCATCAAGGGTAACCACAGCCATGGGCTCTGAGCTGATCGTCTGTGCTGCTGCAAACATCGTTGAACTGTTCATGCAGATGGTTGTTGTCTTGCAAACGTCCCCATGTATTGACTCAGGGATCGAGACATGGCTTCACGATCCATTACAGCCATGCAGGTAAGATGCCTGCCATCTCAACTGCTAGTGATACAAGACCATTGGGATCCAGCATGGTGTTCCGTATTACCCTCCTGAACCCACTGAATCCATACTCTGCTAACAGTCATCGGATCTCAACCAACGCGAGCAGCAATGTCGTGATATGATAAACCACAATCGTGATAGGCTACAATCCAACCTTTATCAAAGTCGGAAACGTGATCGTACGCATTTCTCCTCCTTACACGAGGCATCACAACGACGTTTCACCAGGCAATGCCTGTCAACTGCTGTTTGTGTATGACAAATTGGTTGGAAACTTTCCTCATGTAAGCACGTTATAGGTGTCGCCACCGGTGCCAACCTTATGTGAATGCTCTGAAAAGCTAATCACTTGCATATCACAGCATCTTTTTCCTGTTGGTTAAATTTTGCATCTGTAGCATGTCATCTTCGTGGTGTAGCAATTTTAATGGCCAGTAGTGTATGAATGAAATGGGAAGAAACCCTTATGTGTGGTATAATGGGAGGTACCCTCTGATGTGAACCTGACAGTGATTTGCAAAGTATATTTTTAGATGGAAATGTAGAAATCAGTGTGTGATATGTTTTAGCATTTTGTATTATGTCAGAGATCAAGCAATGTTTTTCAATAGGTAATTTTAAGGTGTTAACAATGATCATCAGTGGCTGTACCAAAGAAGTTAAGCAACTGTTATTTTACTCATATTGTAACAATATATTTTATACAATGAAAGCAGAGATAGTTAATAGATCGAGTGCTTTTATGTGAATCTTTAAGTGAATATGAGTGAGAATGGTCTATATTTGCCTTGGAGTGGGGAGTAGTTGTGTGGGGCAACATCAGTGGATTTGATTTTGTTCTAGTTGCTTGTAGTATACTGGGTCAGTAACCATGTGAAGTGAATTAAATGCACCAAAACGGTTTGAGTAGGATGATGGAGATGAAATCCTTCAAGATGCAGTGACATGACATGGTAATAGTGAAGACTGTTTAGATATGCAGAACCTTGAATGTAACGAATTTGTAGTTAGAACTGAAAATTTGCACCGCACTAAGACTTCAACCTGTATTTTCTGCTTATTGAGAGTGGTCACCTTAACCACCAGCCTGTCTGATGATGCTTTCAGATATGAGTTGTATTGCATCATATTATTTTTCTTTCTTGTCTTTCCTTATATATAAGCTATATGTAAACTGAATTAGCTATAAACTGGAGATATCACCAAAGGTAAATGAATGAGTTGTTTTGTGGCAAGGATAATGTTTTGATATATCATTAAATATCTTATGAAACAAAGTTAGAAATTTGCTCTTCAATTTATTAATTGTGTACAGATGTATGCTTGGATCTGTCTACCAGCATTGTTAAAAATGGGTATTTTAACCATTCATTAAAAGTATTATAAAAATTTGTTAGAAAAGGAATATTTATTTGCATGGTAATAAGTTCAAGTCCTATCTGTTCATAATTTCACTCGCTGCTGGGATCCTGCAACAAGAGGTTCGGTGCAGACAAGAATAATTCACACCATATCTGGAGGAACGTTAATTAATTATCTTGTGTAAAGAAAACTTATGTTAAGGTGATACATTCCACACCATTATGAAATGTCGTATTCATGATCTATGGAACAAGGATTAATGTATGTATGTAGACTAAACACAATTGATTTTAATGTGAAGGTAATGACTCAGACTTGATAAGCACCTATTGAAGATTACACTAAAAATATTGTGCTTTGTGTGACATATCAACAATTTCCATGGTTGTGGTGATTATTTGCTACCGCACACTACTGGAAGCGGTAATGCAAATTATGGTTCTTTACCTAGAATGTAATGATATTACAGGTCTGTTGATGTTGATATCAGTTAAAGTTCACCCAAGGTTGTGCACAGATTCGTAAATTACATTGAATTCTTTTTTTAAAAATTGTTCTTTGCTATCAACTTTTCCGATTTTGCAACCAGTTATTAATCCATTTCCACATCTCTATCCAGAGTCAAACTGTCATTGTCACTGGTGATGTGCTCTACAAATTTCAGATGCCAGCTATTCTGTGCAAGCTGCTCTACCATGTGTATTTATGGTATAATGGCACATGATAGTTTGGTATTATGAATTTTCAGTTTGGTGTAGGATACAGTTAGGCTACAAAATCAGTTAATATTGTACTAAATATTTGTGCCAATAGTGATTGAGAAAGCTTCAACATCTACCAGTGTACCTGAGAAGACACACAGAATATTATTATATCCATAGATTTGTAAAAAATGGATATTTTATTTCATGCTACATTTGAGGGTATGTGGTGACTTCACCCAGTGTGAGGCAATAGAACACAGAACAATAATAGAGCCTCAATATAGATGATTTAGGAAGTAAGTCAAAATAACAGTGATGAGTGTGATTTCTATAATAGTCATTCCGCCTGGTTTTGTACACCTTTCAGATCAAATGTTCACGTGTTTATTGTTTAGATGTAAGTGTAATAAAAGCATTATTTACTGTTTCTTCAGTATGATTCCTACAATGGATTACACACAGTGGTGACCCTGCACCTGCGCAGCAATTTGTCCTTTGAATTTAGAGTTGTACACAACCCAAGTGTTATCGCAACAATGGATATTCTTCATGAACAGCTTTTTCTTCAGCAGCTTCTGCAGAATGGTGTGATGACTAGTGCTCCTCCAAACATTCTTGCACCTGTTGATCATAATCAGATGGAACTAAAACATGAACGTGGCATCACAGTTCGCATTCAGACAATACTGTTAGTGGCGGTTGTGCACCTCAACAAACCTCACCCAACACCTGCTAATATATTGAAGCAAGTGCTATGGACCACTAGAGTTTTACTCCAAGAATATACCATGATCCATAAGACAATTGTGTAAGTATACCATGCAGTTCTTCCGTATCAATGCTATTCCATATGAACCCATTCATGCTGAAAGATTGTGCTTGACCAGTTGAGTCCTGCATCATGTACCCTGGGCTCCGTTCTGTACTGCGAGTTCACAACAGTTGTTCACAGTCATGGTTGCTCAGACTTAACACACACACACACACACACACACACACAGAGAGAGAGAGAGAGAGAGAGAGAGGGAGGGAGAGAGAGAGAGAGAACTGATGAAGTTTCAGGGCTACAATGCTCTATCCAGATCATACTATAAAACTGCCTGCTTCTCAACCAGACCACTTCGAGACTTGGTTTCAGACAGTCAATCTCACATTGCAGAGTTATGATATTGAAGATGATATATAGAAATTTGTGACATTGATGTGTAACCTCTCCAGCCTTGCTTACATCAAATCAGTGACCTTCTACAGGCACTATGGGAAAATTAGAAGTAGCAAAGACGGTACTGCTACAACACCTAATGAAGATATGCAAACAGGAACTCTGACAAGTATTGTTTAATGAGACATCTGGTACCAACATACTACCACAATTTTGGCAACAATTATTAGAACTCTCTTGTGGGAAATTATAGTGGACAACACACTGTGGGCAATTCAGTTGCTTTAATTTCCACTGCTCATTCAGTCAACATGAATGCTGAGAGAACATGACACTGCAGAGAACATGTTACGTTCGGGTGATAGATTACATGGAATACCACAACATAACCAGTGCACTGCTGCTGCTTCCCACAATGTTCTATGCTTTTTGCCCCTCAGACAAGAAGGGGCCATAACAGCTCCATGTGGACTCCACTGATAGTCATGAATACTTTGACATACCTCCAAATGTGCTGGTACCATGTATGCTTTGGAAACAACATATGCAACTGTGGAAGTAGCATGCACTTGGCTGCACTCCAACTTGAAGTCACCTACATGGTTGAATTAACAGCCAAACAAGCACTACATGACCTCAAGGAGCTAGTACAAGACTGTAAATTCTTGACGAGGACTCAGGGCACTATTTTCTTATTGACTCAGTGTCAACAGTGAGCACCTGACTAGGTACTTCAGAATCTCCTCAACATGACAATACTGAAGTTCTTTATGTGCAGCAAATGACACTCCTGTTAAATATCACTGAATGAATCACATAAACTTCAGACATCTGTCATAGTGATAAGTGTAAATGGCATTTTGTGATTGGAGAAGAGAGTGAACTGATGTTGTTGTTACGGTCTTAAGTCCAGTGACTGGTTTGATACAGCCATCCATGCTACTGTATCCTGAGCCAGCTTCTTCATTTCCAAGTAACTACTGCAACTTACACCCTTTTGAATCTGCTTAGTGTATTCATCTCTTGGTCCCCCTCTATGGTTTTTACCTTCCATGCTAACCTCCAATACTAAATTGGTGATCCCTTGATGCCTCAGAACATGTCCTACCAACCAATCCCTTCTTCTAGTCAAGTTGCGCTACATACTCCTTTTCTCCCCAATTCTATTCAATACCTCCTCATTAGTAATGTGATCTACCCATCTAATCTTCAGCATTCTTCTGTAGCACTACATTTTGAAAGCTTCTATACTCTTCTTGCCTAAACTATTTATTGTCCATAATTCACTTCCATACATGACTACACTCCATAAAATACTTTCAGAAATGACTTTCTGACACTTAAATCTATACTCAAAGTTAACAAATTTTTCTTCTTCAGAAACACTTTCCTTGGCATTGCCAGTCTACATTTTATATCCTCTCTGCTTCAACCATCAGTGAACTGATAGTGGGGCCAATTTCCTAAGATTTTTTTAATGTTGCTTGCAACTTGGCACTGGGAATATTCCACCAAAAATATAGTGGGGCGACAATTTACAGCTACTCTGGGGCACCCCAAGTTGGTTACATATTAAGGAACAACATGACTTTCGTAATGAGGATGTGAGAGTAGAGCAGAACTTAACATAAGAAATATGCAGAATGATGAAGAAATTTGAAAATGTAAGACAGGAGGTTCTACAATTGTCTAGAGAGAATGCAAATCTGAAGAAAAGACTGCTTACACTAGAAGAGGACCTGTGCAAAGCTCACAACCACATTGCACACTTACTACAACGAAAATGTCACCAGGAAAATGTGTAACAGCAACATCTACAACAGCAGCTCACCCAGCCCACTTAACTTGTATCTCGGATACCAACAAAAGTTTCCTACAGAAACCAAAGGGTAAAGGTTTAAACAAGTGCCAGACATTATAAATATAGATGACACCTTTATGTGTGTGATGAATGACACTGCCAAGTAGTGTGAATATTACATATCATTACAATGCTGAGGCTCCCTGTTCTTTATTATGCTTGGTACCTAGCACCAGATGGACTATGTACAGCACAGAATATTATGGACAAATAACTTGACACTGACGTTATGAGACCATGAGACAATGCTTTGTCTTACAGCCCCAGAAATGCTGTACAGATGTGGCAGCATTTTACTGATAAAATGTTAAAGACATTTTTCTTTTTGTTATTCATACCTATATGATGTTATAACTATTTTATCAAATCCAGCAAATGATAAGGCCATCTTCATCCTGTGTTAGATACTCTTCATTGCTGTGGCATGAAAATCAATATGGACAAATGACAGATATGCCAAGAGGAAGTTACATTCCTAGGCACACAGTTAATGCATTTGGGATCTGCCCAACTGCAGAGAAAACAGCATTGCTTCAGACCATTTGTAATGATTAGAGAATTTCTGGGTAAATTCTAGAACCAATCAGCCTTCTACCATCTTGAACACATGATATTATAGGTATGAGTGTGGGATGGTACCTACTGCGTATCACATGTTTGTGTGTGCTGGTTTAAAATCAGTCGCGTGAAGAAATTATATGTGGCAGTCGGAACGGCACTGACACGTACCCATTGGGCAATCCATAGAGGTTTTAGTGCATGTGTAAGGAAGAACCATGGGGTTTTTATGCCACTCTGTGCTTATTGTGTCATTGACTATTATTATGTGAAACAAGAACAGTTGAAAAAGTACTATCGCAGACTCTTGTCACAGCATTGGTAGAGGCAAGATGTATTTTCTGATTCATTTTAAGAAAGCCATGATAGTCAAGCCAACTTTTTTTTAGCTGTAACTTACAGTATTTTGTTTCTAATGTTTGACAGTATGAGGTACTTACAGTAAGTTACATATATATGTTAAAAGTGTGAATTATATTGTGCATGAAAGTCAAATACATCGTTAACTGATGAAAAGGAAAGTTTGTATGTGTACCCATTTTATAAGATGAAAGAGGCTTAAAAGTTCTTGTCCATAGCGCTATTCAATGGAGAAGAAGTCAAGAGGATTTCCAGCAGCCAACTATCCTGTAAAGAAGAGGGGCTGCAAAATTCCAAATAAGTCACCTTGTGAAGAAGTGGAATGTGGTTCAGGAAAATAAGTCAGTATAACCCACACCCGTACTCACACTTGAAGTCATCAGAATGTGCTCTTCAGGCCTAGAGAGTGTGGTATTTCTGCTGGCTTATAGCCCAAGGAAACACACTCATTTCTGTAAGACTCAGTATATTTATTACATACGTCCACATTACATGTATTCAAAGAACTTGCAATGACAGAGATATGTCATTTGTACTTGTCGACCCAAACAGCCCCCCCCCCCCCTCCCTGTAGTGTGTAGCACAGTTTGAGCGCAGTGGAAGGGGGGGCATGTCCAGCAGTGAAGGCAGTGGGGAGATGACAGTGATGTGATAGGGATGTCCATCTCCGCAGGTTTTTGTGGCAGGGACCATGCTGGGAGGTCAACATGGAACTCCTGTAGGTGGTGTGGGCAGTCGAGGCGTCAGCCCATGCATGAGGATGGAGCAGTGTGGGGAGGGACTGTGTTCCCCATATGATCAACTGGCAGCATTCGAAATGTAACCCTCCCTAGGGGGATTACCATAGCTCGAAGGAGCATGTGGTTGACCCCACGTGAGAGCAGGCAGGAGCTGGCAATCAACTGACAAACCAGGTCCCCAGTCGAGTAGTTGTCTTGCAGCGGGAGGAAGATGTGGTTGTCGTTGATGAGGATGGAGATGTCCTCCACACATTCAGGCGGGATGTTGGTTTGCAGAACCCCTAGATTGGGTAGGAGGGAGGAGGTAGAGAGAGAGAGAGGGCAAAAACCCAAGGAACGGTGTTGATGGTGACGCAGACGCATGTTCGCATGAGGGCTGTGGTGGCAGCTCTGAGGGGCCATTTCTTTTGGCATGCTAGGGCTACTACAGGTACTCCTAACATCCACTGATTCGCCTTCACTTTGAGATTCACGCGTCTCATCAGCCATGGCTAATGAAAGGACACAATTTTGCAATGTAGCTGCTGGCTGTACTTATCTTTTATATCCTCGTGTGATGCGACGTCTGCAGTGAGCTTCGCAGCACAGCTATGCAATGAATCGTAATCGGCGGCGTGGACACACAGCAAACTCAACCAGGAGCGAGAACACATTGCGTAGGCCCCTGGCAGCATGTAGTCGTGTTGGTCGGTGGCACGGACGACGGCGTTGATCGTCAGCAGCACGTGGATACAGCTTCGACTGCTTTACCCGTAGCAACACAAAGACGTGGCATGGATGACAGTTTCTTCTCGCGGCAGCACATATTGCGGCACGGACGACTGTTTTACCCGCGGCAACACGTGGGTACGGCAAACACGGTGGTTTTACCCACGGCAACACGTGGTCGACTCATCAGACTGTGTAACTAACTGCTTCACAATCGTGGTGGCCTTATATCGGCATAACCACAGGGCAGCGCGTATCTTGTCCAGCACAAACACTCCGGTACTGCTAATGCACCGATTCAGCTCAGAGCCCCCACACTGACTGTTCAAAAGCCTAACATCAGACGGACATTCGATTCCAAAATACTATGGATTATGGAAGAAAGTCCTATCCCGGACGAGCCCCCAATTGCAACTGAACTCGGGCTCGTTTACTACCTATTTTTCATGTGGCTCATCTGTAAAGGGGGTTGGTAGTAAATGGTTGCATTTGCGCCCCTATTATTGAGTCTGATATTGGCTGGCCTTTGAAGAGCAGTGAATTGAACTATACACGTTCAGATTGAAACTTATTTATTTAAAAGAAACACTTTAACGTTGTGGCCATGCATTTTTAAGTTCACAAATAATAATCGGTGCAATTCGTACACTGTTTGTCTCACACCCACACACTTTCACTTTGTTCCTTCGCATACCCTGGTGTCCATGCTTGCACTCGCGGCACTTTGCCGCTCCCAACTCGCCACCACAACGGCCAACGACAAAAGACCCCGATTTTCCCGCTCATATCCACAGTCCTGAGTCGGGTCACATGACACCACAGTAGTCAAAATAATCACTAAACATGGCCACAATTCGTTTACAATATTTTATAATATATAAATACTTAAATCTAAATACATTATATAATTTTACAAATTATCACCACACTCATATAATTCGTTGCAATTAAAAGAAAACCAAAACACTATGCAACAGAACTACAACGCCCATCAAAACACACAACAAGTATTTTCCGGTCTATTTTGCCCAGCATATTATCTCTGCTGCTGTGCTTTAAAATTTAAATTACTTGAAAGAGTTCCATATTATCCCCTGCTACCTTACAGCGCGGTTCCAGACTATAGCGCCCAGAACCGCTCGGCCACTTCGGCCGGCATGGCAGTGCAAACCAAATGTTTGATATGACTTCGTGTCAGTGGGACTTTTGAAGCAGCATAGTCGTCTGCTCAAGAGAGGAATGACAGTGAAGAAGTCACATTTTTGTTATGTTTATACTGGCATGGATGGCAGTTTGTGAGTGCCGAATGTGAGGTAGGTGTAAGTGGTGCACGTAGAGACTGTCTATTGTCTGTAGCGTGCTAGAGAGGCACACTCAATGGTGCCGGCACTGCTGGTGCACGTCAAGCTATGGAACTTTCAACCCACTGGGCGGGTGCTTATGTAGTGGTGGGGGCCATGGTCAGAGCCTGGATAGCTAGATTGTCATGAGGCGTGTGAGTGACAGTTTGCGAAACAGGTGAGACAGACATTGAGTGGAACACACTAGATGGGGACAGGGGAGGTGGGTTTAACATGGTGTAGTTGAGACTGGAGTCACACAAGATAGGTGTGGTGTTGCTAACCTGTGTGCTGTTGTCAGTGGAGCTGTCAGATGCAGTGGATGAAAGCTTGGGTGTCGGCACTGCTCAGTAGTGTGAATAGATTGGGCAGCGATCACGACAAGCTTGTCCTATGTGCATGCAACGCGACATTTCACAACAGCATTCTCACAGCAGAGGGCGCATGTCTTGGCACTTTCTGCCAGGATGCGATTCACGGTTTCATAATTCCTGCTTGCAAGAGCCACACACTGATGCACTAAACAGTTAATGGCATTTACACTTGGAGCAGGTGGCAAAGCACAGTCACAAAGAATGTGAGAGTTAAAGGTATGGTGAAACAGAGAACCTCAAACGACGTTTGGAGACTGGTGTTGGTGTGATAAGAATTCGATTCCCAGGATCGGTTCTGTGATGCCTGCCATGGTGGAGGATCCAGGGGAGAAAGAGACTGTTAAGAGAGATGGAGTTGATGCTCGACATAGCTGGAGGTCTGGAAAGTAGATCAATTCATTGCTTGCAGGAGAGAGCATGTGCATGTGAGGGGGAATGCAAAACATCAATTCAGGAACGCTTGAGACATCAGCGCCAGTGTCCATGAGGAAGTTGCCACTCAGAGAATAGTCTTTGACATAAAGGAGGGATGGAGGCATTGACTGTAGCAGGGTCAGTGCTTATTGGATGAGTGGCTTTTCACATGCTTGCACGGGGGCGGGGGGGGGGGGGGGGGGGGCAGCACTTTTTTGCATCATCGTCAAAAACATTGTGGTACCAATACTTGAGGGTACATTTGGAGAGAGGCAGCCAATCATCCTCTATGTGGTTGTGTCCATACACCAGGGTGGTTGGCACAGGCACGATATGCAGCAGCTCAATGGGCAGAGAGTGCACATGCTGGGTGCTAGAGGGTGTAGCAGTCTGGGGGGCAGAGTGTGACCTGCTCCTGCCTGCAGCTGGAAGAGCTACCAGTGCAGGAGTCCCAACCTGTTGTGTAAGCTCCTGCTGGTGGTGCTGGTGTGTGATCGAATAGATCTGGTCAGCCATCCAGAGATGCAAACTGGTGGATCCCAGGGCATGGGGGAGGAGGTGAACCTGGGGATCTGTAGGCAGTTTTGATAACCAGACCGACCGCAGGGTTTCATCTGGCATCATCTGCTCTCTGAGCAGGAGGCATAGCCAGTGACAAAGCTGGGCCGCTGTGCGGTCACTGAGATGTTTCTCATACAGTATTCACAGAATAACCTCTTGTGGGGAACACAAGAAATGCTTGATGAGTGGCGGCATCAGAAGAAGTTTGCAGATCAGGTCTGTGTGCCCGTACAGTTGAATCATGAGGCAAAGGAATTTTGATTTGTTGTTGGTGACTCGGTACAGTTCGATCAAATTCTCTAAAAGTGCAAACCACACTGCTGGGTTGTCCTTGGATAATGGGGACAGGGTCAGTAAGTGGCCTGTCGGTGGCAACAAAGGTGCAGCTAGTTCTGTATCTGAATCCCTTGTATCACTTCTACAACATGGATTCTGGACTGGCTTGTCGACGCAGACGGCACTACATTGGGTGCAAGCATGCAGTCTGTCAGACTGTATGAGAATGGGCACCAAAGCACTTAGAAATGATGCTGTAGAACTGTCCAATGCAATGCTTGCGGCGTGTTAAGTCCAATGTGAAAGGCATGGCTGGTGCCATGAGAAAAGTGAGTGGGTGAACAGCTGCAGCAGAAACATCCTGTACACCCTGTAAGTTTACCTGTGAGGGCGCAGGGGATTAAGGGGAGGGGGGGTTGGAAGCATGGACATGCGTGGAGCACAGTAAAATATTACCACTGGGCTGTCAATATGACGAACTGGATCATGTTGAAAGAGGCAGAAACCATAGTTAATATTACTACGCGGCATGTTGTTCACATCAGGTGGGGGTTCTTAAAGTGCGCTGAGGATTTGAACGGTCACTGGGACGGAAACTGGCCTGGAAATGTTCATGATATACACTGGTCATTGTCCACTTTGTAAACCGATGAAACAGTAAAGCACTCAGGTGATGAGGGAGCACGATCGGTACACATGGTCTATCCTAACAAAGGCGAGGTTGCACACGGCACTGTTGTAACAGTCGTCTGGGCGGCCGGCGCCTGATACATAGTTTGTGTACGAAATGCAGAATCCACATCAGCATGATGAAGAGGAGGAAGTTTACTCTCTTCATTATCATTTTTGAAATGCATGTGTTGGTGCACACTTGCTGGAGAGGAAAAGGCCGAGTCTGCAGTCACATGTTGCACTGCCGAGTGGCAAAAGCGTTGAGGCGATGAAACTGCAGGAAATGTGTTGTAGAATCCTGGTGGTGGTGAAGTGACAAAAGGTCCCATTGAAGGTGCAGGAGCTTTGATATCCACATGCTGCACAGCAGGATACATGGTGAAGCAGAACAAACGAAGGCATAAACAAAGCCGGCATGGTAGATGAAAAACTACTTGATGGTGGAGATATGCCGTTCGTACTTGTCGACGGCACAAGAGCATTTTTGTTGAATCATCATTGGCTGCTGTTGACTACCTATACTCACTGTTACTGCAAAAAGTCTTAATTTACACCTATGAAGTAACTTTTCATTTATTACAAAACACCTCCAAGAATTCTTGTGCAAACAGTTATATGTATTCATTGTTTACATTGCTGATACTTTCCATAACTTTACATTACAGACTGAAAAAATTCTGTTGGGCTTCAGCAGTGTGGGAGTAGCGTATTTGTATACCGATTTAACATTTCTTGTATTAACAACAGCTTCTTTATTATTTATTTCTTCTCAACTTTTGTTTGTGCAAAATGAAATCCATTATTTTGTAGTGTCAGTAGGTTGTGAAATGAGGATGGTTGTTGAATTTGTCTTGATTTGAAAAAAAATTTCTGCTTGAAGTTGATTGCAATTGTTTGTGAAATAATCTGGAGTGTACTTTGCAGGTATCTAAGCCTACTTTGATTTGAGATCCTTTTTTATGCAAATGTACTGTAATATTAGAGGCATTACAGAGTTGGTCTAAAGTGATATATGTCGTAACACAACATACACACATATCTAGTACTAACTAATGTAAATCCACCTGATGATGGAGGTTTAAACCTTCGAAACGCGTCTTGGGAAAAAATAAAACGGTGACTGGTAACAGTAAACTTGTTGTTTCATTTAATGTCAGTAACAGTCGCGGTGAAGCCTAACCTAAAAATGTTCGCATTTAAAGTTAATGATATATTTCCAATAGTAAAATTTGCTTTAGGACTCATTGTCATTTCAAATTTACAGGTTTTGCATATGTTTTCTCCATCTGTGATAGACACATTGTGTATACCAACTCAGACAATAGACTGCAAGAAACAGCTTAGAGTTCTGTCACTCTTTGATGGCATTGGCACAGGTATGTAAGCATTACCATCAGATAGCATTCACTAGCTCACTTATCAGGTTGATTGCTACACATCTATAAATATGCTGACTGACCAACTCATTATCATCCATACCAAATGGATAAGCATTATCATCCATACCAAATGGATAAGCAAAAAACTTGAAATCTGGGGAAGGTGTTGATCTTATACTGTAGGCATCATTTAAGAAGAAATTTTTTGAATAGTGGATGAAATATTTTTTGGAAACATGTTGCTACTAAGGCAATTTTGAAGCTAGAACTATGAAAATTGGTATTTGGTTTATTGGTCAGAAATAAACAAATACGTGTTTGAGCATTTTTGGAAATTTGACTCCTATGGGGCGAAAGTTTTTTTAAAATAAATCATTATTAAACAGTAAAGAATCCAGGATGGAATAATGGCAGTACTATGAAAAGGATAGATTGCTACTTATCATATAGTGGAGATGTTGAGTTGCAGTTGGACACAACAAAAAGTGTGTCAAACAAGTGAGCTTTTGGCCGAAAGGTCTTCTTCTGAACTAGACAGCAGTGGTCATGTGTGTGTGAATTGTATTTGTATGAATGTGTGTGTGTGTGTGTGTCTGTGTGTGTGTGTGTGTGTGAGTTGTCTTTATATGAGTCTCTGTGTGTGTGTGTGTGTGTGTGTGTGTGTGTGTGTGTGTGTGTGTGTGTGTGTGTGAATTGCATTTGTATGAGAATGTGTGTGTATGTTGTCTATATTTGGAAGAAGGTGTTTTGACCGAAAGCTTACTTCTTTGACAGTCTTTTTGTTGCGCCTATCTGTAATTCAGCATCTCCACTATACGTTGGGTAGCAATCTATTCTTGTCATAATAAAATCATTATTAAAGAACTACTAAAGTATTTTTAAAGTTACATCTGTGAAAAGTGCTGTTTGACATCTCAAAAATTAAGAAAAAAAATACACATTCCAGATTTTTCAAGAAATTACACCTGTAAGAATCAAGAATCAGGAATTTTATTCACCATAGATCATTTTACAATGATATTGGCTTTGTCATACTGGATGTATTAGTACATACAGAATAATAAAATAAACAAGTGTCAGTACATTATAGATTCCATTTCAAGCATGACAGTGTATCAAATTACACCAGGATAGCTTCTAAACGTTAATGCAATAAGATACTGCTATAATCTAATATAATATACTATTGTATTGTTTAATGTATACACTATGTAATTACACATGATTAACCACAGCACACAAAAATGTTTAACTACAGACAACTTTTAAATGCTAATATCCTCCTCAGGCATCTCAAAGAATTCTTTAATGTCATAGAATGGATGATCTAACAGCCAGCTGTACCGCTTAATTTTTTAAAAAATTATTTCCATAGACTGAACATGAATTGGCAGTTTATTGAATATTTTGAGTGGGTTAACTGTGTGGGAATTTCCTGTTCTTGCTAATCGGTGGCGCGGTATGTGTAAATTAACACTTAGCCCTGGTGTTGTGTTCATGTATTTCCCCTCTGGCAATAAACTCTGAAATATTATTTTTAGTATAGAGCACAGACACATAGTTGTGTAAATTTATGATTGTGAGTATTCTGAGTCTGGAAAAAAGAGGATGACAGTGCTATGACCTCTTTTACATATTATGTGTAAGACTTTTTTTGTAATTTCAAGATGATCTTGATGTGAGGGGAGTGCCCCCATATAATCAGACCATATGAAATATGTGACTGGAATAGCCCAAATTATGTCACCCTAAGGTACTCTAAGCTCACTACCTCCCTTAGTTTCAAGATAAGGTATGCCACCTGAGATATTTTTCACATACATGATTGACATGTTCCTCCCAATAGAGTTTAGAGCAATGTGAATACCTAAGAGTTTTACCGACTTATTGCCTACTTCATTTGATGTTCCCATTAAAAGTTGTTGGGCTTTATCAGGATTGCAAAAGAACTTATTTGCTGCAAACCAGTCCAGGGCCTTATCAAGTGTTTCTTCTGTTAGTTTATTCAGATCTGAAATGTTCTGATGTGTGGTAAGTAGTGTTGTATTGTCAGCATAACACACGCCAGGGCGGGCGATGTTTTTAGGTAAATCATTAATAGCTACAATGAAGAAGAAGGGTCCAAGGATAGACCCACGTGGTACACCTGTGCTGACTTCCATTATGAAAGAATTTACATTTCTGACTGAAACGAATTGTTTTTGGTTACTTAAATAAGAATTTATCACAGCTGAAGTGCTCCCTCTCTCCCCATAAAACTCTAGTTTTCCCAGTAGTACGTCAACAGGAATACAATCAAAAGCTTTGCTTAGGTCACATAATACCAGTGATACCATATTATTGTTTTCAAAATTTGCTAGGGTTTGGTCAATGATTTCCAAGAAGACCCCTGTTGTGTTTTTCCCTTTGTGAAAACCAAACTGATTGCTACATAGGATATTGTGTTTTTCAAAGAAGCTGCTTATTTGTGTGTGTATCAGTGCCTCAAATATCTTTGTGAACATTGGAACAATGGAGACAGGTCTGTAGGGGGTAAATAGGGGATGAAAATTTTTATGAAGATTTTTCATCATGAAATCATTTTTAAAGCTAAATCTATGACAGTTTGAATTTTCCCTGTCAGATATAAAAAATCTTTCATTGTTTTTGGACATTCAATCCCTAAGTGGGATGGAATAAGGCCTTACTGATTCACTGACTCAATACCACCCAGCCTAAAACTGTTAAGGGTAGAAACTTAAAATTTGGTGAGGGTGTTGATCTTATACTCTAGCATTGATTAGTAAGGGATTGTTTGAAGGTTTTTAGAATATATATCAGTATTTAGAAAGTTTTGAAGCTATAACTACAAAAATTGGTTATTTTGTTTCTCAATCAGAAATAAAAAAAAAAAATGTGTTTCAGCATTTTTGAAAATTCAGCTGCCAACAGGGTAAAATATTGGATGAATGCTGTATAGTACTACCATCTAGCAGCTTCTTCACCAAATACTTTGATATGTACAGTAAGACAGTTTGCACTGAGATGGCATCAAGTAATGTAGATCAGATACTTTAGATGCGTGTTTGACAAATTAAATTTCATTTCACCAAAGAGTGTGTTATAGGTATTTTGGTGAGTTCTAACTCCCATCATTTTTTACAATGTGCATTTCATGAACTGTATCAGTGTTTTTCACTGATTCTTGGTTCTTCCATTTGTGAAGTACATTTTATGTAATTACACCAATATATTTTCACTAACACTGTTCCATGTATTTCTCAGTTACAGTCTTTGAGAATGTTGTAAGGTTGAAATGTGTAAGGCAGTATGAAAGCATGTTGTAAGCTAAATCTAAGAAAATTTGTGTATGGCTTCTCAGCTAGGAATCAAATATTTGTGTGTGTGTGTGTGTGTGTGTGTGTGTGTGTGTGTGTGTTTCAGTGTGTTTTGAAGTATTTCATTATTGAAAACATTTTTGATGCTAATCTAAGAAAACTGGTATTTGATTTCTAAAGAAATACATGTTAGTGGATGAAAGTTTTTATTGAAATATCGCACCAAGAACTCAAAAAACAGGACTAAAAAAGACCTCAGACTCCAGCTACCAGAATCACATTTTCATCAGAAGTACATTCAGAAAAGACCATGCTTCTATGTCCTTAAATAGTGTGAAAAGCTTAGATGATGTTGCAATTGCTAAACATCATAAAAATTTGGTTAAAAAAAGAAAAATATCTGTGCAGACCATGCAGTCTGTGTGAGTGAAGCATCTTCCACCTGCAGTAGTGTCGTGTTGCTGCTTGCACCCCCACACATTTGAAACGTACAAGGAACTGACATGATATCAACAGCAATCCATCTTATAACATTTAATCAAACAAAAATAAAACAGGAAAACAAACAAATCATGAACATTAGAATATTACTAACATTGACGATAGTTAAGAAACCCTTTACAGGTTTCGTTTAAGTTACATCTTCATTTTTTCTGATTTGGTATCTGTTATAAATTGGATTGCTACTGATATCATACGATCAAATCAACACAGCCATGTGCCAGAATGGTACTTCCCACAGAAGAGCTAAACAGTATTACAAACTTCTTGAAAACATACAAGCAATTACCAGGGTAAAAATCTTTTGAAGGTCTTTGAAGTCATATTTACAGCATCACTGCTTTTACTCCATTGAAGCAGATTTAAATTTGTGAAGAGAACTGTATAAATATTTAAATGTATAAATCAGGTCTGGCTTGTGGTTTCCATACTGGGGAAGGCTGCAATGTTTATCAATCGGAACTAACATAGATCTTGGGTTACACTACACATTGATCTGTCACCACAGCCACGATTTCAGGAGGGTGGTGATGAAGTGGGCATATCACACTCTAGCCAAAAGTTTACATCTTGTATCTTCTTTTGACTTCACAATCAGCTACTAAATAACATCAACTTATCACAACAAATGGTGCCAGAAGACACTTTTGGAGAGATACTTAATTCAGTGTATTGGTAGCACACTTTTATTTGACTCCAATGTAGAAGATGCTGGGATCTGAAACTGCATCTTCAATGAACCATACAAACGTTGGCTTGGTTCTTGCTTTCATGAGGTATGACTGCCCCAATTAAACAGATCTGTCAGGAGGGTCAATATCTACATCTACATGGATACTCTACAAATCACATTTAAGTGCCTAGCAGAGGGTTCATCAAACCACATTCACATTTCTCTATTATTCCAATCTCGTATAGCGTGCGGAAAGAATGAACACCTATATCTTTCTGTACGAGCTCTGATTTCCCTTATTTTATCATGGTGATTGTTTCTCCCTATGTAGGTCAGTGTCAACAAAATATTTTCGCATTCGGAGGAGAAAGTTGGTGATTGGAATTTCATGAGAAGATTCCATTGCAAGGAAAAACGCCTTTCTTTTAATGATCTCCATCCCAAATCCTGTATCATTTCTGTGACACTCTCTCCCATATTTTGTGATAATGCAAAACGTGCTGCCTTTCTTTGAACTTTTTTGATGTACTCCATGAGTCCTATCTGGTAAGGATCCCATGCCGTGCAGTGGTATTCTAAAAGAGGATGGACAAGTGTAGTGTAGGCAGTCTCCTTAGTAGGTCTGTTATATTTTCTAAGTGTCCTGTCAATAAAACACAGTCTTTGGTTAGCCTTCCCCACAACATTTTCTGTGTGTTCCTTCCAATTTAAGTTGTTCGTAATTGTAATACCTAGGTATTTAGTTGAATTTACGGCTTTTAGATTGGACTGATTTATCGTGTAACTGAAGTTTAACAAGTTCCTTTTAGCACTCATGCGGATGACCTCACACTTTTCGTTCCTTTTAGCACTCATGCGGATGACCTCACACTTTTCGTTATTTAAGGTCAACTTCCACTTTTTGCACCATTCTGATATTTATTCTAAATCGTTTTGCAGTTTGTTTTGATCTTCTGATGACTTTATTAGTCAATAAACGACTGCGTCATCTGCAAACAACCAAAGACGGCTACTCAGATTGTCTCCCAAATCGTTTATATAGATAAGGAACAGCAAAGGGCCTATAACACTACCTTGGGGAATGCCAGAAATCACTTCTGTTTTACTTGATGACTTTCCGTCAATTACTACGAACTGCGACTTCTCTGACAGGAAATCACAGATCCAGTCACATAACTGAGATGATATTCCATAAGCACGCAATTTCACTATGAGCCACGTGTGTGGTACAGTGTCAAAAGCCTACCAGAAATCCAGAAATATGGAATCGATCTGAAATCGCTTCTCAATAGCACTCAGCACTTTATGTGAATAAAGAGGTAGTTGTGTTTCACAAGAACAATGTGTTCTAAACCCATGTTGACTGTGTGTCAATAGACCATTTTCTTCAAGGTAATTCATTATGTTCGAACACAATATATGTTCTAAAATCCTGCTGCATATCAACATGAATGATATGGGCCTGTAATTTAGTGGATTACTCCTACTACCTTTCTTGAATTTTGGTGTGACCTGTGCAACTTTCCAGTCTTTGGGTACGGATCTTTCGTCGAGCGAACGGTTGTATATGATTGTTAAGTATGGAGCTAATGCATCAGCATACTCAGAAAGGAACCTAATTGGTATACAGTCTGGACCAGAAGACTTGCTTTTATTAAGTGATTTAAGTTGCTTCACTACTCCGAGGATATTTACTTCTACGTTAATCATGTTGGCAGCTGTTCTCGATTCAAATTCTGGAATATTTACTTCGTCTTCTTTTGTGAAGGCATTTCGGATGGCTGTTTAGTAACTCTGCTTTGGCAGCACTGTCTTCGATAGTATCTCCATTGCTATCATGCAGAGAAGGCATTGATTGTTTCTTGCCGCTACCATACGTCACATATGACCAGAATCTCTGTGGGTTTTCTGCCAGGTTTTGAGACAAAAGTTTCGTTATGGAACTTGTTGTAGGCATCTCGCATTGAAGTCCGCACTGCAGCCTACACGGTCACAGAACCGTCTGAGCCTCTGATTCAGAGCCTCCACTAGGCTCTGTACCAGTTGTCTGCAATCGGTCCCATCGACTATGCTGCAAATGGTCAGCTCTGCTTTCATCCTGCAAGCAAGATTGGCAGCCTTTACCACTTCTGTTAGCCACTTGAAACCAGAGATAGTCTCTTATGATCCAAAGTGATACACATCATTGGTACCAACGTGAGCCACCACAAGCAGTTGGCTGCACCCTGTGCTCTTCATGGCATCCAGGAAGACCCTCGCACATCTGAAATGACTCCACCCGGTAAGCACACAGAGTGCACATTGGATTTCTTACCCTTCTTGTCAGCCAAGTTCCTAAGGGGCCCCATAACGCACCTAATTTTGGAGATCCCAACTACCAATAATCCCATCCTCTGTGATTGCCCAGATCTTGCAGGATGAGTGGTTTCCTCTGAAACAGGACAGGTGACATCATCTGGCTCAGCGACAGTGTCAGCCACAAACAGCACCTGGAACCTGTTTGTCTGATAAACTGGGGAGCTCTTACGTGAGGCCACCAGGGAAGTCTTTTGCCACCTGCTTTGCCCCGGGGTGACCTCCCACTCGACCACAGGTGAGGGGTAAGCCTCAGTGCGAGCAGTAACTGGGATGGCCACCGGTGAGGAACGATCAGAGGACTCTGACGTGCTGGACCTTCATTGGATCCCCACGGCTGGCCCACAACAGTGGTGCCCATCCATTGCATAAAAAAGGGGATAGATCTGATGCTAACAACTACCACCCAATCTCACTTACGTGAGCTTTATCCAAAATTCTTGAAAAAGTAATGTATTCAAGAGTAGCATCACATATTTGTAAAAATGAAGTACTAACAAAATGTCAATTTGGTTTGAGAAAGGCTTTTCAACAGAAAATGTTATATATGCTTTCACTGATCAAATATTAAATGCAATGAATAACCGAACATCACCCATTGGTATATTTTGTGAACTCTCAAAGGCTTTTGATTGTGTGAATCATGAAATTCTTCTAGATAAGCTGAGGTATTGTGGTATGAGTGGGACAGTGCACAAATAGTTTAATTCATATTTAACTGAAAGAATGCAGAAGGTTGAAATTAACAGCACAGATAGTCTACAAAAATCAGCAGAGTCCTCTAACTGGGGAGGTATCAAGTATGGTGTCCCACAAGGACACCATTCTCCTTAATTGTTTTGAGAAAACACAGTTTATACAATTCTGTACAGTAAATGGCATAACACCATTGATAAATATAGAATACGAACAGAAGTCTGTTGCTAAGGTAGAATACTCAAAATTTCTGGGTGTGTGCATTGATGAGAAATTGAATTGGAAGAAACACATCGATGATCTGCTTTAATGGTTAGGTTCAGCTACTTATGCTATTACGGTTATCGCAAATTTTGGTGACAAACATATCAGTAAAATAGCCTATTATGCCTATTTTCATTCACTGCTTTCGTGTGGCATCATATTTTGGGACAATTTGTCACTAAGAGAGAAAGTATTCATTGCACAAAAGCGTGTAATCAGAATAATAGCTGGAGCCCACCCAAAATCACCTTGCAGACATTTATTTAAGGAATTCAGGATATTCACAGTACCTTCACAATACATATATTCACTTACAAAATTTGTCATTAATAACCCTTCCCAATTAAAAAATAACAGCAAAGTGCATAGCTACAACACTAGAAGAAAGGATAATATTCACTATTCTGGATTAAATCTCACTTTGGCACAGAAAGGGGTGAATTATGCCACCACAAAAATCTTTGGTCATTTGCCAAATAGTATTAAAAGTATGACAGATAGTCAACCAACATTTACAAGCACATTAGAAGAATTTCTGAATGACAACTCCTTCCACTCAATAGATGAATTCTTAGATATGAAGTAGTATCCGCTATTGAGATAAGCCCCACTTCCTGGATCTAGAGCAGCCAACTTATTGCTTATAAAAGTAATGAACTTGTAATGGATTAACGCATCATAGAAGTATCACAAAATCTGATGGCAAGCACTAGCACCAGGTACAGTCTCTTAGCTCATATTTGTAAATAATATTAATGGTCACCATGCACAACACCACACATCTATATTCACAATGGCTACTTATTCATATAGTGCACAATATAGTCTCACACACCTAAGGTTGGTAACAAGTGTAAACATTGTGAAGTGACACTTTTTTTTTTCCAGTTCTAAACGCCAAAGAGATGTTTAATATTTTGTGTGTGTTCACCCAATGAAGTAATGATATTTCCATTTCATCACAGATTTTTGATTTATTTTTGAGTGAATAAATAAATACTGAATCATGATCAAATCAATCAGTGACGCAGAAAATAATCTTTGTTGGTCCATATTCTCCAGCAGTTCATGCGATGGAGAAAGAAAGTTCTTATACATATATAAAGCACCTAGTGTTACAGGACATACTTCTATTAAATTAATAAGAAAGTCCCATGATCTATTAGGAAATGAGAAAATAAATACAATAATATTTGAAGACAGCAAGATGTGTACCCACAATTTGTGGTACCATAATTCATTAGTCTGTGATGATATCCACTACAGTACCATGATCTTGTGAGTTCATGTGTCTTTCATTATGTGATATCCTAATCACCTATGGGGTATTCAACTGAATTTAATTGTAACAGATCCCACCAAGAACATGTTTTTGATACATCTTCAATGTGTCATTGCCTTGAAGTGGCACACTTTTTTATAACATGCAGGTTATATCAAAACAGTGAAATTAAAAATGTTCTTTAACCACCAACAGGATGTTTTTTGTCATCTTATTACAATAAATTCTACCAATAACAATGTATTTTTGAGGTATAGTGTTTTTAAACAGCATTTATTTTTAGGACATAAGTTATAATAAAAGCCATATACAAAATCCACCAAATACAGCTTCAACAAATGCTCATATGGCATCTCTCAAGATCTTCTTGTGACATAGGCATGATGCAGACATGACACAGAATGGCTACGCTGAAGCAACTGAGCCCTTGGGATGACCATAAGAGCTGTACTGTGTTGAAGCCACTCCTGTAAACCTCCACTACATAGAGCTTAATTGACATTTCAAGTTCAAAAAAACATTAGTTGAAACCAAAGTTCCAAAAATGTTGACTGTCATTATGTAAACACGTGTGAGATATATTTGAAATGTATCTTACAATTTAAATTCTGTAATATGCTGTTAATAAATGTATTTCAATATATATTTCATGGTGGCTACACCTCAGAGCCTTTAATTACAAGCCATGCATTGTATGAAGTGTTTTACTTGTGATTTGTGAATGGTACCAAAGGAAAAGAGAATGCTCTTAAGAAGTACTGTATGGTCTGAAAATAAGGTGTTTGGTTGCTAGAGCTGACAACAAACGATGCATTTTACTTACGGGTGATAACTCTTTCTTAATATGTATGCAGAAAAATAATATAAATAGCTTCTGTCCTCTGATAACAGTTTTAAAATTAAAACTGTTGAATGACAGCATGACTTTACAGGTTTATTTGTACTAAAGGAGGAATTATTGCTCCCAGTAACAAAATATTTTGCAAGTGAAATAAATCATCATGCCAAGAAGATAACTGACAAAAATTTCCCTGGCCAAATTACACATCTGGGTGATGTCAGACACATAACTGAAGACTGCATAAGCAAAATTTTGGCAGATGGTCCTATTGATCTTCTGATTGGAGGATCGCCATGCAATGATTTGAGTTTAGTAAATCATTTACGAAAAGGACTGTATGGTAAGTTATTTATATTTAGTTATTTAATTGAGGAACTGTATGCTACTTTTTGTCTGTGAGTAAATACTTTAGTAATCGAATATAAAATTCTACTGTTGTAGCACTAGATGTGTACCTGTCACAGCTAATGCTGACATTTTTAAAAACCATATTTCATGAAATGTTTTATAATGCTTCCTGGTGTCTTTCCTGTAGTCTTGGCTAACCCTTCTTAAAATTTTGCTGAGAAAATATTAAGTCTTGTGCTGTTGACACGAATCTTCATTCTGCTCTCTTCATCTAATAAAAATATCATTATCAAATAATTTTTACACAATTGCTTATAATTTTCTTTTGTCATAGAAACTATTGGACAACAGAATAGTATGTAAATTTATTTTTTCTAATTTACAATTGCAACATTGAGCTATTTTAAGATAATATTTATTTTCATCATTTGAGATAAATGCTCAAGTTGTTAATACAGTTACTTTTCTTTGGCAGATTTGCAGGGCTCTGGACCCTTGTTTTTTCACTTCCAGAATATACTGCTAAAGATACGCCTTCTGCAACGCGATCATATGTTGTTCTACTTCTATGAAAATGTTGCAAATCTTACAAAAGAGACCAAGAATACAATTAGTGTGTAAGTTATGTGCATGTGTGTTTTTTTATTGCTTTAGTTTCAAAAAATTGGAGTTTTTTACTGTCATTTTTATTTGTCCTTGGTTTATGTAACACAGTGGTACAATACACTATTTATTATAAAGCTGTACACAATCTGTTACAGTTCAATAAAATAACTGAATCTCAAGAAAACGGAAACATCTATCTTAAATGTATTTAGTAACAGATGTCCTGACCACAATTAATCACAATTAATGTTTTCTGTTACCCGTCTCATTTAACAACTTTGTTGTGGACAAGTGGCCACATCCACTGTAAAATAGAAACAAAGCAGCAGAAACAGTCTTCTGTAAATTCAGAGTAGCATCCTTTTAAACTAAAGGTAGTTTATATGTACTACTGAGTACTACAAAAACATCAGGCATTTGCACTTTTTTGAAACGAAGTCTCTCTCTTTTTTTTAGTTTGATGTATAGGTTGAGCACAAAGTCTTGCCCTGATTGTATCAATTTATTACAAAATAACCATTTGACATAATAATTTACATTTGATGCTGTTACATAGGTTAGTGTTACTAGTTTTTTGAAAACCACTTCCATTAGTTAGGGGGTGGGGGGTGGGGGTGGGGGGCTCCGTTTACTTTGAAGAGATGAAGATCTTGTCATCTTACCAGCTGACAAAGAAAATGCCACTGTCAGTCTTAACACCACCAAAAATCTTAGCAAAATGACATCACTATTGGATGACAGTATGTACAAATGTCTTAAACAGGACTCAACTTTGATGTGCAGCCGAAAAACTACAGAGCTACGGAAGGATTTCAGTCTACCAGATGATGTTATGAAAAATCTCAAGAGTCAGAGCTCCCAGACCTCCCAGGTTGTATGGGCTACCAAAGATCCACAAGGATAATGTTCCCTTGTTAGTGCAATTGGTTCTCCTACCTACAAGCTGGCCAAATACATAACAAAGTTGATGACTCCTACAGTCAGCTGGTGTGAACATCACATCAAAAACTGCCATATGTTCATTAAGAAAGTCAAACAGATTAGAGTTGGTCCAAATGACATTATAGTCAGCCTGGATGTGGTATCTGTGGTATCACTGTTCACAAAAGTTCCTTCGGAGGACACTTTGAAAATGCTGGCAGATCTTTTTCCTCCTGAAACTACAAAGTTGTTCCAGCTAGTGATGATGACCACCTGCTTCTTCTATGGTAATATATCTTATGAACTTCTATGGTAATATATCTTATGAAATGACAGATGGTATGGTGATGGGCTCTCTGTTGTCTCCATTATTGGGTAACTTTTTTAAGGAGAATTTTGTGGAATGTGCATTAAATTCAGCTCCCCTCCATCCATCCTTATTTCATCATTATTTTGACGATACATTTATGGTCTGGCCACATGGTGCAGAAGCTCTTGAACAATTCATGGAACACATGAACAGCATACATCTGAACATCCAGTTCACTGTCGAGATGGAGAAGGGAGGAAGGTTGCCATCCGTAGACGTTTTAGTACGACGAGAGGCAGACAGATGTCTCAGCCACTCTGTGTACCACAAGCTGACACATACTGATTTATATCTTTATGCTCAGAGTTTTCATCATCCTGTTCACAAGAGAACCATTTCGAACGTGCTGGTATATAGAGCAAAAACTGTTTTTGACAAGGACCACTTGAAGTCTGAAATTAACCATCTGAAGTATGTGTTCCGGTAGAATGGCTATGTTGCGTGTGATATAAAGGCAGCATTCTCCATGAAAAGGAAATGTGAAAATGCTGCACACTGACAGGATAAAACACTCATTGCAGTTCTTCCTTTTAGTGTTGCTATATCGCCGGCCAGGATGGCTGAGCGGTTCTAGGCGCTACAGTCTGGAACCAAGCGACCGCAACGGTCGCAGGTTCGAATCCTGCCTCGGACATGGATGTGTGTGATGTCCTTAGGTTAGTTAGGTTTAAGTAGTTCTAAGTTCTAGGGGACTGATGACCTCAGAAGTTAAGTCCCATAGTGCTCAGAGCCATTTGAACCATTTGTTGCTATATCCAGTAAAATAGGAAGAGTTCTGGGTAGATGAGGTATAAGACCAATTTTTTGTCCTCGTAAGAAAATTAAGGAGATGATGTGCCCTGTTAATGACTGTCTTGACCTCAGGGTTTCTGGAATTTATGATGTCCCCTGTGAGAGTGGAAGCAATTATACAGGTCAGACCATTTGTACCATTTCCAACCATTGTGCAGAACACCAATGGCATATCAAAAAATAGAGAACTGGATAAATTAGCAATTGCAGAGCACAGCCTCACAAACAAACATAAAATACTGTTTGATGAAACAAAAATTTTGTCCCATGTCTCCATATACTGGGATTCTGTTGTTAAGGAGGCCGTTGAAAGAAGAATGAGCAAGAAGAACATCAACTGTGATAGCGAAAATTATCTGAGTGGTGCATGTAAATGAGCACTCGATGCAGAGAAGCAGCAGAGACATTCCTTGCAGTGTTTACATTCCCATGGAAGTGTTGGCACCACTAGCGCAGACATTGACACCGTCTGCAACAGCAGTACATAATCACCAAACAATTACAAGTCAACTAATCAGAAGCCATCCATGGGCTATATGAGGCAGCAACAGGAGCAGTGAAGGCAGTCAATTGCTCCTGATGATGATGATGATGATGATGGAGGCTACCATCAAAAGGTTGAGATTTTATCTCTAATTGACACGGCAAGAAAACCAAGAATGTTTTATGTATCACTGCCATCACGAAAGACTTTGTTCTCATACACCAAAGAGCCAAAGAAACTAGTGTGGGCATGTGTATTCAAATACAAAGATATGTAAACAGGCAGAATACAGCACTGTGGTCAGCAATACCTATATAAGACAAGTATCTGGCACAGTTATTAGATCTTTTACTGTTGCTACAATGGCAGGTTATCAAGATTTAAGTGAGTTTGAACATGGTGTTATAGTCGGCACATGAGCAATGGGCCACAGCATCTTCAAGGTAGTGATGAAATGGGGATTTTCCTGAATAACCATTTCACAAGTGTGATAAAACATCAAATCTCCATCATTGCTGTGGCTGGAAAAAGATCCCACAGGAACAGGACCAATGATGACTGAAGTGAATCATTCAACGTGACAGAAGTGCAACCCTTCCACAAATTGCTGCAGACATCAATGCTAGGCTATCAACAAGTGTCACCGTGTGAACCATTCAATGAAACATCATCGACATTGACTTTCAGAGCCAAAGGCCCATTTATGTATGCTTGATGACTGCATGACACAAAGCTTTATGTCTTGCCTGATCCTGTCAATACCAACATTGGACTGTCAATGACTGAAAACATGTTGCTTGGTCAGAAGAGTCTTGTTTCAAAGTTTATCGAGCACATGGATGTATATGGATATGGAGACAACCTCATGAATCCATGGACCCTGCTTGTCTGTAGGGGACTTGCTCAAGTTGATGGAGGCTCTGTAATGGTGTAGGGTGTGTGCAGCTGGAGTGTAATGGGAACCCTGATATGTCTAGATATGACTCTGACAGGTGACACTTACATAAGGATCCTGTATGATCACCTAGATCCATTCATATCCATTGTGCATTCTGACTGACTTGAGCAATTCCAGCAGGACAATGCTACACCCCAAATGTCCAGAATTGCTACAGAATGCCTGCAGGAACACTCTTCTGAGTTCAAACGCTTCTACTGGCCACCAAACTCCCTAGACATGAACATTATTGAGCATATCTGGGATGCCTTGCAACGTGCCATTCAGAAGATATCTCCACTCCCTCCTATCATACGGATTTATGGACAGCCCTACAGGATTCATGGTGTCAGTTCCCTCCAGCACTACTTCAGACATTAGTTGAGTCCATGCCATGCCATGTTGTGGCACTTCTGCATGCTCGTGGGGTTCCTATACGATATTAGGCAGGTGTACCAGTTTCTTTTGCTCTTCAGTGTATAATGGCATAATTTTATAAGCAACAGGTCTTTGTTAACCAGACCAAAAGCTATCATTAAATTTAGGGAGAGCTCACAATTACATTCACATAAACTACAGTATTATAGAATTGCTTCTGGAAACAACTGACAGCTTGTAATGGAATACTTTGCTGCTTTTGGTTCCCATAACAGGCTTCAATAGACATACATGATACAGCATCCCAAAAATCAATCTCCACCACTCCAAAATTAGGCAGTATCCCTGTAGCCAATTGCATATATAACAATTTCATACAAAAATTCACTTGCCAAGAAATACCTTTCAATCACATAATGGGACCCAGCACAATGGGAACCATCAATCAAAATAAACAAGATGTATAGAAAATACAACTGATGCATTTAACTAGTAAATAGACAATGAAATAAGGCAAAATACAACAAAAATACTCTATATTATCAACACTGTGTATTAATTCACTTCAAAATATTTATTTACATCACTAAATTAATGACGTCATGTTCAGTGCAGTGTACATTGTTGACTGCACAGAAGCCACTAAGTTCATGAATGTTTTTATTTGTACATAGATTTTTCTTGAAGACTAATGAAAAAAATAATTTGGTTTGCTGCTTACAATAAGCTGTTGTACATGATCTAAAAATAGGTGATTATTGAAGCCTTATGTTAAATATATTTAGGAATTTAAGGATCGTTAGAGATAAGTGCTGGAAAAATCAGTCTGACAGCAGACACTTCTGTGGTTAAATTAGACAGTACTGTATTATTGTTTTGTTATAACTATAGAGGACACTGCCTAATGGTCAGCAATAATAAAATTCCATTATCATAATTTCACGCTGAAAAACATGCTAACAACTATTAATGCTCAACAGTTAATTATAGTTCTAATTCACTGTCTTCATTAAAAAAAAAAAAAAAAGCCAGATATGAAGCCAAATTCTGAATGATACATCGAATTCCATTCTGATTCTCCAATTCCAACCTGATTCTTCCTTCTTGATAGTCCCCAGCCAATGACATTAGTTTGTTGTCTAGCACTGCCCTCCAGTGACAAAAATATGATTCGTCTGCATGACATACCAACATCTCATTCGTTTCAAGCTGTTTAGTTGACATGTTTTTCCCCTTCCAAAAAAACCATTTTGACCACCCAGAATGAGATTTTCACTCTGCAGCGGAGCGTCCAATGATATGAAACTTCCTGGCAGATTAAAACTGTGTGCGTGACCAAGACTTGAACTCGGGACCTTTACCTTACGCAGGCAAGTGCTCTACTGACTGAGCTATACAAGCACAATTCACGACCTGTCCTCAAACTTTCAGTTCTGCCAGTACTCTGTTTCCTACCTTCCAAACTTCACAGAAGCTCTTCTGTGAACCTTGCAAAACTAGCACTCCTGGAAGAGTCGTGCTTGGGTACCTCAGTCGGTAGAGCACTTGCCCATGAAAGGCAATGGTCCTGAGTTTGAGTTTCAATCCTGCACACAATTTTAATCTGCCAGGAAGTTTCATATCAGTGCACACTCCACTACAGAGTGAAAATTTCATTATGGAAACACCCCAAGGTTGTGGCTGAGCCATGTCTCTACAATATCCTTTCTTTCAAGAGTGGTTAGTTCAAAAAATGGTTCAAATGGCTCTGAGCACTATGGGACTTCACAGCTGTGGTCATCAGTCCCCTAGAACTTAGAACTACTTAAACCTAACTAACCTAAGGACATCACACACATCCATGCCCGAGGCAGGATTCGAACCTGCGACCGTAGCAGTCGCGCGGTTCCGGACTGCGCGCCTAGAACCGCGAGACCACCACGGCCGGCGAGTGGTTAGTCCCACAAGGTTTGCACAAGAGCTTCTGTGAAGTTTGGAAGGTAGGAGATGGGGTACTGGCAGAATTGAAGCTGTGAAGACAGGTCGTGAGTTGTGCTTGGGTATCTCAGTCAGTAGAGCACTTGCCCACAAAAGGCAAAGGTCCTGTGTTGGTGTCTCGGTCTGGCATACAGTTTTAATCTTCCAGGAAGTTTCATTTTGAGCACTTTCATGTTTCATATGTGTGTGTCATGTTTCATATGTGTGTGACAAGTTGCACAATCTTTCATGTATATCTCTTTCAGTTAATATTAGGAACAGGATAAATTTAATAACAAATTTTACATTTTATTGTCATATAGGATATATTGTTAATATCTCTTTCAGTTAATATTAGGAACAAGATAAATTTAACAACGAAAATTACATTATATTGTTGAATAGGATATATTCCTACTCACTATCAGGATGATCCTTCGAGTTGCAGACAAGCACAATGAAAAGACTGTTACACATGACTCTATTGGTCAAAGCATTCCTCAGAAAAGAAAACATACAGACATTCACACAAGAAAGCATACCTCTCACACACTCGGTCACCCCACCACCAGCAGTTCTGACTGTGTGTGCTGGCTGCTTGCTTGTGTGACTGTGTGTATGTTTTTTGGGTATTTTTTTTTTTTACTGAGGCTGATGGATGAATTGTGTACAAGTCTTTTTGTTGTGCTTGTCTGCAACTCGACAGGTCAAATATACAATGAGTAGCAATCTGTCCTATTCCTAATCCTGTTGTTATTCCAACCTGAAGTTTCGATCATTGGATTTTCTCTTTCGGGTAATATGTGAATGGTGGATAAAAATGAGAATGGTCTGTAATACTGAGTGTAATTTGTATAATACATTTTATGATGTAGTTTTAGTTTGTTGTTGAAGACATTTGTAGAATTATCATCAACAGCAGCAACAGCCATTTAACATCCATTCCTGGATTAAGTGACATCAGATTCTCCTTGTAACAGTCTCCAACTGAATGTGTGTGCATTGCTCCTGCACTGTTTATAATGTCATCTGTTCATCTTCCATTAGGTCACCGTAGCTGTCACTATGATCTCTTCAAGTCTACAAAGAACTTCAGAGTGCATCTACCATTCATTCACATAGCTGTGCCTTCTATCTCCATTTCATTTTCATTATAGCCATAATTATGTCTTCCACTCTAGTCGGCTCTCAGACAGATTTATTTCCGTTGCCTCATCACCTAGTAATTCTGAACAAGCTTCTCTCCATGGTTGAACAAGCTGATCTCCATTGCTTACTAAGAAAGCCAAGGCTTTTGAGTGGTCTTTTCATTAGTAGTCCCTGTCTCCTTGCAGTAAGTTAAATGTCACTCCAAATTTTGCAAAATATATCTCCTCTGTTGGCTCTGTAACTCCATTGTTAATTTGTATAGTTTTCTTTTGAGAGTGTTGATTATACATTGTTTGAGTCTTACTGTAAAAATAAAATTGAGCCCTACCTTGAAACTTGCTCTTTGAAATTCTTCCAATAATTGTTGAAGTTTAGTTTTTCTAGAGATAAAAAAGTACTGTTATGGCCATTTGCTACTTGTTAGCTGCAGACACAGTGGCTGCACCAAAGACTGAGATGGCGTGGAGTTTTACAATTATTTATTGAACTTTCTTTACAATTTCTCCCTTGTCATTGCTGTCCAGCCCTGCGGATCCCTCTGCCTGGCTGCTGCTGCGTAGATTCTCCAACAATGCACGCCACGCTCGCCGCTGATCACACTTGGAGTCTCAGGCCACCAGTGCTCTGCTGAAGTCAGGATGCCCTGTGGTTGAGATGAACTCGTCGCCGCTCGGCAGTCGCGTCGCCGTGAGGTCAGCTGCCAACGCCTGCTGCACCAGCGGCTGGGAAGCTGTCAGTCACGATGTCCGCGAGGTCCCATCATGGATGGACCATGCGGCATGGCCAGGTTGCCGTGAAGTCCGGGCGTCAGTCCCTGGTGGTGCCTGTGACCAAGACCACGCTGTGGCCAGTCCTGCTAGAAGTTCTCGCTGTAGTTAGTCAGCCATGGTGCCGACCAAATGCGGGCCAACCTCCAGAGCTGAAGTTGATATCTGGCAGCAAACGGATGATTCCTGCGAGCTGGAAGAGACTTTCGGAATTGTCACCTACAAAGATTGAACATTCGGACATGGACCACGTCCATCCTCAGATCCAAACTGCTTCCTAATGGCTTCTGTCTGTTGCTGTCCTATCCGACAGGAGGACGCTTTTTACCCTCGGTGGCAGCTTCTTGTTATTACTCCCACAGTATATTGCAGCGTAACTTAGCGTGCTGATCGCACTCGGAGTCTCAGGCCACCAGTGCTCCGCTGAAGTCATGATGCCCTGTGGTTGAGATGAACTCTTCACCGCTCAGCAGCCGTGTCACCGTGAGGTCACTCTCCAGGCTTCACTCGGCACTCAGTCTGTGTGCGCCCTTGCGTCAGCCAGTTGGTAGTCTGCTACTGTCACTAAGGCTATCTGGGCCGCGCTTACTTCGCAGCGCCTCAGTTGCCAGCGTGCCTGTGTTTTGTCATTCTCCACTGCATGAAGCAACGCTTACTACATGTGGCCGCAACACTGCCTCCTCCTAAAAATCAAATTTGTCCGCGAATTTACCCTATATGTTAACTTTAGTTCTATCCTATATTCTACTTCTTCCCTATATACATCCAGGTTGCCCTGACTCATGCCCTACTGGTAATCCATTCTACAGGAATCTCATGGAGCAGGCTTGCATTAACATGCTGAATCCTCTGTTTTAATAAGACATGTACCACACCGATAAATACAATCAACACGCTAATAGTACTGGTTGAAATACCAATGGTCAGTATGCTATGTTTCTGCCACTTATCGTACTCCTCTACATGCCTTAATAATTGCTGCATTGAAATTTGACCTTTCTCCGAATCTACTACTTTATCTATCGTTTGCAATAGTGTAGCATCCAAGGTGTTGTTAATATACGTCAAATTTTCTCCTGGAGCAATACTGAATGACACATCTGGCCAGTACAATGTGAGACGAGTATCTGTAACCTTGGTGACTCCCGTGACTGTCGCTGGTAAGCTGAAACGATCCCCTACTATTTCACAATTTGTCCCGTTGATTAGCAAACTACTGTCCCGTAATTCCATCTCTGTGGTTGCTGTCCAATTCCCATTGTCATAACACTTTGCTTTCAGACAGTCGTTCTTCCCGCGAACCATACACGACTGGAACAGGAAAGGGAGGTAATGACAGTGGCACGTAAAGTGCCCTCTGCCACACACCGTTGGGTGGCTTGCGGAGAATAAATGTAGATGTAGATAGTAACTGACCCATTCTCTTGGTTCCCATGTGTTGTTAACTGCCCATCAACTTTGGCCTCTGCCACTGTGGCAGCCTTGTTGAAATTTTTTTTCCATTGAAGGACTTCCAGCAATGTTGGTCTCTGATAACAGCCCTCAGTTTGTGTCACAGGAGTTTCCTCCTCCTGCAATGCATGCAGGATTCACCACATGTTTGCCCTGCCCTCCTACCTGCCGCCTAACAGTGAGGCCGAAAGTTTAGTTAGAACATTCAAAACATCGGTTCCTGTCCGATGTTGCCTTGGTTCAATTTCTGTGTTTCTGTTGGTTCACACCATTTGGGGGGCCTGAACTGTTCCATGGGTGTCTACCTCGATTGCTCCTGCATCTCTTGTAGCCCAGTTAGGGAGGCCAACCCATGCAGCCATTGTCCCATTTCCAGCCCGTGGTGGTTGTGTGGGCATGTGAGTTTAGTCATTGACCAACATGGATTCCAGCCGTCTTCTCCTGATGCTGTGGGTGCTGTCACTAGAATGTTCTTACAGAGGAGGGCCTCTGTGCATGTCATTATGACCAGTTGTGCCTGCATGTGAATGATGGGACAACCTTGGCAGAGACACCAATGTTGTCACACCAGTCTGCATCACTTGATGGATCATCTGATGAAGCTGGTTCCCTGCCACAACATATGAGGTTTCCGTCGTCACTGGTGGAGGAACCTGGTGCATCTTCTCCAATATTCCAGCCATTACCAAAGCAATCACCAGCCACACTGGAGCTGTCACCTCCTGCTCAGCCACCAACACAGCTAACTCTAAAGCAATTGTGCTGAAGGTCATAAATGGGTAAGATGCCCAGCTGACAGGAACATACAGCATAAGTCAAATAAGACATAACACCCTTTTTATTTTGGGAATGATCCCAGATACCTAAATGTGGTTTTCGACAAATGATAGTATGCTAAGAGGCAAGTACTTTGATATGTGATAAAGAGGCCTGCATCTTGTATCAATTGAAATATTGAAGCAGGTATGATTTTGTAATGAAATGATATACTTTTTTATCATTCAAAAGTGCTTGAAAAGATGAGTACAGTAACTGTTAATTTTGAGGTTGAAATTCTTTGCAAAAGAATCTGGGAAATGAACTAAAATAGGAAAGCAACTTGGACAGACTCAGCTGTTGCAGTGTAAATAAGAACTCTCATGCCAGGTTCTGTTGTTATATGCAGCAAGACAGACCTACACTACTAAGAAAAGCCTCAATTTCCATATTACACAGATACAGAGTCAGCTATGGTTTTTGTGTATGGATCTATGGTATATACTACCTTCTGGTGCACCAGATTGGCTTAGGAATACTATTTCAGATGTGTGTGCAATCCTAGATTTTTGTGGAAACAGCAACAGTTTTGTTATGCAGTTTTCCATTTAAACTCTCCCCTTCCCTGCTTACTAGTCAAAAGCAAAACAGAAACATTTATTGTTCATATTTCATATTAATAAACAGCCCTAATCACAGAAAGAACAAAGTAGTTTATTAACTTTCTTAGATTTAATAATAATAATAGTAATAACAATAATACCTGGATTCTCTTTACCTGGAAAGGCCTGAACACTTCTTAAAAAGAAACACCTGTTGTCAGACTCTCCATAGTGTCATAATGAAACCACATGAAGTCCAAATCCAAAATCTGTGTTGGCAATGAAATACAGTGTGTAGCACTGAAAGCACATTTACTTAGAACACCTACATACAGCAAGAACAGAAATGATCCCCTGGTTGAAGAATGCAGTTATTTACATAATATTTTCCAGAAAGCTACTATTTAACCAGCCACCAGCAGCGGTGGCCTCATCAGCCAGAGATTGCAATCATGTATGTGCTTGAGTTGCATTTGTCTCTGTCTCTCTCTCTCTCTCTCTCTCTCCCCCTGTGTGTGTGTGTGTGTGTGTGTGTGTTCTATCTCCAATGAAGGCCTCCTGGCAGAAAGCTCGTTTTCTGACAGTCTTTTTGTTGTGCCTCTCTGCGAGTCAGCATGTCTGTTATCTGGTGAGTAGCAACTGTCCATTTTATAATATTGGACGCTCCATCCTCGATTTTCCATTGTTGCAGCAGATATTCCAGACATAGAGATGTAAGATAGTTAAAGAATCTTCCAGAAATAATACAAATTATCAAATAATTTCTGTGCTCAGGTTCGTTCAGATGAACCACAAAATGCCAGTCATTGACACTAACAACGCCACCTCACTTAAGGCAGCAGACCTCATGGCAATATTGTGTAGTAAACTAATAGCACACAGAAATATATAAGCTGACTTATTAATTTATATCTAGAACTATGATTTATATTAATTTCAATCAAGAACTGTTAGCGGTTTGCTTCATGGACTAATAGCCAATTTTAATTTGCAACTTACTTGCATCGAATAAATGTTCTTAGCCCTACAAAGAGGATTACAACAATATCGATTAAACTTCACCAGGAAAATCAGAAATTTAGAATTGAAGGAGTTGCCATGTAAAGGTTACATATCTCAGAACTGGAAGAAAGAAGCTTGTTAATGGAACACACTTGTTTTGGTGATGACAGTACATTGTTACCTCTAGAAAAACTAAACTTCAACAATTATTGGAAGAATTTCATACTCCAGGTTTGAATGTGGGCCTCAATTTTTTTATAATAAGATGCGAACAATGTGTAATCAACACGTTCATAAGAAAACTATGCAAATTAACAATGAAGCTACAGAACCAACAGAGGAGAGATATTTTGTGCTATTCGGAGTGACAGATGGATAAACAACATAGTAAATAAACAGAAAAGCCAAAATCCCCTTGGGGAATGCTTGTTAAATAAACCGAGTTCTCAAAACAATGTTTCTTTAGCTATAGAAATTAAAGGTTTGCAATCTATGTAGATTTTAACTAACTGCAAGGAGACAAGAACTTCTAGTGAAAATATGATTCAAAAGCTGTAAATTTCATAGTAAGCAATGGAGAAATGAAAATGAAATTGAGATAGTTGGGTTACAGCCAGCAATACAGACACATACAGCTGGAGACTATAACACATAGAGAATCTGGAGATCACTTAATCCGGCAGTGGATGTTAAATAGCTGCTGCTGCTGCTTATGATAATTCCAAAAATATCTTCAACAATAAACTAAAACTACATCATAAAAAATAAAAAACAAATGACACTCAATATTACAGACCATTCTCATTGTTATCCAGCATTTCCAAATTAACTGAAAGAGAAAATCAAACAATGGAAACTCCAGGTTGGAATAACAACAATATTAGAAATAGGGTAGATTTCTACTCACCATAAAGATCACCCATTGAGTTACAAAGAGGCACATGTGTCTGTTGAGCAAAGCCCTCCTCAGCAAAGACACATTCACACAAGCAAACACACCTCACATGCTCTCGGCACACTCAGTCAAACTGCTGGTGGTGGGGCCTGAGTGTGTGTGACGTGTGCTTGCTTGTGTGAATGTGTGTATGTTTTCTTTGCTGAGGAAGATTTGGCCAATAGATACATGTGTAATGGTCTTTTTTTGTGCCTGTTTACATCTCAATGGATCATCCTCATGGTGAGTAGTGATCTACCCCATTCATAATATTAACTGAAAGGGATACACAGGAATGATTGTGCAACTTCTCATATGTAAATAAAACACACTCACCCTCAGTGGTAATTATTATTATTATTTTTTTTATTTATTTATTTATTTTTTTTTTAGGAGAAAAGCATATCAACCAAACAACTTGAAACGAATGAGATGTTGGTATGTCATGCAGATGGCACATGTTTGTGTCCGGGAAGGCAATGCTGGACAACAAACTAAAGCCACTGGCTCAGGACTGTCAGGGAGGAGGAACAAGCAGGTGTGAGTGACTGGAACTGGAATGACCGATGCAACAGTGTCTTCCATACAAGGTCAGTAGATGTACTGGTGTCTGAGTCACTACATCCAAGAAATCTCCTGGTGTTATTGATGCTGGAGCTGAACACCAAATTTTCCCGGGGTGATGGTACACCTACCCAACAACATTCATCATCTTCCAGGACTGTCAGGGAAGAGGAACAAGCAGGTGTGAGTGACTGGAACTGGAATGACCGATGCAACAGTGTCTTTCATACAAGGTCAGTAGATGTACTGGTGTCTGAGTCACTACATCCAAGAAATCTCCTGGTGGTATTGATGCTGGAGCTGAAGCACCAAATTTTCCAGGGGTGATGGTACACCTACCCAACAACATTCATCATCTTCCATAAGGAACATCACAGCTTGTTAAACCTGAAGTTGACAAAACCAATGAAAAAAATGGTGTAGACCAGTTAGCTCAGCATCTGAGAACTTGATGTGCCAATCTGATCAGACACATTGCATGATGGACTGAAGAACTGGGTGACACTGAGACATTGACGCAACATTCCGAGTATTTTGTTGAGTGACTGCACCAGTTGGACATCTAATGAAAAAACAAACTGCCTCCTGGCAGTCAAATTCATAATTTGGAGCTGTTAGAAAGTGAGAAAGTACATTCACATTATCACAATGAGCAGAAGTGCAAATAGTTAATGGAGTATTGGAAATCTGTCAAATAGAGAAATCGCTGATGAAGGCAATGTGCTGACACTGAGGCAGTTTTGCCTTAGGTCCAGAAAGGGAGGTCTGTTGGTGATATGATGATTTTTGCAACCACACAAAAAGAATTTACAATGCATGGACACTATAGATTATGGTCAGTGCTTCCTTTCGGATCTATGAATAATGTTCTCGTGCTGGAGTAAGGCTCTTTGACATAAACTTAGATGATGTCTTGGTGCCATCCTCCAACTTATGAGAGAGAACAGCTTTGATGCTGAGTGAGAATGCATCTCTTGCCAATACCAGTGACATGCTGCATAAGTTTGCTAATGGAACTCCTCATAAATAATACACCAGAATCTGAGAACAACAGTAAAGTCCACACTTACAACACAAGGGAACAAATTACCTTTATTATCTGTTACCAAAACTTGTCAGTGGCTCAGAAATTAGTTATTTTCTATGGTACATATAACTCACTAACTATCGAGTGAGACTGGTTAGTCACAAGGTAGGATACTGATTGGAGGGCCAATTTTATTTCTGAAATACCAGATGACACTCCCCTAACCACTGAAAAGGGCCTGCATTATTATGGAGATAATTTAGTGGGTGGGCTATGAAGGTTGCCTGGGGAATAAATCCAAGTACCGTAATTAACTTTTTCTAGAAATACTTAAAGTCCTTAACAGATAACAGGCACAGTCATGTCCTTATAGCATCTGCGTATTCTTTTGTGGGTCAAATGCGTAAATAAGTGACCACTGGTTGAAATTAGGTGCATTTGGAAAAGTTACACTTAAGGCTTTTTGGTGCAGTGGTTCAAAAAACCAGGCATAGATTGTGCAAATATTCTTCTGTCATATGGCCATGACATCTGTACAATTCACATAATACAGAATTTCTTCAGTAATCTGTTCAAGAAACCTCTTGAGTGTGGCAGGGAGCTCTACCTCCACTGAAAGGCAACCTGTTGTATTGATTCACTCTGAATGGTGTGTTCAAAACTAAAATCTCGAATCTTTGGCAAGAGGCAACTGAAAATATGCCTCCAAGGGATTGATTTTAAAACAGAGTTTCCTCCTGACAGATTACAATAATATTCATTTGGCCAAGGAAGGAATAAGAATCAGTGTCCACTTGAGTATTACTATGTTGCTCAAGATTTGCACACAATCAAAGAGAACCCTTAGTCTTTTTAACCACCACTAGTGTCAAAACACACTGACTGGAGAAATGAAGGATACATTTTTTTGTTCTAGTCTAATGTAGCCTTATCCTCATACTTAACAGCCAACAGAAGTGGGTGAAATTTTTAAAGCATCAGATTTGCTGATGGTTTCAGGACAATGTGACCCTGAAAGTCCAAAGCTTTCCTAAACAGTGCATATGTACTGTATCAGTGGCAAGACTAGCTACCACATGCCTATGAAGCACACTTCATGATGTAATGAAAGTCCAAAAGCTGAATATGCATTAAGGTCAAAAATGTTCTCAACCGAAGGACCACCACAACTAAAAATGATAATCTAAGAGTGGCACCTCATGGTGACTATATGACCACAACTGTGATTGCACTTCACTGAGTGAGGGAGCATTTACAGTGAAGAACTTAGGCTGATTAGCGGTCGAGACCAGTGCACCACCATCAAAAAGAACAAAAATCAGTGGATTGTGTGGTTTTTTGGTGTTGTACCAGCACAAGCTTAAAGCTTGTGCAGGAGTCCTGATCTGGGGCTAAGCAGATCACTACATCACAAAAGGTCCATGGATTTGTGAGGTTGTCTCCATACCCATACACATCTATCTGCTCAATAAAATTTGAAATCAGACTCGTCTAACCAGGTAACATGTTTCTAGTCATCAGCAGTCCAATGTCGGTGTTCACGGGCCCAGGCGAAACGTAAAGCTTTGTGTCGTGCAGTCATCAAGGGTACACGAGTTGGCCTTCAGCTCCAAACGCCCATATTGATGATGTTTCATTGAAGATTCATGCTCTGAGACTTGTTGATGGCCCAGCATTGAAATCTGCAGTAGTTTGTGGAAGGGTTGCACTTCTGTCACATTGAATGATTCTCTTCAGTCGTCGTTGGTCCCATTCTTGCAGGATCTTTTTCCAGGACCAGTGATGTCTGAGACTTGATATTTTACTGGATTCCTGATATTCACAGTACATTCATGAAATTGTTGTATGGGAAAATCCACACTTCATCACTATCTCGGAGATGCTTTGTCCTATCACTCGTGGGCCGACTATAACACCACATTCAACCTCACTTAAATCTTGATAACCAGCCATTGTGGCAGCAGTAATTGATCTAACAACTGCGCCAGACACTTGTTGTCTTACATAGGCATTTCCGACTGCAGTGCCGTATTTGTCTGTTTACATATCTCTGTATTTGAATATGCATTCCTATACCAGTTCCTTTCATGCTTCAGTGTACAATGAAATGAGGGGACAGTTGTCTCTGAATGAGGATGGACCTCCCAAAATTTCTAAAAGAGCGCCATTTAAGTTTAAGCCTACAGTTGATTATAATAGATAATAGTTTGTGCAGCAGCAGGATGTGGTCTATTATATCAAGGGGTTTAGATAGATCAAGGCATATGCCAGTTACTTTTCCTCCACTATCAGGTTTTTGGAACATTTCATTCAGAAATTCAAATATTGCTGATTTTGTTGATCAGCCTTTCCATAAACCTTGTTAGTCTGTGGATAAAATATTGCACTTTTCTAGAAAATATAGCAAATTCTTATGAAACATTTATTCTGGTGTTTTCAGAAATACAGGTAGCAAAGCAATAAGTCTATAATTGGCTATGTTATCTGTCATACACTTTATAGACAGTGGCTGTAGTTTCAGTTATCTTTAAGCTGGAAGGATAGATTACAGTTGTGAAAACGAGGTCACTTGCATTTTTAACGACATAATCCAGAATGTCATCCATGCCATTCAAAAATTTTGTTCTTGACTTACTAATTGCTAGTATAATTTCTTTAGGATTGGTTTGGGGAAGAAATGGGGAGTCAGGGTTTCTATTTAGATTTGTTTTTGATCCGGTATAGTTGTTATTGGAAGATTTTATACCACAGAGTAATTGTTCACTAACATCTGAATGGTGTGGATTAAAAGCACTGGCTACTTTTCTAATTTATAATTTGTTTGCCATCTTGATGCAGCTGGAGGTTTACATTTTTGGGGGAAGGGGGGGTGGTTAATTTCCTACTTCCTGTTTGACTTTCTTTGATGTGGCTTTCATTTTGTTCCTGACCATTATTATGTGCAGATCATTTGCCATTTTTCTAGTTTCTTTAATGATTTGTGAAGCACTCTCTTACAATTCTTGAAATACACTAAAATACTTCAGTAACAATGTGTGTTTGTTGAAATTTCACAAAGTGTCCTCTTTCCAGCACAAGATGTTTTAATGCCTGTTGTCAGCCAAGAAACAGTTCTTCTACTGTTTTTGATTTTTTGTTGTTAACTGGAAAACAGATATTGTAATGTGAGAATATATCCATGAACATGTCAAAATTCTTACATGTGCCCCAATAGTTGTGTCATTCCATGTCCCCTCCCCCCTCCCCCCCCCCCCCCCAATGGTGGTAGAAAATTCTCTGCATCTGAAAAAGAAATTATTCCATCAGTGGAAGCTCTCACTCAAAAGTTCTTATTCCATCAGTGGAAGCTTTCACTCAAAAGTTCGTAGGCAATGAATCCTGTTACTGGTATTCAAAGCCTCACTTCATGTACTTCAATTTTAGCTCAAAAACACGCATTAAAGATGCAAGACCTGCCCAATCCACACACCCAGAACCATCTACTCCAGTCCTGTCACAGACTCATCCTACCCCATCAGAGGTTGGGCCACTTGTGAAAGCAGCCATGTTATACACTAGCTCTATTACAACTACTGCATAGTATTTTACATTACGTGTGGCAACCAACCAGCTGTGGACTAGAATGAATGGCCACTCCCAAACTATTGACAAAAACAAGGTGGACCACCCGGTGACACAACATGCAGCATAGCACAACAAACGAGATTTCAATTGCTGCTTCGCAACCTTTGTCATCTGGATCTTCCCCAGCACCACCAGCTTTTCTGAGCTGTGCAGATGGGAGCTATCCTTACAGCACACCCTGTCCTTTGCTTCTGTAACCTTTCTGGCCTAAACCTAAAGTAACTCACTGTTCCCGTCATCCCATCCAATAGTGTGTGTGTGTGTGTGTGTGTGTGTGTGTGTGCGTGTGTGTGTGTGCATGCGCGCGCACACACGAGCACATTTCATTCATGTTATTGGCTACAACTTGTCTAAGTGGCAGCTGACTACTCTGACAAGCTGCTATGCTCAGTCTGATCTGTAGTGTGGAGAGCTGTGAAATGACATAAAACTGTATTTTTTCATGTTACAGACCCATGTGTTTTAATAACCGTGTTCTCCATAAGGTGACTGGAGAAAGATAGTGGTCATTAACAGGTGTCTTTTTATCTAGGTTTGGACCAGCACTGGTGAACTAAAAAACATTTTTAAATTTGTTATTGTTTTATTTTTTATATGCTTTTAAATAAATTAAGGTTAGGTATCACTATAATTTCATCATACATGTGTCAGTGGCTGGAAATGTTTCCTTGTGCAATATGTTTTGCCAGAGAATATGACACATAATAATATGTTGTGTTTTAGAGAAATGTATCCCAGCAGTTTTTCTGAATTTTTCAATCAGAAAGCATTCCTATGCCAGCTTTTTCTGTTGTGTTGCACAATTTTCTACATGTTCTAAAATCAGGAGGAGATGAAACTATACATAATGTATGGCATTCTACTCCTAAACAAACTGGGAACAAAGCTGATGGCATACTGACCAGGAGTGTTGCAGCAATAAAATTTATAAACTCCTGAAAACAATGAAGCCACACACACACACACACACACACACACACACACACACACACACACAGGCATTTATTACTTGCTCCCTCCAACTAGTTCAATAAGTAAGTGCAGCAGACAGTGCTGTAATTATTTTTGAAAGCTATGCAGTGAAAACAATAGATATTCATCAAAGAAAGACAAACTTATCAAGCTCATCAGTTTACAGAATATTTGACTTAGGCCTTTAGTACAGAACTGGTAAACTATAATCTAACAGTGCTCAATCTGTTTTGATTTGTTCTAGATTTTTGGGACATAACCCAACTATCATGGATGCCACACATTTCTCTGCACAAGATCGCCGACGTAATTTCTGGGGTAATATTCCTGGAATGCATACAACAATACAATTAAAAGAAGATCATAAACTTCAGGATTATATCTGTGGAAATCCATATGCAAGTATGCAAAAATTAAAGACACTGACGAAATCATCTGAAATTACTGTGGATGGTATGTGTTTCAGTGTTATTCACCTGGTGATAGGTTAACAGACCCATTTCTCATGCTGTTATAAAATATAGTAATCTACAGGGTGATTTTTTCCACTATGTACAAACTCTAGGGATTGATCAATGAAAGGATACAGAACAAAAAGGGGCTAATGAAATGCATGGTTTCCATGTTAGAGACCATTAATTCAATCATACTTTGTTACAAAGACTGTGGTCTAATACACATTGTACCATGCATCACAGTTACAGTAAGCATGATTTCCTCCTAGAGAATGGTACTGCCTCATATGTTATGCCCTAGCAGTCTCTCCTGCTATAGTAATTGGTAACTTTGTGTCCAGCTCTATTCCCTTACTGACTCACCTTGCGGTAGATATGATACAGTGTTGTACACAATGTTCCATATTCAAATCAAGAGCTTGCCAACATAGTGTTTACTTACAGAAAGGCAAATGGCAAATGGCAATGGGTGGTAGGCAGCAAGGTTGCAACAGGGGATTTATCCCTGCCAAAAACAACCACAGCGTACAGCATTCAATGTTTGCAACAGTGTTTTGCCTTTTGTCTGAGACAGGGTTGTTTCAGCAAGCAGGAAACCACGAAGGAAGTACTTGAAATGTTCACACACCAGACCTGGAGGAAAATGTGATTAACACTGTGGAAGTGTATTTGGTCTGCCAGTACAGGGTAAGCCAGATGACCATGTTGAACTTTCTCCATGACAATTGTTAAAACCCTTATCACTAACAGCATGAACAGGACTTACTAGTGACAGACTTTCCACATCAAGAGCAGTTTTGTCATGGTTTCTTCATCAGGCAACCATGATTACAGGAGTTTTGTCATCCACCCTATCCACAGATGAAGCCAGCTTTTCGTTTAGTGGTATCTTCAACTTTCATAACAGTCATCTGTGGGATAGTATGCAGTACAGTGACAGTGAATCATCAATATCTGTGCAGCCAGAATTTGTGGTCCAGGATAATTGGTGACCAGGCTTCCTTTCATGCCACCTGATAAGCCAGGACCATCTTCTTGTGGGTGCCTTTGCCTCCCCTGCCCAAAGAAGTCCCATTGATGATTCAAATGGTTATGTGGTTGCTACATTATGGTGCTGCAACCCACTTCGCTGTTAACGTCCAGATGCTTCTCAGTTGTGTCTTCCCTGATCAATGGATCAGATGAGGGAATCCAGTTGCATGACCTGCTCAGACCTGCTCATTCACCAGATCTCAACCTGTGTGATTTCTGGTTATGGGGCCACCTCAGAAGTATCGTGTATCCAGAGCACATTCCAGATGTGGAGATACTGGAGCAACATATTCATGCTGCCTTTGACACTGTTCGGATGCAGCCTGGCCAATGTGAACATTTGAGACAGAACATACTATGGTGCAGATAGTGTAACTGTGGCTGAATGGTAGGCACGTTTTAAACTGCAGTCTCTGTAATGAAGTATTATTGAGTAAATGGTCTCTAGCATGGAAACCATACATTTCTGAACATAAGTTCATTAGACCTTTTTTGTTGCATATCCTCTCATCGATCAATCCTTAGGGTTTGTACCAGGTGGAAAAAAATCACCCCGTAGAGTATGTATTTAACTGATCGAATTGTTGTGATGAAATATGTATATCTAGTAATTATTGACGAGTGTGACTGATACGGAACATTTTATTTCTGAGAGTAACTGTCTGATTGACAAAGTAATTGACAAGTATATTGTTGAATCTTGGTGTAAAATGGGTCCATTGGATGCTGAAATAAAGCCATACACCATTGGATTATTTTGTCCTTATTTGGTTAATTACACCAAGGGAAACTGGAGAATCACTATGATAGTCTTAGTGAGGCACACTGTGAGACAAATTCATTAAATAGGTTTAACAACCTAGATTAATTAAGAGAAAGGACAAGATGACTGTCCACTTCTATACCACCTTTCTCCAGAGCTTAATGCTGTAGAGACATTGGAAACATTTTTCAGTCTACCTTACATACTGATCCTCTGAATTTACCTGGAGACCGTCTTTCAGTAGGATACCATATTTCTGACTCCCACGCATGAGCATCCCATAGCACATATAAACTGATATATAATGCTTGAGAAAATGTTATGTACACTGCTTTATGGAAAGTAATGTAGTCAGGATTGGACATGTGTTGTGGACTTGTAATTAAAGTATGGTACTCATGTTCAAGAAGGGAACTGTATCAGTTTATTGGCTGTTGAGATATGGGTTGTTATACTTGTGTTAAGTAATGTGTAATATTTGGTTTCCAAGAAATGGCATAGTAAATTGCCATGACTTACACATGTAGGCAGGTGCATATCTTTGAGCTATCATGGAGGTGAGGCATCAGGATTGTTATAGTATCAGTGTGTGGGCAGGAATTGTCAGCGATGAACTCATGGGACCATACAGTTTACCAAAGAGATTAACATGTACTGTGGATCACTGATATCCTTAAGGAAAAATCTTCCACTTAGTTCCCCTTAAACCTTCATTACTTAATGATAATTCCTGACACAGTCACTTGCACAGATGACAGGTGTCATTCACAGCATAAACAATGTATTTGAATACTTTGAATGATGTATCTGATGATTTTAGGAATGTTTTATTTAAATTTAAATATTATACATTTAAAGTATAGATTGCTATACACCATATGAGGACATTGAGGTTTAGACAGGCACAGCAAAAAGACCGCTATACATTTTAGCTCTCAGCCACAAGGTCTTCCTCTAAAGAAGAAAACACACATACACTCAACACAAGCACAATTTAAATGCACATTACCAATGTCTCTGATCACTTAGGGCAGGTATTGCCTGTCAACTGCAGTGTGATTCCTTAGTATTTGTAGCTTTTCACTATCTCCAATTCTTGTTTGCCACAGGTTAATTTGTCTTTGTTTACCAGTGTTCCTCCTTTCCTGAATTTCATTTCTTTTGACTATTCCTATTTAAGATGAGGTCATTTTCCTGGGACAATTCCTCCAGTGAATTCATGGCTTCTGGCAGGAGCTGTCATCTTTCTGACAGTAGGATCATATTATCAGCATATAGCAACATTATCACTTCTTCTGAGTGTATCCTTCAGAACATGTTGTGGGTAAGTATGACAAATATAATGGGACTTATAGGTCCCCCCTACAATACTCCATTTGTTAGCTGGGTTCCTTGGCATTGTGTTATCCATAATACCTTCTGATTATATTTTCTCGGAAGATCTTTGCTATGAACTTCAGGATCCGCCTTTTTGCATCTAGTGCTGGTTGTTGCTCTTCCAATACTCTTCCCCTGTTTACTCCATTGAAGCTAATTTGTGGTCATGAAGGACTGTGTATGCATGACCTTTGGGTTTAGATATGGATTCTCATATGAAATGGAGAGCATGTCCCACTGCTTGGGTGACTGAACTTCCAGGAATGAAGCTTTGCTGTTACCAGCGTACCACATTCATTATGTTATCATGGGTCTTTTTAAAGTATGAGGATGATCATTATCTTGAGCAGTGCACATTACAAATTGATCTCTCTATAGAAATCTGTGATCCTTTTCCTTTGTATGTCACTTTAATTGTTGATTCCCACCATATTTTGGGGATGCCCAAGATTTCTAGGCACTTGTTGTAAGGGCCTCTCAAGTTTCACAGCTCAAGTTTCATTAGCTCGTATGAGATGGTGTCTGGGATAGCTGCCTTACAAGGTTTGATTTTTTCAATTTTTTGTCAGACTTCATCTCGTGATAGTCTTTGTTTTTCAGTTTAGGGGGTGCTTCACTTGATGTGCTGATGTGAACTCTTCACCTGTAGTAGATTTATGAAGCTATTTTCTCACACTGTCGTGCTTGGGGTCAGCTTTGCTCTACATGTTTCCATGGCTTTGTACAGTTTTGCTTCTGCTTCCTGAAACAATTCTTCTTCCTTAATCTGTGTATATTGTTTCTTTTCTTTCAGAAGTATGGTGTATCTTGTTCTTATATGCATATAGCTGTGTCTCAGATTTTAATTGTTCAAGTTTGTCGTTTTCAGCTCATTCAGTTGTTTCACGACCATGTGTCTTCTTATGTAGCATTCACTGTCAAACTAGGGTTTGGTTTTATCTTTGTTGGTTGAAGGGATGCTTCAGTGGGTCAGTTAAGTTACACAGTGCATTCTCAGTGTTGCTTCATTCTGCTGTGATAGTATTTCTTCAGCACTTATGTTCTGCACTAATAAATCAGCGGTTACACTCCTTAGAGTTTATCGTTGCTCATTTTGTTTGCCTCTCTTTATTGTCATGATCTGAAATTTTGCCCTTACTTGGAGGTGTTTCCTTATAGGAGGGCTTGGAGAATTTGTGGTGGTTGTTAAACTTTGAAGCTTTATCTCATTTTCATGGTAAAGCATGATATCTACAGTGCTAGAGCCATTGTGTGAGATGTAGGTTTCAATCTGACCTTCATTCGTAAGAGTAAAGCCTTCTTGTTCCATGAGTTATATGAGGGGCTGTGTTTTGCTGTTTGGCTAGTCTATTTGACAATTTAGATACCCTACCAACAGGGTTGTGATCTCTGAGTCAGTCTGTTCCAATGCAGTAATGATGGTTTCTGCCACTTCATCTGCTGAACATTTGGGTCTTATAGTGATTCCAGTGATTTTCAGATTATTTAAATGTACAACCATGGAATTTTTTCTTGTCTGTGCATGCTTTGCTTGCCCCAGGATTGGGTTGTTGTCACTTCCCCTGATGTTCTTCCTTCTGTCTCGGCTTTAGCCAGTGCATGTATTGCATAAAAGCCATTTATATTCCAGAGTTCTTGGAGAAAGGTTTAACAGAAGATAAAAATATCATTGTTGAACATTGTTTCATCTGATAAAATATTAAGTAGATCCTTCTATGTTCTATAGCATGACTTCGAAATCATTTACTTTTTGACGGTAGTCACTTCCTAAAAAGAAAGGGATGGAAGATTACTCCTTCTGCCCTTAGTTCCTCTCTCGTGACATCATTTTTGATGTCATTTTGAAGCATTTGTTTCTCTCTCTGGTGCTTAATTGCTTACGTACCTTTATGTCCATGATGCCTTTCTCCTTTACATGTTCAGTGATGTATTTGGGTATTGTCTTTCCATCCAGGCAGCCCAAATACCATGAATACAATTTTGTTGCAGATTCCAACTTGCTTGTCTTTCCCCCTCTTCCTACTTTCAAGATTGGAGGGGCATTCTGTTGACAGCTGGTAGGTTTCTGTGAGGTCTATCTGTCATGGTTGGATTCTCACTATATCATTATAAGCACTGCAAGAGGTTTCCATCCAACATACTCATAAAATATTAGGGCACACAGGTAAAAGAGGTTGACAATGTTACATTCTTGGGATTAAAATCTGTTAATAAATTGAATTGTGAGGAGTGTACTTCAGGACATTCAAATCAATTAAACAACTCTTTGTTTACAATGCAAATGCCAGACGTAATTGATGTAAAAATGAAAGAACTGACTTACTTACTTTCATTCCATATGATATCATATTTTTGTCATTATAAAAATATATGGTCATCTTACAGTCACAGATTAAACTACTGTTGCTGAGGTCAATGTTTTCATGCTATGTAATACATTTTTTGAGTCATCAGTCTTTTGACTGGTTTGATACAACCCACCACAAATTCCTCTTCTGTGGCAAATTTTTTATCTCGGAGTAGCACTTACAACCTATGACATCAGTTATTTGCAGGATGTATTCCAGTGTCTGTCTTCCTCTATAGTTTTTACCCTTTACAGCTTCCTCTAGTACCATAGAAGTTAATCTGTGATGTGTTAACAGATGTCCTACCATCTTGTCCATTCTCTTTGGTAGTGTTTTTCATATATTCCCTTCCTCACCATTTCTCTGGAGAACCTATCATTTCTTACCTTATCAGTCAACCTAATTTTCAATGTTCTTCTGTAGCACAACATCTCAAACACTTCAATTCTCTTCTTTTCTGCTTTTCCCATAGTCCATGTTTCACTACCATACAGTGCTGTGCTCCAACCGTACGTCCTCAGAAATTTCTTCCACAAATTATGGCCTATACTTGATACTTGTATATTTCTCCATGCCAATAATGTCCTTTTGGCCAGTGTGAGTCTGCTTTTTATTTCCTCCTTGCTCCATTCATCAATGGTTATTTTGCCACGTAGGTAGCAGAATTCCTTAACTTCGTCCACCTTGCAATCACTGAGCCTGATGTTAAGTTTCCTGCTGTTCTCATTTTTGCTACTTCTCATTACTTCTGTCTTTCTCCAATTTACTCTCAATCCATATTCTGTACTCTTTAGACTGTTCATTGCATTCAGCAGATCCTGTAATTCATCTTCACACACACTGTGAGGATAGCAATGTCATCAGTGAATCTTAATATTGATATCCTTTCACCTTGAATTTTAATTACATTCTTGAACTTTCCTTTTTTTTATTTCTTTGTTGTTCCATGGGACCAAATTAAGGAGAAGTCTTCATGGTCATGGAATGAGTCAATACATGAAATTATAACATGATAGTAGAAACAGATAAAATGAAATACAAGAAACGTATTCAGGTGACAATTCGTAAGTTTAAATAAAGAAAATCAACTATGTAACTCTGGAATTTGCTTAATTTTTCAGCTCTTCCGGGAGCTCCTCGACAGAATAGGAGTGAGCCATGAGGAAACTCTTCAGTTTGGACTTAAAAGCTTTTGAGCTACTACTAAGATTTTTGAGTTCTTGTGGTAGCTTATTAAAAATGGATGCAGCAGAATAGCGCACTCCTTTCTGCACAAGAGTCAAGGAAGTGCATTCCACATGCAGATTTGATTTCTGCCTAGTATTAACTGAGTGAAAGCTGCTAACTCTTGGGAATAAGCTAATATTGCTAACAACAAACGACATTAAAGAAAATATATACTGTGAGGGCAATGTCAGAATTCCTAGACTATTGAATAGGGGTCTACTATTATTTCTTTGATGTATAGATTGAACAGAAAGGGTGAAAGACTACATCCCTGTCTTACACTCTTTTTAATGTGAGCACTTTGTTCTTGGGCTTCCTCTCCCACTGTTCCCTCTTGGCTCTTGTATGTATTGTCTTTCCCTACAGCTTACCTCTATTTTTCCCAGAATTTTGAAAATTTTGCACCATTTGACATTGTCTAACCCTTTTCCCAGGTTGACAGATCCTATGAATGTGTCTTGATTTTTCTTCAGTCGTGCTTCCATTATCAAGTGCAACATTAGAACTGCCTCTCTGGTGCCTTTACCTTTCCTAAAGCCAAGCTGATAGTCACCTAACACATTCTCAGCTTTCTTTTCCATTCTTCTGTATTTTATTCCAGCCAGCATCTTGGATGCATGAATTATTAAGCTGATTTTGCAACAATTCTCAGACTTGTTGGGTCTTGCAGTCTTCAGAATTATGTGGATGATATTTTTCCAAAAGTCAGATGGTATGTTGCCAGACTCATACATTCTACACACCAACATGAATAGTCATTTTGTTGCCACTTCCCTCAACAGTTTTAGAAATTCTGATGGTAAGTTATCTATTCCTTCTGCATTATTCAATCTTAAGTCTTGTAAATTTTGATTCTAATACTAGGTCCCCTATCTCTTGCATATCAACTCCTATTTCTTCTTCTATCACATTGTCAGAAAAGTCTACCCTGTCATAGAGGATTTTGTTGATCTCTTTCCACCTCTCTGCTCTCTCTCTCTCCTGCATTTAACAGTGGAATTCCTGTAGCACTCTTAATGTTAACACCCTTGCTTTTAATTCCACCAAAAGTTGTTTTGACTTTTATACATGCTGAGTCAGTCCTTCTGACAATAGCTTGCTTTTCAATTTCATGCAGCCATTTCATCTCAGCTTCTCTGTGTTTCCTGTTTATTTCATTCCTAAGTGACTTGTTTTTCTCTATTCCTGAATTTCCCTGAACGTTTTTGTAATTCCTTCTTTCATCAATCAACTCAAGTATTCCCTCTGTTACCCACGATTCCTCTGCAGTTACCTTTTTTGTACCTATGTTTTTCTTTCCATCCGCTATGTCGATTCCTCTTCAATTGAACTTCCTACTGAGCGATTCCTCATCACAATATCTGTAGGCTCAGAGAACTTCAAGCGTACCTCTTCATTCCTTAGTACTTCCGTGTCCCACTTCTTTGTGCATTCATTCTTCCTGAAGTCTCTTTGCCTTCAGCCTACTCTTCATCACTACTAAATTGTGATCTGAGTCTGCATTTTTTCCTGGGTAGGCTATACAATCCAGTATCTAATTTCAGAATCTCTGCCTGGCAATGATGTAATCTAACTGAAATTTTCTCATATCTTCCAGCCTTATACAAGTATATCTCCTCGTCTTGTGTTTCTTGAACAGAATATTCACTATTACTAATTGAAATTTATTGCAGACTCAGTGAGTCTTTTGCCTCTCTCATTCCTAGTACCAAACCCATATTCTCCTGTAACTCTTTCTTCTGTTCCATCTCCTACAACTGCATTCCAGCCATCCATGACTATTAGATTTTCATCTACCTTCACATATTGAATTACTCTTTTAGTATCCTCACATACTTTTTGTACATCTTCATCTTCTGCTTCAGAAATTGGCATGTATGCCTGAATTATTGTTTTTGATGATGGTTTGCTGTTGATTTTGATGATGAGAACAATCTATCACTGAATTGTTCACAGTAACTCACTCTCTGTTCTCCCTTACTATCCATAACAAGTCCTACTCCCGTTATACCATTTTCTGCAGCTGTTGATATTATCCTATACTCTTCTGACCAGAAATCTTTGTCTTCTTTCTATTTCACTTCATTGGTCACCACTATATATTAGACTGAACCTTAGAATTTTCTTTTCCGGGTTCTTAATATCACTAAAATCCAGTTCTTTAAAGAATTGCAGTCACATGTATAACAGAGCTCCAAATGTCCTTTTACTTTACAAATGAATTGGTGTGCTGGGTATTTGCCATGAAGCATGTGAATGAGAAAAAGTTTACAAAAGGTTTGATATTATTTTTAAAGTTCAAAAAATTAAAAAGTTTTTGTGGTAAATTCTTCTAAAAAACTGTAGAATCCACTTGTAGTTGCTAATCCAGGCAGCTACAAGTGGACTCTACAATTTTTTAGCCCACATAAAAAACTTATTTGTATATATTTTAAGTTATTTGGGTTGAGTGCTCACATTATCCAACACTGGACTGAGAACAGTCTGGGTAATTTGCACTCTGTTTCAAGTGAAAGCTAGTTTTTCACACATGTCAAAGTTAATGCCATCTTAGCTTCTGAATTATTTAATGTAGAATGATATAATTTTGCAGGTACATCCAGTGGTAAATGTGGATAATGTTTGCAAAATGAGTTGTGAATAGATTTTATAGTAATAAAGTAATAAATTAAAATGTCATATCTGATGTGGGAGTTTTATCACATTGACAGCAAAAATACAGGAAGATATAAACTCTCATCCTTTCATCATTTTGTATGCATTCCATGAGAAAAGGTTTTGTAAAGGTTTGAAATTATGTGTAAAGTTTGTTACAAGTCACTAAGTGCTCTCATTCTCTAATACTGGATGAATATAACCTAGCTATTTGCATGCCATGGATTATGCTGCCTCAAGACATGTACAAAGTCTTTAGCTGTAGTACCATGAAGAAGACACATAGACCCATCAAGTTGCAGAAATACACACTTAAAAGACAAAAATCAAACAATGGAAAAGCCAGGATGGAGTGTAACAATATTATGAAAAGGAAAGTTGCTACTCACCATATAGCAGAGATGCTGAGTTGCAGATAAGCACAACAAAAAGACTGTCACATGTACACACGACCGCCAATACCAGTATCTCAGGACGGAATGCATCATCACATGGGATGCAAGCTGCAATCTGGAGGGGGTGGGGAAGGGAAAGGGATAGTGGTGTACAGGTGGGGAGAGAGACAAACACTGTCAGTTGGAGTGTGCAGGGACTAGACTGCCAACAGGTGCAGCATCAGGAGATTGGGGCTGGGAGGTGGGGAAAAAAGGAGAGAAGCGGAGAAAGACAGGCGGATATGTTGGCAGAGGGCTGCAAAGAAACAGAGAATGTGGAGGAGATAATGGAACAGAGAAGGTTGAAACTGTTGGGTGGAGGGTGCGGGGCAGTATGTTACTGTAGTTTGAGGCCAAGATCGTTATGGGAGTGGAGGATGTGTTGTAAGGCTAACTCCCATATGGGCAGTTCAGAAAAGCTGGGGAAGAATCCAGATGGCCCATGTAGTGAAGCAGCCAATGAAATCAAGTGTGTTATGTTCACCTGCATGCTATGCCACAGTTTGGCAGTGGCCGTTCATCCTGGTGGACAACTGGTTGGTAGTCATACCAATATAAAAAGCTGTGCAATAATTACATGAGAGCTGATAAATGACATGGCTCCCTTCACAAGCAGGCTGGCCCTTGATAAACCTGTGACAGAATTGGAATAGGAAGTGCTAGGTGATTGGATTGGGCAGGTTTTGTATCTGGTCTTCCACAGGGATATGATCTTTGTGGCAGGGGTTTGAGATTAGGAGTGGCGTAGGGATGGACTAGGGTGTTGTGGAGGTTGGGTATATGATGGAATGCTATTTTAGGAGGGGTGGGAAGTATCTCAGGTAGGATGCCCCTCATTTCAGGTCATGATGATAGGTAATTAAAGGTCTCACAAAGGAAGTGGTTCAGTTGTTCCAGTCTGATTGGGACTGGGTGATGAAGGGAACACTCCTTTGTGGCTGGTTCTTGGTGGTGACAGAAGGATTGTAGATGTAAGGGGAAATTGCATGGGGGATTTTTTTGCAGACTAGGTCTGGGGGATAGTGCCTGTCTATGAAGGCCTTGGTCAGACCCTCAGCATAGTGAACAAGGCAGTTTTTGTCACTGCAGATACACCATCCCCGGTTAACCAGACTGTATGGGAGGGATTTTTTGGTGTGAAAGGAATGAAAGCTGTCAAAATGCAGGAACTGTTGGTGGTTGGTGGGTTTAATGTGGACAGAGGTGCAGATGGAGCCATCAGAGAGGAAGAGGTCAACTTCTAGGAAGGTGGCATGCTGAGTTGAAGAGGATCACATGAAGCAGATGGGAGAAAAGACGTTGAGGTTGTGAAGGAATGAAGATAGGGTGTCTTGGCCCTGAGTCCAGATCATAAAGATAACACCAATGAACCTGAACCACGCTAGGAGTTTGTTGTTATTGGGAGGCTAGGAAGGTCTCCTCTAGATGGCCCATAAAAAGGTTGGCATATGATGGTGCTATATGGCTGCCCATGGTTGTGCCATGGATTTGTTTATATATCTTCCCTACAGATGAGAAGTAGTTGTGGGATAGGATAAAGTTGGTAAGGTATATGAGGAATGAGATAGTAGGTTTGGTGACTGGATGATATTGGGAAAGGTAGTGTTCAATAGCAGTAAGACCATGGGCATGAGGGGTGTTGGTGTATAGGGAGGTGGCATCATTAGTGATCCAGGAGGTAAAGTGGTGGGGGTGGTGGTGAGTCAGTGAAGGGATGAAGATGCTTCTCTATAACTGATCTACACCTAAATCTACATCCATACTCCGCAAGCCACCTGATGGTGTGTGGCGGAGGGTACTTTGAGTACCTCTATCGGTTCTCCCTTCTATGCCAGTCTCGTATTGTTCGTGGAAAGAAAGATTGTTGGTATGCCTCTGTGTGGGCTCTAATCTCTCTGATTTTATCCTCATGGTCTCTTCGTGAGATATATGTAGGAGGGAGCAATATACTGCTTGACTCCTCGGTGAAGGTATGTTCTCAAAACTTCAACAAAAGCCCGTACTGAGCATCTCTCCTGCAAAGTCTTCCATTGAAGTTTATCTACCATCTCTGTAATGCTTTCACAATTACTAAATGATCCTGTAACGAAGTGTGCTGCTCTCCATTGGATCTTCTCTATCTCTTCTATCAACCGTATCTGGTACGGATCCCACACTGGTGAGCAATATTCAAGCAGTGGGCAAACAAGTGTACTGTAACCTACTTCCTTTGTTTTCAGATTGCATTTGCTTAGGATTCTTCCAATGAATCTCAGTCTGGCATTAGCTGGCCATGGTGGCTGAGTGGTTCTAGGCGCTACAGTCTGGAACCACGTGACCGCTATGGTCGCAGGTTCGAATCCTGCCTCGGGCATGGATGTGTGTGATGTCCTTAGTTTAGTTAGGTTTAAGTAGTTCTAAGTTCTAGGGGACTGATGACCTCAGAAGTTAAGTCCCATAGTGCTCAGAGCCATTTGAACCATTTTTTCAGTCTGGCATCTGCTTTACCAACGATCAACTTTATATGATCATTCCATTTTAAAGCACTCCTAATGCCTACTCCCAGATAATTTATGGGATTAACTACTTCCAGTTGCTGACCTGCTATATTGTAGCTAAATGATCCTTCGCTAGGGCTTTGATTACCTATTATTGTGCCCTGAAATAAGGGACATCCTACCCAAGACACTTCCCACACCTCCTAAAGTGATGTTCCAATGCCCATCCAACCTTCATAACATCCTAGTCCATCCCTATGCCACTCCCAGTCCCAACCCTCTGCAACAGGGATCATATCCCTGTGGAAGCCCCAGATGCAAAACCTGCCCAATCCACCCATCCAGTACTTCCTATTTCAGTCCTATCACAGGTCTATCTTACCCTCACAGGTCTATCGTACCCCACCAGGGGCCAGCCCACTTGTGAAAGCAGCCATGTTATTTATAAACTCTGCTGCAGTCATTGCACAGCTTTTTATATTAGTATGACTACCAACAAGCTGTCCCACAGAATGAATGGCCAAGCCCAAACTGTGGCCAAGAGCAAGGTAGACCATCCTGTGATGCAGCTAGCAGGAGAACATGACACAGTTGATTTCAATGGCTGTTTCATTACCCAAGCCATCTGGATTCTTTCTCACCACCAGCTTTTCTGATCTGTGCAGATGGGCATTATCCTTACAACACATTCTCTGCTCCCTTATTTATCCTGGTCTGAACCTGTGTTAACTTAATGTCCCCACATCCTCTATCCAAGTTTCCACCCCCTTTGTGCTGTCATCACTTTCCCATTCTCATCTCCCATCCTGTTTATTTGCAGCTCTCTGCCACTGCATCTGCTCCTCTTTCCCCACTCTTCTCCTTTTTTGCTCCTTTTTCCTCCACCTCCCTGCCCCACAAACTCATGACACTGTCCTTAATGGCTTTCTAGTCTCTGCAGACTCCACCAGACAGCATTCATCTCTCTCCCTGCCCATACACTATTATCCCTTCCGCATCTGCGTCCACGTCCCCACCCCATCCAGATTGCTGCTTGCCTCCCATGTGATGATGCATTCCAGTGTGACATGCTGAAGTTGGCCGCCGTGTGTGTGTGAGGTGTGCTTGTTTGTTTGTGTGTGTGTGTGTGTGTGTGTGTGTGTCTTTTACTGAAGAAGGCTGTTTCCAAAAGCTATATGTGAGTGTCTTTTAATTGCGCTTGTCTGCAACTTGAGGTGTCTCCTTTACAGTAAGTAGCAATTTGCCTTTTCCTACATTGTTGATATCCCTGCCTGGAGTTTCCATTGCTTGATTCTGGTTGTAGTACTTATGTTACAACTTTAACGTAAGATTATACAAATCTTGAGTGCTTGGTGCTCCACAGGTTTCAGATATTTATTGAAAGACATCTTTCTAGTACACCTCATGGTGTACAGAATATGTCTTTTAATAAATAAGATTATACCACTTAATGAATAGATTATGACAGCATTTTAAATTTTTAAATTTATTTACTTATCATATGAAATACTTAAAATCTATTTTTTGTTACTCCTGAAAACCATTATATAGGCAACCTGTAGCTGGGGCTTTGTGACCATGCCCCAGGTTAGCCATTTAGAAATATAGATTGGGACTTTCTTATATTTGCAGATGAAGCTTTGGTAACTAAGGTCACACTCAAATTTAATCTAAAGAATTAAGAAAGGTGGACAGTGGCACAATCTTTGATGAAGAGCACTGTACTTGGACCAGAATAACCAAGTGACTGACAGACAGTTTTTTACAGGACAACTGTCATAGCAACAATCAATGAGAGCACGAGCTTGGTAATACCTTCCATCCTGTGCACAGTTGTCATATTTCTCTGCTACTTCACCTGCCAGTTAATTGTCAGCTGCCGACCACTACTGCAGTCTACAAAATCATTTTTTGTAATTTGTTGTTATATGCTTTGTGCCTCTATGTGGTAGGCTTCTTTTATGGAATGTAAGAAACTCACATTGAAATGGCTCAGGGAAGTGATAAAAATTTTATTATTCTCCAGAGTGATTTTGATGTTATACATTAACTGGAGCCATATTGCACCTGTGTGTGATGATGAACTTACAAATATGTCTCCTACAATGCTCCGCTGTCAGTTGTTATTCTGATCCAGCTATGGGAGAAGAATGAGCAGACAGCATAGCATGTTCAAACATTGCACTTCAAACATAGCACATGAAATGAAACAGAAGTTTCAACAATGGTGCTAGAAGTACAGGATGCGGCGCGGGAACTTCCTTATTTGACACACGTGGCACACGGTGGCTGTTACTCATTGTTGCATGGGTTTCAGTTCAATCAAAAGTGTGAGACTTAACACTTTTTAAGGCTAGTTTAGTAGTGATTATGCAGTGGGTAAAAGAGCAACTCGCGTTCGCCGTTGCGGCCTACTTTTTGAATGGATGTTCACTTATCAGAACTCTGCATACATTATGGAAACAGTTCAACATCTCGCCTACAGGTCATGTTCTTGATGGGAAATCAATTGTTATGTGGGTAGACTCCTTTATGGATAGCCAAAGTGTGCAGGAAAAGAAACCAGGACCTTCAAGAAGCACCAGAACGCCTGAAAACACTGAGAGTGTAAGGATGCCAATTCTGAATTCCCCCAAGTAATCTGCATGCAAACATGCAGCTGCCCTTGCAACTTATGAATGCACAGTGGGGTGAATTCTTCATGAAGAGTTGAATTTTCACCCATATAAACTGTTAGTGGTGCACACACTTCATCCATGTGATTTTGTTTCATGAAAAAATGCATGAGAAGCCTCAATCGATGAGCTGCGTCATGACACCTTAGTGTTCTTCAACGACGAGGCACAGTTTCATTTGCCTGGCTGTGTAAACAAACAAAATATATGGTATTCGAGTGGCATGAACCCCCTAGAACTTTATGAGCAGCCCCTGCATACAGAACATGTGACTGTTTGGTGTGCACTATCTAAAGTTGGCGTTATTGGCCCATGGTTTATCGAAGAGAACAATAAAGCAGTGATGGTCACTTCTGAGCATTATGTTCAGATGATTGAACAGTTTTTTTCTTCCAGAACTTGAAGAAATGGATGTGGGTGATGTCTGGTTCCAACAAGATGGCGCCACAGCTCACACGGCACCAACATTGATAACCATGTTGCGCTAACACTTCCCCTATCATCTCATCTCTTTGAAAGGCTATCTCCAGTGACCAGGACACTCACCAGATTTAGCACTATGTGACTTTTTCTTATGGAGCTATCTCAAATCCTTGGTGTATACAAATCATCCGCAGACCCTGGCTGAGCTACTGAACAGTATTCGTGTTGCTATTGCCAACATTGACAGAGACATGTTGGAAAATGTGGACTGAAACTTCCAATTTCGACTCTCCAAACGCATTTGGTGGAACAAAGGCCACCATAATAGAACAAAACGTTTGGTGTTACTCTTTGTGAAGAAAAAAGAATTAAATTGATGTCTCTAATACTTTCTGATTTTTTTAAAATAAGGAAGTTCCTGCACCGCTCCCTGTGCTATTACTCTACAGCGCTATTGGTTTTCAAAGTTTGCAAGAAACGATGAACTGCAGTGTTAATCTGAAATGGTGCAATTTCTGCCAGTCCATCTACAGGAAACTGACAGGATGATATTATATTTTTATTTTGTTTGCCTATACTGTCAGCACTTTGATTTTCAAGACTGGCAACAAATGTTTAATTGCTATGTTAACCTGAAATGATATGATTTCTGCTGATTCAGCTGTAGATAAGCTAGAGGAAAATGTATCAGCACTGTAAGAATGAGAAATTATAGCACTTGATAATGGAGGCAACTCACAACCATGACTCTGCTGAGAAATGTGGATCTATGAATGCCCAGTTCACAAGTAGTCAAAATTATGGGTGATTCATGAAGCTGGGATCACAAACTGCTATGCAGCAGGATGAAAATTTGATGTCATAGTTTCATTTGTGGCATCCAATCAATAAATTAATGAATGCCAGTGCTACATGCCAAACTCACAGGGGACTGAAGCAATGAAAGTTTCATGAACTGGAGCAAAAGATTGTTCAGTGTGTGCGTAAGAAGTGCGGGGAAGGCTCCCCAGTTATTTAAGAAATGATCTGAATGAAGGCATTGGAATAAAGAGGTATTTTCCAACTGCATGTATCATGAAATTCAAAGTAAGTACTGACTGGCATTATGAGGATGATGAATAGGACAGGGCTTACATTACAACACAAAATATTGATAGCACAGCACCTTTCTGTAGTGTCTGATGAAAAACTATGTTATCCACATGTGATAAATCCAAGAAAACAACAAAACTATTTGCTAGTCCAATAGGCAACACTGGCCTGAGTGCTATGGCTGCTAACCAATCATCATCATGTTTGTGTTTGTTTGCATTAGGTTTACTCTTATGATGATGAAAGTATAGGAATAATTCCTGGTGGTATGACCTCACAACTTCAGATAATGGTTGTTGCCTTTTAAGGCTCAGCTGCAGCAGCTTTACAGTGAGTAGCTTCTTCAAGAAGACCATGCCCTCATTCCAGGGGAACAAATTAAAGAAACATTCAATTCCATGCTGGGTGAGTGGATCCTTACTGCCTGGAGCAGGTCAAGTGAATCCATAATGCAAGGACTCAAAAAGTGCTGCATCTCCAATGCTGTGGATGACTCAGAAGATGACATAATATGGGATGAGTGCCAGGAAGGAATAAATGACAATAGCCTTAGAAATGAAAATGATGATAACAGTGATGATGAGTTAAATATAGCAATACCTCAGACTACAGGTTTATAGTAAGCAAGAAACGAAAGTGAAGATAACAATTAATTTAAATATACACTCCTGGAAATTGAAATAAGGGGAAACTTTATTGACACATTCCTGGGGTCAGATACATCACATGATCACACTGACAGAACCACAGGCACATAGACACAGGCAACAGAGCATGCACAATGTCGGCACTAGTACAGTGTATATCCACCTTTCGCAGCAATGCAGGCTGGTATTCTCCCATGGAGACGATCGTAGAGATGCTGGATGTAGTCCTGTGGAACGGCTTGCCATGCCATTTCCACCTGGCGCCTCAGTTGGACCAGCGTTCGTGCTGGACGTGCAGACCGCGTGAGACGACGCTTCATCCAGTCCCAAACATGCTCAATGGGGGACAGATCCGGAGATCTTGCTGGCCAGGGTAGTTGACTTACACCTTCTAGAGCACGTTGGGTGGCACGGGATACATGCGGACGTGCATTGTCCTGTTGGAACAGCAAGTTCCCTTGCCGGTCTAGGAATGGTAGAACGATGGGTTCAAAGACGGTTTGGATGTACCGTGCACTATTCAGTGTCCCCTCGACGATCACCAGTGGTGTACGGCCAGTGTAGGAGATCGCTCCCCACACCATGATGCCGGGTGTTGGCCCTGTGTGCCTCGGTCGTATGCAGTCCTGATTGTGGCGCTCACCTGCACGGCGCCAAACACGCATACGACCATCATTGGCACCAAGGCAGAAGCGACTCTCATCGCTGAAGACAACACGTCTCCATTCGTCCCTCCCTTCACGCCTGTTGCGACAGCACTACAGGCGGGCTGCACGATGTTGGGGCGTGAGCGGAAGACGGCCTAACGGTGTGCGGGACCATAGCCCAGCTTCATGGAGACGGTTGCGAATGGTCCTCGCCGATGCCCCAGGAGCAACAGTGTCCCTAATTTGCTGGGAAGTGGCGGTGCGGTCCCCTACGGCACTGCGTAGGATCCTACGGTCTTGGCGTGCATCCGTGCGTCGCTGCGGTCCGGTCCGGTCCCAGGTCGACGGGCACGTGCACCTTCCGCCGACCACTGGTGACAACATCGATGTACTGTGGAGACCTCATGCCCCACGTGTTGAGCAATTCAGCGGTATGTCCACCCGGCCTCCCGCATGCCCACTATACGCCCTCGCTCAAAGTCCGTCAACTGCACATACGGTTCACGTCCACGCTGTCGCGGCATGCTACCAGTGTTAAAGACTGCGATGGAGCTCCGTATCCCACGGCAAACTGGCTGACACTGACGGCGGCGGTGCACAAATGGGGCGCAGCTAGCGCCATTCGACGGCCAACACCGCGGTTCCTGGTGTGTCCGCTGTGCCGTGCGTGTGATCATTGCTTGTACAGCCCTCTCGCAGTGTCCGGAGCAAGTATGGTGGGTCTGACACACCGGTGTCAATGTGTTCTTTTTTCCATTTCCAGGAGTGTAGTTGACCTCCACTCATAATGTCCTGCAATGAGGAATGTCCTACCCACTATCCTTCTCATCCCTCCCACACGGCTATTCCACCACCCACCAAACCTACACAATATCATCTTTCATCTTTACTCAAATCCTACTCCCAATCCCTCGCCCATGGCTCACATCCCTGTAATAGACCTAGATGCAGGATCTGCCCCATACGTCCTTCCACCACTACCACCTACTCAAGTCCAGTCACAGCATCTTGTATTCCATCAAAGGCAGGGCTGTCTTTGAAACCAGTCATGTGATTTACAAACTAAGTTGCACCAGCTGTGCTGCATTCTACGTGGGCATGACAACCAACAAGTTGTCTGTCTGCATGAAAGACCACCGACAAACAGTGGTCAACCAACAGCTGGACCACCCACTTGTTGAGCACTCTGCCCACCACAATGTTGTTAATTTCAATGACTACTTCACAGCCTTTGCCATCTGGATCCTTCCTACCAATATCAGCTTTTCTGAATTTCACAGATGGGAACTTTCCCTGCAATAACTGTCCCTCACCCACCTATTCCCTTCCCTGTTACCACTCCAGCACTACACAGCCTTCTATTGCACCAAAGCATCCAAAGTTCTTTTATTTCTCTCCTTATCAATTATCCACTCCCACCCACCCCCTGATCCCACTGCCCAACCTCCATACTGCATGTAGCTGTTCTACCTTCTGTCCACCTCACCCCTGTATGTGCCCATAAGCAGCACTTCACCATTCCCCTCACCTACCCAGTTATTCCTTCCCTTCCCCAACCCCTTCCATCAGCAACCTCGTTCTTACCCCCACCACCCAGACTGCTCCTCCTATCGTGCGCTGTTGCTCGCAATCTGGCCTCGGCAGTCAGAGAGTGCTCATGTGTGTGTGTGTGTGTGTGTGTGTGTGTGTGTGTGTGTGGGTGCGAGGGTGGGTGGGTTGTGTTTGCAAGAATGTGTGTGTTGTCAAACTCAGAAAAAGGCTTGTTGGCTGAAAGCTTACTTGTTCAGCATCTTTTCATTCTGCATGTCTGCGACTCCGCATCTCCACTATATGGTAAGTAGTAATCTATCATTTTGATAATATTGTCATTATTCCATCCTGGATTTTCCATTGTTGAAAAGTCAAAGTCTGAAGGATTACAATCAAAATGAATTACCATATTTTATGCAATATGAAGATGGTTTTATTGTAGTAGTAGTAGTAGTAGAAAATGATGTTACATTACTTATATTGCTCTGGTGGAAGTAGTCTATGGACAATAAAATTTAAGACATTCCAAAATTCAGATCCAGATTTTTCTTTAAATAACTGAAAACTAACTGTTGACTTGTTATTTTTTTATTCTGGTAACTTCTTCCATTACCACATTGACAAAACACGTTCTTAATCATAAACAACAAGTTCACACATCAGCAGCAATTAATATTCTTTTACATCATGTTTGACTTATAACTAAGCTCCTCGAAACATGACTATCTCATAACCACAACAGTCCACCTTACATGATGCTAACAACGTCCAAAGATAAAATTAAGAGAACTGACAATGATCTAAAAAAAATAATAAACCATGATCAGATTTATGTATAATGAAAATCAGAAATTCATGTGTTATTATTAAATACGATGTTCATTGAATTTTATACTTACAATTTTACTTGTTTCTGTATTTTAATGAATCATTTATGTACAAGGATGACTAACTCTTCAGAGTTCTGATATTCTTGCATATTGTTCTCATTAACCTCAAGAAGGAAAAAGGAATAGAAACAACATATACTAAGCTCCCCAGAAAAACTGAGAATCATACAGTTATGAACAAAAATGGTATTGACAACATTAGTAGAGAAGCCAGGAATGCCAGCCGGGGTGGCCGAGTGGTTCTAGGCGCTACAGTCTGGAACCGCGCGACTGCTACGATCGCAGGTTTGAATCCTGCCTCGGGCATGGATGTGTGTGATGTCCTCAGGTTGGTTAGGTTTAAGTAGTACTAAGTTCTAGGGGACTGATGACCTCAGAAGTTAAGTCCCATAGTGCTCAGAGCCATTTGAACCAAGCCAGGAATCTTAAGACTCAGTTTAGATCAGTGAATGTCCAATTAGGATTGTTACAACCTCTACAAGATGTTATCATATTACAGAAACTTTCCTTACAGAATAATAATAATGAACACTGGGGCTAGGACAAAAGAGCTGAAACATGTATAAGTGAAATAAAAATTAATTAATTGTCTCTTTCATAACACTAAGCTTCTTTCCAACTTTTCTCTGTAAGCATGGAGGTGAAGAAGATCTGCAATATCCAGAATATGATTGTTTCAGGAACACAAATGTTCAGTAACTTGTCAGCAGTCATAAAATATTTAGCTACTGATAAAATATAGTCTAAGAGAAGCCCAAAGGAACTGCTGATGGCGAAAATGTTTTACTTCATCGATGAATAATGTAGCAGGATCAGATAAATTTACTACTAAGCATAACCCATAACTTTTTATGTAACACCTTCCTTTCTGTGCTTCAGTGCAGTAATGCAATCCGAGTTGAGTCAGTCTTGCAAACTGGTTTTCCTTTGGCTAAACAGCCGAGATATACATAATTTTACACACTTGAAAAGTACAAAATTTTCGACATTTTACACATCTTTGATGACCATCTTCTGGAGGAACTCTGGAAGTAACATACAGCATCAGTTCTTTTGTAAATGTCTATTGCATATTTTTGTTTTTATGATATGTTCCAGATCATTGAGAATCGTATCACTCTGGATTTATGTAACAAGTAGTGTATGATATAATCAAGTCAAACATTCACAGAAAATTGTTTGGTAACTCAGTAGTGAATGTTGATATGTACAATAAAGTAATTACTTCATTTTGAAATTTCCCATAGCTGTAATAAAGCATACTGCAAATGTGGCTAAATTATGGAAATGTATCATCAAAGGGGATTGATATTTGAATCAGAAACACTTTTTATTTCACAGATCTGTAATGTGGAGGGTCCCAGTCATGTAGAATATCTCATAAAATGTAATACAAGTAATATACATTTATAAATGTTCCTTCCACAGTTCCAAAGTGAAATGGTCACCAAGAAGGTGATGTGAGTAAAAAGTCCTTAATATACACCAAGGGTCTAGCTGAGAACTTCACAGACTTCAATTGCCATCCCAACCTCATACAAAAACGATTCTCCTGTGCATTGTTTCCAGTCACTCACCACCTCCCAAAGCCCAAAGTCTGACCGCAGAGGAGCATTCCCCTTGTGACGCAGTACCAACCAGGACTGGAACAACTGAATCACATCCTGCACCAGGGTTTCAACTACCTCTCGCCATGCCCTGGAATGAGGAATGTCCTACCCACTGTCCTTCTTGCCCCTATCACAGTGGTATTCCACTGCCTCCTTGTCCACTCCTATGCAACCGCTGCTCCCAACCCCTTGCCTCATGGCTCATATCCCCGTAATAGACCTAGATGCAAGACCTGTCCCATACATCCTCCCACCACCACCTGCTCCAGTCCAGTCATAAGCACAACCTACCTTATCAAAGCCAGGGATACCTGTGAAACCAGTCGTGTGATCTACAAGCTAAGCTGCAACAACTGTTCTACTTTCCATGTGGACATGACAACCAACAAGCTGTCTGTCCCAACCATTTGCTGAGCACACTGCCCAACACAACATTCTTCATTTCAGTGACTACTTCACAATCTGTGCCATCTGGATTCTTCCCACAAACACCAGCTTTTCTGAAATGTGCAGGTGGGAACTCTCCCTACAATAGATCCTATGTTCCCATAACCCTCCTGGTCTCAACCTTTATTAGTCATTGTTCTTACCTGCCTACCCCCTTTGCCTTTTCCCATTTGAGCACTACACAGCCTTCTGTTCACCCAGTGCACCCACAGTCCTTTACTTTTCTCATTTTCCACTGTCCCCCGCCCCTCTCCCAGCTCTCCATCTAACCTCCTGACTGCACCTAGCTGCCCTAACCTCTCCCCCACCTCATCCCTGTACAGTCTCAAAAGCTGCACTTTACTGTTCGCCACCCCTACCCTGCTATCCCTCTCCCTCCCCACCCAACCTCCTTCTTACCACTACAACCCAGTTACTTCTCCCATCATGCACTGTTGCTCGCAGCCTGGCCTTTAAAATGCAGCCACATGTGCGAGAGTTGTGTCTGTGTTTGTTTGTGTGTTTGGTCTATTCTGATGAGGGCTTGTTTGGCTGTAGCTTTGTTTGACGGTCTTTTTGCTGTGCCTATCCACGACTCAGCATCTCTGCTATATGGTGAGTAGTAACTATACTTTTCATAATATTGTTATTAAATCTAAGACATATTTTCATTTGAAAATTGATACTTCGTTCTTCTGCTTCACCCTTCATGGATATGGTGATTTCATCTCTTCCATTCAATAACCCATCTCTTCCATGGTCTTGCCGTCTGCCTTGCCCCTCTAGATTTGTTTTGGAAGTCTATTTTCATGCATTCTATCTACATGTTCCAATCATCCTTTTCTGTTTGGATCTTTTTCTTATGCATAGACTCAAGTTGTAATTCATTTATAATGTCTTCATTTGGGAACTGATCTTCTCTGGTGCACTCTAACATTATGGAGGAATTTTATTCTGACAGCCTGGTTCCTGCCCATATCCTTTTGCATGGGAACCCAGGTCTCAGATCCATAGAGCATAGTAGATGCTACCATGCCTTTCTAAAATTTCATCTGTGTCACTTTGATGCATGTATGTGTACTGTATATTTCTGATTGTTTCAGAAGTTTTAGGTTCTTGTATCAATTTCATTGTTGAAATTTCATCCTGTGTCACAGCAAATATACTAAAAGTAGGTTACCTGTTTCAGTCTCTAAGCATTCTATATGAATTCTTGAGTGACATTGCAGGGATAATTTCAATTTACTTTGGTTTGACCCTAACTGTTTGTTTTGCAATGTATTCATGTGCAGACATGGTAATCTGTAATTAGTGCCTCACTGGTATGTGAGAGAAGTTAGCTTTCACTGCAGTGGTTCACAACTGATGGTTTCTTAGACCTGTTGTCGGTGGGTAAATTGGATTAAATTTTGACCATGAAATGATGTTACCAGTCCACTAACAAATATTATGGGGCACGACTGCTTCTGCCAGCATTCTGATTTAGGATTAGTGTCGTACTGGTCTGATGGTATCTATGGAGCACTGGTCAGTCACAAACTTTGCTCAGAGGGTGACAGTGTTTCCTCACATACCTTTAAATGCGCAATATATATAACTAGTGTTTGGATGTTTCATTGATTGAAAAACTGCCCATCTGTCTTCATGTGGATCCATTAGTGGCATGTCCCAAAATGTCAACCATTGTAAGTTTTGTAAAGGGGATTTCGGATGTCGGGTTGTTAATACTTTATATATTTCATTCCATTTTACAGTGATTTCCCCTCTTCTAATTGAGGACCTTTATCTATTTATGTAGGTCCTCCTCTGTGAGAAGATTTCTAGCAGACCCATGAGCTTGCATGTCATGTATCAAGGATGCACTATTTTAACATATTGTAAGTTGTTTTATCTTTAGCTGTGCATCCTTGTGGACTCACATTTTAATGTACATATAGAGTTTTTCTTCAGAGAATTTCTGTAGGTTCTGTTTATCTTTAATTACCTTAACCATGTGGATAGGTATTATTATTCTTTTAAAATTTTGCAGATCCACCTGAAGATGGGATATATTTGTCCTGAAACCAGGTGGTACTTCCGTTCTTAGAAATAAATCATTTTTACAACTGTAGCAGATTTTATTGTTGACATCCCTTTATGCTGTCAAATTGTTTAAAATCCAATGCACCTATTTGTGCATGTCATGGTGCACACCACCTCTAGTCATAAACATTAATTTCCGTAATGTAAGCAAGATAAACAACATGAATTACCCACATGTGCTGCAACATAATGGGGCATATTGTCTTTGAAACTGAATACAATCAGTTCAATAGATAGTTCTGTTTGAAGTCAAGATGGCTTGCCATTGAAATTGTGTTTCCTTACTATATTTTTACTACTTTTTTTTTCATGGTAACCATTTTTGAACATGATTACAACAATGAGATTAGCCTATAATTTTTTATTATTGCTCAAAACTGTCTCAAAAAATCAAACTGTGAAGAGCTGTACATAAGCATTTTAACATATTACAAAGTTTAACAAAGCAACAAATGATTATTTTACTTCTGTTTTATCATAACAACACTAATTTCTTGGGGGTTGGTTCATTTACTTCTTTCTTCATTTCTGCAAATCTCATAATGAAGGATGAAGGCTATTTCAGTAACATATAATAGAAGTCAAATGAAAATGAGACAGATGGATAAAAGTAAGTTGTTGTTGTTGTTGTGGTCTTCAGTCCTGAGACTGGTTTGATGCAGCTCTCCATGCTACTCTATCCTGTGCAAGCTTCTTCATCTCCCAGTACTTACTGCAGCCTATGTCCTTCTGAATCTGCTTAGTGTATTCATCTCTTGGTCTCCCTCTATGATTTTTACCCTCCACCCTGCCCTCCAGTACTAAATTGGTGATTCCTTGATGCTTCAGAACATGTCCTACCAACCGATCCGTTCTTCTAGTCAAGTTGTGCCACAAACTCCTCTTCTCCCCAATTCTATTCAATACCTCCTCATCAGTTATGTGATCTACATCTACATCTACATCCATACTCTGCAAGCCACCTTACGGTGTATGGCAGAGGGTGATCTACCCATCTAATCTTCAGCATTCTTCTGTAGCACCACAGTAAGTAAACTGTTTATTATTTCAAAAGTAATCACCATAACTGTTAATACATTTATCTCAGCATGAGGCAAGATGGCCATCCCACCAGAAGACAAGATGGTCAGTGTAAAACTTCTGTAGTGTAGTCAAAACAACAGGCACCCCAGCTCTGGGAAAGTGAAGATTAAATTTTTCTTTGACTGCAAGGGCCTTGTGCTAGTTGAGTTTCTAGAACACACTGCCACAATCAGTGCAAAGTGGTATGAGGACAATTTGCAAAAAATTGATGTGCATAATCAAGTCCAGATACCCAGGAATGTTCATGGATGACATCATTCTGCTGCAGGGTAATGCCCACTCATAGGTTTTCAAGGTTGTTTTGATTACACTGCAGAAGGTTTGCTGGAAAGTCCTTACATACTCTTCCTACAGTTATGATCTCTCCCCATATGATTTCCATATTTTTGGAGCCTTGCAGAATGACATGTTGCAAAAAATGATATCATATGAAATGAGCCACAAAACTGCTTAACAAGCCTGGAAAATTTCTTAGAAGCTAACAAATCCAGAGTGAATACCAATTAGGTACTTTTTAGAGTATGCTCATGCAATAGCTCCATATATAACAGTCATATACAACTTCTCACTCGATGAAAGATCATACCTAAAGACTGTAAGTTTGACCGGGCCACACCAGTACTCGAGAAAGCAAGTAGGAATAATCCACTGAATTACAGACCCATATCACTGATGTCAATTTGCAGTAGGATTTTGGATCATATACTGTGTTCAAACATTATGAATACCTTGCAGAAAATGATCTGCTGACATGTAATCAGCAAGGGTTCTGAAAATGTCATTCTTGTGCAACACAATTATTTTCTTTCTTCTCATGAGGATCTCATATTGATTCCACATTTCCAGATTTCCAGAAGGCTTTTGATACTGTGCTTCACAAGTGGCTTCTAGTCAGATTGCATGCCTATGGAGTATTGTCTCAGTTGTGTGTGTGGGTTCATCATTTACTGCCAGGAAGCTCACAGTTCATAGTAACTGATAGAAAGTCATTGAGTAAAACAGAAGAGATATCCGGCATTCCCAAAATGAAAGCCCTCTGTTGTTCCTAATCTACATAAATGATTCAGGAGAGAATATGAGTGGCTATCTTAAATTGTTAAAAGATGGCCCTGTCATTAACCATCTAGTAAAGTCATCAGAAGATCAAAACCAATTGCAGAATTATTTAGACAAGATATATGTATGGGCAAATAGAACCCTAAATAATGAAAAGTGTGGGGTCATACAGATGAGCACTAAAAAGACTCTGTTAAATTTTAGTTACATGGTGAATCACACAAATCTAAAGGCTGCCAATTTAACTAAATAGTTAAGTATTATAAATACAAGAAACTTAAACTCAAATGATGGCATAAGTAATGTTGTGGGGAAGGTGAACTAGAGACTGCTTTCTGATGTCAGAACACTTAAAACATGCAACAAATCCACTAAAGGGACTGCCTGTAAATTGCTTGTCTATTTTCATCCAGAGTATTGCTGTGTGGTGTGGAATCCTTATCAGATAGGATTGATGGAAAGCACTGAAAAATTTCAAAGGTCAGCCCATTTTTGTACTATCAGTAAACAGGAGAGAGAGTTATCATGGGTATGATATGCAGCTGGGATGTAATCATTAAAACAAAGGTGTTTTTTGGTACAGTGAGATCTTTTTAGAGAATTTCAATCTTCAACTTTCTCCTCAAAATTTGCAAATATTTTATTGATGCCTGCCTACATATGATGAAATGAACATTGTAATAATAAATCAAGAGAAATGAGACTTTACACAGAGTGACTGAAGTGTTCATTTCTCCCACTCGCTGTTCAAGAGTAGGACAGTAGAGAAATAGTGTGAAAGTGGTTTGATGAATCCTCTGCCAGGCACATCACTGTGGACTGTTGAGTTGTCATACAGATGTTGATGTAGATGCCTTTGCACCTGATAAATAAACCTGTAACAAAATGCACTGCTCATCTTGAGTCCTCTCATCTTGAGTCCTCTCTAACTCCTGATACAATACAATAGGTAGGAGTAGATCTGTTTAACTACAAGCTATATAATTATAAAATGGCAAAGTTATAGTTACTATTCTTTGAAGGTGATTTCTATGCATCTGAGAATTTTGAAAGCACCCCAAAAAGTTTCAAGAAAGTTAAATTTTCCAGACTGAATAATGAACAAATGGACAAGTTATTCTATTGAAAGTAGACATAGGTTTCAAGATGGTGCCCAGTGAAAAGTGCAGTGACACAGTGCTCTCGGAAAAAAAAAAAAAAAAAGAAATTAAACAGTTCGCCATGCAAGAACTGTCAAGAACGTGTAGTGAAAGGAATACTATGTGTTAAGTGCAACTTTTGGATGAATGAGAAATGTGCAAAAATGTGCCTTAAATTCATAAGTGAAAACTTTAAATGGTCTTGTTTTGATTGCTTACACAAAAAAAAGGGTTGTCTAGCATCGGCTGTTAAGACAAAAGACGAAATCATAAAAGCGATGCAAACGGAAACCGACACTCTAATATGCGAAATATTGTCACTTAAACAAGGAAGTAAGCAACAAATGAAGGCATGTGAGCCTGCAGGTTATAACTGCAACAAGAGGGATACCGTTAGTGTAAACAATCTAAATGTCGAAAACTCAAGTGCCACTGTTGTTTCAGCAAATACATCAACAGCAGACTCTGAAAAACTGCTAGAAAATGCAAATTCAAGAAACAAATACCATTGGAATAGTGTTACTTACAAGAAAAACACGGAAAGTCATCATAGTGTTGGCAAAGTCAAAAATAAAAATAATGAATTTCTTATAATTGGCGATTCAATGCTGAAAAACATCATCGTGCCAAATGCAAAGATCGACATACGTCCAGGAAACAGGTCACAGCAACTAAACGAACATTTAAATAACATTCAAAACTCAAAAAAAGAATCTCCACAAATTTCTCCAAAAAACTACAAGGGGGTGTTCATTCATGTAGGAACGAATTCTCTTCATAGCTCCAGTGAAGAAGACCTCATCAATGAAACACGAAACTTAATTTGAGCTTCAAGAAGCCTATACAGGAATTGTTATCAGTGGTATAATATACAGCAGGTAAGTAAGTTATAAATATGTAAACTGGATAAATAATATCAGGGAGCATTGTAATGATCCTGGAGCAATATTTATAGACCCAAACAAGTTCTTGTGTAACAAATGCCTGGGGATAGATGGCCTTCACCTAAACAGGCTAGGCTCCAAATTGCCTAGTAAAATGTGTACTAAAAAAAAAAAAAAAAAACGAACGAACATTGGTTGACGAAAGACACTTTAAAATTTCTAAATAAAATCCAAAACTTCACCATAACTGCTAGCTACTGCAGACAAAATAAATCACATGGAGGCACATGTATACTCGTTCATCCTAACATAACATTTAAAATAAGGAATGAGTTTCATCATTTGAATGAGGAATGTAGCTTTGAAAGTTGCTGTGTAGAACTAGTACATCTAGGTATTATTGTAATTTCAATTTACAGAATCCCGGGAAATCAAATAACGAGCCACTTCCTATACAAATTAGAAAATATGCTTGAAAGCCTAATTAAAGAAAAAAAGAAAAAGATAGTAATAGCAGCTGACTTCAACATCAATGTTTTAAGTGAATGCCATGAAGCTGATAAATTCACTGATCTAGTAAAAAAAATCCTTCTTCAAATTAAACTTCTTAGAATACACCAGAGAAAATGCCCAGTCAGCAACCAGCATTGATAACATTCTGACAAATTATGTGTTTGAAGACGTTCATAAATTTGTCTTGGATATAGGAATGTCTGATCATAAACACTGTTCACTGAACTGGAAAAAACAAACACAGAAACCTCACCTAAAAATAAACCTAAGTACTTTAAAAGAAATTTCAACTCAGAAAATTTAAATGTATTCCAGGACACATTAAAAGAGATAGATTGACAGTGTAACAATAACAAGTCAATTAGTGAAAAATTTCAAAAATTCCTTACACAGCTTCCTTCTTGTATTCAATGAAACCTTTCCACCTAAGTGTGCCAACACCAAAGTGGCAAGTAAACTAACTTGGATAACAGAAGGAATAAAAATTTCTAGTGCTAGGAAATGGTAGCTGCACAAAGAGCTGAAATATAACAGAGATCTAGCTTTTGTTGAATATGTGAAGCAGTATAAAAAGTTTTCAAAAATGTTATAAAGGCAGCAAAACAAATGTCTAACAGCGAACTAATCTCAAATCATAAGAATAAATCAAAAGCAGTGTGGTCTGTTGTTAAATCAGAATTGAGCACTAAAGTCAGCAGCCATGAAATTTGTAAAATAAAGGATGAAAACACCACCATTGTAAATGCTGCTCAAATATCGGAACACTTCAATGAATTCTTTATCAGTGTGACAAAATCAAATGTCAATGTTACAAATTACTATAAAAATGTATGTCCATATGGGCTTGATCGAAAAAATATATCTCCCATGAAATTTAGAAATATTACAATGAAAGAAATAGAAGACATTATATTATCACTAAAAAATAAAAATTTGGTGGGTTGGGATAGGATACCTGCAAAAGGAATTAAATCAGTGTGCAAAATAGTAAGTCCTCCACTAGCTGAATTAATCAACAAATCTTTTGAAGAAGGTTGTTTTCCGGTATCATTAAAATATGCAGAAATGAAACCACTTTTTAAGAAAGGGTCAAGAGAAGATATGGGGAATTATCATCCTATCTCCCTCCTTCCAGAGCTGTCAAAAATTTTCGAGAAAGTAGCTGATATCCAAATCCAAAACTTTATTGTATCACAGGGGATTATTTTATGCAATCAGTTTGGCTTCCAACAAGGGAAAAATACAACAGATACCATAAATAATTTCATAGAAAAAATTAGCACAGCTTCAGACAAAAACAGTAAAGTAGCCGGAATTTTCTGTGACCTGACAAAGGCTTTCGATTCCGTGAATCATTCCTTGCTAATCCACAAACTAGAAAAATATGGCATTAAGGGTGCAGTACTTCAATGGCTTACTTCTTACTTATCTAATAGAAAACAAAGAACAATCATCTCTTCAAATGGTGTAAACAACCATTCAGACTGGAAAACAATAACACAGGGTCCAATTCTTTTTCTATTGTATGTTAACAACTTACCGTTAAACATAAATTCACCATTCGTTCTGTTTGCTGATGATACATCTATCTTGATAGAAAGTGAAAAAACAGAAACGATTCCTGATCGAGTCACTGGTACATTAGACAGGGTACAGTCACGGTTCAAGTTAAATAGTCTGAAGCTTAACATATCAAAAATAAACTTGATTCAATTCAGAACCAAACAGTCAAGAGACCAGGAAATTAGTATAAATCATTAAAGTGAAGAATTAACAGAAGTGCATTCTGCCAAATTTCTAGGTCTACACCTCAATAAGAATTTAAACTGGAACACACATATTGAGTACCTGTGCTGCAAATTGGGTAGCTTTGCATATGCCATGCATATTTTATCAAGTGCTACTAAGATGTCCACTCGCAAAGTAACATATCTAAGTTTATTTTGAATCAGTGATAAGATATGGCATTATTTTCTGGGGGAGCTCCAATAATATGTAGTGAAGCTCCAGAAGAAAATTATCAGAAATATGTGCACTGCACAGCAAAGAGAATCATGTTGTCCATTATTACAGAAACTAAAAATTTTGACTGTCCCCTCCCTATACATATATGGGCTAATGATATTTTTACACAACAAACCGGAATTGTTTATTACAAACCAATTTGATCATCCATACAGTACAAGGGATAAAGATAATTTTATGCTTGCTACCTATAGATTGAAATTATATGCTCAGTCCCCACAATATATGGGCATGAAAGTCTACAACAAACTTAAAGGCAAAAACATTCTAAACATGGAACTAGGGATACTAAAAAAGAAGTTACATGAAATTCTTATACACAAATAAAGTTTTGTGTTTTTAACTGGATTTTGGCATTTCCTGCTGATTTTGCACTAAAACTTACTATTTGTGGAAAATTTTAACATAAAAGAGACTTTTTAACTACCATATGCCAAAGGGCATCAAGGATACTCAACTTCATACCTATATTTTAGGAAACTAATTTATTAATCATGATTAAGAGACTCCCTTTTCATATTATCTTATTACAAATACCATTTTATTTGTTTTAAAGTAGTTATTAATTGGACAATTTGTATACTGCATTGTAATAGGTAATAAGTGCAATGGTTACAGTAGTCCTTTATCTTTGCCTGCTGTACAAGCTGACTTTTCTAAATGAATATGCTTTCTGAAATGACAAACACATTTGTCATTGTCACCTGGAATTGTGACTTACGTAATGCTACTATGGCCTAATGCCAAATGTGTTTTTGGACTCTTGGAAATGTATATAAAAGGATGATCAAAAATTCATTGTTATTGCTTCATGCTGTTTGGTTTATTTTTAAAGATGCTTGCTCATCATTCCAATGGTATTGGCACACTGCCAGTTACGCTGTCACATTTCCTGAATTTGCCACCGTGGCACTAGGGTGCTGCAATAAACAATTACTTCACTGCCAACGAGATACAAGCTTTGGAGCGGCAGGTTTACTTAAGTTCGAACATTGATGCAATGACCCCATTTTGTGTGTTTACCAGTTGAATAACATTTACAGATTTTCATAGTGGCTACAGCTCAACATCTTCTGAATTGTATCAAAGAGAGACAGATTTATAAATCTTTTGTATCTGTACATATTTCTACATTCAGATCTACTGTTAACAACTGATGCTGCAAACATAGCGACAAAGTTACATATTTTTTTGCTAATTGATTTTAGAAGTGGAATAAATTAATATCTGAATTCTCTTTTTGTGAACAGCATTTGTTCCTCACTTTTGTATCTACTAATGAACCATACAGCATTCAAGTGAAGACATAACAATTCCCACAACTACCATTCTGCCAAGGACTACACTTATTCCAAATATTGTCATTATTTGGATCTATTAAAGTGCATAAGTTTCACATGGGACCCCTAGTTTATATGTACTGTGAAAAGTAATGGTCCAATAATACTCCATTAGTGTATGCTCGAAGTCAAAAGTAACTTCAGGCATACGTATGTCCAAAAAAGTTTCTCAATTGAGAATGACATGCTGTATTTTGTTTGCTAGAAACTCTTCAGTCCAGTCATATAGCTGGTCAGATATTATCTACTAATGAACCATACAGCATTCAAGTGAAGACATAACAATTCCCACAACTACCATTGTGCCAAGGACTACACTTATTCCAAATATTGTCATTATTTGGATCTATTAAAGTGCATAAGTTTCACATGGGACCCCTAGTTTATATGTACTGTGAAAAGTAATGGTCCAATAATACTCCATTAGTGTATGCTTGAAGTCAAAAGTAACTTCAGGCATACGTATGTCCAAAAAAGTTTCTCAATTGAGAATGACATGCTGTATTTTGTTTGCTAGAAACTCTTCAGTCCAGTCATATAGCTGGTCAGATATTCTGTGTGCTTGTATTTTGTTCATTAGGTGGCAGTGGGCCATTGTAGTCAAACACCTTCTGCAAGTCAAGGAAAACTGCACTGACCTGGGCTTCAGAATTTACTGCTTTCTGGGTGTCACAGAAGAAATGAGTGATCTAGGTTTCACATAATCACTGTTTTATGAACCCATGTTGAAATCCACAGAGAAGGTTTCAGTCTCCAGAAATGTCATAGTACACTAGCATAAAATAAGTGCCAGAATTCTACAACAATATACAGGTCAAAGATATAGATCTGTAGTGTTGTGTGTTTGTTTGAGAATTAAAATGTGAATGACCTGTGCCTTTCTTCAGTCACTAGGAACACGTTTCTCCTCCAGATACCTACAACACACTGCTGCTGAAAAAGGATCAAGTTCATTCACATAACCTATAAAGAATTGTATTGGTATCCCCTTAAGTCTGGTTTCCTTTCCTGTGTTGAGCAATTTCCTTTGCTTTTTGTCCCATGCTCACTTATTTTGATACTTGTCATTTTGACATTCATGAAATGAAGCACAACTAGGAACCACAGTATGATCTTCCTCTCTTTTTTCTGTCCGTTATTCTCCAATTTTACATCATTATGGTCACAGAGTGTCTGCATGGGTGGCTTCAATTGATTTATTGAGTTAACATAAGACCAAAACCTCTTAGGATTTTCTGTCAGGTAGGTAAAAAATTATCATCTCTTTTTTTTTTTTTTTTTTTTTTTTTTTTTTTATCTGTCATGACAAATTCTATTCTCTTCCTGTCTGAAATTAGTATGTTTCTTATCAGGCCTTTGAAGGAAGGCTCAGACCATTTCAGCAGATACACATTTGTACTGATTTTCTTACAGATATGGTCTATATGTTCTTTCCATGACAGGTGTACATCAACAATTACACCCAAAAATTTGTGTTTGTTTGCATAGCTAAGGGCCAGTGGAGGTGTAAATTGAGTATTATTATGTTCTGATTATAGCTAAGCAAAAATGACATTGAGACTGTCTTCTCTTTATTTACAAGTAGCTTATTTGCAGTAAGATAACTCGAGAGAAAGTTAAAACTGATTTCACTGATGCTTGTAATACTTTGCATTTCACAGCCTCAACTGACAAAATATGTTTCTTTAGCATAGCTTACAAATGTGAAATATTGGGGTTCAGATAAATTGTTAATGCATACAAGAAATAGTAAAGCCCCAGTATACTTTCTTGGGGCACACCACAATGAAGTATAATGTGAGTTGATTTGGTTATTACCAACTGCTCATTCCTTTTAGAAGTTAGCTTAACACATTGTTTCCTATTTTTCAAATAGGAGGCAAATAGTTGTAAGGCTATCCCTCTCATCCCGTATGATTCTAATTTATGCAATAGAATTGTATGATTCACAGTATCAACAGTTTTATTCACATCCAGGAAGGTACCTGTTATCTTGTCTCCTTCATCTAGCTTGTTTAATATTTCACATATAGAATTTGCTACTGCTGTTACAGTATGTCTTCCTTCTCTAATACAATATTGTAGAGTGTTGAACAGATAGTGTTATGAAATATACCTCAAACTGTTGAAATATTACTTCCCTTAGTAATCTCCCAAGCTCTGAATTTAATGATGTTGGTGTTATAGTTTTTCAAGTCAGTTTTTATTTCCTTCCTATACGGTACACCAGTTGGATATTGATTACCAAGAGGTCAGGGAATTCTCCATGGCAGAGGGTTCACTAATTCTCCTCTGCATTTGTTTAGCAGCTTACATGAAATGTCATCCCACCCACAAGACATTTTAGCCTGAAGTTTTGAAATGATTACTAGGACATCCCTTTCAGTAATGCCATGGACAAAAAACGATTGGCTAGTATTTGTGACATTTGAATTGGGTGCTCAGTCAGTGTTTCATTTGAACCAATTGTGCTGAACATCTGTATAAATTCCAGAATGAGATTTTCACTCTGCAGCGGAGTGTGCGCTGATATGAAACTTCCTGGCAGATTAAAACTGTGTGCCCGACCGAGACTCGAACTCGGGACCTTTGCCTTTCGCGGGCAAGTGCTCTACCAACTGAGCTACCGAAGCACGACTCACGCCCGGTACTCACAGCTTTACTTCTGCCAGTACCTCGTCTCCTACCTTCCAAACTTTACAGAAGCTCTCCTGCGAACCTTGCAGAACTAGCACTCCTGAAAGAAAGGATATTGCGGAGACATGGCTTAGCCACAGCCTGGGGGATGTTTCCAGAATGAGATTTTCACTCTGCAGCGGAGTGTGCGCTGATATGAAACTTCCTGGCAGATTAAAACTGTGTGCCCGACCGAGACTCGAACTCGGGACCTTTGCCTTTCGCGGGCAAGTGCTCTACCAACTGAGCTACCGAAGCACGACTCACGCCCGGTACTCACAGCTTTACTTCTGCCAGTACCTCGTCTCCTACCTTCCAAACTTTACAGAAGCTCTCCTGGTTCGCAGCAGAGCAGAGAAACAATTTAGCTTCGAATATCATTTAATTTTTAAAGAGAATGAAATAATATTCGGCAAAACTCCGGTGACATCTTAGATGACCACACGGAAAGCATAAAATGCTCTTGTTCTCACGTAACAACAAGAGTGAAGAAAATCCCTAACTCACAGCTTTACTTCTGCCAGTACCTCGTCTCCTACCTTCCAAACTTTACAGAAGCTCTCCTGGTTCGCAGGAGAGCTTCTGTAAAGTTTGGAAGGTAGGAGACGAGGTACTGGCAGAAGTAAAGCTGTGAGTACCGGGCGTGAGTCGTGCTTCGGTAGCTCAGTTGGTAGAGCACTTGCCCGCGAAAGGCAAAGGTCCCGAGTTCGAGTCTCGGTCGGGCACACAGTTTTAATCTGCCAGGAAGTTTCATCTGTATAAATTTCTCACCCACTTCTTTTGTGTCATTTTATTTTCTTTTAATATTATGCTGGTGAGGCTTCTGTTTCCCACATTCTTTGTACATTATTTTCCAGGCTGGTTTACTAACACAAGTTGAGTTGCTTATTTGAGAGGCATGTTTATGAACTTTAAGGTTAGTCAAGGAATCTCTGTATTTTTTGTATTTTGTTAAATAGTATTGTAATTTAGTATCTCTAAAGAGTGTGAAATACATTCATTTTCTCTCTCATTTCAATGATTTCACCGAGCGAGGTGGCGCAGTGGTAGCACACTGGACTCACATTCAGGAGGACGACGGTTCAATCCTGCGTCCGGCCATCCTGATTTAGGTTTTCCGTGATTTCCCTAAATCACTCCAGGCAAATGCTGGGATGGTTCCTTTGATACATGTATCATACACAAGATATTAGACAGAAAATCTTTTTAGCTGTTGGTTTTACAATCACCATCATATAAACACACCAAACATACATCATACTGTTTTTGTCTGGTATACATTTCCCCAGAAAATCATACTGTACTTCTGCACTATATGGTGTTCATCATTAGAATAAACCTGATGTAAAAATTACATCATGTATTCTTCTGCATTTGCTTGAACCTCATTGGATTTTAGTTCGTGTAGAGTAGAAGCCTAGTTGTGTCCAGTACAGTCAAGTACAATCATAAGGATATGTTTTATGCTGTGTTACACACACATAGATTGAGTGATAATGTGGGACAAAAGCTTTACCGACACATTTAGCTTGGACAGCAATAACCAGCCTTGTGGTCCAACTAACTTGCAATGATGTGAGCATTTGCAGTTCAAACATTACATGAGATGAGCAGAGAAACAATTTAGCTTCGAATATCATTTAATTTTTAAAGAGAATGAAATAATATTCGGCAAAACTCCGGTGACATCTTAGATGACCACACGGAAAGCATAAAATGCTCTTGTTCTCACGTAACAACAAGAGTGAAGAAAATCCCTAACTTAAACACACAGTAATTTTTCTGAATGAGCTATGTGTGATGCAAAAGCACACAGCAGGAATTTCACTGTACTGTTGAATACTGAAGCCACTGAAGGTATTAATTACAGTCATCTGGTAATCTCTTAGCTCCTTCCTTATTCATATCTCAGTAATACATTTCAGTTCTGGAACTGTGTTTTTTTTTTTTTTTTTTGCTAGATAGATAACGAGTCAATCAACCACAGAATCCATGAAGCCATCCAGGCACTACATTTTCTGCTCTTCTATTATGACGTGCTGTTCCATATCCCACCAGCGGTCAGCAGTGAGATGTTTGTGCATTAGTTCCAGTATGTCTGGCAGCTAAACAGTCTTTTAATTTCTCATGACTAATCCCTTAACTTGGCTCCAGACCAGTTCCTTTGGGTTCATATTGCAATGATACAGTGGCAAATGTAAAAATGCAGCATTTATATGGTATGCTTAATGCTATGAAAATGAGTGTTTTTCAGGTTTCTACAACACTTATCACTCTGGTTCATGTGAGACTGCATCCTTGGCATAAAACAATGAACATGTCCAAATAAAGAGTATTTGGTTTTTCATTTTTTTCTAAAAAATTAAATTTATTATGCTTTAAAAATTTAAGCAACCTTTATTACCAATCTTTCACAAAATACTGGTAATTAAGAGTTTATATTTGAAATGAAAAAAGGAATTTTGCATGCAATATGTAATTAGAAACAGGAAGGTATGCATTATTCAAGAAAAATGATAATGATACAGTTAAGAGATGTAATTATTTCAAACTGAATGAAAAAATGGATGACCAAGGCAAGACATGAACCAGCAATTCATGAACTGCACCAGATTATCAATATACTACGATATAAAGTCTGCTATACATCCAGTGTGTATTTGTGTCTCAACTGTATGAACACAACTGCTTGTAAAATTTCAAAGCCGATTTCTTCTGGAAATTTATGAAAAACATTAATAACAACCTATTTTGCGGCACTTTTTAACCTGTTCCACAAACATGTTTCACTACAGAGCAGGAAGCAGCCTCAGCCATTTTCATGCTGCATGTAATAGCACAATAATCAGAGCACCACAATACAGAGACTGTGACTGAGTATGATTTTTGAAATAAAAACTGCATAGGAAAAGCATGAGTAAGAAAAAAACTTGATTGCTACTAATACATTAAAACATCTTAATGCCTCATTTTATGTAACTTAGTAATAAGATATCTAATACATAAGTAGGATCTATTTCCATGAGCATAACAACATTAGTGTACATGTGCTATGACTTAAAAACAAAACAATCATCACATTTGTGTCTGTTTACATCAGCTTATGATGAACAGAGTATAATATTATTGCAAACAATTCTTACTACACAGCTGATATTTGCTAGTTTCAAATTTAGGGATGTGATAAGAGAGCTCCATTTAAGATTTTCCCAGGTTTGAACCCAAAGAAATTTAGTTCCAGTGACAGTGCTAATGTTTCAGTTGTCTACACATATTATTGGTTGTGTGCATATTTTCTAGTTTTGAATTTAGAGATGTGATAAGAGAGCTCCATTTCAGATTTTTCCCAGATTTGAATCCAAAGAAATTTAGTTCCAGTGGCAGCACTAATGTTTCAGTTATCTACGCATATTGTTGGTTGTGCTGCATTTTTGTGGAAATTCATGAGTACTTTTATGGGTGATCAACTATTAGCCTGTTTCTGGCCATAAATTTGGACACTTCTTTCATAGTATGTTTTGCAGAAGCAGTAAGATCTTCTTCTGTATTTTGTTCAATCAATAGACAAGTGTCATCACCAATCAGTACTGCCACAGAATGCCTTAAGTGTAGTAGGAAATTATCAATGTATACCAAAAAACTACTGGACCTAGAATAGAGCTCTGCAAAACACCATGACTTGGTTCACATGGTTCTGAAAGATATATTTGGAGTTCAGTTCCTTCCAGGTACTTAATTTCAGTTACCTGAGAGAGCTATTCCAAATATGATTCAATCCATTTATTTGGCTTGGCTCTTACACCATACTTTTGAGCTTTCTCAGGAGCACAGAATGATGAATCACATCAAAAACTTTTGTTAGGCCCAAGAATAAACCTCAGATTTTTCTGTGATTGTCCATGCATTTAAGACAAACCATATTGAAAGTGGGTGTTTCAGTTGACCATTATGGCCTGAAGCCATGTTTACATCCATAAATAATATTATTCTTGTTGAAGAATGTAGTTTGTTGTGAAAAGAACATTTTGCTTGTAATTTTTGAAAACCCTCACAGTAGTGACATTGGCCTATACCCACATAATGGTGATCACCTTTGTTACACAGAGGTATTACTTTTGTTTCTTCAGTTGCCGTGAAAGGACACTGCCCAATAAAGATGAAATTTCGTATGTCTGATAAAGGAGAGAGTATGTGGCTTGCTGTTATTTTTATAATATAATCCAGAATATCATCCATGCCAGCTGAATAATTAGTATTCAGGGATTAATGATGTTTAGGAGTTCAGTTGGGCCTACAGGATTGAGAAACATGCATATGTTATTTGTTTCAATAGATGAAAGTTCTTTCAGTCTTGTGTTGGATGGATTAACAAATTTTTTTCTTCACTAATTTTCCAGCAAAAGTTGCATAGTGAGAATGGATATTGTTTGCAACACTCCTAGAATCTGTGACTTTTGTAACCCGCATCCTGCCATCCTGATTTAGGTTTTCCATGATTTCCCTAAAATACTGGGGTGGTTCCTTTGAATGGGCACAGCTGACTTCCTTCCCAATCCTTCCCTAATCTGATGGAAGCAATGACCTCACTATTTGGTCCCCTCCCCCAAATCAACCAACCGTCCTGTGCTATCACAATATTTTTGTGAGTTGTTTTCTTCCCCTAAGATACTGCACAGCTTTCCACATGGGCTTAGTCTTATCAGATGACTTCATAATGTGTTTCAAACAATGGAAATGTTTCCTAATGTATTTGTTATTTTTCTTAATTTTTGCTATTTTTATGACATGTTTCTAAACTATCTTATATTTTTTGAAGTAACTAAGAAATTCTGAACTACTGTCAGTTTTTAAGAGCAGAAAAAGTTCCTGCTTGCTTTTATAAGATACTCTAATGACTGGTATAATACAGTTTTTGAATATGCTTTTTTTTAAAAAGCTATATCTAAGCTATGCTTGAAAATATTCTAAAAATTTTCCATCTTTTCATTGTTAATAGAGGTATTGCATAAGTTTCTCCAAGATTGTTTGCTGATCAGATACAAAGTGTTCACTATTTGTCTGATTATAACTCATTTTATGGGTAATGTTTTGCACACAGGTCAAAATATTTTGTGATACACTCATGAACACATTTCCATGTACCTGAACAAGGAGGGTGACACTAGTTTTTGTTACATGTGTTGGAGAGCTAACAGTCAGACATAGATTGTAGGCTTAGAAGGCTCTTCTTTACCGTATGGGGAATAGCTGTATACCCCTCCACTTAGCCTCTGAAAGATAACTGAAGAATAAAGCACAATGGTAACCAACAAGGCAAGACGAAGTCTTAAAAAGAGGACAAGGGGTCCAGAGGGAGAGGGAGTTACAGAGATTGAATCAGTCTTCAGATAATACATGAAGTGTTGTTGAGATGGAGAAAGTGAGTAACAGTCAGCAGTCTTAGGCATAGGAAGCCAGAGTGTTAAGCTGAAGTCACAGGGAAGAAGTTAGATAGTTGCAAGGGCTCTGCTGATCTTAAGATTCATACAAGGGTTTCAGTAAGTGCACAGAACAATCAGAAACAGTCCTTTCCCCTGAGTAATGGCGCGTAATGGGGCCCCTTAGGGAAGTGGCAACAAGAGAGTGGAAGAAAACCAATGTGCACTCCGTGTGCATACCGGGGGGAGTCATTCCAGGTGTGAAAAGGGTCCTTCTGAATGCCATGAAGGGTACAGGGTGCACCCATCTGCAGGTGGTCACTCATGTCGGCATCAATGATGTGTGTCGCTATGGATCGGAGGAAATCCTCTCTGGCTTCAGGCGGCTATCTGATTTGGTGAAGACTGCCAGTCTCGCTAGCGGGATGAAAGCAGAGCTCACCATCTGCAGCATCGTCGACAGGACTGACTGCGGACCTTTGGTACAGAGCCGAGTGGAGGGTCTGAATCAGAGGCTGAGACGGTTCTGCGACCGTGTGGGCTGCAGATTCCTCGACTTGCGCCATAGGGTGGTGGGGTTTCAGGTTCCGCTGGATAGGTCAGGAGTCCACTACACACAACAAGCGGCTACATGGGTAGCAGGGGTTGTGTGGCGTGGGCTGGGCGGTTTTTTAGGTTAGATGGCCTTGGGCAAGTACAGAAAGGGCAACAGCCTCAACGGGTGCGGGGCAAAGTCAGGACATGCGGGGACCAAGCAGCAATCGGTATTGTAATTGTCAACTGTCGAAGCTGCATTGGTAAAGTACCAGAACTTCAAGCGCTGATAGAAAGCACCGAAGCTGAAATCGTTATAGGTACAGAAAGCTGGCTTAAGCCAGAGATAAATTCTGCCGAAATTTTTACAAAGGTACAGACGGTGTTTAGAAAGGATAGATTGCATGCAACCGGTGGTGGAGTGTTCGTCGCTGTTAGTAGTAGTTTATCCTGTAGTGAAGTAGAAGTGGATAGTTCCTGTGAATTATTATGGGTGAAGGTTACACTCAACAACCGAGCTAGGTTAATAATTGGCTCCTTTTACCGACCTCCCGACTCAGCAGCATTAGTGGCAGAACAACTGAGAGAAAATTTGGAATACATTTCACATAAATTTTCTCAGCATGTTATAGTCTTAGGTGGAGATTTCAATCTACCAGATATAGACTGGGACACTCAGTTGTTTAGGACGGGTGGTAGGGACAGAGCATCGAGTGACATTATACTGAGTGCACTATCCGAAAATTGCCTCGAGCAATTAAACAGAGAACCGACTCGTGGAGGTAACATCTTGGACCTACTGATAACAAACAGACCCGAACTTTTCGACTCTTTAAGTGCAGAACAGGGAATCAGTGATCATAAGGCCATTGCAGCATCCCTGAATATGGAAGTTAATAGGAATATAAAAAAAGGGAGGAAGGTTTATCTGTTTAGCAAGAGTAATAGAAGGCAGATTTCAGACTACCTAAAAGATCAAAATGAAAATTTCTGTTCCGACACTGACAATGCTGAGTGTTTATGGAAAAAGTTCAAGGCAATCGTAAAATGCGTTTTAGACAGGTACGTGCTGAGTAAAACTGTGAGGGTCGGGAAAAACCCACCGTGGTACAACAACAAAGTTAGGAAACTACTGCGAAAGCAAAGAGAGCTTCACTCCAAGTTTAAATGCAGCCAAAACCTCTCAGACAAACAGAAGCTAAACGATGTCAAAGTTAGCGTAAGGAGGGCTATGCGTGAAGCGTTCAGTGAATTCGAAAGTAAAATTCTATGGACCGACTTGACAGAAAATCCTAGGAAGTTCTGGTGTTACGTTAAATCAGTAAGTGGCTCGAAACAGCATACCCAGCCACTCCGGGATGATGATGGAATTGAAACAGAGGATGACACGCGTAAAGCTGAAATACTAAACACCTTTTTCCAAAGCTGTTTCACAGAGGAAGACCGCACTGCAGTTCCTTCTCTAAATCCTCGCACAAACGAAAAAATGGTTGACATCGAAATAAGTGTCCAAGGAATAGAAAATCAACTGGAATCACTCCATAGAGGAAAGTCCACTGGACCTGATGGGATACCAATTCGATTCTACACAGAGTACGCGAAAGAACTTGCCCCCCTTCTAACAGCCGTGTACTGCAAGTCTCTAGAGGAACGGAGGGTTCCAAATGATTGGAAAAGAGCACAGGTAGTCCCAGTCTTCAAGAAGGGTCGTCGAGCAGATGCGCAAAACTATAGACCTATATCTCTGACGTCGATCTGTTGTAGAATTTTAGAACATGTTTTTTGCTCGAGTATCATGTCGTTTTTGGAAACCCAGAATCTACTATGTAGGAATCAACATGGATTCCGGAAACAGCGATCGTGTGAGACCCAACTCGCTTTATTTGTTCATGAGACCCAGAAAATATTAGATACAGGCTCCCAGGTAGATGCTATTTTTCTTGACTTCCGGAAGGCGTTCGATACAGTTCCGCACTGTCGCCTGATAAACAAAGTAAGAGCCTACGGAATATCAGACCAGCTGTGTGGTTGGATTGAAGAGTTTTTAGCAAACAGAACACAGCATGTTGTTATCAATGGAGAGACGTCTACAGACGTTAAAGTAGCCTCTGGCGTGCCACAGGGGAGTGTTATGGGACCATTGCTTTTCACAATATATATAAATGACCTAGTAGATAGTGTCGGAAGTTCCATGCGGCTTTTTGCGGATGATGCTGTAGTATACAGAGAAGTTGCAGCATTAGAAAATTGTAGCGAAATGCAGGAAGATCTGCAGCGGATAGGCACTTGGTGCAGGGAGTGGCAACTGTCCCTTAACATAGACAAATGTAATGTATTGCGAATACATAGAAAGAAGAATCCTTTATTGTATGATTATATGATAGCGGAACAAACACTGGTAGCAGTTACTTCTGTAAAATATCTGGGAGTATGCGTGCAGAGCGATTTGAAGTGGAATGATCATATAAAATTAATTGTTGGTAAGGCGGGTACCAGGTTGAGGTTCATTGGGAGAGTGCTTGGAAAATGTAGTCCATCAACAAAGGAGGTGGCTTACAAAACACTCATTCGACCTGTACTTGAGTATTGCTCATCAGTGTGGGATCCGTACCAGATCGGTTTGATGGAGGCGATAGAGAAGATCCAAAGAAGAAGGCGCGTTTCGTCACAGGGTTATTTGGTAACCGTGATAGCGTTACGGAGATGTTTAATAAACTCAAGTGGCAGACTCTGCAAGAGAGGCGCTCTGCATCGCGGTGTAGATTGCTCGCCAGGTTTCGAGAGGGTGCGTTTCTGGATGAGGTATCGAATATATTGCTTCCCCCTACTTATACCTCCCGAGGAGATCAGGAATGTAAAATTAGAGAGATTAGAGCGCGCACGGAGGCTTTCAGACAGTCGTTCTTCCCGCGAACCACATGCGACTGGAACAGGAAAGGGAGGTAATGACAGTGGCACGTTAAGTGCCCTCCGCCACACATCGTTGGGTGGCTTGCGGAGTATAAATGCAGATGTAGTAAGGACTCGGCTAGTACTGTGGAGGCACCTCAGCTAGGAAAAACACTTTGCACACAATATTCAGAAATACAGTCTGCTTCTAATTTGGCTTCTGAGTTCCTAAGTATCCTCATCCCCTTTAGGAATTTATGTGAGACAATCAAGTTTTTCCCTCACTTCAGTCTACCAACTGAATTCTCTGTAACATGAACCCATCAAGCCATTGTAAACCCTTCTCCTTTCTGTGAGTTTTCTACATCATGTGGTGTCTCTCGCATCCAAGTTTCCTTCTCCTTCCATTCTGCCAGTCTTCTTCTTGCATGGTTCTGTCCTGCATCACACACCTTGCTCTATCATTCACTGTAGTCAGAGTCTTCTGCCTTTTCTGTATCATAGAGGACTCTTAGCACCTCATTTCTTATTTTCTCTCTTTTTGTTACTTCACATCATCATCTCCCAAACTCAATTTCCATTGCCTTCAATTTTTTCTCATTGACCCTGGAGACTTCTCACATTTCAACACCATACAGAGCAATGCCCTCAACTATAGTTTTGGGTGTTTTCCTTTTCAAATTTTTTGATGTTTTATTCCAAATAATAGAGTGTAATTGCATAATTGCCACCTTTCTCCTTCTTATTCTGTGCTTTATTTCCTTGTTGTTTCCACCTTTATCTAAAATGACTGCCCTTAATATTTATATGATCAGCTACACTTTACTACGTATCCATCATCCATACCCCAGACAACCAAGTATTTGGTCTTTGCAAAGTTAATTTTCATACCTCAATGCTCATATTCTTTTTTAAGCTTTCTTAACACATAAGACACATCCTCTTCTTCCTTGGTGAAGATGACCTGAATGTCGGCAAAATTTGGGGAGAACATTAGAAACCATGTGTGTCTCCAAGCTAAGTGCCAGTCTCTTGTCAGTCACCTGTCTAATGCAGCAGGTGTTATTGATAAAGACCTTCCTGCCCAAAAGCCACTCTGTTCTTCTTACTTCCTCAACTTCTCTCTCAATTCAATTTTAAAGTATCTTATCACATAGTCTTGACACAGAACTGGAGAACTTTGATGCCTCGATAGTTTGCACAGTCCCCCGTGCATACCTTTTTAAATTCATTTGCGATGAAACCTTTTTAAACTCAAAAGGGATTTTTCTCACCACTACAACAGAGGTTAAACAGTTTTTCAAGATGTTCAAATAACATGTTTGGGCTGGCCTTCAACTAATCCACATATACAGCTCTAGGCCCTGGTGTTTTGCTATTTGTGAATTGCTTAAATGTATCCTGTACTTATGCTGTTGTTATCTCCTGGATTTCTGTGTCATATTTGTTGCTTGCAAAGGGGCATATATTATGCAATTAAGATCAACATTCTTTAAACAGTTCTTTATAGTCTGTCATCCATCTAGTCTTATAAGCTGTAGGTCTGTCATCCTTCTAGGCTTATCAGCTGTAAGTTTATATTACTTCTGTCATTTGTTCTTGGCTGATTTACCACCTTCCATGCTTCTTTGGACTTTGAATTTCCTATGAAGCTATTAATTTCTTCACATTTAAAGTCCCACAAAGCATTTTTTGCTCTAATTACTGCTTTCTTTGCCTCTATCCTCAGCTTTGCATACCTATGTACCCGCTTCTGTCATTCTTATTGCTCATAAGCCATCTGCTAAAGGTCTCTCTTTTCTCCTTCACTTTTGTGGCAATATCATCATCCCACCAACCACTTTTAAATTTGCCAGATGTGTTTTCAACTACTCTCAGACTTTAAAAGGCAGCTTCCTGAATAGCTCTCACAATTATCTTATATGCTACATCCACTATTGTAGCTTCTTCCACTGATGTAGCTACTTCTACTGACATAGCTTCCCACTCAATCTAATCTTGTATAAGAAGGCAACTGAAGGATCCTGCAGTAAACGTAACTTAAACTATGTGATCAAAAGTATCCGGACACCTGGCTGAAAGTGACTTACAAGTTTGTGGCACTCTCCACTGGTACTGCTGGAATTCAATATGGTGTTGGCCCACCCTTAGCCTTGATGACAGCTACCACTCCCCCATGCATACATTCAATCAGGTGTGGGAAGGTTTCTTGGGGAATGGCAGCCCATTCTTCACAGAGTGCTGCACTGAGGAGAGGGATCAATGTTGGTTGATGAGGCCGGGCAGGATTCATGTTGAAAGATGCAATTGCCATCCCCAAATTGCTCTTCAACAGTGGGAAGCAAAAAGGTGCTTAAAACATCAATGTAGGCCTGTGCTATGATAGTGCCATGCAAAACAACAGGGGTGCAGGCCCCCTCCATGAAAAACACCACAACACCATAAAGCCACCGCCTCCGAATTTTACTGTTGGCACTACACATGTTAGTAGATTATGTTCACCAGGCATTCACCATACCCACACCCTGCCATCAGATCGCCACATTGTGTACCAAGATTTTTCACTCCACACAACGTTTTCCCATGGTTCAATCATCCAATGTTTACACTCCCTACATCAAGCGAGGCATCGTTTGGCATTTACCGGCGTGATGTGCGACTTATGAGCAGCTGCTCGACCATGAAATTCATATTTTATCACCTCCCACCTAACTGTCACAGTACTTGCAGTGGATCCCGATGCATTTTGGAAATCCTGTGTGACGGTCTATTACACATTACAACCCTCTTCAACTGTCGGCGGTCTCTGTCAGTCAACAGATGAGGTTGGCCTGTACACTTTTGTGCTGTACATGTCCCTTCATGTTTCCACTTCACTATCACATCAGAAACAGTGGACCTAGGGATGTTTAGGAGTGTGGAAGTCTTGCATACAGATGTATGACACAAGTGACACCCAATCACCTGACCACATTTGAAGTCCGTGAGTTCCGTGGAGCTCCCCATTCTGCTCTCTCATGATGTCTAATGGCTACTGAGGTCGCTGATATGATGTACCTGGCAGTAGGTGGCAGTACAATGCACGTACCTGACAGTAGGTGGCAGTACAATGCACCTAATATGAAAAATGTATATTTTTGTGGGTGTCTGGATACTTTTAATCACATAGTGTTATTGTCGTTGGTCCAGTTTCTCTCCATTCTCTTTTCAATTGTTTTGACACCTAGTAATTTTTTGAAAGGAGAACCAGAGTGCACACCAACGCTGGAAATGGTCAAATCCACATTCTGCTGTTCTGTAGACTCTGCAATCCTCTACCTTTTGTACACTTACTTTCTTTCTATATTTTAAAACCAATTACAGGGCTATTACAAATGATTGAAGCGATTTCATAAATTCACTGTAGCTCCATTCATTGACATATGGTCACGACACACTACAGATACGTAGAAAAACTCATAAAGTTTTGTTCGGCTGAAGCCGCACTTCAGGTTTCTGCCACCAGAGCGCTCGAGAGCGCAGTGAGACAAAATGGAGACAGGAGCCGAGAAAGCGTATGTCGTGCTTTAAATGCACTCACATCAGGCAGTCATAACAGTGCAACGACACTTCAGGACGAAGTTAAAAAAAGATCCACCAACTGCTAACTCCATTCAGCGATGGTATGCGCAGTTTAAAGCTTCTGGATGCCTCTGTAAGGGGAAATCAACGGCTCGGCCTGCAGTGAGCGAAGAAATGTTTGAACGCGTGTGGGCAAGTTTCACGCGTAGCCCTCGGAAGTCGACGAATAAAGCAAGCAGGGAGCTAAACGTCCCACAGCCGACGGTTTGGAAAATCTTACGGAAATGGCTAAAGCAGAAGCCTTACCGTTTACAATTGCTACAAGCCCTGACACCCGATGACAAAGTCAAATGCTTTGAATTTTCGGCGCGGTTGCAACAGCTCATGGAAGAGGATGCGTTCAGTGCGAAACTTGTTTTCAGTGATAAAGCAACATTTTTTCTTAATGGTGAAGTGAACAAACACAATGTGCGAATCTGGGCGGTAGAGAATCCTCATGCATTCATGCAGCAAATTCGCAATTCACCAAAAGTTAACGTGTTTTGTGCAATCTCACGGTTTAAAGTTTACGGCCCCTTTTTCTTCTGCGAAAAAATCGTTACAGGACACGTGTATCTGGACATGCTGGAAAATTGGCTCATGCCACAACTGGAGACCGGCAGCGCCGACTTCATCTTTCAACAGGATGGTGCTCCACCGCACTTCCATCATGATGTTCGGCATTTCTTTAACAGGAGATTGGATAACCGATGGATCGGTCGTGGTGGAGATCATGATCAGCAATTCAAGTCATGGCCTCCACGCTCTCCTGACTTAACCCCATGCGATTTCTTTCTGTGGGGTTATGTGAAAGATTCAGTGTTTAAACCTCCTCTACCAAGAAACGTGCCAGAACTGCGAGCTCGCATCAACGATGCTTTCGAACTCACTGATGGGGACATGCTGCGCCGAGTGTGGGAGGAACTTGATTATCGGCTTGATGTCTGCTGAATCACTAAAGGGGCACATATCGAACATTTGTGAATGCCTAAAAAAAACTTTTTGAGTTTTTGTATGTGTGTGGAAAGCATTGTGAAAATATCTCAAATAATAAAGTTATTGTAGAGCTGTGATATCGCTTCAATTATTTGTAATAACCCTGTATAGGCTGTAACACCCTTGTAGGCTGTGTCCAGGTACATTTATGAATCTCTTTGCATTGAAAAAATCCATTCCTTATCTTCAGACTGTACTGTCAACATATTTCTATTAGCCCCTCTCCATTATCATTCACAATATGTTCCCCAAATTTACCTACAACTTTGCTAGCATACTGCTCACCCTCCCGTCCACTCTAATAAAAGATACAGCTTCTTCCTATTGCTAATGCCATCTAGGAGGTTTGTCAGATCGTTAAAGAAATTATTTTTCTCAGTGCCAGTAACATTATTTGTGGATGCATATACTGCAATGATTGCTACACTGTATATCCTTTTAGTTTCATATCCACATGTATCAGACATTCATTCACACAGTTACTAATGCAGCATTTTTTATGTACTGCAGTGGATATCCCCTTGTTTGCCCAACACTCTTTGTTCACTCCACTGTAAATACTTACCTTTTTTTGTTTCTGTTAGTGCTAGTATGTCTACAGTGTTCCAGTGGATTACCTTGGATACTAACTGACCTAGCTTGATACAAGTAAGTCGATTACTGTCATATTTACCTAATGGCCCATGTTGTTGCCGCCCACATAACCTCAAGAACGGAGCCTGCTAGGATGCCTACACTTTGTTTGGAATTTGGAAACCCACGCTCAGGAAATGACACAGTGTTCACGAAACAATTAGTTGTATACACCTAACTGACAAATTATTACAATTCATCTCATTTGTGTATAACAGAAGCTAACCACCAACTGTCAAATAATCTATATTAATCAAGTCTTCAGATCAAATTGTAATTCATGTAAACATTATTTTTCATAAATAATTTTAATTTTTGTTTATGCATAAAATGAAGTATTAAAAACTGAAAGTTAAATTAAAATTACATTAATTAAAAACCAAAGTTGTTATTTTTCATTGAGCAAAAATCTGAGTGTGAATACCTGACACAAAACTTTATACACACATCAAAAAAGGTTTTGCATCTCCCCGGTTCCCAGAACTCCTGAAGATAGATGTTGACTGTGGATACTGTATCACAGAGACAGTCCCTTGACTGTCACTAAACCTGCCCAAAGATTGTAAACAACAATGCATGAGCAGTGCCTATTAGATGGAGGGGATCTGACAGCTGATCAGTTCCAGTCATTCCATCAGGAAGGAGGTATACGGCTCATGTTGTCTGTAGTTCAACCATGCCTAGATGGTCAAAACTGCTGCAGTTCGATCACATCTGCATTGTTACTTTGTGCCAGGAAGGGCTCTCAACAAGGGAAGTGTCCAAGCATCTCAGAGTGAACCAAAGCGATGTTGTTCAGACACGGAGGAAATACAGAGAGACAGGAACTGTTGATGACATGCCTCACCCAAGCCGCCCAAGGGCTACTACTACAGTGGATGACTGCTACCTACAGATTATGGCTCGTAGGAACCCTGACAGCAACATCACCATGTTGAATAATGCTTTTCGTGTAGCCATAGGATGTCGTGTTGTGACTCAAACTGTGCGCAACAGGCTGCATGATGTGCACCTTCACTCCCGATGTCCATGGCAAGATCCATCTTTGCAACCAAGATGACATGCAGTGTGGTACAGGTGGTCCCAAAAACATGCCAAATGGAATGCTCAGTATTGGCATCGTGTTCTTTTCACTGATGAGTGTGGCATATGCCTTTAATCAGACGATCATTGAAGACGTGTTTGGAGGCAACCTGGTCAGACTGAATGCCTTGACACACTGTCCAGTGAGTGCAGCAAGGTGAAGATTCCCTGCTGTTTTGGGGTGGCATTAAGTGGGGCCAACACAACACCGCTGGTGGTCATGGAAGGTGCTGTAACAGCTGTGTGATACGTGAATGCCATCCTCTTACCAGTAGTGCAACCATATTGGCAGCATATTGACAAGGCATTCGTCTTCATGGATGACAATTCGCACCCCCATCATGCACATCTTTTAAATGACTTCCTGCAGGATAATGATAGTAACAGCTGTGCAATACGTGAATGCCATCCTCTTACCAGTAGTGCAACCATATTGGCAGCATATTGCCAAGGCATTCGTCTTCATGGATGACAATTCGCACCCCCATCATGCACATCTTTTGAATGACCTCCTTCAGGATAATGATATTGCTCGACTAGAGTAGCCAAAATGTTTTCCAGACATGAACCCTATCAAACATGCATGGAGTAGATTGAAAAGGGCTGTTTATGGATGACGTGACCCACCAACCACTCTGAGGGATCTACGTGCGGAGTGGGACAATCTGGGCCAACAGTGCCTTAATGAACTTGTGGATAGTATACCATGATGAATAAAGGCACGCATCAATGCAAGAGGACGTGCTACTGGGTATTAGAGGTACCGGTGTGTACAGTAACAATCTGGACCACCACCTCTGAAGGTCTCACTGTATGGTGGTACAACATGCAATGTGTTTTTTCATGAGCAATAAAAAGGGCAGAAATTATGTTTATGTTGATCTATATTCCAATTTTCTGTACAGGTTCTAGAACTCTTGGAACCAAGGTGATGGAAAACTTTTTTTGACGTGTGTAGTCAAAATGGACAAGTATGCAAAATGCCACAGAATCTCCAGGAATGGAGTCACTCTAAGGAATATCGTAATTATTTTCATGTGAGATATTATAACACAACCTGCATGAGCAGTGATGCTGGGCAATTTTAGAGATGCATTGATTACAATACTGGAAGAAGAGCAGTTAAGCTGATTTGGCAGTAGCATGAATGTGGTGTATGGAGAAAAGTTAGGGTTCGACCAGATTACAGCCAAGCATCCCAAATCACTGAAGGATTTTGGAGAAGCTTGAAGTATGAGAGTTGTCCTATTATCCAGAGTTTCATACTTGTAATTGTATGAAATAAATTAAATGCAATGAAATGTCATTTGTGATTTTTGGCTCTTTGACCAAGGCTCTTTGTTTATACAGATCATGTAACAATAACAGGGGGTGCAGGTAATTGCAAATTCATTATTAAATGAATCCAGATATGAACCCTATCAAGCATGCATGGGGTAGATTGAAAAGGGCTGTTTATGGACGATGGACCCACCAACCACTCTGAGGGATCTACGTGAGGAGTGGGACAATCTGAACCAACAGTGCCTTGATGAACTTGTGGATAGTATCTCCAGGAATGGAGTCACTGTAAGGAATATCACAATTATTTTCATGTGAGATATTATAACACAACCTGCATGAGCAGTGATGCTGGCACTTTTAGAGATGCATTGATTACAATACTGGAAGAAGAGCAGTTAAGCTGATTTGGCAGTAGCATGAATTAGGTGTATGGAGAAAAGTTAGGGCTCGACCAGATTACAGCCAAGCATTGTTGAAAAGACTACTGAAATTATGCCACCCTTTGAATGCTATGAAAAGCCTCAAATTAATCGCTCTGTGGAATGTGTTAATGCAGAACTAGGAGAAGCCTCAGGAGATGGCACATACAGGTGTAATTGGTGTTCCATCCCTCACTCAGTTACATTGTAGCATAGTTACAGTATGACTGCTTTTGGTAACAGGATATTTACACATCTAATTTATCAGAAGCATCCGGTCTGATTAAAGTAGTATATATATTATCCTAGTGGGATGACCTCTCTCTTTTCTTTTCTTTTTTAGTAAACTGATGTGAAAGATGAGCTGTGAAAGAAACACTGCTACTGACAAAACCAAGTAGTGCTGTTTGAACAAAGCCATGGGTTTCCTAGCAATATACTCCACAGCTACACTGTATTTACTTTGTCACAATTAGCTTCAAGCCGAAAGCCTCATTAGTGCTATTCAGCAATCAGACAGGGACATATGTTTAATGTCATCTGCCTTGTGTAGTGCCACATAGTGCAGTAACTGCTTATTTCTGGCCTGAACAAGCAAGAGCATTTGATAAAGGAGCTCTGACCTTTAAACTCAACCTTTGCATGCATAGCCCAGATGAGAGCTGAACAGGTTTTAATTTCACAAAGAAGAAGTATATGATAACCATACATTAAATGAAAAACACTATTTGTGGTCCAGTTCGATCAGTTAAAATGGTGTTACTACCTAGATAAATTAATCAAGAAAATCATTTCAGTAGGGTCTGTTCTCAAAAGCATCTCTCATTCTACTGACATAAAGACAAGGGAGTTGTCCTATTTTCCTGAGTTTCGTTCTTGTAATTGTATGAAATAAATCAAATGCAATGAAATGAAATCAACATAAACTGTTCAAATGTGTTGAACTTGCAAGGTAATGAATATACAGTGACAGTTGAATAATTATGCTAGGAAAGTACTAATTTTCCATGAACACACTGCCTACTCGTCTAGGGTTCCAAGTGGAGTTATTTATCCTGGTAAAGAGATATTCAGCAAGCTACAAGCTAATATTAACCAAGGAATTTGGGATCCCTACCATTTCAAAAGAAAACTTTAAATATACATTATTTGCTACTACTAAAAATTATTTTATTTTCTAGACTGAATAGTTCTGTTAGCTACACGGAAAGTAGCAATGTCCATTGTAAAGCTGCAGGGCAAGTACAGTAGCATGAACAGGCCTCAGAAGTTACAGCTATAGGTAACTATTATCTCTGAAAAACATCAATTAAATAATTAAATATTAAGCTATGAACAGAATATAAACTATTTAATATAACTGAGAAACCAGTAGCTATTTTTATGCAAGTGGTTTCCTTTTAATATACTTGGTTGCATTTAGTTGGTGCATACAAGATATTAATGAAATGAAAGCGGTATAGTGGTGGAAAAATCATAATTGTGGTATACAGATTAGAGTGATTGTTTTCATTAATATATACCGTCACTTGCACAACATCCATGAAGATTCACCTTCTTGATGAGATCTACAGAATATGGTGAATGAAAGAATCAACACCAAGCATTTGACATTAGTGAGCACTCTTTCTTACCATTGTGACTGTTGTTTGCAGCTGTCATTACTTTGTGCCATCAACTCCAGCTTTGTGAAATGAGTGTATTTTGTAAAACCACATTTTTTTTTCAATTTCAGATAATACATGCTTTATTTTTTCAGCTTTTGGAAACTTTATAATTGATGGGAATGGAAAACCTGAGAGTTTGCCAACAGAAACATTAGAAAAACTGTTTGGATTTAATGCAGGCTATACAAATCATGAAGAAGTTAGCACCCACATGCGAAGAAGTCTCCTTTCTAGCGCATGGAGTGTAGCTGTGGTTTCACGGCTATTCCAAGGTCTCAAATTATTCTTCCAATCAGGAAATAATATGCAGCAAGAGAAGAATAATTGTTGAAACTGGTTACTAGAGAAAAAACAATAATTGTTAACAATAAGACACCACTGAACTTTTTGTTAAAATTTGAGGGTATAATACATTGGTAGATAACACAATGGCAAGACCACATTGTGGTGACGCATCGCACCTCTAATTGACTTTACAAAGAGTGTAAACTGTAAATAATCCCCCACTGATAAAGAACTATCAGAATTTACTTTAGTCTTATTATCCTCCTTTTATCTCTTCTCCGATTGTTTCTCCATTTCACATCTCCTTTTATCTTTAATTTTCTTTAAGGTCCTCTGCCTGCCTCTTCTTCTTTTGTTTTTTTGATTTCATCTTGGTATACCTTTCAGCTGAATTAAACCATAGAAACTCCACGTAGGAATATGAACAATGCAGGAAAAGATAGATTCTACTTATTGCGAAGAAGACACTTTAAGTTGCAATCAGACACAATTAAAAGACGCTTACACAAAGCTTTTGGCAACAGCCTTCATCAGCAAAAGAAATACAGAGAAGCATGCACCATTCATACAAACAAGCACATGCACATGAATGCCAACTCCAACAGCTGTCTGGTCTCTTAAAAGTGTAGTTAGTCAGTAACCCAACCTCCAGGAATCAAATAACTTGATAACCAGAAATTTTAGCCATTGAACTTTGCTAATAAATCATCATAAAATTACAATGCTTCTTCACTGAACATTCACATTGTTTCAGTATGATTTTATTCCCAATGATAGCAACAACAGTGAAAAGCAACAACACAAGTAATTTAAAAGTCCTTTGATGAAATATTATATGCTCTGCAATGCAAAGTCAGTATAAAATTAACACTCTTACAGGGAGGATCTTATTATTAGTAGGTAGGAGTAATACTGATTATGTCTAACAGCCAAAGTGCAATGTTGCTGCATGAGAAATTTTAAAAGAATCACTGATTTTGTGTCTCATTATGTATAAAATTTCAGCAAAGAAGTTTTGAATTGTGTTGGCTTTTATTTGTTTTTGTTGTTGCTGTGAATAAAATTATACTGAATTTGTTCTTTAACAAGGGTATTAGGAATGATAATATGGACAATTATGATGGATAGTCCTTATTATGTGGGATTGAAGTATTTTATTGAATGTAAGTTGAAATTTAACAATTGAATGTTTTTAACAGTTGTGTACAATTGTGAGTGGTTTCCACACAAATACATAAGTGATTTTCAAGTAAATTGTAAATGATGAGATCATGAATGTAAATGAAGAAAATCTGAGACTCATTTTTTACAGAATTGCCTTTTAATTAGTTCCTTTTTTGATTAATGAACTCATTCTGCTTTGCCTCTAAGCTTAAAATTACCAATGAATACCCATTGAGATACAAGTTACTATATTTACTACTGGTACTCCTTATTATTTACTTGTTCCTCAAAAATAATATTAAGAGAGAACAAAAATTTACCAACAATATGCAGTATGAAAAACAGAAAATAGATGCTCATCAAAAGTTTATAAAAATTGTTTTCATTTAAAAATAATTTGCTATTTCTCTATGCATCTGGTCTCTTAGTATATGTATAGCTACAAATTTTCATTCATTTTTCCCCATCTGTAGAATATTCACAATCTACAGTACCAGTATACTGTGCATTGTGACTGGAATGGAACGTGAAGATCTGTTGTAGAATTTAAATAATAAGTGCAAATAATTGTAATTCTTCTATGTTACTCATTGTATTCTTTTTTTCCCTTTAATGAAATCTTGTTGATTTACAATAGCACAAAAAACTTTTATAATTCTCTTTCTTTCATTTTACTCAAATCTATTCTATATTCCAGACATATGATGGGAAAGGCAAAATTTAAAGTATGAAAAATCATTTGCGCTGCCCACAGTCTAGATATAATAAAAATTTGGTAAAGTCACAGTAACTGATCCATAACATCAAGGTCATTCATTCCATGGTTGTACCTTCTGACAATTTCAGGCCTTCAGATTTCAGTACATTTTCCATTTTTATCATCCCACCTTCCCACACAATCCTCATTCTGCATGGTAAAATTCTATCACAACAACTTTCTGTCAATCCATTTTAGAATGAAATCAGTATTCAGAATCCTACATATTCCCTATATGCCCTAGGTTCCATCTTCGACTCTTTGTCAGAAGTAAATGGGAAATTTCCAAAAGAAATTTTAAGAGGTGGATTCCCAAAGTAATTTATTCTTACGGTTACAACAGTGCATATTTTCTTCATACTCTCTTACAGAAGTTCATGATGACAGAAGGACCTAAGCGATTCAAGTCAAGATGAGCATGCCAGCAGTTTTGCTGAACCCATGACTGAATTGTGTTTGCACTGGCACTGTTGTGCTGAATGTTGAACTGTCACCAAGAAGCTCTTTCATCAGGATCACAGACTGGTTATTTTCAATATATGCATGCAAGGCAAAGCCCTGATGTGCTCCAGTCCAAACAGTGTTGGCTACTGAGATGGGGTCACCGATGGAACAAAGGGAGACAATGCGCAACTGCATCTCTCCACCACCACCCTATCAGTTGTCCCTCGAAACTGCTTAGTCAGTTCTGCTACACCCTTTATTTTAATAATGCTGCCTTAATACAAAAGAAAATCAGAGGCTGTCCCTGCTTTTTTCACACAAAATGATATCCAGAATTCTCCAAGGACAAGGTTTTCCATTTACACATTACTTAACATTTAATTTTCTATGAAACTGAATCTCCTGTTCATCAATACAAAATTACGCTCCCAGCTAAAACTACAATCACCTTGTTCCAGCTGTGTCATATATTAGACCCAACTTCTAACTGGTCTTTCCAAGTTATTTAATAAATGTGAATTATTTATCAGCTGAAAAAAATGCCTTGACACATTCATATTGAATGCATGTATCTCACCCATATTTATTATCCCAATACATCCTCGGGTAGGGTAGGTTTGTAGCACTAATCATTATAAATGCCAAATAAAGTTTTTATTTCCTCAGCATGTGTATGATTGAATGACCTCAATTTTTTCTGATTATCATACATAGAATGTTTAAAAAAAGTCCCACATATTCATATAGAAGATAAATCTGGCCCCTGTTGAGATATTGCTCATTGTGCGATGAATTACCAGCATTATTGGACAATGTTGCCCTTGCAGAAAGACTGTGTCTGTGCTTAATGCCTGGTACCTCACCACCCCTTTTTCTACAGATTGTGTGACAGTACATCACTGCAACATTTGATGAATGAGGTGACCATACTACCATGGTATTCATTCATCAATCCTGATCCTTTGGATTTATGGATATGGGGTGATTAAAAGTCATTCACTTATGCAGAAGCCATCAACAATGTGCAGAGGTTATAGCCACATATAACCATTGCATGTAAGAAATCCAAATGGATCCAGGTGATTCTCGAAAAGTACATGATTCACTGGGAAGAGGGCTGAATAGTGTGTCATGATGCATGATAACCACACATGGCACTGCCTGAAGTGTCTGCTTCTACATGACAAACAGATGGGAATTAAAGGACAGACTGGCTCATATGTCCACAGGTACTGGTTTCCAGACATATCATTACAGGAATTTTTCTTCTAGGTTTGATCATTACTACTTCCTGTAGGAATAAGTGATACTTTTATTTAAACAGCATGTATCAACAGTTGTGTGCTGAGATATATAGTAATATGCTGCACTAAAAGTGCAGTGAGCAGTGGAACCATCTAATATTCGCTTTTCTCATAAGCTGATACTTGATTTGGAACTGCCCTGAGTGTGTTACACATTATGATATGGTTTTAGTAGGTTTGTTTTACAGACATGGGTTACTAGGAAGACTGATGCAAAGAGAGCTGAATTCACGGAAATGAGGTTTATGAGAGTGTATGCTGAGAGAGAGAACAGAGTGGTAAGACGTGAAGTAGGACTGAAAGAAACAGTAAATGGTCAAGTTAACTGATATCAAGAAAAGTCACTATGATACACACAAAGAAAATCTCACAAAATAAGGAAGAGAGTTCATGGTCATGATACATGAATTGGGTTGGCAGTCACTAAAAGAAAGACTTTTTTTTTGTGGCAGGATCTTCTTGTGACATTTTGTCACCAACTTTCTCCCCTGACTGTGAAAATATTCTGCTGGCGCCAGCCTACATAGGGAGAAATGATTGTCATGATAAAATACAAGAAATCAGATCTTGCACAGAAAGATTTAAGTACTCATTTTTCCTGCATGCTGTTTGGCAGTGGAATAGTAGAGAAATAATTTGAAGGGACTTTGATGGACCCTCTGCCAGGCACTTAACGGTGAATTGCAAAGTAATCATGTAAATGTAGTTGAAGAGGACAGGTAGCCACATGCCAGACTGACTCCAAGGAAAGAGAAGAATTGGAAACCAAAAAAGTGGAGGACTGATGCTGGAACAAGCCTATCCAAAAAAAAAGTTTCAAATTAGTCCAATTTATGTTACTTTCACTATGTTAAATTTAGCTTGACAATGCCCAAACAGTTTATAGTGCTTTAATACAAATTAATTATTAATGGAGTTTCTAACAGCTCTGTCACTTTGTTAGGTATCTTGAATTGATCCACATGCATCAAGGTTTTCCTACAGGATGAAAGCTTTGGAATATTGTGAAAAAACTGTATTTGTCAGTTCAATGACTAAAATTTATCTATAAATCAGATTTACAAATCTTTTTACAGCTCACCAGTGAACTATCAATAAAGTTGGCACTTGCTGATTACTACTAATGCTAGTATTTTTTGTGTTAATTACATAAATTTCCTCAATTAGTTTTCCTCCACAATCTGCGACAAAGTAAGTATTTTAACATTAGAGTCATTGTAAAATTCTGATTAGTATTACTCCAGTGCTACCTTACTGGACTGAATTTTCACCTTATATTTATCTGTAATATTACCTTCAGCCTTTAGCATTACACACCTCAGAAATAGTTTTCTTCTTCAACACAAGCAAGGTATGAAGAACTCGACCCATATTTAAGAGTAGTTGTAGTTCAAATTCTGATCCAGTCATAGAGATTTAGGTTTTCTGTTCTCCCTCCTATTTTTATGTAAACGTGGCCAATTTCCTTCTCCATCCTTGTTCTACCTGCGTCTGAGCTCTATGTCTAATGATCTCATCACAAACAGAAAGTTAAAATATTCATCAAGTTAGCATACATTACATCCAAGTTATTATTCTTTTTCAAGTTAACAAGCATTACACCTAATTCTGGAGTAGCATTGACAGTCGAAGCCTTCTTATCTTCACAAGTTCTGAATGGTGTAGTATTTCAACTGTATTTGAATATTTCCTGTTATTCGTTTCGACTTGCGTTATATTTTTTTCTCTTTTGGTACTAGCCCAATTACATATTGTTCGACAAAACTGAAAGACAAGATTTATAATATTTACAAGGGATACATGATATAAACTAATAAGTTACTTATATCTTTTTTATTAGCACATGTGCTCAAATTGTTTTAGGATCTAAAACTAAGTAAAACCAAACATGTTGTTAATAACCATTATTTCTGTTCAAAACACAATATTTAATAGCTTCTCAATGTACTCCTGGTGTGCTTTTGTTTCACTTATCAATTTGGCTCACAGTAAAAACTTATACTCACATTTCAAAGACTGTGATTCAAATTCCATTTCTTAATGTAATAATGTAATTGGATAGATAAAAAGTCTACACACACGTATAACGGTACCTGGAGTTTCCTTTGTCTGGTATTGAACTTTTCAAGCTTTCAGAGTCATTAACACCTTCTTCTGACAGAGGGGTTGAGGGTGAAGGAAGAAGAGTGAAGGAAATGGACTCCTGAGGTTTAGGAAATGGGGAGGGTTTGGAAAAGTCACCCAGAACCCAGGATCAGGGTGGACTTACCTGACAGGATGAGAAGGGAAGACTAATTGTTCCAGACTGCACAGGATGAGATTTGAAAATCTGAGAGTTTTAACATGGAAGATGGGGCATGTATGAGTTAATAAAAGTGGAAAGCAAAGTTCATTGTATGTAGCAGAGGAAGGGGGCAGGAGTGGGGGGGAGGGGGGGGGGGGAATAGATTGGTCAGAAAATAAAAGATATAGATAACTAAAAGACAGTGGAGGCATGGATTAGGACATGTTATAACATCAGTTCCCACCTGCATAGTTCTGAGAAACTGGCATCTGTGGGAAGATGCCAGATGACCCATGTGCTAAAACAAGCATCAAGGTAGTGACTGTCATGTTGAAGAGCCTATACAGTATAATATTGTGTGTTGCCAAGGTACATCCTGTGCCTATGGCTATTCATCCTAACTGATAATTTGATGGCAATCATCCCAATGTAAAAGGCCAACCAGTGTTTACTTAACAGCTGGTGCATGACGTGTAATTTCACAGGTGGCTCTCCCTTTGATAGTATATTTTTGCCAATCACAAGGCTGGTATAGGTTGTGGTAGGAGGGTGCACAGGGAAAATCTTATAGCACAGTCGTTCAGAAGGGTAGGATCCATAAGGTAGGAAAATGGGTGCAGAAGGAGCATAGGATATACCTGTTCAAGAAAGCAGATAGAGATTTGCTTGATGCCTTCCTAAAAGACAGTCTCCACACCTTCCAAATTAACAATGTAAGTATAGACCAGATATGGCATAAATTCAAAGAAATTGTATCAAAGAAATTGAGAAATTTATACCGAATAAATTAACAAATGATGGAGATGACTCTCCTGGAATTCAAAACTGGTCAGAACACTGTTGCAGAAACAATGAAAAAAGCATACCAAATTTAAATGAATGCAAAATCCCCAAGACTGGTGATCTTTTACAGAAGCTTGAAATTCAGCACAGACTTCAACGCAAGATGCTTATAACCGTTTCCACAAAAAAAACTTTGTCTTGCAATCTGGCATAAAATCCAAAGAAATTCTGGTCATATGAAAAGTATCTAATGGGAAGGCAGAGTTAATGTGTTCTCTTTGTGATAGCAATAGGAATACTATAGGTGACAGTGCTGCTAAAGCAGAATTATTAAATTTAGCCTTCTGAAATTCCTTCACCAAAGAAGACAAAAGAAAATCTCCCACAGTTTGAATCAAGAACAGCTGCCAAAATGAGTAATTTAGAAGTAGGTTCCCTTGGAGAAGTGAAGCACACTAAATTACTTAATGAAAACAAGTCTTCTGGTCTAGAGATTGTGTACCAATTAGGTTCCTTTCAGAGAACACTGATGCAATAGCACCATATTACACATGCGAAGTTGCAGAGTTCACACCAATGTTTAAGTAAGGCAATAGGAGTAATCCACTAAATCACAGCCCCATATCATTAACATTGATGTGCAGAAGGGTTTTGGGACATTTATTGTGTTCAAACATTATGAATTACCTCAAAGAGGATGGTCTGTTGACACAAAGTCAACAAGGATTTAGAAAACATCGCTCTTGTGAAACACAACTAGATCTTTACTCACACAAAATTTTATGTGCTATCGACAAGGGACTGCAAATTGAATCCGTATTTCTAGATTTCCACATGGCTTCTGACACCATAACTTGCAAGCTGCTTATTATCAAATTGTATGATTATGGAATATCATTTCAGTTATGTGACTGGATTCGTGATTTCACATCAGAGTGTGATTTCCAGAGTAGCCATGTAGATGCAGGAGATCTGACAAGGATGATGATTGGGAGGGCAATGAGAAGCTATTCCAGGTGTGGTGGGCAAAATATAGGACAGAATTGATCTCATTTCAGGGCATAAATTTAAGAAGTCATGGGCTTATTGAAGTAGCATCTCAAATTTTATTTTTTTAAATGCCAGGACCTTAATAATGTGTGCAGTAAGCCAAGTGGAAAAAAATAACAGATTAAAAAATAGCTGAGCAGGCCTAAAAAGTTGAAACTCCTATGCTAGGTATTTGTTCAATAATTTAGTTGCGTGTCTATGTGTTATATCATTCTTTATCACATGAATCAGATTTAGTGTTTGTAAAATAAAGGGAAGTCAACCACTCACCTGTAGCTAACTGATGTGTCGCACATAGAAACATGCAACAGAAAACTGCATTTACGTTAGCTTTTGAGCTCTTAGTCTTTCTCTAGCAGAAGTACACACATGCAGGCACCCATGTGTACACACCCGCAGCTGCAGATTTGTATGCTCAGCTGTCTGTGTGATTGTGTTTGTGAATGTGTGTACTTTTACCAGAGAAAGTGCAAGAGCTCAAAAGCTAGTGTAACTACTGTTTTCTGTTGCATGTTCCTTCATGCCAAGCATCAGTCAGCTGTACATGAGTGGTTGCCTTTCCTTTATTTTGCACATTATTCCAGCCAAGAATTTCCATTGTTGTTAAACATTACATATTCCTTTTCTAGATACTTACCACATTAACATTCTCTGAAATTCATATTCGTATCCCATCAACAGTGTTTATGATCTATGTAGTCCATTTGTAAACACTGTAAGAACTACTTCTACAGGTGATATTTGCATGTCCTTTTTTTAAAAAAAATCACTGTGGGTTTTAATTTGATCAAAGCCAGTGTGAAAGATATTAGGTAATGGTATCACAGATGCTCTTATCTTGTATCATGCCATGTAACAATTAGTCAAGCTCGACAGCTCGATGTAGGAACTTGTTTGTCATATGTAGCACACTGTGTGGGAGCAGTCTGCAATTTAAGACACAAAAATCACTAAAAATTCTGGTGAGACAAAGTAGTTTTGGTAAATAGTAAAGTCAAACAGTGGGAAATCCAGGATGGAATATAACAGTATTATGAAAAGTATAGTTGTTACTCACCATATAGTGGAGATGCTGAGTCACAGATAGGCACAATAAAAAGACTGTAGGAAAGTGAGTTCCCAGTGAACAAGACCTTTGTCAAAAATAGACAACACACACACACACACACACACACACACACACATCTGCAGCTCACTCATAACACGACCACAGTCTCTGGCAGCTGAATCCACACTAAAGTCACCGCTATTTGGTAAATAGTAACTTAGAGAAGATTGTTTGAAACTAGAACTGTACTACTAAAAGAAGACTCATGCTAGAGGATAGTTCACAGTAAGTGAGGAAGACAGAAGATAAGTAATTGATGTACATTCATACCCAACTGCATCAATTAATTTATATGATAAAGTAATAATAAAAGGTCAGTCTAAGCATGAATGCCAGATGTTAGTTATAATATAAACAAAAGTACTATTCACTTCAATAAATGTCATACAAGTGAAATATAAACAATGACTAGGCACAAAATCAAAGAAACTGAACTGAACCATTAATAACGAATCAAAGTAAAATTCAGCAACCCAAGCACAAATACTTAATTATCAAAATAAAAAGTTGTGATTCTTGGTGTATGAAAATTCATATAATGTGGGTTGAAACAGTTAGAAATGGCTGGCCATCTACAATGTCACATCAGGTGAAATGCATCAGTCTACAAAGAAGACTGCTTGCTGAACATTGTCCCATCCTAGAACATTGTTTTGGTGTATGAGACTCATACCAGATGAGGCTAAAAGGGAATACTGAACATGTATAAAGGAGAGCATGTTTAGTCACAGGTTTGTTTGACATATGGGAGATTGATATGATAAATGCTGAAAATCCTGAATTTGGCGCTCTTTTAAGATAGATGGCAATTACATCACAAAAGCTTACTTACCAAACTCTAAGGAACAGTATTAAATGAAGAATTACAGGATTATATATTTGTGCAGTACAACAATATTGATAGAGAAACACCATTAGGAAATATAGTTTTTTATATTTAATATGTTCCTGGCAGTTTACACAGGTGTACTACACAGAGACATATAACACAAAATATGTAGCATTGATATAGTACATAGAGTATGTATAATAGGCACAGAGGCATATACACACAAACTCTCTGCTGATACACATAACTAATATTTAGTTCACCAAATCCCAACACCTCCCCTTGAACAAATATTATTATGTGCTTATAACATTACACTATCTCAAAGCACTATGCCTGAAACTTTATGTTTTTAAACCATACAGTTTTAATGATTTCTGGAATTTGTCTTTGCTAAGACACTTGATAATAAATCACAAAGCATTTCCTCTGTACACGAATAGTTTATATTATATCCTCCTGTTTTAGGTGGTACGTAATAAAATGGTGCCTAGTATGTATGTGCTTGGATTGAACACTTGTTATATTGTTCTGAGTTAACTTCATAGCTCCCTTTTCATCGGCTCAATACTCATATGTGGCTCACTTGTTGTATGGTGAAAGACAAAGGCATATAATCAGCGTCAACAATACTCAAAGCCTCTGTTGTTTGGTTCTTCTAAGATTAGGGTAAATACCCTAATCTTACATGTGTGCGGGCGCACATCAAGAGTCGTGGCACCCATCTAGCAGATAATTGGCGATCCTCCATGACCATTTTGTGCACTTTTGCAATGATTTCTGGAGTAGTGACACATCTTGGCCAAACACTGTGTGGATTGTCATCTAAGCTCTCACGACCAAATTTAAATTCATTTGTCCATTTGGCAACAGATGAATATGAAAGAGCAGTCCCCCAGTGTACTCTGGAAATCGGCATGAATGTCATTTGCTTTCTTACTTTTCTTTAGGAACTACTTAGTCACTGCTCGAATCATGATTTATTCCATCTTCACAAATCACTACACAGGAACTACAGAGCCACATCATCACCACAGCTCTCTTTCAAGAGCACTGATGTGGCATGTGTTTAGAGGCAACAGTCCAATGAATATCATGTGAACAACTCATTGCACTAGCACTGACCTCTCGTGGTGATTCCGAGAACTTTTCAAACCATCCTCGTAATATGTTTTTGCCCATTAACTAGTTACATATTGTCATCCTCATATACAATAGAGTCCATGCATATACTTAATTTTGACTGGTGTGTGTGTGTGGCATGAAATTATTTTTATTTCTCATGTTGTATGTATGGTTAAAATGCTTCTCCTCAAATAAATTTTGTGTGCTGTGTAGGAAGATTATAACTTCACAGATGTAGGAAGTAACTGTTGCTAAGAAAGCAATGCAGGAATGTACAGGTGACTACTGGTTCAGCGTTTCTGTGTCACTTCTAACCGGATTTTCTTGTGTGAAATTTTGCAGACTATCCTCTTTGCCTGGCATACATGTTCTTATGTTAGAATCACTCTCTCAGTATGCTCTCTATAAGCATTTGTAGACCAGTTAAGTTGCTCTTCAACAGTTGTTTAGTGGCATTTGACAGGGAATTGTATGAGAAAATTACTAATAAAAACAAGTCAATTTGTATAGCAGTGCTTCTCCTGTTAATTAACTGATGAGTCCTCAGAATCTGAATGACAGATATTGCAAATCATCTTGCAGTAGCACCATCTGAATATGGACTATGTATCTTGAAGGATAAAGGGGTTTTACATGGCTCCCACAGTTGGCTGTCATCATCATCTGTTGTAGAGTTATCAGTTCTCTCACCTCCTTTCAGCCTTGTTTCCTAAATCAACGTATTCTAAAGGCACACACATTTACAAATGTTCACTTTGTTCAACATTACATATATTGCCTGTTTCCATAATATCTACATCCACTCCACTGATAGGAGATACATAAAAAAAGAATGAGAAGATTAATAGAAAAGAAAAGGTAGCAGAAAGAAGAATGGTAAAATGAATAACTAGCAAAATGTCAAATGTGAGGAAAGTTAAAACAACAGGAAAAAATAAAAGTGATGTGTAGTGGCTCAGAAAAGTGGAAGCTGAAGTTAAAAAAGTAAAAGAAATTGAGGATCAAGCTATATGCCTCTACCGGTATGTTTTGATGGGGGCACCAGCATTGGGTACTTCAACAAATCTATGAAGAAGCAAGCACAACTACAGTTCCACTGTGGCAACAATTCTCATCTACAGGATCTTTCAACTGCTCGGACCATTGCCTATACTGACACCTTATGTATTTGTACATGTTACTGTAAGACTTGTCCCAGTGTGACACTGTTTTGAATCATCAGTGGGACATGATGTGAAAGGTATTCACCCCAAATCTTAACAACACTGAATAGACTGCCATACTACTTTCAAATAAAAAACCTTTGAAAAGTTCTGGAACCTGCAGGATAGAATGTACAAATAAACATAAAAAGATTAGCTGATCAACTTGCAGTGTAAGTGGCATCCTGCTTTAAATGAGTAAATGTTAAAAAGTTCTAAGATCAATTGAGCATAGTCATTATTATTCTTATCAATTTTGTTGATTAAATGAAGTGTTGAAACTACATCATTCATTAATCTAGGCATCATAATCTGCACATGAACTCAAATATACCAGAATATTTCAGGGACACTTTCCACCTGTACAATTTAGGAAAGCTGATTTTGGTAGGAAGGATACAGGTGGCACAGGCTGTGAAGCAGCCAGTGAAGTGAAGAATGTAGCGTTGGGCAGTGTGTTCAGCAACTGGGTGATCCAGCTGTCTCTTGTTCACAGTTGGTTGGTGGTGATGCCCAGATAGAATGCAGCACAATGGTTGCAGCTTAGTTTGTACACCACACTGTTTTCATAGGTAGCCCTGCCATTGATGGACAGGAGACAGCTGTGTCTGGGCTAAAGTAGATGCTAGTGTGAGTATGTGTGGGGCAGGTCTTGTGTCTAGGTCTACTGCAGCAATATGAACCATAATGCAAGGGGTTGAGAGCAGGGGTGGAGTAGGAATGGACAAGGATATTGTGTAGGTTCAGCTGGTGGCAGAGTACTACTGTTGGCGTGGTGGGCAGGATAGCGGGCAAGATATTCCTCATTTCAGGGCATGATGAGGGGTAGTCAAAATCCTGTTGGAGAATGTGATTCAGTTGCTGTAGTCATGGGTGGTATTGAGCCATAAGGGGAGTGGTCCTTTGTGGACAGATAGTGGGAATGTGGGAGACAGTAGGTGATTGGAGAGACTAGGCACAAGAGATCTGTTTCTGTAAAAGGTTAGGAGGCTAATTTCAGTCTGTGAAGGCCTCAATGAGACCTTTGGTACATTTGGAGAGGGACTCCTCCTCACTATAGATGCAATGGCTATGAATGGCTAGGCTGTATGGACATGGGTGGCAGGTGGCAAAGTGGAATTATTGCTGGTGGTTGGTATGTTTGATATGGACAGAAGTACTGATGTGGGTAGCCATCTTTGAGGTGGATGTCAACATCAAGAAAAGCAGCTTGATTGATTGAGGAGGATCTGGTGAAGTGAATGGAGGAGAAGGTGTTGAGGTTCTGGAGGAATGTGGGTACGGTGTCCTCGCCTTTGGCCCAGATAATGAAGATATCAATGTATCTGAACCAGGTGAGGCATTTGGGATTCTGGGTAGTTAGGAAAGATTCCTCTAGATGGCCCATGAATAGGTTGGCATAGGATAGTGCCATGTGGGTGCCAATTGCTGTACCATGGATATGTTTGTGTATGGTGCCTTCAAATGTGAAGTAATTGTGGATGAGGATATATTGGTCATCGTGACAAGGAAAGAGGTTGTAGCCTTTTGGGCATTGGGACAGGTAGTGTTCAATAGTGGCAAGGCCATGGGCATTAGGGATGTTAGTGTGCAGGGAGCTGGCATTAATAGTGATGAGAAAGGCGCTGGGTGGTAAAGGAACAGGAATTTTGGAGTCATGGGAGGAAATGATTGGTGTCTTTGATATAGGAGGGTAGGTTCTGGGTAAGGTGTTGGTCCACAAGAGCAGAGACTCTCTCAGTGGAGGCACCATAACCAGCCACATTAGGACATCCTTAGTGGTTCGGGTTATGGACTTTAGGGAACATGTAGAAGGCAGGAGTGTAGGGACTGGTAGGTATGAGGAGATAATATTCATGGGAGATGTTCTGTGATGGGCCTAGGATTTGAGGAGAGACTGGAGATCCTATTGTTTTTCTGGAATGGGGTCACTGTGGCAGAGTTTTCAGATGTATAAATCTGACAGCTGGTGGACTCTTTCCACAGAGATAAATGGAATGTGATATCAGCTGATATTCATAAGTGTAATGTAACCATTTTCTGATGTACTCTCCCAGTTTGTAATTGGTTTTGGTGATGAAGAATAAAATATTTAAATACTGCATCTACTTATTTTTGACAGTTACTTTACAAAGTACAGGGCTATTACAAATGATTGAAGCGATTTCATAAATTCACTGTAGCTCCATTCATTGACATATGGTCACGACACACTACAGATATGTAGAAAAACTCATAAAGTTTAGTTCGGCTGAAGCCGCACTTCAGGTTTCTGCCGCCAGAGCGCTCGAGAGCGCAATGAAACAAAATGGCGACAGGAGCCGAGAAAGTGTATGTCGTGCTTGAAATGTACTCACATCATTCAGTCATAACAGTGCAACGACACTTCAGGACGAAGTTCAACAAAGATCCACCAACTGCTAACTCCATTCGACAATGGTATGCGCAGTTTAAAGCTTCTGGATGCCTCTGTAAGGGGAAATCAACGGGTCGGCCTGCAGTGAGCGAAGAAACGGTTGAACGCGTGCGGGCAAGTTTCACGCGTAGCCCGCAGAAGTCGACGAATAAAGCAAGCGGGGAGCTAAACGTACCACAGCCGACGGTTTGGAAAATCTTATGGAAAAGGTTAAAGCAGAAGCCTTACCATTTACAATTGCTACAAGCCCTGACACCCGATGACAAAGTCAAACGCTTTGAATTTTCGGCGCGGTTGCAACAGCTCATGGAAGACGATGCGTTCAGTGCGAATCTTGTTTTCAGTGATGAAGCAACATTTTTTCTTAATGGTGAAGTGAACAGACACAATGTGCGAATCTGGGTGGTAGAGAATCCTCATGCATTCGTGCAGCAAATTCGCAATTCACCAAAAGTTAACGTGTTTTGTGCAATCTCACGGTTTAAAGTTTACGGCCCCTTTTTCTTCTGCGAAAAAATCATTACAGGACACGTGTATCTGGACATGCTGGAAAATTGGCTCATGCCACAACTGGAGACCGACAGCACCGACTTCATCTTTCAACAGGATGGTGCTCCACCGCACTTCCATCATGATGTTCGGCATTTCTTAAACAGGAGATTGGAAAACCGATGGATCGGTCGTGGTGGAGATCATGATCAGCAATTCATGTCATGGCCTCCACGCTCTCCCGACTTAACCCCATGCGATTTCTTTCTGTGGGGTTATGTGAAAGATTCAGTCCAGAATGAGATTTTCACTCTGCAGCGGAGTGTGCGCTGATATGAAACTTCCTGGCAGATTAAAACTGTGTGCCCGACCGAGACTCGAACTCGGGACCTTTGCCTTTCGCGGGCAAGTGCTCTACCAACTGAGCTACCGAAGCACGACTCACGCCCGGTACCCACAGCTTTACTTCTGCCAGTACCTCGTCTCCTACCTTCCAAACTTTACAGAAGCTCTCCTGCGAACCATGCAGAACTAGCACTCGTTGCCCGCGAAAGGCAAAGGTCCCGAGTTCGAGTCTCGGTCGGGCACACAGTTTTAATCTGCCAGGAAGTTTCATATCAGCGCACACTCCGCTGCAGAGTGAAAATCTCATTCTGGAAACATCCCCCAGGCTGTGGCTAAGCCATGTCTCCGCAATATCCTTTCTTTCAGGAGTGCTAGTTCTGCATGGTTCGCAGGAGAGCTTCTGTAAAGTTTGGAAGGTAGGAGACGAGGTACTGGCAGAAGTAAAGCTGTGGGTACCGGGCGTGAGTCGTGCTTCGGTAGCTCAGTTGGTAGAGCACTTGCCCGCGAAAGGCAAAGGTCCCGAGTTCGAGTCTCGGTCGGGCACACAGTTTTAATCTGCCAGGAAGTTTCGTTTGAAAGATTCAGTGTTTAAACCTCCTCTACCAAGAAACGTGCCAGAACTGCAAGCTCGCATCAACAATGCTTTCGAACTCATTGATGGGGACATGCTGCGCCGAGTGTGGGAGGAACTTTATTATCAGCTTGATGTCTGCCGAATCAGTAAAGGGGCACATATCAAACATTTGTGAATGCCTAAAAAAACTTTTTGAGTTTTTGTATGTGTGTGCAAAGCATTGTGAAAATATCTCAAATAATAAAGTTATTGTAGAGCTGTGAAATCGCTTCAATCATTTGTAATAACCCTGTACTTATCTTACCATACAGACATAGTCACAATCATCATCTCATCTAAATGGCTACATACATGTAGATATCCTGTTGGAGCTGTGAAGCCTCTAATCATTTCCATTAATAAAACTGTAATCATTTTATACCACTTATTATGTAAATGAAGGTTGAAAATACAATTATTAAAGCATCTTTCTATAAGTTATAAAAGGGTGGTCTGTAGAAAGTTGGACTTACCTCTGCAAGTGGCTGATGGGAAGCAATAAAGCAGGGATACTGCGTTCATTACAATTCTTGAGAATCGCATCTACCACAGATTCAGCTATTTGCTGAGCATTTAGTACAGGTAGGTAACTGTAAAAATTAATGCATGACACAAAAGAAATCTCTAGATCTGTAATTTCACAATTTTAAGGTCAACAAGCAGTCTTATAAATGAAATCTGGAATTTTATCATCTCCCTAAAGAGCACATCACATTTTCTTATGACATTAGCAAATGCATATACATCCCAACTGTGTTGTTTCAATGAATAAATTCAGCTTTGTACAGGAATTTCATAAATACATCATGAAATGGAGAAGCAGATTTTATACACCAGCCTAATAAGTCACATGCCAACAGCCGTGTCTCAGTGGTAACACCAGTTCCCGTCAGATCACCGAAGTTAAGCGCTGTCAGGCTGGGCTAGCACTTAGGTGGGTGACCATCCAGTCTGCCGGGTGCTGTTGGCAAGCAGGGGTGCACTCAGCCCATGTGAGGCAAACTGAGGAGCTATTTGATTGAGAAGTAGCAACTCCGGTCTCAGAAACTGACACATGGCCGGGAGAGTGGTGTGCTGACCACATTCCCCTACATATCCACATCCAGTGATGCCTATGGGCTGAGGATGACACGACAGTTGGTTTGTACCATTGGGCCATCATGGCCTGTTCAGGAGGAGTTTACTTTTTTTTTTTTAATTAGTCACATAGATGCTTTGGCCACTTTATAACAGAAGGAATGTACAATATCCCACATTCACTTTTATATTGAAGCCACTACCACACAGGAAATATGTTAATAAATTAAGTGTTACATATACTATTTTATGCAAGAAGACATCTTAACAGAAGGTGGATGTATGACTTTTTGACTTCTGAAAGCACGCAAGAACAACACGGCTGCCTTTGCTTCTAGATTGTAAAACATGGAGGAGAGCTAAGGAGGCTTTTATCCACCAGTAATTGACAAGTGATTCATAATAATATTAGATTTACAGACATGTAAATCAAACTACAATGAAGTGTACAGGATGAAATATTGAGGAAGAAGAAGCTATTGCTTTATTGCAACATAAAAACTAAACCATAACTCATATGAATCTGTTCAATAGCTCATTCAGCAACAGAATAAAACATACACAAAACAAAGATAAAACATAAATCAGCGACTAAAAATAGTAATCAACTGCACATATCATTACACAGCACATAACACTTCACTTCATCACTCTCCTCCTTAGTTTCAACGAGCTTAGTTTCTGTTGAGCTAGATGTATGTCCAGATTGGGTAAGAAAGGGTCATGCATAGGCTGCTGGTGGTACATTACAGAAAACCTCTGATGTCTGTTGTCGCTGAGCTGTGGTGGGCGATGGAGCAGCTGGAGTGTTTGTTGAGTCTTTGGTGTTTGTAGATCAGTGTGTACTGATGTAGAATGCATGGAAAGCTGATATGAGCCTGTCAACAGTGATGGTGTTTGCTATACCAATCATATCAACTCTGAATGTCTTGTCCTCCCTACTGATGACATGGTAAGGTTGATCGTAGGGTGGCTGCAATGGCTTGTGTACTGTGTCATGTCATGTGAATATATGATGGCACTTCCAAAGCTCATCAAAAACAAAAGGGTGACAGGTCTGCTGATCCCTTCCAGCAATGGGCCATAGTTGCCAGATTTGTGTACGCAGCTTTTGTACGAAATCTGATGGGTCAATGCAGTCATCTCGTACGTTGGCAAAGAACTCAGCAAACAGTGGTGTTGGCTGACTATAAACAAGCTTTGCAGTTGTGGCTTTCAGGTCTTATTTCAACAATGCATGGAGACCCAGTAGGTACAATAGGGATATTTTCAATTTGTGGTGTACATATTCAAATAAACAATTTTTTTGCTGGTTGATGGTAGCTCTTACCTGCTTTGTACCCAGAGGGTGGTGAGTGCTATGAACAGGTATGACTCAAATTGTCTTCCCTGATGTGTTGTAATTCATAGAGGCACACTGAAATAGGTGATCCATCCCTGAAAGGATACAGTCATGACACTTTTGCCAGTAACGTCCGTGATTGGGAACACCTCAGGCCTGTGTGTAAAACAATTGCTGGTTGTAAGGCAGTAGGTGTATAATTCCAATGGTGGCGGAGGTCTTACAAGGCACAGATGAACATGTTCAAATCTATAATTTGGAGGAAGAAATGTGCCAAGAGGTGACCTAATATGCCGACTAATTTTATTTTGTTGCAGGCCACATTTTGTCACACACATTGCTTGCAATTTTTGTTCTTGTGTGGCTAGAGAAAAGTTCGCTTTGCCATGTTGGTTGTGGCTCATACTCCAGGGTGTGACATGTTCATTAAAAAAAAAAAGTAAGCACTAATAATGCACCTTCTGTGATGACAGTCATCCACTTGGTGCGTAACAACTTGGTCAGTTCATCCTTCAGCTTCAGTGAATCACGCAAGAATTTCTTCTCTAGTGCAGCTAGGATGACATGATTATGAACAAACCAAAGGTCATAATTGGTTATGCCAAGAAATTGTCATATATCTTTAATTGTCATAGGCTGTGGGAAATTAAGCATAGTTTCTACTTTCTCTTTGGGGTCTTTATGTCTTACATTGACAGTATAGTCTAGGAACTCTACTTCAGCTGCTCTGAAGATGCACTTCAATGGGTTGATTGGCAGGCCAAGTACATGTAGCTGAGTGAAGATCTATCATGAGCATGACAGCTGTTCTGCCTCTGAGTCTGGCATAACCTGGATGTCATCGATATTCACATAACAAATCTCTAAGTCTCATGTGACTTCATCCATGAACGTTGAAATGTCTGGGCAACATTACAAAGTCCAAAATGCTTTGGAGTAAATTCATATAGTACAAACGATGTGCAGCTGGTGGTCTTAGCAACATTGTCTGGTGTACATAGCATTATACTCCATATAGCACTGCACTTCAAAGATAATTGGCTATAAGTGAGTAAGCAGAAGTGCTGTCATCCTTAACACTCCTCTTCCCCTCCCCCATTGACCATTAGGTTTTAAATTCATTACTTCAGTCTGGCCTCATTACTGCAGCATAGTTTATAGGTCTATGAATCTTTGCGCATAGCGGCTTCCTCTCCCTCTCTTTTTGTCTTGCCTTCCATCATTGCCCCCAATATCATCATGTGTCTGTGCAACATGTCATAAATCTTGCCTAAACTTGGTACATCGTCTCTGGCAAAATATCCTCATCCAACTTCCCATTGTATCTTCCCCTCTATTGGCCTTACTCCTGATTTCATTTTTCTTCCTTCCTTGTGTTTATTTTCTATTAATCTGTTCTACTCCATCGAGCTCATCTCCCCACCCTTCTGCCCCTCCAATGCCAATCTTATGCATCTGTGTGTAGATCTAATAACTCTGAAAAAGAATGCAACTCTGCAAGCTGAACCGCCCAGGATTTTCCAATATTACACTTAAATTATTTCTTTGAGATGTGCCATTTCACTGAGAAAAACTGTTTGAATATGTATAAGTAACACATACAAACAAATGAACAAAACTGAAAGGAAGTATTCCATCTACTCCAAATTTCTCAGTTGAGATAGTTTTTCAGTGAGATATAGCTCCAAACAGTACCAACAGCATTTTAATCGAGTGAAATTATATTACTCCAGAGACCTATGCAGACAGAAGTGATATATGAAAATTTTGTAGCAAGGCTGGGATTTTAACCCAGGTCTCCTGTTCACTAGGGGTGAGCAAGAGGATGTTAATTTTATCTGTGGTATTCAGCCATTTGACAAAAATCAAAAGTTAGTTGCGGAACAGTTTTACATATCACACCCTTCTCATCTATATCCCCTTCTTTCAAAGTAGTAAGGGTATCTCACACACACAGTACTTCCACCTGTCTCCTCCCATCAGTTTCATTTTACATCTGCCTATCACCCCTCTCCATCTTCCACCTGCTCCCTACACCTCACCCACCTCCCCCTCATCTCTGTCCATTTCTTCCTCTCCACATTCTTTGTCTACCCCCTCCTTCCCTTTCCCTCTCTCCATCTCCTCCTCCCCTGTCTCTCTGTCCATCTCTTTCTCACATCTCTCAGGCCCTCTCCTCATCCCCCCTCTCCATGACCATGTCCTCATCCCCATCTCTCTTTCAATATCCACTTCCATCTTTCCTCTTTCCATCTCCTGCTCCCCTCTCTCTGTCCATCACCACCTTTGCCCCCTCCCTCTGTCCATCTCCTCATTCCCCTCTATCTATCCATCCAGTCCTTCCCCTCCCTCCATACTGCTCCTCCTCCCCCTCAGGCTGTCCACCTCCTCCACTCCCCCTCTGTCTTTCCATTTCCTCCTCCTCCTCCACCTCTCTGTCCATCTCCTCCTCCCCAATCTCTCTGTCCATCTTTTCCTTCCCCTCTCTCTGTCCATCTCCTCATCCACCACCCTCCCCCCCCCCCCCATCCTTTGACCACTTCCTATGTCACCCTAATCCCAATGTGAGCCAGACAGTTCTTACCCCCAAAGCGATTCATTCCAGACAATAAGTATTGTGTTTATTAATCCAGTGGCATTGGCAGAGATGAGGAGCACACTTATGTAAAAGATACATCCACTTTTATAATATGTATAGACTAGCTTAGTAGTTCCTGCTGCTTTGCTCACATTTGGGTAGTAATTACATTAAAAATAATTTTAGAAACTTATTATGCCTACTGAAAAATTAATGTATTAATGAACCATTTATTTTTCTGTGGAATTCTGACAAAGTCAATTTGTTGAGGTAACCGTTAAACAGCTTTCTTTGATTTAGTTCACTAATTGCAACACCTTCCAAACTTTTAATGCTAATTAAGGCTTCAAAGTAATGATCTTTTCTGAATGAACTACTTCTGAACAAAACAAGATTCTGGTAGCTGGATTAAAAGGCCTTTGTTAATCATGCAATTTGCATTCTTGTGGTGATATTTCCACAGAAACTTTCATCCCATAACACATATTTCTTTATATCTAACCAACAATCGAAATATGAATTTTCTTAAAAATTTTCATCTCCCATTTCTCCCACTTGGGGGCTTTAATTTCCAAAAACAATGAAACACGTAATTTTTTATTTTTAACAAACATATCAAATACAATTATTCATGGATTTAATTTCGAAAATGTTTTCACAATGAACAATTTTATAAAACTATTTATCCCCTGTTTCACTCCCTTACATGGTTGAATTTCCAAAAGCACTGAAAAACTTTTTTTTATTTTTATTTCTAATTGAGAAATCAAACACCAATTTTCATAGATGTAGCTTTAAAAATTGTTTAGTAGTTCTTTAATAATGATTTACTTTCAAAAAAACATTCACTTACTATTTTACCTACTAAGAGTTGAATTTCCAAAAACAGAGAAAAACTTATGTTTTATATTTCTAACTGAATAGTCACATTAAAATTTTAATGCATTTAGCGTTTAAAAGGCTTACATATGAAAAATTTTCATAAAACATTTCATCCCTTATTTAGCCACCCTGGAGATTGATTTTCCAAAAACACCTTACCTCATGGAGTACTTTTTTTAGTCCTCACACTTGCTACCTGAAATGGTGCCATATTTTTGTCTGAAACATGTACCTGAACCTGCATTAAAATGTGATCAATCACCAACTGCTCATTCACAATACTCACGAAAGACTGGCTGCTAATTACACTACTCTAAGAACTTGCAGATATCAGTATGTATGGTGTGGTGCATAACAATTGATATATGGGATATTAGCTCTTAAACTCTTCTATTTTCAGATATGTTGCATATCCAATAATACATGCAGTTCACTTTGCTTACCAACTATCCCACTGAGTTCTGTTTCAGGGGCTTGCTTCCATGATCTATCTTCGCTGACAAGTAAAGACATTTGTAAGTAGTAACCTATACTAAAATAATGTGAAAATGGCAAATCTAAGAATTACGCATGTGACAAAAATTAAATTTGTCAGAAAATGAGCTTTCAGCCAACAAGGTCTTCGTCAGAGATAGAACATCCACACACGCACACACACACGCACACACACACACACACGCACACGCACACACACTCATGCAAACACACACACGTGACCACAGTCTCTGGCTGCTGAGGTGCCCTCAGCCTCTGTCTAACCTCTCAACTGCATGTAGTTTCCCTACCCTCTCTCCACCTCATCCTTGTATGATTTTACTGGCCACCACTCCTACCCTTCTATCCCTCCTGATCCTCGCCCCAGCCTCCTCCTTACCCCTACAAACCAATCGCTCTTCTTCCATCATGTGCAGCTGCTCGCAGTGTGGCCTCAGCAGTCAGAGACTGTTGTTGTGTGTGTGTGTGTGTGTGTGTGTGTGTATGTGTGTGTGTGTGTGTTTTCTATTTCTGATGAATACCTTGTTGGCTGAAAGCTTGTTTTCTGACTGTCTTTTAGTTGTGCCTATCTGCGACTGAGCATCTCCGCTATATGGGGAGTAGCAACTATCCTTTTCATAACATAGTTACATTACATTCTGGATTTTCCATTATAAAAATTAAATTTATAGCTTGGGTTATGTATAGAGCAGTATATATATGATTAGACACACATAACCATAAATAATCTGTCACAATAAGAATTCATTCCAGTGTGAAGCCCCCAACATGTTGCAATCAGAGACTCCAAACATAGTAGCAAGGAATCTAAGAATAATTTATTTCAGTGTCATGTTCCTCCAAAGAATTTTATGAGGCCACAAAGCATCAACAGTGGTTGCTGAACAGTTGTAACAAACAAGTGACCACAGGTTCTAATCTGTTGATATGTGGCACGTTGAGTTTCCTGATTGAGGAACAGCGTTTTGGGCTCTGAAGGCCTTCCTAATGTAGCATCTACTGTTGTGATCACCATGAATATGTAGGAGTCTAGACTGCATAATTGTATATCACATATGGTGCTGCTTCACTTGTCTTTCAACAATGTAGATTACTAGATTGCTGTTGTCATAGTTTACTTATTAATTCATTTAGCATCCATTTATCATGTACATGATATACGAGATGTGACAATAAAGTAATGAGATTGATGTGGCAAAAAATGTTGCTTACCATTCCAGTCAAGTTTAGTGTTGTCTCCTTCAAAGTAGTTCCCTTCTGATTGCACACACTTTTTCCAGCGCTTCTGCCATTGATGATAACATTTCTGGAACTCATCTTCTGTAATATCCTCCAAGACCATCATAACAGCTTTTTGGACGTCTTGTGTTGTTTGAAAATGGTGTCCCTTGACCGCTGTTTTGACTCTTAGAAAAAAGTCGCACGGAGTGATATCTGGTGAATAAGGTGGCTGTGGTAGTACTGAAATTTTTTTTGAGATTAAAAATTGCTGTACTGACAGAGCAGTATCGGATGGCCCTTCATCATGATACAGAATCCAACAATCAGCAATGTTGGCACGGACACGAAGAACTCTTTTACGAAGTCTTTCTAAAATTTCTCTGTATTAATATTGGTTAACTGTTTGTCCAGGAGGCACCCACTTTTTGTGAACAATTCCCTTGGAATCAAAGAAGCACACATTTCACTTTTGACTTTGACATTCGAGCTTTTTGTGGTCTGAGTGATCCCTTTGAGCACCATTGCGAACTTTGGCATTTTGTCTCCGGATCATAGTGAAAAAACCAACTTTCATCACAAGTGATAACACGGCTCAACAATTCTGGATTGATTTCCATTTGCTCTAACAGATCAGCTGCCACATTTTTCCGTTTCTTGCTGTTGTGGTGTGAGATGTTTGGGGACAATTTTTGCACAAATCTTTCTCACACCAAGATCTTCAGTTATTATTAGATGGACCATTTCTTGATTGATGTTCAGTTCTGTTGCAATCATTTTCACAGATAATCTTTGTTCAGATCATACGAGTTCATGCACCCTGGCCAAGTTGACATCTGTCCGAGAGGTTGATGGTTGTCCACTGCTGTCTTCATCTTCAACATTCGTTCTGCCTTCAGTAAACATTTTATGTCAACAAAAAACTTGAGTTCTTGACATAACCTCCTCTCCAAAGCTCTCCTGAAGCTTATCATAAGTTGTCCTCTCCATTTTTGGGTTACAAGCCCATTTTCAAGCACAAGTAATGTACTTGAAAATGGGATTATAGCCCAAAAAGTAGGTTGTGCCATAACATTAATAATAAAATTGTGAAGCAAGGCAAAAATAGTATTTATTTATTTAATTTGCAATGTTTCATCAAGAAAACCACAGTTGATTTGATTTAAATATTCTAGTTCATTAAGTATTAGAAAACAGAATTTTATGAACATACATATAGACACAAAAGACACATGGCTGAAAACTTAATGACACATCTTGATTTATTTTACCATAATAAGAAATATTGTAGTTAAATTAGTATTATAAAAAAGAATTTCATATGAAACAATGGAAAATCCAAGGTATCCATATATACGGCATAAAATGTACCTAATAACACACATTAATTAACAGGAGTAAAAAGAGCGAAGTTCTATTGAGTAATACTTTGATAATCATAAATTTCTGTGTAGAGAGATAATAACACACATTAATTAACAGGAGTACAATAGTAAGAAGAGCTAAGTTTTATTGAGAAACACTTTGACAATTATAAATTTTGATGCAGAGAGACTATGGGTCAGTACCTACAAATTTGAGCAATATTCAAAATATTCCTTAATGCAGTAGAAGCTGTGGATTAGTAGTAGTTCTTTTAGATCTATTTTAAATTTATTAAATCTGGTATTCTTTTGATCTTATCTGGCAATGCATTGAAGAGAATTTTTCGTTTATGTAGTACACTGCCCTGATATATTGATTTTGTTTGTACATCTCTATGAAAGTCATCCCTATTCTTTATTTCATAATTATGGACAACACTGGTTCAAAGCTGAAAACTTTCCATGAGTTTTAATGAAACAGATAGCAGTACTTTCAAATATAAATGTAAATGGCAGGGTTATGATTGTTAATTCTTTAAAAATACCTCTACATTATTCTTTGCAATGCCATTTATTAATCTGACAGCCTTTTCCTGAAGTTTAAATGACTGTTTTCAAAAGTGGTATTTCCCCTCAGAATAGTATACCATACTACTCATGTAGACTATGCATGTAGGCTGCAACAATATTTGTGCAGTCCTATTATGTAAGACCTGCTTTACATTTTGTTAAGCATTTCTATGTTTTTCTCCTAAAAATCATGATTCTTTTGTTGAATTTGGCTCTTCCCTAATGCAACCTGTACATTGATGCTATTATTTTCCTTATGTGGCTGAAGTTCATCCAAATGATTTTCTTATTATGAACAATTAGACAGTTAAATTTAAACCAACTTTTTGTAACTTCTACTGTTTCGTAAATTTTCTGCTGTAACTCATAACCATTTACTTCATAAAGAGTCAAGTACCATTTGCAAATAACACAGTATATGCAGTTGAAAATTGTTGTGGTAGGTCGGTATGAAAAACCTAAAACAATAAGACAACCATCGAATTTTTTGCAGTCTCTTCATTGCCTTTTTGGTAGCATATCAATCTGCAGTTGTGAAACTGATCTTACTAAGCACTGGACAGTGTTTCCTCAAAAATGGACAAAAAGCCACAATTGTGGTTTTACGTTTTCACATATTTATTATACTCAAGGTCCTTTTGTTTGGACAATGATCAATTTCTTAATTTCACAGAAAAAATAGCACATAAAACAGATTGTCACTCATAGATGAACAAGAGCCCAGTGTCAGAATTTATCAGCTACATCATAATACTATTAAAGCACAGTTTTCAGAACCACTTGCAAGAATGAAAATAGGCCTAACAGATCATCAAAACAAAATGATTGCATGTGATAAGAACACTATTCATATTTGCACGATACATTACAGGAAACAATAATGTCTTGCAGCAGTTACTAAAAGTAAGTCACACAGTTGTATTTCACTCAACACAGTACTTAACAAAAAGTCAATGCACTCAACAAAGAATCGTACCAGTGATAATAGTGGTCCAACCCTCCTTCCAGCAACAACACAATTCAGTCAATGATCTGTCGCGGGGCTCCGCACTTCCCCCACCACCCAGTGCTGCCCTTCCCCCACCACCGGCCGCAGACCGCTCAGAAGCGCCCAGTTGGAGGCTATGGGAGAGGGGTGGAGATTATCAGAGATCAATCATACACCAAGAACACCTGAAGATTGCAAGAAGTCGGCTTGCCGAAATATCGCGCCTTTTGGACTACGCTACCCGGCTGAATACCCGAGAAATTTTCAAGATTTCCGTATGCCAGGAAAACCTCAGATCACACATTTTGATTGATGATGACCAGATTAACCTGTATCCTTAAATTCAGCTGTACAGTCACATTTTGTTTTATCTATGAATATTGGTAAACAGTAGATTCACTTTTGCTGCCATACATGGTGGCACCTTCTACACATATATCAGTATTGTATGATCTGAGGAGATTAACCAGTTGCTGCCTTTCTGTACAGTTATCCCTGAAATTAACTTTGAAATCAAAAAGCACAACTGTTACTCTGAATGATTGTTTAGACAGTTCAAGAGGTTTTCCAGATTATCAGAGAGCATGGTCAAACTGTCAGATGGAGACCTATGCAATTACAATTTTACTTTGTTAGTTTGTATAAGCAATACTAAAAATGATTTTCAATACGTTTGAGATTTTCTATATGGTTGAGATTTTCTATATGTTTGAGATTTTTAAACCTTATTTCCTCACATTTCGCTGCCTCCCTCTATTTCCCTGCAAAACCTAATCATGCAAGTCAGGCTATAGAGGACACGTGTGTTATGAGTTGTGCATGTGTGAAAATGTGTGTTTTTTGTTATTTTGGAGAAAGGATTTTTTGGCTGAAAGCTTACATGTGTATCACTCTTTTCATTGTGCCTATCAGTTAATAGCGACTTTATCTTTTTCATAATGGAATTAGAGAATTATTCAATTCTACATGAAGCAGATATCTTGTCTTATTAATTATTTGAAGTAAAAATTATTGCCTTCTTTTCATCTCTGCCTTGATCTTCAAATCCTGAGTCCTGGACTTCATCTTTCTGTGTTCTTCTGCAATGGTTAGGACCATAAAATATCCTCCATGTGTTGTTTGGAAGCTGTTCTCTGCCTGGTTGTTCTCTGTGACCTGCTGCTTTCCTCTTTTGTCTTCTTTGATGCTTCTTGCCCAGGTGCCCCTTTTTTCCTTGGGGATATTGATTTCAGTGTTGCCTTCAGTTATTTGTGCCACATAAGGCGTATTTACATATTTTTTCAAGCTGTGATCACTGTTTTCATTCACAGTGCACTGGAATTCTCTGTAATCTGCTTCCATTTTATTTGTTCCATCCAGAATTATCAAAGAGTGAAATTAATTTTCTTCAGTGTTTCTAACAACATATTTCCATTGTGCACTTCTTTGACGGATAATGCAAAATATCTTAGCAGAAATGTTAGAATTAATAAACAGGCACAGTTTCATCTATGACTATCCAATAGTAATAAACTCTTATGTCATGATATAAAAACAGTTAAAACTTTCCTGCAATTACCACTATTTATTTTGAAGGAGTTACTGTTCTCACTCTGTCTTAACAGTTCAGGAGTATTTTGTTTACTTATTGAGTTCATAGCAGTTGATGTGTACTAAATTTATGCTGCTTTCACACCATTTTTGGTTTTACGCTTTCTGTGGAATGTTTTAGCACACAACTTTTGCCCATTTATCTGAAGAAGTCAAGTTTTCATAAGTGGATTTCATTGAAGCTCAATTCAACACCATCTTCCATTTTTCTAATGTCAGTTTAGTAATATACACTTTTAGAATCCTGATCCTAAGTTGCTAACCAGACACACATTCACATTCACATTCACATAGCTTCAATATCTCCACTTTCATATTTTATTGTGCACTCTTTTGTTTTTTAGGAGATACATGATGAACTTTCACACAGGCTGCCATCTGGATTTCAAGGTAGCATGTGCACTGATGCACCAAAGAAACTGGTATAGGCATGCATATTCAAATACAGAGATACATAAACAGGCAGAATACAGTGCTGCTATATAAGACAACAAGTATCTGGTGCATTTGTTAGATTTGTTGCAGCTGTTACAATGGCAAGTTATCAAGATGTAAGTGAATTTGAATGTGATGTTATAGTTGGCGCATGAGAGATTGGACACGGAATCTCTGAGGTAGCAATGAAGTGGGGAGTTTCCTGTACGACCATTTCACAAGTGTACTGTGAATATCAGGAATCCAGTAAAACATCAAATCTTTGACATAGCTGTGGCTGGAAAAAGATCCTGCAACAAAACCAACAATGACTGAAGAGAATTGTTCAATGTGACAGAAGTGCAACCCTTCTGCAAAAGCAGATTTCAATCTGCAAAAGCAGATTTCAATGCTGGGCCATCAACAACTGTCAGCATACAAACCATTCAACAAAACATCATCAATATGGGGTTTTGGAGCTGAAGGCCTACTCATGCACCTTTGATGACTGCACAACACAAAGCTTGATGTTCACCTGCACACATCAACACCGACATTGGACTATTGATGACTGGAAACATGTTGCCTAGTCAGACAAATCTCGTTTCAAATTGTATTGAGCAGATGGATGTGTACGGCTATGGAGACAACCTTATGAATCTGTGGATTCTGCACATCAGCAGGGGACTGTTCAAGCTGGTGGAGGCTCTGTAATGGTGTGGGCATGAGAAGTTGGAAGGATAAGGGTCCCCTGACATGTGTAGATACGACTCTGACAGGTGGCACATACGTAAGCATCCCATCTGATCACCTGCATCCATCCATGTCCATTGTGCATTCTGACCAACTTGCGTAATTCCAGCAGGGCAATGCATCATCCCATACATCAAGAATTGCTAGAGAGTGGCTCCAGAAACACTCTTCTGAGTTTAAAAGCTTCTGCTGGCCACCCAACTTCCCAGATATGATCATTATTGAGCACATCTGGGGAGTTTGGCAACATGTTGTTCAAAAAGAGATCTCCACCCCTCGTACTCTTACAGATTAATGGACAGCCCTGCAGGATTCATGGTGTAAATTTTTTCTAGCACTACTTCAGACATTAGCTGACTCCATGCCACATCGTGTTGCGGCACTTCTGTGTGCTCGTGGGGACCTTAGATGATATTAGGCAGGTGTACCAGTTTCTTTGGCTCTTCAATGTATATGGCTGTTACTTTAGAACAGACTGAAATAGGACTCACCATAAATCACTAATTTTTTCCATTCAGAAAAATATTGGCAATATTCACATTTACATTCCAATCTGATTTTTTTTATGGTTTCTCGACAACGGAAAGCAACAAAGTGATATGTGTGTACTGACAGTTCACATGGGAGAATCTAACAGTGGATTATTGGCACAGAAAAGTTCACATCGGTTGTGGTGCTGTAGTGTAAAGCCAACATTTGGCAAAGGTGTAACCCTGTTGTGATCATGTGGATATGATGGTGGTCATTCCATTTTGTGGTTACAACTCAGATCATTGTACTTGGCTTATTTTCACTGTCCATTATTTCTGTCAGCTTCTCAGAATATTCGCATCAGCCACTCATCACGACAATACTTTTTTTGCCATCTGCCCCTCCCTACCCTTTTATTGCAGTTACCTTTCTGACAGCAAACAATTTAGTCAGTATGTGTATGGTATGGAGTGCAACACGTGACAATGGATGCAGGGTAGCCATCAAACCTTGAAGCCTTGAAAACCAAGAAAAAGCCTTGAATTTGGAAAAAAAGAAAAAAATAGGAAAAACCTGGTAGAGAGCTTGAATTTGCGTGGGAAGCATGGATTTTTAAAATAATATTCATCAATTCATTTTTGCACACACAAACATTTTTTGAATTAGTTTATGGCCATTTTCAGAAGCATTCAAATAATAGGCTACGTATTTCTACATTATCTGAGTATTTCTGTCTTTATCTCAATGTCTTCTTCCATACAACTTGATGTAATTTCTTTCCTGACGTGGCTCTCTGTTCAAGAGATGCAATGTTATAGGGGCATCCTTTTGTGCGAAATCGTAGCTTGAATGAAATGCTTTATTTAGCTACACTAATTTCTCACATTTTGATAAATGACCCACACTTGGACAGCTCCCCACTATGAGATCTGTTCATCACAGGTAAGTTTTCTTTTGTTTGATTCTGAGTAGGAAAATCTCTCCCAGGAAACATATGCTTCTGAGGATTTTAATAATTCAAACTCAATTCTTTGTACGAGTTGGTATTGATGTTTTGTTAGTAATAATGATAGATAGATCCTGTGGCTGACTTTACATTGGCAGTGTTAATTGTAAACACAATTTCATGTAGTCTTGGTAGAGATTTTTTATCATGCTGATGGTCAGCCAAGAAAGATGTGAGCATAACCTCAAAAATATACAAATTCTGCGGGAAGGCAGGTTTCTTCAGTTCTGAATTATTCCTCCAACAGTAATTTTTTTAAACCATACATGCCGCCACACAGAATGTCATGAATGCGCAGAGCTGAAGTTGCATATAAGCAGTGCCAGAATGTTGCCCATCTGCAGAGCTGAAATCACGTATAAGCAGTGCCGTCTCCCACTTCTGGCCACTTAGAGTACGGCTGTCCAGTGTAAAAGAAATGAGAGCTAGCAGCCACGCCCAGCGAGAACCTACCCGTTAAAGTTTTTATACCACTGCCAAGCTGCCAGATTCGCGCATGCGCAGAGCTGTGGTAATCAGAGTGGGGTGCTTTTGCAGTTCCCACGTTCAGCTATTTCCCGATTACACTTCATTGTTAATAGTAAGGTAAACATATCAGATGTTCATCCACCACCATGTGTGGGAATCTAACTAGAAATGAGATGAGAAGCACTTAAGCAGGACCAAACAAACACAGATTTAATGTCATTGTAGCATGTGTACTAACACCGGATGTGTACGCGGGCAAGTAAAAAAAGATCCTGGTTTTTCCCAGATTTCCTGGTTAAAAATGCACTTTCTCCCAGGTAAAAATACACTTTTTCCATAATAAGTGACATTATACTTTTTCTCAGAACTGTAAAACTTATCAATCCATTGAAGCGTTATGGTTTTATGCACTAGCGTAGAATTTGTCGGCGCTTTACAAAGTGAAACTTAGGGGGAGAAAAACACCTTTTGGAAGATATGTCATGTGCAGCAACATGTACACTACATATTTTCGTATTACAAAAGTATAAATTCTAATTCCACCAAACACAGCATGGTACCTTCTGAAGCATTGAAATCGGGATTGTGATGCCCTATTGTAAGCCAGACACAGCTCATGTCACGTGATCTTGCCAACTGATGACAGTGGATATTCAGAGCATAGGACACATGATGCAGTCAACCAATAGCAACATAACTGTTAAGTAGCACTACCATACAAATAGGAAAAGTTAATGGTTTAAATTAATATACATCGTGTTGCTACAAGAAAAGCAAAGTTTTAACATATAACACTGGCCTCGAAGATTAATAAGCTTAAAGAGGATCTAAGCTTTCACATATAATGTTGATCTTTTTTGAGCATGTTATGCTTCAAGATACATCACACAAATGTGCCAGTAAACATTTTTATAACAACTTAAATGTCTGATCACCTTGGCTCGAAATTCTTCTAATGGTCGTCCTCAAAGAAGAAATTCGTTGTACATTCTCTCATATTATTCATCTTGCTTTAAAGGAAATTTACTTTGAAAGTAATGCTTTTCAAACCACCAAACATTGAAAGATTTTACATTATGTCATAAAAAAAAAGAAACAAGACATCAGAGGATACTCCAAGAGCATCGGCATTTTGTGAACCATACTAAAACGCATAATTCGGTTTAAAGTGCACATTTGTGTGTCCAGATTCGGATGTAAATTTTCTTGGAGTACCAGTACTGTATTATCTCATGTTTGGTTCTCTATTATGCCATATGTGTTAGAAGATGAAAACGTGCACTAGAAATGCAGCAAACAGTTGAAACTAGCAAATAGTATGAAATTAAACACTTTGTTTCAAATAAATGGACTGCCCTCAGTGGAAAAGATTAATAAAAGCCAAATTTCTTTAGCAAACTGACAAAAATAACTTCATTGTTCCGCAAGGCAATCAATGCTTGACTGTCAGAAAGGTGGAAATAAAATAAAACTAGTAACTTATTTTAGCCTACCGTAATTATGTGAATGTGTTTTAATTCACTTGATGGCTCCCAGCTGCTGAAATCCGTTTTGTTTTCATTTGAAGTGAGAGCAATAAACGAAGAGGAAACAGCGAAGTTACTAAATGTAAACATGGGTCACGTGGAGACTACCCACGTTTCCACTACAACTCAAGACTGCTCTGTATATCAGTCCCGGATCTACGATATTTCCAAACCGGGGCAATACTAGACAGTGCCCCCCCCCCCCTCCCCCTCTCCCTCCAGCGTTTGAGGTGTGACACCAAAAATTAAATAGACTTTTCAAAAAATGTTCATTTTGTAGCATACATCTTTCTGAAGAGTCTCAGGCATAAAACTTATGTCTTCGAAGAAATGTAAGCCATGTTATTATTTGCTCTTAAGTGTGTCGAAGTGCAGTGCCACGTCTCTTCACACAGTATTTTGCTCTGTTGAATTCAAACATGTTTATTTTGTAATGGATGCTATCAAACTATATTCACGACTGTGGAAATTAAAATGCCCTGTGGTGCCTCTCCTGCTCCCAGTTGGCCGGTTTGACATCCTGCCCTTCTTAAAAAGAAACTTCGCAGTTAATACTGGATGGGATTATTTGTAACCAGGAGAATACGAAATCTTCAGAAAATTTGCACTCTTTACTGCCTATTAGCTAATAACTCTCTCTTTTGTGACGTTAGATTAAATATAGGATACATAAAACCAGCAATGACAAGAGACAAGCAAGACAGTGCACATTTCTTCAATCCTTAAGTCCTAGCATTTTTTTCTCTCTCCATTCCATAATTTGTGTGATGTCCCCATTTCTTCTCCTTCCTCATTCTAACAAACAATCTTGTCATCACTAATTCTGTAACTATTCCTTTCAGTGTCAAAACTTGTTCTCCGGTTAACTTCACAAACCCTGCCACAATCACTGGTTTAGTTATCCAGCGTTTATTCTCCGGTTAGCTGTTGCTACATACTTGTACAACACGTTTCCCATGCTGCTCCCAGAATAGAACTTAGGCGCCTGCTATCCAGGGATTGTACAACTGGCCCTTACTAGTGTAGCAATCTGCCCAAAAACTTTGTCAAAATTTCATTTTCACGGATACACCGAGAAGATAACAAGTAATCTTTCTTACCTGTTATTCCTGTTACTCATTTATTTCCACTCTGGTAGTCTGAATCTATGGATTTCAGTAGTAATTATAACAATGCTAATCATTCATAAATCCATTCAACCACATAAACAAATAGCGACTGGCATTCACCCATTTGGCTTTATTCCACTCAGTTCGTATGGCCCCATCCCCTTTTGTTTGCAGGAAACTTTATTTCTAGATGCAACGGGGATTCCCCTGACAGGAGCATCACATACACTATGCACGCATTCAAAAATCAACTTGTTATTCATTCAGAAATCAACTTAGAATGTGTTCAAAAACCAACAAAGATTCGTTTCAAAATCATATGAATAATCGATAGACCAATGTGAGCTGGATGCTAGGCACTTTGTGAAAAAAGGTTTTTTTTTTCCTGAAGAATATGAATTTGGTGCCCCACACCCCCATGAAATTTACACCCAGGGCAGATACTTAGGTTTATTCCCGCCGCCTAGATCCAGGCCTGATGCGCATGTTTGAAGCTGGCAGCTTGGGCTCGCTAGTAAAATTTTTCCAGGTGGTATCTGGCTGCTTGCTGCTACAGTTTACACAGCTAACAGCCACATTTCTGTAGCCAAATGTGGGAGAAGGTACTACTCATACATGACTCAGCTACACATGCGCATGAGCTCGCTCTCAACTGCTCAAACGAATCTAATGTAAACAGTTGTGACGTCACGCTCATCGGAGGCAAAAAATGGCTCTGAGCACTATAGGACTTAACATCTGAGGTCATCAGTCCCCTAGAACTTAGAACTACTTAAACCTAACTAACCTAAGGACATCACACACATCCATGCCTGAAGCAGGATTCGAACCTGCGACCATAGCGGTCACGTGGTTCCAGACTGAAGTGCCTAGAACCGCTCAGCCACTCCGGCCGGCTCATCAGAGGCAATTTGTTGTTCTGAAGCATTGCATAGTCTTCCTAAAGTCTTTGACACATTTTGCTGTTGGTGGACGCTTGTATGAGCACTGTGTTTTTTTGTTGAATGTGAGACATTTCCTTTGCTACTTCAGTTTTATTTTCGTTTTTTTTTTTTCTCTCTCGATCGTCTTTTATTACTGCAGTATTACTCTGTGGTACTGGGATACAATAATATCCTTTGTTAGAATATTGGTTCTTATGAGTCAAAATTACAAAAATCGAACTGAAAATAAAACAATGAAAAATTTCCGGAATTCTAAAAAATTCCGGGTTTTTTTTTAAGTGCTTGCCCAGCCTAGTGCCATCTACTTTTTTCTGAAGTTGAAAGACAGTGACAGAGATGGATAGTGTGAATTGGCCTTGGAGTTGAAAAAGTTCATAAATTTTCAGAGTGCAGTGTTTTTCAGTCATGGCTAAACAGAGTATAAGTTGATACCAGAGAGTACATATTCAATTTATCCATGGGTTATGTGTGACACTAAATTACAAGTGAATGCATTATGCTCTTGGTGCAACACAATGATAAATATTTCGAGAATGGGGAAAAGTGCTTTGAGCAGCCATGCTAACATCCAAAAACAATAAACTTTTCACAAACAAATGGAAGTTTTTTCCGATAAATGTTACTATGCAACACCTAGAACCTGACACAATAAAAATGGCCCACAAAGCAATCAACAGCATAAGTCAGTTTTTTATAAGATTTAGTTGTTGCCACTATGTCATTGTCAGCCCTGGATCTATGACATTTCCGAACCGGGGCAAAAGCCATTCAGGTTTATTTGTCTCCGCCAGTATAGCCTAGTCCCCTTTTTTCTGCAGGAAACTTTATTTCTAGATTTGATGGGGATTCCCCTGGCAGGGGCATCACGTAAACTATGCACACATTCAAAAATCAACTTATAATTCCACTACTACAGTGGCACTCACCTGAAGATCGCCAGAAGACTCTGCGCCGAAATATCGTGGCAGGAAGTTACTGATATCCGGCAGTTCTCCCGTGTTTTTATGGAACAACTTACAATTCGTTCAGAAATCAACTTAGGATGTGTTCAAAAGCCAACAGGGATGAGTTTCAAAATCATATGAATAATCAACAGATCAATGTGCACAAGGTGTTTTTCTTCAAGAATACGAATCTGTCGCCCCCTGAAAATGCCGCCCGGACAGATACCCCGATTTGCCACCCCCCCCCCCCCCTCCAAATCCGGGGGAGGGGCTGAGCTGATGTATGGGAGGAAGAATCAATGGAAAATCCAAGATGGAATGTAACAATATTATGAAAAGGAAAGTTGCTACTCATCATATAGCGGAGATACTGGGTCGCAGATAGGCACAACAAAAAGACTGTTGTAAACAAAGCTTTCGGCCATTAAGGCCTTCATCAACAATAGAACACACACACACACACACGACTGCAGTCTCAGGCAACGTAAACCACAAGTGTTGGCCGAAGCAGCTAAAATTATGGCAGAGAAAGAACATTTGAGAAAGTTGTTTTGATCTAAATATTTTTGTAGGTTTTTGATCATATTGTTTGTAATACAATATAAATTTTAATATTTTATAAATTTTCCAAGTTATTTGTCTGTAAAACTTTTTTATTTATAGAACCAAAAGCAGAATTTGTTTATGTTCATGAAATATAGGTAGATATGTATGTATGTCAAGTGATTCCATAAAAAGAAAAGAATATAAACAAAGTTACACAAATGTAGCAAAGTCTCAATTATGTGGTTTGCAGATCACCTGTATAGATTTCATTGCCTTTTTAAAACTGTAAGAACAAAAAATGAAGCATCTAATTTGAACAAAATAATATTTCCATTTAAAATGCACTAGTGAGCATGTACTGGTAACATGAGGCCGTATCCTACATGTCTGTTGTTCCTGAAATGTTTTTTCCATTTCCCATTTCATCTCCTCTGAATTCCAGAATTCAAACCTTCCAACATTCTCCATTAGGCCTATGTGTTACCACGCACAGTGAGGCATTAAAATTCGTTGATGTGATGCTAGAGTTTTGGAGGACAGAACTTGTTTGACTACATGGATGTTTTAAAATCATCATTGGGAAGAATATAAATGAAAAACTGATACAGAAAAAAATAGCTGTTCTTTTCCTGAAAGCACAGGGTATCATGTGAAACAGTAGGTGTGTGTGTTTGTGTGTGTGTGTGTGTGTGTGTGTGTGTGTGTGTGTGTGTGTGTGTTACCTTAGTAACCATGTTACAATAGGGCCAGTCAAAGTCCAATGTGCAAGTTAGCTATGTAGAGGACCAGGAATATGTACGATGCGTGTTGTATGCATCAGACATCACTGACAGCTTATCTCGACAGCCTTGAAGGGGTGAGAATTCTGCTTTCTTGATGAATATTCAAACTTCTGTACATCACATAACAACTGATGGCTCACCATAAAATTTCCTCAAAAATAGCCCTTGCACTGATCTGTCACTCCATACTGCACAATGTGGATGAGTAGACAAATTGAGAAAAACAGTATGAGTAATGTACGATTTGTTGAAAAGTATTGGTTACAGAATCATACAATGACACTTTTTTGGTAAAGAAACAAATTGTAGGTTATTGTTGCCTTGAAAAACTTCAATGAGAAAGTTCTAGAAGGAACTTCAAGTACTCTTTCAGGATGAAATGTAATATTGTACAGCCATTAGTTCATGGGAAGTGGCTGTATTTTAGTGTTTCTGCCAGTTAGTGCTTCTGTCGTGCACTGACTGTTTAAACCATCAGATGATCATAAGAAGTCTAGCTTACACGAATGCAATTCGAGTACAACTGTTAAGTTTGACTTAGTCCATTACAGTGTAGGCTATGAGTTGTACATCATAACATGACATGGTTCAAATTGCACGACATATATTTTAAAAATATGTTTCTTGTTATTTCCAGCACAGTACGTTTGCTAACCTCATTTAGGTAAAAATAAGTTATGTGTCAACCTGGAAAATTATTATTTTAGGCTGGAAAAAAACCTTGATTTTGAAAATTAAGATTTGGTGACCAACATGGGATGGTTGAGTATGTACTAATTACTGTAAATTAACTTCTTGTAATAATATATTACTCACATATCACTGTTGTAGCAGCACATACTGATCCAGGCAAAATGTTATAGTATAGTACACACATTTTCCAGACCTGATAATTCCGCTTCGTATGATGTCACTCACATTATATGGCTTTAGGCCAGTCAGATAAAATGAACTGTTTGATACAACTTTTAGATTCAAGGCTTTTGATACCATTTTAGTTATGAAATACACAATGCAAAATTTTTGAGGAAGTACTTAGTACAATGAAGCATTTTCAGCAGTAATATTTTTCTCATTCATATGTAATTGACGAGACCATTCCATAACATACAAACCATAAAATAATATATCAGAAAATTGCTCATCCTAACAGTTTCACTTCAGAATAGAAATGAGTGGGAGCATAATTCTGAAGACAATAAAAAAAAATGAACCCTAGCATGTATCACATAAATTATGAAATTTTATGAGGGACATTCCATAGTGATTTATCTTTTATTTTTTGCCATCATTCATGACTTGCAATTTGATTCATCACTACAGTTGCAAGTATGTAGTACTTTTGTCTAACTGTAAGTGTGAGGACGGTCACGAGAAATGTAATCCCTGCACATACATCGTATATTCCTAACTGCTGTCATTATTTGAGTGACAATGTTGAGTTTTATCATCAAGGAATGGATGATGTGAGTGGACAACATAGAGTATGATCATCAAGGAAAGTGCTGGAAGATGTGGTTTCTGTGAGAGGAGGGTGCAAACACTGCAGATACTCACAGGTGATAAGTTGCAGTGTGTGGAGACTGTATAATAGATGAAAAGTGCTCTTGCACTTTATTGTATGATTATATGATAGCGGAACAAACACTGGTAGCAGTTACTTCTGTAAAATATCTGGGAGTATGCGTGCGGAACGATTTGAAGTGGAATGATCATATAAAATTAATTGTTGGTAAGGCGGGTACCAGGTTGAGATTCATTGGGAGAGTGCTTAGAAAATGTAGTCCATCAACAAAGGAGGTGGCTTACAAAACACTCATTCGACCTATACTTGAGTATTGCTCATCAGTGTGGGATCCGTACCAGATGGGTCTGACGGAGGAGATAGAGAAGATCCAAAGAAGAGCGGCGTGTTTCGTCACAGGGTTATTTGGTAACCGTGATAGCGTTACGGAGATGTTTAATAAACTCAAGTGGCAGACTCTGCAAGAGAGGCGCTCTGCATCGCGGTGTAGCTTGCTCGCCAGGTTTCGAGAGGGTGCATTTCTGGATGAGGTATTGAATATATTGCTTCCCCCTACTTATACCTCCCGAGGAGATCACGAATGTAAAATTAGAGAGATTAGAGCGCGCACGGAGGCTTTCAGACAGTCGTTCTTCCCACGAACCATACGCCACTGGAACAGGAAAGGGAGGTAATGACAGTGGCACGTAAAGTGCCCTCCGCCACACACCGTTGGGTGGCTTGCGGAGTATCAATGTAGATGTAGATGTAGATGTAGACAGCAATCGTCCCCATATGAGTGGGAAAAGCATGGGTGCCATCACTGAAATGGGGTTCCAGGTACTGCCAAACCCACCATATTTTCATTATTTGACCCCTCCTGATTACCATCTTTCCAGGGCTATGAAGAAACCTCTGCATGGACATCATTTTGCAGACTTCCATGAATTATGAGTAGCAGTCCTGCAGTGAGTATGACAGATGTCAGCAAACTAGGCCTACAGAAGTTAAACGGGCACTTTCAGGAAAAATACAGTGGGTGTACCAGTACTTGGAATTCACTTCGGCAATGGCAGCCAGCTTGTATGGGGCAAGCTACGTAGTGTTGCTAGAGCACTTTTCACGATGGTGCACACTCTCCACCCACTGCCACGTATCGTCTATGAATGTCCACAGTGTTTACACCCTCCTTCCACAGAAATCACATCTTCCAGCACTTTCCTTGATGATCATACTCTATGTTGTCCACTCACATCATGACAGCAATTGAGAAAATGGGCTGTACTGTGCAAGGATGAAGTTCTTTTAATTGCCATGCCACCTAGGTTACACCAAAGTACTGCATAGTGCAACAAGGAGTCAAATGTCCATAAATCATAGGAAAAATAAAGTGTATATCATTATGGAATCCACATATTTAGGTTGTTCCCAGTTAACATTTATTATTCATTGCCTAAAAAAACTTTCCTTTGCTTACATAAATTAAGTTAGCTTCATGAGAAATATTTTTATTCAATGTAAAATCACTTAGTAACAAAACATAAGTGATGTTTCAAAGAAGATTCTTTCTTGAACCTTCAATCTTTAATTAGTGATTATGTAACTTATCTTTTGTAGCCATTTTTGTTCTTGGATTTTTCTGTGCATGACAACATGTAATTTTATCTGAAATTTTGCAAATAGAAAAACTGGATTTCAGCCTAGTAATATGACAATGACGGTTTCCAGAATGTTCTTGTGAGCTTACAGAGGTTATAAATATTGCAAGCTCTGCATCTACATGGATACTCTGCATACCACATTTAAGTGCCTGGCAGAGGGTTCATGAAACCACCTTCACAATTCTCTATTATTCCAATCTTGTATTGTGCATGGAAAGAACGAACACCTATATCTTCCTGTACGAGCTCTGAGTTCCCTTATTTTATCATCATGATTGCTTCTCCCTATGTAGGCTGGTGTCAACAAAATATTTTTGTATTTAGAGGGGAAAGTTGGTGATTGGAATTTCGTGAGAAGATTCTGTTGCAATGAAAAATGCCTCTGTTTTAATGATGTCCAGCGTAAATCCCATATCATTTCAGTGGCACTCTCTCCCATATTTCATGATAATACAAAGTGTGCTGTCCTTCTTTGAACTTTTTCGATGTACTCCGTCAACTCTATGTGGTAAGGATCTCATACCATGCAGCTGTATTCTAAAAGAGGACGGACAAGACAAATGTAGCCTATCTTCTTAGTTGATGTGAGAATTTAGTATGGTACAGTTTGTAGGACAGTCTAGTGTATTTCTTCTTTGCAAGCAGTTTGTAAATAGCAGTTTATCTTTTGTATCTAAAATGTGTGGCAGAACACAGTTTTTTGTCTGTTCAATTTGGTTATTTTCAATAATCTTTACAGGAACATTTTGAAAATTTTTTCAATGTGACATTTTGTTTATATTAATGTATTTAAGATACTTCATTTGAAGTTAATCTTTGTGCAAACTTGTTTTCTTGTAAGCCCCAGACCTGGCTGGCTCTGGACAATGAGTATTTTTTTCTACAGAGACCATTGGTAAAAGATGAATTCTCAGTTTATTTACAGAATATTTTATTTGAACCTCACTTATGGGTATAAAATACTCCTGGTTAGCACTGTTTTTGTTAATAAGATGTTTAAACATTTTCCAACCTTAAGGTTCAAGAAAACATTATCTTCATATTTATTTTTCAAAGAGTGGTTTCATATTGCACTGTTAGACATCAGCATGGAAAACTGCTACTTTGTTTTGTGTTTACACTCCATCTAAAGTATCTTTATTGACCAAGGCTGGTATGACAACAGCCTTTACAATCACTCAAAAGTTGGGGCTATATGTATGCTACCACTGTAAAACTGTAATAAGTTATTGTTAACCCACTGTATTTATGGAATAGTCAATAAAGTTCATACTCAAAGGAATTTTCTTACATGTTGCATAATAGGTGTTTGTGTAAGGAGAGTTCCTTCTTTGCAGTCGTTTATAGTTCTAACATGCCTTTTATATCCTTTCATAATCACATTAAGGAACAATGGTGTGTTCTGATGGACAATTAACATGAGTACTGTCTGGAGAACCGAACTTCATCTTTGTTTTGTTAAGCTGGATGTATACAGGGTGTTACAAAAAGGTACGGCCAAACTTTCAGGAAACATTCCTCACACACAAAGAAAGAAAATTTGTTATGTGGACATGTGTCCGGAAACGCTTACTTTCCATGTTAGAGCTCATTTTATTACTTCTCTTCTAATCACATTAATCAGGGAATGGAAACACACAGCAACAGAATATACCAGTGTGACTTCAAACACTTTGTTACAGGAAATGTTCAAAACGTCCTCCATTAGCGAGGATACACGCATCCACCCTCCATCACATGGAATCCCTGATGCACTGATGCAGCCCTGAAGAATGGCATATTGTATCACAGCCGTCCACAATATGAGCACAAAGAGTCTCTACGTTTGGTACCGGGGTTGCGTAGACAAGAGCTTTCAAATGCCACCATAAATGAAAGTCAAGAGGGTTGAGGTCAGGAGAACGTGGAGGCCATGGAATTGGCCTGCCTCTACCAATCCTTCGGTCACCGAATCTGTTGTTAAGAAGCGTACGAACACTTCGACTGAAATGTGCAGCAGCTCCATTGTGCATGAACCACATGTTGTGTCGTACTTGTAAAGGCATATGTTCTAGCAGCACAGGTAGAGTATCCCGTATGAAATCATGATAACATGCTCCATTGAGCGTAGGTGGAAGAACATGGGGCCCAATCAAGATATCACCAACAATGCCTGCCCAAACGTTCACAGGAAATCTGTGTTGATGACGTGATTGCACAATTGTGTGCGGATTCTCGTCAGCCCACACATGTTGATTGTTAAAATTCACAATTTGATCACGTTGGAATCAAGCCTCATCCGTAAAGAGAATATTGGCACTGAAATGAGGATTGACACATTGTTGGATGAACCATTCGCAGAAGTGTACCCGTGGAGGCCAATCAGCTGCTGATAGTGCCTGCACACGCTGTACATGGTATGGAAACAACTGGTTCTCCCGTAGCACTCTTCATACAGTGACGTGGTCAACGTTACCTTGTACAGTAGCAACTTCTCTGACGCTGACATTAAGGTTATCGTCAACTGCACGAAGAATTGCCTCGTCCATTGCAGGTGTCCTCGTCGTTCTAGGTCTTCCCCAGTGAGTCATAGGCTGGATGTTCCGTGCTCCCTAAGACGCCGATCAACTGCTTCGAACGTCTTCCTGTAGGGACACCTTCGTTCTGGAAATCTGACTCGATACAAACGTACCGCGCCACGGCTATTGCCCCGTGCTAATCCATACATCAAATGGGCATCTGCCAACTCCGCATTTGTAAACATTGCACTGATCGCAAAACCACGTTCGTGATGAACATTAACCTGTTGATGCTACGTAATTGGGCCAACTGGCGGTGAATCGAGGAAGTACAGTACATACCGACGAAACTAAAATGAGCTCTAACATGGAAATTAAGCGTTTCCGGACACATGTCCACATAACATCTTTTCTTTATTTGTGTGTGAGGAACGTTTCCTGAAAGTTTGGCCGTACCTTTTTGTAACACCCTGTATGTTGCTAGTGATTGCAGATGCTCTATTAATGCATTAAATGCTCAAAGAGTTTCTGATCTTTCAATCAGCTACAGAAGCAGCTCATTCAAGGGTTCAATATTCTACATGGGAGAATAAGAATAATGAAACTGTAATTTAGTAGCTGTCATAGAGGCTGTCAGAAGTTAAGTGTTGCATTTCGTCCACCATGGACCTCCTTAGTGTAATGTTTATCTTCCATCTACCTTATATCTACTTGAGATACAAGAATTCAAGCCATCCTGGGCTTACATTTCAGCAAGGTAATGACCTCCCGTGTTGTTGTTGTTGTTGTCTTCAGTCCTGAGACTGGTTTGATGCAGCTCTCCATGCTACTCTATTCTGTGCAAGCTTCTTCATCACCCAGTACTTACTGCAACCTACATCCTTCTGAATCTGCTTACTGTATTCATCTTTTGGTCTCCCTCTTCGATTTTTATCCTCCACGCTGCCCTCCAATGCTAAATTTATGATCCCTTGATGCCTCAGAACATGTCCTACCAACCGGTCCCTTCTTCTTGTCAAGTTGTGCCACAAACTCCTCTTCTCCCCAATTCTATTCAATACCTCCTCATTAGTTATGTGATCTACCCATCTAATTTTCAGCATTTTTCTGTAGCACCACATTTCAAAAGCTTCTATTCTCTTCTTGTCCAAACTATTTATCGTCCATGTTTCACTTCCATACATGGCTACACTCCATACAAATACTTTCAGAAACGACTTCCTCGCACTTAAATCTATACCCGATGTTAACAAATTTCTCTTCTTCAGAAACGCTTTCCTTGCCATTACCAGTCTACATTTTATATCCTCTCTACTTCGACCATCATCAGTTATTTTGCTCCCCAAATAGCAAAACTCCTTTACTACTTTAAACAAATGTCTCATTTCATAATCTAATTCCCTCAGCATCACCTGACTTAATTCGACTACATTCCATTATCCTCGTTTTTTTTTTTGTTGATGTTCATCTTATATCCTCCTTTCAAGACACTGTCCATTCCATTCAACAGCTCTTCCAAGTCCTTTGCTGTCTCTGACAGAATTACAATGTCATCGGCAAACCTCAACGTTTTTATTTCTTTTCCATGGACTTTAATACCTACTTCGAATTTTTCTTTTGTTTCCTTCACTGCTTGCTCAATATACAGATTGAATAACATTGGGGACAGGTTACAACCCTGTCTCACTCCCTTCCCAACCGCTGCTTCCTTTTCATTCCCCTCGACTCTTATAACTGCCATCTGGTTTCTGTACAAATTGTAAATAGCTTTTCGCTCCCTGTATTTTACTCCTGCCACCTCTAGAATTTGAAAGAGAGTATTCCAGTCAACATTGTCAAAAGTTTTCTCTAAGTCTACAAATGCCAGAAATGTAGGTTTGCCTTTCCTTAGTCTAGCTTCTAAGATAAGTTGTAGAGTCAGTATTGCCTCACGTGTTTCAACATTTCTGCGGAATCCAAACTGATCTTCACCGAGGTTGGCTTCTACCAGTTTTTCCATTCGTCTGTAAAGAATTTGCGTTAGTATTTTGCAGCTGTGACTTATTAAACTGATAGTTCGGTAATTTTCACATCTATCAACACCTGCTTTCTTTGGGACTGGAATTATTATATTCTTCTTGAAGTCTGAGGGTATTTCACCTGACTCATACATCTTGCTCACCAGATGGTAGAGTTTTGTCAGGACTGGCTCTCCCAAGGCTGTCAGTAGTTCTAATGGAATGTTGTCTACTCCTGGGGCCTTGTTTCGACTCAGGTCTTTCAGTGCTCTGTCAAACTCTTCATGCAATATCATATCTCCCATTTCATCTTCATCTACATCCTCTTCCATTTCCATAATATTGTCCTCAAGTGCATCGCCCTTCCATAGACCCTCTATATACTCCATCCACCTTTCTGCTTTCCCTTCTTTGCTTAGAACTGGGTTTCCATTTGAGCTCTAGATATTCATACAAGTGGCTCTCTTTTCTCCAAAGGTCTCTTTAATTTTCCTGTAGGCAGTATCTATCTTACCCCTAGTGAGATAAGCCTCTACATACTTACATTTGTCCTCTAGCCATCCCTGCTTAGCCATTTTACACTTCCTGTCAATCTCATGTTTGAGACGTTTATATTCCTTTTTGCCTGCTTCATTTACTGCTTTTTTATATTTTCTCCTTTCATCAATTAAATTCAATATTTCTTCTGTTACCCAAGCATTTCTACAAGCCATGATCTTTTTACCTACTTGATCCTCTGCTGCCTTCACTACTTCATCCCTCAGAGCTACCCATTCTTCTTCTACTGTATTTCTTTCCCCCATTCCTGCCAATTGTTCCCTTATGCTCTCCCTGAAACTCTGTACAACCTCTGGTTTAGTCAGTTTATCCAGGTCTCATCTCCTTAAATTCCCACCTTTTTGCAGTTTCTTCAGTTTTAATCTACAGTTCATAACCAATAGATTGTGGTCAGAGTCCACATCTGCCCCTGGAAATGTCTTACAATTTAAAACCTGGTTCCTAAATCTCTGTCTTACCATTATATAATCTATCTGATACCTTCTAATATCTCCAGGATTCTTCCATGTATACATTTTCTTTTATGGTTCTTGAACCAAGTGTTAGCTATGATTAAGTTATGCTCTGTGCAAAATTCTACCAGATGGCTTCCTCTTTCATTTCTCTCCCCCAATCCATATTCACCTACTATGTTTCCTTCTCTCCCTTTTCCTACTCTCGAATTCCAGTCACCCATGACTATTAAATTTTCGTCTCCCTTCACTACCTGAATAATTTCTTTTATCTCATCATATAATTCATCAATTTCTTCATCATCTGCAGAGCTAGTTGGCATATAAACTTGTACTACTGTAGTAGGCATGGGCTTCGTGTCTATCTTGGCCACAATAATGCGTTCACTATGCTGTTGGTAGTAGCTTACCCGCACTCCTATTTTTATTCATCATTAAACCTACTCCTGCATTACCCCTATTTGATTTTGTATTTATAACACTGTATTCACCTGACCAAAAGTCTTGTTCCTCCTGCCACCGAACTTGACTAATTCCCACTATATCTAACTTCAACCTATCCATTTCTTTCCCGTACATGGTGAGAATTTCTACCACTTGTCTCCGTGCTTGCCAAACCCTACCTTAGCCAGCAAGGTTGATGGATCTTTCCACAACAGAGAACACTTGGAACATTATGGGCAGAGCCCTCCAACCAGTGCAGTATTCTGATGATCTAATGTGCTAACTGGGCAGAATTTGGCATTATATCATTCAAGAGAATATCCAACAACTCTATCAATCAGTGCCAAGCCAAATACCTACTTATAAGGGCCAGAGGTGGACAAATACATTACTGACTCGCTCAATTTGTGAAGCTCTTTCTCTTGAATAAATCACCCAATTTTTCTGACATTGTGATCATTTGTTTGTCTGTATGAGTTCATCGCATCTACCAACTTCAGTCCCTTTCAGATAATTCCTTTGTGGTGCATCGTTTCCTTTTATTCCTTCTTAGAGTGTACATATTTCAATAAAATATCTATACTACTCTGTAGCATAACATTTCAACTTTCAAGTCTGCAATGAGTTTTCAACAGAGCAAGATCTATGCCTGCCAATATGGAGGAATGTACTACAGCTGGTCTAGTGCACATTACCAGTTGAAAGATATACTGCATTCAGTTTGAATTTCATGTCTGGGAGTTGGAAAAATTTGGAAATTTGTGGTAAGTTCCTATGAAATCAAACTTCTGAGGTCATCGGTCCCTTCACTTACACAATACTTAACCTAACTTAAACTAACTTACACTAAGGACAACACACACACCCATGCCCAAGGGAGGACTTGAACCTCTGACGGGGAGAGCCACATTAACTTTGCCAAGGCACCTTAGACCGCGCAGCTACACCGCATGGCTCTGGGAGTTAATCTGATAACTATGCAATGACTGAAATTGATAATTAACTTATGTGGTAAATTTATGTGTGATATTAATGTATGTGTCAATTTTTAACAATGACCTGTAACAACAGTATTGATCAAGGAGAACAAAGTCGTACTGTGCCCTTCTAGCTTATGTTAATAATTCTATTAGAGCTGAATAACAGAGTGATATTCTGTTCAACTGTGTTGCTGTTGTATAAAGTGATCTGTTTAGTAATTTCTGTTGAAAAGTTATTTGACACCTGTGAAGAATTATGGACTATTTTGTCGGTGTCGGGTTACTGTATTCAGATTGCAACTATAGAATGATTACTGGGTGCAGTATGTAGCTATCCATTTATCTGTACCAAACTGAAGTACATGAGACCTAAATTGGTGTAAAGTGTCAGAATTTCAAGATTTAATGTGGACTACATTATCAAGAGTAGTTAACTTTCACCATGCATTTTTAGGCACTTTTCAAAGGAAGCACTGGTTACCAATGACATCAGTGCAGACAAATCGAGTAGGCATCTAATACAACAAACTTGTTTGGCAGCCATTGAGATTTCACGTGACCCAGAAACATAACGATACAGTTCTGCATTCTTCACAATCTCAGGCTTGTACCTGGTGTTATTTGCTGTTATACACATTGTTTCCATGTAGCCTAAACTGGTTTTCCTTGCATCCAAACTGGAAAATCTCCATTGTGAGTATGATAGTTATAAGCGTTTACATCGAGGTCACATTGCAGAAGTATGTTGTTGCACGGGGGGAGGGGGTGGAGAAGAAAGTGGCAGGCAGTTTCAACTCAAACTGATAATGTATCTGGCAGTCATCAGGGGCTGTCACCATATAAAGTTTTTTGTAGGCAACAGTGCAAGACATTGTGAACTTTTCTTTTTTATAGAAGTTCATCACTCTCAGTTATAAACCAGTCTACATACTTTTGTGTGGACATTCCATTGCTCAGTAAAGTGCAATCAAAGTTGTGGCTGTGTGGCCCATGAGGTGGCACTTATAGATCATGTAGAACAGACAATCACGTATAACAGGTGCCTCAGAAATTATTGTTTTTGATGGTGGTGAATCTGTCAGTTGAGAATGCTTTTAGTCTCAGCACATATTCTACTTTTGGATTTTCCTTGGGTATGCAGTGTACATCCTTGACTCTCAGTACCTTGTGCTGCCATTGATAAACTTGTATGGAGTTTGTGCCACTTTTTGAGTCTGGTTTGAGGAAAATAGTTGACTTCCAGGCTCCCCACAATTGCTAATCCCACAATTCTGTTCATCATTAAAGATTAAGTTAAGACTGAACTAGATTGACTAGGATAACAACAAGAATGAATCTTCACTCTGCAACAGAATGTGTGCTGATTTGAAAATCTGTGGCACATTAAAACTGTGTGCTGGTCCTAGACTTTATCCCGAGACCTTCGTCCTTCACAAGCAAGTGCTCTACTGACTGAGCTATCCAAGAAGCGGAGATGAGGTACTGTTGGAAGTAGAGTACTGACGGTAAGTCATGAGTCATGCTTGGATAACTCAGTCGGTAGAGCACTTGCTTGGGAAGGCAAAGGTCCCAGGCTGAACTCCTAGTCTGGCATAAAAAGTTTTACCCTGCCAGGCAGTTTCAGAACAACGACAAATTTTGTTCCCCCATTTCTTATAGTCATTGGGCTGTACCATTAGTGGCAGCCATATTTTCAGTTACCCCTTGACATAGACTCATGGGAGACATTAGTCTTGAACATGCTGTTCAGATTGTATCAATATAATAGGTTGCCTTTTGTGTGGCTAGCACTCCTGCCATATTCCACAGGTTTTTTGAGGTTTGTCTAAATATTCTCATCAATGTTCATAGAACAGCTGAACATTTGCACAATCTGTATCTGGTTTCTGTAGCCCTTGCACAGAAAGGCCTTACGTCCAACTTTTCCAAATGCACTTTCTTTCAACTAGCAGTCACTTATTTAGATTATATTCTCCATGAAGAAGGCTTTTAACTCACCACAGATATTGTAGAGGTAATTCAAAATAGCCCTTTGCCTAAATCTGTCATGGTCCTTCAAGTATTTCTAAGAAAAGTGAGTTACTATGTACAATTTATTCACCAGGTAGCCTCCATAGCCCACAGTTAAATTGTCTCTGTATAAAGGCAGTTCCTTTTCAATGTTCCAATGAGTGCTACTGCTCATTTCAGAAGTTAAATTTGGTCCACCAATCAGCACCCTATCTTGTGACTTACTAAACCTCTGCATCCCAATGTAGCCTAGGAACTGTTCTCTCATAAAACAGAAGAGGGTATGTTCATAGCAAACGCACTTACTACAGCTCAGGAACTACAATTACCCTACCAGAACTGTGAATGTAAGGTACTGACTAATCAATATGCATAACATTGTCCATGTCTGACAAGAGTGTCTGCAGCAGAAATGTGGCCTATATCACAGGCCGGTCCCTTGAACTTCCAGAGAGTGTAAATTTGAGGCTGCCTGTCAGCGGTCTCTTTCTCAATTACTGTTATCTGACTCATCTCTTACCTGTAGACTGACTGTGATGCCTGTTTACTGTGTGCTACAAATTGTGATCATGTGGTTTTCATCACCACTAGGATTATTGGAACTTTGATTTCTGAACACGTCGTATCACGTAAGTAGTGCTTGGACTTGATTCAACTTAATCAGAAACTGTCTCGTATTAATTTATATTGTAGCTCAGATGAAAATTCTACCAAAAACTATTACTGCTTGATTCACAGGCTAATACACTTTTAGTGTGTTTGCTACAGAAGTGACTTGTTTTTACTATATGTTTTTGGCCCTAAGTGAGGGATATAATAGTTACACCAGTCAAACTCATCATTGTCTGTAGTTTTTATAACTGCATGAAGTTATGAACTAGTTCAGACAGCAGAACAGTATCTTCAGTACAGTCAGGATGTTACAGTATTTTACAATTAGGATTCAGTACACCACAGACAACCAGATACCTCCTCCCACAATGAAATGTATACAACATAATTGGCCTAGACATTCATGTTTTCCCTGTAAGTCATGCTCCACCAACTTGTCTCAGCTGCTTTTCACATCACCACAAGCATGTATATTAGTAACTAATGTTTCTTCACCTCCCCACCACAAGCTTCCTCAGTCCTGCCACCAGTGTTTTTGACAGACTATCAGCAGAATTGTAAAAAACTTTTTCTTGAGTAACATTGATTATGTGCCTCATATAACACATGAAGCATATGGCAACAATCAGAGTTGAAAACTTGCTTATTGATTTACATATTTGTACCCGCCAGTCAAGGCAGATACAGGCATCTCAGTATAATTGATAAATTAGCAAATTTATCTCACCTTAGGCACTCCAAAGTTGGAAACACATAACCACCATTTATACTCATATGATATCAGAACTGACAATTAGTTATTGTGAGCAATAAGAGAAATTTTTAGAGCAGGAAACAATTTGTTGAAGAATTTATATTTTTTTAACTTGTTGGATTGGTAGTGTCAACGAGTTTAATCAAATTAATACATCATTCTTGTTTGCTGCAGAAATTCTAGGGATGTTTGCTTTCAGCTTGTCATGTATTCCAATGTGATTCTCATACTTTTACTTTTTGAAATAGAAGTTCAGTACACATGATCTTGAGCTTTCAAAGAAATACTGTACTAATATTGCCAACGTCAAGCCAAGTCAGAGCTAAAAACTGAGGAAGACTGACTAATATTAACATGTCCTTGGTTCTTGCCCCACCAGTTCTTAATTTATAATAATTTCTTTGGTCTCAACATTTTTTCTCTGTAACTACGCCTTTCTTTACTCTTTTTAGTTTTCTATGTCCATTACGTTCTGATCCTATCTCTGCCTCCACCACATATAATGTACTTACAAGGGGAGACCACGACAATGGGATCAAGGATTTACTTCAAGCTTTGTACACCCTTAGTAAGCTATTAAAACAACATAAGGTGTACTAGTGTGGCAATTCTGAGAAAATTGCAAGAGGAGTTTTATGTGTCTCTTATGTAACTGATGTATCTGTGCGTAGATGCCAGATGTTGGGGTTCATGGTGGTCAAGTGGTTTCCAGCACAGTAGCTCAATATGTTTGGTCAGAGGGTTAGCTGCCAACTGTAAATTAAAAATAAAAAAAAAGAACTGAGTGAATGAATCAACGGTGAACTTGGACAGGTGCCATCATGCGTCATCTGCCCCAAATGAATGCAACAAAAAAGTTAATGTTCGAGATGGACTTGTATGAGGTGATGGTTTGACTCCTGCTCAAACTTTCATTTTTGTGGTACAAGCGTAAATTCTGTGATATTAAAAAAAATTTGCACCTATACTATTCGTTCTTGTCACATAGCATCTCACAGGTTAACTGCCAAATGGGGCCTGCCTCTGTGTCTGCAGCTCAAAGAGTCAAAGTGCAAAATAGTTCTGGGTACCTCACCAGATTGCATGTATAAGGTATTTTGTAAATCATGACAGGCATACATTTTCAGGAAAACTCTGTGCATTGCTTCATTTACTTGTCAATAGCTACAAATATTTTTGTTCCGATAATTACATATAATTAAAAATAGTAAGTAATCAAATAACATTAAATTCACTAAAACTTCATGCAAAGATGTGTAGCTTTTTAAATTATATTACCTCTCAAATGTCATATAAATTAAATAATATGACCTGTGATGATAAAAATATAGATCAAAAATTAAGTTTGGGTGGGAGTCAAACCATCGCTTCATATACATTCATCATAAGAAACTCAAATGCTAACAGTGTAACCACCATGAACTCTACTGTCCAGCACCTATGCACGGTTACATCAGTTACATAATACAATGGAAAATCCAGGATGGAATGTAACAGTATTACAAAAAAGATAGTTGCCACTCACCATATAGTGGAGACGCTGAGTCGCAGCTAGGCACAACAATAAGACTGTCATAAATAAAGCTTTCGGCTCATAGGGCCTATGTTAAAAATAGATCACACACACACACACACACACAAACCCACACACAAATGAATGCAGTCTCAGGCAACTGGGGTAGCTACCCTGCTGTGTGGCTACAGTCACCTGAGTTTGGCAACTTTCTTTTTCATAATATTGTCAGTTACATAATAGATGCATAAAACTACTCTTGTGATTTTCTCAGAATTGCCAGAGTAGTGTTCCTTACTACTTGCACATTATGTTGTTTTAATGGTGTGCTAAAGGTATACAAAGTTTGAAGTAAATCTGTAATCCCTATGTCGTGGCTTCCCCTTGTAAGCTTCCTATTCTTATTAACCCTTGCATTCTGTTTTGGCAGTAATATCTGTCTTGATTATTGCTCTGTCTTCCAACTATAAGCCCTTTAGATTTACAAATATAGTCCAGTCCAGTCCCCAACAATCAGTCTTTCCTTCTCAACCCAACCAATAAGCCTCCCCTGACGCGGAGTTCTTGGTGACTTTTCCAAAATTCTCCATTTCCTACACTCACCAGTACTTTCTGTTCATCCTTCTATCTTCCCCATCTTCCAGAAGAAGAAGGAGCCCCTGATCTAAAGGCTTGCACATTCCTATCTTTTTGTATGTGTTAACTCCTTTGTGAGTAGATTTATTTATCTATCCAATTATGTTATATTTTCAAAAAAATTGGTTATTTTAATTGATAAATGACCTTGTGATGCACCAACATTATTACAAAGACAATTTCTATTAACATGTTCCTTTTTTTTTTATGACATTGCAAAGCATTCCAAATTTACTTTTCACTTCTCTTAATTTAACTTCTTCTTCTCTTTATTTACTGCCTTCACATTCACCCGGAAGATCTAGAACATTGATTAGCATAAATATCTTTCTAGTAAGAATAACTCTTCAAAATTTGATGTCCTTAAATTAAAAATGTTACACGATTTACGTGATGTTAGCAATACATCGTTATTTTTTATGTAGACTATGTCTATTATTATATGACTTATTCACCTATGTCACTTATAGGATATCAGTATAAATAAAAGAAAAATTAAACAATGGGAAGTCTAGGATGAAATAACAACAACATGAGAAGGATAGATTGTTAGTCACCACACGGAGGAGGCATCAAAGCCCAGAAAGGCACAATGAAAAGACTGCTAAGGTTTAACCTTTCAGACAAACTGGTCCTCCTTCAGACGCAGAAAACACAAAGATGTGTTGACATAAGAATGACACCTCACATATGGAGAGTTCCTGAGTGGCTGTAGACAGTAGATGTGTGTGTGTCTGTTTTCCACTTCTAAAGAAGGACCTTTATGTCTGAGATCTAAAAGCTTAGCATTTTTTTTGTTGTGTCTGTCTGTGACTCACTGTCACCTTTATTTGGTGAATCTGTCCTTTCAAATGAACATAACTGAACAGTACCAATGAAATACTGTGAGGCAATATAAGAATTGAACGATTAATTTGAAAAGTGAAACACACAAGTGTATTGTTCTGTATATAGTTTTGTGTATCATATTATAGGATATGGATATAATAGAAAGAAACATTCAACATGGGAAATATATTAAAAAACAAAGATGCTGTGACTTACCAAACGAGAAAGTGCTGGTAGATAGACACAATAAAAAACACACAAACACACACACAGATTTCAAGCTTTCGCAGCCCACAGTTGCTTCATCAGGAGGGAAGGAGAGGGAAAGACGAAATGATGTGGGTTTTAAGGGAGAGGGTAAGGAGTCATTCCAATCCCGGGAGTGGAAAGACTTACCTTAGGGGGAAAAAGGGACAGGTGTACACTCATACTCACACACATATCCATCCGCACATATACAGACACAAGCAGACATATGTAAAGGCAAAGAGTTTGGGCAGAGATGTCAGCCAAGGCAGAAGTACAGAGGCAAAGATATTGTTGAGTGACAAGTGATGTGCGAGGGGTGGCAACTTGAAATTAGCGGAGGTTGAGGCCTGGTGAGTAACGGGAAGAGAGGATATACTGAAGGGCAAGTTCCCATCTCTGGAGTTCTGATAGGTTGGTGTCAGTGGGAAGTATCCAGATAACCCGGATGGTGTAACACTGTGCCAAGATGTGCTGGCCGTGCACCAAGGCATGTTTAGCCACAGGGTGATCCTCATTACCAACAAACACTGTCTGCCTGAGTCCGTTCATGCGAATGGACAGTTTGTTGCTGGTCATTCCCACATAGAAGGCTTCACAGTGTATGCAGGTCAGTTGGTAAATCACGTGGGTGCTTTCACACGTGGCTCTGCCTTTGATCGTGTACACCTTCCGGGTTACAGGACTGGAGTAGGTGGTGGTGGGAGGGTTCATGGGACAGGTTTTACACCGGGGGCAGTTACAAGGGTAGGAGCCAGAGGATAGGGAAGGTAGTTTGGGGATTTCATAGGGATGAACCAAGAGGTTACGTAGGTTAGGTGGACGGCGGAAAGAAACTCTTGGTGGAGTGGGGAGGATTTCATGAAGGATGGATCTCATTTCAGGGCAGGATTTGAGAAAGTCGTATCCCTGCTGGAGAGCCACATTCAAAGTCTGATCCAGTCCCGGAAAGTATCCTGTCACAAGTGGGGCACTTTTGGCATTCTTCTGTGGGAGGTTCAGGGTTTGAGGGGATGAGAAAGTGGCTCTGGTTATTTGCTTCTGTACCAGGTCGGGAGGGTAGATGCGAGATGCGAAAGCTGTTTTCAGGTTATTGGTGTAATTTGCTCAGGGATTCAGGACTGGAGGAGATTCGCTTGCCACAAAGACCTAAGCTGTAGGGAAGGGACCGTTTGATATGGAATGGGTGGCAGCTGTCATAATGGAGGAAATGGAGAGGAAATTCTGGAGTTCTTCTTCACTGTGAGTCCAGATCATGAAGATGTCATCAATAAATCTGTACCAAACTTTGGGTTGGCAGGCCTGTGTAACCAAGAAGGCTTCCTCTAAGTGACCCATATATAGGTTGGCATACGAGGGGGCCATCCTGGTACCCATGGCTGTTCCCTTTAATTGTTGGTATGTCTGGCTTTCAAAAGTGAAGAAGTTGTGAGTTAGGATGAAGCTGGCTAAGGTAATGAGGAAAGAGGTTTTAGGTAGGGTGGCAGGTGATCGGCATGAAAGGAAGTGCTCCATCGCAGCGAGGCCCTGGACGTGTGGGATATTTGTGTATAGGGAAGTGGCATCAATGGTTACAAGGCTGGTTTCCTGTTAGTTTTGGTGTCTGGCTTAGTAATCAAGTTTTCTCCCTAATGATACACAGCAATGCTGGTGTGGCTGCTGTGGGTATTCGCTCTTCACGTTGACTTCGTCTCTGAAAACATCCATTTGAGAATGCAAGTCCTCATCACATGGGGAGAAGAAAATTAGGATTGACTTATGCCTGATACCTCGTACAGAAGATTTAGCCTCTTAGCTCAAGGACAGCTTACATTATTTGAAAACAGAGTAGATACAACATCTTTATATGAATAACAGCAATATTAATTTGTGTAGAACGCTACTCACCACATAGAGGAGGCACTGAACAGCAGACCAGCACATTTAAAAATAAACTGTCAATTATTATTCAGCTTTCACGCAAAGTCAAAAGATAAACAAACACACGCACACTGATACATGTGCAAGTTACATACACATGACCAAAACACCCTTTGGGTGCTGTGGCCTGACTATAGTGCATCCGTGTATTTCTTTATCTGGGGACAGACCTTGCCCAAACACTAAATAAGACCCAACAGTCTACTTTTCATTGTGCACATATACTACTCAGTGTCTCTTCTGAGTTGTGAATAGTAATCTATCCTAATTCATATTGTTATTCCATTACAACTGTCCCATTCTTCTCTTAATATGAGGATAATGCTGCTGCTATTACTCTCTTTGTTATGTTTCAGATACCTTCTGGCACTCACTATCCTGCCCAAATGAAGCTGTTAAAGAGTAGAATTTTGAAGGTGACTGAATGGACTGTTGTAGGCATCCAAGTGCAATCCAGTTACACTTTTATCTTGCCTATGTATTTGAAAAATCTTGTATTGAATTTTCATACACATCCTACCATATTATGTTTTTACTGTATTAAGAATGAACTGATTTAATGGAAATAGTGTATATTTTGACTGTATCTAAACAATGAATTTTATCACTGAATCAGTGGATAAATAAGTTTTAATTAAAAATTGTCAGTCATGTGGTAAAAAAACCTAAACTTAGGTATATCACTAGTTACCTGAGTAGCATTAAAAACTAATGCCATGCCACCTACACCCATATTCTGCAAACCACCGTAAGTTCAAATTCAGTCTTAACGGTTGCCATTTAGAAATGTACAAATGGTCAGCACGTAGCCAAACTCACATATACAGATCATGTATATATAATTTTAAACTGACTTGTTCCAGAATGAGGAGACAAGGTACTGGCAGAAGTAAAGCTATGAGGACAGGTCCTGAGTCATGCTTGGATAGCTCAGATGGTAGAGCACTTGCTTGCAGAAGATAAAATTCCCAAGTTCGAGTCTCAGTCCAGCACACAGTTTTCATCTGCCAGGAAGTTTCTTGACTTGTTCCACTTTGTTCCCAAAAACATTGTGGAATGATCCATGAAACAGGAATATTAGTGACTCACAACTCATTAACTTTTTGTGTATACCAAATGCCCTCTTACCGTGTCCCTTCAGCAAAGTATCGTAGTGACAAATGTAATTCCTGATATTTCCACATTTAGTGAAATACTTTCTGAGTTACAGAAGATTAATTGTATCTCATTATCACTAACACCCATGCTGTAATTAATCTACGTTTTATCAAATAGATGAGCTTGTCTCAACTTGGAGACTCTATGAAACTTAAAAATACCATACTTATTGGCAAGTTCAAATTAAGTGGCACACATTACCTAAATCTAGGTGTCTCCAAATTCCTTTTGGTGTTAATATTCCAAGTGTAAATTGTGGTAAATTTGATGCCAGTCATTCGCATGTCCTGTTGAATTTCTGCTTCCAGAGCTTCAATAAAACCTGAAGGAATAACATAGCAAATAGTAAACAGAGAACTGAATATAAGCTAACATTTTTCAGATATATTTCACACTACTTTACATGCTTAGTATTGTAGCATTACACAAAATTACAGTACCACAGGGATGTGGAGCGAAGCCAGTCTGAATTTTTGGATAGCGGATGCCAGTAGGAATCAAAATTACTAATCTTGTGTAGGTCGACAATGCACAATTTTTAAACTATGGAAACCTGGTGCTACATGCTCCGATTGGCCATGGGATTGCCCTGTTGCCAGATGCTCCGGACAATGCATGTTGTGAATGCTTTGCCTGCCAGAGATCATGATATGTCCAAGGTGGCCTGCATGCTTGGTGGTAGCACACCAGCCTTCCACATGCATAGCTGTATGTCCAGGAGAACATCTTCCAGCAGGCCATGTAAAGTTTCTTGCAAAAAGTGAAGGTAATTTGCCCCAGTAAATTGAGGAGGTAGACGGAGCAGCCAAATCAGATTGTCACCCACAATGCCAGCCCAAATGCTGAGTGAAAATTGTTCTTGGTGCCCATGGACATACGTGACATGAGGATTTACCCTTGCCCAGTAAAAAACATTTTGAGAGCTGTAAAGGCACTCATTTGTAAACAACACAATGGTGGGGAAGTCAGGACCTCATGTAACATGTAGCAGAAACCACCGGCAAAAGCCTAGTGTGTGTTCATAGTCCACCACAGGGCTTAGGTTTTCGACAGGGTGGGAACCAGTGGTCTTCCAGCATCACCGTGATATCCCACTAACGAGCCTGTTTCACCAAGTTGCCAGTGAATTGCTGTAAATGTTTCCATCTTGCTGGGTAATGTTCCTCATACAACCATCAAGGTCATGTCATAAGCTTTTCATAAATCAAATAAGACAGCAACCAGGTGTTGCGGCAACCACATCAAGCGGGTATTTGCCGGGCTTGAGCACTGGAATGATGGTGCTCTCTCGCCATTGCGATGGAAAGATGCCATTGCACCAGATCTGACTGAAGATGATGAGGAGATGTCACTTATAGTTGTACGAGAGTTGTTTGATCATCTGACTGTGGATCTGATATGGCCCCGGAGCTGTGTCGGGACAATGTGCAAGGACACTGAGGAGCTCCCACTGTGTAAATGGAGCATTGTACGGTTCACTGTGACATTCAGTGAACGAGAGGGCTTTCCTTTCCATCCACCATTTGAGGGTGCAAAATGCTGGGGGATAATTCTCCAACATGGAGGCTCAAGTATAGTGCTCAGCAAAGTGCTCGGCAATTTCATTTGAGCTGGTAGATAACACACCATTGATGTTAATGCCAGTGACACCTGTCGGGGTGTGGTATCCACAAACAAGTCTGATCTTTGTCCAGACTTGGGAAGGTGACGTATGGCACCCAACTGTCAAGACTTTCCAGACGGAGCAGCCAAATCAGATTGTCACCCACAATGCCAGCCCATTTGGTTTCCACCCTGTCGAAAACCTAAGCCCTGTGGTGGACTATGAACACACACTAGGCTTTTGCCGGTGGTTTCTGCTACATGTTACATGAGGTCCTGACTTCCCCACCATTGTGTTGTTTACAAATGAGTGCCTTTACAGCTCTCAAAATGTTTTTTACTGGGCAAGGGTAAATCCTCATGTCACGTATGTCCACGGGCACCAAGAACAATTTTCACTCAGACTTTCCCAACATTCCTGTTTCCGTCTTTTTATATCCTGGTGAACACGGGCACAGATCCGTTTAAAGCTATTAGGTGCTCTAGGGAAGGGTGCTAGTTATGTTGCTGTGGAGCTCAGCCTCAGCGATTTCCAGTGACCACCAAGGTACTGACTTTCGCCGGGGGCACCCTAAAGAATAAGGGATTATGAAACTTGAAACTTCCTGGCAGATACTGGCAGAAGTAAAGCTGTGAGTACCGGGCGTGAGTTGTGCTTTGGTAGCTCAGATGGTAGAGCACTTGCCCGCGAAAGGCAAAGGACCCGAGCTCGAGCCTTGGTCGGGCACACAGTTTTAATCTGCCAGGAAGTTTCATATCAGCACACACTCCGCTGCAGAGTGAAAATCTCATTCTGGAATAAGGGATCATGTTTTCCGCTGCAGAAACAATCGTTCTAGTGACCTGCTCAAATACCACATCGATGGTACCATGTGGGGAGATTAAGCTTTGACAACAGAGGTAGAAGCTTCCCAGTCTGCCTTGTTTATAGCCCATCTTGGTAGACGCCTGGGGGAGTGGCACTGGGGGAGTGGCGCTGGGGGGGAGTGACAGGAAGATGGGAAAGTGGTCACTACCACACAAGTGATCGTGGGCTCTCCAGTGGGCAGATGGGAGAAGTCCTGGATTGCAGAGGGATAAATAAATGGACAAGTAAGTGCCATGAGCCACACTGAAATGTGTGGGGGCTCCAGTATTTAAGAAGCAGAGATCGAGTTGAGACAGGAAAGTTTTGACATCTCTACCTCAGACAGTAAGCACAGTCCCACCCCACAAGGAGCTAAGGGCATTAAAATCTCCCAAAAGTAGGAAAGGTTCAGGGAGTTGATGAATCAGTGCAGCAAATGCATTCAGGGAAACTGCACCATCTGGAGGAAGAAATATATTGTGTCGTCCTTATCCTGACAGCTTCAAGAGGGATTTGAAGGCGCACAGGCTCACTGCATACTGAGTTCAGGACACAGACACTAACTTCTCCTGACACTCTATTATAGTAACTACAGTTTTTGTAATATCCCCTACAGCTACGGAAGGCAGGGGGTCCGCATTGCCAGGAACCAGGTTTACTAGAGGGCAATGCAGAAAGCAGGTGTAAAGCTTAACAGTTGCCGTAGCTCAGCCAGGTGGTGGAAAAAACTGCAGCAATTCCACTGAAGGATGTCGTTATCATGAGGCTGGGAAGGTATGAAGCATTCAAGGAGGCAGGTTACGCTTCAGGGTCACCTGCTGCCACTGACTGATTATTTGTATCCATTCCTATTGTGGATGAGGCATCAGTGAAATCCAGGTCCTCAGGGGACACTAGGATCTCCACTTCATCCTCAGGTGCAGAATTGGTGGGGAGTGGTGGTGTTGGGACCACCAGAGGGTTCTTTTTCTTAACAAACTTCTTTGTTTGCTTGTCCTCTCGCTTCTCTTTAGGGTCTTGCTGGGAGGACTTCTCCAAAGTGGCTTCAGGCATGGAGGAAGACCGTGAAGCTCTTCGTCCAGCAGCTTTTGGCTCCTTTAACCACTGGCGAGTGTCTGCTGTGGCATTAGTGGAGACCTTGGGAGAGAGGGTCCCAAGGGTTCAGAGGAGGCTGTTGCTTCTCTGGCTAGGGGGAGGGGGTTGATGTCCCCTGCGTTTGGGGAGAGCCTTGCTCCCAAAGTAGGCACTCTGGGAGCAATGGAAGGAGATTTTCCCTCAACCACCAGGAGGGGCAGATGTATTCTGGAAGCCCTGAGGGCCCTCTGTTCGTAGGACAGTGTGTGGTATGACTGGTACTTGCGACGGCGATGGTAATGTAGTTGCCGCATATGTGGACATTAACCGAACAGGGTGTAATCATTCAAATTTATGTTTAGCCTCTTGGTAAGTCAACTGGTCTGGGGGTCTTGTACTCCATGACTTTCCACTCCTTTTGAAGTACAGTGTAGTCTGGCAAGCAGGGAGAGTGCCGGAGTGCTGCTCTCCACAGTTGATACAAATGAGAGGAGGCACACATGGAGTATCTGTATACAGTGGACGTCCGCAGTCTCCACATGTGGTGCTGGAACTGCAGCGGAAAGACATGTGCCCAAATTTTCAGCACTTTAAAGCACTGCATAGGGGGACTATGGTTTAACATCATAGTTATAAACCATCATCTTGACCTTTTCAGGTAATGAATCACCCTCAAAGGCCAAGATGAAGGCATTGGTAGCAACCCTGTTGTCTTTGGGTCCCCTGTAAATGCGTCAGATGAAATGAACACCCCGCCATTCTGGATTGGCATGGAGCTCGTGGTGAAATGGCAAGAGGAGCTCATGATGGAAAATAATCCCCTAGACCATGTTGAGGCTTTTATGGGGAGTGACAGAAACAGAAATATCACCCAGCTGGTCACAAGTGAGTAACACCAAGTACCGGGCTGGGGATGCTGTCTAAATCAAGACTTCACCGTTTCTCATCTTGGACAGCATTGTCACTTCCCCAAACTTGTTCTTAACATGTTCAACAAAAAACTGAGGTTTTGTAGGTAGACAGGAGTCCCTGTCCTTTCTGCTGCAGACTAAATACTGAGGCAAATATGACTCTCTTCTTTCTGTGGCCCTACATTCCTCCCATGGTGTTGCGAGGGAGGGAAACGATTTAGGGTCATATCTGTCAGCATTGTACTCAATCTTGCCCTTCTTAGAGACTGCTGGCACCATATGGTCACCAGCAAAAGATCACTTAATCCGCTTCATTGCAAGTCATCTGCCCTGATGCCACCCACTCTGATCAGGGGCTCTCCCCACGGGTGCCACCCAGCAATAGAAAAGGCCATCTGGCATGATGGCTGTCGCTGGGAGTCCTGATACCGCAGGAAGACAGGCATCTACTCCTTGGCATACATGGGGAATTTATAGCTCAGGCATCAGCAGTGCGGTCCCTGTGTTGTCAGGGGGTTACCACCAAATGGGTGCATGATGACCCCGCCACAACAGGCTGGCTACGTGCACGGGGTGCAGAGAAATCCAATCTTATCATGGTGGGCAAAAGAGGATAGGAGGTGACAGAAGAAGAAGACGTATCCCGGAAAGTGTCCTTGCCCAAAGGTGGAGATGCAAAGCCACAAGAAGAGGTTCAGGAGATCAAAGCTAAGGGCACTATGGATAACTCATGCACCATGTAAGGCGTCCATCCCCATATGGCCTGCACGTCTGTAGAATTTGGAAAGTGGCAGGTAAAACCCATAAAATGGGACCTGAACTTATAGGGCCAAAAAGTGTGAGAGTCCATTTAGTCACCTCTTACAACAGGCAGGGATACCTCGAGCCTATCTAACCCCCGGACCTGCAGGGGCCAATAAATGTGGGAAACTAGAAGACGTTGTGTGTTAAACTTCTACTTAAAAAATTAAAAATGAGTATTTGATCAACAAATATGGACACTACTAATCCAACAAGTTCAAAAAAAAATTAATATACTTGAAATACATGAAATTTATTGCAGTTGTCAATATAAACCACTATCAGCTGTATTAGGGAATGATTACAATGAAATTTTGTGACAGACCAGGACTCAAACCCAGATATCTGAAAGAATATTGCATTGTTCTTAACAACACAGCCACTGCTAAGTTGTTATTGTTGTGGTCTTCAGTCCAGAGACTAGTTTGACGCAGCTCTCCAGGCTACACTATCCTGTGCAAGCCTCTTCATCTCTGAGTAACTACTGCAACCTACATCCTTCTGAATCTGCTTAGTGTACTCATCTCTTGGTCTCCCTCTACAATTTTTACCCTCCACACTGCCCTCCAGTACTAAACTGGTGATCCCTTGATGCCTCAGAATATGCCCCACTAACCAATCCCTTCTTCTAGTCAAGTTGTGCCACAAACTCCTCTTCTTCCCAATTCTATTCAATACCTCCTGATTAGTTATGTGATCTACCCATCTAATCTTCAGCATTCTTCTGTAGCACCACATTTCGAAAGCTTCTATTCTCTTCTTGTCTAAACTATTTATTGTCCATGTTTCACTTCCACACATGGCTACACTCCATACAAATACTTTGAGAAACGAATTCCTGACACTTAAATCAATACTCGATGTTAACAAATTTCTCTTCTTCAGAAACGCTTTCCTTGCCACTGCCAGTCTACATTTCATATCCTCTCTACTTCGACCATCACCAGTTATTTTGCTCCCCAACTAGCAAAATTCATCTACTACTTTAAGTGTCCCATTTCCTAATCTAATTACCTCAGCATCACCTGATTTAATTCAACTTCATTCCATTATCCTTGTTTCGGTTTTGTTGATGTTCATCTTATATCCTCCTTTCAAGACACTGTCCATTCCCTTCACCTGCTCTTCCAACTCCTTTGCTGTCTCTGACAGAATTACAATGTCATCGGCGAACCTTAAAGTTTTTATCTCTTCTCCATAGATTTTAATACCGACTCTGAATTTTTCTTTTGTTTCCTTTGCTGCTTGCTCAATATACAGATTGAATAGCATCGGGAAGAGGCTACAACCCTGTCTCACACCCTTCCCAACCATTGCTTCCCTTTCATGTCCCTCGACTCTTATAACTGCCATCTGGTTTCAGTACAAATTGTAAATAGCCTTTTGCTCCCTGTATTTTACCCCTGCCACTTTCAGAATTTGAAAGAGAGTATTCCAGTCAACATTGTCAAAAGCTTTCTGTAAGTGTACAAATGGTAGAAACGTAGGTTTGCCTTTTCTTAATCTAGCTACCAAGATAAGTCGTAGGGTCAGTATTGCCTCACGTGTTCCAATATTTCTACGGAATCCAAACTGATCTTCCCCGAGGTCGGCTTCTACCAGTTTTTGCATTCGTCTGTAAAGAATTCGCGTTAGTATTTTGCAGCTGTGACTTATTAAACTGATAGTTCGGTAATTTTCACATCTATCAACACCTGCTTTCTTTGGGATTGGAATTATTATACTGTTCTTGAGAAGTCTGAGGGTATTTCACCTGTCTCATACATTTTGCTCACCAGAGAGTAGAGTGTTGTCAGGACTGTCTCTCCCAAGGCTGTCAGTAGTTCTAATGGAATGTTGTCTACTCCCGGGGCCTTTTGACTTAGGTCTTTCAGTGCTCTGTCAAATTCTTCGCACTGTATCATATCTCCCATTTCATCTTCATCTACATCTTTTTCCATTTCCATAATATTGCCTTCAAGTACCTCCCCCTTGTATAGATCCTCTATATACTTCTTCCACCTTACTGCTTTCCCTTCTTTGCTTAGAACTGGGTTTTCATCTGAGCTCTTGATATTCATACAAGTGGTTCTCTTTTCTCCAAAGGTATCTTTAATTTTCCTGTAGGCAATATCTATCTTACCCCTAGTGAGATAAGCCTCTACATCCTTAAATTTGTCCTCTAGCCATGCCTGCTTAGCCATTTTGCACTTCCTGTCGATCTCATTTTTGAGACGTTTGTATTCCTTTTTGCCTGGTCTATTTACTGCATTCTTATATTTTCTCCTTTCATCAATGAAATTCAATATTTCTTCTGTCACCCAAGGATTTCTACTAGCCCTCGTCTTTTTACCTACTTGATCCTCTGCTGCCTTCACTACTACATCCCTCAGAGCTACCCATTCTTCTTCTACTGTATTTCTTTCCCCCATTCTTGTCAATTGTTCCTTTATGCTCCCCCTGAAACTCTGTACAACCTCTGGGTCTGTCAGTTATCCAGGTCCCATCTCCTTAAATTCCCACCTTTTTGCAGTTTCTTCAGTTTTAATCTACAGTTCATAACCAATAGATTGTGGTCAGAGTCCACATCTGCCCCTGGAAATGTCTCACAATTTAAAAGCTGGTTCTTAAATCTCTGTCTTACCATTATATAATCTATCTGAAACCTGTCAGTATCTCCATGCTTCTTCCATGTATACAACTATCTTTTATGATTCTTGAACCAAGTGTTAGCTATGATTAAGTTGTGCTCTGTGCAAAATTCTACCAGGCGGCTTCCTCTTTCATTTCTTTTACCCCCAATCCATATTCCCCTGCTACGTTTCCTTCTCTCCCTTTTCCCACTATCGAATTCCAGTCACCCATGACTATTAAATTTTCGTCTCTCTTCACTATCTGAATAATTTATTTCATTTCATCATACATTTCTTCAATTTCTTCGTCATCTAAATTTATAAATGTAAAAAATAAAAACATTAAAATGCTGCTATTGAACTGCTATTTCCAGAACAAATTATTCAAATCAATAGATAAAGGAAAGAACATTAGAATATCAAATGTATCACAGATGTTGAAGGTTGAAGTCATTAAAACTTACAGTGATTAAAAGGAATAATGGTAGAATGCACTCACTCTCTCTCTCTGTCTATCTGTCTTCTTGTGTGTGTGTGTGTGTGTGTGTGTGTGTGTGTGTGTGTGTGTGTGTGCGTGTGTGTGTGTACGTGTTGTGAGGCACATCACCATCTCATTCAAGAAAACGTGTGTGATGGACAGTAGGAGTACCAAACCCTCTTAAAATGGCCAAAGATCTGGCAGTGGGAAATACTTAACCTGCTTTTATTCGGACAGAAGCAGCTTATAGCGGGAGTATTAATGTACATACTGCTGGTAACTCGAAATGTAGCTGAGCTATGTTGGTGGAGTGTGACTTACAGGAAAAGATACATGACTAGAACAAGTTGTACATATTTTCACTGTGAGAAAAGATACCTGTCTATCTGTGGTGTTACTGGTTCCTAATTGAACAATACTGTGGCATCCTGACCATACTGAAGATACTATTTTGCTGTCTGAACTAATTCATAACTTCATGCAATTGTCAACACTGCAACAATGATGAGTTTTGACTGCTGTAAGTTATTATATTCTTCACCTAGAGCCAAGAAAATATATTTAAAATAAGTAACATCCGTAACAACAAATTAAAAGTGTCAATTAGTCTGTGAGTCAAACAGTAATAATTTTCAGTAGAATTTTCATCTGAGCCACAATATAAATTAATATGAGACAGTTCCTGATTAAGTTGATTGAAGTCCAAGCACTACTCAGGTGATAAGATATGTTTAGAAAGCAAAGTTCCAGTAAGCCTAGTGATGATGGACAACCACAATTTTGTAGCACACAGTAAACAGACATAGCAATCAGAATCCACATGTAAGAGATGAGTCAGATAACAGTAACTGAGCAAGAACCCACTGCCAGGCAGCCTCATATTTACCCTCTCTGGAAGTTCAAGGGATTGGCCTGTGTTATCAGCCATGTTTCTGCTGCAGGCACCCTTGCTGGACATGGACAATGTTATGCATATTGATTAGTTAGTATCTTCCATCCACACATGAACATGCAGGAGCTGGGTGATGTCAAGACAGAAGTCTCTTAGAAGATGTAGAGAGACACTAGTGACAATGGTGCTACATTTGGAAATTTTTGCATAGGTGTGGACATGTTCCTGTAGGATGCAGCAGGTCCAGTGATTCACCCATCACAGGTGTGTCCTACAACTAACAGGAAGGGAGGACCAGGCGGTCATCTTCTGTGACCTGGGAATGGAGAGAGCTACGATGTGATTGCAATGGTGGTACTGATGGTGGACTTCCTGCTGAGGGATGATGCTAACCAGTGTGCCACAATCCAAGTTGTTTGTTGTGCTGGCTCAGCTTCCCATGTGTTATAGCCACCAACACCACATGGCACCACTACTTTTCTACCACAGAGAGAGAGATTCATCCTGGATTCCATTCAAATGTCCATGTCCTCATCGAGATATCAACTGTGGCTGGATCCTCATTTGTCACCTCTCATGCAAAAGCATTGTGGTACCATTTTCCAACAGGACAATGTTCATCCACACATGAAATGTCTCTATGAATTGTGTGTGTGTTGCTGAGATACTCCTGAGATTCCTAGAGCTGAATGTGTGTGGACCAGCTTGGACTTCAACTCTAACCTGTTACAACTGTTGTGGGCTGCCTTACATCAGGAGAGGATACGATCATTTCATAACACTGTTCTCAACCAAATCAGTGCATGCATCCAGACCACAGTGGGTGCAACATCACACTGACAAATGGGCTCATACTGCCAAGTTCTTTGTAAATTTAATTCGATAGTATAATCACTGAAATAACGTCATATATCCTCTTAACCCATAAAGTTTCTCCTCCTTTTCAGTAGGCTTCACTTTGTCAGACTGTGTATTTTACATATATACAGGGTGGTCGGAAAACGTGTAAAACACTCTTAGGGGTGTTGCAGGGCAGGTTGCACCCTGACATAAATGTTAGGGAAAAGTTCGATACGTTGCACAGTTTATGAGTTATTAAGCACTGAATGTAGCCAATCGGGGCGTCACGCGCTCCCATTCAAGCGGCCTGCCAGGGGCGGTGTTACCTAACAAGTGCTTTGTTTGGTTAGCAGAAATTTGAATTCACGTTCACATTGACCTTATTGGCTAAAGTCAATGCTAAATAACTCGGAAAGGGCGCAACATATCGCATTTTTTTCTTAACATTTATGTCTCAGTACAATCTGCCGTACAACATCACAACAAGCGTATCAGACATTTTCTGACCATCCTGTGTGTGTCTATATATATATATATATATATATATATATATATATCATTCCACGCGGGAAAAATATATTTAAAAACAAAGATGATGTGACTTACCAAACGAAAGCGTTGGCACGTCGATAGACACAAAAACAAACACAAACATACACACAAAATTCAAGCTTTCGCAACCAACGGTTGCTTTGTCAGGAAAGAGGGAAGGAGAGGGAAAGACAAAAGGATGTGGATTTTAAGGGAGAGGGTAAGGAGTCATTCCAATCCCGGGAGCGGAAAAACTTACCTTAGGGGGAAAAAAGGACAGGTATACACTCGCGCACACACACACATATCCATCCGCCATACACAGACAGAAACAGACATTTGTAAAGATATATATATATATATATATATATATATATATATATATATATATATATATATATATAAAATCAAAGATGAGGTGACTTACCGAACAAAAGCGCTGGCAGGTCGATAGACACACAAACAAACACAAACATACACGCAAAATTCAAGCTTTCGCAACAAACTGTTGCCTCATCAGGAAAGAGGGAAGGAGAGGGGAAGACGAAAGGAAGTGGGTTTTAAGGGAGAGGGTAAGGAGTCATTCCAATCCCGGGAGCGGAAAGACTTACCTTAGGGGGAAAAAAGGACAGGTATACACTCGCACACACGCACATATCCATCCACACATACAGACACAAGCAGACATATATTTGGTCTTTAAATATGTCTGCTTGTGTCTGTATGTGTGGATGGATATGTGCGTGTGTGCGAGTGTATACCTGTCCTTTTTTCCCCCTAAGGTAAGTCTTTCCGCTCCCGGGATTGGAATGACTCCTTACCCTCTCCCTTAAAACCCACTTCCTTTCGTCTTCCCCTCTCCTTCCCTCTTTCCTGATGAGGCAACAGTTTGTTGCAAAAGCTTGAATTTTGCGTGTATGTTTGTGTTTGTTTGTGTGTCTATCGACCTGCCAGCGCTTTCGTTCGGTAAGTCACCTCATCTTTGATTTTATATATAATTTTTCCCACGTGGAATGTTTCCTTCTATTATATATATATATATATATATATATATATATATATATATATATATATAATAGAGGGAAACATTCCACGTGGGAAAAATATATCTAAAAACAAAGATGATGTAACCTACCAAACGAAAGCGTTGGTATGTTGATAGACACACAAATGAACACAAGCACTGACACAAAATTCAAGCTTTCACAACCCACATTTGCTTCATCAGGAGAGAGGGAAGGAGAGGGAAAGACAAAAGGATGTGGGTTTTAAGGGAGAGGGTAAGGAGTCATTCCAATCCCGGGAGCAGAAAGACTTACCTTAGGGGGAAAAAAGGACAGGTATACAACTGCGCACACACACACATATCAATCCACACATATACAGACACAAGCAGACATTTTTAATGGCAAAATATATATGCGACGTCTGTTCTTTTGGACATGTCTGAAAGAACAGACACCACATATATGTTGAAGGTTGAAGTTATTAGTCACTGAGCTGGAGAAAGCTGAGAAGCATGGCAGGGTAATGTGGGAGTAGCTGAAGGGAGAGCAGGGAGGGGCAGGGTGTCATGGACAATGGAAACGAACAGTTAAATATGTGACCTGCATGATTTACTGGAACTATCAGGGGAAGATTTATATGAATGTGTGGTGTCCATTCTCTCAGACATGTCTGAAATAACAGACACCAGGCAGAATCCACAGATATGAAGATTTAATCTTTTTATGTTGCTGTTTGGGATTGGATGCATCATTACATGAATGCATCCTTCACTCACACCAATACATGATTAAATCAGATAGCAGTGTAAATAATTTAGATTAGATTATGGCAATGAACTAATAGAATACTAAAAGGAATATCATGAAAATCTAAAAAAGAATAGTACTGTAAGAGCTACGTAAAAAATAAAAAAAATAAAACCTTTCAAAACTAGGAATGTGTAGAGATTTTCTGAATACAAGTCCATTGCCTTTATCATTGTGCTACCTCACTTGGCAAAGCACAAAGGAAAAGAACTGATAAAATTGCAACATGATAGAGGATACCTCGTACGGCATATTGCGCAGCACAGAAGGGGACCATGTTAGGCTCTGGTCTGAGAGAGTTCCCTGATACCAGCGTCACCACATGGCCACGACCTTTTTCAATCATGGCGGGTAGGAATGCCTCCAGGGTCTGAAAAAGAGCACAGTACTGACATTATGTGTGTGCACTATTTACTTCTTAAAATCTGGAAGAATAGAAACAGGTTGCTATGTGTTTTCATTCTAAGTGAAGTGTTATGACAAACACAAGTTTGGATGATTTGTCATCAGGCAACATGACATAGGCCTTAGTAGTATGACCAAGCTAAAATTCTGGGCTGACAGCCGTAAATTATGATTTTTGTTTGTATCCTTAAGTATTTTGGTTGAATGCTTCTGTGAAGGCCATGGCTGATTTCCTCTCCCCATACTTTCTCAACTAAGTTATCACTCGATCTTTAATGACATGTGTTCCAGTGAAATTTTTTTGGTAGTTTTTGGAAGTAAATTTGATTTCAATATGCCATTGACTTACATGATGACATATTGATAAGATAATAAACTTGGGTAGTTTCTTCACATTATTGTTTTAATACACCAATATGGAATCCTAACTGCTTGAAGTGTAGTAATTTTAATTTATTTTTGTTATAAGGCTCTCAGCAAAGATGTGTACTATTTATTCAATTTTCCATAAGTCTGTTGCTCAGTATGCCATAAACGGAAGAAGTGTGTTTCCCAATTATATCAGTTTTGTGGATAAATAATGCAGCTGCAGCCTTGTTCTTAATGAATGCTGGCTGTCCTTTTATACCACAGTGTTTGAGTAATCTGCAAGAAAAGCTGTTTCAGTTTTAGGCCTATACAAGCTGACAAAAGTCATGGAATAGCAGCACAGAGGCAACACAAAGAAATGTTTCTTGATGTTCATAGAGGCCAATCCAATGAGAGAGGCCCAAACTTCCAATAATAGGTCCTAGCAGGTACAGCAGCTTACTGCTTAACACACTTGCACACCTGGCTCAGGAAGCCAGAGATCTTGAGCTAGTGAGAGGAGCTGTCATTTGCACTCATGTGAAGAGTTTTCCAATGTGATTATGGCTGCACGACAAATTAACAGAATGTGAATGCGGAATGGTAGTTGAAGCTAGACACATGGGACATTCCATTTTTGAAATCATTAGGAAATTGAATATTCTGAAATCCACAGTGTGAAGAGTGTGCCGAGAATACCAAATTTCAGACATTGTCTCTTACCCACCAAGGACAATGTTGTGGCGGGTGGCCTTCACTTAATGACTAAGAGCAGTTGCTTTTGCGTAGAGTTGTCAGTGCTAACAGAGAAGCAACACTGTGTGATATAACCATACATCTCAATATAGGACACACAACCAGGGGTGATTCTAGAAGTCGGTCAAGGGGGGGTTAATGGGGAAGGGGGGGAGGGGGGGAGGGGGGGGGGGAATGAAATATTGCTTAACAAAAGGAGAGTTGGGGTCCTCCACCTCCAAACTGGTAAAATTTGGTGTTGCTTAAAGTAGTTTTTGGCAACTGTTTTGGAGTTCAGGATTAAAAAAAAAAAAAAAAAAACTTAGCTATTTTAACATTGGAGATTTTATAAATTACATATACCATAAAAAACGTCAACTTACAACAAAAAAGGTTTCATTAATTTCTGGATGCAGAAGATGAATGAATGTAAAAACTTTAACTTGATATATATATATATATATATATATATATATATATATATATATATATATATATATATATATATGTTCGGATATTTGCAAGAGCCAATCCATTTTTCTCACCCGCCCCATTGTGTTACGCAAAGAAGACTATTCATCTCAAAGTAGAGAAGCTTCATTCAGGAGTGCTTGTGGTGACAGGAATAGTCCCAAATATTTGAAGTAAAACATACACATCTGGGAAAAAACTGCTTGTCACAGTTCTTTAAAGCTTCAGTTGCTGTTTCAGTCTTTTATTTTCATCAACCCACTTTTTCATCCATAGTTTCATCTCTCTTTTCATTAAAAGCGAAGAACTCTCCAAAAACTGTCACTATAATTGGCTTTGACAAATTCCTCTTACTCCCACGTGTAGTTTATATCTACCAGTCGGTAGGTGGCGTGCGTCCGCTGGTGTTGTCAGCACTGCAACGCATCTACAGAAAGTGTGTGCACGGGAAAATAATACGATTTGACACAGATGTCCGGCGATTTTGAAGTTTTTGTATGGGGTCCGCAATTTAAGTGTTGGTAGGCATACCCAGCATATTTAGCTTTCTTGATTATTGTAAGAGGTACATTAATATACACCCAATGTATATTAATAAATAATAAGATGCCCATTTTAAGTTAAATGATATTTACTGGTTTGGATAGTAAGCTATTTGCCACTCTTATTCTTTTGTTAAAATGTGTTTGAAATACATCGCAACCTATATTGCTACATAATTATATTAAAAAAATGATTGAAACTGTTGAAGTAATATATCTGCTGATTTCTGAAGTCATTTTGGCCAATGCAATATGGTAATATGGTACTCCATTGGATGATTCGGGGGGAGGGGGGGGGGGGTGTCTATAGCCCCCCTTTGCCTCTGCCCCTGCACACAACGAACGTATCTCTTATGACAGTATGGCGCAATTTAGTATTAATGGACTATGACTGCAGACAAGCGACGTGACAGCTTTTACTGCATCACATGACCTGCAGCACCTTCCCTGGGCTCGTGACCATACTGGTTGGACCACAGATGACTGGAAAACCATGGCCTGATCGGATGAGTCCCAACTGTAGTAGGTAAGAACTAGTAGTAGGGTTCAAGTTCGCACAGACTCCAGGAATCCGTGGACTCAGGTCATCAACAAAGTGACGTGCAACCTGGTGGTGGCTCCGCAATGGCGTGGGCTGTGTATACACGGAATGGACTGAGTCCTCTGGTCCAACTGAACCGATCATGGACTGGAAATGGTTATGTTCAGCTACGTGGAGACCATTTGCAGCCATCCACGAACATCGTGTTCCAAACAATGAAGTACTTTTTATGGATGACAATGTGCTGTGTCACCTGGCCACAATTGTTCGAGACTGGTTTGAAGAACAATCTGGACAATGGCCTATGCAAGTGAATAACACGGCCACCCAGATCACCCGAAACGAATCCCATAGAACATTTATAGGACATAATCATGAGATCAGTTTGTGCACAAAATCCTGAAGGCAATGCTTTTTAAACCACAGACAGCTAGAGAGGTTGCATGGCTCAGTACTTCTGCAGGAGATTTCCGAGTCCTTGCTGAGACCAAGCTATACCGAGCTGCTACACACACTGGGCAAAAGAAGGTCTGACATGATATTAGGAGGTGTCCCTTGACTTTTGTCACTTCAGTGGACTTAACAGTTAATTACTTCTGCTTGCTAGTTTTGAATCATGCTGAATTAAGCAGAATGTGTGTTTGACATTTTCTACCACTGCATAATGGAGATGGTAATTGATTAATTCGTTAGTTAATTTCCTTATTTCTCTCACAGGGCTGAAGAAAAGTTGATAAATAGTAGAAGTAAGGATTGGCTGTAAGTAGACGAAGAACAAAAAACTCCATCTCGAGCAATTGCCTAGCAGTAACTGCATTGCATGTCATTTGAACAAAAAACGGTTACTGATATTCTTATTACAACATGCAGTCTTTTACTGACTGTCATCCCACAAGGAAGTTAAATAGGTGACTATTAGAGGTGGGGAGGTGGTACCTATATTACCTTCATGTAATGTTATTATGTGGTTACTGAGCACAACACTGATCATCTCCACACTAGAGATGGGCAGGAGATCTTTGTACTCAAGAACGAAAAGGAATCAAAAACGAATACAAGAATAAAAAACTTTAACAAGTAGGTACAGCAATCCGCTATTTTTTCATTTTTAAGAAAACTATTTACGTACCTTTATTAAGTTAAAGAAGGATGTCGACTGTTTGTCTACGATAAGTTGACGACTGGTGCAGTGGCTGTCGGGAACAGTCGCGCCTCGCACTGACACTTCCGTCGGATGGGCAATCACTTAACTTGTTGACATATTCATACTAGAGAGTTTTACCTACAACTTACGTATTATATATTTTTCGGTGTGCAACTTACAACATTATGAATCGGAAGTCAAAAACTGACTTTTAGAATCTGTTTGCACATTGCATTTATTGATCACAGGACAGCAGTAATGTGTTGACTGTACGTGAAAGAATTGTCAAAATGATGTTCACTAAAGAGCAGTCATTTGTGTTTGATTCAAGATCATCATCATCATCACATGAGGGCGTGGTATTGATGATAACTTCATTGATGGCCATTTCCAATATTCCACCTTGTGTCCAATATTCTTGCTCCAGTTGCTGTGCTTTCTTGCAGTAACTTCGCCAGCACTGTGCAGTAACTGAAAGGAAAGTGGCAACAACAAGATTCTGCAATTCTTCTTCGACATGTCACCAGTGACATCATTCTCCCTGAAATTGTGTTTTATTTTGGCCCATGCTGATTGTGTCAGATTTAGATCGCAGCTGTTTATTAAGCATTATATATATTTTCTGGCTATAAACTTCAGCCACTGAAGTAAGCAGCTATCACTTCAGAGCACGATTCCAATACTTCACTAGAAGACGAATTCCTTCCTATGTACAAGCAAAGACTTTGAAACACCCTGTATCTAGAGGACCTTTGAACAGCTTTGCTGTGAGTGTTCTACACATATTCTTGCCATGAACCGCTATCAGTACTAGATATGAAATGAAATGATCGTCTAGCATCGATGGTCGGGAGGCCCTGTCCGTGAAAGTTCGGCCACCGGATTGCAGGTCTTATTCCAGGTGACGCCATATTGAGCGACTTGAGTGACGGTGATGGAGGAGGACAACACAACACCAGCCCACGAGCGGAGAAAATCTGCAACCCGGCTGGGAATCGATCCTGGGCCTGCCGCATAGTAGGCAAACATTATCACTCAGATATGCAGGCAGACAGTACTGGACACACTTCTTACTAATATGTTGGCATGAAGGGAAACACTGACATATCTAACAAATGGAGTCGACACATTCTCTACAATTTAGATGGGCATATGGGCATCTGCTGTCACAATTAACAACCATCACAGTACTATAAATGATTATTTTGTGAGTACGGAGAGGACACATAAACGTGTCCTGGAAACTGTTTTTGACATTTTGAGAAAATATGATCAGAGCAGCAATGAGATAATTAGAAAACTATCTAAAATGGGCCTTAACACGTGAAAAAATTCGTTAAAGGCAACACCGATTAGCCCCGTTAGTGGATCCTCAATTTTTCATTTATTTGGATGAGACGTTGTTCAGCCTTTAGAGGCAAGTGAACTTACAGAAAAAAGTCTCTGTTATGCATCAGAAAATTCTCATCAGTACGATCAACAGCCATTGCATTATGTTAAGACCAATGTTTGGTGTGCATTTCTGGAACAATTTTATTTTTGTCCACCCTGTACTTGCCACTTGATTCATAAGACCTAGCTTAGCGCCCACTGCTTCGCTCACGTAGACTGCACGATCTGCACATTTTTTTGTCCTTTTTTAATCTAATTTTTATGTTTTTCACGAATTGCAACATCTTCTAAACTTTTCACGCTAATCAAAGCCATAGAAACATGGTCTTTTCCGAATGTACTTCTGACCAGAAAACGAATATGCTAGCTGTAGTCCTAGATTTTTGTTAATCATGTCTTTTGCCTTCTTGTGGTAATATTAACATAGAAACTTTCATCCACTAACTCATATTTCTTTATATCTCACCGAGAAGCGAAATACCAATTTTCATAAATTTAGTTTTAAAAATTTTTAATATAACAAAATATTTTCTTAAAAACTTTCATTCCTTACTTTACTCCCTTAGTGGTAGAATTTTCAAAAATACTGAAACACGTATTTTTTTTTTTATTTCTGACTAATGAGGAGGTGTGTCCAGTGGTGGATTGACTTTTTGAAACTATGCGTATGGTTATGTTGTTTAAAATCCCAAGTATCGCACACTGCAGTCATTCACCCTGGTGGGCCCTCATTTGCAAGCAATTGATGAAAACAATTTCAGAGTTTTGCGTGCAACTGAACAGTGTAAAATAATATCTGTTGCGTGCACTGATTGAGTGCTGTAATGTGTAGGGTAAAGGTTTCATGTGCAAGAGGTTATGAGCTCGAATCACATCATGTGCATTAAATTCCTTTATTTTTAAATTCTTATCAGAATGATTGATCATCGTTTTTATTCAATTAATTGATTTAAATGTAATTTCTTGTTTATATTCCCTTGTCACATAATTGTAATCATAATATCAACTTCTTCATGTTTCAGTTGCATAATGTGCTGGAAAACCGTCATGCTGAAGCCACATACGATGTCGAGCATCCAGGGCAACATCCTGCTTTAATACTGGTAGTTGCTGTTCCAAATACGTTCAATACTTGCGTCCATTCAATGTGCCGTCGATAAAATACGGACCAATGAGCTTGTTTCTCGTGATGCCACACCATACGTTAACCCACCATGGATGTTAATGGTCAGCCTCCCGTAACCAGTGGGGGACTGTCTACACTCCAGCAATGCGTGTTATGCCGGTTAACGCTTCCATGATTTGTGAATGAAGACTCATCGGAAAATAGTACCTCGGCAAAGAACGTGGGGATCACGTGTGTTTGTTGACGTGCCCATTCACAAAGCACTACTCGTTTATGGAAATCACCCCTTGAAGTACTTGATGCAGTGACACATGGTATGGATGGTAGTTATGACGATGCAGTATCGTAACAATACCTCCAACGGTCATACCCAGAATCGCTGTGTAACTTCCGGACGCTGCTAGTGCAGCTATTTCATTAGCTTGTTTGCTTCATTTCCGTTTCCTGGTCTGTACGCTGTCAGCAGACATAAAGGCGTTCACATCCTTGTAAAAGAACGAATGAGAGCGAGCTTTCTCCATAAAATGCTCGATATACAAGACAACAGCAGTCTCAAATATTCATGATCCATGGAACTAGTATTAATCTAATCTAATCTCATCAACATCTCTCCTACGTTCTCCGTAAATCAGGATCATTTCTTTTTTTTCTTCTGTGGTTATAGCATTCACCGCCCACTTGCACATCTGTTTTCCAAATGATAGGTAGGAGTGCGCAAATATTGTAATGTCTAGAGCCACTATCTATTCTACATTTGTACAACACGTGAACTCCTCCCTCGGTGTACTGCCTATTATGATATGTCAAAGTTCACTACACGGCCACAGTGACGTGTCGAGTAATCCAGTGTTCAATATGTTGGAGGAATAGAACATTGTGAATGGGGTTTCCAATTAGAAGTTATGAAATTCTGGTCTGTCCTACCCTTGTAGTACAGAGGTGGGGTTCCACGTGGTATTGGATATTCAAGGGTCATTGAGTGGCATGTCGTAAATTAAAATTGTGTAGCCATTTCTATGCCTCCGCTTACAGCGCCTTTTATGGTGAAACAAAGAAAAAGTTTGAGACAAAACATATTTAGATATTGCTGTAGAATTGTAATCTGCAATAAAAAAACGGGGCTTCCCATTGAAGATTTTAAAGGTATCCCCTGCCGCCCACGCACGAGGTGGGTAGCGGTTTGAGTGCATTTAGTTGGATGTACCCTTCTGAGACAAACGAACTAGAATTAAAACCTTTTTTGGTTGCAATGTGCAGTTTCCGAGATATTTAAAAGCCTTCAGTTAAAATAAAACACCTTTTACAGGGTGTATATTAATAAAACTGACAAACAGCAGGGACGGATTCCTGGCCAGAAATGTGGGAAAAAAGGTCCCATGAACATATGTCTGGAAATGGTCGAGAGGTGACACAGCTATACCAATACAAGTACCCTTACAGACACCAACCACATCACACAACATTTCAAGACCCTTTTCTGGTGTTTGTCTTATCATGGGTTGTCTCAGACTGACAAACCTGCAGGGAAGCTGCGAACTGTGTGTACACCAGATTTGGAGGACTGGGTTCTACAGGATATTGAGACAAACCCTAATACAAGCTCCAGGCAAGTGGCCTGCCAGTACAGTGTAAGCCAAAGTACGATTACGGGTATACTGAATGACAACCGCTACTATCCGTATCATTTGCATCAAGTGCAAGGATTATCAGCAGCATATTTTCTTCTACGGGAAGGATGTTGTCGACAGTTTTTGCATTAGACCATCACAACTGTGGGATTTCTGTCATCAGTCGTTTTTACTGGCATCATCAGTCTGCATAATCATCATCTCTGAGCTACAGACACAGCACTGGTCTGAGGAACTTTCCTTCATCAGCGTCATCTACCATGGCAACTGTGCATTTCCTGACACTTTTTCACAGGACCTTTTTTCATTCATTTACAGTCTGAATTTGCCATTGCAGTTTGTTGGTTTTACTAATGTTCAACCTGTATAGATATATCCATAGTGATGGTGAACGAGTGATCTAATGTTGAAGACTGACCCAGCAGAGGGAGTAGAGGCTGGCGGCCACGGTGCGCTCGATGAGCTCCGGCGACTGCTGCAGCAGCGGTAGGCGTGGCGCTAGTGCCCCCGCCCCGCCCACCAGCAGCGTGACCACGCCCACGTCGCGCCTCATCCGTGCCGCTGCCACCTGCACCTCATCGCGGTTCGATGCGTCCACTGCGTACCCCGTCGCCTGCAGTGGGAGGAGGCTCCGTGCCGCAACAAGTTCGATCAATAGGAAGTTTTATAAAAGGTTGTTCAAGGTTGAATGAGTTTTGTAACCAGCAATTCTGGATTTCTTGAAGAAAAAATATAAAGCTGGCATTTGAAGAGATGGGGCTGTGGCGCACACACACTGATTGCTTTCACTAAAGCATCTGAGTGCATTCCTCGTGAGTCCTGACTCCAAAAATTAAAATAAACTCTAAGACAAAAAAAGACACATCACGGTTTCAACTGAGTGGGACGGGTATCAGTAAATGTGTTGTACATGTACAGACAAACGAATGATTATAATTTCAGAAAGGTGAGATGATTTACTCAAGAGAAAGAGCTTCATAAACAGAGCAAGCAAGAAACGCATTGGTCCACCTCTTCCCCTTACAGTTATTCGGCTTGGCATTTTGGCACGGTTTTGACGATCTAACGCATCAAAAATGATTCAAATGGCTTTAAGCACTATGGGACTTAACATCTGGGGTCTTCAGTCCCCTAGACTTAGAACTACTTAAACCTAACTAACCTAAGGACACCACACATGTCCATGCCCAAGGCAGGATTCGAACCTGTGACCGCAGCAGCAGCGTGGTTCCGGACTGAAGTGCCTAGAACCGCTCAGTCACAGCGGCCGGCTCTAACACATCAATTGGACAGTATATGGCAAGATATTCCTCAAGAGGATATCTGAGGAATATCGTGCCATATACTGTCCAATTGATGCTTCAGATCGTCAGAATTTGGGCTGGCTGGAGGGCTCTGCCAATAATGGTCCAATCGTTCTTAACTGGAGAGAGATCTGGCGACCTTGCTCGCTAAGGTAGGCTTTGTCAAGCATGGAGAGAAGCAGCAGAAGTTCTCGCCATGTGCGGGCAGGCATTATCCTACTGAAATGTAAGCCCAGGATGGTTTGCCATGAAGAGCAACAAAACAGGGCGTAGAATATCATCGACGTACCGCTATGCTGTAAGTGTGCTGCAGATGATGACCGAAGGGGTCCTGCCATGAGAAGAAACTGCATGCCTGATAAACACTCCTGGCTGTCTGGCCATGTAGCGAGAGACAGTCAGGCTGGTATTCCACCGCTGTCTGGGGCATCTCTGAACACTTCTTCAATGATCATTCAGTCTCAGTTCAAAGCAGGACTCATCACTGAAGAAAAGTCGACTCCAGTCAATGAGGTCCAGGCCAAAGACGTGTCTGGAGATGGCCACAACAGTGGGACACCATCCTCATTGTCATCCAACAATCAGACTGACGATCTGTGGTCCCATTTCTTTTCATAGCTGGACCCTTACAGCACAGCAGAATGTTGACAATATTCTATGCAGCATTTTGTTGCCATTAATGGCATAACAGGTGCAAATCCACAGAGGTTCAAGAAAAAATTTGAAGAGATTTTTTGACTGTTAGGAAACTGAATGGATTTACTGAATTTTCTCTAAAACTAGTAAATCTGTCATAAAACTAAAATAAAAATGGTAGATGAAATGTATCTATAGTAAAATGCGTAACTGTGTGTCCTCAGAGTCTTTCGTGATGGTATATGTGAATAAAACATTCTCGGTTTTCCAGTAGTGTCAATTCGAATAAAATCCTCGAGCTTTCGATGGCCATCTCCACCATTGTCGTCAGGAGTTCACTGACTGCCGGTTTCTCGCTACGGTTTCTCGCTTATATAGGCATGATGATATCATAAGTAGCCAATCAGATTGAACCAATGCGGCGCGCGCGCGTAAGCTCTTCGAGTGTCCGGTGTGTATGGCGTACCCTGTGACTGTGGCAGCATGCATATTGGACAAACAATTTGCACAGTTGTGGAGCGTTGTACTGAGCACAAGCGCCATATAAATCAAAAGGAGCTTGACAAGTTGGCCATTGCGGAGCATTGCCTAAAAAACAGACATGAAATACAGTTCGAAAATACAAAAGAGTTGGCTCATGCGTCTACATATTGGGACTCTGGTATAAAGGAAATGGCCGAGATTCGTTTAAACAACAACAGTTTCAACAGAGACCAGGGATACACACTCAGCAGGGCATGGGGACAGATGTTGGACATCGAAAGAAAGCAAAGACAGATGCACAACGCGGGAGCAGTAGTTTCAAACGTGGCGCCTGCCCCTGGCGCCACCTGACGTCACTGGTCTGCCACAGGCAATAGCTCCGCCAGCTGCCCCTGTTGACATACGCACGCGCCACATTGGATCGATCTGATTGGCTGCTCATGATGTCATCATGCCTACATAAGAGAGCAACCGTAGTAGCTCTGGCAGTCAGCAAACTCCTGCCGACGATGGCGGAGATGGCCATGAAAGCTCGAGGATTTTATTCAAATTGACGCGGCTGGAAAACCGAGAACGTTTTATTCAAAATGCGTAACTGTTTTATAATGTCATACATTACACTGAGGTGGCCTAAGTCATGGATGACTCCCATTATCGTGTCTGACCTGCTTTAGGCCAGCATAGTGCAGCAACTCAGCGTGGTGTGGACTCAACAAGTCGTCGGATGTCCCCTGCGGAAATATTGAGTCATGCAACCTCTATAAGCCACGTATAATTCAGAAGGTGTTGCTGCTGCAGAATTTTGTGCTCGAGTTGATTTCTCGATTATGTCCTATATATGTTCTATGGGACACACAATTCGATCGAAATGTCCACACCTTCCTTCAAACCAGCTGCGAGTAATTATGGTCCAGTGATATGGCACACTGTTATTTGTAAAAATTCCACTGTTCTTTGGGGACATGTTACCCATGAATGGCTGCAAATGGTCTCCAAGTAACCAAATATAACCATTTCCAGTCAATGATCGGTTCAGCTGGACCAGAAGACCCAGACCATTCCATGTACACGCAGCTTTCACCGTAATGGAGCCAGCACCAGCTTGCACAGTGCCCTGTTGACAACTTGGATATATGGATTTGTGGGGTCTGCTCCACACTTGAACTCTGTTGTCAACTCTTACAAACTGAAATTGGGACTCATCTGATCAGGTCACGGTTTAACAGTCATCTAGATTCCAACCGACAAGGCCGCGAGCCCAGGAGAGGTGCTGCAGGCGATGTCGTGCTATTAGCAAAGGCAGTCGTATCGATCGTCTCTTGCTGTACCCTATTAATGCCAAATTTCGCCACACTATCCTAACGAATATGTTCGTCATACGTCTCCCATTGATTTGTGTGGTTATTTCACGCAGTGTTGCTTGCCTGCTAGCACTGATAATTCTATGCAAATGTCACTGCTCTCAACCGTTAAGTGGAGGCTATCGGTCACTGCATTATCCATGGAGACAGGTAATGCCTGGAATGTGGTATTCTCGGCACACTCTTGACACTATGGATTGCAGAATACCGAATTCCCTAATGATTTCCGAAATGGAATGTCCCATGCATCTTGCTCTAACTACCATTCCGTGATCAAAGTCTGTTAATTTCCCTCAAGTGGCCATAACCACATCAGAAACCTTTTCACATGAATCAACTGAGTACAAATGACAGCTCCGCCAATGCACAGCCCTTTAATACCCTGTACGTGATACCACCGGCATCAGTTTATGAGCACAGCATTATCCCAAGACTTTTGTCACCTCAGTTTATTTGTATTGTACTTTATCAGTTTTGTAGTCTTTGACACAGTTTCCTCAGACATGGCTGGTGAATGACACAGACTTGGTAACAAATGATAATAAATGATTTAACTGAATGAGTTTAGCTTATTTTTAAACATACTAGTGTTATATTTGCAACATCAGACTAACTGAAGCTGCATTAGTTTTTAAACCATCCCGATTTATACTGTCTGTGGTTTCCCAGAGCTATTTCAATTAAGTGCTGGGACGGCCAACCACATCGTGAGTTGATCAATGACGGTAAATTTATTGTGCTGAGTGAAGAGCTATAAAATCTCGAGTATGTTAAACACAGCACGTGCACAGAAATAGGGACTGTGGTGCAGTCTGAAGTAATCAGATTCGCCACGTTCACACATTTGTACTAATAGGTTTGTGTCTTCCTAGCTTTTATTTTATCACTTACTTTTCTTTTCAGGACACACTGCGAAGATTGCATGAAGATTTGAACCTTTGCCTATAAAGGTTGTCCCAAAAGATAGGCCAAATATTCGGAAGCAAGAAATTAACTCTGTTTACTAGTAACAATACTTGGACAAAGAAAGAGCTTGAACTTTTTAGAGATAAAAATTTACACAGGTAAAAGTTATGAATGAAGTTCTTTTCAGCAGTGAAAAGCTCAACTCAAGTGAAGTAGAAAAAGGGTTTCGTTTGTATTTGAGACTTATAATGAAAACAAGGCACAGAGGATAAAGCAAAGAAATGGTATGGGCTGACTTCTAAGTACTATTGCATGAGTTTCTATGTGAAAATGATAATATTTTAGTAATTTTTGTTCTTTTTTCGTATTTTTTCAGTTTTCGGCGGTGTGGAAGGGTTTACCACATACCTTTCTCAAGAAAATTCACTATGAATTTGGTTTTTGTTATTAATAAACTTATTATCATATCTGATTCATTGATGATATTACTGTTATACCTCACATAGGGAGATGATAGCACTCACAATAATGCTCAGAATGACTATGTAGTACCACACTGCGTGGTACCTATGGACAAACACAGAGTTTCAGTCGAAGCAGTGAGCAGAATCCAAAAGCTTGGTCAGGTACAAACACAGAACTATGAGAGTGTGACAGCATAATGCTCAGAATGACTATGTAGTACTACACTGCGTAGTACCTATGGACAAACACAGAGTTTCCGTCCAAGCAGTGAGCAGAATCCAAAAGCTTGGTCAGGTACAGGTCAGGTACAAACACAGAACTATGAGAGCATGACAGCATTAAGTATTCACACAGAAATGCATAGGAGAAGTAAACCAGAACCAACTCTAGAGCTAGGATTTGACTGGCCACACAATTGCAAGACTACACCAGAAAAGCTAAGGTTCCAAAGGCATTGCCCACTATATGCGACAGCCACATCACTTACAATGGAGTTCTGGATCGTTCCACCTGGGTGCTCTCCACTGCGTCGTCAGGGGCGACACTGACCATGGCGACAGGCTAATGCTCCACAAGAGACTGGGGATCGATAACTGATGAGAACTGGGAGGACGAGGAAGCACTTTCTGTTAGCTGCAGTGAAGGAGGGATGTACTCCGCCTCCATCAGATCATCCCAGGCAAATAGGTTTCCTGGATGGCAAGTTTCTACAGGCGACAGGATAAATTACATTGTGAGAGGCAAACACACATTGGGAACAAATGCGGTTGCTGCTTGGTGCTGGGCCTGTTTGTCTGAGCTTTGGCACCTCCTTCACAGTTTGATGCAAGCGTAATAGGTATGTGTGGGGACTCCGGTGCTGTTGACCAACTGACACTATAAAAAGTTGTCGCCCCTGGTGTCCCACCACTATGCCTTTCATCCATTCTGGTGTCTGCCTGAACATGTTTGCCAAGACAGCGGAACCTCTCGGGACCTGCTGGCATGGCCTGTGGACCAGGGACATGCAGCACTGGTAGCTATAAGTTGAAGAGACCACATTGTTGACTGCCGTGTAACGCTTCTCCCAGACTGCGCTAACTGATTAGAGTTGCTCAGTAAGATACCAAAAAACTGGGCGCTGCACCTCCTCTAGATACAGAAAATATTGTTTTCTTTAACTATGACTTGAACATTGACGAATCACGACACATATGTGGTTGATGCCAAACAGAACAGCACGCTGGTCAGGTGCTGAATTCCATTTCAGTGCAGAAAACTTCAAAATCCTCTGACATGAACGGCCTACCATTGTCTGAGACTAGGTTGCACAACACACCCTAGACAACAAAAATGGTAGCTAAGGCCCAAATTGAAGTGTGCAATGTCATGGAGGAACATTGAGCAACATATGACAAATCAGGCTAGTTGTCTGTCACCATGGCTTCCAAACAGGGACTGGTGCAGTCCACGTGCACCTGGTCCCATGGACGCTCTGTCATAGACTGTGGACAAAATTTTTGTGTGGGATCATGCGGTTGCAGGCACATGCTGACAGACATACTACATGCGCTCGAAGGAAAAATAAATTACTAGCCAATAGAAATGCAGCTGGGACAGTGTTTTCATGGGTGATATCCCCCAAAGGAAAGCATGTAACATCTGCAGAATGTATTGTTGCAGTGACAGTGGAATAACTATGCAGCAATTCTGATATTCTATAGCTAGCAGTACGACATCTACTAACTATTGTGAAGTTTGAAATATGTCCGGAGTACGGGTCTGACCCCACGGGAGAACGCTCTGGCCATCCTTGCTGGACCACTTGAATTACTCAATGCAAGAATGAATCCTCATTCATAGCTGCCTTAACTTCGCGTGCTGCCAAAGGAAATTCATTAATGGTATCTTAAGTGTTCTGGTCCAGTGCAAAACAAAAGTCCTCCTGCCATCTTAAGGTTATGTCAGGACCCACTGGCAAGCGAGATAAGGCATCCACATTCACATGATGTTATGTGGACCTGTAGTGAAGGTCATAGGAAAAATTACACAGAAGCAAGGCCCAAAGCTGTAAATGCTGTGCCATTCTGTCTGGGAGCTTGGACCAGCTACCAGTCATCTCACACAGTAGTACCTGAGAGGCAAAGTAGCTTTATTGACAACTTCAAACCCAACAATAGTAAAAGTATCACTTATGAAAATGTTTTCTATTAACTTGAACTGACAATCAGAAGCGTGAGCTGCCGTTCCACATTTCTGTATTTGGTCACTAGAGAAACCATTGCCCAGTATAAGGTACTACCTGGCGCGTAGAAAGCTCCAAGGGGGAGGCACCCCAGCTGGTGATAAGTGTCTTAACTGATCAGAATGGATGAAGCCCCTGCGTCTAATTGAAACTTCTTGTAACACTCTGTTATCTCTATGTCTACCAGGATTTAGCGAGGCTGTAGTCTCACAGACATGTTCACAGCCTCAACTGCGAACACAGTAATCTTTTCCCATTGTGCTGCACACTGCTGTTGCTTGCGAGAAGCTGCTAAATTTTCTGGTGTATGGCAAGCTCAAAAAGTTGCAAAGAAATAGGGGAATTTTCTCCTCTCACATAATGACCAACAATCTGGGCAAGACTGCCACACCCGTGGCGACAAGTCCAGTACAGGGGGAGATGACGTTCTGTGCCTGCGGTGAACTCAGTGGGTGACTCACACAGCAGTGACTGAGAGCAGTCCCCTGAGGCCTCCATCTTTGTAGCTGACTGGTGTCGGGATGCCAGAAAATGTATCTATTTCTAAGCACAACTGACTGACTCGAGGATGTGATTGCTGAAGCCTGAATAGTCTCCAATGGGGATCCGTCCTGCTGGTGTGAGTAATGAATTTTCGCCACCTGCCAATGGTCTGAAAACACGTTTTGTGCTGCAGTAGTCAACACTGTCAGATTCTGCTGTTTGCGTTATCTCGTGTAATGTCTGATCCAAATATGCTAATGGCTTAGTTTGTACTGCCCTGTCTGGAGTCAGCCACACCACAACATTGCAAATTAGGGAGTCAGTGAAAGACACTTTAGACTCAAAAGGACTCAACTACAAACTTCCAAGTTGGCTATCCACACTGCACATGAGTGTCCGGGATGATTGCGATGTTTACTGAACTATAAATGGGCAGCCACCATGTGTATTTGCAGTAGTGCGGTAGTGTGTTAGTAATGTACATAACTCTGAAAATGCTGTAAGGATCCGTTATGAGCCACAATTCCTGCACCATTTTGTACACAATACTACTACTACGTGACAGCAACAGAATGCTCTGATCTACAGGCTTTGTGAAGCACCTCACTGCCGGTAAACCTCTATGTGGTTAAATAACTTTCCTGCCCTCCCATGGCCTCATCAAAATCTTCAAATGGGGCTTGTGGCGGAGGCTGCACCGCTGGTGCACACGTTGCCATTTGCTGTCAGCAAACTGGTGTTGCAACTACTGTCGTTGTAACTGTTGTTGCTGCTGCTGCACTAACCATCCATTACATTACTGCATTTGGCCTTCCGTGGCCGTTATCAGAAACATGCAGTGACATCACAGTAAACAAGTACAGTGGTGACAAAAGAAAGTGCACCACACTGGTAATCAAATGACTTCAAGACAGTTCTGCATATACTGTCAAGTGGTTCAGTGTGTCCTCATGAAGTACCATGACAAAAATTCCTGATAAACCAACCAAGACACCTTCACTCCCAGGTGCAATAATACTGTGGTTGACTAATAATTGCTGCTGCTGTCTCCAACATCCACAGAAACCTGGGGGACACATTCCATCCCAGGAAGGGGGAGTTAACGGCGTGGCGACAGGAAGGACAAACGGCCACACCTTACGCTAACCACACCAAACCCATAAATAGATGTGATGACCCTGTGCTGATGCAAAACAAAGGCACAAGAAAAAGAAGGAGACCTTGTTTACTTTTTAACTGTTAGATAACATAGGATAACTTCCTATGTTAGCAGATGGCATGACAGTCCCCTTTCCTGCACATGTGCAGTCTGCAGCAAACTCAAATTTTAGAACTCCATACTTGGCACAGTCACTTGATCACTGACATTGCTGATTCACTCACAACGTAGCTGATGGCTGATTTACACACACGCAACTGACATGAAGCCACAACGTATAAAATGGGCTTTAACGTCAGCAGATCCTATTGACTAGTATGGGGGTTGTACAGAACTGTAAAAAACTGGGCTGCCTTCCTATGTGACGCACGATATGGAGAATATTAACACATCTATCATGTACATGTTTCATGAGATGCAACACAATCGCAAATAAATCAGTGATTCAGAAAGGGTAGAATAAATTTATTTTACTTCTGTCTACGATCGCAAAACTTTTTTGACGTTAGACTACTTGGTTCGGTCAGTGATGACCATCTTCAGATCTGCAGAAAAACATTGGAAAACCAAATCCAACTAGTGGCAGTCTACTGCTCAAAATAATAAAATCACAGACGAAAATAAAAGAAATTTATTCTACCATGTTCATGTATTTTTGTGAGGAAACGTACTCCACTTACACAAGCTTGGTAAGCGTCTTAGGTGGTTTAGCATTTACCAGTAACTTCACGGTAAACTAGGAGCTAATACTCCATTATTTTAGGTTGGGACTTGCACCAAATGAGTGTAAAAACCTCCGCTGCACCTGTGCCTGTATACCTTGCCTCTGACACCGCGAATCAACCGGATGGTGTCGCCATTGGCTGCTGCGTCGAAATCCCAACAGACGACGTTGGCGCCTCTGGTGGCCAGAAGCAGCGCCACATCGCGGCCCAATCCGTGGCCTGCGCCCACTACCTGACAGAGTAATTAAACCAGTTACTCAGGTACATAAAAACTAATAACATTAAGCAACTGTAGAATGAGTAGAAGATAAGAGGGAGTGGGTGAATATAAGAAACTAGATCTCAAGTCCCAAATCCTACAAGTTGCTGAGTTTTCTGTTAGACAGGTTTTTAAATTCTGTGCCTCAACAGTGGATCTACTATTACTTTTAGTCCTTGCAGTTTAGAAATCAGCAACAACATATCTAAAGTTTCATCATGGAATTAGAGAGAAAGTGCTAGGAAAGTTACGCAATACTGAAACTCATTCAAAACCACTATTTCATTCTTCTGCAGAGTTCGAACTGTTGTGAAACTTCCTGACAGATTTCAGCTGTGTTACAGACTGGGAGTTGAAAATTAGTCCTTGCCTTTTGAGGACAAAGCTCTTACCATTGACCCACTTTAGCATCTTCATTTCTCTTGATACCTTTCTTTGCCCCGCGGGATTAGCCGAGCGGTCTAAGGCACTGCAGTCGTGGACTGTGCGGCTGGTCCTGGCAGAGGTTTGAGTCCTCCCTTGGGCATGGGTGTGTGTGTTTGTCCTTAGGATAATTTAGGTTAAGTAGTGTGTAAACTTAGGGACTGATAACCTTTGCAGTTAAGTCCCATAAGATTTCACACACACTTGAACATTTGATACCTTTCTTCTATTCTACAAACTTAAAAGGAGCCCTTCTGCACATCTTGATGGACTTACACTCTAGAAATGAAGGAGATTAGAACGTAGGAGTCAGGCACTGGCGTACGTGAAACTGCATTGGAGGGCCTTGTGTGGATAGCTCAGTTGGAAAGTACGTTTGCCACTATAGGCAACAGCCTGGAGACTTATTATTTGTTGCAACTTTAATATTAATTTTATTTCTGTTAGCATGAAGCGAGTGCACCTAAAGCTACTGACGTCCTGTGTTGAATTGGTGTCCCCCCGTAGCGTTTCTAACGCGGTTGAAGGTAACGCTGAAATACCAGTCGATGGTAGACCCAAATACCTTCGGATGAAAAAATGTTGTTTCTGTTTCTGTTGATGTGTAGTTTGATGCGGTCCAGATCCCTGAAACAGAATGAAGTGGTCCAGAGGAACGACACCGGACTTGTATCTAGGAAGATGTGGTCTCAAATCTCTGTCCAGCTCTCCAGATTTAAGTTTTTGTGATATCCCTGCATCGCGTAAGTCAATCGTCAGGAAGGGTCCTGTAACAAAATGGGTTATTTGACCTACTTTTTAAAAGTGGAATTGTCAAAATATAGTACAAGGGCTGATCTAAACTAGCTCCATATGTAATTTCGATATTTAAATCTGTTAATTTAGGAATGATTTACATTTCCATTGCAGCATAAGTAATTTAATGTAATGTGTGGCTCTTGGCAATGTAATTTCTGAAGACGCTGACAGTGATCAAGTGAAAGAAGTAAATATGAAGAAAAAGTGACATGTGATTTTTGGCTGCTCTGTAATTTTAATTTCTAATGGTTGTTGTTCCCCTGCAGTAAAATGCCTGTGCTGACTTCATTTGGTGGATAGAGAAGATCCAACGAAGAATGGAGCGTTTCGTGACCGGATCGCTTGGTCGCTACAGAGCGTTTCAGAGATGCTCAGCAAACGCCAATGGTAGATGATACAAGAGAAGCGTTGTTCATCACGGAGAGGTTTGCTGTTGAAATTTTGGAGAACGTATTTTTCGGGAAGAATCGGGCGACATGTAACTTCCTCCTACATACATCTAGTGAACTGACCACGATGAGGAAATTCGAGAAATTAGAGCTAATACAGAGGCTTACCAACAATCAACCTTGACAATTTGAGCGAATGATTTGGCCATCCAGATGGCCTGAGGTGAATCCCATTGTACATTTATGGGAGGTAATTTGAGACATCAATTCTTGCACAATATGGGTAACACTTTGTCAATTATGGACGGCTATAGAGGCTGAATATTTCTACAGGGGACTTCCAATGACTTGTAGAGACCTTGGCACGTCTAATTGCTGCATTATGCTGAGAAAAAGGAGGGCCAACATGGTATTAGGCGGTATCCCATGACTTTTGTCACCTAAGTGTATGTGATGGTTTAAATTACCTAATAATTTAAAAACGGTCTGTCGCTCAGCAGTAACCCTCAGCGTTCTTTCTTCTAGGATTGCTAGTCCCGCAGGAGACTTACTGAGAAGTTTGGAAGGTGGGAAACTGGTACTGACGGAAGTAAAGCTGTGAGGGCAGGCAGTGAGTCGTGCATGGATGGCTACATCGGTAGACAGAGCACTTGCCTGCGAAATGCCAAGGTACCAGGCCTGAGTCACGGTCCGGCACATAGTTTTCTATCAGGAAGTTTCAAAATGTCGCACACTCCACTACAGAGGGAAAATTAATTGTGGAAGATTGTGCTTCTTCGTTTCCTGCCCCTTCACGAAACTAATAAGAGACCACACTGTCATTGTAGCTCACTTCTGTATCTAGAAGTACCAGGCCCAGTCTGCTCAAAATGAGAGCTACTAACATAAATTATATGTTTGCTGATTCTGCAGACGTTGTCTTAACCTTACATATATCCCAGTCGCTAAAATTAAAGCAGGTGGCCAGCGTCTGAAAATCCCAGGCGTGATCATGGATCCGTCGTTTGTAGCACACAGTGCAAAATCCCAAACGCTTATTGAATCGATGTCTGGTATCACTTCAGAGCTCTTAAAATGACAGTTTAATAGCACTCTAAATAGGAAAAGAGCAGAAAGCGTCACAAGTAGTATTTATTAATAGCTCCATTACTTCGTTCTGTCATTGAGAAGTCTTAAACACCGTTATGATTGCTTCAGTGATTCATGGGCGTCGCGTCGGATCATTTTGTGAAAGCTGCTCAGCATTTCAACGAGACAGCTGCTTGTTATCTTCACACGCTTACCAACATGTCGCAGCAGCTGCTCGCTGCTGGTTCGGTAAAGAAGCACAGGCACCAACGGGCGAGGCTTCAACGTCACAGTAGTCGGATAATTGAGGACTTCAACATCCAAAGCCCTCTGCTAGAAAAACGGGCCATTGTCTTCGCATATGCGACGTGGGAAAAGCACAGCCGCAATTTACGGCCCAGCGCATGTGAGCAGAGTTTTTGCGCCCAGTCTCTGTTAGCTCACTAGATCACTAGATTGATTCGTCTGCGCCTGACGATACCTTAACACCGCCAATGCCGGTTCCCATGTCTTACTAAGTTGAAATTCCGTGTCTCTGCTGATAAAGTCGTTGTTTATACGTATTTAGACTGCTTCCTTAATGATGGAATCCAAGTATTTGGAGGCGGACGAAAGGCTCTTTGTCTCTCCGTAGTTCATGATATATCATATGTCACAACAGTGTTCAGCAACAGCAGACTTTTGTTGCTTATCTAATCTGGCATAATGTCGGTGTTCATTGCATCTATCTTTAACAGTGCGACACATCTAGCCAATGTACGATTTATGGCTCTGAGCACTATGGGACTTAACTTCTGAGGTCATCAGTCCCCTAGAACTTAGAACTACTTAAACCTAACTAACCTAAGGACATCACACACATCCATGCAGCATTTGCACGGTTCCAGACTGTGGCACCTATAACCGCTCGGCTACTCTGGCCAGCAGTACAATTTACCGCACTGGCATGGGGTGTTAGTTTCCGGTAGACCACCTAGGTCTAAGGAGACCAGGCATGTTTTTTAACTAAGGTCCATTTGAACGTAAGTACACAGTGAAATGTTATTTCAAAAAAGTAAATTTATTTTCAGAAAGTACATACTTCACTCTATTTTTCGACATAGTTCCATATTTGTTCAAACACGTTTCATACCTCTCAACCAATTTTAAAACACCCTCTTCATAAAAACTTGCCACATGCTCCGATAACCAAGAGTTTACTGCCGTTTTCACGTTGTCGTCATCATTGTAACGGTTGCCACTGAGTTGTTGTTTGAGGTGGAGGAACAGTTGGTAATCGCTCGGCGCAATATCAGGACTGTAGGGTGGGTGGTATAAAACTTCCGAGCCAAAAATGTCCAATAAAGCGCGGGTCTGACCTTGCATTGTCATGGAGAAGAACAATTCCCTTGTCAGCATGCCGCGTCTTTTGTTTCGAATATCTCTGCATAGTTTTCTCTGCGTTTAGCATGCTTCTGCATTGATAGTGTTTCCTCGTTGCATGAAGTCACCCAACAAAACACCATGCATATCCAAAACACCGAAGCCACGATTCTGCGCTGGGACAGAGTTTGTTTGTCCTTCACCTTTACAGGCGAGTGTCTGTGTCTCCATTCCATGCTCTGTTGCTTCGATTTGGGCGTGATATGCGAAACCCATGTTTCGTCTCCAGTTACGATCTGACTCAAGAAGCCATCAACTTCTTCTTGATAACGAGTCAAGAACTCCATCGCGCACTCAAACCTTTCGATTTTGTGGTCCTCTGTTAGGAGTTTCGGGGCCCAACGGGAGCACAGTTTTCTGAACTTTACATGTTCAGAAACAATGTTGTAAAGCACTGATCTCGACACGTCAGGAAATACGTTTGACAGACCTGTTATTGTGAAGCGCCTGTTCTCACGAATCCTCGCTTCAGCTGAAGCCACCAAATCGTCTGTAATCAAAGAAGGGCCACCAGAGCGGTCCTCATCATGGACGTTGTCACGGGAATCTTTGAATTACGCACTTTGCTTTCACTCATAACAGTATCACGGTACACTTCGCAAATCTGTCGATGAATTTCTTCAGCAGTCAGATTACTTGCTGAGGAAAACCGTATCACTGAGCGAACCTCACACGCGGCGGGCGAATTGATCGTCTTAAAATATTTTGAAAGCACAGAACAGAACCGCACAGGTTAGTTACAGAGCTGAAACTGAGCACAGTTGTTCCCAAGGTATGCTGCCACACGACGCACGCGCTCGTTGCGGTATGCGCGCGAACTACTAGTGTCTACAACAAAACGGATCTTACTTAAAAAAAAACATGCCTCGTATATAACAAGTGCCAGTGTGGGAAATCGTACGATGACGAGACATGTGGCTCTGTCACAGGTAAATGCGCTGCACATAGACATCACACGAGATCAGGTCAGCCAGAAAAGTCTGCTGTTGCCGAACACTGTCTTGACACGGGACATACATAGCATGAACTATGGAGAGACAAAGACCCTTTCGCTCACGTACTGGGACACCACAGTAAAGGAGCAGTCGAAATACCTACAATCAACGACCTGATCAATAGACACGGCATTTCAACTTACGAGACATGGCAACCAGCAATGGTGGTATTAAGTCTGAACACTAAAACTAGGCCCCAACAGTCTGCACTCTCGAGCGCTGGGCCCTGATTTGCGGCAGCGCCTTTCCCGCGTCGCGCATGCGACCATGAGATGTTTTCATCTGAAGCACCGGTAGATTCCATTCGCTTGTTCAGAAGGGTCGGCCATCTGTCAGGTGCCATATGTCCAGCAACGAGTACGGTACTTCCCCTACCGCTCCCATGCACCGCATAAAAAAAAAGTCATCGTTCACTTTTTCCCAGCGAAAACAAATCAGTACATTGTGTAGCGACCGACGTGTTAAGTGTTACTGACGTTCTAAGTGCAAAATAAATTCTAGTTTCTGTGTGAGAATACTACGCCATGCCGAAAACAGCTAGTTCAAAGTCTACTCATATAAGGCAGTGGCTGCAAGATTTTCCGAATTATACAACAGATGGGAAAATTATTTTCTGCCAAGCATGCAACAAGGAGGTTAGTTGATGTTTTTCTTGGACTTCTTATTTTCCTATCACTTAGGATTCTTTTTTATTGCAATCCTTTAGTAACACGAAATACTCTTCATATGCGATTCTAAACTGCATTTCCCTTTTCTCTCGTATTAGGTTTCGAGTGTTAAGAAATCTCACTTCAGCATGCAGATGGAATCGCACATAAAGCTAATGGTGAACGAAAGTCAAAATTGAAGCAAACTCTTTTAACCAATAAATCTGTTTAATCCTCCGAAAAAAACAAGTTCTGCATTGATTTGTGTCATGCACTTGTGGCAGCAAACATCCCCTTTCGGAAACTAGAAAACCCTATTTTCAGAGGTTTTCTTGAGAAGTACTGCCATCAGTCTGTTCGTGCAGAGTCAACTTTACGTAAGAATTATGTGGATTCAGATTACAATGCTGCACTACACAGAATCCGAGAAGATGTTGTAGAATCTTGTATATGGATTTCTGTGGATGGAACTACTGACAGTCTTGCATGTTACATTGCGAACCTGATTATTGGCAAGCTAGATCCAAATGCTCCATCCAGGGCTCATTTGATTTACTCAAAACAGCTTGCAAAAACTAACCGCCGGCCGCGGTGGTCTAGCGGTTCTAGGCGCTCAGTCCGGAACCGCGCGACTGCTACGGTGGCAGGTTCGAATCCTGCCTTGGGCATGGATGTGTGTGATGTCCTTCGGTTAGTTAGGTTTAAGTAGTTCTAAGTTCTAGGGGACTGATGACCACAGATGTTAAGTCCCATAGTGCTCAGAGCCAAACTAACCAACAAACAATAGCACAGTTTGCGAACAATGGGCTTAAGGTGCTATACCCAAACGGAGTGGATGAGAATAAGGTGCTTCTGGCCGTCACTGATGCTGCTGCATATATGATAGCAGCGTTTCAACTATTAAAAGAATTCTACCCATTGATGCTGCACGTAACTTGTGTAGTGCATGGGATCAACCGCATAGCAGAGCAAGTACGGCTACAATTTCCTAAAGTAAATAAAGTAATATGTATGGTGAAGAAAATTTTTGTTAAGGCAGCATCAAGAATACAGGCATTCAAAGAACAGCTTCCAGATGTCCCATTGCCGCCAGAGCCTGTTGTCACCCGCTGGGGCACGTGGCTGATAGCAGCAGAATACTATAGTACGCATCTCTCAGCTGTCCAGAAGCTGGTTGAAAATATACCGGAGGATGCTGCATCTGTAACTGCAGCAATGTAGTTACTCAAAGATACCTCTTTAAAAAGGGATTTATCTTACATTAGGGCCCACTACACATTTATGGCAAGAATAATTTCACAATTAGAAGACTCAGGGAGACCTATCTACGTCAATATTTCCTTGCTCGAAGAAGTCAAAATGAACATTAATGAAGCGCCAGGAGAAGTAGGGGAAAAAGTACGGGCAAAAATGCAAACGGTTTTGCAGAAGAACATTGGCCTGAAGGCGTTGTGTGCAGCTGACGACATACTTGGAAAATCCAGCACTCCTAACTGCAGCATTCCTGTCCAACATGTGCCGAAAATGAGGTACGCCCCTGTCACATCTGTTGATGTATAACGTTCTTTTACAGCGTATAGATTGATTCTGACTGACAAGCGTCACAGTTTTTCAATAGAAAACCTAGAAAAGATTTTGGTTATTTATTGTGAAGCCAACTATGGTCAGAATATGTGAAACTACGAATGTATTAATTAAACCATTGCCACATCTTTTTTACGGAGATCTTTATCTTGCAGGAACTCAAAAATATTTGGAGTTATGTTCAACATTAATCTTGTAGATTGTTGTGCTCTGTAACTGTGTAAATATTCATTCTCCTTGTTTTAATGACTAATAAGATGTTCATACTGTCAACACTGTGTATTTTAATTTATTTTCATTTTCTCTGCAACATTTTTATTAGAGACTATTTTAGGTTTTATATAGCCTAAGTGAACTACTGAAGGAGCCTATTTTAGGTGCCTAAAACACACTTTTTTACGACCTAAAAATCCGTGGTCTACTTATGATACACTTCATATCTGAGACTGTGCAAACACAGAGCTTTTCACGTGGGATCATGTCAAAGTTGTACTGCAAAAACTTCAACTCGGAGACAGCCGCTTCCGCCATACTCATCTGACGACGGCAGTGTTTTGTTTGCTTATTTAATTATTGCTTGTATACAAATAAGTCCGCTGCCAAGAAACAAATCCAGTCAGTAGAATTTAGTGATTACGATACTAATTCGGAAAAGGAAACTAAAAGTGATGAAGATGTGACAGGTGATGAGGATCTAGAAGCATATTCCTTCGGTAAGAACAGAAAAATGTTTTAGATGGAGAAAACAGAAGCCGCTAACTAACATAAGAACAAGCCAACTCAACATCGTCTTGCAACTTCCAAAAATCATGGAGAAACTTGCTGTTTTGGATGTGTCAGCCTCAAATACAGAAATAATTTTTTGAAAAACAAAAAACATCAGCCTTCGGTTGTCCTTGTTTGAAGTGGAAAACGAGATATCCGTGTCAACAGTGTGGTGTTCCGATTTGGTTGTAGAAATATAGGGGTCTGCGTGAAATGCATGCAGGCTGCAATTAAAATTTCATTTAGGGTCTCAGAAGAATACATAAAGTAATTACTTTCTTCTTCATTATTAAAATAAAAATTTGGCGAAATTTGTCCGTTGATAGAATTATTGGGTGGCTATAAGGCTGATACGACGTATAGTAAATTCAAAGCTGATTCCAGATACAATTTGTCGTAACTGAAATTTGTTTTTCTGTACAGGTATGTTGCGAATCTGTAATATTATCTCCCTGATAATAATCTGTGAGTGAGTAGGGAGGTAACTATGTGCTGTTATTTCAGTAATACATAAAATAAAAATAAACTGCAAATTTTTCTGTGGTTTAGTTTTCAAAGTATTTAAAATTCTGCATTGTTCACAAAATGAAAATTTCCATAAAGTCTGTTTCCAAGCAGTGTAGTGAACAACAGGAAATAATGAAAACATATATTCAACAAAACAAAGGCGATTGGGAGACCCCTCCACAGTAACTGTGTTCCTGTCAACATCCATAGTAGCTAAGGGTTAAACTCGAAGAGGGCACCAGAGCTGCTGAAATAAGACTGGTGACAGCATTTGCTGAGGACTCAGTATCCTTGTCAACAACAGCTCACGTAGGTGAGCACATAAAAGACATTTTGAATATATTATTTGAAAACGGTGCAATTGTTAATAAAGGGGGAATCATACTACCCAATACGTGATTTGTTCTTTTTTTTGTCAGTCTAGAATCTTTGGCATCCGTTGGGACTTTCAAGGTGAAGGTTGGGACTTATCACATGTTGTGTAGGGACATGGTCGAAAATCAGTTGGCAACACTGATTGACACCTGGTTATAGATTATAGATGAAACTGGCAGATTCCAAACGAGAAAAGAACGATAAGAAGAAAAATAAGGGCAAATAAAAAGTTAATATGGTAATGAATATAACGCCACAAAACATTAGAAATTGAAAAAAATACGTTTAAATCAATTAATTCAAAAAAATCATAATAGAAATCTCTTGATTTGATTTAGAAATAAAATAATTTTCGCCGTGTTTCGATCCTACGACCTTCTGCACAGCACGTTAATCTGCTAACCAGTGCAAGACTACGTTGCCTGAAGTTGTCTCATTTACGATTCTGACATTCAAGTTCCAACGATGATTTGCAGCCTCAAAGATTTAGGCTTCACATAATGTGCGAAACGTTTCCAATTTAAGCTGATCTCTGTGATTAAAATAAGTGTAGATGTAGCGTAGAATCGCGTCTAGTGGGGAATGATCCAGTAGTGTCTTATTAGTGCTATATATGAAATAAGTGTATACCGTTAGCATCATTTTGTGTGTGTGTGTGTGTGTGTGTGTGTGTGTGTGTGTGTGTGCCGGCCGCGGTGGCCGTGAGGTTCTAGGCGCTGCAGTCCGGAACCGCGGGACTGCTACGGTCGCAGGTTCGAATCCTGCCTCGGGCATGGATGTGTGTGATGTCTTTAGGTTAGTTAGGTTTAAGTATTTCTAAGTTCTAGGGGACTGATGACCTAAGATGTTAAGTCCCATAGTGCTCAGAGCCATTTGTGTGTGTGTGTGTGTGTGTGTGTGTGTGTGTGTGTGTGTATCATGTGTGACGAAATGTGTTTGTATCATGTGTGACGAAATATAATATTAAAGGGCCAGATTCATGATTCGGTGTCCAAATGCAACAAGAATTAAAGCCGGACAAGGTGAACTGACCAATTGTTGTGGTAGTCGGGCAACGGCGAACGGTTCAGGCGCGACATTGAGCGCTCTGATTGGAGGAAGCCACTCCTGTCCGTGAATTGTCAACTATGAAGTAATTTTAATCGGACTGCAGAGTCGCAGAGATTCATTGCTATAAATTCGTTGGTATTCTGTTACGATAACTATTTCTACTCCCATTTCCCAATGCCCCACCTTGCAGACGCCCAAGTAACAGGCATGTATGTGGACGGACACTCACCAGCGCGACCTCGCCAGCGATGCTCTTGGGTAGTGGCGGGGGCAGCAGCGTCCGAAGCAGCGCAGTGAACAGCACCCACAGAACCCCCACTGCTAGAGAGATGGCGTCGCCCACCAGTCGCACGCCGTGCACCGTCGCTCTCGCTGTGGACACACACGTACACACTCCAGCGCGAGATCCGAGAAAACTATTACCTGTAGGCTGACCAGAGAACTCCGCCGTATCGAGGCAGTGACGAAATTGTCTCCCGTGAAAAGCACAGGCACAGGAGAGAGCTAAAAACTGATCAAAATGGAAAGAAAGACGTTTTAAGAATTAATAGGGTGAGGTACGTGAGTTACGTTACCCCTCAAGTTCTTATCTTCTGCCTACGAGAAGAAACCTTCAATGTTGCCAACTCTCCAAAACTAAATACACTGATCAGCCAGAACATTATGACCTCCTACCTAATAGCCATTATGTCCACCTTTGGGGAGAAGTGGGGAGGGGGGGGGGGGGTGGAAAGCGGAGCAGCACATCAATTGGAACTTGTCACTGCGCTCCTCAAAACCGCTCCATACTCTTCACACTCCTGGCCTTGTGACATGATGCATTATCCTGTTGAAAAATACCACTGCTGTCAGTAGACGTGATCGTGATGAAGGGGTGTACGTGGTCTGCAACCAGTGTACCTTACTCCTTGGCCGTCATTGTGCCTTGCACGCACTCCACTGGACTCATGGATGCCCAAGTGAATGTTCCCCAGAGCACAATGGATCCGCCACCAGCTTGTCTCCGTGCCACAGTATAGGTATCATGGAGCTGTATCCCTGGAAGACGGCGGATTTGCCCCCTCCCATTGGCACGATGGCCATCGGCGTTGCAGCAGTGGTAACACCGGTTCCCGTCAGATCACCGAAGTTAAGCACTGTCGGGCTGGGCTAGCACTTGGATGGGTGATCATCCGGTCTGCCGAGCACTGTTGGCAAGTAGGGTGTACTCAGCCCTTGTGAAGCAAATTGAGGAGCTGTTTGATTGAGAAGTAGCGGCTCCGGTCTCGGAAACTGACATACGGCCGGGAGAGCGGAGTGCTGACCACATGCCCCTCCATATCCGCATCCAGTGACGCCTGTGGGCTGAGGATGACACGGCGGCCAGTCGGTACCTTTGGGCCTTCATGGCCTGTGCGGGAGGAGTTTAGTTTTTAGTTTATTGGCATGAGGAAGAAGGTATCGGGATTCACCAGACCATGCAACGCTCGACCACTACACCAACATTCAGTACCGATAGTCACGCGGTCATTTCAGCGTAGCTGCCGATGCCGTGGTGTTAACATTGGCACGCGCATAGGTCGTCGGCTGCGGGGCCCATAGTTAGGAGTGTTCAGTGCACTGTGTGTTCAGACGCATTTGTATTCTGCCAGCATTAAAGTCTGATGTTAGTTCAGCCTCAGTCCGCGCCTGTCCTGTTTTACCAGTCTGCCCAGCCTGGGACGTCCGAGATCTGTTAAGAGGGGTGACGGCTCGACTTGGTTCCACCTTGGTTCCGCCACGTGTTCAAGACTCTCACCACAGTACTCCTTGAACACCTGACAAGTCGTGCAAATTCCAAAAATGTTATCCGGGCCAACACAGTCCGCCCTCGGTCAAACTCAGATCGCGCGCCTACCCATTGTACACAAGTACAACACGCTCACTGTAAAACATGCACCGTGCGTGTGTCTGACTAGCAGTCCTAGGTCGGTGGTCATAATGTTCTGGTTGATCAGTGTAACCTAAATGTGTCTGCGAAAAAGGCAGAGAAAGTTGAAATAAAACAATGTGAATTATTGTGCAGTTTTATTTTGCAGTAATTTTAATGTGTAAGGTCTTTAAAGGGGAGAGCCGTATACGAAAACGTAATGAGGTAGATAGAGAAGCCAAAATGTAATGAACGCTAATATTATTTTGATTTTTTAAACTTTGGAATCGAGTTATCTAAAAGTAATCTACTCAGATTTACTCGTATCAAATGTTTAATCCAGCTTAAACGGTTCAAATGGCTCTGAGCACTATGGGACTTAACATCTGAGGTCATTAGTCCCGTAGAACTTAGAACTACTTAAACCTAACTAACCTAAGGAGATCACACACATCCATGCCCGAGGCAGGATTCGAACCTGCGACCGTAGCGGTCGCGCGGTTCCAGACTGAAGCGTCTAGAACCGCTCGGCCACAACGGCCGTCAATCCAGCTTAAAACAAAACTCAGGAAATAACTGTTCCACAAGATTTTGCATCATATCTTACGAAGTTTCATTTTCATGACTTTAATAGGCGGAGTGAAAATGTATAGATGTTCTAAAACGTAAAGCTTCCAAAAAAGTAAAAAAGAATAAAAATTTAGAGGCGTACCTTCTGCGTCTCATTAGGGAAATGATTTCTGGCTACACTCTTACTTCAAATGCAGATATAACAATTAGAGATTTTATTTCTATGATATGCTTATAAAATATCAGCACATTTTTAAAACCTCGATATTTTGATCCGAAAACGTATTTAAACAAACATCTTCATGCATGTTTCTTTCGCTGAACTTCCTTTTTCTCACAATAAAAATATAAATACCAGGGCAAACTTCGCAATATCTGCACTGTAAGATTACATTATTCTTACACTCGCAAACTAATGCAACGAGTAGAACTTCACTGTTCCTCTCGTCAGTTTAGGCGCTGGCGCATTGTGTATTGCAACAGTGAAGCTCATGTCTTCTGATTCATCCTGCATACTTTTGATTCACCCTGAATACATCAAAGTATGATTTGCTAGAAACAGCTTTCTTCGTTATTGTTTAGTTACAAATCTCTGCTGATGACAGCAACAAACTTTTCAGAAAGACTCTCAACTGTTTACATTTAGGAGTTATGTTTTTGCTCTTGGATATGCTGACTAGCCTAGAACATACACCAACACAGCTTTAATTTGCTTTGTTATGCTTTTTAATTCAACCTACTACCACATTTTCATGGAATAGTGAAGCATATTTCGAAATTTTAGTTCGAGACAAATAATTTTTCTTTAATCAACATGGATTTTAATGCTTTTCAATAAAGAAAACAACTAGAAAAGAAACCAAATGATTGTGAAAAAGGTCATGCTTCCAGACCCCAGCTAATTCACTCATTTGCCAGGTAAATATTATTAAAAAGAATCCAGTTAGCAATCACTGGCAACTCTGGAAAACCTGTCCCTTGGTCTGTGACTGAAATCCCACGCTGTTGTGGCAACAGTGCGTTTGGTCCACGCAACTGCTGCGTGTACTTCTTGTTGCAACTTCCCTACGGTGGTGAAGGATCTCAAAGGTCAGCGAGCGGGTGTTGAATTCTGTTTGACCGAAGAAGTCCGATTTTTTCCAGCTGACGAAAGGTACTAGAAGCGACGATGAAGAAAGCAATCAATATGTGTAGGCAGCGGCACCAGAGGGGGGCGGCAGTGATAGTCTACGCAGCTGGCCCTAGTGAGAATTCAGAGTACCTAGTAAAAGTCTTTATTACTATTAATGGATTAAATGCGCTCAGACTGAGCATTAATATACAGATTTATGCAAGTTTATAAGTTTTGGTACTTGCTATAGATTGTTTTAGTTTCCATTCTCTTCGCTCTCGTTACAATGTGGTGTTTTTACACCCTTGTCTGCGCAGCACACATTCACACTTTTTAATTGGTTCGTGGAATTTGTTGCTGCTACATATTTTATGATGAAAACCGTGCATTGCGAGTATTACTGGTACATGTCTCTGCTTCCTACGTTCTCTGGTCTAGCTGACATCCTGCACAGCTGGTAAATTGCACAATTTTGGGTCTATCTCTTACTTCTTAATCAGCTGCTGATGTGGTCCTGTGACAGGTAGGCAGTGTTCTAATCTGATGTCCTCTGTGAAATACGTCTGTTTCATGAGTTCAAATGCAGGTCGATATGGCGCTCTTTTTCCCACTCCTGGTATCCGTTTCACGAAAGTTGTCTTGAATTTTTTTATTCTTTTCATACTGATGGTCTACAGCTTTTTCCATATGATATCGGAAAATGAAATGTGATTATGGCATTTGTGACCGGGAGACCTCTACTGAAATGTTCTATCGCCTGGTACATGTCTTTTTATTTGGTGTCACTTCGGCGACTTGGCCGTCGACGATGATGAAAAGGTAATGAGGGCAAAAAACACACACACAGTCCCAATCGGAGAAAATCCCTAAGTCGGCCAGGAATCGAATACAGAGCCCTATGTTCGAGAACCAGTAATGCTAACCACAAGACCATGAGCTATTAACGCAGCGCTCGTCAACTTATTCTGCTCAAGAGCCAATACTCACATTGTGGGTCAGTATCTTGGGCAGTATATAAACCGGTCTTGTTATTAATTGACAACCTACGTAAATTAATATGTCGTGAGCCACCAATAGACTAGCTATAGTGAGAGTAAGTTGGTCACTGACCCACTAGTATCAATCGTTAAAAGTCTGCAGCACCATTTGGAACACTTCTTGTTGACTGTTCTCTGTTGCAAATTGCTGCTACCCACAGCGAACCCAAAGATATGACACTGTAATTTCCTGGCAAAGTATTGTTTTGTTATCTGTGTGAGCGGATTGGTGTGTCGTCCGAACAAGACATAGCCAGGGAAAAAGCACCACAGGCGCATAGATGCGAGACGGTGCCAGTCCCATAGAGACTTGCGCGAGTTCTAATAGCGCCACAGGCGGCGCTGAGGATGAAGATATCGACTTCGCTTCGGCCAACTGCCGGCCGAATACGATCCGCCAATGACCGGACGACAACGGACAGAGTTAAATGGCTCTGAGCACTATGGGACTTAACTTCTGAGGTCATCAGTCCCCTAGAACTTAGAACTACTTAAACCTAACTAACCTAAGGACATCACACACATCCATGCTCGAGGCAGGACAACGGACAGAAGCCTACTCGGAAGACAGAAGAGCAGTTCTCGCCCACTTAGTTATAGATCATCGTCCAGGGCTGACATAGACAGGGAACGTCGTTTAGTGAACTCTTAGACGTGAAGAGACAGATGTAAATTGCATTTGTTACCTACTGAGAAGTTTACCTACGATTATTTGCACTTAGCCATTGAGGGCCCTTTTTGTGTTATGTGGTGCAGACTTCATTATTTACCAAGTCACAAAGATAAGTAAACCTTTTTAACTCATTTGTGTGACTTTATTACTAATTTGCTGGAGTGTTGTTGAACCTTCGTTCTCCTATTCTGTTACCTGACCCTTGGGCATAGCTCTGTAATAGTGGCAGGGAGAAATTGTCTTAGCGGTGTACTGCACCAGGAGCCGTTTCTCGAACTCACAAACTCGGCCCACCGTAACAACAGTGGCAACACGGCCTCCACAGCAGTAGCGACGAGGCCTTTTGTACCACCACAGCCTTAATCTGTTTTGAAGGTGTCTGTCTCTGTAATGCGCATTCGCAAATCCTGGTAATTACCGTCTCAAAATTTATACTATAGCAACTGATCGGTACCGGTCGCGCACGCCCTTGAGTTGTCAGTACTGCAAGACAAACATGAAAACATTCCCTCCTCTCACATCCTCTTAACCGCGCAGTGGCCGCACTGTTTATCCCTATGCCCCTGAGGTCAGCGGTCAGCTTAACTCACGGCTGATTTCACCAACCTCAATTAAAATTAAGCACATCTTTAAATATTACAATCTCTGTAAGTATTTTTGTTTGCTACTGGGCAGGAAAAATACACTCCTAAGAAGCCCTTAACGTTAGTTGACATTTTAGGATTCGGCTAAATGCACGTTATTATAAAATGGGCTGAGAACCGCAGGCCGCTCGAATATTTGATTCGGGTAGGATGCAGCCCGCGGGCCGCAGTTTGACCACTGTGCTAACGTAGGATCTCTCTTCCACACAATATGGCTCTGAGCACTATGGGACTTAACATCTGAGGTCATCAGTCCCCTAGAACTTAAAACTACTTAAACCTAACTAACCTAAGAACATCACACACATCCATGCCCGAGGCAGGATTCGAACCTGCGACCGTACCGTCGCGCGGTTCCAGACTGTAGCGCCTAGAACCGCTCGGCCATACGGGCTGGCTCCACACAATATGACTGACGCCACTGCTGCTTTAAACAGTGCCATTGCCGTACCTGTTGTTGATTGGAAAAATTTTTTTTTATTTATTTTATTTTTTTTTTTTTTTTAATCTCGAGGCTTTGATGGCTGTACATTTCCCTACTATCTTCAGTGGTTAATTGTATGCACTTATACTATCTTCGTGTTACAATTTCTGGCCCTTCCTGAACGTCTTTTGAATTGTCTTCTCTTGATTTACTTTTAGGTTATTTCTCTTTGCCACAATTAGTGCCTTCCGTACGTCCTCTCTTACTACTGATCCTATCAATATGTCGTCTGCGCACAGAGACATTCCTGCTTTTAAGTCTTCCTCCATTATATTTGTCACATTGCTGTATAGTCTTGAAGTGGGTTGGATTTCTTCGTTATAACTCCTCTCACATTTCAGTACTGTAGTTTATTTGGATCAGTTTTCGTTGAAGGTATTCCTCGAATGCTCTCGCTAGTGGGTCTCCCTCTCTGGTCATGCTGTAAATTTCTCCACCATTTTTCCTCTATTTAGTGAGTCGAACGCTTTCTTGAGATCTACAAGGATATTTTGTGCCTCAGTCTGTCTTCTACATGGTTCGATAAGTATTTCATTGCTTATAACGTGTCCCTGCCCATCTTCGAGCCATGGCGACCTGACAAGAATTGTACAGCAGCTCCAAGAATCGCCTAGATGGCGTGAACAGAATTTTTCAGTTCGACTGGCTGTCATTATGTCCATTGTTGATTTTTTCTAAAACGGTTAAAGGTGCGTTTCGTAAGTTGTGTGTGCGTTTCCGACCACGTGTAACGATTGGCAGTCATCAGAAGACATCCATTAAACAATTTCAAAGTTCCACGAATCTTCAAAAATACATGTGAATTCCGAATGGCATAAAGATCCAGCTGAAAAGTCAAATCTGTAGTGAAAACAAAACTAAGATTGTAGATGAAATTGTTAACGAGAATATTGCGAAATTAATACTAACTAATCACACTAAGTGGAAACCAACTGTTCCTTGCATATTGTTTTGTGCATTAAATGACTTGCCTTAAGACAAAAACAAATTCGAATGCTGTTTTTGATGAGCCTATTTATTGCAATTTAGAGCGGAACCAAGGGAGGAAAATTGCGGAAACATTTTTAAAGTGTCCAAAAAATGCCACCTATATTTATCGTAGAACCCAAAATGATTTAGACTATGAAACAAATTTTACAGTTTATTTATTAAAAATTATCCTACAGGTCGTGTGTGAGCGTGAAGACGATATAGTTTCCATATAAATAGATTTTAAAACTGATGTTAAAGCTTGTGGTAGTAGTAAAAAATCGCATACTATAATGTGGAAAACGTTATCCATGCGAAGTGCTTAACAGAAGGAAAACAATATATTAAGTGAATACGGCTTACGACGGAACCAAAGGAAAATAAAGTAATTGTGGGACTGTAATGTAACGCTATAATTATACTGTTAATTTGTTTATAACATTGATCTGGTATTAAAAGATCATTGTAGAAAACGATAAGAGAAAATCTTCAGCATATAAGAGAGTCCTCAAAATTTCTAAATTACACATATCTGGAAAATGTTTGTCCCTACTGACATGTAAAAGCTTGCAGGCACCCCCTGGTGGAGGGGACATATTTAGTCTATCCTACTAAGTTTCGGTTGCTACGATAGCCGTGAAGTAAAAAAGCATTGAAGAATAAGCTTTCTGTTGCTCAGGTGTATTAAGGGAACTGTCAAGTGTGCCTGTAGACGGCCACACACTATTCCAACCCTCGTGTAAACAAAAATATGCTCTACCCATGAGATCTCGTATAACTGATGCAGTAACTTTTTGAGAATGCATATTGCCCTAAGAACGAAATTTGACAGGAACTACATAAAACTTTTGCATATTAAACGATTAACAGATATTCTTTCAATGTTTCTTAGGTAGAATAATTTGTTAGCAAAATTGTAGGCATATTTCATTAGCATTATATAAATCTATATTATTAATATGAACGTGAAACTCAGCATTTAGATTTAACGATCAGAAATTACATCAATGTTTTATTAATTCCTGGGTATTCAACGAGCTATTCACAAGAAGTACTTTTATTAATACACCAATAATATTAGGTTGTCAGCGGAAACAAAAAAAAATCTGAAACAGAAAACTGCAAGAGCGAAAGAGAAAATCCTGTGAATGTAACAAAAATAATCAGTAAAAATGGCAAATTAATACTTCTGAAAGTGAAGAAACGGAAATAAACAAAAAATATCACAGTATCTCCTATCACGGCAATGTTAAATCTTCTTTTTAGTAGAATCTCAATCATTGTTAAAATGTTGCGAGTATGCTGTCATAAATACAAAGTCTACATCCCCAGGTTCTAGGAAGGGCAAGCGCCGCTGTTGCAGACAGCCTATGGCTCTGCCATTGATATTGGTTGCATAGCTCAAGCTTATGGTGTGGTAAAGAGCACTCACATTTTGTTGTTATTCTCGCTCAAACGAACGCTAAAGCAACGAAAACAGTAAGTTTTTTTAACACTGAGCTAAAAGTTTACCTCAATAGTGCTTCGCTCGAAGCAAGAAAATTCAATGAAAAATTGTAATAGAACACAATTTCTCAACTCTTAATTATAACTCCTTTACTTTAGTTCCTAATTAATAATTTATCCGCTATTAATAATTTATAAATAATATCTGTTCTTTGTGTTACATCACGCTAAAACAAATGTGCAATATCATTGCGGTACGGCACTTCTGAGAACTGCAGCCTTCTGATCGACATAGGCTCGCCATCATCTATAAGATGGAAATTTCTTGAATGAATTGTTTACTCTGAAGCAGAGTGTGCTCTGTTTTGAAACTTCCTGGCTGATGAAAACTGTGATGTCCTTTCTTCCAGGAGTTTTAATTTTTAAAAAATCTTTTCTGTTTCTCTTATCAATCTTAGTGTTGTGAATCAATTGGGAGCAGAGCATTCTTTCATATGCGGAAATACAGAAGCGTCCGATCTTACCCGTCGGCTTTGACCCATGACGTCACAAATACCGCGGAAACGACTATAAACAATTCCAATATGGCGGATATAAAAACATCGCATACGTATTGTAAACACTGAAATACACAAGTTTCACAAAAAGCCTAATGACTGTAACGGGACAAGCGTGGGAAATTAGGGGTTTTTGGGTGCGGAGAAACTAAATATACAGAAATGTAGGCACCGACCGCCATTCAAAACCACGCAAAACAACGAAATAAATCAACATCACAAAACTGACCAAATACCAAAAAACACATTCCTATCCATAATCGGACACTTCCCTTAACCTATATAGCTCAACAGAACCTACCGATCACATCCCCCAATAGAAAACTAAGAAACGAAAGCTTCCCTTACACCTACATACATCGGCACGGGTCAACAGAAGCGTCCGATCTTACCCGTCGGCTTTGACCCGTGACGTAAGCGTGTTGTGGTGTGTGCCGTCATTACGGCGCGGAGTTTGATTTGCGATTGTGGCGTGTTTGTAGATGTCTTGTTTTTGTTTGTCGTGCTCTCTGGTGGTGTGTTCATGGTTTTCGTTTGTTTCGTTTGTTTCGTGTGGTGGGGTCAGTTTTCTGTTGCTTGGTTTGGGTGGGTTGGGTTTTTATTTTAGTTCAGTATTTTTTCGTTGGTGTGTGTGTGTGTGTTTTTGTATGTGTATGTGTGTGTGTGTGTGTGTGTGTGTGTGCGTGCGTGCGTGTGTGCATTTGTGTGTGATTGTGGTGGCCAATCTAGTTTGTGGAGCTGGAACTTTTTTGAGGTAAGTTCCGTTTTTTTTTTTTTGTTATTTATGTATGTTTTGTGTATTGGGTATAGGTTGGAAACATCCGATCTCACGCGTCGGCTTTGACCCGTGACGTAAGGGACCTACACATTGATCTGTAGCGTAGCCCTGAATACGAGGTTAGGTTGGGAGTTTTTTTTTGGAATGCGGCCGCGGCAGCGGCCGCCTATGATTCGAAAATATTGATTTGACACTAATGAACATGTATACGTAATATGAAGCAATTTGATGAACATATTGATCTGTAGCGTAGCCCACTTGGCACTTATGCAGTTTAGCAGGTACGGAAAAAATTTTTCATTTTTTTTCAAAATTTGATCATCATGTGTCGTTATGCGGTGGGGGGAGTCTGCAGTGCCCCCCCATCCCCCCCACAGGCTTCATTAGTGTCAAATCAATATTTTCGAATCATAGGCGGCCGCTGCCGCGGCCGCATTCCAAAAAAAAACTCCCAACCTAACCTCAAGTGGGCTACGCTACAGATCAATATGTTCATCAAATTGCTTCATATTACGTATACATGTTCATTAGTGTCAAATCAATATTTTCGAATCATAGGCGGCCGCTGCCGCGGCCGCATTCCAAAAAAAAAACTCCCAACCTAACCTCAAGTGGGCTACGCTACAGATCAATATGTTCATCAAATTGCTTCATATTACGTATACATGTTCATTAGTGTCAAATCAATATTTTCGAATCATAGGCGGCCGCTGCCGCGGCCGCATTCCAAAAAAAAACTCCCAACCTAACCTCGTATTCAGGGCTACGCTACAGATCAATGTGTAGGTCCCTTACGTCACGGGTCAAAGCCGACGCGTGAGATCGGATGTTTCCAACCTATACCCAATACACAAAACATACATAAATAACCAAAAAAAAAAACGGAACTTACCTCAAAAAAGTTCCAGCTCCACAAACTAGATTGGCCACCACAATCACACACAAATGCACACACGCACGCACGCACACACACACACACACACACACACACATACAAAAACACACACACACACACCAACGAAAAAATACTGAACTAAAATAAAAACCCAACCCACCCAAACGTCAACCCCCTCCCCCACAACTCCAAAATACAACACACAAACACTATACAACAAAATAAACCACCCACCCACCTACCCAGCCCACCCTAACTAACCACTTTCGGTCTATACATTTTACCCACAGCCCTTAAAAAAACCCGAAGAATGCAATAGCCCTCTGGGACACTCTTCCGCCAACAGTACTCATGTAAATGAGACTGAAGGTTGGAAGAGCGCCTCTTCCCCCTCCCAAGAACTGACTTAACCGCTCCCCACATCCCCTCAATTGTGTTAGTGCAAGCCCCAGTATCATAATTCTTAAACTCTAGACTGTGGTTCACTACTAAATGATTAAATCCCCTCTCACCCAACCCCCTATATGAAGAAAACGCATCTGAAACTACTGTGGACCCCGGCTCTACATACTCCTCAATTAACCCCACTAATTCAGGCTTCGACCTCCCCTCCACAACCCTAAAAACACATTCAGTACCCCCACCCCCCTGAACAACAGCCCCCCACACCCAAAGACCAGCCACAGACTTCCCCCTCCCATACTTCCTTTTACCAAACTGCGACTCATCCACCTCCACAAGCACCCCATGCCCACCCAACTTACCCCTGTACTTAATAAATTCGGAACACACCTCACGACAAAAGGAATACCAGTCTAAAACAGTCCTCTCACTCACACCAGTCTCAAACGCGCAAAAACTCTGCCCGCAACTATAACAAAAATAATACGTAATAAGCACAATCTCTCGCATGGCCAATCTAGACTTCTCGAACCAGGTACCACGCCTTACAGAACGCCATACGCCATCTTTCCGGCAACACCACATGTATCCGTCCCTGGTCCGAGAGTCCGGAACTTTAACCAATTTCATAGGTTCACCGCACACACCGCACTTCACGACCTCGGCAATTAAGCCAAATAGCTGAAGAAATTTAATCAGCTCTAAAGCTGTCTCCCCCATCATCGCCCTCAACCGAACACTGTTAAGGCGGTCTTTCATATCCATTCCTGAACAAAAAACCACAACCAAATACACTCAATAACAAACTCACCCGACGTACAGCAATGAGCATTAAATTAACCATTAACTCACTAATAGAAATTCCGCTTCAAATCCAACACTTGAGCAACAGAAAACTGACCCCACCACACGAAACAAACGAAAACCATGAACACACCACCAGAGAGCACGACAAACAAAAACAAGACATCTACAAACACGCCACAATCGCAAATCAAACTCCGCGCCGTAATGACGTCACACACCACAACACGCTTACGTCACGGGTCAAAGCCGACGGGTAAGATCGGACGCTTCTGTTGACCCTCATATGCTTCCATCTCTATTCCCCCACGAATGGCTTTTGCAATAATCACTGCTTAACTCATGCCCGTTTCCTACTTTGGACTTCATTCTCTCGAGCGGCATTTATGAGTGAAGCGTAAAAGTGGAGAAATGTTGATCAGTGTAAACTTACTGACCGTGTTCGTTGACTTCAGAAAGGCTGCATTGTAGGTTATGGAAGCAGCTTTCATTCATATTGACTGTCTAACTCGATTTTTTCAGAGGGATAACCAAGCGTGTAATGTAGGCCGGAAAGTTATCAAAAGAGACAGAGGTATCTTCAGAGAACTGACTTATTCCTAATATTTATGAATATTAATGGTTTGTTTTACAACAAAAGTTGTTAGCACAAATTGTCCACTGATGATATAGTCACCTGTGACAAGTTATCGACCGAAGAAAGCTGCACAAATGAGAATTCTTCAGAGCTTGGCAAGACTGCAGACTGGTGTAGGAACTGACAATTGGGTTTAACAGTAGTAAAATGTAATGTTGAGCAAGAAATCTAAAAATACGTTTGTCATTTATTAAGGATTAACAGGCCACAACAACTAACAGTTACGACAAATATCTGGCAAGTACAGTTTGTGAGTATCTATGAACAGTCATGTGTCAAAATCCAGCGGAAACGCTACTATTAATTACGACCCAATAAACATAATAAAAGTTGCTTTTATATCAAAGTCCGTCTTTGTGTAGAATATGAAGGCGGCCAACACTAAGAACACGGTGCAATGACAGTACCTCTTCCTTGCGCTCCATCGTGATATGCAAAGTATGACAGTTAACGCTAATGTTCAGATGAGAAAATAACTTACCAATAACTGTGGCAGTCATTTCACTGGAATAATTTAGCATCCGAAAATCTACATGAAACTGAATATATACTCTTTGGAAGAATGCAGATGTGCCAAAGATTGTAATAAGAAATGAAATATCCATGGAAATGTCAGTTATCATCAAAGATTCCAGATGATAGAAGAATCACATACATCCATTAAGACTTCACGGCAGGCCACAAAGAATCGATAATTCGAAATTTGCAAATAAAATCGATGGTGATCTCTGTTACTGACGAAAAACAATGAAAACTCAAACGGTTTCTGTGTATTAAACCAACATATGCTGCTTCTGTAACAATATTCACCCCATCTGCCGGTACTACTGAGTCGTTTTATTTTATTCAGATTTCCGCAACTTTCTCTTCTAGTTCAGGTCATCAATAGGATGCAACGGCCTATTTTGTCGTATTATCCCCTGAAATTGTATTTGAATGTAACGGAAAGCCACTTTATGTGCAAGAAGCGCAAAAAGCGCTTTTCAGAGTAATAAGACAGATTGACACGAATATTTTGTAGTGGATAGTAAATTAACAGCAACAGGCTCTTTTTGAGTAGGTGCCAGACAACACTCTTAACAGCCTTCAGTCGGTTATGGAGTACACGTTTATTACTATCGTTCGCCGGCTGGAGTGGCCGTGCGGTTCTAGGCGCTACAGTCTGGAACCGCGCACCGCTACGGTCGCAGGTTCGAATCCTGCCTCGGGCATGGATGTGTGTGATGTCCTTAGGTTAGTTAGGTTTAATTATTTCTAAGTTCTAGGCGACTGATGGCCTCAGAAGTTAAGTCGCATAGTGCTCAGAGCCATATTACTATCGTTCACGATGTGAGTTGATCATATGTGCAGAGACCTCTAAGACGTGATGTTTGACATTACTAGATAGTTTAAGAGAACAATAACATAATGTGTCGTACTAATTATTAATGTAGATGGCGTGATGTCACTGGACCAAACGAAATCTAGAAAGTACGCCAACTTCATTTACGCTTTACGGCAGTAATTCTAGTGATGAGAGCAACCGAATGAAAACAATCGATTCCGTCGGTTGTAGTCTGTAGTATCGGCTGGACTGTTCATTCATCTTTCGAGTGAAACCAGTCTGTGGGCGCAACCGAATGAAAACAGTCGATTCAGTAGGTTGTAGTTTTACGGACCCTTATATTACCATTCATTCTCCCCTTTCGAGTGAATCCATCTGTGAAAGCGACCGAATGGAAACAAACGACACTCAGTGGCGTGGAGTAGAAGAAATCATACGGATGGATTAGAAAGTGATCCTCAAAACAAATTCAGTGCGATACACAGTATCTGCAAGAATGGTTCACATTATAAAACCATATTAATTAAAGGCATGCAAAGGAAATTGATGAATGATGACAAATGTTTTCGCAAAACAATCCTTCTGACAAGTGAGTGTACACTGATGTACCAAAACATTATGGCCACCAGATGAATACCTTGTTTGTCCGTCCTTGGAAAGAAATACATCAAAGTTTTGCGTATCAGGGATCCGACAGTTTGTTGGTAGGTTTGTGGAGATACGTGGCATTAGATGTCTATGAAAGGGTCACGTAATTCGCATAAAGAACGGGCCGCTGATTTGTGTTGATCGCACCCGATAGTGATCCGGATGGGTTCCATAGTATTTACATCAGTAGAATTTGGTCGCAACGTAAGTTTACTATAATGCCACTCACACCAATGTAGCACGGTTACTGCTCCGAGACACGGACAATAATACTGCTGGAAGATGACACCGTCGTCGGGGAGGGAATGCTGTCAGCGTGCCTTCGATTACTACCACAGGTTCCATGCAAGCGCAGGAGAATGTCTCCCATAGCATAATACTGCTCCCACCAAACTGCATCCGTGGTGCGCTGCACGTTTCGAGACCCCATTCACCTCGATGACGGCGTTTGTGGACACGGCCACCGACCTAGTGTAGCAAAAATGTGTTTCAACCGAAGAGCTGACGTTTTTCCGTTGATCGACGGTCGAATCTCGATGGTCCAGTGCCTACTACAATCGTAATTGACGTTGGCGTTAGGTAGAAGTGTGAAGACATAGGGGTGATCTGCTGCGAAGCTCCATGTCCAACGGTGTGCTCCGAAACACTTGTACGTGCACCAGCATTGTGATCTTTCGGCACAGATGCCACAGACCAACATCTATCCTACTTTACAGAGCAGACAAGCTTCCGAACCCCGAAATTCTATGAAGAGTCGTGGACGTCCAACCATTTAGTGCCTAGTGGTAGTTTCACTGTCTTTCTGCCTCTTTCCGTAGATGCCCCCCAACAGTAGCAAGTGAACATGTGACCAGCTACGCCGTTTTCGAGATACTCATTCACAGGCTCTGCGTAATAATAATCTGCTCTGTATCAAAGTCGCTTATCCCAATTGATTTCCCCATTTGCAGCCCATGTCTTTGCTAGGGTAATCCCACGTCCTTGTCTGCTCCGCTTAGATACTTTTGTTAACGCGTCACATGGCCGCAACGCCACCAGACGGCGTAAAAAAAAAAAAAAAAAAAAAAAAAGTTCAAATGGCTCTAAGCACTATGGGAGGTAAAATCTGAGGTCATCAGTTCCCTCGACTTAGAACTACTTAAATCTAACTACCCTGAGCACATCACACACATCCATGCCCGAGGCAGGATTCGAAACTGCGACCGTATCAGCAGCGCGGTTCCGGACTGAAGCCCGTAGAACCGCTCGGTCACAGCGGTCGGCCCAGGCGGCGTCCAATGTCGCGGTGGGCAGTGGTCATAACTTTTGGCTTATCAGTGCATATGCGTGAAGAGGAAATGATTAAGTCACCAAACAATCAAAAAAGTGTATCTTACGTGGTTTCGGTTCAGGCCACATTAGCATTTACCGAATTAGAATTATCGGTGGTGGTTGCAAACTAGTGGGAAAAGAGAGTCAGAGCTTCAATAAATTCAAATAAAAAAATAAATATTCATTTATTTAAACATAAATTCTTAATGTAGCGCCAGTTGTTACACTTTTAAAATCGACAAAAATTCATGTTCAATGTCGGAAGTACGAGAAGTTCCTATTTACTTAATTTTATAAATAGATTTTGAAAATAGTTTTGGAAATATACTTTTCATCCCGTCTCCTAAACATGTTGGCAACCCTAGTCATGGTTCGTGTTCAGTATAACCGAAAAGGCTGCAAAAATATGTAAATGAAATCACTCAAACCTGAAGACTGAGTGAAAACTGCCATAACTGTCAGAGACTTCTGTTAAGCGGTTGTCTCGCATTAAGTGAAAGCACTCAAATCTGGAGAGTGAGGGAAAATATTCATACAGCTGACATGGCCGCAAAGAGTAGTTTTATTCCATTATTTCTTTCGACTGAAAAAAACGACTGAACTAAAAAACAATCGACTTGGTACTGGGTTGTTAAAACCAGTGTTGTCCCCGTTCTAAGCTATTCCCCACCATGGAATGACACAGAGCAACATACAGCTAGACTAAGGTAGAATCACGCCCTAACAATAACTGTCAGTAGCCAATGCTTTGATACTTAACAATAAGAAGTGCATATGCGTCCTCAACAAGGAACAACAGGGGGTAGGGTGGGAGGGATGCTCGTCCCTCCTGGAACCTGGGGGTATATACACTCCTGGAAATTGAAATAAGAACACCGTGAATTCATTGTCCCAGGAAGGGGAAACTTTATTGACACATTCCTGGGGTCAGATACATCACATGATCACACTGACAGAACCACAGGCACATAGACACAGGCAACAGAGCATGCACAATGTCGGCACTAGTACAGTGTATATCCACCTTTCGCAGCAATGCAGGCTGCTATTCTCCCATGGAGACGATCCTAGAGATGCTGGATGTAGTCGTGTGGAACAGCTTGCCATGCCATTTCCACCTGGCGCCTCAGTTGGACCAGCGTTCGTGCTGGACGTGCAGACCGCGTGAGACGACGCTTCATCCAGTCCCAAACATGCTCAATGGGGGACAGATCCGGAGATCTTGCTGGCCAGGGTAGTTGACTTACACCTTCTAGAGCACGTTGGGGGGCACGGGATACATGCGGACGTGCATTGTCCTGTTGGAACAGCAAGTTCCCTTGCCGGTCTAGGAATGGTAGAACGATGGGATCGATGACGGTTTGGATGTACCGTGCACTATTCAGTGTCCCCTCGACGATCACCAGTGGTGTACGGCCAGTGTAGGACATCGCTCCCCACACCATGATGCCGGGTGTTGGCCCTGTGTGCCTCGGTCGTATGCAGTCCTGATTGTGGCGCTCGCCTGCACGGCGCCAAACACGCATACGACCATCATAGGCACCAAGGCAGAAGCGACTCTCATCGCTGAAGACGACACGTCTCCATTCGTCCCTCCATTCACGCCTGTCGCGACACCACTGGAGGCGGGCTGCACGATGTTGGGGCGTGATCGGAAGACGGCCTAACGGTGTGCGGGACCGTAGCCCAGCTTCATGGAGACGGTTGCGAATGGTCCTCGCCGATACCCCAGGAGCAACAGTATCCCTAATTTGCTGGGGAGTGGCGGTGCGGTCCCCTACGGCACTGCGTAGGATCCTACGGTCTTGGCGTGCATCCGTGCGTCGCTGCGGTCCGGTCCCAGGTCGACGGGCACGTGCACCTTCCGCCGACCACTGGCGACAACATCGATGTACTGTGGAGACCTCACGCCCCACGTGTTGAGCAATTCGGCGGTACGTCCACCCGGCCTCCCGCATGCCCACTATACGCCCTCGCTCAAAGTCCGTCAACTGCACATACGGTTCACGTCCACGCTGTCGCGGCATGCTACCAGTGTTAAAGACTGCGATGGAGCTCCGTATGCCACGGCAAACTGGCTGACACTGACGGCGGCGGTGCACAAATGCTGCGCAGCTAGCGCCATTCGACGGCCAACACCGCGGTTCCTGGTGTGTCCGCTGTGCCGTGCGTGTGATCATTGCTTGTACAGCCCTCTCGCAGTGTCCGGAGCAAGTATGGTGGGTCTGACACACTGGTGTCAATGTGTTCTTTTTTCCATTTCCAGGAGTGTATTTTTCATTCCTTACAATATTCTCGCGCAATTTAGCAATGATTATCTGAGACCTTTCTAAATAACGGACTTAGCATAGCTGAGATAGGAAATAGTGCAGTTTCAAGTTTAATTATGTTTCTCCACTCTCAGAAGTATTAACTTGGAATTTTTCCTGATTATTTTTCCTGCATTCCAATAGAATGCTTTCCAGTGTTCTGACTTTTTTTCGTTTTCAGATTTTTAATTTTCAGTGACAGCCCAACATTATTGGTATATTAATAAAAATACTTTGTGTTGTGGTCTTCAGTCCTGAGACTGGTCTGATGTACTTATTGCGAATAATTCATTGAATGCCACGTAATTAATCGAAAATTGATGTAATTTCTAAATCAAAATGGTGGATTTCATATTCATATTAATAATATACAGTATATATTACACAAATGAAATGTGATTACGATTTTGTTATCGAAGTATTTGTCGTGCATAAATACAATTTACTTGTTCAAAGAAATGTTAGCGTTTAATTACGAGTTGTAATCACAAGACTGCAATGATTGTTTACCTGCAATTTTTTTGTAGTTCAGAGGCAGCGCAAAGAATCAGACAATTTGCATTGCTCACATAAAATTTAGCAGACGATGGATGCACTGTACACATCACTCCGACACCGCCCCACCCCTTCCCTCCTTTCCCCACCACGTGTCAATGTTATTTGAGGTTGAAATGTATGCGACGTCCAAAACCGGTTGTGACTTGACCTTTATTTGGAGGCACAGTCTGTGGAAGACTGGGAGTGTCAGGTGTTCTCGTGGAATGGACTGTAGCCACAGTCGGTAGCGTCTTGTTGTTATCAGCTGTCTCTGAAATGGTGTAAGCCACAGCTGGGACTTGAGTCTGTCGATGGATATCACGGCAAAGGAAACCAATGACATCAACTTCAAATTCTCTGCCGTGGCATGCCAATACCGTGTGCGGACCCAGGGCCGGCCTTAGCCATCCAGGTGCCCCGGGCGAGTCGTCCAGTCGGCGCCCTTTATTGTATAAATAGCGAACCTGGCAGTGCTTTGCAACACGGTATTTGACTGTTTTCTAGAAATCGTCTTAAGTGGTTAATGGCGTCATCTTATGATCATAACATGGTTTTTTCCATCGTAAATTTGAGTAATTTATTTTTTTAAATGGAAATGAAATCCAAATAATCTGAAAGCCCGCTAAGACGCTCCATGTGAGTCTCGTGTAGCCTGTGACGTCAGTCCAGCATGCTGCTGTCGCTGCCGTAACAGTCAATATAGCAGTGATATATTGTTTGGGCATTCACGTTTTGGGAAATTGTCTAAAAATATTGCGTAGTACTGCACTGTACATCTACAAAAACTCCAGAAAATTGTTTTTGCGTGTTCCAAACAAAGAAAAGATGCGTAAAATGTGGTTGAAACAGGCTCGTATATCCCAAATATTTCTTTTCTTTTCTGTAGCACCCCTGTACTAAAGCGAACAAAACAAAACAAAAATTATTCAAATTGGTCAAGCCATTTCTTTGTTTTGGTGAGACTAACACACAACAATTGATTTTTATATATAGGAGGTAATATGTATAACGAAAAAACACTAATTTTGAATTGGGTACCATATTTTTATTGAATTTAATATAACTGTAAGCCATAAACCTATATTTTCTGTCAGTCATCTGAACACAAAACATATTACGCCTAATGAAAAACAATTATAAACAACTAAAATTTTGCTTTTCTCGCTTTTCTGTCGGCAAAGTCTCTGATCAGATTAGCAAAGTCCAGGTTTTCTGCAACTTCATTTACAATGGACAGTGAGGCCAAATTGGTTAGTCTTGTTTGAGACATTGTAGACCGCAAGTACGTTTTTATCAACTTCAGTTTGGAAAAACTGCGTTCGCCGCTTGCGACAGTCACTGGTATTGTTAGCAAAATACGTAACGTTATCCAGATGTTGGGATATAACTCTTGAAGATTATGCTTTTTTATGAAGTTTAAGGCTTCAATAGGCATTGCCTGGCTGTCTTCGAGATAGTGTTGCAGGTCTAAAATTTCGTCGCACAGCAAATTTCCATCAATATCTCACTTCATGTTGACAGTTAACTTTTCTTGTAATTTAGAACAGCATTGTGTTAGTTCTTCTTTATTTTGATTTTTTTTAATGTCAAACAAGAAACTCCACGTCACAGAAAATTCTTGCATCTGTTCAAATCTTTCTTTCATGGATATGCGCACAGTGTCCAACAGTGCATTGAAAAACTCTACTTTAAACTTCTTTTTTGGGTCAGTTATTTGATCATCAACAGCCTCTTCACCCGGCCTGCGTTTAATACGTCTTAATCGCATTTGTGGTTTAGATGATGGCTGCGTATCAAGATCCGAAGCCAGTTCAGTTGCTGTTACAATAGCTTGTTCGAAACCTGTTTGTCTATATGTTTCCAAATAAGAGCAACATTTGTCAAGGATTCCCATAAACTCGACAAAGTTGATTGTGGGTGACTGACTTGCTTTACTCACAACGTTAATTTGAAACAGAACATCATACCATGTCACGAGAGAAACAATGAAGCTGAAGTCTTTTAATTGTCCTCCTAGTGTTGTCGCTTCGTGTGACACCGCAGCATCGCTTTGTTCAGTAGCATCGGCCAAGGAAACCAAAGCGTCATGCATTTCGCATAATTGATAACGGACCGCTTTGACGCTATCAATTCGAGCTTCCCGGCGTGTGTCACTTACATTTTTCAGGGTGTATATCTTCAAATGGTCGGTCAAAATTTTCCATCTATTTACCGATCCAGCAAATAGATTAAACATTTTTTGTAACATTCCGAACAGTGTCACGGATTTTACTGATGATTTTGCCGCATCACACAATACCAAATTATAACTATGGCATCCACATGGCACAAAAAAAGCTAGTGGATTTAACTTCTTAATTCTGTTCTGGACGCCTTTATTTTTCCCCTTCATGCTCGCGCCGTTATCGTAGCCCTGTCCTCTGCAGTCATTAATGATAAGGTCAAGATCACTCAATGTTTTAAAATGCTTTCTGTGAGACCTTCACCGGTTATATCATCTATTTGCAGAAATGAGATGAAATGTTCTTTTACACTTGCGCTATCCTCTGTTACGTCTTAAAGTTATCGGAAGTTGCTCTTTGTGGCTTATATCTGGAGTACAGTCAGCTATGATTGCATAATACTTTGAACCCTTTATGCGGGATACGATTGTAGACATAACGTGTGATGCCATGAGTTCTATTAATTCATTTTGTATATTTTTGCCGCAATAATGGTCAGCCAAATCACCATTCAATGCCAGTCTGACGTGCTCTTCCATGATTGGATCAAACTTTGCCAATAACTGTACAAGACCTAAGAATTTTCCATTATTTGGGGTAAATAATTTATCTGATAACCCTCTGAATGCCGTATTATTTTCAGCCAAATACAAAGTAATGTGCATCAATCTTTGAAGCACATTGCTCCATCGTAAACTTTCTTTAGAAATTAGCTTTTGTTCTTCCTTGTCAATAGTTAATCCAGCTTTAAACCTGATTTCAGCTTCAGTCCATTGAGTAAATGCTTTTTTGTGGTTAGGACTATTTTCATGCAGTTTCAGAGCTTCACTTAAATGTTTCCAATTTCTGAAACCCACAGTGGTAGTCAAATTAGTAGTTGATTTTAAATCAAACAGTCGACAATAAAAGCAAAAGACACTGTCGTTTGATACAGAATAAACTAGCCACCGTCGTCTGATAGTTTCTTCGTTTGATAGTTTTCTTGTGTAATGAGTTGAAGAGAAATGACGCCCATTTTCATCTTTTGGAAAGTTATTTAGACATACTTGTGAGGGTTCACATATTATAATGCGATCTATATCTCTAGCATTAAGTACTTTTGGCCACGTACCTACATCAGAAACATTGTATTCTTTTATTGCAAGAACGTTGATACTTTCATCGACCACAGATGTCATGTGTTGATTTTGACTTGGAGAAATATCAGAGGATTCATGCAAAGATGTACTGCGCTGGTCAATTTGATCACCTTCAATAGGTGATTGTATATTTTTTGTGTATAATTGTTCACAGTCTGAAGAAATATTTGCTGATACATGGACTTTTGATTCAATATCTGAAGTATTTGCCTTAGAATTTCCTTTAAGGTACTTATAAATATTCATGTGCTTTTTAGTTTCTTCAAGAACTTTTCCTTTTTCAGCTTTTCTTTTCCAATTTTCTGAACCAGAAAGCTTTTTTTTAATCATTTACTTCTCTTCTGGCATGATTTAATAATTTGACAAATTATTGCTTGGACACTGCTCTATTTCGCGACCACAACATTTGATCTATAACAAATAAAGAAATTCACCTATCAGTAGACGTAACTAGAAAAAAACCTGAACTGAAAGATAAAAATGTTTTTCGCACTTACCAGAAAATTAAAATGTTGACACAGTCACGACACTCGTTTCACTCACAATTATTCAGCCACGAAAACATGACCGCTGCCTCCGACTCTTACTGACAATTACTGACATGTGGGTGCAAATCGTAGCGCTGCCAACATATGCAGTCTAACAAACATTGTGTGGCGCTGTATTATTTCAGTACGTTAGGGGAGAATTCTCTATGAATGAAGTGCACGCATTGCATGATCTATTAATTAATGTACATGAGTCATTAAGTCACAAATATTCGATATAAATACATTCGTATTAATTAAATCATAATGTAATGTATATTTCACAGTCTGTATTTTCTTTTATTTGGAGCGACCGGTAGTTTCTGTTGTGTTTCTGTTGTGAATGAGAGATGGTGCGGCTGCATGGGCTCTTCCTTGTTGCAGTTCTTGAAACAAATAAGAGAGGCGCTTTGGTAGAGCCCGTGCTAGCCCGCGTCAAACATGGATGGTTGCAGACAATACGAAGATTGCATTCAGCATAATTTCTCTTCTGCTACCCCGAATTCATCGCGCATTCGTGAGATTAGTGACGTATGTTGAATGAGACTGAATAATATTTTAGTTTCGCGAAATGGGTGATTGTAAATTGTAATTTTTTTTTTTACATGCGTTTAGTACGTGGCGCCCCTTGGGCCCCGGCGCCCTGGGCGACCGCCCGGGTCGCCCCACCCTAAAGCCGGCGCTGTGCGGACCATCATATAGTGGTTGGAGAATGGCATCGTGTCAGACGGTAACCTGTTTGGCTCAGTAAGTCATAGGAAACGGATGGCCGTAGTGTAGAATATTCTTTTGAAATTGCGGGACGGAGCTTGCGAATCTGAGATTGAAGATGTTGCGCAAAGTTCTAGGGTCCAATAATACTGTTTGATGTGTCAGTTAAGAACTCTCCTGGTAGTTCAAGTGTTTATCCATACACCAACCCAGCAGTTGTTGCACTGAGATGATCTTCGAAATCTGTCCAGAGATCTAGTAGGGCAATAGGACGACTGTTAGTCCAGCACTCTGTTCAAGGCATCTAAGTGCTGATGGAGCCATTCCACAGTTTTAGCTGCGGGGTGTTACACAGTTTCGAATACGGTCCACACTAAGCAGTGCTGAGATTGCTTGAAAGAGATATGACTCGAATTACTTGCCCTGATCGCTAGTGACGCAGATAGGAACGCCAAAACATGGGACCAACTCACAAAGGAAGGTTGTAGCTATAGTTGCTGTCATTGCGTCTTTTATAGGACAGGTCTCAGTCCAACAAGAGAAACGGTCAACTACTGTCAGGCAGTATTGGTATCCATCTGACGTTTGTAAAGGTTGACTCAGGGGGATGAAAGTGCAACGTCCAGTCGTGGAATAATCAGTGCGGTGTTCCTTGATGGCACGATGATTATCAAATGGTATGTGAAGGTTTTGGAGGATGATTTCATCCCCGTTATCCAAAGTGACCCTCATTTCGACAAGATGTAGTTCATGCAAGACAGAGCTCGACCCCAATCGAAGCAGGAGAGTGTTTGATGTCCTGGAGAAGCACTTTGGGCACCGCATTCTGGCTCTGTGGTACCACTAGCATGGGCCTCTATTGGTCGCCATATTCTCTGGATCTGAACACATGAGACTCCTTTTTGTGGTGCTATATTAAAGACAAGGTATACAGCAATAACCCCGAAACCATTTCTAAGCTGAAACCAACCATTCAGGAGCTCATCGACAGCATCGAAGATGTTCCGACACTTCAGCAGGTCATGCAGAATTTCGCTATTCGTCCGCACCGCATCATCGCCAATGATGGCAAGCATATTGAACATGTCACAACCTGAACCCGAACATCTGTAGTGACGTTTACATGTTGAATAAAGTGTGTGCACGCCGTAGTTTGTACCTAATTTATGTTTTTTTCATATAGTTCAATAATTGTCACCCTGTATGTTTGGCCCAACAAACGTCTTGTTCATTAGTCATACAGTAGCACTTACCTCTGGGCGAGAAAGGTTGTGAAGAAAGAAAATTGGTTGTTTCCGAAAATCTGCCGGAGCTAGCGGTCCTGCTTGTGGCATTCATAGGCCTACATCGCGGTATAACATGACATTCAAGTTCGGTATTCGAATAAGACAGCTGTAAGCGTGACGATGTTTCAAGGCATGCGTTGAGTTTGCTGTCTCCTTCCTGGTCACTGGCAAGTACGATGAAGTCAAGTTCTTCGTGATGGAGTTAGAGCGACGTAGTGCATCTGCTGGTCCATCCTGCTCACCACTAACATGAAGTCCAAATGCTACAACTGGCACAGTATGCTGTGTTTAGCTTCCGACAGAAACTGAAGACGGTTTATGGTCTGTGATAAGCGTGAAACGTCTACCTTCAAGCATATTCATAAACGTTTTGGTTGATGCTTATGCCGCATGGAGCTCAAGGTCGATCGATGAAAAATTTTCTTGTGAAGGATAATTTTTTACTGAAGAAAGCTGGAGGTTGCCAGTCATATTGCACATGTTGCTGTTACACAGCTCCAGCTGCAGTTGATGATGCATCCACCATAAATCCAAGAGGTGCACCAGGAAGAGGATGAGCCAACAAAGCTGCCTGTGCAATAGCAGTTTCCATTCTGGTCAAGGATGCTTCGGTGCTTCTTTTTTACCAATCCAGTGTAACATGTCTCCAGAATTAGGCAAACCTTTCAGCAGTTCGCTGAAACATGCCGTCAACAATGTAGGATTGCACACAAAACGTCAATAATAGTTTGTCAACCCTAATAAACGGCGTAATTCTCATATTTAATTAGGCAGGGGAAATTGAGAAATAGCTTCCACTCTGCACTGAGGTGGCAGGATACTTTGTGCACTGGTAAGGTGCCCTAAGAAATTTACTTCCGTCTCTCGGAAGACACACTGTCTCCAATGACATCACTGTCGATGGAACGTTAAACTCTAATCTTCCTTCCTTCTGAAGAAACATATTCACGCATTAAGCATTAAACCTGTTCGTGAAGTCTAGTGAACAGCTTCTGTTTATGGGCTAGATTCTCTGCCTCGCTGGACGACAGTACAACGCCTTGAATGTAGATGTAACAGAACTCCAAGCCTCTAGTTACTTCATCTCTGAAACGGTGGAAAGTTTCCGTTGCACTGTAGTCTGAATGGCATTCACACAAATGTTTAAGAGTCCAAATGGGGTGGAAACAGCCATTTTGTGTATATCATCCAGCGTAGTTGGTATATGATCAAAATCAAAACGAGGTCTATCACGCCGAATACAGTCTTACCATGAATTAGAGATGGGAAAAACTTTTCTTTTCAGAGATCGGATCAGAACTGGTCACTCATTGGAATGAACTAATTCTTTTTCATGACTCACCTCTCACAAAATGAGTAAAAGAAAGTCACACTGGTTTTTTAATTCAGGTCACTGGACTTGTATTTTTATCTGATTTGGTCCTATTTTGAAAGAGCATATAATGAGCAGTAATAATTTTGTGTTATTTCCCTAGTAATTTTGAGATATAAAAGTTTTAAATGTCGTTTGCTGTAAAAATTGTAAATACTACAATAAAATCCTAAATATTTTTATCAAGTGGAAAAATTTTGAAAATGAAGACTGATTCTTGTCATATTTTGATACATTTATTGGAAAAAATACAATGTAAGAATTATAACGTGACTGTAATGAAAGTGTATCTGCAGTCAGAATTTACAATCAGTATTACCATATATGAAGCCAAAAGGAAAAATTAATCAACATTGTCATTTTCAAATAAAATCTGACCCATTTTATTCGATGTGAGTCTGTTTCTCTTTTCAGTGCATATTTGTCCTACTTTTGAAAATATTCGTTCACAGGGCACTGATATTGTTGTTCTACATAGCACTTCTAGAATCAGTTGATACGGCTTTGACCACAGCGATTTTCTTGTTTCTCACCAATCTGCATGCTTAGTTGGGTGGTAACGTGCTTGCCTCATGTGCAGCGGGCCCGTGTTCGATTCCCGACTGGGTTGGAGATTTTCTGTTTGTTGTGTTGTCCTCATCATCATTTCATCCTCATCACCGGCGCGCATGTCGCTCAATGTGGCGTCGACTGAAGTAAGACTTGAACTTCGCGGCCGAACTTTTCCGGATGGGGCCTTCCGGGCAACGGTGCCATACGCTCATTTCATTTTTTTGTTTTCCACCAGTTTTAGGGACTGCTGTTTCTGGGCAAATATCCATCTGCTAAATATTTGTCCAAATCGACAATTGCTGCACTTTCCGGCTTGTGACTTGCTTGAAGCTGACCAATAATTTCATCAAACTCCTCCCAGGTTGAAGAAGTCTCATGCACTACGGTGGTAACTGGTTGAGAAATAAGCCGTGTTTCATCCTGTTGAACAACCAACGGTTTCATTTCTGCACTAGCCTTCATATAGCACTCCTGAACTATTTTGTCTGCTGCCTTTTGAATCTGGGATCCAGTAAAGTTGCCTAACGAATCAATTCGTTCCTGGAGATAACCCCAAACCACTCTCATAACCCTTTAAGTAAATTCCAAACTAGTGACTCTATTTCTTGAGGACATTCTTTATTTTTGTCTTTAAAAGATTTCCGCTGCTGTTCCATTAATCTTGGCAGTATTTTCATTTTTGAATTTAAGACTGTTTTCTCTTAGAACACTTCTTTGATTACCTCATCGACAACTTTCAAAATCTGTAAAGCCTGTTGCATTATCTCCCTGTCAGTATCTTTTAAGTTTAAGGTGATAGATTTTCTACCTAGAATAGTGAGGCAAGAAATTATGTGATCTGTATCTAAAGTAGACCTTAGTCTTTGCAACATTTCGTAAGTAGGGTTCCATTTGTTTGGGACATATTGTTTCAGTTTTAGTCGGCCACTTTTTAATATTTTTCTTTTCAGTAAATTTGCTTAAAGAAAAAGGCCTTTCCTTAAGAAACATAATTATTTTGACTTCGTCAACGGTTTTCTGTACAGACTTCTGAATTGCGTTTTACACAGCGAGGTTTAAAAAATGTAAAAAGTATGGAATATGTGGAAATTTGAGAAGATGACAGGTAATTTGATATTTGACGCATTGTCTGCTATCGTGGAGGTGATTTTAAAATCGATGTTATATTTGACAATAACAGACTTTAGCCAGTTTGAGATGTTCTCAGCAGTGCGTCTGTCTTCGAATTGTGAGCACTGTAACATGTATGACTTTAGTTCACTCTTCTCATCTATGCAATGCGCAGTGAGGGCACAGAAACTTAGGTTATTTACACTCGTCCACACATCAGACGTAAGGCAGACTACCATTACGGTGGCCAATCATTTTTGATCTTCTCGAATAACTAGTGATACAAACCAGGAATGAGATGGTATTCTTCGCAAATCATTTTTAAAATCTGTACATCGAATGCTATCCTTTTAATTAATGTGAGCAGCTTTATAATATTAAAACCTTTACTTAATGGTTGTTGTAAATGAAAAACAGTTTGCAGTGAAGGCATCACAAAAGGAAATAAATCAGGACTAGGTCCAGAACCTGACGACAGTTATGGGCTGGATACAGCTTGAGGCTTACTTTGCCTTTCTGAGAGGACACGTTCACCAGAGGTGCAAGCACAAGTCAGTGAGGACGGTTCACAAGAAATGAGTTCTCGAATTTCTGCATCGATTGATGGCGATCTTGATCGTCTTCCTGACCCACATCATTACAGAAGTATTACAGGATGCCTCGTTTTAGAAGTCCCTTCAAGATTGATGACGAGATAGAAGCCATGGTAATTATCTGCTGACAGTAGCGGCATTTTCACTTTTCTCCCATTTTGGTAAAATTTTACCGTGCGTCGTTCGTAATTCTTCTAGTAGAAGGTAATGTGCTTGACATATTATTGTGCTGCACTGAAAAGTACGCTGGAAAAATTAAAATATTTAATTTTAACAGAGAGATTTTAAATTGTAAAATTTTAGAGTGAAAACAAATATAAATGCAGCAGATTCTATAATCAGAAGTTATAGGGTAGGATGTAGTATGTTATGATATGCGGAATTTAGACCCACAGTCGTGAAGTTTGTATCATATACGAAAAAGTCTGAAACAGCCGTAGAGATTAATTGTGTTCTTCGGAATTAGTTGAAAGTGATGACCAACTGTGTTCTACAGTAACAATACAGACACAATGGTAGAGCATGGGGATGCATGAGTAGACAAGTTCGTAGATCCCAAAGTACGGGCTTTAGAGTCTACTTGCACTGCTTTTTTTCATCCTTTATCCGCACCATTATCCTCCCATCTCTCGTTCACACGCGATGTAGCCCAAGTTAGGATATCACACGTTATTCAAAACTTTTATCTTTCAGCAGTGAAATTCTCGCATATTATCTTTCTTCTAACGAACGTGGGCACCTGGCTCAAGCCAAGCATGCTCTCCCGTTCCATCTATATAGACTCCATAATCCTAAGTCATTACAGAAAGAAAAGATGAGGAGGTGGAGCAGTGGCCTACAAACGCTGTGACTAATTACCGCATGTGGTACTCACATCCAATTGTAATTAAGACAAACAAGTCGAATATCCCTACGTTCGTAAGTAGCAAATTCCTTAGCAATATCTACTTAATCTGCTTCCTCTACAGACCTCTAAAAATAGGAAGGATGGCCTGTTTCGAAATTGACCTTTTTAAATTCTATTCGACTTAGGAACATAAAGTAATACTAGTAACAGATAAGTATTCTTCCCCTTCACTTTCAAATTCACTTGTGTAGTTTTTCTTCAAATGTAACTATATTTCAGCTTGCACCTACCTATAATGCACCCTATAGTCACACCTTCATACAAATATCTGCCACGAAATACACAAGCAAAGAAATTTGTACCTGGAATCAGCTCACATCATCATATTCATGACTTTCTCTCTAAAATATCCAAGAAATGAAGTGTAACTGACAACATACAGAGACTTTAAGTGTATCAGTGTACCGGAACATGCATCGGAGGTGCAAGAAATAATCTGCGAGACGACTTCCTCTCCATTCCTGGACTTGAAAGACAAGCTCCATGGATTTACTACCAAACTATTTCAATTACACAATAAATATGCTCCCTCAGAGATCGGAAACTGAAGGAAAAACCTGCACCTTGGCTAACGGAAAACAGTTCCTGAATCTCGGAGACACCACACATTGGACTTACAAATGACCTCCTACCATCGAAAATAAAACTGATTATAAGCAAAAAGCAATGACAATCAATCAGTCTGAGAGAAACCATAACTAAGGCATGCCAATACATTAATCTAAAACATAAAGCCCAGGTGCTCTATGGAAAAACTTGTGTGACAGAGAAGAATAAGCGAAGTAGAAACTGCAGCTGATCATTTTGTTCCAGCCAAGGAACTAGATGACTACTTCACTTTAGTGACAAGAGCCATTAAACTATAAGCAAAACATAGACCTACTGATTATTTCACGAAGGTAAATCATAGCAGTCGCGATAAATCGTGTCTTTAGGTGACAACGCCATCGAAAAAGTCTTCAGATCAGCATTTAATGTACAGGACAGCATCACAGTGCAAGTGATCAAACTTATTGCTGACCCACTACTGTTCAAATTAACTACTGCTCCCTAGGCCTTAAAGCTCTTCCATGAGCAACACAGCACAAACACTCACTCCCATGAGAGTACAAGAGTAGTATGACAACCAGAGCACCACCCCATACTGCATTCTTGCCAAATTTATTCAAGATGGTAGATCCAAGTTGGCAGCAATAGATGTGGCAATGTTGCAATTACTTCATGGTGGGAAGTTCAGATTTTGGTGGGAAAAATAGGTCAGTTGGACTACCTCCAGAAACCTAACCCCCTCCCTCCCCTCCCCCTCACCACCCTTCCCTAAGAAGATGGTGGGAAGATCAAATTTTGGCGGGAAGAATATCACTTCGGCTACCTCCACTAACCTAAGACAATGGTAGAAAAATTTTCGTGGCAAAAATGTTCACTTGGACTACCTCCACTAACCTAAGAAAATGGCGGGATAATTTTGGCGGAAAAAAGGTCGCTTGGGCTACCTCCACTAACCAAAGTCATCCAACCACCACGTTTTCCTTGGAAATGGCAGGAAAAGGGCTCGGCCTGTGCGCTGGTGGATAGGATGGACATAAGTCTTTATTTTGCATGCAGTCTTTATTTAAACAATTTGAGTTGTCATAGGTAGTTGCTCCATCCAGTGTGTACACTATGAGGTCCTGAGTCCAACTTCACTAGCACACAGTACTGCGACCAGAGGTGCTGTGGTGCAATGATGGTCTGGGGAAAAATGGTGGGAAAAGGACTCAGACTGTGTCCAGCTGCTAGAGAGAGGAAGGGGTGTACTTTATTTATTTTCAGTGGGAAGTGGGAACAATTTCTTTAGGGACGGATTTCACGTAGTTTATTTATTACGCTGGTACAGAATGCTCACCCTGATGTGCTTTTGTTCACAATAACTAACCTAAAGACCAGCAAGCTACTCGTAAATTACCGAAATAATGCAGTACACTGATGTACAGACATGCAAACAACTCGTAAATTGTCAAAATAATGCGTGTAAATGGCTCTGCGCACACACACTCAATAATTATAAACTGCCGAAATAAAGCATTGCACAGCCTACAGACCTGCAAACTGATCGTAAATTTCGAAAACAATGGAGTACACTGATGAACAGAGATGCAAACAACTCGTAAATTGTCAAAATAATGCATGTAAAACGCTCTGAAGACATGCTAACTACTTGTAAACTTTCGAAATAATGCATTGCATAGTTTACAAACATATTCATAAAATAATGCCGTACACTGACGTACAGACATGATCACTAAGCGCAAAATTGTCACAAATAATGCGTGTATGATGCTCTGCAAACACGTTCACAATGCTTAAACAGCCGAAAACAATGCAGTGCACAACCACTCGTTGCACGTAAAAACGCTTTCGAACTATCGTTAAGAAATTCGACCGCATCGTATCTGCGAACTGTTCCCTACAGAAGCCCCAAAGTGCGCATGCTGTGGCAGTGCGAGTTTGTCGGTCCAACATTTGAGACACGTCTGGCCCTGTACATGTTTACCTAACCATAGTTGCTGGTGCGATGACGCAGAGATGTTTGCCTAGCGACTCAACCACACAGGCGCAACTAAAAGGTTGTCAATGTTACACTGACGTCTCATGTCTATGTAAATAAGAACTAAGTCTCCCTCTCAGAAATTGTAAAGTGTCTCTGAAATAGTTAACGCTCGCTTTTGTTGTTGTAGGAGTTTTCGTGATGTCTCAGCTTGTCTTCCTGGAAATTCTTGTCCTAGCAGGGCCTGTTTACAAGACTAGCCTGGAATGAGTCTGTAGAAGCTCCTATGCCCCAGCACAAAGGATGTCTTGTCAATGAATGGAGATTATGATTGGCTCTTACTGAATGTTTGTTGTTGTTGTGGTCTTCAGTCCTGAGACTGGTTTGATGCAGCCCTCCGTGCTACTCTATCCTGTGCAAGCTTCTTCATCTCCCAGTACCTACTGCAACCAACATCCTTCTGAATCTGCTTAGTGTACTCATCTCTTGGTCTCCCTCTACAATTTTTACCCTCCACACTGCCCTCCAATACTAAATTGGTGATCCCTTGATGTCTCAGAACATGTCCTACCAACCGATCCCTTCTTCTAGTCAAGTTGTGCCACAAACTTCTCTTCTCCCCAATTCTATTCAATACCTCCTCATTAGTTAGGTGATCAGCCCATCTAATCTTCAGCATCCTTCTGTAGCACCACATTTTGAAAGCTTCTATTCTCTTCTTGTCTAAGCTATTTATCGTCCACGTTTCACTTCCATACATGGCTACACTCCATACAAATACTTTGAGAAACGACTTCCTGACACTTAAATCAATACTCGATGTTAACAAATTTCTCTTCTTCAGAAACGGTTTCCTTGCCATTGCCAGTCTACATTTTATATGCTCTCTACTTCGACCATCGTCAGTTATTTTGCTCCCCAAATAGCAAAACTCCTTTACTACTTTAAGTGTCTCATTTCCTAATCTAATTCCCTCAGCATCACCTGACTTAATTCGACTACATTCCGTTATCCTCGTTTTGTTTTTGTTGATGTTCATCTTATATCCTCCTTTCAAGACACTGTCCATTCCGTTCAACTGCTCTTCCAAGTCCTTTGCTGTCTCTGACAGAATTACAATGTCATCGGCGAACCTCAAAGTTTTTATTTCTTCTCCATGGATTTTAATACCTACTCCAAACTTTTCTTTTGTTTTCTTTATTGCTTGCTCAATTTACAGATTGAATAACATCGGGGATAGGCTGCAACCCTGTCTCACTCCCTTCCCAACCACTGCTTCCCTTTCATACCCCTCAACTCTTATAACTGCCATCTGCTTTCTGCACAAATTGTAAATAGCCTTTCGCTCTCTGTATTTTACCCCTGCCACCTTCAGAATTTGAAAGAGAGTATTCCAATCAACATTGTCAAAAGCTTTCTTTAAGTCTACAAATGCTAGAAACGTAGGTTTGCCTTTCCTTAATCTTTCTTCTAAGATAGGTCGTAGGGTCAGTATTGCCTCACGTGTTCCAACATTTCTACAGAATCCAAACTGATCTTCACCGAGGTCGGCTTCTATCAGTTTTTCCATTCGTCTGTAAAGAATTCGCGTTAGTATTTTGCAGCTGTGACTTATTAAAGTGATAGTTCGGTAATTTTCACATCTGTCAACACCTGCTTTCTTTGGGATTGAGATTATTATATTCTTCTTGAAGTCTGAGAGAATTTCGCCTGTCTCATGCATCTTGCTCACCAGATGGTAGAGTTTTGTCAGGACTGGCTCTCCCAAGGTTGGCAGTAGTTCTAATGGAATGTTGTCTACTCCCGGGGCCTTGTTTCGACTTAGGTCTTTCAGTGCTCTGTCGAACTCTTCACGCAGTATCATATCTCCCATTTCATCTTCATCTACCTCCTCTTCCATTTCCATAATATTGTCCTCAAGTACATCACCCTTTTATAGGCCCTGTACATAGTCCTTCCACCTTTCTGCTTTCCCTTCTTTGCTTAGAACTGGGTTTCCATCTGAGCTCTTGATAATCATACAAGTTGCTCTCTTTTCTCCAAAAGTCTCTTTAATTTTCCTGTAGGCAGTATCTATCTTACCCCTAGTGAGATAAGCCTCTACATCCTTACATTTGTCCTCTAGCCATCTCTGCTTAGCCATTTTGCACTTCCTGTCGATATCATTTTTGAGACGTTTGTATTCCTTTTTGCCTGCTTCATTTACTGCATTTTTGTATTTTCTCCTTTCATCAATTAAATCCAATATTTCTTTTGTTACCCAAGTGTTTCTACTAGCCCTCATCTTTTTACCTATTTGATCCTCTGCTGCCTTCACTATTTCATCCCTCAAAGCTACCCATTCTTCTTCTACTGTATTTCTTTCCCCCATGCCTGTCAATTGTTCCCTTATGCTCTCACTGAAACTCTGTACAATCTCTGGTTCTTTCAGTTTATCCAGGTCCCATCTCCTTAAATTCCCACCTTTTTGCAGTTTCTTCAGTTTTAATCTACAGTTCATAACCAACAGATTGTGGTCAGAGTCCACATCTGCCCCTGGAAATGTCTTAAATTTAAAATCTGGTTCCTAAATCTCTGTCTTACCATTATATAATCTATCTGAAACCTTTTAGTATCTCCAGGGTTCTTCCATGTATACAACCTTCTTTCATGATTCTTAAACCAGGTATTAGCTATGATTAAGTTATGCTCTGCACAAAATTCTGCCAGGCGGCTTCCTCTTTCATTTCTTAGCCCAATCCATATTCACCTACTATGTTTTCTTCTCTCCCTTTTCCTACTGACGAATTCCAGTCACCCATGACTATTAAATTTTCGTCTCCCTTCACTAACTGAATAATTTCTTTTATCTCATCATACATTTCATCAATTTCTTCGTCATCTGCAGAGCTAGTTGGCATATAAACTTGTACTACTGTAGTAGGCGTGGGCTTCATGTCTATCTTGGCCACAATAATGCGTTCACTATGCTGTTTGTAGTAGCTTACCCAAACCCCTGATTTATTATTAATTATTAAACCTACTCCTGCATTACCCATATTTGATTTTGTATTTATAACCCAGTATTCAACTGACCAGAAGTCTTGTTCCTCCTGCCACTGAACTTCACTAATTCCCACTATATCTAACTTTAACCTATCCATTTCCCTTTTTAAATTTTCTAACCTACCCGCCCGATTAAGGGACCTGACATTCCACGCTCCGATCCATAGAACGCCAGTTTTCTTTCTCCTGATAACGACGTCCTCTTGAGTAGTCCCCGCCCGGAGATCCGAATAGGGGACTATTTTACCTCCGGAATACTTTACCGAAGTGGACGCCGTCATCATTTAATCATACAGTAAAAGCTGCATGCCCTCGGGAAATATTATGGCCGTAGTTTCCCCTTGCTTTCAGCTGTTCGCAGTACCGGAACAGCAAGGCCATTTTGGTTAGTGTTACAAGGCCAGGTCAGTCAATCATACAGACTGTTGCCCCTGCAACTACTGAAAAGTCTGCTTCCCCTCTTCAGGAACCACACGTTTGTCTGGCCTCTCAAGATACCCCTCTGTTGTGGTTGCACCTATGGTACGGTTATCTGTATCGTTGAGGCACGCAAGCCTCCCCACCAACGGCAAGGTCCATGGTTCATGGGGGGGGGCTCTTACTGAATATACCCGCTAAATTACTAATGCGGTCAGTGTGGGTGCACTGTCCGCCACTTTTCCCTGCAGTGGCAAAAGTATTTTGTACAGATCGCCATATCACACTGAAAGTTACACCTTGCAAATCATCGCTTCTGCATGCTGCGTATAGCTATCGAACATCAGAAACTCGTACATATACTGTGAAGACAGACAGCATAGGCACAGGGACCGTATATAGCCCTTGCAGCACTAGATATTTCCTGTGAGCTCGGTAGGTCATCCACTGTAGCCGATGGTCATTAGTCATTTGCCCCCGCACACACACCCTAGCCCAATGTGTGACCAGAGCACCCAAAGCAGATTGAGATCACTCTCCAAATTGTTGTATGAATGCTGAGTCAGTTCCCCTCAGCACAAAGGCATTACTGTTTCTGGCCCCGACTTGTTTGCTTTCTACACCAATCTCAAGACTCTGGAATTACAAGAACATATGTATTTTCACATGGTTTGCCCAGAATATCATACCATTTGCATGACACTTCTCAATATCAAGCACATATCAGTATGCTGCCAATTGCTTGCACAGTATAATTCTGAAGATATAGACTCACAATTATTTCTCTAGAAAGCCAAAATTTTAGCGAGGTGCAGCGTGCTGTAAACCACTGAATATCTAGAAACTTATCACGGCTGTGAAGATCATTACATGACAACTCGAAAAAAATAGAGGAAAGAAATATTTCCACTCACAAATACTGATGTCAGTGATATAACAGATTCCAAATCACTCCTATAATTTACAAAGTAAACTAAACAGAACCAACAAATGTATGTTCCACCCATCTTTCACCTGCTAGATGCACACACCACGGTTGATGTTCTATCAACCAAATAAAGGCAGACTTGTGCAGAAGCAGTCAATTGGACAATTTACATTATAGGGAATAATGGTACAGCACAAACAGATGCCCATATTGAATCTTCTCAAATTTCCACAGAGAACACAAGTGATCAGGAAGGGTGTTCATCACATAGTGAGTATTGGTTCATTATTCAGCCATCTAGAAAGTGACACGGTTAAGTCAGCGACATTCCTGTGCCCCAATCAGTCTTTCATTCGGACGGCTGCTGCCATTAGCTGGAAATGTGAATCATTCCTGCCACAGGCCACCGCTGCCATGTAATCCTTGCACACCAGACAGAATCGTCCTAGGAAACCAGCCACATATATTTCATCATTGTACTTACAATTAAATATTACGGTTACGGTCTTAATTGGATGGTATCTGACAATGAGCGATGTATCGGAAATACTCCTGATGACAGCAGTGGCTCTGGAAATAGAAATATCTCTGCCGTTCTTATGACTTGACATACTTTTCCGAGTAAAAAAAGAAATTTCATTCCCTTTGTGGCTAGTGTAGTATTCCACATCAGATCCATACCTTCCTTACGACTGGACATAGTCATTTTCTTTCCGCATGTCAGAACACACGTACTTTATAAGCCTGATACTCAAGGTAAACTTACCATGCATCCCCTGCTACTAAATATAATACTTCGCCAAGAACTGATTGCTGGCAATACAAAACAATACTGAGTGAAAATCAGTGATGGGTGGACATGTCTCATGGGTTTCTTTTTTTTTAATTATTATTATTATTTTTTTTTTTTTTTGCGAGTGGTGCCACAGTGTCTTATAAAGAGAAATGCAACTGTCTTACAAGCCGCCAGATGTTAAAAAAACAATCGCAATGACTATGTTACTACCACAAGAGGTCTTGGTTCTATAGGTGCTCACAAGTATCGCTAACAATACCTGTGTCAAGAACTATACAGGCCTTATAAATTGAGGTATGGCATTACTTTAAATGAAGTGGTTTTTCCAGACATATACCACAACACTGAATGTAGACTGTGATCACCAGAGTGTATATTAACAGACCAACAGTGCAGCTACACGTCGCTGATGGTGTAAGCTCATAATAAAATCACAGAATTTAGAAAGTTATTCGGCTAAGGAATGTGGTATGAAGTCAGTATTTGCAACTCCCTCATGCCGCTGCTATATATTTCTCCAGTATTTGTAGTGCATTCTTTCTTGAGGCCACGTCAGAGGTTCTGTGATATACCCACTGGGTCATAGGTGATGGTTGATGAGAATAATCACATACAGTAGATGGTATACTGATTGAGGTCATAAGAAATGTATACTAGCTTTTAAGATCTCTAGTGCTTGCTCTCCAGTAGAAATGCTATCTGTGATTTGGAATCAAGCCTTTCCATTCAACCACATACCTGTGCTGGATCCTATGGAGAAGTCTTTTAATGATTACAACCACTAGTTGACACTTGATTAATTAACCTGATTAGTTAACTAGTTGACACTTGATTAATTACTATCTAGTACAAATATCATCATCATCATCATCATCATCACCGTCATTGAAATAATAGAGGCCATTTCTGTGTCAGAAGGGGAGGGCTGTGGAGAACGGGGAGGGAGGGGGGAGAGTCATTAAAGTCAAATTGCAGTAATGACAAAGGTTTAACATTATATTGCATATAAGATTAATCTGCCACACCTTGAAGCAAAGGAGCTCCTTGCCAACTGTTGACTGCACTTGGGAGGATCCTGTATTAACATATGTCATGCTATTTACAATTTTTTTGCAGTTTATTCTTTAGTTTGTCTGCAAGCTGAGAATTCATATTCATACAGCAACAGATGTTAATAATTTGTCAGTAAAAATAATGTATTCTTGCTGTCAGTGGTTTGTGAATTATCATTGTTGTTGTTATGTGTGCACGATGGGTATTAACAGTACCAGTTGGTCAGCAATGAGGGTGCCCATGTCGCCTGCCACCCCTACCCCCCTCCTCCCCTGCACCCCACTCACTGCCTCTGCAGCTCATAGAGAAAGTAAAAAACAGTTTAGTCAGTTTTTTTTCTCAAGAAAATAACTTTAAAGTTGGTCCTACGTAGGCTTTTAACAGGATTGGAACTGGCTGCTTGCAAGTCACCACTCACCTTCCAAAATATTTAAAATACCCTGTACCCCAGGCCTAGGGCCCCTCCCCCCCCCCCCCCCCCCCGCCCCCGCCCCCGCCCCCGCCCCCTTCCTCTACAAAATATCATATGGGTGCTCATGGTTGGCAATATTCTTGGGATGCACACACATTTAGACATGTGTTTTTGAATAAAACCAAGAAATAGCAGACAACTTAGGATGAGGTTCAGTTTAATTATTTTGCTGCAGCTACAGTGTAAACGTACCTGAATTTCCAGTGTGAAGAAATTCATTGTATTTTGGCATTTGATTTTTTCCAATAAAAGTGTTTGAATTGGTTTTTGGAGAAGAAATTATTCTTTCAGTAAACAATAATTTTTTGATCCACCACTGTTGCCAGTTAAGTCGTTGATTGTTCATGTGATATTTCATTACTGCAGGAACATACATATTGGCTGATTGGAAAAATGGGTCTGGAGAGGAGTATTTTAACAGCATCACTAATATCTTTATGGTAATGTTACAAATGGCAATGCTGGTTTTAGAACATGAATTATGCAAAGAAGCTCCAGAGCTAAGGTCTGATCACTGACATGAAGAAATGGTGAGTATGAAATAAAGTTTTCTTGTAATGCTGTCTATTATGCCTGGTGGATTGTAACAGTGGGAACAATAACCAATTTTAATATTTCTGCAATTATGTACATCTTAATAGCTGATATAGTAGTATCAAAAATGTGTAACAGATATGTTAACAGTGACTTAATTGTTGAAAGAGGCAGTAATAACCAAGAAACTGAAGCAGATAGTGTGTAGAGTAGATGACATTTGTAATATGACTGATGAAAACTCAGATTCAGTTGTGATGGAGAATGTAAATTCAGATTCTAATATGTTAAATCCAGGCACTACAATGAATGATTCTGGTGTTAGAAACATTGGTAGTATTGGCAGTATTTAAAACAGATGAATGTAGACTTGCATAGAATTTAAGGGAACATAATGCCATTATGCAAGTTAATCAATAAATAAGATGTAAACTCATGCAAAGGCATCAGTAAAACAGACAAAAACATGCATGAGTTAAAGTAAATGAAGTACAAAATGAAGGGAAGTGAGAAGCATTTTACACAAAAGAGAGACACAAGCTTGTAGAATTGACAAATACTGAACATTCTGCTGGCATTCAGGAGAAAAAAAAAGGTAAAGAGAGAGAATCTGAGGTTTAAAACGTTCCAATTCAAATTAATCTTACAGGAACAGGATGTTCATCACATTTCTTAACCAGACTGTGTAATTCATAATGACACTTATTACACAAAAGTTAAGTAATGAAAGTAATTCAAATGTCAAGTTGCTCTCTGATGTACAGCAGTCATTTGATCTTGAAATTAGTGTTATTAACTGGATCAACTGTTCAAAAGCATACAAAATGACAGTGCTGTCATGGACTGAAATGATATCAAAGGAGATGGATTCTTTAATGCATTAATGCTACAATGATAACTGTTACTGCAAAAAATTAATTGAGAATGTTGTCACCAATGGAAAATTGAAAGAGTTTTCCCTGAATGGTAAACACATTATGATGGATATTATTAATGAATGTGAAGATGCATCTCCACGAATAACACTTGTATTTGAGCACAACATGTGTGTCACAGAAGAAGAAGAACAAGAAGAAGAAGAACAAGAAGAAGAAGAACAAGAAGAAGAAGAAGAAGATCGAAAGTATCCAGACACCCTTATGTAATGTGGGATTGACCACTAGATGCCATTAGAGGTAGACCCACCAGTATAAAATGGGCTGTGGAGTATTGTGTTGTGTGTAGAGAAGCAAGAACAGCAGAATGGATTTGTCAGGAAAGATTAGTATTTCCAATCAAGGACAAGTCATTGGATGTCACCTGACTGAAAAATTCATCCAAAGCTTTTCAACCTTCTGAAGCTGTCTTTGCCAACAGCTGCTGACATGAAGTGGAAATGTGAAGGATGAACTGCAGTTAAACAAGACCAGACATACTTCATGTATTGAGAGAAAGGGGCTGTTGTAAATTACAGAGGGTGGTTGTAAAATAAAATAAAATAAAAATAAACAGATCACAAGAAATCAGGAAGGAATCGCTTGCAAGATCTAAACTGCTGCCAGCAGTCCAGCTAGCTCAATGCCTGTGCATAGGAAGTTACAAAGAATAAGGCACAGTGGTCAAACAAATCCTTGTAAGCTACTTTTCTGTAGTCAATGCTGAGCTACACTTGAGGTATTATAAAGGGTGATACCACTAGCAACCCTGGAGATACTATAAGGTTTCAGATAGATTATATAATGGTAAGACAGAGATTTAGGAACCAGATTTTAAATTTAAGACATTTCCAGGGGCAGATGTGGACTCTGACCACAATCTATTGGTTATGAACTGTAGATTAAAACTTAAGAAACTGCAAAAAGGAGGGAATTTAAGGAGATGGGACCTGGATAAACTGAAAGAACCAGAGGTTGTACAGAGTTTCAGGGAGAGCATAAGGGAACAATTGACAGGCATGGGGGAAAGAAATACAGTAGAAGAAGAATGGGTAGCTTTGAGGGATGAAATAGTGAAGGCAGCAGAGGATCAAATAGGTAAAAAAATGAGGGCTAGTAGAAACCCTTGGGTAACAAAAGAAATATTGGATTTAGTTGATGAAAGGAGAAAATACAAAAATGCAGTAAATGAAGAAATGAAGCAGGCAAAAAGGAATACAAACGTCTCAAAAATGAGAGCGACAGGAAGTGCAAAATGGCTAAGCAGGGATGGCTAGAGGACAAATGTAAAGATGTAGAGGCTTATCACATGAGGGGTAAGATAGATACTGCCTACAGGAAAATTAAAGAGACCTTTGGAGAAAAGAGAACCACTTGCATGAATATCAAGAGCTCAGATGGAGACCCAGTTCTAAGAAAAGAAGGGAAAGCAGAAAGGTGGAAGGAGTATGTAGAGGGCCTATACAGGGGTGATGTACTTGAGGACAATATTATGGAAATGGAAGAGGATGTAGATGAAGATGAAATGGAACATATGATATTGCGTGAAGAGTTTGACAGAGCACTGAAAGACCTGAGTCGAAACAAGGCCCCCAGAGTAGACAACATTCCATTAGAACTACTGAAAGCCTTGGGAGAGCCAGTCCTGACAAAACTCTACCATCTGGTGAGCAAGATGTATGACAGGCGAAATTCCCTCAGACTTCAAGAAGAATATAATAATTCCAATCCCAAAGAAAGCAGGTGTTGACAGATGTGAAAATTACCAAAATATCACTTTAATAAGTCACAGCTGCAAAATACTAATGCGAATTCTTTACAGACGAATGGAAAAACTGGTAGAAGCTGACCTCGGTGAAGATCAGTTTGGATTCCGTAGAAATGTTGGAACACGTGAGGCAATACTGACCTTGTGACTTATCTTAGAAGAAAGATTAAGGAAAAGTAAACCTATGTTTCTAGCATTTGTAGACTTAGAGAAAGCTTTTGACGATGTTGACTGGAATACTCTGAAGGTGGCGGGGGTAAAATACAGAGAGCGAAAGGCTATTCACAATTTGTATAGAAAACAGATGGCAGTTATAAGAGTTGAGGGACATGAAAGGGGAGCAGTACTTGGGAAGGGAGTGAGACAGGGTTCTAGCCTCTCCCCAATGCTATTCAATCTGTATATTGAGCAAGCAGTAAAGGAAACAAAAGAAAAGTTCGGAGTAGGTATTAAAATCCATGGAGAAGAAATAAAAACGTTGAGGTTCGCCAATGACATCGTAATTCTGCCAGAGACAGTAAAGGACTTGGAAGAGCAGTTGAAGGGAATGGAGAGTATCTTGAAAAGAGGATATAAGATGAACATCAACAAAAGCAAAATGAGGATAATGGAATGTAGTCGAATTAAGTCGGGTGATGCTGAGGGAATTAGATTAGGAAATGAGACACTTAAAGTGGTAAAGGAGTTTTGCTATTTGGGGAGCAAAATAACTGATGATGGTTGAAGTAGAGAGGATATAAAATGTAGACTGGCAATGGCAAGGAAAGTGTTTCTGAAGAAGAGAAATTTGTTAACATTGAGTGTTGATTTAAGTGTCAGGAAGTCGTTTCTGAAAGTATTTGTACAGAGTGTAGCCATGTATGGAAGTGAAACACGGATGATAAATACTTTAGACAAGAAGAGAATAGAAGCTTTCAAAATGTGCTGCTACAGAAGAATGCTGAAGATTAGATGGGTAGATCACATAACTAATGAGGAGGTATTGAACTGAATTGGGGGGAAGAGGAGTTTGTGGCACAACTTGACTAGAAGAAGAGATTGGTTGGTAGGACATGTTCTGAGGCATCAAGGGATCACCAATTTAGTACTGGAGGGCAACGTGGAGGGTAAAAATTGTAGAGGGAGACCAAGAGATGAATACACTAAACAGATTCAGAAGGATGTAGGTTGCAGTAGGTACTGGGAGATGAAGAAGCTTGCACAGGATAGAGTAGCATGGAGAGCTGCATCAAACCAGTCTCAGGACTGAAGACCACCACAACAACAACAACAACAACAACAACAACAACAAGAACAACAACCACTAGCCAGTGGATAACCGGAAATGAGTGATTTAAAGTTATGAATCATGGTATACCCTGTGACAATTTGATGGAAAGATTTGGGTTTGGAAAATGCCTGTGGAACGTTACCTGCCATTATCTGTAGGTGTTCTGCATCACAGTGTCATTTATTGATAAACTTCTGAGATCATAGGTTTCTGGAAGAATCAACCAATGTATTGCTTCCTCCTAAGTGTATCGCACAAGAAGTCTACAAAGATAAAATTGGAGAGATTTGAGACCACAGAGAGGCTTTCTTCCCATGACCCACGAACATTCATGACTGGAATAGGAAAATGGGCAGAGGAGGAGTGACACTGGTACACAAAGTACCATCCATGACACACTGTAATGCAGATGCTGTTGCAAATGTATAGAGCAACAATGAACTATGAAGAAGGTGGTGTTACGGTATGGGGGTATTTTTCTGGGTTAGTGTGTGGCCTCCCTCATCCCTCATTGGGTTTAAGAAAATGCTAAATACAGAGGATATGAACACTTTTTACAGCATTATGTACTGCATATTGTTGATGAACAGTTTGGAGACAAAGATTTGTTTGTATCAGCATGGTAATCCACCTTATCATAAAGCAGCATCTGTGAGGCAATGATTTGTAGACAAGAACATTCCTGAAATGGACTGACCTGCACAAAGTCCCAAAGTGAACCCACTGAAACAGCTTTGGGATGAGAGAAAACATGGACTTCAATCCAGACATCAGCATCTAATATTACTACCTTCTCTGGATCCAGTTCTTGAGGAAGAATGGGTTACAATTCCTCCATAGACATTGCGACATCTCATTGAAATTGCCCCAACAGATTTCAACCTGTCAAAGGCAAAAGGTGGACACAACCCATATTAATGTCCACTAATAGGTATCCAGATTTGTTTGATCAGCTAGTGTAGGTGCATGAAAATTTATCATATCTTAAGAGCTCAAAACAATATTTCCTGATGAATATTTGTTCAATGATCTGCAGAACAATTTACTAAGCCACATAACTGAGAATGAAGTGCAACAGCATCCTTGGAAAAGGAATTCAGGTGAATGAACAATCAAGAAGCAACATTATAAGTGAACGTGTAATAGACCGGTTGAGAATACCTCCAGCAATTGTTTAAGAGAATTGCATATTTCTAGTGTGCATTTATGATCTCGATGAAGCAACTGAAGTGGAATCATGACATTGGAAGTGCTTGTTTATTTTATTTTCTGTGTCCAGAACACCACACATTAAAATATAGTGTATGTGGATCATAATTAAATTTAAAGTTTAAATATGTTTTGCCCAATAATTAGCTACACAGATTGTCGTACCATTAGTTAGTTGTAAATCTAGTGGGGCACAGCTTGTGTCTAGCTTTGGAGACTTCAGTAAGTGGTTGTCTGTTTGGACATTTCCATAATCACATAGAAATTCCCCACCAAAATATCCCCATCGAGCAAGGCTATTCTTGCAACTTGAGACCCTACTCCTCAGCCTTTTGAGAACCTTCCAGGTTGTGAAGGATTTGTTATTTCCAGCCGCAAGTTCTGTTTTTGACCTTGACAAGTGTCTACATGTTTGGTGGCGGAGTGGCACAAGTATTACATCTACCTGATACTGCTGTCTGTTCTTTCTGTTTATTTACAAGGTGTGGGGGCAGTGACATCCCCAATGTTACCATTCAATCATCATACCCATGCAGCTGGCTCATGACAGTAACAGAACACCAGCATACGTGGCATCACAAGTTTGCGCACACCGCACTATGAAGCACTAGTGAGGTACCAAAACACAGTGTACCACAATATGAGCTGCTAACCAAACAGTGTGCACGAAATATGCTACCAACCCACGGTGCAACACTGTGTGAGCTACTAAGATCAATGTGTGTGGAATATGCTGATTCATCCAAGGCACATTGCCACTATATGCTGCACTGGAGTCTGTGTGTATGTAAACACACACAAGTGGAGTACCAGCCACTGTGAGATCTCATTTACGTGTGACAAACTAAATGCCACTAGTATCTTAAAAAAACCAGAATCCTGAAAGAGTCCATTATTAAACAAACAATTGGCACGAGTCAGGTCAATAACTTGTTAATACCTCATATTTGGCATAAAATAACGTGTGATTCCTTCACTTATGTTGTTACAAGCCCAAACTAATTGTCATTTCACCTGCTATCAATGCCCCTTAAAATAATTAATAATTTCATTTGCCTGAGCTCTACAAATATTTTAACTTTACACACATTGTTTCTTCCTGTTGGCAATCAGATCACATCTCTGAAAATGTCTTGAATAATCCATGTCCTAAAACTAGTGTAAGCATATGTAACACCTCCTTGGAAGGGGGAGTGGCAGGGAGAGAAAGAAATCCGCCATCCCTCACTCCCCTCTCCCACCACCATCCCCATCCCTACCCCCTCTGATTGTCCTTGGCATAGACGCTTAATAATGTTGACAATGACTTAGTTTAGTCTAAATCAGTTGTGTTAATGAAACTCGAGCATTTGATTTCAATAAACGAAAGATTTGTGTGTAGCAGTGTACCCTCAGTTTTGGGCATTTAAGTGGTGACATATAAACAGCTCATATTGGCAAATGTGTGTGGTTGAGGTACAAGAGAATCAGGGAATAAGACTCATGATACTAAAAAGGAACTTATTGAGAAGTAAAAGGCAGAGAATAACCAAAATATAGATGGTCTGTTCAAAAGAGCACACTTGTGGAAACAAAATGTGCTGCTGGATAACAACCAATACAGTGTTTCCCAACTCTGTACATTGTAATCTGCTTGGCTCCTGCTTGCTGGTCAAGATATTGGTGCTCAAACCTGTCCCACCCTTCAAGAATGGCAATACTCACAGAGTGTGCAGTTAGGCTTCTTACAGTGATGCACTACAAACTACCAGCTTTCAGTTTCAATTTTTTTCCATACGATTTTTACCTGACTGTTAAAACAGCTCAAAATAACTTATTTCTGAAGTAACTAATTTCCATTTTTTATTCCTATTATTTCCTGAAATAAATGTAAAAACTGAACAAAGATTTTCCCGTTAATTTGTCAATTTTCAAGAGACACTGGCAACAGATGAGCTATTTTCTATTTTTATTGTATATCATGAATACATTGTTAATTTTTTAATTTATTACTGCTGATGCTATTGATGCAGGTTTTGTTCCAGTTGTTATCTTGCCTTCACTTGTGAGGTGTTTACCCTGTTTTTCATTATGGATACTTGGAGGCCAGATCACCGTGTGTAAATGGTTGCATACTGCCTAGTTTGCCCTCCAAAATGCTAATGCACAGTTCATAGCATTCTCCTTGTGGAACCTATGAGCCATAATTTGTCATTGGCTAATAATGTTAAATGTGGACAGTCACAAGGAGATAGATTTTCAACGTTTTGTGACTCTGAATATAAGTTGAAAGTTTGAACAGTATTGCTGAGTATGCCAGTCAGCATTGAACTTATTATGATAACAACATGAAGGGTTGTTAAGTGACAATGTATGCATGGTGTACTCATGTAATTACTCTGAGACCTGGACAGACTGAACAGTGTACAGAAATAATGATGTCCCATTCACGGCTGAAGAGACAGGGCACTCTATTGAACTGCAGAGAGAATGCTATTTCCCTGGTACTCCCACTACACATGTGGCTCTATGTAGCGATTCCTTCAGTCAAAAGAATATTGAGAAATAGGTTTACAGTAATAACTAGCAGTTCACCCCAGCTAGCACTAAGTATCTACAGTAAGATGACTGGTCTGACATAGTGGTAACAAATTGTACACTCATACGTACCTTCTAAATCAGTCCATCTCCATATCCAAATCCCTGCAGTAGTTCTTGAGATTAGCCTTCACATACAGACAGAAAATCTCTATGGGAGATGGTAAATACTTGGGTCAGGCATGTGACACATAGTTGTTGGAGCTAGTGAGGAGTGGCGCATGCTGAATGTGACGTTGTGGCATGCACTGTCAAAGCGTGATAGAACAGAGGGAGGGTAAACTGTTGGATGGAGAGTGTGGGATCAGTGAGTTACCAGGAATTGAGACCAAGAGCATTGATGGAGTGGATGATGTGGTGTAACTTCCATTTGTGTAATTCAGAGACACAGGTTCTTCCAGATAGCCTTGGTTGTGAAGCAGCTATTGAAATTGAGGATATTGTGTTCAGCTGCATGTTGGTCAACTTTGTTCTTGGCAACAGTATGGCAGTGTTGGCCATACATTCTGGTGGACAACTGCTTGACAGTCATCTCACGTTAAAAGCTGTGCAATGTTTGCAGCAGAGTTGGTGTATGACATAGCTGCTTTAACTGGCCTCTGAAGGGATACGATCAGTGGGTGACAGGACTGGAGGAGGATGTACTGGGTGAGTGGACTGGGTAGATGTTGCACCTTGGCCTGCCACTGGGATGATCACTGTGGCAAATGGTTGGGAGTGTGAGTGGCATAGGTAAGGACTATTATGATGTATAATAGGGTGGGTGACACAATACCACATTAGGAAGGGTGGTACAATGTCCCTCATTTCGGGGCATGGAGACAGATAATCAAAGCCCTGACAAAGCCAGCATTGGTAAAACTATACCTGAGGTGGACGTGTGACCATCAGCACTGGACGTTCATGCCACTGGGAGGGCACAATCTGTTGTCTTCCAGGCGAACAGCACCTTAACACATGTATTAGGGTACAGCAGTGGCAGTGGCTTCGTTACGCTCTTGGGAACATTCACATAGGTCCAGTAAGCTTGCGCAAGGCACTATGATGGCCAAGGAGTATCATTCACTGGTTGCAGACAAGTTACACTCCTCCATGGCAATCACGTTTCCTGACAGCAGGGGCATTTTTCAGTAAAATAATGCCCCATCTCACAAGGCCAGGAATGTGATGAGTGATGCAAGGAACACAGTGACAAGTTCCAGTTGATATGCTGGCCTTCATACTCACCGGATCTGAACCCAATGGAACACATCTGGGATGTGGCTGAATGTGTCGTTCAGAGCTCATTTCCCCCCTCCCCATTCACCCCGGAATTTATAGGAATTAGGTTACTTGTGTGTGTGTGCAGATGTGGTCCAACTCTGGCTATTAGGTAGGTGGTCATAATTTTCCAGCCGATCAGTACATACAGGTGACCCATTTGTGTGGTATATTTTCAGTTTATCACTAGCTTGCTTTGACATAGCAGATACTTACTGATCAGTGTGTGCCACAGGTACTCGACACATTTGGCCTACACTAGTTAAATGGACTGCATTTTGTACTGAGGCAAATAATGAACTGATTTTGAAAAACATACTGAACTTTACTTTGGTCTACCTATCATTATTCGCTGTCTTAATTAAGAACAACATTACACATACACTATCTCCAACTCCAGCATGATCACCATCAAAAGAGCAGAACTGCAGGTGAAGCACAATCCAAAAATATGTTTCCTTCAATATAATATGTTTATGAGGACATTGCACAGTCCATAAAACTAGACAAAGCTTTCTTTTACAAAGGGACATTTTCATCCATGTCTTCTTGTAACAGCATTCTTACCACCACTGTTCATTCAAAGTGGGTAAATTTTGTTATGCATTCCCCCCAGGGAGTTCTAGTGTGCAATCATCCTTTGTTCAACACCTGAGCACAAACAGGGAAATCTTGATTGTAACATTTATTTTACTGTGTATATAATGTAACAGTGTTGAACCGCAATCAAATAGTACACATTATATACACATTAACACAAGGAAACAAAGGGGAAATGTTTTTCTGAAGCAAGGGAACAAGCTAACAACAAAATAATGAAAGGAATAAGGTAACAGAAGAAGGCCATGCAATGTTTTTAAGTACTTTGTGCAGTCCTAACCCCCCCCCCCCCCCACTCTACTTAAATACTCATACAAAAAAAGGAAGGAAAAAACCACACTAACTATTAAGGACCTTAGTTATGAATTTTCCTCCAATTCCTGAACTTTGTCACGGAAGCATTTTAATGAACAGCTTGTTTGCACCATTAGCTGGACTGAGGGATAACAAACCAGTGTCATTATCAATTTTAGAGGTAGTAACAAAGTAATGTAGGAAAATGTATTAATGACAGCACAAATGAGAGTTGCAAACACATCCAGACACAAAACATTGCACTGATGGCAAGAATGTTGTATTCTAGTACAAAAATACATATTTGTTGCATAACATATTGCCATTATATATTACAGAATATCACATATATAAAAATATATATGATTTATTGTTGTACACTGTGCAAAGACAAATAGATACTCACTTTAAAATCACATGTTTATCTGTAAGTTTACACAATTACATTTATTGTAGTATTGTATCAAAAAAATTCTATAATTGTTGTACAAAATGGAGAGAGAGAAATAAATGCTGTTAGAACGTGTGTGTCCCTTAAATAATTTTTGGCATTTGTGGAAGTCTTTTCAACTTCTTCTAACTCATCACCATACTTTTATGATGAAGAGAAATACTTTTTATTCATAAGGGGTAAATCTGTTACTGGAAAATCTCATTTGATTTTCCTGCTTTGGATGTCTTTCAGTTCTGTTTTTTTATGAATAGCACACAGCAAAAGTTGGTCATTATTTTTGCAGGTAATATGTATCAATAATTGCAACAACATGTGTTACTGTTGGCAAGGGAAAAAGTATCTTTTTCCTATCTTCTGCCAAATATATCACTAAAATTAATGGTGAATCACAGAAAATTAGAATTTTGTTTCTGAACTCCACATATGTAAGTGATTTGGTAATAGAAAAAGACTACACAATAAATCAACTGTAAAATATCTGATGTTTTCTATACAACTGCCTATGTACATGTCAATATTCACATTTTGACACGAAGCTCACTTATTCAAGTCTCTGTGTTGTAAACTTGTGGTATTTACAAACAAAATTTATCATTCCTACAATTGTAGTAGAAGAATGACATCCAAGTTGCTAGTTGAAGACATTGTTTTATTTCTGACTATTCACTCATCATGGGCACCCACTCCACTGTCAACAAAATCCTTAATTGTGTTTGTTGCTTTCAGTGGCAGCAACCTAAAATTTAAAAAAAACAAGAATTACATGTTTTTCTCTATTTATATAATTTTATAAATAAAAAGTTTATTTAACAGTTAGAATAATTTCTGCACAATAAAATGAGCTATATGAAAAACAGTTTAAAAATAAACAACTTATTTCTTATGTTTATGAATTTAAGTGATGGTTAATAGAACTAGATTCTTGAGTGTAATGAAAACCATGCTAAGTGATATGTTGTGGACACCCAGAGGAGGAAGCTACATGAATATAGTGGAGTACAGTATGTTAGCAGTAGATGTACTGAGGGATACATCTTATCTTCGCAAATCACAATGCTGTTCTCCAAGTCATACTGTATCAACACCTCTGAGAGCAGGAGTTGGGTAAACTATGCTATAGCATTGCTTCTAAGAAGAGAAATCATGTGTCCTGGAGAAGAGTGCATTGTAATGTGTCATCATGGCAAATAAATATTATGTGAATGACTGTCTGACACAGTGGAGTGTTGGGAATGCAGATTAGATGGTTGATTGGATGATTAAAGGGACAAAACTACTAAGACATCAGTCCCTTTTTCCTCAAACAGGCAGGTCTACATGACAGCAGATCAGGGAGAGCCTATCATGCAAAACCCAGGGGAAGAAAACTCCAAGGTCTACAAAACGTCAACAAAGGCAAGAAAAGAGACAAAAAGAAGAAAGAGAGACAGAGGAAGAGAGGAAGGTAAGGTGCCCTATCTAGGCAGCAGCCAGAGGCCCCTGAAAGCAGAGTGCACTGAGGGGACATACACCTCCCAGCCCATACCAATTATCAGAGGCACACCCCTCAGAAATTGCATACGGAAGACTAACAATACAAAGAGAGACATAGAGAGACAAGAGATGAACAAGTCTAACAGACTATATGAGAAGGTAGAAGAACAGTAAAAGAGCAGGTGGGGCCAAGACCAGGCTGGACCACCGCGCCCAGTCAGTGGCAGCCCAGTCTGGACAAAGGAGGCAACAGAGTGTTCTGCCGACATCTCAGCAGGCTGATAATGTTAAGTGGTCACGTGTCAAACAGAGTGGTAAAACCCTCCTTCATGAATAAAATGTAAAACTAAGTCAGCCACTGAGGCATCATCATGTCCTAATAGAGAGTAAGGGAGATTAAGAGTCTGCAGCAGGGTGGCTACATTGGGACAGTCCAGGAAAATTTAGACCACCATCAAAAGAGAACCACAATGACAATGGTTGGGTCTTCATGATGGAGGAGATGACCATGAGTCAGCCAAGTATGGTCGATGTGCAGCTGGCAAATAACTGCAGATTCCTTGCACGAGGCTTGCATGGAGGACCTCCACAAATTCGTAGTATACTGTATCACCTGTAGCTTGTTTGGTAAAGCAGACTGAGCCATTATGTATTCCAGATTCCTAAAACTTGTTGGCATAATACCAGTCTCAAGAGTGAGTTTATTAGTAGCCAGTTTGGCCAGGCTATCTGCGAGTCCATTCCCTGGGATCCTGACATGGCCGGGTGCCCAGGTGAGAGTTACTGAGTCTCCTCATTGTTGCAGTGCATACAGGGAATTCTGGGTAGCAATGACCAAGGGGTGGCAAGGGCAACATCAGTCAAGAACTTGCAAACTGTTCAAGGAGTCGCTGCAGCTGAGAAAGGGCCCATCTGTGCAGGAATGGATACACTCAAGAGCATGAGAGATGGCTACTAACTCCATAGTGAAAGCACTACAGCCATCTGGCAAGGAGCACAGTTCAATATGTCCTCTGTGAGTAAAAGCAAAGCCCACCTGACAGACAACCATCAAGCCATCTGAAAAGACTACTTCTGAACCCCAGGATGCACCAAGGATTAAGAAAAATTGATGACAAAGGGCCTCGAGAGGAACGAAGTCTTTCAGATTTTGTGATAGGTCAAGACTAAGCTGTGTCCAAGGGATGCACCACAGAGGTGAGCAAGTCTAGAGGAGAGGTGGAAGAGGAAACAAAAGGAGATGAGGGACCAGACACGAACTGTGATTGTTGCAGGAAATGGATTGGAAAGAGAAGAATGTAGTTTGGATGCTTAGGGAAGCTGTGAACTTGGGTAGCACAATTGACATACTGTTGTTGGTGCTGGCTGGAGTGGCCGAGTGGTTCTAGGCACTACAGTCTGGAACCGTGTGACTGCTACGGTCGGAGGTTCGAATCCTGCCTCGGGCATGAATGTGTGTGATGTCCTTAGGTTAGTTCGATTTAAGTAGTTCTAAGTTCTAGGGGACTGATGACCTCAGAAGTTAAGTCCCATGGTGCTCAGAGCCATTTGAACCATTTTTTTGTTGGCCCCTAACCTGTAATGGAGGGACCCCAGCCTCCACAAGTAAGCTGTTCACAGGGCTAGTTTGAAAGGCTCCTGTTGCAAGTCAAACCTGCAGTGGTGTATTGGATACAGTATCCACAAGGCTGAGAGTGATGTTGAAGTGCTTACCAGACTCTCATAATCAAGGCAGGATTGTATCAAGGCTTTGTAAAGCTGCAGAAGAGTAAAAATTGCACCCCTGCTGGTGTTGAGGGCGGCGGGGGGGGGGGGGGGGGGGGAATTAAACAGAAATAAAGTAACAATGGCAAAGGAAACAAGACAAAGAAATCACCCACAGGATCCAAGCATGTTGTAACTTTTGTCAAACAGTTGAGGACCTAATATGAAACGAGAAAGTACCACAAAAATGTAAGAGCATCATCTACGAAACCTATTACATTCCAGTTTTGAGATATGATAGTGAAACATGAACATGAGAAGTAAAGGTATCAGCAAAATTCAGGCAGCTGAAAAGAGGTTTATCCATAGCACAGTCAGAAAGACATGGAGGGACAGACCCTTGTAATGTGGGAACCTGAAACAGACTCAAATTTTAAGACTACCAGACAAAATAACATTGAGCGGGTGAGATGATATGGACATACATGATGCATGGATGCTGAAAGACTACCGAGAGTAATGTGTGATCTGACACTCAGAGATGAAGGATCAAGACTTAGGTACAAGAATAAGGTGAAATCTAACACCATGCAAGGAGGATATACCTGGGATAGCATTGAAGAGGGATTGAAATTTAATGCTTGAACTGCTCTGGATGTGTTGATGTGTGCGCCTTTGTACCTGTCCCTGTGAGCTCTGAACATTCAGAGCACACAAGGACAGGTACAAAGGTGTGTGCACATTAACACATCCAGAGCATTTTAACTGTTAGTGACCATGACTGGTGGAGAAGCCTCATTTGTCAACCCACTGAGTTAGTTGGAATGATGATGGTGATGATGATGATGAAAGTACCAAAGAAAACTGATGAAAAGGAGAAAAGGATGACAGTAATCAAGAAGAGCAAGAAAAACTTCAGTACACTGATCTCTACCATGACTCCTAAGGTCTAACTATATTTTTTTACTTGTACTTTTAATGAATATAGTATTGCACAGTCAGTTACTAACATCCTTATTAACCCCTTTCACCTTTTCATTTTTAATCTCTTTTTCTTCCATCTACTGATATTTCTGATAGTGATGCCCCCCAAGCCTTCTTTTACTCCAAGTTCATTTTCCAAGACTTTACTTCTATCAAAGCCACATGCTCCAGCATGTATCAGTATTACAGATCATCATTTAATATTTTTTACTCTACGAGTACAAGAACGTGAAAGAATGAATAAAGATTTTCAAAAGTACTACACATTTTGTGCTGAAACAAACTATTATTATGGTTTGCATGTGGTGACCAAGACAGTAAGAGAAAAATGAAAGAAGTGTGCCGAATATGATAATAAAGAAATGAACAGGATAAATTTCACTATATACAGAAGGCAGTCATCTCCTAAAAGTTGGAGAAGTGAATGCAGATACTAAAGATATAAAATACTTTTTAACTGCAGTAAATAAGTTGATTGCACATAATAAAACAGACTAAATTAATGAAATTCAAGTTAAAAATCAGAAAATGCTGAAGAAAACACTACTAGAAGTTTTAAAAAACAATAAAATAGAAGAGAGTAAAGTACATCCATTTTCGAACAAGGAAGTAGGCATGAATTAGGAAGGTACAGGGAATATCAGTCAGTCCCATATCTGATAGAACTCTGGAATAATTATAGAAGAAAATTCTAAATTTTAAGACATTGAAAGTACTAATTTATGGATGGATGGTCAACAAAATGGATTTCAAGAGGTTTTATTGATCATCTTTAGTGTTTCAAATCAAGCAATGTGTAATATATTTGTGAACTTCACAATAAATACTTGTTATATTACATAAATAAGCAGTAGAAATGTTTTTGGGACTGATGTCAATAAAGGGGAGAGTTGAAAGGACAACACACATTATATACGAGGAAAAAAATTCCTGATGGACAAAACTGCAATGCTTGTTGACAAAAGGTTACAAAGACAATGTAGAATCGAATTTTATTGATCACAACAGTGTACACAGTAGGTGTTAATATATATGGAACTATTATGCTAGTGAGAGACATTAGCAATAATTAACTCACTAATAAGATACAAGAACAAGCCAGGAGAGGTAAGGGGAACTATTTAACGAGACAACTGACACGTATCTAAGATGGTTGCCCCTGGTGAAAAACAGGCTTAAGATGTTCAGCAGAGACATTGTCAAAGGCTAAGCCTCTTTAACATAAAAATGCACACACAGTATGAAAGGGTACCAGTAGCTTAACTGATTAAATACAAAATAGTGTGTAAATTTTTGTCCATCACATAGGTCCATCAAGAATAGATGGCAGATTTGGAAATGTGCCTTATAAACTGAGAGATAACCACTAAGTTCCTCTGAGGGTAGAAAGATGACAGACTGTGGTGGAACATATAAAATAAGGAAGTTAGTAAACAGACTGGGCAGTTTGTGCTGTGCTTTTAATGTCATGACCTAAGTATGACATTCAAACATTAAAATGTGCATAATTTGCAGTTGTATTTCTAACACTCATATATTGCACTTTGGTTTTGGGTGTGTCACATAGAGGGATATTTACTATGCAGAAGTGAGCAGTTAAGATAATGAGACAAGTGTCTTTCTCCTTCACCAGTAAACATCCACTCCTGGGAGCTCAGTCTCCAGTCAGTGCCTTGTATTTATATTCACAAAAAGCTGTGTTTTATTCATGAAGATTTACAATTTTTACCAAAAATAACTTCTACTATCATCACTCTGTCATTCCTGTGACATATCTATAATTAGTCAATGGCTATGTAAAGGGCACCACAGCACAAGGTACATCAAACTTGTTCTATAATACAACAAGCTATCTATATGTTTTAAGTTGAATAGAGAACAAATCAGAGCTGAAGTAAAAAATGTTATTTCAGAAGAAATGTTTCTATACAAAACAAGAATTTATCAAAGACTGTCCAAAATAACCAAGTTAAATATTTGTTTAGTATACCATACCTTTAAAGCTAATTTAGTTCATTGTGCCAATATAATGTTGTTTTTCTGATTATGAGTTAATTGAGAATCTGTGTGACCCAGTCAGTATTCTTAGTTAGAAATTGTCACATAGAATGGGTAAATAACAAATAAATAAATACCCTTCTATATTATAAAAAGTTTTAACACAACTCTCATAAAGAAAATGATCATACCTGAGGAAGTGATTTAAGTCCAACAGCCCATTTGGAATGGAATATTCATTGTAGTTTCTCCTCATTGCCTTAATAATTTCTGATGCTGCTTTTGGAATTTGTACTATAGCTAGAAGACTGGGGAACCTGAAATATAATATTAATAAAAACATAAAATAAAATTCAACTTTGTACATAAACCATCTGATAGTTATTTTTATACTGTGGAAAAAATACACTCTCTGGCTAAAACATCACTGGATACAAAATTGTCTCCAAAGTTTTTTAGTTACATAGTGTCATATTGTTATATTTATCACATACCTGGTACGTGGTTTCTGGCACAGGCCAGTATCAACAATAAATGGAAAGATGGTAGTGAAATGTATTTGAGAGCTCTTCAAGTTCTCACGCAGTTCTTCTGATAAAGCCTCCATCATCCCTCGAACTGCATATTTGCTAGCACAGTATGGTACCAAATTTGTGATACCCATTACACCAGCCATAGAAGAGAGACCCACAACATGCCCATGATTGTTTGATATCATACGTGGCAAGAATGCTTCCAAGATCTGTGAAACAAAATTAACCAATACCAAATATTACTTTTAGAAGTAGCCCATAATAAGGGGAAATCATTTCATGAGACTGACGTAGCACACTTCATGTGGTAATAGAGAGAACTGAATAATGGCAATCATTCTATTTTATTTCAAGACTGACTACTTGAAAAAAAAAAGTGAAAGAAGTCACTTAAAGGTATTTCTTATTTTAGTCTTTAAAAATAATAAAACATTCAAGTCTAAATACCTGAATTCACTATGCTTAACATCTACAAAATGTTCAAGTCCTAATTGCATTTACATTGATCTAGATATCCCAAGTGCAAGCAATGACCTTTCTATAATCTTGTTTCCTCCTTTTCAAGTATCTATACAGAGCAGTCATGAAGTCTAGACCTGTTTCTAAGAAATAATGAATGCAAATATAAAATACACATTTATGTTTATTGCCAATATGTGTACACATTTTCATTATACTGCAATGTGGCCTCCATCCATTTTGAAACAGTGCTTCCGTTGTTGTAGAGCTGATCTGAATTCTTTCTGAAGCATACCTTGTCAAAGAGCCAACACTGCATCTCTGATTCAAGCTATTTGATCCTGGAGATCCCTTATTTTTGTTTTGTACACTCTTGACTTTATATACACCTAAGTGAAGAAATTCAACATTATAGCCACAGTCTTGCTGAACATCTGCCAATCCATCTGTTGGCAAATCTTCAATTTAGGTACTCCCTTGCCATAATAGTAAAATGAGGGGAGTATTCATCTGCTGAAACACAACAGTGTCAGCAATGCCTTCTTGCTGAAACTATGGTTTCAGAATTGTTCCAGCATATCAAGGTAAATGTTTCCTGTTAACAATTTCTATCACATTTTATCATGCATCTTGGCAAGCTTCATCATCTCCATAGTCTAATTTGTTAAGCACTTTAATGTGATATAGATTTTTTTGGTATAAAGTGCAAAACTTTCACAATCATTGATTTTGGCATGTCCAATTTGTTGATTAACAAAAAGTTGATGGATTCGGACTTCTATCCATTGCTTCTCCAATTTTCTGAATGGTCACTTGTGGTACAAGAGGTATCCTACAATGTTCTCCATCGGCAATGTTTCCATTTATTTGGAACTTACTGACAAATAACTGTATGTTTGCTCTAAATGGTGCTGCCTTGTGAAATTTCTGAGCGGACTCTTGTTGCACAGCCAGGTGAGATAAACTGTGCAATCATGTCATTAACAACAGCCACATGCACCCTTCTAGCATAAATATTCTTCTTGATTATCCTGGTAGTGGTCGTGGTGGTGGTGGTGATGGTGGTGGTGGTGGTAGGCTCATGTTTTCATATAACTATATTATAATTATATATTATGTAAATGCATCCATTATTTCTCATAAATGGATTGAGACTTTATGACAGCCCCATTTTGGAATGATCTCTTAATATTCCAAAAGAAAAACCAAAAGTTAAAAATAAATTATACAGGGTTTGTATAAAAAGTAATGAGACTGAGCCTGTGAATCAAAATTTATTGTAGATATCGCTTCAGCCACTTAGTACTCTTCAATGTATGACCCTAGAGAGTTAATAACCCACTGCATTCAAGATTCCCAAACTTCAAACACTGCCACGAACACTGAGTCTGGAATGGCCCTCAAAGCCGTTGTCATGGTGGCTTTGACCTTCTCCAGGGTCCCATGACAGTGTCTTTTGAGGCAAGTTTTTAGTTTGGGGAACAAAAAGAGTCTGGCGGGGCCACAACAGGCCTGTAGGGGGGCTGGGGAATCTCTTTCTTGGCCAGGTAGCTGGCCACCAAGAAGCAGGTGTGACTCAGCACGTTGTCATGATGCAACTTCCAATAATCAGCGATGGCTAGCCTCATGCGATGGGCCCTGGCATTCAGTCTCTTGAGCACTTTGCAATAAAAAGCACTGTTGACAGTTTAGCCTGGGGGCAGAAACTCATGATGTCAAAAAACACAATCAGCGTGGCTTTCACCTTCAATTTGCTCATGCAAGTCTGTTTTGTACATGAGGATGCTGCAGTACACTATTCGGCACTCATGCGCTTTGTCTCCGAGTTGTACTGAAACACCAAGGTTTTGTCTCCGTAATAATAACATTATCTAAAAATTCTGGATCAGCTTCAAGGCTCTGAGATTGTCTTGGCAGGTGTCTGCTTTTGAACGTCTGACAAAATCTTTGGGACCTTCTTGGCACAGATCTTCCTCATCAACAATTATTTGGTGATGATGTTGTGCACTGTCACTTTATCTAGTCTGAGATCGTCTGCTATCATCCTGACACTCATCCGATGGTTGGTGTTCAATAAAAGGTGCACATGGTCAATGTTTTTGTCAGTCTTGCTGGTTGACTGGCGTCCGGAGCAGGCCTCGTGCTCAATCAATGCTGCCATCTTTAAAGCTCTTCACCCACCTGAAAATCTGGCTTTTTGACAGGCAATCCTCACCGTAGGCTTGCTGACACATATCCAACATTTCCATACCAAATTTTCCTAGTTTCACACAAAACTTGATGGTGTAATGTTGCTCAATTGTTTGCTGCAGGTTGCGCCACGACTGACAACTTTGCAATGTGTCCACTAAATGCATAATGCTGTCGTGACAAGAGCCCACAATAGACTGGCACACCTCACGTTTTTGGCCAGACACCCAGCACCACCAATCTCCCCCCTCCGCAGGTGAGTGCGCTCTGTGGAGTACAGTTGCATCAGCAAAAAATCAGTCACATTACTTTTTATGCAAACCCTATATTTATACACAGATAGTACACTAAATTTGAAGAAAGACTAATACCCCTCCACGTGGTTTCATTAATTCTATATTCATCTCAATTTAAAAATATGTAGGACATAACTGGAAGAAAAAAATCTACAGCAACTGTAAGAATGTAGAACTATAACATACATCCTAGACACTATTTCTGTTGATGAAAAGTAGACTTGAAACTAGAAGTATCTTAATCTGTTTGGAGTTGCTGTCAGTCAGGCTCTCTGCTTTGCTGGTACATGTAGTTTGTAACCATCTCAATTTACATTTTGGGATTTAAATTTTCCATTTCATAATATTTTAAGATAATTTTTCTTATTAGCTTCCTCATTTGTCTGCTTTAACAGCACACATCCATATTCTTATTACTCTTTAGGTAATCATATACAGTTAACTAATCAATGAGCCACAAAATAAACAGAGATATGACCTTATCTAAGATAAGCAGTTCATCATAAATGAATAAAAGCAATGACAATAGTAAAGAAAACAAAATCAGCGCTCCCCCTTTTAGTATAAGGTATCACAATGCTCAATCATTAACAAACAGGTTACAAAATCTAGAAGTACTACTGGGATCTGACTTAAATGTTTATGTCATCTGCATAATTCAACATGGCCTAGGAAAGCAGCAAATGTATACTTTAAACATTCCTTGTTTCCTCCTATGCAATTCATTGTGCAGTCTTGTCACAAACATGGAGCAACAATCATATTTGTAAAGCAGAATTTAAAGTATAGAGCAATGGAAACAAATCCTGATTGTATAAAAGAAAAGGATCCTGAAATAGCAACCATTGCACTTTCTGATAAGAGCGTAGTTATTGTCACTATGTGCAGATGCCATGATGGAAACTTTGAAGACTTTCTATGTAACCTAAATACTCTAAACCAACCAAAAATAAGATCATGTGGTGACTTCAAAACTGATTTTTTTGAAACAGTCAAATCATAGAGACAAACTACTGAACATGACAAAAAGTTTCATTCTAAACTCCATTGTATATACACCAACATGAATCTTTTTAAACAATGAGGTTGCCCTAGACCAAATGTTCATTCAAGAAACCTGCTACCCATAGAGCACTGAAGTAATAAATACAGGCTACAGCAATCATGAAAATTTTCACGGAAAAGGCCACCAGTCAAAAATAAGTAAGTTTATGGACTTCACTGATAGTAACGTTATACACTTGTGCTGCTTACTAAGCCAAGAAACATGGGATAAAGTGAACAATGAGACAGATACAAATAAAATGTTCAGTAGTAACTTTCACGATACATATAAGCATTATTTTGACATAGCCTTTCCAGCTGGCATACAAACCTCCAGTGCAACAAAAATATTCTTAGAGTCATATGAAAAATACAATCCTGTATCATTACAAATAAGAAATTATACAAAATTATACAAGAAGATCTACCATAACCTCATTAAAAAAAGAGAAATGATTAATATATCTCATAAAAAAGGTAAGGGCCACATGGAACATTATCAGTTCTGAAACAAGTGTAAAGACAGTTGCAAACAGAATTAACCTGCAGTTGGAAAGTGGACAAGTATCTGGCGCCAACACAGCAACTAATATCTTTACTGATTATTTTAGCAATATAGCAAATGACCTTATACAAAGAACTATCAAACTAGAAACACACCTCTCAAAGGATCAATATTTCTCAAACAGACCACACAAGATTAGCTTGTACTGGCAGTAAGCTCACCAACAAAACTTTCATGTGGTGTTGGTGATATTCCAGACAGCATTATAAAACTAACAGGGAAGTATATTGTTGATCCTCTGAAATTCACTCTCAAAGATCTTTGAGAAGCTCTTTTACAATGGGCTACAGGAATTTGTTGTTTGTTGTGGTCTTCAGTCCTGAGACTGGTTTGATGCAGCTCTCCATGCTACTCTATCCTGTGCAAGCTTCTTCATCTCCCAGTACCTACTGCAACCTACATCCTTCTGAATCTGCTTAGTGTATTCATCTCTTGGTCTCCCTCTATGATTTTTACCCTCCACTCTGCCCTCCAATACTAAATTGGTGATCCATTGATGTCTCAGAACATGTCCTACCAACCGATCCCTTCTTCTGGTCAAGTTGTGCTACAAACTTCTCTTCTCCCCAATCCTATTCAATACTTCCTCATTAGTTATGTGATCTACCCATCTAATCTTCAGCATTCTTCTGTAGCACCACATTTCGAAAGCTTCTATTCTCTTCTTGTCCTAACTATTTACCGTCCATGTTTCACTTCCATACATGGCTACACTCCATACAAATACTTTCAGAAATGACTTGCTGGCACTTAAATCTATACTCGATGTTAACAAATTTCTCTTCTTCAGAAATGCTTTCCTTGCCATTGCCAGTCTACATTTGATATCCTCTCTACTTCGACCATCATCAGTTATTTTGCTCCCCAAATAGCAAAACTCCTTTACTACTTTAAGTGTCTCATTTCCTAATCTAATATCCTCAACATCACCCGACTTAATTCGACTACATTCCATTATCCTCGTTTTGCTTTTGTAGATGTTCATCTTATATCCTCCCTTCAAGACACCATCCATTCCGTTCAACTGCTCTTCCAAGTCCTTTGCTGTCTCTGAGAAAATTACAATGTCATCGGCAAACCTCAACATTTTTATTTCTTCTCCATGGATTTTAATACCTACTTCGAATATTTCTTTTGTTTCCTTTACTGCTTGCTCAATATACAGATTGAATAACATTGGGGAGAGGCTACAACCCTGTCTTACTCCCTTCCCAACCACTGCTTCCCTTTCTTGTCCCTCGACTCTTATAACTGCCATCTGGTTTCTGTACAAATTGTAAATAGCCTTTCGCTCCCTGTATTTTACCCCTGCCACCTTTAGAATTTGAAAGAGAGTAGTCCAGTCAACATTGTCAAAAGCTTTCTCTAAGTCTACAAATGCTAGAAACGTAGTTTTGCCTTTCCTTAATCTTTCTTCTAAGATAAGTTGTAAGGTCAGTATTGCCTCACGTGTTCCAGTATTTCTACGGAATCCAAACTGATCTTCCCCAAGGTCAGCTTCTACTAGTTTTTCCATTCGTCTGTAAAGAATTCGAGTTAGTATTTTGCAGCTGTGACTTATTAAAGTGATATTTCGGTAATTTTCACATCTGTCAACACCTGCTTTTTTTGGGATTGGCATTATTATATTCTTCTTTAAGTCTGAGGGTATTTCGCCTGTTTCATACATCTTGCTCACTAGATGGTAGAGTTTTGTCAGGACTGGCTCTCCCAAGGCCGTCAGTAGTTCCAATGGAATGTTGTCTACTCCGGGGGCCTTGTTTCGACTCAGGTCTTTCAATGCTCTGTCAAACTCTTCACGCAGTATTGTATCTCCCATTTCATCTTCATCTACATCCTCTTCCATTTCCATAATATTGTCCTCAAGTACATCGCCCTTGTATAGACCCTCTATATACTCCTTCCACCTTTCTGCTTTCCCTTCTTTGCTTAGAACTGGGTTTCCATCTGAGCTCTTGATGTTCATACAAGTGGTTCTCTTATCTCCAAAGGTCTCTTTAATTTTCCTGTAGGCAGTATCTATCTTACCCCTCATGAGATAAGCCCCTACATCCTTACATTTGTCCTCTAGCCATTGCTGCTTAGCCATTTTGCACTTCCTGTCGACCTCATTTTTGAGACGTTTGTACTCCTTTTTGCCTGCTTCATTTACTGCATTTTTATATTTTCTCCTTTCATCAATTTAATTCAATATTCCTTCTTTTACCCAAGGATTTCTACTAGCCCTCATCTTTTTACCTACTTGATCCTCTGCTGTCTTCACTACTTCATCCCTCAAAGCTACCCATTCTTCTTCTACTGTATTTCTTTCCCACATTCCTGTGAATTGTTCCCTTATGCTCTCCCTGAAACTCTGTACAACCTCTGGTTCTTTAAGTTTATCCAGGTCCCATCTCCTTAAATTCCCACCTTTTTGCAGTTTCTTCAGTTTTAATCTACAGGTCATAACCAATAGATTGTGGTCAGAGTCCACATCTGCCCCTGGAAATGTCTTACAATTTAAAACCTGGTTCCTAAATCTCTGTCTTACCATTATATAATCTATCTGATACCTTTTGGTATCTCCAGGGTTCTTCCATGTATACAACCTTCTACCACGATTCTTAAACCAAGTGTTAGCTATGATTAAGTTGTGCTCTGCGCAAAATTCTACCAGGTGGCTTCCTCTTTCATTTCTTAGCCCCAATCCATATTCACCTACTATGTGTCCTTCTCTCCCTTTTCCTACACTCGAATTCCAGTCACCCATGACTATTAAATTTTCGTCTCCCTTCACAATCTGAATAATTTCTTTTATTTCATCATACATTTCTTCGATTTCTTCATCATCTGCAGAGCTAGTTGGCATATAAACTTGTACTACTGTAGTAGGCATGGGATTCGTGTCTATCTTGGCCACAATAATGCGTTCACTATGCTGTTTGTAGTAGCTTACCCGCATTCCTATTTTCCTATTCATTATTAAACCTACTCCTGCATTACCCCTATTTGACTTTGTGTTTATAACCCTGTAGTCACCTGACCAGAAGTCTTGTTCCTCCTGCCACCGAACTTCACTAATTCCCACTATATCTAACTTTAACCTATCCATTTCCCTTTTTAAATTTTCTAACCTACCTGCCCGATTAAGGGATCTGACATTCCACGCTCCGATCCGTAGAACGCCAGTTTTCTTTCTCCTGATAACGACATCCTCTTGAGTAGTCCCCGCCCGAAGATCCGAATGGGGGACTATTTTACCTCCGGAATATTTTACCCAAGTGGAGGCCATCATCATTTAATCATACAGTAAAAGCTGCATGCCCTCGGGAAAAATTACGGCCGTAGTTTCCCCTTGCTTTCAGCCATTCGCGGTACCAGCACAGCAAGGCCGTTTTGGTTATTGTTACAAGGCCAGATCAGTCAATCATCCAGACTGTTGCCCTTGGAACTACTGAAAAGGCTGCTGCTCCTCTTCAGGAACCACACGTTTGTCTGGCCTCTCAACAGATACCCCTCCGTTGTGGTTGTACCTACGGTACAGCTATCTGTATCGCTGAGGCACGCAAGCCTCCCCACCAACGGCAAGGTCCATGGTTCATGGGGGGAGGTACAGGAATTTAAAAACAAATATTCTGTGGTGTCACCACCAGACACCACACTTGCTAGGTGGTAGCCTTTAAATCGGCCGCGGTCCGTTAGTATACGTCGGACCCACATGTCCCCACTATCAGTGATTGCAGATCGAGCACCGGCACACGGCAGGTCTAGAGACACTTCCTAGCACTCGACCCAGTTGTACAGCCGACTTTGCTAGTGATGGTTCACTGACAAAATATGCTCTCATTTGCCGAGACGATAGTTAGCATAGCCTTCAGCTACGTCATTTGCTACGACCTAGCAAGTTACTATTAGTAACTATCAGTTACTATTGATGCTGTAAAACAAGTACTGTCAAGAGCGATGTTCACCATTTATGGATTAAAGTTAAGTATTCCACAGCTACGTCCTTTTTTGCTAGTCTAATTTCCTTGACCTGTTCCAGGCCTCACGCCAGCCTGCGTGAGCTAAAACGCGTGCCTTTCGGCTTCCTCTCATAGTGGGTTGGCTCTCTTGCCAATCCACAACATTGGGCGATGAGGATGGGATGCTCGATGGTTGGTTGTGGTAGATTCATTCAGTAATTTTCCTTTTGTTGTCAGGATGTCTTCCACGACGTCATCTGCCACCATCCAAGCGTTATCTGCTATATTTTGCATTGAAGGTCTTCCACAGACTATTGTTTCCGACAATGGCCCACAATTCATGTCCGCAGAATTTCAGTCACTCTGCAAGGCCAATGGTATTCAACATCTGACGTCCGTGCTGTTTTCGCCACAATGAAACGGTGCCGCTGAATGATTGGTCAGGACTTTCAAGTCACAGATGTTGAAGTTGAAAGAGTTGCATTCTCGGGAGGATGCGTTATTGCTCTTTTTGTCCTCGTATCGCTCTCAGCCCCGAGATGGTCGCTCGCCGGCTGAGTTGCTCCACGGTCGCCCTCATCGCACCTTGATGTCTTTGCTACATCCGCTGCATCAGGTTCCTGTGCAGCGGCAGACACCTGCTTTTGCCCCAGGCGACGTTGTTTCTTACCGCAACTATCGAGGTTTACGGCGTTGGTTCGAAGGGCGCATTTTTCGCTGCCTCGGCCGTGCGATGTATCTGGTTTTGGGGGCCTCTGGTGAGGTGCGTCGGCATCTCAATCAGCTGCGCCTCTGTCGTCGCATGGGATCTGCCGCTCCCCGTCTGCTTTCAGTGACGGTGCCGTCCAGTCAGCGCCCTGGGGACCCATCTACTGGCTTGCCTCAGCCCCAGGTGTTACTGACGCTGTCTTCCATTTTGCCCCATGGCGACACGCCGCTGCCGCCGCCTGTTCTCTCGCCGGGACGCCCGCAGTTGATGCGTCGCTGCAACCGCCAGGCGTCTCCCTGGGTCACGCACTGCCGATCGCTTCCCGTGACCGGTTGTCCTCCGACATGGAACTGTTGCCCGCTCCGGATCATATGTCGTCTTCGCCCGTCGGGTGCCCCGGCCCGATGGAGGTCGACCCTTTGGCCCCTCCTGTCTCTCTACAGGCGCATACACCACATGTTGGCGTGCACCCTGGAGCAGGTTTTCAGGCGTTTCCTAGCTCCCCTCGGTCTGAATGGCAGGGTGTGGGTGGCACAGCCTCGCCTGTTGTTAGGCTCCCCACCTCGTCGCGTACGTCAACATGGGGTCCTCCCCACGGCAGGCGGAAGCCTTATGCCACAACCGTCCGCCGATTTGCGGGGGAGGAATGTGGTGTCACTGCCAGACACCACACTTGCTAGGTGGTAGCCTTTAAATTGGCCGCGGTCCGTTAGTATACGTCGGACCCGCATGCCCCCACTATCAGTGATTGCAGACCGAGACGCCGCCACACGACAGGTCTAGAGACACTTCCTAGCACTCGGCCCACTTGTACAGCTGACTTTGCTAGCGATGGTTCACTGACAAAATACGCTCTCATTTGCCGAGACGATAGTTAGCATAGCCTTCAGCTACGTCATTTCATTGGCTCTCTTGCCAATCCACAACATATTCATTACCATCAAACCATCAGCATTGCGTCTGGAAATCTAGATCCACAGACACAGCTGTCTATGAGTATGTAAATGCAATCCTGAAAGCCATAGATCAACAGGAAATGGCTAATGGTATATTTCTGGACTTGTCTGAAGTGTCTGACATTATAGATCACGCTACTCTACTACACAAAATAGAAAGTGTGGGTATTAAGGGTTTTCCAAATGAATTGATCAAATCGTATCTCACATACCTGCAACAAAACGTTATTCTTAAACATGACATACAACTGGACACATCATAAGAACAGAAACTCATCAGGGAAAACTTTCAAGAAATATGGTGTGCGACAAGGGTTTGCATTAGCTGGAATCCTATTCCTTCATTCCTTCATGCCAAAGAAAAATTCTGTTTGTGGGTGACACAAGCATTTTGATGACAGGATCATATAAAAAAGACCTTCAGTCATCAGCAGATAGGACACTGATGCAACTGTCAGATAGGTTGGAAAAAAAAAATAAACTTATTATAAACACTGAAAAAACTGTAGCCATGAACTTTCAAATATGCTATAAAAAGCAACAAGCTCACCTCCACCTGAAAACAAACAACAAAAGCTTAAAACAGACTGGTGACGTGAAATTTTTGGGAACACATATGTAGGATGATCTCAAATAGAAAACACACACATTCAGGCTCCAACAAGTAAGATGTCATCTATTGGCTATATACTGTGGATACTAAACTCAAGCTGTAATAGAGAAACAGTACTGCAGGTATACCACACACGTTTCCAATCTGTAGTCAGGTATGAAAGCATATTCTGGGGAAATTCACCATGTAGCCAAACTATATTCAAAACACAAAAATGAGCTATTAAAATCATTTGCAACAAAAAGAGAAAAGATTCATATTGTTCTCTTTCCCAACATTAAAGGTCCTCAACCTTCTGTGCTTGTATATACATGAAGCCATAGTATTCTTAAGGGATATTTTAACAACTTTCAATGCTTGTAAACAAAACAGCTCTGTACATAATAAAGAAATTAGAAATTGCACTAATAATCATTTCTCTCACTATCTAACTCCAAAGTAAAATTACCAGTCATTGCAAATACTAACTCTATGTGAGAAACATAAAATGGTGAACATGTATAGCAAATTGTATAAATGTATCTAAAAACAAAGATGATGTGACTTACCAAATGAAAGTGCTGGCTTTCATTTGGTAAGTCACATCATCTTTGTTTTTAGATATATTTTTCCTACATGGAATGTTTCCCTCTATTATAATCAAATTGTATAAATGTGATCATATGCGTCTACTGTCTAGCCGTTTTACATATAGGAATCATTTGTATCATATCTATTGCATGTGTATTAAACGTTACTAAGACTGAATGTGTATCATGATTAATTTCTGTATTGTTTTTATGTCTAAATGTGTCCACATATGTGTACAGTATAACTGCATTGTCTGTAGGAAACATTCTGTGTTGTCATTATAAGAAAAATTTGTAATATTTATCTGTGCATTATATTTTGACTTTTACTATATCTACACAAGATGTCACAGGACCAAATAAAAATAAATAAATTGGACACTAACTTATGATGAGGAGAATCAATGTAAGTACATGTGTGTGACTTTTTTTTTGGGGGGGGGGGGGGAGGCTGGAAGGGAAATGCCTTGTATCCTTTTATCATTCCCAGTGAGGAAGCAAATGCATTCCAATGAAATAAGTAAAACTCCAATAACATTGATTATTTTATATAATTTATTAATGAAATAGAACCAAATTTATCATTGATTTCCACAATTTTGGGTTATTAACAAATTTAATTCCAATATTTTCATTAGATATGTGCCTGCCACTTTTGTGAAAATTCTTTGTACTCTTTTTCAGAGAGCTCACAACTGAAATTTTATATTGGTCCCACCTGAGCAAACATTTCAGTATTTTTTTTTAATAAGAAGCATTCAGTCATTTATAAGTACCTGAATTTGCACAACAGCTGTTTAGAGATGCTTCAGTACTTTACAGCAGTTTTGCACTGATTGTCAAGAAAGTACAATGGTTAAGATTTTAACCAATGGGTGTTACTTTACAAACTTGAACAGTAGTTTACAATTTCATGCTGATGTCAGACAATGAATACCTACCATTGTGCTAAACACTATTTTTATTATTAATGTAATGTCATACATACGGGATGCAACAGTTTAGTATTACTTTGTGGGAGACTGCACAAATAATTATATTATTCATTATATGGACATTACTTTCTCTGATTAGAGTATTTTTTACGTTTTATCATTGTTTAGCATCATCAAAATAATATAAAACACACTATTTTTTCTGAAGCAGAGGGAGAAGGTAGTATGTCTCACTACCTCCACATCTTCACCTATACTCTACAAAACATTGAACTACTGAATTGCTCGGCAGAGAATACATTCAAATGTACCAGTTTCAGAGCGAAGGACATACGATTTCTTAAACATCTCTGTGTGTGCTGCAATTTGTCTGATCTTGTCTTTGTTGTCCCTCTGCGGGGGATATGTAGATAGCTGTAGTATATTTCTAGGTCCATCACATAAAACTGCTGCTAGACCCAGAAGTAGGCTTTCATGGGCTAATTTTCAAAGCTTCTGCCAGTTATGTTATTTCTGTTAGTCCTATTTGGTACAGACTCACACACATGAGCAATATTCCATGACAGGTCAGATGAATGTTTTATGTATGCAATATCTTATGTAGACTGACTGCATTTCTTTGTATTCTACCAAAGAAGTAGACCCTGCCACCTGCTTCAGATACAGTTGAGCCCATGTGGTCATTTAACTTCAAGTCCCTACTAAGCACTACACCCAGGTATGTGCATGATTTGACTGATTTCAGTTGTGGGTCAATGCTATTGTAGTCATAAGTTACTTAAGTTTTTTTCATTTTTCAAAATTCACCATTTTACATTTCTGAACATTAAGAATGAGTTGTCAATTTTGCACCATTTTGAAATCTAATCAAGAAGTGACTGAATATTTGTCCAGATTTATTCAAATAGTATTTCATTTGTAGATTCCTGCATCACTAACAAAAATTCTGAAGTGACTTCCTATTGTCTGCAAGATCATTTATTTACAACATCAGCAGAAAGATTCCCGCCACACTTCCATAGGGAGCACCTGAAGTTACTACTACGTCTGTCAATGACTGTCCATCTGAGATGAGATTCTGTGTCTAACCATTAAGAAAGCCTCAGTCCAGTTGCATATCTCATTTGGTATCCCACATGACAATACTTTGGTAACAAGCTTATTTGTGGTACTGAGTCAAATGTTTTTCAGAAGTCTACCTGACTGCCTTAATCCATGTCTTTTATGATGCCCTGATAGAAGCCCAAGTTGAGTTTCCTATTATCAGTATTTTCAGAATCCATGCCAGTGGGCTTGGAGGAGATCATTCTGTTAGAATATCTCATTACATTTGAGCTCAGAATATGTTTTAAAGATTCTACAACCAATTGATGTCAAGGATATTTGATAGTAGTTTTGTCAGTCACTTCTGCTGTCCTTCTTGTAGACCTATCTCAAATAATTATAAAGTGAATAAGCTCATTAAGAGATCATGTATGTTAAGTTTATTGAACTAGTAAAGCACATCATTAAACAATTAGTTCTAAAGTCTCTATTGAATCATAAAGATTTTTCTGGTAAAGGAATATTCTACACAACAACAGACATTGGGGAAAAACCAGAACAGTCTAATGTCTATAACAAGGCAAAATAATTAACCAATGTTAGCAAAATTATGAATAATTCAATGCACATACCCAGAAATGTGCAAACACATTTACATCAAAGATGCGACGTATCACTTCAGGTGTGTATGTCGAGAAAGGTCGGCAAGGCATGATGCCAGCATTGTTGATGATGATGCTGACATCACCGACATCTGTTTGGACTTTCTTTGCTAGGTTAAGTACTTCTTCACGGTTTGACACATCACATCTGAAAAAATTTACAGAAGTGACCATTGGAATCAGAAGCAATAAATAAAATTATAAACAGCCGACCAGTTGCAATGGATAAAGAATTCTTTACCTAGGTTTCAACAAATTTAAATTTATCTTCTTCAGAAGGTGGCAATTTTACATTAGTATGGACTGATGTATCATCGCCATTTTTACAAATGTCTGCATAGATCCATTTGTCAAAATGGTCGGCTGTTTATAATTTTATTACATGGAACTGTTACTGTTGTGCAGCTATGTTTAAAATACAGAAGCAATAAACTTATAAACCAGTTTTCCTTACTGTCAATGAGACTGCTTATGGGAAAGAGGACAGTAAAAGAAAGGCAGAAGAAAGTGATGAGGCCAATAAAGACAGAGGCACAGAAAACTATTTTGTAACCAAGCCATTTGCTGGATAGCTACCCCCCCTTCCCCCTCCCTCCACAATATTGCCAGTCTTTACTTTACTCCATAGCTGCTACCACCCCTATGGCCTAGTTGGGGGGGGGGGGAGGAGGGATCTAGTATCTTGCCACACCAGTGATATGGAGACTGTCTCAGAGTCGCAGGTATATTATTCATGTGACACACTCAATTTCACTTTCAGCTACCACAACACTGGTAGCTGCAGCTAACACGTCACATGGAGGTAGCCATTGGCCTTCTAACAAAATAATATCCAGCCTTATGGATGGATCAGTAGTTAACTGTCATCATATAAATGTTCTCTATGCCAGTTCTAGCACACAGCTTTACCTCACTTTCCTGAACCTACAGTTTGATCCGGAACTCTATAAGTGTTCTTGCATGAGACGATTCTGACATTGTACATCGAATGTTATGTTCAGTCATATGGTTCTCTGTCTACTAGGTTTTCAGCCATTGACATCACATCAGTCTTGATGTCTATACACAACATGGTTAGTGGCAGAAACTTATCTAGTTTTCTTTAGGCTATGACACAAAAATTTCGAGTACCTTTGTGAAAATTACATGATATGCCTCCTTGTGAAGGTCACATAGATATGTTTTACAGGCGTTCAGTCATTTTAGCAAGAACTCAAAACTACTCATGAGTTGCTTTTATTTTGTAGTTTGTCAAGAGAGTGAACTCCCACAGGAACAGACTTGGGCTGTGATGTCAATTTGGAAGTTTCTGGATTACTTCGTGTCAACTGGTCTGTATGTGAGAAGCACACCATAGTGTAGCAAAGTTCTTTTGGTGGTTCTTCCTGCACTTTTCTGTTAAATTCTTTCAAAAAGCTTGGAAAAATATTCTTGAAGTAGGGTGAACCAATGTGGAGTTACTGTCCAACTTTCTTCATGTGTGAATTTGATGATATCCACAGCCAACAGAGAAAAAACATTCTTCTTTCATGTGAACTAGTTTGTGCCACTTTTGCTGCTACTGAGTACCATGAAGAGTGTGACAACCTAGGTCCTTTTACATATTGCTTTAGTTGCACAGCATTGACAATTTCCGTGCTTTTGTGTGTACCTTCTCCTAAGTGCAGCAATGCACCGAAAACCTTTTTTTTTTGGGTGGCCTTCAAAATAGGTAATGCAAATAGTAGCATATGCCTACATTATTTACCTCTGGAAATTTTTGCTGTAGTTACTGAATCTTTTGATACACTCTAATAAAAAATTTAATTTTCCAGTTTATCTGTGCTGTTCATCATTTTACTAAGAATTTTGTCTATGATGTTGGGGTCAAATTAATTATTTATAGCTTTGTTTTTATTGTATTGCGTTCATGGCCAAAGTCTTCTTCCGACAGACAAATTGGAAAAGAAATGGTGTAGATTACCTTTTCTAGGGAAAAGATCAAACAAGATACATAACATTTTCAAGGCAAAGGGTTTCTCTGTTCTTTACTATGTCCCTTAGACAATAGGTATTTGCTTGTTCAATGCAAAAGACAAACAACTAGCCATCACAGAAAATGAGGTTTATAAGATCATACGCTGGGAGTGTCGCTCTTGCTACATTGGACAGACTGGGAGGTCAGTCTGAACCAGGCTTAAAGAACATCACAGAAGCTGGAGACTGAAGAGATCTGATTCAAGCCTTTGTGGAACATTGCCTTAACAAAATATATAGTAGATGTAGAAGTACTACACACAGAAGAAAAGGGGGCAAAACTCAGCCAGTTAGGAATTCCAGAAATTAAAATATATATATATACACACACACACACACACGCAGATGGATATACCCCCACACCCTCCATTAAATGAAAAAACCGTAATTCAATTATTTTTAGATGATACCACAACTCCTAGATACAGGGTGACAATTACTGAACTATATGAAAAAAAACGTAAAATAGTTACAAACTACAGTGTACACACGCTTTATTCACCATGTAAACGTCGGATTTAGGTTATGACATGTTTGATATACTTGCCATGATTGGCGATGATGTGGTGCAGGCAAATAGCAAAATTCTGCATGACCCGCTGAAGTGGCAGAACATCGATGATGTCGATGAACTCCTGAATGGCTGTTTTCAGCTCAGCAATTGTCTTGAGGCTATTGCTGTTCGCTTTGTTTTTAATATAGCATCACAAAAAGGAATCGCATGTGTTTAGATCCAGAGAATATGGTCTTTGGATACCCAGAGCGAAAATGCGGTCCCCAGAGTGCTCCTCCAGGACATCAGACACACTCCTGTTTCGATTGGGTCGAGCTCCCTCTTGCATCAACCACATCTTGTCGAAATCAGGGTCACTTTGGATAATGGGGATGAAATCATCCACCAAAACCTTCACATACCATTTGATAGCCATCGTGCCATCAAGGAACATCACACTGATTATTCCACGACTGGCCGTTGCACACCACACTGTCACCCAATGAGGGTCAAGAGACTTCTCGATCGCGAAATGTGGTTTCTCAGTCCTCCAAATGCGCCAATTTCGCTTATTGACGAACCCATACAAATGAAAGTGAGCTTCGCCGCTAAACCAAACCAAGCATGAGTATACTAATTCCCATTTGCCTCACGGCCAACCATGTAGTTTGAACGTCCTAATGCAAACCGTTCAGAAGTTATGACGATTTTATTTCACATACTTCAATAATTGTCACCATGTAGAAGTAAAACTTTGGGCCTCAGTCTATTAGCAGGCTGACATTCAACTTTTTTCCTAGGTCTGTTTAGTCATGTCAGTGTAATTGCTGAATTGTGTAATTCCATATGTAATTTGTCAAAAAATAGTCAGTGAAGTAATTTGCCTTAACCCAAGGATCGAGACATTAAAAAGTTGTGGTGTTTATCTTTGCTTTACACACTTGGAATCATAACGTACTTGAAAATGGGCTTCTAATCTGAAATCTAAGGTTGTGGAGTAACCATAATAAAATTTTTGAAGCAAGGCAAAAAACACATGCTGCAATGTTGAAAGTACAAAAAACAGTATTTGTTTGGTTACTTTGCAATGTTTCACCAAGAATCCACCGTTAATTCCTTCTGTTATGATAATCTTTTTGTATTTTACCCTACAGGTGCTGTACATTCCTTTTTGTTGATCATATTCTTGCTGCCAAAAATCATATTCTTGCTGCCAAAAATTTGGCGTTGTCTCCATATAACAAACAGATTCTTACACTCTGGTTCATAGTGATGGAACTACGTCCTATTAATGGTTACGACGTGACGAAGAATGCCGTCTCCTTCCTCGTCAAGATCCCTTAAATGTAACTTCAAAAAATTTCCTGGTGTTCCTGTTTATGTTTGCCAGTTGGTGTGACACCAAACGAACACGAATTGTATGATAGTGTATAGTTTCATGAATGACAGCAAAAGTTAAACTGTGTCCGAGTTAAACTTCCTGGCAGATTAAAACTGTGTGCCCGACCGAGACTCGAACTCGGGACCTTTGGAAGGTAGGAGACAAGGTACAGACAGAAGTAAAGCTGTGAGTACCGGGCGTGAGTCGTGCTTCGGTAGCTCAGTTGGTAGAGCACTTGCCCGCGAAAGGCAAAGGTCCCGAGTTCGAGTCTCGGTCGGGCACACAGTTTTAATCTGCCAGGAAGTTTCATATCAGCGCACACTCCGCTGCAGAGTGAAAATCTCATTCTGTGCCTGAGTTATCGCAGTACCATTTCTGGCATGACAATCAAAACAACTCACTTGGCTGTCTCGACTTTCCTGTCGATATTCGAAGTGTACAGCCACACGAAGACTCATCAGACAGGCTGCATCACTTCTAAAGCAATTTATTCTCACGTAAATTTTTTGTTCATTAAGAGAACTGTCACCACTATGTACTGCAGTTGCGTTCTGCGAATAAGCTCTGGAGTTTTAGTCCTTATATAGTATAGAAAATTAATCACACACCAATTTTTTTCATTGATGCATATGTACAACAAGGATCACTTAATAATGCTATGAGTTCACTCCAAATAGAGCTATTGTCTGAAATGCTCAAGAACAACAACGACGTAAAAAATGTCATTGATGCGTAAGTGCTATCGATCAGGTAAAAAGGACCGACTTGCCTTCGTAGACTGACGTTACCAGCATAATGATGCATAGATTGCTTGCCAACAATGTGTACAGATAATATGGTAAAAGAAGGAGACCCAAGGAATTATGTGTGAGAGACAGTTTCGGCAAGTTTGCATTACGCTGATCAGTGGTTTGTTATGCTCGCAGCCTTTTGAACGTCAGCGCCAAGTGAGAAAGAAAAACGCCCATTATACAGGATGTAGAAAAATTATGTCTCGAGATTTTAACCCTGGATAGCTGATGTAAGTAGAGAGCAAAATTAATAATACTGTGTAGGTCAACAATGCACAATCTTTAAACTACAGAAACTTGGTGCCACACGCTCCAATTGGTCGCGGGATTGCCCTGTTGCCAAATGCTCTGGACAACGCATGTCCGTGAATGCTTTGCCTGCCAGATATCGTGATGTATTGAAGGCGGCCTGCACGCTCGGTGGTAGCATGCCAGCCTTCCACTCTGGTGGCCTGGGGGCAAATCCACCAGGGGACCTAATCTTGACACATCCATTGGAGTTCCATGATAAGACGTACTGGGAAGAAACCTGTCAACAGTTGTTGGTTTGCATGCAGAAAGTCTTTTACAAATAGTGTCAGAACTGGAAAGGGCCTTTTTTGTACCTAGGATATTGTTTACTTAAGGAAGGTGCTCGAACTGGCGACCCTCTGACGTGATACAAGCTTGGAATGTGGAACAGTGTTTTACCGAACTCTGTCAAAGATTCCTGGCATTGCTCTGGGGGGTGGCGTGTTGAATGCGATCCATTAATTCCTCTTTGTTTCTAGATGGTTGACATCTGGGTGGGTGAACTAGGATCTTGAAGAATCCCCACAGGAAAAAGTCTGGTGGCATAAGGCCTCGTGATCGCGGGTGCCACGTCCTACGGGTACCTCGGCCAGTTACCTGGCTGTCGAAGACTTCATTTAAATATCTGCGCACAGCACGACTGTTACGTGTGGGCACCCCATCATGCTGCATCCACAAGTGTTGCAGTACGTCTAGGGGAATATCTTCCAGCAGACCGGGTAGAGTTTCTTGCAAAAAGTGAAGGTAACTTGACCCGGCAATTGGAGGAGGTATGTGGACCAGCCCAATCAGGTGGTCAGCCACAATGCCTGCCCAAATCTTGAGCGAAAATCGTTCCTTGTGTCCTTGGACTGCGTGACGTGGGGGTTTCCCCCTGCCCAGTAATGAACGGTTCGAGTGTTGTAAAGGCCATCCTGATGGAAGGTGCACTCGTAAGTGAACAAAACAATGACGGGGAACTCGGGATTTTGTCCAACACATCACAGAAACCACCGGCAAAACCCTGCCTGTGTTCATAGTCCACCACAGGATTTAGGTCTTGGATAGGGTGGAAACTAAATGGATTCTTGCCGTCATCCCTCAAAACCTCCTAGACTAACAGACAAGTGGCCCCCATGTCGTGTCTAGCTACTCCGGTACTTGTCGTAGGGTCTTCCTTGAAGCGCTAGAGAACAGTCTTTTCAAATACACCTTCCCATGGTGTTTGACGTCTTCCAGCATCACTATGATATCCCACTAACGAGCCTGTTTCGCCAAGTCACCAGTGAATTTCTGTAAACGTTTGCGGGTGTGGGTGGTGTCTTGCTGGGTACTGTTCCTCATACAACCGTGGAGATTCAGCGCATTACCGTCGGCTAGTCCATAAACAAAAACCATATCTCGTCGTTCTTCAAACGAATACTGTGCCACCATGCTTACTGTATGACTAAATCGCAGGTGACAGGTGTGTGCTCCGAAGCGAAGCTTACATTTGAATGCCTCTGACGGAGGTGTGGACAAACAGCAAGAGCTATTCAACACGTGTGCGTATCACGTTGGGGAAGTGACGGGGCGTCCGCCCCCCGTGGCTGAATGGTGGCGGCACGATAGCTCAGCGTGCTCGGTCAGAGGGTTTAGCTACCCTCTGTAATAAAAAAAAAAACTGAGTGAACTGATCAACGAACAACCCGAATAAGTGTCATTGGACGTCCGTCACGAATAAAATCAACGAACAATATAGAACAAGATGAGATTAAAAAAAAAAAAAGAAAAGGAAAGTGGTCAGCGCGACAGACTGTCAATCCTAAAGGCCCGGGTTCGATTCCCGGCTAGGTCGGAGATTTTCTCCGCTCAGGGCAGGGTGTTGTGTTGTCCTAATCATCATCATTTCAGGGTGCTGCATTGTCCTAATCATCATCATTTCATCCCTATCGACGCGCAAGTCGCCAAAGTGGCGTCAAATCGAAAGACTAGCACCCAGAGAAAGGTCTACCCGACGAGAGATCCTAATCGTACGACATTTACATTTAAGTGACGGGGCGAGGGACGCTTGTATGTGTGAACCGACAACCATAGCGCTGCCCGTCAACCGACGAACGCCAACAGGGCAACCCCACGGCCAACCGGAGCGCGCGGCGCCAAGTTTCCGTAGTTTAAAAATGGTGCGTCGTCAACCCACACAACATTAGTAATTTTGGGTCCTACTGGCAGCAGCTACCCTGGGTCAAAATTTCGTGACAATTTTTCTCCACCCTGTATAATCGAGTCGCTGTAAGAATTTCCCTGACAGTTATCAGTGGGCTGGACGCTGCAGTGTTGTCGAAGCTCAATAGTCGACTACTTTTTTTCGCCTGCAAGCGTTCGCCAGCTGTCCAGGATCAACTTACGCCGACTCAACTATAGCAGTATTTATGCCACTGCCCTCCCCGTTCGTCTCTTCTTACACCCTAGCCATGTTAACAGGGCCGCTTCGTTAACATTTTTCCACGAAAGCGACATATAATTCGCTGCCCCTACCTCCCTCCATTTTTCTACAGAAGTGGCGGATCACATGGGGCTTCCCATACTGCTTCCCTCCATCCCTCCCATCCTCGCACACGCGTTAGTTGCTATTCTTGGTAAGACCTTTAAAACCAATCTACATTTAGTGTGCTTGGAAACGAGTAGTTTCCGCTACTAATTATGACACGACATTTCCATTATGATACACCCTGTCTACAGATTTTGCACTCTCAGCTTGGCACCTTCAAGCGGCCACTTCTACATCTAAATCTACATTTATACTCCGCAAGCCACACAACGGTGTGTAGCGGAGGGTACTTTACGTGTCACTGTCATTACCTCCCTTTCCTGTTCCAGTCGCGTATGGCTCGCGGGAAGACCGACTGCCGGAAAGCCTCTGTGCGCGCTCGAATCTCTCTAATTTTACATTCGTGATCTCTCCGGGAGGTATAAGTAGGGGGAAGCAATATATTCGATACCTCATCCAGAAACGCACCCTCTCGAAACCTGGACAGCAAGCTACACCGCGATGCAGAGTGCCTCTCTTCCAGAGTCTGCCACTTGAGTTTGTTAAACATCTCCGTAACACTATCACGATTACCAAATAACCCTGTGACGAAACGCGCCGCTCTTCTTCGGATCTTCTCTATCTCCTCTGTCAACCCGACCTGGTACGGATTCCACACTGATGAGCAATACTCAAGCATAGGTCGAACAAGTGTTTTGTAAGCCACCTCCTTTGTTGATGGACTGCATTTTCTAAGGAGTCTCCCAATGAATCTCAACCTGGCACCCGCCTTACCAACAATTAATTTCATATGATCATTCCACTTCAGATCGTTCCGTACGCATAGTCCCAGATATTTTACAGAAGTAACTGCTCCTAGTGTTTTTTCTGCTATCATATAATCATAAAATAAAGGATCCTTCTTCCTATGTATTCGCAATACATTACATTTGTCTATGTTAGGGGTCAGTTGCCACTCGCTGCACCAAGTGCCTGTCCGCTGCAGATCTTCCTGCATTTCGCTGCAATTTTCTAATGCTGCAACTTCTCTGTATACTACAGCATCATCCGCGAAAAGCCGCATGGAACTTCCGACACTATCTACTAGGTCATTTATATATATTGTGAAAAGTAACGGTCCCATAAAACTCCCCTGTGGCACGCCAGAGGTTTCTTTATCGTCTGTAGACGTCTCTCCATTGAGAACAACATGCTGTGTTCTGTTTGCTAAAAACTCTTCAATCCAGCCACACAGCTGGTCTGATATTCCGTAGGCTCTTACCTTGTTTATCAGGTGACAGTGCGGAACTGTATCGAACGCCTTCCGGAAGTCAAGGAAAATGGCATCTACCTGGGAGCCTGTATCTAATAGTTTCTGGGTCTCACGAACAAATAAAACGAGTTGGGTCTCACACGATCGCTGTTTCCGGAATCCATGTTGACTTGTGTCGCTTGGGCCTTAAACCGGTCCTACGGATCAGACGGCACGATGCTCTGGGCTACTTACTTGTAGGCGTGCACCTTGTAGCCCTTCTTGCGCAGCTCCGCAGCCGTCTTCTCGTTCCATTCCTGGTTTACGTCCCAGCAGACGAGCGTGGCGCCCAGCGCACCCAGCTGGTGCGCAAGTTCGCGTCCAATTCCGTGACCCGTACCAGTTATCTGCGGACATAAAACATCAAGGTTATGTCACGCGTAAACTGTAATGCTGTCGACAACCCGAAGACTGGTTTAAACACGGCAGTGCTTATCTAGGTATGGTCTTATTGTTGGCGACACACTCTAGTCTTGATATGCTCAGCCAGTTGCACTGGGTGGTTTAGCGAGGAATATGTACTTTTGGTATTTTTGCATTAACATACCGTTACAGCACAGGAGGGAGAGAGAGATTGAGAGACAGCAAGTGACAAAACATTCTAGACCTTTTCGATTTGTAGTTTGGCGCTTCTCGGGGAAGATCAGTTTGGATTCCGTAGAAATGTTGGAACACGTGAGGCAATACTGACCTTACGACATATCTTAGAAGAAAGATTAAGGAAAGGCAAACCTACGTTTCTAGCATTTGTAGACCTAGAGAAAGCTTTTGACAATGTTGACTGGAATACTCTCTTTCAAATTCTAGAAGTGGCTGGGGTAAAATACAGGGAGCGAAAGGCTATTTAAATTTTGTACATAAACCAGATGGCAGTTATAAGAGTAGAGGGGCATGAAAGGGAAGCAGCGGTTGGGAAGGGAGTGACACAGAGCTGTAGCCTACCCCCGATGTTATTCAATATGTATATTGAGCAAGCAGTAAAGAAAACAAAAAAAAAAAAATTTCGAGTAGGAATTTAAATCCATGGAGAAGAAATAAAAATTTTGAGATTTTCTGATGATTTTGTAATTCTGTCAGAGACAGCAAAGGACCTGGAAGAGCAGTTGAACGGAATGGACAGTGTCTTGAAAGGAGGATATAAGATGAACATCAACAAAAGCAAAACGAGGATAATGGAATGTAGTCTAATTAAGTCGGGTGATGCTGAGGGAATTTGATTAGGAAATGAGACACTTAAAGTAGTAAAGGAGTTTTGCTATTTGGGGAGCAAAATAACTGATGATGGTCGAAGTGGAGAGCATATCAAATGTAGACTGGCAATGGCAAGGAAAGCGTTTCTGAAGAAGAGAAATTTGTTAACATTGAGTATTGATTTAAGTGTCAGGAAGTTGTTTCTCAAAGTATTTGTACAGAGTGTAGCCATGTATGGAAGTGAAACATGGACGATAAATAGTTTGGACAAGAAGAGAATAGAAGCTTTCGAAATGTGGTGCTACAGAAGAATGCTGAAGATAAGATGGGTAGATCACATAACTAATAAGGAGGTATTGAATAGAATTGGGGAGGAGAGGAGTTTGTGGCACAACTTGACAAGAAGAAGGGACCGGTTGGTAGAACATGTTCTGAGGCATCAAGGGATCACAAATTTAGCATTGGAGGGCAGCGTGGAGAGTAAAAATCTTAGAGGGAGACCAAGAGATGAATACACTAAGCAGATTCAGAGGGATGTAGGTTGCAGTAGGCACTGGGATATGAAGAAGCATGCACAGGATAGAGTAGCATGGAGAGCTGCATCAAACCAGTCTCAGGACTGAAGACCACAACAACAGTTTGGTGCTTAACCATCAAGGACAGGATCCATTTTATTTGGTAGGCTCGGTGTATCTGAGCAAATGTCGGAGGAAGGCAATGAAGAAAAGATCGGCGGGGCTTAAAGAAACCTTTGAGATGTGGACAGTTTTTCGTGTTTTTATTTTTTTTTTTTATTTACGTTATTTGTAAAATTGAAAGGTAATAATAGGAGAATGTAAAAACTGTTCTTGGCTTCCTCGGCGCATCAAGTTTAATTAAAATCGCAAGCTTGCCTTTGACGATTATTTCCATTTCTTTTTCAGGTGCAGCCAACTAACTCTCTTGAATCCGTTTTTTCTTGAATACCCAGAAATGAACTTCAGCATGAAAAAGAAGAAAGGAAGAAAGAAAGAAAGGAAGAAACCTTTTTGTGTAACTAACACATTGTCAGGAGAGTTATCCCTTATTGATGCCATGATGTACTAAATTCAGCAAAAATCTCAACGATGAAAGTAAGGCTAGTACTAAATCGTCGAAAATTGGCTGTGTTCATATTTTTAATCTATTTTACTACTGATAGGACGTACATAATTTGTTGAGGTGACGATAGTACGGATAAGCCGCCTCAGGCCGTTTACTTTAATTTTACTATTTTTCACTTCAGACCAGAGCATCTTTAGATATTAACTGCCTTGATGGCAAAAAGTTAAAATGTTAGATGTTTAAAGCTCCGTTCAGTAGCATCGTCAATACTGCTATGTTGCTGCTATAAAACTTTAACGTGTTGCCGCCTGGGTAATGAATATATGAAGCTGCTCTTGCCTGATGAGCGAAATAAAATAATAAGGAACTTGACTGTCGCCTGCAGCTTATTGCATCTGAGAATTGCTTTTTCTAGTTTTATGTGCCCTTGACCCTACATTAAGGCTTATCACAGTTAAAAATGAAACAAATTATTTTTTTTCTTCGTTGTTTGTCGCGCCTGTGATAAGGTCCCGTCCACGAAACTGTAATTAATTTTGTACCGTTGGATGCCCTTTCTTTTCGACACGAACATCAGTCATCCTGAGGGGGAAAATTAAGTGAAGCGCAAGTTTTGTTCTATTTTGTTTTCTGAGACAGAGACGCATAACCGATTGGGAAAAAGTTCGGATAAGCCCGGAAAGCAGCCAATCACTCTCAGAGTGACCTGGATAACAGTTTAACGGTTACCAGCCCAGAGCGTTAATTCCGTACGGATCTGGATCGGAAGGGAGCGCGCTGCGTTAAGTGATGCAACGTGGTCCCTAACGCGAGACTTAACGTCACACACAATCGCTCTGCAGTCAATCGCAGATGCCGATTCTCTAAACTTTCTCCATAGGGTTACGCGAAAAGAACGTCTTCTTTCCAGGGGATTTCCATTTGACTTTACGGAGTATTTCCGTAGTACTCGCGTGTCGATCGAACCTGCGGGTAACAAATCGAGCAATACGCCTCTGAATTGCTTTGATGTCTTCCTTAAACTTGTGAGAAACACGAAGCTGAAGGTCACTTTTTTATGTTTTTCTTTTATAGCTCGAGAACGGTGGAGTCTAGCGAAAATGTTTCGCAGTACAAAATTAAACTTCATTAAATTTCCTAAAAATAAACTTCGTATTCATTTTTCTGGTAGGACTAATAATTTCCGTGTTGCAGGGTACGGAAAAATGGTAAATTATTAAAAATAGTGGTTTCATGGCATATGACTCATGTTTATCACAATTTTAAACATGGGTTACAGCAGCAACCGTAAATAAATTTGCAATAAATAAAGTATACAGCCAACAATTTGCGTAAGTATATTGTAAAATAACGGTATCTTCTTCAGAAGGAAAGTCATCTATAATGTTTCAAACATAATATTAAGACACAAAAGAATTACAGACGTTGGCTGCGACCAGGCACTGATTGAAACCAGTGGGGAAAGTTGAAAATTTGTGCCGGAACGGGATTCGAAGCCGGATTTCATGATTACTAGGCAGATGCTCTGACCATTAAGCCATCTGGACACAGTATTCATTGCAACTGCACGGGCTACCCTAGAATACCTTCTATCAGACCCAAATTCTCATTTTATTCACACACACACACACGCACACACATACACACACACACAGTACATATATATAGTCTTATAGGGGCTTTCGTTCTGAAGGAGATGTCCTTGGTGTATTGAAACCTGGTCAAGGTTTTTACAATAAACTTGCTACCTGTTGGCCGTATATTTATTGAAAACTGATGCTTGTAGTTTAATGAAACAGGTTAAGAATAAACATTAATTGTGTGTAACACATCGAAGTGCAGTAGAACCGTATTAAAGGATAAATTATGTTCTGGGGCCGTAACAGGGCGGGAAAACTGGGCTGGGTGTAGGAAGTGTGAGTTAATGTAGGTCACCAGGTTGTGGTCATGCATTTCCCTCCTTCCTAGGTGTGCAAAATGAAGAACTATCTGGCAGTTAACCATTGTATCCATCGCACTACGTCACAAAAAGCAACTACAGACATTTCGCCAAGTTATACCGACCCTACCACAGCTTCCATTGGCGCCGCAGCATCTCTCGGGGAGAGGGATCGTTTTCCACTTAGTGTCTTAACACTACATTAAATACTGATACGAACTGCTAATAATACGAAGGTGAGTCAAACTAAAACCTTAAATTAGTAATAACAAATCAAAATTTCGTGCCGTTATCCTGAAGTTGGTAAGCGTGCTACAAACAGCGTGCAGAATGGCCTGTAGGTGGCAGCATAGTGCAGTTGCACACATACCGTCGCAGTATCAGTATAAAGATGGCCGCCCCACTTGCGACTTGCACCAGGGAAGAACAGCGATCTGTTATTTGGTTTTTGCGTAGTGAAGGTGTGAAACCTATTGAAATTCATCGACGAATGAAGGTCCTGTATGGTGATGCATGTTTGTCACAGCAGCAAGTCTACGAATGGAGTAGGAGGTTCACAAATGGTGTGACTTGAGTGAAAGATGCTCCTCGTCCAGGTCAGGCACAACGAGTTGTGACTCCACAGAACATTGCAGCAGTTGAAGCCATAGTGAAGGAAAACCGCCGAGTTACACTGAATGATATTGCAGCATGTTTACAGATTAGTCATGGGTCAGCACACCACATTGTGCATGATGTGCTCCAGTTCCACGAAGTGTCTGCAAGATGGGTGCCACGGCAGCTGACTCCTGAAATGAGAGAACGACGTGTTGATGCTTGTGAAGAACTCCTTCCGCGGTTTGAACGAGAAGGTGATGGCTTCCTTGTAAGAATCGTTACTGGGGACGAAACCTGGGTTCTCTTTCACCAACCGGAAACGAAGAGAGCGAGCAAGGAATGGCGCCATTCCTCATCACCAAAACCAAAGAAGTTTCGAAGAGAACCATCAGCAGGCAAGGTTATGCTGATTCTCTTTTGGAACGAAAAAGGTGTCATTTTGGAGCATTACATGCCTAGAGGGAGCACTGTCACCAGCGCATCATACACAGATCTCCTAAAAAATCATCTGCGGCCTGCAATCAAATCAAAGCGACATGGATTGCTGTCAGCTGGTGTCCTTTTGCAACATGACAATGCAAGGCCCACACTGCCTGTACAACAGTTGCAACAATCACAGGCCTGCATTTTGAGTGTCTTCCTCATCCACCATACTCACCAGACCTTGCCCCAAGTGATTTCCATGTGTCTGGACCACTCAAAGACGCAATGGGAGGAAAGAAGTTCCGTTCTGATGAAGAGGTACGCCACGCAGTGCGTGAGTGGTTGCACGGACTACCAAAAGAATTTTTTTGTAAAGGAATTTATGCACTTTGTAAGCGCTGGAGGACTTGCATTGAGCGTGGGGGAGATTATGTTGAAAAGTGATACAGCTTTGAACCACTTCGGCACAATAAATAATATTTTAAATAATATTTAAGGTTTCATTTGACTCACTCTCGTACAAACGCAAGAAAAGCATGTGGACAGATTCTACTTTAATCTCCGCACTGTTCTACACTGCTACAGGAGAAATGGATTCTTCGTCATCTTGTACGGCAGCTGTAGCGTTCTTCCGGGAAAGGTGACTCCCTCCGCCAGGAGCACTGCTCGCTTTTCAGTTAACAAATAGACTACACCTCCCCAGCACTTCCTGTCCGTTAACACATACGTAGACAATAACTTCACAGAGCTGGTGTTTATATGGTTCAAATGGCTCTGAGCACTATGGGACTTAACATCTATGGTCATCAGTTCCCTAGAACTTAGAACTACTTAAACCTAACTAACCTAAGGACAGCACACAACACCCAGTCATCACGAGGCAGAGAAAATCCCTGACCCCGCCGGGAATCGAACCCGGGCGCGGGAAGCGAGAACGCTACCGCACGACCACGAGCTGCGGACTGGTGTTTATACAGTGGACCTATTTTCGGTTTATTAAATGAGTATTTATTTGCCATTGTTAAGTGAGCTTTTTCGTGAAATACGAGGGCGTGCTGAAAAGTAATGTCTCCGAATTTTACGAGGGTTGGAACTTTAATAGTGGCAACTATTTATTTACAGCTCGTACAAAATAGATACGTGTTTCAAAGTTTTACTGACCTTCAGAGTAGTCACGAGCATTATGTATAACTTTTTGCCAGAGATGTGGAAGTCGTAAGATAGTCTGGTCGTCAGTCGTGTTCCAAAAATGGTTCCAAAAATGAACAGCATAGAGAAAGAAGTGATGACACTTTCTGCAGGATCTGACTATCATTTTGTGGGACAATGCTTAAGCACGTACAGTGCAAACTGTTTTTGATTTGTTTGACCGCCGCGAGGGATTAGCCGAGCGGTCTAAGGCGCTGCAGTCATAGACTGTGCGGCTGGTCCCGGCGGAGGTTCGAGTCCTCCCTCGGGCATGGTTGTGTGTGTTTGTCCTTAGGCTAATTTAAGTTAAGTAGTGTGTAAGCTTAGGGACTGATGACCTTAGCAGTTAAGTCCCATAAGATTTCACACACATTTGAACATTTTTTTGTTTGACCGATGGGGTTGCTAAGTGCTATACCACCAACTGCACTCCCCTGATTTAAGCCCTCGTGAGTTCAACTCGATTTACAAACTGAAGGAAAGACTTCACGGCATTCGCTTCAGAACTGCTACAAATTCGTCGGGCAATACACCGCGCCGCTCGAACTGTCAACACAACTGGCATTGCTAAGAGTATCTTACGACTCCCACATCGTTGGCAACGCGTTATACCCAATGCTGGTGACTACTTTGAAGGTCAGTGAAACTTTGAAACACATATCTATTTTGTACAAGCTCTAAATAAATAGTTGTCACTATTAAAGTTCCAACCTTCGTATATGTGAGAACTCAAAGCTTTTTAAATGTAACATTCTACATCTTTGTTCTTCATATCTACATATTTGCAGCCTTCTGCTGCTAGAGGGCTCAGAATTGTTGCATGTAACATGGCGTCATGTAACGCAACTACAGTATGTCGGTGTGTGAGAAACAACGTGCTGTACTCGCGTTCCCTATTCGAAGAGTTTGTACTCTCTCCTTCGACGCCGGCCGCAGTGGCCGAGCGGTTCTAGGCGTTTCAGTCCGGAACCGCGCGACTGCTACTGTCGCAGGTTCGAATCCTGCCTCGGGCATGGATGTGTGTGATGTCCTTAGGTTAGTTAGGTTTAAGTAGTTCTGAGTTCTAGGAGACTGATGAACTCAGATGTTAAGTCCCATAGCGCTCAGAGCCATTTGAAGCATTCTCCTTCAGCATGGCAATGCCACACCACATACGAGCGCTGCGACACCTGCAACAGTCTTACACCAGGGTCCACCGCCATGGGTTATCCTCCATATAGTCCCTACTTTGCATCATCCGATTTTCGTCTGCTTCCAAGATGGAAAGAACGCCTTCGAGGACTTCACGTTGACAGTGATGAAGCGGTGCAAACAGATGTGAAGTGGTGGCTCTGTCAACAATGTCAGACATTCTACGATGACGATATCAACAAACTGGTCTCTCTCTGGGAGAAGTGTGTTCGTTGCCAGGGTGACTATGTTGAGAAATAAATACGTAGACGTGAAGAATAATGGTGTAGAATGTTAAGCTTTAAGAGTTTTCACATGAAAAGCTCGGAGGCATTATTTTTCAGCACCCTTCTTCAGGAAGTCTAAACATTGACTGAGAAGCGCTTGTTTTTAAGTGTGATGTTATCACTGACCTATGTAGCGTTGGTAGCAAAGAGATTTCATTGGTAAATGTGTAACCTTCTACTGTGTCAGTGACAGCTCATTGTAAACCATGTAATCATGTTGTAATCACTTGGTGATGAATTACTGAACGATCAACACGTTAATGCATTTCTCTCGCCATTAATTATGTTACTAGGAGACTGTGTAAATCTCTTCTACTCAGGAATTATTGGCACTTTTAGAGTGGGCTGCACTGAGTCACTTACCACATATCTACTGTATGTATTGCAAGATGGCTGTCAATCAGTCTGATGGAATAGGACTGATCATGTTTAAATCTAGAGCAGTAACCTGCTGTAATGCATTGCTTGACTTGTGCTGAACTATCTGAAGTTGCGGAGCACCTAGGTGATCTGTTACAGAGGGTGCCAATTTAAGCCTCTGGGCCTCTTCGGACGTTGGAAGAGATGAGGCTGTAGTGATGCATTTATAAGGCCCTCATGCTGCGAAAAGTATTCCAGCCATTGATCGTGGAGACAACGGAATCGACATTGTCGAACACATATTGGCAGACTGATACACTTGGGAGCAGGCTCTTCAATTTAGTAGGCATATCATAGCTCCAGCTGCTTAGCTTCTTTACGCAATAGCTCATTTGAGAACTGCAAATAAAATACTCAAACTGAAAATAACTCCGCTATATAAACACGAGCTCGACGAAGTTATTTTGTCTACTCCAAGAGAGAAACTGGTTAGGAAATGCTCTGGATTATAGACTGTCTGTAAACTGAGAACGGAGCAGCAATCGTGGCGGGGGAAATTGCTTTTCCCGGAAGAACTCTACAGCTGCCGTACAGGATGTCCTGCACTGTGCAGAGATTTATGTACATATGCGTTTCTTGTGTTAGCGTTAACGCACTTTGTGGAAAATAAACAACATCGGCATGTCTTCACAGTGCACTGCCACTGATTCATAAGTCGAGCTGCAGAAAGGTCTTTATGATTTTGTGAAACAGCTTGTAGTTTGCTTTGTGACTTTGTACAGTAGAGAGGAGGCAAATGCATGAGTACAATCCGGCGACCATCATCCCCTCATGCTTCTAATCTCCAATGCTTCTAATCTCCAGCCCCTCCTTTCCACCTTGTTACACCACCAGAACACAATTTATTCCTTAATACAGTTCTACTGCACTATGTGGTGCTCACAACATTTATTCTTAACCTACTTCATTTAACAATAAATATCAATTTTAAACCATTAAAGCACTATTTTTAATAATCTACAATTTTACCATCCCCTGCAACGTGGAAGCTGTTAGTCGTAGAGCAGGGCCTCCTACTGGAAAACATTTTCGCTAGGAGCCGCGGTTTTCGAAGTAGTCAAGAAAAACCTAGAAAAGTGATCTTAAAACATTCCCAACCCTCTTCCTCCTCTCCCCCGATCAGGATTTTTAGTATGCTATTCATTACACTTCTAGCCTACCACAGTACAAAAATTTTCGAGTACATAAATTTTTACCCTAATTATCCTTCGTTGACTATTATATCCGATTGCCACCGGCGTGATTCATCACTCCAAATCACTGGTTTCCATTCATCCAACGTCCAGTTGCTTCTCTTTTCACACCATCAGAAGCGTCACGTACATGTGACTACAGAAATTTGTGGCTTATAAGTAGGTGCTCGACCACTATACCCCATTCATTTCAACTTCCTGTGCACAGTCATTGTGCTAGCTCGACTGCTGGAACTCACCAGTGATTCACCCACCCTTTGCAGTGGTCCATTGTCAGTACATGGTGTTAGTTTGAATGTGGTGGTCCTGCCCGTCTCTACAGTCATTACACGAACAGTCGATTTGGGCAGTTGCAAAAGGGTTTAAACGTCCCTGATGAATTTATTTGGTGAAATCCAGTGGCAAGTCCACGTTCGAAGTCACTGAGGTCGCCTGACCAATCCACTCTGCTGTGACTGCTTCTCTGCTGCCAACACAGTACTACCCCGACTCCTATACTCGCAGGTCCGCCACTCTTGATATGGTGATCTATTCCGAGTTGCATAGATAATTTTGGTCAGTTTGTTTATGTAAAATGCCTAGTTAGATGTAAGTGTGGGTCTCTTGGCCTTAACTTTCCAGGATAAATAAAATAAAAATGTAGAGGGTGATCAGAAATTTTCCATTTGAGGGCATGGGTGCAGCCTTATATGCAAAGTAGCGTGACTTCGATGCGGATATGTAAGCACCAACATATAGCAGCAAAACAAATTAATTAATTTCTTATTGTTGGATTCCAACAGGGTAAAAGCACTATGAATGCTATAAATGAGCTTATCCAAAAAATATGCTCCACGTTAGATAAGGGTAGAAAGGTCACAGCAATATTCTGTGATCTAACTAAAGCTTTCGATTCGGTGAACCATGCGTTACCCCTTCACAAATTACAGATGTATGGAATCGGGGACACTTCTTTAAAATGGTTTAGCTCTTACCTTTCAGATAGGAAACAAAGAGTAATTTTAACTTCACATGGAACCAATTATTCCTCAGACTGGAAAACAGTTCCCCAAGGAGTCCCACAAGGTTCGATATTGGGTCCCTATCTGTTTCTTTTTTACGTAAATGACGTACCACTTGCTATTGCTGTTCATTCAATCTTATTTGCTGATGATACATCAGTTCTAATTGAAAATGAGGCATCTGAAAGCATTCCAGAAAAAGCCAAATTTACTTGAGCAAAACTCGAAACTTGGTTCCATCAGAAGGGGGTTAAAACTAAATTTAATTAAAACCGAAATGATGCAATTTGAAGCTAAATCAGTAGAAAGGTATCACAGAAGCAAACCACTTGAAGTTCTTAGGCCTAAATCTAGATAAAAATTTAAATTGGAAGGTACACATATATTACTTAGCAAAGAAACTGAACAGCTTGGCATTTGCAATGTGTATTTTGTAAGGTGCCACAAACATGGATACCAGAAAGATAGTTTATCACTGCTACTTTGAGTCAGTTATTCGTTATGGCATAATCTTCTGGGAAAATTCAGTAAATGTCACTAGGCTCCTAGTATTACAAAAGAAAATAATTAGAAACATTTGTGTTGCAAAAAAACGAGAATCCTGTCGACTACTGTTAAAAAATGTAATAACACTATCTATTACCTCACTTTACATATATGAGGTGGTGGTGTTCTTATATAAAAATCAACATACACTAGACACTTTCCGTTTTGACCACAACTACAGCACTCGCCACTGAGATAATTTCAAACTTCCAACACATCGTTTAAAACTTTATGCCCAAACACCAGAATATATGGGGTTAAAAATTTTCGATAACATAAAAGGCAGTAATATATTTAAGATGGAGCTTGGTTCACTGAAAAGATTGCTCTTTACTCTTCCGGTGGAAAAGTGTTATTATTCTGTCGAAGAATTCATTGAGGACAGCTTCACAGACTGATCACAGGGATTGTTACACATGTATTATTTTATGTACTCGTGTAGCTGTAACTTAGAAATGTAAAATACACTACTGGTCATTAAAATTGCTACACCAAGAAGAAATGCAGATGATAAACGGGTATTCATTGGATAAATATATTATACTAGAACTGACATGTGACTACATTTTCACCCAATTTGGGTGCATAGATCCTGAGAAATCAGTGCCCACAACAACCACCTCTGGCCGTAATAACAGCCTTAATACGCCTGGGCATTGAGTCAAACAGAGCTTGGATGGCGTGTACAGGTACAGCTGCCCATGCAGCTTCAATACGATAACACAGTTCATCAAGAGTAGTGACTGGCGTATTGTGATGAGCCAGTCGATCGGCCACCATTGACCAGACGTTTTCAATTGGTAAGAGATCTGAAGAATTTGCTGGCCAGGGCAGCAGTCGAACATTTTCTGTATCCAGAAAGGCCCGTACAGGACCTGCAACATGCGGTCGTGCATTATCCTGCTGAAATGGAGGCTTTCGCAGGGATCGAATAAAGGGTAGAGCCACGGGTCGCAACACATCTGAAATGTAACGTCCACTGTTCAAAGTGCCGTCAATGCGAACAAGAGGTGACCGAGACGTGTAACCAATGGCACCCCATACCATCACGCCGAGTGATACGCCAGTATGGCGATGACGATTACACGCTTCCAATGTGCGTTCACCGCGATGTCGCCAAACACGGATGCGACCATCATGATGCTGTAAACAGAACCTGGATTCATCCGAAGAAATGACGTTTTTCCTTTCGTGCACCTAGGTTCCTTGTTGAGTGCACCATCGCAGGCGCTCCTGTCTGTGATGCAGCGTCAAGGGTACCCGCAGCCATTGTCTCCGAGCTGGTAGTCCATGCTGCTGCAAACGTCGTCGAACTGTTCGTGCAGATGGTTGTTGTCTTGCAAACGTCCCCGTCTGTTGTCTCAGGGATCGAGACGTGGCTGCACGATCCGTTACAGCCATGCGGATAAGATGCCTGTCATCTCGACTGTTAGTGATACAAGGCCGTTGGGATCCAGCTCGGCGTTCCGTATTACCCTCCTGAACCCACCGATTCCATATTCTGCTAACAGTCATTGGATCTCGACCAACGCGAGCAGCAATGTTGCGATACGATAAACCGCAATCGCGATAGGCTACAATCTGACCTTTATCAGTCGGAAACGTGATGGTACGCATTTCTCCTCCTTAAACGAGGTTCAAAAAATGGTTCAAATGGCTCTGAGCACTATGGGACTCAACTGGTGAGGTCATTAGTCCCCTAGAACTTAGAACTAGTTAAACCTAACTAACCTAAGGACATCACAAACATCCATGCCCGAGGCAGGATTCGAACCTGCGACCGTAGCGGTCTTGCGGTTCCAGACTGCAGCGCCTTTAACCGCACGGCCACTTCGGCCGGCTCCTTAAACGAGGCATCACAACAACATTTCACCAGGCAACGGCGGTCAACTGCTGTTTGTGTATGAGAAATCTGTTGGAAACTTTCCTCATGTCAGCACGTTGTAGGTGTCACCACCGGCGCCAACCTTATGTGAATGCTCTGAAAAACTAATCATTTGCATATCACAGCATCTTTTTCCTGTCGGTTAAATTTCGCGTCTGTAGCACTTGATCTTCGTGGTGTAGCAATTTTAATGGTCAGTAATGTACAATGAAAACTTTTGTATTTCTCTTAAAAAAGAGAAAAAAATTTCTTTTTGTGAACCTTGACATGTCTCCTGTACATCAAATCAAATGATTTGAAAATTGTACGTAGTGAGATGAAGAAATCATATTTCATATATCACATAGGCAAGGGGTTAGTGTGACATTCGTGTCTTGACGACATGCGTGCAGTAAATGCGGAAACGTGAACTACGGTGACGTTATTACCAAATGCGTCCAAACAGGGCTGTCGAACGACATCCATTCGAGAATGGAGAATGTGTTTGAGGCAGCATGTCTATCGAAAACCACCGTTGTGGAATGGTGCGCGGCAAGCGGTGCTGCTGCTTCACGATAATCCACGTCCCCCGTCGCAAATGTCGTAACGCAGAAGCTACGCCAATTCAGGTGGGAGACACTCGAGCACCCGGCCTGTAGTCCTGATCTTTCCCCAGGCGATTATCACGCCTTCGGTTCCTTAAGAAAGGCGCTGATGCGTCGACGCTTCCTGTCGCACTGGGATGTCCAGCAGGGAGTTATGGACTACGTCACGCAGGACGACACGGTTTTTTACCAAACCTGGTGCTTCGGTGGGATGATTGCCTCAATGCTCACTGCGATTTCGCCTGCATACCGATTTTTGACTGTACACACTTGGAATGGAAACTTTTTGATCGCCTTTTGTATGCAGCTGATCCAAGCAGGACGCATAAATTGTACTCTATGCGGCAGTGAATGGCAAGAAGTAAGAAATTACAGACAGTCGCAAGTCACTCTGTAGACGAGAAAAAAAAGTCATTTTGAAGCGACTGGAGCTCATCAGAGGAACACTTTCTCCTCAGCCCCCACATTTTAATGACAGCCTCAGTGAGGAAGCTTTCTGATCTGTTGCGAGTACCACGGGGGAGAAAGTGCTGCTTGCGCGAGTTTCGCTATTATACCGGCGGAGAAATTTCCAGCGGGGTCCATCTTCCGACTCGCTGCTCGAAGACGCGGAAACCTAAGACTGGCGAGCGTCGTAGCTGTAGGTCTACCGGTAAAAAAGAAAGCAACTCACATTTTACATTCACAAGCGCTGTACAAAGCCAGGATTTGATATCACATGTCTTCTAATGGTCAGATTTATCTTATGGCCTTTGGACAATGCTCTAGAAGAGATTTTCATAGCTTGATCGTTAGGACCTAATTGTAAGGCTGTTTATAAAGGAAGGATGATGGAATTGTTTCCATCTGATAGACGAAGAAAACCGTTTGCTTTGATGCGATCGATAGCGTGCAGTTATCCTGGCTTTTTTGTTCCACTTCTTATCATTGTTTTCAACTGTGCACAACATGTCTGTGTTAAATAGCTCCTCGCCACACGAACATAAACGGATTATGCGCCGACACCTTTGAGAACATAACTTAGCACTTTAGTCATATGACGTACGTAAGAGACTCAGTGGCTAGTTTAGCGGGGGTTGTATTGAACATGTTATGAAGACAAGACTGTGGGGCAGGAAGGAAAGAAAAATGAACCGTTCATTGATGGACGCAGGGCGTGATTGTCTTCGTTAGGCACGCCAGATGCGGTTTACATTGTGTTTGGTGCACGCTTCGAAACGAGCTGGCGCCATTGCAACGGAATGTGCTGCTCCTGACGATTTGCGACTGTAGCGCTCTCCCGAGCGGCAGTTGTCTGTTGTATCTGGCTCACAAATCACAGTGTTTACGAAAATGGACGCGTGTAAAATTCCTACGTCAGATCTGTTAAAACGCACATTTACCCCCTTGTTCATGTGCTAGTCTTATCTGCCTGTGGAAAACTTCAGTATCCATGAACATGTTATAAGGCAAAAAGGAAAGTTAGGAAGGAAAATTACGGTTTAACGTCCACAAAAGGAAAGACCCACGTCCAATCAGTAAGGACATCAGCTTATAAACGTTTCATTATAGGTAGTGTGTTACATGTTAACAATAACCTTCCACAAAAGATAAGTTGTTCTGTTATTCTCCCTCTTTTAGTAATACATGGAAGTCCTTCTTGCTAGATCACTGCTTCGATTCAGTAGCAGAATTCGCAGAACATGTGGGTTGGAAGACTTGAAAAAACGAAGTGCAAAATATCCTGGTGCAAGTAGCGCAAGAATCTCTCTTGTAGATAAATAAAAAAAACCATTTATTTACTGCAGTATTACAGTTACGTGTTCTGTATCTCATGTAAGTGTGGAAACTTTACGTTACTGCCGATAAATTTGAAGAGCTGACTGAAAACAAACAGCTGATAAATGTTAAGTTACATGTGCAGAACATGCTGTGTCAGAGTTAAATATTACAAAAAGTTTTTTCAGCTATTAGGAAGCGAAAAGTTTCTCCGTAGATTATAGGAGTAAGCATGGCAGCACACATACCAGCCGAAACAAGTGTGACAGCTGAGATCGTAGAAAGTTCTATTGCGCATTATCACTTTGTTCCTAAATATAATATACAGTTGTTAAAAATATTGTATCGAATGTGTCATCGCTGTTTTTATGATGCCTCTGAAATTGTTAGTAAATGTGTGACGGTTTTATCTAATTACATTGCGTAAAGTATACTATGTTAAAAGTAAATGTTGTGACCTGTTCTTTTCTCACATGGTCCCACTGAACAAGTGTGTAAGTAAGTCTCAAAATTTTCTTTAATTGCTTGATGTAGCTCCGTTTTTTGTAATTCTCATTTTGTTTTAATGAGGATAGGCCTATAATCATTTTAATTTTAAGAAAATTAGAAAAATAGCTCACTCAAAATTTTCAAATATTGTCACAATATTTTTCTGCGTACTGAACAAACGAAACTCAAAACTGTGCAAATCTGTGACAAAGTCATAGCTGTGTGACAAACGAAGGCTAGACAAGCTTTATTTATTTATTTCGGATGAATCTGAAATTATTTTACCTGCCTTAGACCTCATGTCACCGTTGTCCGGAGTTGTGGCGGCAACACTCTGGCAATTAGTATTCCATATTATGAGCACCTCACTGCATATAAAAACTTTGTTCCCATCAAAATCAAAATATAAAGGTTAAACGATGAGGCGAGGGGAAATTGAAGAGCAGCTATTCGTATCTTCGAAAATCAGTTCTTAGCAGAAAACATCCACACCACAGTAGCATTGCTGGAATTCGTGGACGCTTACGAGAAACAAGGATTTGCCTCCTCAGCATGTTGGTGGTGGTAGGCGTGAGGTGAGGGTGCCAGATTTTGAGGGTGAAGTGATCCGCAGGTTTAGTGATGAAATTTCAACTGACACGCGTGCTATAGCCCATGCTATGTTGGTAGGACAGGTTCATATGGTTCAAATGGCTCTGAGCACTATGGGACTTAACTTCTGAGGTCATCAGTCCCCTAGAACTTAGAACTACTTAAACCTAACTAACCTAAGGACATCACACACATCCATGCCCGAGGTAGGATTCGAACCTGCGACCGTAGCGGTAGCGTGGTTCCAGACTGCAGCGCCTAGAACCGCTCGGCCACTCCGGCCGGCAAAGGAATATATAGAAAATACTGACAAGAAGGGACAGGAGGATAGGACATGTGTTAAGACGTCATGGAACAACTTCCGTGATACTGTGGGGAACCATAGCCGGCAAACTGTAGGGTGGGGCCGAGGAGACTTACGGTCCTCGCCACGAACTTTTGAATTCACTATACTCGACTTGTCCGCCACACTTCGCGAACGCTCGGCTCCGTGAAGGATCCACTGGATATCAATATGTAATTGGAAAGGTATCCACTGAAAATCTTAACTTTGTTGTGTGCTATCGAGAGCTTGCATTGATTTACACGCGCAGTCAAGAATTATTAAACTCGTCTGAAATAGTTACTCCCGCACCGGAGATGACCTGTAGTATCACGTGCTGTGCCGTACGCACCACGGCCTGTCTTTCTCGTGGGTTTCGCTGTAGGGGAAGACAGGGATTAGAATATATCCAACACATACCCGACAACGTTGGATGTAAGTGCTCCTTGAGATGAAGACTTCGGCACAGGAGAAAAGGCTGCGGCGGGACCCTTCAAACCAGTCTGAGAATTGATGGCCCATAAAAAAAAATAGAAACAAAATCCGGGGACTTACTGTAGTTCGCACGTTCTTAGATATGGAACAGTGCTAAAAGCCGACCACAGAAGTGTGTTCTGTTTTCAGTTTCTTTCTTCTGTTTTCAGTTCCTTTCCCCTCCTCCTTTTCGAAATAGTGCTGGATTCCTCGTCACAGTTGGTTTTTATGAGCGGTAATCCCTCGGCCGGACTCAATCGAATTACTCACTGCTATTGTCTAGAAGAGCAGATCTCTCTAACTTGGCACTAATTTCACTTTTCCCGTAAGTATTTATCATAGCTTTCCTGTATATTATTAACTATTTTCGTGGTAAAATCGCAGTAATGGGGGAATTATTTTTGCCGTATTCTTCAACATGGCCCGCAACAAGCAGTAGGACTGTTAATTTCTCCATGTGCTGATTCTGCAACTCTTTATTTAAGTAATGTAAAACCGTTCCAGATGCTGTTGAGAACTGATTTCACTACCGGTTTCGGACTTTGTATATTAGACTCTTTTCAAGTGGTTCTGAAAAATTATGATGTAGAGAAGCAACGGCCAAGTGATAAAAGTGCAAGTTAGGTGGATTTGAAGTGTTATATGTTCACTTGAAAATGGCTTAACATAGAGGCCGAAACCGGTGATGGACTCAAATTTCTCAACAGCAACTGGAGCGGTTTTTCTTTAATTTAACAGTTGGGTTTCTGTAGTGAAGCATGTGGACAGCCGCCACGAAATTATCGCCTTAGCTCTTCTGGTCCGCTAGTTATTATGTAAGTGATATGGTTAAACCTTCCCTACCACACGCATCTCACTGTGCAAGAACACTGCTTGCATCTCCGCCTCTGCCAGTCCCTGACCGGAATGGAACTTTTCCAGTTGACGTAATGACTTTTTTATATATAACTAGTTTGATGCCCTAAAAAATTCAATCCTCTTTGTAATTCCATCTCCATCAGTGACAAGCGTAATTATTGCTTTCAATACAAATATTGCTTAAGAATCTGCATACTGAAGTTGCTAGTACATCTTACGTCAGTGGTTCAAGAAGTAACCGATTCACAGTTCGGGTCACTTATCATCCTGTTCCACACACATCTAATGAACAACCAATATGACGAAGTCACCAGAAACAGCAAACACACGAGACATCTTCGATATAAACTGCCCAAAACACATAATAATGACTAGAGACCCGATTATATGCATCATAAAAAACTAAAATACGCAGGCAAATATGCATGGAAAAAGCTTAAAAATGCATGAAAAGTGTCCAAATATGCAAAATCAAATAATAAAAAAATATGGTAGTTACTGCTTGCATTATACCTCAAAGTCGAACCTGTGCATATCAACTACGAGGAAAAGCGCCGGCCACGCGAAAAATCGGTACATTTAGAACGCTGATATTTTCTGAATACTTTCTGGTAGAGGTTAGGAAGGGGGCCTTTCTGGGATTATTTTCTAAAAATTTGCAAAATGGGGACGCACACCGTGTTCCAAGAATTGTTCCTTCTTTGATTCTGTTGTCGGTAACAAACGGATGCGATACGAGTGAGTCGCAGCGCAACAGTGAGTCGCAGCGAAACAATGAATATCTACAGGACCAACTTCGAGATGTATCGCATGCAGAGGGACACCCTCAAAAATTCCGTAATATTTTATTTAAAAAGCAACATACAATCATGAATTTTTTTGAACAGCATTAACTTTTAATTAATACTACTGGATCAAAGCATCATTTACAATTTATTTTAAATTTTTCTGCTATTGTAATCATAAACGACCAAGCACTGTTCCAAATGTTCGGTATTAACCCATTAAGTACCAGTGTCCTATTTTGAGGACAGAGCACATATTTATTTATAAATATACAATAAATTATTAATTTGCAACTATTACTGTTCTACGTCATTTGTTGATGCTTTTTATAACAAATGTATGCTTACAGGAAATTACAAGCTATAAATCCTACCAGTAATTGATTATTGAATACTAAGGCACACTTTTCGTTATTACAGGTATTTACTTTATCGACAATTTAGTAATATTTGAAATATGTGGCAAAGATATTTTTGTGATTATTTATAGTCAACAATGTGTCTTTTAAATTACTTGCATTGTTAGCTCAATTGGAGCTATATTCATTGTTTTCCATCGTTATAAAATTTGGTGTACTCGAAATAGGACACTGGGACTTGGTGTTATCATTTCAGTTATTTGTATTGCTGCACATTCGAATATGAAACTCTGCTACTGATGATGTATTTTATTTTTAGAACGTGGTAATTTTTCTTTCATTTCACTTTATTTTATTACATTTTATTTCATTTCATTTTATGTAGATTATAATGGCCTTCAGACGAGATAGTTACCTCACTAACGAAGAAATAATAAACAGTGACGCATTCTATAATGCGGTGTCATATGATCAGGACAATTTTGATATCACCGTATGTCCTCCTGAAGTAGACTGTATGACCGACGAAGAAGAAGGTCCAGACGATGTTACTGGAACCGTGGAAGTCTCAGATGTGCCAGGAGCTATTGAATTACATTATGTTGCATCAGAGAATAACGAAGAAACTGTATGTAAAACTTCACTACCAAGTACATCCGAAGTTTCCAGAAGTAAATCGAAGAAGAGACGTCTTACTGATGAGGAAAGCAATTGGAAAAAGACACCTCCAGTTTATACAAAGCTGTCTCAAACTAGTGAGCATGACATCAGCACAAAGAGAGAGGAATTGAGGGAACAACTTTCTTCCTTGACTCCGAAGGAGATGTTTGAAGAACTGATGAACGAAAACATATACGAGTTCATAAAGAAGAAACTGTAATATATGCAGTAAATATGAAGAATATGCAGGGTTTTATCATCACAGTTGAGGAAGTGAAGGTCTTTGTCGGATTTCTTCTTTTTTCTGGCTACCATAAGCTCCCTGCTGAGAAGCTATACTGGTCTGAAGATGAAGATGTTGGCATACCAATTATAAAGACAGCTATGTCAAGGAATAAATATCAGAAGTTGAAAACATTGCTTCATTTTCAAGATAATGACTTAGCTAATGAAAACAAACACGATCGCGGATTCAAAACTAGACGTCTCTTGAAAATGATAAATGAATCTTTTCAAAAATTTGGAATATTTGAGAGAAATTTGTCAGTTGACGAAATCATAATCAAATACTATGGACGGACTTGTATCTGCTGTACTTTTGATTTATTTTTCATGTGTGTCTAGCAGGTGAGCATGTTATAGTCGGGAACGCGCCGCAGAAGCAGCGGGGCCTCTCCGCGGCACAGCTTGTGCTTCGTGGCCCAACCCATCCCCTCTCCACGAGGAATCCACGTGTTCCTAACGTATACGCAATCTATTGAAGACAATTCGGAGCATATTACCATATTTGTTATTGTGATTCTGATACTTATGAGTTTTGGCTCAAATGGCTCTGAGCACTATGGGACTCAACTGCTGAGGTCATAAGTCCCCTAGAACTTAGAACTACTTAAACCTAACTAACCTAAGGACATCACACACATCCATGCCCGAAGCAGGATTCGAACCTGCGACCGTAGCGGTCACGCGGCTCCAGACTGTAGCGCCCAGAACCGCACGGCCACTCCGGCCGGCACTTATGTGTTTTCTCGAATTCATTTTCCATCTACGTCTTGTACTCAATATGTGCACCGCTCCAAATATTGTTAAAAATGTAACTTGTATATTTGCCAATTCACCAAATCACTGCGTTATTTTTGTCTGAGGGTAGTAACTTTCTTTGGTCTGAAGAAAATGTTAGTCGGTACATTGTTTGCTCAAGTCCTTGTTATTTGAGCAATTTTCTCCCTGGTCCACCTCCAGTTGATAATCCATCTCCACATGTGTAACGATGAGGCACACTATCAACGAGGTTGCATTTGTTGCAGAGGTTATGTCACTTAAACCGATGGCAAACAGACACTCATTAGTGTTGGTGATGTTATTGACCACCTTGTACCACGCTATTCTCGCGTCAGACGAAAGAACATCACTACTGATGTTTTTCCAAACTACATTCCATGCTATTCCAGCATATTTAGTTTCTATGTTATTTTTCGTTTCATGTTTCCGTCTTTCAGGTAAAATCGCCTTTGCTGTAACGTTTTTGGAGTTTAAAAGCTTTTTGCTGAGGTAGCTTAGTTCAAGATAAAACTCCATAATATGTTTTAGTTTAAAACTTATTTATATTTATCGGCGGCGCTACACTTTCTGGCCTGACAATGTCGTAGAGTTTTGCTGCAATGCACCCTGGATCGTTACACTCAGCTAAGCAGGCGGACTGAGAAGAAATAATTACCTAATGACAGTGTCTAGTACGCCTGAGTGAAGCAATATTTAGTTTTTTTATTTAAACATCTATGAAATGCAGCGTTGGATGAACCTTGCAGAAGAACAGGGAGGTGGAAATTACGCAAAGTCAACAGTGTTAGAATATTATGAAAGGACATATACAAGTGTGAAAAGTTCTCTTGGCTGCAATTAGGTCTTTTGTCGCTGACCTGTAATAATAAATGTAAGTTTTATTGACTTATGTAGACTGAGTGTTCATTAAAGCGTAAAAAGTAATCTGCGTATGACGACAATGTGATTAGGAGATTCTCTTTCATTTTGGATAAAAAGAGAAAATAAATTCATTCATAAGAAGTTAGCAAATTAAATATTGAAGCTATTCGTTCGTTTCTCGATTGTTTTAAAAGCCGCTTTGTGTGAAATTGTAATTTACATATTACATTTATTAGGACCTGCAGTAATTTGTTTTTCGTGAAGTCCGATATTTTTTGAGTGCGATTATCACAAAAGTAGGATTCATTTCCTTTTACGGTCAAGAAAATACCAAACGAATTGTTTCCCTGCTAACTGTGGGCCGCAGCTATTTTGCAGCTTTAAAGAAAATCAAAGTCAAAACAATTATCATCATTATCCTCGATTTTCCCAAAAAGATTAAACCAAAGGTTGTGAAGCCACAGTTCTCTTGTAATGTCACTGCCAAAGAAAGAGTTCCGATAAATAATTTCTCGAAAACTTTAACGTTCTTTATTATCATATTCAGAATATAAAGCAGATTTCCAATAATTGCGGGTGCTAATGTCATAAGTGGCGTCTGCCGGCCGAAGTGGCCGTGCGGTTAAAGGCGCTGCAGTCTGGAACCGCAAGACCGCTACGGTCGCAGGTTCGAATCCTGCCTCGGGCATGGATGTTTGTGATGTCCTTAGGTTAGTTAGGTTTAACTAGTTCTAAGTTCTAGGGGACTAATGACCTCAGCAGTTGAGTCCCATAGTGCTCAGAGCCATTTGAACCATAAGTGGCGTCTCTGTTTACACAACATTGAGCGTCGCTTATCACTGACTACAGAAGTGCGTGGTTTTGAGGAGCTACTCGAACCGTTGTGCCCCATTCTTTGTAATTCCTTATGCATTCATTGTGTTAGCTGGGCTTTGAAACACACGAGTGATTCCTTCCACTGATTTCACCATCTTCGCAATGCTCGATGCTACCTGTCTGTCAGTATGTGAACTCTGCCTGGTCTTTATGTACCTGCGGTTGTTTCTTAAGGTTTCCACTTCAGTCACATCACCAACACTCTACCTGAGCAGCTTTAGAAGGGTTGAAATGTTCGTGACGGATTTGTTACTGAAGTGATATCCAATGACTAGTGCACATTCGAAGTCACCATCTCGTGTGACTGCTTTTCTACTGACAACACAATACTCCTCACTTTCGTTTATACTGATCGGTCTGCCTCTGGCGACACCGTCACTCTGCTTTTTAAATAATATTTATACAGTCATTGTCTGTGGGACTGCAAGATTTTTTACTCAATGTGTCATACTGTTGCCCACGCGCTTACGGTTTGCAGTTATTTACAAGTATTACTGCTGTGAGGACACTATTTGTGCCGCAACCTAGGGTGGTGATAAACATTTTCTTTGTACTTAGGACACTACTATGTGCAGTGCATGTATGTATTCTATCGGCTCTCTGTACTAACAGTCTACTCATGTAATGCAGTTTGCAGTACTGTGTGTCTAATATTTAGCAAATACTATACTTGTAACAATATGTTTATGTCCAGCAATGATTTGTGCCTATTTTCAGTTATGCAACTGTTTTATGTCCAACAATAATTTGTACTTACGAGGGCTATTCAAAAAGTAGGGAACGTTTTGGCATCAAAAAAATTAAAGTACAAGAAATACATTTTATTACATACATCTGACAGAGCGACTGGCATACTACTTTTCCACATAGTCACCAAACACATTGAGGCACTTATCATAGCGGTGGACAAGATTTGAAATACCTTCGTCGTAAAATTCTGCTGCCTGAGACTTCAGCTAGTGAGTCACACCCGCCCGGAGTTCCGCGTCGTCGTCAAAGTGCTACGTTGCAAGGCTGTTCTTCATCTTGGGAAACAAGTGGAAGTCGCTTGGTGCAAGGTCGGGGCCATGGGGCGGGTGAGGGAAAATTTCCCATTTGATTGAAGCACATGGCAGTTTGCCGTGTGAGGTCGGGAATTGTCATGCAAAAACAAAATTTTGGACGTCATCTTTCCTCAGCGTTTGTTTTGAACTGCTCTTCTAAGGCTGTGCAAAGTTGGACAGTACCGGGCAGAATTTATGGTTGCTCCACGTTTGAGAAAGTCAATAAGAAGCACACCTTAATTATCCCAAAACACTGTCGCCATCAGCTTTCTTGCTGACAAGGTTTGCAAACATTTTCTTGGTTTTTTTTTTTTTTGGGGGGGGGGGGGGGACACCTTGTGTCACCCCACTCCATGGACTGTAATTTTGTCTCGCAATTGACGTGTTTCACCCAAGTCTCGTCACTGGTTACGATTCGATCCAGTAATCAATCATTATGTTTGTGGTAGGCCTCCAGAAATGTCATCGTTGCCCCATTTGCTGTTCTTTATAGTGCTCTGTAAGCATTTTGGGCACTCATCGTGCAGAAAATTTGTGGTAGCCTAGCTCTTGAGTGACAATTTCAAACAACAAAGTCCGTGAAACTTGTGGAAAAGAAAGCGAAAGCTCCGTTATTATGAAGTGTCGGTTTTCACGAATCGTTTCATCAACGTTAGCGACAAGATCGTCAGTCACAACGCTCGGGCGTCCACTCTTCTCTACATCATGAACGTTGGTTTGGCCATTTTTTAAACTGAATGCACCATTTCCGGACGGAACATTCACTCATTACATTGTTTCTGTACACTTCGCACAGTTCACGACAAATTTCTATAGATTTTAGGTTTTTGCGAAAAAAACCTTATCACAGACCGCACCTGACAAGTGGCGGGTTATTCGATTGCAGCGCACATTTCAAATTAGAATATCGAAAAAAACCAGACGCGCAGAGACATTCCCACTGTCACAGATGGATGTCGACTGAGCTGCCGAGCAAGCACGTACCAAAATATAAGCGATCTGCGCGCGCCTAGCGGCGTCAGACGGAAACATTCCCTTCTTTCTGAACAGCCTTCGTATTTTCTGCCATGTGTAGTTTTATTGTTACCTATGTACTCGTATTGTATCTTTAAACTTGTGGTCTCGCGGTTCTGGCGCTGCAGTCCGGAACCGCGGGACTGCTACGGTCGCAGGTTCGAATCCTGCCTCGGGCATGGGTGTGTGTGATGTCCTTAGGTTAGTTAGGTTTAAGTAGTTCTAAGTTCTAGGGGACTTATGACCTAAGATGTTGAGTCCCATAGTGCTCAGAGCCATTTGAACCAACCATTTAAACTTGTCTGCTGACCTCTCTACATCTTTCTATCAGAATATTGTTTTTGTAAAGTAAAATTTCCCAGTCTAAGCAATGTCACTGGCATCACCTTGCGTGTGAAATTTTGGTCCGCCGGACCGTGGGGTAATCATAGCTGTCATGTATAATTTTGGAATCTGAATCGACTGTGAGCGAGCAACGATGTTGTAAAGCTGTATCGCAGAAGTTAGGTTGCTATCTCTGACGTGCGTGAGGGCGCAGTGGAGCAGACAATGTTAAGCTGTGTTAGAGTGAGGAAGCAGTGGAAATGTTTTGTTTAAAATATAACGTCTCAGTTTATCAATCTGTTCAATCAACATGATTATATCAAGATTGTAGCGGAAACTGATCTGTTAAGGAGGAAGTTTAATGGAATGTCATAGGTAAATATTATAATGACGTTGCTTTTTCACTATTTCTGTGCCTTCGGACTGACTTTGTTACTGTACTGAGAGTTGCTAGATCTGAGAGATAGGAAAGCGTATTTTTTGGATATTAAGAAGTTCATTAAATTTAAAATCATGCATGAACACTATTTCACAGTATACAAAAAACATAGTGTTTTCATTTATGCGTATAATTAATTTTTTTTACCAAATTTTCTCTTAAGAGTTATTAATGGATCGCAGAACCAAGTGTGTTCGGAAAATTAGTTCGATTTGCAACTAACAGAGAACTCATTGCACCTCTCGAGTACCTCTGTGTAGGTACAATAGTTTGCAGCCGGCCGTTGTGACCGAGCGGTTCTAGGCGCTTCAGTCTGGAACCGCGCGACCGCTGCCGTCGCAGGTTCGAATCCTGCCTCGGCCATGGCTGTGTGTGATATCCTTAGGTTAGTTAGGTTTAAGTAGTTCTTCTAGGGGACTGATGACCTCAGACGTTAAGTCCCATAGTGCGCAGAGCCAACTGAACAAGTAATTTGCAGCTTTAGGATAGCGGCGCGCAAGACAGAGCAGTACTGCAACGTGTTATCCAGTTTTGCGCAGAGTAGAGGTAAGGACTAAATATTTTGATGTTTTTTTTATTTATTCAATGAGGGCCAATTTATGTCATTCAGAGAAAGTTTCTGTGATCAGTTCTGCAAAACCAATTAATGTAGGTTTCATGCCAAAGTTCATTATTGAGGCAGTTTATACTGTTCAAAAGTCTTGCAGTCAGACTGCTAACTTTTACAGTTTGAAAGACTTCCTTTTTCACTGCGACAACTAATTTCTATTATAGAGCGGAGATGCTGAGTCGCAGAAAGACGCAACAAAAAGACTCTCACAATTATAGCTTTCAGCCGTTAACGCCTTCGTCAACAATTAGACAGACATACGCGCAGCACACCCACACACACTCAAACGCAACTCAGATACAAGACTGCAGTCTCAGGCAGCTAAAACCACACTGCGGGGAGCAGCTATAATTTTGAGTCTTTTTGTTGTGCCTGCGACTCAGCATCTTTCCTTAGCTTAATATTGTTACATTCCATCCTGCATTTTCCGTTGTTTAATTACTATTAAAGTGTAGCTTAGCTTTCACATTACGACAGTACAAGTTTCATTACGACAGTTCATTTATTTATATACTAAGGTGGTATCTGTTCTTTCGGACATGTCCGAAAGAACAGATACCATCGGTGACCATGCAGCTCGTTAGAATGTAATTACAATGAAATGAACACCCTTAGCTGCTTACAGGCGTTGACATACGTCAACGGCGACAGATGAAAATGTGTGCCCAGACCGGGACTCGGACCCGGGATCTCCTGCTTACATGGCAGAAGCTCTATCCATCTGAGCCACCGAGGACACAGAGGATAGCGCGACTGCAGGGATTTATCTCTGGCACGCCGCCCGCGAAACCCACATTCTCACATTCTCTCAGATGGATAGAGCGTCTGCCATGTAAGCAGGAGGTCCCGGGTTCGAGTCCCGGTCGGGGCACACATTTTGATCTGTCCCCGTTGACGTACGTCAACGCCTGTAAGCAGCTAAGGGTGTTCATTTCATTGTAAGTTCACTTACTATTTCAGCTCAGAGTTTACAATCGGAAACAGCATTTCAGTGATATTTTTAATTATTTCAAAGAGAACTTTCACTCTAACATTTTTTATTTATTTAAAGAGAACTTTCAATAGGAGTTTCCTGATCCTTTTGATGGAAGTGTGTTTACCGCCGACATGGAGAGAGCGAAAGGTTGTTGGGTACTCACGAGCGCTATCTCGCCGGCGACGGACTTCTCCTTGGCGGGCAGGAACTTGGAGACGAGCGCCTCTAGGATGGCGAGCAGCACGCGCAGCAGCACGAGCAGCGCGTCAGCCGCCAGCACCAGCCCCGAGTACACCTTCAGCAGCATCCCGCGCTCGGAGTCCAGTGCCTCGGAGCTGCGGGCAAACGCACACACTGCTCAGCCAGTCCCAACCTCTCAAATACACTACAATCCCGTCAAAATAGTATGTGCATCCTCTATCTCGTGCTTTTATTATTTTACTAACAGTTTTGAATTAATAGACATTGTCCTTTTTGCCCCCCCCCCCCCCTCCGCCCCCTGTTAAATTACGAGTGTCGTTCAATAAGTAATGCCCCACACTATTTGCTTAGAACATATTTATTGTTAAGAGTCAGAATTTGGTGACACACACTACTGGCCATTAAAATTGCTACACCATTGACATTGGACAAATATATTATGCTAGAACTGACATGTGATTACATTTTCACGCAATTTGGGTGCATAGATCCTGAGAAATGAGTACCCAGAACAACCACCTCTGGCCGTAATAACGGCCTTGATACGCCTGGGCATCGAATCAAGCAGAGCTTGGATGGCGTGTACGGGTACAGCTGCCTATGCAGCTTCAACACGATACCACAGTTCATCAAGAGTAGTGACTGGCGTATTGTGACGAGTCAGTTGCTCGGCCACCACTGACCAGACGTTTTCAATTGGTGAGAGATCTGGAGAATGTGCTGGCCATGGCAGCAGTCGAACATTTTCTGCATCCAGAAAGGCCCGTACAGGACCTCCAACATGCGGTCGTGCATTATCCTGCTGAAATATAGGGTTCCACAGGGATCGAATGAAGGGTAGAGCCACGGGTCGTTACACATCTGAAATGTAACGTCCACTGTTCAAAGTGCCGTCAATGCGAACAAGAGGAGACCGAGACGTGTAACCAATGGCACCCCATACTATCACGCCGGGTGATTCACCAGTATGGCGATGACGAATGCACGCTTCCAATGTGCGTTCACCGCGATGTCGCCAAACACGGATGCGACCATCATGATGCTGTAAACAGAACCTGGATTCATCCGAAAAAATGACGTTTTGCCATTCGTTCACCCAGGTTCCTTGTTGAGTGCACCATCGCAGGCGCTCCTGTCTGTGATGCAGCGTCAAGGGTACCCGCAGCCATTGTCTCCGAGCTGGTAGTCCATGCTGATGCAAACGTCGTCGAACTGTTCGTGCAGATGGTTGTTGTCTTGCAAACGTCCCCATCTGTTGTCTCAGGGATCGAGACGTGGCTGCACGATCCGTTACAGCCATGCGGATAAGATGCCTGTCATCTCGACTGTTAGTGATACAAGGCCGTTGGGATCCAGCTCGGCGTTCCGTATTACCCTCCTGAACCCACCGATTCCATATTCTGCTAACAGTCATTGGATCTCAACCAACGCGAGCAGCAATGTCGCAATACGGTAAACCGCAATCGCGATAGGCTAAAATGCGACCTTTATCAAAGTCGGGAACGTGAGGTACGCGTTTCTCCTCCTTACACGAGGCATCACAACAATGCTTCACCAGGCAACGCCGGTCAACTGCTGTTTGTATATGAGAATTCGGTTGGAAACTTTCCTGATGTCAGCACGTTGTAGGTGTCGCCACCGGCGCCAACCTTATATGAATGCTCTGAATAGCTAATCATTTACATATCACAGCATCTTCTTCCTATCGGTTAAATTTCGCGTCTGTAGCACGTCATCTTCGTGATGTAGCAATTTGAATGGCCAGTAGTGTACATCAACATACCTTGTCCACCTCCTATTTTTCTGCGTAGTCTCCACCACATTCTACGGCCGTACGCCAAGGTTGTGGAAGAGCATGTATTCCCTGAAACTTCCTGGCAGATTAAAACTGTGTGCCCGACCGAGACTCGAACTCGGGACCTTTGCCTTTCGCGGGCAAGTGCTCTACCAACTGAGCTACCGAAGCACGACTCACGCCCGGTACTCACAGCTTTACTTCTGCCAGTATCTCGTCTCCCACCTTCCAAACTTTACAGAAGCTCTCCTGCGAACCTTGCAGAACTAGCACTCCTGAAAGAAAGGATATTGCGGAGACATGGCTTAGTCACAGTCATGGCTAAGCCATGTCTCCGCAATATCCTTTCTTTCAGGAGTGCTAGTTCTGCAAGGTTCGCAGGAGAGCTTCTGTAAAGTTTGGAAGGTGGGAGACGAGATACTGGCAGAAGTAAAGCTGAGAGTACCGGGTGTGAGTCGTGCTTCGGTAGCTCAGTTGGTAGAGCACTTGCCCGCGAAAGGCAAAGGTCCCGAGTTCGAGTCTCGGTCGGGCACACAGTTTTAATCTGCCAGGAAGTTTCATATCAGCGCACACTCCGCTGCAGAGTGAAAATCTCATTATGTATTCCCTGCTGGTAAAAGATCTTGTCCTGTAGGTGTACCCATGTATTCACTGCATTGCTATTGCTGACAATCTCGTCATCTTCAAAGTGTGTTCCCCGTAGAGAATCTTTAAGCGGACCAAAGAGATAATGGCATCCACAAAATTCAGCATGTCTGGAGCAGTGGCTGTGACAGGCCGTCCCGAGCGCGGCTGATCATGGAGCTCTGTTTCTGCATTCCTGAGGCTGTAACTTTCTTTACTCATCGCCCAGCTGCACTCCTATCAAATGCAGCATCGTCATACATTGCACACAAACGTTTATGGATGTTCACCACGGTTTCTTTTTCGGCACACAAGATTTCAATAACAGACACTGCTTGTAACGTGAGTCGTACACTATGTGATCAAAAGTATCCGGACAGCCGGCCGGAGTAGCCGAGCGGTTCTAGGCGCTACAGTCTGGAACCGCGCGACCGCTACGGTGGCAGGTTCTAACCCTGCCGCGGGCAAGGATGTGTGTGATGTCCTTAGGTTAATTAGGTTTAAGTAGTTCTAAGTTCTAGGGGACTGATGACCTCAGCAGTTAAGTCCCGTAGTGCTCAGGGCCATTTGAACCATTTTTGTATCCGGACACCCCCAAAAACATACGTTTTCCATATTATGTGCATTGTGATGCCACTTACTGCCAAGTAATACATGTCAGCGACCTCAGTAGTCATTAGACATCGTGAGAGAGCAGAATGGGGCGCTCCGCAGAACTCACAGATTTTGTAAGTGGTCCGAGTGATTGGGTGTTACTTGTGTCATACGTCTGTACGCGAGATTTCCTCACTCCTAAACATACATAGGTCCACCGTTTCCGATGTGATAGTGAAGTGGAAACGTGAAGGGACACGTACAGCACAAAAGCGTACAGGCCGACCTCGTCTGTTGACTGACAGAGGCCGCCGACAGTTGAAGAGGGTCGTAATGTGTAATAGGCAGACATCTATCCAACCCACCACACAGGAATTCCAAGGTGCATCAGGATCCACTGCAAGTACTATGACAGTTAGGCACGAGGTGACCAGACTGGGATATCATGGTCGAGCGGCTGCTCATAAGTCAGACATCACGCCGTTAAATGCCAAACGACGCCTCGCTTGGTGTAAGGAGCGTAAATACTGGACGATTGAGCAGTGGAAAAACGCTGTGTGGAGTGAAGAATCACGATACACAATGTGGCGATCCGATGGCAGGGTGTGGTTGTGGCGAATGCCCGGCGAATGTCATCTGTCAGCGTGTGCAGTGCCAACAGTAAAATACGGAGGTGGTGGTGTTTTGGTGTGGTCGTGTTTTTCACCCCTTGTTGTTTTGCGTGGCACTATCACAGCACAGACCTACACTGACGTTTTAAGCACCTTCTTGCTTCTCACTGCTGAAGAGCAATTCGGGGACGGCGATTGCATCTTTCAACACGATCTAGCAGCTGTTCATAATGAACGCCCTGTGGTGGAATGGTTACACGACAATAACACCCCTGTAATGAACTGGCCTGCACAGTATCCTGATCTGAATCCTACAGAACACCTTTGGGATGTTTTGGAACGCCGACTTCGAGCCAGGCCTCATTGACCGACATCGATACCTCTACTAAGTGCAGCACCCCGTGAAGAATGGACTGCCATTCCGCAAGGAACCTCGCAGCACCTGACTGAACTTATACCTGCGAGAGTGGAAGCTGCTCACGCTAACCACGGGACGACGGTGCTCCGAAGCTCATATTATCCTTGATGTTGCCTATCTTGCGCATGGACTACTCAGTTTGTATATTTTGCTTATTTTTTTCATATTTCTACACAACTTCTTCCTGTTTTCTCGATTGATCTGTGTTCAGTTTTTCAAGGCCTATCCACTGTGCCAACTTATAACTAAATCTGAGAGGGGGTGCGATGGGGAGGTTCCCTTGTAAGTACATTAATGGCTTTTTTTTTTAAATTATGGGACATTACTTGAAACGTCCCCTTTGAACAATTATACATAAGACTGTGCTTAAACTGACACACAATATTTTTAGCGCAACGCAATCTGACTTTCAAAAATCCCTACAAAAGAATGGCCCTGACTAACATTAACCTATACGTTTCACAAATCACTTACCTCACAAAAATCTTGGTTACTCGAACTACTGCAATACAGCAAACACCACTACTGCCAGCTAAATAAAAGATTCAAACTACGGAAGGCACTAATTACTGATAGGCATAGTTAGCAAATGAAAGATTTTGATAGAGAACAAACAATGTATTTACCTTAATAGTCATCAAAGGTCATAATATATATAGGAGTTCATAACATCCATTCTTACAAATATCAAAACTCCGCCATTTCTCTCCCCACATCCACCACTGCTGGCGGCTCACCTCCAACTGCGCAACGCTACGCGCTGTTCACATCCAGCTGCCGCTGCCCAACACTACAATGGCAGACAACAATGCAAACTAGCCACAGACTGCACACAGCACACCCAGTGATTTTCATACAGAGCGCTACGTAACATTGCCAATAAAAAAAAACCTAAACAGCCTACTTACATAGAATATGTATTGGCCACTGCCCAAAACAATTTGTAAAGTTTTTTGTGGGGAGCATGGGGGCAATGTAAGTAGGCTGTTTAGGTTTTTTTTATTGGCAATGTTACGTAGCGCTCTGTATGAAAATCACTGGGTGTGCTGTGTGCAGTCTGTGGCTAGTTTGCATTGTTGTCTGCCATTGTAGTGTTGGGCAGCGGCAGCTGGATGTGAACAGCGCGTAGCGTTGCGCAGTTGGAGGTGAGCCGCCAGCAGTGGTGGATGTGGGGAGAGAAATGGCGGAGTTTTGATATTTGTAAGAATGGATGTTATGAACTCCTATATATATTATGACCTTTGATGACTATTAAGGTAAATACATTGTTTGTTCTCTATCAAAATCTTTCATTTGCTAACTATGCCTATCAGTAATTAGTGCCTTCCGTAGTTTGAATCTTTTATTTAGCTGGCAGTAGTGGTGTTTGCTGTATTGCAGTAGTTCGAGTAACCAAGATTTTTGTGAGGTAAGTGATTTGTGAAACGTATAGGTTAATGTTAGTCAGGGCCATTCTTTTGTAGGGATTTTTGAAAGTCAGATTGCGTTGCGCTAAAAATATTGTGTGTCAGATTAAGCACAGTCTTATGTATAATTGTTCAAAGGGGACGTTTCATACTTATTGAACGACCCTCGTAGATTTCAATTATGCATTTCTTACAATAAAATAAACGTCATTATTCGAATGATTTCCGTCGTAAGTTTTTGGAAGTGTTGTGTAACAAGCAAGAAGTACCCAATAAATAGCGCGCGAGCCGCCACCACACAGGCACAGCCACTCGCCTGGCGTCTCTCAGTTCCGTGCAGCAGCCTCTGCCCGGCGCTTACAAACATGGACCTCTCTCTGCTTCCACGCCACTTTCTCTGACGCGTCGATACGTCTGCTGACAGAGTGGATAGCAGGCAATAGGGAACGCTGTCAACCATGGACTACTTTGCTTCCACCTCCTAGCGGCAGACACGAGAATCCTCCTCCTGACAGGCACCAAAACCTGGTGCGCTCGAGACACTCCGACACTTACAAACTGGCAGTTAGACGGTGCATTTCAGTGCCTGCTATTAACTCATAGTGCTCTGAAGACTACCTTCCTACCTAGCGTTTGCTATTTACCGAGTAATTGGACTATCAAGTGTCTGCTCAATTACAATCAGAATGGCAACATATAGGCTTCCAAGAAACAGCAAAGTTGCTTAGATAACATTGTATGGGACTATTTTAATATAACTTAGTCCCAAAACTGTTGTAAAGAATGGACCACGGCCCAAAATGACGTCAAATTTAAACAGAATATTATGTAAGAAGGGGGGAAACATGGAAACAAAAAAAAAATTACGAAAATTTTACCACTAGATGGTGCTGTAAGTGGCAGAATACGCAAAACAAAAGATGTAGGGAACAAGGCTGCTCCTCAGTTTGTGTCTGAGACACTCGGCATGACTGCATGCTGCTGATAGTGCTCCTTTACAAGAATGGTGATGTGCTCCATTAGCTCTGCAGAAGTTTCGGACACTCGAGGGTACGAAAAATAGGCATTGGTCCGATGTAGGCGTACACAAAGTGCCCTCCGCCGCGCACCGTCGGGTGGCTTGCGGAGTATGGATGTAGATGTAGATGTATGCCTGAGATTTGGAGGAAATGACTACGAAATTCGGAAGGACAGGTTCTTTTGAAGGCCAGTGGTGAAGAGGGAGGAAAAAACCTGATCCAACGTTAGTAGATGTGGCTACAGCATTGCACGAGGGGTCGAGGTATGGTGTGCAAACATGCAGTGCTTGGGGAATTGCCTGAAAATTGGACACGCTTGTGAACATGATGCATAAAATTCTGCGAAACATCCTGCAGTGCTATCCACATAAAACTGGTGATGGTCAGGAGTGGCTTCGTGTTGCCTCGCCATAAAACAATGGTTTGCTGTAGAATTTCTTGCTCGCGTGGAAGTGGACAATTAATGGCCATGGAACATTCTGTGGACAGACGAAGCCCATTTCCATCTTGAAGGACATGTCACTGTGGAATATGGGCAAAGGAAAATCCGCTCGCACATCAACCGATACCGATGCATTCTGTTTGGTGATGGATCGTGGCCTCGTTTATCGTAGAACAATATTTTTTCGACGGGAAGGGTTCTGTTGGACCTTTAACCTGTAGCGTCAGTGGCAAAAGCTAGTGAGAGTCTTTGTGTACCGACATCACTGCAACCCTTCAACAGCGTTTATGTGTGTTGAGGATTAATTTTGATGCACAGCCAGTGGAACGGCTGCTGCAGGGGGTTTCGTAAATGCTAGAATTATCAGCCGTCATTTCCCTACAGCCTGGCCATCCAAATCATCTGACAATTTGTGTGGGCTCTGGCTATGGAGTCATCTGAAAGATGCTGTGTTTAGTGCCCGGATTACAAACGTAGCTGAACTGAAGGCACGCATAGCGTAATGCATTCTGAACGTGACCCCTGTGACACTCCGATCTGTTGTGCGACATGTAACATGTGACAGGAAGCGGTTGACATCATTTTGACCATGTCTTGTGTCAGTCTCATGATAGTTTAAACCGATGCCGTTGTTGCTTTTACGCGATTTTTTGCTCTGGACTATTAAAAGACAAATTTTCCCATTCAATGTGGTACGACCTTGTCGTGGTGGTTGTGCTTATCCAACCAACAGTGCCACAACTGTTGAATGCCAAACTTTCGCGGCCATGGACACTGCACAGTACGCTTGGTTTAATATGCTACTCGCAAGATAGCCATCGTATTGCCATTCATCTGTCATTTGTAGCCAAACCCGTTTACGCTGTAACGCTTGCAGTGCCATCTAGCGGAAAAATTTTCGTTATTTTTTTTCGATGAAGTTTCTCGTTTCTTCGATATTTTTTTACACCGTTTTGAAACTGTAACTTTAATTATAGTCACACTTTGTCAGGTTTAGGACATCAAGTACCACGCACTAAACTATGTACAATTTAAGTACCATTTGTAACTTACTGTCAATAACAGTGTTATTTCTTATTGTATTGGTACATCTTTGTTATAGTGCCACCCTATCAAATAAGTGTTCAGTTGCAAGTGTGCAAATCAGCCACTATTACGTAACAGCTTTCTGCTAATGTTGATGTTTGGGCTGAATTCAGTAGCATTCAGTTACTACGTTCACAGTAAGAACATCCCATTTCCTCGCCGCGCTTGTGTGCTCTTCAGGTGGCTATTGTGCCCACCATGGGGAGGTTATGGACCAGTCTCTTCCTATGCCTCCTAAATGAATTGTTGCCAGCGCCTGCACGGTTGGGTTAAAGGTTTGTGATTCCTCATCATTGCCTGTGTTTTATAACACCCGCTGCAGAGGAACAAAGGCCTACCAGCAACAAGGACCTTACAGGTTGTTCAGAAGGTGTTGGCACGGAAAACGGCTAATGAATGTATGTACATTATACTCCTGGTTCTGACTGACTGGTATATCTAAATTTCAAATAATGTCGCGGTGTGTTTTTGGAGCTTGTAAAATTCGGATAGGCCGGCAGCCTTCGCGGGGTATCGAGATCTAGTGGCCTCTGGGGCGGAGGGAGTGTTCCCGTAGTGTATTTCGAAAGTCGGGAGATGATTTTTCGTGATCATCATCAACTTCTTCACGAGTTACGAAATAGTCGCAGCAAATTTTTCGCAGTGATCCAAGAAGTCATTTGTGCGTTTTTTATTCCAGTTACTGGTCACTATTTTTTTTCTTTGTATTGGGTTATTAATCTTGGTCCGTAACGACCGTATTCTGACGTGAATGTTTAGTGATTATCAAGCAGTGTGTACTCAGGTCTGAAAAATCTCATAACCTGATACAAAAAAATAATTTTGTTATTTTTAGCTGGAGTACTGAGAGATTCTATGCGTTCTGCCGCGCGGACGTGGATTTTGGGTTGAAGCATTTCGTTTTCCTAGACGAGTGTTCCCGTTTAACGAGTGTTTAGGAGCCCACGAAAGACCTCAAATTATGATGTGGAACCGAAAAGGTAAGTAGAAGATGGTGCTCAATGAACGAGGCGGACTTAGCGTGGGTTTCATTGAAAGCAAAACTATTTTCGTTTCCTTTGAAACTTTAGTGTGGTGTTTGTGGGACTTTTCCTAGTGACTTTGAACTGTATTATTATTTTGTTGTTGCGTGAGACACGGCGGATGTTGACAGAAGCCAGTTGCAGGTGACCTATGAACTGTGGGTGGTGTATAGATTCCAGTTCTGTATTCGCATCTCGTATTATTGTCTTCGGTTTAGTAGCTATTGTTAAATACATGTCATGACTGCGAGACATCTACTTCTTATTTTTTCAAGGTTATCTGAAATCCGGCAACACGTGGAATAGTACACAAGTCTTTATTAACGTTGACTTTTTTGTTTGTCGCCATACCGAAATGCAGTATAATTTTATGCATTTTCTTTTTTCGAAGAATGTTATCAGATCTGGGCTATAGTCAATATTGAAAACTACGAGTTTCACTGTCTGTAATACTTTTTGACAGACAGGTTCAGATAGTCGAACAGGTGTGAGGCGATGAACCGTGGAATGGAAAGGTGACTGTCGGAGAATTTGCAGGGGCTGGGAGCTTACGCTATACGTACCTACCTTTATTTTGCTATAAATGCTAAACGAGGTTTTCATAGTGCTACGAAGGTCCAACAAATTTATAGAATTGCCTCTCTGCTCAATTGTGGGTTGACTTTTATTATGTTTAGAGTTTAGATACGGAAATGTGGTCAGCGAAGAATTTTAATATCGTTTCGGGGCACACCGTTCATAGTATATTGTTGATCACGGAGCTCCGCGGCAGACCATCCCTTTCACATGGTAGCAATGGAATCGTGTCGGCTCTTCGGGTGAATCACACATATGCTACACTACGTCGATGGTCATCTCCACAAACGGAAGGGAGTGAGACAGGGTAGTAGCCTATCCCCGATATTATTCAATCTGTATATTGAGCAAGCAGTAAAGGACACAAAAGAAAAATTTGGTGTATGAATTAAAATCCATGGAAAAGAAATAAAAACTTTGAGGTTAGCCAATGACATTGTAATTCTGTCAGAGACAGCAAAGGACTTGGAAGAGCAGTTGAACGGAATGGACAGAGTCGTGAAAGGAGGATGTACGATGAACATCAACAAAAGCAAAAAGAGGATAATGGAAAGTAGTCGAATTAAGTCGGATGATGCTGAGGGAACTAGATTAGGTAATGAGACACTTAAAGCAGTATATGAGTTTTGCTATTTGGAGAGCAAAATAACTGATGATGGTCGAAGTAGAGAGGATATAAAATGTGGACTGGCAATGGCAAGGAAAGCGTTTCTGAAGAAGAGAAACATCAAGTACAGATTTAAGTGTCAGGAAGTCGTTTCTGAAAGTATTTGTATGGAGTGTAGCCATGTATGGAGGTGAAAGATGGCTGATAAATAGTTTAGACAAGAGGAGAATAGAAGCTTTCGAAATGTGGTGCTACAGAATAATGCTTAAGATTAGATGGGTAGATCACATAACTAATGAGGAGGTATTGACCAGAATTGGAGAGAAGAGAAATTTGTGGCACAACTCGACTAGAAGAAGGGATCGGTTGGTAGGACATTTTCTGAGGCATCAAGGGATCATAAATTTAGTAATGGAGAGCAGCGTGAAGGGTTAAAGTCGTAGAGGGAGACCAAGAGATGAGTACACTAAGCAGATTCAGAAGGATGTAGGTTGCAGTAGGTACTGGGAGATGAAGAAACTTGCAAGGGATTGAGTAGCATGGAGAGCTGCATCAAACTAGTCTCAGGACTGAAGACCACAACAACAACGTTGTGAATAATGGTCCAATGTCGAAACCACAGCTCTGCCATACATGGTGTAAACCTCTGATGCTATATTTTTCAGAATACAATTTGGGAAAACTAAGACAAACGATGTTAAGAAAATCATCTTCTCCTATATGATTCTGGAAGTCACTCCCACAGCGATAAACGCTACAGCTCCTTGCGGAACAGAAGAACTAAAAGCACTGTCGGCAGCTTTAGTACACATTTCAGAAAGGGTGGACGCGAGTAAGATAAATAGTTCAAGTCCCAGGAGCATGCACCAATTTTAAGAAAAATAATTGTCCTCCTTTTTAAAAATGTATATATGACGATGGACGATAAATTTGCAACTCAAATATCATGCAGTAATCGGGCGCAATTACATACCGTTGCATGGTTTTCGGTCCGCGCAACTGTAGCCTGGCAGACGAGAGCACTTCAACAGATAGAACGGCTGAGACCTGCTCAGCTATCCGCACACTTGCTTCTCATAGACTGTTTACGATTCGGACGTTATCTATATTTGTCAGGTTTCTGATAGCGTTCCATCAGGAGTCGCATCGCTATTTATTGCTGTGATACACGTGTGTACTGTAGTCTCGTAATCACACACTTTGATCAATTCTACCTAATGCAACCTGTAACCCAACACCAAAATATTCGTTTTTCCTCTGTCGGTATTTTTGTATTCTTCGGTGCTTTCAGACGACACAACATGCAACAAAGTTCATTTCATGTGACAATTTTATGAGCTGTGCACAACCCTCTCCTGTTGCCAAGGTAACTAATACCGCTTCGATTTCCGGCGCTCGACCTGGTCGTAACCTGTTCAAGTCCACGTTATGAACGACATTTTCATTTTAATTATATGACAAAGCAACGAAAATGAAGGTATCGGCGTTAAGTTCATGATCACCATATCTTTGTCTGCGTTAAATCCCAAACATTTCAGTAGTGTTTAATGATGTCAGGTATGTCATACGGTTGATGGTGTCCCGCAAATCAGGACAACACATTTAACTCAGTGGCGTCCCTTATACTTTGCTACATGGAGGAAACTTCATTTTAGCACGAAGTTCCCAAGACTGAGTCAGAAATAGAATTGTGTAAGCAGTGCCATTTTCATTAGAGTGTCATGAAACTGATGTTATGAAACTGCTCATATGGTTCAAATGGCCCTAAGCACTATGGGACTTAACATCTCAAGTCATCAGTACCCTATACTTAGAACTACTTAAACCTAACTAACCTAAGGACATCACACACATCCATGCCCAAGGTAGGATTCGAACCTGCAACCGTAGCAGCAGCGCGGTTCCGGACTAAAGCGACTAGAACCGCTCCGGCTATGAAACTGTACACAATATTAATAAGAGGTGTGTTTCACTCGTTGTTAATATTTCCTCTCTGAGTTTAGAATTTGCTCACCTCAAAATATTAGTTTACTAGCAACTAATGAAATTTCGCCGAAGAATTCAAGCATAATTTTTCACTAGTAGTTTTCACAGGAAGCAACTGATAGAGGAAAATCAAAACTAGAATTTTAATTTGCCGGCCGGATTTCCTTTTCTCGTCGAAACAGTTCTAATGTAGGTCTCTGTAAATTTGTAAACAATAATAAGGATCCGTCTGTACGACTGGGGCGTATTTCAATTTTTCGTTATATGTCACCCGACGTTTTTTGTATTGCGTCAGACATCGCTGGGGGCTATTATTCGCGTGTAGAGGCTCCATATAATAGTGTACTTATAATGTTGCACAATCGAATGGGTTTCCTTCGCCCAGAGAGAACAGTCACTGGAATGAACAGATTGCCACCGACGCCTCGCACAGACGGAAGGAGCATATACGAACAAAATTAAATAAGACAATATGTTAGTGACTTAAAGGGGGCTTCAGGAAGCCTTATTGCTATATAAATAGAATTCTTGGAAGTGAGGTTTGACTGGACGACGTATAGAGGTGTGTTATGAGCATGAGCGAGCCCGACACTTTATAGATGGGAAGTGGGATCACAGCTGAATGCAACTTCCTCAGAATAATACGGTAATGAATAAATCTGATAATAACTACTCTACTATTGTTGTTGCATCAACACTACGACACTTACGTCATCGACCGTAGCTATTCTTTTAGAATGATTCAATAAAATCTTATTACCCGTAACTGAAGCCGGGGATGAGTTGGGCAACTAATCCCAATTCTTTTGTTGAAAATGACGGTTACACACACAGCTAGTCTGTTCAGTTTTGTGCTTTGGCGCGTTTAGCAGTGAACCAGAGTGCAGCTTAATGTTCAACTATTCAGGACATCATAATTCCAGTTGTGTTCTTTGCGAGAAAGTACAAAGAGGCAGTATGGACAATTTCCATTTAGACAGTCTCAGAGTCCTGTTACAGATCAACAGACACGAAGAGCGCTTGAAAATTAGGAGTTTCTTTGGTAGCCGTCTCATCCAAGATTTCCAGTGCCTGAACACTGCGCAACAGCTTCGTACATGGCATATCCTTTTGAGTTTAGACGTCTTTGAGCGACAACTCCTTTTGTAACAACTGCAAAGAAAAATCATAAAATATTTACCTCCACCTAAATACAATGAACAACAATGGCATTAACACTCAGAATATGACGAACTGTATCCTGATGATATACTACTTGTAATCGAACATATTAAACAGCCTGTCGTCATCTGATGACTGTAAGAATGCCGAATAACTTAAGTACGAATAACATCAGACACCACGCGTACTTCTTGCGCAACAAGTAACAACAGCTTACGACAGTTTTGATCAAAATTTTGTCTTTGCCATAGTGACAGAGGGCAAAAGGATGAAAAGCTGCTACTAACAGGCGTGAATGTACAACTGAGAAAAAAAGAAAGAGTTGAAGCACCTGTATTTGTTGATAAATAAATGGAGATTGGAAGGCGTATCACTTACAGTAAAAACTTAACACACAAGTAGAACTGTGTCACTAATGCCTGTTACGAAGGAAATACTATAGTGGAAGACCCATGTTACGAGCTAAACGACTATACACAGTGTTGTAAAACTTTTGTGAGTCGGCTTGGTTGGTCCGTTTTTCTGCTGCTTACGTAAGAACTGCGATAGCTTGCTGATAACCCGATTCGTTGGGTGACCCTTGCTTATCTGACAGACTTAACTTCTGTGGGCTATGCTTTTTGAAGCTGGACTGTGCCACAGAATCGTTGTTGGTTAGTAGTGACTCAGAAAATTAAAAAATCAGAGGTGTAACTTACATGGTTCTTCTCAAACTCTAACATCCATGTTCTAGTTATAACATCTACGTTCTACATTCCTTTATGTTTTAACCTAAAGTGATTCGGAACTGTAATGCAATCAAAATTAATTTTGTATGTAGCTTTTCCGACTTTGCAATCGTCGTTTTAAAGGTTGTCGATTCAACTAAATACATAAGGATTACAATTACGAACAACTTAAAGTAGAACCCTGTAACAGAAAATGTTGAGAGGGAAGGTGGTCAGAAGACTGCATTTTAATTGTAGAACACTTAGAAGATACAATAGCTCTACTAAAGAAAGTGCCTACACTACGTTTGTCCGTCCTCTGCCGGGAGTACTGTTGTGATGTGGGGGTCCTTACCTGACTGATGGAGGGAGTCGACGAAGTTCAAACGTGAGCAGCTGGTTTTTTGCTATCGCGAAGTAGGGGAAAGAGTTGGTGTGGCAGCCATTAAAACAAAAGCCTTTTTCATTGCGGTGAGATCTTTTCACAGAATTTCAGTCGCCGCCTTTGTCTTCCAATTGCGAAAATATTTTGTTGACTCCTACATCAGAGAGAGAAATAAAATAAGAGAAATGAAACTCTCACGGAAACACTCAGGTGTTAACGTCTTCCCACTTGCTACTCGAGAGTGGAATGGTCGAGACATAGACCTCAACCAAGCACTCAAGTGTGTATTACAGAGTAATCGTGTAGAAGTAGAAGAAAAGGCAAATACTAGCCAAGAGCGAAGTACCTGACCACAGGCTGCCTGTACGACTTTCGTGGCTGCAGCAGCTTTATATTACAGCTGCATACGTTAAGTCGGTAATAATGACAAATATCATTATTTTAATTGTTAGGCTCAGAAGATTTGAGCTCAGCGCTGTGTAGTAGTGAGACGTGGACTGTGGGAAAACTGGGAAAGAAGAGGATCGAAGTGGTTGAGGTATGATGCTGTAGAAAGATGTTGAAAATTAGGTGGATTGATAAGAATGAGGTGGTTCTCCGCAGAAACGGCGAAGACAGGAACGTGTAGAAAACACTGAAAAAAAGAAGGACGGGATGACAGGACATGTGTTACGACATCAGGGAGTAGCTTTCATCGTACTAGAGACAGTCGTAGAGGGTAAAATGTAGCAGAAGACGAATCTGCAATACGCCTAACAAATACTTGAGGGCGTTAGGTACAATTGTTACTCTGACAAGTGAGATGATGAGGTTGGCGGACAGCATCAAACCAGTCAGAAGACTAATAAAAGAACCAGGTGCCGATTAATCACAGGTAGAAGTATATATTAGCATAGGAAGCAACTTTCAATAAAAGATTTAGATTTAAGTCGACAATAGCATGTCGAAACACAAAGAATATGAAAGTAGGAAGCAACGAGAATGTGTGGTGCAAACAGTTAAACGTCGATTTGCTCCTATAAAATATTAGACTTTATCTGAAAACTTGAATGAGACTTTGAACGGTGTTGTCGATAAAAGAAAGTTATGTGAACGACCGCGAAACAATTTTAACTGCTTAACATGTTATTGGACTCTTTCAGCGGTCTATCGAAGAGATAACGGATGCTATCTTAGTTAACGGTGCAAGAAGTGTCACGTCCAGGAATCAAAACTTTATCTTCTCCTTGCCCTCTGGCTGACACTGTACTTTTGACACTGTATCTAGCAGCAAAACGTGTTTTTAAAAAACGTTGTGGTATGAGTAAGTTAATTGAGAAAAGGGCATAGAAATATTTTCATTTCACTTCTTTCTCATAATAATACTGAGTGGTAATACTAAAATAACGCGTAATGAGTACATCGAAACAGTCATTGGCTGACTTAATGTTTTTGTGTTTCGGACAGTTCAAGAGGAAAAGAAAGAAATAGGGGAGCACAAATGGTCTAGAAAGCTTTCGGTATGCTCAGTGTTTCAGGCTGACTTTCATATAGCATAAGGAACAAGAGGATCCTATAAGAAAAATTAGGCTGCGGTCGAAAGCGCTAAGGCGTAAGTTTCCGTTTAACCCACGTGAATGAAATACAGCTGTTGATGAAATTCGTTGGTAACGCGTCTACCGGATACCGCATGCACACCGTACGGTGATTGCTGGAGATCGAGACTCAATACGATCTACTGTGTACCCGCGGTCGCTTCAGCTGGCGAGCCGAACCATCCACCTATCTAACTGAGGATAGTGCCTTGTGATCCAGTACAATTCCTACAGAATGAAGAACCACAGGAAGTCGTTTATCACGTTAACTTCACATTTTTATGCTTGCTTAAGCTTCCAAGAATTTCGAGTGGCGTAAGTGCAACGTAACTTCATAAAATGTATTGTACAATTAAGTAGCAAAGAAAGGATGGTTGGCACTATAAAAGGTATTTCCTAACAACTACAACAAACACTGTTCATACTCCAGGTGGAATTTTTTAAAAAAATACGTTAACTTACTTCAGGTCTGACATACTTAGTGGCTGTCACTGCTACCGCCTTAATGCAACACACACACACACACACACACACACACACACACACACACACACACAGTGTACTAAATGCGAGGAAGTCCTGAATTCCGTGGACAACAGCCTCCTATTCTTCTCGAAGGTAGCCCTATACCATACCAAGAAAACAGTGGAGAACTTGATTTTATGTTTTGATGAACGTCTCCATCGGGCAAAAAATGTTGTCTTCCACTTGCCACTATACCGCTATAAAAGTTTCGAAAGATATTTCCACAAGATGTGAAAAGTGAACTTACGTAATCAATCTATCTACCGAAACACATCTGTGGCGATGCAATCCAACGTGGCGGTGTAGTGAGAACGCTAGACTGTTAAAACTAACCACGAATGCTTGTGTGCGTTACACCTGCGACATCAGTCTATTTGGCCGCGTCAGTGGTTCGCGTACCCAGTTAGCTTGGTTGCGGCCACCGAAATACACAATCCGCCTATCTAACTGAGGATAGTGCCTTGTGATCCAGTACAATTCCTACAGAATGAACCACAGGAAGTTGTTAATCACGTTAGCTGCACATTTCTATGCTTGCTTAAGCTTCCAAGAATGTGCTATGTTTACTTCGTCGGTTTTTCATTGTCTCATGCATCCCACTACCTCGCATCAGTCTTTAAGCACCTGTCATCACCATAATCGAAATACAGCTAGTACTCTAGCTGTGGTTATCAAAAAAATTGACAGACTCATTCTCTGTTGTTGTGGTCCGCTTTTGAACTAAGAAGCACCTGAAACGCTTCATTCCGTCACCCCCATAACGTTTTCCAAAAAATTAACATAGTGTTTTCCCTCTGCCAAACAGTAAAAGAAATGCTTCCATTTAGGTTTCTTTGTATTTCCATTTTCTAATACATGATGCAACTTTCTTTTCCCCTGTGTGTTATCGCATTCCCCTTTCTCTCCCTCTTCATACCTTTCGTCATGTCAGTTGCTATTGGTCCTCATAGTTTAAATCTGCCTTCCTGTAACCTGGTCACTAGTGTTGTACTTCTCATGAACGCTTTTAATAGTGTTTATGTTTTTCTCTTTCATCACTGTAGTAATTAATTTTTATAATGTTCTATAGCACATTAATTTTTAACAATCTTGCAATGAATGCTATTTAGAATATGTAGAATGCCTGGTAAGATCGAGAGATTCTGATGGCCCTAATCTTACAGGTTAAACAAACAAACAAAAGAAATTATTAATATTTGTATGTGTCAACGGATAATATTGTCGTGGAAACAAATCTAAAAAAAGTTATAATCCCCAGTTTCCGAACGAAGTTTCGTTGGCTAATCTGGTTAATACTGACGCTGGATACACCTCCCAAAATTCTAGATTGATAACAACCGGCCCAATTCCGTGTTTACTGGGATTTGGCCGAAAAGAACAAAATTATACTTGTCTGTTTGACAGCCATGAATGAAAAATGAAAGATTTAAAAATGAAATTTACTTTCATTTCAGAAACACACGATCTCTCTAATTTTTTTGTTTCTCCTCTGTGGTTTCTAATTTCGACTTCCATCCCTCACTCGTTCCTAGCCTGCTTGTGCCTTTTCTTCGTTTGCTAGCTTCCTCTTGGTTGTGATCTCTGTTTATAAGGTGCGGCAATGATTAAATGTCTAATCAACGATGAAGTCGTTGGAGACCCAACTGTAGACCAGTGCGAAAGGCGTTGGGTTGGATGTGGGGAATTCCAAAATTTTAGCGACTTACGGGAAACAATAGGATATTTAATGCTGGGCGTTGAACGGCGATTAGAACCGCTCTCTTTGCTTGTAACCTTTTTGTTTGACGAGTCGCTTTTATCAGGGGCACTTGAAAACTTTTCAGGATGACGATGCTCTAATTACTTTAGTCTTTGTTACTTACATTATTACCCATGATAGCAATTTGGTTGCGTTCTAGAAATAACTTAAGTTTTTCTGCCTTTTTTACCCCACTGTCCTCACTGGTTAGATTTGATGTGTGTGTGCTGTCAATCGGTATCGTCCCTAAAGCTTTTTGATATATCGCATTCGTTTTTTAGACGAGTTCAGATCATCTCCAATTTTCGGACTTTTTCTCCAGTGTGAACTGAAACATGGGTTGTGATACTGGACTGAGGAGGAGTTGAGTTCTGCTCTCTATCCGGACATCGATTTTCAGGATTCGTCTCTGAAATGTCACGACTGATTCGATTCTAGAGCCCCTTCCATTTAAGAAAGTGGTCCAGTTCTTACGATCTCGACGTTGACGAGACGTTAAATAAGCTTTAATCAGAAGCTTGGCTTGACATGAGGTCCATCACTTATAAACAGTGCCATTATTGTACAGACTGCGTTCGTTAGCTGGAACAGTGGCCTAAATTACACATTGTAGTATAGCTTCCCTTTTGTGTTGTTATATTCTGATGGTGTTGCTCAGCAATATGAGAATTCTGGCTTTTCTGAATCTTTGCCTTCTACTTGTATTCTAAGTGATGAGTTTGTCTCGTCAGTGGTATGACTGAATTGCACATTAATTTTTAAACTCAGTGAAAGTCCATTTTCTACAAATAATATCTTACAGTTGTAACTTTTAGGTCTGCGTGAATGTGGACCCAGTTGGTAATTACACATTTACTTTGCATGAAGAAAGATTTTTGGAGAGTTTTCCGGAATTAAAAGAAACGAAGAAGCCCCGAAAAAGATTTACAGAGGAATTATGGTGGGGAAACTAGAAATAACGTATCAAATATTTGCGCAGGGTAAACATCTCTTAATTAGCGAATGTGAGAAAAAATCGTTTACGGGTATTAGGTTTGGAAGCTATGTTCATCGAAACCTTTTTTTATGAGACTGTGCCTATCTCTGTTCTTATCGTGCCATTGTGACCAGGTCGACTGGTTTATTTAATAAATGGCCAGTCGAGGTGGCCGAGCGGTTCTAGGTGCTACAGTCTAGAACCGTGTTAGTTAGGTTTAAGTAGTTCTAAGTTCTAGGGGACTGATGACTTTAGAAGTTAAGTCCCATAGTGCTCAGAGTCATTTAATAAATGCTTATGTGTAACAGGGTCGTATAGATCAATAAATTTAATGTAGTAAAATGGATCACCCACAGCGGTCCTTACGATGTTATTTATTACATGGCTACCAGTTTTGGTGCTTCAGCGCACCATCTTGATGCCTTAACTGACGCTGAGGTTGTTAACTCCAACAGTATACGCGATTCGTCAGTGACCAAAATCTATGAACTGGTTTTCGCTGACTAGCTGTAACAACGATGTTGTCTCTCCAACCATCAACTACCAACTGACTCACCACCAAAACTGATAACCGTACAATGAATAATATCGTTAAGTACGGATTTAGGTGTTTAGTTTTAATACGTAAGAGAACTGCGAAGCTCCTGAAACCTCCAATAGGGAGGATGGACATACAAAAATAAATTTAACCGATTTCCTTGATTAAGGTTGAGCCTGACAAATACATGATTTATGCTGAAATCTAAAAGTCTTGTGAACTGCGCAAGGAAAAATGTTAGCTCTGTCACTCAGTGCGGCCACTGCGAGATGAAAGTAACTAATATGCAAAAGAGAACTGGCATTTTTTGAACTATTTTTGCTGTATTGTTTCCTGGCCACTTTAAAGCACAAAATTCAATGACGTGATTGTAGTCATGGACAGTAATTATATGTGGGCGATCAAAAACTTTCCTTTTGAGGGCGTTGCTGTGGCATATATGCAACCCAGCGCGATTCCTTTGCGGTTATGTGCTAGCGCCAACATGTAGGCAAGGGATTAGTGAGGCCTTGGAACGGGAACTTTCCGACCGCCCCCTTACATGTGTTGCCAGTATAGAGCGACTGACTAGTGAACCTGAATCCCCGCCTTTTGCTGAATTTTGTTTTTTTAAGTCATCATTCTTCTGACTGGTTTGATGCGGCCCACTCCGAATTCTTCTCCTGTGTCAACGTCTTCATCTAAGAGCAGCACTTGCTACTTTCGCCCTCAATTGTTTGCTGGATGTATTCCAATCTCTGTTTCGCTTTGCAGCTTTTAACCACTACAGTGCCCTCTAGTACCATGGAAGTTATTCCCTGATGTCTTAACAGACGTCCTACCATCCTGTCCCTTTTTCTTGTCAGTGTTTTCCATATATTCCTTTCCTTACAGATTCTCCGGAGCACCTCCTCATCCCTTACCTTATCGGTAAGGTACCTCCTCATTCCTTCCCTTAATTTTCAACATTCGTCTGTACCACCACATCTCAAATGCTTCGATTCTCTCCTTTTCCGGTTTTCCCACTGTCCATGTTTCACTACAGACGTACATTCTCAGATATTTCTTCCTCAAATTAAGGCCTACGTTTGATACTAGTAGACTTCTCTTGGCCAGGAATGTCCTTTTTGACAGTGCTAGTCTGCTTTTGATGTCCTCCTTTCTCCGTCCGTCATTGATTATTTTGCTGTCTAGACAGCAGAATTCCTTACCTTCATCTGCGTCTGATCACCAGTCCTGATGTCAAATTTCTCGCTGTTCTCATTTCTGCTACTGCTTTCGTCTTTCTTCTATTTACTCTCAATCCATATTCTGTGTCCATTACACTGTTCATTTCATTCAACAGATCCTGTAATTCTTCTTCACTTTCACTGAAAATAGCAATGACATCAGCGAATTTTATCACTGACATCAATTCACCTTGAAGTTTATTCCCGCACTTTAATCTTTCTTTTATTTCTGTCGTTGCTTCTTCGGTGCATAGACTGGACGGTAGAGCCGAAAGTCTACATCCTTGTCGCACACCCTTTTTAATCCGACCACTTCGTTCTTTGTCTTCTACTCTTATAGTTCCCTCTTGGCTCTTGTACATGTTAAACACTACCCGTCTCTCCCTAAAACTTATCCCTATTTTCCTCAGTATTTGGAAAGTCTTGCGCCATTTTACATTGCCGAACGCTTCTTCCACGTCGACAAATCCTATAAACCTATCTAGATTTTTCTTTAGTGTTGCTTCTATTATCAACCGCAGCGTGAGAATTGCCTCTCTTGTGCCTTTACCTTTTCTAAAGCGAACTGACCGTCATCTAACATATCCTCAAGTCTCTTTTCCATTTTCTGTATATGATTCTTATCAGCAACTTGGATGCATGAGCTGTTAAGCTGATTGTGCGATAATTGTCGCACTTGTCAGCTCTAGCAGTCTTTGGAACTGTGTGGATGATATTTTTCCGAAAGTCAGGTGACATGTCGCCAGACTCATACATTCTACACACAAACGTGAATAGTTAGTTTTTGCCACTACCCCCAATGATTTCATAAAATCTGATAGGGTGTTAAATATCCCTTCTGTCTTATTTGGCCTTAAGTGTTCCAGAACTCTTTTAAATTCTGTTTCTAATACTGGATCCCCTATCTCTTCTACATCGACTCCTGTTTCTTGTTTATCATTTCAGACAAGTCTTCTTCATCATAGAGGTCTTCAATGTACTCTTTCCACCTATCCGCTCTCTCCTCTGAGTTTAACAATGGAACTTTAGTTGCTCTCTGAATGTTAACAAACCTCGTTTTTAATATCACCGAAGGTTGTTTTGACTTTTCTGTATACGAAGTCAATCCTTACGAACAAACTTTTGTTTTTTTTTTAAAGGAGAGACAGCATTGGTCGTATATTTTTGTTTATTATCGCAAAATCGATTTTCGGTCACTTAGTGACCATCTTCAGTGCTGTAATATATAACTTAAATTAGTAAGCACTGGTGTCAATAAGCTTACGGCGATCACATAGACTTAAGTCTATGTGATCGCCGTTCCAGAACTCTTTTACATTCTGTTTCTAATACTGGATCCCCTATCTCTTCTACATCGACTCCTGTTTCTTGTTTATCAAGTCTGTGTGATCGCCGTAAGCTTATTGACACCAGTGCTTACTAATTTAAGTTATATATTACGGCACTGAAGATGGTCACTAAGTGACCGAAAATCGATTTTGCGATAATAAACAAAAGTATACGACCAATGCTGTCTCTCCTCTCAAGTATACCCATTATCTGGTCGTAGTGCACAGGACACTATGGAGTCGCCAATCAATAAACTTTTGTTTGATCCCACTTCTTTGGCCATTGATTCTTCCTGACTAGTCTCTAAAACTTCAGCCTACTCTGCATCACTACTAAATTATGATCTGAATAGACACCTGCTCCCGGGTACGCCAGTCAATCCAGTATCTGCCTTCAGACTCTCCACCTGAGCATGATGTAATCTAACTGAAATCTTCCCGCATCTCCTGGCGTTTTCCAAGTATACTTCCTTGTCTTATGCTTCTTGAACAGAGTATTGGCTGTCACTAGCTGAAATTTATTGTAGAACTTAATCAGTCTTCCTCCTGTCTCATTCCTAGTACCAACCTCAAGCCCATATTCTCCCTTAACCCTTTATTCTGCTCCTTCGCCGCGCGGGGTAGCCGCGCGGTCTAGGGCGTCTTGTAACAGTTAGAGCGACTGCCCCCGTCGGAGATTCGAGTCCTCCACCGAGCATGGGTGTGTGTGTTGTTCTTAGTGTAAGTTAGTTTAAGTTAGATTAAGTAGTGAGTAAGCTTAGGGACCGATGACCTCAGCAGTTTGGTCTCATAAGACCTTACCACAAATTTCAAAATTTTCTGCTCCTTCCCCTACAACCTCATTCCAATCCCCCATGACAATTACATTTTCATCTCCCCTTACGTGCTGAATTACGGTTCGATATCCGCATTCAATTTCTCTGTCTCTTCATCTTCGGCTTGCGACGTCAACATGTATACCCGAACTATCGTTGTCGGTGTTGGTCTGCTGTTCATTCTGGTAAAAACAACCCTATCACCGCACTCTTCACAGTGTCTCACTCTGTGCCCTACCCCACTATTCATAACGAATCCTTCTCCCGTTCTACCATTTTATGCTGCTGCTGATAGTACTCTATACTTGTCTGACCAGAAATCCTTGTCTCCTTTGCACTTCACTTCACTGACACTCACTATATCTAGATTGAACCTTAGCACTTCCCTTTTCAGATTTTCTAACTTCCCTGCCACGTTCAAACGTCTGACATTTCACGTCCCGACTCGTAGGAAGTTACCTTTTCGTTGCTTATTCCATCTTTTTCTCACGGTCACCTCCCCCTTGGCAGTCCTCTCCCGGAGATCCGAGTGGGGGTACTAGTCCGCAACTTTTTTTTACCATTGGAGAGATCATCATGTTACTTTTTCAAATAAAGGCCACATGTCCTGCGCACATGTCCTTTGAAGCATTCGAGTTCGAGCCCGTGGACGACTCGCCTTATTCATAACATTATCGCTCTCCTACCCAAACGAGCTCGTGGAGACTATCTTGCAAACAACTATATAAGGTCAAACCACTTTAGTGCTGTGCTATTTTTTTTTGAAGTAAGAAATCATCATCTGTAAAGCTGCACCACCATCTATAACCTGAGCACAAGCGTTTACAGTACAATTTCTGCTGCATGGCGAAATACAGAGGCAGGAAGGCAGCTGGTGTCAGATTCAAGTCGTGACTCGCTCCTGTCCCAGTGCCAAGCAGCTTATGCGAAGCGAAGTGTCCTACGGCATGAGTAACACATGTAATTTGTTGTAGTAACACAAGCAACGTATTGCGTGTAGAGAATTAACTTAGGGCCCCTGCAGATATAAGAAAGAGGGCCGAGTAATTTTTTTTTTTTTTTAAAATCTCATTTTGTTCGTTGCAATTGTTCGTGGCGGACGTCCCCTGACGCCCGTTGAAGTTCATTACTGATCCATTCACTCACTTTTACAGAGGGCAGCTAACCATCTGACCTAGCCGGCCGCTGTAGCCGAGAGGTTCTAGGCGCTTCAGTCTGGAACCGCGCGACTGCTAGGGTCGCAGGTTCGAATCCTGCCTCGGGCATGGATGTGTGTGCTGTCCTTAGGTTAGTTAAGTTTAAGTAGTTCTAAGTTCTAGGGGTTTGATGACCTCAGATGTTAAGTCCCATAGTGCTCAGAGCCATTTGAACCATTTTTTGAACCTCTGACCGAACACGCTAAGCTACCGCGCTGGCGTATCTGAGGTCATCAGTCCCCTAGACTTAGAACTACTTAAGCCTAACTAACCTAAGGACATCGCACAAATTCGAACCTGCGACCGTAGCAGCAGCGCGGGTCCGGACTGAAGCGCCTAGAGCCGCTCGGCCACAGCGGCCGGCGAGAGCCGAGCAGACACTTTCATGCTTCGGACAATCGCTAGATTGTCTTATGCTGGAGAAACTGATATCTTACCTGTTTATCTTGAAATGATGCTTTATATTGTTGTCTTTTTCTGTTACGGAAATATCCGGCGATTTTATCGACCTGCAACGAAAGAGAGAACTTAGTTCAGTTAATATTCACATAAAAAGCTGCACAATAAAAGAAAAAAGTCTGTGTGGTATCTTCTCGGAAATACAGCCAGTAAACGTCAGAATATACACATAAGGAAAATATGTTTTCTGTGAGATGATAATCTTCATGACAAACATGCAGTAGAACAATACTATGAGAGACACAGGGACAGGCAAGAGCAGTTTCACATCTTCTTTGCAGGTCAATGGTTACATCGAACTTTCCAAATTGAAATACCAGGGTTTACTTAAATATCTAGACAACATTTCGCGGCTAATTCATTATGAAATATACAGGGTGTTCAGTTGTGCGTAGAGAAAGCAGAATATAGACCCTGTACCTGTATCAGTGAGGATAAGAGGAATGTATTTGCTTTTCTTGAATGTGGCTATATCATGTCTGTATCGATGAATAGAAAATAAGTTCCGTCGAACTTCCTCCTAGACGCCGCCAACTGCTGTTGTCAATATGGCTACATTCATGCCACCACAGCAACATGAGAAGGATATTTCCCTGCGGATAAAATACACGCACCCATTCAAAATTTGTCAAAACTTGTATATATTAGACACTCTTTTCAGTCACTGCTGCGGTGGGATCTTCTGCAGACTGTTTGCACAAACTTTTAACGTTTAAATAGCATACAACGTGACGATAACAAGCATCGTTCTAGTATAGAGTCGGGATAAATAATTGGAGTCTGTGACATCAGTAAGGTATTTGATGTAACAGTTGAAACTGAAGGAAATTTGATATTATAGAATGGAAGGTGAGTTGTTCATATGTACCCTCCGTGAGCAGATGAGAGAATTTGAAGAATTATGGCGTGATATGAAGCAGAGCAACATAGGCTTATTAAAGCTTCGGCTACGTCTTCAGTACAGCTGTCTCTGCACTCCGCTAATTTGACAGTGATTGCTTGCACACCGAGTGCACATATCGTTAATGACTGTTGCAATAGGATCCAGGAAACCACATCTCATATAAGCCTGTAACAAAACTGTATATCCATCTGCACACCGCCTCCACGACACAGAGTGAATACCAAATTAGGGAGGCAAACGCAACTGCTAGAGCCCTGGACAGAGTGGCCTCTGCGCTGTCTGGAAACAGTCGAAGGTCTTGGCAGGTGTTTACAACACAGCTTGTTTATTCCGAGTGGAATTAGCCGCTCCCCTGCTTGCCAAGCGTGGACTTAACGGGTCCGTTGCGTCGGCCGAGATGATCCCGCCAGATAGAGATGCTTTGGAACCAAGGACGGACCGTCATATGTCATCAGGAACTTTCTCAGGTGTCGTATGAACTATAAGAGAGTATACGCCTACCTGAGTGACAAGCTTCACTAAACCGCGTGCGCTTGCGCGACCGCGTTCTTAGTATTGTCTAGCAGCACATCAGATTCGTTGTTCACGCTCTCTAATATTTTTGTGCCTACCTCTTTGGTTTTTACGCCGAGCTTAGATATATTGGGTAAAAGTAATCATTCAAAAGTAAGGAAACATAGGATTAAACGTTTCGTCATCGACGAGGTCATTAGCGACAGAGCACAAGCTCAGATGCAGTACAAATGGGATAGGACATCGGTCGCGTCCTCGCGGAAGGAACCACCCCGGCTTCAGGTTGATAGAGGCTAGCACGCAAAATCTAAACAATTTGGCCAGAGTGGACTACAACGCCGTCCCTGATGAACGCAAATTCAATGGCAGAAACAGTGATCGAGGTCAACGTTGATGATGGAAAATCGCAATTTCAATGTTATGCATCTTAAGACTGCATTTAGACGAATTTTTTTTTTATCAACATCATGAGTTAATTATGTTCAGTTTATTAACGATTTTGTGTCTTAAAGGTGTACCTTGGGTAACCGTGATTTTACAAGTCTAGCAGAGGGACGTCGGCGGTCGAGTGGCCTAGGCATTCAACTACCACTCTGCTGGTCCGTGTTCGATTCTTGGTCGTCGCTGTCGTTCATTCGATGTTTATTTCGATGTGTAGGTATATTCTGATAAGCGGAATACTTTTCTTTGCCTTTTTTTGAAATACAACATCGTGAGATGTGATTATTCATGAAAGAGGTAATATTATTGTGTACTGTCATTTTCAGCGTTATACATGACGCGCTAAATAGGACTTTGGTAGATGATGACGCTCGTCTGATCTGCACCGTGAAAGTGATGACACCGAAATGTGTCTATCTGTCAATCGTGTGACGTTTATTTTTTCGGACAGCTAAAAAATTTCATCGCATGACCTCAGACTTATGATCCATCACAGCAGGGCACAGAATTACAAGAGAGGGCGGATGTTATCAAAGTTCATGCGTTGGTCCATAACCAGGTGTCCACGCGTGTCTCTCGAGACACTGCGTACGCGCCGAAAATGATTTTTTTTTGTCACGTATGGGACTTAATATCTGAGGTCATCAGTCCCCTCGACTTAGGACTACTTAAACCTAACTAGCCTAAGGACGTCACACACATCCATGCCCGAGGCAGGATTCGAACCTGAAACCGTAGCAGCTGCGTGGCTTCAAACTGAAGCGCCTAGAACCTCTCGGCCACAGCGGCCGGCAAAATGATATCTGATAGATCTATTTTTAGAAATGTGAATCAGATACGTTATCCACGAACGATAAACCGGAAAACGTGTGAATGAGGCGACATTTCGTTCGTGTGTTGCGCATGATGCGAGAAAAATTTATGTTTCTCCTGTTTCATGATAATTTTCACCCCGCTGATTGTTAGAACGCTCACGAATAGATGATCGGTTAGGATTACGCAGTAATGTACTTCATTTGTATTATTGTACTATGTATCACGAAGAAAATAGCTGTCAATACACTGTACTATATACTTATTCGATTATTAATCACACCTCCCGACGTTTTACTTCAAAAAAGACAAACGGAAGTGTTTCGATCATCAGAATATTATCATATACACCGCAAAAAATATCGAACGAAAAATGCCACGCCCAAGAATCGAACACAGACCACCAGTCCGCTGGTCTAATGCCTTGACCGTTCTGCCACGAAAGTCGCTCCGCTAGACGCTATGAATGGCGGGCATCCACGATACAGCACAAAAAAACAAAACGACAATAACACGAACATTGTTAGTTTTGGACCCCACATTATATTGATGAAAGGTGGTTATTTTTATAGATCTTTCGATGCATAATATTGAAAATACGATTTTCCGACATCAACTCTGACCTTTTTTTTTTCAAAAATTAGGAAGTGTCTAACAAAAAGGCAAAATGCGTGTCTTTTTTCCGTATAGGACGTCCTTAAAAAGCGTGATCGTAATCTATGACCCACGTGTCAAACCCTCTCCCCCCCCCCCCCCCCGCCCCCTCCCCTGCGTCATCAGTAATCGTACGTAACCGTTTATTCAGATAATAATAAATTAAGAAAAATTTTCCTCTGATTAAAAGGGGAAAGTATTTCGTTTTTCTATTATTTCACTTCCTCGCCGCGCTCAGACTATTCTTAAAACTCTGAAATCCCAAACAGATATAACGTTAATTATATATGTGTAAAATCAAATCACAGAAAGAATCGCTAAATTACGACCTTTGTACATCCAGTTCTACGACTAATTTCTTAGATCGTATAGAAATGGTTACAAATTTGTCTAGCATGACACACATGTTAAATTTAAATGGCCAGGAATTTGAACTTGGGGAAACAGACTTTATTTTACAAATAATTCTGTCCCCTAACAACTATTCCGTGATTGGTTTCTATTTCAGTCGGGCCTGGTGGCCTATCGGGTGCCTCTAAACCTAAAGGTCACAGGATCGAATGAGGGTCGGTCCACGGATTTTCTTCAGTCTACCTTTAACCTAGCTTTCACTTCTCAATGAGTGAAGATTCGCCACGAACGACACTCGGTTCGGATCCCACGCTAAACTGATGGTAGCCTTTCCCTCGTAGGATTACTGGGCTGGGCTAGGGACACGCAAGTCACGAAATAACATCCAAGTGGAAGACTTGCCCCAGGCTGCTGCGCCGCACGAAATCATCACAATTTTTCCTAGATCTTTAGTGTTTCCTTTCCTTTTTAAGCATACGTAAGAACCATTCGTAAGGACTGAAAAAAGAAGGAAATTGTTTAGTTGCTGAATAGTGGAGTTACGTTCGTGGGAGAGCAGGTTGCTACAAAAAAAAAAAAAAACGGAACACAGATTTTGATTAACTGCTACTCGGCGCTATCCGCTGCACAATTCTGCCGTCAGAAAGAGAACACAGTTGTTACGAACACGCTTGTACTTAACATCGTGATACCAAAACACAAGCATGCCTTCCTGTCCTATTTGTAGAATGTTCGTTAACTCGATGTCGAGGTCATTACAGACTGGTTTCAACAAACTGCTTTCAGCTATCGCTATTTGCATTTGAAAGTGAAACGGCAATCAAGTTCCTGTTATTCCACGTGGCGCGGAACTGTAACCGAGCACATCGAGATAACTATGGTGCTTCCCAAGGACAGGAATTACTCGTATATTTGAGAGACAATTATCTGCATGTTCTCCGTCAGAGAGAGTGGAAGATAGGACTGCATTTAGTCTATAAGCTATTCTATGAGCTTAAGCTCTTGGTGTTAAAGTTCTTCACGACAGATCACAGAATATGGATTTAATCGCGTTCGAAAATCAGTATTCTGTAGCTACACTAATTGTACATAATTGTTTTAGTCACTCACAAACAATCTGGCAACGGTAGGAACAGCAGTGCGCGGAATGAGCGTGTATGACATAATTCTTGAACTATATACAAATTTACTTTTTTACTGTTGGGGGGCGTACAAGCCCCAAACATTTTTGTGCCCGACGAGCAAGCACTTTATCCCGCATCTTACCTGTTCAGTGCTTTCCATATTGCTTCAGCGGAGCGGGCATCATTGACCCCCGTCATATCTTCCATTTCGCTTCTTGGTTTTAAGTGGTCGCAAAAGTCTTAAGGAATGCAGTAATCAACAACGATCACCGATTGGCCGCAATTCTTCTCGTAGAAATTTGTACCATCTGCACTGGTTAATGCATAGAACGGTAACAAACACCGCGGCTAGAAGACGTATGTCTACGGGTTACTAACTGACACTAAGGTTCTGATTTTCTGACTGAGGGCGGTCGTAATTATCTACGAAAATTTAAATTGTAATTAAGTTTCACAAATCCACCGAGATTCACAAATCATCTGATGGAATCATCTAGAGGAACTACAGCATGAAGCGTCATGCAGGAATTTCAAAAGTACGCAAAAATGGTTCACATGGCTCTGAGCACTATGGGACTTAACATCTCAGGTTCAAAAAATGGCTCTGAGCACTATGGGACTTAACTTCTGTGGTCATCAGTCCCCTAGAACTTAGAACTACTTAAACCTAACTAACCTAAGGACATCACACACATCCATGCCCGAGGCAGGATTCGAACCTGCGACCGTAGCGGTCACGCGGTTCCAAACTGAAGCGCTTAGAAACGCACGGCCACACCGACCGGCTAACATCTCAGGTCAACAGTCCCCTAGAACTTAGAACTACTTAAACCCTAACTAACCAAAGGACATCACACACATCCATGCCCGCGGCAGGATTCGAACCTGCGACCGTAGCAGCAGCGCGGTTCCGGACTGAAGCGCCTAGAACCGCTCGGCCACCTCGGCCGGTAAAACGTATTCCGCCTGTATTGTAACTCTCTGAGCCTTTCTACCACATCACTGTTACGTACTTTCGCGATGTTATCGGTAAAATTCCCGTAAACGTTAGCATCTGATAATGAGTTTTCTGAGTGTTGAAAGCTTGATAATGAACAAAGAAGTTTTTCACGTAAACATGTAACTTGTCCTTCAAGAATCACGTTCAGTTTATGACTTTCGTTCACGTGAGAGCTTATTCCCAAGAGTGAGAAAGCTCCTTGTGTTGTTTATTGTTTGTAATTCAGAGCATCACCTGCTTAATGTCACTTACTCTTACATACAGTCTCTACACAGGAACTATAATAATGGCGTTTATATTCACAAGTGAAACGATTTGCCACTGCATAGCCATGAGTATTCTTGTGTGTATGTATCAGCATGTTAAGTAAGAACCAGTCTTTAACAGCTGTGTTCTCTTTAAGAAGCCGGCCAGGGTGGCCGAGCGGTTCTAGGCGCTACAGTCTGGACTCGCGCGACCGCTACGGTCGCAGGTTCGAATCCTGCCTCGGGCATGGATGTGTGTGATGTCCTTAGGTTAGTTAGGTTTACGTAGTTCTAAGTTCTAGGGGACCGATGACCTTAGATGTTGGGTCCCATAGTGGTGAGAGCCATTTGAACCTCTTTAAGTAGTAACTGTTCAAAAATGGGTCTAAACTCTGTGGGACCTAACACCTGAGGTTATCAGTCCCCTAGACTTAGAACTATTTAAACCTAACTAACCTAAGGACATCACACACATCCATGCCCGAGGCAGGATTCGAACCTGCGACCGTAGCAGCAGCGCGGTTCCGGAAGGAAGCGCCTAGAACCGCTCGGCCACAGCGGCCGGCTGAAGTAACTGTGATTGCTTACTATTTGCATTATTCGTCTCATCCTGAGTGTAATATTTATTTTATATCTAAGTCCATATACTTCACAGATTACAAATTATAAGGTCTCTCTCTACTCACCATAATGATAGCACGTAGAGTTACAGACATGCATAACGACGACTGTTACACATTGAGCTCACAGGAGAACGCTTGGTTCAAAAACTCGGTGTGTAACCAATAGACTTTTCGTTCTGCTTGTCTGACACAGTACGTGTTATCTTTACGGTGCACAGCAATCTGTCCTGATCATAATTGTTGATATTCAAATCTGGACTTCCCATTGTTTAAATTTGTGATTCGGCCACAAATCATTTCTGAAATTTTATGGACAATCGCTTCTTCCTCCTCTGAAAATGAGGTGTGTAAGTGAAAAATGCCAAGAAGCACTACCTACTACCTACAACGCGACCTACTAAAGTCCTGTGTTATTTAAACTAACGTTCGTGTTGAGAGAAACTTGGTTTTAAATTCTTAGTGTTTGGAAGCCGTCAATTTTGTTTCGTTTAGCGGTTCTATGCTTTATTTCAAAAATTAATATTCCAAGAGGGAAGGCATCAATATCACGTGACTACAGCAGAAAATAGTGAATACAGAAAGGTTGACTGGGTCTAACCGGGAGTCGTCCGCGTGTAGTCAAATGATTCAAATTGCTCTGAGCACTATGCTACTTAACATATGAGGTCATCAGTCCCCTAGACTTAGAACTACTTAAACCTAACGAACCTAAGGACCTCACACACATCCGTGCCCGAGGCAGGATTCGAACCTGCGACCGTAGCAGCCGCGTGGTTCCGGACTGAAGCGCCTAGAACCGCTCGACCACAGCGTCCGGAGCGTATAGTCAAATGGTAAAGTGAGCGCTCGCGATACGCGCGAAATCCGGGATCGAGTCCCGGTCTGCCACAAATTTTCATTGTCGTCATTCCATTCTACAGCTGATGGTAGTCGTTATTGACAATTGCGAATTAATTTGATGTGTTTCGTAACGGCTGTGGTCGGCGCAGTGCCTGTTCCTTCGGACATGCATGCATGTCTAAAGGAACTTTGCATTGTAGTCAGATTAAGACAGGCACCGCAATATCGCATGAATATAAATCAACGTCCGAAACGCGTCTGGTTAGTATAATGCTTAAGTAATTCAGCTGACAGGCACAAGCTCAACCAACATTGTCATGGATAAATTACTACTAACATCAAAATATTCTCCCTAATAGTTAATGACTAAGTCAGACTTTTCACAAAATTTTAAACGTTGTACCACATTCATCTAATCGTCTTCTGAAACAGAATTTATGTAGTACAGTAGCCTCTATCCTCTTTTCTGCATATCAATTAATTAACTTAAATGTGACGCACTGTTATAAGTAGGACACAAGCACTATACATTGGAGGGTCTTATAGTTTGAACAGGAAGTCAGGCATCGTCACACTGCCTCCTACCAAAAGTTGAGTGAGAAGGACTTCGTTTCACCTCTGTCAATGGCGAAAATGGTTCAAATGGCTCTGAGCACTATGCGGCTTAACTTCTGAGGTCATCAGTCGCCTAGAACTTAGAACTAATTAAACCTAACTAACCTAAGGACATCACACACATCCATGCCCGAGGCAGGATTCGAACCTGCGACCGTAGCGGTCACGCTGTTCCAGACTGAAGCGCCTTTAACCGCACGGCCACACCGGCCGGCTCACCTCTGTCGTCAAAGGACTTACGGTAAGCCGAATAGTTGTTTTATCAAGTGCAGCTCTATCACTTGCAGCCGCTTTTCTTGTTGCCAAAGTATAACATGGTATATGAAGAGCGAGTAAGCAGGGAGACCACACCTTGACTCACAGGAACTGCAATACACTTGGCTACCACACGCTTTCTGGTACCTAGCAGAATTACACTACCTTCCGCAACCTTCCAAGGCGGGGAAGGGTCGTGGATGATACATTCAGGAGGGGTGGAAGCCCAAATCACCGTCTACCCATCCAGATATCAAGGTTAGATATTCCATGGTTTCCCTAAATAGATTTAAGCCAAATACTGCGAACGTTCCTTTGAAAACGATCTTGCCCGCTTCCTTCCATATCCTTCTCAAATTAGCGTTTCTATTTCATCTGTAATGACGTTGTAGACGGGGCGTTAAAACTCGATTTCTGCCGCATTACTAAACTTGTGGTGCAGGTGCCACTGCAATGAGTGGCTGATAATGTCACTTCTTTGACGTTCTGAGGGGGTATCCACTGGAGCGAACTGCGTGCGTTTACTTTCTCAGGACCGATTAAAAATGATAAAGAAGCGACAGTAACAGTTGTCCACTGCATTGGAAAACCTTATTTCAGGATTAAGGATACGTACGACGGACACGAGAATCGTGGACTACGTAACACCAAGATCTTTGCCGCTTCATCATTCTAGAAGTATGTTAAATAGGATGTCCACACAGCATACGTAATAAGTGGCTCTGGCTCTGAGCACTATAGGACTTAACTTCTGAGGTCATCAGTCCCCTAGAACTCGGAACTACTTAAACCTAACTAACCTAAGGACATCACACACATCCGTGCCCGAGGCAGGTTTCGAACCTGCGACTGGAGCGGTCGCGCGGTTCCAGACCGTAGCGCCTAGAACCGTTCGGCCACACTGGCCGGCTACGTAATAAGTCAACAGACACACGGCAAGGCGTCGGGTACGGTGCTGGCCATCCTCGCATAGAAGGGAAGCTGATAAGCAGGAAAGGCACAAGGAAATACTACCAAGATTCAGCAAAACCATCCCGCGCAACAACCAGGCGCCTGAGCAGTAACAGTGGTGACTGTTCACTGTCAGGACGAGACCGGGCGCCTTGACACTGCTGGACTCCAGGGACTGTACAGAGCAATTACGGCGGTGGGCAAACCCCCGCTGGCGTGTGCCGGTCGCGGCTGGAGAGCGCCGGGTCATTTCGCGGCGTTTTCACTCTCGGCTCGCGCCGCCGCCGCTGCCGCCACTTGGCCAAGTAGGCAGTTGCCATGGCGGTCACACGCCTCGCCTGCTGGCACTCGCCGTCCTTTCTCCCGCAGACGCCGCGCCGCACAGATACCAGCCAGCTGTTCCAGCCGCGTGACTAACCTCCTCTTACCTTGCAGCTTCTGCAAGGGGCGAGTCGTGGACTCTGATGAAATGGGTAAAGAGTCTATAGCAGTCGTTCCAAACCTGGGGCTATTACTCCCTCTGGGCGGTGGGGTGGGTATGGCGGGGATACACGTGTCTTATCATCCTGTGCCTTATTCTTGTCAGAGATTCCCGTACCTCCCTTCCTTCGCCAATTCTGCGGAGAACTTCCACGAATCATGTTATACTTTCTTTCTTTCGCTGGTGCCATGTCCCGCGCTGACGCAGGGTCGGCATTGTTAGGAACGGATTTGGCAAGGTTAGTGGAAAGGGGTGGCCGGATGTCCTTCCTGCCGCCACCCCGTACCCCCCGGGACGGAATTAGTGTACCCCTGCGGTCTGCAACTAGTGTGGCTCTGAGCACTATGGGACTTAACATCGGTGGTCATCAATCCCCTAGAACTTAGAACTACTTAAACCTAACTAACCTAAGGACATCACACATATCCATGCCCGAGGCAGGATTCGAACCTGCAACCTTAGCAGTCGCGCGGTTCCGGACTGAGCGCCTAGAACCGCTAGACCACAGCGGCCGGCCTGCAACTAGTGTAATTCATGGAATAGTGCGAACGTGTTCAGATGTCTGCGAGTCGTGTAACTGAGGCGGAACGTGGGGACCAGCCCAGTATTCACCTAGCGGGATGTGGAAAACCGCCTAAAAACCACATCCAGGCTGGCTGGCATACCGACCGACGTCGGTAATCCGCCGGGCGGATTCGATCCGGGGCCGGTGCGCTTACCCGAGTCCAGGAAGCAGCGCGTTAGTTTTCTCGGCTAACCTGGCGGGTCATGAATCATGTTATACTGTCTATTCTTTTTTTTCCGCTTACTATATTCAGATTGAGCTTTGCATTTCCCTTTTCAGATTTTCTAGCTTTCCTGCTACGTTCATTAACTTCTGACATTCCATGCCCCGTCTCTTAGACTGTTATCCCGTCGTTGGTCATTCCATTTCTTCTCATGGTCACCTGCCCCTTGGAAGACTCCTTCCCGAAATCCGAATGGAAGACTAATCAGGAATCTTTGGCCAATGGAGAGATCGTCAACACACTTTGTCACAATTACAGTCCACATGATCTATAGATTCGCCTTATGTGTCTTCAGTGCAATAGTTTCCATTGCATTCTGCATCCTCATGCCGTTATCAATGCCGATTTTTCTGCTCAGTAATAATGCTATATAATAATTATTATTACCATCACCACCCCACTACCACCACAACCATCAAGTTTGTTTGGACTTCTGTCGCTGAGGTTCCTCTTCCTACCCTCTGTCCACATGATCTCTTTCTGGAATCCCTTAAATTTGAGAACCTTTCAAAAATGGCTCTGAGCACTATGGGACTTAACTGCTGAGGTCATCAGTCCCCTAGAACTACTTAAACCTAACTAACCTAAGGACATCACACACATCCATGCCCGAGGCAGGATTCGAACCTGCGACCGTAGCGGTCGCACGGTTCCAGACCGTAGCGTCTAGAACCGCTCGGCCACCCCGGCCGGCTGTGAACCTTTATTCGAAATATTTCTTTATCCAAGAGGTCTTTCCGATTCATTCGAACTTCCTCCATATCCTTCTTTTTAATTTCGTCAATCGATTTGGTGGTCACCTTTCGTTTGTTGTTGTGGTCGATACACTTTGTAAATCTACATTCACTCGTTCTGTAGAGATATCCATGAAAGTCAGTCTTATATTGTGTACAGTGTGTGATGATCTCCACTTGTTTACACAGATCGTCATTTTTTCCTGTTCTTCCTTGTAACTTCGATTCTTTTTTGTTGTCCGAGGATCCTCACTATTTTTTTTAATTATTTCTATTCTGTACTAACTTGTGGGCTAATTCTATTCTTCTGGCTCATCCTTTGCTTCTTTATCAAGCGTGTTCGGTTGTGTCCATTCGCCAATATACTTGCATGTATCAGTTCTCTTTATTTTTCCAAATCTTGTATTGAGATGAACTTCTAAATCAATTTCATATTCCGTGCATTCAATTTTTTCGTAGGAGATCACAAGTTCTGCTTTTTTCTGCTATCTCGTGTAGCTTTTCGATCATTTTTAGAGCTGCTTCTTTTTATCGTTGGCCACGACACCTTTCGTGGATTCCTTCCACGTTATCCTTTCCAGGACACTGTTAAACAAAATTGATGATAGTTCATCTCCCTGCATAACTCCTATCTAGATAAGCTCTGAAATTTGTCAATGAAATTTTGCTTTTAAGATGGTCTCCATTAGCGTTTGATTTATAATTGACCTAGTTTATTCCTCTACCTAGAATTATTTTAAAACAATTAAGAGCCTGGCGGGCAGTAGAGAGATACGCAGTTGTAAAGCCAACGTACGCAAGAACAGTATTTTTACCTCATGTTTCTCTTAGTGTGGAGATGCTTTTCAGGCAGGAAACATGTTTGAAGCTTCTTTAGTGTTCGCCTATTTGATGATGCGCTTGTTTCTTGCCTAACTACTGCGTCCATTTCAAACTGCTTATTTTACTTACGTCTTTACCTCCAACTCCAATTTTTTACTCCTACTTATCCCTCCATTATCAACAAACTGACGACTTCTTGAGTCTTGCTAGTGTCGATGTCGATAACAGGCAAAAATCACTGAGATTTTCGATTGCTGGTATGAGTGAACTGTCTATATACGTAGAATGAGATTTTCACTCTGCAGCGGAGTGTGCGCTGATATGAAACTTCCTGGCAGATTAAAACTGTGTGCCCGACCGAGACTCGAACTCGGGACCTTTGCCTTTCGCGGGCAAGTGCTCTACCATCTGAGCTACCGATGCACGAGTCACGCCCGGTCTCACAGCTTTACTTCTGCCAGTATCTCGTCTCCTATCTTCAGATGGTAGAGCACTTGCCTGCGAAAGGCAAAGGTCCCGAGTTCGAGTCTCGGTCGGGCACACAGTTTTAATCTGCCAGGAAGTGTTTATATACGTAATTAAGTTTGTGCGGAACCCTCCGAGCATGAGTCCTATTCATACCTGGCTATTTTTCTTTTTGCTCTTGTTTAGTCCATGCAACTGCTCCTACAAGTCCTTCGCCGTCCATGATAAAGTTTCTACGTAGCTGGCAAACTTGGAATTTTTTATTTTTTCTCCATTAACTGTAATTCCCTCTCCAAATTTCTCCATTGTTTCCATTATTGCTTGTTCGATGTGCAGTTGGAACATCATCGGGGATTGGCTACAACACTGTTTCACTCCCTTCTCAACCACTGTTCTCTTTAACATCCTTCGATTCGTGACTACCATCTGGTTTCTGTAAAGTTACGAACAACCTTTTACTCCCTGTATTTTATCCCTGCTGCCTTCTGAATCTCAAAGAGCGTATTCAAGTACAGTGTCAAAGGTATTCTCTGACTACGCAAATCCTATTACCCATTTTGATTTTCTTCAACCTACCTTCAAGGTAAAACGTGGGATCAGTATTGCCTCAAGTATTCCGACATTTCTCCAGACTCCAAACTTCCCCGAGGTCGGATTCTAACAGCTATTTTCTTTTTGGAAGAATTAAGACTTATTACAAGCTGCCAATTGACGTGATTGATGTGCAGCGTGTCAGTGCTTCACACACACACACAAACACACACACATACATACACACACATAATCTAAGTGGCATGTATTGCAGATTTATTTGGAGCAATAAATACTCTTAACCTCGGCTTGGAAGAAAATATGTAGAATATTTTGACAATAAATACAAAATAAAGATGCTGGTTGAATATATACTCTTACACTGGTAACTGTGGCGACACTTATAAAAAAATTATTTGCATACTCTAGTTTCCGAATATTTTCCAAGCTTATGTTCAGATGGGACATGCAGCAGTTAGTTAACTATTTTCGTGGCCTGATTCTAGGTACTGGCCCTGTGACAAGAAGTTAGCGAATACTTTGAATTACCACCTTGAGTTTTAGTCATATGGTATTTTGTGTAGAAACAAATAAATTCCTTTGTTTAGTGCTGCAGTATTTACTGAGTAGTCGTTACAATTTGCCTTGTAATTAATATACGGGCGATACGCTGAGAATAGACTATGTGGCCTTTTTAGAAAAACCATCTCTTATGTAACTTACTAGAATGTAACTCACAATGACTGAACAGAGATTTGGACCTCTCTCTCAGTGTCTCAGTCACCTCATCATTCACAGATAAGAAAAACAAAAAGATCCAACGTATTTCCACCGTTAAAAGTCGGCTGCAAGAAGCTACGTTACCATATCATGTTTTGTATTGATTGACAACATGTTATGACATTTATTACATTTACTGCTGTTCAACCAGTACGCAAAATTCAGGTGTCGCTTTTCTTGTCTCCGTAAGCACGTTCTTAACAACTGATACAGTGTACGGCCGGTGAAACTAAACACAGCTTACAGCCGTGTCTTTCGCCAATACAAACATGAGTGATTCTATAGATGTAGCGATGAGGTCGCAAGTTCTCAAGTACATCGCTGTCAAGTGGGAGAGAAGTTAGGTGTGAATGGCACGGGCTCCGCGTGAAAGGAGAAAGTTTAGCAGCTTCTGTTGCGCCGTCACTGACGCGAAAAGTGAACGCTCACTCTGAAAAAACTGCCTGGCTGTAGGCGGAACGTATCATACACAGAAAGTAGACGAACTTTTTCTTTACGTGGCTGCGAAACGTCCTTGCGGCGTGCCTTTCGCAACATTGGAGCGGTCACTGAGAAAGTGAAAAAAACATTTTCAGGAAACTAAATTACTAAATTGCTAAAACGCAAAGATATGTTGTGCATCGCCTGGGTGGGGTGGACAAAAATATGGAAACATCATGAGAAGCACTAGTTCGCTTCTGTTCTATAGTACTACTTTTATTGTGCTAACCGGTTTTCGGCTTACAAGGCACATTACACCATGGCTAATACGGTTTAGGAAACCCGCTGACATCCAAAACAGCTTCCAGTCGTCCCGGAATGGATAAATACAGGTCCAGTATAGTTTTCAAGGGAATCTTACACCATTCTTCCTGCAAAATGGTGGCAAGACCAGGTAAGATGATGGAGATGGAGAGTGATGGCGTACCCTGCTCACTAAAGTAAATCAAACACAAAGGTCCAAGTGCTACTCCAGGCGGGTGTAAAATGAATGTGCGCAGCGGAAAATAATAAACGCTAAAATGAAGATTTGGCCCTGTCGGACTACCCACTGAAGCAGATCTTAGGATCTCTTAATGGACTTTAACATATAAATTACAACCTAAACATAAATGAATGATTAAGGCAACTAATACTACTAAATGATGAACGTGGTGCCTGCTTATATATTTATTGTAGACTTAAATAAAAAACTTTTTTGTTACAAAGTTTACATTTCCTAAGTAAAATTACTAATCAATTGTCCAACTCTGCCCCTTATTATGACTGTGCGATGTAATATAAAAAACACGAAAAGACTGGCATCATCTACGTACCAAATACTAGAAGACACTACTTTCAGAGATGATCTACGATGGCGTGGAACGTCAGTGGAAATAAACTAACGTGATCACAACTGTTTAGCTTTTATAGTCCTAATAGGCCGGAGCCGCAAAATAAAACACCTTCAAACACTAGGATGGCAGAAGGCGGTCCTCTGACTAATATATTCTAATACTGTCTTCTCTTCTTTGTGTTCTACAGACGAGAAACGCGAACTCCCAGCCACAAGGACGGAGTTCACACAACGTCTCAACGTAAATATGGGCAGAAGGAGTGCCCTCAATTACTGAACGCTGCGTGCTCAACAACGACTTCCAACCTGGAGGTGAAGTCCAGAATCGTATAGGTTCGTAACGGTATAGTACCTAACTGTTCTAACTACACTCCTGGAAATGGAAAAAAGAACACATTGACACCGGTGTGTCAGACCCACCATACTTGCTCCGGACACTGCGAGAGGGCTGTACAAGCAATGATCACACGCACGGCACAGCGGACACACCAGGAACTGCGGTGTTGGCCGTCGAATGGCGCTAGCTGCGCAGCATTTGTGCACCGCCGCCGTCAGTGTCAGCCAGTTTGCCGTGGCATACGGAGCTCCATCGCAGTCTTTAACACTGGTAGCATGCCGCGACAGCGTGGACGTGAACCGTATGTGCAGTTGACGGACTTTGAGCGAGGGCGTATAGTGGGCATGCGGGAGGCCGGGTGGACGTACCGCCGAATTGCTCAACACGTGGGGCGTGAGGTCTCCACAGTACATCGATGTTGTCGCCAGTGGTCGGTGGAAGGTGCACGTGCCCGTCGACCTGGGACCGGACCGCAGCGACGAACGGATGCACGCCAAGACCGTAGGATCCTACGCAGTGCCGTAGGGGACCGCACCCCCACTTCCCAGCAAATTAGGGACACTGTTGCTCCTGGGGTATCGGCGAGGACCATTCGCAACCGTCTCCATGAAGCTGGGCTACGGTCCCGCACACCGTTAGGCCGTCTTCCGCTCACGCCCCAACATCGTGCAGCCCGCCTCCAGTGGTGTCGCGACAGGCGTGAATGGAGGGACGAATGGAGACGTGTCGTCTTCAGCGATGAGAGTCGCTTCTGCCTTGGTGCCAATGATGGTCGTATGCGTGTTTGGCGCCGTGCAGGTGAGCGCCACAATCAGGACTGCATACGACCGAAGCACACAGGGCCAACACCCGGCATCGTGGTGTGGGGAGCGATCTCCTACACTGGCCGTACACCACTGGTGATCGTCGAGGGGACACTGAGTAGTGCACGGTACATCCAAACCGTCATCGAACCCATCGTTCTACCATTCCTAGACCGGCAAGGGAACTTGCTGTTCCAACAGGACAATGCACGTCCGCATGTATCCCGTGCCACCCAACGTGCTCTAGAAGGTGTAAGTCAACTACCCTGGCCAGCAAGATCTCCGGATCTGTCCCCCATTGAGCATGTTTGGGACTGGATGAAGCGTCGTCTCACGCGGTCTGCACGTCCAGCACGAACGCTGGTCCAACTGAGGCGCCAGGTGGAAATGGCATGGCAAGCCGTTCCACAGGACTACATCCAGCATCTCTACGATCGTCTCCATGGGAGAATAGCAGCCTGCATTGCTGCGAAAGGTGGATATACACTGTACTAGTGCCGACATTGTGCATGCTCTGTTGCCTGTGTCTATGTGCCTGTGGTTCTGTCAGTGTGATCATGTGATGTATCTGACCCCAGGAATGTGTCAATAAAGTTTCCCCTTCCTGGGACAATGAATTCACGGTGTTCTTATTTCAATTTCCAGGAGTGTATAAACTCCCCTGAGAGCAAAAAGACAGCAAGTCCGTCTGTACCAACAAAGATGATACCGAGCGATCGTCACACTTGGGCCCTCACAACGGAAGACCTCGTCTCTCCAGCGCTGGCTTCCCACCATCGTAATTCCGCAAACGAATCATATTCCCGAAACCACGGAATATTCTCCCTCTCTTCAGATTCTTCCGAACGCCGACCAACCATATTTTAGTCTTTTGTCGTCCAGCGCGGAAAGTTTGCGAGGAAAAACCTATACTCGTACAATGGTACCCTTCTGAGTAAAAATCCTTGGAAATAACCCAGCCTGCGTGGTTTCCGAGGTGCCGCTTCTTCGTTCCCCTCACCTGCGTCCAAGATTATCAGCGTTTAGGAAGTATAATCCTTCCGGTTCGGCTACAAATCGGCCGGTCGCTACTCTATTGTGCTCCAGCACTTAGGTGCTACGACGTCCGTCTTGCTATTTCTTGTGTTTAAGCAGGACCAACACACCTGTGTGGGCCTTGCACCCAGGGCTTTAGTTCCGCCAGCCATTCATTTCCACTGGCGTTCCAACCTCTACTAGTATAGGCAATCATTCATTACGCCGTTTTTATAATAAAGACACTCCGTCAACTTTCACGTGATAAGCGTTAACAATTATTTATGTACGTATGTGACAATGTGAGTCTCCTTTATATATTCATGTATACGATGTACAACCTATCACACGATACCTAATTGTGTTTGTAGATCACAGCAAAGTATGTGGATGAGTGCTTGTAAGGTGCGAAATTATAGCCACCTTACAAAGGCTCAGTAATATTGAGATCCGGTGGCCAAGGGACATGCGACAATTCATCGCTGTGCTCACAAAACCAGTCATGGACGATGCGAACTGTGTGAACAGGAACCTATCGTCTTGGAATGTAGTATCACTTTTGAGGAATGAACATTGTGCCATGGGATGAACCTTATCAGCCACAATGGTCACATACTCCTTGGCAGTATAAGACCTTGCACAGTATCCGCGGAATACCACGATATGGTTTCCCAAATGATCACTGAAACCCCGCCATGTTTCACTCCTGGGACATAAACTCGGCAGGAAGTTGGAAATAGTGTGCAGCAAGACTCATCCCGACCAAATGACTCTTCCATTGCTCAGTGGTCCACGTTTTACGGATTCGGTGCCAAGTTTTCCTCTTATGAGCATCTGCATCACTAATGAGTGATTTTGGCATTCCATCTCGCCATCCAATTCCCTGTTTCTGGAGCTCCCTTCGTGTTGTTTTGATGCTGACAGGTTTCGAAAATGCGACGTTCAGTTCTGCAGTTACTTTCGCGGTTTTCCTGTTATTTTACGACACAGTCTTCTTTAATGAGCGTCTGTCACGATCACTCAACACACACTGTCATCCACGTTGTGGCTTAGTGATGTTTTTCCACTTTCTCTGTGAAAGTCTTTCATATGGTACCTTTTAGAACATTTCGGCTACCATACAAGTATCAACAATTTACCCACGTTAGAATTCACTTAGCTCCGATACAATGCACTCGAAACAACACAGAACACCTTTCTGACGACGACTGACACTTGGAACGTATTGAGGAAATTGCACACGTGCCGGACGTGGTCAAATAAAACAGCACCAAACGCAGGCTTGCTAGCTTTTCACTTACGTTCAAGAATGTATTTCTCGTGACGTTTCCATACTTTTGTCGAACTCCTATATTTGTGGCAGTGTAGAATAATTATGGGCCGGAAGACTGAAGTTTCCAAACTTGATACAGTTACTAGTTTTATTAATGTGTGCAAATTTTAGATTACGTCGACCCTCAAGGAAAAGATAGAAAATGGCATCATTACTTTATCAAATTTTTTAACCTTAGCTATCCACTTCATGAAACAATAGTTTCCTCTGGAACCAGATTCTGAGCTATATCTGCATGGACAAACATCTGAATTTAACCACTGAAGTCGCGATTATTTAATCAACGCTTCTCACAGTTACATGCAGGAGTTTTCTTTCTTTACCGTTAACAAACATTCGGTACACTACACCTACGGTGATACAAATACGCTCTGTTGGTTCAAAAATGTTTCAAATGGCTCTGAGCACGTTGGGACTTAACATCTGACGTCATCAGTCCCCTAGAACTTAGAACTACTTAAACCTAACTAACCTAAAGACGTCACACACATCCATGCCTGAGGCAGGATTCGAACTTGCAACCGTAGCGGTCGCGCGGTTCCGGACTGAAGCGCCTAGAACCGCTCGGCCACAGCGGCCGACACGCTCTGTTGGTCTTCTACCGAGGAATCTATGAAGAGAATTTCTTGAAGGACAATCCATAGCACGTTCTTTAAAGAACCTTCTAGCACCCTGCGCCACACACCGTCAGGTGGCTTGCGGAGTATGGATGTAGATGTATATGTGGATGTAGTACGAAGGTGCCATAGGGTTAAAGGATCCAACCACTACGACGTTCCTGATGAACTGAAGCAATTTACCACCTGGTTGATAGAGTGTTGGTCCACCTTTGGGACGTAGTACACCAACGATTTTTGGGTGGCCTGGACTCAACAACTCATTCGTAGGTTTCCAAAGGCACGTGGCACAAGTGACTACTCACAGGTCATGCGAATCCTGTAAATTATGGGCCGGTGGTTTGTGGGTGCACAGCTGGTATCTGATAACGTCGAAGATCTACTCCATCACACTTTGATCAGGCGAATTTGGTAACCATTGAGTCAAACTGAGTGTAGCGTCGTGACACGAATCGTTATCCTGTTGGAAGATGGCATCGCCTTCAGGGAATACATCAAGCGTTACAGGATGGAGATAGTTCACAATAACGGTCACGTAATCCACAGCCGTCACGGTGCCTGAGGTAACTGCCACAACTCCCGTTAAAGTAATTAGAATTATATATTAATACCTTCAGCTGCTGACGGGCGTTGATATATATCAACGCGGACAGGTGAAAATGTGTGTCCCGACCGGGACTCGAACCCGGGATCTCCTACTTACATGGCAGACGCTCTGTCCATCTGACAAGGGAACCTCCCCATCGCATCCCCCTCAGATTTAGTTATAAGTTGGCACAGTGGATAGGCCTTGAAAAACTGAACAGAGATCAATCGAGAAAACAGGAAGAAGTTGTGTGGAACTATGAAAAAAATAAGCAAAATATACAAACTGAGTAGTCCATGCGCAAGATAGGTAACATCAAGGATAGTATTAGCTCAGGAGCGCCGTGGTCCCGTGGTTAGCGTGAGCAGCTGCGGAACGAGAGGTCCTTCGTTCAAGTCTTTCCTCGATTGGAAAGTTTAATTTTTTATTTTCAGACAATTATTATCTGTCCGTCCGTCCGACGCGAGGTAACTGCGCCGTAGTATGGGGACGTTGTATGAAAACGTTAAAACATATGTTTTGACAGAGCACAGGGAAAACTGTGTGACTGTGAAACTGTTGCATTCATTTGTTGCAATTTATGTGACAAACTCTAATGTTTTCATCACTTTTTTGGGAGTGATTATCACATCCACAAGAAAACCTAAATCGGGCAAGGTAGAAGAATCTTTTTACCCATTCGCCAACTGTCATGTGACGCACATGTCGTATAGAATTTATCAGACGTGTTTTCCTGTGGAGGAATCGGTTGACCTATGACCTTGCGATCAAATGTTTTCGGATCCCATTGGAGAGGCACGTCCTTTCATCCACTAATCGCACAGTTTTGCGGTATGGTCGCAAAACACAGACAGTAAACTTATTACAGTGAACAGTGACGTCAATGAACGAACGACAGATCATAACTTTGCGAAAAAAAGAAACGAAATTTTGCACTAGAGGGCAGACTTGAACCAAGAACCTCTCGTTCCGCAGCTCCTCACGCTAACAACGGGACCACGGCGTTCCTGAGTTCATACTGTCCTTGATGTTACCTATCTTGCGCATGGACTACTCAGTTTGTATATTTTGCTTATTTTTTTCATAGTTCCATACAACTTCTTCCTGTTTTCTCGATTGATCTCTGTTCAGTTTTTCAAGGCCTATCCACTGTGCCAACTTATAACTAAATCTGAGAGGGGTGCGATGGGGAGGTTCCCTTGTGAGCCACCGAGGGCACAGAGGATAGGACGGCTGCAGCGACTATCTCGCCACGCCTCCCGCGAGACGCACATTCTCACCTTATACGTCCACACACTACATTCTTTGTGTCCTTACCCAACATGCTCATTACCCGTGGAAGACATTCTTACCAAGTCCCGTAAGAGTTCGGGTAATATGTGTGCATCCGCACAGAAGAAGAAGGTCATGGCCGGTATTGCCAGAACGATATACTTATATGGATATGGTGTCTGTTTGTTCGGACTTATCCCGTTAAAGTAGTCCATCTCCCCTATAACGTAATACTACCCCGTCAACCTGCGTCCGTGGAGCGGTGCGTTTCGAGCACCCATTCGCCTGGGCGATGCGTCTTTGTTGATCCATTATGGACTGTGGGACAACGGCTGGCATGTGTTTATTGATGCAGTAATTTACCAACAGCCGCATGTATTGTAAAAATTTATTTCACGAACTCTTTATGTGCTGCCAGTTTCGGCATTACATTGATGCCATCTTCAGGCCCCACAGTCATAGTCGTAAAATAGTCTGTTGCATAGCGATTTGATTCACGGATCCAGTTACATGGCTCCTTCCGTGTATGCGATTTTACGACTATGACGTGTGGGGCCTGAAGATGGCATCAATGTAATGCCGAAAATGGTAGCACATAAGTAGTTCATAAAATAAATTTCTACAGTACATACGGCTGTTGATAAATTATTACATCAAGAAATGGATGATGCGTTGTCAAACACGGCCATCTACCTGCTGCAACAAGAAACTCAGTTCATCCGAGCAGGCCATACATTTCCATTGATCCACGGTCCAGAGTCTAAGATCCCTTAGTCGCTGCAGTAGTAAATGTCGATGTTATTTTCTGCTGGTCGCTGACTGGTGTGCTCCAAAACACTTCTGCCAGCACTAGTTTTTTATTCTGTCGCCAGATCTGCCTGTGCTACTTGAGAGAGCGGGTAAGCCTCCGACCTCCACGTTCTGTGTTGAGGCGTGGACGTACTAAATTTCGAAAGTTTTAACTGACTGCAGAGTTTCCCAGTCGCTAACATCATGACGACTACAATTACGAGGGTAATCCCAAAAGTAAGGTCTCCTATTTTTTATAAGTACAGAACTGTCTTTGTGTGGCAGTTGGTCACACTGTTATGAAGAGTGCTTCACGCGCTGTGTGTAAACATGCGCACGCCGCACTGAGGCACTCAGTCTTGGCTTGGCAGCCGTTGAGAATGGAGCTCCCGTTGGATGTTACCGCCAAGTGCGAATTGCGGGCAGTTATTAGGTTTTTGAACGCAAAGGGCACTGCGCCTATTGAAATCCATCGCCAACTGACGGAAGTGTATGGTGAGTCGTACATGGATGTCCAAAATATGGTGTAGAGATTTTGCAGCTGGTCGGACCGAAATTCACGACGAACAAAGGAGCGGGAGACCGTCAATTTCTGAGGAGACAGTATTGAAGGTTGAGCAAAGCATGCGTAAAGATCGGCGGATCACCCTGGATGATCTCTGCGCGTTGGTTCCTGAGGTTTCCCGAAGCACCGCTCACAGAATTTTAACTGAAACGTTGAACTACCGGAAGGTGTGTGCAAGGTGGGTGCCACGCATGCTGACTGAGGACCATATGCTGCAATCAGTTGATGCTTCCCGCGCATTTCTTCACCACCTTGCTGCCGAACAGGACAACTTTCAGGATTCAGTTGTCACGGGTGACGAAACTTGGGCATACCACTTTACACCTGAGACCAAGCAACGATCACGCCAGTGGCGGCATCCTTCTTCGCCAAAGCCGCGGAATTTCAAACAAACACAGTCTACCAGTAAAGTCATGACAACCGTTTTTTGGGATCGGAAAGGGGTATTGTTGGTCGACTTTATGCCCACTGTGACCACAATTAACGCTGACAGGTACCATGAGACACTGAAAAAACTCAAACGGGCAGTTCAGAACCGGAGAAGAGGAATGTTGAGCAAGGGTGTACACATTCTCCATGACAACGCTCGCCCACACATCGCTCGGCAAACCGTTGCTCTCCTGCAACTGTATCATTGTAACACAATCACCCACCCGCTCTATAGTCCTGACTTGGCGCCCAGCGACTTTCACCTGTTCCCTATGTTAAAAGAAGATTTGGACGGAAAACGATTCAACTCCGACGACGAGGTGAAAGAAGAGGTTCATAACTTTCTGAACAGCATGGCGGCGAGCTGGTATGATATGGGCATACAAAAACTGCCACAGCGTCTACAAAAATGCATCGACAGAAATGGTGATTATGTCGATTTCTTCCTGAGTTTGCAAGTGAAGGCTTGTCAACAGATGTTCCATTATCGCTTCCTGCAAGCTCTGTGTTGTAAGCTTGGCGTCGTGAACCAAAAAGTAAAAACTCTTCTTCCCCCTACCCCTCCTTTTCCTCCCCCCCCCCCCCCCAATAATGTCGTCATTGAAAATCGACATTTGTTTAAAACGATAATTTTTTAATATGCTGAAAACGACTTCTCAGTTGGGAAGGCGTAGCATATCGGTGAGGCGTTATCACTGGACTGAGGAATTAGCCGCTGTAAATCCCGGCGGTGCCTGTCGTTTTCCTCAGCGATATTTTGTCGGCATATGGCCAAGACGTGTTGGAGTCAAATAACGCGCCGTAAACTATGCAATACAATTTTGTGTTAAATTCCATCCTCTCTAAAACAAAAGAATAAAGGAAGAACTCGGTTCTATCTTTCCAGGGGAATTCTAGGTACTGAGACACTTTAACCTGTTTGGTAAGGCTTGTACCGGCGATTAATGTGTTTGAAACTCTTGACAGTGTACTTTCGGCTACACACCATGTACTCACGAGAGTGTATGTTGGGGTGTGAGCTATAGTCTCGGATCCTGATCACCGCTATTTACCATTTAGGTGTTGACTGCTGTCAAGAGCACGTCAGCTACTCTGTTGGACTGTGATAGTGCATTTGTTTTGCGTATCGATCCTGTACAAAATGGCGTTGGGACGGAACAGGTTGGTATGGGAGAGTGAAAGTGCAGCAGCAGGTGTCTGTGTGTCCGGGGCCATCGGTGAAGGCCTGAGCCGAACGCGGCTGTCGCTCTTGGCACAGTTTGGTGGCCATGACCTCAAGGCAGCACGTGACCGCCGCGGGCGTGTGTGTGTGTGTGTGTGTAGCCCTGCATGGTCCGGGCGGTTACCACACGCTCTAGGAGAAAACTTGTTCTGCACGTATACTGGACTGGATCATCGGCCTTCAGACGATACCCGTTTTTATGAACAAACCAGTCAAGCGGACCTTCCTTCAACATTCTTATGGACTCCCATACTTTCAAGATTCGTTATCTTACTCTGGACTCAGTCTAACCATTTACTTTCGTCTGGAGTGATGCTCCAAACCGACCCGTGAGGGTCGATCTCTAGTCTCTAATGTAAGATGCTAAAATCAATGTCATAAATTTCAAACAAGATCTGCGTAACTCGCTTAAGGAGTTTTCCCATGTAGTTTCATCATTGACCAACCACTACCACTTGAACGCAATAGTTCGCTACTGCGGCTGTTAAGTCTTGAGGTTCGCTCATGGTCCGTAAATTGCTGCGTTCGTCCCTTTCGAATCTGTAAGGAGCAGCCAATTCCTATTATATCTAATTATTTACTTTATTATTTTTCTCCTGTTTTTAATTTAATAATTTCTTTGGCTGTTTGAGTGATTTTTCCCTACTTAACTTATATATGTTCTTTTTCTTATGGATTTTTGTTTTTTTTATGCTGTACTAGATTAGGTGCCTGTGCACAAATGTCAGCAGCGACATGAAAACACGACCGGAACTGCTATATTATAAGGAAGATTGTAAGATCCGGTCAAATATCTATCGAGTTCCGTACATTTCTTCTTAGATTATTTCCTTAGATGCTGGTAGAGAACAGGGTCTGCAGCTAGATATTACAGACATAAATACCAGAGAGACGTTCATGATAACATCCATTTATAGTAAGCAAACGTTCCCATTACAACGAGTGTAAATTATTTGCAAAACCAAGTCACTCGATAACACCACCTTTTCCAAGTACGGTCCTTGGACGTTGCCTCGCCACAGTGATTTTGCTACTTCCTTTATCGTTTTTTTACGGCATAATCTAATACCGAGCCTTATATCTGTGCATACGTAATCCTTACTTTCAGCTATGTTGTCTGTTGTTCACTTCCACAAAGCATAGCACTCCTGCCATTTTTCTTTAAAAAAAAAGGGTTGAAAAACGTGCGTCGGTGAGGCCTGTTAGCAGAAATAGACAGTATTGCATTCGCACCCCAACTGCCTCCTGTCTATGTAAATAACATAGCTACAGTAGCTAATGGCAGTGGTTGTGTAATTCGTGTGCGGTGAACTCTATCATTTTCTTGAGTAAAGATTGATTCTAGGGAAGTAGCTTTGTCACGTCTTGGGAACCGGAAGCAGACTCAGTATAACCACATATAATAATAATAAAAAAAATCATCAGTCCAGACTTCTTCTATGAGCTTCAGTATCGAAATATGAAAGGTTAGTTTAAAACCCCATTATATGGTTTTCAAGTACAGAAAAAGTTTTAACCCAGGAATTTACCTCAGTCTATTCAAAGAAATCACAGGAAACCTATATCTGGAAGGCTTGACGGCGGTTTGAGTCGTGATCCCTCAAATGCGAATTCAGAATCTTAACTACCGTTCCCTCTCCCTCGGTTTCAATATTCAAGTCTGAACTAATAAGCGTAACACTTGCAGGAGTACTATTATTATCGATGCCCTTAATGAAGATCGGTATTAACAGCTCATTTCCGTTGTTGAAGTATCGATGTGCTAGAAGGTTCTGGACGTCACAGTTTCGCACCAGCGATCGGGGACTCTCGAATGGACTGTGTGCCCCACCGAGGCGTTGGAGTGTCAAGGGCGATGGTCGGGCTGCTGCCCACAACCGCAGAGAAAAGAACAATTTTTAAGAATAAATAGTTTGAAAGTGATAAGAAGAAATTTTCAGTCGCGATAGTAATTGATAGTGGGAAATATTTTTGTTAAGTTAACTGGAAAGAACTGCAATTTACGAACTCTTTGCGAATCGCAGAGTGATATGTTTATCGTAGCCATTAGGAGCACATGGTAAACTAATTTCTTTAAATATTACAGTGTATAAAAATTGAACATCGGAAGAAGTTCAAATGGCTCTGAGCACTATGGGACTTAACATCTGAGGTCATCAGTTCCTTAGAACTTAGAACTACTTAAACCTAACTACCTAAGGACATCACACACATCCATGCCCGAGGCAGGATTCGAAACTGGGACCATAGCGGTCTCGCGGTTCCTGACTGTAGCGCCTAGAACCGCTCGGCCACTCTGGCCGGCTCGGAAGAAGTCCAAGACTTTCTGGTGAAGTAACTGAATAACTCAAGCATTCTGAACGCTAACTATGTGAAAGAGTGTGTCTTACGCGGGTAAGCAGGATGAATGATAGAGTTGGCCATAAACTAGTTCTATGTGAAATAAAACTGTATTAAATTGAGCGACTTATACCAGAACAATCGATAAATATAGTTTCCCATAAGTACACGCTGATGCCCCAAAATTACTTTTTCTTCAGAAAAAAATCGTGATTTAGTTTTGATAAGGAAAATAAATTTAACTTTCTGAATCAAACAACATGGTATATGTACGGAATAAAACTGAATAAATTTAAGAGGGCATGGATATGATAAATATGAAAGCGATCTTTTTCTGCCATTGTTCACGATATTTTTTGTAGTGTAGTACACGTGCCGAAGATCATGAAAGTAACCACTTTCTAATTTTTTAACAGCTTATGTTACGGATTGAAAACCCATAAGGTCCTTCGTGAGTTATGAAGTCCTAACATAAATAAAAAAAATTACGACAGATCACGTTTCTCCTGATTCGCAATGCCAACAAATTTGACTCTTTCTAATGTCTGGCGACTCGACTACCGCTGCATCAGAGGCAGCGGCATCTGACGGCGACGTTACGGTACTGCCGACCGTCAGTGGACTCTCAAACGTGTAAACTGCTTATCAGTCGAGATAAGGACTCTGACAAAGCTATCTGTCGACGCTTCTCACGCTGGGAGAAACCTGGAGTGATTCTTTTTCCATTATCTCCGACCATTATGATTCAGCACGGAGCCTAAGATAGTTATTTGCTTCCGGCGCCCCAAGAAACATGTCGAACTTCATCATTAGAATCAAATTTTACTTAGGAGCTAGGAAGGGTTTTCTGTATTCCGTACTTGTGAAGAAAGCATACCTCTCAGACGTATTTTACATTTTTGTTTCCATACTTTGCCTGTTCTTTATGTAGCATAGAGGTCCGAATGCTATTTTATTCATTCTGTTACCATTATCAGTTTCCTAACTAGCAAAACTGGAGCTCTTTTTATATGCGGCAACGTCACGTGGACATAATAAGACTTGTTTTTCTACTTTCTTGATTCCACTTAGAAGATGAAGCAACTAGTCAGCGTACTTAAAACAATTAGGGCTTATTTGGATAACAGCAACATACAATATAGGATCAAGGACTTTTTAAAAACTCGAAACGCCGACTGCTCCTCCCTTTCGGCTTACAGGATGGACGATTGTCAGCTAGCACCAAGTGGTCCCCAGCATTGATTAGTCATTTTCTAGAAAGAACTGTATCATCAATTCTGTTTGCCACTTACAATACATGTAACACGTAGAAGAATACTGTAATGAACAAAGCACACAAAATAAAAACAAGGAATTATCACTAGAGTGATCTACTAGATCTGAAACCACGTCAAATAAAACTACGTGGCACATGCATCGAGTCAACTCTGAGTATACCCAAAGCTCTGTATAAATTAACTAACTAAAGTGCATCAAAAGTCCTATATACAGAGCAGAAAGTCAAGCTGCAGATAATAAATGAAAGCGGGGAGCGACGAAAAGTGATAGACGTGCCGGAAAACCTTAGGGTCAAAATTATGCACACTGTATCAGTTCCTATACTATGTTGAGATGAGGTAGCAATAGTCATAAACGAATAAGTTATTTCAGGCGGTACGAAATCCTGATTGCTTGTGATGCACGTGTTTAGAAAACGCATATGTTACACGATGAACAACCTGTGCCACATCGACGATGGTATCGCTACCTTAAAAAATGATGCACTATTGCCTGTGATGTGTCGAGGCTGGAGTACTCAACTGTAAACATCCAAGATTGTGAGTGTCTTGTTACTGTAACTTTCAGGCGCACACCAGGTGAATGTTGTAGCTGAATGTAGTATCCAGAAATCTGATCGAAGGTACAGAGAAATGTTTCCCAACATGCTACTTCTCAATACAAGAAATTTATCACCGTGAATAGAAACTTGCGAAAATCTGGTTTATTCAAGCTACAGAGAGCTCAAGAAGAATTTGTTTGCACAGTAGAATTTCAGGAGGTGTTGTTGGACCATGTGGGAGAAGATTCGTCAAGCGCCCCTGCACTTAGAAACATGTAGTGTTGAGAATCCTGAAGATCAGCAGTTATATACCTATTACAGACAAGGTGTACAACCAATGGACCAAAATTATTTTGAACTCAATCTTCATTTCTACTGATTAAGTTCGAATTCAAACATTGCGCCACTTGATTGACTATGAGCTTAAGTTACTGCTGTAAAGTGTTAATTGTTGATGTCAATAAAAACTAAACTTTCATTTGTAAACATTGTTTCCTTATGGAAAGTACTCAGTTTATTACACTCTGTGGAAAAATCCTGAAGTAGAATTAAAGTTCAGGGAGAAGAAATTAAAACTGAGTATTTCCAATAGCATTGTATTTCTGTCAACGACGGCAAAGAGCTTTGAAGAGAAGCTGATTTGAGTAGATAGCGTCTTGAAAAAGAAGTTATAAAATGACCTTCAACAATAGTAAAACAGGAATATCGAATTGTAGTCTAATAAAAAAAGTCGGGTGAGATTGAGGCAATGACATTAGGAAATAATGCACTAATAGTACTAGACAAATTTTGCTCTTTGGCCAGCAAAAAGAGTGACGATGGTCGATGTAGAGAGGATATAAAATTCAGACCGACAGTAGCAAGGAAAGCATTTCAGATAAAGAGGAAGCTGTTAACATCTAACATAAATTCGAGGGTTAGGAAGTGTTTTCTGAACGTGTTTGGAGTGTAGTTTTGTACTGAACTGAAATGTGGATCACATGCAATTCAGACAAGGAAGTACTGGAAAGTCTTTATTTGGATCTATGAAAGAATGCTGAACGCTAGATGGGTAGACGCAATAATGAACGAGGAATGAGGAAGTACCGAATCAGGTTAGAGGGACCCCCCCTTGGGCGAAACGATAAAATACCTGACAGCTTACCAGAGAGGGCATTATCATCGTTGATAAAGAATGTCCGTCCTCGGAGACCAAAAACAGGAAAAGTTAACGTAATATTGGTAAACTGCAGGAGTATCCAGGGCAAGGTTCCTGAATTAGTATCTCTTATTGAAGGAAATAGTGCGCATATAGTATTAGGAACGGAAAGTTGGTTAAAACCGGAAGTGAACAGTAACGAAATCCTAGACACAGAATGGAATATATACCGCAAGGATAGGATAAACGCCAATGGTGGAGGAGTATTTATAGCAGTAAAGAATTCAATAATATCCAGTGAAGTTATTAGCGAATGCGAATGTGAAATAATCTGGGTTAAGTTAAGTATCAAAGGTGGGTCAGATATGATAGTCGGATGCTTCTATAGACCACCTGCATCAGCAACCGTAGTAGTTGAGCGCCTCAGAGAGAACCTGCAGAACGTCGTGAAGAAGTTTCGTGATCATACTATTGTAATAGGGGGAGACTTCAATCTACCAGGTATAGAATGGGATAGTCACACAATCAGAACTGGAGCCAGGGACAGAGACTCTTGTGACATTATCCTGACTGCCTTGTCCGAGAATTACTTCGAGCAAATAGTTAGAGAACCAACTCGTGAAGCTAACGTTTTAGACCTCATAGCAACAAATAGACCGGAACTTTTCGACTCCGTGAATGTAGAAGAGGGTATCAGTGATCATAAGTCAGTGGTTGCATCAATGACTACAAGTGTAATAAGAAATGCCAAGAAAGGAAGGAAAATATATTTGCTTAACAAGAGTGATAGGGCACAAATCGCAGAATATCTGAGTGACCACCATCAAACGTTCATTTCTGAGGAAGAGGATGTGGAACAAAAATGGAAAAAATTCAGAAACATCGTCCAGTACGCCTTAGATAAGTTCGTACCGACTAAGGTCCAAAGCGAGGGGAAAGATCCACCGTGGTATAACAATCATGTACGAAAGGTACTACGGAAACAAAGAAAGCTTCATCATAGGTTTAAGAGTAGTCGAATCATAGCTGATAAGGAAAAGCTGAACGAAGCGAAAAAGAGCGTAAAGAGAGCAATGAGAGAAGCATTCAACGAATTCGAACATAAAACATTGGCAAACAATCTAAACAAGAACCCTAAAAAGTTTTGGTCATATGTAAAATCGGTAAGCGGATCTAAATCCCCTATTCAGTCACTCGTTGACCACGATGGCACTGAAACTGAGGACGACCGAAGAATGGCAGAAATACTGAATTCAGTGTTCCGAAACTGTTTCACTGCGGAAAATCGTAACACGGTCCCTGACTTCAGCCGTCGCACGGACGCCAAAACGGAAAATATTGAAATAAACGATATCGGAATTGAAAAACAACTGCTATCACTTAGTAGCGGAAAAGCATCCGGACCAGACGAGATACCCTTAAGATTCTACAGTGATTATGCTAAAGAACTTGCCCCCTTTCTATCAGCAATTTATCGTAGATCGCTGGAAGAACGTAAAGTACCTAGCGACTGGAAGAAAGCGCAGGTCGTTCCCATTTTCAAGAAGGGTCATAAAACAGATGCGAATAATTATAGGCCTATTTCGCTTACGTCAATCTGTTGTAGAACAATGGAACATGTTTTGTGTTCTCGTATTATGACGTTCTTAGATAATACAAATCTCCTTCATCATAACCAACATGGATTCCGCAAACAGAGATCATGTGAAACTCAGCTCGCCCTATTTGCCCAAGAAATTCACAGTGCCGTAGACACTGGCGAGCAGATTGATGCCGTATTCCTGGACTTCAGGAAGGCATTTGATACGGTTCCGCACTTACGTTTAGTGAAAAAAATACGAGCTTACGGAATATCGGACCAAGTTTGTGATTGGATTCAGGATTTCCTAGAAAAAAGAACACAACATGTCATTCTTAACGGTTCAAAATCTGCAGATGTAGAGGTAATTTCGGGAGTACCGCAGGGAAGCGTGATAGGACCTTTATTGTTTACAATATACATAAATGACTTAGTTGACAACATCGGTAGCTCCGTGAGGCTATTTGCAGATGACACGGTTGTCTACAAGAAAGTAGCAACATCAGAAGACTCGTACGTACTCCAGGAGGACCTGCAGAGGATTAATGCATGGTGCGAAAGCTGGCAGCTTTCCCTAAACGTAGATAAATGTAATATAATGCGCATACATAGGGGCAGAAATCCATTCCAGTACGATTATGCCATAGGTGGTAAATCATTGGAAGCGGTAACGACCGTAAAATACTTAGGAGTTACTATCCGGAGCGATCTGAAGTGGAATGATCACATAAAACAAATAGTGGGAAAAGCAGGCGCCAGGTTGAGATTCATAGGAAGAATTCTAAGAAAATGTGACTCATCGACGAAAGAAGTAGCTTACAAAACGCTTGTTCGTCCGATTCTTGAGTATTGCTCATCAGTATGGGACCCTTACCAGGTTGGATTAATAGAAGAGATAGACATGATCCAGCGAAAAGCAGCGCGATTCGTCATGGGGACATTTAGTCAGCGCGAGAGCGTTACGGAGATGCTGAACAAGCTCCAGTGGCGGACACTTCAAGAAAGGCGTTACGCAATACGGAGAGGTTTATTATCGAAATTACGAGAGAGCACATTCCGGGAAGAGATGGGCAACATATTACTACCGCCCACATATATCTCGCGTAATGATCACAACGAAAAGATCCGAGAAATTAGAGCAAATACGGAGACTTACAAGCAGTCGTTCTTTCCACGCACAATTCGTGAATGGAACAGGGAAGGGGGGATCAGATAGTGGTACAATAAGTACCCTCCGCCACACACCGTAAGGTGGCTCGCGGAGTATAGATGTAGATGTAGATGAAGTGCGGTAAATTTTATTGGGAGCTTCAATTCATTTTTGCTATTGAAGAGAGCCAGTGGTTTTATTAGCGCAGCGTGGGAGACTGGGACAACAGACCTATTTAACAGTAGAAACATTACGCTTTCAGACCTGTATGTGACTATCGAGTGGAGTAGAAAAAATACACTCATTCAGTGCCTTGAACATGCCTGTTTTTTTCCTGTTCTTCCTCTTCCTCTTTCACCAGAAGTCATCGTTTGCTGGTGGTGGTGTATGGAGAACGTGTTCTGTTGGAAACAATGTTCAGAGACTGGTTTCAGTTGTTCAGAGACAACAGTTTGGGGTGAATGACAAAATGCGTCCCAATCCGTGTGGTATACCATGATTTTCTGAAAAGTTGAATGCTGAACGCTACGAAGCATAATTACTCAACCTGAGTAGCGCGCTTAAGGTCAAGTGCCCGAAATATACTCAGCGAAATAACAAATTCATTCTGTTTCATGACAATGCCGCACCATATGTTGCAAACAGAGTGCAGGAAATGTTTAAGGTAGCTCAACAGGATGTCTTACCCACCCACCATACCCAACACACATAGCACCTTCCGATTATCACTTGTTCCAATCCATGCAGTACGGTCATTCTGAACAACACGTCTTTTAACGATCTCTAAATTGGCTTCATGACTGGGACGCTTCAAAAGAACCTGATTTTTTTGGATCATACAGTCAATTTGTGATCCAAAATTCTGAAGAGGTTGTAGCTTCCGAAGAACGCTGCCTTCAGTAAATTATCGTCGACAACTCTATTAAAATAAATGTTTTCTGTCCAAGAAACAACGAGTTATAGTCCCAGCCTTGGCAGAAGTTTTAAGTCATTACTTCAGCTTCTATCCCTATCGCAAATCAAGCAACTAAATAATTCGTGCATGTTGTTGCGGTCTTCAGTCCAGAGACTGGTTTGATGCAGCTCTCCATGCTACTCTATCCTGTGCAAGCTTCTTCATCTCCCAGTACCTACTGCAGCCTACATCCTTCTGAATCTGCTTAGTGTATTCATCTCTTGGTCTCCCTCTACGATTTTTACCCTCCATGCTGCCCTCCAATACTAAACTGGTGTTCCTTGATGCCTCAGAATATGCCCTACCAACCGATCCCTCCTTCTAGTCAAGCTGTGCAACAAATTTCTCTTCTCTGCAATTCTATTCAATACCTCCTCATTAGTTATGTGATTTACCCATCTAGTCTTCAGCATTCTTCTGTAGCACCACATTTCGAAAGCTTCTATTCTCTTCTTGTCTAAACTATTTATCGTCCACGTTTCACTTCCATACATGACTACATTCCATACAAATACTTTTAGAAACGACTTCCTGAATCTTAAATCTATACTCGATGTTAACAAATTTCTCTTCTTCAGAAATGCTTTCCTTGCCATTGCAGTCTACATATAATATCCTCTCTACTTCGAGCATGATCAGTTACTTTGCTCTCCAAATAGCAAAATTCATTTACTACTTTAAGTGTCTCATTTCCTAATCTAATTCCCGCAGCATCACCCGATTTAATTCGACTGCATTTCATTATCCTCATTTTGCTAAAAGAAGGGTCTGGTTGACAAGTGTCGGGCGTAAAAACTGTAGATGGAGATCAAGGCTTCAGTTAGCAAGCTGTTACAAATGGATGCAAAAGACTGCATTTATGCAGACGAAGGATTAACGCCGAGTGCAGCATGAATTCAGTCTTCGGACTGAAGACACTGCACCCTGGTGTATTCGCGGTGGGGCAGGAACAGAAACGGTAACTTGCCCGTTCATTCCCATAGAAGTACAGCCGAGAAGGCGTACAGGAGCATTGTGGGAGAGCGGAATGTTGCTTGCGCACAGGGGGAGCAGCAGCTGGTGAGTTGAAAAAAAAGGCTCTGAGCACTATGGGACATCTGAGGATCTGAGGTCATCAGTCCCCTAGAACTTAGAACTACTTAAACCTAACTAACGTAAGGACATCACACACGTCCATGCGCGAGGCAGTATTCGAGCCTGCGACCGTAGCGGTCGCACGGTTCCAGACTGGAGCGCCTAGAACCGCTCGGCCACCGGCGGCCGGTGGTGAGTTGCAGCCGCGGCTAATCGCGAGAGCCCGGGGTCGCTGGAAGTGTGTCGGCTGCGCGGTGCAGCCCGGCCGTCGCTGCACCTGCGGCGACTCTCGCCTCCGCCGGCCCTCTTACCCAGATACCGCCCAGCCGCGGCAGCGGGGCACCACCACCAGCATCTCCACTGTTCCGAGTAGCGGGCAAGTCGCGGCGAAGCCGATCGCAGCAACTAAGCGCTGCCCTGGTCTCTACACGATACTTTCCGACCAACAACGCGGAACTCTCCACGGAGATTAAGATTGCCCTGTTGGTACAAGACTCGTTTGATACAACCGAAAAAAATAAAATGTCTCATGAGTAACTCACCAAACTTATCGACATAATCTCCTTTGGGAGATACATACTTGGTCTAGCGATCCTCCAGCTTTTCATCCCGTCGGAACAATATGTTCTGCCAAAATCTGCAAAATACTCAAGGACTGCATCTATTGCAACCGGCCGCGGTGGCCGAGCGGTTCTAGGCGCTTCAGTCGGGAACCGCGCGACTGCTACGGTCGCAGGTTCGAATCCTGCCTTGGGCATGGATGTGTGTGATGCCCTTAGGTTAGTTAGATTTAAGTAGTTCTAAGTCTAGGGCACTGATGACCTGAGATGTTAAGTCCTATCGTGCTCAGAGCCATTTGAACCATTTGCATCTATTGCCTCCTCTTTTGACGAAAATTTCTTCCCAGCAAGACAAAGTGCAAGTGAAGGGAAAGGGAGGAGACACCTGGGGCTAAGTCTGGTGAATAGGGTTAGTAACTTTCCAATCCAAAGCCACTGTTATCGCTGATGTATGGGATGGTGCATTACCTTGGTGAAAGAAGACTTTTTTGGGTGCAAACCTTGGTCGTTTTTCAGCCAATGCAAATTTCAAACGATCCAGCAGTGAAGCGTAATATGGTTTAGCTGTGGTCCTACCTTTCTTCGAGTAATCTGTGTCGATTATTCCTTGCCTGCCGCTGTGGAAGAGCGGTTCTAGGCGCTTCAGTCTGGAACCGCGCTGCTGCTACGGTCGCAGGTTCGAATCCTGCCTCGGACATGGATGTGTGTGATGTCCGTAGGTTAGTTAGGTTTAAGTAGTTGTAAGTCTAGGGGACCTCAGATGTTAAGTCCCATAGTGCTTAGAGCCATTTGAACCATTTTCGATTATTCCTTGAGAATCCAAGGGAACAGTGGCTATCACAATACCAGCTGACAAAATATTCTTTGCCTTCTTCGTTGCACTTTCAGCAGTCTTTGTCCATTGTTTTGACTACCTTTTTGACTCTGGTATGTAATGACGGATCCAGGTTTCGTCAATAGTCACAATTTGGCGCATAAAGTCTCGAGGATAGCGATTAAACATCACCAGACATTGTGCTGAAAGTTGTGCCAGATGAGCTTTTCATCGCGGAACCCACCTCGCAGACAGCTTATTCAAGGCCCATTCTCTGTGCAGAATATTATTCAATGGCTCAGTTGAAGTACCTACAGTCGCCGACTGCCTTGCATTACCATATCATGGATGTTGTCAATGGTTTCCTTTGTGGTGACCTCAACTGGACGGCTGGAGCTCGCTTCATCTTTGGTACTTGTCCGACCAAATTTAAATTAATTAATTTGAAAGTAAATGGTCTTCAGTGAGGTTGAAGAGTCCGCGTGAACTTTATCCATTTCTGTTTTGACTTATGCAGCAGTCCAACCCTTCAAATGAAGGTGTTCAATAACAGCATGCGCCTCAGTTTTCTCTATTTTCAATCGCAGTCGACACACTGACCAGTTCAGACGGCTATCAGCTATGAACTGTACGCTGAACACCGTTGAGATTCTTTATGCTCTCCTCGGGATAGTCAAGCTTATCAATCATGAAGGCGCAACAAAAATGTTCCGTTCTTTCATAAAAATTCATCATACTTACCAAGCCACACGCGTATAATGAAAGTTTTAGATCGCTAGTTAGCGATACCAGGAGGTCAGCGATGTACCCATCAAAGCCTTGCGACAAGTTTACAACCTATGAACTGATAAGCTGACAGGAGTCGGCTGCGTTTTTAGACGTTTTACAATACACATTCTGAGAAGTACTGAACGTAGGAAGTTTACGCGATTCATAGACAGGTGATGTGCATTAGTTCCCCTCCCATCATGCGGTAAATGACAATATGGCAGCAAATATGGCATCCATAAAATGATTAAATAATTTGAGGCGTTTGTGACCCCCCCCCCCCCCCCCAGCTCATAAATGTTTAAAGGAAGTCGTATGTACTTACAATCAAGAGCTGCTGACGAAGCTAATCTAGCGTTGTTACCAATCTCTATCGAATCTATCATCAGGTAGTACACAATTTTTATAGAAGTATACTTGGTGACGACGCAGTAATATTACACTATTGTATATAAGCATCTCTTTGTAGTAGAGCACGATTTACTTGGCAACAAGCTATCGCTTATAAAGTGATGAAATCGTTCAGCAGACAAGAAAATGGTCGTGTACGTGTTTATAATATAGGAGAAAATGAATGGACAGCTCATTATAAAAGTTTATCGTGTGATTATACTTTAATTCAGACATTACCTGAACTAAATGGTACCATAGGCCTGGATCTGTTTAAGATCACTTCTAAATGTTTGTAAAAGAAAGACTTCGACTCGTCAGTTTTTACTGCTTCTGGGCGTAAGTTGCTATTACTCTTACGATTCCTATTGGGCCTTTAATTCCTACTAGCACAATGCCTTCATTTACACATTCATAGTCCAGAATTTTATCTTCTAATTTTTTTGTGAATGTGGATGGCACCACCTTTACTTGCTCTTAGTTTCTGCTTTACTCCGCTGTTGATCATAACATAACCTTCCATATATTTAGTTCCAGATGTTTTCTTCTTTGTTTCTGTAACTGCTGCAAAATCTATTTCCTTTTCTTTAAAATGATTAGTTAATTCAACTTGCTTAAGAGCAATTCCCGTAACGTTCCAGGTGGCAAGTTTTCAAGCTCCATTAAACCATTTCTTGCCCATGTCATATCCCGGTATTCCGTCCTGTTCCTGAGGCTAGATTGAGTAATGTAAGTACGTTTATTGAATTTCTGTATGGGGTACTGGCCCATTATAGGCAAGACTGGTGATGGGACTGCCATCTGTGAGCTTTACCAGCCATAGCTCTAAGTCACATAACAGGGTGTGGTACAGCATTTACTCTGTACCCGAGGTTATGGTTATACCACCGATGCTCCGCTGTCAAAGCCTCGTCTGTTTGGCACGATACACCACTGGCTGGTGAGGTTGGCAGTAGGATGAGAGCGGCTGTATACTCGTATCATCATCCTATCAGGATCTTATTTAAAAAAATAACAGTCAGTCCTAACTAGATTCTGACACGTCTATTTTCACATTACTGAAGTTTCACATTGTTGTATTGTATGCGCCACAGTAAATGGTGTTAACATCAAATCGTCTGCTGCTGTACGGTTGAGTAGTAACTCTCTTGAAGTGGCTTCCGATCGATCAAATAACATTAAATCGGAGAGCCATATGCACGATATATGAACAATTACACAGTTATTTTAGACAGTCACATAAGATGATTGTAATCACTACCGGGTTTTCTAACACATGACAAAGCATGTGATAAACGCTTTGTTCGTCAAATGCCAGTGATAAGACGGTCAGTGTATGGCCAGACCGGCGATTATGCCTAAAATACAATGGGCCATCAAAGAGTTTCTTTTCGAAGGCCATACAGTCCAGAATAGATATGCCAATCACGCAGAACTGCAGTGAGCACTGAGACAATCATCCCACCGACGCACCAGGTTGAAGATAACTCGTTTGGTGTAACACCGTGTCCTGTTGTGTGAAGAAGTCCGTAACTGCCTGCCCATCCGACAGGAACAGTCGACTCTTCAAGGGGTTTCCTGAAGTGTAGATGGGATGATAATCGCATGGATGCCGTTCCGAAGTGATGGAGACATCAGGTTCATTGGAATCAGTAAGCAACGGATCCCGCTAATCTAGAACAGGGTGAGCATCACCTTTCCAGCAGATGGCTGGTTCTAACTACTTGGGACAAAGGAACGATGGATGACACCACTGCCCCACACACATTTTTCAGTGTTCAACAGGTGTCTACAGGTGTTTGTCCTTCGGCAGCCAAGAAAACATCAATAGCAGGTCGGTCCTGTTTGCACACATTTGGTAATCACATCGCCATAGCTCACATTTGCTCATTTCCGGTACACACGTCGGAAAGACACAATGCCACACTAATCTTTTGCCTATATGTCTGTTCTTACATATCCCCATGTTCTTACATATTCCTATATTCTTACATATCCCCATGTTCTTACATATTCCTATATTCTTATGTATCCCCATGCTCTTACATGTCCCCATGCTCTTACATGTCCCCATATTCTTACATGTCCCCATATTCTTACATGTCCCCATATTCTTACATGTCCCCATATTCTTACATGTCCCCATATTCTTACATGTCCCCATATTCTTACATGTCCCCATATTCTTACATTTCCCCATATTCTTACATGTCCCCATATTCTTACATGTCCCCATATTCTTACATGTCCCCATATTCTTACATGTCCCCATATTCTTACATGTCCCCATATTCTTACATGCTCTTACATGTCCCCATGCTCTTACATGTCCCCATGCTCTTACATGTCCCCATGCTCTTACATGTCCCCATGCTCTTACATGTCCCCATGCTCTTACATGTCCCCATGCTCTTACATGTCCCCATGCTCTTACATGTCCCCATGCTCTTACATGTCCCCATGCTCTTACATGTCCCCATGCTCTTACATGTCCCCATGCTCTTACATGTCCCCATGCTCTTACATGTCCCCATGCTCTTACATATCCCCATGCTCTTACATATCCCCATGCTCTTACATATCCCCATGCTCTTACATATCCCCATGCTCTTACATATCCCCATGCTCTTACATATCCCCGTGCTCTTACATATCCCCGTGCTCTTACATATCCCCGTGCTCTTACATATCCCCGTGCTCTTACATATCCCCGTGCTCTTACGTATCCCCATGTTCTTACGTATCCCCATCGGAGTCGCGCCACGTTGCATACGCACTGCAGCAAAGCCACGTTAACTTTATGATAGCCCCTTAGAAAAAGATGTGGAGTACGTCAATCTTTTCTACAATAATATTGTCATTTTTCCCAAAGATTATAATTTATACTGTTTTTTGCTGTCTTAAGTCTGCAGGATGTGAAAATGGCTAAACAGGAATGGCCAGAGGACAAATTTAAGGATGTAGAAGCATATTTCACTAGGTGTAAGATAGATGCTGCCTGCTGGAAAATTAAAGGCCTTCGGAGAAAAGAGAACCACCTGTACGAATATCAAGAGCTCAGATGGAAAACCATTCCTAAGCAAAGAAGGGAAAGTAGAAAGGTGGAAGGAGTATACAGAGAGTTTACACAAGGGAGATGTACTTGAGGGCAATATTACGGAAATGGAAGACGACGTAGATGAAGATGAGAAGGGAAATATAATACTGTCTGAAGAATTTGACAAAACACTAAAAGATTTAAGTCAAAACAAGACCCCGGGAACAGAAAATATTCCGTCAGAGCTACTGATAGCCATGACAAAACTTTTCTATCTTGTGAGCGAGATGTATGAAACAGACGAAATACCTTCAGAATTCAAGAAGAATACAATAATTCCAATTCCAAAGAAAGCAGGTCCTGACAAGTGGGAAAATTACCGAACCATCAGTTTAACAAGTCACGGCTGCAAAATACTAACACGAACCCTTTACAGAAGAGTGGAAAAACAAGTAGAAGTAGACCTCTGGGAAGATCAGTTTGGATTCAGAGAAATGTAGGAACACGCGAGGCAATACTGACCCTACGACTTCTCATAGAAGATAGGTTAAGGAAAGGCAAATCTGTGTTTACAGCATTTGTAAACTTAGAGAAAGCTTTTGACAATATTGACTGGAATACTCTTTCTCAAATTCTAAAGGTGGCAGGATAAAATACATGGAACGAAAGACTATTTACAATTACAATTTGTACAGAAAATATATAGCAGTCATAGTAGTCGAGGGGCTCGAAAGGGAAGCAGTGGTTAAAAAGGGAGTGAGACAGGGTTATAGCCTATCCCCGGTGTTATTCAGTCTGTATCTTGAGCAAGCAGTAAAGGAAACAAATGAAAAAGTTGAAGAAGGAAAAAAAAACTTTGAGGTTTGCCGATGACGTTGTAATTCTCTCAGAGACAGCAAAGGACTTGAAAGAGCAGATGAGTGGAATGGACAATGTCTTGAAAGGAGAATATAACATGAACGTCAAGAAAAGAAAGACAAGGATAATGGAATACAGTCTAACTAAATCAAGTGATGAGGAGGGAATTAGATTAGGAAATGAGACATTTAAAGTAGTAGATGAATTTTGCTATTTGAAAAGCAAAGTAAGTGGTGATGATCGAAGTAGGGGGAAATGAAATGCAGACTGACAGTGGTAAGAAAAGCGTTTCTGAAAAAGAGAAATTTCCTAACATCGAGTATAGATTTAAGTGCCAGGAAGTCCTTTCTGAAAGTATTTGTGGGGAGAGTTGCCATGTATGGAAGTGAAACATGAGCAATAAAAAGTCAAGACCAGACGATAATAGAAGCATCTGAAATGTGATTATACAGAAGAATGCTGAAGATTACATGGATAGATCACGTAACTAATGAGGAGGTACTGAATAGAACTAGGGAGAAGAGAAATTTGTAGTACAACCTGACTAGAAGAAGGGATCAGTCGGTAAGACACATTCTGAGGCATCAAGGGATCACCAATTTAGCACTGGAGGGAAGCGTGGGGAGTAAAAATCGTAGAGGCGGACCAAGAGGTGAATACATTAAGCAGATTCAGAAGAATGTAGGTTGCAGATGAAATGGCTTGCACAGAATAGAGTAGCATGGAGAGGTGCATTAAACCAGTCTTAGGGCTGAAGACCATAACAGCATGTCTGGTTTGATGCAGGATGTCCTATGAAAGTTTCTTTCACTTAGGAGAACTGCAAATGAAGGAATGCAATAGTTCCACAAGGATTAATGTTCTATATGAAGTGGTACAAGTTACAAAATGGTTTGAATGACGCTAAGTTTACTAACGGGGAACTGATCAGTCGGATTAGCCCAGTTACAGTAAATTATAAAACATGAAATCAAGATTGGAAATTAAGTTATTTTAAGAGTGAAACTTTATTACTGCGATACTGACGTATTTTCTTAATGAGTAACCGGAACTCAATTTCTCCTGTTAATACATGGGGAATCTTTCACCTGTTGCTATAACTAGGCAGCGATTTAGTTAACAAAAGAAAAACCAGGTTCCTCGAAACTACTGCAGGCACAATTGGTGTTTGTGTGTGTGTGTGTGTGTGTGTGTGTGTGTGTGTATATCAAAGCTGTCGCGTGCTGTCGGGGCGTTGTAGCGTTTGTCCACTTTCTCTGTTGCCTCAAGTATGGAGGAGATATATCACCTGTCTTGTTTCTGTATGACCACTAGGAAACTGAAGATAGCTATTTACGTGTTTCTTTAACCTCCTAAGAAATTTCATCAATTTTGCTGGCTGACTGTCGTCTAAACGGGTAAGAATGACACAGCTAAAGATAGCAACCAATGAAACCGATTGCAGAGCATGACGTTGTATGCGGTGAACGTGACAGTGGAGACATTATGCTGCTTGTAGCAGCAGCCTTCACTATAATTAAATACTGTATTTCTTGAGATACGTCAACATACGCAATCACTTATTTGGTTAGATATTATCAACGCAACCGCAACCATCAACATTTCCCACCTCTCTTTAGACTTTTGAGTTTAACAGACAGGTGCAATGACATGACGAATCCACCTTATTTTGAAGTTTACCCATGTGAGTGTCGTGCCATTTAACATTGATTCACATGTAACACTGCGATAAACCGAAAGACTTAACTGTTTTAGTGATTTTTTGAATGTATTTTTTCCACGGAGAACTATGATCTCTGTGGTTAAAACATTTGCAAAACCTGACTAACATTTTAACAACGTGAACTGAAATGTTAAGAAGTTGAAGGAAGAACCCATTTTCTCTCTTTTTTTTACAGCTAACTGTTGAACATGTGGAAAAGCTATGGCAGCTGGATGATGGTTGTCCATGTTAGCTGAAAATGAGCATCCTAACGGTGCTGCATCAAGTTACAGTTTTTTAACTGCAGCACTTGTGTGTTCGTTATCTTAACACTACGATACAATGAAACTAAGATGCCATGTCTAGAGCATGTTCCTGTTATCATATGTGTGATACACACAATTAATACATTAAGGGTAAACTAATGCTTAACATGTTATTTGAAAGGTTAAGGATTTCCTCAGGTTGCTCCGTATTTAAGTTTATTAGTCACACAAAGCACGTGAACGATTTCGGAATAACTATGCATCAACTACGTGCTAATGTGGTACGCAGGATACCTATAATTATCGACTATCCATGCATGAACGTATTTAATTGAACCGATATAAATGTGACTGGTTTTCCAGACGCTGATGATGACGGAATACGTATTCCGAAATGGTGAGGTACGACGGATCAACATCAACAAAATGTAGCTAGAGGAAGTTAATATTTCCTACAAATACAATGATCTGCTCCTGTGTGCCTTCCAGCTGCCACTGTTCAGAAATATTATAAACGTTAACCTATTTCATACATTGCTTGGGAGAGGTATACTAATTAACTTGCTGTAAAGATTTCACTGTTGAAGGCATGAACTCTCCTCGCTCCACACCCTCCACCTCCACCCAGACAATGACGTACGATTAATTTGAGATTGTGTGCCATACGCCTCGTGTGTGAACCCTAAACGAAGCGCGTCTGCTAGTGCATTATAAACCGTTCTTGTAACAATGGAGACTGCTGGCATAATTAACAAGCAATAATTTAATGTTTATACGAGCGTAACTGATGACTTGTTGAAAATGTGTCAAGAAGAAGAATACGAAGTTTACATAACACTGAATCCTATGGGTATTATTAATTAAATACATTTTGTATTAACTGAGATCATGATAAGGCACCAGTGGCAAGCAAACGCTGATTTGTGTTGACTACGCCAGAAGACGTTTTTGTTAACACCTCTTAACTCATGCAATGCTTTACCAAAGGGAAAACTGAACGGTGATTATTCGAAATGAAAATGCAACTGTAAAATAATTTTTACGCGTTTCTTATTTTACTTGCTTGCGTGGTTTCACGGTTTTTTTCTGTAGATCATTAATGCTGTTTCTCTAGTTAAAGCTGTTTACCAAACGCCACACCATAAACAAACAACATTCTCACTACTTTACTGCAGTATCATTCTGTTGTAAACAGATACAAGACGCACAGGGGAGAAGTTGTGCCTAACACTGTGTACAATGTAGCACAATCGCCAGTCTGTGTTTCTATCACGCGATTCAAGCACACTAAGTGATTTCCGATTATCTTTTGTGTACTGTCTAAAATGTTTAGAACTTAACCAGCTACTTCCCGAAAACGAAAGGTTTGTTGTACTAGTGGGTTCTGAACTGGCTATTCGCAGCAGACGGCAATGTTGGCCGGCGATTTCAAGCCCCTGTGGTCAAGGTACTTGAATACAGCAGTTACAACGCAAATATGAGCGGCAGTATGAATGAGCAACATGAGAGAATCGTTATCTTCAGCCACACAGCAATTCTGCAAGCCAAAGGTCTGATGATAAAGTATCTAAAAGTTTTTAAGTCTTCTACTCGTGGTAAGCCAAACAATAGATAGTTGAAGGACAACATTTGCCCTTAAGCTATGCTTCCAGTTATGCAGTAACAAACTGTTGTATGACGCATTCCATTCAATCCCTGTCATCAGAAAATAATAATAAGGCAGTGATGCTATGCGTGACTGTAAGTCTGTCTTACATGCTGGATGTTAATACGTCTCCTCACACAGGCGACAAACATACGACCCAGTATGTATAGACAAAGACAAATACTAACTGAATTTATATCATCGCTCGTTCATTTAGAAGCAGCATGCGTCGTATAAGGTGGAGAATCTTGTTCTTATTTAAGGGTATTTGCAAATTAGCTAAAGCCTATTTATGAAAGAGTTTGGAACACAGAAGCGAAGCGTGGAAGGAAACGTTCATTATCCACGTCAGGGCAGCTTATGATACTGTCTGTCACGACGACTATGATTCCAAATTTACTTACTTATTTCTCATAAGTATGAGAGATGCACAAGTTTATTAATTGATCGCAAGTAGAAGCATAATCTTTGAATAATAGAAATCAATGTTTTGGTCACATATTAGTTAATTAAAATTTTTAGCGTACACAGGGTCGAGCGACCTCACTTCGCGTAGGATATACTTCGCTAGGACTCGTGGCCATTCCCGCAGACCGAGCGAGGTGGCGCAGTGGTTAGCACACTGGACTCGCATTCGGGGGGACGACGGTTCAATCCCGTCTCCGGCCATCCTGATTTAGGTTTTCCGTGATTTCCCTAAATCGCTTCAGGCAAATGCCGGGATGGTTCCTTTGAAAGGGCACGGCCGATTTCCTTCCCCATCCTTCCCTCACCCGAGCTTGCGCTCCGTCTCTAATGACCTCGTTGTCGACGGGACGTTAAACACTAATATCCTCCTCCTCCTCCTCCATTCCCGCAGTATCAGATCCGCCGTCCTCTAACGTACCATAGCTGTTTTCTGCCGACTACTTGACAAGGTGAAATTGGGTGCCACAAATTCTTTCGTTTATAGTAAAATGTCACTGCCACTTCGAGACCACCACTGGTGGGAACTCGAGGGGAAAGGCTATAAATTCCTTGTATACAAATAGCTCTTCTGTTTATAGCTTATAAAGCTGCATTTGTTAAAAAAAAAAACAGACATCAAAATATATCCGAAGATGACGAAGGACACATGGACACGCACAGTAAACTAGAATTTCGTGAGCTGAAGCAACTCAATAGTAAGGTAACGGTGAATAAACCCCTCCTTAACCCAGTATCACGAACAAAACTGTAATTTGTAATTTCGTGTAATGTGTTTGTACGTCCTTACGAGACCGCTGACTTTTTATCGAACTAGATTACAAAAGTTAGTGTCTTTGTCACAGCAATCTTCAGATCTACAAATGAGAAAATGTAAACAAAAACATAATAGGTTTATGAAACTAAAACAGGAATGGGTGTTAAATGTGAGAACAAAGAGAACAAATTATCTAAAAAAAAATTAGCGTAGTCTGTACATAAAAGAGCAAGAGTAGGGAATGTATATTTACAGATTACTTGAAGTTTACAGCGATCGGCGCTAGTAAAATAACATTTACAGACAATTTATTGTATCTGTACTTAAAAAATAGTATGTGTTAGGAGCAGATGGAAAACTTCTTATATCTTTCTAAAAACCAAAGATACTTTTGATATATACAGACAATGTGTATTTGAGCCTTAGAGGGCTCGCAATAGATTTCGCGTGCCTGGATTTCGAGGAAGAATCACCGGCGCCATTACGCATATTGTCAAAAGTACGGTCATGTGGGGTATCAAGTCAAATTTGTGACTGAAATGGCGACTTTTTGGAGGGAGGACACAGTATGTTATCTTGGATGGAGAGTCATCTTCAGATGTAGAAGTAGCTTCGGGTGTGCCCCAGGGAAGTGTGTTAGGACCCTTTCTGTTCAAATTGTATATTAGTGACCTTACAGACAATATTAATAGTAAAATCAGGCTTTTTGCAGATGACGCAGTTGTCTATAATGAAGTACTGTCTGAAAGAAGCTGAATAAATATTCAGACAGATCTTGGTAAGATTTCAACGTGATGCAGAGATTGGAAACTTGCTCTAAATGTTCAGAAATGTAAAATTTTGCACTTCTTCACAAAACGAAGAAACTTGATAGCCTATGAGTCCCTGTTGGAATTGGCTAACTCATACAAATGCCCTGAGTGTAACACACTGTAGGGGTGTGAAATGGAATGATCACACAGGTTCAGTCGTGGGTACAGCAGGTGGTAAACCTCGGTTTATTGGTAGAATACTGGAAAAGTGCGATCAGTCTACAAAAGAGATTGCTTACAAATAATTCGTGCGATCGGTTCTAGAACATTTCTCAAGCGTGTGGAATCTGTCCAAGTACGACTAGCAGGAGATAGTGAACGTATACAGAGAAGGGTAGGAAGAATGGTCACAGGTTTGTTTAATCCTTGGAGAATGTCACACAGATACTGAAGGAGATGAACTGACAGACTCTTTAAGACAGACGTAAACTATCCCGAAAAAGTCTGTTAACAAAGTTTCAAGGATCGTCTTTAAATGATTACTCTACAACCCACTACGCATTGCTCATATAGGGGTTGTGAGGATAAGGTTAGAATAATTACTGCACACACAGAGGCATTCAAACAATCATTCTTCCCGCGCTCCATACGTGAATGGAACAGGAAGATACCATAATTGGTACTATCGGACGTACCCTCTGCCATGCAATGGACGGTAGTTTGCAGGGTGTAGATGTTGGCAGCGCGAATCGGCTGTAGCTTTTCGCTGATTATCTCTGGCAGAGCGAGCCTTGAGCATTGTTGGTGGAGAGCAAGAGCCAAGTAGTGAGGCAGCGAGTGACAGTGGACAAGAGGGCATTACGGGCCGAGTGCCGGACACAGTGGTTCAGTCGGTCGTTAGCTCTGTTTATGTTCAGACTTGGTGTAACTGGTGAAGTCAGAGTTACGACACCGAGCTGAGAACGGCGTCGTCCTGTTCGCGGCCGCCTATTTGTTCGGGTTCGATATTCCATGCTGTGTGGAACTGGGAGCGGGGAGCCGCACTGGATATTTCCAGGATTACCAAATGTCTGCCACATCGTGCGGTCATGGTCAGAATTTCTCGTACTAAAATACGCCCACTTCTATTGCCTCCACTTGGCGGCTGAAATATTTGAGTGCAATAATCTAAATCACGGCTCTGTTTCAGATTATCTATATTTCTGATCACTCGAATTTGAGTGTATCTATAACTGTACGTGTATTTCACTGGTTTTAAGCATTTTGTATTTAACCTTTTACTTTATATTTGTTGCTTTAACGGAACTTTCCTGTATTTAATATATGTATTACAACTGTTGTAGATTTACATGACAAAATACCACGGAAGGACGCAATGCTTTTAAGATCTCAAGGTACCGCCTCGCAGAGTACGCTTGTCATTTTACTTGCATAACTATTTGTTTCACGCGAGGTTCCTTGCCGTTTGGTTTCGCTAAACTACTTTCAGAACTTATTCTCAGCATTTATTATATTTTCCTGTATCAAATATTATTCTGCTAAATGCTCGAAGAGACTTACCTTCGCCACTACTACCCTTTTTTATTTTATAAAAATTTGTTTAAGGATAATTTTTTTAAATTTTCTGCCCGATTAAGAGCCCTTATGCTGACCATTTCTCGGTATGGTGGCCATTAATATTTGCCTAAGTTGTTTGTTTGGCCTATGTTTCACCTAATTGGCGTTTAACAGTCCTACATAGTCTTCTGAGCCCCGTGGCAGGGTTTTCAGCGCCTGGTAGCCGCGTGGGCTTTTTGCCGTACGGACCCCTTTGGTGTTTATTCGCTGCCTTTGAAGCACGTCCGTGATCGTCTTGGCCCTCTGGTTCAAGCAGCCTGCTAAAATATTTTTGAGTAATGGCTATATTACTTTACGTTCTGATTTATGGAACCTTATTTAAAGTTTTACAATTCCTTTGGAATTGCTTGTTTTACGCATTTTGTGAATACCGGGTAGTTAAGTTTTTCTTAACCAATGCACTGTCTTTTATTATAATGTTAGGTGAATTTTTGTAAAGCACTTAACCACAATTACTGTTTGAGCCTAACTTGACATTGTACTTGCCTCACGTGTCGATAACCTCAATCCATTTGCTGTTTTGGTATTTGATGAAATTTTCAGTAGATTTTATGCTGATTTTTAGCAGTGTATTTGCCCTTCTGTGTGATAGGGACCTCTTTGATTTAAAAAAAAAAATTGTCAGTTAGTTTCCTGAAAATACTTTGAAGGCTTTGTCACGTTTTCTTAAATTATAAGATTGTTGCTTTTACATTTTGAGTAATTTGTCTTCTATAACGAAAGTTTTAAAAATGTTTTTAATGTTTTATATTTATTCTGGCACTGAATTTTGTGGCTTGTTAAAGTAAAATCATTTGTCGAAACAGATTATTCGTGTAAGCAACTCATTAGCTTCACCCTGTCACTCATTATTTGTGGTTAAATAAATGGAAACAATAAAATGACCACTGAAGCTGCTGTTATGGGTTGGTTCTTCCATGTTTTCCTCGTCCTACCCTATCCTGTGTTTAGGGATTTCACATATAATAATGTGTAGCAGCTGCGATGCGATGTACCGCCTTTCATGTTATGCCTACGTGATGCAGCTGTATAGCTACAACCTTCAAGCACATTTTAGATTGTTTTTATGTTTTTAACTTTTATTTTACGTGAATGTACTACGTTCTTTTATCAAGCGTGAAAGAAGCTGATCTAAATATTTTATATACATTACATTTATATTTTTAAATTAAATTTCGTTTAAATGTTCAGATTATTCCACACTTTAGAGATGTATGAAAAGCACCCGACTGTACTGCTTCTAATATATACAATTTTTATGTACAGATATTTTCAATTGTCTGTAATTGGTACTTTTCTAACGCCATTAGGGCCGATCATTGTAAACTTCATTTAATCTGTAACTATGCGCTCCCTCCTCTTATTCTTTACAAACTGACTACGCGCCTGGGTGTTGCTGATAAATAAATATTTAAACATTTCTCGGCAACTGTTCATTTTATTCTCACATTTAATGTCCAGTTTTAGTTTAGTAAATCTGTTGATATGTCTTTGTTTACATTTTCTGATTTTTAAATCTGATTGTGGCTGCAAAGCCAAAAGAATTAAGCAATTTATATAAAATACTATGTAAGATGACCACTGAGTATTACAATCTAATATGTAACTCCGTTAATGATACTTTTAGTTGTGAGTGATTTGCGCCTCAGGTCGAAAGCTAACTGTGAAATTTTGTTTTGATGGTAAGCACAAGTATAATGACGCGTATAAAATGTTTTTGCAGGCATCCGTAACATAACTGAAGAAATGGAGAAATTACTCGAAGAGCTTTGCCCGCCTTTACTTATATTTACAGAAGCAACGTTCATGACTAACGTTACTATATGGTGCGATCCGCGGCTGTGACACATGCACTGGCTTTTAGCGTGGGCTTGTTTCTTGCGGTGGCAGTTTTTTTCAGCAGCTGTATGTAATTGCTTCAGATTACCAAGGAGGACGTGTCATTACGACTTTACACTGACTATGATTTTTCGAATTATTCCCAAGCACAATGAAGGAAGGAAAAGAAAGGACGGTATGGAGGGAGGGAGGGAGGGAGGGAGGGAGGTTAGGATATTCCGCCTTGTCGACGACGAGGTGATTAGAGACAGAGTACAGCTTCGTATTGGGGCAAGGCTGAGGATATAAGAAGGTCATGTGCTTTGTAAGTGAACCATCCCTGCATTTACCTTAAGCGATCTAGAGAAACCAAAGAAAACCGAACCTCGATGGCTGGACGCAAGTTCAAAGCGGCGTCCTGCAGTACGCAAATCCTTTGCGCTAGCCACAGCCCAACTTACTCTTGGTTTTCCTCGCGCAGGGCCATGTAACACAAAACCTCGCGACTTGAGTTCCAGTTAGCGGAAGAACAGCCTACAGACATTTAACAAAGATTTGCCGGAGTTCCTTGCAACCTCTATTTATGTAATAACAAACAAGTTTAGTCTACCAACCGCTTGAATTAAACACATCATGATTTGACGCACACGGTACAAACTGAAGATACTGACACTTTCAGAGCACATACGGGGATGTTTATTTCGTAGTTTACTAAACGAAACCCATCCTCTCCAGTAGATTGTTGCCGTATACTTCGAATTCGCGACGGAATGTATGGAGACCTCTTGAGTGGGAGTACGAACAACCGAACAGGCACTTTTCGTGTATATTAGTGCATTGCTCATGGTGAAATTAGGCATAAAGTGTTGATAATAGGAAATATAAGACGAAGTCTTCGTAGTTTTAGTCTGATACTGTCAGATAAGTACCTGTGAAAGATTACCTCTTAATCTCCAGTCGAAATGTCAGTAAATATTACAGTACCGTCCGCTATAAACCCCGAAAAGTGTAATTGCAAATAAGAGAAATCAAACTTCCTGGCAGATCAAAACTGTGTGCCGGACCGAGACTCGAACTCGGGACCTATGCCTTTCGCGGGCAATTGCTCTACCAACTGAGCTACCCAAGCACGACTCACGCCCCGTCCTCACAGCTTTACTTCTGCCAGTACCTCGCCTCCTACCTTCCAAACTTGATCTGCCAGGAAGTTTCATATCAGCGCACACTCCGCTGCAGAGTGAAAATCTCATTCAAGAGAAATCAAGTTCTAAGTTCCCATGATACTGAGATTTTTCCAGCTGATAAAAAGAAAAATTTGACTAATGAAGACCCTAGAATATTCATTGGATTCTTAATGGTTGCATTAAGAATGGCTTTATCGTGAAGTAGTTAACGACTCACGTGATCAAAAGTAGCTCCAGTTGTATTATCCAGGTAATTACCCAATATCTTAGTAACATATGACCCTTTTTAAACGTATGGGGATCTCCAGCACCTCAGAGTAATATTTTACACGCTCGTTGCACGTAGGTACGCCTAGAATTTCTGAACAGTTAACAGTCACGAAGACGTGTTATTTATCCCCTGCGCAAGTTGTATCCACGTTTCAGCATCAGGCTGTCTCTCAAGAATGCCCTGCCGGCCGTATTTAGGCAGGAAGAGAGCACATGGAAGTCCCATATGAAATCTAAAGAAAAAGTTTAAAAAATTACGCGGCTCAAATAGTTGAAGTTATTTCCGTAACTATTGTTCTTCGACGTTTATCAACTGGCCAGTAATATCAAACAGAAACTCTACACTGCTCCTTAATTCCATATCCAGCTACCTCTTGTTTCGGCGAGTCAGTGCTCGACAGTATGCAGCCATGAGCTGCCTTTGTGCAAAAAATTAGAGACAACGAGACAAATATTAAAATAAAATCTCTCTCTCTCTCTCTCTCTTTCTCTCTCTTTCTCTCTGTTCAAATGTGTGTGAATTCCTCTGGGACCAAACTGCTTAGGTCATCGGTCCCTAGACTTGTACACTACTTAAACTAACTTATGGTAAGAAGAACACACACACTCATGCCCGAGGGAGGACGAACCTCCGGTAGGACAGGCCGCGCAGTCCGTGGCATGACGCCTAAAACTTTATGACGAATGCTTAATTCGAAAAAATGTGTTTGCAAAATTGGACCTAAATGCTATTGGCACGCTATGTTACTTCCACTATTGTAGTGTTGGTAGCAGTAGGAATCGTTCTTCCTGTGTACGCTACGTAATACATTCTAAAATGAAAAATATCCTCTAGCACACACACTACCTATTTGCGACGTATTCACATCCCTACAGACACACGGTGAACCCGAACTCCGACACAGTTCCGTAGGCCGATCAGCGACAATTTCAGTATTTTCGCATAAGGGACCGTCATCTGCAATGGCTTGTTACAGAGAAATAATGTAATTATGATTTATTCGGTTTGTTACCCGATCCCCTTCACCCAAACCGTTGTGTATGACAGTTAACGTGCTACTAAGGCACCCGGAAAAACGAAGCCGAGAAAGAACCGAGCGGTATTGAATGCGATTGCAGGTGTGAGGGCGATAGTAAAGTAGGTGGTGGTGGTTAGTGTTTAACGTCCCGTCGACAACGAGGTCATTAGAGACGGAGCGCAAACTCGGGTTAGGGAAGGATTGGGAAGTAAATCGGCCGTGCCCTTTCAAAGGAACCATCCCGGCATTTGCCTGAAACGATTTAGGAAGATCACGGAAAACCTAAATCAGGATGGCTGGAGACGGGATTGAACCGTCGTCCTCCCGATAGTAAAGTAGGCATTACTTTCGTCGTGAGGAATAAATTTGTTTCCAGAACAACACACAGCGCTTACCGTCATCACAGTCACTATTATGTGCATAAGGATACGAATAAAACTGGGGATAAGAATTCAAACGAAATGCAATTAGTCTAAAAGTTCGCCGGTGACCAAACGTCCTTACGCCACAACACTCGGAAAATGTCCCTAACAACCTTCGAAATTTTCACATTTCGGGTTCAGTCCGTACACGATTCCCAACTGCTGAGATGCGCAGGATCATAAGTAGTTCGTGGTGCTGTTTCCGCACCTCCAAGCACATAGCGGCACATGGCTAGAGCCGCTAGCAATAAAAAGCTGTGTAAACAAGTCAGCGGGCGAGCGAAGGAGCAAAGGTAGGTGGCGAGGTTAGGCGAGTGCTACACGCCGGCGGTTGCGGCCCGCGAGGCTACCGAAGAACCGCTGCTCAACGTACGTTTGTGAGTTGTCAAACTGACCACCGTTCGTCACACAGTACCTGAACATATATGCATTGCAACGTCTCCATGTTTTTCCATCGAAGCTGAGTCATTTAGCACCTCAATGAGATACAGCTGAAAGGAGCACGGACTAAAGAAATAACTGCAAATGAAAAGAGAAACTACGACGATACCAAGGAACGGCATCTTTCTCACTAGGCTACTATGGTGAATTAAGGCTTTACTTAGAACTATTGTTTAGTTGCAAATCTGAGCTTATTCCTCAGTAGCATGAAACAAATCCCACGTATGTATAGTTACGCTTAACATAGTCTTCATTGTGCACGCGATCTGGTTGCGTACCCACAAACCACACATACACAGCTGTTAGCAGATTTATCACATGTGTAACTGTGACTGACATGTGATTTGTTTTATAGTACGCACGAGAATGATGTGTGCACATCCATTTACAGTCGACAATGAACCCACGCTTGAAAGTACCTCGTCGTTATTCATAAGGTACTAGCTTAAAATAAGTCTTGTGGAAACGGAGGCGTTCTTTAAAAGTACGAAGGCTGTGTGGCCCAACCAGAAGGAATCAAAAGGACGTTTCTAAATGAAGACAAGTACCAGGTGGTGGTGGGGGGTTAGCTTTTCCACTTCCGTACGCATCCTGTTACTACATGGTGCTACTGAAACGGAGTTACTAAATACAGTTTTCCGTAATTCCTTCACGAAAGAAGACGAAGTAAATATTCCAGAATTCGAAACCAGAACAGCTATTAGCATGAGTGGCATAAAGGTAGATATCTTAGGTGTTGCGAAACAACACAAATCACTTAAGAAAGACAAGTCTTCCGGTCCAGATGGTATACCAATCAGGTTCCTTTCAGAGAATGCGGATACAATAGCATCTTTCTTAGCAATCATATACAACCGATCACTTGACGAAAGGTCTATTCCTAAAGACTGGAAGGTAGCACAGGTCACACCAATATTGAAGAAAATAAATAGGAGTAACCCATAGAATTACAGATTCATATCACTGACCTCAATTTGCAGTAGGATTTTGGAGCACCTTGAAGAAAATGACTTATTGATACATAGCCAACACGGATTCAGAAAATATCGTTCTTGTGCAACGTAGCTAGCTAGCCCTTTATAGACGGTAAATCATTGAGTAGAACAGAAGTGATATCTGGCGTTCCGCAAGGTAGTGTCATAATCCCTCTGCTGTTCCTGATTTACATAAATGATCTAGGTGATAATCTGAGCAGCTCCCTTGGGATGTTTGCAGATGACGCTGTAATTTACCGTCTTGTAAAATCATCAGACGATCAATTCCAATTACAAAATGATCTAGAGAGAGTTTCTGTATGGTGCGAAAATTGGTAATTGGCACTAAACAAAGAAAAGTGCGAGGTCATCCACATGGGTACTAAAAGAAATCCGATAAATTTTGGGTATTCGATAAATCGCACAAATCTAAGGGCTGTTAATTCGACTAAATACTTAGAAATTACAATTACAAGGAACTTAAATTGGAAAGTACACATAGATAACATTGTGGGGAAGGCGAAACAAAGACTGCGTTTTGTTGGCAGAACACTTAGAATATGCGACAAACCCACTAAAGAGACAGCCTACATTACACTTGTCCGTCTTCTGCTGGAATATTGCTGCCGGCCGCTGTGGCCGAGCGGTTCTAGGCGCTTCAGTCCGGAACCGCGCTGCTGCTACGGTCGCAGGTTCGAATCCTGCCTCGGGCATAGATGTGTGTGATGTCCTTAGGTTAGTTAGGTATAGATAGTTCTAAGTCTAGGGGACTGATGACCTCAGATGTTAAGTTTAAAAAATTCAAAATGTTCAAATGTGTGTGAAATCTTATGGGACTTAACTGCTAAGGTCATCAGTCCCTAAACGTACACACTACTTAACCTAAATTATCCTAAGAACAAAGACACACGCCCATGCCCGAGGGAGGACTCGAACCTCCGCCGGGACCAGCCGCACAGTAGATGTTAAGTCCCACAGTCCTTAGAGCCATTTGGACCATTTTTGAATATTGCTTCGCACTGTGGGGTCCTTACCAGGTAGGATTGACGGAGGACACCGAAAAAGTGCAAAGAAGGGCAGATCGTTTCGTGTTATCGCGCAATAGGGGTGAGGGTGTCACTGACATGATACGCGGGTTGGGGTGACAGTCACTGAAACAAAGGCGGTTTTCTTTGCGTAGAGATCTATTTACGAAATTTCAATTTCTCTTATGAATGCGAAAGTATTTTATTGACACCCACCTACGTAGGGAGAAATGATCATCATAATAAAATAAGAGAAATCAGAGCTCGAATGGACAGATTTAGGTGTTCCTTTTTCCCACGCGCCATTCGAGAGTGGAATGGTAGAGAAGTTGTATGAAAATGGTTCGATGAACCCTCTGCCAGGTACTTAAGTGTGAATTGCAGAGTAACCATGCAGATGTAGATGTACATCAAAGGAACTTGAGCTCCCTGGAAATTGCTAGCGTGGAGTTTTGAAGCTTTTCGGAGAACCAGAGGCTAGACTTCCAGCACTGCTCTTTGAACTTTTCCAGTGCTATTTTGTAACAGCGCATTTCTCGACCTCGTTCGTGTCGATTCTGGGAGATTCTTACAGCATCTCTCGATGTGCAAGGTTGCCCTGCTCGCATTGTGCGTGTTTTACTCTGCGCTTTCAGTGATTCATTCAAAGCAGTTACTATTACTCAACAGCGCTGCTCGTTTGGCGAGCTTGGTGCAGGAAATGTGACCGGTGACGAGGTTTTCCCAGAGTAAATAACGTGTTTTGGCAGACTCGGTTCAGAAAGCTTGACATATAACTGATATGTCTGCACATCATTCTAAATTCGTATTATGGAAGGATTCAACCCGTACTTTCATATATTGAATCGACTGGAACTGTGCTCTTAGGTGATGCTAACCCGGACTTGCCCTTTAGTAGAAACGATTTACCTAATCAGCGCTGGAAAAAGTGCAGGTGACGCCTGTATATAAGAAGTGTAGAAGGACGGATCCTCAAAATTGCAGACCAATATCCTTAACATCGGTTTGTTGCAGGATTCTCGAACATATTCTCAGTTCGAATATAATGAATTTCATTGAGCCAGAGAAGTTGCTGTCCATGCATCAGCACGGCTTTAGAAAGCATCGCTCCTGCGAAGCCCTTTTTTCACATGATATCTTGCGAACCATGGATGAAGGGTATCAGACAGATGCCATATTCCTTGACTTCCGGAAAGCGTTTGACTCGGTGCCTCACTGCAGACTCCTAACTAAGGTACGAGCATATGGGATTGGTTCCCAAATATGTGAGTGGCTCGAAGACTTCTTAAGTAGTAGAACCCAGTACGTTGTCCTCGATGGTGAGTGTTCATCGGAGGTGAGGGTATCATCTGGAGTGCCCCAGGGAAGTGTGGTAGGTCCGCTGCTGTTTTCTATCTACATAAATGATCTTTTCGATAGGATGGATAGCAATGTGCGGCTGTTTGCTGTGGTGTACGGGAAGGTGTCGTTGAGTGACTGTGGGAGGATACAAGATGACTTGGACAGGATTTGTGATTGGTGTAAAGAATGGCAGCTAACTCTAAATATAGATAAATGTAAATTAATGCAGACGAATAGGAAAAAGAATCCCGTGATGTTTGAATACTCCATTAGTAGTGTAGCGCTTGACACAGTCACCTCGATTAAATATTTGGGCGTAACATTGCATAGCGATATGAAGTGGGACAAGCATGTAATGGCAGTTGTGGGGAAAGCGGATAGTCGTCTTCGGTTCATTGGTAGAATTTTGGGAAGATGTGGTTCATCTGTAAAGGAGACCGCTTGTAGAACGCTGGTGCGACCTATTCTTGAGTACTGCTCGAGCGTTTGGGATCCCTATGTGGTCGGATTGAGGGAGGACATGGAAGCAATTCAGAGGCGGGCTGCTAGATTTGTTACTGGTAGGTTTGATCATCACGCGAGTGTTACGGAAATGCTTTAGGAACACGGGTGGGAGTCTCTAGAGGAAAGGAGGCGTTCTTTTCGTGAATCGCTACTAAGGAAATTTAGAGAACCAGCATTTGAGGCTGACTGCAGTACAATTTTACTGCCGCCAACTTATATTTCGCGGAAAGACCACAAAGATAAGATAAGAGAGGTTATGGCTCGTACAGAGGCATAAAGGCAGTCATTTTTCCCTCGTTCTGTTTGGGAGCGGAACAGGGAGAGAAGATGATAATTGTAGTACGAGGTACCCTCCGCCACGCACCGTATGGTGCATTGCAGAGTATGTATGTAGATGTAGATGTACCAATCGTATAACAGTACACATGAAATACAACAAAAAGTAGAAGAAAAATAGAAATGTTGCATTAAAGTAGCAAACAAATGTTATATGCTAACGTCCAGTCTTCTTATCGAACCAGGGCATGATGGTGTACCCACGAAAATCGTTTGGTTCATCCTGTTAGGCTCAATTTACACTCTTCGACAATGAGGTCTAGTTCGGTGCTGCACAATCACAGTTTGCACTGGACTGCTTACATCACCCCATTTGCTCAGGCGATATACACACTTTCCGTGTCCTGTTCGGATGTGATTTATGTTTTTTCACTCACGCGACTGGACTCCTAAGTCTTTGCGTCTCCATGTGAGTAAACCTTAGTATTTGTGCTATGGATATAACGGCGGAGAAAGGAGCTACAAAATGCAGTCGATAAAAACCTTATACTGACGAAGATGTAGATGCATTACGCCAATTGAAGATGGGCGAAATCCAGAAACATGTCCTGGCATAAATAAAGCTATACAAAAAGTGGCTGATAGCTATATTTCCTCAAGTCATCTACATTGTTCTTCAGAAGCCAAATGCACTCAGAAGAAACGCCTATCTAGTAGTTAGCAACAATACCTTTCATCCGGATGGCGGTGGAGACCCGTCGAGGCATGGACTCCGCAAATTAAAGGAAGCGTTGGAGAAACATCTTTATCCATGACTGCTCAATCGCCGTTCACAATTCATTCATACTGGTCGGGGCTGAAGGCAAGAAGCGTTAGAGGGCCAAGTCACGTCGACGGGTCCCAGTTTGAGTGCAACGTCATTTATGACAGAAACCCGTTGGAAGCCAGAAGCCCCCTCATTCAGCTCATTATCCCTCAAAACAACTCTGACAGTTGGGAAGCTTTAGGATAGTGCAACCTCGTGCCGAAAGTATAGGTTACCTCCAAGTGCGGAATGCTACTGACAAGCAAACAGGTGTGTATCATGGGCAGTATATCACTGTACCGTTCGCTTATGAGACACCATGGAAACTTAACAAGGGGTCCTTTGCTCTGTGTAGCACTACCCCTGTATGATAATATTTCCACCCCATGTGTGAACGGTGTTCGCTGGTCGCGGTGGCCGTGCGGTTCTAGGCGCTTCAGTCCGGAACCGCGGGACTGCTACGGTCGCAGGTTCGAATCCTGCCTCGGGCATGGATGTATGTGATGTCCTTAGGTTAGTTAGGTTTAAGCAGTTCTACGTTCTAGGGACTGATGACCTGAGATGTTAAGTCCCATAGTGCTCAGAGCCATTTGAACCATTTTTTTTGAACGGTGTGCTGTTGACAACTGAATACATCGCTTTATGTAGTACTACAAGCACCGTCACAATAATTCTCTAGAAGTCAGTGCAAGCGACTTTTCTCCCTTCCTCGAGCGTCAGATGACATTCCAGCGATACTAACCTCTCGTATGACGTACGGTGAGCTCGGGCACGTTGATAGGGCGGTGGCCTCTATATCTCAAAGTGAAAACATGGTCTAGGATGGTATGTCTGGCCACCTGTTGTTATCCGGCTTTTAAATGGAGAGTGATTCTGTACACGGCGACCCGTCCATCCTACATAACAATCTACGACAGTCGGCTGCGACAGACTGGGGAAACTTTCTCGTGGTAGTGGTAATCTTTAACCAAACTTTAGGTAAAAGAACTAAATTAAGCTATTACATTCTCTGTTTCTCAACACTCCCCTACAGGAAAGTTGATTAGCAAAACTAATTTTAAGTCCGACAGTGATAAGAAATGTGACAATATAAAATGAATGAAAGACGCAACTGAGTTTTCTGGAGAGAAACTAGCGAATGAAACTTTGAGGCACAAGGAAACAGTCACTCTGTAGATGCGAATGCGAATGGTCGTAGGGAACTACCAACGGAGACCTTTCCCAACAATCGCACTTTCCCTTCGGGGCTACAGGTTTTTATTACTCTGTGACATTAGGTGACATTTCTTACGTCAGATCTAAGCTCTCCCAGTTGGGTAATAGTTCCTCAGCAGGTATCACATATACTTTATGATACAAAACCAACAGAAATGTAAACGGCCGGTAAGTTCAAGTATTCTGCGGTAATAGTGGATCAGCTTTCACAAAAATGTATAGAAAACTTTCTTGCTAGAAAAGCCAGGTGACGCTTCAGTAGAGTCAGCCGTCTGTAAACACATACAGTTGGAAGTACACGATACTAGAAGCAAAAATGTCTCACTAAACATAACCCTTAGAGTGCCGGTGGCTTCTGCCTGAAACAACCAACCTCATTTTTTTTCAGGTACCATTTCCTTTAGCATGAAATCACCAACGTCTATTGGTACACTGAGGTACTTCTAAGAACGTAGTGCACATAGCAGCAGTCGCAGCGCTCAAAACAACACAGTCGACGAAGATATCGTGCTACGTGATGTTAGGGAAGGACATGCGTTTTTTTAAAATTTTTTTTTATTTTTTTTATAATAGCTATACTGAGGAGATCATTGACATTGAAAGTAAGTATGTCTAAAGATACTGTAGCTTAAATCTGAGTTTGTCCTACTGCTTTTGTGAGTACTTTCGAAATTAAACCACTGGGGCAGCATGTAGTTTTGATACAAACTACTAAATTTTAAGCAAATTTTTGCTTCTAACTTAGATATATAATTCTTTAAGGCATTATGAATTCATGGAAGTTTCGAAATGTGGGACTGTGTCTAGGAAAAATGCGAATTTGCTTCCAAATATACCACACGAAATGATTTGAAAACTGTTCCAAAGAGCAGCCACCAACTTAAAACAGTTGACTGTTTACTTTTTGCCGATTTCTTCTTGTATTCGTTGCTTACTATGATGATAAAGGTTATTTTTGCCAAAAACTGTTATATTTGTTTTCATATTGAAAGAGAAGTTTTAATCGTACTACAAAATACCGTACATTCATCTAGGGCTTCTCTCGCTGTCTGTCGCTAAAAGTTTCTGCTATGGTAACCGACGGTCTTCATAAATGTAGTCAGTGAGCTTCTCAATTATGGTCTGATGAATTGAGTGTCTGGGTAAATTATTACAGTTTTTATCAGTAACATTATTAACTTAGAGAATATTAGGTAACACCGTTACGTTCGTATAGACACAGAACAAAATCTCTGTCGAAGACTGAAGGAGGTAGGATTCGGTTGTGGCTTTGGTGAAGAGCATGAATTATATACGAAATCCGTGTAAAGGGGCCTCCGCTGTCCTATTGCAAGAGCTGAAGTGTCCCACTACTGCACCGTATGAGTCGGTAATTTTGTGGGAGGTTACACCATCTGTAATGTTCATTACACAGTCAGAGTAATCCGAAGTCTGCGTCTTGTCTAGCTTTAACATTTTTAAAAAATAACACCGAGACAGCCCACATGAGCCACTTTTTGTCATCATCCACTTTTTTGATGCGTTTGTACATTAAGTAGGTGTATCAAGTGGACTGGAAGACGGCGGTAGGAAGCAACAAGTGCCAGATAAACAGTCTGCATGCGGTCCTGACGACGACGTACCCTAAAACGCTGCTAAGCTGCTTTCGTGTTAGCTGAATCATAAATCAACAATATATCCAACACATTGACAAATATTATCACTCGTTTTCATTAAAACGCAATCGTTGAAAGATTTTGCCACGTTGAAAAACTGAGTTGAATTGCCTACCTTCTGCAACAACTAAGTGTTCAGGCTTGAAAGTAAGTGATGCACTCTCCACACGCAAATACCTGAGCCTCACTGTAAGTGGATCAGACTGAACATACCCAGTGAAGTTCACTGCAACACACAAAAATGACTGTAAAGAATGAAGTAATTTATGTAGATACGATAAATACGTATTTTTCATTTGAAGCCGTTCTAGATTGCACGAGTAAGGACGTCAGCTAACAAAGTTAAGGAAGTCAGAGGTTGAAGTGTTCATCATCAATAAAATGGCCTTCCTTCACTATTACTCGACAGTAGCTGAGCATGAGTAGGAAGTGAAATCAGACGGCGCGAGTTTATGACATCCAAACGGATTAAATACGCGTTGTGATGGATTACATACTGCTTCGCAGTTGTACACGATGCACTCAATAACCACAGTAATGTTAACCAGTGTCGTTAGTGATGGCTTCCATTTGCGGCAGCTATTTCCCCTCAAGATGACGCCATCCTGTTCCCACACTATTGTTGTCTGTTGCCGACAAACACTAGGTTATTCGCTGCAGGCTACATTTCCGCGAGCGTGTGATCTTTCTGGTCCCACGTAGGAGCGTACAATTAGTTATCCCCTGCGTCCGGCCCCGGAAATTTACACGACGGTGACTCTCTCTCTGGAACAGCGTTGCACACGAAGTATTACGGCAGTATGGAGCCACCAAACGTCAGTCGAAACTCTCAGCTGCTCGTCTACGCGTTTGTCAAGCTAGCCAGCAAGGGCGAGATCAATTTATTGTAGCAATACAAACTCTCGCCACTTGACATCTTCGCAGCGTGTGGCCCTTTTTTTCCATCAATGTTTTGGCCACTGGACTGGTTGAGCTGTCGCTACGTCTCATTAGGCTGCATATCAAACAGTATATATTATTATTATTAGTGTTTTGCCCTTAAAGAGCGCAGTTAGATTAAACTACATGGCCAGTTCCTTTTGCTGCCTCCCTTTCTGCCCAAACTTCCCTCATTCGCTCGCTGTGTTTCTGTTTCCGGTCCTCTGTCCATGCTTCTTGTCTGCTTTGTGTCTTCGGCTTCATCTTGGTTGCCTTTTAGGTTGCCCATATTTCTTTCATCTTCCGGCTGTGATCTTGATTGCGTTCTTCGGTCCATTTTACGCCTGGTCGTTTGTCACAGTGTATCTCATGTAGTTTACTTTTCTTAATGATGTTTCTGAATTTTATTCTGTCGTTTATTGTGTCTGCTGTTATGTTGAGTTGGTTCAGGTCGTTTTTTACCTCTGCCACCCATTTGTTGTTTCTAGTGGTTACCCAGTCAAAGATCTGTTTGGTCAGTCTGTGCGATGGCATTCTTTATAGGTGTCCATAGAATCGTAGTCTGCGTTTTCTAATCTTTTCTGTGATTCACTCCGTACGTTTGTATAGTTCCTCTGTAGGTTTCTTGATCCATATTCCATTGTTGTTATTTGCGCCAAATATTTTCCTAAGTATTTTCCGTTCTACTTTTTCTAGTTGTCTGATACGAGTATGCCCTAGGATTAGTGTGGTCTCTGCTGCGTGTAGTGTCTCGGGGAGCGCCACCGTCTCGTAGTGGCGTAATTTGACTTTTTGTGAGATAGACTTCTTGTTGTAATGATTCCATACTGCTTTGTTTCCCTTGTCCAGTTTAGTTTTTCTTTCTTCGTTCGAGTCTCTGTTATGTCCACTCATTTGTAGTGTTTCACCGAGGTATTTGAAGTTTCCCGTTTTGTAAATCGTGCCGTAGTTTGTGTTTGCTGACACTTTAATTACAATTTGACGCAACATGACTATGTGACTTAGTGCTGTAAAAAGGATATACATCTAGTAATGTTAAAAAATCTGATGACGACAGCGTATATATTTTTCCTCAGTCGCCTGACGTTATGTGCATAGGGTACTTCTTTGCTTATGGACAAACTTTAAGGGGTTGTTATAAGTACAAAATATGAAAAGATACGAGATCTTTTAACGTTACTAGATGTATATCCTTTTTACAACACTAAGTCACATAGTCATGTTGCGCCAAATTGTAATTAAAGTGTCAGACAACATCAACATGTCAAAAATAAAATACCACACAATTAGAACATATAACATATTGTGCTAATGTCGCTGTATACACTACTCACTTGAACCACAATAGCGAATTAGGCAGTGTTTTTGAAATTATTCGACAGGAAAAAACTAGTTAAATGTCCTGTAATGGTAAGCTGCAAGGAATTTAGTGATCGTCTGCTAAAAACGAGAGACTGACTGACAAAGAATAAAGGTAAGCCGTATCAGGGAAATGGACTAAGATAAAGTACTTTTTTCAGACGCCTGACGTTATGTACATAGGGTACTTCTTTGTTGATGGGCAAACTTTCAGGGATTATTGTAAGTACAAAATATGAAAAGATATGGGATGTCTGTCGAAAAACACCCCAGCCAAAATCAGCAAACGAAAGTCACTACAGACTGCCGTCGGGAGGCAACTTTCAAGGAACTAGTTGGAGGGTCGGCAATCCAGAAAGTTGAGGTGACCAGTGGTTGAAGGTGTGAATCGAAAGCAGTGATCTCTATACAACCTGGATGTTGAACTTCAGCTATCTGATCGTGCCAGCCATAGATGCTCATATTTCGTTTCTTGCCAAACTACAACATGGCTGCTAGGTACTGTCACTAGAATACGAAAAGAAAATACTTATCACTTCCGCTCCCTCATCAGCCTATTACATCGTATGTTGACATAAAGTTCAAAACAAGAAATCAGTCTGCAATTCTTTGTCACATGCAGAACAATGGAAATTTGTTTGCCAAACTACAATATGGCGGACGATGCAAAGCACGTGTATTCGCAGACACGCTGCAGTTCTATACTCAGGTTGTATAGAGATCACTGACCGAAAGGTATTCCGACAAGTGTTTTTAATACATGTACTCGAATACCTGCGTATTGTCAAACAAGGCCGACTGTTTTGCCTCTCAGAGCACAATTTTGTTCACGTCCAAGACAGAGAAAGGAGGAGGTATAAACTGTGTTCTCTCCGACAAGTGAAGTGTACATCATTGACTGCCAACTTGCTTCAAGAATACAAAAACTGGCAGACGTCTTTTATCTACTAACGGAGTGTTGCTTAGCGCTAACTGAGCAACTCTTTTCTTTCGTTTCTTGTGATATTCACCTTGTGTGACCATGGATTTGTCCCCTGCCGATGCTATCGGTGACTTTAATGACGGCTTAGATGTGTCAGTCTGATATTACTGTGTTTTAAGTTTCATCAAGGCACTGTCGTCCAACAACCATCATATACATCTCTAACGTAACACCTTTACCTCCAAGAAGTCCATCTCGTTACGGCGTAAAGTCAACCGCCGGCACGCCAGTCGGAAACGAGAGAGATGGGAAGACTGAGAAGAAGTCAGCCAATCGCACGGTGACCAGACCTCCCTCAAGAACGACAACACGGCGGAAGCGGCCCCTATGTGAAGAGGACATAATCGCTGCGACCGACTGGTGACGGCCCAGTTCAATAGCAGCTTCAAGATCAGTGACTTCGATAGCAGCGTCAACGCTACATCACTTCACTTGTACTCTCTATGTAGCACTGACTTGGGACTGTCTACACTGAAGATTGAATTATTTCGCCTGTGGCCCTTTGCTTGCGACACATCTATGTAATTGCCAAAATTAAGTACTGTAATTTTCTTATTGTAATAAAACTCATTAATACGACTATTTGATTGTTTGTCTAGCGAACCTAGTTTGCAGGCTTCCTAGACAGTACACATACATAGCTATTTTATTTTAGCTCTTGCATCACCTTCTCTGTGTACATTCTTTCATCTGCTCTACAGGTCGCCAAAAATCTTCTGGCACACTATTCTCAGTTTCCTACAGTTATTATGAGAATGTTAAAAGACAAGGATGGATACACAATCAACGAATCAGTACGAGGTCTATGACGTTGAGCTCACGAAGTGAACAGCTGGTTTTCGAGGCTTGCCAACTACAAAATTGATTAGCTTTTCACTCATGTACAACAATAAATCACTCACTGTTAAACCTTCATCTGCAGAGAAAAACTATAGGATTACGTCAAAAATGGATGGGCTTGTATGCGTCGAGAGAATTGTCACTGCACATTATCATTTTACTACTGGAAAGGAATTGCAAACACCACGTCATCGCTACACTAAAGAGCCAAAGAAACTGGTAGAATTCCTAATATCGCGTAGGGCCCCCGCGAGCCCCACAGCACGACGTGGCATGGACTCGACTAATGTCTGAAGTAGTGCGGGAGGGAACTGACACCCTGAATCCTGCAGGGCTGTCCGTAAATCCGTAAGAGTACGAGGGAGTGGAGATCTCTTCTGATATCCCAGATATGCTCAATAATGTTGATTTCTGGGGAGTTTGGTGGCCAGCGGAAGTGTTTAAACGCAGAATAGTGTTTCTGGAGCCACCCTATAGCAATTCTGGATGTGTGGGGTGTCGCATTGTCCTGATGTAATTCTCCAAATCCGTCGGAATGCACAGTAGACATGTATGTATGCAGGTGATCAGACAGGGCGCTTATGTAAGTGTTACCTGTCAGAGTCGTATCTAGACGTACAAGGGGTCCCATATCACTCCAACATCACACGCCCCACACTATTACAGAGCCTCCACCAGCTTGAACAGCCCTCTGCTAACATGCAGGATCCATGGGTTCATGAGGTTGTCTCTATACCCGTACACGTCCATCCGCTAGATACAATTAGAAACGAGACTTGTCCGACCAGGCAGCATGTTTCCTGTCATCGCCAGTCATCAGGCGAGGCGTAACGCTTTGTGTTGTGCAGTCATCAAGGGTACACGAGTGGGCCTTTGGCTCCGAAAGCCCATATCGATGATATTTCGATGAATGGTTCGTACGCTAACATTTGTTGGTGTCCATCATTGAAATCAGCACCATTTTGTGGAAGGGTTGCACTTCTGCCAAGCTGAACGATTTTCAGTCGTCGTGGTTCCCGTTCCTGCACGAACTTTTTCCGGCTGCAGTGATGTCGGAAATTTAATGTTTTCCGGATTCCTGATATTCACGGTACACTCGTGAAATGGGCGTACGGGAAAATCCCCACTTTATCGCTACCTCGGAGATGCTGTGTTCCATCGCTCGTGCGCCGACTATAACACCACGTTCAAACTCACTTAAATCTTGATAACCTGCCATTATAGTGGCAGTAACCGATCTAACAACTGGGCCAAACAGTTTTCGTCTAATGTAACACCGTATTCTGCCTGTTTGCATATCTCTGTATTTGAATACGCATGCCTATACCAGTTTCTTTGGCGCTTCAGTGTATATGGAAAGTGGCACTAGGTGCGTCTACGAAGAGAGGTAAAGTTGACTAGGAAAGATCGCAAAAGATACAATGAATTAATTTATTAGCAGGGTAGCCGGCCGGTGTGGCCGTGCGGTTCTAGGCGCTTCAGTCTGGAACCGCGTGACCGCTACGGTCGCAGGTTCGAATCCTGCCTCGAGCATGGATGTGTGTGATGTCCTTAGGTTAGTTAGGTTTAAGTAGTTCTAAGTTCTAGGGGACTGATGACTTCAGAAGTTAAGTCCCATAGTGCTCAGAGCCATATTAGAATGGTATATAAAACAAACACATACGCGCGCGCACACACACACACACACACACACACACACACACACACACACCCACACACACACACACGGGAGAGAGAGAGAGAGAGAGAGAGAGAGAGAGAGAGAGAGAGAGAGAGAGAACTAGGAGTAACGCGTTTGGACATTGCAGGAATCAGTATATGGGAGTGCAATGTCTCTGTCATCTACCTCGTCTGTTCTGATCTTGGTGAATGATATTCCCAATTGCATAAATTCAGTCAGTAACTCGCCCGTTGCATCCCAGAACATAGTTGCCTCCAAGACCTCTTTAAACTTCGGCTCTGGTGAATCTGACTGGCACAATTTCATAAACAGACTATCACTACTGACCGATGTATGGCTCTGAGCACTACGGGACTTAACATATGAGGTCATCAGTCTCCTAGAGCTTAGAACTACTTAAAACTAGATAACCTAAGGACATCACACACATCCATGCCCGAGTCAGGATTCGAACCTGCGACCGTAGCGGTCGCGCGATTCCAGACTAAAGCACGTAGAACCCCTCGGCCACACCAGCCGGCTGACCGATGTAAAAAAACGCATTTTTACACTAGTCATCGTTCTGCATTGAGAAACTGAAGCCCTCACTCAATCCAGACGATGCGAGTGTTTACCGTCTGAATCATTTTAATTCGCTGTAAAAAAGAGTAGCAGAACGAAAATGTTCGGCTAACCGCACACACTTGCGCTTCCATACTTTTACAAGAGCTCAGGCCGATTACTGCAGTTAATAGTTTCTTTTAGCCCGTCTATTCTAACCTCAGACGCATCTCGCTATATTCACTGTTTTTGTAATGTGTAGCTGGTTTTTGGCAGCAGACGGTTGTGTATCAAGCATGCGCGCGACTGGGACGGCGAGTGCGGGCGCTGTGTTACTCACGTCATGTCTGGTGGCGGCTGTCACTGGAGAGTAGAACAGTCAGCACGCGTGTTTTGTGTGTAGCAGGGTGTGCTGCGACGGCGATGTGTGCGCCCTGGCTCCCGCGACGCGACGTACTGCCGTGCGGCGTCCCAGCTCGGAGCAGATAACACCGACCGACTCTTACTGCGCACGCGCGCCAGTCCTCAGCGACCCACAACACACCCCGATGCGGGATCAATGATACCTCCCCGCCAACGAGATCTCCCCCGCCGGGTACTTCCCATCTTCCGCAATGCCAGACACTGAATAGGAGATGCTCCGAGGTCAGTCCTTCTCCTCGGATTACGACAATGTAGCTCCCACGTATTGCGAACTTACTGTGATATCTCACGTATTCCACAGAGAATACCACAGGGTTCCTTTCCACTCCCTAATTAGAGGTGTGGTTTTTAAGTAAGTACCGTTTTGAAATTAAAAAGACGACGTGCTAAGATATCTCAAAAAACTTATTTTTACACGAAAGCCTGTACCTTAATCTACTTTTCTACATAATTTCCGTCAATATTGAGGCACTTGTCATAACGTTTTGCCAGGTTTTGAATACCCTCCTCATAGAAGTCTGCCGCCTGACTTGTTAACCACTGCATCACCACTGTTTTGACTTAGTCTTCGTCTTGAAGACGCTGACCGCCCAGGCGTTTCTTCAAGTGCAAGTTGGGTGCAAGATCGGGGCTGTACGGAGGATGATCTAGAGTTTCCAGTCGAAAGATGTGATGAGATCTTTGGTCTGATTCGCCACATGCGGACGGGCATTGTCTTGCAGCAAAACGATGCCCTTGCTCAACTTCCACGGACTGTTGCTTTGATTCTGGTGTGACGTAGGTCACCCATGTTTCATCGCCCGTAACAATTTGGCTTAAGAAATCATCACCGTCGGTACCGGTCAAGGAAAGTCAATGCACTGTCTAAACGTTTGGTTTTGTGCACATCCGTCAACATTTTCGGTACCCAACGTGCGCACAATTTTCGGCAATTCACGTGCTCGGTCACAATGCCATACAAAACACTACGAGAAACATTAGGAAAGTCATCCCGCAAGGAGGAAATCGTAAAGCGTGTGTTTTCTCTCACCTTATTGTCCGCTTCCTGCACCAAACTTTCATTAACGACCGAAGGACGCCCACTCCGTTGTTCATCATGCACATTTGTGCGGCCATCTTTAAATGATCTCACCCACTTTCTTACCATTCCATCACTCATAATGTTTTCCCCTTAAACCGCACAGATCTCACGATGAATATCGGTCGCTTCTAGGCCTTTAGCACTAAGAAATGATATAATAGCCGGTACTTCACCGTCGGCGGGACTCACGATTATCGGAGGCATCTTAAACAGTACACAACGTAAACAAGGAAGAATCAGACTATAATGGCGCGAGTGCGTAGATTAAGGTACAGGCTTTCATGTAAAGATAAAATTATTGAGATATCTTAGCACGTCTTTTTTAAATTTCAAAGCGGTACTTACTTAAAAAAAACGCCTCGTACAACACGTCTCAAGCAGAAAATACCAAATTAAGACCTTAAATCTTGTATGAATACAGTGAATCACATTTTCATTTGACAGATTTAAAAATTACCAAATGCGTGTATGCTGCACCGAAACAGACTAACACATCGCCCCAGTGTGCTTTTTTGACGAATGTGTGTGACTCCAAACATTTGCCTGACAGAACATAGCATATTATGTTAGAAGGTGAACTCCAAATAAAAAAGGGCCTTTTGATCAGTCCCTAAGAAACACAACAGAACCCCCCAGTGTTCTACGGATGTGTAAGTTTTTTTGTTAGATGACTTGTGGAGCCACTTGAAAATGCTAGGAGAATCATTAATGAGCTCCCTGCAGAAGGACTGGAACGCGAGTGTGATGAATAAGGAAGGAACGACGTAACTTCAGCAACAGGAAGACTACCTCCACTGGCTTACGCAATATATCCCATTTGGATATTGCCGGTAGCAGCATGGTACCCCTTCCTGAATTAATAATGAACATTCTGTCGCTGTTCTTCCGTTTAATGTTGCCTCGAAGAACGCAAGCCAAGTCCTCTTTTTCATCTTCACTAGTGCGAAACATCTCTTCTACTGAGCAAGTACTCATAGGGCTTAAGGTATCCATTTTAGGGCCTATGTTTACTAGACATTTTTGTTGTTTTTGTGGTAAGGAACCTGACGCTAAAGCTTCTACATCTACATCTACATCTACATTTATTCTCCGCAAGCCACCCAACGGTGTGTGGCGGAGGGTACTTTACGTGCCACTGTCATTACCTCCCTTTCCTGTTCCAGTCGCGTGTAGTTCGCGGGAAGAACGACTGTCTGAAAGCCTCCGTGCGCGCTCTAATCTCTCTAATTTTACATTCGTGATCTCCTCGGGAGGTATAAGTAGGGGGAAGCAATATATTCGATACCTCATCCAGAAACGCACCCTCTCGAAACCTGGCGAGCAAGCTACACCGCGATGCACAGCGCCTCTCTTGCAGAGTCTGCCACTGGAGTTTATTAAACATCTCCGTAACGCTATCACGGTTACCAAATAACCCTGTGACGAAACGCGCCGCTCTTCTTTGGATCTTCTCTATCTCCTCCGTCAAACCGATCTGGTACGGATCCCACACTGATGAGCAATACTCAAGTATAGGTCGAACGAGTGTTTTGTAAGCCACCTCCTTTGTTGATGGACTACATTTTCTAAGCACTCTCCCAATGAATCTCAACCTGGCACCCGCCTTACCAACAATTAATTTTATATGATCATTCGACTTCAAATCGTTCCGCACGCATACTCCCAGATATTTTACAGAAGTAACTGCTACCAGTGTTTGTTCCGCTATCATATAATCATACAATAAAGGAACCTTCTTTCTATGTATTCGCAATACATTACATTTGTCTATGTTAAGGGACAGTTGCCACTCCCTGCACCAAGTGCCTATCCGCTGCAGATCTTCCTGCATTTTGCTACAATTTTCTAATGCTGCAACTTCTCTGTATACTACAGCATCATCCGCGAAAAGCCGCATGGGACTTCCGACACTATCTACTAGGTCATTTATATATATTGTGAAAAGCAATGGTCCCATAACACTCCCCTGTGGCACGCCAGAGGTTACTTTAACGTCTGTAAACGTCTCTCCATTGATAACAACATGCTGTGTTCTGTTTGCTAAAAACTCTTCAATCCAGCCACACAGCTGGTCTGATATTCCGTAGGCTCTTACTTTGTTTATCAGGCGACAGTGCGGAACTGTATCGAACGCCTTCCGGAAGTCAAGAATAATAGCATCTACCTGGGAGCCTGTATCTAATATTTTCTGGGTCTCATGAACAAATAAAGCGAGTTGGGTCTCACACGATCGCTGTTTCCGGAATCCATGTTGATTCCTACATAGTAGATTCTGGGTTTCCAAAAACGACATGATACTCGAGCAAAAAACATGTTCTAAAATTCTACAACAGATCGACGTCAGAGATACAGGTCTATAGTTTTGCGCATCTGCTCGACGACCCTTCTTGAAGACTGGGACTACCTGTGCTCTTTTCCAATCATTTGGAACCCTCCGTTCCTTTAGAGACTTGCGGTACACGGCTGTTAGAAGGGGTGCAAGTTCTTTCGTGTACTCTGTGTAGAATCGAATTGGTATCCCGTCAGGTCCAGTGTCCTCTATTGAGTGATTCCAGTTGCTTTTCTATTCCTTGGACACTTATTTCGATGTCAGCCATTTTTTCGTTTGTGCGAGGATTTAGAGAAGGAACTGCAGTGCGGTCTTCCTCTGTGAAACAGCTTTGGAAAAAGGTGTTTAGTATTTCAGGTTTACGCGTGTCATCCTCTGTTTCAATGCCATCATCATCCCGGAGTGTCTGGATATGCTGTTTCGAGCCACTTACTGATTTAACGTAAGATCAGAACTTCCTAGGATTTTCTGTCAAGTCGGTACATAGAATTTTACTTTCGAATTCACTGAACGCTTCACGCATAGCCCTCCTTACGCTAACTTTGACATCGTTTAGCTTCTGTTTGTCTGAGAGGTTTTGGCTGCGTTTAAACTTGGAGTGAAGCTCTCTTTGCTTTCGCAGTAGTTTCCTAACTTTGTTGTCGTACCACGGTGGGTTTTTCCCGTCCCTCACAGTTTTACTCGGTGTTTCTTGGGACACCCTGTAGATAGAGAGCAGAATAGAAACGGATTATGAGCGAATTAGTCGTAGACTGTTAACCATTCGCAGCAGTGAAACAGGGATTCTACGAAAAACTAAATGTAGATGTGTAACAGACTTGAACCCGATCCTCCACAACACGAATGTATTGTTTTAATGTAGGTTTTTACTCCACACGATTCGGTTAAACAATAGTAACAGCAAAAACTAAAGTATCTACAGACTATAAAAAGCCGCTAGAGAGTGACCCTAGATTGTGTGAGCTGTGTCCTGTCCCTCCTATTAAGCCGTACAACTGTTGTCTATTAAGCCTTAAATCAGGGGTTATATTTTCGGTGTTACTGTTTTCACAATATAACATATTGACCCACAGTGTCTTGCGGGCATCGTTCATTCGCTTGAAATGATACAAGTGCGATGACCTGAACTATAACCTGACATTATTCAAACGAAGGTGCACTTGCTCTTCTGAAACAGGCGATTTCACATGACTTTTCTATTTAAATTGATAGAAGCGATGACAACGAAAAAGTTCTTCGATTGCATGCACCGACTGTTGTTTCTAGACAGGGATTTGAGAGAGTACGTAAACGATGTCGTACCGCGCTAAGACCATTTAACAATAAAAGCTGCGCCTTGTCAGAAGTGAGGACACGGCCCGGGTTTCCTGCAGAGACGTTTCCGCTACAGTATGGATAACATGTGCGTCACAGTGTGCGAGTGAGAAGACGTAGGACAGTTCGATTCATGTGAGCAAAACGTATAAATTGCATCCAGATTCACCCTGACATTCTGACGATATATGGACCAAATTCAATGTCGCATCCATCGGTGGTGAAATGCTGTAAGAAATTTGACCAAGACCTTACAGAATTTGGTGGTGCTGGTGAAGGAAAGCCATCGACATCGACCATAGACGATAATATCGAGGCAATCTAGAAATTGATTCGGAGCTTTCGCATAATGACTACCGCCGGCATTCTTTAACACCTGCGCATATCAATTGGCAGCGCTCACTGTCACTGTCAAATGGCTCTGAGCACTATGGGACTTAACTTCTGAGGTCATCAGTCCCCTAGAACTTAGAACTACTTAAACCTAACTAACCTAAGGACATCACAAACACCCATGCCCGAGGCAGGATTCGAACCTGCGACCGTAGCGGTCTCGCGGTTCCAGACTGTAGCGCCTAGAACCGCTCGGCCACGCCGGCCGGCCATTGTCACTGTCACCTGAGCACAAACTCTCTCTGCCCAAACAAGCCAGGAACGCCCAGCGGTGCCAACCGTCCGCCGTCTCATCCTCATCCATAGGCGTCACTGGATGCAGATATGGAGGGGCATGTGGTCAACACACCGCTCTCCCGACCTTATGTCAGTTCACGAGACCGGAGCCAAGGCGCAGGGTTTATGGCGTCTCGGGACTTCGGTGATCGTTTCCTAAACCGCATCATTACAGGCAAGAAGACGTGGGTCTGTTACTTCATACCCGTGTCTATGGAATGGACGCACACAACTTCACCTCAGCGGAAGAAACGCAAAGTTGCGCCATCACCAGGGAAGGTCGTGGTCACATTTTCCTTCCACTGTGAAAGAGTCGTGTACACAGAGTTTATGGCAAAGGTCATTTACCATTAATGCCGATACGTACTGTGCAACACTGGCACGCTGCACAACGCAATAAAGAACGAGACGTGGAGTATTAAGCAAAGGCATTGTTGTTCTCTACTGCAATGCAACATCCGACAAGTCGCGCACGACGCAAGCTTTGCGTTCATCCTTTCTATGGGCTTTTTAGAAACATTGGCCATACAGTTCATATGTGCGATTTGAATGTTTTCGGCAAACTGGAAGACGATCTGGGGGAAACTGGCTGAGGGCTTTCACACAGATGTACTCGAATAACTGCATGACCAAGGAGTGGATGTCTATCGCCGATGAATTGAAAAATTGGCATAAGGTTCCTATTGTAGTTTGCAAAAACATGGTTACGATAATGCAAAACAGCGTCATGTATCTGTGTAACTTTGATGTGAAGTGCAGCATTCAATAGAAGTTTCTTGGCATTGCATAGTGACGTGTAACTCACTTTTTGAAGTCCCTTCGCAGTAAATGCTGCGAGCAATGCACAGTAGCCTAAAACATGCGTCAAGTTAAAACTAATTAACCTAAAACCTACCTTAAATTAAAACTAATGAGTTAACTATTGTTGTTGCCGGTAACTATCGGTTTAGTTGTTTGGGAGATGCACCTCTTACGTACAGGAAGAATTCCACTCACAGCTGGTAAAATTGTTGTTTATTGCTGGCCGCGGTGGCCGAGCGGTTCTAGGCGCTTCAGTCTGGAACCGCGCGACCGCTACGGTCGCAGGTTCGAATCCTGACTGGGACATGGATGTATGTGATGTCCTTAGGTTAGTTAGGTTTAAGTAGTTCTAAGTTCTAGGGGACTGATGACGTCAGATGTTAAGTCCCGTAGTGTTCAGAGCCATTTGAATCATTTTATTGTTTATTAAAACACGACCTGTTTCGCGGCTTTGAGCCGCATCATCAGGTGAACAGTGTTAAAAGATCATAGGCACACCCATCGCTCCTAGTCAAAAGTTACTATTCAGAGAATGTCGTCAATATTATGGAGAACGAAAGGTAAGGAAGAAGTGCTCCATACATTACAATTTGTTTGCCTAGGAGCGGTGGGTATGCCTATGATCTTTTAACATTGTTCTCCTGATGATGCGGCTTAAAGCCGCGAAAACCGGTCGCGTTTTAATAAACAACAATTTTACGAGCTGCGAGCGGAATTCTTACTGCCATCATGCCCTTCAACAACCGCGGTTGCCCAGAATATAAAACTGTTTTTCCTACATAGGTGTAGTTGAGGGAACTCTCGTAATTTACATTTGTATATGTACTGGTGGATGGCGAAATGGCGCACTGTGTGAGTCCATGGGTAACGCGATACCACGTGCTGCCGACAGCAGATAAAGGTCGCACTGTCCTGTTTCCAGCCGTAGTTACACAACGGTCTAGTAAGACAGCAACACCGCCATGAACACACGCCCGGAAACGATACTCGCTTACAGAATGAGGCGCAGACCGTTGAGATTATAAAAATTACGGCTGCATGAGGTTAAGAGTGAATTCTACATCAATCAGTAATATCTGAATTGTGATCATTTTGGAAACATAGCAAGCGTGTTGAGAAGAATCACCACAGAACTTTCGTTACAGGTTTAAACAGTGACTTTTCTGGAACGGCAATTCGACTTAAGCCATTCTAGCACCTCCCACTACCGATCTCAAGCATTACCTTGCTTTTGCGCCGATCTCAATGCGTTTGGCTCGTCGACTAAAGTGCATTCCGTACGTGGAAAGCTTCCATTATCTACACTGGTTGAATAAAAGCGCAAAGAGAGCTCTTCAGAACTGTTTATGTATCTGAAGATGGTGTTTTAGAATTGTTTCTATAGCACTATGTACCTACCATCTCCGGTAATGTGTGATAGTACCAGGCCTCATGGCTTCTTTATTGAGGAACTATGTGAAACTTGTTGGATGTAACTGAATACCAATAAACCTATGTTTCTAGTTAATCTTCGTCGCTAAGCTGCCACAGTGCCTGCGGGGTTTGCTCAACAGTTCACCGATGTTTATGCTCTTTGCCTTCAATTGATCGACTGATGACCACAGAAGTTAAGACCCATAGTGCTGAGAGCCATTTGAGCCTTCAATTGATCGTGAGACACAGACACAACGATTGATGAATGATCTGATTCCGCCAGGCCTCCTTTCTTCCTTTGGTTCAATGGTGACAAAAAGCACCGATATATTCTCAGATTTAAATACGACATAACGCTTATGATATTTTGTAATGCAGAAGTTCATGGCATTCCGTTCCATGCGATATTAAATAACGAGGTCAAATGATACTGAAAACTCGTAAAATAAAAGTCAACAGTACAATTGTTCCTCGACTTCTGTTTTTAGTTGCTATACAGCCACATATGATATACTCCTATTAGATCATAAGAGAGACGCAAACAGTGAGTTCAAATCGCTCGGTCGCATCAGTTCATTATCGTTTGGTATCTCTAGTAGGCAGTTATCAGCTTATTACAGTCCCAGAAAACAACATCCTTTCCAGGATTCTGTTTTTTGACTTAATATCACCAATAAATTACGACCATTTTCAAAAAGCTGCGGAACTCTCAAGGGTCGATCAATTGAACTTTTTAAACGGAGAATTTCAAATAATTAAAAGAAGCATAGACATGACACACTGTTTTGACGACAGAAATAAGGGAGCGATTGAGAAATGGAAGAAAATCATGGAATGGTTTTCCAAGAATGAAATCCATAACATTTTTCACGTCTTATCGTACACCTTTAAGTTCCCTAATTCCATCTACGTCGCAGAAAGGGTTTCTTCACAGACGGCATTAAAATGGACTGATGTAGGAAATAAATGTACCCCGAATTTGATAAAAATTGTATTAATGACCACTTACTGCTATTAATATAACTGCATTGGTTTTTTAAATATGTAAAACCAAACAAAGCATATTCAAACTTATACATTATTCTTTAAAACGTAATAAAGACCAATAAGTGACAAAAATAATTTTTTCATTTGTCCCGAGGACAAAATGAAACTCCGTTCTTTTGTCCAAACGAATATTTGCCCCTTACAGGAAAAAAAAAAAAAAAAAAAAAAAAAAAAAAAAAAAAAAAATGGGCAGTACTTGGCAAAACTGACAAACGCAAAGTGTGATGGTTTGGGCTCCACTGCCTAAACACGCGTCACCGTCTCCTACGTCTTGAGGGTAATTTGAACAGCTATCATTGCATCAGGGAGATTTTTCATACCAAGGCACTGCCACTCTTTCAGACCGTTCCAGCCGCGAGGGATTTGCCGTGCGGTCTAGGCACTGCAGTCATGGACTGTGCGGCTGGTCCCGGCGGAGGTTCGAGTCCTCCCTCTGGCATGGGTGTGTGTGTCTTTCCTTAGGATAATTTAGGTTAAGTAGTGTGTAAGCTTAGGGACTGATGACCTTAGCAGTTAAGTCCCATAATATCTCACATACATTTGAACAGACCGTTCCACATGCCATATTTCAGCAGGACAACGCCCGGACGAATGTGGAGAGGAACGCACTAGCCTTCTACGAAGAACGACGGTTACCTCTGCTTCCCTGGCTTGTCCTTCGCCTGACGTATCAACCATCGAATATATCTAGGTTATGGTCGGTTGGCAACTTGTTCCTGCAGTCACAGCTGATGCTTTGTGGACGCGCTTACAAACCGCGTGTGCAGAGTATTCCCCTGCAGCATATTCAGGAGCTCCTACATTCCATTCCACGATGTCTAGCGGCTCTGACTGCAGGACGTTGCTGTGCTGCTCCGTACTAAAATGTAAATGTCTTGTGACTATGGCCTCTCGTCGGGTAGACCGTTCGCCAGGTGCAAGTCTTTCGATTTGACGCCACTTCGGAGACTTGCGGGTCGATGGGGATGAAATGATGATGATGATGATTAGGACAACACAACACCCAGTCCCTGGGCGGAGAAAATCTCCGACACAGCCGGGTCGAACCTGGGCCCTTAGGATTGACAACCTGTCACGCTGACCACTCAGCTACCGGGCCCGGACAACAGTCAAGTGATATTTAATAGATGCAAGTTGTTTTACATCAGCAACGCCTCCATAAGCAAACGAGATATCTTTATTGCACAGGCGACAGTACGTCTTGTACGACTTTTTTTTTACTTGTCTTAACCAGGAATAACTATTTTCCAGTTCGGATTATATTTAGTAAGACTTCCACTACTTCGAGACGAATTATCTGTGTCATTGTCACTTAAATTACTAATTTTTTCTGCAGTTTTAGGAATGACTCACAAGCGTTGACGTTCAACACTCAGCAGTTCTCTCAAATGATCGAATTTTTAAAGTAGAATGACAGTCAAGAACGGAATAAACAAATCGTTCCATTATTGTTAATACGCGGTGACATAGCATTTAAACGTGACAGAAAACGAATGAAAATGTAAACACAAAATTGTAGAAAGAAAATGAAATGTATAGTAAGCAAATAGAAGAATGTAATACAGACAGTGGCCATTAGAGACGCGCGGCGTCGGGCGAGAGGGTAGGAATCTCAATATCAGCCCACCCGGCACTATGATAGATTGTTAACCGAGCTAGCCGTATCTTCTTGCTGTACTTTTATAGATATTAGGTACTTGCCAGTTGTAGCGCGAAAGATGCCGCAGTAATAACCGAACAAGGCTGAAGTACGGGACGGAGCCTGTCACGGCGGGTAATTTAAAATTATGCCGGAAATGGAGGACGTTCCGGGAAATACGGGGCGTCTGGTACCACTAGCTTTTATGCCGCTGAACAATACAGCCTGCGAGCACCAAAAAATGGTTCAAATGGCTCTGAGCACTATGGGACTTAACATCTGAGGTTATGAGCCCCCTAGACTTAGAACTACTTACACCTAAGGACATTACACACACCCATGCCCGAGGCAGGATTCGAACCTGCGACCATAGCAGTTGCGCGGTTCCGGACTGAAGCGCCTAGAACCACTCGGCCACAGCGGCCGTGTGCGATCACCACTGCAGCGTGTACAACCCGTATGCGGCCATTACTGTAGTACAAGTTGAAGCGGGACTCGTCCGCAAACACTGCATTTTGCTGCTCCGCAAGCCAGTGTCTGCGTTCACGTCCACAGTGCAGTCTGCAGTGTTATCGGGTCCTTCAATGGAAGCCAACGCAATGGCATGCGTGTCGAAAGTTGAACCCGCAGAAGGCGGCGACATGTCCACATCCGGGCCATTGTGGATAAAGTTGTTTTGTTCGTTACGGCCAAGCGGACAAGATGGAGATCATTTCATTCTGTGGTCGCTGTGTACAGCCCTCTTTGCTCCACTGATTCCACATGCGCCTCAGTGTTTTAGCAGCGTGCCCTGTACTAGCTGCAATGTCATGGAACAACAGACCCGCCTCCCGGAGACCAGTTATTCTGGACCGTTCGAACGTATGTGCCGATTATTCCACCCTGCGGTGTCTGCGAGCCATGGTGCACTCGATTACACGTTTGCACTTCGTATGACGGCTGCGCACCGACTGAGCGTTGGATGGCACTGACCTACCCGGTCGGACAAAAGAGGGCGCTGTTGGGCTTAAGTGCACGTCACCTCTCTGCCATTTACATCACTTACTATGGTTCCGCTGTTACACACGTTCCCTTACCGTGGCGCCTTGCAGACCATTGTTTCTGAGTGCTTCACTCTTAAACAGTCGCGTAAGTGTCACATGACAATGCTGCCATGTCGTAAAAAGACTTAAGTCGGTATCCGAAAGCAGGGTCTTCAATGAAGTACAACACTAAGCGCTGAAGGCATGTTTATTGCCGACACCAACATACAGCCAGAACAGAACTGAATTTCTGGACAGAGAGTGGGTGGTGCAATACGAATATGGATTATTGGAGAGTATACAAACATTATAAACATATGAAACTTCGAGAACCACTCAGAAATGATAAATACTAAATAACAAATAATTTCGGGTGATTGTGTTTGAACTGGAGACCCAAGCCAGCGACGCAAACCGTTACGCACCACTGCATCAATAACGGCTCACGCCAATATGAAAGAATACTTGTGACCGTATGAACATGTAATTTATACTGTTCCTTGAGACAACATTACAGTGAGAAAGTACACTGTCTGAAAGATAACACGTGGTACATGGCACACCACGCCACTTGACGGCGATTCTCATCATATACTTCTTGGTGAACAAAGAAGGTCAATAAATTCAGAACTGGCGTATTTTCCTATCTACGCCAAGTTGCAAAAGATAAAGTGATTTGTTTAGGCTGCATATATCTTTGTATATAAACCGCAGTGTATGAAGATTGGTGGCTGTTTATTTTTTATTATTATTTCCTCATCGTAAAGGGAATATTTGAAAGTAAAATCCTGCCGCTTTTACTAACACGGGAGTTAGCGCAAGTTGCGATAGCTATTGCAGTTGAATTATGGTTTGCATAAACGCTTAAGGCGATGATTACGAAACTGTATGAACTAAGCGTCATCGCCAATTACGCTGTAAGCTACGAAGATGCGATATTCCGCTCGCAGTGGATCACACCTAACATGATGTCGTGACTTTAGTAACTGTAGTCATCGTAACACTGTTCCTCCAGCTAAGGTAGAGATTTGCATTGTCTGATACGGTCGACACACGCTGCGCCGTAGTGAAGGTCATCTGACGAAGTGTCCGATGCGACATCTAGGGGAACCAGACAGACATTACACGTAAGAGCAAGGAAACCAGTATAATAGTGGCCCTCGTCTGTGTTGCGTCAACCTCGGCAGTTAATCCGTCGCTTTCTGATGTTACTGATTTCGTAACGCGTCACGTTACTCTCACTGTCAACGTAATCGTGTGAGAATGAAACCTGCAAATATGAGCATGATTGTTAGCAATTACAAACACAAAAGAAGATCCGCAGAAATTACAGTAAGAGAGAGAAATGCAGCTGCCTTCATAGTCAACGTGATTCTTAGATGGAACAGTGGCAACACAGATCACGAAAGTACAGTAGCCTATATTTAAGAGCACGCAGAAGGACTTGTCTGATTGTGAAACACTGACGGTTGATCTAGAACCTGATAGTGACGAAGAGTTGTTATGAGTGATGGAAGCCAGTCGTCTGCTTATCTTCCAAGACCACCGAAGAGAAAAAAGTATTGTGATATCTTTTGAAAAGGCAAAGGATATAATTACATTCAAAATGGCTCTGAGCACTATGGGACTTAACTTCTGAGGTCATCAGTCCCCTAGAACTTAGACCTACTTAAAACTAACTAACCTAAGGACATCACACACATCCATGTCCGAGGCAGGATTCGAACCTGCGACCGTAACGGTCGCGCGGGTCCAGACTGTAACGCCTAGAACCGCTCGGCCACGCCGGCCGGTGATAACTGCATTCCAGGATTCTGGCGGAGCTGAAAGATTAAGTTTCAGTACAGAACAGAAACTATATCATATGGTGCAAGGCATATATGATCCGGTGTTTACGTCACGCGGCAGGGAAACGGGAGGAAGGACAGCGCTCGAAACATCAAGTGCTTGACGATTATGCAGCTGAAAAATTCAGGTTGGCGACAACTGTGCTAGGCGCTAATGTTCGCACATATATATTCGTGCTTGGGGTTTGGAAAAGACCGGAGAAATAGGACTGACTATTCACTGGATCTATCCATGGACAGATTGGTTCAAATGGTTCAAATGGCTCTAAGCACTATTGGCCTTAACATCTGAGGTCATCAGTCCCCTAGACTTAGAACTGCTTAAACCTAACTAAACTAAGGACATCACACACATCCATGCCCGAGGCATGATTCGAACCTGCTATCGTAGCAGCAGCGCTGTTCCGGACTGAAAGGCCTAGAACCGCTCGGCCACAGCGGCCGGCCATGGATAGGTTGCAAGATTTAAGCAGAGACAACATCTTGGCTCACGGGGCACAACAAACTGTATAACCATTAAAGCCTGGAATACTCGTGGTGACGTGAATGAAAGATGTCGCGAATTCGCAAGGAGACAATGTTCTTAATGAACACCATGGAAGTATACAGATTTATAATACCGATCAAAGTAGTATACGGAGAGGACTTTACTCTTCGCGGACTCTGCATTTCAAGGGACAGAAATGTGCAAGAAGTTCGGTGTGGAGTAAACATGCAACAACTCATTCTTACACCATCCAAGCCGTTACGTCGGCAAATGGGTACGTGTTTCCAGAGATTCTGGTAATTTACCAGGAACTCAGAGGTCAGTTTGGAGCGCAACAATGGTGTAACGCAAAATCTGATTCAAGCTTCCTCGAAATAAGACCTAATTACGAAACAAATGCTGATGCAATTCCTTCAAGATGTATAATTCTCATATGCAGCGAAGGAGTCTCTTCTTCCGATTGATTCGCTGGGACATATCTGACGGAACTCTTATCGAAGCTATCCGACGGAAAATATGGTGTATCCAGTCAAGACCATCCGACCTGGGTGCACACCTTACAGTCAGTCACTTTATGTGCTTTTATTCCGACAAGGCGGTGCTGAAGCGGGTTGAAGATAACAGTATTCTTAACGACTACCAGTTCACACCAACGTCGAGGGATTGTATTTCGTTGCTGGTGTGTACACAATCAGCTCTGTTCTCCAGTCTTCGCAGACTTTGTTCGGTACTCCTGGGCTGTAGCTGGATAAGATGACTTCAGATCAGAGAGGTTTCAAACACAGCCTGAAAGCATTGTGACTGAAGACTGCTTCACACAGGGCTACTACTGTGATCAGCAACTCTATTTCCGGCGCTTGATATTCTGTTGTCATGTTCACCCTCGTAATCTTTTGAGCCGAGCGGTCTTGGGCGCTGCAGTCATGGACTGTGCGGCTGGTCCCGGCGGAGGTTCGAGTCCTCCCTCGGGCATGGGTGTGTGTGTTTGTCCCTAGGATAATTTAGGTTAGGTAGTGTGTAAGCTTAAGGACTGATGACCTTAGCAGTTAAGTCCCATAACATTTCACACACATTTGAACATTTTTGAATCTTTTGCCAAGAGTTAGCAACAACCCATTTTGTGAACTCTGTGACTGAACATGCTCGTGATTGTGCAGCGTAACTGTCGGTGGCAAATCTGCAAACCAAAACTTTGTGGCAATTGTGATTTCAACTTGCGGTAACTCCCTTGTAAGCATCAAGGCAGAGATATTTAACTGGCCGCGACAACGCTCCTTCAAATGATCCTCCAGTTTATACCAACCAATTAACTGCAGTAAGCTCTCCAACATTCTTTTTACATCTGTGATCTTATTCCCCGAGTCACAGCTCCGTTTTCTGCTGAAAGTACGGCTATTTCCAACGCTTGAAGAATCCTTGTAGGCTTGGGATGATTGAAGTGCCCTGCTCCGTGGAATACAAGGTCGGAAGAGTAGTTTAACTACAATGCGACGTACCGAATGTAGATGACTCGTTACGCTGCGATCATTTAACAAACTTTGTCGTTACTATCGATAAATATCTTGATTCAGATTATGCGGTAGTTTTAGTGTAGCTTTAATATGAACAGACGGCTACTGGCGCTGGATTGTGGAAGGGGCATCTTGCGGAAGTTCCCGCCCTGACAGCAGGAGACACTTTGTAACCGGTCGGGCGGCGAGGTGGAAACAGCCTGTGTGAGCGGAGGACCTCCACCCGCCAGCCAGCCAAAGATAACGCGAGGCGCGTCAAATATTTATAGTCCCGTCCGCTGCACGCTGGCGCCCAGCCACGCACGCGCGGCCTGCCTTCCTGATGCGTTCTGGAACACACGTGCGCAGCTAACGCTGCGGCGATCGGATACTCTATTTCCGTCTGTTTTCCATCAATAAGAACCCCGAGCACTGCTAAACATCAGGGCAGTACTCATCTCATAAGACTTTTTCCAAACGTGACGTAATTTTGACGTCACATGCAATCTCGACTATCGGTCCAGCAGGCGCCTTATTCATTTCAGCATATCTAGATGTTTCATTTTATAACTTGCATTATACAGCTGAGAAGCAACGGCGCGTTGAAAATTTATCAAGAACATGTCACCATTATTATTACATGTCAGTTAATAATGAATAGCCTTCAAGAAACACTGTAATAACCAAGACAGGAGATTAAAATCACATGGTCAAGCGCCATCCTCATGGATAACGTCGTGGTTTACGTAGTTGAAGCATGTAGGTTCGTATGACGCTACATGTTAATGTTTTTTTCATCTTAGCATTTTAACACATTTTGCACTTTCTTATGCTTATAATACAAGTACGATCTTCAATATTGGATGCTATTTGCATTTCCGACCGATTAAAGAACGAAGAATGAAAGAAATATGTGATTTCCAAGTGTGTGTTGTTAGGCAGGAACCTAAGAGGACAGCTTCAATGCTGCGAATGAAATGAGGGGCAATGACATTCATTTTCTTCCCTGTGACAAAGTCGATAGTAATTACTGCAGTTGTCGATAGTGTGTGTGACGTCAAAATGACATTACGGATGCGGAAAGCCTTGTGAGATGAGTGTTGCCGCGATCATCATAGAGCAAAACAGTTCAGTGGAAGCGGAGAACTTTCTGTGTCGTACACCTGCGACAGTGTACAGTTACTTCTCCTGTCCTGTGTGTACGGTCTGTATCTCTTTCCTTTTTTATTTTATTTTGTTGGTGTTTGGTCTTTGTAGCTTATTACAAAACTGATTCATCTGGTGATGAAACCAAGACACAAAAAGAAAGAGCAGTCAGTAGCACAAAACTGATCGTATTAATACACCATGCTAACTGATAAATACTATATCATATAATAGACACATATTGGTCTGTGTATTACGGATGAGGTGGATATTTTTCCTTAGTTGGGTCTAGAAGTGCTCTCAGTCCCTTAAGCAGGTTCTTCCCTGCCTGTTGAATGATTTTGCGGTTTTTTTCTGTACCCCTGTGTTACACTGTCCCCTGCGACATTCACTTTTTAACAATCAAACAGTCGCTGAGTAGTACAGACTGTACACATTTGTCTGCCTCTCTCCGAAACTTGATTATTAATTTCTCCATCATTTGTCTCACGTACCTGTTTCCCTATATCTGTTACTTTGTGTCTCTATCTTTCACAAGAATCGCTCCCTATTTATTATTTTATTATTGACGTCTTCCTACAGCTCCTCTTTTCGTGAACATTTTAGGTTAGGCTCTACGGTGACTGTTATTGATACTGAATGGAACAGCAAGATCGCATTCACGTCCGAAGGATCAGGCACTGAACGACTACAGCCATCAATAAATAAAGGAAATGTATTAACTGCGAATATGAATCACTATCGGCTGTAAATACATATATGTCTGAAGGAACATTGCATCGTTAAAATGGTTCAAATGGCTCTAACCACTATGGGACTTAACATCTGAGGTCATCAGTCCCTAGACTTAGAACTACTTAAACCTAACTAACCGAAGCTCATCACACACATCCATGGCCGAGGCAGGATTCGAACCTGCGACCGTAGCAGCAGCGCGGTTCCGGACTGAAGCGCCTAGAACCGCTCGGCCACAACGGCCGGCCATTGCATCGTACTACTTAATAACACAGACACTGCTATTTTGCATTTATTCACCAATACCAGGCCCTCGACTATCAGTTAACATGTCTTTCCTGGACGGGAATATACACGGCGTACGGGTGCACGTTGTGACACACGTACCACATGTGCAAGTTTGGTCTGGCCGTGATTCGTGTACGGATAGCCGAAAGAGTAAAGGCGACCGCTCGTGTAAACCGGGAAATCTCGGTTTGTGTTGCAGTCCGGGACAGATTTTCGTTATAATCATTCTAATATACGGCCATTGATGGTTCATATTTGCAATTGCAAATACATTTCATGTACTATTTATTTCCTCAACGCGTTTCAAGGTTCCAACGTTTATTATCGTGTAGATTTATTTGCATTAATGTGTCATGTGTGTTCGATTACCACATTTGGGTAGCCTATGGTACTGTCTAGTAGGCAAACTAAACACTATCTCAGAACATGGCTCTGTGGAGGTATTTGCAAATCTGAACGTAAACGTAAATGTACTAATAAGTAAATTAGATACTTCCAGTTGCCGGAGGCTCCTTTCTCTGTCGTAAGATATCACGTACAAACTATCACACTTTGTAAACAAAGGTGGTGTCGAGAAACTGACAGATATAAAGCATATATAACAAAAACAGAAACACTGTTTCAAATTACAAAGAACTCACAACAAAACGAAACCACTGTTTCAGAGTAAGCCTCAAAGTTTTATGGAGATCTTGGGTTGACTAAATGAATAGATGTGTCAGATTAAATATTTTGAATTGTAAAAAAGCCTTTCTGTCAAGTGTATGTAGCTTAAACTTTGTGTTCATTGATGTAATCAAGTGACATGTTGGAAACATCAATAATTATGTTGCCAACAATGGCAAAATTATAGGTAAATAACAATTTAGGTTGAGATTCAGAGACAGAAGATGAAAGGAGTGACAGTAGGAGATGGAAGTTTTGGTTTTGTCATCTGTGGGTTTGTTAGGCTTACATCTGTTACGTTGATCAGGAATTAAAGATATTTAGATAGATATACTCTTAATAATTTAAACTGATATGTGATATCAGACTGACATAGAGTACAGCGCTGTCATTAGAGACGGAACACAAACTCGTATTGTGAAAAAGTGGACAAGGAAATCGGCCATATCTTTTTGAAAGCAAATATCCCAGCTTTTGCCTGGAGCTATGTAGGGCATTCACGGAAAACTTAAATCTGGATGGCGAGACGAGGATCTGAACCTTCACCCAGAATGGCGAGTACAATGTGCCAATAGTAGTGCCACCTCTTTCGGTATGGTTGTTGAAAGTCTCACTCTCGCCTATGCCAGCGACACGTAAGCAGGTCGTTTTATTTCATTACAAGAAATTGTTTGCTTTGTGATAAAAGAGGCGAAAATAAAGCGATTTTTACTAATAACTATTAGCTGAATGTTCCCTGCACACATCAAGTGATCATTATGACACTTTTCGTAACGTTACGGAAAAAGTTTTCAGGAAGTAGTGAACGAAGTTTAAGGCAACAAGTCAAAAACGTTTCTGTTTCTGCATCACGGAAATAATCGCTCCAAATTCGGCATTTTTCTGGACACACACTTTGGCGTGCTAAGACGTCATTTCGCAGTCCGACAGCAGCGTAATTCAAGATAAGTACTGTAAAGAGCAGTACTAAACCAAAAATATGCCGCTAATTATCCCTTCTTTTCCAGTCACAAAAATGAGCGACGTTTGAGCTGTGACACTTGTCGCAAAGAAGCGAAATACCCTTGCGTTCATCTCTTCCAAGGCTTTAACCAAGTTTATTTCTGATGTCGAATAAAAATTGATAAGACTTCCTAAAAAAAAACTTTTACAGAAAGTGTTATGCTTTTGGACAGATCAGTTTGAACTCCCATTGTAAACCCATTCGAAATCTGCAGACCACGCACAAACTTACCGCCGTACCATAGTGGTGTGACTTCCATAGATGTTCTTATTTTGTCTTTCCTGCGATAATCTTTTAAGTCTTCTTCCTGTAAGGTTCCATGCAAGTTTCATATCTGTAAAATCTTTGTCTGTGTCACTATTTTAGAGTAAACGAAGTGCAGTATTTACGCGCAGCTGCACGGAGTGTAATACATCTCAAATCTCTGTGAATACCTAAAATCAGTATTTCGTATGTGACTGCATAGGATATTATGCGTTTTTGTGGCTTTGTATTTACGATAAGCTAACGGCAGGCAGTCGAGCAGACACCCTTAACTCAAAATATACATGCTACCAGGTACGTGTAGTCTCTATAATCGCTTTGTAACTTCACTAAGTGTATGTGCAATTTCGTGTGACGATGTTGCATGGCGGACTTTCTAGACGAGGATCCCAGAATGCGCTGTTTGTAGGAAATACTGAGTTTGACAAAGGGACCGCACCTTCTCGCATTCAACGGTTCCCCCAAGATTTATGTTATATGCGAGGCTTGGCCAGAAATGGAAGTGACCAGAATAGGCAGTCCAGATGGCCCAGCTTTTAGAAAAACAGCATTTGTTGTGTGGGTCGGTTGAAGCATGGTGCTGGCGTAGTTTCCAAGCAGCGAGTGGCGCAGTGGACAGAGCACAGAACGGTAATCCGAATCGTGGGGTCGAGTCCCTATGCGGAAACTTTTTTTTTAATTTTCAGTTTTTACGTTACTTACACTGGAAATAAGACGAAATAATGCTCGTTATAATGTACTTATTAATACTTTCATTGAAGGTATAGGACAATCTAGGATAGGCAGTTTTAAAGTGATTCTCCGTAAATGCACAACCTGCGACGCGTATTTTTATCGTCAGATAAAGGATTTCATCAAAACGCTTCAAAACTGCTGTATGGAGTGAGAATAAGAAATCACATCCCGAGAAGACTGCGTTAAAATAGATTCCATCGGACAGGATCAGCTATCCTCGCCAATGTTTAGCAAACTGTTGTGTTACGCGAAGTTTGCTTGTAAACTGTGTCATGAGAAACGACCTTTTATGAACGAAAGCTAAGTTTGTTTTCCTATAGAAACTTTGAAGCGATGAAATAATTGTAGAAATGCGGCATTTATAACGTGTGCAAGATGCCGGGAAATTTCTGTTTTCCTTTTGTTTGCCATCAATATCTCCCCAGCACGTGTAAAACTGCTATAAAATAGTAAGAATATCTAATTTTATATTCGAAGTTCTCGTGTGCGCCCTACACTCCTTTTCTGAAAATTTTTTGCAATCCCAAGCTTTCCTTTGCCTATTAATAAATACGATTTATTTAGAATTATTTCGCTTTATGTACAGTGTGTAAAGTGAAAATTGATAATAAGAAAAGTTCCACTATATAGCCTCGACCCACTATTTTCAGTGTGCCAAATGCAGCCTGTAAACTATGCTAAAATGAATGACATTCATCACCCTACTCGCCCGAAAAACAGTTTTTTATTTTTCTAAAGTATTCGCCATCTGGAGTTCTCACTTCTTTCACTCACTTCAAGCCAAGCCCTCGTGCCACAACTTATCTGTCTTTATGCAGCTAAGTCCGTTTATTTATGATAAAGTAGTAAAGTCAGGAGCATGACGGTTTTGAGATTATTGTATCTGGAGCTATGGGATACGGGCAGCTCAAACAAACTACTGTATTTCATAATAGTCTCTTCCCTTCCTATAAAAGTCTGTAGATCACTAGTTTCCAAATGCGCACCACGACGGAACTAATGCTTTTGTAATTTGCAGCTGCAATATTTGTCTGCTAAAAGGATAAAATATATTTGTCATTGCTTCTTTCTTAGCAACCGAACGAAGCTGACAAGCAAACTAACGTGTTTGTTTAACCTATTCTGCTCATCAAGAACACTTTCCTCTAACATATCAACAAACGAAATTCCCAAGGCGAAAGAATTTTAATTTGCCTGATACTAAAATTAAAAAGCTTTTCCCTTCTTCGTAACATATAAAATTCTTAAAGACAAGTTATACTACAAAAGAAAACACGAAAATTATAGCGATATAACTAAGCATTATAAAGTAATAATAATATGAACTAACCATTGTCTCTTTCCTGTGTTATGAAAAGAAAATTGTTTCTAATATGTAGCACTGTAATAATTATCCCATTATTTTTCCGCAGTTTTCATTTGGTGTAGAGTTCACCTTTCGCACGTATATTGTATATTGAGGTGAAAGAGAGAGAGAGAGAGAGAGAGAGAGAGAGAGAGAGAGAGAGAGAGAGAGACGGTTCTGCAGATGGGCTTACACTCTTATCACCACTTTTATTAAGTTTGTGACTTTCAGCCTATCATGTTTCTTAAATAAAAGGATGTAACACCTGCAATCGTCCCTTTCACATTTAATTAATTTACGCAACAAGTTTCGGCGTTTCATTACACTAGCTTCAGACCCCTTCACCAGCGGGGATTTGAAGGAATTCAATCTCGTGTGCAGTCGTAACAGAAGTCAATATTATGTAACCAATGTAGTAGATATCTGGTTTACACGACACTATTCCTTCGTTCATCAACCGACAACTGTCAGGACAATATTAAAGCAGAACGTCCAAATCAACATTGGTTCTGGTTTGGACGTTGTTCTGACAGTCGTCGGTTGATGAACGAAGAGAAAGTATCGTGTAAACCATATTTCTACGGACACCGGTTATTTAATATTGGTTCCTGTTATGACTGCAAACGAGACTGGATTCCTCCCAATTCACGTTGGTGAAGAGGCCTGAGGATGGTGCAATGTAACTCTGAAATTGCTTGCTTGCTTTTTTGACCAGAAGGTTTGTCATTTCCAAAGGACTTGCCAGCTGTTTTAAATGACAATGAGACGAATGTGGCAGATGTTTTAAGGTTTAGCTACCGAGTGAGGTGGCGCAGTTGTTAGCACACTGTACTAGCATTCGGGAGGACGACGGTTCAAATCCGCATCCGGCCACCCTGACGTAGGTGTTCCATGATTTCCCTAAATGGCATCAGGCAAATGCCGGGATGGTTCCTTTGAAAGGGCACGGCCGACATCCTTCCTCGTCCCTCCCCAATCCAATGAGACCCATGATCTCACTGTTTGGTCCCCTCCCCAAATCAATAGATCAATCAAACAACCAACCAACCAACCAACGAACCATCCAACCAGGAGGAGTCAGTAAGGTTTAGCTTTTTGTCTGGACACATTCAGAAAATACTGGCAAGAAAATTTGTGTGTGTATTATTAAGTGGTCATCCAGCAAAGTTAATCTAGTCTCCAGCAGGTTTTTCCTATAACATATGTTTTTGGGTGGGGTCCGCCTTCAGCAAAACACAGTTTTGTTTTTTGTCCCAGACATGTTTCACTGCAGTTCCAGCAACATCAGTGGGTTCTTTATTATAATGGCTGTTAGAAACCAGGAATGTTCTTAACTGTTTAAATACAGGTTAATATTAGTTCCTAAATCGTAATTACAGATTTCTGAAGAGCACATATAATTGTGTATTCACACCTTCTTTTCCTGCAGTATTACGTTTTTTACAGTGCCTGTTTTTCTTTACAGTTTGTCATTTGTAACTACATACAACTTAATGTAAGTAAAATATTTACTCAAAAATTACGATTTCTAAACTGTTATGGCTATGCCTGAAATTAATAATTTATGTGAAAGGTTGTGTGTGTGTGTGTGTGTGTGTGTGTGTGTGTGTGTGTGTGTGTATTTATTTACATTACATTTCACTTACGTTTTCTTTTTTCGTCATCTTTTTCATTGTCACGTGCTGTGTATTGAGTTGTCACCGTCACTGTTTACCAGCTGTAGAAACAAGATAGTGGACAGTGGAACAGTTGAAGATGTCATTGGCGGTTGTTTTGAATCTCTGAGGTGTGTGTGTGTGTGTGTGTGTGTGTGTGTGTGTGTGTGTGTGTGTGTGTGAAAAAAGAGAGAGAGTAGGTTTAAGGATTTATCATTATTATTATAATATTTATATACATATTTATTTATTTTCAGTTTTTATTTGTGTTTATGTATGTATGTGTCTGTGTGTGTTGGGAGGGGGGACGGGGGGGGGGGGGAAGAGTTCTATAGGTTGGTGTTATCTAATAATTTTTTGCGGGCAGAGAGCAGAGTTCCATTGCAGAGAGCTGTGTATTCATTTATTACTTGCTTTCCTTCAACTATGGCTTTTTGTATTTGATAATTTTCTTCAATTATCAGTTTTGTGGGGGGCTGTTGCTGCATTTGAGAATTTTCAAATCAGTGTTGATGTCTGTTGGGCTATGTTTATTGTCCGTAAGGTGTTCAGCAAATGTGGAATGACAGCTGTCACTTTTTAATGCTCTTCTGTGTTCTGTGTATCTGGTATTAAATTTTCTGCTTGTCTGTTCTATATAAGCTGATTTGGAGTCCTGACACGTTAGTTGGTAAATACCAGATGTGTTGTGTTCGTCTGTGCTTGTGTTGGTTGTCCTTAGTTTTCTCTGTGTTGAGTTGTCTGTCCTGCAGCCTATTTTTAGCCCTTGTTTTTTTTTAGTATGTCGCCTATTCTGTGGGCTGCTTTGTTGTTGTAAGTGAGAGTAAAGTATTTGTTTGTTGTTGCGGGTGTTTCTTGTTCATGTGTGCTCATTTGTGTGTTTGTAAGTTTGCGAGAAGACTTTTGTGTGTTGGGCGTCTTTTTTAAATTTTGTTATAATTTTGTGGTTCAGTTTATCTATAGTGTTTGTATCATATCCATTCCCTACAGCTATTTGTCTGATTGTCTGTAACGCGTTGTTACAGTTGCTTTCAGTGAGTGGAGTTTTGTTCAGTCTGTGTAGCATATATTGGAAACCGGCTACTTTGTGTGCAATCGGATGATTAGAATGTTACTGAGTGGCTGTGCTGGTGGTGGTTACTTTTCTGAATATGGAGAATTGGTGTTGGTTGTTTTGTCTGTATATTATGAGGTCAAGGAAATTTAACATTTTGTTGTTTTCTGTTTCTGAGGCTGCTGATAGATCAAGACTTTAGTGCCTGAACGCAATCACACCACAAACCACATATGGGCTCGACGTCCACCTAAATCCCCACGTCGTCATAATCGCATATCAACTCAAAATATCTTACCATTTCATAATCTTTTATCATATCATCTTTAGTAGTTGAAAAACTGCTGAGGTCATCGGTCCCTAGTCTTACACACTACTTAAACTAACTTATACTAGGAACAACACACACGCACACACACCCATACCCGAGGCAAGACTCGAACCTCCGGCGGGAGGGGCCGCTCAGTCCGTGACATGATGGCGCCTCAAACCGCGCGGCCACTCCGCGATGCTCTTTAGTAGTAATGAAAAATAAATGTTGCAGATGTTACGAGTAACATTTATTTTTCTGTCTCGTCAAATATGTTGTGTCAATAAGCAATGTTTGTGTTTCAGGCTCGACTGTGTTTACTCTTCGGAGTAGCTGTTGTGAGACGACGGCATGCCGGACACCCTGAACCTGCCACTCACCCCGGAGGAGGAGGCGCGCTTCAAGAGGCGCTACTCGGACCTCATCAAGAAGCTGGTGCACACCACGCGCTTCAGCAAGGTCCGTCCGCTAACTGCCACTGGCGCTTTTTTCTAATGAGCGCTGGGAAAAAGACCTCTCAGTTTCTGAACAGCTGCTTCTGTTTATTGACTTCTGGCCTTCATGTAGCTGGCACTAATGGACTCTCAATTTACGGTGTTGACGCAGAACCAGGCAGCCGCTGCCGATTATTGCGGTTTAAGGACGGCACGTCGCCCGTTCCGTACCCACCTTTGTCCTCTAAGACGCACAGAAATTATAATTTCCCCGGAAATAATCCGTAAAAGAATTTCGTCATCTGAATATGTTCCCCAAGGGAGGCAAGGTGGTACAGTACCGGGTGTTCAAAAAGTTAGTATAAATTTGAAAACTGAATAAATCACGGAATAATGTAGATAGAGTGGTACAAATTGACATACATGCTTGGAATGACATGGGGTTTTATTAGAACCAAAAAAATACAAAGGTTCAAAAAATGTCTGACAGATGGCGCGTCATCTGATCAGAATAGCAATAATTAGCATAACAAAGTAAGACAAAGCAAAGATGATGTTCTTTACAGGAAACGCTCAATATGTCCACCATCATTCCTCAACAATAGCTGTGGTCGAGGGATAATGTTGTGAACAACACTGTAAAGAGTTGTCCGGAGTTATGGTGAGGCATTGGCGTCGGATGTTGTCTTTATTTCTCCGCCTCGTGATGACTGGGTGTTGTGTGATGTCCTTAGGTTAGCTAGGTTCAAGTAGTTCTAAGTTCTAGGGGACTGATGACCATAGATGTCAAGTCCCATAGTGCTCAGAGCCATTTTTTTGTTGTCTTCCAGCATCCCTAGAGATGTCGGTCGATCACGATACACTTGCGACTTCGGGTAACCCTAAAGCCAATAATCGCACGGACTGAGGTCAGGGGACTTGAGAGGCGAAGCACGATGATAGTAGCGGCTGAGTACACGATCATCACCAAACGACGCGCGCAAGAGATCTTTCACGCGTCTAGCAAGATGGGGTGGAGCACCATCATGCATAAACACCGTACGTTCCAGCAGGTGTTTATCAGCCACGCTGCGGATGATGCGATTCGGTAACATATCGCCGTACCTCTCACCCGTCACGGTAGCAGTTTACTGACGTTTTGCTGTCCAGCGCCATCTGTCGGACATTTTGTGAACTTTTTTTTGGTTCTAATAAAACTCCACGTCATTCCAAGCATGTCAATTTTATTCCGTGGTTTATTAAGTTTTCAAATTTATACTAACTTTTTGATCACCCGGGACACTTACAAAGGTGTTTAGACCCTCGTTGTGTTACGAGCAGTGCAGTCTAGGTCGGCGTTGGAGGTCACACGTCAGATGACAGTGAAATTCAGCATAGCGGCGCTCCGGGTGTTCTTCAGCAACGACAGATTTCACATGAAATTTCCATGTCATCCGTAACAACACAGCACTATGTATCGTCATCAGCCACAGTCATCCGTACTACAGTGCTACACAATGTGTCGAGCAAACAGTGTGGATCAATCTACGTTTCTGCCACTGTTACAGAGTAAATGACATTTAGCTTTTGCCTCCCCTCTCCTAACATACACTGAGGTGACAATAGTCTCGGAATACCTCCCAATATGGTGTCGGATCTCCTTTTTCCCGGCATAGTGCAGCAACTCAACGTCGAATGGACTCAACAACTTCTTGGAAGTCCCGTGCAGAAATATTGAGCGATGCTGCCTCTATAGCCGTCCAAAACTGTAAAAGCGTTGCTGGTACAGAATTTTGCATATGAACTCTATGTCCCATAAATGTGCAATGGGATGCATGTCGGACGATCTGGATGGCCAAGCCATTAGCTCTAAACGTCCAGAATGTTTTCCAAACCAGTCTCGAACAACTGTGGCCTGGTGACGTGGCACATTGTCATCCAAAATATTTCCATTGTTGTTTGGGAACGTGAGGTTAATGCATGGCTGCAAATGGTCTCCAAGTAGCGGAACATCCAGTCCATTCCATGTAAACACAGCTCACACCATTATGGAGCCACCACCAGCTCGCACAGTGCCTTGTTACTACTCGCGTCCATGGCTTCGTGGGTCTGCGCCATACTCGAACCCAGCTCCCACCAAATGAAATCTGTACTCACCCGATGAGGCCACGGTTTTCCAGTCGTCTAAGATCCAATCGATATGGTCCCTGGCCCAGGTGAGATGCTGCGGACAATGTCATGACTTTAAGAAAGACATTTGCGTCGGTCGTCTGCTGCCATAGCCCAAAAACGCCACGTTTCGCCGCACTTCGTCGCACTGTCCTAACGGATACTTCCGTCATACGTCCCAAACTGATTTCTGAGGTTATTTTACGTAGTGTTGCTTGTCTGTTAACACTAAGTACTCTATGCATACGCCGCTGTTCTCGGTGGTTAAGTGTAGTCCGTTGGCTAGTGCGTTATCCGTGGTGTGAGGTAACGCCTGAAATTTGGTGTTTTCGGTACACTCCGCACACTCCTGACAGTGTAGTCTTCGGAATACTGAATTTCCTAACGATTTCCGAATTAGAATATCCCATGCGTCTAGTTCCAACTACCATTCTGCGTCTGTTAATTCCCGTCTTGCGGCCATAATCACATCGAAATCTTTTCACATGAATCACCTGAGTATAAATCACAGCTCTGCCGATGCACTGCCCATTTATAACTTGTCTACGCGATGCTACTGCTATCTGTATATGTGCAATTGCCATCCCACTTGTTTTGTCACTTCAGAATATATAGTTAGAGTCAGTGTTATCAAAGTGGATATTATGAGGTTGTGGATTACAGATGTTACAGTTCACTCTCTAACTTACGGTAGGACAAAGAATCAAGCTAAAGAATCTGAATGTTAATAAAGATGAATCGACTCCTTAACTGAAATGAATTATAAGGTATGATTTGTAATGGTTACACCGGTAAGAAACGCATTAGAACTTTGGGCTAAGTCTCACACAATACAGTTTTCTATTAGAGATGCCCTGAAAGTACATCTCCACTTACCATAGCCCCAGAGTACAGTGTGGGCTCCACGCTACCGGACCGGAGTCCACAGTAACGCCAGAAATGGTCACAGAAAATACGCGTCAGCTGCCTGTACCAACCTACACAATAGCTGTTGTGCAGTGATCACTAATGTCTCTTTGACAGACCATAGCTCTATCCAAAATTTACACAAAAGTTGGGTTAACTGCCACCAGCGTCTGAAGAGCCCGTGGCCAAGAATCAAGGCTTTTTGCCGCATCACACGCAGACACTTAATCACTCTCCTGAAGACGGGAGAAATGATAGAAAGGGGAACACAGAAACATAGCATAGGTACACAATAAACGTTGTTATATGTATGCGAGACGTCAGTTCTTCCCGGAATATTCAATGTTCAAATAACCTACGGGAATGCAACCGAGTGACAGATGCAGACCCTGTCATTTTCAAGGCTAAACTGCAACAAGTCGCAGGATCGTTGTTGACCCCACAAGGAGCGTCGAGAGAAAGACTAACAGCCTCCTCAAGAAAGTTTCTTGTCGCAGGACACTAGCAAGAGTCTTAATACACTCCTGGAAATTGAAATAAGAACACCGTGAATTCATTGTCCCAGGAAGGGGAAACTTTATTGACACATTCCTGGGGTCAGATACATCACATGATCACACTGACAGAACCACAGGCACATAGACACAGGCAACAGAGCATGCACAATGTCGGCACTAGTACAGTGTATATCCACCTTTCGCAGCAATGCAGGCTGCTATTCTCCCATGGAGACGATCGTAGAGATGCTGGATGTAGTCCTGTGGAACGGCTTGCCATGCCATTTCCACCTGGCGCCTCAGTTGGACCAGCGTTCGTGCTGGACGTGCAGACCGCGTGAGACGACGCTTCATCCAGTCCCAAACATGCTCAATGGGGGACAGATCCGGAGATCTTGCTGGCCAGGGTAGTTGACTTACACCTTCTAGAGCACGTTGGGTGGCACGGGATACATGCGGACGTGCATTGTCCTGTTGGAACAGCAAGTTCCCTTGCCGGTATAGGAATGGTAGAACGATGGGTTCGATGACGGTTTGGATGTACCGTGCACTATTCAGTGTCCCCTCGACGATCACCAGTGGTGTACGGCCAGTGTAGGAGATCGCTCCCCACACCATGATGCCGGGTGTTGGCCCTGTGTGCCTCGGTCGTATGCAGTCCTGATTGTGGCGCTCACCTGCACGGCGCCAAACACGCATACGACCATCATTGGCACCAAGGCACAAGCGACTCTCATCGCTGAAGACGACACGTCTCCATTCGTCCCTCCATTCACGCCTGTCGCGACACCACTGGAGGCGGGCTGCACGACGTTGGGGCGTGAGCGGAAGACGGCCTAACGGTGCGCGGGACCGTAGCCCAGCTTCATGGAGACGGTTGCGAATGGTCCTCGCCGATACCCCAGGAGCAACAGTGTCCCTAATTTGCTGGGAAGTGGCGGTGCGGTCCCCTACGGCACTGCGTAGGATCCTACGGTCTTGGCGTGCATCCGTGCGTCGCTGCGGTCCGGTCCCAGGTCGACGGGCACGTGCACCTTCCGCCGACCACTGGCGACAACATCGATGTACTGTGGAGACCTCACGCCCCACGTGTTGAGCAATTCGGCGGTGCGTCCACCCGGCCTCCCGCATGCTCACTATACGCCCTCGCTCGAAGTCCGTCAACTGCACATACGGTTCACGTCCACGCTGTCGCGGCATGCTACCAGTGTTAAAGACTGCGATGGAGCTCCGTATGCCACGGCAAACTGGCTGAAACTGACGGCGGCGGTGCACAAATGCTGCGCAGCTAGCGCCATTCGACGGCCAACACCGCGGTTCCTGGTGTGTCCGCTGTGCCGTGCGTGTGATCATTGCTTGTACAGCCCTCTCGCAGTGTCCGGAGCAAGTATGGTGGGTCTGACACACCGGTGTCAATGTGTTCTTTTTTCCATTTCCAGGAGTGTATTTATTGTGCTACTTCCCCTAGGTTATATGGCCTTCAGGATATCCACAAAGAAGAGGTCCCTCTTAGGTTGTCGGTAACATTGGTCCTCCGACATATTTTGTAGTAAGCACCTTGCTACTCCGTTGAGCCCACTAGCTGATCGGTGTGCTCATAGTATTAAGAAAATCGGCTGATTTCTTACGTCGATTAGAAGGAATGCTTTAGAATGACTGATATTCTAGGAAGTTTTGATGTGGTCTCTGTTTAATTTGTTAGCATTGATTGTGGTTGGGTTTGATGGCGAATTAACGAACTAATTTCGAAATATGTTGACTGCCACTTACCTTTTATTCAATGACCCGTTCTATGAGTAGGCAGATGGAGTTGCGATAGGAAGGTCGTTGTCATCTATTATTACAAATTTGTGTATGTATGACTTAGAGGAACGTGCTTTGGAAACGATGTGGGCGATACTTTTATTGTTTGGCCTCATAGCAGTGAGAATATGAACAGTGTTTTAGAACACCTGAATTCAATCCAACCGAAAATTCGTTTCACGATGGAGGTGGGAAAGGGTGGCTGCTTCCCCTCCCTCGACGTGTTGGACAGAAGGAAGGTTGATGGTACGTTGGGACATGCTATTTATAGGAAGGATACTCACAATAACTTATCCACAGGACAATAGTTGTCACCATCCAGCTCAGCGTGAAGATGTACCTTGGCTCGCACTATCCCCCTGAGAGTTTGCTAGCTGAGTTAACCCATCTTGAGGTAACTTTCCATCAAAATTGATATAATGAAAGACAACTCAGACGTGCCTTACGATGTCGATCAAGCGGGCATGGGGTGAGTGATGATAATACCGAGTTGGCACGAATGTCTACGGCCTTTCTGCCTTAAGCAGAGAGCATCTCCAACAAGCTTGGACGTATTTTGCGGAAATATGATGTGAAATGTGTTTTCTGGCCTTCTAAGATTAGAATCCTTTTAGCTACTGTTAAGGATGATCTTGGACTCCGTAAGGCGTGTGTCTGTCTTGTTCCTTGCAGTTGTAGCATGTCATTAGACAGACTACCAGGAACTTGGAGGACCGGTGCACTGAGCATAAGCGTCACACAAGCTCACAACAGCCGAGAAAACAGGCTATTGCAAAACATTGCACTGGTCGTTATAGGGAATATAACAACATGGAGATTCTGGCATGCAGTTTCAGCTATTGAGATAGGTAGCAGATTAAATTAGGTTAGCAAGTAACCTTGTAAAATATAGAGCTGGGGTTTTTGTTTCAGCTCCGCATGGAACCCTACTCTCACCATAATCAAAAACATAGGGACATACTTAATGCTACGTCACCAGTTGTTTAGTAATTTACACATCGATAAATTCTGCATAGGTCATCTTCCTTTCGTGTGGTGGCGCTGGTGTTTACACTGTGTGTTATCTTTCCGGAATTGCTCTGCAAAGCGAGTTTTTAAATTCATTTACACATCGCTTACTTGTTGCAGTTTTGCTTTGAAAATGAAATAGTGTGCACCTGTCGAAATACGATGTGTTTGAGAAAAGTAATGAGACTGACAACACTGCTACGCTTTGTTCAACCTGTGTGTTCATCCCTTCCAGATGGTCAGTCCGAGTTTCAGGTCCGTAAAGCCACGACGATTTTTGAGCGCCATAAGTGAAATTCTGTTTTCGTTGTGTGTTATGAAAATGGAAGGACGGAATTTAGAGCACCGTCATGCAATGAAGTTGTGTATTAAACTTGGGGAATCCGCGAGTGTGACTTTTCAGAAGTTGAAACAGGCCTAAGGAGAACATTCCTTACCAAGAGCACAAGTTTTTTCACTGGACATATATTTTTTGGAAGGCCGAGAACCCCTTGAAGATGAACCACTCTCACAGAGATTTTCAACTTCAAAAACTGACGAAGCTGTCGAACATGTGTGTGATGTGGTGAGATCGGACTGACATTTAACAGATAGGATGATGGGTGACCTGTTGAACATTTTCAACGTACATTAAATTTCGACCGAAGTTTTGCACATTCTTTCGGTCTGTGCCAAAGTGGTACCGAAAACCGTCACAACTGAGCTGAAGAACCGCCAAAGAAACGTGTCCGTTGATCGTTTTGAGAGGATTGCCGATGGCCACGAATGGTTCAGTCGTGTGATCACAGGCGATGAATCTTGGATTTTTGAGTACGATTCTGAGACAAAATGGCAAAGTGATGAGTGGCACACAGACTTCTGCACGACCGAAAAAAAGCTCGAATGAGCAAATCAAAGATAAGAACAATGATGATCTGCCTTTCTCACAGTAGGGGTATCGTGCATAAAGACTTTGTTCCTCCTGGACAAACTGTCAACCGAACGTTTTACAGAGATGCTCCTGAAAGGCTCAGGCAGAAGGGTGAACTGAGTGAAACGGGACACTGCAGACAATTGGATGCTGCATCATGACAACGCATCATGTCACATGGACACTTCCGTCACGGAATTGTTGACCTCAAACGGCATTCCTGTTGCACAGCCCCCTTATTCGCCTGATCTGAGTACTTGTGACTTTTTTTCTTTTCCTGAAGTTGCAAAATGACTTAAAAGGACGTCATTTTGGGACTCTGAAGAACAGTCAGATGAATGTAGCCAACGTGTTACAGGCGCTGCTACTAATACTGGGCCGGCCGCTGTGACTGGGCGGTTCTAGGCGCATCAGTCTGGACCCGCGCGACCGCTACGGTCGCAGGTTCGAATCCTGCCTCGGGCATGGATGTGTGTGATGTCCTTAGGTTAGTTAGGATTAAGTAATTCTAAGTTCTAGGGGACTGATGACCTTGGAAGTTAAGTCCCATAGTGCTCAGAGTCATTTGAACCATTTGAACCAAGACTGGGAGCAACGACTCCACCGGTATATACCTTCCGAAGGCGTTTACTTTGAAGGGGGGCAATATTGTTATTTCAGAAAAGTAAAAACTTTTTTTAGATGAAAAATCAATCAGATTTCTTTTCTCACACACGTATCGGTGGTGGTCGACGACGTCACCCGGCTGCATTCCCGTAAGTTATTGAAAATTGTTACAGGAGTATACAAACAAAAAAATGGTTCAAATGGCTCTGAGCACTATGGGACTTAACATCTTAGGTCATCAGTCCCCTAGAACTTAGAACTACTTAAACCTAGCTAACCTAAGGACACCACACACATCCATGACCGAGGCAGGATTCGAACCTGCGACCGTAGCAGTCCCGCGGTTCCGGACTGTAGCGCCTAGAACCGCACGGCCACCGCGGCCGGCGTATACAAACATTCAATAAACATACACTGATCAGTCAGCACATTATGACCACCGACCTACTATAGATATAAATCCCGTCCAGCCAATAGCAGCGTCACCTGGCGAGGAATGACTGCTAGACAAACACACGCACGTTGCTTGCTGTCCGTGTGTAAAATGGGGTGGGCGCGCAAACTACCTGAATTTCACTGAATGTGGATTCTGATGGCCCAGAGGCTCGGCATGGGCATTTTGGAAATTGCGTGACTTGCCAGGTGCTCGTAGAGTGCTGTGGTGAGTGTCTTGAACCCAAGGCGAAACCATGTTCACCAGACGTCGTGGGGTTGGGCGGCACCCCTGATTACAGATGTCGACGTCGTAGGCTGGGCAGACTGGCAAAGCAGGGCAGGTCACGAAATTTCGCGAACTAACATCAGACTTTAATGCTGGGTAGAATACAAGTGTGTCTGAACACATAGTGCACCAGACATTCCGAACAATGGGCGTCCGCAGCCAATGACCCACGGGTGTGCCACTGTGAACACCACATCGGCAACTACAGTTAAAACTGGCACGTGGCCTTTGGCACTGGACGTTGGCGCAGTGGCACAGAGTTGCATGATCTGATGAATACCGATACCTTCATCATGCTGATGGGACGTCTTCTAGGGGAACAGCTCCTGGGCTGCAGGACCGAGACAAGCTAGCAGTGGCTCCATTGTGTTCTAGGGAACTTTCACATTGGCATCCATGGGTCCATTGGAGCTGGTGCAAGGCACCATGATGGCTGCAAACCATATCACCCTTTTATGGCGATTGTATTTCCCGATGGCAGTGGCATTTTTCAACAGCGTGATCCGCCATGTCATAATGTCACGTGTGTGATGGAGTGGTTCGAGGAACATGGTGGAGAGTTCTAATTCATGCGCTGACCCCCAAACTCGCAAACCTGAACCCGATCGAATACATCTGGGATGTGATTGGAACGTGGCGTCAGAGCTCATCGCCCCTCTCCCTGGAATTTACGGCAATTGGGAGACTTGTGTGTGTACATGTGGTGCGAACTCCCTTCAGAGATATACTATGCCCTCATTGCTTCTGTATCATGATGCGTCGCAGCTTTATCCTTGCCAAAGGTGGGCATACTGCCTATTAGACAGGTGGTTGTAATATTCTGGTTGATCAGTGTATAGGTGTGTGAAACAAAATCGCAAGATCTAAATACTAAAATGCTGTTGTGAGTACCGAAAGTAAGCAAGCTGTTGCTCATGTTACTCCCAGCTGTAAAGCTTATATGCATTGAATCAGAGGTGCCAAGAAACCATTTAAACAAAAGCAGTGGAAAAGCTGACATGGAGATGTTTCGTTGCCACTTATGAACTGCCGTTTGGCCGGGCAGGACGAGGTGGAGTCGCTGCTGGTGATGCACTTCAAGCTGGAGCGCGCTGGCGGTCCTCTGGGCTACGAGCGCGCGGCCGAGGTGCTCTACTCCCTCCTGGGCATGACGGACGAGCTGCTGACGATCCGCGTGTGTGACCTGCTGGACCGCGAGAATGCGCGCAAGATCACCATGGAGTCCTGGGTGGTGGGCCTCTCCCTGCTGCTGCGAGGCTCCTTCGAGGAGCGCATACAGCTCTGCTTCAAGGTGCGACTCTACCATGATCACATACACTGCAGAAACTACACAGTCCAGTCACATTGCCGGCCGAGGTGGCCGTGCGGTTAAAGGCGCTGCAGTCTGGAACCGCAAGACCGCTACGGTCGCAGGTTCGAATCCTGCCTCGGGCATGGATGTTTGTGATGTCCTTAGATTAGTTAGGTTTAACTAGTTCTAAGTTCTAGGGGACTAATGACCTCAGCAGTTGAGTCCCATAGTGCTCAGAGCCATTTTTTTCCAGTCACATTAAGGGATGGGGTGGATTGAGAAAATACATGGGTACATGTAAGCTAATGTAACTTCTACTGTTTGAGGGATCATTGAACTAAATTTTACAGATGATGTCATTATGTTGCTGGCTATAGTCTGATTTTTTTTCAATTGTTTTGTCAAATAATTTGATCAGGATATGGCTGGATACTTTTAGACCACATACTGCATGGTGGCATCCTATGTGAGCTATGCACCTATGCAGTAGGAGCGCACCGCCCACATCAATCTCCACTTTGCATTTTTGAATAATTAATTAGGGCAGTAACGACAAATAGCAGCATGGATGTGAACAAATTTGCGATTCATCACGCTACGTTAACAGAGATGGCTAAAGGATGAGCAACGAGAATGTTCTGGATTGCGTAAGTGCAAATATTCTTGTACTCAGGGAGACGTTGGCGGGAAGCCAGCAGTGCGTTAGACGAAGGTCGAATTTTACAACCTCCAGCACCCGAGAGGGTGTTGACACAGTCAGGGTGGTCTCCACCGGCAGGCGGCTGGTCCCCGCGGAGGTTCGAGTCCTCCCTCGGGCATTGGCGTGTGTGTGTGTTTGTCCTTCGGATAATTTAGGTTAAGTAGGGTGTAAGCTTAGGGACTGATGACCTTAGCAGTTAAGTCCCATAAGATTTCACACACATTTTCCACCGGCACGCTTCGATGCCGCCTCACAGGCAGGCGGTATTTCCGGCAAAACACTTCGAAGCAAGTAGAATGTCTCCCCGCAGTGAATAACGCAGGAAGACGCTGTTTTCCCCTCGGCCTTGTCACCTGGGTTCCACAGAAGCGTCGCGGGCGACATTGCCACCAAGGAATGTACCTCCCTGAATCCCCCACTCCATATTTTTTAGCGTCGGATAGAGGAGCGGAATGTGTCCGTTTAGACGCTGGCACCAATGAAGCTTCTGGAAAGTTTTTCGGACGAGCGGCGACTCCCACAAGCAACTGGGACTGGCCAGATTCACGTGACATATGCGGTGTTCCCCGCACACTCACAGTAGAGCGGGAAAAAATTGTTAAAATGTTGCGATTGGACAGCCACACCACCGCACTGGCACGCCGCAGTATGTTTTTGGTAGGAAGGAAACTTGTGTCTCAGCATCTGTCTGACAAGGATGCAGTACTGCGTACCGGGCGATACAGAGTGATTGCAGAGTAGCTGTCTACCTTATCCGGAACTCAGGATAGTTTTGCGGGATTGTCTCGGTACACGCTTAGCTATGGTTGCAGAGGCATCACACCTGATCGACATAACAATACGACGAGAACAGCCCGCTGGGGACCCTCTCGTGGATCAGAAGAGCGGAATAGGCAATGTACCCAGCTCCGACCGTAGCACGATCAGTCTTCCAGTTCAAAGAAGTTAAACGAGTGGCCATTCTCCTGTTGAACATCGCAGCACAGTCTCGGATTATTCCTGTGATCAGATACAGATGGAAAGTTCGTGATCTAGAATCTTGTGCTCTCGTTCAATTAAGGGGAAGTATCAATCTGCATCGCTAGGTTTTATAGTTTTAGAGTCGTGTAATACTCCTTTCTCCTTATTAAGTTATTAATCTGTCCACATTCAAGAGGCGTCACCTCGTTAATGCGATTTATGAGCATATTTATATTCTCAAATGGAATAAATCCGATTATCTTTCCTGATTTTTCAGAATACCTGTATTGACACACCAAACCTATCCTACAATATAGTCAAAAATTTTGGTGGGGTTAACTTGATGCTAATAATTTCTATCCATCACTACTTTTTATCAGGCAAGCGACCTCACCATATCCGAATCTTCAACAGAGGGCTGTATTGCATAGTTAGATGTCATTAAGCACACAAAAATCGCATTGGGGCAATTTATAGTAGAATTCCGACTTCAGAAAATAGTTCATTTGCATATTGCCTCACGGTAGCAGAGGAAACTCGGAGATCGCTTCCCAGTACTATCAGTTGAGAAAAATTTAGTCAGAGGCTACTTTTCTTATCACTTTCAAACTATGGTAGGTCATTACTAACAACGAGAAACATAAATCTGAGTATCAGTTATTTAATATCTGTATTAAAACTCTCGCAACATTTTTTTTTTCAAATTGATGTGTAAGATACATAGTAGTTTTTATTTCACGAAAATTTTGATAAATCTGTCAGTAGCGAACTTTGAAGAATTTTGTACCTGAGGAGGTTGTGTTACAGTGTGTACTGTAGCAAATTTCACCTTTTGATCTGCAGTGGTTCAGCAAAAAAAGTTGCACTAATGTCTCTTCTATGTGGTGTACTCGTATTTACTGTTGTTGAGTCCGCCATAGTGCCGCTTTGATCATCACTACGGGGCAGTTTTTGCGAATAGGCTATCGCCTGTATTTGTCACACTTACGACACGGATGGTTTGAAAATGGACACAGGTGTCCGAAACTAGTCACCTTCAAAAAAGTAAGAAGATACTTCTCAGTGCAACTTTTGACGGAGCTAAACCACTTCTTTCAATTATAAGACAAGTTGTGGACCTATTTTATCACTAGAAGCATGCCTGAAGTTTGTAAAAGAAATGTTTTTTATACACCGAAAATTGAAAATTACGGGAAATGCGGAAAAGATTTTACTAGCATATATGACGAAAACAAGTATGTTAATAAAACATTTTGTCTTTTTGCTCTTCATGTGGCTCGTTTTTTCTATTGTGATTCTTCTGGTATGCCTATTTGGGTGATATCCTTCACCGGAAATTCACAACTAGCAATACACACATCATCAATCTTCTTCCACTACGTGTGCATTTCTTTAATAAATCGTAATTAATCGCGTCGTAAATGGAATGACAGCCTTCTATGCTCTGCATATGTCTTTTCTGATGACAGAAAAAAAAAATATCTCAAAAAAGGGTAGAGTGTTGTCGAAAAGGCGGCATGGCATTGCGAATTGGTTAAAAAAATGGGCTTTACACAATTTCTAAAAGGAATTAAACTCTGAAAATTGGAGACTGTATTTGTAACTTGCTACAGAACTTTCTGGTCGCAAAAAAAGTTCCAACATTTTTCACCAATTTGCATACGTCCCCTTTAATGTCCGACGTCAGTGAACAATAACCACTCGCAGGAGGTGGTGGCAACACAGGCAGTGGGAGGGTATACGATGCCTGTTGGTGTCGGTGGGAGGGACACACGGAAAACACCGCAGTCGTTGTCGTAACGCGGAAACGGAGAGATGTATTTGACGTCCTCATTGGCATCTGCATCTACAGCTACATCTACATCCATACTCCGCAAGCCACCTGACGGTGTGTGGCGGAGGGTACTTTGAATACCTCTGTCGGTTCTCCCTTCTATTCCAGTCTCGTATTGTTCGTGGAAAGAAAGATTGTCGGTATGCCTCTGTGTGGGCTCTAATCTCTCTGATTTTATCCTCATGGTCTCTTCGCGAGATATACATAGGAGGGAGCAATATACTGCTTGACTCCTCGGTGAAGGTATGTTCTCGAAACTTCAAAAAAAGCCCGTACCGAGCTACTGTGCCTCTCTCCTGCAGAGTCTTCCACTGGAGTTTATCTATCATCTCCGTAACGCTTTCGAGATTACTAAATGATCCTGTAACGAAGCGCACTGCTCTCCGTTGGATCTTCTCTATCTCTTCTATCAACCCTATCTGGTGAGCAACATTCAAGCAGTGGGCGAACAAGTGTACTGTAACCTACTTCCTTTGTTTTCGGATTGCATTTCCTTAGGATTCTTCCAATGAATCTCAGTCTGGCATCTGCTTTACCGACGACCAACTTTATATGATCATTCCATTTTAAATCACTCCTAATACCTACTCCCAGATAATTCACGGAATTAACTGCTTCCAGTAGCTGACCTGCTATATTGTAGCTAAATAATAAGGGACCATTCTTTCTACGTATTCGCAGCACATTACACTTGTCTACATTGAGATTTAATTGCCATTCCCTGCACTATGCGTCAATTCGTTGTAGATCCTCCTGCATTTCCGTACAATTTTCCATTGTTACAACCTCTCGATATACCACAGCATCATCCGCAAAAAGCCTCAGTGAACTTCCGGTGTTATCCACAAGGTCGTTTGTGTGTCTTGTGAATAGCAACGGTCCTACGACACTCCCCTGCGGCACACCTGAAATCACTCTTACTTCGGAAGACTTCTCTCCATTGAGAATGACATGCTGCGTTCTGTTATCTAGGAACTCTTCAATCCAATCACACAATTGATCTGATAGTCCATATGCTCTTACTTTGTTTATTAAACGACTGTGGAGAACTGTATGAAACGCCTCGCGGAAGTCAAGAAACACGGCATTTACCTGGGAACCCGTGTTTCTGGCCCTCTGAGTCTCGTGGACGAATAGCGCAAGCTGGGTTGCACCCGATCGTCTTTTTCGAAATCCACGCTGATTCCTACAGAGTAGATTTCGAGTCTCCAGAAAAGTCATTATACTCTGACATAATGCGTGCATTGTCATTGGCTTTCGGCCCAAGGGTTGAAACATTGCCAGTCGCTGTGGCCGAGCAGTTCTAGGCGCTTCAGTCCGGAACCGCGATGCTGCTACGGTCGCAGGTTCGAATCCTGCCTCGGGCATGGATGTGTTTGATGTCCTTAGGTTAGCTAGGTTTAAGTAGTTCTAAGTCTAGGGCACTGATGTCCTCAGATGTTAAGTGCCATAGAGCTTAGAGCCATTTGAACCACTTTTTGGTTGAAACATTTCCGAAAGGGCTAAGCTTGCAAACTGTTCGCGTACCACCCCGATTAAAATACTCAGAGCATGGCAAAAAGACGTTATCCAAAACGGACGCCTAGGCAACTCTGATGCACCGCGGGCCATAGATGACAAGGCTGAATGACGGGCGGATAGACGTGCAACTGTTGAGCAACTGACCGCCCACCTGAACCAAGGAGCTACCAACCGTACCTCCTCAACGACTGTTCAGCTAACATTGGTGCGTATGGGACTCCGCAACAGGCGACTTGTTCATGCACCCGTGCTGACTGCTGTACATCGGTGACGAAGGCTGGCACTGTCACGCTACTACTGCAGTTGGACGTCAACTGACTGGCGACAGGTAGCCTCTCGAGATGAATATCGTTTCATGCTGCATCGAACAGATGGCCGTTGGAGCGTACGGCGTAGAAGCAAACACCTCGCAACAATCGTCGGAAGGGTCCAGACAGGAGAAACACAGTTATCCACGGAGACGATGTGTACCCCCACATGCAGTTTGATTTTCCCCTGCACGATGGCATCTACCAACAAGACAGTGCAAATTGTCACACAGGTCGCAGTGCGCTTGTGAGGTTCCAGGAGCACCAGTCTGAGTTTACCACGCCGCCCTGGTTATCAAACTCCCCTGATTTAAATCCAATCGAGAATTTGTGGCACCACTTCGACTGGGCTGTACGCGCCATTGGTCCTCAACCTAGAAACCTAGCAGCTGGCCAAGGCACTGCAGTCGCCGTGGCCCCATATTTCTGTCGGTAGCTTCCTCAACCTCAGGAATATTCTTCATTCTTCCTGCACGTCTGGCAGTGGTCCGTGCTGCAAAAAGTGTTTGTTCAAGCTTCTGAGAGGTGGTCACATTAATATGATTGGACTGTGTACATCGACGACAGGTCTACATCTGTAGTCTACGAACAATAATAAATGATATGACGGAGAGTACTTTATATTGAATAGTACAGCATATAACCACACGTTGTGACGCGCAAACCATGTTTACCCTCTCCACGTTACCACACTGGTTCAGAGCGACGTGCGGGCTGTGTCAGTGTGAGTGGAGCAGTGCAAAGGGGACAGTGGTACTCGCAGTGGAGCAACGGGCGTTCGTTGTGTAAAGTTACGTGACAACGAAGTCGTGGAAACGGTGTGGCCAGTTGTCTGCTGAGAAGTTTAACGGTGTCAAAGTGCCAGCAAAGAGAGCCATTCGACGCTTAGTCGGAAAATGGCGTCAGACAGGACCTGTTTTGAACAAGTCGAAAAACATTCCGAAATGTGCCGGCACACCAGAAAATGTGGCTGCAGTTCGCCAGAAAATGCTTCAGAGCCCTACCAAATCAACCTGACGCCTGCCGCAAGAGACCGTCGTATCACTTCGATCATGCGGACGAATACATCTGGACCTACGGCCGAACGCGGCCCTGGTTGGCCGCGCAGGTTACCTGATCTGTCACTGAGCGATTACTTTGTACGGGGAGCCCTCAAGTATAAGTTGTATCACAGCAGCCACCGTAGTCTTCAAAACCTGCAGCAGAACGTTTCGGTTGAGACTGCAGCAATTCCAGCAGTCCAGCTTCGATCTGCCCTCAGAAACTTGCTTATCAGGACCAGAAAGTGCAAAGAGATGAATGGTAGTCACTATCAACATCTGCTATAGCCGGATTACTACTTTATTTCCTTTCCTCTGCTGTGGTTCTTTGTTCCCTGGAACTCTGCCACACCCTATACATGGTGGTAAAGTGATTTAGGATTTAATGTCCATTGGCGACAAGGCCACAGGACTGAGCACAATGTGGAATGAACAGCAATGGTGAAGGATTTCGGCCGCACCGCTTTCAAAGGAACCATGCTAGCGTTAGCCTTAAGTTGTTTAGCGAAACGACGGAAAAGTTCAATGTGACAGACCTGAGCCGGGTTCCGCCTAAGTGAGTTCACTGTCTTAGTCAGCGAGGCACCAAACTCGGCCACAAATTGTTTCTTTCTCTTTCAAATGTAACCAAGCCAACTGAAGCTTCAGTCCCTCTCCTTTAACAAAATTGTTAAGGCTTTCGTGGTCACTTGTTGACAAATTCCTTTTGGGTTCCGTTTCTGGTTCTTCGGCCTACTTTCGTGTGATAATTTTCCTGACGTTTCGCCAGCACGAGTGACTGTATTGTCGAATCTTCACGCTCTATTACAGTCCACCACCAGCAATGGAGGGTGAAACTTCGACAGTGTCAGTCAATCGTGCTGACGAAATAGCAGAAAAATTATCTAACAAATCTTGGCCAAAGAACCCGAGACAGAAGCCAATATACAATTTGCCCCTTTCCTCTTATTTCTTCACTCTCTATTTTTTTTTCTTTTGAGTAAAATGACACTAAGGAAATCGTGAAGCAGTAACATGGTATGTGGTAGTATTTTACTGCACGGACACACAGTGGAAGAGGACTTTATAGTGTACCAGTCCCCGAACAGTCTACACAACACTGAAGTTTGCAAAGGTAATTCAGTATATTAAGAATGGTTCAAATGGCTCTGAGCACTATGCGACTTAACTTCTGAGGTCATCAGTCGCCTAGAACTTAGAACTAATTAAACCTAACTAACCTAAGGACATCACACACATCCATGCCCGAGGCAGGATTCGAACCTGCGACCGTAGCGGTCGCTCGGTTCCAGACTGTAGCGCCTAGAACCGCACGGCCACTCCGGCCGGCAGTATATTAAGAACTTGGTTGTTTGTAAAGAGTGAATTGCAGTAGGATGTAATTCGCTTATAGACTTAACGTCTGATGGCGTCCCTAGGCTTTGATTTTATGCTGTTTTTCGTAACTGTTTTTAAGATTTACAGGATATCTGCTAAAGAAAGTGGAACGGCAACAACGCTGGGCTTAAGTGTTTACACTTTGCGTCTATGACACTAAATAAGGCACAACAATGAGGAAGAGACCTCGAAAGTTAATACTTATTGAACAGCTCAGCCCGCAAAGGACGAATTTGATGCCAGCCGCATGTAAACAAAATGTATGCAGTTAGGAAATAACGTATTTTCAAGTTCTTTAACATCATAGTAAGTCACTATTTTATTACTCAACCCTATCTCAATTAAAAATTACCACGCAAGGCTTCCCGTTTATAAAATACTAATACATTCCGAAGGTCTGAACCATTGTAGACTGTAGGACTATGGTTAGAAGACAGCAACTGTTTTAATTTTGTAAGAAACACGTGAGAATAACTACGGCAAAGCGACTTCTAACATTTCTCGGTAATTTAAGGAATTCTTTCTACTTCACAGGCGTTCACAAGTCCAGTGGTAAAATCTGCGATAGATTCAACTGCTTCGTGGCTGTTTTAACTCTATAAGATCAACTGCAGTATTCAACCACGTCTTGTTCAGAAATGTTATCTGTACGTAATGTGGTACAACTCTCTTCCGGAGTAGGTCACTTAATTCAATAAAATGAATACAAAGGTGGCTTTTTTTTGCAGTTCACTGATTTGTCAAGCTTTTCAGGCGCTTTTACGTTAAATATTGATATCCAAATAAATATTTCATTAATCAATTGTAGGTTTCTGGAACATATCTCTCTTTTTATTCAACGCATAGATAATGGAGTCCTACCTCACTTTGGACTGTTTGTTCGTTAACATCTGGATCAGACATTCCTTGAGAAGCAAAGGAGGCCCTGTTTAGTGACCAGCACGTTCACCTGATTTGTGATTTCTTCTTGTAGGGCCACTTGAAAAGTCTTGCGTATGAGACGCCTGTCGAGACTAAAGAGGATCTCGTGGCAAGAATTCTCGCTGCCTGCGACACTTTTCTTACGACACAGGGAAACGGATATGACAGCACTTTGTACGACGATGCCTGCATTGACACTGAGGCATGCCTTTTTGAAGCACTGTTGTAAATGTAGCAACTTGTGGAACTTGGACAGGTAAATGGAATTCATTAAAATTATACCGTAGACTTTCGGTCTCTCTGATACCGAGCTACGTGTGCGGCCACTGCTCCAACAACAAAGGAGATTATCTGAGTGTATTGGGGAATATTCAAGTGGTTCAAATGGTTCTGAGCACTAAGAGACTTAAAATGTGAGGTCATCAGTCCCCTAGAACGTAGAACTACTTAAACCTAACTAACCTAAGGACATCACATACATCCATGCCCGAGGCAGAATTCGAACGTGCGATCGTAGCGGTCGCGCTGTTCCAGGCTGAAACGCCTAGAACCGCTCGGCCACCAAGGGCGGCTGGGGAGTATTCAGTGGGAGTTCTGTACGTCATGATCAGGGTTAGGAAGTTGGGGCCCTTGGTTTGAGCGCTGCACGGGGCTGAGGCGGAACTTGAGTAGATTTTAGCTTATACCTTTCGACTCTGTCATTTCCGGACTAAGGTCCTTTAACTCTAGTTGATATATTAACTATTCACCATCATCTTTGAAATTTTTTATCATCATCACGGAATCACCCTTTATGTAAGTGGTTAGGCGATTCTGTAGACCTTCAGTTATAGGCATTCCATTTAAACTCTGGTGTTGTGAACACTCTAAACAAGCTATTTGACTTTCGGAGTCTTTACGGAGGTCACTGAATAATGATTGCATCAGATGAGACTGCGTGACCATTCAGATCTCCCCTGTAAGCATTTTACGTGGTGTGTGGACGTCCGTTGCTATTTGCTGATGAAATATTTCGGACACCTTTCTAAATTAATCCCTAGTTGAAGAGAACTTCAGAACTTTGTTTTAGAAACGAGACAGGCGGTAATTTTATCGGAGCGTTGAGGCACGCGCGTGTGGCGGTGTGTTTCGTAACTAGTATTGTGTAATACATTTTTCACAGATGTTCCGGCGCATGACTTCGTCTGGTCGTTTCCTTGTTCCGCTTGAAAAAAAACAAGTGTTGCAGGGAGTGGAAAGCTATTAACGTCCGCTTCCTGAAGTAACTGCACAAACTACTGCGGAAACATTTACGTTCTCTGCGATATAACTGGTTACGAAGGACACATTCCATCTCTTTGAAACAATATCACCCAATAAACCTCTACGTCAGTATAGGTGAACTAAATTAAATTGTGTTCTACCCCGTGATTATTAATGTCGTCCGTATTGAGATCGAGAACAAGCACTGATACCTGAAAGTGCATCAGCTATCTTAAAATCACCTTCACTGCGTATTGTAGTCGACATGCAGCAGGATTTTGGAACATATACTGTGTTCGAACGTTATGAATTACCTCGAAGAGAACGGTCTATTTACAGACAGTCAACGCGGATTTAGGAAACAGCGTTCTTTTGAAACAACTAGCTATTTACACACACGAGTGCTATTGACAAGGGATTTCAAATAGATTCCGTATTTCTAGATTTCCAGAAGGTTTTTGACACTGTGCCACACAAGCGGCTCGTAGTGAAATTGTGGAAGTGTGCTTATGGAATATCGTCTCAGTTATGTCACAGAATTCGTGATTTCGTGCCGGAAAGGTCACAGTTCGTAGTAATTGACGGAAAGTAATCGACTACAATAGAAGTGATTTCTGGCGTTCCCCATGGCAGTGTTATAGGCCCTCTGCTGTTCCTTATCTATATAAACGATTTAGGAGACAAACTGAGCAGCCTTCTTAGGTCGTCTGGAGACGATGCTGCCCTTTATCGTCTAGTAAAATCATCAGAAGATCGAAACAAATTGCAAAACGATTTAGAAAAAACATCTGTATGGTGCGAAAATTGGCAACTGACCCTAAATATCGAAAATTGTGAGGTAATCCGTATGAGCGCTAAAAGGAATCCGTTAAACTTCTGTTACATGATAAATCAGTCAAATGTAAAGGCCGTAAATTCATCCAAATACCTATGAATTACAGTTACGAACAGCTTAAATTCGAAAGAAAAAACAGAAAATGTTGTGGGCAAGGCAAACCAAAGACTGTGTTTTATTGGCAGGGCACTTAGAAAATGTATTAGACCTACTAAGGAGACTGCCTACACTACGCTGGTCCTCCTCTTTTAGAATACTGCTGCGCGGTGTGGGATCCTTACCAGATAGGATTAACGAAGTACATCGAGAAAGTTCGAAGAAGAACAGCACGTTTGTGTTATCGAGAACAGGAGAGAGGGAGTCACGGACGTGATACAAGATTTGGACTGGACATAATTAAAACAAAGGTGTTTTTCGTTACGACAGAATCTTCTCACGAAATTCCAATCACCAACTTTCTCCTCCGAATGCGAAAATATTTTGTTGACACCGATCTACATAGGAAGAAACGATCACCATGATAAAATAAGGGAAATCAGAGCTCGTACGGAGAAATGGAGGTCTTCGTTCTTTCCTCGCGCTATACGAGATTGGAATAATAGAGAATTGTGAAGGTGGTTCGATGAACCCTCTGCCAGGCACTTATATGTGATTTCCAGAGCATCCGTGTAGATGTACTAGCAATAATACTAACAGTAGTAGTGGTTGTAGTAGTAGTTGTAATAGTAATAGTAGTATTAGTGAAAACCGCCAACTATGTGTGTGTCTTCAGTCCGAAGCCTAATCTGAAGCAACTCTCCTGGCTAATCTATCCTGTACAGACCTACTAATGCTACCTACATACATATGAATCTGGTTATTGTAGTCTAGCCTCTATGTCTACAATTTTTGCCGTCTGCTTTTCCCTCCATTGCCAAATCGACAAGTCAATGATGCCTCGCGACATTTCTAGGTGTGTTGTAAATGTCTTTCCTCCCCAGTTCGATTAAGTACTTCCTTATTAGTATTTACACATCCAACCTTCAACTGTAGCACCATATTTCAAAAGTTTCAGTTCTGTTCTAGATTGGACCGTTTGTCTCTCACCTTTTACTTCCATGCAAAGTTAAATATTATTGCTGTTGATTATTTGCATTTACTATCCTTTCTACTCACGTCATCGTCTGTTCTTATACTCCCAAATAGCAAAACTCATTTGCTCCTTCATTGTTCAACTGATTCACTTAGCTCTTTGCCGTCTGACATAGTTAAAATGTCATCGACAGTATCCTCACTCTGAACTTTAGTTCCCTTCTCAAATTTCTCTTTAGTTTTACTTTATCGCTTATTCAATATACTGAAGGAAACACGTCGGGAAAGGCTACAGCGCGCTCTCACTTCTGATTTACTGCATTCTTTTTGATGTTCTTCGGCTCTTATGACCGTAGTTGGGTTTCTGTTTAAGTTGATTCCTGTCGCTCCTCTTATTTTATTCCTGGCAGGCTCAGATTTTCTAGTCCAAATTATTGAAAGTCTTTTCTAAATGTATAAATGCTCTAACTGTGGATTTGTCTTCCAACCTAGCTAACAAAGTAAACCTAAGATGTTGCTACTACATCCCTACAGCAATCGCTGATGTGAATTGCGACATTCTTTTGTAAACAACAGAGGCACAATTCGCCTATCTTCGTCACTTCTTCTCTGGTTTTCTATCTCTCTCGCAACAGTTTAGCATATAAGCATTCTTGTAATATACATCTAAGTTTGGTGATAATAATAGTAATCTCTACTTTTGTTCGCGATTCATTGGTAGATAACTATTGTTGCCTTTTGTCACTAGTAATATAAGAAGCTTCTCTATTTCAGTGTAATTGAAGAAGGATATCACTTTGGTAACACGTCCATTTACGTGCCAACCACTCGCATTACGTGTAGATTTTCACGCAACAGAGAAGTTGAACCTTTGGTATCTAAATATATTGTACCAAGTCAGACTCATTTCAGTCATTGAATCCAAAATTATTTGTAGTATTGTATCTAATACAAACACGGTCCACCGTCACCAAACTTATATGTTTGCCAACAACGATTCGGAGGCTGACTATCAGCAAAGCAAGTAATCTAACGGACATTCGTAGTAGAAGTGCAATATCAATATTACTCCGTTCAGTTATGACTTTCACATTTAAGTCCTGCGGTGGTCGCTGTGATTCATCCACAGCTCTCATCAATTAAGGTTCGGAAGAGTGCTACATCAGCAATTTCTCTCTCTCTCTCTCTCTTTGTTATTAACAGTCCAATACCTGTCTTAACATCCCGGCCACATAATACGTTGCTACAAACATCGCTAGTGATTTCCAGTCACAAAACGTTACTCTACAGATCATTTTCATCTCGTGACAAAATTAGTGTAGTGGTGTGTAGTGGGACGCTAAAGTCTAGTGTGAAAGACACGCTTGTTCCAATTTTCATTTTTTCGTTTTTCTCTGAGTGCACTGATACCTTCAGGAACACAATGCAGCACAGAGCTGTCTTCTTATTCAGGCACACACTGCGCTCTGTCGGACTCTCCCTTGTTTGCTAATATGGCGCGTACACAATTGCGAGCATGCTGCTCGCACATGTGTTGTGTAAATAGTTCCTGAGCCATTTGGCGCGTGCCACTTGCTGTATGTTTTTCCGGCAAATGCAGAGAGCGAGCGCCCCTAATCTAGTGGTACATGAACCGTCTTCGAGCATGTTGGTCGCAAGTTTATACATACCTGTTAACTAACAGACTCGTAATTGTGACTTAGGTCTGTTGGCCAACGTGCTTCCACAACAAGCAGTCAATTTGTTGGCTGGAACGTTTAGAGTTTCCCCCTTACCCGTCGTCACAGGTTACGAGGCAGCTACTGTTGACGTGGAGAGAGACGTCACGAGAGAGAGAGAGAGAGAGAGAGAGAGAGAGAGAGAGCGGCCTCAGCACTTGGGATGAGCTGCTTAACGTGATTTTGCACTCTCAGCGCTCTCCAGCGGCAGTCGTCAGCTGTATTTGGCTCCCAAACCACGCTATTTGTTTACGATAACGAACGCGCGTAAATTTCCTACGTTATCGCACTTAAAACGCTCATTTTCTGCTTTGTCCATATGATAGTTATGTTGTTCTGTCTCCACTATGCATAAATAAGAACTTCAATATCCGTAACACAAAAAGGAAAGAAATGACCAGTCAGTAAGGACATCAGGTTATAAAACTTCACACAATCGAACAAACTCACTCCTGTCAGAGAGCGCACTTATATTTACATAACATCAAATATTACGTAAATTGTTTCTATTAATTTGCTAAGGAAGTCCCACAACCTTTTAGAAAACGCGAAGACGAAAAAAAAAATCTGGATGCAGTAGTACGCTAACTTGCTACTCAGTGTTTTGTAACATGGCGCCCCTACCAACTATGGTACGCTTCTGCAATTAGCGGCCTTTTATTTTATCTTCTTGTTTTTTGAGGCTTTCATTGCCGGTGTGCTATTAATTGACATTTGATTATAATCAATCGTACCAAGAACAACACATTTTTGATGAATCTTCAGTGTGCCGTTTCCTTAAAACGGCGTCCTTTCATAACACTCGAATTATAACACGAAAATAACTAAATACGAAAAATTTTTAAGTACCAATGTGAAGTTCCCCATCGATTTATTGTAACAAATCGAACCAGATCGACAGAGTCATGTCCTGGGGCTTAGAAACAACATATATTCAAAGGCTAATAGGTATAAAATAGTACCCACCAAATATGGGCTTCAGTCCAAGACGACAAATACAGTATGGCGTCTTCCAAGTTCTGCTTGTGACGTAGAGGCTCTTGCTTCTTAAGGATGAACTCTCAATTTGCGATTAGGGCGCCAGTAAAATATTTCGGAACAAATGAAAATGGGACAAATGGGACACTAAACTGGATTTCCGACTTGCGAGCAGTCGATTTAACCTATTCAGCTATCAGATCACGCTGCCAGGAGGGGCCCGAATCTCCATTTGTCTGTATATCACCTCTCCCACGAGCTCACACACTATGACGAGAGGAAACAGTGTCTTACCCTGTTGTGGGGCTCACGGTAGCACAGTGCGAGCACATGGGAGAGTAGGAGAGTACACACCAGGATAAATGGGGATCTGGGCCGTTTCTGGAAGCGCGCCCAGATAGCCAAAGTGGTTAAGGGAACTGCTCGCGCCAAGTCCCAGTCCGGTATGAAGTTTCATTTGTTCTCCAACATTCTACATCTACGTGATTACTCTGCTATTCACAATAAAGTGCCTGGCAGAGGGTTCAATGAACCACCTTCATGCTGTCTCTCTACTCTCGAACGGCACAGGGGAAAAACGAGCACTTAAATTTTTCTGTGCGCGCCCTGATGTTTCTTATTTTATCGTGATCATCATTTCTCCCTATGTAGGTGGATGCCAACAGAATGTTTTCGCAATCGGAGGAGAAAACTGGTGATTGAAATTTCATGAGAAGATCCCGTCGCAAAGAAAAACGCCTTTTTTTTAATGATTGCCACTCCAGTTCACGTATCATGTCTGACACTATTTCCCCTATTTGGCGATAATACAAAACGAGCCACCCTTCTTTGTACTTTTTAGATGTCATCCGTCAGTCCCACCTGATGCGGATTCCACACCGCACAGCAGTACTCCAGAATAGGGCGGACAAGCCTAGTGTAAGCAGTCTCTTTGGTAGACCTGTTGCAGCTTCTAAGTGTTCTGCCAATGAATCGCAGTCTTTGGCTTGCTCTACCCACAATATTATCTGTGTGATCGTTCCAAGTTAGGTTATCTGTAATTGTAATCCCTAAGTATTTAGTTGAATTTACAGCCTTCAGATTTGTGTGACTTATCGCGTAACCGAAATTTAGCTGATTTCTTTTAGTACTCATGTGAATAACTTCACACTTCTTTATTCAGGATCAATTGCCACTTTTCGCACCATACAGATATCTTATCTAAATCATTTTGCAAGTCGTTTTGATCATCTGATGACTTTACAAGACGGTAAATGACAGCATCATCTGCAAACAATCTAAGACGGCCACTCAGATTGTCTCCTATGTCGTTAATATAGATCAGGAACAATAGAGGGCCTATAACACTTCCTTGGGGAACGCCGGATATTACTTCTGTTTTACTCGATGACTTTCCGTCTATTACTACGAACTGTGACCTTTCTGACAGGAAATCACGAATCCAGTCGCACAACTGAGGCGATACTCCGTAGGCACGCAGTTTGATTAGAAGACGCTTGTGAGGAACGGTGTCGAAAGCCTTCTGGAAATCTAAAAATGTGGAATCAATTTGACATCCCCTGTCGATAGCACTTATAACTTCATGAGTATAAAGAGCTAGTTGTGTTTCACAAGAACGATATTTTCTGAATCCGTGCTGACTGTATGTCAATAAATCGTTTTCTTCGAGGTACTTCTTAATGTTCGAATACAGTATATGTTCCAAAACCGTACTGCAAATCGACGTTAGTGATATAGGCCTGATGCGGAGCTGTATCACTAACAGAGAGTTCATTCCTAATTGAATCTGGCTGTTGATGGTCAACACAATGTGTCAGATACTGCACTGCAGCTTTTGCTCGCTATTGGTTCTTCTTTACATGGCACATTGTCAAAATATCGGTGAACATTTTTGTGCCTCACGTGATGAAATGGCCCCTGAGCGTGAAACATCAGGAAATGACATTACAAAACCCATAGCGCCTCTCAAAAGTTTGCTCATTCGTCCCGAGTGCCGACGGCATTAGGGAAGGTCAGTTCTATCGGTCTGAGGCAAGTTCAGCGATGACGCAGCGGTGGAGTTTGAGGCCAGTCCTCTCAGCTTTCCCTGTGGCGAAGCAGACTGCAGGGCAAGGCACTCTAGGGGGCCAGAGCTGGGCAGTGGTTGCGTATCCCGGCTGCCCGCCTTGCGAAAGGCGTCAAAATAATGCCGCCATGTGCTTGTGGGTCACGTGCCGAGGCCCTGCTGGGACACGGCGCTCGCCGCCGCCTCCCGTTACCTCCTCACCATCGCAAATCGGATTTTAACTCTTCGGGGTAAACGTACTTTACCTCTTGTGCTGCGTGCCACCTATTACACACACGCACACACCCGGTTCAGAACGCGTCTGTTAAAAGTCAGTGGTATATTAATCGCTCAGCAACTGAAGCTTCTGGGTCAAATCCGAAACTTTAGATGCAATACGGCTGCTGTAAGAATTATTCAGGCCAATGAAGCATTTAACAGGGCGTGAACGCTATTGACATCCAAGATGACATCTTCTAACGTGAAGCAGCACTTTAGAAAGGTTTTGCGGCGTTCAGAAAGTTTCTTCTCAGAGACACTGACAACGAAGAAATATGAAATAACTGAGACTTACATTTTTCCATGTTATGCGGAATGGTCTGAGGACTGCGAGAGTATTGTAAATTTACGAAATAATTCCTCCTGTTCAGTGGCTTTACTAATATTTAATTAGCACGACGCGTTTCGGTAGCATGCTGCCAATCATTAAATGCATTACGTTCCACGTACATTACATCAAACTGAAGTGTGATTAGATTCACTTGCTGTGTTTGTCGGTGATATTAGGTATCTAAATACGTTCAGTTGCTGTGTTTATCGGTGATGTTAGGTATCTAAATACAATTTTTTTCCTGAGAATTTAGTTGCCTGGAACGCAGCGTGCAGTAACAACGCGTTATCATCTGAATCTTGAGAGTGTTGTGAAGTGTGTCTTACTGTGCTGTGTGTGTCGGACAACTTCCAACAAAACTGATTGCATTTTGACACATACTCTCACTGCCACACGCAGCAAATGATCCTAATCAAACTTCGGATTAATGTAATGTACATGTATCTGAAATGACCCTGATGATGGCAGCATGCTGCCGAAACGCATCGTGCTAATTCATTATCAGTAAAAAGTGACTGAACGATACAAAGTATTTCGTAAATCTGAAGCTTTAGTAAGAAGGTGCTGGTGGCCACTCTACGAACATTATGGACAGACAGGATGGAAAAGAGGACCTGGAAAGAATGAATGAGTGAAAATGGCGTCGTCGAAAGAAAATGGAAAACACTGGTTATTTTGTGCGTCACTCCAATTGGTGCACCGATGTCATTGAGCAGAAATTTAAAGGGAAAAAGTAAGAGAAAGGTCCCGAGAATATATAGTGAGTGCTATAGTCTTAGGACAACAACACAACCAAGTGAAGATGGTATTAGAGAGGAGGAATCTGAGAGGCGATCAAATAAGCCACTGGCCTTAGGTTTGAGGAGGAGAAGGAGGAGGAAGAGGAGGAGGAGAAGAAGGAGGAGGAGGAGGAGGAGGAGGTGGAGGGGGGGAACCAGCTACTGTTGGAAATAAGGAATCCAATCAGAAAGGTTGATATAACGAACAGAAGTTTGATGTGTGCGGTCTCCTACACATTCACAGATGCAGTATCATGTCGTTGATTTTAAAACCGCTTTTGGTTCACTTCACGATGGATGGCGTACAAAAACTTTAAATGCCGCTACAGAATACATTCATCTGAATAAATGCAGAACTCTGGAGTTCAAGCAGAACAAAAAGTATTGTTGTGTTATACTGGATGTGTCACGTACGACCAAGCGCATACCGCCAGTGAACACAAGATGTGCACCTGCTTGTTCCCGTGAAGGCTTGATGCCTCTTCCCTACGTTGGCCGCGCGAGGAGCCGCAGTGGTTTACTCACAGCACTCGCAAGAGGAAGGACGAATTTTCAAATCCGCGTTCAGACATCCACATTTAGGTTTTCTGTGATTTTCCTAAATCTCTCCAGGTGAGTGACCAGGTGGTTCCTTTGAAAGGGCACGACCGATAACCTTCCCCATGCTCCAGATCTCCAAGTGTGTCCTCCGTCCCTAGTACCTCTATGACGATGGGATATTGAACCATAATCTTCCTTCCTTCCTCCCTGCCCCCCTACCTTCCTTCATTCGTTCCTGCGCTGAGCATAAACTAAATATGTAATGTGACCGCAGCTGCTAGAACTTGAAGTTTCAACGCTTGTTGAGTTTCGGCAGTTTAAATTCTTGAAATCACTAGTCCAATAGTATCTGCTAACTCTTCCAGTTTATGAGCATTTATGAGTATACCTTATCTTTTAACAGCCACAAAGATAATCACATAGGGAACGAAGAGGCCACTCAACTATCCTATCATCAAAAACACTTTCTAATTCTGTTCTAAACGCATTGATGGTATGAGCTCTTGAATTGTCCTGTATTAAATATCGGTAGGTATTTTCAATAGTTGTTAGTTCTCTGCAAAAGAGTTCTTGCAGGGTAATGTTCACGCACCTATCAAAAGTTATTGTTTGGTAGAAAAGATCAGATACAGTAATTCGTGCTGCACCAATTTTACACCATACTCCCGTCTTCGTGTCATGCAACAGATGACGATTTTTACAGCTCCATCGTCTATTGTCCTGGAAGTCACGTACCGCAATAAAAACAGCCATGCTTCACCAGGAAAGATCATTTTAACATTAACCTCTCCAACGCACACAGACTGCAGTAGCCAGTTGCAGTTCTGACGTCGAGTAAAGGTTTCTGACTGGGCCAGTAGATGCACTTTCCTAACTCGTCTAGTTTACTCTCGGTTAAACAAGGGATATCTAAACCATTGTTTGTCTATTCTTAATAACTTAAATTGCTATTGTCTTATCAGCATTAAATTTAATTCCGTTCTTTCTGTTTTCTGCGTCTGCTACAATATCTAGATTCTCCATTCTTGCAGAGTAACTTCTGCTGCTTTTGAAATAAGTTTTAGAGCAAGCGTTGTTTACAGAAAGTTTTGAAAACGTGTTCCATCTGCATCGCAGATTACCGCTGATTGTACATAATCTCTTTTTCAATATGTGAATGTTAAAAAATAAACCTTCACCATTCTTCCTATTATCTTCAGTAAGACTCAAATATCTGTCTTCACCATGGTGCACGAAAGAGGTCTGAAGAAGTGACAATCTCAGCAGCCGAGATCTCTAAGGTATTTTGATCTTACTTTTTGCAAAAACCTAAAATATTTCGGTGTATAATATACGTTACACCTAAGCTCACATTTAAATCATAAATGTATGGAAGCATATATTCGTGTAACACGAGGCGATTGGACTTGGCAAACCAGCAAGATGTGTAGAAACGCTTATATTACCAAGAGGGAAAGTTTCTGTTGGCTATTTATGAAGTTCGCAGGCATGCTAAAGACAGAATCAGTTAATACTTGCAAGGGAGTTGTTCGCTGCTATCTGAACTAACGACCTAGCGCATACGATTATATACACAATTTGAGGTTTAATGTCTGTGCGTGACGATCGAGTAAAGGGTATTCATTGCCTAAGAGACGACATCTGTATGAGGGAAGCACGATAGGGCCTCTTCCCCAAGACAGACGTCGCAGTAAGAGGCATTCATTGCCTAATTGAAGACATCTGTGTGAGGAAAGCACAATAGGGGCTCTTCTTCAAGACAGACATCATTTGTAGAGCTGGAAGCTCAACACGTATTTCACTGTTGATGTTTCCTTCACTAGACTACAACTGAATTAAAGGAGCAACCATCGTTTACTAAACGTCATTCGGCTAGTATAGCTTAGATGCTCCTCATCAGGCCGTCGTGACTGCCGGAGCCGGCCTGGGTGGACGAGCGGTTCTAGGCGCTACAGTCTGGAACCGCGCGACCGCTACGGTCGCAGGTTCGAATCCTGCCTCGGGCATGGGGGTGTGTGATGTCCTTAGGTTAGTTAGGTTTAAGTAGTTCTAAGCTCTAGCGGAAGTTAAGTCCCATAGTGCTCAGAGCCACTTGAACCATTTTTTGACTGCCGGAATTTTTATGCAAATGTTTGGTAGTTGCGTTGAGAAAGCAGCCAGGAATTGTCCTTACTATTACAAACATGAGGACCTCTTACATGGTTACCTCATCGTATGTGGCTGCAGCAGACGATACAGACGACGAAGATCTTCCATACCGCTTATTTATGTAAAAGCTGATTCAGGGTATGCTCTTATTCGCGTCTGGTACCGTGAATTATGACTCTACGAATATATGACATGGATTTTCAATTAGTCTTTCCAGTACCGATTTTATCGTTTAGTTAGTGAACTGCTATTAACGACGCCATACATTTTAAATTTTATCCCTTTTTTCTGTAAGGCTTTTTCACTATTTGCTTTCTTCTTCTTGTTTCTTACCGGCAATCTAAGCACCACGACGTTCAACTATTGTGTTTGGAGTCGGCTTTTGAAGTTCGCCTAGTAGTTGTGCAGCCTCTGTCTGTGTTGTTCCATCCTATCATTTGTCCAGAGGATACCTGTCTTCTTTCTTGGTGGTTTGTCCTGTAACCACACTTGCTTAAACTTTCTCTTGAGAGAGGTCTAGTCTTTTAAGGTCTTTCTGTACGTCTCAGTTTCTGTAGTTCTTTTATCACTTCCATCAACTATGGTTACTGTTTATCTCTTTTGCTACTATGTTATATAAGCTCAGTGGTCAACCCGGTGAGATACATTCTGTACACATGCCCACATAGGATTGGACGTCTTTTCCTATCAACGTCCATAATTTTTTCACAGTGTTTTTGAAGCTCCTAATATGGACGTCTTTTGTACGAATGGTCCCAATATCTTGCTCATTATTCTTCCCTCCTGGATTTCGAGTGTGTCTGTGTGACCCTTCCTTTTGCGTACTAGACACTCAAATATATAGGGTTTCAGAACGGATGACTGTCTAATAGAAGTTCATAATTGCGTTATGGGAGGGACACACTGTTATAGGCACTCTTGATCAGTTGGTATGCCAATTTCAGCTTGTTGATAATGCTATTATTTCGAAAAGACTGGGCACAGCAATCTTTTCAGGTATACTTTTCTTTGTTTCTGCCTGCTCCAGGTGCAGTGTGCAAGGAGAATCACTCATTTTCATAATGTATTATTTCTTTAAGGACTCTTTTAGCCAAAGATCCAGAGTTTTGATGCCGTTGTAGCTTCTAACGAATTAAGCATTGAAGATTTTCCTACTTTTGAGGCCTGATTTCTTAGAAAACTAACATAATGGAATTCTTCTCAAGCAGCCCGTAAGAAATTAAACATATTCTGGTCATTCAGAAAGTTATGAAATACTTGAATATACGGACTATATATGTATGTACCACACTCTAGGTGGGAAGGACGGAGGTAACGTAGATTTCAAAATAAATTTAGCTGGACGTTACACATTGAAGTATCTTCCTTACAACGTTAAGAAAACACACGAGTGAGCCAGAAGAGAGCGTTCTGTTGTTGGGGTGTGCCTGCGAACTTATGTGATGAAACTCTATATAAGCGCTATCTTATTGGCGTGAATAAGTGTTCCCCATTAATTGAGGAGGATCTTAGCATAGTATTATGGTAATGGTGGCTGCAAGACCTCGAGAAAAGACGACGAAACTCCTAAGTTCAAAGGTCTTCAATCTTCCATACTCATTGGCACTTCTCCTATTAACGTATAGGTGTTTAGGGTAGACGACTGCGTCGGGGAGTGTTCAAAATTTGAAATAGATCTGCGGTGACGATGAGAGAAGGGCTGTGCACAGCTACTTGCAGCTCGGAGACGCTGAACTTCAGTCCCGAGTCCCTCGAAATGATCACCAGCAAGACTACTCTACACGCTCATTCAGTACCACTCCACCGGGAGTCATTAAATTTAAAGCTTGGTCTTGGCGCACCGCCTCGTAATCACGAACTGTACGCTGTCACCTCTCTTCCCCTTGCCCTTAAAATACTGATGACGGAATTTTTCCCGCCACCGATGTTCGAACCGCCAACCTCTGCGTGAGATCACTCCTTTGGCGTCCGCTACCGACCTCTGTCATTGAGCGAACTGGTTTTGGTTGGGTTTTGGACCACTCACGTTGACCGAGCGAGGCGGCGCAGTGGTTAGACACTGGACTCGCATTCGGGAGGACGACGGTTCAATCCCGCGTCCGGCCATCCTGATTTAGGTTTTCCGTGATTTCCCTAAGTCACTCCGGGCAAATGCCGGGATGGTTCCTCTGAAAGAGCATGGACGACTTCCTTCCCCATCCTTCCCTAATCCGATGAGACCGATGACCACGCTGTCTGGTCTCCTTCCCCAAAAACCAACCAACCAACCACTCACGTTAAGAATACGAGTCGGATGCCGGAACAAGGGCACCATCTCAACTTTCAACTTGCTTCATTCAACTTTTCAGTAATATAAAATCAAAACCAATTCTCATGTTGTTAACCCACTAGAAGTTGATATGCAAGGTAAAAATATCTTATTAAGTAAGGACAGCGGATTAGTTGTGTTCTCTCCATCGGTAAGTAAGTGAAATTTATTTAAAATAAAAGAGAAGAAGACCGACCTGTTTGCCATTCAGATATTGAGTTGGACTTAGTCGATGCAGCTCGCTATTTCAGTCTCAATATCAGTAGGCCCAAAAGTACCGGAGAACGAGACCGGTCGGACTGCAAACCTAATATCCCCCCTCGGAGGTTAATCATGAGCTTTCGTGCTTCACCGTTCACCATTATCATTATCATGAGTCGGGGCGTCATTTACACAATTCCAACTAAGCTCCCACGCGTATGCTTTTTGGGGCCTCGCTAACCGTCCAGAATGTTTAACGACTCCTTGAAAACAGCTCTTCCAGGCTGCTTGAGACAGCGTCTCGCTGACTGGCCTTGAGAGACCATTAGCAGCAAGGCTGCACACGGGTAAAACAATGTTAACATTGCCGCAGTTCAGTGGATGTACGTAGGAAGCGGAATGTGGCTGGTCACTCACGAGAAAAAAAAAGAGCTCTGATTCCTTCAACGGAATATTTACCCCACAAATACTAAACTGCGCAGCAAAAGGCAGCTATTGCAAAGGCCACAAACTGGCTATACAGCCAACGCGTAATACCGAAGAATCAATTACGTCATGAGATTCCAACAGTCATTCACTGCAGGAGAAATCGCCATTTAATGGCGCCGTTAATATGATGCATGGTAGATATAGATGCTTCGCGACTTGTGTCGTTAGTACAATAACTTAATATGTCGTCAGGAATGGGCCGAGTGCTACGCGGCCAAAAATCTCTCGAGGAATATTTCGGAGCTATTGATTGTGAAACTTCTGATCTTTTATGTCAGAAGTTGGCTGAAGTTGTCCTGGCTGACTACCGCCAGAATGTTTTCCATTTATGGTGATGCTCAACATTTTATGCCGCAGACCATGGGCTAATGAAATTTGCTTTAGTCCTAGAAGGTTGCGATGAACTCGTCCGCCAGACATTATTCTCTCTCTCCATCTACGAACTAATGGGTCTGAATGAATCCATCATCTGCCCCAGTCAATAGCATATCGCGCAAAATACAGTTTTACGACGCATCTCGACTGATTTCCTTAACGAGACATTGTTGTGCACAAATGAAAATGGCATAGGTATCCTTATTATGTGTCACGTACAATAAATGTCTTCTAAAAAAATTACATAGCCGTGGGCTCTTTAATTATTACGCGATTTGCCGGCCGCTGTGGTCGAGCGGTTCTAGGTCCTTCAGTCCGCAACCACGCGACTGCTACGGTCGCAGGTTCGAATTCTGCCTCAGGCATGGATGTGGGTGATGTCCTTAGGTTAGTTAGGTTTAAGTAGTTCTAAGTCTAGGTGACTGATGACCTCAGATGTTACGTCCCATAGTGCTTAGAGCCATTTGAACCATTTATTACGCGATTTAATTTCCACGACCTTAATTGGAGAAGGTACGGGTAACGCAAGTCGTGGCATCCAATATACTTGAATAACAGCTTATTTCGAGTCGGATTGGTAATGAAAACAAAGCTTCCGATACCAATTTCAAGTTTGTCCTGGGTCTTTACTTCTTTCTTGGACGTCGGTTTCGCTTAACGCGGCGAACCTGTCGTTGGCGTGTTGCCAAGGACGTTCCATTATTCGAAAGCGATTACCACGTGCGTCGAGACAAAAACGAAAGTAGCTGCTTATAACTGATCAGAGCTCTTCAGCAGGCAGCCATGGCAACAGATCTCAACAGAAACAGTAACAAATCTTTCGCTGTGTATACTTGAAGTACAGAACGAAGACTCGTTGGTCTACAAGATACTATCTTATCGGTCGATACAGAAGTGCCCATCAATACTGAAGTGCCCATCGATTATGTGGCATGGCTTCGGATGGCAGAAATGATGGACTTAATGAAAGAAGAGTCAATCTTCTTGCCTGGTAGTTTTGTCGCATACCTGGCTTCACTCACTTATTTCATTGCGCTCCCTCTATCTTAACTGCGTACTCCCTATGACCAATCTGGATATCTGCAGGAGGATAACGCAGTCACTTCAAAGCTTTCAGTTACTCGTAACGTGTGGAACGGGATCACTCACCACTTCTGATTTAAGTCGCAGAGAAACATTGGTAATTGCTCTGTTGAAAAGTAGTAAGCTCGTTCTCGTAGTCACGGTCACGATTTCGTTAGTGAATGTTTGTTGTTCACGATGTGATCTTCAAGGAGCACGTACTCTTTTCGCTGCCCTCCGTATATAAGTTTGGCGATGTTGCCTTCCAGGTATCGCAGCTCTCATTCAGTTCGTTTGTAATCCGATTTCCGAAATGAGTGTTCATAAAACTTACATTTTATCCCCAAAAACGCTTCACGTACGTGAAAATTGCTAAGTTATACAGCTCTCTGGATTTCTCGTTAAACAGTTCTCTCTGGTGTATTTCTTGCTTACGAAGGTCGATAACAACGATCGCGTGTAGCCATTTAGTTTATTAATAAAGAAGCAATAATGTTATGTAATGTACAGGTGCATTCATATAATTGCAGTACAGCATGGGATCAACTGGGATTGCCGCAGTAATATCTCAGAAACATTGTTGCCTTTGTACTCACTGCAATGAGAATATTGCTAATCTTTCAAGTTGGTAATGTAGATTATTTCCGTTAAAGGTTTGAGAGCTCTGATTTTAAGTTCAGTAAGTTATTACGCAGAGTGATTCATCGACCAAGAAAACTCTGTGGTTAAAATACCAGGGCACCCTCTCGACCCTAGCCTCATTCTACTAAGGTTCCTCATATTCGTTTGTGGCGCCTGTTGTAATATTTGCTTTATCTCCTTTGGCACAGCTAGTACACGGGCCTAATGTACTTCAAAAAGTAACAGGGAAAAGACGTCCCCCTCTCTTCATAACCACTCTTTCAATTATGTCTCATTTCTTCAGCTTTTGATGTCTCCAGATGAACTTCGTTTTCTTTGGGTATCTCGTGAAATCTACTTCGGAGACATACAAATTATGTAACTTTAGAGAGTAACAGCACGTTGATTTCCATCATTTTACCCACAAATCAGACTACTAAAAAAATTTAAGATGGTAATGTGTAAGACAAACCGCCTGCATATGAAAATCGTGGAGGCGACTGCTGCCAATAGATAACTCGAAGGTAAGCAGGTCAAGTCTTGTTGCCAGGTGCGTCACAAGCGATAGAGAAAAGACGTAGTCGTAGCAGGAACAGGACATAAATATTGCAGTTGAAAGTAGTGTTAGTGAGTGTTTAATAGCATACTGCACACTACAGATAATGGCGAAACAGATAGTCCGCGAGAAAATACAGGTAAACACGAAGGCCAGAAAGCAGGACTAGAGGAATCTGAGGACTAAATTGGAAAACACAAAAACAGGTACAAATGCGTTTCATCGACATAAAAATAGCGTACGAAAAATATAAGAATTGATACCAATGTCTTAAGCCTGATGGGAAATAATGTGCATGTTGGGCATGTGTGGTGGTGACTTCACGTTATGCCGGTGAGTACAAATCAGTGCCTCAGCTACGTGTAAGAGCTCAATGGAGTTCCTGCCTCGTTATGCTTTATGTTTGATGTTTGCGCTATTTCGATAATGTAGCATTTCACATTTAGTTCCTCTACGTCATACTTCATGGACTGTTCCTCTACCATATTGACATCTGTCTTAAGCTACTCTTTTTCTATTAACCCTTTGAACATCAGTGGTTTCTGCTGCAAACCACCATTTTATTCATTTTGTTCTCAAGTATGTCCCTTTCGGATGAACCACCTGAATTAGGGCTTTAACAGCATCGGTGGTTTCATGCTAAAGGCAATGGTACTTCAAAACAAAATGAATGAAATGGTGGTTTGCAGCAGAAACCACTGGGGTTCAAAGGATTAAAGGCGAATAAATTATATGCCCTTATCTAAAACACTATGTCGTTAAGCGTGTATAAAATTCATGAATATTAATCCGGCAGGAAAATACGTCTTTTATATACTATAATGCCCAAGAAAATATTGGTTATAAAATTAAGCTTTCATAAAATACAGAACAACCGCCTTCAGTCACAGTCGTGATTTTATTAAAATGTACGACGCATTTACAGCCCTGGAACGTCGTAATCCCTCTTGCATTGAAGTAACATCAGGATTGTGACTGAAAGCTGTTGTTCTTTATTTTGTGAAAGTAATACAATCACAGAAGCAACACTGGCAGAAATGGATAAAATTAAATTTATCTTTCACTCCGCGACAGAACGTGCGATATTTGGAAATTTAATGTCAGATTAAAACCTTACGTCACGCCGGGACTCTAACCCGGAAACTTAGCTTCTGCGGGCAGTTCTCCTACTTAGTTACATAACCATCTATACCTAGGCACGTCTCACAATCCATCCTCACAGTGTCTGGATACCTCAGAGGGTAAGAGGCCTGTGAAATACAAGGTTTCGCCTACGTGTCCAGTTGTGGCACGCAGTTTGAATCTGCCAGAAAGTTTCTAGGCTTGTTCTGATAAATAAACTTTTATAAGTTATTAGAGACACTAGCTGACCCAGCGAACTCTGTTCCGCCTCAAAACCAATAAAAAATCAGATTTTGGATGTTAAGTTCAATTTTTATTAGGAAATACAAATAAAAAAATTAAGTTAAATTAAAAGGAAGGTCAGCGTTGGTCGTAATATTGATGTTTTATTGATAGCAGAATCGATTTTCGATCACATAGTGATCATCTTCGGAGCTGTCACAATAAACTCGGACACTGGTATCAAGTTATCAATATTTTGGTTATTGATAGCTTGTTACCAGTGTCCGAGTTTAATGTGACAGCACCGAAGATGATCACTATGTGATTGAAAATCGATTCTGCTATCAATAAAACATCAATATTACGACCAACGCTGACCTTCCTTTTCAAAAATGGTTCAAATGGCTCTGAGCACTATGGGACTTAACATCTGAGGTCATCAGTCCCCTAGAACGTAGAACTACTTAAACCTAACTAACCTAGGGAAATCACACACATCCATGCCCGAGGCAGGATTCGAACCTGAGACCGTAGCGGTCGCGCGGTTCCGGTTGGTTCAAATGGCTCTGAGCACTATGGGACTCAACTGCTGTGGTCATGAGTCCTCTAGAACTTAGAACTACTTAAACCTAACTAACCTAAGGACATCACACACATCCATGCCCGAGGCAGGATTCGAACCTGCGACCGTAGCGGTCGTGCGGTTCCAGACTGTAGCGCCTTTAACCGCTCGGCCACTCCGGCCGGCCGCGCGGTTCCGGACTGAAGCGCCTAGTACCGCTCGGTCACACCGGCCGGCACCTTCCTTTTAATATAACATATATGGTCGTGGTGTACACAGCACTCCATGGAGTCGCCAATCAAAAAAATATAAGTATTTTAATGATTCTTTATTCTTTATGTTTTTTGGTGCATAGCTTCCACACTTCAATTAAGTACCTTGTGATACACGACATTTTTTGTTTTATTATCAGATGCAAGAACAACTTAATCATAGACGTTTAGCTGTCATTTGCGTTTTGTTATTCCATGTCAGATGCGTTGTGTTATTCCATGCCAGATGCGTTTTTGTTATACCAGTTTTGTAGCGGTCGAACGGGATAAAAAGTATCCTATGTCCGTCTCCTGGTTGTAAGCTACCTCTCCACCAATTTTCAGGAAAATCGGTCCAGCCGTTCTTGAGTTATAAGTAGTGTAACTAACACGACTTTCTTTTATATATATATATTACGTCATACCCCATACCCGTCTCCCTGTACATCGAAAGTCTAAAAATGACAATCAAAAATTATAAACGTCTGTAAATGCGCTCTTTAAAAAGAAAAAAGAAACATAAGTTAGTCTACGAACACTTACGAGTAGCTCGCAGTAGCGACCAGTGAAGGTGGTTCAAATGGCTCTGAGCACTATGGGACTTAACATCTGAGGTCATCAGTCCCCTAGAACTTAGAACTACTTAAACCTAACTAACCTAAGGACATCACACACATCCATGCCCGAGGTAGGATTCGAACCTGTGACTGTAGCGGTCGCGCGGTCCCAGACTGAAGCGCCTAGAACCGTTCGGCCACACTGGCCGGCCAGTGAAGGTGTTTCGCTTTTATTACGGAGGGCAACGTGGCCAGCGGTGAGAGAAACCAGCTTGTTACCGGTACCGCGTGGCTTCCTCGAGAAGCGGGTCCGACAACCTGCGTCCGCCTCCGACGCGCCTCTCCGTGCAGCCGCGCGGCTGCGTGCGTGTCGGGCGGGAAGTGAGTGAAAGCGCGTCTTCTACCAGCGTCTGCCCGCTTCCTGTCATCTGCCCGGCACGAGTACCTCACTACTGATACGTTATGACACGCAAAATGAAAAGAATAAAACTGGTTCTCCTCAACCCACTATTCAGTTAATCGACGACTTTCGAATTAATTCGTGAAAGATTCAACACCCTCCAAATTGTCTAGTCACTCATTTTTATAGTTAGAGAAAACTGAGGTATTCACTACTTCAGACAAGATGTCATCATCTTTTGCAGTCGAGAGTAAAAGCAGAAGAAAGTAATCACCAGGAAATAGCTCTTATTACAGTTATGCAACGACGTTTTCGGCTGGGACTGACTAATAACTTTTCACTCTTATTACGCAAGTCACTTTTACTTTGTGTACAGCCCAGTCTTTACATTCGGTGCAAAATAGCATGGCGAGTAATAATCTTATCTACACGGCGCGATGGACCAGTACCATCCAAAATGGATTCCGTCTCTGCTGTCCCCCTTCTGTTCTGCTGAAGATCAGTGACGTGTGCTCGCCTCTGTCAGTTACCATGTTATTACCTTGTTTATTTACAGTTTTATTCTCTCGACGACTTACATCAAAAATGGTTCAAATGGCTCTGAGCACTATGGGACTTAACATCTGAGGTCATCAGTCCCCTAGAACTCAGAACTACTTAAACCTAACTAACCTAAGGACATCACACACATCCATGCCGGAGGCAGGATTCGAACCTGCAACCGTAGCAGTCCCGCGGTTCCAGACTGTAGCGCCTAACCAGATGATTCACGGAAGGCAAACTGACGGTTGGCAATAAAAGTCTTGCCATTTGCCAACAATCAGCTCTGTTTTCTTTTCTAAAGGTCTCTCGGCGCTTCTCTCATACATCAGCATGACGGATGGTAGTCTACATTCGAAAAAGAGGAAGTTATTCGCTTTATTGTCTTGGACACTACCTCAGTGCCGGAGATACTACTAGAATCACAAAATATATCACACCTCAATGTTTTCCCGAGAGCTCTATCTTCTGCTTTCGTTTAGAAAACCGTCTTACACCTTTGATGTTGAAATAACTCGAGTCTGCTACCGTTCAAGTTCGAAAATGTTGTTCTGCCTCGCAGAATGTTTCCCACCAGTCTCACTATCGCTTTGCATATGTAATTTAAAAGCGATACATTTATTTACCGTCGACCGGGGTGGCCGAGCGGTTCTAGGCGCTACAGTCTGGAAACGCTCGACTGCTACGGTCGCAGGTTCGAGTCCTGCCTCGGGCATGGATGTGTGTGATGTCCTTAGGTTAGTTAGGTTTAAGTAGTTCTAAGTTCTAGGGGACTGATGACCTCAGAAGTTAAGTCCCATAGTGCTCAGAGTCATTTGAACCATTTATTTACCTGAAAGTCTGGGAATGAGTTCTTGCAACGCGCTGTGGCTAAATAAATTAGGCTTAACTGTATTTGCCATTCAACTGATAGTGGCCATGGACCTGATATATTTGAACAGTGTGCGGTTGTTATCGAATAATTTCTTCTTGTTATTCTTTCCTCGTAATAGATGAAACCTAGGAGTTTACTTATCGATTCGACCAAACGCACCAATAGCGACTGGTTAGACATTTCAGACAAATACTTTCATGAAAGAGTAACTCTATCGCTGGGGAATTCTTTTTAAGTGACTGTGGATATGAGGACAGCACCCAAATTGGTGGAAAGCGACCACAAATATCTGCGAGTAGTTACTTTATAATAAATTTTTTTACTTGTGACTAGTTGCTGTTCGAAATATTAAATCTTGTACTAAGCTCAAGTTTCCATAATGTCTATTTCCTCAAGACACAAACAAGTAGTTTGTCTGCGAGTTTCAAAAGCAGTTAACTTTTTCTGGACGTTTTAAAGTGGTCAGATAGCTGAACATAGAACGAGGAACTAGGAAGAACATGAGATGGTGGTCACGTCCAAAGTAACGACTGCTGCACGCCCCTAGTGAAGCGGCAAAGCAAGTCGCACTTGGCGCAGGCAGACCTCTCACTATTGCCGCAACCGCACGTAGTCAGACCGAGACCAGTCAGTCCGCTCTTGCAGGCACTGCTCACATTACGTCATATAAAACATTTTCTGTGGAGTTTAAACTGTTATAGTGGCAAAGGGTTCGCTCTTTGTGGATCGTTAGCTCCAAAAGTACCTAAGTTCAGAAGTGATACGAATGAAAATAATAGGAATACTTGCGAAATGCTCATTACAGTTTTGAGAATACGTGATGTCACGGTGCACAGTACGCTCCGCTCGTCTTCTGTTTTTCGGGAACAGCGACCGTAGAGCCCAGAAGAAATTCTCAGGAGAGATAATTAAACCATCTAAAGCAGATAACTTGGTCTGTTCATTACTCTTCAGCTTGGGACGACCTGTAACGTGACCTACAATGTGACGGTCAGATGCACAGGCAGAAGAGGTGGAAGGCTGTAAAGCGTAGAAGGAAGTGCTGTCAGGAGAGGCTGCTGGCAGGCAGATCCATTCAGAAGCCATTAAGGTCACTGACACGCGTATCCCGGAAAGACAGAAACTTATCTCGGTTGTCTCTTCAAACGGGAAACTTTCAGACTAATACCGAAATATTTCACATTTGTTAGGAAGCAGACTGCAGAGAGATCATGTGCACCATACGTTAGCAAGCGGCTCGAAGATGTTTATTACCGATCGCGGTGGCGCAGCGGAGAGACATTGGACTCATATTCGGAGGACGCCGTTTCGAATCTCCGGTAGTCCACGTACAGTTGAGACTAATACCAGGAAGGTTCCTTTGAAAGGGCATGGCCGATTTCCTTACCCAATGTGCTTCGCCTGTAACAACCACAACGTCGATGGGGCGCTGCAGTCTTAACTTACGTATTTCTTACAAAAGCCGCCTTCCTATGAAATTTTAAAATGAAACTCTAAAATATAGTGTCCTATTCACTTTGACTATGAAGAACATTAACGAATTACGCTTTCGATACAGTGTCACCCAAATATAAAATCATTGATAATGGCACGTCTTAAGCCAGAAAGTTGGCATGCTGACAAGAAGCCCCCAGCAATTGGGTCGACTTTTACAAAACCTTCTGGACAGTGATGTATGTTAAGATTCCAGGAATCATGCACTGTAGCCATTCACCTTGGTAGGTCCTCGTTTGCAAGTAATGGACGAACATAAATTTTGAAATTTTGCATGGCGTTCATTAGCTTAGAAAAATTACTGACCCCAGGAGTGGTTGCATAGCATAATCGACAGGGGAAGGGCATTACATGCAGAAAGATGCGGGTTAAAATCTTGGTACATGCTTTTCTTTTTAAATCTTTATCGAAATGATTTATTATTATTATTATTATTATTATTATTCAGTTAACTGGTTTAAATGTAATTTTTTTACTTTTATTTCTTTGTCACATTTTAATTATCGTATCATGTTTTTCATTTGCTCCCATTTTTCTTGGTATCATTCTGTTTTCACTCGTAAACTTTGTTCATGTGATTTTAGTTAATTTTATGTATCTATTTTGATTTAATTTGTTTCGTTTTATTATCTTATGTTTTCGTCCATATTATTGCATTCATTATTTCTGCTCCTCATTTTATTTGAGTTTCACTTTACTTATAATTCCCTCTTTAATTGAAATCTTCATCTGTGTTATTTTGTCCATTTTACGATAGGAATCTATGTTTTAAATGTTTGTAAGACGATCGCCATAAAATGGCAATCTCTTAACTAAAAATATATCTGACAGCACTGCACAGTCAATAGAAATAGATTATTTCGTCTTTTGTTTTGTATCCGATAGAGCAGAATGTTTAAATATTATAATAGATAAGTAAATATAATTAAATTCCCATTATCTAAAATGTGGAATAAAAGGAATGATATAAATAAAAAAATGAAACAACTAAAGTTCATACGGTGTGACTAAGGAATAGAAATAAAAAAATACATTTAAACTGATTAACTGAATAAAAGTAATGAGTAGCTACCAACATTTGTACCCAAAACCTTCTGCACTTGAAGCCTTTACCATAACCATTACTCTACACAACCAGTCTCCAGATCGGCACATTTTAAAGCTAATGACCGTCACTCAAAATTACAAATTATTTTCGTCAGTTAGTCGCAACCTAGCGCCCACCAAGGTGTGTGGCTGCACGATGTGATGCCTGGAAACTTAACCTAAATTACTGTATAGATGGTTTCAGAAAGTCGATCGTACCGCTGGGTACATCTCCTTTTAAGTTGTTATCATAATATTCGTGGAATAGTTCTATCTCAATTTTATCTTGTCAAAGGACACAAAAAACTACATGAAAAAGAAATTTATTTTGCAAGGGGAAATTGTAAGTTGTTTAGTGTAACAGGATTGCCCTTTTGTAACTGGACCTCGCATACTTACTAGTGTTATGCAGACTGATACTCTCGAAGTACATTTTGTTTTTGTTCGTTATAGTCAGATCGTGAAAGTAATATAAGGCAAGGTCTTATTTTCTGCATCGAAGGTTAGATTAAGTTTATTAAGTAGCACTGATTATTAGTTGAATACGAACTTTGTTATTTACGCAAAAATTTGAATTAGGAGATACGAGGTACCACAGGTCACGAGAAAAGGTACTCATTAATGTATGTAACTTAAAATCTGTGTTTTTTTCGGAATCTACTACTAATAATGGTACTTACCGATAGAAACTAACTGCTGTGGACTGTCCATACTACAGCAGTTTTTCATGAACGCTTGTGCTCGAAGACCGGTGTATCACAGTCGAGGTGATAGCGGTAAAGTGAAAAACCAGTCATAGATCAGTTTTCAACACCTTGCACGACATTTTTAACATGACGGTGTATCACAGTCGAGATGATAGCGGTAAAGTGAAAAATCAATCATAGATCAGTTTTCAACACCTTGCACGACATTTTTAACATGACAAAGGTTATTCTGTTCATTCAGAAAGCAGACATAACAGTGGCAGCAGCGTCAGTGGTAAGTAATTTATTTGACATAATCAGCATGGACGAGTGCCAGCTGTACTATAAACTTGAGACCAAGGAGGAAAACAAGCAGTGAAAAGATGTGATTCACTATAGCCAAGAAAGCTGAGGATCCAATCATCAGCAGCCGTGTTTCTTGGGACTGCCGTGATACGGTGCTAACAGATTATGCCCATAAGAGGCAGACCGTCACAAGAGTAAGCTACCGAAATCTTCTGGCGAGGATACGAGAGTCTGTCTGGCCGAAGGAAGTCTGTCTGGAAGCTGGAAGCGAACAGTTTTCTCGCTCCACAACTCTCCTGTTCATTGTGCACAGGACGCAATTAGACATGATACTTGTCTGGGCAATCAGATTTTGCCTCAGCCCCCCATCTGTCATATTGTAGTGTCAGAACACCAAGTCACCTTCTTCTTCTTCTTCTTCTTCGGATGAAGAAAAAATTGCGTGGCAGGTATTTCCAGACTGATGACACCATAACTTTAACGATGGGCCGTTTCCTACGCAGTCAAAATTCAGACCATAACCAATGTCTTCTCCACGTCATCCACAGTTGGGAAAATGTTTGACTAAAGGGAGAATATTTAGAGGATGGCTTACACGATTACCAAATCCTATACTTGATTTTGTCTTTTCAGGTGACAACTAGGACCTGGTGGTCTAGCGGTTAGCCGGCACGGTAGCTCAGCTTGTTTGGTCAGAGGGCTGCCGTAATAACATAAAGCTGGGTGAAGGGATCAACGACGAACTTGTCATGTGGCGGTCGCCCCGACCAAATGCAACGAATAACAACGGACAAAATGGAAAAAAAAACTTATGAAGTGCTGGATTGGAAATGAAGAGGTCACGGGATCAAATCCCGGTGGGACCTTGGATTTTTCAGTCTGCGTTTTAATCTAGCCTTCACCCCTCAACGAGGATTCACTAGAAACGACACGTGGTTCGGGTTCCTCGTGAAACTGTGGATCCCCTTTTCCCTTCGGGTAAGTTGTATAGGTTAGGGACAAGCAGTTGTCGAACTGGTATCCAGTTGAAAGACTTGCACCAGGTCATTGAGACACACGAAACTATTATTATTATTATTATTATTATTATTATTATTATTATTATTAACTAAAAGTTCGAGTATAGATTTAAGTTTAAGGAAGTCGTTTCTGAAAGTATTTGTATGGAGTTAAGCCATGTATGGAAGTGAAAAATGGACGATAAATAGTTTGGACAAGAAGAGAATAAAAGCTTTCGAAATGTGGTGCTGCAGAAGAATGCTGAAGACTGCATGGGTAGATTACATAACTAATGAGGACATATTGAATAGAATTGGGGAGAAGAGGAGTTTGTGGAAAAACTTGACTAGAAGAAGGGATCGGTTGGTAGGACATGTTTTGAGGCTTCAAGGGATCACCAATTTAGTACTGGAGGGCAGCGTGGAGCGTAAAAATCGTAGAGGGAGACCGAGAGATGAATAGACTAAGCAGATTCAGAAGGATGTAGGTTGCAGTAGTTACTGGGAGATGAAGAAGCTTGCACAGGATAGAGTAGCATGGAGAGCTGCATCAAACCAGTCTCTGGACTGAAAACCACATCAACAACAACTAAAAGTTTGACTACCAATTGCAGTAGTGATAAAATCGGAGACATGAGCAGTTCGTTGCACCCTTTTGTAGCCAGGAAAGAAGTGAACACGGAGCTGGAATTTCTAAGAGATTACTTTCCAGCGGGCGGACGCCGGCTATCACAGAGGCTGAGCGGTAAGCCGAGTGCAAGCCGTGGAAAGCTGGCGCTACGGAGAAAGCGAGCGGTGCAGCTAGGCCGTGCTGCGGCACGGAGAGCGGGCCGTAGCAGCAGCAACAGTAAGAAGACTACCCACAGCGGCGGGGGAGCTCCAGATCAAGGCGACAACTGTTGGCAGGGGACGCAGTTACGAGGGTCTGCACGAAATAGCTGGCCGCTGTATATAAATAGTTACCCGTAAATTAGGAAAACAAAGAATACGACACAATCAAATCAATGTTACTGCAATCTGCTTGCGATTGCATAACAGGTAACTTCGTGTATAGTAATGTTGCTGTTGGTGTCTAAAGAACAGAAGAAAATAGTTAGGACAGATAACTTCCTCGAATAGCATCGAGGAATCACACAAGCTAGACCAAACGCAATGGAGGCTCAAGTCATTTTCTTGTCTACTGCCACAATATTCAACCACTGACCAGTCTTCACTGTTATCATCCTTTCCATAAACTCCCTTATAAGTTGGATCTACTTTTGTTTGTGACAACAAAAACGTACCATCAGAACCAAATAAAATCATGTCTATCGTGGCTTATTATTGGGTTACGGTTTTGCGACCTTTCACTGTGTCTTTACGCCGCGACAAGTTTAATCAAATTCGATCACTTCGGCGACTATAGAGAGGCTGTACCGCCGTGTCTGAGCTGTGACCATTAGGTACGAGAGTGATTTTGTAGATTTCTGTTTTCATCAAATATGTTCAACTTTTAGCTGGTGTACTTTCGAAGTAGGGGCCATTAGAGTACACATACGTTTCTTTTGATTCCTTCGTCTGTTCACACCTTTTCTACCTGTACTTTTCCGTGAGGTTGTACAGGAGTTCTGCCGGTTTTGGCTATGGGAAGAGCACAAATTTATGTTAACAGATTTTCACGGCCGGCCGGAGTGGCCGAGCGGTTCTAGGCGCTACAGTCTGGAACCGCGCGACCGCTACGGTCGCAGATTCGAATCCTGCCTCTGGCATGAATGTGTGTGATGTCCTTAGGTTAGTTAGGTTTAAGTAGTTCTAAGTTCTAGGGGACTGATGGCCTTAGAAGTTAAGTCCCATAGTGCTCAGAGCCATTTGAACCATTTTTAGATTTTCACCAAACTTACATTGTAGGCCTACTTGCAACTCAAAGTCTAAAAAGCCAATCACTACTGTGTCTTCTGTTCTTACTGGCGTGGGAACAGCATAGCAATTTGTGTAGAATCGTCCACTTCAAGTTGTGTAACGATTATTACGATGAGTGGCAGTAGATGATGGTGGTGGTGGTTAGTGTTTAACGTCCCGTCGACAACGAGGTCATTAGAGACGGAGCGCAAGCTCGGGTGAGAGAAGAATTGGAAAGGAAATCGGCCGTGCCCTTTCAATGGAACCATCCCGGCATTTGCCTGAAACGATTTACGGAAATCACGGAAAACCTAAATCAGGATGGCCGGAGACGGGATTGAACCGTCGTCCTCCCGAATGCGAGTCCACTGCGCCACCTCGCTCGGTCAGTGGCAGTAGAATTAATATGTACAACTTCCATAACAGCGTAGCCGGAAATGGGAGCCTTGGTAGTAGAATACGGGTACAGTAGGGAAAGGGGTGGGAAAGTCTTATAGTCCAAAGAAGCAGCATGTGTGAATGCGTCCTGTGGACAATGAGTCGGAGAGTTGTCGCGGAGGTAGAAAAACCACCTTTGACAGCTTCCCGCGGAGCTTCGGTTAGACAGCCTCTCGTCTCCTCGTCAGGAAGCTTCTTGGACAGTTTGCCTCTTATGAGCACATTCGCGCGCTTTCCCGCCCCCCCCCCCCCCAACCTTTCCTCCGCTCTCTCTCTCTCTCTCTCTCTCTCTCTCTCTCTCTCTGGTCGTTGGGTCCTCAAGTTTTTCAGCGACGGTGAATCTTGGGGTCATAGTATAATCAGCACGACAACACTCGTCCACTGTAGTACGGCAGCTAAGGAAATCATCTAAACTGACCTGACGTCAAGAACGCCCATACGATAGTTTGTGGTGGTTGTGGTGGGGGGGGGGGGGTGGGAGAGTGTGGGCGCGAGACATGGTGACATGGGATATTTTTAACATCTCGGAAGACAAATGGCGACTTTTAAGTAGCCGCAATAAAGTTCCACTTCCGACCTTGACAGGTCCTGCATAACACCGACTTTTAAACAATTTTCTTGAAAGAAGCACCTCACCTGACTACATTTTTTTCCTTTTTCCTTTCCCTGAGAGCTAGAAGGGGGAGGGGGGGTGAGGAGCGCAGCCTCTCCTTGCCCCCAAGTACGGGCGCTCTTGCTTGACGTGCCGCGAGGGGTAGCCGTGCAATTATACAACAGACGTTGATAGACACAAAATCTAAAGTCAAATTTATGGGGAAATCTCTGAACCTCTAGTGATCAAAACAGGAGTAAGACAAGGAGATGGACTCTCTCCACTACTGTTCAACTGCGTCCTTGAAAAGGTGATACAAGAATGGCACAAACTGAAATCAATCCTCAAGATTGACCAACCAATTACTCTCGGCAGGAAAAATTAACAGTAGATTGCTTAGCATTTGCAGACGATCTAGCCATATTAACTCGCGATGTTTCAACAGCCAAAAAACAAATTGAACTCCTGAGAGAAACTGCCGAAAAAGTCGGCGTGCTAGTATCTTTTGAAAAGACAGAATATATGACTTGCAACAAACAAGCACCAAAATTCATGGAGACAAAATATGGCAAAATTAAACGAGTCCCACAATTTAAATACCTCGGTGAAACGATTCAGGAAAATGAAATAGAAACGAAAGCCAACGAAGTCAGATGCCAAAAGATGGACACTGCTTATCGAATCGCTCTAAATATCTACAGTAAAAAATGTGTCTCCAAGCACACAAAGCTACCTCATTACAATACCGTCATAAAACAAGAATGACTATATGGATCAGAGACGCTAATTTTAAACAGGAAAACAGACATAGAAAACATTTAGAAAAAGGAACGGAAGATCGTAAGAAAAATTTTAGGCCCAAAACTTGTAGATGAACGGAATCGGCTCACAGGCAAACAGGAAATCAAACAATACTCTAATATTCACATTAGAAAACGCAGATTAAGATTCTATGGACACATCAAAAGAATGAATCCGGTCAGACTTACAAAGCAAATAGTTGAATTCTATGAAAACAGGAGTAAATCTAAAACAGACCCAACGAAATGGATTGGCGAAATCAAAACAGATCTGAAACTAGCAGCAATTTGCATACAGGATAACCAAAACAGGGAAATCTTCAGATTCAAAATTCACAAGTGGCAAGCTGACCAAGAAGAGAAACCAAAGAAGAAGACTAGAACAATGCGGTCTCAAGAAAGAAAAGAAGCCCACAGCAAAATAATGAAAGAAGTATGGGCACAAAGAAAGGGAAATGCACGCCACTAAGTACTTTGCGTAGTCCTAATGGGCTCATTCGCAAACAAGAATTTATAGGTGTACGAAGTAGCTGCTTTCTAATATAGCGAGTTCTGGGGAAAGAATACTTAAGAAGAACTGCATCGACTAGAAATACTGGTAAATGAGGATGATCAGAATGAAAAATCGGAAATATGATGAGTTTGTCTCACTGGTGCCCTTCAAGATCGAGACTGAAAACATGAACGCCGGCTTTTTTTCTATCGTAGTGGTACTATTTTTTGCTTTCCTACTGCTGTGATATATCTCTGTCTACACATCTTTCTGCATACTTCCTTTTGACAACCGGGGGGATTATATTACTTGGGTGACCCTCGAAGGCTGATATACAGGGTAGTTTGACACTGCGTGTGGTCAGTATTTTCGTATTTTGCTAGTCAGTTTACAATATCCAGGAGACGCAAAAGATATGTTATACTTTTCCTCATTCTCTTACTGTAATTCTAATTAAATTTATTTCCTTTTTTGCATTGTACTGAAGGCTAAGGCTTTTAATTTTCCAGTTTTTTAAGATTCATTTCATATTTATAAAGCAAAAAATTGTGTTAGTCAACTTCAGCTGTTAATATTCAACTTTACTGTTATTTATAAATATAGCAAGCCAGTTTCGGCCATGGGACTATTTTCATGGGACTTCAGTTACAGTCTTCCCAGTCTAAACGTGTTTGCCAATGCAGTGGTCCTCCGAGTTCACATACTGCTTCCGAAAACTATTTCAGCATCAAAACATGGTTTACTTTTCATGACGAATTCTGTATGTGGACTTAACTACTGCACTCATGTTTCTCCATACCATGGAAGGGAGGGCACTTCAACTCCTAACTGCTCAATTCCTAAGTCTGTGGATTTCCACGTAAACAGGTGTCGCTTCCACCACTCGCCTACGTGAATTCGCCATAAACCTGGATACGCCTACCCTTGGACTGGTCATGTCGGGTGCCTCTGTGTAGCGGGGCCTCCGACGTCAGCAGCGTTTCGCCCCTCCCCCGCCGCAGGCCACGGTCGACTCAGCCCTGTCCCAAGTTCAGGTGGCCCAACTCACCTCACAGACTGGGGAAAATCTGCCAAACTAACGGCACGGAAAGTTTGCTTCCAGTTTCGCCGAAGACAGCAGTGGCCACTACCACGCCCCTTCGTAATCGAAAGTGAATGGTAACTCGTTTCATGCGAATTGCAGGAGCTGGACAGAACGAGACACCTGCATGAATCGTCATGGGAATCGGTACTTGTAAACACCGGATGTCATTCAGTGGAATTTTAATACAATTCATGCAAACGAAAGCGTTCTAATTCCTTGAGTGGTACTGGATAAGACTGAAGAGTTCTTAATGTTTCTGCGGTACAGGCCATGGAGCCCAGTAAAGACGAGTTACTCCATCCTCATACTCAAGCTTTCTTGGGCATTTCCAAATGCCCTCTGGATTGAATGTTCACCTACAATAGTTCATATACTGTATAAGATTCCTTTTCATTCGGTAGGACCATAAGACCCTCTAAGAAGCATGAGTTAACCGCTAAAATCGTTAAAGAATGCAACCGTGTTGAAAGCTGGAAGGAAAGAGTCTGAATGCAAGTCTCCCCTGAAGTTCTCCCTGCATAAACACGTACTGCAGCGGAATGTAATGAGAGAATAAACTGCTCAGAACGCATTACGTTTGCCCTTTTGGACGACTGAGGATTTGCTCCACTTATAATACTCAACCCCCCCCCCCCTTTTTTTTTTTTAAATTCATATGATTCCTCTGAGGTTACCAATTTCAGTGTGAATGTTTTTTATGCAGTTCCAGTTGCATTTTTGTTGACATTTTTTTTCACGACTTTTATGAAATTCAGCTATCACTTTCGTGATTACTATCTTCATATTACACCTTCTTTAACTTCTCCTTGTCTCTGTGCGTAAGCTTAGTTTTTCTTACAATTGTGTTTAGCAGAGTTTTACAAACTGTTAGGTAACTGCATACGTAAGCCCTAGGTACTGTCAGCAGAACTGCAAAATGTTGGCTCCGATGCAGAACAAAAGTGCACATCGACAATGTACGCCTCCAAAAAGTTGGAAGTTTACTGCAGAAAGATACCAACAGAATTGTACAAGTGTTACAGAATTACTGTACGGTGAGAACATTTATAGAGCTATAGGAAACTAAAAGAAATAATACAGACTCAAGAATGTATGTTTGTAAGTGTGTATGTGTATATGTAAATGTATCTGCTGAACCACTTCATCGCAACCAAAAGTGGTATAATCACCTCTTATCTAGAAAGAAGCGCTGTGTGACTAATAACCACCAACGTTTCACAGGGGTGGGGGTGAAGACGGATTGACAGATACATAAATTAGTAACTTCTGGAACAATTACAGTCAAATTTTGGGTACATAAGGAGCAGCCGTCGACACCCACAAACACTTTGCCATGAAGGTACTGACCGTCTTGCCTCAAAGTTAAAAGTTTTACAGTTATGGCAATTACTTTCGAAATTATAAATAGTTTACTTTTTTCCATCTGCCTCGTTTTCTTTTGATAGCCCCTTATGTATTAATTTATACACTTACTTTAGCGAATCCAAAAAGCTGTTCAGGATAGTTTGGCATTAACTTCCTTCGACTAGCTTAATCTTAAAATATTTTCCGTCTGCACAGTCTTATTTTTGCTAGAAGATTTATTGGTTCTGAGAGTATCAGTTCGTAAGACTTAACTTTACTGCGGACAATTAATTTGTCACTTTGTATGTACAAAGATTGCCAACAGAACATCACGAACAGGAAGAGACATGGACCTATATTTCTAAGAGCAGGAAACTGTCTTTGTTCTTAGAATTTAGAGAACGCCTTTCACTAAATGTGTAGCTCCTATTGCCTACAGCAGAAATTTTAAGTAAAAACGGTTGACTTCAGTTTTGTTAAAATCACTCTTTAGTATTAATTTGCTTCACTTAACGTATACGACAAATAAACACAAAGAAATTATTAAGGATGTTATTTAATATTCAGTCACTGAAGGGACCATATACCTAGAAACAAAGAGGCAAGAACAACAACGTTGACATCCACGCTATTTGGCACCCTACTGTAGTGCGTGCAGATAATTAAAGGTGAAAACGGACTGGAATTTTTGTGGGACACGTCTTCTTGCACCACTCAGTGATCTTCCGGCGCTCCACAGTGGGAAAACATTGTGCAAATGCTCCATCCGCACGTCGTTCCACAGACTGGCTGAACAAATCATCAACTGATGGTTGACGTACTCTGTCAGCATAGCGTGGATTGTGAAAGTGCAGTAATTGGCTCGATTTATATCACGTTACATCACACAAATGATGAATCTAATTTTTTTAGGACTGTTAAAGAGACGCGAACATCCTCACCCCCCCCCCTTCACCACACACACACACACACACACACACACACACACACACACACACACACACACACACACACACATACGCACAGGCAATTCATCAGTTGTTCAAATGGCTGGGATTCCATTGTCATTTTCAAGTGCAACAAGCGGAAAATTTCCGCGATAAGTGGAATTTTGCAAAAGCTTCTATTGCGTCAGCACAGGCTATTTACTACGTAAATGCTAGCAATTCCCCAGCATTAAGTCAACGAGTCGTCTTCTAAACGTGGGAGTTTGATCCACAAAAATCATATACAAACTGCAAAAGTCATTAAATTCGGGAATTACGGCAGATTGTAGTTTTGGAAGCGCCGGATACAGAACAAACGATTTCTTATTTAGTTTAGTATTTGGTCTGAAATAAACCATCTACACCTACACTCCGATGGAGGATCTTCCGTTACAATGATTATTCTTTCACCCCCCACTCATCTGCCCTGTTCATTCGCAAATGTTGCGTTGTAAGAACGACTGACGCCAAGCGTCCGTAAAAGGCCAGGTATTTCTCATTAGCTTCCATAATACTCTACTTGCTGCCTTATCTGTGTGACCGTCATTTATTATTTATCACATCTGAGACTGGTATTCATTCCTGTTAGTTCTAATCGCAGTTTTTTAATATACGAGTATTAACACAGAATTACGAGACTGCCAGTTTTCCACCGCAACAAAATTGTAAAGGACTTACCCCTTTGCTAATAAATGTAGATTGTCAAAAACTTATGTAAGATTTTTTTCCAAGCTGTTGTTTTCAAAGTTGTTTTCCAAACACTCTTGGGTTCACATGGCTCTGAGCACTATGCGACTTAACTTCCGAGGTCATCAGTCGCCTAGAACTTAGAACTACTTAAACCTAACTAACCTAAGGACATCACACACATCCATGCCCGAGGCAGGATTCGAACCTGAGACCGTAGCGGTCGCCCGGTTCCAGACTGCAGCGCCTAGAACCGCACTGCCACTCCGGCCAGCTTCCAAACACTCTTGCTAGATAAGATGTGATACAGGAAATGTTCTGAGATGAATGATCCAAAGAAAGTTTCAGACCCTAAACTGTAACTTCAGAAGTAAATTCTGAACTGTGAGGAGCGCGTGAGCAACAGGTATGTACTAACCGTGCTGATAATCTTAAAAGATACATTCAGCCTTAACCAAATGTTTTGCGATAGGAGAACCTCAGCAGAAGCCACTGGTATAAATTAATGTTCATTGACGGTACAGTATAATAAGTTGCTGACATATTTTAGCAATGCTAAGTGTACACTATACACATAAATGATCTGGCCAACAGGGTAAGCAGCAGTTTGCTGTTGCTTGTTGTTGATGCTGTGGCGTATGAAAAGGAGCCGTCGTTGAGTGACTGTAGCAAGATAAAAGATGACTTAGACAAAATGTCTAGTTGACGTGATGAATGGCAGCTAGCTCTAAATGTAGAAAAGTGAAAGCTAATGCAGATGAGTCGGAAAAAACTAACATATAATGTTCGAAAACTGCTCTAGTAGTGTGCTTACTGAAATATCTCGATGTAACGTTGCAAATCAGTATGAGATGGGATGAACATGTAGGAACTGCAGTAGGGAAGGTGAATCGTCGACTTTATTGGGGAAATTTCAGGGAAGTATTGTTCATCCGTAAAGGAGACCGCTTGCAGGGCACTATAGCGACCCATTGCTGAGTACTATTCGAGTGTTTGGGATTCGCACCAGGTCGGATTAAGGGAAAACACGGAAGAAATTCAGAGACGAGGTGGTAGATTTAGTTAAGTTGGAACAATATGCAAGTATTACGGAGATGCTTCGGGAACTTAAATGGAAATCATTGGAGGGAAGGCGACGTTCTTTTCGAGGAGCACTATTAAGATAATTGAGAGATTCGATAGTTGAAGCTGACTGCAGAACTATTCTACTGCTGCCAACGTACATTCCGCGTAAGGACCGTGAAAATAAGATCAGCGAGATTAGGGCTCATACGGAAACATATAGACAGTCGATTCTCTCTCGCTCTATGTGCGAGTGGAACAGGAAAGGAAATGACTAGCAGTGGTACAGCGTACCCTACGCCTCGCACCATAAGGTGCCTGTGGAGTAAGGTAATACATGATCTCTGAGATGTTTCACGAAACTAATGGCTTTTAGCATCTACATCTACATACAGAGTCGTTACTTGTGCAATCCACTGAACGCTTAGTTTAAATGTAGCGCATGTGAGGGCGTTTGTTGTATAACTTTCTCGAGGCATCAGTATCCTGACTTCTTTGATGTGGCCCGCCACAAATTCCTCTCCTGCGCCAACTTCTTCGTCTCCGAATAGCACTTGCAATCTACGCGTTCAGTTCTTTGCTGTCCGCCCCGGTAGCTGAGTGGTCAACGTGACGGATTGCCGTTCAACGGGCCCTGTTTCGATTCCCGGCTGGGCCGGAAATTTTCTACGCTCAGGGGCTGTGTGTTGTGTTGTGTTGTCTTCATCATCATTTCATCCCCCTCCTGCACGCAGGTCGCCCAATGTGGCGTCGACTGTAATAAGACCTGCACCAAGGCGGCCGGACCTGCCCCCAATGGGCCTTCCGGCCAATGACTTCAAACGCTCATTTCCATTTCAGTTCTTTGCTGTATATATTCCAATACGTCTTTCTCAGCAGTTCTTACTCTCTACAGCTCCTACAAGTAGCATTGAAGTTATTCCCTGATGTCTTAACAGATGCCACTTCACCCTGTCCCTACTTCTTGTTAGTGTTTTCCACATATTGTTTTCCTCTCCGATTATGCACAGAACCTCCTCATTCCTCACCTTATCAGTGCACCTGATTTTCAACATTCGCATGTTGTACCACAACTCAAATGCTCTGATTCTCTTCTGTTCCGGTTTTCCTACAGTCCATGTTTCACTATCATACAGTGCTGTACTCCAGAAGTACATTCTCAGAATTTTCTTCTTCGAATTAAGGACTATGTTTGATACTAGTAGACATATCTTGTTGAAGAGCTAGTCTGCTTTTGATGCCCTCCTTGCTCCGCCCGTCATTGGTTATTTTACTGGCCAGGTAGCAGAATCCGTAACTTCATATACATCGTGACCATCAATCATAATGTTAGGTTTCTCGCTGTTCTCATTTCTGCTACTTCTCATTGTGTAACTACAATAGGTATAGACAGAGAATGGCCACGCAGTCAACCTTATTTGTTTTTCCCATTATTTTGCGTAACATGGAGAAAGTCATTTTTTTCTGTACAGTCTCGCCGCTCCTTCGTTCATGGTGGAGAAATTTCTCCGCAGCGTGCATGTTACTCTCCACGAATAATAGCGGTTAGTCGTGTTCTGCGCCTGTTTATGACCAAGTGCATGCACTGATGAATTATTCCGATCCAGCCCACGTACGTCCTAGTCTAGTGCGGATTCCTCTTTTCTCCGATAGTTCTTCACCGTCAGATGTTTATCACGCATAGCTCGCGGTTATTATGTGTTTTAACTGTCCAAGTGAATCATGTGTGTGCTTCATTAACTTCTAACGATGTCAAATTTCCAGAAACATTGCACTGTACTAGAAACTACGTGATCAGGACAGCTGAGAATAAATCTCCACTGCGGATACAGTATGGTAAGAGGAGTCTCTTAAGGAACGAAGTGTCAACATCGAAACAAAAGTCGAAGAAGTAGTTTTTTTTTCCTCTGTTACTGCATGATACAGAAGGTGCATGTTACACGATTCGCTTTCAAACTGTAGCCTCTCTCGCAGGTGTACGAGGAGCTGGGCACCGGCTTCATCACCAAGCGCGCCATGTTTGAGCTGCTGAAGCGCTGCATCGTCGCTCCGCCAATCGGAGAGGAGCTGGACGACACCGTCGAGGTGAGCACACGCCAGTCTCGCCAGGGCTCTGTCGATCTCGGAAATTGGAATTCGATTCGCTTCGAGAGGAAGAAATAAGAGATCGGCACGATACAGTGCAAATATAACCAAAGTAGGTTCTTATTTGAGTTGAAAATACAAATAACCTTGATTTTCCCGCTACGCATTAGAACCCTTATTCCTTCATCAGGTAGATTTATTTAAATGAACAAGATGTACACAGCTGATACACAGGGTGACTCAGCTAAAACATGCACCGCAAATATTGCAGAAATGGAAAGTTCTATTGATGTGTGGTTTAGACAGAATGGACTCGTATTGTTAGACAATAAATAGAGTGTAACAGTACCTGGAAAGTGTGTTTTCGTGCAAAAGTACTCTTTCTTAAATGCAACAATGTCTACTGACACTAACAAACTAAAAGTAGGGGAAATTAGATAGTCAGTTGTGTAAGTTGCAGGATTCTAGTGCAAGACGTTTGACTGGTTTGATGCAGCTCTCCATGCTACTCTATCCTGTGCAAGCTTCATCATCTCCCAGTACCTACTGCAACCTACATCCTTCTGAATCTGCTTAGTGTATTCATCTCTTGGTCTCCCTCTACGATTTTTACCCTCCACGGTGCCCTCAAATACTAAATTGGTGATCCTTCGATGCCTCAAAACATGTCTTACCAACCGATCCCTTCTTCTAGTCAAGTTGTGCCACAAACTCCTCTTCTCCCCAATCCTACTAAATACCTCCTCATTAGTTACGTGATCTACCCACCTTATCTTCAGCATTCTTCTGTAGCACCACATTTCGAAAGCTTCTATTCTCTTCTTGTCGAAACTATTTGTCATCCATGTTTCACTTCCATACATGGCTACACTCCATACAAATACTTTCAGAAACGACTTCCTGACACTTAAATCTATACTCGATGTTAACAAGTTTCTCTTCTTGAGAAACGCTTTCCTTGCCATTGCCAGTCTACATTTTATATCCTCTCTGCTTCGACCATCATCGGTTATTTTACTCCCTAAATAGCAAAACTCCTTTACTACTCTAAGTGTCTCATTTCCTAATCTAATTCCCTCAGCATCACCCGACTTAATTTGACTACATTCCATTATCCTCGTAAGGCTTTTGTTGACGTTCATGTCATATCCTCCTTTCAAGACACTGTCCATTCCGTTCAACTGCTCTTCCAAGTCCTTTGCTGTCTCTGACAGAATTACAATGTCATCGGCGAACCTCAAAGTTTTTACTTCTTCTCCATGAATTTTAATACCTACTCCGAATTTTTCTTTTGTTTCCTGTACTGCTTGCTCAGTATACAGATTGAATAACATCGGGGAAAGGCTACAACCCTGTCTCACTCCCTTCCCAACCACTGCTTCCCTTTCATGTCCCTCGACTCTTATAACTGCCATCTGGTTTCTGTAGAAATTGTAAATAGCCTTTCGCTCCCTGTATTTTACCCCTGACACCTTCAGAATTTAAAAAGAGAGGATTCCAGTTAACATTGTCAAAAGCTTTCTCTAAGTCTACAAATGCTAGAAACGTAGGTTTGCCTTTTCTTAATCTTTCTACTAAGATAAGTCGTAAGGTCAGTATTGCCTCACGTGTTCCAACATTTCTACGGAATCCAAACTGATCTTCCCCGAGGTCGGCTTCTACCAGTTTGTCCATTCGTCTGTAAAGAATTCGCGCTAGTATTTTGCAGCTGTGACTTATTAAACTGATAGTTCGGTAATTTTCACATCTGTCAACACCTGCTTTCTTTGGGATTGGAATTATTATATTCTTCTTGAAGTCTGAGGGTATTTCGCCTGTCTCATACATCGTGCTCACCAGATGGTAGAGTTTTGTCATGAATGGCTCTCCCGAGGCCATCAGTAGTTCTAATGGAATGTTGTCTACTCCCGGGGCCTTGTTTCGACTCAGGTCTTTCAGTGCTCTGTCAAACTCTTCACGTAGTATCTTATCTCCCATTTCGTCTTCATCTACATACTCTTCCATTTCCATAATATTGTCCTCAAGTACATCGCCCTTGTATAAACCCTCTATATACTCCTTCCACCTTTCTGCCTTCCCTTCTTTGCTTAGAACTCGGTTGCCATCTGAGCTCTTGATATTCATACAAGTGGTTCTCTTCTCTCCAAAGGTCTCTTTAATTTTCCTGTAGGCAGTATCTATCTTACCCCTAGAGAGACAAGCCTCTACATCCTTACATTTGTCCTCTAGCCATCCCTGCTTAGCCATTTTGCACTTCCTGTCGATATTTTTGAGACGTTTGTATTCCTTTTTGCCTGCTTCGTTTACTGCATTTTTATATTTTCTCCTTTCATCAATTAAATTCAATATTTCTTCTGTTACCCAAGGATTTCTATTAGCCCTCGTCTTTTTACCTATTTGATCGTCTGCTGCCTTCACTATTTAATCCCATTCTTCTTCTACTGTATTTCTTTCCCCCATTCCTGTCAATTGTTCCCTTATTCTCTCCCTGAAACTCTCTACAACCTCTGGTTCTTTCAGTTTATCCAGGTCCCATCTCCTTAAATTCCCACCTTTTTGCAGTTTCTTCAGTTTCAATCTGCAGTTCATAACCAATAGATTGTGGTCAGAATCCACATCTGCCCCATGAAATGTCTTACAATTTAAAACCTGGTTCCTAAATCTCTTTCTTACCATTATATTATCTATCTGATACCTTTTAGTATCTCCAGGATTCTTCCAGGTATACAACCTTCTTTTATGATTCTTGAACCAAGTGTTAGCTATGATTAAGTTATGCTCTGTGCAAAATTCTACAAGGCGGCTTCCTCTCTCATTCCTTCTCCCCAATCCATATTCACCTACTATGTTTCCTTCTCTCCCTTTTCCTACTGACGAATTCCAGTCCCCCATGACTATTAAATTTTCGTCTCCCTTCACCACCTGAATAACTTCTTTTATCTCGTCATACATTTCATCTATTTAGGATATACCAAGGCAGAAAACGCCGAACGCTTTTGGTGTATGGAGAATAGAAAGAATGCAGTTCGTTCTTGTATGGTGTATACGGCAAGGTATTCCAATAGACATTGGCAGTTGTTTATCAGCCTCATCAACCAGTTACGTGAAAGTGGTAGTGGAGCATCTAGCAAACAAGTGACGATAGAAGTAGGGGAAATCAATGTTCTTGCTGCTGTTGCAGCTGATCCGCTCTTAGCTCCCGCGCAATCGGACTAGGAAGTGGTATGAATTAACCAAGTGTCCTGCGCATTCTATATCACATCTCTCTACATTAAGAGCTGCATGTAAACAATTATGAAAATCATGTTAACTTCTGTGCACGGGTATTAGGACAAGATGTCATGTGTCTTGTTTAGTGATAAAGCCACATCTACTAATCGTGGCCAGGTAAACCACCGGAACTTGAACTATTGGTCTGTTGACAATTCCCGTTGGCTTCTTCAGTCGGAACTTCAGCTGCCACGAAAGCTGAACCGAATGGAACACCTTTGGATGAGATAGAACGTTGACGTAACTGCAGACCCTCTCTGATTTCGGTTGATGAAGAGGAATGGGCTACCATTCCTCCACAGACACCTCTTTGAATGTCCACAGCAGAAATCAAGCGGTCGTAAAGGCGAAGGGTGGACACACCCAATATTAATGTCTGCCGATAGGTGTCTGGATGCTTTTGTTCAGATGGTTCAAATGGTTCAAATGGCTCTGAGCAAAATGGGACTCAACATCTGAGGTCATCAGTCCCCTAGAATTTAGAACTACTTAAACCTAACTAACCTAAGGACATCACACACATCCATACCCGAGGCAAGATTCGAACCTGCGACCGTAGCGGTCGCGCGGTTCCAGACTGAAGCGCCTAGAACCGCTCGGCCACACCGGCCGGCTTTTTGTTCAGATAATGTATATACACTTTCTATTAATGGACCTTAGCTCTCATTAGCTCACAACACACAATCTTTGTTTAGTTCATTTATAAAAACTGTATGCGATGTAAATAATATTAAAAAGCCTCCTGTGACCACTGAAAGGTGTTTATATTCATACACATAACTTGGAGCCATTGACTTAAGTATGAGGAGTCATAAAAATTTTCCGTTTGAGTGCGTTGCTGCAGTGTATGTACAACCCAGCACGAATCCGAGGCTGGTATATAAGCACCAACGTATAGGCAAGGGGTTAGAGTGGTCTTCGAACGGAAATCTTTTCGATCGCTCCTTATAGTTGTCTACTGCTGTCAAACAGTGCTGTGCGTTGCCCAAGGAGAATCTCGTGTACAGATGGTTTGTCTTATTAATTTAAATAAATCCACCTGATAGGAGTGCTTTGTTGTGAGTGATTATAATTATTTGTAGATTTGCAGGGTTTCAATTAATATTCGTAAGTCATGATTGGGCCAAATTAAAATGTTTTTATTTAATGGGTTCTTACTTCCTAATGCGAACTTCCCTATCGAACTGTGAAAATGTAAGAGTGCTGGTTTAAGTGTGTGTGGTGAGAGCAAACTTTCTGATAGTGGCCATCAATTAGCCACAGCAATCTTGACATTTGGGATGACTCCGCTCCAAATCTGGTTTGAACAAAAAAAAAAAAAAAAAAAAAAAAATCTGGGAACGCCGTGAATCTAGTGTCTGATGTGCATTGGTATTTAAAACCTGCTAAGGGGAAATGAACGAATCCTACAGAGCAGAGGGCCACATTTTGCATGTTTGTAATTGAGAAGTTGTTTGTGCATTTGGACGTAGCTTACACTAAAGTGTCTTATTAGTACCTTAAACCTATCCAAGATAAAAATCTGGACGTGAAAAGTTATCAAACAGACGTTTACTAAAAGCCATCCATACACCTACCTCCAACCACAGGTTACGTGCTCTTAACAGCATCTACGAGCGGTGAAAGGTAGTTAAGAAGCCGAATCAGCAGCTACTTCTCAATAGACAATAACATATCGATAACTTAATATCCTCCCTACCATGTGAACAAATAGGTATAAGTTTGTGATATAAAGCAGTGGATGGCAGAATGCTAACAAGTTTTACTTACAATTAAAAAAAGTCTTTTGAATGCCACAACCCAGTTTGGCTATATACTTCGAGCTAAACTATACATCAATCTGTTACCACGGCAAAGAGATCCATATATAATCAGAAAAATAAATTAACAAGACAGCGGACTTGACCAAATCGACATTCAGAAAACATTTTTCTAAAACAATCACACCTAGATCATTATCGCTGGCAAGCATGAAATTTTGTTCTGAGCACGGAAACGGACAGATCGCACATTGGCACATACGACTGACTACTTGTTCTTGATTGCTCTCGTACTTGCTATCTTCTGATGTGAATGTCCATGGCTTAAGCGAGGCTTTAACCGATGACTTAACCTTGCCGACACCAGTTATCATGCCGTTAAGGGACCTCCGAACACAGCAGCTCTCATTGTAAGCAGCCGGAAGATGTAAGCCTAGGCTTCCGCAGCCGTTTCATGGTCAATAAATATTGTTACAGTCAACATTAGACACGGCAGATTATAACAAATGAATGGAGGACCTCTGAGTGAGCCCTTTTATACGAAACTTTGGGGGGCAATGTGAATAGCAGTAATTCACCGACCTACAGTGTAGTGAAAGAACTGTCTCCGAAGCCAGCCACACAGATTCGTACATTAAGAACACCACTCATTTTGTAGCACTTTCTTTGAAAAAAGGTGTATCTCGGCACCCTCGACGTGATGTCTTTGCTCACGAATGTGCCATTGTCAGACACTGCGCACGTCTTAGAGGAAAGCATAACACCAATGTCTGGGAACAAGTACGCCACCGTTTAGCGACCAACTATTTCAGGTGGAAAGGGGAGTTCTGTGAACAGACAGACGGTGTAGCTATGGATTCCCCCCTCTCTCCTATTGCAGTAGACATCTTCATGGATGTATATGAAAAACAGCACTCCACCCCGCACCATTATGTGGCTCCGATATGTTGACACCTTCGTTATCTGGCCACATGGAGAAGAAGAGCTATAGAAGTTTCACCAACACTTCAAGCAGCAACACCCAGTTCATTACGAAGGTAGAAGAGAATGGGATGTTGCCTTTGGTCGACGTGAAAGTTTACCGAGAGCCTAATGCTAAACTTTGCCACAGAGGATATAGAAAGCCCTACAGTACGGACGAGTACCTACAGGCCTCCTCCCACCATCCCCCCACGCAGTAAAAATCCACCCTGCACGCTTTAACCAAGAGGTCCCACAAGATTAGCGATGAAGAACATGCGAAGGCTGAACTACAAAATCTCAGGTGCATTTTTGGAATCAATTGTTGTGGGATGATAGATAAAACAATGGCAGAAAGGTATGAAGGAAGTAGGGAAGTCCAAAAGGAAACACGTAACATCGTCCTACTACCATATGTGTAAGGAGTCACTGAATTTGGGGCCAAAATTCTCCGCCAAGTGGGTATCATGCCGATCTTTCGAAGCAACAGTCAATAACATATGTTCTTGGGTCAACGAAAGATGCAGTTGTCAAGCTACTAGCTGGTGGATATATGCGATTGCAGCCTTTCTCGGCGTATTTCAGCTATGAAATCTTCACAAGTTATCAGCCGAGTGGCGTCGTCTTCTAGTCGCAACGTTTCAATGGATTGCGTATCCATCAGCTTCAGGCGAAGATGATGGATGCTCAGTCCAATGAAACGTTGCGACTAGAAGACGACGCCACTCGGCTGATAACTCGTGAAGGTTTCATAGCTACTAGCTGGTGGAGCTTACAAAATCGGGTGCGAGTGTGGACAGGCGTATGCAGGCGAGACGGTGCGACTTTTCAGCGCACGGTTATATGAACATGGAAGAAATATCCGACTAAGACAACACACCAGGTGAGCGGTTGCAGAACACCAGCACGAATGCGGTAAACAGAGAGATTTGCGAGACGCCTGCATACTAATGAGACAGATTCCTATCCTCAGGAGGAAGCTTAGGCAGGTGGTAGAAACAGCCAAATGACACGTCAGCATGAATAGAGAAGACGGTTACAGGCTTCCGCGTCTTGGTTGCCAGCAGTAACAGCGCTGCGGAACGGCAGCTCACGCGAACACGAACACACACACACACACACACACACACACACACACACACAAGCGCGCGCGCACACACCACAGGGCCCAAAGTACACAGAGGACTGGTACGCTTCAGCCGGCACTAAGCAGCAAGTTAAGCGCGTCTACTTCCACAAATGAAATAATGTAAATACCAATAAAGGAGGTCTAACACCCCTCCTTCTCATCTTCAATACCCTATCGGATTACGATAACAGTCTCTTCCGCCAGTATATGAGAAACAAAACTTCTCTCACTCTGATCCCTCCACCCCCACATCCCTACGTCTTCACACCCTCAATATCCTATCTAAACGCAGCTTCAACCAACTCGCTCTCCCTGACATTTAGGTCGGTCCAGATACTTATCACTCCTACCAACATTAACTCTTCCCCACCTATCCCACTCGGCATTAGGCCTCCTCTCTCCTTTTCCCCTCTTCATCCTTCCGCATTCCGATCCTCTCTTAACCACTACGCAAACGACACACCACGCTTCTACTCACTCTTTGTCTTTCTCATCGTCTGTATACCCGCTACGCGCCTCACCTATATGTCATTTCCATAGTTTCCATAGCTAACAGATACCTGTCTGTTAACCAACACCCCTCAACCCTATGGAACATATTCTGTCCTCCCACAATACTTCTCAAGCAGTGCAGATCCTTCAGATTCTAAGTGAAAAGACAGTGCTCCAGTGCTTCTTCATAGAGCATCCCCAAGTAGCAATTGTGTTTTTGAACTTTATATATTTTTCGTCTTCTTAATTTGAAATGAAAGTAGTTGTCATATTTTTTTTCCTCTCTGTTATATTTTCAAGAATGCTCTTGGATGAAGAGCAGAGTATTGTACCACTGACAGTGTTATCCCTCACCCATATGGAGGCGAGGAGTATGCGGTAATAAAAATATCTCATTCATCAGTTATCAAAAACATCCTGAGGAAGGCCATTCGCAACAGTGGCCGAAATGTACGAGAATTTTACTCATTGACAGTGTGTCACATATCCATATCCTGTCTTGGTGCTCAGAAAAAAATGTACAAATGTGTGTGAAATCTTATGGGATTTAACTCAAAAATGGTTCAAATGGCTCTGAGCACTATGGGGCTCAACTGCTGTGGTCTTAAGTCCCCTAGAACTTAGAACTACTTAAACCTAACTAACCTAAGGACATCACACACATCCATGCCCGAGGCAGGATTCGAACCTGCGACCGTAGCGGTCGCGCGGTTCATGATTGTAGCGCCTAGAACCGCTCGACCACTCCGGCCGGCTGGGACTTAACTGCTATAGTCATCAGTCTCTAAGCTTACACGCTACTTATCCTAAGGACAAATACGCACACCCATGCCTGAGGGAGGACTCGAACCTCCGCCGGGACCAGCCGCACAGTCCATTACTGCAGCGCCTATGACCGCTCGGCTAATCCCGCGCGGCCTTGGTGCTTAGATTTCAACTGTTGCGTAATACTAGGTGGCGTTTGGCGTTGAACGAAGAGGTTCTAAGTCCAAGTTGGCAGTCTGGCTGCAGCTGGTTGTTCTGTACCTTGGCGGTGCAGGACGCTCATGGTACGAAGCCACTGGAGGCGTGTCTTAGTGGGCGTGCTCCGTTGGGTCCGCCGGATCCCGCACGACCATTATCGGCGTCTGACGGAAACTTGCAGTTTCGTTGCCAACTTTGACACCCATGGGGTGGCATCAATACATGACACCACATCCACAGTGAAAGTCTTCCCTTATCTGGGGGTACTTCCAATGGCCTTTGTGTCTGGAGGGAAGTCAGATCAAGGTGAAGACTGTTGACGGCCAAACAGTGGTTGAGCTTCAATACTCTCAACCTTCAATCACTTTTGATCAGCAGCGACTTCTTGACGAATACTTGGAGATGCAGTGCTACTCGAATTATCCTGTCATTGGCTGCCTCCAAATTGCCATGACAACGCAATGTCGTGAATTGCTCTGCAACCCGAGTGCAGAGCTTACGCGTGTGGCAATAAACATCAGTTTACATTGCCTTACGAAAATTCATTAAAGGGTACTTCCGCACGTGACAAGATGTGCAAATTCTGGAAGTTCCTGGGAAAGAATTGCTAACATTCCCTCCGTTTGGACTGACGTAGTAGTTTAGCCGGAAGTTTGGTGTGTTTGCAGGACATGGTGCTACTGGTGATGAACAAGATGGACCTGGACCGCGACGGAAAGATCTCGTTCGAGGACTTCCACGAGTCTGTGACGCAGGACCCGCTGATGATGCAGTGTCTGGGGCGCTGCCTACCCACACAGCGCGCCGCCTGCAAGTTCCTCATCACGCTGAGTCCCAAGATCTGCCGATACTAGGCGAGCGCTCTGGCGTCTGCTTGGCACACTGTCTTCAGCAGATTCTACCGCATGATGCCGGCCATAAATATAATTGAAATTTATTGGCTCGCTCATTTATACACTACTGGCCATTAAAATTGCTACACCAAGAAGGAATGCAGATGATAAACGGGTATTCATTGGACAAATATATTATACTGGAACTGACATGTGATTACATTTTCACGCAATTTGGGTGCATAGATCCTGAGCAATCAGTACCCAGAACAACCACCTCTGGCCGTAATAACGGCCTTGATACGCCTGGGCATTAAGTCAAACAGAGCTTCGATGGCGTGTACAGCTACAGCTGCCCATGCAGCTTCAAGACGATACCACAGTTCATCAAGAGTAGTGACTGGCGTATTGTGACAGGCCAGTTGCTCGGCCGTCATTTACCAGACGTTTTCAGTTGGTGAGAGATCTGGAGAATGTGCTGGCCAGGGCAGCAGTCGAACATTTTCTGTATCCAGAAAGGCCCGTACAAGACCTGCAACATGAGGTCGTGCATTATCCTGCTGAAATGTAGGGTTTCGCAGGGATCGGATGAAGGGTAGAGCCACGGGTCGTAACACATCTGAAATGTAGCGTCCACTGTTCAAAGTGCCGTCAGTGCGAACAAGAGGTGACCGAGACGTGTAACCAATGGCACCCCATACCATCACACCGTGTGATACGCCAGTATGGCGATGACGAATACGCGCTTCCAACGTGCGTTCACCGCGATGTCACCAAACACGGATGCGACCATCATGATGCTGTAAACGGAACCTGGATTCACCCGAAAAAATGACGTTTTGCCATTCGTGCACCCAGGTCCGTCGTTCAGTACACCATCGCAGGCGCTCCTGTCTGTGATGCAGCGTCAAGGGTAACCGCAGCCATGGTTTCCGAGCTGATAGTCCATGCTGCTGCAAACGACGTCGAACTGTTCTTGCAGATGGTTGTTGTCTTGCAAACGTCCCCATCTGTTGACTCAGGGATCGAGCCATGCTGATAAGATGCCTGTCATCTCGACTGCTAGTGATACGAGGCCGTTGGGATCCAGCACGGCGTTCCTTATTACCCTCCTGAACCCACCGATTCCATATTCTGCTAACAGTCATTGGATCTCGACCAATGCGAGCAGCAATGTCGCGATACGATAAACCGCAATCGCGATAGGCTACAATCCGACCTCTATCAAAGTCGGAAACGTGATGGTACGCATTTCTCCTCCTTACGTGAGGCATCATAACAACGTTTCACGAGGCAACGCCGGTCAACTGCTGTTTGTGTATGAGAAATCGGTTGGAAACTTTCCTCATGTCAACACGTTGTAGGTGTCGCCACCGGCGCCATCTTTGTGTGAATGCTCTGAAAAGCTAATAGCATATTTTTCCTGTCGGTTAAATTTTGCGTCTGTAGCACGTCATCTTCGTGGTGTAGCAATTTTAATGACCAGTAGTGTACTTGGTATTGATAAAATGGTAACGTTGTAAGCAGCAAATTATCTTTAAGTTAACTAAACTCACCCAGATAAACAGTTATCCCCTTAAAAGAGGACTCCGCCCGTTGTGGAAAGCTGTAGGTGGTGTAGACAGAACTATTACCAGACGGTGACGTAGCGATCCATTGCTGACGTAAACTGAGGTGATTGGTTCAAATGGTTCAAATGGCTCTGAGGCACTATGGGACTTAACATCTGTGGTCATCAGTCCCCTAGAACTTAGAACTACTTAAACCGAACTAACCTAAGGACATCACACACATCCATTCCCGAGGCAGGATTCGAACCTGCGACCGTAGCGGTCACGCGGTTCCAGACTGAAGCGCCTAGAACCGCACGGCCACACAGGCCGGCCAAACTGAGGTGACAGAAGTCATAGGACAACTCCTAATAGCGTGTCTGATTTACTTTTGCTCGGATTAGTGCAGCAGCTCAACGTGGCACGGAGCCAACAAGTCATTGGAAGTCCATCACTGGAAGTCCTCCGCAGAAATGATGAGCCATGCTTCTGCCTCTGCAGCCGTCCATTCCTGCGGAAGTGTTGCCAGTGCAGGATTTTGTACCCCAACTGACGTCTCGATTATGTTCCATAAATGTCTGATGGAATTCCTGATCTGGGCGGCCAGATCACCCATTCAAACTGTCCAGAATGTTCTTCAAACAAATCGCGAACAATTGTGTTCCTGTGACATAGCACGTTGTCATCCATAGGAATTCCATCGTTGTTTGGGAATATGAAATCGATGAATGGCTGCCAGTGGTCTCCGAGTAGCTGAACATAATCATTTTCAGTCAATGACCAGTTCACTTGGACCGAAGGACACAGTCCATTGCATGTAAACACACCGCGCACCATTACGGAGACAACACCATCTTACATAATGCCTAATGACATCCGCAAACGCCGCTGCTCTCGGTCGTTAAGAGAAGGCCACTGTGTTGTCTGTGGTGAGAGTATTGCCTCAGATTTGGTATTCTGCATCTACGTCTACATGGTTACTCTGCAATTCACACTTTAGTGCCTGGCAGAGGGTTCATCGAACCATTTTTACGCATAGTCTTGACACTGTCGATCTTGAAATATTGTATTTTCTAACGATTTCCAAAATGGAATGTCACATTCGTCTACGTCCAGTTAACAATTTCGCGTTCAGGGTCTGTTATTCCTGTCTTGCGACCACAATCACTTCAGAAACTTTTCTCACGTATTATCTGAGTACAAATAACAGCTCCGTCAATCCACTGTTTTTTTTTATACCTTGTGTAAGCTATGCTACATTAATCTGCATATGTGCATGTCGCCATCCCGTGAGTTTTGTCACCTCAGTAAGGCAGTGTGTATTTTCCAGTCTTGTCTGTGGAATCAGCAAAGAGGGGTTGTCGAGGAGCCCTGACCACACTGTGAATAAAGTTGCCAGATTTGTTAGAGTGTCAATCTGCACTGTCCAAATATGTACAACGAATGGTGTAACACTCGCAGGTATTTAACACGGCGTAAGAACGGTGGTAGTATACAGATCATGACGGACAGAGATCGATGAGTAGTGTCATTTCTAATCATGTCTACTCTGTAACAGGCAGTTGTCAACCTGACATCCAGCGGTAGTTTTCCGACCAAGCTTTTTGCCGAGAGAGTCAGACGCAGAAATTTTGGCCCAGAGTGGCACTTACTCCAGTGCTAGCAGGGTCGGCATCAGTTGGATATTGCGGCATGCGACAGACAGAATACACTGCAGACGTCGCAATGTATTTCCCGTCCCTCTCTGCGCACACCCGTTCACACAGGCCCTTTTTTATTTATACACCGCTATAATAACGAGCTGAAAACAGCAGTGAAATGAAAATGAGAAAGACGGAAAAAATTAAGTAAACTGGACGTTATTTCCAACGTTATCGCCATAATTGTTAGTACCTGTATCCCACTGTGAGAAGAGACGGTCAATATCATCACGGAAAAAATGTTTGCTGTTGCTGGGACCATGATTGTACCCAGGCGTGCACCTACTCGTTAGAGGCAAATCGCATGGGGCGAAATGAGAACTGTATGTAAGATGTGTAAAGGTTTCGCAGCAAAACTTCTGCAGCGCAGTCGAAACAACCTTGACAACATGTGGGCCCATTGAAGTTTCGCAGAATTTTCCTTGGGAAACCCTTACACAACTTTCATGCATTCCCAATCTCTCCCCATGCGATTTCCATATCTTTGGAGGCCTGAAGAAATACATTCGTGGCTGTTAATAGTTCTCGGACGAAGAGGTCCAGGTCTGGGTACAGTCATGGTTACGCAGGCAACCGCTAATATTTTTTCCATGAAGGTGCTGATCGTCCCGTCCCACAGTGGCAAAAATTTTAACACTTATGGCGATTTATTCTCAAACGATAAACTGATTACTTTTTCTCCACCTGTCTCGTTTTCATTTGAGTCCTCCTTGTGTATTATAATAATTATTACTAGTGTTATTGTCGAATCTAATTGTAATTTACAACTGTAGATATTGTACACGTTATACAAAATTTTAAGAAAATGTCTTGGTTTCTGTAAATACGACAAAAAATCAGTGGTAACCACAAAAGAAAGCAATTGACACTATAGTTAATATGGTGCTACTACTATAAAACCAGCAGGCCTTCATCTGCTTGCCTCCTCTGTAGACAGCGTTTAATTGCGTATGTGGGAATAAGAAGCAAACTTGGCCGAATTGCAACTGAGCGCCTTTCAACAGATGAAATTCTTTGCTGTTGTCGGCACGCTGTAGGTAGCCCAACCGCATAGTCATGTGGTCTGCTGGTTGAATGTTGGGAATAATGCTGATTACCGACTGGGAACAGTTACTGGAAGGTTCAGTCTCAAGTAAGAGGTGTAATGTCGTGCGCCCTTGACAAATTTGCTTTAGCACTTCCCAATGTGTGTCCTTGCTGACCCATGAGCTTCGTGGTAACACAGAACGATCTCCGCAGATGGTTGCATGAATGTGGTATCTCTGGAAAGCGTCTAACCAAGCGTGTATTTCAGATGGTTCCGTATGTGTACATTAACACAGACATCTGACAAGAAAATATAAAAAGTGGAGTACGAAGAGCGGATGTTCTGATTTCACAAGATGTCTTCTCCCATTATCATCGATAACCAGACGTCCGCGACTGGCATACCTGTACATACATACATACATAAATACAAACTGTGCGTGTCTAACGCATCATTGTATGTTATCTACAGCTGATCGGCATAATATCTCTTATCTATTCAAGTTACTTGTGCTTTACTTATATCGAGACATTTAATTAATGCCTTTCAAATACGCTTTAAGCTGAACCTCTTTTTTCTTTGCAACTGGATTTTCATCTCTTGTTCTGCATACAGGATAAGTTTCATCACAACTGTCACACTTTTTCTTTTGTTTTTGGCAACCTGTACATATACGAAACAGACAATAAACAATTTAGAGAATAAGAGAATAGCAGCTTTTAAAATGTCATGTTGGAGAAGAACGCTGAAGATTGGATTAGTAGAAAGAATAGTAAATGAAGAATCTCTGCATTGAAGTGCGGAGAAAAAGTTCACAACTTGACTAAAAGACGCGATCGATTGATAGGACAGATTCTGAGACATCAAGCAATCACCAATTTGGTAGCGAAGAGAAGAGCGCGCACGCGCACGTGTGTGTGTGTGTGTTGGGGGGGGGGGGGGAGGAGAGAGTAGGAGCAGGGGGGGGGGGGCTATAAACCGTAGGAGGAGACCTAGGCTTGAATACAGTAAGAATGTTCTAATTGACGTGGAATGCAGTAGATATGCTGAAATGATTATGCTAGAACAGGATAGACTAACGTGGAGAGTTGCATCAAAGCAGTCTTCGGACTGAAAACAACATTTGGCAACCATTGTGGCTTCATGTTATACTCCGACAGCCGTCAGTTCTCTTACTGCTCTTGTCATTAAAAGTATCTTATATTTATTAAAACAACCTTCAAAATTTTGCTGGCATATGCATATCTATTTCTGCTGGATCTTCGTAGAATGTGCGTGATGTGCTTTGTTCTAGTCAGTTATAGTACTAACACAACTCAGTACAAAATATCTAGCGTCTCACTATTCTTGGTTATTTTCTCCGTGACTGTGAAGTTAAATTACTAGGAACTGTAATGGCAATGGGACAGGGACAGAGACTATATAATCATTTATAAGTACTATACCTGTTCGAAATGCAAATTGTTCGCGATTTGGCAAAATTAATTGATCCTATTAGAAACAACCCTGTATGTATTCTAGCCAACCTTGAGGTTAGTATTTGAAACACGGTTCTTCATCAATAGAGATCAAGCGAAGCTTCTGTGCGTTATTTCTCGCAACTGTATTCCCTAACCTTTTAACCGTCCCTCTCACGAAACTATTTTCACCAGTAGAGGGGAGCTATTGTTTTGCTTTAATGTAGTTATCTCTAACTGTCTAACAGGGTGGATCACGTGATCAAGACGAACTTCTTTTTCTGAAGAAACATTTTCTGCGTGTCATACTGCTATCGGGGGAGGCGGCGCAAAGGCTAACACACTGCACGCTGATTTCAGAGCGTTCGTTTGCGACACTGACGTTCAGCTCAATAACTACGGCATTGTATCGGTTTAATACCCTTGTTCCGTTATGTTTAAGGTTTAGAGGTGCTACATGGAATCACAACAACTGCATTCAGTCTTTTCTCTAACTATATAAATGGCTAGATGAAAAAAAGTAAAGAGATGCTGTTTTTTGTTTATGTATAGTGGTGATACGTTTCGAGACCTCTGATTGAAACACACGAATCAACTGCACTGCAATGGAAGTTATGTTTATTAGCTAACCTTACTTTATTCATTTTATGACTTCTGTATTCAGAAACAAGTTTTTGCATGACAATCTTCGACACAGTGCATGCGGCATATGTGCGATAATGTTGCTGTCTTTTAAAATCTTAATTCAAGTTTGTGGCGTGTTGGTCGTATTTGCGTCTCTCCATTCAGGTCCATATTACTCTACGTCTCCGCCTTCAGCTTGTTAGTTTGTGACCTAACAGTACACGTTCGATCATCCCAATAATTTATATTTACAACTTTTCTTTTCTGCGAAATCTATATTTTAATCTTGTGGCAGCGACTATTAATAGTACTCATAATATTTTGGATGCCTCTGATATTTTCTTTTGTTATTTCATTTTGTGGTGTGTCACCGATTAAAGAATAATTTTTCTAAAAACAAAATTTCACGAGTTGTAGTGGTGGCGGGGGTGGTAGTGATAATGGTCGTGGTGGTTGGGGGTAGTGAAAGAGAACTGAGATAGACAAAGGCTGCAGCAATGCTGAATGAATCATTCTCTCATTTCCCTGAAGTCGTTTTGCAAACTCAGCAAAGGCTCAAATTCATTCACGTTTGCATTTTGCCGTGCACGTCTTGTGCGCGTCGCTGGGACAGGTCACACCAAGAGAGGTGTTATACACACATACATTTACGACATGTCAAAAACTTTTATACATATGTAGCCGTGCCAAAATAAACAATTTTTACCCGAAATACTGTTAAGCCCTTATATTTTCCTTTTTTTATTATAAAAAGAGTTATTACCGGTTTCGAACAGACAAGACCTTCGGATGCCAATAAACATCCTGTGTACTTTACTTCACATGTGGCTGATGGCGTAAAGTCGTTTCATATTGTGAGTTTTCTGGCGCTATCGTCTAAGCATTTATGAGTGAAGGTTCGAGAACTAGAAAGAAAGTTGTATCGGGAACCAACAACGAAATATAACACACAACGCTTAATGACGGGAAAAAATTCTTATCTTTGCTACTTACGGGGAAAATTCCAAGTATTCTGAAAAATATATCTGGCATTGTAATGTTTATGTGACAATATGAGGAAAAAGGCTTTTTCATTCCACGTTTCGAAGTATGTTTGGCACAGAATATCTTACGCCATTGGACACTTTGACCGTCTGGTTACCTGGGTATAAAAATTAACTCTTGGTAGAGATAAAGCTTGGCAAAGCCTGTGTCTTGTCACTGATGGGACATGGGCGAAAACAAAACCATCAAAATATTAAACTCGAGTCACATAATTTCTGAGAGATGTGTTGTTCGACAGGATTTGCCCTTTTCTGCAGTTATCTCTCAACTTGAAATGAGACTCGAGTGCTGCATAGTCATGGACACCTGCACAGATTCAGATACTCGAAGTTTGCCCCTGATACGAGGGTCATTTAATAATTAAAGAGACAAATTGGTCTGGGGAAAAAATTGTTTGTAGGGAAAGTATGGTACTTTTGTGGCTTTAAGTTGGCATCACTGGGATGAGCCCTGATCAGCTGATTTATCAACATTGTTTTGTTTATAACCTCAAACATACATTTCAAGATTGAGAGTCCCACTTGAAATGTCCACTTTAGTTGAACAACGTTCTGTTGTTCATTTTTTACTTGCTGAAGGCAAGAAACCAGTGAATATACACTGTAGAATGTCTAAAGTTTACGGTGAATCTTGTATGAGTCATGCAAATTTTTACAAGTGGGTAGAACAGTTAAAAAATGGTCGCGACTCAGTGATTGACGAACACCGTTCTGGCCGACCAGTTGCAGTTTCAACTCTCTCACTTGAAAGTCGAATTGATGACGTTATTCGTGCAGACCGCCGTGTGACTGTGGAAATGATAGCTGATAAGGTTCTAGTTAGTACTGGTACAATCATAACATTATCTGTAATAAAATGGTTCAAATGGCTCTGAGCACTATGGGACTTAACATCTGAGGTCATCAGAACTACTTAAACCTAACTAACCTAAGGACATCACACACACATCCATGCCCGAGGCGGGATTCGAACCCGCGACCGTAGCAGTCTGCGGTTCCGGACTGAAGCGTCTAGAACCGCACGCCCACCGCGGCTGACCCTTATCTGTAACAAGCTGAAGTACCGCAAAATATGTGTAAGATGGGTCCCAAGGGAGCTGACGCTGCTACACAAGGAAACAAGGTTGGGAGTGTGCACAGAACGTTATGGAGGAGAAGGTGAGCACTTCCTCAACAAAATTTTAACTTGTGCTGAAACTTGGGTTCACTTTTATGAGCCAGAATCAAAAAGACAAAGCATGGAGTGGAAGCACACCAACTCATTTGTCAAGAAAAAATTCAAAACCCAAGCATCAGCAAGAAAAGTCGTGTTGACGGTGTTTTGGGATGCTGAAGGTCCAGTTTTTTGTGATTATCTCGAAGATCAGCGTACAATGAACAGCCAATACTACTCAGATTTGCTTTTAAGTAAAGTGAAGCCAGCCATGAGAGAGGGACGTCGTGGTTCTGAGAGGAGAGCTTGATTCTCCAGCAAGACAACGCACGTCCTCATATTGCTCAAGTAACCCATGAAACCATCTACAAAATGGGCTGGGAAGTACTGCCTCATCCTACTTACAGTCCTGATTTAGCACCTAGTGACTTCCATTTGTTTGGTGCACTGAAGGAGGCACTACGTGGGAAGAGGTTCCAGGACAACGCGAACGTGAAAAAGTTTGAGAAATTGGTTCAAACATCAAGATAGAGTTATTTGCAGCTGCAATAATGAAGCTTGTATCCCGTTGGAACAAGTGCATAAATGTTCAAGGGGATTATGTTGAAAAGTAGAAAAAGTATTGTTTTGTAAAAATAAACGCTTTTTACTCCACACCAATTTGTCTCTAATTATTGAATGAACCTCGAATATACAGCTCGTTTCTGCGTTGATTTCTGACGTTCGGTATCGTGTGATAATGAGAACGAAAGATAAGCATTCCGCCGTAGCATTAAATCTTTGCGTTGCTACAACATACTCAATAGTCTCTACAACGAAATTTGTACTGAACGGCTCCGTTTCTGCTTAAGATCCTTACTCAAACTTGAAATCAGAAGGAGTAACGAGATGGCCTTGAGTTGGTCCTGTAAACTGGTATTACCACTTCGTGCCTTAATCGGACTCTGGACACGGTCGACAGCCTGCCGTGTGTTAGCGTAAGCGCTAATGGGAACAGCCCGAAGCTCTCAGTATGCTCGCCTTGACCAGACCAGATCTGCAATCTGCAGCCTGCTGCACCCCCCCCCCCCCTCCCCCGCCCCTACCCCTCCTTCCCCACCCCCGGAGACACACACACACACACACACACACACACACACACACACACACACACACATACACACACACACTTCTCGAAACTTTCATGGTACCTTGCGTCCAAGCTACTTACGGAATCAACGCTATTGCTGTATTTCACCAGGCTTGGATAAAAGCCGTTATTATTAACTCTACTGAGCAGAATCTCTTCTAGATTATTACGTTTTTCCGGTAAATACATCAAAACTGACGCAACTAGGATATGGGATCGTCAACCTTGGGCAAATTTTCATGTATTGCATTCAGAATATGGTGAATATCACATAGAGATCGAGACAGTTTAAACCAGTAATTAAATTAAGAAGGGAGGAGCGGGTTTGAGTATCGATGCGGAGAACCTTTCAACTTGTCTAACTTTCAAGAAAAAACAAGCGAGGGAATAAATGAGAGTTCTTTAAGTTTTGGAAGTTTAATTAGGTTCTTCAACTTCGTAATGAAAGACAGCACACATGAATAGGTTTTGTTTCGATATCTGACCAGTTGGTAATTTTAGTCGGACTGGCCACTACCTAATTCTCAAATTCTAACTTAATAAATCTATAAAAAGTAATTATAAACCACTTTAATTCCTGGGATATTAGTCACATGAATAACTATCTAACCAAAATTATTCAACATGGAACTATTAAGGCGCAGATAAATTACGTCGTTTGTAATGTATCATTTTGTATTGCAATCCGATGTGTGCCCTAAGCATTTGCAAGAACGAGTTGCTTCAAGTATACCTCCTGAAATGTACCACTCTGCTTTCGCCGAGATACACAGAGAACAGACGATACTGATTTCAAACTACTTCTCAAAACAAAAAATGTTCAAATGTGTGTGAATTCCTAAGGGACCAAATTGCTGAGGTCATCGGTCCCTAGACTTACACTCTACTTAAACTAACTTGTGCTAAGAACAACACACACACCCATGCCCGAGGGAGGACTCGAACCTCCGGCTGGAGCCGACGTGCAATCCATGACATTTCGCCTCTAACCGCGTGGTCACTCCGCGCGGCTTCTCATAGCCTGAAAACTAGCTACATACACGGTGGGCCAAAAGCCAGGAAGTGGTTATAATACGAATACATTATCTATTTATCCTTAGTTTGCATTGATATCTCGCAGTCTTAAAGACCAAGGATGAGAGATAATTTACACTTGCGAGTGGATTACAATCTGAGGTAAGTATCCTCCACTATAATAAATAAAAAGTTATTCTCAGTTTCAACACCCTCCGTGACTTTCGGCCCACCCTACATTAAAATGAAACTTGTTTCCAAATTTTTACTGCTGCGACGTTTACTTCCTAGGCTGTTTGTTCTTGGTGGAATCTCCAATGTGAAATTTCGTGCACCCAATAGTAATTTTAGATAAAATATGAATTACACAGAGAAATTCTGTCTAATTCAGGTTTCGCAAAATGGAACAGTGTTGAATCGAACTGGTTAAAAATTATTGCATCGGTTGTTACAATTTCTCCTTAATAAAAACAGGAACTATATATACAGGGTATCCATAATTAAAATTCTGTTTTCAAAACGCTGTAGAAAGAGAAATACCGTTAGAAAGACGTTGGATTTGAACAGCATATTACAGGCGCCGGGGGAAACGTCATGGAACAAGAAAAGAAAGGAAAATTATACCAGTAGATGGGCTGTAAGCGTCTTGACGTGGTCGGTTACAGATGACAGTTGAATCGAAATAAAATGGCTGTGGTTTGAATTGAACATTAAACCATTCGTTTTGTTCAATGTTCATGGCTGTACAACTTCGGCAGTCAACAGTTATGGCACTGTTATGTAAGACCATCCACCACGGGGAAGGCCGTTTAACATCGGATGGGAAAAATCTATTTTTAATTGTCCTGGAGACAAAAACTGCATAAAAAAACAAAATGACATCGCTCTATAATTGTCGTGAGACTGGGGCAAGACAAGTTCAATATTCTGTCTACCACTTTCGGCCACACGTTGAAATCGAAAAACAGCATGTTCCACAACAGACCGGATTGTCTCGGGGTTCACGTTCAGAATGTGTTGCGCAATGCTTGCCTTCAGTTCACCTACTTTCGTAACTGGTACAATGCACCCGTCATCTTTCATACAACACCACAGCCAGAAGTAACAAGGATTAAGATCAGGTGATCTGGACGACCAGGCTGTAGGGAAATGACGGCTGATAATTCTAGCATTTCCGAAATGTCTCTCCAGCAGCCGCTTTACTGGCTTTGGAGTGTGCAGAGGAGAGCAATCTTGCATGAAAATGATCCTACACACATTCACGCTGTTGAAGGTTTGGAATGACTTTGGTGCGTGAAGGACTCTAATAGCGTTTACCGGTGATGGTGCAGGTAAGAGCACCCGCAGGACTCATCTCCTCGAAAAAATACGAGCCTACAGTAAATGATGCCATCATCTCGCACCACACAGTCACCTTACCAGAATGAAATAGTAACGGCTGATGTGCGTGCAGATTTTCCGTTGCCCATATTCTAAAATTCTACGTATTGGCATGTCCTTAGAGAAGGAAATGGGCATCGTCTGTCTACAGAATGTTCCATAGCCATTCATTATCCATTTCAATGCGAGCAAGAAATTCCAGGTCAACAGGACGCAACTGCTGAACATGGGTCAGCTGGTATGGACAGAAATGCAGGATGTTTCGTAGGATGTAATGCACCATGCTTGCAGGCATGTCCAACATTCAGGCAACCACTTCTCGACCTCTCGTGCAATGCTGTGGCCACATCTTCGGCAGACGTCACATTAACTGCTTTTCTCCCTCTGTCCCATTGCACCCCAAAGGAATCTGCCTTTTCTAATTTTGTAATCAGTTTCTCCAGACCCTTAGCGTACCCCTGAGTGTCAGGAATTTCTGCATGGCTATTGGCCCACAGTATCCATTCTTGTAAAAGATCTTGACCAGCAGCGCGCGATCTTTATGGAGACAGTCATGTTGTGCGTCTCTGACGCAAACTGAGGAACAGCTGTGTATCGCGCATCTGTAGGCGTGCACATTCTGACTCTTACAGCGTCATCTGTTGGTCAAATTTTCGTTACGTTTTTGTGTTCCATGCTGTTTCCCACTGCGTGAATAATATAGTGTTCAAATTTGATTTCATTCTGAACAGTGTTTCTCTTTCTACAGCGTTTTGGAACTGGAACTATGATTATGGGCACCCTGTAAATATCTGCGTGAATTTATAATGGTGCAGAAATCACGTGGTTTACACTGGAATCTAACGAGGTCGAAGTGGATTAAATACCATGCATGTACATACCCATGTCTATAGCAAGCAGAGTACCAGTCCAAGCCATTCTATACTACCTTTTACCCCCTGAAAGCTAAGGAAGAAGAGGTATTCAAAGCCACCTGCACTTTTTATTCAGTGGTATAATTTCTACCCGCAACACACTGTTGGTGCACAGCCACACATAAATGGAACAACGAGTGTCTGGAAATGTGAAGTATCAAGCTGCGGACGATGAAGTCAGCTTCTTCCTAATTAGTCAGTCGACATGAAGTCTTTCGTATACTATTCCGAAGAGGACACTGCACTCTGACGCACGTATTCCTTCTAAGGCGAGGAAAGCTACCAGTATGGCATGTTGGAGGTTCAGGCTACGCACATCTGCACATCACTTGTTGCTGGGCTGCTCCTGGTTTGCTGAAAAGAGGCGGAGAACTGAGGATTTTTGGTGACGCCACAATAACTGTTCACAACCTTTTCTTTGGAGGCTCGTTAATGTCAGAGAAGTGTAAAAAACCCATTTCAGACATGTTTGCTGACACCTGTAAGTTTTGCATAAATTTTATGGTATTTAATTTATTCATAACGTCATTTTCCTGTTCGGTTAATGAAGGATGTTAAACAGCTCTAGTCGAATTGCTTGTGAAGTGGCAACACTGTTTCGAAAGTTTGCTACACAGCATTTTATCGGAAAGTTGAGTGCAGCTGTGTGTTCGTCCGTCAGTTGCTGTGAGCAGCTCGTATTGTTGAGTTGTTACAGAAATGGGGCAGTTTATATGAGAACAGCGAACTGATATTGGAAAGTTTAACAGAGAAAGTCTCCATCAAGGACTGTGAAGAAATGTTTCAAGCGAGCTATCCCTCTAGGAAACTCCCCAAAACCATCGCTATTCAAGATCAGTACAAGAAATGGAGGGCTGTGGGATCCGTTCAGAACGCTCAAAGGGATAGGTGAGCGACTGTGACGACCCCGCAAGTCGATAAGAAGGTTACCGCAGCAGGTTGGTGGATTTTGTATATTACGGCAACGTGCACTAAAGGATGTGAAATTACAAGCCTATCATGTGAGTGTGGTGCAAGGGTTGAAATCTGAACTTCAGGAAAAAAAGAGTTCATTATTGCAAATGGCTGTTAACATTAATTGCTGACGGTTATTTGGACCCCGTGCTTTGCTTAATGTCAGATGAGGCATGCTATCATTTGTCAGGTTATGTCAACTCCCGGTATTGCAGATACTGCTCGCATGTTCCGCATGAAAAGCGTCTCCACTCAGAGAAGATAGGTGTCTGTTGTGCGTTGTCGGGCACGTGCATTATTGACCCCACATTTTTCAATTGCACCTTAAACAGTGCCTGATATCTAGAGATCTTTGACTCCTTCTACATGAAATTAACAGTTACAGAGAAGCTGTATGCAATATTCCAACAAGGTGGAGCAACTGTTCACACTCGAACCAAGGTACGGTCCAAATCATCATCAACGTGTTCCCCGAGGACGGAGTTCTCAGTAGAGCGCTTGGCCCCCAAGATCCTCGGACTTAACATCGTGTGAGTTATTTATGGGGCACATTAAAAAGCAAAGTATGTGCTGACAGTCCTCACACAGAGTCGATCTTAAACTCAAGTTTACTATAGAAATTAACGACATAACCCCTGCAGAAGTATCATCTTGCTGGTAACGTCGTCACACGAAGTCAGCGACTTTTAGATGCCCATGACCACCCACACGCAGCGTCTGTTATAAACACTGAACTACATGTTTTTAACGTTACGTTTATATTTCTGTAGTTAGTTCATTGTTACTCGAATCTCGGGCGCGAGGCGTACCGGTTTTACGTGGGACATCCTCTAGTAATCAAACTAACTGGAGTTTGTCATGCACTCTAATCTACACAACGAAAATAAAGGTGGCAAAAATACTAGGTCATATGAAATGACATCAAGTCACACGAACAGTTTCAGGAACAGACAGTCTCCCTTAGATTTCTACCGACTGCTTTGGCAACCGCACTACACGTTGGAGGATTAGCGCAGTAAACGTGCTGGCTACGGCAGTGCTTGCGTGCTGAGTGATCTGTGAGGTACTGACCGTTGGTGCGTGGTGAGCGTGCCGTTAGTGGTCGCGAACGCCAACATGGGTGCTGCGGCTCTGCTACGCGCCGGTCACTTCCGTGCACGCTTCTCCTCTCGTCTCTCACTGCGTCGCCTCGTTGCTGAAACAACAAAAACCAGTCATCATTTCACCGAAGTCAAAAAACACTTTATGTCTTTCTTGTGGACAGCTACAATTGAAAGGAGTCACTAACATTAACTGAATTTTCCGTCTGTGCTTGGCAGAACATGATAATATCAAACAGGAAACACTTCCTAATATATATGGGATCGCCAACCGGATATCTTCAGATGCCAATGTCGCGAACGCAGCCGAAAGCCGCATCCTGATCAAATACACTACTAGCCTTTAAAATTGCTACACAACGAAGATGACGTGCTACAGAGGCGAAATTTAACCGACAGGAAGAAGATGCTGTGATATGCAGATGATTAGCTTTTCAGAGCATTCACACGAGGTTGGCGCCGGCACCTACAACGTGCTGACATGAGGAAAGTTTCCAGCCGATTTCTCATTCACAAACAGCAGTTGACCGGTGATGCCCGGTGAAACGTTGTTGTGATGCCACGTGTAAAGAGGAGCAATGCGTACCATCACGTTTCCGACTTTGATAGAGGTCGGATTGTAGCCTATCGCGATTGCGGTTTATCGTATCACGACATTGCTGCTCGCGTTGGTCGAGATCCAATGACTGTTAGCAGAATATGGAATCGGTGGGTTCAGGAGGGTAATACGGAACGCCGTGCTGGATCCCAACGGCCTCGTATCACTAGCAGTCGCGATGACAGGCATCTTATCCGCATGGCTGTAACGGATCGTGAAGACACGTTCGATCCCTGAGTCAACAGATGGGGACGTTTGCAAGACAACAACCATCTGCAACAACGTTTGCAGCATCATGGACTATCAGCTCGGAGACCATGGCTGCGGTTACCCTTGACGCTGCATCACAAACAGGAGCTCCTGCGATGGTGTACTCAACGACGAACTTGGGTGCACGAATGGCAAAACGTCATTGTTTCGGATGAATCCAGTTTCTGTTCATAGCATCATGATGGTCGCATCCGTGTTTGGCGACATCGCGATGAACGCACATCGGAAGCGTGTATTCGTCATCGCCATAGTGGCGTATCACCCGGCGTGATGGTATGGGGTGCCATTGGTTACACGTCTCGGTCACCTCTTGTTCGCACTGACGGCACCTTGAACAGTGGACGTTACATTTCAGATGTGTTACGGCCCGTGGCTCTACCCTTCATTCGATCCCTGCGAAACCCTACATTTCAGCGGGATAACGCACGACCGCATGTTGCAGGTCCTGTACGGGCCTTTCTGGATACAGAAAATGTTCGACTGCTGCCCTGGCCAGCACATTCTCCAGATCTCTCACCAACTGAAAACGACTTGTCAATGGTGGCCGAGCAACTGGCTCGTCACAATACGCCAGTCACTATTCTTGTTGAACTGTGATATCGTGTTGAAGCTGCATGGGCAGCTGTACCTGTACACGCCATCCAAGCTCGGTTTGGCTCAATGGCCAGGCGTATCAAGGCCATTATTACGGCCAGAGCTGGTGGTTCTGGGTACTGACTTCTCAGGATCTATGAACCCAAATTGCGTGAAAATGTAATCACATGTCAGTTCTAGTATAATATATTTGTCCAATAAATATCCGTTTATTTCTTCTTTGTGTAGCAATTTTAATGGCCTGTAGTGTAAATATAATTTTCCGGAGTTTCTTAGTTGGTGTGAGAATCACTAATGCCTCACACTGGCAGAAAACTTTTGAAATGGTCAGAAATTATATAGCCGCATACGCCATTCAGTGTCTAGGGATGCGTGGACTTCCCTCAGGTGGCACCATGGTAGAGGGGGGCGAGATACTCATGGCCAGCCACGCGAATTTAATAGATTTCTGTAGGTAAAGTATCCGGCTGCCTTCAAATTCTCGAAGTTGTTTCAGCACCAGTGCAAAAACTGTATGACTTTGTTCGTTTTATTCGCCCCCCCCCCCTCCCCCACGCCCCGACGTTGCTATGTAATCTGAATACTTGACGAAGTATCCCTATTAACAGGTATACTTGGAGCTGCAAATGCTGTTTACATATGCACTATGATAAATGCCTTACCATGAAGACTGGAGGCTACTTTACTTCATTATAGCATATTACGGTTTATGCTAGTTCTACAGTTCCACCGAACAAGTAATGGGCAGAATACGTAAAAGTCGCTGGACAGGTTGATGATAGTGGTGAACAGGGAGGTTCAGCGTGGCAACTTAAGTGCACCGAGAATTTTTCGTGTATCACTTCATCACCAGGTTGAGACAGCGTTCACGCAACCTACATTCTGCTACAGACATCATTGTCACGAGACTGGATACTGTCACATAAGGTACATCTTAGACTTCATTTCCCAGTGCTTGGGTGTGCAGCATTTGCTTTGATTTGCATACTGAATTGTAGCCGAGAGTTTTAGGGTCTTGGATACTAAACTGAAATCGTCAGTAAAAGAATTTCATACACTGAAGATCCAAAGAAACTGGTACATCTGCATAAAATAGTGTAAGGCCCCCGCATGCGCGCAGAAGTGCCGCAACATTACGTTGTATGGACTCGACGAGCGTCTGAAATAATGCTGGAGGGAAATGACACAATGAATTCTGCAGGGCTGTCCATAAATCCGTAAGAGTACGAAGGGTGGAGATCTCTTCTGAATAGCACGTTGCAAGGCATCCCAGATATGTCAGTGCCGGCCGGAGTGGCCGAGCGGTTCTAGGCGCTACAGTCTGGAACCGCGTAACCGCTACGGTCGCAGGTTCGAATCCTGCCTCGGGCATGGATGTGTGTGATGTCTTTAGGTTAGTTAGGTTTAAGTAGTTCTAAGTTCTAGGGGACCGATGACCTCAAAAGTTAAGTCCCATAGTGCTCAGAGCCATTTGAACCAGATATGTCAGTAACGTTCAGGTCTGGAGAGTTTGGTGGCCAGCGGAAGTGTTTGAACTCAGAAGAGTGTTCCTGGAGCCACTCTGTAGCAATTCTTGACGTGTGGGGTGTCGCATTGTCCTGCTGGAATTGCCCAAATCCGTCGGAATGCACAAGGGACATGAATGGATGCAGGGGATCAGAAAGGATGCTTAGATACATTTCACTTGTCGGAGTCGTAACTGGACGTATCAGGAGTCCCATATCACTCTAACTGCATACGCCCCACACCGTTACAGAGCCTGCACCAGCTTGAAAAACCCCCTGCTGACATGCAGGGTCCTTGGATTCATGAGGTTGTCTCCATACCCGTACATGTCTATCCGCTCGATACAATTTGAAAGGAGACTCGTCCTACCAGACAGCATGTTTCCAATCAACAATCCAATGTCGGTGTTGACGGGCGCAGTTATCAAGGGTACACGAGTAGGCCTCCGTCTCCGAAAGCCCATATCGATGATGTTTCGTTGAATGGTTCGCACGCTGATACTTACTGTGTACCCAGCATTGAAATCTGCAGCAGTTTTCGTAGGAGTTGCACTTCTGGCACGTTGGACGATTCTCTTCAGCCGTCGTTGGTCCCATTCTTGCAGGATCTTTTTCCGGTCGAAGCGATGTGGAGATTTGATGTTTTACCGGATTCCTGATATTCACGGTACAATCGTGAAATGATCTAATGGGAAAAATCACCACTTCGTTGCTACCTCGGAGATGCTGTGTCCCATCGTTCGTGCGCCGACTGTAACACCACGACCAAACTCACTTAAATCTCGATCACCTGCCTTTGTAGCAGCAGTATCCGATCTAACAAATGCGCCAGACACTTGTCTTTTATGGGCGTTGCCGACCGTAGCGGCGTATTCTGCCTGTTTACATATCTCGGTACTTGAATGCGCGTGCCTTAGCCAGTTTCTTTGGCGCTTCAGTGTAGTTTCTAGCTTATTCGATTTATTCAAGTATGATTACTGACATTCGTTTCAACTTCTCCATTTGTTACGAATCGTAACTAGAAATGTTTGAATTTCGTAACTGGTATTGCAATTCTGATGCAAGAAAGCGGAAGTAATAAAAATGAGATTATCACACGGAGGGTAGTGTCGGTGTTTGTTGTCTAACTTCCATGTCAATTTGCAAACAAAACTAACATCTACTGCATTTCATCCGCAGTGCTTTTAAACGACCTTGGAAGAATTTCTCAATTTAAAGCAAACCCTTCAAAACCATTGAACGATTTGCATTTCGTCTTGCTGCAAGAGACTTCGCCATGTTTGCCACATATGTTGACAATGGTTAGAACTATTGTTTCTAGAGAATTAACGAGGTTTTCGGGTGGAAAACACACTACCCTGTGTTGGTTTTGTTTCATTTTCTGTCGTTACGCTCTGATTACGAGTTTTCGGTGAAATATCTGGAGCTGCCAGAGTTACAACACCGCACAAGGAAGTGACACACAAATCCAAAAGGGATATCTGTTCACGAAAGCAAACATGAGTCAAATCAATCAATATAATTAAAGTTCTTAGCCGTTAAATGGACAGTGCTTCAATGGAAGTAACCTTGTTTCCTCGAAAAGTGTTGCTTTCAAAGTTTTTTTGCCGTCGCCTCTGTCCGTATTACACAAGATTAATGATTAGAGAATTCTAATAAAAAGATGTTAAGTAAATGTAGCTTTCTGTGCGAAGGATAAGATAGTGACGAACACTTCACTGATCACTGATTTCAGTAATTTATGAAGTATTTTAACCTCTAAGAAATAGCGATTGATACGAACACCACGCCGCTTCTCTGTTAACAAAATACTAGGCACTCTTACTGCTGAAACAGTATGGCAGGTGCTGTACGCTTATTCTAAATACTCACAAGGGCGAAAACCTCAACACCGTAAAGAAATTAACTGAAACGAGTAAAACACGTTCCACGTATAGTAAGTAATGAAAAATGAAAATACAGAGATTCGGGTAACATTTACCGAAAATTAAGAACTATGAGGAAACGCAACTGCCTTTCGAATGTGGTGCTTTTTTGCTTTGTGACTGATTAAGAAACCAGCCTCATTCCGAACTTTCTTTCTGTCTTTCTTTCTTTCTCGGGGCCTTTGTCCCGCTCCAACGCGGGGTCGGCTTTGCTAGTACGGATGTGGCAGTGTTAATGGCAGAGGGTGGCCAGGTGCCCTTCCTGCTGCCACCCCGAACCCCCCGGGACGGAAGTAGAGTACCCCAGCTGTCTGCGTCTAGTGTAAGTCATGAAATAGTGCGAATGTTTTCAAATGTCTGTGAGTCGTGTAACTGAGGCGGAACTTGGGGACCAGCCCGGTATTCAGCTAGCGGGATGTGGAAAACCGCCTAAAAACACAGCCAGGCTGGTCGGCACATCGGCCCTCGTCGTTAATCCGACGGTCGGATTCGATCTGTGGCCGGCGCTCCTACCCGAGTCTAGGAAGCAGCGCATTGGCGCTCTCGGCTACCCTGGCGGGTCACACTCATTCCGAACGAGTAGGGTCAAATTCCCCATCAGGACATCTGTTTGCAGCGTTTTTGTGGCTTCCCAAAGTTATGGTGAATGCTTGAATGCGGTCAGTTTATTTCTCTTTCTTCCTAATCCAAGCTTACGCTGAGCTCCTAATGGCCTCGTCTTGGGAAAAAATGCAGTCGTGTCCAATCGTCCATTACAAGAAAACTGAAACCTTTTTCAAAGAAAGATATGCTGCATGACAGATTGTCCCTCGACCTGGAACCACGTTGCAGCGTTATTTAATAGCAGAGAAGAATGTTTATTTCATTGGATTTCGGACGGAAACAGTATAACGACCGTAACATAATTCTAAAAACACTTCTTAGGACGTAAAAGAAGTCAGTTCGAAGCGGGACTCATCACTTCAGACTATTAAGTCAGTGAGGTTACAGGCCGCAGACGTGTCTGGAGACGCCCTGGACGGCGGTAGGATACCAACCAACCTGACTGTCGCCCCCCGTACGGCTCGACAACCAGGGGTGGTGGTCTGGGGTGCCACTTCTTATCAGCAGGACTTCTTTGGTTGTCACCTGCAGCACCCTTACAGCACAGCGGTACGTCGACGATATTCTGTGCTCCTTTTTGTTGCCCTTTACAGCGTCATTCTGGACTTGGATTTCAGAAAGATAATTCCCGCCCACAGACAGCGAGTCACTACAAGTCTCCATTCTTGTCAAACTCTATCTTTGTCAGCAACGTCACCGGATATCTTCCCATCTGAGAACGTTTTGAGCATTATGGCCAGGGTTCTGCAAGCAGCTCAGGATTTTGACGATCCAACCCGGCAATTGGACAAAATTTGGCACGATATCCCTCAGGACATACAACAACGCTACCAATCAGCGCCAAGGGTCAGAGCTGGACTAACAGCGGTGGTAGTATTTTCATTATCGTTTCGAAAAAATTAAATTCGTGATCTGGCCCCATGGAAGGGACAAGCTTCTAGACTTCCTTACACACCTGAACTCCGTAATACGAACTTCAAATTCACTATGGAGACAGACGCAGAAGGAAGATTACCATTCCTGGACGTCATGGCGAAAAGAAGAGCGGATGGCACCCTGGGTCACGGGATATACAGGAAGAAAACGCACACCGACCTGTATTTGCAAGAGGATAGTTGGTGCACAGGGCGCGCACCATCTCTGACGCAGAGAGTCTGCCCCAAGAGATGGAACTCCTCAAAACTGTATTCCGGATAAACGGGTACTCGGAATGGCACATCAGACGCGCTCTCCGCCGCACTTCTACAGTACAGCATGTGGGGACGGAAGAAGCCAGGGAGAAAGGGATACCCACTGTCTGTATACCGTATACTGGCGCACTGTCAGGGAAAATAGGACGAATATTGAGGAAACACCGAGTAGGAACTGTCTTTTGCCCTCCAAATAAAACGGGAGCATTATTGGGAAGTGCCACAGACGATCTCGGTTTGCGGAAGGCCGGCATGTACCAGATTCCGTGTCATTGTGGGAAGACTTATATTGGACAGACAGTGCGCACCATCGAAGATCGTTGCCGAGAACATCAGAGGCACACTCGACTTGGGTACCCCAACAAGTCGGCGGTCGCAGAGAACTGTTTGTCCGAAAATCACGAAATGGACTCCAACATACCAGGGCCGAGGCACAGGCATCTAAACACTGGGACAGCGTCGTTAGAGAGGCTATCGAAATTCGTACGAGGGACGGACTTATCAACCGAGAATGCGGCTATAACCTCAGCAAGGCATGGGAACCAGCACTGAGTCTAACTAAAAAGAGGCTCAGCAAAGAAAACGAACGAGCGACCAGGGCGGACGAGGCAGTTACACCGACGCCACCACAGACGCCGACGCCAGCGTCTCACCGACTGCTGGCGCGAGGGTGCGGACCGCTGAGAGAGCACCTCGCAAGGGGAGGGGATTTAAGACGGCCGCCCGCCCTCAGGAGCTCAGTTCGTCAGCGCACCTGACGATGGCGACATGTCTGATCGCCGAAATATTGTGACCGTTGGACACTATGGACCGGCAGTACACCCGTGGACTGTTCGAGCAAGAAATACGCCAGGAGAAACTGAAGAATCACATTAAATGTAATTTTTTTGTTTTGTTTGCAGCTACATGTACGCAGCCCTGGTGCGCACTGAAAATGCCGTCGCCGAAGCAGATCTACGCAGTCCATTGATGGACTCGAGATGGGCTGCACCGTTTTATTTTGGATCTTCTAACGGTGTGTTGCGGTACCGTGGCAAGGGTAGAAATGTAGCAGGAAATTGAAAAATGACGTTAACTTTTTATTTTTCGAGATAACTGAAACTATGATAACCCCTCATACGTGGACGTTTTACCACTAGAAATCAACGTAAAAGTCTGTGTACAACTATTCGTTGCAGAAGAATTGTGGCACATAAGGAGAGATGAACTATTTGTTTCCCCTTTTTTTTTTTTTTTTTTTTTTTTTTTTTTTTTTTTTTTTAAGAGAATTCAGTGGTGGCCTGGAATCTTAGTAGTCATCCGAAGGAAAGGTGATTTACGTACGTGATCTTACCACAGTAGTAATTAGGCATCCGGTGCATATGCTACAGATAAAGTCAAGTCTTCCTACGGTTAAACCGCAGCCGATCAACTGTCGTCATAAAATTTAGTCTGCACACACCCTCGTGCCGCAGGCGACTGAGGAGGAGCAGCTACAATATCAGCATCGTGTGAGCTCTCAAGCTGGTAGGACACTAACAAAAGTGGTTCCACTCTGTCAAGCACAATGTTGCTGAGAAGACTGAAATGTTTCAGATTCTAATTTTGCAAAGTTAACTCGTTGGCGGCAGTAAATGACCAAATGTCCATCACTGTGTACTGTAACTGCATTCTGTTGAGATGTACACCCAAGGTCTTAAGCGAAATGCGCAGCATACACAATCGATGCAAATTTAAGTCGGCACCCCGCATGCGTACTGATGACTGTATATCGAGTACGACAAACTCTGAAGTGTTCCCCATGTTTTCTTACTTCATACTGTTCACCTCTAACGATGTTTTTGATACGAAGAGTATGATTTATAAGGGAGTCAGGTGGATAGTACAGTGGAAGAAGTATTTTTCGAATCCGCTACAAGTCATAATTTAAAACGGTTTTTTAATAAACTACCAGTTTGCGGCTACGCCCATCTCAGTGTGAAAGCATCCATTTTCGTCTCTGCAAATTCAGTGTTGGAGTTTAATAACATAAAACCCGTACCCACACGGTAATTGCATAGTTGCTTCCAAAATAATCATTTGAAACATCATATTCCCTTATTCATATTCCGTGCCCTTTGAAATGACAGATCGCTATGACTTAAGATTCTTTAAAACTTTCCTTTCGTTCTTTGTTTCCAGATAGATGAGCACATTTTTTAGAGTTTCCTTAACAACAAATACATTTGTGATGTAAAGGAAGACAGAGAGTGATGCATTAAGTGTTCGTTGCCACTCCGAGAGACCAAGTACATCATTCGTGGAAGCTGACTCAGGCAGACCGACACTCGTGCTTCTTATGTTTTCTTTGCATTACGTCAGAGATTGTCTTCGTGCGCACTGAGAATCTCTCGTTTACCTCGATGAATGTCCGCTCCGGTAGCTGAGTGGTCAGCGTAATAACAGACTGTCAATCCTGAGGCCCCGGCTTCGATTCCCAGCTGGGTCGGAAATTTTCTCCGCTCAGGGATTCGGTGTTGTGTTGTCCTAATCATCATCATTTCATCCCCATCGACGCGCAGGTCGCCGAAGTGGCGTCAAATCGAAAGACCTGCACCAGGCGAACGGTCTACCCGACGGGAGGCCCTAGCCACACGACATTTCCATTTTACCTCGATGAATGCTGATCTATCTGATATCTATCTGATGGCATATTCGAAGTCCATACTTTTCGTTAAAGTTACGGAAAGACTTGGTGGCATGGATGGCATTCGGTTTCACTAATCGGCTTCTCGGCCGACATCGTGGTTATGCTCGATACGAAGAACAGGGTAGAATCTCAGTGGAGGAATTTTCACCTACAGGCTGGTCACGAAACCACAAAACAGTTTGTCAGACAACTTATTGGTGGCTAACTGTTCCAGAACGTGTAAAGGGAACACTCCTGCGAAACTCAGCTTACCTTTTCTCTGATATACTGAGAATTTTGGATGAAGGACGACGGACAGATTCCATACTTCTATATTCCCGGAAAGCATTTGACACGGTTCCCCATTGCAGCTGTTAACGAAAGTACGAGCGTATGGAATAAGTTCACAGATATGTGAGTGGCTCTAAGACTTGTTAAGTAATAGAAATCAGTTTGTTATCCTCGACGGCGAGAGTACATGAAAGACATGGGTATCGTCAGGAGTGCGCCAAGGAAGTATGATAGAACCGCTGTTGTTCTCTATATACATCAATGATTTGGCGGTCAGGGTGGGGAGTAATGTGCAGTTGTTTGCTGATGATGTTGCGGTGTACGGTAAAGTGCCGAAGATGTTGTGTTTGTGATACAAGACGTTCAAATGGTTCAAATGGCTCTGAGCACTATGGGACTTAACTTCTGAGGTCATCAGTCCTCTAGAACTTAGAACTACTTAAACCTGACCAACCTAAGGACATCACACACATCTAGAACTTAGAACTACTTAAACCTGACCAACCTAAGGACACACATCCATGCCCGAGGCAGGATTCGAACCTGCGACCGTAGCGGTCGCGCGGTTCCAGACTGTAGCGCTTAGAACCGCTCGGCCACTTCGGCCAGCTGATAATACAAGAGGATTTAGACAGAATGTCTAGTGGATGTGATGAATGGCAGCTAGCTCTAAACGTAGAAAAATGTAGATTAATGCGAATGAGCAGGAAAATCAAACCCCTAATGTTCGGATACAGCAATAGTAGTGTGATGATTGACACAGTCATGTCGTTTAAATATCTGTGAGTAATGTTGCAAAGCGATATGAGATAGAAGAACATGTGGGAACTGTGGTAGGGAAGGCGAATGGTCGACTTTGGTTTATTGGTAGAATTTTAGGAAAGTGAGGTTCATCTGTACAGGTGATCGCGTATAGGACACTAGTGAGACCCATTGCTCAGTACTGTTCGATGTTTGGGGTTTGCACCAGTTCAGTTAAAGGGAAGGGAAGACATCGGCGCAATTTAGAGGCGGGATGCTGGGTTTGTTACTGATAGGTTCGACCAATACGGAAGTGTTACAGAGAAGCTTCGGGAATCCCTGGGAATGCCTGCAGGGAAGGCGACATTCTTTTTGAGGAACACTATTGAGAAAATTTTGAGAACCGGCGTCTGAAGCTGAATGCAGAACGATTCTACTGCCGCCAACATATCTTTCGAGTAAGGATCGCGAAGATAAGATACGAGAAATAAGGGCTCATACGGAGACATGCAGACGGTCGTTATTCTCTCGCTCTGTTTGCTAGTGGAATAGGAAAGGAAAATATTAGTAGTGGTACAGGCTACTCTCCAAAAAAATGTTCACATGTGTGTGAAATCTTATGGGACTTTACTGCTAAGGTCATCAGTCCCTAAGCTTACACACTACTTAACCTAAACTATCCTAAGGACAAACACACACACCCATGCCCGAGGGAGGACTCGAACCTCCGCCGGGACCAGCCGCACAGTCCATGAATGCAGCGCCTCAGACCGCTCGGCTAGTACCGCGCTGCGTGTACTCTCCGCCACGCACCGTACGGTGGCTTGTGTAGTATCTATGTAAATGAAGATAGACGAAGATTAGGGTTAACATTTCGTTGACAACGAGGTCATTAGCGACAGAGCACAAGCTCTAATTATTTCAAGAATGGGGAAGAAAGTCGGCCGTACACTTTCAGAGGACCCGTTCCAGCATTTGCCTGGATTTTAGGCAAATCACGTAAAACCTAAATATGGATGTTCGGACGCTGATTTGAACCGTCGTCCTCGGGAATGCGGGTCCAGTGTGAAGTACCTTCTCTCTCCATAACGTTCTTTAAGTAAGGTTACACTATACTTCTCATGAAGTGGAGCCTTTGAGGTGCGACACGTAGGAAACTTGAAAAGGGAGACGTAAATGCTTATCGACAATAGATGGTTCAAATGGCTCTCAGCACTATTGGACTTAACATCTGAGATCATCAGTCCTCCAGAACTTAGAACTACTTAAACCTAACTAACCTGCGGACATCACACACATCCATGCCCGAGGCAGGATTCGAACCTGTGACCGTATATCGACAACAGAAAAATCTTCAACAACGATAACAAAATTCCGCTATACTCACATTCTTCACATTCCTGCCTTTGAGGAGCTATGCCTAAGGAATAAAGACTATGTTCTGATATTCGCTATTGAGGGGCAGCTTTTGTGGTTTTATAGACGAACGCTGTTCCGTATATCGAACCAGGGATTTGTGCAACATGTTATTCCTCCGATTCTTAGTAAGTAATGGAACACATTGTTCTCGGCTAGTTTCGGTTGAAAAACGCGGAATTTGTTTTGGGACATTGTCCAATTGTCCGACTTCGGCCCCTGTTTCATCCGATAGGTGCAGCGCTTGATATAGCCTTAAAATTGGCGTCTGTAACAGACTTACGTTACAAGCAGATAGCTGTCACCGCGTTTTTTTCCCGAAAACCAGAGCATAGCAAATATTCATAAGCGCTTACTGAATGTAAACCGTGACCTAGCAGTGAACAGAATGCACGGTGAGTCGTCGTCATCGCAATGTCACCTAAACCTATCCGACCTCCTCTATGCCAGCCGGCCGCATACATCAGTGACTCCTGCAAAGTTTTAATGTGCGGACGCTCATTCCAGGTGATCGACGGATCACTATCAAACACCTCGCTGCACAACTTGACATCTCTGTTGGTAGTGCTGACAACTTGGCCACCAGCAGGGGTACTCAAACGTGTGTGCCTGCTGAGTTCCTTGCCACTGTTCAGATCATGAAGGGCAACGAAGGACCATCTGACCGGTATTTTCTGTTGGAAAATAAAGAATTTGTTGCGTGAAGCAGGACGTGGAGGCTATTCATGCAGTGAGACGTTGGGTCCGAAGTCGACCAGTAGAGTGGTAGGCGGGCATACACTAAAGTGGTGGAAGGCCGTCGCAGTGAACGGAGATTATGCCGTAAAAATAGGGTTTTGTAGCCAAAAGAGTGGGGCGTAAAATGCTTTCAGAAAAATACGTTGTATTACTTGCTGAACGCCCCTCGTATCTGGCACGGAGTAGAAAGTTTCAATCTTTCGTTTTAGGTCGGTCGTTTGTCCTGATGACCACAACGTGTAGTGTTGTGCAATTCTCCTTAGCATAACGAGTCAAGTGGACCAACAGCGAACGGAAAGACTTCTGGTATCTGTCGGCTCTGGCCGCCGTGATATCCTGTCCCCGTGGCCGACATTTGCAGTAGTTGATGGAGTCGTTTCACAATGTTTTCACGGAACTACATTGGTATGTACAGCTTGCTGCTAAGATGAAACGAAAGACTTCATATCACGGAAAGAATACAAGAAGACGGACTCACACCAGTCAGCGACAATGAGTAACTTATTTGAGCGACAACTTTTGTTTTACCGAAAACAGATCCTTAGAGACTCAATGACAGTAAGCAGAACATTATACAGCATTCAGGTACAAACGTGGACCGACGTTCAGTGCTTTGTTGTTTACAGAATAAACGTGTCATACGTGGTTAACACTAAATTTATGGTTCTGAAAACGTCCGTTCTTTCTGGAAAGAAATCCATTTCGAACAACCTGGACACGGGACTGAGAGATTTCTTCCGCGTTCTTGGTAAGTTCATGACACGTCGACCCTGCGCAGAACAGGTTCCCGAGTTTTCGCAAAACGATTTATTGACAAAGCCACAGGTTACATAAACGAGGCTGCGTCACGCGCTGTCTGTGTCTAGTGAAGAATTCGAGAAAACATACGAGGCGACAAGTAGCGACTTCGTAGTGCCAGAACTCCAAGGACTGTAAGCTATCGCTTTACTTACACAAGGAAAAATCCTAAAAATAATGTAATGCGAAATGTAGGAGGATTACAAAGAAGCGCGTTAGTACCACCAAGTACAGTTAAAGTAATCCTGAGCAATAAATTTTATTTAACGAGAAACGTAAGAAATGAGCAATTGTGACTGTAGTACTAGAGTTAAGTGATTTTGTTATGAATATAGCGTAAGGAATGGCACCATCGGTGTTCCCAGATTAGATAGTGCGTTACTACAGTGATAATTTCAGTTTAATTTTTTTAAATTTCTGCTGTTATTTCAGTGCTTTAGCTCAAAGCTAAAATGAATTTTTATCTGAAAACTTATTTTCGTGAAACATCCATGAAAAAGTAACAAACACTATTGAAACTCCGTGCAGCCTTAGAAGTAACTTCTTTTACACCTAAATGTTACAGAATATTTACATCTATTGATGAACTCTCAAAATTGCTCTAAGATGCAGGTAGAATGTAAGTTTTACTTCGCTAGTTGAGGAGGCTGTAAAATGGTCATCTGATGCAAAAACTTTCATATAGATATTCGGTCCATTTCGAGTAGTTTGGAGACAAACGCTCTAAAATTTTTGTCATCACTATGAAATTGTTTTATCATTTGTCAGCTTATAATTTTACCTCACTCCACACAATCCACAATATATTTGCGCAGTCCATTAATTTCATTTCGCTCTCTTACTCTTAGAAGAACTTGTCGCGTCTTCTGTCTTATTGCACATCTACGTCGCTTTGCGACGATTGCAGTGGTGGTCCTGATGCGTCGTAACGGCTCGCCTCACGCATTCACTTTTCTTATGTATACTGCTGTCCTTAGTTCATCTCTCAAATAAAAATCTCACCATGTTAGTTTGGAGATTTAGGCGGCATAATGGTTCTACCTCGACTAACCCATCGACTGGGACACGTGGTAAATTAGAAGCGTTCCACCATGCTGGAAGTACATTTAATTCCTTGTAGGCAATGGAAAGTCTTCAGATGTTTAATCGACATGAACTCACCACTAACGAAAGTAAAATAAATTGAAATGTGCTCTCGAAATGGAATATCGAAACAAGAATGCGGTTGAAATTACTACTTCCTAGCGTGTAGAATCCAGTTCGTCGATCTTCACATAGCGTTCATGTGTTGCTGGCTCGTTTCTGTTTACGCTGTACGTAAGAAGTTTTACCGACAATATTTTTAGCTCTCTCTCAAACTGTTCTCAGATGGTGTAGTAATATACAGGGAAGTCACTTCGTTAGAGGAGGAAAACTAAGATGACCATCGCTTGGTAAACGATTTCCAGTTGACCCAGAACTTAAATACACTCTAAACGTGACGTAACGCGCTCAGAAAGACGTAAAAACTCAACGTTCACTGTAGCACCAGAGATCAGTTGTGGAAGCAGTGTCTAGGTGTATCTGCCAAAGTAATTAAATTCACAGCAGTGGGGGTGCAATCAGTGACATGCAAGGAGATGAAATTATGACTGTGAAATCCTTTCTGAAATGTATGTCTGCGGTTTTATGAGCACTCAACGAAGAGGCTATGAGCGTCCTTTCTAAAATTATAATAATAAGTAGTAATAATAGCAGTAAGAGTGGTAACTACTCTGATTAAAACGTCTAAAACGTCATAAAACAGGTAAGTGTAAGTCTTGCTCTCTCAACTTCACTCCCCGACACCCGCACAATCACGCTATCTCATACCCATTACGACAGCGTGTCATGGGACATATGTTTTAAAAATGTCAATTAAAACAGTACAAAAGGAAAGCTAAAATAATTGCAGAGGGAAATGAGACTAGCTGATCGCTTAACAAAAATCACAGGTGAACGAGCCACCCGTATAAGACTAAAAATTCACCCTTAAATTTTAGGAAACAAGTTCGACATTGTACGGAACCTTAAAAGCCCTGACATATATGTTTGATCGTTAGTTAATATAGAGGGCAAATCTGTCGGTAAATTACTGTAGCTCCTTCATTCTTGTCTGAATAAAAAACCGTCCACTAAATGTGGCACAGTGTGACTGTACACCACAAGTAATATATCCTGAAGGGTGCTCCCACCGGAGCAAGCAGCCGTACATCGCAGGGTCATGTCCAATGCGAGGATGAGTGAGAAGGGCCTCATCTTGTCTCTGTGGCTTGAAGTACGCCGTATACGAGTTGTTGACATCATTAGGCGCAGCCTTCTGTTTGTTATTTCCAGTGACTCGTCGATCCATCTACACATGGCTGTACCTCAACTGTGAAATATCATTTCGGTGGATGGCACGCTGAACTGTCCTATTATCTTGACAAGCCTTCTTGGCTACTACATCCACAACTGCGTTTCCTTTAACAACCATGTCCCCCAGGTACCCAGCAGAAAGACACATCCTTCCCCAGCCTTTGTAGGTGGAGAAGGGCGTCCTGGATATTCTTGATTACTTTTCCTACTGGGTGCAAGAGTCGTACAGAGTTAGGGCCACTCAGGGAGTCTTAACGGACAAGGAATATAGCAGTCCGAACATCCCATCCGCTCCATTGCCGTCAAGATTTCACAATTCTGCATCGAACTCAGTGAATTTTGAGGCAGTCTGATCTTGAGTGCATGGTTAGGAATATAACAGAGCAACCAGCAGTCCCCTTAACAAACAGGTCGTTTGAGCACACATCAAATCATGACCCAAATTATCGATGTTACTGACATTTTCCCCTGTTACTTATTCGACAAGCATTGGTTTCATTGTATCATCTGTGCTACAGTAAATCAGTCTTTTCCCTCAATGATGCTACCCCTCCTACCACCTGGGGTATTTCTTATTGGAGGTACCATCAGACAACCTAATGCTTAAGGAAACTGTTCGCAATTAGTAAAAGATAAGGAGTTTAATCCCAATCTGGCACAATTTTTTGTTATGTCATCTTTTAACGGTTTCCGTGTGCGACGTTTTAAGGTGCAACGACGCATAACTAATGTTCGGAAGACATTTCACATTTAACAGAAGACAACCATACATACATGTAGGAGGTCGTTCACAATACACTCTGAGTACTGCTCGACAGTTTGTTGCCCTTCCTAAGTTGGATTAATGGAACGGAGACAAAAGAGGAAGAGGATGAAGGCAAGAAAAAGGAGGAGAGGAAGAAAAAGAGGAAGCTGTGCACTTTGTCATGGCATCGTACTGCGAGAGTGTTGCAGAAATGATCAACGAACTCCAATGGGAGGCAGTGTGGAAGACGTGCACTGTGCATCAGGCGTCATGGACAGTTTTTCTTTTAAAATTCCAAGAGCCCCGTTCCAATACAAATCAGGAGACGTTACTTCCTTGTATTTCTACCTCGTTCAATTAAAGTGAGGTTCAAATTACAGAAAGGGAGACTGGAATTTTTGTCTTCGCTTACTATCCTCGAGTAGGACAGCTAATTGGCGCGTACGGGAATAGGAACAATTCTGTGAACACTGTGCCTTTTACCACGCAAAGGGCGTTCGACTGCGCAGTAATGTATATTTCTTATTTTGGAAATAAGCTGGATTAGAGCATACATCTAGATGAACTCATTTGTTTCAAAGAGCAATCACCTCCAAAAATACTGATCAGTCGTCCTAGGACTCTCCACAGAGATTACTCGTACGAATTACAAACGTAACATGATAACAATGGTCGCTTTATAACCAGTGCAAGCTGTTATTCCGCTGATTTTACCAGACGTGGTTTACGGGAGTGAACACTTGGGGATGCAAAACCTATGTTAAACAACAAAATTTAATCTTGACATATTCTAAACGGTGATACGTGTTATTTGAAATCTTTTCAAATTTTTTTTTTTCACATACCTTCAAGTGTATGTTAAATTGTCAGTTCGAATAGTTCACTTTCCCTTTAGCACTGACTGAGTGGCTCTTGAAAACTATCGATTTCCCGACAGTTTGTGTAAATTTAGTGAAACTAATGTACATAAACTATACATCAACTGAATTCTACTACTGAACCGGACCTGTCACACGCCTTAAGGACGACTGAACACCGGAGCCTCAAAAACTGCTAGGGGGAGTAGTTTTCCGCCGAACGTTTTAGTTGCGCCGTTCCGGAACAAGGCGACGGAAGTCCGCCGTTACGAAATCGTAGGAGTTTCCATTTGCTGCTCTCGTTAGTGGCTCTGCATCGTTAAGCGATGGAAGCCTACCCCGAAATTCCGATGCAGAATGAATACCGGTCTGCGACTCACGAGATGTCCGATTATATACTACTGGCCATAAAAATTGCTACACAACGAAGATGACGTGCTGCAGGCGCGAAATTTAACCGACAGGAAGAAGAAGCTGTGATATGCAAGTGATTAGCTTTTCAGAGCATTCACACAAGGTTGGCGCCTGTGGCGACACCTACAACGTGCTGTCATGAGGAAAGCTTTCAATCGATTTCTCATACAGAAACAGCAGTTGACCGGCGTTGCTTGGTGAAACGTTGTTGTGATGCCTCGTGTAAGGAGGAGAAATGCGTACCATCACTTTCCGACTTTGATAAACGTCAGATTGTAGCCTATCGCGCTTGCGGTTTATCGTGTCGCGACATTGCTGCTCGCGTTCCTCGAGATCCAATGACTGTTAGCATAAAATGGAATCGGTGGGTTCAGGAGAGTAATACGAAACGCCGTGCTCGATCCCAACGGCCTCGTATCACCAGCAGTCGAGATGACAGGCATCTTATCCGCATGGCTGTAACGGATCGTGCAGCCACGTCTCAACCCCTGAGTCAACAGATGGGGACGTTTGCAAGACAACAACCATCTGCACGAACAGTTCGACGACGTTTGCAGCCGCATGGACTATCAGCTCGGAGACCATGGCTGCGGTTACCCTTGACGCTGCATCACAGACAGAAGCGCCTGCGATAGTGTACTCAACGATGGACCTGGGTGCATCAATGGCAAAACGTCATTGTTTCGGATGAATCCAGGTTCTGTTTACAGCATCATGATGGTCGCATCCGTGTTTGGCGACATCGCGGTGAACGCACATTGGAAGCGTGTATTCGTCATCGCCATACTGGCGCATCACCCGGCGTGATGGTATGGGGTGCCATTGGTTACACGTCTCGGTCACCTCTTGTTCGCATTGACGGCACTTTGAACAGTGGACGTTACATTTCAGATGTGTTACGACCCATGGCTCTACCCTTCATTCGATCCCTGCGAAATCGTACATTTCAGCAGGATTATGCACGACCGCATGTTGCAGATCCTGTACGGGCCTTTATGGAGACAGAAAATGTTCGACCGCTGCCCTGGCCACCACATTCTCCAGATCTCTCACCAATTGAAAACGTCTGGTCAATGGTGGCCGAGCAACTGGCCCGTCACAATACGCCAGTGACTACACTTGATGAACTGTGGTATCGCGTTGAAGCTGCATGGGCAGCTGTACCTGTACACGCCATCCAAGCTCTGTTTGACTCAATGCCCAGGCGTATCAAGGCCGTTATTACGGCCAGAGGTGGTTGTTCTGGGTACTGATTTCTCAGGATCTATGAACCCAAATTGCGTGAAAAAATAATCACATGTCAATTCTAGTATAATAGATTTGTCCAGTGAATACCCGTTTATCTTCTGCATTTCTTCTTGGTGTAGAAATTTTAATGGTCAGTAGTGTACATAAGTACTCCGCAAATCACGCTGATGTGCGCGACAGGGAGGAAGTCTTTATCACTTTAATAGTTGTCTGCTTTACGTTAAAGAATTTAACCTGAATTACATTCCTACATAAAGTTATTTTCTTCGAAGAAAACTAGCTCCTGTATGTTGTAACATTTTTTGGCCGTGTCATCTATCAATTGAAATCTTTCAGCGTATCTGCGGTACCCAACACCGAGATAAGTCTGAAAATCACATCCACTGCACTTTTTGGTAGGAAAATTATGTAATTTGTACAATCTGATGCTTATCTCCCATACACTCTATTAGTGTTCCAGTCCACAGTATCACAATAGTCACCATTATCTTCGAAGCAACGAAGGCAGACTGGGGTTCAATGTCCGATGGACCATGAGATCATTAAATATGGGAAACGAGCTACGGATAGGGAAGGGAATCGTCTGTCCCTCTTGAAAGGATCTTAAAATTTTTACAGAAATCACGAAAATGCATAATATGTAAGCACCATCATTCTGAATGCGGGTCTAACCGTTTTAGTGCTGCCGGTGAGGGTTGTTACCGGTTAGTTGTTATTGTGGCCAACAGCGACGATCGTGGTGTAATTTCAGTTGTTTTTTTTTTTTTTGACGTGTGAGAACTGTAAGCAAAAACTATGCGGTTGTGTTCCGGGAGAGCAAAGGTAGTGCTCTTGCAGCATTCTCGTGTTATTTGATGATCTCACGAGGTAACAACCCGCGCAGCTACGTGACAAGAATCATTTACTTCCAATGTTACTGTAATTTCTACTTCTATATGACTGAGGCCAAATTGCCGTAATGTCGTCAAACGATTCAGATACAAGTTGTGTGTTTGTCTTACGCTTAATCAGCAGGGAAAACCAGCCTTATTTTTTAGCAGTTGATGCATGATTCATTAGATTAATAAGGAGCTCAGAAATTTTTTGTTAATTAAACATGCAGCTGTTTTCAGGAAATGGAGGGCTCTTGAGTGCACCATTAAATTTGATTTATTACTGCTACTGAAGTATAATGCTGCCCCTCTTCTGTCAGCAGTTTATCTAGTTCCCTGGAGCAGCGAAGGGTACCCAGTGACTGGAAAAAAGCGCAGGTCATTCCCATTTTCAAGAAGGGTGGTAAACAGATGCATATCGTTGACGTCAATCTGTTGTACAGTTATTGAACGTGTTTTATGCTCGAGACTTATCGACGTTTTTCGGAGAACGGAAATCTCCTCTTTTAAAATCAACACGGATTCCGCAAACAGAAATCTTGCGTAACTCAGCTCGCTCTGTTCCTCCATGACATCCATTGGGCTGTGGACATGGGCGCTCAGGTTGATGCCATGTTCCTCGACTTCAGAATGAATTTGCCGAGCAGCGGATCAGATTTGCATCCTGGTTCCAGGCTTCATTGCACACAGAGCTCAGCATGTTGCTGTTAACGGAACAAATTCGACGGATTTGAGGTCAATTTCGGGGGTACCTCAATTATGAAGTGTGACAACGCTGTTACTGGTTGCAATGTATAAAATGATGTGCTAAAAAGTGTCGGAAGCTCTTTGTACTGTATTAACTGGGGTGGTCATGAATTTTAAGTTTATAAGTGCCATGTGGTGATAGTTATTGTATGAATTGCTGGCGCAGTGCACCAAAGGGTAATCAAACGCATTGTGTTGCAATGTATTGCATGGACATTAGAGATTCTGTGTCTGAACTCTCTATTCTTTTGTCGTCTTCTTCTGTAATTGGACTTTAAGAGAAAAGAACGATTGAAGTTCATCTTGCTGTAATTGTCTATGCAACCTTTAAACCAAGAAAAAATATAGTTGTTTATAACTTAAAATTTTTGTACAGGATTCAATAATGTGTATTCTTCAACCTTACTTGTCCTGAGTAGGCGTGGCCTTAACGGAATATAGATCATTGTTGGGCGCCATACTGGAAAATAATTAGTAATTTTCTTTCAGCTCATCTGCCGCCGGTTAGGACACTAAACTTTCTTTCAGATTTCACGGGCTAAGTAACCACTATGAATAATTTAATATATTTCACTTTCAGATTTTCTCAAGGTTGAGAGATAATATTCAGGCAGAAAGGCCTGGTCACAGGATTCTAGTTCTAGTGTAAGATTTCATCTTCAAAAGTTTAGGCATGTTATCTTATATTGGTATTCGAGACGAAACCACGATCTTGAGTTACGTGTTGCATTACTTCACATTGAACTGACAAACGAAATATTAACGGGTGCTATAAGCACATGAGTTTTAACTAGGATATACGTACATTGGAAAATATCTGTGTTGATTCAAGAGAGAGATAATTAATGATTTATAATCCCGTAACCACTCTGAGTACTGAGCTAGTCTGCTGATTGCTGATCCGCGTCGGGCTAAATTAAAAATACATTACATTGTCCATAGTATTATTAGTTATTTCTCTTTTGTTTTGACGTCACTTTATTAAAAGATATCAAACAGAAAAATAAATTTAAAGTTTTATTGAATTATATTACATCTTTTATGCTTTTCGCAGATGATGCGGTTGTCTATAAGAAAGCAGCAACGCCAGAAATAGCCTGCTGAGGATTGATGAACGGTGCAGGCTCTGTCAGTTTACCCTGAACGTAAATAAATGCAGCATATTGCGCATATATAGGAAAATAAATACATTACTGTGCAACTACACCGTTGATGGGAGACTGATGGAAACAGGAACTACCGTAAAATATCTGGGAGTAACTGTCGCAATCTTAAGTGGAATGACCATACAAAACAAATAGGAGGAAAAACAGACTGCAGATTGAGATTCATAAGAGGAATCTTTAGAAAAATTTAACTCATCCACGAAGGAACTGGATTACAAAGCGCTTGTGCGGCTGATTCTTGAGTATTGATCATCAATATGGGAGCCTTACTAGGTAGGACTGATAGAAGTGATAGAGAGGATCCAACGAAAGACGGCACGGTTCGTCACGGGAGAGTTCAGTCGGTGCGAAAGGGTTAGAGGGGTACTCAACAAATTCCAGTGGTGGACCCTACAAGAGACGCCTTCTGCGTCATGGAGTTGTTTACTATTCAAATTCCGAGAGTGTACGTTAGGGTAAGAGCGGGGCAACATGTTTCTTCCTCCCACATACACCACCCGAAGTGACTAGTGGGCAGGAGGGGTGGTAAGTGTGCGGGCTGGGCGTTGGGGGGGCGGGTGCGTTTGAAAGTAACTTTTTGTACGTTTTTCCTGAGTAACTCAAACTGCGTCCAGCAGCGAAAACAGCCTTCTACAAAATTAAAATACATTAACATTCCTGCGGATAATATCCTATTCATTTTTTTCCCTCTGGGATCAATACTTTGCGTCCAGAGAGCGAGAGATATTGAAAATCTCTCGCACAGCGCACGCGCTTAGCTTAGGTGGTATTTGTAGGCCAGTTTGTGGTAGTTTTCCGACTTCATGGACCACAAGTGCCCTGTATCAAATTGTTCGTCTCGACTGCCTCTAAATCACTGTAGAAAACTATAAACAAATATCGTTTGAGCTCTGTAGACTGAACAACATCGGAGATAGACTACATCCACGTCGCACTCCCTTCTCGAAGACTGCCTCCCTGTTGTGCCAGTCCGCAGCTCGTGGTCGTGCGGTAGCGTTCTCGCTTCCCACGCCCGGGTTCCCGGGTTCGATTCCCGGAGAGGTCAGGGATTTTCTCTGCCTCGTGATGACTGGGTGTTGTGTGACGTCCTTAGGTTAGTTAGGTTTAAGTAGTTCTAAGTTCTAGGGGACTGATGACCATAGATGTTAAGTCCCATAGTGCTCAGAGCCATTTGAACCTGTCGTGCCCTTCGACTAACTACACTCTAGTTTCTGCATTAGTTTTCGATATCTTTGAACTCCCTGTATTTTTCCGCTACTACCCTCAGAATTTTAATGACTGGCCGAATGCTTTCGTCACACAGTCACATGCCATGGGGTCCCATTTTACGAGAAGATACATGTGCAGGTCATATTCTAGCTCCCGCTTACTTCATCTTTCGTCGTCCCAGGACATCTGCCCTGCTGTGTCGACATGTCTTTGATTTGTGATCTTTTGACTGCGACTAGCCTTACGGACACTTGTAACAGCGCAGCACTCTGCTGCTGACCGTGTTAAGCACGTGGCCGCTGTCCTTGCCCAATGTGCGTGTCACGTCGAGTGTCTCTAGCCGCACACCTGTCGTCGTCGTCGTCGTCGTCGTCGCTGGCGCAACTAATTGCACTGCATACTCCGCTACCACTTGACGACACGGCGGCAGCACAAAACGTATCACCACGCCGCTCTCCTTGCGCGAAGAGAATCTACGGGAATCTCACCATGGTACCGTGTTCTTAGCAAAGTAATTTCGTCATTCCCTGCAACAAATGGGCTCGATCAGCTTTCAACAAATGCATCACAAATCTCCCATGAAGCTCGCCCATACCTAACACTTCAAGTGAGAGGAAGATATCGAACCACGTACCCTCCTCAAACGCCTATGGCATCATCAACAGTCTGCTATTCGATACCATGCAGTGCTCATCCTCGATCTGCAGGCTGCGTCATGGGCACGGGGTAATTTCACCCGTACTCTTATTCGGCATCTGAGAGCACATTGGTCTTGTGTGTATAAAAATGTGTGTATTATAAATTTTGTATTTTAGTTGTAACGATGTTCTAGATACACTGTTCACTGGAGGACAAAAGAACATGAACGCACAAGGTAGCAGTGAGGCAGCCACTGGTCGTCGTGAAAACCAGAAACGTAACGACACTCCGGAGTAGCTGGCAACCGCTTGAGCTCCTCGAAAGCCGACGTATTAATGAAATCATTCTCAAAACTCGAGGTGGCGTTACGTATTTGTTCGCAATGGTGGTTCCAAATGATTTTAGAAGAACAGGCAGTCCATGTATGACTTTCGTAGGAGTCAGTTCGTCAAAAGACAGCAGGTCATATTCCGTCTTGGTTGATGTCTGGTTTGTGGTCTGGTAGAGCCAGACTTTCTTATAAGCAGACTTACGGGTTGGGAAAGTCTAAAATTATGAAGAGACTACTATTCACTGGCCTGGCTGCGAGAGTGTTTCTCCAGAGACCCGTTTATGACCGACTTTGTTCGAATAGGTTCCGCTGGTAGTGGTCCCTACAAATTTTTTAATACTGGCAAGGAAGATCTTATATTGGTTGACAGTACTTTGTGGGAAGAAGTTAGGATTAGTCGTTTACGTGTGAAGTGGAAGGAACTTTAGTAGCCATGTCTTCGTTTTGGTGGTAGTCATTGGTGTAACTGATTGTATCAGAAGCCGGCAGCTGTGGCCGAGCGGTCCTAGGGGCTTCAGTCCGGAACCGCGCTGCTGCTACAGTCGCAGGTTCGAATCCTACCTCGGGCATGGATGTGTGTGATGTCCTTGGGTTAGTTAGGTTTAAGTAGTTCTAAATCTAGGGGACTGATGACCTCAGATGTTAAGTCCCATAGTGCTTAGAACCATTTGAACCATTTTCTTTTTATTGTATCAGAATTTATCTGAAGTTTTTCCGATGTTGTCTGAAAGCACTCTCAAAGGTAACTGGGTTGTTGCTCTTATTTTGTGGAGAGCTGAGTGATTTTGTGGTGCTTCGGGCGAGATATTCATTCGAATGCGGATTGTTTGATGTACAAGGCCTAGCAGATTAGACCGGAATTACTTGGCTCGTTAATATGGACACTGTCCACAATAATGTGAGTTGATACTGCCCTTGACCGCTGCTTAAAGTAAACCCCAGTAAAGAGGAACCATCGATCGAACAGCAAGTAGCAAAACTGAGATCTGACTGACTATTAAAGATGAGTGGCCAAACTCCATTTTAAGAACTGTAGCTGATAGAGAATAGCCAACTCTTGAAGAGACAGATCTTTGTTGAACTGTGTAAGTTTCACGGACCAAAGAGGTGGTGGCACATGGCATTTCTGTGTTTCCTCGCCATTTGTGTAGGGAATTACTAGTTTTGTTGCTGGCACTGGCACAGAAGTTATGTTTAACTGTACTGAAATACCTAAAGTTGAAATAAAGAACGCTAGTGCGTTGCATAACGCTAAACTAAAATAAAGAATGTGTCAATTCTTCATTTCAATAGACAGAAACTTATGTGGTCACTGATAGAAATATTTTGATATCACGTCCTAGGTGAAAGTAATTTTACTGAAAGAAAGACATTTACAAATTTCTGTTTTGTTAGGAAAGAAAAAGTCAACAATATTCATGAGTTAACTTGGCTAAAGGTGGAGGAAACCTAACTGGAATTATATAATGAAAAGCAACGAGTGTTCATATTCTTAGTTGGTGGAAGGTAAGTGGTCGCATAATTTACTATTAACGTAGTTAAAATGAATAAGGTAAGATAATTACGCAATTAACCACTGAATAAAATGAAAAATAGTTAAAGGAAAATAAGCAAAATCACTCTGAAGTGGAAACGAGTTTTGTTTAGACAGCCTTAATTATGTGATTCTTTTCCGTAGTTATTGAAAGTGATCGCAAGTCATTAGAGGTTGCATTATCGCTGCGATACAATACGACCGGCTAATAGATTCACAGATATTCTGAATTTAGGAGAAACATTTTTATAATTAGAGAAAACAATTATCATACGATCGTAGTGACATCCTATCATAACGATAAAGAGATCAGTCATAGTTTTACCAGTAAAAAGAGAAAAATATTCTGCACCAAATTAAATCGGCTCAGAGGCAGTCGAGTATTGTTTCAGTCTAAACACTCAAAAATGTAATTTATTTGCCGTGAATGAGTTTATCGCTATAAACAAAAGAGTAATTTTCACATATTTCATTAAGAAGAGTTTTTTCGAAATTTTTGCTCGTAAGTAAATATTCGCCTGTAAAGGTGTTGTCTCTTAATAGTAGCCTTAGGTGAACCGATTTGTTAATTGTTCGTTAGTGTCGAGTAGGAACTGTGATAATCGACTTGTTGACATGGGTCTGTGAATCTTGAATCGCATATTGTAAAGCACAAAGTATTTGTATGTGTGTATTTTAACCCAAGTTTCTCTTCGGTGCAAGAAACAATTTCTATAGTCATTAAAAGAAAGTAGGATTGCGTAGTTGAGTTTTACTCACTTTTCAGCTTTCATTAAGAAACTGTTATGACCCTCAACAATCCTGGAATCTAACGTGAAGGGTCAGGGGTGACGATTTATGAAACCTTCTGTAGTAATCACTGTACACATTTCTGGCGTACTGGACGGTACGTGTACCTGAGTAGTAGAGCAACAGGAAGCTAGTTAAACACGATGTGATGTCTTATACAGTGGCTCACTCTGTGGTAGCATCTTAAAAGTAAGTAGGACTCAGATTTACACGAGGACACAGTACACAGACAGATGGCAATTTATATTCTTCCGCAACGTGAACCAACATAACACAAATAAAATTATATTGATATCAAGGGTGCCTCTCTTCCAGGTAAGAGATCGGTTCACCTTTATTTTATACGATAGAGAACAATAACGTGATTTATTTACATAGCAGCAACAGTAGTACCGTAGGCAGTCAGTGATGGTCTGACATAGAAAAGAACGTACGGAACCTAGAGAGTCAAGTATCAACATCTGAGTAGAACGTGAGGACCGGTGTAAACTGCTGTCGGCGATGTGCTGTTCACTGAGGTCTTAGATTATCTTACCACACAATGGTTCGTTATCAAGAACCTTGGGTGTGGGGTTGGTGGGATGGTATCGCACGGAAGAAACATCACGTTTCCTAAGAGTCCTTTAACGGAAATGTCTTCCGTATGTTATCTGTCCTTGAGTCACAAAACACGTCTACTGAGATACTGCATGAAGTGCCCCCCCCCCCCCCCTTCCCTCAGCAGCAGCTGTTTGAAAAGTAAATGAAGGTCATGGTTATTGGGAACTTTAAAGAGCTCCGAGCTGTTTTAAGCAAATTTGATTTTCGACAGCGACATTTCCGCATAAAAAATTTCAGTGAGTTCGATGTCTTCCTTTACAGGATGACCTGTTTGTTCAAGAACCGACTCTATAGCCCCTAGTTGGATGCAAATATCAAAATGGTTCAAATGGCTGCGAGCACTATGGGACTTAACAGCTGTGGTCATCAGTACCCTAGAACTCAGAACTACTTAAACCTAACTAACCTAAGGACATCACACACAGCCATGCCCGAGGCAGGATTCGAACCTGCGACCGCAGCAGTCGCGTGGTAAATATCAAAATGGTGTAGTATTTATACGTCACTGTGAGACACCATAAGGTGCTGTGATAACAGGGAGGAAGCCGGCCGGAGTGGCCGAGCGGTTCTAGACGCTTCAGTCTGGAACCGCGCGACCGCTACGGTCGCAGGTTCGAATCCTGCTTCGGGCATGGATGTATGTGACGTCCTTAGGTTAGTTAGGTTTAAGTAGTTCTAAGTTCTAGGGGACTGATGACCGCAGAAGTTAAGTCCCATAGTGCTCAGAGCCATAACAGGGAGGAGGAAATTTAGTGCAAATGACAATGTAGCAATGTTGGAACGTATGACATCGTGGTCAGAAGACAGCTGAAAACGCCTTCTCCATGGAAGGACAATGTATTCGTGGAAGTGGTTTGCGACGAAATGTAAAATTATGTTTTCATTCAGTACGAAACAAACCAGCTATCGAAGGTGTTAAATACCTTAGGGTTTTGTATCCCATACCAGAAATTGTAGGCGTGGAAAGAATCAGGTCATTGTCTCTCTCAAGAATTCTACAGCAGTACAGAAAGGCGTTTGGTTCACAGTACTTTACTTGAATGGATGGACAAGCAATTTGTGACAATATCTCCCGTTTCACTGACCCTGAGAAGTCGTCTCGCAATATTTCCGCGCAAGGTACGAACAGCTGTTGAAGAGCCAAATACGAAACGGATGCAACTGTTTTGGTGAAAACTGTTTATTTGTTCCGGTAACTAGTCATCAGTCGTTGTATATGTATTGTGAATGATTTTCTCGTGGGTGGAACGTACTGATATACTGTGGTAGGATTTGTTCTCGGCAGCGCAGCTTGTTTAGTGTCTACTTGCAAGTTCTGCTGTAGACTGATTTGCGTACATTGCTGTGGATGACGGCGAATAAGAGTGGAAGAAGGAAACCCAGGTACGTCCTACGGCCACCGCTGTTACTCTCTAATAGGATCAAAGGGGCATCTGATACCTAATTATCCATCCGTCAGATTAATCAGCACTAACAGTTTCCAATGTCAGTCTTTTGCTCTTAATTCACAACAGTGGCACAAAGTCCAATGGTTACAAACTGTACCTTACAATATCTCCATTTGCCAGCCAAATATTGCTCATGAGCTTTTCTTCACTAGCAGGATTCGTCTATTTTTGACCTTTTAGATTTAATGTTAGATTTAATGTTAGTCATTGAATACTATATAGTAGACGTGGAAAAGAGTAAGTAAAGGTGGCAGAAGCAAATTAAAAATTTAGACAGTCACATACAGCCTTGCAGTTATCCTAACGTTAGCTAACTTTAATGGGCAACAGACATGAAAACACCTGAAGGGGATGTCGTCAGTGAGCAATTAGGGAGGCTGGGAAAACGGTAACAGCATCGCATCTACGTGCTCTACACTACTGTGTACAATACTGCTTGACGTTATTAAATGAGTTCAGAAAATGTTCAAGAAATTTTTCAGTAAGTTCTTGCTTGGGATCAGTGGCTTATTTTTTGCTTGACTTTTTGAAAGAAGTCTGCGTCATTTATGAACTCAACAAGGCCACTAACGTTGTGGAAAGAAAAAAAATACTTGTAGATGTATATTGGGTGTTTTCGTTCGCACTGAGAGAGAATAATTTTTGAGGATTAAAACAACGCAGACGGAAAATTTAAGACCCTGATTCACAGTCAGAGTTTAGTCAAGGAATATGTTGTGACTTATTTCTCATTAATTTCGTTTAATTTGGCTCATAAAATTAATATGTCAGTCGGTGTCAAACAAAGCAATTATGAAAATGATTTGGATCAAAATAATGTCAATATTTTATTGGCTTTTGGAGCACGAGTACTTCATTTGTCTTAAACCTCTACCGACAAGGCTGGTTGGAAGGACGTTAACAGAAAGGTCAGATGAAATCCCACCCGAGAACCGTACGGAGAGTGGGTAGAACGTACCACGAAGTAGGAAACCCTTCTAGTACTGTGAGGGTGACGTGCTAGGAGGGTATACTAGCTGTGGATAAGACCTGAGCTAAGGCAAATAGGGCTGGCGGTTGGTTTTCCACCTGACCTTGTTGGCAGAGAGTTAATAACCTGAGGTACGAAATTAATAGTACGTTTTGAATACACGAGTTCCTCCCAATTCTGAAAGTAAAGAGATTTGAGCTGGTTACGAAACTAGTTTTTTGAAGAAAGTACCTCTGGAAGCTTTGTACTTTCCTTCTGAACAGGTTTTCCATTTCTGTTCTACAACAGTAGTGTTCAGTCTAATGTTCTTACAAATCGTGTATGTAGTATTTAACATCTACGTATTACCAGCGGGAATTAACAACAGCGTACGAGCGGTATCGCTACATCATCTACGCTGTTTGAGACTTACTTTCAGCGCGTCTTAAGCCACTGCAGATAATGGGGAGCAGCTAGAGATGTCGATGGAGCTACTGCGGTCCGCATTGCCGAACCACGCACCACACGGTCCCGCCTGTCAGCGCCGACTGACGACGCGCACCGCCCTACTGCCGGCGGTTGCTCTGTCGCTTTCGTCGGCGCTAATGGCTGTCTGGTGAGAACATTAGACAGGCCTCTCTTATGACCTCGGATAAGCCTCTCCTGCACGCTTATTCTGCCGCTTCCGGATCTCACCCAAAAAACAGTTCACACACAATCTCACACGCAGTCGAGAGACGCTACTGTCTGACGGTTGGAACGACATTAGCGGCCGTAGCGACGAAAACGCCATCCGTAAGATAGTTTTCAATTATTTTTCTGCTTAATTAACGAAGAAGCTATTTGACTTCCGCGTTCAAAGGATTAGTAAATCATTAAGAGACACGAACGGTCGTAAAATAAACGGAAAAGCACCCGCATCTCACTGATTCAGAGACTTCAGCTACCATTCTACATCTACATCCATACTCCGCAAGCCACCTGACGGTGAGTGGCGGAGGGTACCTTGAGTACCTCTGTCGGTTCTTCCTTCTATTCCAGTCTCGTATTGTTCCTGGAAAGAAAGATTGTCGGTATGCCTCTGTGTGGGCTCTAATCTCTCTGATTTTATCCTCATGGTTTCTCCGCGAGATATACGTACGAGGGAGCAATATACTGCTTGACTCCTCGGTGAAGGTATGTTCTCGAAACTTCAACAAAAGCCCGTACCGAGCTACTGAACGTCTCTCTTGCAGAGTCTTCCACTGGAGTTTATCTATCATCTTCGTAACGCTATCGCGATTACTAAATGTCCTGTAACGAAGCGCGCTGCTCTCCGTTGGATCTTCTCTATCTCTTCTATCAACCGTATCTGGTACAGATCCCACACCGGTGAGCAGTATTCAAGCAGTGGGCGAACAAGTGTACTGTAACCTACTTCCTTTGTTTTCGAACTGCATTTTCTTATGATCTTCCAATGAATCTCAGTCGGGCTTCTGATTTACCGACGATTAATTTTATGTGGTCATTCCATTTTAAATCACTCCTAATGCCTACTCCCAGATAATTTATGGAATTAACTGCTTCCAGTTGCTGACCTGCTATATTGTAGATAAATAATAAAGGATCTTTCTTTCTAGGTATTCGCAGCACATTACACTTGTCTACATTGAGATTCAATTGCAATTCCCTGCACCATGCATCAATTCGTTGCAGATCCTCCTGCATTTCAGTACAATTTTCCATTGCTGCAACGTCTCGATATACTACAGCATCATCCGCAAAAAGCCTCAGTTACTCATGAATGAATGCTTTCGAATGCCAGAAAATATAAACATGCATTTCATGCACGAGAATCATGTACTTCTGTTGTACTTTTTATATTAGGCATTTCCTTTGACATGTCATGGAGTTTAATGATTCGCACAGTCTTAAACTTCTCTCAACTTTCTTATACACGAAAATTTTTGTAAGTTTAGTTTCTTTTGCTTCAAAAGAGAACATGTTTAACATTCTTGTCTTTTGTCGTTCAGATGTAGCAACAATTGTGGTGTTGGTTTCTTCCCTATTGTGAACAAGTTTCATTGCTTTTGACGCTTTATTGTGTCGTTGTGGTGGCTTATTTGCTACGTTAAGTATTGTGCTTACTGCAATCGGCACAAGTTTCCTACGTTCAGTGTGCATTGATTTGACTGGAAATGTGGTGAACAAATGATCGTGTTGTTGAGTAGGTATGCGACCTCTTTCTACACAAGATCAGGTGTTCTGCTGTTTACTAGCCATTTCTTGTTCTTAAAAGAAGACGATATGCATCAGCAAATATCTTTACATTACAAGAGAACTGTAAATAAACTGTCCTGTAATGTACCGTTTCATACCTCCAACAGTCCTTAGAAAACTAAAGATAGACAAATCAGGTGTCATTTTCAGAATTTTTTTTTATTTTTATGAAACTGCGTACGATCTCTGTTGCAAAAGACGATGTTACAAATCTGTAGAAACGATACTACTCGATATCGTAATCAGAAGCGCAGCTTACTATCCACTTGAAGCGCTGCTCCCGCAATATAGGGAAAAAAAAGAAAAAAAAAAAGCAGGAGTGTCGTGACTGTATGTGTCAGACTGTGGTTCACACACAGACGTTTCTTACCACATGGGTTCCTCCAGCAGAGACCATCGTTGCTCCTTGTTGTTAGGGCTTAACGTTCAGCTGACAGCGGCCGCTCTATAAGCCTAATCAGTGACCCACCAGTGTTCCACTTTTTGAGTTTATAGTATATTCTGAAAGGCTGACAATGTTTCTTTGACTAAATTGGTGAAGTGTCAGAGTGTGTGTGTGTGTGTGTGTGTGTGTGTGTGATTCAAAAGGTTCTAAGCACTAAGTGACTTAACATCTGAGGTCATCAGTGCCCTAGACTTAGAACTACTTAAACCTAACTAACCTAAGGACATCACACACATCGATGCCCGAGGCAGGATTCGAACCTGCGACCGTAGCAGCACCGCGGTTCCGGGCTGAAGCGCCTAGAACTGCTCGGCCACAGCGGCCGGCCTGTGTGTGTGTGTATATATATATATATATGTGTGTGTGTGTGTGTGTGTGTGTGTGTGTGTGTGTGTGTGTGTGAGAGAGAGAGAGAGAGAGAGAGAGAGAGAGAGAGAGAGAGAGAGACGGAATTTATCGTGCATGAGGATTTCATGTGATGTTATGTATGTTCTTTTACTGAGAGCTCAAAAACCGTCCGTGGTTTATGGAACAGGGCAGGTTACACTGGTTTCCGTCAGTTCGCCAAAGTTAAGGACCATCGGACGTGGCTCGCACTTGGGTGGGGACTGTCCGGATCTGGCGTGCGCTATTGGCAGATTGGGTGCACTCAGCTCTTGAAAGGCAAAATGAAGAACTACTTGACTGAGTAGTAGCGACTCCAGGTCACGGAAACTGACGACGACCAGCCGAGTGCTGACTCCACGCCCCTCCATATCCGCATTCGATGTTGCCTTTGGGGGTGAGTACGACCCGGGTATCGATCGGTACCGTTGAGCCTGACAGACAGACAGATTTACGGAACAAATGCTACAACCAGTTATTACTAGAATTTCTACATTATTGCTACCGAGCCTGTTTTGTCCAAATTGTCACTACATAGTGCCACAGACATGATACGTGAATTGGGTGGCAATCATTACAACAAAGGCGTTTTTCGTTGCGACGAGATCATCTCATGAAATTTCAATCACCAGTTTTCTCCTCCGATTGCGATAACATTCTTTTGACACCCACCTACATAGGGAGAAATGATCATCACGATAAAATGAGAGAAATCAGGACTCGCACCAGAACAATTTAAGTGCTCGTTTTTCCTGAGTCGCTGATCGAGAGTGGAACGGTAGAGAGACAGCTTGGAGGTGGTTCATCAAACCCTCTGTCAGGCACTTAATTGTGAATAGCAGAGTAATCACGTAGATGTACATGTAGATGTAGACTTCTACCAAACAGTGAGACAAACTAGCTAACCAGCCATTTCTGTTTACACGTAGAATTGAAGCCTTTTTACTTTTCATATTGATAACACTGCCGGAAGAAGATTAGTATACCCTTTTAGAGGTTTCCAATTCATTCAAGTTTTATTATTGCAGCAATGCATACGGGTAAATCAAATTACGTCATTTAAACGAGCGTTTCTCAGGTATCAGGTTTCGACCCATGCTGAAACACCCATATTAAGTACGCGGCGTAGCCTCCACGGGAGGCAACGCTGGCGCTGATTGGCATCCAGTCGATCGAAAAAATGGCGAATATTGTCCAGGGATACGTTCTGCCGCGCCTTCTCGATCTGTTCACTTAGTTACGTAATAATTGTTGCCTGACGAGTCCCACAAGCCTTTTCTCGTCCAATCGTATCTCCCAAGTGCGCGACTGGAGACCGGTCCAGGGAGTGTGCTGCCCAGTGAAGTCCCTGCACGTCTTACAGAGCACATTGAGTTTCATGGGCAGTGTGTGGGCAAGCATTGATCTGTTGATACAGCACATCACCATCCTGTCACAGCAATGGCAAAAAAAAAAAAAAAAAAAAACCGGGGCTAACAACATTCTGCACGTATCGAGGGCTGGTTAGCTTCCCCTTCAGAAATACCCAAGGCGAGACCATAATGCCTGGAGTGGGGCCAGTTTGTCTCGGATAAATGCACTCTACGAACAGCGTTCACCAGTTCTACTTCTTACGCGCAAACGACCGTCACTTGCGATGTTGTAGCGTGAGTGGAAGAAGGACTAGAGGTGTGCGTGCCCGTATTCCCACTGCTGATAGTTGATACGTCTGGCCTCACAAGCCATCTTATCTTTCCTGCCACAGCTGCCCTTATAAGACGACGATCCTGGCGGGCCTCTGTGCCGCGTGGAAGTCCAGAACCTCTCTACAGGTGTGACCACTGACGCGAGCAGCGTTGCCCACCTGATGCAGCAAGTCCAACTTGTGTGGCAATTCTCCGAAAGAACCATACCGCCACTCGGAAGGCCACTATTTGACACCTTTCAAACTCGCTCAGTTCACTGTAGGAAGCATGAGTCTCTCTGTGGCATGGTTGCCGCTTGCGTATGCACCACACTGAGCCTTTTGGCTATGAACATTTCCAATTAAAGGGTAGACACGTATGGCGGTCTAGTAGCTATGCAACTGCGCTATCTGTTAGCGAACGACGTTGAAACCGTTATCAGTACATCAACTATCACCCAGGTGGCATATGAGGCCATCGAGTCAAAATCGATGTCTTTCTAGGTGTACTACTTTTCTCCAGCAGTGTATATTTGTATAGAAATTAGTGTACGGTGACTCATGAGCGTCATGTCACCAGAGGAACTTCTGGGATTGTCTGTACCTGTAATTCACATCATATCACAAATCTACATTAAACAGAACAAACTCTGTTGCTCTGAACTAAGAAGCGCACGGACATAAGAAAACTGAATATTATGTCTCGTGCTACATCAACAGGGTTACTAAAGGTGACAAATCTTAAGATTACTGTTGAGAGGTGGCATGAGCCCCCTCTCATATTTCTATCTTACGATTTTCCTCTCTAATTGCATGCAGTGAAAAGTCGCTATTCCTTCACACGCGGACTTCCCACGCAGCGTCTCTCGTCACCCGGGTGGTCCGGTGACAGGCGGGCTCCTCTGATCTGGAAAGGGTTAAGCCGACGGCTGTGAGGAAGTCGAGTGAATGCTTTGCAGCCGCCGACATTGTCAAAAGACACGTCCGGAGGGGTCTGAAGTAGCGGCTGGGCTAGAGGTTCCGTTACTTCGCAGAAACTTAGCGAAAACACTTTCTGGCGAGCTACCAGCGAGGCATGGGAATGACTTGTGTACCCAGGCAGTTGTGGCGGGAAAATTCCCGCGCTTTCTGCAAAATAGTAACTGTGATTGGCTTGCTCAGGGCATAGCTCCGTGGCGTAGCAAAATCAGCGCAGAAATTGGCGCCAAGAATCTCCATTGGTGGAATGGTAGTGTTCCGGCAATGGAGTGGAATTTTCCGCCGGTTTTCGAGTTGCTGATTGGAACGTTTAACCACGGCCACTGTCGTGGGGGCGGGAATGTTGTGTGTTCGGCCTGTACGGGTGCTCTTGTGTGTAGTCGGCTCTCGCCTTTCGGTCGAGGACGTCGAAGCAACCAGCCATCGCCTCCGGTATGCCAAATCGTGTTCTTGCAGTTCAGAAGACAGATTGGTAATGTATGTCCGCAGCACCGGCAGACAGGGATTTTCCTAGGTGATAATCAGAGCTCAGCAGAGCGCGCCTGTTCGTCTTTTTCTAACTTTGTTCTGTCTTGGGTAGCAGCAATTAATGTTGGGTTGGCTATGTGTTTTCTCTTAAGATTTGAGTTGCAAGGAATTGGCTCCACATACCACTTCGTCATAATCCTCACAATCTAGTTTAGGGACAACTTAACATTCACAGCGTTTGTTTGAGTATCCAATTTGAGCCAATTTGATGTATTGTAAATGTTTCATGTGTTTTTGTTTATTATTTTGTGTTTAGTCTTAATAAATCATATTGTTATTTTGGACAGAACTTTCATTCTGTTAATCGGTAGAGCAACCCTATCATTCCTCATTATATTAATGAAATCTTCGATTATTTAACTTATTTATCAAATTAAATTATTGCAGGTGCCCAACTCTCTTCTACTCCACTGGCAGGGTTGATTAGAGTCAGTTCGCGTTTTTTTTTTTAATCCTTGTGCAACTGCAAAAGTCGGAGTTAGAATAGGGGGGCTTAGAGCATCATTTACATATGTAGATTCTAAAAGAATTTAGTGTTAAATACATCGCTATCCCCGGCACCTCGCATAAAATGGCGACCCTTAGCCTCGGATCTTTCCTGTGAATCACTGATTAACAAACAGTATTCTTAGTAGGAACATTCAAATTTTTTTTCTCTACTATTTTTATGATCAGTACCCAAGTTCTTTTTCTTGTAGTTCCGCGATTAGTTTTTATTATCGGCGCATGATTACAGTTTTTGTTTTCAGTGTATATATTTTTTGTGTGTTCATTGTTTTTTTGTGTTTCTTTGATGTGGTGTCCGTACCTCATCACACTTTGTCGGGTTTGTGTGAAGTTTCTGTACCACAACAAATCGTGCTTGTAGTTACAGCGTTGGAACGGCGTTGTTGAAATTTTATGTCTATGTGGAAAAATATTGGGAGTAGATGATTTTTATTGTGAATTTTAGATAAATTTGTTTTTTCATGAATGATCACGAGAAGTAAGGCACGACTGTTATCGAGCGAAACTAAAACAAAAGAGGATAGCATAATGCATAAGAGGCAGGTTACTGACGAGGATAGGTTCGGAGATGAGATGGGCACATATTTAGCAGCACAGGACGACAGGGTCATTGATGAGGAAGGTGATTTGGACGCGATCTTAGAGCAACGTCGCGACCGTGATTATGATAGTGAATTGGAGGATGGAACAGAGACAGGCACACAGGTCGAGACGGTAGCAGAAGTTTATAGTCAAACGAACGAGTGCAGACAGAGGCCAGCTCGGTCACGTCAGAGCTCTAGCGCCCAGGTGTCCAGAGTTACATCGCCCATGTTTGAAGAGGATCAAAAAGATGACGTAAACCCAGTACTGAGCTTCCTACGATCAATGAAAGAAGAAGCTGATGAACAACGTAAGAAGGAGAAGGAAGAAGATGAGAAACAACGTAAGAAGGAGAAGGAAGAAGATGAGAAACAACGTAAGAAGGAGAAGGAAGAAGCCGAGAAACTACGTAAGAAGGAGAAAGAAGAAGCTGACGAACAGCGTAAGGAGGACACGGAGGCAATAATTTCGCATATAGGGGAAATTCGTGGGGAATTATTAACAATAAAGAAAGAATGTGGAGAAGCAAAACAAATGTCAATGGCAGCACAAAAAGTAGCAGGCCTAGCCAAAACTGCAGCAACAGGGGCAATGAAAATCGCAAGAGTAACTTCTCAACTCGCAGGGCGCTTGCGACGTGCGACACAAGTCCACTCCAAATCCCTAGCGGCCTTAAAGACTCAAGGTAATATTGCGGTTACGAACATCACGAAACGAATGAAAGAAGTAGAGAGTCGGATAGCAAAACTAGAGCGAAACGGGCACACGAGCACTGCGCGTTCGGATACCAATGATGGAGTACACAGGATTGTGTCTCCGAGGAAAAGCCCGCCGTGCGCTAGCCCAGTGACAGCGTGCGGAACGAACAATGCACACGCAGAAACAGCGAGTAATAGCTCCAATAATTGCAGCCCACTTAGAAGAGTGAATGCTGAATGGCACTTCCACTGTGATACAGACGTAGCACATCGCAGTTATCAGCAAGATAGATCAGGACACTCAGCAGACGTGCAAGTATCGGAAACGAGTGACAACACCAGTGCGAGGATCGGACAGAATTTTGATCACAATCACTTCCTGTCGATACTAAAACTCCAGAAATTCAAAGATAATGAGGGGTCGATGCATCCGAAGAGCTGGGTGATGCAATTTACAAATTCATTACCGTCGTCATGGCCAACCCAGGCCAAATTAGAATTCATGTGTGGACACATCGAAGGCCAAGCCGCGGAAAAGATGCGGGGCGTGGCAGCGACGTGTCGGACTTATCAGGAATTTATTGGTGCATTCCTGCGGACCTACTGGTCAAAGGAAACGCAAGATAGGATTAAAGAGGAAATAATATTTTGTCCTGAACTAGAAGTGTCCGGGCATAGGAGTGCAACCAGATTTTTTGATGATTTACTCAAGAAGAATCAGTTTTTAGATAGTCCATATAGCAACGGAGAAATCATTGAATTTTGCTTTTCCAAATTGCCAGTTAGGTATCAATAGACACTTGTCGGGAAGTGTGGATCTGACATAGATGCATTCAAGTGTCTACTGCGCGAACTCGAAGTAGTCTTCGATAAACAAGACGCAAAGGACAGGAAGAAGGCGCAAAATAACAAATACCACGGGCCAGCAAGGGAAGACGACAACAGATCGCATAATCGCACTGGTCAGTTAGGAAACCAGGGTTACGGAAATCAAGGTTACGCTATTCAAGGTTATGGAAACCAGAGACACGGAAACCAGAACGTCAGGGAACAGGGTCAATCTAGACAAGCAATCTGGGACAGGAGGAATGACGAACGGCAAAGCGACCGTAATTGGAGAGAGCGAAATCAAGGACAACAGGAGAACCAGGAGATTGAAATTAGACCTCCAAATCCTAATGCACGTCAGAGGAGGGGGAGTCTACGAAGGGATTGACGCTAGTCCATAGGACTCCACCACTTCTCTCACACAAAGAAGTTCGTGGAATAATAGTAGTTTAAGTGGTGTACGTAGTAGAATAGGCAAATATATGAACCTTTCTTCGGGGAACAATAATCGTTGCATTAATAGATTAAGATTGTTAAAGTATTAGCACGCTGCATTTTCTCGCATAAGAATTTACTGCTGTTAACTTTTTTTGTCTATGTTCGCGATCTCCTCTGTCGTTGCGATAAGAGGCACTACCTTTCCATGAGCAATGTTTTTGTCCTTTCCTATCTGGTGTCCATGTTAAGGGATAAAGATGAGTGACGAGATGTCGCACAAACGGGCGCATACAAGAACGTGCTCTTAGAAGCGTTCTGAGAAGTCGTGATACGCTCCATAGCGGCCACAACCAGTTCGTGGGACGTTCATACCAATGCTTGCAGGCACGCGTCAGTGCACTGCAAGATTGTGGTATATTGCGTGATTTAGAGGATGAATATGGGCAGTATAGATTTTGCAGAGCTGCGCCAGCATCGTTGTCTTGCAAGTCGGGGTGAACCTGTGAGCGTTTGACTCCAATGGTGCCCTAGACGATAGAAATGCGGGCATAAAGCCTACCATGCCAATGTGCTGGTTGGGGATTTAGCGTGCTGCTCGTGACTGTCACAGATGAATAACCAGGGACTTATACTTGGATATTCGTGACATACTGTGTAGCTGGCGTGTGTTGGGTGACTGAATCCGCAACAGGAACCAGTCCTGGCGTGGTCAATTACATTGCCTCTGGAAAGGTGTGCTTTGATCGCGAAAACCGCATCACATAGAGAAGGAAGTTGCAACTATAAATTTATTGTCGTGTATAGCCATGGCTAAACCAGTCTCTATAGAGTTTCAGTGAGGCGTAATGAAAACTCAGAGGTCATGTCGTACGGCGCGCACATCACTGTCGTCAATAGCGGCGAGCAGCGAGACATCTCAACGTAACAGGAATTATGTAAGAGTATTGTATATGGTAAACAAACAAAAAAAAAAAGGTACGATATACTAGGACAAGTTAAACTGTAGGATTTAACAATAACTAGATTAATATTGTGGGGGTTTTCTACCACAAGTGTTTGGCGCGCGCCTGTTGGGATGTTATTTTTCAGGTCATCAAATCACAGACCCAAGATGGAGGGACGACCGGCGAGCGAACGTAGAATAGTTGCTTGTTCTTTATAAGCTCAGTAAAACTTCGACCTGCATAATAACATAATTTATTCAAAAGACATAGAATGTAGATCGTTGGCAAATAGTAGTTAATTCTTGAGCATGTCTACTGTCGATCTATATAATTAATAGCAATATTGGTGCGGGCCCGCACATTTAGCTGTTCATCCAGTGTAGCGTCACACACCATGTACAGTAGTGAGACCGGTCTCTACACAAATATCAAGATAAATTATTTCCATGTCTAAATTTGATACACCAAGATTTTGTTATACTGATAGCCATAGATCAATAACTATAAAAGTAAAATAAGAGTGTCTGAAATGACAGACCATCAATGTGTCATTATGTAAATTTATTATAACATAGGTCATGGGAAAAAGTTAGGCATAAGATTTTTGTCAGAACTGTGCAGATGACGGGTATCGTGGCAATGCAGAGGCCAGCCAGCGCAAAAACAAGAGGTCTTCGGCTACCTGCAAGAAGGCGAGCGTCCGGTCCTGCAAGCTGACAGTCACCGGGACGTATACCTGAGGGATTAGGCAGGATCCTCGCCGGGCCACAAGCGAAAGTGAGGCTGGCCGTTGACACTGACACGCGACCCACACGCGACAGCCTGCTAGCTCTCCGGACGCGGCAGCCGTTTGGAGGGATTCCCTGCGGCAGACCACGTTGTCGTGAGTACACGAAGAAGATCACATATAGTGTCAGAACCTGCGCCTCATGTGCCTCAGGACAAAGGGACGCTATATACTCACCTGTTTGGGTTTTTACAACTCACTAGCATTGGCCGATCTGCATACACAAAGCAGTATCATGCCACACTAACAAATGTATGGTCTCATTTCTAACTTCTCCTCTCTATTAGAGAGCAGTTTTAGCAATCGTCGCTCTAGTTCGATCCTGTATGGATGACCTCACACACTTGTGGAGTCACTCCACGTGCCATCATCCCTCGTCGAACTGCAATATTGGGAAACGTAAAGTACTGTCCAGCGAGAGAAGAGACCTAGACTAGTGGTGTATCCCAACAAGTAGACCTCAGAGACAATTAATCGACGTGAGGAGAGCCTATCACTGTGTCTTCGTACCGTACTGCCGTGATCATATGCATGGGTCTTGGTGCAATCTCGACAGAGTACTGCAGATGCTCCAGCACACCCTATTGCTGTTGCAACAACACAGCAACAACACCCAACGTTTAGCCCTATGTGATGTCAGTACTGTGGAATTTGTGAAGTGCTTCGAATATTTCTAACAATGTGATTTAGTGCCTCATTCTCAGCACAGTCGTGAACTTTGTGCAATGTGCACGCACAACTTGATGCCCCATGAACCTTGTTTTTTTTTCTTAAATTTCTTTCTCTAGTGTTGTTTTTGTAATGTATGTTATACCTTGTATGTGTTTGTGTTTTACACTGTAATTCTTATTACAAATTACTGTATTGTTCTCCACACCATGTTTTTTTTGTATTTTGTATTTATTGTTGTGTGTATGCAAACAGTGTGCCTGAAGTCCCCATAAACAGAAGCAGATACCACCACTGTCATTGTGAATGGACCATCAGTTCAGGGAACATTTTGTAAAGGTTATTCTTGCTGCAGGGAGACAGAATGAATCGGAGGTTGTAATTAGATTCTGAAAGCTCACAAAGAGATTGTTAACTAAAATAGTATCATGTGTGAGTGAGTTCAGGTTAGTTTAATGATTAAAATTGTTGTAACATCTTGGGAATTTAATTGTGGAGCACTCCAACTCTGATTGTGAAGAATAAATTGCTCCATATTTGGCTCACATGCCCGGGCCATATTTAGAGAGTGAATGTCTGTGTGAATCGGTGTTTGGAAGGGGCTCCCTGGGTATGGATGTGTGATGTGAGTGTTAGTGTTCCATATTAAGAAGGTGAAGTTGGCTACATCATAAATAATCCTCCCTCTATGAGCTGCCTTTTTCAGTTGCAGTGATTTTCTTTATAGAGTGCGGCATGTGCAGCCAGTTTGCGAGATTGTTCTTGGGCGATTGACTCACTACCTTGCTCTTAAGTGAGCCAACCGCTCACCAGTTACAATCTAAATTGGCGTAGGGGCTATGAGAGGTGGCATGAGCCCCCTCTCATATTTCTGTCTTACGATTTTCCTCTCTAATTGCATGCAGTGAAAAGTCGCTATTCCTTCACACGCGGACTTCCCACGCAGCGTCTCTCGTCACCCGGGTGGTCCAGTGACAGGCGGGCTCCTCTGATCTGGAAAGGGTTAAGCCGACGGGTGTGAGGAAGTCGAGTGAATGCTTTGCAGACGCCGACATTGTCAAAAGACACGCCCGGAGGGGTCTGAAGTAGCGGCTGGGCTAGAGGTTCCGTTACTTCGCAGAAACTTAGCGAAAACACTTTCTGGCGGGCTACCAGCGAGGTGTGGGAATGACTTGTGTACCCAGGCAGTTGTGGCGGGAAAATTCCCGCGCTTTCTGCAAAATAGTAACTGTGATTGGCTTGCTCAGGGCATAGCTCCGTGACGTAGCAAAATCAGCGCAGAAATTGGCACCAAGAATCTCCATTGGTGGAATGGTAGTGGTCTGGCAATAGAGTGGAATTTTCCGTGGGTTTTCGAGTTGCTGATTGGAACGTTTAACCACGGCCACTGTCGTGGGGGCAGGAATGTTGTGTGTTCGGCCTGTACGGGTGCTCTAGGTAGTTGTCTCTCGCCTTTCGGTCGAGGACGTCGAAGCAACCAGCCATCGCCTCCGGTATGCCAAATCGTGTTCTTGCAGTTCAGAAGACAGATTGGTAATGTATGTCTGCAGCACCGGCAGACAGGGATTTTCCTAGGTGATAATCAGAGCTCAGCAGAGCGCGCCTGTTCGTCTTTTTCTAACTTTGTTCTGTCTTGGGTAGCAGCAATTAATGTTGGGTTGGCTATGTGTTTTCTCTTAAGATTTGAGTTGCAAGGAATTGGCTCCACATACCACTTCGTCATAATCCTCATAATCTAGTTTAGGGACAACTTAACATTCACAGCATTTGTTTGAGTATCCAATTTGAGCCAATTTGATGTATTGTAAATGTTTCATGTGTTTTTGTTTATTATTTTGTGTTTAGTCTTAATAAATCATATTGTTATTTTGGACAGAACTTTCATTCTGTTAATCGGTAGAGCAACCCTATCATTCCTCACTATGTTAATGAAATCTTCGTTTATTTAACTTATTTATCAAATTAAATTATTGCAGGTGCCAAACTCTCTTCTACCCCACTGGCAGGGTTGATTAGAGTGAGTTCGCGTTTTTTTTTTTAATCCTTGTGCAACAGCAAAAGTCGGAGTTAGCATAGGGGGGGCTTAGAGCATCATTTACATATGTAGATGCTAGAAGAACACTGCTAGTCCCGGCACCTCGCACTGTTACAATATAAGATGTGGTTGAAACTGTTTAAAAGAAAATGTCAGTCTGCCAAAGGTGCAAGCAGTACAACTACATCAAAGCTCAGTGGTGCTTAAACCGTCCATCAATGATTTTTTTTTTTCATCACGCCAACAAGGCAGCATATCGACCAAAAATCTGTGGTAAATACAGAATGACGATTATTAAAAGAAAAAAGACGTAAATTACTTACAAACTACGTTGTGCGCACTCTTTATACAACATGTAAACGTCACTACAGATATTCAGATTTAGTTTATGATATGTTCGATATGCCCTTCCATCATTGGCGATGATGTGGCGCATACGAATAGCGAAATTCTGTATGGCTCGCTGAAATGTGGGAACATGATGCTCTCGATGGTTCCTGAATGGCCGTTTTCAGCTCAGCAATGGTTTTGGGGATATTGTTCAAAATGTTCAAATGTGTGTGAAATCTTATGTGACTTAACTGCTAAGGTCATCAGTCCCTAAGCCTACACTCTACTTAACCTAAATTTTCCTAAGGACAAACACACACACACACCCATGCTCGAGGGAGGACTCGAACCTCGGCCGGGACCAGCCGCACAGTCCACAACTGCAGCGCCTTAGACTGTTCGCCTAACCCCCGCTGCTGGGGTTATTGCTCTAGACCTTATCTTTAATAGAGCCCCACAAAAAGGAGTCGCATGTTTTCAGATCCCGAGAATATGGCGACCGATAGAGACCCATGCCAGTGGCCTCTGGGTAGCTCAGAGCGAGAATGCGGTCTCCAAAGTGCTCCTCCAGGACATCAAACACTCTCCTTGTTCGATATGGTTGAGCTCCTTCTTGCATGAACCATGTCGAAATCAGGATGACTTTGGGTAATGTGGATGAAATCTTCCAGAGCCTTCACGTACCGTTTGGTAGTCACCGTGCCATCAAGGAATACCGCACCGATTATTCCGTGACTGGACACTGCACACCACACAGTGACCCATTGAGGGTGAAGAGACTTCCCGTACGTGAAATGCGGATTCTCAATCCTCCACATGTTCCAGTTTTGGTTATTGACGAACCCATCCTAGTGAAAGTGGGCTTCGTCGCTAAACCAAACCACACAAGCGCACACTAATTCCTATCATGCCCCGCGGCCAACCGTGCAGGTTGAAAGTCCTAACGCAAGCTGTTAAGAAGTTATGACGATTTTATTTCATATAGTTCAATAATTGTCACCCTGTACCTTTCATACTGCAACTGTGAGTGAGTGCTTTTGCTTTTCACGATCCGATCCGAATGGAGCGTGGGCCGTTTCCTACAGATGTTGAACCTCAGCAAACAGGTAACATACAAATGAAATAATTTCAGAGATATTACTGGTCTAGTACAGATATGATTCCCTTTATATACTCTGAAGCACTCAGTGAAAATTTGTACCACGACAGGGAATCGAACGCGAGTCTTCTGCTTGTTAGGCACGTGCATTAGTCACTAAGCCACCTTAGCACAGCGTTTCATACACCTGTTCCGATTCATCTGGCACCCCTTCGATCCAAATTCTCACTGCCGCCCCAGTCTGCTTTAAATTCCCCCTTACACACGAAGAGAATTGCCGAGGCTCTCCATGTTCTGTAATAACCACGGACATAAATGGGAGATCAACTCAGGTGCAGGTACTTATATTTCCCGGTCTTGGTGCAAATTTTCATTCGCCGCTTCAATCTATATACGGAAAATCGCATCTGTATGAGACTAGTAAAGTCTCAAATTGTTATTTCATTTGTGTAAGTATCTGCATCTGGGTTTCGGACTGGGTCCCCTATTTACGATCCATGCTGAGGCGCTATTTCAAAACATGGAGAGCCTGGGCAATTCTGTTGTGTGTAAGCGGGAATTTAAAGTAGACTGGGACGGCAGTAAGAATTTGAATCAAGGAGGGAGGTGTTCCGCGGTAATCCGTGCAGTTGTGTGAAACGCTGTCGCAATCTCGCTTAGTGGCTAACGCAAGTGCCTAGTGAGCAGGAGACTTGGGTTCTATTCCCGGGCTTGGTACAAATTTTCACTCACCGCTTCAGTCTACAGTGAGGTCCATTGATAGTGACCGGGCCAAATATCTCACGAAAAAACTACAAAGAACGAAACTCGTCTAGCTTGAAGGGGGGAACCAGATAGCGCTATGGGTGGCCCGCTAGATGGCGCTGCCATAGGTCAAACGGATATCAACTGCGTTTTTTTAAAGTAGGAACCCCCATTTAAGGAAACAGGAAGTGTTCAGCCACATGTGAAACGTCAACCACGACCTGCAACAAATGATGATGTCCAAGTAGGTGTTTTAGCTGCTGTCACGGCTAATCCACACATCAGTTGCGGGAATCTAAAAAACGTCGGTGTTGAGAATCCTACATCAACATCGGTGCACCCGTACCATATTTCTATGCGCCAGGAATTGCATGGCGACGACTTTGAACGTTGTGTACAGTTCTGCCACTGGGCACAAGAGAAATTACGGGGCGAAGACAGATTTTTTGCACGCGTTCTGTTTAGCGACGAAGTGTCATTCAGCAACAGCGGTAACGTAAACCGGCACAATATGCACTATTGGGCAACGAAAATCCACGATGGCTGTGACAAGTGGAACATCAGCAACCTTGGCGGGTTAATGTATGGTGCGGCATTATGGGAGGAAGGATAATTGCCCCCCATTTTATCGATGGCAATCTAAATGGTGCAATTTATGCTGATTCCCTACGTAATGTTCTACCGATGTTACTACAAGATGTTTCACTGCATGACAGAATGGCGATGTACTTCCAGCATGATGGATGTCCGGCACATTGCTCGCGTGGGGTTTAAAGCGGTATTGAATAGCATATTTCATGACAGGTGGATTGGTCGTCGAAGCACCATACCATGGCTCGCACGTTCACCGGATCTGACGTCCCCGGATTTCTTTCTGTGGGGAAAGATGAAGGATATTTGCCATCGTGATCCACCGACAACGCCAGACAACATGCGTCAGCGCATTGTCAATGCATGTGCGAACATTACGGAAGGCGAACTACTCGCTGTTGAGAGGAGCGTCGTTACACGTATTGCCAAATGCATTGTGGTTGACGGACTTCGTTTTGAGCATTTGTTGCATTATTGCAGATAATCACGCTGTAACAGCATGCGTTCTCAGAAATAAGTTCACAAAGGTACATGTATCACCTTGGAACAACCGAAAAAAATGTTCAAACGTACCTACCTTCTGTATTTTAATTTAGAAAACCTACCTATTACCAACTGCTCGTCTAAAATTGTGAGCCATACATTTGTGACTATTACAGGGCCATCTATTACAAAGCGAAAAAAAGTGGTCCAACTAAAACATTCATATTTCTTTACGTGCTACACGAATATGAAACAAAAAAATGGGGGTTCCTATTTTTAAAAAACGCAGTTGATATCCGTTTGACCTATGGCAGCGTTATCTAGCGGACCACCCATAGCGCCATCTGGTTCCCCCCTTCAAGCTAGACAAGTTTCGTTCTTTGTAGTTTTTTCGTTTGACGCTTATTTCGTGAGATATTAGGCCCCGTCACGATCAATGGACCACCCTGTATATGCATAAAAACAGCTGACAATAAGTGTGGAGGACACTTTGAAATACACACAATGGTAAGAGTTATAAAGAGATATAGAAAAAGGGCTAATTATTTTGAGAAAATGAGAAGTAGGTCTGTGTGAAGAACGTTTTGGAACACATGTAATTCCGTGGCAACAGAAAATAACGTTTCTATAAATAACCTTTAAGCAGCAAAGTATTCCACGCTATTGGTATATATAAAGCTTCAACAAGTTTTGACTTCCCAAAACTAAATCCATATGAGTCCTTCTCACTGAATGTTGACACAGACAGTACGCTGAGAAACCTCAGCGAGACTAGTCTGAAGCAGTACAGTTAAGAACTGCGCAATTAAAGTAGCCCGAGCTACACGTAGTTTCCGTTTGCAAAACCAAGGACACGAAAGCAGAAATGTCCCAGCCAAGGACGTTCAGTAGGGTTACTTCAACATTTTCAGAACCATCACGGTAGAAACGACACGTATATCAAGATACGGGCCAGAACACGCGAAGGTCGCATGCCGTGTTGTTTCCAGAGGCAGCAGCTGCAGACACGAACATCGTGTCTTTGAATTAACACTGCAATCTAGCCATAAGCAGCAGGAAACGAAAAATAGGAGCCTCACTACCAAAATGTGAGCGTATGTTTTGCCTTACCACTGCCAAATAATCGAGTCATGAATGCGACTTCAGGCTTTCTCAACTTATTCCATTGATGAAATCATCTTACGTTATCAGCCGAATTGTGGCGCCGTCTTGTCGCAACGTTTTAAGCAATGATAATGGTTACGAAGGTCATCAAAACGTTGCAACAAGACGACGCCACCACTCGGCTGATCATCCGACAAGATTTCATCAGTCGAGTCATGTAGTCAATGAAAACAGGAGTACGAAGTTCAAAGTTTTTCAGTTTTATAGTATGACAGCTATTACCCTCTAGTACCATGGAGATTAGTCCATGATATCATGATACATGTCCTATCATCCTGTCTCTTCTTTTCTGTTTTCCGTATGTTCCTTTCTTCGCCTGTTCTTTGGGGATCCTCCTTATTTCATATCGCACAACCAAATTACCAACAGTCATGTACAGCACTCCAAGTATATCTCTAACACTTCGAAGTTTCTTCTTTTCCGGTTTTACCATAGTTCATGGTTCACTAGCGTACAGTGCTATGCTCGAAACGTACATTCTCAGAATTTTCTCAATTGAGGTTGTACTTTTGATACCAGCAGACTTCTTTTGAACTCCTTGCTTCGCCCGTTATTTTGCCTCAAATGTAGCAGAATTCCAGCTCATTGTCCACTTCTTTAGTCTCCATCTGAAAGTTCATTTCTGCAACTTCTCGTAACTTTCGTCTTTCTTCGGTTTACTCTGTCCATATTCTGTGCGCAGTAGACTCTTCGTTCCATTCAACATGTCCTGTAATTCTTCACTTTCAATGAGGATAGCAATATCATTAGCGAATTTTGTTGATCATTTTTCACCCTAAATTTTAATCTCACTGTTTAATCTTTCTTTTACTTACGACACTGTTTCTTCTTTCCTATGTCGACAAATCCTATGAACGTGATATGATTTTTTTTTAAATTCTTGCTGCTATAATCAACCTCAATATCACAACTGCCTCTCTTGTGCCTTCATTTTTCTGAAAGCCGAACTCATTCCACCTATCCGCTGCGTTAACAGTGGAATTCCCATTGCAGTCTTTATGTTTGGTTTCACTTTTCTGAATGCTAAATCAGTTGTTCCTACAAGCATCTCTTTTTCAGTTATAAGTGACTTATTTTAATCCTGGCCTTCTATGAACGTTTTTATAATTTATTTTTTCATTCATCAATTTCAGTATTTTTTATGTTACCCAATATTTCTTTGCAGCGGCTTTCCTCGTACGTATTTTGATGTGTCAACGTTCCGTGATTGCCCTTTACATAAATGTCTGTTCATCTTCAGCTGAACTGCTTACTGTGGTATTCATTATCACAGAATCTACCGCCTTAGAGAACATCAAACGCATCTCATAATTCCTCGGTACTTCAGTATCCCACTTCTTTCCGGAATGATTCAATATACTCTTCATAATTGCGAAACTGTGATCAGAGTTTGTATCTGCTCCTGCATACGCCTTGCAGTTCAATATCTGCTATTGGAATGTCTGTGTGACCATAATGTAAACTACCACGAATCTTCCGATTTCTCCAAGCCTCTCCAAGTACACCACCTCCTCTTGTGATTTTTGAACCGTATATTCGTTGTTACTAGCTGAAATTTTTCGTATAATTCTCCTCTCTCATTTCTGTTGCTAAGCCCATACTTTCCCCTAATTGGCCGTCCGGAGTGGCCGAGCGGTTCTAGGCGCTACAGTCTGGAACCGCGCGACCGCTACGGTCGCAGGTTCGAATCCGGCCTCGGGCATGGATGTGTGTGATGTCCTTAGGTTAGTTAGGTTTAAGTAGTTCTAAGTTCTAGGGGACTGATGACCATAGATGTTAAGTCCCATAGTGCTCAGAGCCATCTGAAGCATTTTTTTATTTCCACTGTACCTACCTCTACTTCGAATCCAGGTCCACAAAAATCACTCATTCTGCGCCCGACCAACTGTAAAAATGCTATTTTTTTCCAAACGCTTGGCCATCTGGAATTCACGCTTGTGCCACTTTCATTTCTGACCAGCCGGCCGCTGTGGCCGAACGATTCTAGGCGCTTCAGTCCGGAATCGCGCTGCTGCAACGGTCGCAGGTTCGAATCCTGCCTCGGGCGTGGATGTGTGTGATGTCCTTAGGTTAGTTAGGTTTAAGTAGTTTCTAAGTCTAGGGGACTAATGACCTCAGATGTTAAGTCCCATAGTGCTTAGAGCTATTTGAATCATTTGAACCATTTCTAATAAAGCCCTGCATTCACAAAAGATTTGGACGAAGCCGTTGATGAAGAGTACGCACGCTCTCCTTCTAAGCCATTGTATATCCTCTTACAGCCACTTCGAAGAGGAACAACAGCAGTGTTACATCCATAGCGAGGTATAATACAGGTTTATCAGGGATTATGAAGAGGGCATTCATTTATAAATATGTTACAAGCGTATCACAGTAAGCCATAGAGGACTATATCTGCTTCGTATAAATTGCACTGCATTTGCGATAAGCGCGTTAATGCATTTTTTAGGTAAATATGTATTTCATTACGATTTCTCTGTCACATCGCACCACGAATGTATGACGACGACGAAGATGATAACAATAACAATAATATTTCTTTCCAAAGGAAGAAGAATCGTCGCAAAGATAGAACTGTTTGTTAAAATACTAGAAGAAGGTAATACACGACGACTCGATGACAGTACGTACGAATTTCGAGACTGACGAGTTAAGCTGGCTAAGGCCACTGCTCGACGTCCGACGCTCTCGTGTGGTGCTGAAGTTGCCAAAGAACTTCGAGGCTCGATTTTTCGAAAATGCTTGAGAATCCCATCGTACTATGGACAGTGTTTTTAAAAGAAAGGCATTCCACTCGGCTAGAGACGCACAGTGATTGGTTGTTTTGGAAATAATTTATTGTCCGGCACAGCCTCATTAATTTCAATAGATTTGTTTATAAACAACTCATATGCTACCAGTCACGATTTTCATTATTTTATTTTTCGCACGACGCATTTCGGGAAGTGATTCTCATTTTCAAGTGCGTTTTTTTTTGTGTGGGTTTGTTACGTCATTCCTATGAGATGTTGTCGATGTGTGAGATTCTGCTTCATTTTGTTTACTTTACTGCAATATATAAGAAAATACGCGATTTTTTAGTTGGTTGTCGATCTTTTTGTGAAGTTAGTGGCGAAATTTAGAAGACTTTGTACTTGCAGTTTCCTTATGGTCCATTTGTGCAGTCTCTCACACACACTAAACGTAACACACGACTTGTTGTACACTTTTAAACACCGAAAACATTTTTCAAAAACAAAACAGTGACACAGATGTTCTTACAAGTAGTCAACAGAGATGACATACATACACTTCTGGAAATGGAAAAAAGAACACATTGACACCGGTGTGTCAGACCCACCATACTTGCTCCGGACACTGCGAGAGGTCTGTACAAGCAATGATCACACGCACGGCACAGCGGACACACCAAGAACCGCGGTGTTGGCCGTCGAATGGCGCTAGCTGCGCAGCATTTGTGCACCGCCGCCGTCAGTGTCAGCCAGTTTGCCATGGCATACGGAGCTCCATCGCAGTCTTTAACACTGGTAGCATGCCGCGACAGCGTGGACGTGAACCGTATGTGCAGTTGACGGACTTTGAGCGAGGGCGTATAGTGGGCATGCGGGAGGCCGGGTGGACGTACCGCCGAATTGCTCAACACGTGGGGCGTGAGGTCTCCACAGTACATCGATGTTGTCGCCAGTGGTCGGCGGAAGGTGCACGTGCCCGTCGTCCTGGGACCGGACCGCAGCGACGCACGGATGCACGCCAAGACCGTAGGATCCTACGCAGTGCCGTAGGGGACCGCACCGCCACTTCCCAGCAAATTAGGGACACTGTTGCTCCTGGGGTATCGGTGAGGACCATTCGCAACCGTCTCCATGAAGCTGGGCTACGGTCCCGCACACCGTTAGGCCGTCTTCCGCTCACGCCCCAACATCGTGCAGCCCGCCTCCAGTGGTGTCGCGACAGGCGTGAATGGAGGGACGAATGGAGACGTGTCGTCTTCAGCGATGAGAGTCGCTTCTGCCTTGGTGCCAATGATGGTCGTAGGCGTGTTTGGCGCCGTGCAGGTGAGCGCCACAATCAGGACTGGATACGACCGAGGCACACAGGGCCAACACCCGGCATCATGGTGTGGGGAGCGATCTCCTACACTGGCCGTACACCACTGGTGATCGTCGAGGGGACACTGAATAGTGCACGGTACATCCAAACCGTCATCGAACCCATCGTTCTACCATTCCTAGACCGGCAAGGGAACTTGCTGTTCCAACAGGACAATGCACGTCCGCATGTATCCCGTGCCACCCAACGTGCTCTAGAAGGTGTAAGTCAACTACCCTGGCCAGCAAGATCTCCGGATCTGTCCCCCATTGAGCATGTTTGGGACTGGATGAAGCGTCGTCTCACGCGGTCTGCACGTCCAGCACGAACGCTGGTCCAACTGAGGCGCCAGGTGGAAATGGCATGGCAAGCCGTTCCACAGGACTACATCCAGCATCTCTACGATCGTCTCCATGGGAGAATAGCAGCCTGAATTGCTGCGAAAGGTGGATATACACTGTACTAGTGCCGACATTGTGCATGCTCTGTTGCCTGTGTCTATGTGCCTGTGGTTCTGTCAGTGTGATCATGTGATGTATCTGACCCCAGGAATGTGTCAAAGTTTCCCCTTCCTGGGACAATGAATTGACGGTGTTCTTATTTCAATTTCCAGGAGTATATATATATATATATATATATATATATATATATATATATATATATATATATATATATATATATATATAATATACTGTTTTGTTTCGCCACTAACTTCACAAAAAGATCGACAACCAACTAAAAAAATCGCGTGTTTTCTTATATATTGCAGTAAAGTCAACAAAATGAAGCAGAATCTCACACATCGACAACATCACATAGGAATGACATAACAAACACACATAAAAAAACCCGCTTGAAATTGGGAATCATTTCCCGAAACGCGTCGTGCGAAAAATAATATAATGAAAATCGTGACTGGTAGCAGATGAGTTATTTATAAACAAACCTGCTGTTTTCACAGTCGCAAGCTTTCAGAACCATTTATAATGGATCAAATCAGACTCATTAATTTCAAACGAACGATCTGTGCGAGGACGATGCCGACCGAAACCGGTCATTTCGTCGGAAACTAGTATGGTTGAGCCGGACAATAGATTATTTTCAGAACAACGCTTGTGACATCTTATGCTCTGCTATCGAGCGAAATATAAGAAAAAATCTGTTGCTTCCCTTGTCAGTTATCTCTAACTTGGTCATGACAGTCCATCGAGATCGAAGAGGAAAGCAAATAGCTGCAGCTGCTGCAGCGCCCAGTGCTAGAAGACGAATGATAACTGCCAGACAGTCTATACACTTTACAGCATGCAAACAGCAGCAGCCGGCGACAGCGGTGGAAATACACGGCGGGATACGGCTTGCACAAGCGGCAGCGCGACCCTGCCTTGTGAGCAGCCGGCGCCCACGTTAATGTGCGTGCCTCATCAGTCATCAGCCATTAGCGCCACCTCAGCGTGCCTCCAAGCTTGTAAGTCTTCTCATGTTTATTCTCGCCCTCATCGAGTTCATGGCGTTTGCGATAACAATTGCATGATTTTTTCAATGCATGGATTTAGATTCCATGAGGCATAGATGGCTAGGAAGTTTCCCTAGCCTTCTGCCTTGTAGGTACTAGAGGTTTGTTCTATATATGTTCATGGGGCACTATTTGTTAGAAAAGTGGTAGAGCTGTATCTTAAGAAAACCTGTTTCGTGAACGCGACTTATGAGAGTAGATGGAGGGCATTGCCGTACTAGTTACCCATTTCTAGTTCTATATTTATTGCCTAGAAAACACTGAAATATATTCAAAGGGTACTTCCCACAGTACCATACACTACAGTTTCAATTCGAGTATGGAACGCGGGAGGAATGCTGTTGAAACGCCTCTGTGGATCCTGTAGTTAGTCTACTACGTCTTCTGGGTCCTTACGAGAGCGATACATAGGGACCTGAAGTACAATGAGATGACCAAAGCCATGGTATACCACCTAATATCGTGTCGGACCTCCTTTTGCCCTGCGCACTGCATCAACTCGACGTGGCGTGTATTCAACAAATCGTTGGAAGTCCGCTGCAGAAGTATTGACCCATGCTCCCTCTATAGCCGTCCATAATTGCGAAAGTGTTGTCGGTGCACGATTTCTTGCACGAACTGATCTCTCGATTATGTCATATGAATGTTCCATGGGATTTGTGTAGGGCGATTTGGGTATCACAAGGCTTTTGACACCGTTCCTGACAAGCGACTGCAGATCAAACTGCTTCCCTATGGAGTATCGGCTCTGTTGTACGACTGGATTTGTGAGTTCCTCTGAGATAGGTCACAGTACAAAGTGATTGACGGAAGGTCATCCAGTAAAACAGAAGTAATATCTGACCTTCGCCGAGGGAGCGTTATAGGCCCTCTGTTGTTCCTGATGTACATAAACGATTTAGAAGACAATATGAGCAGCCCTCAGACTATTTACAGGTAATGCTGTCATTTCCCGTCTAGTAAAGTCATTAGATGATCAAAACTAATTGAAAAAAGATTTAGACGAGATATCTCTGTGATGAGAAAAGTGGCAATTGACTGTAAATAATGAAAAGTGACAAGTCATGTACATGAGTATCAAAAGGAATCCGCTAAATTTCGGCTGCATGATACATCACGCAAATCTCTTGGCTGTAAATTCAACTAAATATTTAGCGATTACAATTACGAATAATTTAAGTTGGAACGATCACATAGATAATATGTGTGGGTAAAGAAAGCCAAATACGATTTATTGGCAGAACACTGAGAAAATGCAACAGATCGCGTATAGTGACTGCCTACGCTACCATTGTACGCCTCATTCTGGAGTATTTCAGTGCGGTGTGCATCAGATGGTAACGACAAAAGACATCGAAAAAGTTCAAAGAAAGGGCAGCACGTTTTGTACTACCGTGAAATCGGGGAAAAGAGCGACACGGGTGTGATTCGTGAACTGGAACGTCAACCATTACAACAAAGACGTTTTTCGTTGCGGCAGGACCTTCTCACGAAATCTGTATCACCAACTTTATCCTCAGAATGTTCAAAAAATGGTTCAAATGGCTCTGAGCACTATGGGACTTAACATCTGAGGTCATCAGTCCCCTAGAACTTAGAACTACTTAAACATAACTAACCTAGGGACATCAAACACATCCATGCCCGAGGCAGGATTCGAACCTGCGACCGTAGTGGTCGCGTGGTTCCAGACTGAAGCGCCTAGAACCGCTCGGCCGCACCGGCCGGCCCTCAGAATGTGAAAATATTTTGTTGGTACCCACCTACGTAGGGAGGAAAGGTTGCGATAATAAAATAAAAGAAATCAGAGTTCACGCATAAAGATTTAAGTGCTCGTTTTTCTCGCGCACTCTTCTGGAGTGAAACGACAGAGAAATACCTTGAAAGTGGTTCGATGAACCCTCTGCCAGGCGCTTAATTGTGAATTGTAGATTAACCATGTAGATATCCTCCTAAAAATAGGCAGTAAGGTGATGTATCCGCATCCACAGCGTCGTACAGAAGGGCTAAAATGAAATTGGCTTTGAAAGTATACGATGCACCTCAAGATAGGCAACGCAGCTTATATAACCCGAAACTGAGGCATATAATTCGAGTTGGGTTGCCTGTTTTAAGGTGCGTGAAATTGTTTCAAAACCAGTGTTATTTTAGCCATTCTGTACAGGGTCCTTTGTTTACGGTTTACGCTTCAGCATATTAGACTAGAATGGTAATTAGAGATGACGTAGGTAGCAGAAACCTGGAGTTTCGTAGTGAAATTGCGTGCTTATGGAATGTCGTCTCAGTTATGTGATGGATCTGTGATTTCCTGTCAGAGAGGTCACAGTTCGTTGTAATTGACGGAAAGTCATCGAGTAAAACAGAAGTGATTTCTGGCGTTCCCCAAGGTAGTGTTATAGGCCTTTTGCTGTTCCTTATCGTTATATACGATTTGGGAAACAATCTGAGCAGCCGTCTTAGGTTGTTTGCAGATGACGCTGTCGTTTATCGACTAATGAAGTTATCAGAAGATCAAAACAAATTGCAAAACGATTTAGAAGAAACATCGGAATGGTGCGAAAAGTGGCAGTTGACCTTAAATAACGAAAAGTGTGAGGTCATCCACATGAGCTAAAAGGAACTCGTTAAACTTCGGTTACACGATAAATCAGTCTAATCTAAAAGTCGTAAATTCAACTAAATACCTAGGTATTACAATTAAGAACAATTTAAATTGGAAGGAACACACAGAAAATGTTGTGGTAAAGGCTAACCAAAGACTGTGTTTTATTTGCAGGACACTCAGAAAATGTAACAGACCTACTAAGGAGACTGCCTACACTATGCTTGTCAATTCACTTTAAGAATACTGTTGCGCGGTGTGGGATGCTTGCCAGATAGAACTGACTGAGTACATCGAAGAAGTTCAGAGAAAGGCAGCACGTTTAGTATTATCGCGAAATATGGGAGAGAGTGTCACAGAAATGATACAGTATTTGGGATGGACATCATTAAAAGAAAGGCGTTTTTCGTTGCGACGGAATCTTCTCACGAAATTCCAATCACCAACTTTCTCCTCCGAATGCGAAAATATTTTGTTGATACCGACTTACATAGGGAGGAACGATCACCAAGATTAAACAAGGGAAATCAGAGCTCGTACGGAAAGATGTAAGTGCTCATTTTTCCCGCGCGCTATACGAGATTGGAATAATAGAGGGCTGGCCGGAATGGCCGAGCGGTTTTAGGCGCTTCAGTTTGGAACAGCGCAACTGCTACGGTCGCAGGTTCGAATCCTGCCTCGGGCATGGATGTATGTGATGTCCTTATGTTAGTTAGGTTTAAGTAGTTCTAAGTTCTAGGGGACTGATGACCTCAGATGTTAAGTCCCACAGTGCTCAAAGCCATTTTTTTTGGAATAATAGAGAATTGTTAAGGTGGTTCGTTGAACCCTCTACCAGGCACTTAAATGTGATTTGCAGAGTATCCACGTTGATGTAGATGTAGATGGAGTTGTAGATCAAAATGACGCATCCAGAAACACCGAAAAAATTTTCAACAAGGATAACCATTTGACGATCCCCTTATGTCGCAGAATGTGTCCTATCAACCGATTGCTCCTCTTAGTCAAGCTGTGACACAAATTTCTATTTGTTGAGTACTACTTCATTAGTTATATGATCTAGCCGTCTATTGTTCGACATTCTTGCTGCGGTAGAGAGAGACCAAGAGATTAATACAGTATAGTAAGCAGCTTCAAATGAATGTAGGTTGCAGTAGTCAGTTGAAGATGAAAAGGCTTGCACAGGATAGAACAGTACGGAGAAACGCGTCGAACTAGTTTTCAGACTGAAGTTTGTAACAACACGTCACCTCACACATCGCATCCAGTCGAAAGTGGAACTCGTCACGGCGTGCTCAGTGGTATCGCGACGGACGTGACTGATCCGTTGGGATGCGTGGCGTGCGTGCAGCCTTTAGGGCTCAGGCCTTTGGCTGAGGCGACAGTGGGCCGTGGCTGCGTCGTGCGTTGCGTAACGCAGCGGCCGCCACGCTCGCCAGACGCGACCTGGCTGCACAACGCACCACGGCACACCGCATAGCCTGGGCACTGAGGCCAGGCCTGCACCATTCGCCGCGGCAACGCGTCCTTTCTCTGCTTCTGTTTCAGCACGCACGCGCTGGCGCCTCGTCCTAAGCTGCCTCGGAGGTGTCCTTCGAGACGCCGTGGCATTGCCGTACTGCCTTACAGCCGATGCGCGCGCGCGCACACACACACACACACACACACACACACACCTCACACACAAACCTGTGCACGAACCATAAAGACCAGCAGAATCCAAGGTGAATGGGAATTGGTGGAAAGAACTGCATGACCGTTCAGTTAAAAAAACTGTTCGTCACAAAACCCCTCCTAACAGAGTACATGTATCGTGAAGCTGTTACTATCCCTAGGCATTCTTAACAGTTGCCTAGACGAACTTCTAGTATGAACTCGAGCTTTTATCCTTACGGCACGTTGCTGCACAATGAATAATTTGTATCTGAGGAATCGATATACAGAATCATTCCACTTCATGTTAATATATAAAAGCTTGCCAAGCATGCCAACTTCAATCACCAAAGTCAGCAATCACACACAGAGTCTATAGTTATAATTTAGACATACTTAGCTGCATTAACTTTGTTTCTTTTAAGTGGTATATCATTTATACAGAACCGATCAACTCTTTGGAAGAATATTTCATTTATTGTTGCCTATGACTTAATGGGCTTCATGATACTTGCATGTTCAGAAAAGACCACTGTTTCTATTTTCTCGGTGTAAGATGGCAAAGACTATGTTCTTGACGTGTTTTAATGTCCTAACATTCAACCCTGCGAAATGCCAGGCAGGAATTTGTCACCGTACATAGAAATCGCGAAAACTTGGCGAGTTATCTAACAAACCTTTTCATCCGCATACATGCTCCGCAAGCCACCGCATGATGGGTGGCGCAGTGTTCACTATACCACTACTAGTCGTTTAGTTACTCGTTCCACTTGCAAACGGAGCAACGGAAAAAACGACTATTTTCTATGCCTCCGCTCGATCCCTAATTTCTCTTATATTCGTGTTCCTTACGTGAAATGCACGTCTGCTGCTGTAGAATCGTTCTGCATTCAGCCTCAAACGCCAGTGCTCTAAATTTCATCGATAGCATCTCGCGAAAATAACGTCTTCTTCCCTCCACAGATTCCCATTTGAGTTCACGAAGCATCTCCATAGTATTTACGTGTTGATCAAGCTACCGGTAGCAAAACTAGTAGCACATTTCTGAATTGCTACTGTGTCTTCCTTTAATCCGACTTGATGGGGATCCACACACTAGCGGTGCTGAAGAATGGATCGTACTAGTGATCTACAAGCGGTCTCCTTTCCAGATGAGCTTCTCTTCCTGTAACTTAAATCTAACGTGAATTACATACTCATTTTACCTTCACCGCCATAACTTTTCTCCAGATAAATAAATGAATATAACCAACTCCAATGCACTAAAATGTGAAAAAGCGCCGGCCGCGGTGGCCGTGCGGTTCTGGCGCTGCAGTCCGGAACTGCGGGACTGCTACGGTCGTAGGTTCGAATCCTGCCTTGGGCGTGGGTGTGTGTGATGTCCTTAGGTTAGTTAGGTTTAAGTAGTTCTAAGTTCTAGGGGACTTATGACCTAAGATGTTGAGTCCCATAGTGCTCAGAGCCATTTGAACCATTTGTGAAGAAATGTTTAACATATCATTTCGATACTGAGGATCAGTCACCACCAGTGACAACAACAACATGTGGCCTGAATTGAGGTGTTGGAACAACAAAATTCAACTCACAGGGATGGCAGAAGGCAGGCTAAAATTCATTAGCAAATACTGATGTATGTTTGTCTCACCAGTGAAGCAGATTTATTATCAAATTACGATCCGAACAATTCTGTCTGGATTCATTGCCAAATATCGCCTGAAAAGACATAATGTCACAAATGTTCTGTTATTTATGTGCGTTTCATTTTGTTACAGTGTCTCAGGTTCTCTTGCGCATCATGAAAAGAATAACTTAAAATACCGAGACAAAGCTTTGTCAGTGCCTCTTTCGTGGAAATTTCATAATGACTACAGAAAGAAAGAAGGGAAGAGTAAATTTTAGGGAGCTGTCGATGACGAAATCGTTAAAGACCGAGCACAGCTTTGAACAAGAATGGGGAAGTAGGTCGGATTCATTTCTATGGAACTGTTGCGTATTTCATTTACGCTGGTTAGCGAAACCACAAAAACCTGCCACTGAATGATTGGACGATGATTTGAGTCACATTCCTCCAGAAAACGAGTCTATTTGCGCTGATAGGCGGGGTAGAACCAGCAGTCTGTTACCTCAAAAACCCTGAAAAATGGACAGTTAACGTCAATGTGACGGCAATTTGCACGTTCAGTTCGCATTCGACACGTTTCCTACCATTTTGTGCTGAATGTGGAATAGCTAATTTCCAGTATCTTTATAGGAGTCCAAAGTGTAAGAATTTAAAGCTCTTTATTTTAATACGAGAGTTGAAACTTAAATAGTGGCAACTATTTAATCACAACCGATACAAAAGAGTTACATGTTTTCACCTGTTACTGTCCTCTAAAGTAGTCACCAGCGTTATGTAAAGCCCGTTGCCAGCGATGTGGAAGGCGTAGTACACCGTTAGCAGAGCCTGTTCTGTTGATGGTGCGAATGGCGCGGTCTAAAGTTATGGTGATTCTCGTGTACGACTGTGATGGTTTAATGTAAAGCATTACGTTCCTCCACGGCAGACCGTCAGTGGACAGTATTACTGTTCGTTTTTGGAGCATCACCTATGACCAGCTTTGCGAAAGAAGCGGCGACACTTTCTGCGCAACCCACCCATCATTTTGCACGACAATGCGCGGGCGCATTCAGTCCGTCCTAAATTTCTTGTCTGTTCCGATTCACTCAGTGCCCTTCACTCATTGCAACGTTTGTATCCGGCAGACAAAATTGTCGAGATCATCCATGATGCCCTCCTCCGACTACAGCGACTGGGGAAGGTTGTAGCTTTCTGCTGGGTTCCAGGGAACGTCGGCATTGCTGGGAACGAAAGGGCAGATCTCGCAGCCAAGGAGGCGTGTCTCGATCCGCAATTACTTCAGTGTCCCATCCCCCTGCACGCACCCACCTCGGTGTTGAGCTCAAGGGTCATGCGTCGATTGGAGGATGAGTGGCTGGAAATGACTGACAACAAGCTCCGTTTAGTCAAGCCCACAACGCATGTGTGGTGTATTTCCTTCCAGCCCCGTAGCCGGGACGAGGTTCTCCTCATTCGGCTTTGGATAGGGGTCCTATGACGCATGGTTTCCAGCTCCGGCGAGAGGATAGTCCAATGTGTGGTGCTTGTGGCATCCAGGTCACTGTGCGCCACGTTTTATTGGATTGCGTTTTATTTTCTGACCAGCGGGCCGCGGCTGACTTGCCGGCGGATTCGCCATCTCTTTTAGGAAATACTCAAACGAATGTGGTTAAAGTTTTAAAGTTCTGTGACTTGTCCAATGTTTTTTCCAAGATTTTAGGGAGAGGGTCTTAATTTGTTCACAGGGTGACTGGCTCGCCCATATTTTACGTACGTGGACAGCCAGTGACAATTTCCCGTGACATCCTTGACGCTCCTTTTTCGTTTTCCTTACGTTATATTTTCTTATACAGCATTTTTCATCTTTTCCCGCTTTCTTTGAGTGTATGCTTCCATTTTACTAAGTTTTTCCTCAATCGTTTCTTTTAATGTGTGTCAGGGCGCTGATGACCTAGACGCTGAGCGCCCGTAACCCCCAACACGCACGCACGCACACACACACACACACACACACACACACACACACACACACACACACACACACGGATAAAGCGCAAGCTGTGGCTTCTCTGTTCGGTCGATGGGACTGGGAATTACTGTACCATCCACCATGATCCCCGGCCGAAGTGGCCGTGCGGTTAAAGGCGCTGCAGTCTGGAACCGCAAGACCGCTACGGTCGCAGGTTCGAATCCTGCCTCGGGCATGGATGTTTGTGATGTTCTTAGGTTAGTTAGGTTTAACTTGTTCTAAGTTCTAGGGGACTAATGACCTCAGCAGTTGAGTCCCATAGTGCTCAGAGCCATTTGAACCATTTGAACTTTACAGTCGAGATTGCGGTGCTTCCTATGGGACCAAACTGCTGAGGTCTCAGTAAACTCTCCTAATAGCGATCATAGCAGTTGAAGTCTGATGAAAATTGTATGTGATATCATACTTAAAACAGTGACTGATAATGGTGCTCTCTTCTCAGTTTGTGCATACCGCGAAGCGGGAGATTTTTAAGTGATGCAGTCTTCAAACCATTTTTGTATCAAAACGGCGCATTTACATACAAGGCTTTCTTATTTAAATTTTTTCTACGAAGTCTCTTCTACTGCCCTTAGAAGCCTGCAATAAGAATTATGAAACACCATTTACACATAATGAAGTAAACGTAAGAATAAACCGTTATAAGGCAACTTTGCAAAGTAGAAAATTCTCCTAGTGTTAGTTGTTAGAAGATGCGAAATCTCGAGAGTATAACCGACAAGGATTTGTTTCAGGCACTTTGCTTCGTCCTCATACTGCTTAATGTGTCTGCTATGGTGTCTGAACGGAAGCGCTTTGCTTTCCACTCTTACTGTTACTAACCACTGCAGAGGCATCAAGTTGCAGAGTAATATCGTCATAATGTTAATACAAGCGGCCTCGCAGCTTGGTCCCAATGCATTTTGGTTGCTGAACAGTTTGTAGCACAAAACAAAAATGCGCAATTTAAAAGCAAGTTCAGGGAATGGCGAAAAAAATTAGGAAATTCTAGCTTGGCAATGTGTTTCTTGTTGCTGCCGAACTCCCTGGTGCTACAACGCCAGGTGATATTGTGAAAACTAACTGAACATAATTTATATTAATAGTAATTCTGAAAGACAATTGTGTGCTCTATTGAGCATTACAAGTAATGTTTATTGAGATGTTGGTGAGTAGAGTAGGACCTTTCGTAGAGGGTGGCGAAAGACTGTGACTTGACTATTGGCATGTCTGCTGGTAGAGTGCAACCCTTCTATTCGCCACGGCACTAGAAGGGGAGGGGTAGCAGGTGCCTCGCCCCGGTCGAATATTACCCTTGGGAAAGCTATCTGGTACCCATCTGACAGCAGAGTGGGTGGACCTGGTGGCGTCCTGGATGGAACGGAAGGGGGAAAATTGCCACATCCATCCCGCGAAGTCAAAGGCCTGTGTATTGCTCTGCCCTCTAAAGCACTACGGCCACGAGACACTTTTGTAGGTTAACAAAAGTAAGAACACTGGTAAGCACAGAAAAACATTTAACAATGTTGAGAATATGCAAAATGGCCGTTGTTTGAGGTCCTCTACTGTTGATTAGGTCTGGAACTTTCCAAAGCCAAATACAAGGTGATTCAGCTGCCACTTACCCCTGAGTTTTATGCAACCTGCAACGCTTTCATACCATGAATAAGATTTTTATATTCTCTCACTTGCTACGTGCAACCTGGCAGTTCTACAGAAACAATGAGCAGGACATTTTTGTAGGAAATGTAGTACAGTTAAATTTTGTATGGGATTGCCATAGTTTTCGAATTAGTCAAGAAACCGAAGAAAAGTGACCTTCACACGCGTTTTTCTTGGATATTTGTTGACTTAGAGAAAGCTTTTGACAATGTTGACTAGAATACTTTCTTTCAAATTCTGAAGGTGACAGGGGTAAAATACAGGGAGCGAAAGGCTACTTCCAATTTGTACAGAAACCAGATGGCATTTATAAGAGTCGAGGGACATGAAAGGGAAGCAGTGGTTGGGAAGGGAGTGAGACAGGGTTCTAGGCTCTCCCCTTGTTATTCAATCAGTATATTGAGCAAGCAGTGAAGGAAACAAAAGAAAAAAATTCGGAGTAGGTATTAAAATCCATGGAGAAGAAATAAAAACTTTGAGGTTCGCCGATGACATTGTAATTTTGTCAGAGACAGCAAAGGACTTGGAAGAGTAGCTGAACGGAATGGATAGCATCTTGAAACGAGGATATAATGTGAACATCAACAAAAACAAAACGAGGATAGTGGAATGTAGTCGAATTAAATCGGGTGATGCTGAGGGAATTAGATTAGGAAATGAGACGCTTAAAGTAGTAAAGAAGTTTTGCTATTTGGGGAGCAAAAAAATTTAATGATGGTCGAAGTAGAGAGTATATAAAATGTAGACTAGCAATAGCAAGGAAAGCATATATGAAGAAGAGAAATTTGTTAACATCGAGTATAGATTTAAGTGTCAGGAAGTCGTTTCTGAAAGTATTTGTATGGAGTGTAGCCATGTATGGAAGTGAAACATGGACGATAAATAGTTTGGACAAGAAGAGAATAGAAGCTTTCGAAATGTGATGCTACAGAAGAGTGGTGAAGATTAGACGGGTAGATCATATCACTAATGAGGAGGTATTGAATATAACTGGGGAGAAGAGGAGTTTGTGGCACAACTTGACTAGAAGAAGGGATCGGTTGGTAGGACATGTTCTGAGGCATCAAGGGATCACCAATTTAGTATTGGAGGGCAGCGTGGAGGGTAAAAATCGTAGAGGGAGACCAAGAGATGAATAGACTAAACAGATTCAGAAGGATGTAGTTTGCAGTAGATACTGGGAGATGAAGAAACTTGCACAGGATAGAGTAGCATGGAGAGCTGCATCAAACCAGTCTCAGGACTGAAGACCACAACAACAACAACAACAACAACAACTCTAAAACCGTTCCCTCCAGCAAAAACTTATAGCAGTACGAAATTTAATTACACTGAATTTCTAACAAAAGGTCATGTCCATTTTTTTCAGTGGGGCTAATAGTTTGCTCGTACCGAGCGAGAGAATAAGAAGGTATTGGGAGTGGTATTTGAAGGGGTTGTCCTAGAGGTAGGGGTAGCTGAAGTACTTTGTATAATAGTTTTCAAAGATCGGCAAAGTTGTCCTGGAAAACGGCAAGTGAAGGGCTCTTCAAGGACGGTAAAGACATCTTAAAACCATTTGACAACTTCGCAATATTAAGTTCATTGAAACGTAAGGCATTGATGGCCGTGAGTCCCCGCTGGGCTAGTTCGGCCGCCGAGTCCCAAGTCTTTTCACTTGACTCCAGTTTGGACCACTTACGTGTCGATGATGAAATGATAACATCACAACAGCCAGCTCCCGCGCGGAGAAAATCTCCGACCCGGCCGGGAATCGAACCCGGGCCAGCTACATGGTAGTCAGACGCGCTGACCACTCAGCTGAGGAGGAGGACCGTAATTGGATAACCGTTTGATGAGCGAACATTCAGGTGGCGCGAGGAGCGCTTTGGCGCCGACCTGCGGTGAGTCAGAGGGTCGTGGGCTGGTGGGTCTGCTGTCCCAAGGCCATCGCGGCCTCCTCGCCGAGCCGCGTACGCGCGCCCGTCCACAGTCAGGCGTGCGGGCGTCACCTGGAGGACCTTCGCAGCCAGCACGGCCAGACGCCCACCTGCGGGCCTCGATAGCAGGCAGTGCAGCTCCCGTTCACGCAACAGCCCATTACGTTACAGCTTCCGTAGCGGTTTCACGCTGCGCCGTGGCCTGTAATCCAGTCACGGGAGTTTTTCCTGCTAGTGTCGTCCGGAGTGGCCCAAGACTCCGACAGTGACGCATTGGGTTTTCCTAACAAAAAGCCTACTGAACAGGCCACTGACTGCTACAGTGCACGTGTTCAGGTAGATCTCTAAATCACTGCTGAATAAGGCGGCTCCATCTGCACGGTTTAATATTGTAATGAGTTCTTAGAAGCAAAAAGTTAAGGCACTCGTCGGTCACAGGATTTTCTTGCAAACCACAGTGCTTTAGTAGACACGGTCCTGTTGGAGGTGGTATGTCGTTTCCTTCCTCCGACCTTTGAGCGGACTTACCAAACCACTTATACGGGAACCTCCAATAACACTATCGCTCATAAATTTCAATACACCTTGGTATTTCAGATTTAAAACACAAATCAAACGTTATTTCTCACCAAATATAATTATATTAACTTCCACATATATTGTATTGTATTATATGTAACTGGGGACCTAGAAACGACGGAGAGGCTTCGTCCCCGCCGTAGCCCTCAGTGGTTCACAACCCCACAACAGGCTACAGCAGTCCACTCACCCCACCGCCGCCCCACACAGAACCCAGGCTTATTGCGCGGTTCGGCCCCCAGTGGAGCCCCCCGAGAACGTCTCACACCAGACGAGTGTAACCCCAATGTTTGCGTGGTAGAGTAATTATGGTGTACGCGTACGTGGAGAAAGTGTTTGTCCAGCAATAATGTAACTGAGGCGGAAAAAGGGGAACAAGCCCGCATTCGCCGAGGCAGGTGGAAAACCGCCTTGAAAACCATCCACAGGCTGGTTGGTACACCGGACATCGACAATAATCCGCCGGACGGATTCGTGCCGGGGACCGGCACGCCTTTCAGCCCGGAAAGCAGTGCGTTAGACCGCACGGCTAACCGGCTCACATATATAATACAATCACAATCACTATATTTTACTGTCACCAAAGTATCCTCCTTTGGATTTAATGACTACCTCACAAACTTCAGGCGTGCAGTCAATCAGTTTTTGTAGGTATCGTGCATCTATATGATTCCATACCTCCTTAACAATATTCCAGAGATGTTCCTTGCTGGATGTATTAACTTCCCTGATACGTTTGTCCACATCACCCCAGACAATTTCAGTGGGATTACAATTGGGGGTTTGGGATGGGCATACCATATCATTCAGTACTTTCTGTTTTTCCTTTGATGCAATGTAGTTCGCACAGTATGCCGACCGATGTTTTGGGTCATTATCCTGTTGAAGGTGAACCCTTTCCCTATTAAGCGCAATCCACTTCGTATTGCATGATTCTGAAGTATACGGTGGTACTGCTTCTGATCCACGCTTCCTATTTTCACAATGTCGCCAAATATATCTCCGGAAAAACATCCCCAAACCGTAATAGGACCTCCACCGTGTTTAACTGTAGGTAGAACAAATTGCTGAACTACCCCTTCCCCTACAAATCGGCGAACAACACTGTGCTACCTGGGTTGCTGGTAGCGCGCTGGAAATGACGATTTATTCCTTCTACTAATTTCATGCCAATTTTTGTGGATGGTCCCGGCGGAGGTTCGAGTCCTCCCTCAGGCATGGGTGTGTGTGTTTGTCCTTAGGATAATTTAGGTTAAGTACTGTGTAAGCTTAGGGACTGATGACCTTAGCAGTTAAGTCCCATAAGATTTCACACACATTTGAATATTTTTTTGCGGAACAATCTTCTGCATTTCTCGACGGTCCCTGTCCATCCGTACATATTCCTGCCAGGTCTCGGTTTAACTGTGGTTGTTCCTCCGCGTTTTTACTCTACAGTCACATCAACATTCGACACTGGAAGCTTCAGAAGGTCTGAAATGTCGCTGACGGGGTTGTTATGCAAATGACAAGAAATGACTGCCCCCTTTTCGACGTCACAGAGCTCTGCTGACCAACTCATTCCCGTGTCACTGCTCCTCCAATGACAACACAACACTCTCCGCCTTCCTTTATACTGGCCAGTACGTCTCTCGTGACATCTAGTGGTCAATTCCGCTTTACATACTGGTGTCCTGACACTTTTGACTAGATTGAATTGTCTCATTATGTGAGCACTGAAGGGCGATCTGTTTTAATCGTGAAAAAGCATTCAAAAGTTTTATCCACTTGACAACTTGTGCTTGGGATTCAGCGTAAATTAACATGTTTCACTGCGAAAAAAATGTTTAGCTTTCTTACATACCTGAAGATGACAGCTACGACTGTTGAAACCCGATTTCTTGAATAAAAAATATTTTGTGCGAACTTGGCTTTTGAATAATTCTTAGCTTTTGAGTAGCTAGTGTGTATTATTTTGGTGGATGGCTTAACCTGGCCATTTGCAAGCAATAAATGCAACACTGAACCAAATTTAACTTTAATGAACACACTTTTCATTTCTACTCGTGCAACTACTCTTAAAGCTAGACTTGACCTGTAAAATGGAAGGACATATCCAGAACTATTATTTTATGCTAAAATTAAAAGTTGCTTTATCACTAAACTTTTTGTTATTGTATAAATGATCGAAGATTTTTAGAGACGCCTATGGAAATAATGTGGTCTCAGCACCTGTGGCCCTGAAATGTAAGGGCCATACTGAAGTCCTTTTTGAGCCAGTTACAGCTTTAATAATGAGCCAAGGGCCATTTTTCTTTCATCTGTGCACTTTGGGACAACGCTATTCTTCTCAGATCGTGCCGGATTATTTATGGTAAATTTCATTAGCGAATACACACTGCGCAAAGAAAGTTTAACTTTTTGGAAGCCCCATAATTGTCTCACATTGCGATCTGAGGTAATCCCGTTAAGAATATACCTACGAGAGAATTCATTCAGATGAATGTTGCTCTGTGGTTGCTGTAGTGCCTGAGGTCAGGCAACCTCTCCTATTGCATGCGTAAGGGGTTGCCTCCTTTCAGGTGCCACAGCAGCTGCGACGCACCGCTCAGCTGAGCGTAGTCTAACATAGATACATCTTTAACACTTGGGGTGCATGGGTGGCACAGACGTCGTTGCCGAACATGGGTGTGGGGGGAGGGTGGGTGGTGAGAGAGGTCTTAGAGGGACCCTTTCCCGTTTGTTTTTTCATGGGCTTGGCAATGTAGCACCCCTCCATCATAACACTACCGCAGGAGGACGCAAAACAGGACGGCTGAAAAAAAAGCACCCTTTGCTGCGTCACATCACTTCCACATTTCATAGAATGGTTCTGAACGGTCCCTAGTGGTTCCACCCTGTACGCCAGAGCAAACATTGTGGTCACGCTACGCCCTAAAGGGGTGCGATCACGTTCAGTGGTGTTGCAGACCGATGATGTCCTTACAGAAGGGTTGAATCGTCCGATGGTGTCAGTAGCGTCAAAGGTTGTGAAGAACGGCGTCCTGTTTTTCATTGTACTACGACCTGTCGTTTTCGACCGCGAAATATTTGGGAATCAATGCCTGCAAGAGGAGGAGTGGTTTCACTGACGCCCTTTATGCCAGCTTCCGAGGGCTTTTCGTGTCGACCCTAAGCAGCGATGTGTCTGAAATGTTCTCCTCGGGCACCCATAACAAAGCCGCGAAATTTCAGCACTGGGTATCGCGGTTCTGACCTCCATCGGAGAGACATCAAAAGAAGAGATGAAATGTGGCTGAGGGGAGGGGGGGGGGGGGGGCGTGTCGAGCGTCCCATCGTGTGACACCTCCGCAGTGGCATTGGTTAGAATTGTGATGAAATTTGGTTCCAATTTGACATTATTAACCTGTCTTACAGCTGTGGCCCTTTTTTTCTCATGTGTCGATATGTTGCTGTTTGAAACGTTGCCGAGCCCGCGATTGACGTCTCAGGGCGCCATGCTATTGCGCCACTACAGAAGTAGTTTGTAGACACCTTTGTGGCAAATTCCAATGTTGTGTGTCGCAGTGGGAGACAATTACGGGTATTCGAAGAAGTAAATTTTTTTTGCACTCTGTAAATAGTTGAAGGTACAGTTAAAATGCCTAACTCCTTGGAGAGGTACCTAGAAGACTGGGTGTACACCACATATTATTCATTATGTTCGCTTTCCTACAGTTAATACTGTCTCTGTAAGTGATGACTTACCTCAGAAAACTATGCCGCAAGTAGATGAGTGGAAATAAGCAAAATAGCAAATTGACTATTATTTCGAAGACCAGTAGGTATACGAAGAGCAGGAGCAGCTGAACGTAATTGCTAAAGCAACTCAGTACCAATGTCGTCCATTTTCTTTCTCGTTGCATTTGGGAATTGAGTGAGGGACTGTGTATATGTCTCTGTTTCAGCCTTAGCTTTTATTCTCGTGACTCCTCCTCGACATAGCCTGGTGACAGCAAAATGGTCGCACAGTCACTTCAGAACACAGGTTCTCTAAATTTATGTAACGAGTTTGAAAATAATGGTAAAACAGTTGTTTATTAAAAGGTTATCAGTTTCGATCACTACATCATCATCATCATTATTATCATCTTCAGACCTTCAACCATATTGCTGGACTATGGCTGTGGATCGAGCAGGAACGCCTGAATGACTGAGCAGTTGACTGTCGTCATTCAGAGGGTTCTTCTCCATGGCCAGCCGGTGTGGCCGTGCGGTCTAGGCGCTTCAGCCTGAAACCGCGTGACCGTTCCGGTCACAGGTTCGAATCCTGCCTCGGGCATGGATGTGTGTGATGTCCGTAGGTTAGTTAGGTTTAAGTAGTTCTAAGTTCTAGGGGACTGATGACCACAGATGTTAAGTCCCATAGTGCTCAGAGCGATTTGAGCCAATTTTTTTTCTTCTCCATGCACAGCCATTGTCCTTCAACATGGTTGAAGGTCTGAAGATGAGCATCTGATTATCCAAACCTGCAACCTTTTAATAAACGTGCCTTACTATATGGACTGTTTTATAATTAATTTCAAATATTACATTGTGTTTGCTAATTTTCTCCAACAGTGTTTTCAAAAATCATTTTCGCAAAAGGGTTTACCGAAAACCACGTAGTCTTCCTTCCAAAGATTTTTATTTATATTCTCCGATCGTATCTGTCGTTCATATGTAGAAGCACGCCTACCAACTTTCGTTTATCTGGCGTAATTCCTTCTTGGTGTTGCGATTTTTTTACGTCAGTTTCTTTGTTTTCGTTCAGGCGCGTTTTCGCCGTTATAGTGAAGGGGTAATACGTGCATTAACCTGCAAAAATACAGTTTTGTTTTTACATGTTGTACGAAACGGTTCACACACTAATTTTTAGACGAATAAAATGTTGGTATAAGGATTGGCACATGGTAAACATGCAGCAGTAGCAGCAGCAACTCTGATGCGGCTTTCCAGATACTGCACGCTCGTATTTCACTCCCGTTATGTCAAAGTGAGACCGGCACACCATGACCCGCTGCTTGTTTACGTCGGATATGGAGTACAGCTGGTGGCGGTGTTGACGGTAGTGCTTGAATCCAGGGCCTCTTGAGTCAGCAGCCGGGCATGTTTGTTTTGCTTGTGACTCGCCTCTGCTCGCCTCGCGTCGCACGAGCCGAATGTGCTCGGCTCCGGCCGTACACACAGGGCGAAGCCGGCAGCGCGCCGGCGCGGCGGCTTAACGGTTCGCTAGCCGCTTTTTTTGTGAGCGAGTTTCTCCTTTTCCGCGAGGGAGGCGCTCTTCGCCGGGAAGAGGAATTTCTTCGTGTACTACGCAGAGCGAAAACATTTCAGCCACTTGCCGCCGCATCTCGCTCGACAAATCGTTTTAGCCGAGCTTTTTCCGAGGTTAGCTGCAATTTACACCGGACGAACGGCTGCAGAAGAATAATAGCATTTAAACGTCATTGTAGGAGCTACACAGAAACGCATTTACCAGCCGCCACCAGTCATTTCCCAAGGTATTTATTGGAACATGTATTGTGTGTGACAACCTCTGTCCATATGCAAGGTTTTTAGTACTTCAGTTTCGTCTGTAGGTTCATTATCTCAGGTGTAAGACAGTAGAAGATGAATCAGTTAGGAGAGATATTTCTATGTTGATAATACCGATTTTTTTATATGTTAGATATTTTAATACTATGATGTCGAAACCTAAAACAAACCATAACATTTGCGAATTAAGATTGCGAAAGCAGTAAAGATGTTATCAAACTTCCGATTAACTCACAGAAAATTCTAAAATTACTTCCCAACTCGACAACTTTTCGTTAACGACGCAGTAAATTCTAAAATTTCTTCTCAACGCGACGATTTTTTTTCTCTGACTTTTATACACCGAACAGCCAAAGAGACTGGTACACCTGCCTAATATCGCACAGAGCCCCCGCGAGCACCCAGAAGTGCCGGAACACGACTTGGCATGGTCTCGACTAATGTCTGAAGCAGTGCTGGAGGGAATTGACACCATGAATAACGCAGGGCTGTCCGTAAATCCGTAAGAGTATGAGGGAGTGGAGATCTCTACTGAATATCACATCGCAAGACATCCCAGATTTGCTCAATAATGTTCATGCCTGGGGAGTTTGCCAGCCAGCGACCCTGTTTAAACTCAGAAGAGTGTAACGAGAGCCACTCTGTAGCAATTCTGGACGTGTGGGTGTAGCATTGTCCTCCTGGAATTGCCCAAGTCCGGTGGAATGCACAATGGACATAATGTGCGCAGGTGATCAGACAGGATGCTTACGTACATGTCATCTGTCAGAGCCTCCTCCATATTCAAAAGTCCCCTGCTGACATGCAGGGTCCATGGATTCATAAGGTTGAACGCTTTTCTTTAGTCGTCGTTGGTCCCGTTTTTGTAGGATATTTTTCCGGCCACAGCGATGTCAGAGACTTTATGTTTTACAGAATTCCTGATATTCACAGTACACTCGCGAAATGGTCGTACGGGAAAATCCCCACTTCATCGCTCCCTCGGAGTTGCTGTGTCGCATCGCTCGTGCACCAACTATACCACCACGTTGAAACTCACTTAAATCGTTGTAACTCGCCATTGTAGCAGCAGCAACCGATCTAACATCTGAGCCAGACACTTTTTGTTTTATATAGATAATGCCGATTTCAACGCCGTGTTCTGCCTGTTTACGTATCTCTGTATTTGAATACTCATGCTTGAACCAGTTTCTTTGGCGCTTCAGTCTAGCAAGAGCTGTTGTTAGCGTGTTGTGTAAAATCTACAGCCGTAAATACACAGTATACGTTGATATATGAAAAAAGTCACACTTCCGTCACCTCGAAAGAATTTAATTTCATTACAAGAGCTAAAAATCATGTAAACTCGTGCTAGTAAAAATAAAGCAGTGGAATTTGTAATTTTTGACAACAGTCCTATTTGGGAAAGTTCTTTTTAATTTTTTCCGAATTACGAGCCAACGTTTCCGTCGATCCGCAAAAGCAGCACACGATGCCGAGGAATCCAAAACATCTTTCATTGTCCATCATATACAGTATTTGATCAAAAGTACCCGGACGACAATTGGTGAATATTAATGTGCGGCGTGCCCAACCTTCACATATATGACCGCTTGAACTCCGCTGGGGACACTGTCAATGAGGTGTCTGAATGTCTGTGGAGAAGTAAGACCCCATTCTTCCTCAGAGACGAAACGAAAGAAGGTAATGATGCTAGGTGTTGGAAACTGGCGTCTGGATCGAAGTCGATTGATTGATTGATTGACGGGGGGTGGGGGCTATGATACTGAACGGCGAGGTTCAAAAATGGCTCTGAGCACTATGGGACTTAACTTCTGAGGTCATCAGTCCCCTAGAACGTAGAACTACTTAAACCTAACTAACCTAAGAACACCACACACATCCATGCCCGAGGCAGGATTCGAACCTGCGACCGTAGCGGTCTCGCAATTGCAGACTGTAGCGCCTAACGGCGAGGTCATCAGCCCCGCGATTCCAAAGTTACTTGCGGAATAGAGAGGGTCCGCTAAAAGTTGAGAGATCGAATCAGAACGGTCAAACTATAACACACACAGTAGAAGGCGTGAAACGGTAGACCAAATCTAAAAACTGGAAGAAACAGAATGATAAAAGAGCGGTCTTTTCACGGGGAAGTGGTCATGGGTCCCAGATCGAGAAAACATGGAGCGAAGTCGACGTTCAAACTCATCCCAAAGGTGTTTCATCGGGTTTACGCTGGGACTCTGGGGAGACCAGTCTATTTCAGGGATGTTATTGCACAAAAACCATTTCCTGAAGGCTGCTGCTTTACGGCAGGGTTACGCTGATACAGTTATCGTCTCCGCACTGTTCCTCTACTGTATGTAGTAGCCAGTGCTGTGAAACCTGGGTACCTTACTGCCTTTAGTTTTCTTAACCGCACTAACACTCTCATATCGTGGCACCACTTCACCCGTTCTTCACCGTTGGCACTACAAATGATGGCAGGTAATGTTATCGAGGTATGTGTCAAACCCAAGCCTTCAGTCGGACTGCAACACAGGTTACATCGTGATTCATCACTCCAGGTCACTCCTTTCCAGTAACCCACAGTCCACTGGCATCGCTTTATACGCCACCTGAAGCGTCGTTTGGCAATGACTACAGAAATGTGTGACTTATGAGAAACTGCTTGTCCATTGTATCCCACCGTTTTTAACTGCCTAGGCACAGCCATTATGCTTACTGGACTACTGGTATTTACCACTGATTCCTTTGGCTGATGTACTGCGACTGTTTACAACCATCTTCCCCAATGTTCGGCGGTCCCTGTAAGTACATGAGGTCTGCCTGCTGTTTGTTTATCTCTGGTTATTCCTTCGCTTTTGCACTTTTCAATCACATCACCAACGGTTGACTTGGTCAAATTCAGAAGGGATGAAATGTCCGTGATGGACTTATGCAGGTGATATCCACTGACTAGTTCATATTCGAAATCTCTTGAGCTCTCCTGACCGATCCATTCCGGTGTTATTACTTCTCTACTGACAACGCAATATTCCCCGTCACCTTTTACACTGGCTGGTCTGGTTCTCGTCAAATCTAGTGGTCAGTTCCGCATTAAATAGGGATGCCCGGACATTTTGATCAGATAAATTTATATCTTGTGTGGGGATGGATCCTACGACGGGAAGGGAGGAAGTAAGGAAAATTGGGGTTTTACGCCGCGTCGACGATCGGATCACTAGACAACACAGATGGGGAAGGAAATCGGTACTGTCTTTTCGAAAGAACCATCCCATCTTTAGCCCTAAGCGATTTAGGGAATTTTCGGAAAACGTGATTCTGGATGGCATCGCGGAGATTTGAACCGCCGTCCTCTCGATTCCGAGTCAACTGTGTTGCCATTGCACCCACTCGCTCTGTTTGACCCACTAGAGAAAGTTACAATTTGGTAACAAGAATCAGACGCATGGCAAAGCGACGTACTAATATTATTGAATATTTTTGAGTAGTGTAATTATGGAAGTCGTTTTAAGAGCATGAAAAATTTATGATCTAGAAAAATTTTCATTTATCCGTTAAGACAAAGCTTCGTTTTCTCGTAAAAGAATTAAACGACTTCTAGTGTCTTCCCCATAAGGTGAGTTCTGATGCCATTTGTTATCGTTGCTTGGAGAAGACGGTTAAAAATTGTGGCCTAGGTATTCTAGTTTTCGGCTGCATCAGCTACAACAAGAACGTCTGACAGATCACTTGGATAAATTGTTTTTGTTGTAGTGTAACAAGCTAGCTACGCCACATTGAGAAGGGAGCCGAAAGGCACGCGTACACACACGCCGACTGGCGTCAAGTCTGGAACAGGATAACTATTGAATGGTAGCAATAAAAGTAGGTAGCTGGAATATACTTAACTTTATTCTTTGTTGGTTTACACGTTCTTCTTGAGACATTTATACGATAACTCTCAAACTAGGTAAGGCTAATGGCGCCTTGCTAGGTCGTAGCCATGGACTTAGCAGAAGGCTATTCTAACTGTCTCTCGGCAAATGAGAGGAAGGCTTCGTCCGTATTGTCGCTAGCAATGTCGTCCGTACAACTGGGGCGAGAGCTATCCCGTATCTCGAGACCAGCCTTGTGGTGGCGCTCGGTCTGCGATCACACAGTGGCGACACGCGGGTCCGACATGTACTAAATGGACCGCGGCCGATTTAAGCTACCACCTAGCAAGTGTGGTGTCTGGCGGTGACACCACAGTTTTGTTACATGAATGAACTGCATTTGCCACTTGCACGTGTTGCGAACGGTGATTTGGAACTTCAAAAGCAAAGGAGGTCGGTCTTACAGCAGAAATTATTGCTTCTGTTCCGGTAGGCTATCTCAGTTAAGGAATTCTGCTACCTAGGCAGTAAAATAACGGGTGACGGACGGAGCAAGGGGGGCATCAAAAGCAGACTAGCAATAGCAAAAAGGGCATTCCTGGCCAAGAGAAGTCTACTAATATCAAACATCGGCCTCAATTTGAGGAAAAAATTTCTGAGAATGTACGTCTTGAGTATAGCATTATATGCATTATATGGTAGTGAAAAATGGGCTGTGGGAAAACCGTGACAGAAGAAAATCGAAGCATTTGAGATGTGGTGCTACAGATGAATGTTGAAAATTAGGTGGACTGATAAGGTAAGAAATGAGGATGTTCTGCACAGAGTGAGAGAGGAAAGGAATATGTGGAAAACACTGATAAGGGGAAGGGACAGGATGATAGGACATCTGTTAAGACATGAGGGAATGACTTCCATGGTACTAGAGGGAGCTGTAGAGAGCAAAAACTGTAGAGGAAGACAGAGACTGGAATACATCCAGCAAATAATAGAGGACGTAGGTTGCAAGTGCTACTCTAAGATGAAGAGGTTAGCACAGGAGAGGAATTCTTGACAGGCCGCATTTCAGCTTTGTTCTAGCATAGCTGGCATACGTAGATCTCGTCCAGAAAGTGGCGAGGTTGCAGGGACAGTACAACGCCATTGTGTAGCGCGTATTAGCGGTAGCAGGAACGGCCCGGCATTAGGGCTGCAGTGCGATCCACCGACCGTGACTGCGAATGTGGGTCGGTGGCAGCGGCTGTGGAGTCAGGCTGCGGGCGAACGCGTTCCACTTCAAGTCGAGCAGTCGCTCGGGTCTCCTCGTGTAGCATAGTTAATTCAGCCACCAGCAATACGCTATCTGTACTTGTATCTGGGTGCCTGTTACACATGCTGAAGATAGCAGATTTTGGATTATGCATTTTGACTCTAAATCGACAAAGGGAAGTCGGCAACTGAGAGGCACTTACAAGGGAACCTCCCCATCGAATCCCCCTCAGATTTAGTTATAAGTTGGCACAGTGGATAGGCCTTGAAAAACTGAACACAGATCAATCGAGAAAACAGGAAGAAGTTGTGTGGAACGAGCAGCTGCGGAACGAGAGGTACTCGGTTCAAGTTTTCCCTCGAGTGAAAAGTTTACTTTCTTTATTTTCGCAAAGTTGTGATCTGTCCATTCGTTCATTGACGTCTCTGTTCACTGTAATAAGTTTAGTGTCCGTGTTTTGCGACCGCACCGCAAAACCGTGCGATTAGCAGACGAAAGGCCGTGCCTATCCAATGGGAACCGAAAACATTTGATCGCAAGGTCATAGGACAACCGATTCCTCCACAGGAAAACACGTCTGATGTATTCTACAAGTCACTGGTGACGGCATGTGCGTCACATGACAGGAATATGTGTCGACCCACCTAACTTTTACACTTGGCGAATGGGTAAAAAGATTCTGCTGCCTTCCCCGATTTAGGTTTTCTTGTGGCTGTGATAATCTCTCCCAAAAAAGTGATGAAAACATAAGAGCTTGTCACATTAACTGCAACAAATGAATGCAACAGTTTCACAGTCGCACAGTTTTCCCTGTGCTCTGTCAAAACATATGTTTTTAACGTTTTCAAATTTTTCCGTGTGTAGACGGTCAAATCCTGCATATGTCTAAGCAAATCTGAACATTTCCTGGAATTTTGGAGAGCGAAGTTGATTACATAAAAAATTTAACTTTTCACTCGAGGGAAGACTTGAACCAAGGACCTCTCGTTCCGCAGTTGCTCACGCTAACCACAGGAGCACGGCGCTTCTGAGCTCACAGTATCCTTGAGGTTGCATATCATGCGCATGGACTACTCAGTTTGTGTATTTTGCTTATTTTTTCATAGTTCCACACAACTTCTTCCTATTTTCTCGATTGATCTGTGTTCAGTTTTTCAAGGCCTATCCACTGTGCCAACTTATAACTAAATCTGAGGGGGGTGCGATGGGGAGGTTCCCTTGTTAGATAAAAGTTCTCTCAGGTATTTGTCGTAGAAGAAAAGGAATCAACATCTACTTCGGCCTTTAGTTCGACAGTGTGTGATCGCTCAGAAATTCGACTGGGCGTTTCCCGTTTCGCTTCAGTCCATGTGATTGCAATTAGTTGGCTTTCCGCTCTGGTGGGTAAATTTGCGGATTCTGGTTCAAATCCATCTTTTGGTATCTTCTGACTCTTCTGAATTGTCAATAAATGACAAAATCGTAGGGAGTACGCATCCATAATTGTACTAGTTAATAGACGCATTAATTAAATTATTTTATAAAGTAGGCCATACGTCGGTATCATGAGATTAGTTTTATGCTTTTGATGCTACAGATGGTATTAACAAATTTCTGATATTAATAAACAATTAATATTTACTCCATTTAGACACAAAGGCGTCTACTGGGGTCCACTTACAGTTGGCAGCCGAGTATTGTAACGATACTAATGTAAACTAAAATGAAACTGCTATATTGTAAACGACGTATGTCTCTGATGGCTCTATAAAGCAGCGGATCGCTGACTTTGCACGACCGCAGAGCCAAAGATATTGCTTCTGGTCTGAGATTGTAGTGTTGGAGTAAGAGAGCGCTTGGCGCACAGCAGTGTGTGTATATCAATCTGTCAGCGAAAGATGATGCAGTAGGCAGCTTTTAATGTGTGCTCTGTAAAGCCACCAAGTGTAATATTTTATGTTGCACCGCGGGTCTAGTGAAGCAGGGGATACAACCCGTCGGCTTTGACCAATGACGTTGTGGCGACGTCATTTATCCACTGCGCCAAAAAACAGCGGGTGAAAGCTGCAGCTGATAGATATTTATCTTTGCCGTAGTCGGCTTGGTTACGAGTTGTTTATTCTTGTTAGTTTTTGATCTTTGCTTGGAAAATAAAATGTTTTCTCGTCTCATGAAAAAGCTGTTACTTCATATAAAGGCTCCCATAACGTCATACATTAGTCATAGATAGTAATGTCTTCACTTCGAGGCATAGATAATAAAGCAGTTCTGTGTCAAGATAAGCGCTATCATCGTACATTAAAATAATTATTCGTAATGATATTGAGGTAATTTGGAGTATTAGCTTGTTATTGTAGAACAAATTTTAGTGTCTTATTTTCGTTTATAGGAATGGATTTGTCTGTTTGTGGGTATGTAATTTTCGTTACTGTCTGTCTAGGCGAGCTTCGGTTATTCCTCGATATTTCCGTGTGATACGTTCACTTTCCCATTAACTTCTTTCACTGTATTTCACTATTTTGACCTATTTCACTGTTTTTTTTCACCAATATGTGTATTTTCGTGTAGTGAAGTACGTAATAGAAATTTCTCGTCTGTCGATCTTCTTTCGTTTCCCAGCACTAGTATCAGTACGACATTTTCGAATGTGTACTTGCTATATTACAGGCGAAACCCCTGACACAACTACAACTTGTATCCCGTCCTTCACTTCGCCTTTACACTGACGACACAACTAAAATTTGTATCCCGTCCTCCACTTCTCCTTCACAGCTTTACGAACCCATGTATTATTGGAAATATAAATGTCGAAGCAGAAGTCTTCTCGCAGTTAAGATAAATAAGTTAATTTTTTATTAATTTCCTTTTGCCAATGCGTCACTGTAAATGACTTGGCTGATAATTGGTAAGAGTGAGTTCTACGTTAAGTAACCCCAAAATGTACGAAAACAGATTTGATGTGTTGGCTAGCTAGATATTTCCCTTTTGTAATGCTTCAAAGATCTGTTAACACAGGTATACGTAATCTGAAGATTTGTCTTTATGCTTCATAGTGATGTTAGATGATACTTGCTGTACAAATCTCATTGTTTGTGACTACATTAGCAAAGAAAGGTTTTCATTTAGTAAGAAGGATGCAATTTTTCTGAGTAATGTAATTTCAGATGTTTTGAAAAGCTTAAATTAACTTTTAATACAACTTCACTATTGAAAAAGTCAGTGTTACTAATTCACCCAAGTCACTACCGCTTCCCTATCCAGGTCATTTGTTTTTTTAAAGACAGTGAATTTTTCTAAAGTGTTTTCATTTATCACCCTGAAGAATTTCATGTATATTTCAAAGTATTATGGCCAGCATTGCACACTGCTGAGTCGGTAGCTAGTATATTTTTTCTTCTTCATGAGAGAGCAGAATGTAACGCGATCCATTGTTGCTGCTTTAGAGGTAAGACAATTTTATTTATTTGTTATATGCACAGGGCCCAAAGTTATCAGTTTTGAATAGGGCCAGAGGATTTAGTACGTAAGGAGCAGAAAGTATTTTGCAATGACTGCATTTATTTATTGGTATAGGTAGTTGCATTGCCCAATCAGTTCGTATAAAGTTTTGCTAACAATACCACAGAGTAAACACACCACTTGCAGTTACAACACGCTACACGGTGACTCCAATTTTGTTTTGCATTCCCAGCTCAGACATTCATTTAAGTACTTCAATAATCAATTTTAAAGAACGTTACAACATTATGTAACATAGCAACACCTCCGTATCTTTATGAACCCAAATTGCAAAGTGTATTCCACTAACCTGATTTAATCTTATGCTATTTGCACGTCGTTTCGCAGCTTTTCGAAACGGCGTTAATACAACTACACATAGTGGCACTTCTTCCACACAAAATGTCAAGCTTTATAACATATGGAAAAATAAATTTCGTTAGCAAGGATGCCAACAACTCTGTAAACGTGAAGTGTGGCGCCTTTATGTTTGCGATGTAGCTATGTGGAATGCATTGTAAGATGACTTAAGCTTACCGCGAATAAAATCATAGATAATCGTTGTTAACCACACGTGTGTATTATTTACTTTTCCTCATCACTGAATTATTTAATAGAGGAAAAGGATTACAGCCTAAGAAAAGGTGTAACCGAAAGTTTCTATGCAGTTTCGTCATCTTATCTGGAAGACGTGAACTTCATAGTCGCTGTTCAGACTGGTTTTAATTTTGATGTTATATGAATCTGTTACAAGTGCCAAATATATTGGTTGGGATGATTCAGATTAAAGCCTACAATTAGTAATCTTTTTTCAATGTCAATTGACGACACATAACATGGGTGTCATTGTCGTATTGAAAATACAGTGCACAGTTTTCGCTACTCCTGTGGTAGTCGAAATTTTATATACTGAGGTGACAACAGTCACGGGGTAGCGACATGCACAGATATAGATGACGGTAATATTGCGTACCCAAAGTTTAGAAGGGTAGTCGAATGGCGGAACTATAGTTTGTTCTCATGTGATTCATGTGAAAAGGTTTCCAAAAAGTAGCTTTGAGCACTACGGGACTTAAACTTCTGAGGTCATCAGTCCCCTAGAACTTACAATTACTTAAGCCTAACTGAGCTAAGGACATCACGCACATCAATGCCCGAGGCAGGATTCGAGCCTGCGACCGTAGCGGTCGCTCGGTTCCAGACTGTAACGTCTAGAACCGCTCGGCCACCACGGCCGACAAAAGGTTCCCGACGTGATTATTACTGCACGACGGGAATTAACATATTTCGAACGCGGAAGTTACAGCTAGACGCGTGGCATATTCCATTTCGCAAATCGTTAGGGAATTCAGTATTCAGAGCTCCAAAGTGCGGAGAGTGTGCCGAGAGTACTAAATTTCAGGCAATATGTCTCACCACGGACAACGCAGTGGTCGGCCACTTCACTTAAGTAATAAAACGGAATACTTACCGCCGTCCTCACAATGTTATTTAATATGGCAATCTGTTTCTGTGCTTCAGTACATCATCTTCAGGCCTTAACTACAACTGAGAGGTTAACTAATTGTATACACGATTCATCAGTGAACACCCATCTATGAACTGGTTATCGCAGCCTATCTGTAACAACGATGTTGTGTTTCCAACCATCAACGAGTGTTTTAGTAGTGGATGGCTGGAGACAACATCGTTGTTACAGATAGTCTGCGAAAACCAGTGTACGATTAGAGTTAACCCCTCAGCGTCAGTTATGGCCTGAAGGTGGTGTACTGAAGCACTGAAGCTGGTAATCAGAAAATAAATAACATAGTAAGGACGGCTGTAGGTGTTTCATTTTATTACACACGTGAAGGGCCGAAGTCCCTCAAACGTCCAATCAGAAGGATGGACATACAAAAGCCTTAGCTTAACGACCGAGAGCAGCGGTGTTTGCACAGAGTTGTCAGTGCTAACAGACAAGCAACACTGCGTTAAATAACCGCAGAAATCAATGTGGGAAGTACAACGAACGTATCCGTTAGGACAGTGCGGTGGTAGAAGAGAAGAAGTTGCTGCCCATGCATCAGCACGGCTTTAGAAAGCATCGCTCCTGCGAAACGCAACTCGCCCTTTTTCCACATGATATCTTGCGAACCATGGATGAAGGGTATCAGACGGATGCCATATTCCATGATTTCCGGAAAGCGTTTGACTCTGTGCCCCACTGCAGACTCCTAACTGAGTTACGAGCATATGGGATTGGTTCCCAAGAATGTGAGTGCCTCGAAGACTTCTTAAGTAATAGAACCCAGTACGTTGTCCTCGATGGTGAGTGTTCATCGGAGGTGAGGGTATCATCTGGAGTGACCCAGGAAAGTGTGGTAGGTCCGCTGTTGTTTTCTATCAACATAAATGATCTTTTGGATATGGTGGATAGCAATGTGCGACTGTTTGCTGATGATGCTGTGGTGTACGGGAAGGTGTCGTCGTTGAGTGACTGTAGGAGGATACAAGATGACTTGCACAGGATTTATGATTGATGCAAAGAATGGCAGCTAACTCTAAATATAGATAAATGTAAATTAATGCAGATGAATAGGAAAAAGAATCCTGTAATGTTTGAATACTCCATTAGTAGTGCAGCGCTTAACACAGTCACGTCGATTAAATATTTCGGCGTAACATTGCAGAGCGATATGAAGTGGGACAAGCATGTAATGGCAGTTGTGGGGAAGGCGGACAGTCGTCTTCGTTTCATTGGTAGAACTCTGGGAAGATGTGGTTCATCTGTAAAGGATACCGCTTATAGAACGCTGGTGCGACCTATTCTTGAGTACTGCTCGAGCGTTTGGGATCCCTATCAGGTCGGATTGAGGGAGGACATAGAAGCAATTCAGTGGCGGGCTGCTAGATTTGTTACTGGTAGGTTTGATCATCACGCGAGTGTTACGGAAATGCTTCAGGAACTCGGTTGGGAGTCTCTAGAGGAAAGGAGGCGTTCTTTTCGTGAATCGCTACTGAGGAAATTTAGAGACCCAGCATTTGAGGCTGACTGCAGTACAATTTTACTGCTCCCAACTTACATTTCGCGGAAAGACCACAAAGATAAGATCAGAGAGATTAGGGCTCGTACAGGGGCATATAGGCAGTCATTTTTCCCTCGTTCTGTTTTGGAGTGGAACAGGGAGAGAAGATGCTAGTTGTGGTACAAGGTACCCTCCCCCAGGCACCGTATGGTGGATTGCGGAGTATGTATGTAGATGTAGATAGATGTATTTGGCGTTAATGGCATATTGCAGCAGACGAACGACGCCAGTGCCTTAGGCCTTAGGTAACAGCGCGGCATCCCCTGCAGCACATCTCCTGGGCTCGTGACCATATCGGTTGAACCCGTGACAACTGGAAAACCTTGGCCTGTTCAGGTGAGTCCCGGTTTCAGATGGTAACAGCTGACGGAAGGGTTAGAGTGTGTGCAGCGTTTCGCGCGCACTCGCGCCGGCCCTGCGCCGTCTGCCACGGGCAGAGAAAGCGCTACTCATTCACACGTCGGTGCGGAAGAGCAAAACGAGTGGCCACTCCACTCTCCCAGCCTCCTCCTTGCCGCGCTGCCTCTGGGGTGGAAAAACCGCGAGCACGGTGTGTCCTTGCTCCTCACGCCTGGTGGCAGCCGCAGTCCTTGACTTCAGCGCCTCATGTTAACAGTCGTCCGACCGTGCAGATCTTAGATCAGATGGATGAATGTTTACAGTCCACGTGTTGGCATTCCTCCGATGCTGCTGTTTGAAAGTGCAATTTCAGCAGCCCCATTTAACAAAGTTACTGTAGCAGCGTATTCTCAAGTGCAATATCTTACACATTTACTTTTTATGTAGCACTTAACCACAGCTAATGGTAGCCTGGAAATAAGAGCCCCCACTAAAGTACTTAAGCTTTTCTCGTTCAATATTTAACGACGAAGTCATTTCGTCGTTCTTTTTCAGTCCAGTCTCTGCATGGTACAATGTTAACGCTATACAACAACTTTCACTGCGTTAGGAATTAATCTTTGATAGAATAAGTACGAGAATCTAAAATGTTGTATGTGATGTGGGGCATTCCCCACGGGATAGGTTCAGCCACCCGCCGGAAAGGGGTTTCTTCCTCCGCGGGCATTGGACCCTTTTCTTGAGGATATGAGAGAGCCGTGTCATGTTATTGATGGTGGTGGTGGTGATGATGATGATAATGAAGATGATGATGATCATACAAGGGCACGGTGAATCCTGGTGCCGGCGCGTAGACTACTATTCTCAAGTAGTATCAAGGGAATCGCCGGGTCTAATGTTCTTATACGACGTACGTACCACGTACACATCTCCAGTGGATGTTTGTGAGCATACTACGGATAGGGTTGCCAAATTTCAACGTCAAACGTTCGGTGGTTATTCGGCAATCAGTTCGCACAACAAAAACTAGTAGAAATTCATTGGTTAAGAAAAAATTTTAAACCCTTTGGAATATTGTACAACAAGTCCAGTTCACATCCTTCAGTTCATGAGACACTGGAAAGGCATATGGAATTTAATTCGGGCATTGATACAGAGACTAGTGATTGAGAACATTACGCCGCGACCTCTCTTAACCCTTCCACCCATTCGAATCGGCTTACCTACAAGTCCACCGCCACCACAAAGGCGTCCCTGACTGCGAGTCAAGATTATTAATTTAGGGAGCAGTTCTTGCATTTCTGGCACAGTATCTGCAGTGTACGTCACTGGTGACAATTACTGAGCCGAAGAGGGTCTCGGATCCAGGTATATTTTTGGGGAAGTGTATTTAGACATGCAAGCCGTTTTTGTTTATCCCTCATGAGGATGAGGCAGTGAAACTGAACTCTCCCTTAAATGCTTTCTCTCGGGAGGAAGGGGGAGGGGGAGAGGGTGGGAAGGAGGTCGAGCCTGACCACAGCATCGAGGCCTGTCCACAGCATCGAGCGAGAAGGTGCGGTTCAGAAGGCGAGACGAACGAATATTAAGTCGAAACTGAGTTGGTTTGTGAGGCATTTTAAGAATCGTAAAAGATGGATACCCTCACTCCTCTGTGAAGAGGAAGACTGACTGACAATTGGCTGTACAACAAGTCCAGAAGAAGAAAAAAACAGCACCTTTTATGCCAGTGACAGTATGACACTTTTGTTCACTGGCTAAAATAGGGTAAAAAAGGAAAGATATAGCCATTGACCTCAGGGTTATCCGACCGTAAGATGTGGAAACTGTGGAATTGTCCAGTGCTTTGTTACAAAATTGAGTTTTTTTAAAGACATTTCACATGAAATAGCCTAAAATGCAACCATTCTTTCGGACACAGGAACAACATGGTAGTATTTATGTGCCACAATATTAATGTGGGCATTTGTTCACATGACCGTATACGAGTACATCTAATTTTGTTTCTTCACAATGTATCTGAGTGTGCGAAATAAAGTGTTAAGTTAGCATTTGTTGTTTGTTTGATAATTATTTTTGAGAAGCTTTGGTAGACAGTTTTAACAAGATTCACTTAGACAGAGAAAAGCAGACAAGTGGTTAGATTACACATCTCCAGTGGATATTTGTGAGCATACTACGGATAGGGTTGCCAAATTTCAACGTCAAACGTTCAGTGGTTATTCGGCAATCAGTTCGAACAACAAAAACTAGTACAAATTCATTGGTTAAGAAAAATTTTTAAACCCTTTGGAATATTGTTATTTCCGCAGAGTGTGAGAGTCGTAAGCATGACTCTGATGTGATCGGATGTATTTTTGTATTTTGTGCGAACAATTTAATTTCGGCTTTGTTAATGTGAATAATCAAAAGACTGTATGATATAGTAAAATTTGAAAAAATATATTTACGTAAAAGCAAAAACTCTGTAACAACAATCTTCAGATTTATTTAGATCATTCCAACCGTGAGGACCCACAACGTGACATTTTCAGCTTCAAGAATCAGACCCGCAGACAAAAAGAACTGGAGCCAACTCGGCAAGAGGAGCTAAGTAAACTAGAAAGTTTGTTGTAATCCTCGCTCCTCCCAAATTTTTCATAAATGACTTTGCTTATTGTGGACAATAGCTGCAAGTGGGAAGTAGGGGGTAGATTACACCCGGAGACCAAAAGAACACCCTTCCATTGCTATGGCCCAACATCCTCGTCCTGATTATTTTAAATGATGAACTTAGTTTGTTGGAGATGTCGGGGGTGGAGGTAGTGAAATTAATGGAAACCAATAAGATAATCGGATGACTTCCTCATTTTGTTGCCGTTCAGCCACATATGAACCAAGTTTTCGCAGGCGCTGTCGATGATAAACGTTTTTGGCTGCTTCCGTCATGTTATCCTCGCAATCTTGTTGTACAACGCACAATCTTCTTTCTCGGGCCTTCTTCCTGGGACGGGCTGCACACACTACCTAATATTAGCCATGTGAGGCTGTTGCAAGCTGCAGTCAACATTAGAAGAGTACCAGAGATTAAGAAAGTCGTCAACCTCCAATCTATCTTTGCTGTTGAGTGTGGCTATTAGGCATTCCCGAGAGGCTCAGTTGGTAAAGCGCTGTCTGCGGACAGCAAGAGTCGTTCTAGTCCAGGTCACATGCAGAGTTTTAATCTGCCAACTTGTTTCAAGAAGTTTTTTGTGTTTGTGGTGAATTTACGTACGTTTTGCAAAGGAAAACCGACTATTTTCAGTCCAGTGCCTTAGCCAACGAGGAAACACAAGATGTCACTGGAAACTCGTCGTATTACAACTACATCCATAAAGATACTCCTCAAGCCACGGTATGGCGCGTGGCGTAGGATACCCTGTATCACTACTAGACGTTTCATTTCCTGTCACAATCGCAGATAGAGCTAGGGAAAAACGACTGTCTGTATGCCTCCGCATGAGCGCTAATTTCTTCCATCTTAGTGGTCCTTACGCGAAATATATGTCGACGGGAGTAGAATCGTTCAGCAGTCAGCTTCAAATTCCGGGTCTCTAAGTTTTCCCAACAGTATTACTCGGAAAAATCGTCGCCTTCCCTCCAGGGATTCTCATTTGCGTTCCCGAATCACGTCCGCAACACCTGCGTTTAGTTCGATCCTACCGGTAACAAACGCAGCATTGCGCCTCTGAATTGCTTCGATGTCTTATTTTAGAACGACCTGGTGCGGATCCCAAAACACTCGAGAGGTGCTCAAGAATAAATCGCACTAGCATCCTATATGCGGTCTGCTTTACACATGAACAATACTTTCCTAAAATTCTGCAAATAAACGGAAGTCAACCAATCGCCTTCTCTAACACGACCCTCACACGTTAGTTACAGTTCATAGCGCTTAACAACGCTAAGCCCAACTATCTAAACGACGTGACTGTACCACGCAATACCCTACTAATGCTGTATACGAACATTAAGGGTTCGTTTTTCCTACACATCCGCATTAAAATAGATTTTTCTACATTTAGAACTAGCTGCCATTCATCACGCAAACTAGAAATTTTGTCCAATCCTTCCTCTACTCAGCAATGTCATGAGCGAACAAACGAAGATTGCAGCCCACCCTTTCCGACAGATCATTTATATATATACAAAATAATTCTGGTCCTGTCACACTTCTCTGCGGTGCTCCCGACGATACCCTTGTCTCTGATGAACACTCGCCCTCGACGACGACATACTGCCTTCTATTACTTAAGAAGTCTTCGTGCCACTCATATCTGGGAACATATTACGTATGCTCGTACCTTCGTTAACAGTCTGCAGCCGGTTACCGTGTCGAATGCTTTTCGGAAATCTAGAAATATGGAATATATCTGTTGCCCTTCATCCATAGTTCCCACCTTCACGAATCTTCTATTTTAATTATTTAATACAGTCTATGAATTTTATTAATGGAATTTCGTAGCACAAGTACTAGACGAAACGCAGTATGACCTCTTGTACGCAGTCCTCTTTCAGCTGAGCCATCCGAAAACGCTATCGGTAACCGACACATAATTTAGTTTAGTTTAGTTATGTCATGTTCCGCAGATCATTTTTACGATTATTTTATCGGTATGATGTGGAACAAGTTAGATTACAAGATATATATATATACACACACACACACACATGAATAGTGCTAATATTAATATTACTGTAAATTTTAATTCTACACATGCAACTATATTTAGACGTACAAATTTATTTATTTATTTATTTTACCAGTTCTGAAACAGAAACTCGTCCATGGAATAGAAGGAGTTGTCCAAAAAAAAAAAAAAAGATTTTAAGCTACATTTAAAACTTGATCTACTACCTGCCAGACACTTCATGTTATTGGGCAAATGATCAAAGATTTTTGTTGCTGAATAATGTACTCCTTTTTGAGCAACTGACAGCTTCAATAACGGATAGGAAAGGTCATTTTTCCCTCTAGTGTTGTACGTATGAACATCACTGTTCTTCGCGAATTGAGATGAATTATTTATAACGAATTTCGTTAGCGAATTTATGTACTTTGATGGTGCAGTTAAAATACCTAACTCCTTGAATACGTGCCTACATGACGACCTCGGGAGAACACCACTAATTATTCTCACTGCTCTCTTTTGTGCAATCAATACTTACGTCTAAGTGGTGAGTTACCCAAGGAAACTATTCCATAAGACATTATTGAGTGGAAATATGCAAAATACGTTGCTAAGCTGATCTGTTTATTACCAAGACTAGCGATTATACGAAGAGCGATAGAAGCTGAACTTAATTGTTTGACAAGCTCAGCAATATGCTTTTTCCAGTTCAAGTTGTCATCATGTGACCTTTTCCTTCTCTCTCCCTCTTTTTTTCTTTTTTGCGCTACATGGAGGCTTTTGCAAGATGGCATCATCACCTCCACAAACCAGAGGCCGGAAAATTGCTGAAAGACAACCGAGAATGATTATGGGATGGAATCTTTCGTTGGTAAGTCGGACTGATAAGACGCTGGACGAGGATTAACTCATGCCTGTTTACCTAATGTCATTATCAGCGCACACAGTGCTAATTAGTAAAACATTCCACAGAGAAATTAGTCGTACGTTCAAGTCATTCTTTATTATCTTTTCTTCTGTATCTGCTAGTCCTGTAAACCACTGGAAGGGTGGCACAGGGTTTGCAAATGGACAAGAGCAGCGAAATTTCGTGAGATGTGCACGGCGGGTTCAGTTAGAAAAGTAATAGTAGAGAATATGTATATTATAGTCCTGCTTTGGCACAGTTTAAGTCTGTCGCTAAGGGTCACATCCGAGAAAACACACACACACACACACACACACACACACACACACACACACACACACACACACAGGTATTTGCAGCGTGTAGCTGGATTCAGTCCAAACAAGTAGACCCCTACTGCTCTACATGCCTTTTACGTGATGCCTAACGTAGAAGGAAAGCATCGGTTTATTTCCCGTTACAATCAAAATTATTTACGAAACGATATCTCACATGCACATTCGATAAAACGTTGCACGGTCTAGTGCGATATCCATTTTATCGGTGCGTGTTAACAGGGGCAATAAAACATAAATAATATCAAACATAAATAATATCCAGTACTCCAGCAACGAGTGAGCAGCGCTGCTGCATGACCGTAGCATTCGGCGGGGGTCAGGGCGGTGCTGTCGCTATTGGATTAATGGTTATTCTACGCGTCTTCCTGTACCCATTAATATGTACCGATAAAACTATGATCACACTAGACTAATGCGCGACCGGTCTCTCGAATGTTCGCCTAAAATACCGCTATGAAAATCATTTTGTTCGTAACAGGAAACAAACAGAAGTTTTCCGTCGACACTGGGCGACGCAAGGAAGACGTGTTGAGCAGTATTTGTTTGGACTGACTCCAACTTCAAAATGCAAAAACGAAATTGCAAATATTTGTTGAAACACCAGAGAAAATGCGGCTGACGATCCTTAAGTATATATATTTTTCGTCTATGGCCCTCTACAAGGGTGTGTATGAGGTATTGGTGCTACCACTGAACATTTTTTAGAGCAAGACTTTTGGATCGCTATTTATTTTACATGCACACTGATCAAATAAACACACATAATCCTGCACTATCCAACCATCTCGCTGATATGACCCTGCTGCCACCCATTGCTATAGCAAAAAGCGAAATTTATACTTGGATCAAGAGCACCAAGAATAAATTTGACTAATTATGAGACCGAGCGAGGTGGGACATTGGTTAGCACACTGGACTCACATTCGGGAGGACGACGGTTTAAACCCGCGTCCGACCATCCTGATTTAGGTTTTTCGTGATTTCCCTGATTCTCTTCAGGCAAATTCCGGGACGGTTCCTCCGAAAGGGCACAACCGATTTCCTTCCCCATTTTTCCCTAATCCGATGGGACCAATAATACCTCTGTTTGGTCCCCTCCCCCAAACCAACCAACCAACCAACCAGCCAACTGATTATGAGGGATCCAACAGCATGGATTACATCAGCTTTGGGCTGCAGCATATCATCAAAAGTATCCGGACACCCCTATGTAATGCGGGATCGACCAGTAGATGTCACGAGCGGTAGCATCGCCAATATAGGAGGAGCGGAGAGTGTTGTGTCTTCAATAGAGAAACAGCAACAGCAGAATGGATCGATCAGGAGAGCTCCGTGACTTCGAATGTGGGCTAGTGTTTGTATGTTGCATAAGTAAAAGCCATGCGGGACATTTCAGCCCTCTTTATGCTGCCCAAGTCTTGGTAATGCGATTATGAAGGGGAAACGCGAAGGGCAAACACAGTTAAGTCAAGATCAGACTTTATGTAATGACGGACAGAGGTCTTGGAACCTTGCGGAGAATAGTTGTAAAAAATTGCACGATATCAGCGTAAGGAATCAATTTTGAGTTTCAAAATGCTGCCAGCAGAACAGCTAGCACAATTTCTGTGCGTAAGGATTTAAAAAGAACGGGTAAAACAGTCTAGCAGCTCATCATAAGTTACACGTTTCTGTAGTCATTGCTAAGCGTCGCTTGTTGTGGTCCAAAGAGGGACGCCACTGGACAGTGGATGGCTGGAAACGAGTGATTTGAAGAGGCGAATCACGCTGTACCCTGTGACAATCCGACTGAAGTGTTTGGGTTTGACGCATGTCTGGAGAACGCTGCGTGTCATGTTTAGTGCCAACAGTGAATTAGAGGAGGTGGTAATACGGTTTTTAGATGTCTATCGTGGTAAGGTAGAGGTCCGCTTATTGTGCTTCAGAAAACGCTAAATGCGGAAGGACAAACACGTTTTAGAGCAATGTCTGCTGCACACATTAGAGGAAAAATTAGGAAATTAAGATTTTTTTGTACTTTGCGAAGGAATTGTTTGTCAACGGTAACATTCCTGAAGTGAGCTAACGTGACTGGACTCAGGACCTCAACCCTACAGAATCTCTTTGGCACAAATGAGAACGTTGACTACACTCGAGATCCCCAGCTTCCGACATGAGTACCTTCTCTGGTTTCGGCTCTGTAGGAATAATGGGCTGCTGTTCCTCCACAGAGATTCAGACGCCACATCAAATTTGTCCCAAGCGTACTTCAAGCGGTCTTAAAGAGAAGGGTGGGCTGATTCCATACTAATGTCTACTAACAGGTGTCCGCATACCTTTGATCAGATATCCAGCATCATTATAAAATGTTTGGGTTTCATGAACAAAGTACACTGCAGATCATATTTTTGTGGTAATCTGAAGATGGAAAATCTGGAGTTGTTGAATGGTTGTCACTGGCATTAGTTGGCGGGCATCGTCAAAATTTGTTCTTCAAATCATGAAACAAGATCATAGCTTTCTCCTTGTGAAACATTGGCGCCTTTCTGTAAATGTTAGAGTTGTACATGATTTACGAAGAGTTGCAATCTTAATGTCTGCTGGGTTCTTAACGTCGGTATAAACGAATATAAGTAAGTTCAGCAACAATGTATTTTGTATAATGTTTGGTCGCTCATTAATGATCTGTGTTACATCAGATAATGAGAGTATCTCTAATGTGGTCATGTAACTAAATAAAAAGTCCTAACAGTGGCTATGGAAGATATTCCTTGTTTACTTCATCTCAACTACGAACCCTAACAAAAATTAACAAAACGTAACAATAGGACGTATTTAGGTTATCGTGATTCTGAGCGTACTTGAAACTGTAGATTCCGCCTAACTGTCTGCTGAAGTTTGTTCACAGCTCGCTGGAAGGAAAAGCCATACCACAGCTAAGAGAACCATGCCTAGTCAAGTAATGCAGGATTTAAACAAACCGCGTTGATAATGGCTTTACTTTTAGTATCCCATTGCCTCCTCAATATTTTCTCGCGTAGGGATAACGACCAGCCATCACAGCTCAAAAGCGCAGGCAGTCTTCTGCCTCTTTCCCCCCCCCCCCTCCCCCCCATCTCTCTCACCATGAACGAGGTATCTTTCTATTTGTATCTCTATCTCTCTGAGCGGAAAAGACAGTTTCTTGAAGGGAAAGTTTTCTTTTGTTATGCACTATGGTGTTCCACACAGTTTATATGGTAAACTTGCACATACATTTTGGAGTAAGAGATGGAGCACAGAACAGTTGTGTAAATAAATATTCTCGTGCTAAGGACGACAGCGTCTATACAGTGATTCATTTCTAACGCTCTGTTGAAAACACCGCTCGACATAACTCCAGATAATTATCAATGAAATTCGCCAACAGCCGTCTAATCGAGACTTTAATTTATTTTGACTACCAGTTTCGGCATTCCTGTATGCCATCTTCAAACCTCATATGCAGCTCTCAAAAATAAACGATACTATCACACAGTGCCATATATTCCTGGATGTCGTGAGTTCAAAACCGTATCCCAAGTGCTTCATTCGAAGACTTGATTGGAACTAATTTGCAATCAAGTCTTCGAATGAAGTATTTGGGATATACTCTTGAATTGGCGACATCCAGGAATATATGGTACTGTATGACAGTATTGTTTATTTCCGAGAGATGTATATGGGGCCTGAAGATGGCATAATGGAATGCCGAAATTGGTAGTCAAAATAAAACTAAACGGCTGATGGCGATTTTCATTGATGTCCCATGTCCATGATGGATCAGCAGAGACTAGCTCCAGCTCCAGCAGACTGTCACAGCAGAATAGAAAAGGAAATGCAAAGTAGTATGATAGCTACAAAGAGCAGAAAATTTTCGAAGCCTGTGCTCTGTCTTAAAAAACAACTCAATTAGTTGCGATCCTCGGTTGTTTCTTGCATATTCACGACTGATAACGCTTTGTGTGTAAAATCCAGACTCACCTTGGTTTGGTTATTACGCTATCACTAAGGCCACTTGCCACTGTACTGGTGAGGCAGTTTATCAGATTGGAGGAGATTATTCTCCTACAGACTCAAATAGGACTGTACCTAGTGAAACATTCTGGTGGTGTGTATCGTCTGAGAGCGTATGCCAGTTTGAGTTTATAGGTTACTCTCATGACTTGCTGGATACAATAATGAACGGTACTAAGAGACACTAGTCTCTTAATAATGGTAACCTCAGAGGGGCTGCCATCAGACAGTAGCGTAACAGAGCAGACGAGGCGGGCAGCACAGCCGGCGTGCCCGGTCGCGCGACTGAACAAGTTTTCAAGAATGACGCTGCTTGACCGGTAGAAAGCTGCCTGCGAAAGCTTCCTCCGTCAATGCTGAGCGTTGCATACTTGTCGTATATCGTTAAGATTCTCCGTAAGTATTTCAAAACGATGCCATTAAACGTGCAAAATCGAAGACTTCGTAGCTGCAGTTGACCGTTAATGGAATATTGAGGCAACTTTTTGCGTGCGTAGCGTGGACATGAAGCAGAGAGCACGTGTGTTACAGGGAATGAGAAACATTTTAACATATGTAGGACCGCTCTGAAGTAAAATAATTCTTTTACAACATGTTTCACTAGAGGTTTGCGATTGGCTAAAACTTCAGTTTTCTGCTTCACACATGTTATAAGGTATGTTTCCTAGCACAGGTCATGTCATGTGGCTCATGTTATTTCACGGCTCTTAAATTTTCGTCAAATCAGTTGTCACGTCTCTTTCGACTATCTACGGCCTCGCTATAATAGGTACCTATCAGTTTAGGCTGCTGTGGATGCCACTAACAATGTTTTGATTAGCACTTTCATAGGAATTACGTTGCAGAAACTAGTTTCGGCAGGACAAAAAGTTTAGTACTAATTAAATCGCGCAAGAAACTAAAAACAGATATTTATCAAAAACAAATTGCGTTGTTACCTGTTTTAAACTGGTGGATCACTACCCACATTGGAAATTAAATTTAGCTTATTGTATACATCCGATGTTTTCTGTTTTTTTGTTGAGGCAAAACGTTACATTCACATCATAAGCGAATGTAACTTTACATATTAACAGTCCTCAGAGGATGAACACGACGGCTCGAAACTGGTAACGGGGTTGTTCGTTTTTAATATATAACATCAGTAACGATGCCTGGTTGCAGATTTTACTTTATTTGTACGAATCTACCCTTATTTACACAGCCATAGTATGATGTCAATTTTCGGCATAACAGCACTAAATTTTCTGCATGGAGTTTGGCCCTAGATTTCTACTTTATTTTCTGTTGACGCAGCCCAGTCAACAGAAAGGACGAAGCTACGTAGAATTAACTTTGCAGCTTCAGTTTTTTGGAAGAGAAAAGGGTGTTAAATATGGCGCGGACGCAGACACAAAGCTACAGATCAACCTCTTACCACAACTTTTATTTCACATTCACATTCGTTGGCTTGAATTCGCAGCGGATTGTAACCTACCTACCTAGCTACAGTCTGGAACCGCGCGACCGCTACGGTCGCAGATTCGAATCCTGCCTCGGGTATGGATGTGTGTGATGTCCTTAGGTTAGTTAGGTTTAAGTAGTTCTAAGTTCTGGGGGACTGATGACCTTAGCAGTTAAGTCCCATTGTGCTCAGAGCCATTTGAGCCATTAGCCTACCTACCTAACTTGGTTCAAATGGCTCTGAGAAGTATGGGACTTAAAATCTGAGGTCATCAGTCCCCTAGAACTTAGAACTATTTAATCCTAACTAACCTAAGGACATCACACACATCCATGTCCGAGGCAGGATTCGAACCTGCGACCGTAGCAGTCGCGCGGTTCCAGACTGAAGCGCCTAGAATCGCTCGGTCACTCCGGCCGGCCTACCTAACTTAAATCTCGGGCTGCGCAACAAATGAACCAAGATTCAAGGTAGTTGACACTACTGTATTCTACTCGATGAAGGTGCACAGTTATGGTTACGAAAGCGTCTACATCAAATTTACACCAAACCACTGTGGAGATGGGGTAAGGCATTGTTGGTTTGTACGCGGGCGGACGTTTGGGCCTCATGAGACTTTGGAAGCTTAACCTGAAGGTTGGCTGGAACACCACAGTACTTTACTGGGCATGGTCCCGTTGGAGCTAGTACGCTGTTGTCATCATGCGAGCTTTGAACAGTTTAACGTGGACTCTAACCGTGGTGCGATTCTTCAAGTTTTCACATTAGCAGACACTGCTAGAGGTGCAAAAAGGGACCATAAAATCACAAGTAACTTGATGAGGTGTCTGGTACATCCACGCCGAATACAGTGTGTGCTGGAGAAGGCGACGGCAGAGCGCCGTACCCGGCGGCTGGCCTACCTGTGCGCGGCGCGTGTTGTAGCGGCGAGTGCTTCAGGTATCGCGCGCGGGCCGCTGTGTTCCGGAGTCGCACAGGAACTGGCTGCTCCGGCGAGCGGGCTGCGTCCTCTGGGCCGCCCCACCACCACCAGGGGCGGAATGGCGCTGCCTCCGCCGCCGCCGCCGCCGCCCGCCACAAGGCTGCCCGGCCACCACGCACCTGGCTGTCGCGCGGGTCACGGCGTGGGATCGGCCTGCCTCCCATTCCGTAGCCGAGATCGCTAAAGCACGCTAGTGCTGCCGCGCTAGGCCGTCGGTAACCTGTTCGAGGGCTGTCGGAGGCGATGAAAAGACCGACACAAAATTCGCGCACTCGGCCGCCAAAGCGCCATTCCTTGCACACTAACACTGCAAAAACGCGTGAAAAAAATTTCGTCCCGTGCGTATTTTCAGTACAGAGCGGACGTCAAATACAGGTAACTTGGCAACAAAGGCAATCACGCGTCATTCTTCTTCATTCAGTACTTTGTAGCTGTGCTGCCCCGCTTGTGCAGATAAAGAGAAATTGTAATGGGTAGAGTTTTGGATTGGAATATTAATGATGGCTCTCGATCTTCCACCATAATCGAGTCCATCAACAAGAGGTGGCAAATATGAGGTAGCCAAGGAGGTGAAAACGTGGGTTCTACTATGCCAAGATTGCTTGGTAGCTATGAAACCTTCCCGTCTCCTCTATACCTCTTTTGTTGTTACGCAATAACCGTCTCCACTATATCTCTGCCTACAGGAAAATTAAAGAGACCTTTGGAGAAAAGAGAGCCACTTGTATGAATATCAAGAGCTCAGATGGAAACCCAGTTCTAAGCGAAGAAGGGAAAGCAGAAAGGTGGAAGGAGTATACAGAGGTCCATACAAGGGCGATGTACTTGAGGACAATATTATGGAAATTGAAGAAGATGTAGATGAAGATGAAATGGGAGACACGATACTGCGAGAAGAGTTTGACAGAGCACTGAAAGACCTGAGTCGAAACAAGGCCCCAGGAGTAGACAACATTCCATTGGAACTGCTGATGGCCTTGGGAGAGCCAGTCCTGACAAAACTCTACCATCTGGTGAGCAAGATGTATGAGACAGGTGAAATACCCTCAGACTTCAAGAAGAATATAATAATTCCAATCCCAAAGAAAGCAGGTGTTGACAGATGTGAAAATTACCGAACTATCAGTTTAATAAGTCACTGCTGCAAAATACTACCGCGAATTCTTTACAGACGAATGGAAAAACTGGCAGAAGCCGACCGAGGGGAAGATCAGTTTGGATTCCGTAGAAATGTTGGAACACGTGAGGCAATACTGACCCTACGATTTATCTTAGAAAATAGATTAAGGAAAGGCAAACCTACGTTTCTAGGGTTTGTAGACTTAGAGAAAGCTTTCGACAATGTTGACTGGAATACTCTCTTTCAAATTCTAAAGGTGGCAGGGGTAAAATACAGGGAGCGAAAGGCTATTTACAATTTGTACAGAAACCAGATGGCAGTTATAAGAGTCGAGAGGCATGAAAGGGAAGCAGTGGTTGGGAAGGGAGTGAGACAGGGTTGAAGCCTCTCCCCGATGTTATTCAATCAGTATATTGAGCAAGCAGTAAAAGAAACAAAAGAAAAATTCGGAGTAGGTATTAAAATCCATGGAGAGGAAATAAAAACTTTGAGGATCGCCGATGACATTGTAATTCTGTCAGAGACAGCAAAGGACTTGGAAGAGAAGTTGAACGGAGTGGACAGTGTCTTGAAAGGAGAATATAAGATGAACATCAACAAAAGCAAAACGAGGATAATGCAATGTAGTCGAATTAAGTCGAGTGATGCTGGGGGAATTAGATTAGGAAATGAGACACTTAAAGTAGTAAAGGAGTTTTGCTATTTGGGGAGCAAAATAACTGATGATGGTCGGAGAAGATATAAAATGTATACTGGCAATGGCAAGGAAAGCGTTTCTGAAGAAGAGAAATTTGTTAGCATCGAGTATAGATTTAAGTGTCAGGAAGTCGTTTCTGAAAGTATTTGTATGGAGTGTAGCCATGTATGGAAGTGAAACATGGACGATAAATAGTTTGGACAAGAAGAGAATAGAAGGTTTCGAAATGTGGTGCTACAGAAGAATGCTGAAGATTAGATGGGTAGATCACATAACTAATGATGAAGTATTGAATAGAATTGGGGAGAAGAGGAGTTTGTGGGACAACTTGACAAAAAGACGGGACCGGTTAGTAGGACATGTTCTGAGGCATCAAGGGATCACCAATTTAGCATTGGAGGGCAGCGTGGAGGGTTAAAATTCGTAGAGGGAGACCAAGAGATTAATACACTAAGCAGATTCAGAAGGATGTAGGTTGCAGTAAGTACTGGGAGATGAAGAAGCTTGCACAGGATAGAGTAGCATGGAGATAGGGTAGCATGGAGAGCTGCATCAAACCAGTCTCAGGACTGAAGACCACAACAACAACAGAGTTTTGGATTGCAATATTAATGATGGCTGTCGACCTTCCACCATAATCGAGTCCATCAACATGAGGTGGCAGTTGTGGGGTAGCCAAGGAGATGGAAACGTGGGTTCCACTATGCCAAGACCTCTTGGTAGCTACAACAGGAAAACACATTTAATTAGCAGGAGTATAAATGGCTCGGAGCACTATGGTACTTAACATGTGAGGTCATCAGTCCCCTAGAACTTAGAACTACTTAAACCTGACTAACCTAAGGACATCACACACATCCATGCCCAAGGTAGGATTCGAACCTGCGACCGTAGCGGTCGCGGGGTTCCAGACTGAAGCGCCTATAACCGCTCGGCCACACCGGCCGGCAGGAGTATAAAAAAAGAAAGTATTTGCTACTTAACTTTCCTTTAGTCCATGATCAGTTGGTTGACAATTACTAGAAGACGCCACTAGACTAAGCGTTGTAGAATAACATAATTTACAAGTCACAAATCTTGCAGTGACGAATTAATCTCTTGTAATCTTGAATGTCGAATCTGGTGAATTTGAAGACTAACTTGGAATGGAGCTACAAAGACTTGATGGCAGCAACGACTGAGCTGCAGACGATGAATAACATCGGCTCTGGCTGATCACTGAGCGCGGCTACGAACTGTGGATTGACACAACTGCTTTACTCTCCTGCGGCACATGAAGTGGTCTAGCGGCACCTCACGGCGCGCATATGTACTGCTACTGGCTGTGTACTCATTGGCTAACACAGCCGTCCTTCTGTTCCGTTTATCGAGAGAATCGCATCTGGCGGATCGATCTCTCGGGCGGCGGTGTGGTCGTATGACTGACGACATCACTATTAATGAAGACTGGCACTGAAAAACGGGCCAGTCCTGAAATGTAAAAACTTAGAGATAAATGTTGCCATCTGTTGCTGGGAATGGCAAGTATCAAAATAGTCATTGGTCTCACCCATAAATATCACTTAGGAATAGCCCGATTTTCCGCGCATGTCTTCATTCGAAGTCGACAGTTCGACCGCCAGGTCTATTTTTAGGGCTCCGTGCATTTTTAATTTCAAAACGGTACTTACTTAAAAAACACGCCTCGTAAATGAAAGAATTTTGTAAATACACTCCTGGAAATTGAAATAAGAACACCGTGAATTCATTGTCCCAGGAAGGGGAAACTATTGACACATTCCTGGGGTCAAATACATCACATGATCACACTGACAGAACCACAGGCACATAGACACAGGCAACAGAGCATGCACGATGTCGGCACTAGTACAGTGTATATCCACCTTTCGCAGCAATGCAGGCTGCTATTCTCCCATGGAGACGATCGTAGAGATGCTGGATGTAGTCCTGTGGAACGGCTTGCCATGCCATTTCCACCTGGCGCCACAGTTGGACCAGCGTTCGTGCTGGACGTGCAGACAGCGTGAGACGACGCTTCATCCGGTCCCAAACATGCTCAATGGGGGACAGATCCGGAGATCTTGCTGGCCAGGGTAGTTGACTTACACCTTCTAGAGCGCGTTGGGTGGCACGGGATACATGCGGACGTGCATTGTCCCGTTGGAACAGCATGTTCCCTTGCCGGTCTAGGAATGGTAGAACGATGGGTTCGATGACGGTTTGGATGTACCGTGCACTATTCAGTGTCCCCTCGACGATCACCAGTGGTGTACGGCCAGCGTAGGAGATCGCTCCCCACACCATGATGCCAGGTGTTGGCCCTGTGTGCCTCGGTCGTATGCAGTCCTGATTGTGGCGCTCACCTGCACGGCGCCAAACACGCATACGACCATCATTGGCACCAAGGCAGAAGCGACTCTCATCGCTGAAGACGACACGTCTCCATTCGTCCCTCCATTCACGCCTGTCGCGACACCACTGGAGGCGGGCTGCACGATGTTGGGGCGTGAGCGGAAGACGGCCTAACGGTGTGCGGGACCGTAGCCCAGCTTCATGGAGACGGTTGCGAATGGTCCTCGCCGATACCCCAGGAGCAACAGTGCCCCTAATTTGCTGGGAAGTGGCGGTGCGGTCCCCTACGGCACTGCGTATAATCCTACGGTCTTGGCGTGCATCCGTGCGTCGCTGCGGTCCGGTCCCAGGTCGACGGGCACGTGCACCTTCCGCCGACCACTGGCGACAACATCGATGTACTGTGGAGACCTCACGCCCCACGTGTTGAGCAGTTCGGCGGTACGTCCACCCGGCCTCCCGCATGCCCACTATACGCCCTCGCTCAAAGTCCGTCAACTGCACATACGGTTCACGTCCACGCTGTCGCGGCATGCTACCAGTGTTAAAGACTGCGATGGAGCTCCGTATGCCACGGCAAACTGGCTGACACTGACGGCGGCGGTGCACAAATGCTGCGCAGCTAGCGCCATTCGACGGCCAACACCGCGGTTCCTGGTGCGTCCGCTGTGCCGTGCGTGTGATCATTGCTTGTACAGCCCTCACGCAGTGTCCGGAGCAAGTATGGTGGGTCTGACACACCGGTGTCAATGTGTTCTTTTTTCCATTTCCAGGAGTGTATATTTAAAAGCACAAAAATTGAACATGTAAATATTTTTGGGTTATGAATCAATTCGCCTCCTCGCGGCGCACCTTCAGGAACGTAAACGAGCTGGTATTCTCAACATGTATTTTTTTAATGATGTTTGATTTTGACAACATGAGCTTATTTCCAAGAATTAGCAGCTTTCATTCAATTAGTATTAGACACAAATTCAATCTGCGTTTGGATCACACCTCCCTGACTCTTGTGCAGAAAGGTGTATAATTATTCTCCTACATCTCTTTCCTGTAAGTTACGACGAGATGTCAAACATCCTAGCGGTAAACCTCGCAGTTTCCAATCTAAACTGGAGAATATCGTCATGAATATCTCCATGTCACATGTAATCATACTCAATAAACGCGAATAAGTTTTACAGCTTTTGCTATAAGTACATATGCTAGAAAGCTTTGCTTACCTGGACTGAAGAGTGGGCCGGGATACCTCTTTTGTTGTTACGCAATAACCGTCTCCACTATATCTCTGCCCACAGGAAAATTAAAGACACCTTTGGAGAAAAGAGAACCATTGCATGAATATCAAGAGCTCAGATGGAAACCCATTCTAAGCAAAGAAGGGAAAGCAGAAAGGTGGAAGGAGTATATAGAGGGTCTATACAGGGGCGATGTTCTTGAGGGCAATATTATGGAAATGGAAGAGGATGTAGATGAAGATGAAATGTTAGATATGATACTGCGTGAAGAGTTTGACAGAGCACTGAAAGACCCAAGTCGAAACAAGGCCCCGGGAGTAGACAACATTCCTTTAGAACTACTGACAGCCTTGGGAGAGCAAGTCCTGACAAAACTCTACCATCTGATGAGCGAGATGTATAAGACAGGTGAAATTCCCTCAGACCTCAAGAAGAATATAATAATTCCAATTCCAAAGAAAGAAGGTGTTGACAGATGTGAAAATTACCGAACTATCAGTTTAATAGGTCACAGCTGCAAATTACTAACGCGAATTCTTCACAGACGAATGGAAAAACTGGTAGAAGGCGACCTCGGGGAAGATCAGTTTGGATTCCGTAGAAATGTGGGAACACGTGAGGCAATACTGACCCTACGACTTATCTTAGAAGAAAGATTAAGGAAAGGCAAACCTACGTTCTAGCATTTGTAGACTTGGAGAAAGCTTTTGACAATGTTGTCTGGAAAACTCTCTTTCAAATTCTGAGGGTGGCAGGGGTAAAATACAGGAAGCGAAAGGCTATTTACAGTTTGTACACACAGCAGATGGCAGTTATAAGAGTCGAGGGACATGAAAGGGAAGCTGTGGTTGGGAAGGGAGTGAGACGGGGTTGTAGCCTCTCCCCGTTGCTATTCAATCTGTATATTGAGCAAACAGTAAAGGAAACTAAAGAAAAGTTCGGAGTAGGCATTAAAATCCATGGAGAAGAAATAAAAACTTTGAGGTTCGCCGATGACGTTGTAATTCTGTCGGAGACAGCAAAGGACTTGCAAGAGCAGTTGAACGGAATGGACAGTGTCTTGAAAGGAGGGTATAAGATGAACATCAACAAAAGCAAAACGAGGATAATGGAATGTAGTCGAATTAAGTCGGGTGATGCTGAGGGAATTGGATCAGGAAATGAGACACTTAAAGTAGTAAATAAAGTATGCAAGGGCAGTGCATTGGCGGAGATGTCATTTGTACTCAGGTGGTTCCTCTGGAAAGGTTTCCGACGTCATTACGGCCGCACGACAGGAATTAACAGACGTTGAACGCTGAGTGGTAGATGGTGCCAGGCAGATGGGACTTTCCATTTCGGAAATCGTTTCAGGATTCAATATTCCGAGCTCTGCAGTGTCAAGGGTGTGCCGACAATACCAAGTTTCAGACATTACCTCTCATCACAGATAACGCAGTGGCCGATGGCCTTCTCTGAACGACCAGGTGCAGCAGCGTTTAAATGGAGTTGTCAATGCTAACAGACAAGCAACACTGCATGAAATATCCGCAGAAATTAGTGTGGGACATATGACGAACACATTCGTTAGGACAGTACGACGAAATGTGCTATGGCAGCAGATGACCGACGCGAGTGCCTTTGATAATAGCACTGCATCGCATGCAGTGCCTCTGCTGAGCTCGAGACCATATCAGATGGACCCCAGACGGCAGTGGTATAGTCAAATGAGTCTCGATTTCAGCTGATAAGAACTCATGGTAGGATTCGAGGGTGGCACAAACACCACGGAGTTATCGACCCAAATTGTCATTTCGGAAATTTTGTGGTAAGGCCTTATGGGACCAAACTGCTGAGGTCATCGGTCCGTAAGCTCACACACTACTTAATCTAAGTTAAACTAACTAAAAAATGTATTATCTATGTACACACGTTCCATGCTTTCCGTCTTAAATTCACGACCTTTTGAATACGCTCTGCGTATTAGCAAGTATTTGTCATTGTCAGTTTTGAAAACATGATAAAGCAACACAATTTCCAACTATAGTTTCAAGCCTATTGTTACTCCCATTCCTACCTTGAGACGTCTCACAGTTATCAGTCGTCGAAGATACACTATTTTTCACTTTGTTAGCACCATCATTACCGTTTTGTTTTTTACATTCGCTGTCTGTTTTAATTCTTTCAGCACCACTGTTAGTATCCTGACTGTCAAGGATTACATGCGTTTCCCAGGAATGAACTGCTCGTAACGAATGACTTAATTTTGCTTTGCACGAAGGACATTCTGAAATTCCGTAGTACTTACATGCTTGCGAGCACTCAGTTCGCTAACAATGCTACTTGTCTCATAAGCTCGCAAGTAATGGATGGCTAAGCTTAGATAAAAGCAGCAATGACGGCACGAGAATAACGGTTCAGTTTGAAATGTTTTGAAGTATTTAAATACATAACGTTTTTTCAAAATTGTGAGCAAACATGCTAATGTTAAAACTGTAATAGTGTATTAATATTTTCTGTGAATGACTCCACAAGTTTAAATAAAATGTTAAGTTTTTCACACCCAGCGAGCAAGAAATAGACATCCCGGGTGGTGATGGGTAATTTGAAATAAGAGAATGGGATGGTCTGATACAGTAGAGGGAAGGGGGGGGGGAGCCTCTCATCCACCCATCTCCCCCTCTCCTACCAGCAAACCACACCCTGCAGTAAGTTGCATGTATTAAAGTCCACAACGCGGCCATAGCATACCTTTCTTCTCTTTCACCTTCAGATAGGGCTTCTTGTTCCGGGGAGAGGAACCTGCAGGATGTGGTGCTTGTGACGTGCAGATAACGGTGCACCACATTTTAGCAGACTCTATTTTGTATTCAGACAGGAGGTAGCAATTCACTTATCAACCGATTTGGCCTCTATTTTAAATGCCAATGACACAAAAGTAGTACGTCTTTTTAAGTATTGTGTAATGTTGGACTTGTTTCTAAAAATTTTAGGGCGATATTATAATGTGTTAGCAGGGTGACTCTCTCATCCGTGGCTTTTGTAAGTGATCAGCCAATCTCATATTCCTGTGAATATATTTTATTTCTCCTCCTGTCTTACTCGTGATTTAATTGACAGTTTCAAAACACCTGACTATTTAAAACACTCTCTTGTATGATATGAGCTAATGTGAATGTGCTAGTGATGATGGGTGAGACCGGGAAACAGTAAGTTCGATTTTTATATCCAGTTGCTTTTTATTTCTTTTGAAGCATCTTCTAGTTTTTAACCACATTCGTTTCTACTAGCCTTATATCCAATGATAACCTAGTCGCTTAGTGCCCCAAGCACGCGCGCGCATACACTCACGCGCACGCACGCACACACACACACACACACACACACACACACACACACACACAATAACTGTCACTGCAATGGGTTTGATATCCAGACATTGTTCATGAAATTTGGAAGAGAAATAAGAGAAACTTATTCTCTAGGACAGATTCCCTGTTGAAAACATAGCTAGCTCATAGGACGCTGACTACGACTTTTTTCACTTTGTTTCACTATTTTACACCACCTCTTTAAGTTAACTTACGTTCGATCCAATATCTGGGTTTGATCTTCACCTTTTAGAAATTTTTTACAGAAGAGTGGAAGTTGGCCTAACACTCAGCATGGTATCCCGCCAATGTGTGTGTGTGTGTGTGTGTGTGTGTGTGTGTGTGTGTATGTGTGTGTGTGCTTATGTGTGTGTGTGTGTGGGGGGGGGGGGAGAAGGGGGCATCGTGTGGTACCCATATGTTGGTAGATCCCTGGCTATGCACGGAATGCACTATCGATGACCAAACTGTTACCGCCCCACGCACACCGAGGCGTGAGTACCAGTCTCTTTTGGAGGACAGACACTCCACACAGCCGGGGGACATGGCCATCAAGCAAGGAGGCCATTGCTCTGGTTGGGTGGGAGCTGTGGGGACAGCCCTCATTCTGAGTAGGGGGCATCATGGGGGATATATGGTGCTGTGAAAAGACCTAAGCTATCAGTCGGAAACTGCAAGGCCCCGACAGTCTCTTCGGACAGGTTGTAATTCTTCACTGAGGGTTGTTACTGTGCAGTACTGCTGCAGCATGTGCGTTTTCGAGTTGCATTCTGATGCCGCACTTCGCGAGTGCTTCTCTCTCCGCTGTCAGGAACCGAACCAGACTGGGCTGGGGGTTCAGTGACGGCCACCAAGGAAAACTGGCGCTGGGGAAACAGAGGCCGCGGAGCCGAGGGCAGTCAGTTTGGAAGCAGCAACAGTGGACTGCAGCGGTCAGCACCGGGACGTGGCCGGCGGTAACGCGGACATCGTAGAGCTGTGGTATCGAATGGTGTCCATCTTCCAGCGTTCAGAAGAAGATGACAGCCCGTGGACAGGGAGCAGTTCGGTGGAGAGTTCCTTACTGCGATAGAGAGCAGAGCATCAAGTGCAGTATTATTTTTGTGTCCCATAACTGCAACTGGCGGGCATTGGTAGTTGTCAGAGTCATGGCCAGCCAAAATGCAGTATGGTGGTGTGCGCTGATACGGGTGACATCATCCTTGTGTAGTTCGTTGTTGTGAATTGCGGCGAAGCCCTGAGGAATTTTAGAGTACTATAACTGTACTTGCTCGGCATGGGTATGGTGCTGTCTAAGTGTATTGTTTTGAATTTGGAAATGCTACTAGACCGTTACGAGATCATTGTGTGTTAGCAATAAGTCACTGTACCCTTTGCTTGTTTATGCATTTTTCGCGCAGATTCTATAGTAGTTTTTATATCCAGGTAGATGGTGTTGTTCTGTTAGTTGGCTGCCTGAGATACGATGAAGATGTTCTCAGTAGTAGTGACTGCACCTCGTTCTAGTGAACCATTCGGTTGCGGCGGTTTTACTTTGGTTCTTTCTTGGTAAGTCATTTTGAGGCGGAAACAACATTGTTTACTTGCATAATGTATACCTGTGTCTTAAGATAAGCTTTTACAGTAAATTATAGTAGCCTACTGTGGCGATCACATTATTTTATTTCTTTGAAGCGTGTAATTGTTTTGTTTTTATGTCGTTTGTTATCTGAAGTTAATTATTGCAGGTGGTTTGGTGCGAAGGTTTACTGTTTTCGCGTGAATCTTGCTGTTGAAATTGTTGATCAACAAAAGAAAACTGGTTTAGCTTGCGCGATCCTCGGTCACTCTACTCACTCACTCACAGCCAAATACCACTCCACATTATGGCGCTAGGAGTGTTCCTCCCTTGGCCATGACGTGAGGAGAAAGCAAAACAAGGAAACTTGCGGAAGTTTACTCCTCTTTTATTTACTCCTATTTTACACTCGGAAAGACAGAACATCATGTCCCTCTACTAAGCTAGAATTATGTGTGGAAAGTATTTGCGGAAATCTCTTCCCTTAGTAAATTACGAAATGGTTTCATTTTAATTATAACAGTGAATCTTACCCAGTCTCTGCAGTTACTCTCCCGTAAAAAACTTACTTGGTGATGTACCTGTTACCGCCGGCCGAGGTGGCCGAGCGGTTCTAGGCGCTTCAGTCCGCAACCGCGCGACTGCTACGGTCGCAGGTTCGAATCCTGCCTCGGTCATGGATGTGTGTGATGTCCTTAGGTTAGTTAGGTTCAAGTAATTCTGAGTTCTAGAGGACTGATGACCTCAGATGTTAAGTCCCATAGTGCTCAGAGCCATTTGGACCATTTGTATCTGTTACCGTAACACCCCAGAAGAGTCTAAACATGGCACGTGCTATTATTTCTATACTGAAGATGGAGTGAAGGACTCCGCCAGCAATTGAAGAAGCGTGGGATCCATTTCGTCTGTCATGTACGTCGACGCCTGCCAGATATCTGCCAGACAACAGAATTGAAACCGGCGCATTCATCATCACAGTAAGATTTGTTTCCAGAGAAGGAGAAAATCATGATTTACACTGTGATGTAAAGCCATATTTCCCACCCATGAAACAGTGTCTCAAATGGCATCGCGTCAGGTATATCTTCCTGGTGTACATATGACCCAGTTTGCGCAGGATGTTCTCAACCACTCAACGAAAAATCTCATAAACGCTTTCAACTTTTTGTGTCAGTTGCGGCTATTAGTGAAATATGTTCTCTAATCGACAATTGTAAAATCCAGGAACTGAAGGTTGCCGATCATCTATCATATTTTGAAGCTCAGCAAAATATAATAGTTTATATCCTGTTGCAGTATGGTCGACCTTTGCCGCTACTGTGGCCAGTTCGTCATCAGTATCTGGCATATTTACCCCCTCGACAACGTCCTCCCATAGTAAGTTGTAAATGTAAATTCTGTACACAGTGGTTGGCGGGTCCATCGGTACCGACCGATTGCCATGTCATCCTCTGCCAGTGGAGTCATTGGATGCGATGTGGAGGGACTTGGAGTCAGTACACCACTCTCCTGGCCGTAGTCAGTTTTCGTGACCTCCGGTACTACTGAAAGTAAATTAGACAATGAAGGCGACATCCTCCTGAGACAACTATCATAATATTTGACGTCTAGCTAAAGATCACTAACGAGGACTACTGGATGTGCTATGTCTCTTCCTTGCGAACATATGCCTCTTAATACTGTGTACTTGCTGGCCGACCTCCATAGTCTTCGGAGCAGCAAAGGTCAACTTCTTTTTGGTCTCTTCCTTCATAGTGGTATTTTTACCAGTGCATCAGTTGTTGCTGAAGAGCTTGTGACCCATATTGCGACAGCAACAGTTTTCTATTTTTACCTGGCTGCCTTTCGAACATATAAAAGACAAATTGATAACATCTTCCTACGCTTTGCCCCGACCCCCCGACACACTGAATTAGGTAATGAACCTCTCACTGATTGGCAACTGCTCCACACTCTTGACTCGTCATACAATACGGTTACCGGCCATAATCAGATGATCCAACATGACCATCAACAGCTACAGAGGGAATAGTCTCAAGAACATGCTCCGCAAACTGCTTCAAAGGGTGATAGCTCGATCTCGACAAATAAGCTGGGTTTTCGAATCAAAGGGCCCTTTGTCCCCCTCTCAGTGTGGTTTCCGGGAGGGACGATCCACAGACGACCATCTGGTTAGACAGGAAACAGCTACCCGACGGGATTTTTCTAAACACTAACACCTCATTGCAGTCTTTTTTTGACCAGCGTAAGGCATACAATACCGCTTGACGCCATCTAATTTTGCATACATGAAGGGAGCTTTCGAGTCTCGTTACCGATTTGTATTCGTTGTTTCATGTTAGTGGTGGTACATCACTCAGCTGCGCATAGGCCAAAGAGAACAGCATCCCGCAGGGTTCCGTCCTGTGTGACACACTCTTCCTCGTCGCCAACAATGGGCTTTTGACCTCCGTCGGACCAGTGGTCACCACAACGCTGCGTATCAACGACTTTTGTATTTACAATCATTTTGAGGTTGAAGCTGTTCTGTCTGGTGTTTGCTTAGAAATAATTTGTTTTTGGAGATGGCCCGCCTTTAGCAAAAGACAGTTTTTCTATTTCGTTTCATTCCGCAGACAGGTTTCGTTGCTACAAAACAGGAAAAATACTTTTGACTACTTGTACACAGTATATATTTGAAAAACAGACAAAACTTTGTTTGTGTACCCTGTTACCACACGCTGTTGATTTCCTGGATGTTACGTTATTTAATTCTATTGTTTTATTTTACACTTTGTCAACTGCAACCATAAAGAAGTAAATGTAGAACAGTTAATTGCCTCTAAAATTTGCGACTCGGCATGTTACAGTTCTGCCTCCCATTAACTAATACCAAAGAAGAATGTGTGTGTGTATGTGTGTGTGTGTGTGTTTGCAATATGTTCGACTTAGTTTTGCTGGTTTCCCCGTTATCTTCACTGTGAAGGCTCGCATTAAGTAACTTTCAGTGTCACGGTTTACTGACTACAGAAAGAAGATGGCTGACAGCTGAACAATCGAATGCCTTTTGGGCGGGAGTTTTTAATCTTTGTGGGCGTATCTGTCATTTTGTGTATGTTTAGAAGAGGGGTTTGGTGGTTTTATGGGTTGGTGTTATCTGATAGTTCTCAGAGGGCAGAGAACAGAGTTCTATTGCAGAGAACTGTGTGTTCACTCATTACTTGTTTTCCGTCAATTATTGCTTTTTGTATTTGATATTTTTCTTCGATCATTAGTTTTTGTGGGGGCTGTTGCTACATTTGAGACTTTTCAAGACAATTATTGATGTTTGTTGGTCTGTGTTTCATGTCCATAAGGTGTTCAGAAAATGTAGAGTGACAGCTGCTACTTTTTAATGGCCTTCTGTGTTCTGTGTATATGGTATTAAAGTGTGTGCTTGTGTGTCCTATATAAACCGATTTGTAGTCTTGGCATGTCAGTTGGTAAATACCAGATATGTTATGTTTGCCTTTGCGTGTGTTGGTTGTTCTTAGTTTTCTCGATATTAGCTGTTTGGACTGTAGACTATTTTTAGCCCTTGTTATTGGAATATGTTGCCTATTCTATGGGCTGCTTTGTTGTTGTTGTTGTTGTTGTTGTTGTGTGTGTGTGTGTGTGTGTGTGTGTGTGTGTGTGTGTGTGTGTGTGTGTACCACTTGCTTGTGTTATGGGTGTTTCTTTGTGCTTGTGTGTCATCTGTGTGTTTGTGTTATGTGTGTATGTTCTGTGTGTCTATGTTCGTAAGTTGCTGACAGGTTGTTTCTGTGTGTTAGGTGTCCCTCTCTATTTTTGAATTGTTGTCAGGAGGAACTCTGGCAGACGTCACCGAAATGTACGGTGCCGCTTCGCCAACGGACAGTGCTTTTATCGCCACTAGGGGCGCAGCATTCGCGGGCACTATTTTGCGCCCAGCATCCCGGTGTCCACCAAGCACTGAACTCGCCTCCATTTTCCAGAAGGTGACCGCAGAAGGTGAAGGTATTTCAAAAGCTGGCCGCTGCTAGCAGGCAGCTGAGTTCACTGAGCCATATCTGTATCTACACCTCGCATTGACGAGAGCTCCGGCTGCCACGTGAAGTTGGAAGTTACGCCTGTGCAGTCACCATGTGCAGCTAGCAATCATCTCCGAGCCTCTTGCTGTCCAACACTGGCCTCCCGTGGACTCTGGACATCAGGACTTGGTATCTGCTGATTGTTATTGACTTTCGTGATTGTGTTCAAGGACTGCCGTCCAAGAGTCAGTCCGTCTGCACTCAAGCTATTACTATTAAACATTATGCAATGATTGAAGTCTGACCCGGAAATATTTATTTCAAGTGTTAGAGTATCTGACAAGAACTATAGGAGACGGTTATTCTGTATCAGTTATCGATCAAAAATATCATTAATTGTGTTCAGCTAATCTTGCTAATCAGTCGGATCTGTGGATATTAATTTTTTAGCTGATTAAAATAAAGAGTTTATGGTTTCATCTCAAACTGTGAATCTTATCTGGTGTTGTGAACCCAAGTAAGATCACTATAATACCGGAACTCGCAAATATGGTAGAGATATACCTCCTCTAAAAACATAACCCTGTAGTGATGGACTGAGCTGAAAAGAAAAGATTACAAGGTCACATCATATTGGCTCGTTTACGAATATATCTATTGGTAATCACGGGACGTTCAAAACAAAGTTGGCTTAAATAATCTGATGGATGCTATTGCAGAGCTTCAGTCAACCTGTCATGTTCTTGTGGTGAATGCGTTTACTGAGTCCTTGAAGACTCCTCTGTTAACGAGACAACATGTGCGCACGATGGCGTCAATTATCCTTTACAATGTTCTGCATCACTCTAACGTCATAACACTGTTTGCTGTTTTTGCGTCCGACGGCTCTTGGCTTCAGAAGCGCTACAGAGCTGCAACATATTTTCATAACAGCTGTCTTTACGCCAACTGTTTCAGTAATCTTATTGATTTTAAGAGTCAAATGAACGCTAAATGGTATTGAGGAATGGCGCAATATATAAACGGAAAATGTAAAAGGTAACAAACCGAAAACAGTTTTCTTATAATTTCCTTCTGACCGCAATGCGTTTATACCCCATCTTCCCTAAGCTTTTTTATTTTCATTTTATATTTTTACGTATTAAGAATGTTAAGGCTTTTCCATGGTAGTAACTTCTGGAGTTTCGCAGGTCTTTGGTTAACATATATCACAATGGTTATGTTATATAACAGTGATAGTATATTTAAATTAAATAACTTAATTTCATACGTCTGTTCCCAGTGACAGACACTGATCGATTTCATTAGAAGCTATACATTTCAAGCAATGAGAAATTACCATTAGCCTCAGCGAGTATAAGTTGTTATACAATGATTCATGTTCACTGATTTTATACAATGTAGTTTTGCTTATTATAGTGCTTATTTATTGCGGCTACGTAATTTATTTAAATCCATTTTAGTTTTAGACATTATATAACACATTACTAGAATTACCAGTCCGGTTTCTTAATTCACAGCTTCTGAAGTTTTCGTAGTTTCGAAATGTTTGAAACAATAAAAATTATGCTTGCGTTTAGATTAATGACTAGCATCTAGATCTGAAGAACGTAAGGTTTGGTGTAGTCACAGCAGTACCATTTTCCTTCCTTTCTCATAGAATGATGAAATGTTGTCCATCAAACTGAGGAGTTCTATACTTGCGACGTAGCATCGGTCAAATCACTGAGTAATAATAAAAGAAAGAAAACTGAGCGCTAGAAGCACTAAACGTACGTCTTTAACCATTGCCACTTCGCCAGATTAATGTATTTAATGTACAGGGAAAATTTGCTATTGGAACAAAGTACAGGAAACGACGCACAAGAGGATACGGAGAAGAAAAGGTCATATGTACATACAGCTGGAAAAGCGTTCCAAGGGAGGTACACGCACTTGAACATGGAGATAAAGTATCTTTGACAGTGTGGATCTCCGTGACTGAAAGCACGCGTCAGAACACACCAGGCAAGTGGGAGTGTTCAGTCTGTGCTAGTGTTTTAGCTCCACTGAAGAGCGCAGTTACTTTGCCCATGAGCTGAGCGAGTCGGCAGCAGCAGTGAAACGGATGACACCTAGCAGCGAAGTGTGAGGGCTCTCTTGAGTTTGGAGCTAAAACACTAGTGCAGACAGAAGATTCCTACTTGCCTGGTGTGTTTCCACGCGTGATTTTAATCTCTGAGACCTAGAGTGTCAGAGATCTTTTATCTCTACCTTCAAGAGGGTGTACCTCCCTTGGAACGCATTTACATCCACATGACCTTTTCTTCTCCTTGTCTTCTCATGAGCCTCTTCTTGTGGTTCGCCCCATTTAAGAAAATCACCCGACAAAACTTGACTGGTTGTTGTTCAATCGATCGTTTCATGACGAGAACAGAGTTCATCCAGAGTCATTTACTAATTTGGAAATAGAGACAGAGTGATTCTCATTAGCGTTAAAAGCCCCCGAAGCACGTAGATGAAGCTGAGACAAGTAGTTTAATATAAGACACACGGGGCTAGAAATTTCGGAAGATATCCCAAAAGTGGATGACGAATGTTGAGCATTTGACGTCACCAGATGACGTACCTCGCCGCATCCCAACCCCAGTGAAGTCATGTTTTCACATCGGTGTGACTCCCGACCTACGTACTCGACTTTAGCGGGTCGGAGTCAGGTTTCGAATCTTGCGTCTGGCAGGCAGTATTTTTTTGCACTGCGTTAGACAATTGTATGTTTACATTTAGGCAACAGTCATTATTTTATATTCCGGTCTCGCGGTCTCCGCTGTATAACTGCAAAGAACAGTACAAGAAAAGCCTACCAGCGTCACAAGTAAATTCGTACAAGCTTCCGAACTGCATCGCGGTCAGTAAGTGACCTACGTGTCCTTTATTAAATAAAATCAGTAAACAAAAAATAAAGGACAAAAGGAAATAGTACGCATCATCCGCGTCAAGCGGTCTGTAATAGGGAAAACAGGGTCAAAGGGAGACTGAACATGAGACGTGCTGTGAACTTTCTCTTTATTTTAATAGAACATACTAAGCTAGATTTATCAAACATCCATTGGAAAAACACCTCGAGTGGTTTTGATACTAAGAAACAGAATAGTTAACAATCATAAAACTGTACCAGATTGATTAATAGTAGACAGATTAAATACAGTAATCAAACCTTTAGCAATACAATGAAAGAGCTAAAAACTCATTGTCGAAAGGAACTTTATGGTTTACAATCCAAAATAGAAGTACTCCGCAAACAAGCACCATATACGAAAATTATTGTACTGTTACATAGCGGAGGTGCACAAGGCATGCAAGAGAAATAACCGGACAAAACTGATGTTTAATATTGTGTCCTGAATGGTACAAATGATCGGTGAGAACCTTCATGCAATTAACAGATCTTAAATATCAGAGTGTTGGGCAATTCAAAAACCAACAGTACATACAAGAAGTAATCAGTTCGCCGAGCCACACTTGCATAAATATATTTAACTAAATAATGTTTACAACAGAAAACATTTACAAAAGATGTATGCAAACAGAGTAGCTTATCTGAGCGATGCATAGCACTGCCCCAGAAAACATTTATAAAAGATCAATGCAAACAGAGTAGCTTAGCTGAGCTATGCATAGCAAGGCCCCGTACCGGCGAGGGTAGGATCGACAAGTCGAATCGCTCGTGCAGCGAGGTACGTCATCTGGTGACGTCCCAACTTCAACATTTGTTGTCCACTTTTGGGGTATATGCGATTGCAGTCTGTCTCGGCGTATTCCACTGATGAATTCTTCTCGGGTTATCAGCCGAGTAGTGGCGTCGTCTTGTCGCAACGTTTCAATGAGTTTCGTACCCATCATCTTCTGGCGAAGTCAGTTCGCTGATAACTCGACAAGAATTCACCACTTTTGGGGTATTTCCCTACATTTGCGGCCACGTGTACCTTGTATTAAATTACTTGTCTCAGCGTCGCCTACGTCGCTCCAGTGGTTTTCAATGTTAATAATAATCACTCTATATATGCAGACAGAGTCGCATAAGAGGTAACACAATTATTTCGTGACTGCTTCGAGATATTGGAAAGAGAGTTTCAGCAAATGATAGCACAGAGACTGGCTTATAATCCTAATTTGTGGTTAAATCTCTTAACACTTGTATCGATTGCGATACTGAAGGAAGTATGGTTTTTTAATGGAAAGATATACTTTTTTGTTGAAAAAAGAGTTAATTAATATAACGCTTTTTATTACTGATTTTGAAAGTTTTCCAAAAATAGCTGAGAAACGTGGTTAAACTGGATGGAGAGGAAATCAGCTGATGCGGTAAAATCACCACCAAGGGGGTCGCTCCTGCCAGAATCCGTCATATCAATCATTTCTACTGTTTACTTCTTTGCATAAAAGTTGCTCAATGAATAACTTAACCATGAGTACGTACACGCGTTTTAAACAGTTTTCCTGATCCCGTTTTGATAACGCTAGAAGTTAGCTTATAGTTACGTTTATAACCAGCGTGGGTGGGTCTGGAGCTAACTCGTATAAAGTAGGACTTAGAGGAAACACATTTTATCCTAGTAGCGTAGGGAAATATTCTCGTTCCATATAACGATGGAGTCTGGCATGGGGTCGACATTTGTCGTGTCTACACCACAACAGCTAATTCCGACTGCCTTGCTTTCCAGCTTTAGACATTACTCGTGTACTTTTGCGAAAAGTTTCAACGCCAACATTAACGAAGCGTTACATCAGTGTACTCGTCTTCTCAAGAGCTTTCGAATGCCGTATAAAATAGTGCAGCGTTCATTACAAAGTGTGCTTACCTCAATATATCGGTTGATACAATCGCTATTTTTCAACCATACACAAAAATTACGTGCGCTGCATACCATCGGACGCTGAAATCTTCCTTTCGATATCTCGAACTATTTGCAAAAGAAAATGGGTGTGACAACCTGCGTATTAGTTACTTCCAATTGTTGATGATATATATATCTGACAAAAGAATAAGCCGGATAGTTCTCAAAAGCTACAACAAGTCATGATAAAGAAAAACGAGTTGGTTAAAGATATATTGTGTGTAGGTACCTTGATTATAAGAGGCGGTTTTAATACAAAGGAATTGGAGCTCATACAAAACTTGAAGCAAAAAAATATAAACAGTGCTGTAATAACAGAAACAGAGAAGATACCGAGAGGAACAAAAGTTTTAAATAATTACACATTAATTTAGGTGGAGTCGAACAAACGAAACAAGTAGTGAATGACCTAGACATTCTTACAGAAGAAAAGTGGAAAAGAAAGAATTTTATGACTGTGTAAATGAAAGGATAATACTAGTTGCTAGATACAGAACTGTAGAGGACATTTATGTGCCATAGGAGTATATGTACATGAAGAAGGAAAAATGTGAATTCTGAAATATTTTATGAAGACCTGCAAAAACAAGAAAGTATAGTATCTGTAACACTGATGGTTTGTTAATATTAGGAGACTTAAATGGAAGAATTGGAAAGGTATCAAGAGCAATACAGTCGGCACATTTGGTGAAATAACTTTAGATGGGAAGACATGAAGAGATTTTGTTACATTGCATCATCTAAAAATTACAAATAACTTCTTCAGAAAGAAAAAATATAAACAAGTGCACCTGGAATGCAAGAATTTCACACTCAGTAATTGGCTATGTAATAGGCAATAAAAAATAAGCTCTCAAATTCAAATACTCATGTGTTTACAGGTAATGATATAGGCTTTGATCAATTCCTAGGTACCTGAAAGATTGAAATAGAGGAAAGATGGGGGAAACAAACAAATGTAAAGGAGACCCAAAGCAAAAACTTGAAATATAAAGTTCATCTTCAACAGGAAGAAAGCATAAGGAACTTACATCAACACAGACTCACACAGGAATTGCAAATGTTTGAAACTCAACACAGTATTGAAGAACAATATGAAAGAATAAAAACAGCAATGATGAAAATAACTATTGAGGTACTATGGAAAAGTAAAGCATCAAACTGGGAAAAGGGTCTGAAAAAACAGAATAAAAAAACAGTTAACAATATTGAAGGAAACCAAAATACTTATAACACCTACTTACAAACACAAGCAAGTGAAGCCTGGAGAATATATAAACAGAAAAGAGTTAAACAAAGAATTTAATAAAAAGATATCGTAGTGAATTGTGGAAAAGATTCATTGCTAATGTAGAACATGACATTCACAGAAGACAGAATATAGTGTTTAAACTTATGAAGCATATGAATACAACAGAGAAAGACACTGTAAACATTAATCTAATAACAGAGGCTCAATGGATGCACCATACCAGAAATTTGTGGTATGATGAATATTGTGAAGAAAGTTATTCGTTAATAATTGATAATAACTCTGTAGATAAATAGACATGACAAAATTAAAAGCAGCCTTAAATGTAACAAAAAGAAGAAAAAAAATTGAAAAGCTATTGTCCTAGATGGCATTAATGCTGAGTTAATCAAATATGGAGGAACCATTTTAGAAATTACCTTCCTCTTTTTTTAAAATATATGTTCTCTACCTGTAGCATGGAACACAGCTGAAGTTATCTCTATATTTAAAAAAGGCAGTAGGAAAGACACAGGAAATTATAGAGGAATTAGTTTACTGAAGGCAGGATACAAAATTACGGGAAAATTCATTATAAAAGGCTATAAACTATGACTGATGCAATAATCTGAGAAGAAGAATCAGGATTCAGAAACGGACGCTCATGTAATGATATCGTATTTATAATAAGACAAATTACTGAAAACCGTGGGGAATTTGGTTTCAAAACGCATTTATTGATTTTGAGAAAGCGTTTGATAAGGTAAAAAGACTCCTTTTGTGCAACATATTGGAAGTTAAAGGTTTTCATAAACATCTTATTAGTACTATATGTAAATACAAAAAATAGTTAAAAGTTCAGGTTCGAAAATGTCAGAAGAAATTTTAATAAATCGTGTTCGACAAGGCTGCAGTCTATCACCCACTCTACTTATTTCACATAGTGACGACCCAGTTATGAAGTGAAAAGATGAAATGGGATCTAGTGTTCCACTAAATACTCTGTTATACGCTGATTACCAGATAATTATACAGGAAACGGAAGATAATTTACAAAGAGGAGTATAAAGATTGAACCAAAACGCAAACGCAGTATATCAAAACTTAAATATATATGCAAACAAGACAAAGACAAAGGCTCTCAGAGGAAAGAATCCAGTCAGATCGAAAATAATAATGAATGAGAAAATTTTAGATCAAATGTCCCACTTCAGTTACCTCGAATGTAATACCAGTCAAAGACATTGACAAAAAGGTTACTAAATATCAAGCTATCTGCGGAACAACTGGAAGATCTATGGGAACAAAAACAAGAAAAGAAACACAAATTAAATTCTATAAAATTATGGCGGTACCCACTCCTGTATATGGTTCCAAATCATGGACAAAAAAAAAAAAAAAAAAAAAAAAAAAAAGAAAGAAAAAGGAAAAATCACTTCTACAAGCAGCAGAGATTAATTTCATGAGATATGTAAGAGGCTGTAATGAAATGTATAAAATATGAAACAATGAGATGAGATTTAAAAATCTTTTCATTTAATAACAACATAGAAGGAAATAGGATGAAATGGAAGGATCATGCGACAGAACGACAGAAAATAGAAAGCTAAAATGATAATGAATTATCGGTCGCCTGGAAAGAAAGAACTAGGTATACCTCGTAATAAATGGGTGGATGGATGATAGTGACGAGAACAGGTGATTACAACACCTAATCCGTGGAAGGAGATGATGAGTTCAAAAGTTTCTTCACGATTTTCTGTCAGGGCTCTCACTGAAAGGGGTTGGACCAAGAGTTCATATTTCATTTGTTATGTTCAGTCAATTTTATTGTTTTGTCTTGATCTGCAATAACCCGTGTCGAGACAGGTAGTGTCTTTGTGAGTGCATTGATCTCTTGTAGCATGTAATAGATCAATTCACATTTCGTGTATTTTATGGTGACTATATCTTAATTGTTGACCAGTTCAGTCAGTTTACTGGTCTGTAGAAATGACCTGTTGCCCTATGTCATTAAGTTTTATTCACAACTGAAACCCTTGCTAGATGAGAAGAAGGCAGATGTCATCGTGGTCGAAGGAACAGAAGACTGTCAGGTGAGGTTCATTCTCCAGCTAACAAGGAGTCATCGGCGGGTAGTTCATGAATTCCGGTTCACGTCACATTTCATCCAGTTTCAGTAATAAACAACAGGTACAAAACATTGCACTTGCAAGCGGAAGAACGGGGGTTCAGATTCAGCTTTCCCATAGTTTTCTTAATCACTAAAGGCACATAATGGGATGGTTCATTTGTAAAGGGAACGACCGATTTCTCTTTTTCTTCCCTCCCCTGTCATACCTTGTGCTCCGACTGTAATGATCGCGTCGTCGACAGCACCTTAAACTCTTAACTTTCTAATCTCCCTTCAAGAAGACTCTTACTTTCCAGCAACTACAGCAATTTTATTGATCACTGTACAACGAATTGATCGTTTGGTGCGCTGACAGGTCAGTCCAGTGCGGCGGTTCACATGATTAACGGCTTGCCTCGAACTGTGTGACCGACAAGGAAATTATCAGATATTTATCGGATATGAAAAGCGCGTATTGAGTGTAAAGCGGATATTGTAATATTAGTATCTATTTCGATAGCTTAAATAAACTTACATTCGATAATCTAACCACGCATAAAACCCATCTGTGTAAAAATTTCTTAGATCGTCGCTGAGCAGCGACCACTTGATATTTCAAAGTATACCTTACGCGCCACGGCGCGGAATACGAATAGTTCATAATTTGTATCGATAGAGATATTCTGTGTTTCTTATTTTTTGACAGCTGAAGAATTGTAATCCTCTTCTGTTAACACAGTTGTGATATTTTTTAAAGACGGCGGACGCGTATATGGCGTGGTCCGCAGTCACTAATTAGTTATTATAAAATATTACTATTGTGCAGTGCTATGTAAGAATTTATGTGTGCAGCTAAGATGAAATGTCGAAAATGTTAAAGGACTTTATTTAAAGAAACAGCCAGCAAGATATAAAATTGAAATGTACGGAGCCTATTGTTAGAAATAATGACTAAGGTAATTAAACTGGTTATTGTGCTCTCAAATGCTGTAGCGCCTGCTTATTACTTAAAGTATTTCTGTGCTATCCAACTCCTATTAATGGAAACAGAAATAACGGTGTTTTTATGGTTTTCATACAGCTACCAAGGACCGACTGCATGTCGGCAAACGTCGTAGTTAATGCAGTAGGTGCATTGCTATTTACCTTGTTTGTGCTTTGTGGTGTAGTACAGCAAAGAAAATTTCCAGCACTGTCTGGTACCTTAGGTTTCTCTGTTCGTAGTTGCTATGTCTCATATCCGGTCGTGATCGAACATGATCACGACATAAATAAATGAAGTGGCAATGCGAACTCTGTTCTTAATCTTGAGAACGCTACGCCTTCTGAAAACGATTTCAGGTGAAACATAGATAAACTATAACTTAGAGCAGTTAGGTTTTTTGAAAAGTCTTTGCTCTTCCGGCCAAGAAGTGGTGCAAAACTCACAACAGATTTCTGAATCTTCACAAGAAAATAATAATTTGATCAAAATATAATTAAAAAAAACACCACAATATGGATGTAGTCAGTTACAATCATCGTGTTTTGTTGATCGTTATGTCTGGTTGCAGCCTCTCAGCAACGGCCAAAGCATTTTGCTTGTATTCATAGATTGTTTTCAGAGTATTAGGTAACTTATAATTGCACACTACAGTGACAGAGTTCACGGAAATAACAATTGCCTGCACTTCGTACGGAAGCATGAAGAAGTAGTGCATTACAGTTAACAGTCGAGAAAAGACGAAAAATATCGAGTTCATTATAAAATTCTAACAACTTGTTTTCTTTGTCCAATTTAAATATTCTTTAGCTCTTTATATAACAATTCCACAGGGACGGAGAAGGCGAAATTAGTCTTATAACTGCTAGGAACATGAACAGTTAATTTTCTCGCGGCTTATCTTTGAATGCAACAGGAAAGAAGCTTAATTTACCGTACAATAAAAGCACTCTTTGCCATGCACTTAACAGTGATTCGTATTCTAAATACACTACTGGACATTAAAATTGCTGCACCACGAAGATTACGTGCTACAGACGCGAAATTTAACCGACAGCAAGAAGATGCCGTGATATGCAAATGATTAACTTTTCAGCGCATTCACACAAGGTTGGAGCTGGTGATGACACCTACAACGTGCTGACGTGAAGAACGTTTCCAACCGATTTCTCATACGCAAGCAGCAGTTGACCAACGCTGCCTGGTGAAACGTTGTTGTGATCCTTCGTGTCAGGAGGTGAAATGCGTACCATCACGTTTCCGACTTTGATAAAGGTCGGATTTTAGCCTATCGCGATTGCGGTTTATCGTATCGTGACATAGCTGCTCGAGTTGGTTGAGGTCCAATGACTGTTAGCAGAATATGGAATCGGTGGGTTCAGGAGGGCAATACGGAACGCCGTGATGGATCCCAACGGCCTCGTATCACTAGCAGTCGAGATGACAGGCATTTTACCCGCATGGCTTCAACGGATCGTGCAGCCACATATCGATCCCTGAGTCAACAGATGGGGACGTTTGCAGGACAACAACCATCTGCACGAACAGTTCGACGACGTTTGCAGCAGCAGGGACCATCAGTTCGGAGACCATGGCTGCGGTTACCCTTGACGCCGCATCACAGACAGGAGCGCCTGCGATGGTGTACTCTACGACGAACCTGGGTGCACGAATGGCAAAACGTCATTTTTTCGGATAAATCCAGGTTCTGTTTACAGCATCATGATGGTAGTATCCGTGTTTGGCGACATCGTGGTGAACGCACATTGGAAGCGTGTATTCGTCATCGCCATACTGGCGTATCACCCGGATTGATGGTATGGGGTGCCATTGGTTACACATCTCGGTTACCTCTTGTTCGCATTGTTAGCACTTTGAACACTGGACGTTACATTTCAGATTCGTTACGTCCCGTGGCTCTATCCATCATTCGATCCCTGTGAAACCCTACATTTCAGCAGGATAGTGCACGACCGCATGTTGCCGGTCCTGCACTGGCCTTTCTGGATACAGAAAATGTTCGACTGCTGCCCTGGCCAGCACATTCTCCAGATCTCTCACCAACTGAAAACGTCTGGTCAGTTGTGGCCGAGCAACTGGCTCGTCACAATACGCCAGTCACTACTCTTGATGAACTGTGGTATCGTGTTGAAGCTGCATGGACAGCTTTACCTGTTCACGCCATCCAAGCTCTGTTTGACTCAATGTCCAGGCGTATCAAGGCCGTTATTACGGCCAAAGGTGGTTGTTGTGGGTACTGATTTCTCAGGATCTATGCACCAAAATTGCGTGAAAATGTAATGACATGTCAGTTCTAGTATAATATATTTGTCCAATGAATACCCATTCATGATCTGCATTTCTTCTTGGTGTAGCAATTGTAATTGCCAGTAGTGTATGTAGGCAGAACGAAGGTACTAGTAGGTGTTGCGGAGCACGCTGCTTATTTGTCGACCTATTTTTCGAAGTTCTACAACTCAGATCTTTTCTAACTCCTCGCATATATGGGTTTGTGCTCGGGCGTATGTCAATTTGCATGTTGTTATTCTCATGTTTTCCCGTTAATGATGAGTCAACAAGACGTGTCCTGCGTTTAAGAGGCGTGTTTACTGCAGAACTGCGTTGCACCGGACACTGACAAAACCTTACCCATTTCCTTCAGGCATGGTGTTTGTTTAAGCTGCCTTCAGACTTGTCGTAATACCATAACTTGCGTGGGATGTATATTGCCGAATTTATGTAATTGGATTGTATATTAAGATAACTGTAATGTACTTACTTTGGCAATGGATCTGTCGACTATTGGAAATCTGTTAACAACAAATAATGCAATACAAGCTTTAATGGCAGATGTTTACTTTACTTAAAACGTCCGAGTTGAATGAGCACGATAACTGAAGTTTCGTCCTCATCTGCAAGACACATCTGCGAAAATAAGTAGGCAACTAGTGTTCTCTATTTATCTCTGAATGTGTCCCCCGCAGACGAGGATGAAACGTTAGTGAATAGTTTTCCACAGTCTGTCCCATTTCATTTAGGACAGTGGCTATGAAAAATAGAATTCGTGGCTCATCTACATCTACATAGATACTCTGTAGATCACATTTAAGCGCCTGGCAGAGGGTTCATCGAAGCATCTTCACAATTCTCTATCATTCCAATCTCGTATAGCGCGCGGGAAGAATGAAAACCTATATCTTTCCGTACGAGCTCTGATTTCCCTTATTTTATCCTTGTGATCGTTCCTCCCTATGTAAGTCGGTGTCAACAAAATATTTTCGCATTCGGAGGAGAAAGCTGATGATTGGAATTTCGTGAGAAGATTCCGTCGCAATGAAAGACGCCTTTATTTTAATGATGTCCATCCTAAATCCTGTATCAATTCTGTGACACTCTCTCCCATATTTCGCGATAATACTAAACGTGCTGCCTTTCTTTGAACTTTTTCGATGTACTCAGTCAGTCCTATCTGGTAAGGATCCCACACCGCGCAACAGTATTCTAAAAGACGACAGAGAAGCCTAGTGCACGCAGTCTCCTTAGTAGGTCTGTTACATTTTCTAAGTGTCCTGCCAATGAAACGCAGTCTTTGGTTAGCCTTCCCCACAACATTTTCTATGTGTTCCTTCCAATTTAGTGGCCGTGCGGTTCTAGGCGCTACAGTCTGGAACCGCGAGACCGCTACGGTCGCAGGTTCGAATCCTGCCTCGGGCATGGATGTGTGTAGTGTCCTTAGGTTAGTTAGGTTTAAGTAGTTCTAAGTTCTAGGGGACTGATGACTTCAGATGTTGAGTCCCATAGTGCTCAGAGCCATTTGAACCATTTTTGAACCTTCCCATTTAAATTGTTCGTAATTGTAATTAATAGGTATTTAGTTGGATTTACGGCTTTTAGATTAGACTGGTTTATCGTGTAACCGAAGTTTAACGCGTTATTTTTAGCATTCATGTGGATGACCTCACACTTTTCGTTATTTAAGGTAAACTGCCACTTTTCGCACCATTCCGATATTTCTTCGAAATCGTTTTGCAGTTTGTCTTGATCTTCTGATGACTTTATTAGTCGATAAACGACAGCGTCATCTGCAAACAACCGAAGACGGCTGCTCAGATTATCTCCCAAATCGTTTATATAAATAAGGCACAGCAAAGAGCCTGTAACACTACCTTGCGGAACGCCAGAAATCACTTCTGTTTTACTCAATGACTTTCCGTCAATTACAACGAACTGTGGCCTCTCTGATAGGAAATCACAGATCGTCACATAACTGAGACGATATTCCATAAGCACGCAATTTCACTACGAGCCGCTTGTGTGGTACAGTGCCAAAAGCCTTCCGGAAATCCAGAAATACGGAATCGATCTGAAATCCCTTGTCAATAGCACTCAGCACTTCATGTGAATAAAGAGCAAGTTGTGTTTCACAAGAACGATGTTTTCTAAACCCATGTTGACTGTGTGTCAATAGACCGTTTTCTTCGAGGTAATTCATTATGTTAGAACACAATATATGTTCTAAAATCCTGCCACATATCGACGTTAGAGATATGGGCCTGTAATTTAGTGGATTACTCCCACTAACTTTCTTGATTATGTTCGCATGATCACTGTATTTATCCAAAATAATCTCACCCTGAACCAATGCACAGCTGAAATCGTTGTAAAAGTGTTTACAAACAGTCACTGTAGCCGTTTATCCATCCAAGTGCACAATATTTCTCCAGATGCGCCTATGGCGAGGAGGTTACAACTCCTTATCGATGTATATTTGAAAGCGTTGTGATGTAATAGCAGACGGTTAATAATAACAAGAAACGGGTGATTTTTAATGATTTTTATGCATGATGGAACTCTAGGTGGATGGAGTTCGAAGAATTTTATGTAAATGAACTACGCTATCTATTTTAAAGCATTGTTCTAGTGTCTGGGATCAGTACCAGGAGGGTATTGGTAAGGGAGAACATAAACACAGGCACTCCTAAGGCTACATGGTTCTGCACTTAAAACAGGCTATAATGTTAGATCGTGTGAAATGCAGCGCTGTTAATATTCCAATGTAAGAAATATATTTCCGGCGCAAGACATACATTCTTCTTGCAGGGATCTCTACGATAAACTATGGTAACGAACTGTAAAACGAAAAAACTACTTCCTTAAAACAGTGGCTCTGTGTGATACACAATATAGCTTCCCAGAGATATATAGCGTCCACTGTTCACATCCGATCACGGTTCAGAAATTATACTGTGCCCACATCAGTCGTATATAAAATGATCATTAGTAACGGAGAATACCTCTTACAAGGAAAAACAACAGATAAACGCATTGCAGCAGCGTCCGACGTGTTAAATTACAAGTCATGCCGCCACTACCTCTGTAAACAGCACATCTGTCAAGCAGATGTATGCACGGGGATTGCAGTGTCTCACAAACACCTATCGCTGACTTAGTTATAGAACTGAAGTATCGGTTTTACACGTAAGATGCGACAGGGGAATGGAGTACATCGCATAAATCTTCGTTCGTTTGGTGGAATGTGTCACGTTTCATCACACATGAGACGGAATTCCTCTGATGACCGAGAGGTTTACTGTTAACGATCGCAACTAGACACTGCTCCAACATCCACGCAGAACACACAGTTGTATACGAGTCGAATGCAGGCTATGTCACGCAACTGATTCATCCTGACAGAACATCAAGAAAAAATGGTCAAATGACCTGCAGCAACTTCTCCTTCACTCTCTCTCTAGAATTCATCATCAGTCTACCGTTAAATAGTACCTCGTTACAGCTCCATCTCAACCGATCACTCCATCCACTCTATGTCATCCTTTAACGCAGATGCAAGTAAGTTTAAAGGCAGATGGTTCCCTGAAAAGCGTCAGATACAGTAGTCAACTCGCGTGTATCACTGTTACCTCAATAGACATACAGTAGAATGCTGCCTCGACGGAAAAAAAGTGACTGTATCCCTGGTTCCCTTGGCTTCCATGTCGATTTTTCCTCGGATTCCTCTTGCTGTCGCATACTTGTTCCCATGTACAAATTGTTGTGCGCCAACCAGAAGACACGCGAGTACTTCCTCAGTTTCCCCACATTTCGGTGTATGTTCCCTCAATTTATGCGTATTTTCCGCAATTCTATCGATTTTTTATGTCAGTTCTACCCATGCAGTCATGACATAACCTTTTGAGCTGTGTTCTAAAACTGCGTGTAAATGCAGTACAACTGCCAACGCCTAGCGCAAATGCACTGATTGGGGGGCATAGTATAATACTGTACTCGATTGTATCCAGTCGCCTCTACCCCACATATTCCACATTTGCAGAGCGTCTGCTCTGTTTTCTGTGTGTCTGTGTTATATCATAAACAATAATCTGATGATGAAATGAATTTGCTGTTATACAGATAGGACGACTTTTAGAACCGATCTAAATTCACGTAATTTTTCTGTTGTTCGTTATATGATGCCAATAAATATGTGTACATACTTTTTATTTCACTTTTCTGCCTGAATGAAAAGTCTCTTGAATTATATACAGCAAAGTATCTTGCATATAATGACAAGGAATATAGTATTTTTGTATTACAAAAATAAAAATAAAATAAATAAAGAAAGAAAGAAAATAAAAAAAAATCCATGCATTACCTAACTTGAAACAGCGGTCGCCACGGGGGATGGAGACATAGTGGCCAGGCCTCGGGTTGCCACTCCGCCCCCCTACATCCAGACAATCGTTTTGCCTCGTTTTTTTAAAAAAAGTGGGTGGCATCTTTGACTTTTTTTTTGTCATCAGTCTACTGACTGGTTTGATGCGGCCCGCCACGAATTCCTTTCCTGTGCTAACCTCTTCATCTCAGAGTAGCACCTGCAACCTACGTCCTCAATTATTTGCTTGACGTATTCCAATCTCTGTCTTCCTCTACAGTTTTTGCCCTCTACAGCTCCCTCTAGTACCATGGAAGTCATTCCCTCATGTCTTAGCAGATGTCCTATCATCCTGTCCCTTCTCCTTATCAGTGTTTCCCACATATTCCTTTCCTCTCCGATTCTGCGTAGAACCTCCTCACTCCTTACCTTATCAGTCCACCTAATTTTCAACATTCGTCTGTAGCACCACATCTAAAATGCTTCGATTCTCTTCTGTTCCGGTTTTCCCACAGTCCATGTTTCACTACCACATCCTCAGAAATTTCTTCCTCAAATTAAGGCCGGTATTTGATATTAGTAGACTTCTCTTGGCCAGAAATGCCTTTTTTGCCATAGCGAGTCTGCTTTTGATGTCCTCCTTGCTCCGTCAGTTATTGGTTATTTTACTGCCTAGGTAGCAGAATTCCTTAGCTTCATTGACTTCGTGACCATCAATCCTGATGTTAAGTTTCTCGCTGTTCTCATTTCTGCTACTTCTCATTACCTTCGTCTTTCTCCGATTTACTCTCAAACCATACTGTGTACTCATTAGACTGTTCATTCCGTTCAGCATATCGTTTAATTCTTCTTCACTTTCACTCAGGATAGCAATGTCATCAGCGAATCGTATCATTGATATCCTTTCACCTTGTATTTTAATTCCACTCCTGAACCTTTCTTTTATTTCCATCATTGCTTCCTCGATGTACAGATTGAAAAGTAGGGGCGAAAGGCTACAGCCTTGCCTTACACCCTTCTTAATACGAGCACTTCGTTCTTGATCGTCCACTCTTATTATTCCCTCTTGGTTGTTGTACATATTGTATATGACCCGTCTCTCCCTATAGCTTACCCCTACGTTTTTCAGAATCTCGAACAGCTTGCACCATTTTATATTGTCGAACGCTTTTTCCAGGTCGACCAATCCTATGAAAGTGTCTTGATTTTTCTTTAGCCTTGCTTCCATTATTAGCCGTAACGTCAGAATTGCCTCTCTCGTCCCTTTACTTTTCCTAAAGTCAAACTGATCGTCACCTAGCGCATTCTCAATTTTCTTTTCCATTTTTCTGTATATTATTCTTGTAAGCTGCTTCGATGCATGAGCTGTTAAGCTGATCGTGCGATAATTCTCGCACTTGTCAGCTCTTGCCGTCTTCGGAATTGTGTGGATGATGCTTTTCCGAAAGTCAGATGGTATATCGCCAGACTCATATATTCTACACACCAACGTGAATAGTCGTTTTGTTGCCACTTCCCCCAATGATTTTAGAAATTCTGATGGAATGTTATCTATCCCTTCAGTCTTATTTGACCGTTAGTCCTCCAAAGCTCTTTTAAATTCCGATTCTAATACTGGATCCCCTATCTCTTCTAAATCGACTCCTGTTTCTTCTTCTATCACATCAGACGAATCTTCACCCTCATAGAGGCTTTCAATGTATTCTTTCCACCTATCTGCTCTCTACACTGCATTTAACAGTGGAATTCCCGCTGCACTCTTAATGTTACCACCGTTGCTTTTAATGTCACCAAAGGTTGTTTTGACTTTCCTGTATGCTGAGTCTGTCCTTCCGACAATCATATCTTTTTCGATGGCTTCACATTTTTCCTGCAGCCATTTCGTCTTAGCTTCCCTGCACTTCCTATTTATTTCATTCCTCAGCGACTTGTATTTCTGTATTCCTGATTTTCCAGGAACATATTTGTACTTCCTCCTTTCAACAATCGACTGAAGTATTTCTTCTGTTACCCATGCTACCTTCTTTGTACCTATGTTTTCCGTTCCCAACTTTTGTGATGGCCCTTTTTAGAGATGTCCATTCCTCTTCAACTGTACTGCCTACTGCGCTATTCCTTATTGCTGTATCTATAGCGTTAAAGATCTTCAAACGTATCTCGTCATTCCTTAATACTTCCGTATCCCACTTCTTTGTGTATTGATTCTTCGTGACTAATGTCTTGAACTTCAGCCTACTCTTCATCACTACTATATTGTGATGTATCTGCTCCTGGGTACGCCTTACAATCCAGTATCTGATTTCGGAATCTCTGTCTGACCATGATGTAATCTAATTAAAATCTTCCCGTATCTCCCGGCCTTTTCCAAGTATACCTTCTCCTCTTGTGATTCTTGAACAGGGTATTCGCTATTACTAGCTGAAACTTGTTACAGAACTCAATTAGTCTTTCTTCTCTTTCATTCCTTGTCCCAAGCCCATATTCTCCTGTAACCTTTTCTTCTACTCCTTCCCCTGCAACTGCATTCCAGTCGCCCATGACTATTAGATTTTCGTCCCCCTTTACATACTGAATTACCCTTTCAATATCCTCATACACTTTCTCTATCTGTTCATCTTCAGCTTGCGACGTCGGCATGTATACCTGAACTATCGTTGTCGGTGTTGGTCTGCTGTCGATTCTGATTAGAACAACCCGGTCACTGAACTGTTCACAGTAACACACCCTCTGCCCTACCTTTCTATTCATAACGAATCCTAAACCTGTTATACCATTTTCTGCTGCTGTTGATATTACCCGATACTCATCTGACCAGAAATCCTTGTCTTCCTTCCACTTCACTTCACTGACCCCTACTATATCTAGATTGAGCCTTTGCATTTCCCTTTTCAGATTTTCTAGTTTCCGTACCACGTTCAAGCTTCTGACATTCCACGCCCCGACTCGTAGAAGGTTATCCTTTCGTAGATTATTCAATATTTTTCTCATGGTAACCTCCCCCTTGGCAGTCCCCTCCCGGAGATCCCAATGGGGGACTATTCCGGAATCTTTTGCCAATGGAGAGATCATCATGACACTTCTTCAATTACAGGCCACATGTCCTGTGGATACACGTTACTACTGATCAAAATGTCCCGGGTCTGGGATAAGAACTGCCAATAGCCTTGTCGATGAGGGCCGAGAAGCAGAACACTCTCTTGACCCTTGTTGTGGGAAACTGCACTTAGAAGTCGGAAGAATCAGCAATGATCAACGGCATTAGAATGCCGAAGTCTATGGAAATCATAGCATTAAAGGCACGTAACGTGTACCCGCATACATGTGGCCTGTAGCTGAAAGAGTGTAATGACGACTTCTTCACTGGCAGTCCCAGTTCGGATCTCTGGAAGGGGACTGGCAACGATGTGATGGCCGTGAGAAAAAGATGAAATAAATAACAAAGGAATAATATTCTACGAGTAAGAGCATAGATGGTCAGTTTGAATGTAATAAAACAGCTAGAAAATCCGAAAAGGGAAATGCAGGGCCCAATCTAGATACAATGAAATTAAATGAAATGAGCGTCTGGCGTCATTGGCCGGGAGGCCCCTTGCGGGGCAGGTCCGGCCGCCTTGGTGCAGGTCTTATTACATTCGACGCCACATTGGGCGACCTGCGAGCTGGATGAGGATGAAATGATGATGAAGAGAGCACAACACCCAGTCACTGAGCGGAGAAAATCCCCTACCCAGCCGGGAATCGAATTCGGGCCCATAGGACGGCAGTCCATCACGCTGACCACTCAACTATCGGGGTGGACATCTAGATACACTGGGATCAGTGAAGTGAAATGGATAGAAGACTAGGATTTCTGGTCTGAAGGTTACAGGATAATGTGAGCAGGAGGAGTAAATGGTATAACGGGAGTAGAATTCGTTATGAATATGAAGGTAGAACAGAGAGTGAGATACTGTGAACAATTCAATGATAGGGTTGTTACCAGCACATTCGACAGCAAACCAAATCTGACGACAATAGTTCAGGTATATATGCCAACTTCTCAAGCAACAGATAACGCGATAGCGGAAATATATGAGGATATTCAAGGGGTAATTCAGTATGCAAATGGAGAGGAAAATCAGATAGTTACGGGTGACTGGAACGCGGTTGTAGGGGAAGAAACAGAAGAAAGGGCTACGAACTTGGCTGTAGGAATGGGAGAGGAGAAAGGTTAACTGAGTTCTACAGAAAATTCCAGGTCGTAATAGTGAGTACTCCGCGAAGGTATCACAAGAGGAGGATGAGGTATACTTCGAAAAGGTCGGGAGGCATGGGAAGATTCCAGCTGGATTATATCATGGTCAGATAGAGATTTCGAAATCAGATATTGGATTGTAAGCCTTATCCGGGTGTAGATATAGACTCAGATCACAGTTTAGTAATGATGAAGAGTAATTGAAGCTTAAGCCAATCGTCAGACAGAATCAGTGTGGAAGGAAGTGGGACACTGAAGTACTGAGAAATGACGACACCCGTTAGCAGTTTGCTAAGGATGTGGATACTGAGATAAGGAATACCGGAGTAGGCAGGTTAGTTGAACAGGAGTGAACATCCCTCAAAAGGGCAATCACAGATGTTGGAAGAAAACATAGGTACACGGAAGGTAACTGCGAAGAAACCTTGGGTAACAGATGAAATGTTTCAATTGATCGACAAAGTAGGAAGTAAACAAATGAAATAAACAGCAAGTACAAGGAACCATGGTGAAACGGATGCGGGAAAGGTGCGAAAAAATCGAAAAGGTATTTATCTTCGGGAGGACTACCTCAGCACACAGAGAAGTCTAAATAACTTTCGGTGAATGGAAAAGCAAGGGTGGTAATATTAAAATTGCAACAGAAATTCCACTTTTAAGAGCAGGAGAGAGGACGGATAGGTGGAAAGAGTAAACTGAAGGTGTCTATGAGGCTGAGGACTTGTTTGATGACGTGATAGAAGAAGAAATTGGAATCGATACGGATGACATAGGAGACCCAGTTTTAGAATCGGAATTTCAAAGACCTCTGAAACACTTGAGATCAAATAAGCCAGAAGGTGTAGATAACATTTATTCGGAATTTCTAAAACCACTGGGGGAAGTGGCAACCACACGACTATTCAAGGTGGTGTGCGGAATCTATGAGACAGGGCCCATAGCGCCAGGCTTCCGCAAAAATATCTTCTGTATAATTCCGAAGTTAGCAAGGGCAAATAAATGCGAAAACTTCAGAACAGTCAGTTTAACAACTCATGTTTCGAAGCTGCTGACAAGAATAATATACAGAAGAATGGAAAAGGACACTGAGGATCAGCTAGTAGACGATCAGTTTGATTTTAGGCAAGGTGAAGCACCAGAGGGGAAGTTCATACGTTCTGCTTAATAATGGAAGCAAGACTGAAGAAAAATCAAGACACGTTCAGAGCATTTGTCAACCTGAAATAAGCGTTCGACAATGTAAAATGGTGCAGAATGTTCTAAATCCTGAAAAAACAGGAGCAAGATACAGGGATAAGCGTGCAATATCCGATATATACAAGAAACAAGAGGGCACAAGAAGACTGGAATTGAAAGAACGAAGTGCTCGGATTAAGAAAGGTGGAAGACAAGGATGAAGTCTTTCACCCCTACTGTTCAATCTATACATCGAAGAAGCAATGACGGATATAAAATAAATGTTCAAGAGTAGGATTAAAATTGAGGTTGAAAGAATATAAATGACATGATTCGCTGATGACATTGCTAATCTCAGTGAAAGTGGGAAAGAATTATAGGATCTGTTAAATGGAATGAACAGTATAATGATTACGGAATATTCACTGAGAGTAAAGCGAAAAGAAAAACGAAAGTAATGAGAATTAGCAGAAACGAGAATGGCGAGTAACTTAACATTACAACTGATGGTCAGGAAGTAGACGAAGTCTAGGAATTCTTCTACATTGATGGAAAAAAAACCGGACGAAGGAGGAAGACTAGCACAACAGGCAAAGAAAGAATTCCTGGCTAAAAGTAGTCTACTAGTATCAAACTTAGGCCTCAATTTGAGGAATAAGTTCCTGAGAATGTACCTTTGGCGCACAGCATTTCATAGTAGTGAGTCATGGACCGTGGAAAAGCTGGAACAGAAGGGAAGAGAATTGAAGCGTTTGTGATGTGGAGCTACAGAAGAATGTTGCAAATTAGAGTGATAGAGTAAAGAATATAGAGATCGTCAGCAGAATCGACGAAGGATGAAACACATGAAAAACACTGACCTAGAAAAAGGGACGGGATGATAGACATTGTGTTACATTTGCGAACAGCCTTTCTGGTAGTAAAGGGAGATGTAAGAGGGTAAAAACTGTTAGGGAGACAGAGATCTAAATATATCCAACAAATAACTGAGGACATTGTACAATTGCTTGTCGGAGATCAAGAAGTTAGCACAGGAGAGATAAATTCCTCGTCGGCCGCATCCAGTCGGTCAATCTTCTGTGTGAAACTTGAACAGGGTCCCCTTTCATAATTCTTCGTTTTCATGCTTTACTAATGTCTTAAGAATGTTTGCCTTGGATCTATTGTTGAGCATCTGTCGGTACTTCAAAAAACAATGCGATGTGACGGAGCGCAACTGTTTTATTCCGTTTAAGATAAACAACATTTTCCTTTCCGTGGTCAAGCCCTGCTTAATTTCTGTTTCCTCAGAGCTTAGCAGTACCAAACTGCCTGCTAGGTCCATTCCAAAGCTGCCCAGTGACACTGGCTGCAGCTAAGTCAGAGGTTTTCTCGCTTTTTGGTCTGCTCTGTTGGCTGGGTCCGTGTAATGATCTCTCCCCCTCCTTGTATAAAAAGGGGTCCTGCCTCCAACGGGCGCCTAGGTGTTGCTTTTTTAAGTCACTCTTCCTGGAGCCGTCGACTTATGGATATATGTGTACTTCGGAACATGATCTGTTGTTAGTTCAGATTGCTTTGTGTAGGCTAGATTACGGATGAATACTTAAGAACTAACGCGTTTGCTTCACCTTTAGTTACCATCAACGCTTTAGTGAAAATCACGTTTTTTATTGATTGTGTAGCGCAGTGTTTTTCAACCTGTGCGTCGCTACCCCCTGGGGGGTCACAGAGCCTTGCTCAGGGGTCGCGGTCGCAGGAGAAAGCAGTTGCAGCATGGTTGGTATCGTATGTTTCATGACGATCATCTGATATGGTATAAACGTCACATGGAAGTGACAAGGTTCTGCGAAAGCACCTTGAAAATTCGCTCATGTTCAAATCTGGTACTCATTTATAATAATGAATACGAATTTAATTTAAACCTACGGATAGCTCAAATACGCAAACACTTGCAGCAGTGAGGAGCAACACGATGTCTATCGATCTCTGCTCACTTCCGGGGAATGGAACTAGGGCGGCGAGAGTCACTAAGTCTTGTACAGATAGTATTTACCTCTGAGAGGCTTGCAGGGAGAGGAAAAGGACCACATCAACTTCTGGGCTGGAACAGCGGTGCAGTTTCAGCGTCTTTTGTATTACTGACAACTCAGTTTACGTGCTAATCATCTACTGTGATAAAAATATCACACGGAACGAGAACAGTTTATGAAAGTGCATTTGAAAGATGCTCTTGTTCAAATGTGATACAAAATGGCTGCAGCAACATGCACACAGCTAACGTGCAAGATTTGGCACCACAATTACTACAATGCATTTCAGTAACAAACTTCGAACCAAAAAATAGACAGCTAGGATTGGCAGCCGTGAGGCTAGGCACGAAGTACAGCAATTTTTACCGGGCGGATCTAGGATGCCTGAGCTCAACTCAAATTTAGTCCACACACTGCTTGTTGGCTTGTTTTCTATTTTCCTAGAGCTGTGACTTCATTGGGATTCCCACAAAATCGTCGTTGCTGGTCACCTGGTTTATTTCTCGTTAGTTTCGCGTAGTTAATTATGGTGATTCCTGTGTGAATCATTGATTTTTTGATAGTGCTTTATAAAAGAGTTGAAAAATATCTTACAAAAAACTATTACCATCATTTGTAAAAATATATGCTACATATTTCCGTAATTAATTAAAAAGAAATGTTGTCTTTAGAAACTGAACGAAAGTAAATGAAATAGCCATCCTGCTACATGTCTCAAAACTAGGGGTTTACAAAACCATAGACCTTTTTTTTATTAAAATCACGTAATTCCTTGTTTAACATTAATTCTGAATTGAGCATAACGATAAATAAACGCAAAACTGGAAAACTGTTTTTAGGAACCGATCGACAACTAAATGAAGAAGATCCAACAAGTAACTAAGAGTAATTCGAAAAAATATCTTCTTGTTTACAAATTGACTATACAGTGGGACTTCGTTTAACGAGGATAATTCACTTCTGAGCCTTACCTGCATTACGAAACACTCGTTATGCGAATCATATTTTTCTGTTGGAATTCACATGAAAAAGGATAATGCACTCCATTCCGAAAAGATACTAAAACAGTTTATAAAATGTGTATCCTTTTTTACAAGTAGTCGTTTAAAGACATTTGTTTTTACTTTCTCTTCAAAATCAGTCATAAACACAGAAGCCGGCTAGCTGAATGAAACATCTGCCTTCGTATTGGTTAACGCGCAGCTTTATTGAATTCGCGTTGGTTAACGACGACACATCTAAAATGGAATTCATATAGAGGTATTGTAAGTCCATGAAGTAACATGAGTCTTGCTTGCAACACCGTCACAGAGAATTTGGCAACATCGTCGAGGAGACCCGAGCGGAAATATCGGTTACAATAATTGAAACGCGAGGAGTACAGCTGAATACTGCATTGTCGGCAGCGTTGTCTTTGTCGGAGCGTATAATGTAATTTGTTCGTCGTAATAATAATAATAATAACACTGGTGTAAAACATTAGACTCCTTTTTGCTTCGCATTTTCTGTTATTTCATTATCATTTCTTTCCCGCGGAGCATAAACAACACCGTCAAGAGTAAAACCAATAACAATAATGGTACGATCCAGCGATTATACGCAAATGCACAGCGCTTTATCGGCACAATTGCAATGTGATGCCTGATGACTAATCTCACTTATTAAGATTTTATTGTTTTGAACATTTTTTATTTATAGGGTGACACCAGCGATGTCTGCCACGAGTGCCACTTAGCGAAATGAAAGTAAGCAGGGATTATAGGTCCTAGACTACAATACAAATACAACGGTTTCAATGAGAAGGCTGTGCTTGTTTATTTATTAATAATTTGTCAAGTTGTGGTTCTATTTTTGAGACACAAATCACCAAATCATGTTTTAGTTGAAGTCCATTTCTCTTCTTAGTTTCTATGTTCACCATTGAAGAGAACGCTAATTGGCTAAGGTAGGAAGTGGTGAATGGCACTAATAATTTCAAAGCTTCCTTTGCCAGCTGAGGATACTCTTCTTTTCTCTTCATCCAGAAGACGACAATCTTTTGTGAATTAAATTCTATTTTAAGTCTCCCACCAATTGCTAAATCTATAAGTGTTTCTTTCGTCATCTTACTCAGATCAGCCGGTTGTACTGACATATCTACAAATGGATTTAGTATCCAACTCTGACCGTTGTCAGCGTCAGATTTCAGCTCTGGAAAATAACAGTTTCTCTACCAAATTATGCAAGCTCTGTATCATGCAAGGAATGTGAGAACTTAGTACCATCCACTGGACCGTTGCAATTTCTTCGACAATCGTCTGAACGCAATAGAAAGTCTCAAACATCATCTTTTGTAAAAACGTTGACCACAGAATAAGTTTTTCGAGGAATCCTTGGATTCTGCCCTTAGCTGTTATAATGTTTTCTTCTTTTCCTTGGATACTCCTGTTTAAAATATTTAGGTGGTTAAAAGATCTGCGAGATATGCTAATAGCCAAACAGGGTCACAAAAGTAATTCGCATATCCAGATTATGAATCTTGTAAGAACTTCAACAATTCACCTTTTAGCTCTTTTTCACGTTGCACATGATTTCTCGATCAGTATAGTATCAATCGAAAGAAAATGATATATGTTGCCTCTGAAATCGCTGACATACTTTTGTTATGGTTGTGAGGGTCGCCAGAATATTTTTACTTGGGAAGGGGTCACGTATTCAAAAAGGTTGAAAAACAATTGTGTAATGCACGGAACGGTGACTATGTTTCCTCGTCAGTCGGAGTGGGACCGCGTGCCATTAGCACAGTCGCTTTGGCTTAATTCGATGTTCCGCTATGGCTCATTATCGATGCTTGCAGCTTCGTGGGTACTGATTCATTGCTGCATATGTTTTAAATGACTGAATTTGATCGTATCTAACGAATCTTGTAGTTCGTGAGTTACTGAGGTAAGTGCTGGCTCCCAACAGACTAAATTTCACCATTCTTCTTTCGTTTTATCATCTTCAGTTATCTTTCTATATTCATTCAATAGCATTTCCCGCCGGAATTTTTTTTTAATAGCAAAAGTCACATAGAACAAACTTTCTCATTGAGTGATACTGCCCACAACATGACTGCTAATCAATGATTCAGGAATACTTACCATTAGAAAGAGCTCAAAGCACTGAGTAAAACGAGCCACTATATCATAGCTAACAGTTTGGAACATACCCTCCCCCCCAGCATTACTATAATATTCGATATTATAGTATTTGTAGCCAGGTATCGGTACTTTCTGTTACACAAAGAATAAAAATCATGCCACTATGGCCTTTTTTCTGTTATGTAATTATACTATATAATACTATGAATGATATTTAAACAAAATTTACGAATAATTAAATAATATGTAAATATGTAACATATTAATCACTATGAACCATCAACCGGGCGAGGTGGCGCAGTGGTTAGCACACTGGACTTGCATTCGGGAGGACGACGGTTCAATCCCACGCCCGGCCATCCTGATTTAGGTTTTCCGTGATTTCCCTAAATCGCTCTAGGCAAATGCCGGGATGGTTCCTCTGAAAGGGCACGGCCGACTTCCTTCCTCGTCCTTCCCTAATCCGATGAGACCGGTGACCTCGCTGTTTGGTCTCTTCCCCCAACCAACCAACCAACCAACTATGAACCATCAACCTTTACTCAGAACTATAATAATCAGTATGTGATTCATTTGATTAGAAGAAGTTATAAATGTTAGAATGATTATTACTTTTGTTAATTAACTGCAATTAGATCTTGAAGTTCAGTTTGGAATACATTATTGTAAATCGATCAAAAAGCAAGAACCAAATTTAAATTCACGTAATTTCAAGTGATATGTAATTTCAAACCCAAATTTCTAAACCAGAATTAATACCACTACTAAAATAATTAATTGATCATTGTTTGCACATGTAATTTCCTCCATTACTTACGTTTGAATGCATATTTCAAAGTTATGAGCCATTAAAGAGGTTAAACAACTTGTGTATATATTCCATAAATGTTAGCAATATTTTTCGGCCGATAATTGGTTTTTATTTATTAAATTAATGAAACGCATTATTGTAAAAAGTCATATTTAATTTTAAATCTTAAATTGTACAATTTCTAACCTAAAACTCATCTGTAATGAACTAATATTTTATGCTGTAAGTAATCTGATTGTAAATATTTTGTATATTTGTAACTTTTAATTGTAACTATTAATTTCATGAAGGTGTAATAATTGAAGTAATGAACACTCATTGTTTGGAATATATATAAGCAAAAGTGGTAATGCAGCATCACTTTGCCTAGGGGTTCACTTTGTAGTCAAGTCTTTTCGGTCAGTAAGTCAGCCTGTCAGCTGTTGGATTGTCAAAGAGACTATATGTGAAATTTGATGTATTCTGCATTAAATTTGGAAAAATTTTATCATCAGCAAATAAACCTCCGCAAATTGTATGACCTGGAGTTTTAATTAGAAGGAATCACCCGCTACTCAACTCAGGCAAATTACAAGATAAGTACAACAAAAATATTTTGTTATGCTTTGCCCTTACTTACGTCCACTCCAGGTGCAAATGTATAAGTAATTATATTAATGCACTGGTAAATAAATCATATGCATTCATGAAGTATGGGGGGTGTTATAATTTGGTGGAGCTGAGTTGCGATATGGTCATAATAAAAATAACAAGGTTAATGAACTAAATGGAGGAATGGAAGGGGAACTGAGGTATGACTGAGGACTGTGGACTCGAAATTGGGCCTTGAAACCCATCGATCTACAGGCCCAACTGTCAGATGACTACAAGTTTACTTTATTTATACTGTTAATTTTGTGTGTGAAGAAATAAAATGGCAGATCAGGTGAACACTGTTAAAAAAGACGTCGTAATTGACAGCGATTCTGGGGTTTGCCAAACAAGTTCAGAAAGTGACGCAAGTTTTAGTGGGGAAATGTCGTGTGAAAATATCGTAACTAGTACTCCTGCAGCACGAGAAGAAATGAGTGTAATTAATGTGCTTTTTCAAATTACACAGCAAATAGGCGAAGTGAAAACCGATTTAAGTAAATAAGGGCAGCAACTGAATCAGCAGGGACAGCAACAAAGTGAAATGAAACAGGAAATTTCGACATTAAAACAAACTTTTGAGACAGAGATGGGTGAACTCCATACTCGTGTGGGGGTAGCTGAACAAAGGGTTGAAAATCTAGAAACTTATGTAACAGAGGAAATGTCCAAAACTAATAATAAGTTTCATGATTTAGAACAGTATGTTAAAGAGGAAAATGTAAAACGTTAAGTAGAAATTGTTGAGACTGGAAGGTTATTAGAAGAAAAGTTAGAGTCACACAAACAGGAAAACTGTACTAATATCTATAACCTCAATAACAAAGTTAAGACACATCTTGAATCATATAAAACTAATGTTGTAGATTTAAGTAAGAAAGTTACTGAATGCAAGAAAGCTATGTCCAAAGAAATTTTGTTAGTAATTTCAATTGTATGTTTGGAGGTATTCCTTTAAAATGTGTTCCAGGGGATGGAAAATTGCACCCTACAGACTTCTTACAACACTGTAGGGAGAATTTTACTTTTGATATGACAGATGCTGTAAAAATCAAATTCGTTAAGCGATTTTTAGATGGAGAGGCGATTTTGTGGGCCAATCAAAATTCCAATCCCAATATGTCTTTTGATGAATTTGAAAGAAAATTTTTGAATAAGTTTTGGTCAGAGTGTGAACAGGTTAGAATTAAAAGTGAATTTCTGACTGGACCAATGTATAGAGAGAGTGATGGTAGCATGAGACAATTTTGTGAAAAGCAATTAAGAAAATTATTTCATTTTGATGAATTATCTCAAATTGACACTTTAAAGAGGAGGCTTTCAAAAAGAATACAGTGGGGATTAATTTATGGACCTGATGATTCAACAGATCAGTTTTTGAAATACGTAGACAAATTGGATAGAGCAACTTTTCATCAGGAGGTTGGAATACAAACAGACATCAAGGCAGGAGAGGTAATGGGCACCCAAATAATAGCCATGAACACCAAGGAGGGGATGGTAGGAGGAATGATAATTGGAATGGGAACAGAGGAAATAATGAGAGGGGAAGACCTTGGGAGAATGGTAACAGGCAACAGGATAACCGGACACCTAAACATGACCGTTTAAACTGAAGGATGTCCCATTGGGAGCCTGTCAGTTTGGGACAGGAAACAGATATTGGAATCAGGCTAATTACAACCAATCTATACATTATGAAAATAAATGGAAAAAACAAAGTTATAAACGAGATTGGAGGGAAAGTAATAACTGTAGTAATGGGAGAAAACACCAGATTAATAAACCTCAGTTTGATAGTAAGTTTTGGAAAGCCATGAACAGTAATAGTAATAGTAATAGTAGGGAGAATAGTTACTGCAAAAATGTTGAAGGAGTGTATTATGACAAGGAAACAATTTCGAACTTGTATAATCGGAGTAAGATAGAAAACAGTAGGGATGAGGTAAGCAGTGAAAAGTTTGATGAGTTTGAAATAGGGAAATTAATAGAGGAATAGTTGTTCACTGAGGACCACTTAACTGATATTACTTTTGTTGAGGTTGTTGGCAAATCTGATAATCATGGGGAAGATGTTGAAGAAGTAGTATTTAATGGAAGTGATAGTGTCTGTGGTAATGTAGATGATGATGATGATGATGGTGTCAGACGTTGTACCCTTAGTAAGAAGTGAGTAATGTTGGTTGTATTAATAATAGTACATGTAATGATGACAAATGGGAAAAAGAGTTAGATAGTATTGTGTATGTGGAAGTTAAGGAGGATCAAATTAATAGTGAAGCAGAAGAAAGTAGTGATGTTAGTGAAAGATATGCAGTCAGATTTTTCCAATGAAACCAACAAGGTATCATTAGCTGAGGGTAATGTGAATGATTGTTCTGAAGTAGATAAGATGCTAGAATCGTTATGGAATATATATGAAGACTATAGTGATCATGATAAAGTAAAGAAAGTAATTAGCATTATTTGTGAAGAGATACACTCTGACTGGAAAGGTAGGAGTAATTATCAGTCTTGCAGTAATGAACATTTTGAAAAAAGCAGACAGGATAAATAATGGTCATGTAAGTAAGCAAACTTCTGGTGTGATTCTAAACAATGTACAAACAGGAAAGGAATGCCATCCGGATGACTTGGGATTTAAAGAAATTGAAAAGGATTTGTTACATGAGAAAGAAGAAGGTAAAGATCAAAAAGTAGCAGACTGTCCTTACATGAAGATTAAAATTTCAAACTGGGAAGGAGCATGTTTACTAGATACAGGTAGTCCTATATGTGCGATATCAGAAAAGTTTAGAAATCAAATAAAAAAACAATGTTGGATTTCAAGAGTTCCCTGTAGTAAGGATTAAAATCAAAGGTGCAACTGGTAGACATAGTAAAATTGTGAGTAAACAGACTTTGATAACTTTCACTGTCTGTGGTGTACAGTAGAACCAGGGTTGTCTGGTAGTGCCAGATCTCAATGAGAGTATCTTGTTAGGAATGGATTGGATACAAAATGCAAATGCAGACTTTGATTGGGAAAATAAAAGGCTAAGATTCACTAATCCTAAAACCAGTCCAGAGCATGAGACAGAATTAGTAACACAGAACTGTTTAGAGTCAAAAATTCAAATTAGGAGAGTAATTGGTGCAGATGAAGGAATAGATGCTAATGAGGAAAGTAATGAGGCAGAGTAGGATAAAATCAATATACAGAGCTAGTATCCAACAAACTTAAGGAAATGGGAAATCCGAATCCAGAGCAGGAAAATCAATTAGGCCATTTATTGTGGAAATATCAGGATGCATTCAGAGATAGACCTGGTAAACTAAAAAATTATGAATGTCAACTTAAACTTAAACCTCACAAACCATTTTTTATTAAACCTTATGGAATACCAATATCAAAAAGGAAAGCTGTGGAAAAGGAGTTACAAAAAACGGAAAAATGTGAAATAATTGAGAGAAGTAGTAGTGAGTATAATAAGCCATTAGTTGCAATTTCCAAATGTGATGGTGGAATGAGGCTTCTCTTACATTCCAGGCACCTCAATAAGTATCTTGAGAGGGAAACTTATCATCCAGAAAATATAGATGAATTGTTACACAAGTTTGAGCACATAAAGTACATACCAAGTATTGATTTAACAGTCAGTTTCCACCAGATTCTGTTAGAACATCCATCCAGGAAATATACTGCATTTTTATATGGGAGAAGATGCTATCATTACTGTGTTGTACCCTTTGGCCTTAGTGTGTCGGTTGCTGAGTTTATTCGTGCCCTTGATTTTGTACTTGGTAAAGAAATAATGAATAAGTTGATTGTTTATCTGGATGACATACCTGTCACAGGAAGGACATGGGAGGAACATATTACTACTTTGAATGAAGTATGCTATAGATTGAGACAGGAGGTATGCCTTTAAAATTAGAGAAATGTAAATTTGAGGTTAAAAAATTGAAATTTCTAGGACACATTATCTCTGAGGGAGGAATTTTGCCTGATGAAGATACGCTTGAGGCCACTGCAAACTTTCCTGTGCCCAAAACCAAGAAACAACTAAAATAATTGTTTGGAATGTGCGGATATCATAGTAAGTTTGTCAGTACACAAGCACTTAATGCACCAGCTTTGAACAATCTATTAAAACAAATACTGTATGGATGTGGAACAATGACTGTCAGAACGCCTTTTATAACATTAAAAACCAACCATGTCACAGTAAAATTTTATACAGACCTGATCTCTGAAAACCATTTTGTTTAATGACTGACAGCAGTAACTACCTACTTCGGGCACATCTGTTTCAGGAGAAATGTGTTGATGAAGTAACAGAACATAGGTCAATTGCATTTTCAAGTAGAACACTGCAGAAACATGAAAATCATATACTGTCACTGAAAAAGAATTACTAGCAGTTTATTGGGCAATCACAAAATTCAAAAATTACCTGTTAGGCCACCAAGTAATAGTTTATACAGATCACCAGGCTTTGATTTATATCCAGGAGTGTACTTTACACCATAGTAGACTGACCAGGTGGGCACTGTTTCTTCAACAGCTCAATTATACAATAAGACATATCGAAGGTGAAGAAAATTTGATTGCCGATGCTTTGTCAAGATTACCAGTGGGGGGTGAAAATGAAAATAGTGATGAGGAATGTGAAAAACAGTTCAGAATTATGTATATTAAAGGGGTTAAGAACAAGAATGAAATAAGAGTAATTTCCAATGACATCTGTCGTTATCAAAATCATGAAGCCAATTGGAAATTAGTTAAAAGCTATCTAGGGAAGAAAGGATATGAAAAGGTTGATAAGTATTATAAAGTTTACAAGGGAATACTTTTCAGGAGAACAAGCATTGACAGTGATGTTTGGAAACTTTGTTGGCCTGAACAATATATTGAGGTGTTAATTAAATATGTGCATGTAAGTTTTGGTCATTATGGGCCACAAAAATGTATTCAAAAGATTCAAGAGAATGCATATTTTTACAGCATTACACGAAGAGTTAGGAAACAGTTGTCAACTTGTCATCGGTGTCAAAGAATGAAGGTTAGCAATCAGACATGCAGGGGATATATGCAGAACATCTTACACAAAGAGCAATTAGAACTCATGGCTGTCGACATGTATGGATTTTTACCTATGGCTAAAGGTGGATTCTGTCACATATTTGTTATGGTAGACCTGTTTTCAAAATTTATCAGACTTTACCCTCTAAAGAAGGCATCCAGCAAAAATATTATTTTGAAAATTAGAAAAGATTATTTTGCAAAAGTAGGAAAACCCAAAAGTATACTATCTGATAATGGTGCTCAGTTCACGTCTAAATATTGGAAATCTTTCGTCGAAGATGAAAAAAACATAAATCATATTTTGCTCTCAGCCTACCATCCGTCAAGTAATACAGCTGAATGCTTCATGCAAGAAATAGGGAGATTATTCAGGACATATTATAACAGAAACCATGTAAGTAGGATTGATTATGTAAGTTGTTTTGAGGATGTATTAAAAAGTCTACAGCACTCTTCAACTGGGTTTAGTCCATATGTGATCTTATACCATAAGAAACCTCCAAACCTTATAAATGAGTTAATAGAATTTTCAGCTTGTAAAGCTATAAGTCCACAAGAAAGAGAGGAGATTGTTAAGAAGGTAATGGAAGAACAGGGTAAATTGAGAAAAAAAGGCATGATAGAAGACTTAAACCAACCAACTTTAAAATTAATGGTTTGGTACTCGTTAAGACACAAGAGAAATCTAAAGCTATCAGCAGTGAACTAAAGAAATTATTTGATATATATGTTGGCCCATTCAGAATACAATCTATACCCCTCCCAATGCATACAGATTGGTATATCCAAGATCTGGAAAGTTGTTTGGTCTACAAAATATTACATAATTGAAACCTTATAAATGTGTGGCTAATGCCAAGAAAAAATAGTGTAGCAAACCCTCAGGTGGACACAAAAGCTTTCAGTGTCAAGTGTGTGGCGAGCACTAGGTCTCCTAGCTATGTAGCATTATACTTCCTTTCCACTTTCAGATGCTACATCTTATACTCATCTATAAATCTATTTAAAAAAGTTATCTCTAAGTATCATGCTATCCATTCCACATAGAATAAGTTTGTACATATTAGAATAACACATTGAAAATTTGATGCTTGTTGACTGAAAATATGTATATTTCTATCCTCCTGTAACATTTGTAAACCATGTAAACAATGTTAGACTTAGATTTCATGCCTGATGTCAAAGTATAGTTAATCATATTAAGAAATATTCTGTGTGTCACTCAATTTTATAAAGAAAAAAAAAAGATTATTATTACTATCATTTGAGAAATATCTGATTATAGTACTGCATAAGACTAACTCGTATAGAAAGCAAAGAATTACATATATATATATATATATATATATATATATATATATATATATATGAAATATATAATCTAACTATATATATATATATATATATATATATATATATATATAGTTAGATTATATATTTCATTTTTCTTATTTGTTTGATCAACTGTGTATGTATTATTCCTATACCATTAATTGTAGCTAACACCTTCCACTCCGGTACTTCCTGAAAAGAGTTCATTCCATTCCCTGCCTGTAACACCAAACCTGACATGCTCAACCCATGACAAAACAAGAAAAACTAATATTGTGGACTAATGTTGGACAGCGCTATTGCAGATAACGAACCAGTTATGACAGAGAAATGGCAGCCATGCAATGGACGATATCGTAGACTGATGTTTGCAAGATGCTGGCTGTGATCTACACAATCAATCCGAAGGATGCAACAAAGAAGAACTGACAAAACAAAGTTAAGAAAATAAATAACTATTCGCTTTTTTGTATATCCACTTATATATGACTTGCATATATGAGTGGCTGGGGGGGGGGGGGGGTCATGTAACATACCCACCCCACCCAGCATTACTATAATATTCAATACCTATACCCGGAATTTGTAGCCAGGTATCAGTACTTTCTGTTACACAAAGAATAAAAATCATGCCACTATGGCAGCTTTTCCTGTTATGTAATTGTACTATATAATACTATGAATGATATTTAAACAAAATTTACGAATAATTAAATAATATGTAAATATGTAACATAATAATCACTAAGAACCATCAACTTTTACTCAGAACTATAATAATCAGTATATAATTCATTTGATTAGAAATAGTTATAAATGTTAGCATTGTTATTACTTTCGTTAATTAACTGCAATTAGATCTCGAAAGTTTAGTTTGGAAAACGTTATTGTAAATCGATCAAAAAGCAAGAACCAAATTTAAATTCACGTAATTTCAAGTGATATGTAATTTCAAACCCGAATTTGTAAACCAGAATTAGTACCACTACTAAAATAATTAAGTGATCATTGTTAGCACATGTAATTTTCTCCATTACTTACGTTTGGATGCATATTTCAAAGTTATGAGCCATTAAAGAGGTTAAACAACTTGTGTATATATTCCATAAATGTTAGCAATATTTTTCGGTCAATAATTGATTTTTATTTACTAAATTAATGAAATGTGTTATTGTAAAAAGTCATATTTAATTTTAAATCTTAAATTGTACAATTTCTAACCTAAAACTCATCTGTAATGAACTAATATTTTATGTTGTAAGTAATCTGATTGTAAATATTTTGTATATTTGTAACTTTTAATTGTAACTATTAATTTCACGAGGGTGTAATAATTGAAGTAATGAACACTCATTGTTTGGAATATATATAAGCAAAAGCGGCAATGCAGTGTCAGTTCGCCTAGGGGTTCACTTTGTAGTCAAGTCTTTTCGGTCAGTAAGTCAGTCTGTCAGCAGTTGGATTGTCAAAGAAACTATATGTGAAGTTTGATGTATTCTGCAATGACTTTGGAAAAATGTTATCATCAACAAATAAACCTCCACAAATGGTATGACATGGAGTTTTAATTAGAAGGAATCACCAGCTACCCGACTCAGGCAATTTACAAGGTAAGTACATCAAAAATACTTTGTTATGCGTCGCCCTTGCTTACATCCACTCCAGGTGTAAGTATGTAAGTAATTATATTAATGCACCGGTAAATAAATCATATCCATTCATAAAGCAAGGGAGATGTCATAAGTTCCACAGAATGAATTTTATCTGAATTATTGTAATTTTATGGGTTGGCTCTGATCATATTGTTTGTCTCTATTTACCCTGTCCAGACATATGGTGTTAACATTACTGAGTGGGGTGAATCCCTGTATATACGGTAATATTCATACACATCGAAATTTACCGTATTAAGTGATATTCTTATCAGGACTAATGGACTTCCGTTTAAGTCATATGTGATGCATTGTAACCAAGAGGCTCTCCATTCAATAACATAGCATCACAGCAGTTTTTATTTAATTTTCTCCTTGTGCGATAAAAAAAAGAAAGAAAAAATAATGCATAGGTGCCATTCAGAATAATTCAAGGCTCAATGCGTCATATCGTAATTACTTCTCAAGAAAGCTCCACTGTTGATAAGAGTAATGAAATATATACATGTTTCTTGTAGTTGTACGAGGAACAATGTAAAATAATGTATTTATTCGGAATATATTCACTATATCATATGTGGCAGTAGAATTTCGTTGTAGCGAATGTATAACGAATGTAACAGATCTGATCTGCAGTCAATCTAATTTCCTATCATATTTCATTTTCCTTGTAATCTGCGTACGCTTAGTAATTGGCGCAACATATTCCCCAAAAGCCTTTTTGTGAAGAGAATTTCTAAACAATACTGATTTCAGTTATGAAATACAACTGCAAAAAGAAGTGATCGCCAGTGCGTAGTCGTACCAGCGTTCAATCCATAAACTTGACAAAGATTCGTGTGACAATTCACAGACAATGAGCGACGATTCAGTTGAGAATTCTGAATCCACCTCACATGGTGAAAGAGATGCTGATAAGAAGTACGAGGACCTAAGTTGTGTAATTACAGAGGCACTCGCCCAGCTGAGCGTCCCCTCTTTTTGATCTATTGACTTTTTCATGAGAGTAGAGACCGTTTATAATTGGCGATGAATACAAGTATGGAGTTTCATAAAACAACACACCTCTTTTAAGCTGTCCTTTCCAGACTAGACGCATATTGGAGAAGAGATGTTAAATAAATCGTAGACAAGCTTATCAGGCGACATCGGGTCACGTAAGGGATGCAGTGTCCTTGTAAGGTCGTTTATGTCCCAAAATAATGTCTTGTATAATGCACCGAAATCCCCAAACGCGGTCAAGGCAGCCAGCCCGTTCTGGGTGTTGCAAATGCAGACTGCTGACCACACGTGATCACGGCGTTGGAACCCGAGTTGTCAGCTCCCCGTTATTGTCTAGAATTGTGTATGTGTTTACCAAGCCTGGGACACGATGATCCCGTGCAACAGTTACTTCCTCCAGGTAGCCTTTGCGGTGTCGGGATGGCACCAAGGCGGACAGCACGAAGCGAAGAGACCCAAACTACGCCAAGCTGCTGCCCATACTCCTCGAGCAGTCTCACTATCATATCGATACAAAGCAAAGAGATTTAGTCTAAGGATATTTCTTTCGTTAGTTACGCTGAGAGGAAATCCGATTAAAGACAGAGGGAGAAATGTATGCACCACAATATTTAGTCTGCACCAGAAAATCGTTGTTCTTTGTGAATCAAACTGAACACAAGTACAGTATCCTGGTAAGATTACACGTCATAAAAACATCAGCACGGTACAAGAGATGGTTTATTTTATTTTATTTTATTTTTTATCGCGACCTTGCACACCAAAAAATTAAAGATTTGCAAGGCAGTTTATAAAGACGGGACGCGATGTCCGTCGAAGTTTAAAAGACAAATGGACAGACCCTGGATCATTTTGTTTGATCTCTGAAAATGACTCAAACCCGGAAAAATTGGAAGTAATGGTCTTTTGATAAGACAACAGTTGGTACGTATTGTCTCCTATCCATTGTTTCAAAGGCTTCCCTTTGTCACATGACATAACGCTCAACGGACGACCAAATCTTTAGAGATTCTGACTGACTATTACACGAAAAAGCTTCACGTGAAAAAATGAACACTTCGCATAATAGTTCTTTAGCCTTTCATCATAACAGAAATGTACAAGCAGATGACAGGTTTTGCAGAGCTCTACATTTTCGTGGACTTACATTCGTATTTCTCTCTCTCTCTCTCTCTCTCTCCCGTACCCCTCGTTTTTCGCGTTGGTACGGTTGCTTTGGTGAAGTAAGGGTTTTTCCTCAGAAAGCTGGAGCGTCTATGCCACTTGAATTTGTGCGCGACGGTCTGATTGCCTAACTTCAGTGCTAATTAACTCGGAAACGGAGCAACGTACTCGTATGATTTCTTTTTTAAAGAAAAGTTTTTTCCTTACAAGGGTGATTACTTTCAGAAATAAGACGTGATGAATTAAGAGACAGAATGTTATTAACGTTTGTTTTATTTAGCATTTGAAGTTTTATTGCGTTAGCAAACTGAACTCTCACGAAATTCGGGAGCAGTGAAGCAATGAGTCAGTGATAAAAGAAGATGACGGGTACACTAAATTGGTAGACGAACGAGCACTTCCATACATTGGTTGTTGTACGACTGGTAAATGCATGATTCACAAACAGTGATCTTATCTGGGGGCTAGGAGATCTACGTTCCCAAGGTCACTTGTTTTATTTAAAAACTTTACAGGTATTCTCATAAAAATTCAGAGGCATTACTTTTCAGCTCTTGCGGATAAAAGTAATTAATAGTGTCAACCTGGGTAATGATGTGCTGTGCTATTCATGAACGTTATATACGAGTGCCATATGATCACATCGCTTAGTCGCGCACGATCCGCATTCAACCCGTCGTTGTGTGTGGCTCTAGAGGGATTATGTGATTTTGGATTCTTGCGACAACTGCTTCTTCTAGGCATTGCTCAATCAAGAACATGGGTTGTGTTCAAATTAATAGAACGCTCAACGACTGCGCCATATAGGTAACCTTAATCCATGCCTTCAGTGGTAGCATCCAAGCGGTATGAACTGAAAATAACCAGGTTACAAGCATGCTGATGGTAACGAACTGCTACTCCAAATATCCTAAGATGACTGTTCACTAAGTGGACAATATCATTCGCAGGCAATCAACTGCGCTAATACATTGAGGTGACCAAAGCCATAGGGTAGCGATATGCACGTATACAGACGGTGGTAGTGTCGCGTACATAAGGTGTAAAAGGACAGTGCATTGCTGGAGCTGTCATTTGTACTCAGGTGATTCATGTGAAAAGTTTTACAATGTGATTATGGCCGCAAGACGGGAATTAATAGACTCCGAACACGGAAAGGTAGTTGGAGTTAGACGCATGACATAATCCATTCCAAGTCATAGTGTGCACCTCCAACATACAGACGCCAGCAGTTTAGTATGTCTGTTGGAATCCCTAACGCTCACTATAAATCACGAATATTCACAGCACTCACAATTCGAGGTAGGTTTGGATGTGGACCCACTAGTGTTAGGTCTGGATACTCTTTGGGGTGGATCCATCTCTAAATCTAGGGTAACGTGAGAAGGTGAGTCCGTTTGCATTAAGTGGGGTCCGTGGTAGTGTACGAAGATGGTTCCACCTGTGTTACGTACTGGAGAGGGGTGGGGGGGGGGGGGGGAGTGGGCGTGGGAACCACTATGGAAAACTGTCACACAAAAATTGAATTCAACTATGTGTGTGTGCCATAGGAAGACGCCAGTCCGTCGAACATTATTATTATATAGGAATTATATAAATACACAATTATAGAGTTATATAGAGATAACAAAGTTTTGAACAAAGCTGCTTGGTTCAGTGATTGTTTCTAAATTAAAATTGAAACAAATGAGCCCCCGGTCACAATTATTTTTTTTTTTTTCAGTCTTATTGACCAGGTTTCAACACTTCTATGAGCGCCTTCATCAGAATTAAAACAATTAAAATGGCCTATAACACAGCTACAAATTTGTAAGAAAAGACATTTTTATATAAAAACTGTAAGTACTGCTCTGGGGCACTGTACGAAGATGTTAGTCAGTACTTACATATTTTATATAAAAAGTGTCTTTTCCTGTAAATTTGTAACTATGTAATAGGCCATTTTAATTGTTTTAATAGCCGGCTTGTGTGGCCGTGCGGTTCTAAGCGCGTCAGTTTGGAACCGCGTGACAGCTACGGTCGCAGGTTCGAATCCTGCCTCGGGCATGGATGTGTGTGATGTCCTTAGGTTGGTTAGGTTTAAGTAGTTCTAAGTTCTAGGGGACTGATGACCCCAGTAGTTAAGTCCCATAGTGCTCACAGCCATTTTTAATTGTTTTAATTCTGATGAAGGCACTCTTAGAAATGTTGAAACCTGGTCAATAAGACTAAAAAATAATAATTGTGACCGAGGGTTCATTTGTTTCAATTTTAATATAGAGATAAAAAGCTCTGCCAGCCACAGGTGGACTGCGTTCTGTGTTATTATTATTAACATGAGAGAAAGTGCAAATAGATGCCATCATTGTTAAGTCAAAGAGTGGTTATTTTTTGGCTAATTTCCGAATTTGGTGTCATACCAATTTACTAGTTGTGAAGGGGTAGCTTCTTTGATTCGTCATGATAAACTTCCTCGGTCCGGGGTTCGAAACCTGCCAATGCTTAGAATTTGAATAAAAATCACCAGCAATGCCGGCCGAAGATTTTCGGCATAAGAAACCACCCTCATACAGCCACCGGCCTTGTCAAAGAGGGCAGAGGAGCGCATACAGGTTCAAGTCACTTCTTGCCCTTGGGGTAGGAAACTGCCCCTAAAGACGGAAGAATCAGCAATGATCAACGGAATGAGGATGTAGAAGGCAATGGAAACCACTGCATTAAAGACAGAACGTGTATCCACAGGATATGTGGCCCGTAATTGAAAAAGTGTCATGACTATCTCTCCACTGGCAAAAGAGTCCCGAATAATCTCCCATTCGGATCTCCGGTAGGGGACTGCAAACTGTAAAGGAGGAGATGGCCATGAGAAAAAGATATAGTGGGTGTCAGTGAAGTTAAAGGGAAGGAAGACAAGGATTTCTAGTCAGGCAAGTATAGGATAATGTCACTAGCTGCAGGAAATGGTATAACGGGAGTAGGATTCGTTATGAATAGAAAGATAGGACAGAAAATGAGTTACTGTGAACTGTTCAGTAACAGGGCTTTTCTCGTCAGAATCTACAGCAAACCAACATCGACAACAATAGTTCAGGCAATGCCGACGTCGCAAGCAGAAGATTAAGAGATTGTCGAAGTATATCAGGATATTGAATGGATTATTCTGTATGTGAAGGGAGATGAAAAGCTAATACTATTGGGGAAGAAGAATGTGGTTGTAGGCTAAGGAGTAGGAGAAAGGGTTACAGGAGAACATGAGCTTGATAGTAGAAATGAGAGAGAAGAAAGACTAATCAAGTTGTGCAATAAGTTTCAGCTTGTAATAGCTAATACTGTATACAAGAACCACAGGAGGAGGCCTGGAGATACGAGAAGATTTCAGGTAGATTACATCATTGCCAGGCAGAGAGTCTGAAATCAGATACTGGATTGTAAGGCGACTCAAATCACAATTTAGTGGTGATGAAGAGTAGGCTGAAGTTTAAGAGACTAGTCAGGAAAAATAAATGCTCAAACATGTGGGATACGAAAGTACTAATAAATGGAGAGATACGTTTGAAGTTATCTGAGGTTGTAGACACTGCCATTATGAGTAGCTCAGTAAGCAGTACAGTTGGCGGAATGGATATCTCTGAAGAGGACAATCAAAGAAGTGGCAAAGAAAGCTGTAGGTACAAGAAAGACAACTGCAAAGAAACCATGGATAACAAATGAAATATTTCAGCGGATCGACGAAAGAAGGAAGTACACAAATGTTCAGAGAAATGCAGGAATACAGGGAAACAAGTCATTTAGAAACGAAATAAATAGGAAGTGCAGGGAAGCTAAGGCCAAATGGCAACATGAAAAACGTAAAGACATCGAAAAAGAGCAGATTGTCAGGAGGACGGATTCAGCGTATGGGAAAGTCAAAACAGCCTTCGGTAAAATTAAAACAATGGTGGTAACATTAAAAGTTCAGTGTGTATTCCACTGTTAAATGCGGAGGAGAGTGCGGGTAGGTGGAAAGAGTACATTGAACGCTTTACCTCATGACTTGACAGAAGAAGAAACGGGAGTCTACAGGGAAGAGTTAGGGAATCCAGTGTTATTTAGGAGAGCTTTGGAAGAGTTGAGATCAAATAAGGCTAAAGGTATAGATAACATACCAGTTTCTAAATTTTTTGGAGAAAGTAGGGTGTCGAATGTATGAGAATGGTGATATACCATTAGCCTTTCCGGAAAACATCATTCACACAAATATGAGGACTGCAAGAGCCCACAAGTAGGAGAATTATCCCAAAAACAGCTTAACAGTTCATGCATCGAAGTTGATGACAAGAATAATATACAGAAGAATGGAAAAGAAAATTGAGTGTGTGTTAGATGACGACCAGACTGACTTTAGAAAAGGTAAAGGCACCAGGGATGCAGTTCTGGCGTTGCGGTTGATAATGCAAGCAAGACTGAAGAAAAATCGACATGCGTTCATTGGATTTGTCGATCTGTAAAAGCATTCGACAATGATAAATGATGCAAGATGTTTTAATTCTGAGAAAAAAAGGAGTAAGATACAGGGAAAGGTGGGTAATATACCGGGTGAAACTTCCTGGCAGATTAAAACTGTGTGCCGGACCGAGACTCGAACTCGGGACCTTTGCCGAGTTCGAGTCTCGGTCCGGCACACAGTTTTAATCTGACAGGAAGTTTCATATCAGCGCACACTCCGCTGCAGAGTGAAAATCTCATTCTGGAATATACCGGGTGATCAAAAAGTCAATATAAGTTTGAAAACTTAATAAACCACGGAATACTGTAGATAGAGAGGTAAAAATTGACACACATGCTTGGAATGACATAGGCCGGCCGGGATGGCCGAGCGGTTGTAGGCGCTACAGTCTGGAACCGCGCGACAGCTAGGGTCGCAGGTTCGAATCCTGCCTCGGGCATGGATGTGTGTGATGTCCTTAGGTTAGTTAGGTTTAAGTAGTTCTAAGTTCTAGGGGACTGATGACCTCAGAAGTTAAGTCCCATAGTGCTCAGAGCCATTTGAACCATTTTTTGAAATGACATGGGGTTATATTAGAACCAAAAAAAAAAAAACACTCCATATTGCTAGTCGCGTGAAAGATCTCTTGCGCGCGTCGTTTGGTGACGATCGTGTGCTCAGCCGACACTTTCGTCATGCTTGGCCCCCCAGGTCCCCAGACCTCAGTCCGTGCGATTATTGGCTTTGGGTTTACATGAAGTCGCAAGTGTATCGTGATCGACCGACATCTCTAGGGATGCTGAAAGACAACATCCGACGCCAATGCCTCACCATAACTCCGGACATGCTTTGCAGTGCTGTTCACAACATTATTCCTCGACTGCAACTATTGTTGAGGAATGATGGTGGACATATTGAGCATTTCCTGTAAAGAACATCATCTTTGCTTTGTCTTACTTTGTTATGCTAATTATTGACATTCTGATGAGATGAAGCGCCATCTGTCGGACATTTTTTGAACGTTTGTATTTTTTTGGTTCTAATAAAACCCTATGTCATTCCAAGCATGTGTGTCAATTTGTACCTCTCTATCTATATTATTCCGTGATTTTTGGATCATCCGGTATAATATTTACAAGATCCAAGAGGGAATGATAAGACTGGAAGACTAAGAATGAAGTGCTCGGATTAAAAATGGTGCAGTCTTTTGCCTCTACTGTTCAGGCTATACATCGATGAAGCAATGAGGGAATGAAAGAAAGGTTCAAGAGTGAGATTAAAATTCAGAGTGAAGGGATATCTATTACAAGATTCGCTGATGAGATCGCTATCCTCAGTGAAAGTGAAGAAGAATTGCAGGATACGTTGAAAGGAATGAACAGCTTAATGGGTACAGAATATCGATTGAGAGTAAAACGAAGAAAGACCAAGGTAATGAGAAATAGCATAAATGAGAACAGCGAGAAACTCAACATTACAGTTGGAGATCACGAAGTAGACAACGTTAAGGAATTCTGCTACACAGGGAGCAAAAGAACGTACGACAGATGAAGCAAGGAGAACGTAAAATGCAGGCTCGCACAGTCAAAGAAGGCATTCCTGGCCAAGAGAAATCTGCTCGTATCAAACATAGATCTTAAAGTGAGGAAGAAATTTCTGAAAATTTGTGTTTGGAGTACAGCATTGTATGGCAGTGAGACATGGACTGTGGGAAAAGCTGAACAGAAAGAAATCGAAGCCTTTAGGACGTCATGCTAAAGAAGAGTGTTGAAAATCAGGTGGACTGATAAGGTAAGGGATGAGGAGGTTCTCGGCAGAATCGGCGAGGAAAGGAACATACGGAAAAACTAACAAGAAGAAGGGACAGAATGATAAGACATCTGTCATGACATAGGGAATAATTTCCATGGTACTAGAGGGGTAAAAACTGTAGAGGAAGACAGATATTGGAATACATCTAGCAAATAACTGAGGACGTAGCGTGCAATTGCAACTCTGAGATGAAAAGGTTGGCACAGGAGAGGAATTCGTGGCGAGCCGCGTCAAACCAGTCAGAAGACTAATAATACATAAAAAAAACCCAATTTACCAATTGTATGAACAGTTTTACAAACTATTCTGCCAATTTGCCAAATTTTTTGCCAATACTAGCAATTTTCAAATTTGGCGTCACTAGACTACCATTGTCCGCCATTTCGTAGAATCTGAAATGCAAGATGCATGTAATAAATCGCATGTCCGCCATTTCGTAGAATCTGAAATGCAAGATGCATGTAATAAATCGCAAGAACCAAATTTAGAACGATTTTCATTCTTTGTAATGAATACTTTGGAGCCTTGCACATTGTTGGGGACATTATGGCATTATTAATTTATGCACCCAGCTGCGTCAAAATAACTTAAGTTGTTCGCTGGAAGTATTGCTGATTATGTCACGACGTTATTAATTTATACACACTGTAATGTTGATGTATTTTACCATCATTTTGCAGAACAGGTCATGATGTCACTAATCTACACACACAGACCATAATGTTAAAAGTAGTGTAACTGAGTTATGTGTGTTTACAGTAGGATAAAGTAATTTCCTCGAATATTATTATTACTATTTTTCTTCTTCTTCTTTCATTACTATTGTTATTATTATTATTATTATTTCCATCTAAATATAGAACATACGGGATGCTGGCCCCCTTCGGTGGTGTGTCATTAGCTATTAAGCAACTTCGTGATAAATGAAGTGAAGCCGGATTCTTTTATAGCACTAATGGAGAGAAAAATCAGTGTTTCCATTGTGACAGAAGGTTGAGATGTTAGGAAGAAACGCAAAGATCACGGGGTGAACGTGTTGTGTGGTTTTCCAAGTGTTTGTTTGCGATTATTGGGAAGGCTAACGATTTTATGCATAATATTTGCCAGGGAAGAGATGGGATAATTACTGCAAAGGTTGAAGCTATTATTAAATCTCCATAAAATATTCTGAAAGCAGCATCACAACGCCCTGTGTCTGAGAGCTTGCGACAATGCTCGCCTTTTGTAAAATTTGCTTCCGGGTAGAAATGGGAGTGCCATTCGTTCCTTGCAGACATATTGCTGCTGGCTTTAAATGTGGATTTCACTTCCCGTCTGTGCTGTGTGTCAGAAACTTCAGAAACCTGTTTCAGGTAAAGCAAGAGCATTTTTGAGGAAAACCGCGATTTTGTTAGAGATACTTTTATTTTTGCTATGTATTTTTATACACAGAACTGAAAGGTAATAGCACCGTCTTTTTGTCAACATATGCAGTCTTTCATGGAGTTAAAAACATCATTTTCTCCTCAGTAGAATACTATTATTAAGGCCTGTGCTATACAGTTCGATATCTTTTGGAAACAAGTGCTGTGTAATACGGCGGGGAATCATTCGAGAGATGACATATGTATTAGACGTAAGTGGTGTATTGAAGCTGGTCAGTTTCACAAATATCTGAGAGATGTATGATATGATGTATTTTGCTGTTAATCAAATATAGTAAATAAGTGAAAAATGTGTTCAGTGATGTTGAGGGAAACACAGTGTGGGTTCCGAGTTGAGGATTTCATATCTGCACATGGGCGCGATTACATAAATGCTGATTTAACGTGAATGAAAAGTAATTATTTGGCAAATATTGATGTATGGCAAACGGTTTTGATGGAAGAAGAATGAGCTTGGATTAAAAGTCTGTGCAGATGTAATGAATTATTATTGTTTTTAAAAGTTACAATACATGTGTAATTTCCTCCACAAAATAACCTGGTTTTAAGCTGTGATTGGTAAGTATGGAATGGAGGACGATCTACGTGTATTGATGAGATGCATCAGGTTTTTTGAAAGCGAGTGCACTATACGGTATTCTCGTTGTTAATGTATATTTTCACTGTTCTTGGGTACTTCTCACACATAGTGTGTGGTAATCCAGTATTTGAGAGTTCAATATTTCAGTTTTTTGTGCTGAGTTCTGACATAATTGATATCAATCTAAAACATGACTTACTATTTATACACTCCTGGAAATGGAAAAAAGAACACATTGACACCGGTGTGTCAGACCCACCATACTTGCTCCGGACACTGCGAGAGGGCTGTACAAGCAATGATCACACGCAAGGCACAGCGGACACACCAGGACCCGCGGTGTTGGCCGTCGAATGGCGCTAGCTGCGCAGCATTTGTGCACCGCCGCCGTCAGTGTCAGCCAGTTTGCCGTGGCATACGGAGCTCCATCGCAGTCTTTAACACTGGTAGCATGCCGCGACAGCGTGGACGTGAACCGTATGTGCAGTTGACGGACTTTGAGCGAGGGCGTATAGTGGGCATGCGGGAGGCCGGGTGGACGTACCGCCGAATTGCTCAACACGTGGGGCGTGAGGTCTCCACAGTACATCGATGTTGTCGCCAGTGGTCGGCGGAAGGTGCACGTGCCCGTCGACCTGGGACCGGACCGCAGCGACGCACGGATGCACGCCAAGACCGTAGGATCCTACGCAGTGCCGTAGGGGACCGCACCGCCACTTCCCAGCAAATTAGGGACACTGTTGCTCCTGGGGTATCGGCGAGGACCATTCGCAACCGTCTCCATGAAGCTGGGATACGGTCCCTAACATCGTTAGGCCGTCTTCCGCTCACGCCCCAACATCGTGCAGCCCGCCTCCAGTGGTGTCGCGACAGGCGTGAATGGAGGGACGAATGGAGACGTGTCGTCTTCAGCGATGAGAGTCGCTTCTTCCTTGGTGCCAATGATGGTCGTATGCGTGTTTGGCGCCGTGCAGGTGAGCGCCACAATCAGGACTGCATACGACCGAGGCACACAGGGCCAACACCCGGCATCATGGTGTGGGGAGCGATCTCCTACACTGGCCGTACACCACTGGTGATCGTCGAGGGGACACTGAATAGTGCACGGTACATCCAAACCGTCATCGAACCCATCGTTCTACCATTCCTAGACCGGCAAGGGAACTTGCTGTTCCAACAGGACAATGCACGTCCGCATGTATCCCGTGCCACCCAACGTGCTCTAGAAGGTGTAAGTCAACTACCCTGGCCAGCAAGATCTCCGGATCTGTCCCCCATTGAGCATGTTTGGGACTGGATCAAGCGTCGTCTCACGCGGTCTGCACGTCCAGCACGAACGCTGGTCCAACTGAGGCGCCAGGTGGAAATGGCATGGCAAGCCGTTCCATAGGACTACATCCAGCATCTCTACGATCGTCTCCATGGGAGAATAGCAGCCTGCATTGCTGCGAAAGGTGGATATACACTGTACTAGTGCCGACATTGTGCATGCTCTGTTGCCTGTGTCTATGTGCCTGTGGTTCTGTCAGTGTGATCATGTGATGTATCTGACCCCAGGAATGTGTCAATAAAGTTTCCCCTTCCTGGGACAATGAATTCACGGTGTTCTTATTTCAATTTCCAGGAGTGTATTTTACTTTAAAGAATGTTAAATCTTGATAAATAGGGGAAATATTTTATAACTGAGACGACTTCTATTGACAGTAAATAGTAACTTCTATAAGTCAGTAACATGAAATTTACCTTTTGTAGTTTCTGTAGCGAAGTTCGGGAAGAAGTCATTCAGCGGTAAATATATTGTTTGTTTGCTGGTATACCGGCTAGCTTTTAAAGAGCGGGGTAAAACTTTGCTAAGAAAAATATTTTTTCTTATTAGTGGCTAGAAGTGGGGTCGACTAACGATGAAATACAGAATATCTGAGACTTTGTAAATGTAACTAACAAATAATTTTGTGAAAACCATCTTGATTTTATTTTACAATAATTCAGAGTATTATTTAGAAAAATTGTTTCGTACGTTTACCATGGCAGACATCTTCTGCAAAGAAAACACAATGGAATTTGCCAACTTACGGCGAAAATTAGTTATCGTTTACAAAGTTTACTCCTGTTTAGAAATTACATCGCTCATCAGCAGAGGAAATCATCGTGGAAAATAATAATATCGCAGTAATTGCGATGCATGATATGTCATAAGACACAAGGGATAATTACAATATTAAGAAATAGAACACACTAGAACTAAAATGAAACTTACTGGCAGATTAAAACTGTGTGCCCGATCGAGACTCGAACTCGGCACCTTTGCCTATCGCGGGCAAGTGCTCTACCAGCTGAGCTACCGAAGCACGACTCACGCCCGGTACTCACAGCTTTACTTCTGCCAGTATCCGTCTCCCACCTTCCAAACTTTACAGAAGCTCTCCTGCAGGAGAGCTTCTGTAAAGTTTGGAAGGCGGGAGAGGGCTGTAAAGTTTGGAAGGTGGGAAACGGATACTGGCAGAAGTAAAGCTGTGAGTGCCGGGCGTCAGTCGTGCTTCGGTAGCTCAGCTGGTAGAGCACTTGACCGCGATAGGCAAAGGTGCCGAGTTCGAGTCTCGGTCGGGCACACAGTTTTAATCTGCCAGGAAGTTTCATATCAGCGCACACTCCGCTGCAGAGTGAAAAACTCATTCTAGAACTAAAATGTCTGACAAGATAGAATCTGACAGTTCTAGAGGCTAACAGAAAGTCGCTAGAACAATAGAGAGCGCAAAATCAGTCGCGAATCGTAATTTGTAGCAGCAAGAGAGATGTTAATGACGCGCCGATCACAGTAAGCTTGGCATTAACACTCAGAAAATAGGCGTTACATGATCGCTGCAGTTAAGGCAAAATTATCTTTCCGTAGACATAAATATTTAATTATTTCTAACTGGTGACGGGAGGCGTTATTTCACAAAACATAATCTGGGAGCATCATTTTTACGTTGATAAATATTGGATTTTCAAAAATTAACATCACATTGAACTCTGAATTTGATTACTATCCTACAATAACATATTTAATGTTGCAGAAAGTAACACGACATTTATTGGTCCACTACACACTGCTAGTAGCGTAGATGTTGGGGATGGTGAAAACTAGAGGTCAGTTTGTGTGCCCCGCTCTAGTGCATTATGTAGCTTGTCTGGAAGTGTGTGTGTGTGTGTGTGTGTGTGTGTGTGTGTGTGAGTCCTTCTCTTTCATATGCGGTTGTCACGTGACAACAAGTGACTGTGGCAGTGTTTTCCCTGCCACCAGATACGTTCAGTACGGATGGTTATGTGTAGGTCTCCAGCATCGTACACTACTGGCCATTAAAATTGCTACACCACGAAGATGACGTGCTACAGACGCGAAATTTAACTGACAGGAAGAAGATGCTGTGATATGCAAATGATTAGCTTTTCAGAGCATTCACACAAGGTTGGCGCCGGTGGCGACACATACAACGTGTTGAAATGAGGAAAGTTTCCAACCGATTTCTCATACACTAACAGCAGGTGACCGGCCTTGCCTGGTGAAACGTTGTTGTGATGCCTCGTGTAAGGAGGAGAAATGCGTACCATCACGTTTCCGACTTTTATCCAAGTCGGATTGTAGCGTATCGCGATTGCGGTTTATCGTATCGCGACATTGCTGCTCGCGTTGGTCGAGGTCCAATGGAATCGGTGGGTTACCCAACGGCCTCGTATCACTAGCAGTCGAGATGACAGGCATCTTATCCGCATGGCTGCAACGGATCGTGCAGCCACGTCTCGATCCCTGAGTCAATAGATGGGGACGTTTTCAAGACAACAACCATCTGCACGAACAGTTCGACGACGTTTGCAGCAGCATGGGCTATCAGCTCGGAGACCATGGCTGCGGTTACCCTTGACGCTGCATCACAGACAGGAGCACATGCGATGGTCTACTCAATGACGAACCTGGGCGCACGAAATCAAAACGTCATTTTCTCGAATGAATCCAGGTTCTGTTTACAGCATCTTGATGGTCGCATCCGTGTTTGGCGACATCGCGGTGAACGCACATTGCAAGCGTGTATTCGTCATCTCCATACTGGCCTATCACCCGACGTGATGGTATGGGATGCCATTGGTTACACGTCTCGGTCACCTCTAGTTCGCACTGACGGCACTTTGAACAGTGGACGTTACATTTCAGATGTGTTACGACCCGTGGCTCTACCCTTCATTCGATCCGTGCGAAACCCTACATTTGAGCAGGATAATGCACGACCGCATGGTGCAGGTCCTGTACGGGGCTTTCTGGTTACAGAAAATGTTCGACTGCTGCCCTGGCCAGCACATTATCCAGATCTCTCACCAATTGAAAACGTCTGGTTAATGGTGGCCGTGCAACTGGCTCGTCACAATACGCTAGTCACTACTCTTAATGAACTATGGTACCGTGTTGAAGCTGCTTGGGCAGCTGTACCTGTACACGCCATCCAAGCTCTGTTCGACTCAATGCCCAGGCGTATCAAGGCCGTTATTACGGCCAGAGGTGGTTGTTGTGGGTACTGATTTCTCAGGATCTATGCACCCAAATTGCGTGAAAGTGTAATCACATGTCAGTTCTAGTAAAATATATATTTGTACAATGAATACCAGTTTATCACCTACATTTCTTCTTGGTGTATCGATTTTAATAGCCAGTAGTGTAATTTGTTTTAAATAAACGTGCTTGTCGACCCTGCTACATCTGGTAGCGGTAATTGTTCTTTTTTACAATATAAATTTTGGATTTTTCTGCATTGTTTACTTATGAGGATACCAGGACCAGCCTTATAGCGAGGTCAAATTCTGATACGTATTTTTTTTCTGTGTGTTATTTGTGTTATGTGGGATACGGGTGTATACATTTCAGTGATTTTTTCAAAATATATGTAATATTTACTACCATTTTACAGCATTCCACATCCATATTCCTCGAGAATACCAAAGACTGCAGGGTAGTATTTCGGTATAAGCATAGGTTATGGAATGATGACAGCAAATATTTCTCAAGACCGACTAACTGCAGTGTGTGTGTTAAAAGTTGATCACGTGATCATGACTTCACTTCGGGTTATGAATGCTAAAATTACAATACATAGTGACACTACAGGTAAAAATCGTGTTATGTGACTGAGGGATGCTACGCTGTCATGCAGAACTCGCCATTTGTCAGTATACGTAACGACACCATATTTGCTTAGAATGGAAGGGTGGGTACTTAGAACCAAAGCCATACTCTGTAATAATAATGGATGAAAAGCTAATTACTTTCAAATATAATTCAGAGCCGCTGCATGGGTTGTACAAGTCACTGGATTGGCACCAACTACTTCTTGTGCACCAGGAGAGTCAGACTGGATGGGACTTTCAAACAGAAAAGACAGCTTTAGCAATTGCAATGTGATGTTATTAACACAACTGTTACATCCTTGAGTACCTGGTTCTCGATGTACAGTCAGGGGACTCGACTGGCGCTAGCTTTCTATATAACGTTATACACAGTACAGTCACCGATAAATTTCAGTTTTATTGCACCACTTAGAAATATCGATAGTCATCTGTTGACACTTTATCATAAAAGTGCGGTAGGCGATTACATCACAGGGTCATGCAGTCAGAGATTTATAATAAATGGCTCAAATGCCTCTGAGCACTGTGGGACTTAACTTCTGAGGTCATCAGTCCCCTAGAACTTAGAACTACTTAAACCTGACTAACCTAAGGACATCACACACATCAATGCCCGAGGCAGGATTCGAACCTGCGACCGTAGCGGTCGCGTGGCTCCAGACTGTAGCGCCTAGAACCGCTCGGCCACTTCGGCCGGCAGATTTATAATAAAAAAGGGTAGTGGAGAGGGAACTTGATTCCTATTAGTCGAGGGATTTCTCTTCTTTTGTATGACATCCAACTGACCCACGAAGAAAGGGGGCGATGGGAAAGGGTAGTCTTCAATGAACCACACACAACTGACTTATGTGAGCGGGTAGACTGGAGCCATCCCCAGGGATGGAAGTCTTATCTCAAGGTGAAGATCACCCTGAACCCATCCTCCCTCTCTAATGACAATTACTTACAAACGTCGAATGCGCAACTCATATGTGGTATACAATGACAACAAGTTGAGCTGAACAACTGCTGTCTAAGCTAGCTGCTGTACCATGTGATGTGCAGAACACCAACTAACAGAATGTGTCGTCTAGCGGCGTACGGTTATATTGTACTTGAGATATTTAATTCGTGAACAGTAGCACCCAGTCGTCGGGGAACATTAGTCTTTCTTTAACACAGCACAGTTGCTAGACATAAAATAGACAAGTTATCTTGTGATATTCTTAAAATAAAATATGATTATTCGTGGGGTAGTGTAATTAATCCGGCATGTTGCCACCTGCAAACTTTGTTCTAAGCCAATACTTGCACAAGGAAATACAATCGGTTGGGAACCAAACTCCAGATCATCCTGACAGGTCAAAACGAATGGTAGTATCCGAATGCATGGGTATATAGTTCCTTAAACACAACTCACAAAGTTATAGCCAAATTATACGCTACAAAACATCGCTGGTTGGAGGCCAGTCCCGAAGACATGTTATCTTATTCCATAATAGCTTCGGGACAGTCTTAAGTTGAAGTATTTAACAAGAAAGGTCAGCCAAATTCACAGTCTTACGAATAGCAAGCACAGAGATGGTGAGCAAAATCGAACCTACCACTTCTATTCTGTAAGTTACTGAGTGATCTGCGTCTTTTCCCTTACGTATTCTCTCGTGATAATTCATTTAAACAGATGCATCAAGGTTTCGTTGCACATGCCTGATCTTGTATTTCCGCAGCGGATGTTTGGGATAAGCTTCTGATAAACGTCGTGGTGCAACTACCGTCCCCCGAACACAGCAACTTTCCAGTGACACCATGCTATGCCGTTCCTCTTCCCTTACAGTACAACGTCATTTCGTTGTTTTTACTTTCTGTCAACATGTCGAACAGTGTTCCTTCTCCCTAGGGAGAACCTTGCCGTTCGGACGCTGTCTCAACAACCTCCTCGGCTTCAGCACAAACGTCACCACGTGGCTCAGACTCGAGGGTCGACTTTACGGGGCTCAATCGAAACACGCCACTTGCGACTCAAACGGGGACGTCTTTTAAACTGGCAAATGGTGTTAAAGAATGTGTCGTCTAGCGGCGTACGGTTATATTGTACTTGAGATATTTAATTCGTGAACAGTAGCACCCAGTCGTCGGGGAACATTAGTCTGACGTGCACCTTACCTTTGCAAATATCTGCTAACTGTAAGCGTTTCCATATGTCATGCCTTTTTTAAAAGTACTTTTCCGTCTTCTTACATGTCGAATTCGTCGTTTCCAATAGCTTTGATGTCGATTTTGTGCTTAACATTAGCCTTCCATCCTTCTCCCTCTTTTTCAGACTCACGACTGAAGGGCGCCTTGCAGAAATATAGATTTCTTTTTTCTCAATGATTCTGGCACGTCATGCTTATTTCCCATGCACTGCGTTAATTGAAACTCCTGTCCGTTGACGTATGGATCTTTTGTTTGACTTGGTAAGAGTGGCGTCTATTCAAAATGCACGGCTGTGGATTTTAGTTTAGCCTATGGTTCTTCTTGTTAACTCCGCATTGACAATCAGGCAGTATACCACTATTTGACGATTACCACATTAAGTCGTTGTCCCTGTCTGCGGCTTCAACGTTGTGGAACATGGAGAGAAGGAGTAGGAGGGTTATGTGAAAGACGACGTGTCGTTCCAGAGACTGCCATGACTGATACAAGAATTCGTTTTGTATTTTACAAGACAACAGTCACAGGATTTATTCAAACGATTGCCGGTTCGAGCAGTATTCTCCAGTCGTCTTCAGATCCGGTGTTGCAGCATAAGACGACTCGTAATACAGGTATAACTGTGTGACAATGCATGCATCTCGCCTCTTAAGAAATTGTTATTTTGGAACATGAATGCGAAGAGGACTGTAGATAAAGTCAAAACTGATAACTGTAGAACTTGTGATTATTGTCTGTTTAAATAAAAATGTGTTATGATTTAACCTGCATCTCGAAAATAGAAGTACCATTGCGGATAAAAAAAAGTAACGAAGTACTTTAAGAAATGAACGCACGGCCTTATGGTGTGTTACCTGAAACTCTCGGAACTCTAAATCGAGTAACTATGATGCCAAGAATGCCGCTCCCCACAAATTACAATTATCTGTACCTTTCATAACTTTGGGAACAGTATTTGCATACCTGCTACATGACGACAGGTATCTGAAGTCGTGCACCAGACGTGAGGCTACGTTTGTTTTAAGTTTCGTCTAATAGCTGCTGTGGTACATCACCGTATGAAAGGTCATATCATTAATCAGTAGGCCCAGCACAGCATGAAACAGTGGAGTTGTTGCTAATTGTGTTATTCCCCGAGACACGTCCCTAATGAGACCTGCAGGGCCCCCACCCATGGTAATTAACGTGTTATGTTGGTGGAGGCGAAGGATTGTTCACCAACTATGGTATCATGCAAAGAAATATTTTAAAATATTTCTATGTACCGTATCAACCAGTTGTTACGGTGTTACCAGTGAATATTATTCACTCTCGGGAATTTTCTGACAATAACATATCTGTTCCACAAACTCCCGTTAGAAAGGTACTGATGCTCTTGCAGAACATAATTCAAACAGGAAACAAAAATTTATATAAATACTATCGTTTACTGCTATTCGCTTTTCACTGGAATGACGTACACGTCGGTCTGTAGCGATAAATCATTCGCCAAAGTAGTAGGAACGTGTTAAATTGGCGGCACTGTTTTAGACAGTGGCATATTTATGGAGCAGGAAAGCTATCAGTTTGTTTTCAAAACATTCTCACTGTTTGTTAGCACTATTATTTCCGTGGAGGGCCGCCGGGTAGTTTTAAGATTGAGTAATTTGCTCGTATCAGTGTCAAACTGAGGCTAAATAGTCAAAAGTGAAGGTAGTTTTTATTCCTAAGGTTGCAGTTCGGAATGATACTATTTTATATGCATGGAAAGTACACATTGCAGTTGTTCTACGGTTTTCGGCTTATTATACCACTGACAAGTTTTGGCGACTCGCTTATTTGTAGGTTGACTGCATTTTGAATATATTGTATATTTTTTGTTTCCGGTACACCGGGAAAATACTTCATTTAAGGAGCTACAGTGGGTAAAAGGTCAATGATACACATTTGGGGTGAAGATTGGGTAAAATGATTATTAATGAACTAAAACAACGACCACTCCCCATGAATCATGGGCCTTGCCGTGATCTATGTCTTCATCCACCTTGCGGTATGTAGTCGGATGTACTCTTTGTACCACTGTTACTCTCCCTCTTTCCTGTTCCAGTTTTGAATAGTTCACAGGAAAACGGGATAGCTTGCGTACCTCAGTGATACAGATACTTGTACCGTAGATGCAACCACAACGGAGGAGTATCTGTGGAGAGGCCAGCCATTACTTCCTGAAGAGCGGCGGCAGCTGTTCCAGGGGCAACAGTCCGGGTTAACGACTGCTATGGTCTTCTAACATTAGCCAACACGGCCTTGCTGTGCTGGTACTGCACACAGTTGGAAGCAAGAAGAAACCATATCCATTATTTTCTTCTAGGCCATGCAACCATACTGTATGGCTTAAGAGTGATGATGGCATCCTCTTGGGAAAAATATTCCGGAAGGTGGGGAATAATCCGAAGAATGTCGTCATCACAAAAAGAACTGACATTCTGCAGGCCGGAGAGCGCACTTTTAGATCCCTAGACCGGGTAGACAGGTCATAGAATTCAAAAAGGGAAATGGATTGGTTGAAATTTCAGTGGGTATTAGTGCCTGGTCAGGGTTATCAACATAGAATCAGATAGGGGTGATGCTGGAGTAGGTCTTATAAAAGACAGGAAAATTAGAAGCTGCTATGAACAGCATAGTGAACACATCATCGTAACCATGATACACACGAAGCCAACACCCAGCACAGCCCAGTAGTAAAGTTTATATCCTATTAGTTCCTCAGTTGACTAGATTCTACTGACAAAAGAACAAAATATAATTATGCAGTGAACGAAGCAGGTGGAAGGGAATACAGGCGTCTAAAATAGAGTACCGTTTGCAGAGTGTACTCTTTGGATAAGTAAAAATGGGTCAGAGTGTACTTAATAACAGGTTACCCACGGTCTTTGAAATGACGACTCTCGTGTTGTAACTCATTCGCAGCGATGTACGGACAACGGTAGCAGAAAATGGAATTTGCGATTAAATCCTCCTGAGATCAAAGATGTGATCTTGTAGAGCTGCACTCAGAAGCTGTAGGCTTACGTGCGACAGTAAGAAAATCATCTATGTTGGTCGCTCGAAGGCTTGTGAAAATCCTAAAGAAATAAACCACATTTTTTATTTTTAAAGTGATAAAATGCTACGAACCACGGACTAGACGTTTCTGAGTAGAGACAGAGTGCTTAATCATTGTTAATGCCTTTACGAGCTGAATTGAAAATATCCTTCATGTATAACTGTGAGAATTCTGAAACTGAAATGATTTTTCGCTTTCTTCATTCAGTGGATTCATTAATTACTGGTACGTTATTCTACTTATCATCTGTAGAAGTAATTGTACGTAATATGCCGGCCGCGGTGGTCTCGCGGTTCTAGGCGCGCAGTCCGGAACCGTGCGACTGCTACGGTCGCAGGTTCGAATCCTGCCTCGGGCATGTATGTGAGTGATGTCCTTAGGTTAGTTAGGTTTAAGTAGTTCTAAGTTCTAGGGGACTGATGACCACAGCAGCTGAGTCCCATAGTGCTCAGAGCCATTTGAACTATTTTTTTTTGTACGTAATAATAAATTGAAAAATTACTGTTTGCAAGAGACTCACATGACTTATTTACAGGAAAGTGGAAAAACTGGTAGAAGCCGACCTTGGGAAAGAACATCCTGGGTTCCAGAGATACATAGTAACACGCGAACCAATACTGACACTACGACTTATCATAGGACATAGGCTAAAGGAAGGCAAGTATACATTTATAGCCCTTGTAGACTTACAGAGAGCTTTTGACAATGTTGATTGGAATGCATTTTTTTTTTAATTTTTGGAGGTACCAGACATTAAATACAGGGAGCCTGTACAGAAGCCAGACTGCAGTTATTCGAAGGATTTGAATGGTGACAGTAGTTGTTAAGGGAGTGAGACGGGATTGTAACCTACCCCGAACGTTATTCAATCTTTACTTTGAGCAAGCAATAAGGGAAATCTAGGAGAAATTTGGAAAGAGAATTAAAGCGCAGGGAGAAGAAATAAAAAGATTGAGGTTTGCCGATGACATTGTAATTCTATCAGAGACTTCAAAGGACTTGGAAAAGTAAAGTATGAATCGTGTCTTGAATAGAGGTTATAAGTTGAATATCAACAAAAATAAGACAAAGGGCAAACGAATATGATCTAATTAGATCAGACGAGGGAATCAGAATAGGAAATGTAGTAGGCGAGCTTTGCTATTTGGGTAGTGAAACAAGTGATAATGGCCAAAGTAAGGTGGATATGAAATGCAGACTGGTTGTAGCAAGACATGCGTTTCTAAAAAGGGAACTTTGTTAACGCCTAAAACAAATTCATAAGTTACGAAGTCTTTTCTGAAGTTGCTTGTCTGGGGTGTAGCCTTGTATGGCAGTGAAACGCAGGTGGTACGAAGTGTAGACAAGAAGAGAATATACGCTTTTGCAATGCTCTGACGCAGGAGAATGTCGAAATTAGATGGTTTGATAGAGTAACGAATGAGGAGATACCGAAGCAAATTGGGGAAAAAAGAAATTCATGGCACAGCCTGACTAAAATAAGGGATAAGTTGTTTGGACACCTCTTGGGGCATCAAGAAGTCGTTAATTTGTAATGGAGGGAAGTATGAGGGGTAAAAATTCTAGAGGGAGACCAAGGGATGAATAAAGTAAAGAGGTTGAAAGGGGTATAGATTGCTTTAGTTATGCAGATATCAAGAGGCTTGCGTAAGAAACACTAGTATGGAGAGTGTAGCAATCCTATAGCCATCTTTCCTGTTTTCAAATGTAGTGTTCTCTTTACTTCTGTATTTACGAGCGTCTGGTGGCGACCTTGAAGCACCGTGACATTGCTACGAGTTTGTCTGTCTTCAGTAGCATTTGATTTCGAACTCGCGAACCTATGCAACAGTATTAACACTTTAAACACTACGTCAAATTTTTCTGTTCACGTTGACCAATAATCTGACCGAGTGATTACATGACTGATTTTTAAACTGGCTAACGAACTTCGTGTGAGGTTTACTAGACAAACCATTTTGTCACTGTAGGCAGCAAGAAAGTATTCACTGCACTTCACTGCTTACCTTGAGTTATCGTTTCGATAATTTATGTTCTCCACTAAACACACTGACTGCATTCGCCACTGGAGCAGTAATTGTAACTCAACTCACCTTTAGAACTTCGAAATTTAACGAGGATATTTGCTATTTTCGGTCGTACGTTCCGATGGACCGATTTTTATGAATGTAAATCTATTCAGTTAACAGAGACCAGACAGTTAATTTATTTTTTAAAACAGTTAAAGTTTACTTTTTAGAACCACAATGAAACTGATAAGACATTTAGCGACTTGATTTCGTTACTCTAAGATTTTTCAAAGAACAATTAAAGTTAATAGCTGTTACTTGACGGGAGATAATTTATTCTTGAAACTTGAAGCAAAACATTTTATGCAGCCACATTTACTGCAAACAGATTTTACTCAAGTACTGAAACAGGGACACCCAACAAAGGTATATAATACTCTGTCCAATTAAATTGAATTCTAACATTGCAATTATTGTTATGGCTGCTACGTTCACCATGATAACTTTTGAAACAGGATTTAAGTAAAATGAAATAGCTACTTGAAATTAAACAGTAACAAACTTCAGATATAAATGCTACTGTAGTGATCAAAAGCTGCTCTTGCTTGCAGAAAACGTTGAATTTAATCTGGCTCTCATTTTACAAGAAAAACAAGAAGAAGGACGCAAAGAAATGATTTGTTTTATATTCTTCATTATAGTTCAAGACTGTGCATTTTCATTGTAATTGAACTTTTATGGAATCATTAAATAAACGTCAGATCTCGACCACACACTGCGTGCATGAAAATTAACAGTGTTCCGTCGTAAAGAGTGGCATCAAATCAGTCTTCGGTCTGAAGACCACAAGAAGAAGAATAACTACAACAACAATAATAACTGTGTTTGGATGTATGAAGGCCGTCAGTTCAAGTAATTTACTACTTTTACATCACATGTGGTACCAGTTAATATAATATTTCGAAAGTAACTTTCGAAAGCAACAACAATATGTTTGAATGAATAAAAGAAACGTTGTGTGTGAAGAAAGAAATCACATTACGTGTTCATTCTAATTATTTCATGACTGTTTTGGCTTGGCGTAGGTTTTATTTAAACAACTGAATAAATTTTAGAGTGGCTCTTGGTTCTCGGTCAAACCGTATTTGAAATCGCTATTATTATGTTATGCAACTGCGATGTTTCGTATTCATGTTCTTTCTTTGATGAAACTGTATACCAATCGCTGCGGTACCGTTACAAGCTGTTATGAATTCATCAAGCTCTGCCCGCCAGGTTCCTTAAATGCTGAGGGAAAACACAAAACAGCTGAGTAGCTGTGTTGCAGGAAGTACCTGACTGACATTAATAGGAGGAAGAAAATTCTTTTCCGGGAAGCAGCATTACTAGCTCCGAAGTGACATTTACAAATCCTTCTTCATGGCACTGAAGCATCGGAATATACAGCTGCCAAAGAACTCAACCCTGTGCTAAGAACATGGCAGCGATCTTCCGGCAGCATCAGACTATTAATGTGAATGAACCTTTAGGAGTGAAGCGTACAGCATAATTCTCACTAAATTGCGAAAATCCGTTACTTAGAAGACCGCAGAAGAGTTAAATTTAGGGTAAGGAGCTCGGTGACAAAGTGCCACCCTACAAGTTTTAAGGTCCCGGGTTCGATCCCTTGTCGGTATTCCGACTTTTATCTGTCACGTCATTCACTTCTTTCACTTCTGGTAATGTACGGTAATGTGAAAACTGCCGAGTTGCAGCGTGGTTCGGCCGCTACATTAAAACGTAGGTCCCCCAGTGCCCAGTTGGGTAAGTCCGCTCGAAGGTCTAAGAAAAGCAGCAGCTTGACGACCTCCAACAGGACCGCGCCTAGTAAAGTACTATGGTGTTCAAATCAATTTTCAGATTGATGACAGCTTTACTTTTGCTGATGAAGCATCTAAACTGAATGGAGACTATTCTTTGGCGTGTCACCCCACGTAAAGTGCCCTCCGCCACACACCGTTGGGTGGCTTGTGGAGTATAAATGTAGATGTAGAAATACAGTCCATATGTAACCTTACCTTTTCTTGTCTCCAGCTATTTCAAATAGTTCTTAAGAGGTGACCTTATGGAGTGAACCTCTTCCGTTTTCTTCTTACTTTTAGGGTATAAGGCTCAGCTCCCGGACACCACTCAGTTTCCGAAAACAGTACGATGCAATTATATAAACACAACAAAAATCGTCTTTGAAGATTAGATTTACGAGCGTAGTTAAGTACAAACATTTAAATTAATTGAGGTAACAGCCGGTAGCTGAGTGAGTAGTGTAAAACACTTGTAAAGTTACAGAATAGAATCTAGCTACTGGCAACATTTTTTACATGTATTTAAATTCTATACTTATTATCAAATGGAAATGCTAAGTAATCAATAGTGAATCATAATTTGTAATAACATTAACTTCTTTTGTTTTTTATTATCGTTCATACAGATATAAATGAATATTTGATACAGACATGCCAAATACCGTATTGGTAAACAAACAAAAAATATATCAGTAATACCGTTTAGTCTCCAGAAATGAAAATGTGTTTCATTGTATATTTGACGTTTCACAATCATGTATCAAATTTTCGTAAATTGTGAATACCCGCATAATTAAAAATAGAAGGAATTTTTTTTTATTAAAATCATCATTCAGAGTACATCAGTTTACTTTTCCATTTGTTAAAAAAGAAGGAATTGAAATAGCAGCAATGAAACTGTTTCTATTAGCGGAAGCAATAACTTCGCAAATACAAGTCTTTTACGCCACTCACTCACCTACTGGCTGTTACGTGAACAAATTATAGATTATTTGAGTTGAACTGAGGACCAAAATCCTCCACTCCTAAAATAAGTTTCTTTCTTCCTTTTTTATGTCTTACTGCTCTAGGAACTTCATTTACGAGTTATTCATAGTGGAGTGAGAATAATGAAACATTTTAATTCTCACGCATGATTCTCATTAATGTAAGAAAATGTAAGTAGCACTAGCTATTGATCTATAATAGCTTTTACATTCATACGATTTAGGAACCAGAGGTACATCTCGTGAAGTAATCATACTAGGTAGACCCACGGCGCTCGTTACTGATGACACAGTGGTGATTGAGTTGGTGGGTCTCGATCTACGTGCCAAAATTTTTGGAGGTCGCACCCTGGACATAAATTGTAGGCATATAGTAATGGATCTGATGAGCCGGTTCCAGTTAGAAGGAGGCGATGCAAGTCACTGCACTTATGAATACAAAATTCTTGTTCAGGGCCCTTCTGTTTTTATAGTGTCTGGTCTGAACAGCGGATATCTTACGTCCATTGGCAGACGCCGCCACTGAGCAGTCAGAAAAACTTGCAGCCTTGTGAACAGTGTGCTGCATGTATCTGTCCTCTCTCACGGCTCGTATATTTCGATTTCGATTCCTGTTTAGAGTCCACATTCATATCTGTACTTTGAAACTAGCGTTAAGTGCACTACCCAACACATTTTTAATCGCTCCGCACAGCCATTCCATTTTCGAAGCTCGGGCCGAATGCCTGCTTATACGAAACTTGGAGGACTCTCTCACGTTTTTAAGAAGCATGCTGTTTTTCTCATTCCACGAAACAAAATAATGTGTTATCTGCTTTACATTCTATGTACCCGGAACTGTTTCGATGTTGCAGCACAGGATTTGGATGGATTGAAATATTGGAAATTTGTGGTAAGTTCCTGTGGGACCAAACTGCTGAGGTCATCGGTCCCTAAGCTTAGACACTACTTAATCTGACGTAAACTAACTTCCGCTAAGGACAACACACACATCCGTGCCCGAGGGAGGACTCCAACCTCTAATGAGGGGGCCGGCCGGGGTGGCCGAGTGGTTCTAGGCCCTGCATTCTGGAACCGCGCGACCGCTACTGTCGCAGGTTCGAATCCTGCCTCGGGCATGGATGTGTGTGGTGTTCTTAGTTTAGTTAGGTTTAAATAGTTCTAAGTTCTAGGGAACTGATGTCCTTAGAAGTTAAGTCCCACAGTGCTCAGAGCCATTTGAACCATTTTTTTCTAATGAGGGGAGCAGTGCGAACCGTGCAAAGGCGCCGTAGACAGCGTGGCTACAGCGCGCGGTGGGTGGGCTGAGGTTTGGGCTGTGAGTTGTGCGAGCGTGGACTTCTTTTCAAATCACTTTTATTTACAACCACAGAACATAGAAGCCTAAACATCAACACACACATCTTCAATGGCTAAAATCAGAAAAGAGAACAGAATTATGCCAAGGAATAATTCTTACTGAAAACGAGCATAGCAAAATAATAATAAAATGCTTGTTTCTATCTAATCCAAATATTCCTAAACAATGATTTTACTCGGCTCAGGTAACTTTACAAGTCGGCACCAGTCAAGAAAGAAGTTTTTCAATATCAGGCCGTAATAGCTTTACAAGCGGGCACCCAGAATCTCAGTGTGTAACTAAGATTAGCAACTGCCAGAGAAAGAGATACACTGACCAAAAACGACCGGTTACCCAACCAGCGCTAATGGGTAACACAACTACAGAACTACTGACAAAGGAAATGGGCACAATATGGGGAAAGAATTACGGCTAATAAAAATTACTAAAACACATTCTCTGTATGAGTACAAAACTCAGTATGCAATCAAATATCACTTTATTACACCTCACACTTCATGGCCCTACGTATCTGTTCGCTTCCTGGACGTCAGCGCCCTGTCTCACTCCGCCACGCCTGAGGCCGCTTCGCCGGTTTGGACGGCGCTCCAGCAGGCCCAGCATTGCCAATTTATAACGGCTTCGCCATGTTGAAGATGCCGTATCAGGCACCAGTTCACTTCACCACGTTCTACTGTGGCAAAACGTATCAGCGGTTTGCTCAAAGAAGTGGGGTCACAAAAGCACAGCACAATTCTTCAGTAACTTAACTCTCCACCGTTCCTCGTCTCTGGCTATCACCTGCCGTCTTCCTTTTCTGGTCACTGGGAGAAAGACACCGTCCTTTCTTTGAGTAGTCGATGTGCTCCTACAGCTTAGAGCGCTCTGATTCTGCAACCACGCTGCCCGGCTCCACGGCGCTCAACTTTCCAGTCTCTCCTGCTCGCTTCCTGGCCGTCAGCGCACTGTTTCACTCCGCCACGTCTGCTGCCTCTTGACCGGTCTGGACGGCTCGCCAGCAGGTCCAACACTGCCTCAAGACGTGTCTGTCACAACGACAGCGGTGTAAGTTAATGTCCCCTCTCGCCTCTTGTTGCTGCCAGCAACGTGAGCGAGACGATTCAATGGTTTAGCACACTGGACTCGTATTTGAGAGGACGTCAGTTCAGACTCTATGATTATCCTAACTCGTTGCAGCCTACTGCCAGCATGGTGCCGTTGAAAGTGCGGGGCCAGTTTCCTTCACCATCCATGAAACATTCCGAGCTAGTGTTCCCCCTCTAATCTACATCTACATCTACATTTATACTCCGCAAGCCACCCAGCTGTGTGTGGCGGAGGGCACTTTACGTGCCACTGTCATTACCTCCCTTTCCTGTTCCAGTCGCGTATGGTTCGCGGGAAGAACGACTGTCTGAAAGCCTCCGTGCGCGCTCTAATCTCTCTAATTTTACATTCGTGATCTCCTCGGGAGGTATAAGTAGGGGGAAGCAATATATTCGATACCTCATTCAGAAACGCACCCCCTCGAAACCTGGCGAGCAAGCTACACCGCGATGCAGAGCGCCTCTCTTGCAGAGTCTGCCACTTGAGTTTGTTAAACATCTCCGCAACACTATCACGGTTACCAAATAACCCTGTGACGAAACGCGCCGCTCTTCTTTGGATCTTCTCTATCTCCTCCGTCAACCCGATCTGGTACGGATCCCACACTGATGAGCAATACTCAAGTACAGGTCGAACGAGTGTTTTGTAAGCCACCTCCTTTGTTGATGGACTACATTTTCTAAGGACTCTCCCAATGAATCTCAACCTGGTACCCGCCTTACCAACAATTAATTTTATATGATCATTCCACTTCAAATCGTTCCGCACGCATACTCCCACATATTTTACAGAAGTAACTGCTACCAGTGTTTGTTCCGCTATCATATAATCATACAATAAGGGTCGTTCTTTCTATGTATTCGCAATACATTACATTTGTCTATGTTAAGTGTCAGTTGCCACTCGCTGCACCAAGTGCCTATCCGCTGCAGATCTTCCTGCATTTCGCTACAATTTTCTAATGCTGCAACTTCTCTGTATACTACAGCATCATCCGCGAAAAGCCGCATGGAACTTCCGACACTATCTACTAGGTCATTTATATATATTGTGAAAAGCAATGGTCCCATAACACTCCCCTGTGGCACGCCAGAGGTTACTTTAACGTCTGTAGACGTCTCTCCATTGATAACAACATGCTATGTTCTGTTTGCTAAAAACTCTTCAATCCAGCCACACAGCTGGTCTGATAATCCGTAGGCTCTTACTTTGTTTACCAGGCGACAGTGCGGAACTGTATCGAACGCCTTCCAGAAGTCAAGAAAAATAGCATCTACCTGGGAGCCTGTATCTAATATTTTCTGGGTCTCATGAACAAATAAAGCGAATTGGATCTCCCACGATCGCTGTTTCCGGAATCCATGTTGATTCCTACATAGTAGATTCTGGGTTTCCAAAAACGACATGATACTCGAGTAAAAAACATGTTCTAAAATTCTACAAGAGATCGACGTAAGAGATATAGGTCTATAGTTTTGCGCATCTGCTCGACGACCCTTCTTGAAGACTGGGACTACCTGTGCTCTTTTCCAATCATTGGGAACCTTCCGTTCCTCTAGAGACTTGCGGTACACGGCTGTTAGAAGGCGGGCAAGTTCTTTCGCGTACTCTGTGTAGAATCGAATTGGTGTCCCGTCAGGCCCAGTGGACTTTCCTCTGTTGAGTAATTCCAGTTGCTTTTGTACTCCTTGGACACTTATTTCGATGTCAGTCAGTTTTTCGTTTGTGCGAGGATTTAGAGAAGGAACTGCAATGCGGTCTTCCTCTGTGAAACAGCTTTGGAAAAAGGTGTTTAGTATTTCAGCTTTACGCGTGTCATCCTCTGTTTCAATGCCTTCATCATCCCGGAGTGTCTGGATATGCTGTTTCGAGCCACTTACTGATTTAACGTAAGACCAGAACTTCCTAGGATTTTCTGTCAAGTCGGTACATAGAATTTTACTTTCGAATTCACTGAACGCTTCACGCATAGCCCTCCTTACGCTAACTTTGACATCGTTTAGCTTCTGTTTGTCTGAGAGGTTTTGGCTGCGTTTAAACTTGGAATGAAGCTCTCTTTGCTTTCGCAGTAGTTTCCTAACTTTGTTGTTGTACCACGGTGGGTTTTTCCCGTCCCTCACAGTTTTACTCGGCACGTATCTGTGTAAAACGCATTTTACGATTTCCTTAAACTCTTTCTATAAACACTCAACATTGTCAGTGTCGGAACAGAAATTTTCGTTTTGATCTAGCAGGTAGTCTGAAATCTGCCTTCTATTACTCTTGCTAAACAGATAAACCTTCCTCCCTTTTTTTTATATTCCTATTAACTGCCATATTCAGGGATGCTGCAACGGCCTTATGATCACTGATTCCCTGTTCTGCACATACAGAGTCGAAAAGTTCGGGTCTATTTGTTATCAGTAGCTCCAAGATGTTATCTCCACGAGTCGGTTCTCTGTTTAATTGCTCGAGGTAATTTTCGAATAGTGCACTCAGTATAATGTCACTCGATGCTCTGTCCCTACCACCCGTCCTAAACATCTGAGTGTCCCAGTCTATATCTGGTAAATTGAAATCTCCACCTAAGACTATAACATGCTGAGAAAATTTATGTGAAACGTATTCCAAATTTTCTCTCAGTTGTTCTGCCACTAATGCTGCTGAGTCGGGAGGTCGGTAAAAGGAGCCAATTATTAACCTAGCTCGGTTGTTGAGTGTAACCTCCACCCATAATAATTCACAGGAACTATCCACTTCTACTTCACTACAGGATAAACTACTACTAACAGCGATGAACACTCCACCACCGGTTGCATGCAATCTATCCTTTCTAAACACCGTCTGTACCTTTGTAAAAATTTCGGCAGAATTTATCTCTGGCTTCAGCCAGCTTTTTGTACCTATAACGATTTCAGCTTCGGTGCTTTCTGTCAGCGCTTGATGTGCCGGTACTTTACCAGCGCTGCTTCGACAGTTTACAATTACAATACCGATTGCTGCTTGGTCCCCACATGTCCTGACTTTGCCACGCACCCGTTGAGGCTGTTGCCCTTTCTGTACTTGCCCAAGGCCATCTAACCTAAAAAACCGCCCAGCCCACGCCACACAACCCCTGCTACCCGTGTAGCCGCTTGTTGCGTGTAGTGGACTCCTGACCTATCAAGCGGAACCCGAAAGCCCACCACCCTATGGCGCAAGTCGAGGAATCTGCAGCCCACACGGTCGCAGAACCGTCTCAGCCTCTGATTCAGACCCTCCACTTGGCTCTGTGCCAAAGGTCCGCAGTCAGTCCTGTCGACGATGCTGCAGATGCTGAGCTCTGCTTTCATCCCGCTAGCGAGACTGGCAGTCTTCACCAAATCACCATAATGATATCGATGTCGACGGGATGTTAACCTCTAGGCCGCTGTGACCGAGCAGTTCTAGGCGCTTCAGTCCGGAACAGCGCTGCTGCTACGGTCGCAGATTCGAATCCTGCCTCGGGCAACGATGTGTGTGATGTCCTTAGGTTAGTTAGGTTTAAGTAGTTCTAAGTTCTAGGGGACTGATGACCTCAGATGTGAAGTCCCATAGTGCTCAGAGCCATTTGAGCCATTTGAAAGTTCGCTGATATAAATTTTCAGCTCAATAAAATAGGATACTTGGAAATGTAGCACTTGGGATAGGACCCTGTATAGGAAAATGACAAAAAATAAAATACGGCGGATCATCACAAAGTTTACAGAATGTAACCTTATTATTGAAAAAGAAACCACATTGCTGGTCCCCGCAATTATACAGTACTCAACTGATAATTTGAGATGAAGGTGGCAGCAGAGTCGATCTGCTGGGGTTATTCCAAAAAAAGGCGCAAAAGTATCTATGGCTCTTTCCGTCTAACTAACACCGAAAATTGTCTTCTTAGCGTCGGATTTTCGTTGTACAGAGCCTGCTAAAGTATTCCATGAATAATAAGCCAAATCGCTTCCACGTCCGAGACTATGTAACATAATGTTGTTTTCCTTTTGCCTCGTTCAGTTCACAAGACGCGAACACACAGACATATAGCCACCGCCTGATTATTGCCACAAAGGAACGTCGCGATTCAACCGCCAATTCCATCTTTTCTAGCCGGCCACCGTGGCCGAGCGGTTCTAGGCGCTTCAGTCTGGAACCACGCGACCGCTACGGCCGCAGGTTCGAATCCTGCCTCGGGCATGGATGTGTGTGATGTCCTTAGGTTAGTTAGGTTTAAGTAGTTCTAAGTTCTAGCGGACTGATAACCTCAGATGTGAAGTCCCATAGTGCTCAGAGCCATTTGAATCATCTTTTCTATTCCTGTCCAGCCAGTGTCATTGGGGAGGGTCTTCCCTTCAAATTTTAAATGATTACCAACCTACTTTCCATATGCATAATTAAGTATTATAAGTGAAATTTTAACATTTTCATTCTTTTGTGGTGTGTTTCTTTTGAAATGACGTCCATAGATTAATTACAATTTGACAAATTATGACAAATAATGAATAGCACATTTACATAGAAGCTACATCAAAGAGCGCAGCTTTACAGAAGTTACTTTAGATAAAAAAGGGCAAAGAACTTAAATAAGACAATTGGCGGGAACCACCGAGAGATTTCGGCAACGTTTGACTTACGATTCCCTAAAGGCTCATTATTTATTCCTAGGCCTGTGACCATTATCTGTAGTCTTTGTATCGAACTTTGTACGAAGACTGAAAACATCTTCATGCGAGGTCGTGCTGAAAAGTAATGCCTCCGAATTTTTTATGTAACAACTCTTAAAGGTTTTTAAATAAACTGAACGTTATTAAAATTCGACACCTTTGTTCTTTACAATCATCTTGTTTTGTTGCAGTTCTTCTTGTTATCTCCGTGCTTGCTACAAAATGGGAATTACGTGTTGTTGTGGCTGTGTCGTGTTCATTTCACACAGCCACAACAACACGTAATGGTGGCGAAAACCCTGCCCATGTTTTAAAAATCGGAGAAAGTGCAGTGTCAAGCGACCATAGGCCACGAAATCTACCTATTCACTTCGTCAACAACATATGAGATAGCACCACAATATCAACACCGTGAGAAGTTGTAGCTTCTGTAGCAGAGTAGCTACCAAAATAAATTTTCAATAGTATCATGTAAGTTAAAAAATAAAAAAATAACCCACTGAAGATAGCACAAAATGTGCTCAAAAATGCCTAGGTGAAACAAAATAGAAGAAAAGAAAAAAAAGTGTCTTGCATGAGGCGGAATTCCTCTTTCCATTTTGTTCTTTATGTCTATATATTTGCAACACTCTGCCGTTAGAGGGTTCCGAACTGTAACGCGCAACATGGCGGTGTGTAACATAATTATGTCGGTGCGTGAGAAATAGCGTGCTGCAATCGAGTTTCGTGTTGGAAGTACTCGTCCACACATGGAGCAACCCCTCCTTCAGCACGACAACGTCAAACCACAACGAGCCCTGCGACATCAGCAGCAATCCGACGACTTGTGTTCACTGTCATCGCTCATCGTCCGTACAGTCACGATTTGATCCCATTCGATTTTCATCCCCTTCCAAGTCTTACATCTACATCTACATCTACATCTATACTCCGCGAGCCACCTTACGGTGTGTGGCGGAGGGTACTTATTGTACCACTATCTGATCCCCCCTTCCCTGTTCCATTCACGAATTGTGCGTGGGAAGAACGACTGTTTGTAAGTCTCCGTATTTGCTCTAATTTCTCGGATCTTTTCGTTGTGATCATTACGCGAGATATATGTGGGCGGTAGTAATATGTTGCCCATCTCTTCCCGGAATGTGCTCTCTCGTAATTTCGATAATAAACCTCTCCGTATTGCGTAACGCCTTTCTTGAAGTGTCCGCCACTGGAGCTTGTTCAGCATCTCCGTAACGCTCTCGCGCTGACTAAATGTCCCCATGACGAATCGCGCTGCTTTTCGCTGGATCATGTCTATCTCTTCTATTAATCCAACCTGGTAAGGGTCCCATACTGATGAGCAATACTCAAGAATCGGACGAACAAGCGTTTTGTAAGCTACTTCTTTCGTCGATGAGTCACATTTTCTTAGAATTCTTCCTATGAATCTCAACCTGGCGCCTGCTTTTCCCACTATTTGTTTTATGTGATCATTCCACTTCAGATCGCTCCGGATAGTAACTCCTAAGTATTTTACGGTCGTTACCGCTTCCAATGATTTACCACCTATGGCATAATCGTACTGGAATGGATTTCTGCCCCTATGTATGCGCATTATATTACATTTATCTACGTTTAGGGAAAGCTGCCAGCTGTCGCACCATGCATTAATCCTCTGCAGGTCCTCCTGGAGTACGTACGAGTCTTCTGATGTTGCTACTTTCTTGTAGACAACCGTGTCATCTGCAAATAGCCTCACGGAGCTACCGATGTTGTCAACTAAGTCATTTATGTATATTGTAAACAATAAAGGTCCTATCACGCTTCCCTGCGGTACTCCCGAAATTACCTCTACATCTGCAGATTTTGAACCGTTAAGAATGACATGTTGTGTTCTTTCTTCTAGGAAATCCTGAATCCAATCACAAACCTGGTCCGATATTCCGTAAGCTCGTATTTTTTTCACTAAACGTAAGTGCGGAACCGTATCAAATGCCTTCCTGAAGTCCAGGAATACGGCATCAATCTGCTCGCCAGTGTCTACGGCACTGTGAATTTCTTGGGCAAATAGGGCGAGCTGAGTTTCACATGATCTCTGTTAGCGGAATCCATGTTGGTTATGATGAAGGAGATTTGTATTATCTAAGAACGTCATAATACGAGAACACAAAACATGTTCCATTATTCTACAACAGATTGACGTAAGCGAAATAGGCCTATAATTATTCGCATCTGATTTATGACCCTTCTTGAAAATGGGAACGACCTGCGCTTTCTTCCAGTCGCTAGGTACTTTACGTTCTTCCAGCGATCTACGATAAATTGCTGATAGAAAGGGGGCAAGTTCTTTAGCATAATCACTGTAGAATCTTAAGGGTATCTCGTCTGGTCCGGATGCTTTTCCGCTACTAAGTGATAGCAGTTGTTTTTCAATTCCGATATCGTTTATTTCAATATTTTCCATTTTGGCGTCCGTGCGACGGCTGAAGTCAGGGACCGTGTTACGATTTTCCGCAGTGAAACAGTTTCGGAACACTGAATTCAGTATTTCTGCCTTTCTTCGGTCGTCCTCTGTTTCGGTGCCATCGTGGTCAACGAGTGACTGAGGACTTAAAGAACATCTTCGAGAACTTGAATCTGATAGTGATGAAGCGGCGCAAGCAGAGGTGGGGTTGTGGCTCTGTCAGCAGCGTCAAACATTCTACAGTGACGGTGTCAACAAACTGGTATCTCTTCAGGAGAAATTTTTGTCGCCAGAGTGACTTTCTTGAGAAATAAACATGTAGACAGAAATAATAAAGATGTACAGCAAAATGTTAATAAAGTTTGTTTTATTAAAAAGCTTTGAAACTGATAGTACAAGAAATTCGGAAGCTTCCCTTTTAAGCACACCCTAGCCAATATTTTGCGTATCATCATGAAGTGTGCGGCAGAGAGTTATTTTTATTTTAACGCTATGGTTTCTTCCCATTGTATTCACAGCTGGGGAACGCCAATAGAGATTAATTATGTCGCTCTCACTGTGTTGTTAACAGTACAATTTTATCTTCGAAGCATCACCAGCACGATACTTTGTATAGTGATGAATATTTATGTATTTCGTACTGAAAATCTGGTTGTAGACTTACGAAATATGTTTTGGTGAGAAATTGGACTTGCTGTTAGAGTGTTTGTCAGTTGAGATTTCTTAGTATCATTGTTGCATTATCTCGCAAGATAAACAAATACGTGATCATTCGTGCTGCTCTTCTTTGTATGCACTCAATGCACCGTATGAATCCTGGTTTGTAAAGTCAAACGTTTGAGTAGTTCTCCCTCTGATGGTGCACGTAGTTCGCAAGCTGCCTGTTTCTCTGACAAGCGGAAGTTTTCCAGCAGCTTAGCAATAAATTAGAACCTGTTATTTGTTTTACCTGCATTGCTCCATTCCATTTCTCTACATATTGTTGCTCTCAGATATTGTTTGAGGACACTGACTCCAACAGTGAATCATTACCCACGTAGTTTCGTGAAGAGGACAACTTTACATTTCCCTAGAGTAAGAACTAGTTGCCTGTTTTTCAAACAGGCTATGTCCTCTCAAAATCTAACTGGATATTACTATAATTTTTTTCCTATAATGTTCGTGGTACTAACATCCTCCATGGGAAACCTGAGGAATGGAAAAAAGAACACATTGACACCGGTGTGTCAGACCCACCATACTTGCTCCGGACACTGCGAGAGGGCTGTACAAGCAATGATCACACGCACGGCACAGCGGACACACCAGGAACCGCGGTGTTGGCCGTCGAATGGCGCTAGCTGCGCAGCATTTGTGCACCGCCGCCGTCAGTGTCAGCCAGTTTGCCGTGGCATACGGAGCTCCATCGCAGTCTTTAAGACTGGTAGCATGCCGCGACAGCGTGGACGTGAACCGTATGTGCAGTTGACGGTCTTTGAGAGAGGGCGTATAGTGGGCATGCGGGAGGCCGGGTGGACGTACCACCGAATTGTTCAACACGTGGGGCGTGAGGTCTCCACAGTACATCGATGTTGTCGCCAGTGGTCGGCGGAAGGTGCACGTGCCCGTCGACCTGGGACCGGACCGCAGCGACGCACGGATGCACGCCAAGACCATAGGATCCTACGCAGTGCCGTAGGGGACCGCACCGCCACTTCCCAGCAAATTAGGGACACTGTTGCTCCTGGGGTATCGGCGAGGACCATTCGCAACCGTCTCCATGAAGCTGGGCTACGGTCCCGCACACCGTTAGGCCGTCTTCCGCTCACGCCCCAACATCGTGCAGCCCGCCTCCAGTGGTGTCGCGACAGGCGTGAATGGAGGGACGAATGGAGACGTGTCGTCTTCAGCGATGAGAGTCGCTTCTGCCTTGGTGCCAATGATGGTCGTGTGCGTGTTTGGCGCCGTGCAGGTGAGCGCCACAATCAGGACTGCATACGACCGAGGCACACAGGGCCAACACCCGGCATCATGGTGTGGGGAGCGATCTCCTACACTGGCCGTACACCACTGGTAATCGTCGAGGGGACACTGAATAGTGCACGGTACATCCAAACCGTCATCGAACCCATCGTTCTACCATTCCTAGACCGGCAAGGGAACTTGCTGTTCCAACAGGACAATGCACGTCCGCATGTATCCCGTGCCACCCAACGTGCTCTAGAAGGTGTAAGTCAACTACCCTGACCAGCAAGATCTCCGGATCTGTCCCCCATTGAGCATGTTTGGGACTGAATGAAGCGTCGTCTCACGCGGTCTGCACGTCCAGCACGAACGCTGGTCCAACTGAGGCGCCAGGTGGAAATGGCATGGCAAGCCGTTCCACAGGACTACATCCAGCATCTCTACGATCGTCTCCATGGGAGAATAGCAGCCTGCATTGCTGCGAAAGGTGGATATACACTGTACTAGTGCCGACATTGTGCATGCTCTGTTGCCTGTTTCTATGTGCCTGTGGTTCTGTCAGTGTGATCATGTGATGTATCTGACCCCAGGAATGTGTCAATAAAGTTTCCCCTTCCTGGGACAATGAATTCACGGTGTTCTTATTTCAATTTCCAGAAGTGTATAATAATAACAGTAACAGTCTTATCATGTTATTCTGGGATACACCTGGACTTACTTACAAGACCGGTATTTAGTCTTCCTCCAGGATACGGAGGTGCCTTCTACCACTCGTGAACAATTCAGTCCGTAGGAAATCTGACGTGATTTATACATTGTTTTAAAAAAAACTATGTATGCAAAGCTTTAGAATGTTTAGAAGAGATGAAGAGAAATAGTTTTCTACTTTAAAAAATGTCCCAGGTGCACCGTTTCCCCGCTACGGCTCCTTGGGGGGTTTGACGCAGGTGATGTCGAGAGACGGTGATCAAACTGCTCTGCTGGTACCTTGTACTGAGTTGGGGCTGAAAGCGCTTGGTGGCGCAGGTGTGCTGGCGCGGCCTTAAATGTTTGCCTACCACGTGGTCGCCTGACGTGAGGAGCAAAACTCATACTACCACGTACTGGAAACTTCCATATACAGGGTGAGTCACCTAACGTTACCGCTGGATGTATTTCGTAAACCACATCAAATACTGACGAACCGATTCCACAAACCGAACGTGAGGAGAGGGGCTAGTGTAATTGTTTAATACAGACCATACAAAAATGCACGGAAGTATGTTTTTTAACACAAACCTACGTTTTTTTAAAATGGAACCCCATTAGTTTTGTTAGCACATCTAAACATATAAACAAATACGTAATCAGTGCCGTTTGTTGCATTGTAAAATGTTAATTATATCCGAAGATATTGTAACCTAAAGTTGACGCTTGAGTACCACTCCTCCGCTGTTCGATCGTGTGTATCGGAGAGCACCGAATTACGTAGGGATCCAAAGGGAACGGTGATGGACCTTAGGTACAGAAGAGACTGGAACAGCACATTATGTCCACATGCTAACACCTTTTTATTGGTCTTTTTCACTGATGTACATGTGCATTACCATGAGGGGTGAGGTACACGTACACACGTGGTTTCCGTTTTCAATTACGGAGTGGAATAGAGTGTGTCCCGACATGTCAGGCCAATAGATGTTCAATGTGGTGGCCATCATTTGCTGCACACAATTGCAATCTCTGGCGTAATGAATATCGTACACGCCGCAGTACATCTGGTGTAATGTCACCGCAGGCTGCCACAGTACGTTGTTTCATATCCTCTGGGATTGTAGGCACATCACGGTACACATTCTCCTTTAACGTACCCCACAGAAAGAAGTCCAGAGGTGTAAGATCAGGAGAACGGGCTGGCCAATTTATGCGTCCTCCACGTCCTATGAAACGCCCGTCGAACATCCTGTCAAGGGTCAGCCTAGTGTTAATTGCGGAATGTGCAGGTGCACCATCATGCTGATACCACATACGTCGACGCGTTTCCAGTGGGACATTTTCGAGCAACGTTGGCAGGTCATTCTGTAGAAACGCGATGCATGTTGCAGTGCTCTCCGATACACACGATCGAACAGCGGAGGAGTGGTACTCAAGCGTCAACTTTAGGTTACAATATCTCCGGAGGTAATTAACATTTTACAATGCAACAAACGGCACTGATTACGTATTTGTTTATATGTTCAGATGTGCTAACAAAACTAACGTGGTTCCATTTAAAAAAACGTAGGTTTGTATTAAAAAAACATACTTCGTGCATTTTTGTATGGTTTGTATTAAACAATTACACTAGCCCCTCTCCTCACGTTCGGTCTGTGGAATCGGTTCGTCAGTATTTGATGTGGTTTACGAAATATATCCAGCGGTAACGTTAGGTGACTCACCCTGTATAAAACAGCTGAATGTGGGATTACCTGCTACGAACAGCAAGGTGCAAATTCCGTTCACGAACACTGAATAACATATGAAAACACACCAAGGCATGCAAATTTAGGAACCTCACTACCTTTATCCCACATCCGTTACGTAGAAGTAAAATGTGAGCAGATTTATTGCGCAAATTTTCTAAGTTAAGGAAGTAGTACAAAAAAAGTAAATGATTAGTGGTCTCATACACTGCACGTTAGTAGGGAGCTGTACCGATAATTTCTTGTAGATTAATTTACTATTTACAAAAAGACTCATTCAGTGGTGTTTCAGTCTATTAATTTAACATTATTTAAGAAATAACTGATTGCTTTTACTATATATTACATCAAATTAGCGTGCGTTTTAGCGAGGGTCATGTGGTGTCACCGCCAGACACCACACTTGCTAGGTGGTAGCTTAAATCGGCCGCGGTCCATTTAATACATGTCGGACCCGCGTGTCGCCACTGTGTGATCGCAGACCGAGCGCCACCACAAGGCAGGTCTCGAGATACGGACGAGGACTCGCCCCAGTTGTACGGACGACATTGCTAGCGACTACACGGACGAAGCATCGCTCATTAGCCGAGCAGATAGTTAAAACAGCCTTCAGCTAAGTCCATGGCTACGACCTAGCAAGGCGCCATTAGCCTTACATAGTTTGATAGTTATCGTATAAATGTCTCAAGAAGAACGATGTATACAACAAGGATAGATTAAAGTTAAGTATTTCAAAAGCAACGTACTTTTCTTTATATCATTCAATAAGTATCCTGTTTCAGACCATCAAGTCCGCCTGCTTGCTTAATGGCCGCCTCCCTTAAATAATGTGCGTAGTGTTGGCAATCTGTCAACACTACAGGTCATACAATATATCACTTACGCAAATAGGCCAATATTTTGTATTATTTGTCACTGGTAAAGGTACTGCTGGAAGGAAGATAGTAAAAAGCGACAGCCAACGACAGGCGAGACAACTGTGATAGTGAGGGAAGACACAGGATGGCAGAAGTTTGACGAGAGTTGTTGAGGACGATAAAGGACATGGTGGAGAGAAGACTTTATTTAGGATACTGCAGACAAGTTGTTCTTCTTAGTTAGTTTCTGGTCGGTATACAGCCGCATAGTCCAAAGAATTATGCGTGGTCAGAAACTGTGGTAGTTAGCTGTTTCCATGAAGCATTTTTGTCAGCTGTAAGTTTCCGTCAGGTGTTGTAGGAAATGAACTTTGTTCTTCGTTTAGTGGGACATAAGTGGAGCACTCTGTGCATTGGCTGCCAGTTTGCGTTGCTATCTCAACAGCTTTTAGCCGCAAAGGGAGTTATATTTTTTGAAAAAAAATATACATTTTTATTTGAAACTACAAGCTGTAGTGTCGTGTAGTTTCATCAGTCGTATTGAGCTCATCTACTAACATTAATTTTATGCTGCAGTGAACAAGCTCTGGAAATAAACTTCATAAACTTTTTTTTAGAGAAGGAAGTGTTTAGTGCCGGTTCGCTGTCGGGCTCGAAGTCGTTATTTTCGATCCTAAGACTTCACTGCAGATCCGACGAAGAGCTCAGGTCCCACACCCAGGATGTCAAGTCACAAATTAGTTGATAATTTCTTTGATTCACACAATGGCGCACGCCTTAACCCCAAATTTCAACGGTGGTCAACATTAACTTTACTAATAGCGAACATTCGCTTTGGCAGCTATCGTAAAAGTGACATGAGTAACCCAGCATGATTATTAAATATACCTATTACAACTATATTGAAGAGTGCAAGTATTATCTCGAAACAATCCAGATCAGCAACAACAAGGTCGCTGCAAGGAAAATAGTATTTCATACACACATATGTGCCAGCAGAAGTGATGAACACACTGTTCCGACACAACAAATATTTATTAATAACAGCACTAGTAATATTGCAATTGTTATCGACAACGAGTTCCGATGTAGTTTGAAAATATTTGTAAACGCTGTAAGGAATTGCTTGTTTTAATCAGGAGACCGATAAAACCGCTTTTGTTAACAAATGAAACTTTTATTAGAAATGAAAAGGTTATTTATATCACAATATATTTCGTAAAGCAAAAGAGTACATCTCAGATTTGAGTACAAGCTAAGCACTAGTTTCTATTTGTGATGTTTAAGAGGCTTTCGGTCTTCTATTACGGGCTCCAACGTTTCTTAAGGCTGAGGAACGACGGAGTCTGAAGGCCACCGCCTTACCTTTTGCTAAAAATAAGACCTTGTCTGGACAGACGGATCTGAAGTAATTAAAACCTCAGAAGAACGTACGCACAAGCAGAACCACTGTAAAAAAGATAATAAAAGTAACGGCGCCCCAAGGATTTTTCTTGCTAGTGCTTCCTGAAGGTGTTATGGCAACTTGCTGCCCACGTTATGAGCACATCGCGGCAAGTGGGATTGTTGCTTGAATCTCCTTAATTCTTGTCTTCACGGTCTTTTCGCGAGATACGAGATGTGGGAGGAAGTAACACGCTGGTTGACTCTGGTGAAGAGAAACTGAAATAAACCTGAAATTAACCACATGTCTCTGTTGTAGTCCCATTAAACGTTTGAAATCTACTGAAAAAAATCTACACGGACAAGATCGTTTTAAAAACGCAGTATATTGAAAAGTTCGTAATTTAAATAATTATTTATGTCTGACGCGTTTTAGCTATAAATTCTCATCCTCAGTGTCTCTTTCTGCTCTTTAGCGGTACATCTGCTTCAATTTTTCACCTGGCATTCAAGCAAATAAGACAGCAGTTAATTTTGCGACTGTGGGGCGGACACATGCTGGTAGGGAAAAAAATATATGTTCTCCTAAACACAAATTGACCATAATTGTCTTCTTTCAGGTAGTGGACATTAGCAGAACATTGTAGAACAAAAGCAAACTGGTGCTTTTCATTTATTACTCTACATTTGCATTTAGTTATAAATTTTCTAAAAAAATTCTAACGCTTCACACATCTCAAGAGTAATAAACAGCGAATGACAGGATCCGTTTACAATTGAATACTTTATTCTTATCCTAGCTAAATAAAGCAAAAGCAAGTTACTACCTGTCTAAGGAATTTCACTTTCGTTTGCACATATTCAAAGATGACATGTGAATAAAAAAGAAGTAAGGCATCGATACTATCGTAGAAGTAATCGACGACTGCATCAAGCCTTACTGCCTTTCGAAAAATGAACGTAATAAAATAGTATGAATATGACGGAATGAGCCTCCAAACGCAGTAGCGTAGTTTTTCTGTTTGGGCAGAAGTAAATAGAATGTAAAAATTGAACTGGAAATAGCAAAATAAATTTTCCTAAGAAAGAGGAATATCTTAACGTTGAATGTAAACTTAAGTGACTATGTTGGGACAATTGAAAATTGTACGAAAACGTAACTTGAACTCGTATATCCCGCTTACCGCTCGCTGTAGCCTCAACCAATAGACTACCGGAGCACGCCTCAGTGCTTAACTCAGGGTATGTGGGAACGGAGCGGTACTACTGAGAGGTACCCCTGCCATAAGTGATACACCTGTATTTGAACTGAATTAAATTTAGCTGCGATGAAATCAAGGGAAAGATGTGAATAACATCAGTAAGGATGCGATGATAGCAGTGAAAATTCTTCGGAAATGCTGAACCTGAAATTATTCGAATACGAAACGATAATTTGTACCAGACAGGGACTTGAAAAGGGATCTCTTGCTTTTAACGTACAGTCACCTTACCCAATAAGTTGTGCAAGAAGCTCCAGTTACAGTGTTCGGAAGTCACAGGATGGTACACCAGTGACAGTGACTATGGGTGCTTGAGTCAGTCACAGAGATAGCCTAATCGTGACTTTCTCGTTTTCAAAGAAACTAATTTCGAAATAACTTCCTGTGTTTTATGGCCTACATATTTCAACTTTGTAAGTTTTTGTTCATCTCGAGGATAAAGATTTTCACTTTTCCGTTTTCCTTGTTGGAGAGAAATTCCAAAACGGTACATAGGCCATGATTTGCACCGATGAGTCTAAACATTATGACCAACTATTTAATAGCGTGTTGTTCCACTTTTCGAATACAGTTCAACAGAGATTCTGATGACATGGATTCTAGAAGTCCGCGACAGGATTCTAGAGTCATGTATCACCGTATACCTACACACAGGTCAAGCTATTTCCGCAAATAACGGGATGGTCGTTTACGGGCAAGCAGCTGGCGCCCGATATGTGATCCAATTGGTACAGATCAGCCACGTTTACTGGCCAAGACACTAATGTGAGTTCACTACAATGCCCCTAAAATCACGGTAGCATGAATCTGACCTTGCAAGACGGACAGTTATGCTGCTAGAAGGTGTCATCGCCGTAGGGAGAGATTTCAAGCATGTAGCGATGCAGGTGGTCCGCAATAATGTTCACGTAATTCCCTGCTGACATGATGTCTTTCATAACAACCACAGGTCCCATGGAAGCCCAACTCAACGTACCCCGTAACAAATTCTCCCGTCACCGGCACACATCTATGGCGCGGTGCATGTTTCATGCGGCCATTCACCTGGATGACTGTGTGCAAAGACCCAACCTTCGACTTGAAGTATGAAATGCGATTAATTCTATAGGCGACAAATTTTTACTGATAAAGGGTGAAAATTCAGTGATGATGTGGCCACTGCAATTATAAATGCCGATGTCGTTGGGTCAACACTGGAACGTGTAGGGATTGTGTGGTGTGAAACTCCATATTCAACAACGACACTGAACGGGGCGCTCCGAAACACTGGTACGTGCGCCAGTATTGTACTGTGTCGTCAGGTCTGCCACAGGTTGCTGCCTATCCTGGATTACACAGTGGGGGATCCTCCAACTTTTACGTTTTGTGATGAGACGTGGTCATCCAGTACCATATGGCCTACTCGTTATTCCACCATCCTTCAACCAGTTTCCATAGGTGCTCACGACAGCAGTACGCCAACAGGCGACCAGCGTCTCGGTTTCAGAGATCCTCATTTCCAGGTGCAGCGCCTTTGTCACAACCGCTGATGTCAGTGGATTTCCACATTTGCGCCCTGTATCTTCTTTGTATAAGGTGGCGGAATAAATGAAGGTCAATTTCGCATCTTACATAAGGGTTTTATACATCGCAACAGGAAGATGAATATGACACCTAACTTACTTCGGCGGTAATGAGCAGATTTGCCTATAAGTATGTAATGCAAAAGGAATGACACTCAATAGACGATATTAACACACCACTGCCGGCCGGAGTGGCCGAGCGGTTCTAGGTGCTACAACCTGGAACCACGCGACCGCTACGGTCGCAGGTTCGAATCCTGCCTCGGGCATGGATGTGTGTGATGTCCTTAGGTTAGTTAGGTTTAAGTAGTTCTAAGTTCTAGGGGACTGATGACCTCAGAAGTTAAGTCCCACAGTGCTCAGAGCCATTTGACCCATTAACACACCACTCCTATATAATGCATGTCGATTAGCAGAAGGTGAAACAAGCAGTGAGAGTAAACGTTTTGTGTGGAAGCCAGCGTGGGCAGATGCAGAGGCTGCACCCCGGGAGGCACTACAGAAAGCTCTTAAGGGGGCGTGTCCCGCAGCAAGAGTCAGCGGCCAGACAGGTAACGCATACTGCAGGGCGACTAAAGGGGCTACCAGAAGTAGGACAGAAAGAATCTTTAGAAAACTGAGTTTCGGAATGCCAAAGGGATACGAACAAATCCAGTGATGCATTCAATCATGTGAACTGCAAGTGGTACACACGTGATAGACACATGTAACGTTTTAGGCGTATGGAGCAGGCACAAAACGTCCGATTGGCGGAAACGCACTGGAAGGAGTAAAGTTCCGAGATTTCGACGCAGTTTAATGGTAGGACCCTTGCGATTGGTAGAAAGAGTTTCCACAAAATAAGAGGAACGCTCCTATTGGTCGAAAAAAGCAGTGACGTGGAGAACGGAAGAACCCAGGTGGGGAGACAGTTCGGCTATGAGAAAGACAAGGCGGAAATTTTAGGGGATTCTTCTCTGAACTGGCGTCAAGTGCAGAATGGAGCGCATAACGCTCTGTACGACACAGAGGAGAGATTTGTGTGAACATTGCATTCGCAACGGCTTACCTCCATCTAGAAATTAGCTGTAGAGTGGTTGAGGTCCAACTGTGCAGAAACGAACCATCCAGTTAGTTAATTGTTCTTGCGAGAACTGAGAGGGCATTATAATATGCACGCTATTCCAGCCATGCAAATGTATATGCCATAGTCTGAGACTAGGAATGAGTTCATGTTTTCTCGCATATTGAGAAACATAGGAGTTTCTGATGGAAAATTCAGCACAGGATTAGTTAGATTTTATAGGAATTTCAGTGGGCGAGAGCAGCCATGCAGATGACAGCTCATCACAGCGAACGTAAATACCACGTCCAGAAGCGTAAACTTGTTGGTTCACCAGCTTGCGTCTATGGTAAACTCGAGCGACTTTGGGTAATCTTTTGCTCGACTTGTCACAAAACTAACCATCCTCCTTAGACTTGATTGTCATCCTAAAATTAGTACCGAACTTTGAACTGGAATCGGATGATTTATCGAAGTACTGGCCAACATCATAATGTAATCGTAAGAATAATTTTGTAAAGAAACTTCTAGTTAAAATTTAATGTTGTTGTGTTTAAGATTATTTAACTTTCTGAGAGTTAAAGTTTAATACTGTTGTGTTTAGGATTAATTCACTTGCAGAGGCCAAGATGTGTCAATTTGACAACTGTCTTAACATTGTCACATTGTAAACTGTGTAAAAGTGTGTATTTCCACGACAAAATTGCAGTATTAAGCAATGTCATTACAGCTTATACAGTTGTGTTCATTCATAGAATAAGAAACCACCTAACCATAACCTTACAGCTGTAATGACTGCCCATTCCTCTCTCTTCCGCTTACATTCTTCCCTTACTGCATTGCGTGTCCGCAACACGTCCGGGAGGGGCTCAGCCTCGCGGTGGGCAGTGGTCATAATGTTCTGCCTCATCAGTGTATTTGTTCATACGAAACGAACTTTAATTTCAACTAGCATTTCTGAGCGATACTTTTTTACATAATTTTAACAAATTGCATCTTCACTGATTTCATTCCCACAACCACCATCCGTTCAACGTCAATAAATGCAGTTCAGTTGATGTAAACCCTAAAAGGAGACGCTACTGCAATGGCGCCTTCCAGTTAAGAAACAAATTACCTCCTCCAACTTCCACCTCATGTAATGACTACGAGGGTGAACTTGGTAAATACAGAAGTATACAATTTTTCTTCAAGTGCGTGTTCCACGAACGGAACAGAAAGGAAAGAAAGCCGACTCTGGTACATCTTGTACCACTCACCACAACCTGTCAGTGTACACTTTTCTCCTCAACCTTGTTACTGAAGCATAACGTATGAGGCTGAAAAAACATTCCTAATTTCGACCCAACAAAAAATTGCTGCAATTTTTAAGTATAATCTAACCAGAAGTTAGGCGTCTTTCTCTGTGTTTCCGATGATTCAGATTTTACAATATTTCCGTGACATTTCGTCGTGAGTTTAACAATCCTGTGACGATTCACAGTATCCCTCTGATATGCTACCCTCTCACATGAATAGTAATAAAATAAACTTATTAAAATACTTCAAGATAAGACAGTACACAAGTCTTATCAGAAATATCAGTCATAGGAAAACTGGAGACACACAGAAAACTGGAGAAACACAGAAAATGCTGTTACTCAAATGGCCTCTTGCTTTAAAACATTAAGGGAACTGTCCCGTTTTTTCATATATGAAGCGGACGCTTATGCAGCAGTTAGTGAACTGTAAATTCATCACTGAAAGAAGCATAGTAACAGGACAGCATGAAAACACAAAACAATTAGTAGTAACTTATTTGTTGACAATTTAGATTATTCAAATTGTTTATGTAATTGAGGCAGCGGGCTGTCCTTGACTTCTTGGTTGAGCAAAAGGATCAGGCTGTCCAGTTACCACCAATGGCCGCAGGCTGCACACGGGGATAACACTTTATGGTTGCTAAACAACAACACGCATTAATTTCGGAACAACGGAATAACTGGTAGATACTGATCTTAGGTAAGGTCGGTGCGGGTTCTGAAGAAATATTTGAGTACACGATGCAATGTTGGCTCCACAATGTATCTTAAAAATACGCTGAAGAAAAGCAAACCAGCGTTTACAGCATTTGTAGTGCTAGAGAAACCTCTTTGATAATGTTGACTAGAATACACTCTTTGTAATCCTGAAGATAGCAGGGAGGAGAGACAGGGAGTGAAATCAAGTAAGGCAACTGGAAAAGAATATTAAAGTTCAGTGAGAACAAATAAAAACTGCGAAGATTACTGATGACGTTGTGATGCTGTCACGGGGGGAAAATGACTCTGAAGATCATTTGAACGGAATGAATGATGTCTGGAAAAGAGGCTGTAAAACTTACGCCAACAAATTCAAGGTAATGTAAAGTAGTCGCATTAAAGTAGTATGCTGAGGGAATTAGATTAGGAAATGAGATAGAAAGAGTTGATGAGTTTTTCTATTTGAATCACCAAATAAATGAGACGGCTGAAGTAGAGAGCATATAAAATAACCTTTCTGAGAAACTTATTAACATCAAAAATAAATTTAAGCATTAGGATGTCTTCTCTGAAGGTCTTTGTTTGTATTATAGTCTCATATGGAAGTGAAACGTAGGCAATAAACAGTTCAGATAAGTGTACCGACACGAGCCTAGGCAAAAGTACGAGGGCAATTCAGTTACCAATGAGATAATTTTTTTCTGAAAGCATGTTGGCTTTATTCAGAATTCCAGTACACCATATTATTCCCCACTCTCTTGGGTGCAAAATCCTGTTTTTCAATATAATCTACTTTCTGTGCGATGGCCTTCCACCACCTTACTGGGAGGGCCGGTATGCCTGCGGGATACCACTCTACTGGTCGACTTCGGAGCCAGCTTCTTGCTGCATCAGCAACCTCCGCATCAAATACGTACTGCTTCCGGCGGAGTGCATCCTTCACTGGGACAAAAAGGCCGAAGTCGGAAGGTGCGAGATCCGGGCTGTAGAATGGGAGAATGAAGTTTTGTGAACTCCTCTAGGATGTGCAGACTCGTGAGGCCTTGTGTTATTATGTACAAGGAGAAGTTCTTTTGCACTTTTGTGCGGCGAAGGCGCTGAAGTCTTTTCTTCAATTTTCTAAGGCAGTGTGCGACCGGCCGGCACACCGGAGATCGGACAGGCTGCGCGATTTTGTTGTGATGATGACAGGCGCCTCACCCAACGACTCATCGTGCTTTTGTTCACTGCTAGATTTCCGTAGACATTCTGCAAGAGCCTATGAACATCTACAATGCTCTGGTTTTGCCACAAAAGAAGCTCAATGACAGTTCTCTGCTCGGAACGCACCACCGTTACAGACGCCATTTTGATGGCTATGTGTAGTCGTAAACTGGAATATTCCAATATGTCCCACAAACAAATTCCGCGTTTTTCAAACTAAACTGGCCGAGAAAAGAAGGTGTTTTACTTTTTGGATGCCTCCTCGTATTTGATGCTGTAAAAAGTGCACTTGCCACTTAACGCTGTTACGGCATCAGGAGTAAGGCACCTTCAATGGTAGGCTAGTTACTAAGCCAAAGAACACTTCGGCATGCAGCATATATGACATTTCTAGCAAAACTTCGAAAAAACAAGGTTTGATGCATACACGAGGGTGAGTCAAATGAAAACCTTAAATATTTTTTAAATATTATTTATTGTGCAGAAGTGGTACAAAGCTGCATCACTTTTCAACATAATCTCCCCCACACTCAATGCAAGTCCTCCAGCGCTTACAAAGTGCATAAATTCCTTTAGGAAAGAATTGTTTTGGTAGTCCACGCAAACACTCATGCACCGCGTGGCGTACCTCTTCATCAGAAGGGAATTTCTTTCCTCCGATTGCGTCTTTGAGTGGTCAAAACATATGGAAATCACTTGGGGAAGGTCTGGTGAGTATGGTAGTTGAGGAAGACACTCAAAATGCAGGTCTGTGATTGTTTCAATTGTTGTACGGGCAGTGTGGGGCCTTGCATTGTCAAGTTGCAAAAGGACACCTGCTGACAGCAATCCACGTCGATTTGATTTGATTGCAGGCCGCAGATGATTTTTTTGGGAGTCTGTGTACGCTGCACTGGTGACAGTGATCCCTCTAGGAATGTAATGCTCCAAAAGGACGCCTTTCTCGTCCAAAAAGAGAGTTAGCATAACCTTCCCTGCTGATAGTTCTCTTCGAAACTTCTTTGGTTTTGGTGATGAGGAATGCCGAAATTCCTTGCTCGCTCTCTTAGTTTCCGGTTGGTGGAAGTGAACCCAGGTTTCGTCCCCAGTAACGATTCTTGCAAGGAAGCCATCACCTTCTCGTTCAAAGCGCCGAAGAAGCATCAACAAGAAATGGTTCAAATGTCTCTGAGCACTATGGGACTTAACTTCTGAGGTCATCAGTCCACTAGAACTTAGAACTACTTAAACCTAACTACCCTAAGGACATCACACACATCCATGCCCGAGGCAGAATTCGAACCTGCGACCGTAGCGATCGCGCGGTTCCAGACTGTAGCGCCTAGAACCGCTCGGCCATCCCGGCCGGCACAAGGATCAACACATCGTTCCCTCATTTGAGGAGTCAGCTGCCGTGGCACCCATCTTGCAGACTCTCTGTGAAACTGGAGCACATCATGCACAATGTGGTGTGCTGACCCATGACTAATCTGTAAACATGCTGCAATGTCATTCAGTGTCACTCGGCGGTTTTCCTTCACTATGGGTTCAACTGCTGCAATGTTCTGTGGAGTCACAACTGGCTGTTCCTGACCTGGACGAGAAGCATCTTCCACTGAAGTCACACCATTTGCGAACTTCCTACTCCATTCGTAGACTTGCTGCTGTGACAAACATGCATCACCGTACTGAACCTTCATTCGTCGATGAATTTCAATAGGTTTCTCACCTTCACTACGCAAAAACCGAATAGCAGAACGCTGTTCTTCCCTGGTCCAAGTCGCAAGTGGGGCGGCCATCTTTATACTGATACTGCGACGGTATGTGTGCATCTGCACTATGCTGCCACCTACAGGCCATTCTGCACGCTGTTTGTAGCACGCTTACCAACTTCCAGGATAACAGCGCGAAATTTCGATTTGTTATTACAAATTTAAGGTTTTCATTTGACTCGCCCTCATAATTACTGGGCGTCTGGTCAGAAAGGTCATCAAGTCGGCGGGTCTTTGGCTCGTTTAGTCATCGGGTTGGTATCCGTTCCAGTGTCGTCACCGGCCCTGAGGTCGCTACCGCTCCATTGGCATCCTGACAGCCCACTTACCAGGCGGTCCAGCCGCAGCATTGGTATTCTGACAGTCCAAGCGATGCGCTCCTAGCCAATGAGCTACTGGACGTCCGCTAGCACCAGACACTACCAACCAGACACGAGAAAGGTGTTCGCTCCTCGAACGTCTATACTCTCATCACCTGCCGTGCTTGCGAAATGCTGCCAGCCCATCCTCCATTCGAGCCAGCAGTCACCCATTTAACCCTTTCGCTGTTGGCCTGTATACACGTTCTTCTACGCCGTTGTCTAGTTTTTGTGGACGTGTGTAAGCAAGCCGCTTGGGTTTTCTACAGTGTTATGAGCACCTGAATGCGCCCTCAGCTGCCGACCTCTCACTGCAGCAGACTAATTACTTCCATGACTCTGTCAATAAAAAAAGTTTTGAGTATTCATCATACAACATGTGATGCAAGCTATCATTTGTAAAAAACTTCGTTGCGATATCCTGAATCGTTTATGAGACACGTCAATTGTTATGACCACACGATTCGCGATGTCCAAGGACGTGAATGGTCGCGTTGTGCGCGGCTGTCCTTCAAATGTAAAACCCAATAACTCGAGAACGAAAAGAGAAATTCTTCTGCTCTCAATTTTAAATATAATTTCGATATCTTATCTACATTTCATTCACTGCAACATATGCGATAAAATCAACCGTATGTCAAGTTTACGCGATGCATTTCCTTCTCTACAAAATCTTTATCACGTTTTACTTAATTTGATGGAGCGCAGTAAGATGTGCAAAAATCAAATGTTTCACCTAATATGTTTTGAAAAATTGGATGGTAAATGTTTCAAACTGGTTGGAAAATCGTCTCTCAGCACAGGCACCAGTATTTGACGAGCAGTCAGCCACGACAAAAGCTGCATCAACATAGTATGGAAAGAGCACTTCTGTAGCAGCGGAAGGGATATAAGCTCCCGTCGTAGCTGGGCCACTGGTCGCCAATGTTTACCACGCAACGTCGCTCCGTGCCTGGGCTGCATTGGGCGTAGCAGCTGCTGGCGCCTTTCACACAACGCTTCACCACCGAGATCCGTGGGTCGATTCCCGTCTCCCCGTTATTGTCGATATGGACTTGAGCTACTAATATGAAATGTTGAGAAGTAATAAAGAGAGTCTACTGTCATCGAGTGGCGTTGGACTCAACCCGAGCCACTACCTCCATCAGAGCACACCTGCACCATCTAGAGGTGGTGTCAGAAAAGGGACTGGTGGAGGTGCCACCATAATCGGGAATGCATTCTGTAGCTGCTCGTGGGGCCCTTGCGTCTATTGTTCCTGGATTTATCCTCTTCGCACTGCCCATTTCATGTGTCTCGATTATCAGGAATAGGTTAGGTTGTTGTACCTGGAAATGGCCCAAGAGACAATCTGATGAAACCTATAATAGGTAAGCTATTAAGTCATGTGGCTCTATGTGTTGATTCACATGACGTAGTATATTTGACATGTCAGCAAAGAAGCAATTAGGCCAGATGTTGTAAGGAGAGTGCGTGCCTGAGATGTGGTAGATCATGGATGCCCATTTGGAGAGAACTGGGACGATTTATTAAAATTCTTTATTCTGAATTAGTTTCTGTGATTGAGATTTGCTGTTGAGAGACAGCTCCCACAGCCTGTTCATCCTGTTACATAGAGAATAGGACGAAGAAGATATGTTGATAAAGATGGGTCTAGATTTGGGGAGGAATGGGTATGTAGTTTTGTAAGGAGTGGTAAGTCAAGTTGGGGGTACAGTTGTAAGATGCGAACTTGGATTTCCAAAAATTCTATCCCTAGGAGAATGTTTGACACTGCTGCCGAAAGGACTAATCAAAGTCTTAGACTGTGTGTTTAGGACTCCTCAGTGTGACAGCTTGAATAGTAAATTACATAAAATGGACTGAAGCATGTATGTAGAAGGCAAAAGTTAAAGTGTGATAACAAATCTCATTTGTCCTGGTGCTTGTTCGTTATATTAGCATTAGTACTGAGCCAGTGACTGGAACCTTGTAAACTGTGGAAATATTTTAAAGTAGCTCTGTACCTGCAGAGTTGCGATAGGGACTTTTGAAAGTAATGTGAGCCAATGACTAACAGAATGCGCCCGGGGTTAACTGTGGGAATTAGCTAGTTCCAGGTACAGCAACAGAGAGAACTCGGAGGACCGAATTCTTCGAAGAGTGGAAGAGTGGAAGGGCCTGAGCCCAGGCTACAATAAAGGACACTTGCTGCAATACGCGGGCACAACATTATGCAGCGGCACCCACTGGGCGCCTCCAACCACCTGCCGCTCAGGGACACTTTGGTACGCGGCGGTACATGACATATGTAGCGGTAAATCCACAACTATCATGCTTTGGCGCATATAAATACTGGCCAACCGGTTAGGCAGGTCATCGGACTGGTGAATCATGGAATTTCGCGTCCGTCACAGTGGCGGCTTCCACCGTGATGGTGGACCGAGGGTCCAACTGAAGCCCTCCTAGCCAACAAGTCACTGATAGCCTGCACCAGCGCCAGCTCCAGGCACTGCCAGTCAGACGCCAGATCGGTGGTCCATCCACAGATGCCTGCATTCCCGTCATTTGCCACGGTAGGGAGTAGGCTGCTGCCAATCCCTTGCTCGGTCTGGCTGTGCCATTCTGCCGTGTCAGCTCGTGGAATAGCTCGTCCACTAGTCGGGAACGTTTTCCACATTAGATGCTGCTACGTCTGGTTAGGCTGGGCTTAACATTTCCAGGTGTCTTCAACGCTTCACCGCCGAGGTTTCGGGACGAAGATCATCTTCCAACACTCACCAGGTGTGGCTTGAGCTACTAATATGAACCGTAGGAAAGTAATAAACGGATTATAATGTCATCATGTGGCTTTTGACTCACCCTTAACCAACCATCCTCTACCAAAACATATCCACAACCTCTACACAACAGGGGAACAGAAGTTTTTGAAATGTTTTGGTGCAGAAGAGTACCTGGTAGACAATATCAGCAATAAGGTGATATTGATTCGACTGAGGAGACATGTGGCACAATTTCACTAAAAGAGAGGATCAGTTGACACGATGGATCTCGAAATCGTCAGTTTGGTAATGGAGGAAGTGTGCGGTTAAACGACTATAGAGGGAGTCCAAGAATTAACCACAGTAAGCAGGTACAGGTGAATACAGCTATGCAGAGATGAAGAGTCTTGCACGGGACAGAATAGTGTAGGGAGCTGCAAACCACAAAAACAACAGAATTTTCACAACCGTGACTGTGCGAGCACTATGCCATGAAGAGGGAAATGAAGACTCATGGACTCGGAAAGTGTGTTCGAAGCACATAGGTTGACGGTTGAGATCTAAACTGAAGAAGTGTTCATGTCTGAGTGAACTATTTTGAGCCAATAATTAGACCATTTTCTTCGATCTGGTGACGGGATACGAAACGTGGCATATATTTATGATCGTAAAACAAAGAATCAGTCCCAGGAATGGAATGGTGTCATAGTCCTTCCGCAAGGTATAAAAAGTTTAAAAACTGCCTCAGGAACACAAGGGGATTATTCTTTGGCCAGATTATGGCGTCATTTTCCACGAATCCTTCTTTTTTTTTTTAAAAAAAAAAGGAAAAAAGAACGAGACCGTGCCACCATCAACATAAAGGATCTGAAAGCGGTTCACACTGACAATGAAACTGCACGACGGCGATGATAGCGCTAAAGCATCCGTTTTAATGTAGGCTACGTCGAGTAGTAACCTTGTATAGAGGAACAGTAAGTTCACAACAACTTGTCGTTCGTTAGTGCGTCTGAAGTGGAAGTTTTGGCTGACGATTCATCGTTGTCTGTGGGAGCCCAAATGCTGTAATTTTAACACTCATCAGAGAGGCTCTTTACACAGCCGCATGGCTATCGTAGTTTCTGTTCAGTCCGTCTAATCCTGCAAGACCAATAATTTAGAGACTCTATATTGTTCAACGACGTTCAACGACGTGAGTAAAGAAGTTATGACCACTTTTATTTAGCTTTCAGTATAACACTCGCAACACACGAAACGCTTCATCAAGATACTCTGAAAGCGACTCTTGGCAAACCGCCGTACCTGTTATCTGGAAAGCGATGTAATAAACATCTCTGCAGCTGCTGTGAGAACCCTTAAGTACTGCAAGAACGACAAGAGATTTTACGGCCACGACCATCTAAACCTCCAAAGACTGCACATTATTCGGCATGCATAGTATGGGCTCCTACTTACTTTTTTCCATGAATATGAGCAGAATAGCTCCATTAAATTTTTCCGAGGAGGTAACCAATGATCAAAAATATTTCAATGAGCAGGTTTTTGTAAGGTCTACACTTTAAGGTATGCGTGCTAGTAATACGTTTTCAGCTTCTCTAATATTATATTCAAAGATGACGTTTAAAATGATTTTATATTGATCCTAAACCTATTTTTATCTAATTTTCCTTCTGAGACCGATACATTAATAACAGAGGGCTTTAGTAAATTTCTTATTATCGTCCTGGTGCATTAACCAGCACGTATACGAGTAACTCAGCAGTGTTCCTTAGGCTAACCAGACATTAGATGATTACGTCCCACTTGTTATCCATAAAAACAATTAGTATGAAGTAACGTTGTAATGTGCACTATCAGAAGGCTAAAGTCGTTCGTTAGTGCGTCTGAAGTGGAAGTTTTGGCTGACGATTCATCGTTCTCTGTGGCAGCCCAAATGCTGTAATTTTAACACTCATCAGAGAGGCTCTTTACACAGCCGCATGGCTATCGTAGTTTCTGTTCAGTCCGTCTAATCCTGCAAGACCAATAATTTAGAGACTCGAGATTGTAGCCATATCAAAAACCAGAAGGCTATCGCCCGATCTCCCTGCAAAGCAGCCTTTACAAGGTGTGGGGGAGTCTTATCTTGCAAAGCAGACTATAAAGCATGGAAGAACTTTGCGTCTCGGATAACCAAGCTGACTCAGGACAACGAGGTTCGGTATGGAAGAAACCATGGTACGGGAGACGTTTTCATAAGGCATCAGCTTATGACGCAGAATCTTTTATTAAAAAAGCCAACATCATAAAAGTTTTTTTTTTACCTGCTGTATCAGAAATAGTCTCAGAACCGAATATTCTCTCTAGACTTTCATGGCGAAAGAAGCAAGTGGAGTAAGCAGTTAAGATGCCTCCATCAAGCATGTTAGCGCCCTCTTTGTTTAACAACCGTACAGATGACAGACCTGACCTGTTCCCGAAGGCAACCTCAGTTTTATATGTACTCACGACCATGCTATGGCTGCGCAAAGCGAGAAATTTGACACAGCTGAGAAGAAGTCGTTAGCAGCCGCTGACATATTGTTTACACAGTATGAGAAGAACAAGCTCAAATTAAAGCCGTTGAAAACATAAAACAATTTCTTACAGATGGATACCGGTGTATAACTCACAGACATGATACATTCTTGTGTTGGTTTTTGATGGCTTTCATATTTTGTTTGTACCACATTTTCTGTCAATCACCGCACCATGTGTTAATCATCAGCTTGTCTCCTTATATTTCGCAAGAAATTTTTCCGAAAGTCGCCCCTAAACAGTACGAACTCCGCTGATGAGAATCTGAATTACGGACAGCACCCTGCAGCATGCTGCACGCTGTTTCGCACCTATGGCGGTGGCAACTCATCGCAGAATAGGCCCTACGAGTCTGCATTCATCGACAGCAGTACACGATGACCTATAGAACCAGGCTCCATAATGCGCACATATTTCTGAACAGCATCCTAGTGGCCTTCAAATTGGGCCCATTTCATCGACACGGTTCCGGAGTTTTGCTGTGTTCTTGTTCTGAATGTCCTGGTCTCCATTGGTCTACTGTAGGGAACAAAAAAAGTGCTAACTGTCAACAGCTTTTCGCTTGTGACTGACGTCAGACGTACATGGATTTACATTTCGTCCTTCATAAGCTTCCCATATATGGACTCAACAGCATGCTGCTGGCGAGAAAGATACATCGCCTAACGCGAACTGCACTGCATTTCACCACCATGCACCAAGAACCAACAATTCAGGAGACCTTCCATGCTTGGAAGCACTACTTCCACGCTTGGAAGCGCTTGCCAGCGCCGTCCACTGTGACGTGCGCTCATCGGAGTCGTTCTTGAGCGACGATGACTGAGTGGTTGTGGGTCGGCGAGTGGAATTTATTGTTATATATAAAATGTAGAATGTAATGTAGAAAAGATGCATTTCCCGGCCGATGCACCATATGTGGGGCGGCGGGTGGATATTTTTGTTATTATAAAATGTTTTGTTTTTCCCAGCCGATGCACCATATGTGGGGCGGCGGGTGGAATTATTGTTATAAAATGTTTTGTATTATTTATTTAATGCTGCTGTTTGCCGTTTTCAACACTGGCTCTCTAACTACAATATTGGCAACCAGAAAGTGATTAGGAAAACGTGAAGCCTGTAATTAGAATTACTAGTGCCCACTTCATCTGAGAAATACACTTATAGCTACAGCTTATAGCTCTGAGGAATTAAGAGATTGTCTAGGATTCATAATCAAAAACGATTCTTTCTAAAATGTTCACTATATTCTGAAAGTCACAGACCAAAAAAGAATCCACACAATCCAGCTAATAGAGCAGTTCAGAGTCTTATGCGCTGATGCAACTATAACTGTTCAAATAAAAGGTTTAAGTGAATGCTCGCCATAATTTGATGATAATGTTCATCAAACGCCACGCTAAATAATGGTAGAACGTCTGTCCCACGGTGGCACATGAAAATACGACATACGCCAACTGAAGATAGATCATTAAAGTCATCCCAGAATTAACACTTCACTCGAAAACGATTTCATGGTTACGCGTATCCCGAGTAACTTATTACGGCATCCGAGTCTGTTTTTATAGCAATGATACCGATGCGACGCGACTCCCGGCACAGATGGTGCGCTAATCAGCGTCTGGAGAGAACTGGGGCCCTTTTTTCTCTCGTGCAGCATTCTTATATATAAAGCCGCGGTGCGGACGGCTAAGGGAACGCCTGATCAAATCGGTTCTCCCAACTAGCCGCTGGGCTAGTAATGTACCACTTTAAGTTATCGAATAAATCATTGCTTCCTTTGCTGATGGCCGATGAAGCTCTCAATTTAAATGTGCAATCAGCACACAGGTAAGTAATCATAATAAAAGTCTGACGTGGCTAAGTCAAATATTTTAGGCGAGAGAATTAATTTAATTACACTACACGCAGTAGATGAGCTCTGAACGTGCTCTTTGGAGATATGCTATCACTATAGTTTTATAGTTATTCATTTGAAACTTCTCACATCTTTATGATTATAGCGGATCTCCCTTCTACTTAAATTTAACATCCTAGCCTTATTTATTCGCCTACTTAATCTATCATAATTTTTAAGACAAAAACCAGAAAATCATGAATTTCAACTAAAATTTTAATTTGTGAGATCCAGAATACTGTTTCTACTAAATTATTATGAAAAAGGAATCTAAATATAAATTTTCAAGTTTCTAGCTCTTTTCTGTTGCGCCAATGATTTTTACAGAAAAACATCCAAATTTCGAAAATGGTTAAAGTTATTGAACTGATATTCAACACATATTGATTTAGTATTACTCCTGACATGCTAGAAACGTTTCAGGTTATTTACTTGATTTTTAAAGTATTGAGCAACATTTATGACGTCAGAGCTAGTTACAGCGGACTGGCTGGCACACAATGGAAAGACTGATGTGAATTTTATACGGCGTGAGTAGGCTACTTCCCTACATGGTTTGATTACTAACGCGTCATTCTCCTTATCAGACTGTTGAATACCCGGGCGTTTCGTTGCCACATGGGCCCATTCACTCATTTTTTCATTAATTGATTGCCTAGTTAAAGAACGTTACCTAGCATTTTAAAACATGTCGTACATCTTACAAATCTCATCGTGTAATAATTGCACATTACATGCAAATATTGTTTAATATTGTTTTGGCAAAGAAAGTAATAACAGTGAGATACAAAGAAAATGAAGTAAAATAAAAGCTGCTAGTTAGTTAAAGGAAACGGAGAATATTAAGAAAAAATGTTAGTAACTTAGAAGAGAATTAATGAAATCGATAGTGGCGCACCAACGTCAATGTAGGAAAGAGAAAATTTCGGAATTGCGTCGACCCTTTGCCTTTTGATTTGACGTTACAAGTTTTTTGTGTAATGGGACTCTATCGTAAAGATAATTATTTACTATTATACGTACTGAGTTGTACAGCTTGATTGTAATGTTAGCTTCCTAAATATTGTACGCTTTTTAATTAGCCCCTATGCAACAACAGCCAGTCATTTTCTATAATAAACAAAGTGTTGCGATCTCCTTAATTCGTTACGGTTTTAAATTGATCTGAAGGGGTCAATAGATGATACCGTTTATAAACTGTTAACAAATTCATTGTAAAAACAATTATCGTGGTAGTTATTGCCGTCAATTTTTTTATAGAACTTGTCAGTGGAATCGGGCCATCAAGTTATGGATTTCTGATTAGCATTTTCTTTATTCGTAAGTTTCTACGTAGCTGTATTGCATGTACTTCTATCTCTAATGTTATTCTACGTATTTATGTAGTTTTGTAGCTACGTTTGCATTATGTGTTATTTCTGCTTCATCTTCTGTTTCCATATCACTATACTCTATTTCATTTCCTGTATCGTTACCGCTGTCATTCACTGTTATGGTTCAGTTTAGGCTGGACCGTCAGTACGCCGCTTAAATCCGAGATGCCAGATGTCGAACAACATAACCTTGTTGCTGATTAAGACAGCTGACCATCGCCGAGCAGCTGAACATGATAATTTTATTCCTATCTACCATAGATCCAAGCACTGATGGAAAACTGCTGAAAGTATTTTGAGAGATGTTTTTTGTACCTGGCGTCGACGCTCCTGTTACAGTGAAATGTCGTGCTCATGTTGTGCACGACTGTCAAATTTCATCATTTGGGACTCTTCCTACAACTCTCCTTACAGACATTTCACTGACATTTATCAATCTTACGCGATAGAATAGTATACTATTTCCTTATCAGAATTACATATATATTGTATGTGCATGATAGAAATTACTGTGTTAAGCCATCTCATATACGGGATTCTTATTATACTGAAAATCTGTAGTTGCGCTATACGTAATTAATTTTTAAATTTGAGAAAACTCAAATCCCATGTTCAATTGCAAGATGTGATTGTATGACTCTTCACTCAGCAGTTCTCATTTTATCTGTGGACGCCAAATATAAATTTTCGGGAACTTGTCTCCCTTGTCCTCTGTCTGTTGCATCATAACTGCTGATGTATTGTTCTCTTTGTTTCGAAGTCTTTATATTATCATCGAAGTTCCAAACAAGTATTCATGTCGTAAGAGCCAGGATGATTCAGCATTTCAAACGAACGCAATCATTGCCTTTATGAACATGATTATGCACACTCACTCCCTTGAACCTAAGTTCAACTGTTATTACGTGACTGACGGTTTGAAGACGAAAGAGTGGCTCGTAGCCACATTACGTTGTATTTTCTGCTGCAGTAAGTAATGGACGTACTGCGAATAAATAGATGGTCAGGGAAAACGCAATCTCGAGACATGCATTGCCAAATACGGTATGTATGTCTACAGTTTGACGTCAATCCAGCAGCAAGGTCACCTGCGAAGCATTGTTTTTGTTTGCAGATGACAAGATTACTTCAAAAACTCCCACATTTTACAAATTATGCCTTACAGATTACAGTGGCAGTACAATTATTATTTGTCGTACTCACAGCAGCACTGACATGTGGTAGCGACTGACGATCTAAACTCTGGTAAGAAGAATGTATTATGACTCCCAGCATCAGTTTATTAGTTTATTCTGAAGTAATACTATCGTCTGAGTATGATAGTTGCTTGAAGATCAAATAGGAAAAAAAACTTTTGGGGATTATTTGATGGTCCTGAGTTATTGCAATGTATGAAACCACTAAATCACTTTGTAACCTCCCCCTCACTTGTCGACCTTAATGACAGTGAAAAATTAAACTGCATGCACCCAATATAAATTTGGGAAAAGCAATCGTCACCGAAGTGAATTTGTCGGTAAAGAGGGAGGAAAGGGTTACATCTAAATGAAAGGAAAAATGCAAATGAAATTGGTGGAAATTAGTTTTGAAAAGTGGTAAAGATAATAAAGAAAGTAAATGTGCGGTCGTTATGTTAACAATTAATTGGCGTTAATTAGATATTTGAGATTTGGGGAAAATTACGGTCGCCAGTCCCATGGACAACTACTATAATAACTGAAAATGAAAGATTAATGCACATATATTTAGCACTAAAAGCGTGGCAACTGAAGGTTGACACATGTTGTGTGAAAACTGAATGTTTGTCAGAAGTAATAAATTTCGCTACACTCTGACTTAATTTAGCAAAAGAATTAACAAAACCGGAAAATTGAAAGTTAATTTAGTGACTGAAATTAATAGCGAACTTTGTTTCTGAAGCACTACGAAATTCAATAAAATAAGGTTACTCTTGGGCTACCTCAACAATCATTTCAAAAGCTACTTGAATCTACGCAATTTAGAAATAAGAGATTTAACTTAGAACTTGAATTAAATGATTCTGAACAATTAACAATAGTAAAATTTAGTACGTACCAAGCTGAGCTGCAGTCACAGGTAAGCTAAAATATGGTAACAAAACTCGCACTCTTAATTTGTGCATGTGTAATCTAAATATTGTAGCCAGCTATGAATACTTTAACTGAACTTTGAAATTAAAACAGTGAAATGGAATGATATTACTTTAATGCTGGCGTTTGAATTTCGACACTCGGGCTCATTCCGGAAAAGGAAGGGACCCTGCTTGTTAATGCAATTGGGACAATGAGCAACAAAGGTTCATGCTAAGATGCTGAAATTTGCTAATGGAATAGTTTGAAAAGCTGAGGTCTGCCATACAGTTCTAAAACTTAACGTGCTTCCAGTCTTCCTTGTTGGTTGATTGAAGGTTTGAAGTCGTAGGTCGAGGAGGTGGCGACAGTCACTCATTCTCGGCCGTCGCTGTTGAAGAAGCTGGATGTTGGCGCGCCTTGTTCTCGACACGGTTACCAGGCGAAACGGGCTCTTGATGTGCACCAGCTAATGCTTCCCGTCCGCGACACCGTGTCAGAAACTATCATAGCAAGTCGTGCGCAATTACATGCTGCCAAACTCCGAAAGCGCGGCAACTCGCGGGAGCGTCACACAACACACCTCTCCACCGCCCTGCTCCAGCCAGACTCTCTCTCTGCCCGCGCTCCACGCGGCAGAGTTAACACTCCCAAAGATCCTAAACACTGGTTCTTCACACGACCTATCGTTGTAATCGTTCGATAGCGTAGTTTTCCCTAGGCCAGACCCAGCGTAAAAATACAAATAGTATTTACAAAACAAGCCAATTATACATCGACATAACTGCATATATATATATATATATATATATAGTAAAACAGTGTCAATATATAAAGACACAGAAATGTCATATCTTCAGGTAACAAAATAAGGAAAAAAATTTATAGTACAATAGATGGAAATAGGAGGATATGCATTTCTGGCGTTACAACTTGTTACCTCCCCGGAGAAATTATGAATGAAATATTTTAAATATGAATGGGCATCGTGCTAAACGTAACCTCCCAGCAGAAATAAAAGAAAAGTCTATGATAATGAAAATGAGCCAAATGTTTGGTCCCCACAAAAATTATAGAATAATAGTGACCCAAATGTAAACTCGACACAAAAATTAAGAAATCAAGATTAATCATTAAACCCACAATAATAGGGCAGCATCGCTGATCTTAGGCCCTGTGCAATAATTAACCTGATAAATTGATTCTGGGAGGAAAAACGTAGGAAATATTGTTTCAATTGGAATGATTCTATTTTTAAAAACGATTACTTTGAAAACAAAATTATTATTGTGGCATTTCTTGAACAAATTAATTACAATTAACATACATTACATTATCAGATGTGCGCAATGCTGCTTCATTACCTTATTTAACAATATACCTCGTCCCGAACCTTGACCAGAGACCCATGTCGACGCCCGCCGACTCCTCACACACAACTTCCGACTGAGTCCAACTCGCAACTGAACTCTCGCGCGGTCAAGCGCAGACTAGTAACGATAAACAACTCTCTGGTCAGAGATTCTGTCATGCCTCGCCATCGCTGGTACTGAATACATACGCGTTTCATAACCCTCCAATGGGGGGGGGGGGGGGGGCAAAAATTTGACAGCGATGGTGAGTCATTTGGACTTGCCATGAGCAACAAATTTTTTTGACTAATTAACTTTACAATCACAGAATATACAGATGTAGAACATGAAGTAAATGTGATGCACATGCACCGAGTACAAAACATATTACACAATAACAAAATGTGAGTACAAAACATATTAACAAATGACATAAGTGCACACGCACTGAAAAACTCTTTAGCATTTTCACATCAAGTAAATATAATGGCAAAAAAATCATGTTGACAAGTGACATAAGTGCACATGCACTGTAGTTCAAAACATACCAGCAAATCAATAAGTAGAAATCATGTTAGAAAAATGATAAAAGTGCACACGCACTGTAGTTCAGAATATATCGAAAAAATGTATAGGCCATGAATACAAATGATGTTAGCAAAAAATGATTTTCACTATGTTACAAGATTAGGATAGGAAAGGAAAGGATTGCATCATGGTTGTAGCACTTTAGGTTGCACGAAGCTGCGCTGAAAGTCCATATCTTTCCACAGAAGTACAACACCAAGTGAGACAATCTGAAGTTCTTTTCCCATAAGTGTTTATCAGCGTAGCCGAGACACTGAAATGTCGTAGTAATATTCGATGTTGTCATTTTGGCAGTACATTAGGTACACCAAACAGTGGGACCATAATAACGTCTCCATCGCTCACGGTGGTGGACAGCCTGTCGTGTCAACACCACGCTCTCACAAGGCACACCAACGTAGAATTAGTGCAAAAACCAAATATAGTGCTCCATGATCAAGAGGATATACAGGACAAATGGATATTGCGGTAATTGAGGGTAGTTAGGTCAGAAGGTGAAGGACATTAAGTCACATACTAGCCTTCATTGGGAATTACATTAGTAGTTTGCGGCATTCAAAGCCCAGTTCTTGAACATTTCTGTACCATGTATGTAGTATTACAGAAAAATGTTCATTAATTGTTTTACAGAGAACATTGGCACTCATTGCCTAATTACAAATCATCAGTAGTCATTCGTTTTACAGAGAAAATTGAAATTCATTGCCTAATTACAAATCATCAGAAGTCATTCGTTTTACAGAGAACATTGAAATTCGTTGCCTAATAACAAATCATCAGAAGTCATTACTTAAAACAGGAGGTAATCAATAACATAGTATTACAGAATAATGTTGATAATTAATCAGTGGTCATCCCAATACAGTAATCAGTAGCATTCATTTCCCAGTTACAAAGCATTATTAATTAATCATTGGTCATCCCAATACAGTAATTAGTAGCATTAGCATTCATTTGTCAGTTACAAAGCATTATTAATTAATCATTGGTCATCTCAATACAGTAATCAGTAGCATTCATTTCCCAGTTACAAAGCATTATTAATTAATCATTGGTCATCCCAATACAGTAATTAGTAGCATTAGCATTCATTTGTCAGTTACAAAGCATTATTAATTAATCATTGGTCATCTCAATACAGTAATCAGTAGCATTCATTTCCCAGTTACAAAGCATTATTAATTAATCATTGGTCATCTCAATACAGTAATCAGTAGCATTTATTTCCCAGTTGCAAAGCATTATTAATTAATCATTGGTCATCTCAATCCAGTAATTAGTAGCATTAGCATTCATTTGTAAAGAAAAACTTCATTATCCATCACTTCATTATCTATATTATCATAACTCCATTATTATCATCACCTGTAAAGAAAAACTTCCTTATCCATAGTAGCATATTCTTCATCATTATTCATCAGCATTCATTATCATCTGCAAAAAATCACTTCATTACTCATTATACAACTATTCCGTATTTGTATCATATTTCATCACTAAAACTGAGATGTGTAGTTCTATCTGCCAGCCTGCATCAATCGCCTCGTATTCTGAAAGAAAAAATTAGTGAAGACTGCTATTCTACGATGTGTGTAGTATATTCTTGTCAATGCTTGTTAATCCTGATCCATTTACTCTTCATCACGAAGTTCATTCCGAAGGTGAAATTCCCATTTTGTTTAATTTATTTGTTTCACGCATCATTTCTTTCTGAAATTGATGAACAAAGATTAATATCTTGCATTTACATCATATACTCACTAAATAATGACTGGTTTATGGTAACATAATTAAGCATACAGCATAACATGACAAAAAACGTAATATGTGAAAAAACAGTGTTCAGAGGCGAAAATGTACTCAGTGTATCACAATGTAGCAGTAAAGTAGTCATGATGTTGAGATATCATAAAGCAAAATGTCAAAGTCAACTGGTGTTTGCTATATTTTAACTATTTCATAGTGCATACAAACAAAACATGAAACAATCATATATACCTAAGAAAGACAAAAAATGTGATGTTCGTTGTGTTCAGCTTGTATGTTGTGTAGTTAATAGAGGCGAGAATTAAAGACTTTAATGGAGAGAAAATTTAATAAAATTAATATGTCACTAGATAGCATTGCATAATAATTCATAAGATACGTAAGTTTCCCTGGAAAAAAATGTGCACAGTCTGATATGTAACGACAAGAAGAGCGACCTGCTAACCTTACCTTGCCAGGCATTTGCCAAGAAAAAATACGATAATCATCTATAAGTAGTCACATAAATATAATTGCATAAATGGTCATAAAATGTGTAAATTCATCTGGGAAAATATGCACGGTCTGATGTGTAACGACAAGAAGAGCGACCTGCTAACCTTACCTTGCCGGGCACTTGCCAAGAAAAAATACGATAATCATTGGTAATTAGTCATGCGAATATAATTGCATAAGTGATCATAACACTAGCAAAATGGCATTATAGCATGTTAAATCACAAAGTGTCTTCATTCAATAAAAGGTTTGATGTTTGACCAGTGGTGGCTGCCTTTGGATTTTCTGGTTCTCAAAGTTTCGACGTGTACAACATTGGGGTGAGGAATGCTGCGAATCCGATATGGACCTGCGTATAGAAGTTCAAATTTACTGCACCTACCTTTTCCTTTGTTGGATAAATAGTGTGTACGTACTAATATTTTCTGTCCAATGTGAAAGTCACGGCGTATACAAACCTGTTTTTGCTGTCTTCTCCGGCGCTCTGCGGCACGTTTGATGTTGTTCAGCGCAATGTCGATTATTTCGTGGTGTCGTAATCGACGAAATGTAGGAAAGTTTACTAATTCTGTAATTTTGTTAGGTGGTTCAACATTTTTCAGTATAACAGATGGAGATAGCATAGTGGATTCATTTGGAATGGAATTAATTACATCTTGGAATGAGAATATGTGTGTGTCCCAATCAATATGTCTTTTGTGGCAGTATATTCTACACAGTTCACCAATTTCTTTCATTAATCGTTCACAAGGGTTCGAAGAAGCATGGTACTTGGATATATAGATCGGAGAAGTGTTTCTAGCTCGTAACATACGTGTCCATATAGCAGAACGAAATTGTGATCCATTACCGGAAATTACTTTCAACACACGCCCTACATGAAATAGAAAATGTTTTACAAATGCTTTCGAAACAGTTTTAGCAGTAGCTTTGCGTAACGGAGTGAAGGCAACAAATTTTGAAGTGAGTTCAACAGCGACAAAGATATAGCAAAAACCTCTATTAGTTCTGGGAATCGGACCAAAAATGTCTACAGCGGCCATATGTCTTAATTTAACAGGTACAATGGGATATAATGGAGGAATATGTGAAGTTGTGTCTGACTTAGCTTTCTGGCAGATTTTACATGACGCTAAAACTCGTCGTATACGTTTCTCCATGTTGGTAAAATAACAGTTCTGTCTCAGTATAAGAAAACATTTTCTGGCTCCGTAATGTGCATAACTTAAATGAGTATACCAGGTTAATTTGTTAACCAGTTCGTCAGGAATGCATAATAACCAATTGTTGCTGTCAGGATGAGAGCGGCGAAACAGAATGTCATTGCGTACAGTGTAATGGTTTCTAATCGTAACATTATTCTTATCTTGCCAAAGGTGTTTAATTTCTTTCCACACGTTGTCTTTATTTTGCTCTTTTGCTATGTCCTGTAATGACGACGAAATAAAATTTTCAAATGCAACTTGTTGAATGTACATAACGCTGAAATTTGCTTTGCAGAAGTTGGTTGTGATGTCTTGCTGATTGTTGCTGAGAGAACGAGATAGTGCGTCTGCTATAACATTTTGTGTGCCGGGAATGTGAGCAATTGTGAAATTAAATTCCTGTAAATAAAGCTTCCATCTGCTTAATCTATCGTGTGTGAATTTAGCTGAAAGTAAAAGTTGTATCGCTCTGTGATCTGTGTAAACGGTGGTATGTCTGCCATAAAGAAAATTCCTGAATCTCGTAAAAGCCCAAACAACACATAATGTTTCCAGTTCTGTAACGGAATAATTTCGTTCAGCAGGTGACAGAATACGACATGCAAATGCGATGTTTTTAATTACTGTAGAGCCATCTTCTTCAATTTCCTGGAAAATATGTACTCCTAAAGCGGTGTTAGAACTGTCGGTGGCAATGGAAAAATTTCTGGTAAGATCTGGGTGCGATAAAAGTGGTGCATTCAACAAAGCATGTTTCAGGTTCATAAATTCAGAATATGCTTGCTTATCCCAAGACCAAATAGTGTTTTTACCTGTCAATTGACATAATCTAGGTGTGTCTAAAGCATAGTGATGAATAAATTTACGAAAAAAGTTAATTAAACCCAAAAAACTGCGTAGCTGTTTTTGTGTCGTAGGAACGGTAATGTCACGTAAAGCTTGAAGTTTTTCCGGGTCCGGCGCAATGCCTTCTGCTGAAATTACGTTTCCAAGAAATTTTATAGAAGTTTTACCAAAATGCGATTTACTGAGATTAACTGTGAGTCCTTGAGCATGAAAAGTTTGTAACAGACTTTCAAGAATCATATTGTGTTCAGACCAGTTAGCTTCTGCGATAAGAATGTCGTCTACGTACGTCGTGATTCTGTCTTTAAGTTCTGTCGGATGTATTGTGTTCAAACCGCGAATAAAAGCTGCAGAAGAAATAGTCAAACCGAATGGTAATTTGCAAAATTGATAACAGTCGCCAAAACAGAGAAATGCTGTGTACTTTCTGCAGTTCGGATGGAGCTGAATTTGCCAAAATCCCGATTTCAAATCTAGTGTGGAATAAATAGCCGTACCATGAAATTTCTGTAGTAGTTCTTCTAGTGTCTGTGGTCGATCTGTTTCATTAATAATAATGTCATTAATGTGACGTGAATCAAGTACGAGGTGAAGTGAGCCATCTTTTTTCTTAACAATATGTAGCGGGTTTATGTACGGACTAACTGCCGGTTCAATAATTCCTTGGTCAAGCATATCCTGCAATTCTTTTTTAACTTGTTCTCTGTGGATATATGGAATGGGATAATGCTTTGCTTTAAATGTGTCGTGCTGTTTGACTTGAAATTAATACATAAAACCGGACATAGTACCAGGAATGTTGTCAAAAACTGGAGCTTGCTGTAAAAGAATTTTGTGTAGTTGCGTGCGTTCGTCGTCTGTATTTGCCCAACTCTGTTTAACCTTATCAGAAATCATCTGCATTACATCATAGTCAGCTTCGTCTGGAGTATTATAGCTATGCACATACGTATCTGTGAACAATGTGGAATTGCAGTCTATGTTACGTGTTGCGGAAACGACCTCTGTGCAATTAATTGTCTGTTCTTCTGCAGATAATGAGTGCTGAAATTCCAAAGCCAATTGTACATTCTCGTCCTTCAACATTAAATAGGAATTTTGAAAATCAATAACTGCGTCATGTTGTACCAGAAAATTAGTACCTAAAATAACGTATGTTGTCAATAAAGGAACAATCCAAAAATTTGAGTGAAAAGTATGACCTGCAATACAAAATGATAAATGCGTCTGTAATTTAACATCTACTCCTTTACTCGATACTGCTCCTTTCACTTTCGTTTTGCCTAATGGTAATGTAGGATACGCATTCTCTTTGTTACACTCGTTAAAAGTTTCTTCATTTATTACTGACATAGGTGATCTGGAATCGATTACTGCTGAAAATTTCGATGAACCAATTTTAATTTCGATGACAGGATGTGAAATGGATTTTTGCACAATTAGTTTTTCCTGCAAAAGAGTGTCTCTGATATCGTCAAAAGTAACTACATTTTCGTGAACAACATTCTGCGTGTCTAAAGTAGTGCTTGTGTTACTGGAAGATGCGATCTGTACAGTATCTAGTCAAATTCTATCTGACGTGTTATTATTGTCAGGACGATTCTGTGGCATTTCGACTATTTGAATTGTTCTATTATTTCTTCCAGACGTATTACGCTCTGGATGATACCTACTGTCTGGTTCATTCATGAGAATATGTTGTTGCTGATCATTTTGCTGCTGGTAAGACCGACTGTTATTAAACGTACGCTGAAAATTGTCCTCATTATTTTTACGTCTGTCGTAATAGTCATTCCTATACGGTGCATTGCGATAGGAATTGAAATACTGTGTTTTCTGTACGTAGTTGTTCCTTTGCTGCCGTGCGTTAATATTTGTTGTAGGTGGGACTATACGTCCACGCGGCGAAACATGAAAGTTAGGTTGACCTTGTGCATTACATTGTTGGTTAGGTATGTTAACCGGCTGGTTTTGTTGCTGTTGTTGTGAAAAACCTCTATTGTTACTATAATGTGGTTCCTGTTCCTGATAATTTTGATAATATTGATAATTAAAATTGTGTCTGTTATTAAAGTTCTGGTGGTTGTCGTTCCTAAAGCGTCTATTACCTTTGCTATTGAAATTACGTGGCTGATCGTAATTACTGTATGTTTGTTGGCCTTGGTTGTTATATGAAAAATTTTTGTTTACGAAGGAATAATCTGATTACTGCACTTCTAAAAGCTGCAACAGATCCCTGAATGCCGAAATATTTTCTTTTTGCTGACCTGTTAAAAGTGAAACTCTTAATGATCGTGGCAATTTAGAAATACGTAATTGAATGAGTGCAGATTCACTATATGGTTCACTTAAGTATTGGTTTTGTTGGACCATGTGCTCAAAAAATTGCGTGACACTGGGAAAATTCGAGTTCTCATAATTCGGTAAACTAATTAGTTGATCTTTAATTCCACGCTGTGTCGTCTTCGACCAATACGCTGACAGAAAAGCATTCTGAAATTCTTCTACTGAATAACATTGTCTCGCGATCGGTCTCATACGAGTTGCCGGTTCGCCTTCCAAAAAACTGCAAATAAATTCAAGTTTATGTGTTACGGGCCAAGTGGGTGGAAAAGCAAAGCTAAATCGTTGTATCCAATCTAGCGGATGAATCTGTGTTCTGTCATTTTTAAACACTTTAAATTTTCTCACTGACAGAAAATGTTTGTAATCAAAATTATCGTCTCTGTATGATGGAACAGGTTCACGATTGTAAGAGAATCTATTTGTCTGTGTCTGTTCAGAATCTAACTCCCGTACTCTTTGTAGATTACCCAAATTATACGCGCTGCGTGAGTCTGAGAAATGTTCACTAAGTGGCGTCTGCTGTGATGTGTTATTAACTGAAATATTTTTTATCTCTGTTACCTCTTGCTGTAAACTTGACAATTTTCTACGTAATGTGTTATTAGACGAATCTATCTCATTGATTGTCTGCTGTAAATTTTGGAATTCAGGTGTTTGGTTAAACAAAATCGGTGCAGTATCGTCTGATTTGCTGTCATTATTACTTTCAATAACATCAATACATTCATCACATTTTTCAGTCAGTATTTTTACCTGATCATCGGTTTTAGTGTCAGAGGCATTAATCTGCTTTTGCATTTTACGTGTGGTTTCGTTCAGTTTTTTAACGTCAGCTTTGATGTCATCGTAATCCTGTCTTAGTTCTAATTGTTCAAGTCTGTCGGTCACTGTTTGAATATCTACTGTGTGTCTATCTGTTTTTGATTTAAGATCAGAAATTTCATCACGTAATTCGGTGTTCAACTGTTCGATGGTATTAATTTTGTCCGATACTGTAGCAATATTGTTGTCTATTATGTTTTTGCCTTCGCAAACATTTTACGTTTGTCTTCTTGTCTCTGTGCAGTGATTGTTTCCATGACTTGTCGTTTTACTTTATTTTGATCCTGTATAAATTTGCGGAAACGCGTATCACTGTTTTGTATGTGGTGATTAAAACGTTCGTCAATCTGAGTGTTCTGTTGGTCGAATTTCGCGTCTATCTTTGCATCCATTGTGCGCGAAAGTTCTGCTGTCATTAGTTTAAACTCGTCGCGTAATTGTGTAGCTTTTTCAGAGCATTGTTTACCGACTGTACTAATTTCGTCTCTGAGTAATTCTGTTGCAGCTGTTTGCATATCCCTTAATTCTTGAGCAACAGACCTAATTTCTTCGTTACTTTTCCTAGCACAAGCCTCAATTTCCTCGCGTAATTGTTCCTTAGTATCATGACACTGCGCGGCAACGGCTGTAATCTGCTTGCTAAGCTGTCTGGAATTGTTGTCTAATTTTTCATTAAGGCTGTCATGTTTTTCATTAAGCTGTTTGATCTGTTCACTAAGCTGTCTCGAATTATTGTTTAATTTTTCACTAAGTTTGTCTTGTTTTTCATTCTGTTGTTTGACCTGTTCATTAAGTTGTTTGAAATCTTCTTTAAATTGTTTGTTATTTTCACTAAATTGTTGTTGTAGCAAACTTGCCATAATTTGTTCAAAGTCAATATTACCGGCTCTATTCTCAGTGCTGCTTGATGACGTACCTGCAATTGTCACGTTTTGTGTGACAATTTGGTCATTCTGTGATTCACCAAAAAGTTTGCTCATCAGATGCGCACTTTTAGTCACTATCTCCGAATTAAATGAATCCATCGTACTTTCAGTACACTGTTCATTTTCATTAGAAAAATTTGTCTGTTCGTCACGTGAATTTTCCAAACCGGTTGTGTTAAGCTGGGCAGCGCTCATTAAAACAGAACGCCCCGCGTCATCAATTGTCGTCAAATTAACAGAGAACACAATTGAATTCGTCTGTTCATCACTACGATCAAAATCAACATTGGTGGTCGGTACATATTGATTGTCAATAAACGGAGGATTGTCATCATTACATTGCGTGTCACAATTACTATCGGTCAAGTTGTTTAATTCGGTTATTTCACTAGTTATACTTCGCGATGCACTATTCACAGTCTTTCGCAGCATTTTTACAATAGTCACAATTATTCACTAATGAGACAAAGACAATGCAAAATCCAACAAATACAAATACAACAAAGAGCAACGAATTGCCGATGATCTGTGGAAAGAAAGTCACAAAATTAGTAAAAGCGTTGCGCCAAATGCTAATTATATTTTAGTAAATAAGAGCAGATATCTGGCTACTTTTCAGAAGATTCTCAAAGAAATACGATCCTGGACCGGATGTCGCCAAGTGTAACCTCCCCGGAGAAATTATGAATGAAATATTTTAAATATGAATGGGCATCGTGCTAAACGTAACCTCCCAGCAGAAATTAAAGAAAAGTCTATGATAATGAAAACGAGCCAAATGTTTGGTCCCCACAAAAATTATAGAATAATAATGACCCAAATGTAAACTTGACACAAAAATTAAGAAATCAAGATTAATCATTAAACCCACAATAATAGGGCAGCATCGCTGACCTTAGGCCCTGTGCAATAATTAACCTGATAAATTGATTCTGGGAGGAAAAACATAGGAAATATTGTTTCAATTGGAATGATTCTTTTTTTAAAAACGATTGCTTTGAAAACAAAATTATTATTGTGGCATTTCTTGAACAAATTAACTACAATTAACATACATTACATTATCAGATGTGCGCAATGTTGCTTCATTACCTTATTTAACAATATACCTCGTCCCGAACCTTGACCAGAGACCCATGTCGACGCCCGCCGACTCCTCACACACAACTTCCGACTGAGTCCAACTCGCAACTGAACTCTCGCGCGGTCAAGCGCAGACTAGTAACGATAAACAACTCTCTGGTCAGAGATTCTGTCATGCCTCGCCATCGCTGGTACTGAATACATACGCGTTTCAAACTTTCTTGTACCCCTTTCCCAGATCAGAGGTTGTGACTTCAACAGTACATAATTGGACTGCTTCGATTAGCGTTGTCTTTAGTATGAAGACGTTGATTGTGGCCGGTGAAAAATGAGGGGAACTGCTCGCTGAGATTTGATAAGTGCAATGGGAACTCAGGAAGTAGGGAGTAAAGCAATTAAAAAAAACGGGGCAAGTTAGACTAGAACTCACGCACCGAATGCTCCGTACAAAACTTAACTATGTGTGTAGGTCATCCATTCCCGGCATCGAGAATTTAGTCGATTTTTGTCTGTTTTCGATATCTACATCTACATGATTACTCTGCAATTCACATTTAAGTGCTTGGCAGAGGGTTCATCGAACCACAATCATACTATCTCTCTACCATTCCACTCCCGAACAGCGAGCGGGAAAAACGAACACCTAAACATTTCTGTTCGAGCTCTGATTTCTCTTATTTTATTTTGATGATCATTCCTACCTATGTAGGTTGGGCTCAACAAAATATTTTCGCATTCGGAAGAGAAAGTTGGTGACTGAAATTTCGTAAATAGATCTCGCCGCGACGGAAAACGTCTTTGCTTTAATGACTTCCATCCCAACTCGCGTATCATTTCTGCCACACTCTCTCCCCTATTACGTGATAATACAAAACGAGCTGCCCTTTTTTGCACCCTTTCGATGTCCTCCGTCAATCCCACCTGGTAAGGATCCCACACCGCGCAGCAATACTCTAACAGAGGACGAACGAGTGTAGTGTAAGCTGTCTCTTTAGTGGACTTGTTGCATCTTCTAAGTGTCCTGCCAATGAAACGCAACCTTTGGCTCGCCTTCCCCACAATATTATCTATGCGGTCTTTCCAACTGAAGTTGTTCGTCATTTTAACACCCAGGTACTTAGTTGAATTTTTGTTTTTGTTTTGTTTTGGTTTTAGGGCGCAAAACTGCTATGGTCATTAGCGCCCGGTCCGTGACTTAGGAAACAGTAAAAAACCGAAAATGGAAACCAGCAGCAATGGGAACGAAAGTCATAAAATTGGAGAAACTAAAAGCAGAAGGAAGGCTTAAAAATCCACTACAGAAAGGGGTTGGTCGTCCCCAAAAAAAGCTTCAAATGACTGACGTCATTTCACTGGCACTAATAAACTCGAGAACGCGATCGGCTGAGCGCGTGTCATCTGCTAAAATCGACGATATGTCAGGCGATAGCTGTGGACGGGAGCGTAACGGATTAAAATAGGGGCACTCAATTAAAAGGTGTCTTACCGTCCACAGCTGAGAGCAGTGGGGACAGAGTGGGGGAGGATCGCCGCTTAAAAGATGTCGATGGCTAAAAAGACAGTGCCCTATCCGGAGTCTAGTTAAAATTGCCTCCTCCCGACGACGAGTTCGGGAGGAAGAGGTCCAAGCACAAGGAAGAGCTTTCACGTCCCGCAATTTATTATGTGGAAGTGTCGACCAATGCGCGTGCCATAAGTGAACAACACGACGACATAAAATCGATTGAATAGCTGGCCGAAGAAGAGAGACTGCAGCCTTGGCTGCAATATCGGCCGCCTCATTTCCACAGATACCAACGTGTCCCGGGAGCCAGAGGAACGCCACCGAGACGCCCCCCAGGTGGAGCAAGCGCAGACAGTCCTGAATACGGTGGACCAGAGGGTGCACAGGGTAAAGAGCTTGGAGACTGAGGAGAGAGCTGAGAGAATCTGAGCAGATAACGTACTGTATCCGCTGATGGCGGCGGATGTAGTGGACAGCCTGGAGAACAGCGTAAAGCTCCGCAGTATAAACTGAACGCTGGTCGGGAAGCCGAAAGTGATTTGGGGTGTCGCCAACAATATAGGCACTCCCTACACCTAACGATGTTTTCGAGCCGTCGGTGTAAATAAATGTGGCGTCCGTCATTTGTGCACATAGAGCAGCAAATGCCCGACGATAAACAAGTGAAGGGGTACCATCCTTGGGAAATCGACAAAAGGTCACGGAGCAGGCAGATCCGGGGACGGAGCCAAGGCGGTGCTGTACCCCAAGTTGTCAAGAAGGTTTTAGGAAAGCGGAAGGAAAGAGAATGGAGCAGTTGATGGAAGCGGACTCCCGTTTTCTTGGGAGAAAGTACGGGAGAGAGTAGTGTTCAGCCGCACCCTAAATGTGCGCTCTGCCATAAATTCGCGAAGAAAAAGGGGCAGCCGACCTCGAAAGCCCCAAGAGAACAGTGTGCGGAGGATGCCTGTCCTCCAGCAGGTATCGTATGCTCTCTCCAGATCAAAAAATATTGCTACTGTTTGGCGTTTCCGGAGAAAATTGTTCATGTTATAAGTGGAAAGAGCAACAAGATGGTCAACTGCAGAACGATGCTTTCGGAATCCGCATTGGGCAGGTGTTAAAAGACTGCTGGATTCCAGCCACCAAGCTAAACGGCAATTCACCATACGCTCCAAAACCTTACAGACACTACTCGTGAGAGAAATGGGGCGATAGCTAGAGGGGAGATGTTTGTCCTTTCCAGGTTTCGGAACAGGAACGACGATAGCTTCCCGCCATCGTCTGGGAAAAGTGCTGTCGGTCCAAATTCGATTATAAAGGCGAAGGAGATAACGCAGACTATGGGTTGATAAATGCAGCAACATTTGGACGTGGATACCATCCGGTCCTGGGGCGGAGGAGCGAGGAGAAGAGAGTGCATGTTGGAGTTCCCGCATGGAGAAAACAGTATTGTAGCTTTCGCGATTTTGAGAGGAGAAAGCAAGAGGTCGCACTTCCGCTGCACGTTTCTTCGGGAGAAACGCTGGCAGGTAATTTGAAGAGCTCGAAATCTCAGCAAAGTGCTGACCCAATGAGTTAGAAATTGCGACGGGGTCCACTAATGTATCATGCCCGACAGTGAGCCCAGAGACCGGGGAGAAACTAGGCGCGCCTGAGAACCGTCGAAGCCGACTCCAAACTTCCGAGGAGGGAGTGAAGGTGTTAAATGAGCTAATAAAGAATTTCCAGCTTGCCTTCTTGCTATCGCGGATGACACGACGGCATCGCGCACGGAACTGCTTATAGCGGATACAGTTGGCCAAAGTAGGATGGTGGCGGAAAACGCGGAGAGCACGTCGCCGCTTACGTATTGCGTCACGGCATGCCTCGTTCCACCAAGGAACTGGGGGGCGCCGGGGCAATTCGGAGGTGCGTGGTATTGAACGTTCCGCAGCTGTAAGAATAACGTCGGTAATATGTGTGACCTCATCGTCGACGCTGGGAAAGTGACGGTCATCGAATGTCGCTAGAGACGAAAAAAGTGTCCAATCGGCTTGGGCAAACTTCCAGCGTCGCGGGCGCATATATGGCAGTTGAGGCTGCAGTCTGAGGACACATGGAAAGTGGTCACTCCAGTGTGTATCATCAATGGCGAACCATTCGAAGCGCCAAGCTAGCGGAACAGTACCGACCGCAAGGTCCAAATGAGAGAAATTTGTCGTGGAGGCAGACAAAAATGTAGGGACCCCAGTGTTGAGGCAAACTAGATCCGCTTGGTGGAAGACGTCTAGCAATAGTGAGCCACGTGGACAAGGATGTGGAGATCCCCAAAGCGGGTGGTGGGCATTGAAGTCCCCAACCAGCAAATAGGGGGGTGGAAGCTGGCGAAGAAGATGAAGGAGATCAGCTCGTGCCATTGGTGTGGACGATGGAATGCATACAGTACAAAGAGAGAACGTGTATCCAGAAAGGGAAAGACGGACGGCGACAGCTTGGAAGGAAGTGCTTAAGTGGATTGGATGATAATGGAGAGTATCATGGAGAAGAATCATGAGTCCTCCATGGGCTGGAGTGCCTTCAACAGAGGGGAGATCATATCGGATGGACTGAAAATGAGGGAGAACAAAGCGGTCATGGGGACGCAGCTTTGTTTCCTGAAGACAGAAGATGACCGGAGAGTAGGATCGTAAGAGGATCGACAATTCATCCCGATTGGCTCGAATGCCGCGGATATTCCAGTGGATAATGGACATAGGGTGAACAGAAAATGGAGGAATGTGACCAAGGTTGCTGTCAACTCAACGACTGCTCAGAGCTTGCGACCGACAGCATGGAATGGCATTCAGCCGAAGGCAGAAGATCCTGATCCATAGGTTGTTCAGGAGCAGCTCCTGCCACCAGTGATCGGCCGGTTGATCGGCCGCCAGCAGTGCGCCTCGGCGACACAGAAGACGGCCGAGGGCGATTTCCGCCAGGTGGTGCTGTAGATGGGACACGCCTTGGCGGAGAAGGAGATGAACTGGGTTTCTTTGTAGCCTTCTTGGAAGTATGATGTTTAGATGAAGGAGGAACCGATGGTTGTGAAGTTGGGGTACGTAAAAAATCTTCATGAGTATGCTCTTTTTTCGAAGTCTTGGTGTCTGACTTTTGGGCTCGAGATTTAGCAGAACCTGACGAAGGGTGAGCCAGAGAGTGGGCAGGCGAAAGTGGTGAGGTTGAACGGGCGATCTTTGCACTGGCCGATCTGACGACCGTGGCACTAAAGGTGAGGTCGCTAGTCTGCGTGGCCGCCTCCTTTGTTGGTCGAGGAGAAGCAAGGACAGTGCTGTATTTTCCTGTCTGAGGCACGGTGGGCTGTCGACTGACGAATAATTTTCGAACAGCAAAAGTCGACACCTTTTCCTTCACTCTGATTTCCTGGATGAGCTTTTCGTCCTTAAAAACGGGGCAATCTCGGGAGGAAGCAGCGTGGTCACCCATACAGTTGATGCAGCGAGGGGATGGAGGTGGACAAGCACCCTCATGGGCATCCTTGCCACACGTAACACATTTGGCCGGATTGGAACAGGACTGGCTGGTGTGATTGAACCGCTGACACCGATAGCAATGCGTACGGTGTGGGATGTAAGGGCGAACGGAAATTATCTCATAGCCTGCTTTGATTTTCGATGGGAGTTGAACTTTGTCAAATGTCAAGAAGACAGTGCGGGTTGGAATGATGTTCATGTCAACCCTTTTCATAACTCCATGAACAGCCGTTACACCCTGGTCAGACAGGTAGTGCTGAATTTCTTCATCAGACAATCCATCGAGGGAGCGTGTATAAACGACTCCACGCGAGGAATTTAAAGTGTGGTGCGCTTCAACCCGGACAGGGAAGATGTGGAGCAGTGAAGTATGCAGCAATTTTTGTGCCTGGAGGGCACTGACTGTTTCTAACAACAGGGTGCCATTCCGTAATCTGGAACAAGACTTTACAGGACCTGCTATTGCGTCGACACCTTTCTGAATAATGAAAGGGTTGACCGTGGAGAAGTCGTGACCTTCGTCAGACCGAGAAACAAGGAACTGTGGCAACGATGGAAGAGCTGTCTGTGGCTGAGACTCAGTGAACTTACGCTTGTGAGCAGACATAGTGGAAGGTGAGGAAACCATTGTGGAAGAATCCCCCATGATTACTGGCGTCTCCGATGGCGCGCTCCTCCCGTCTGGGGGCCCTCTCTGAGGGCACTCTCGCCTTAGGTGATCGTTCACACCTCAGGTCACACCTCCCGACAAACGGACGGAGGGACCAATCGGCGCTTTCGGAAGGTATCAGCTCGGGTAATCACCCCTCCCTGGGCCTGGCCATTGCCAGGGGGTATGTACGTCTCCTACCTGTTTACCCGGGGCGGGGAATTATGCGTTACCCCGTCACCGGCTACGCACAAAAATGCGTGGGTCGGCCTTCAGACACGCACAGGGAGGAAGAAAGAGAAAGGGAAAAACAAAGAAAGGGAAAGGAAAGAGGAGAGGTCTCAAACGCCGCAGCGGAGAAAAGGGTAAAGAGAAGAGGTAAGGAAAAGAGAAGGACAAGGGAAGGATGAAGACATACAAGCAGAGAAGGCGAAGAATGCGGTACATTTACAAGCGTCCGTCTCCGGACGTAGGCACAAACCATACTCCCAGAGGGGGAGAAAGGGAAGGAAAGAGCCAGAGGTGAGGGGAGGAGGGGCGAAGATGGGGGAGAGGGAAGGATGCGGAAAAGGAAGGTATGCAGCCCAGAAAGGAAGGAGGGCCACATTAGCTCGGGGTCCCGTGCTCGCTACGCACGTATCCACAAAAGAGTTGTGGACCCCCTGGGGGGACTTAGTTGAATTGACAGCCTTGAGAATTGTACTATTTATCGAGTAATCGAATTCCAACGAATTTCTTTTGGAACTCATGTGGATCACCTCACACTTTACGTTATTTAGCGTCAACTGCCACCTGCCACACCATACAGCAATCTTTTCTAAATCGCTTTGGAACTGATACTGGTCTTCGGATGACCTTACTAGACGGTAAATTACAGCATCATCTGCGAACAACCTAAGATAACTGCTCAGATTGTCACCCAGGTCATTTATATAGATCAGGAACAGCAGAGGTCCCAGGACGCTTCCCTGGGGAACGCCTGATATCACTTCAGTTTTACTCCGCGACTTGCCGTCTATTACTACGAACTGCGATCTTCCTGACAGGAAATCACGAATCCAGTCGCACAACTGAGACGATACCCCATAGGCCAGCAGCTTGATTAGAAGTCGCTTGTGTGGAACGGTGTCAAAAGCTTTCCGGAAATCTAGAAATACGGAATCAACTTGAGATCCCCTGTCGATAGCGGCCATTACTTTGTGCGAATTAAGAGCTAGCTGCGTTGCACAAGACCGATGTTTTCTGAAACCATGCTGATTACGTATCAATAGATCGTTCCCTTCGAGGTGATTCATAATGTTTGAATACAGTATATGCTCCAAAACCCTACTGCAAACCGACGTCAATGATATAGGTCTGTAGTTCGATGCATTACTCCTACTACCGTTCTTTAACACTTGTGCGACCTGCGCAATTTTCCAATCTGTAGGTACAGATCTATCGGTGAGCGAGCGGTTGTATATTATTGCTAAGTAGGGAGCTATTGTATCAGCGTAATCTGAAAGGAACCTAATCGGTATACAATCTGGACCTGAAGACTTTCCCGTATCAAGCGATGTGAGTTGCTTCGCAACCCCTAAGGTATCTACTTCTAAGAAACTCATGCTAGCAGCTGTTCGTGTTTCAAATTCTGGAATATTCCACTCGTCTTATCTGGTGAAGGAATTTCGGAAAAGTGCGTTCAATAACTCCGCTTTAGCGGCACAGTCGTCGGTAACAGTACCATCGACACTGCGCAGCGAAGGTATTGACTGCGTCTTGCCGCTTGTGCACTTTACATACGACCAGAATTTCTTCAGATTTTCTACCAAATTTCGAGACAATGTTTTGTTGTGGAACCTATTAAAGGCATCTCGCATTGAAGTCCGTGCCAAATTTCGCGTGTCTGTAAATTTTCGCCAATAGATGTTAGAAAGATTTCTAAATATGTAACATAAATGGCCGTATCGTTTGACTGAATTGTTGTAAAGTCCTAATTTTTTTACACTGTCGGGGATCAAAACCCTTAGTATGTGTCATAAATTTCAACTTGGTACACCTTAGAAAAAGTGGTATGTACAGAAGGATAGACCGTCGGATAACATTTAAAAAATATTTTTTTCGTATTCTGTAACCAGAAATTAAGAAATATTGGATTTTTTCGTTTATTTTTACTTTATCTCTCATTTTGCCAAATTTGATGTTTCTAAGTGAACGGGAAGTACCCTATAGGTTTTGATGAGTGAGTTCCCGAGTATCAAAATGTATGACACAAATAGCCATATCTTTTTGTCGTAGACCCTTAAATTTTATACACCGCCAACGGACTATAGGACTCAGTATGTGACATAAATTTCAATTTTATAAAAGTACGTTTACTCAATCCTGAGGATAGACAGACAGGCAGACGTACAACAAAGTGGTCTTATAACGGTTCCGTTTTTATCGATTGAGGTACGGAACCCTTAAAAGGAGACAGCTGCATCCTTGTTCACTACTCAGTCCGCAGTTCTCTTGAAGCAAGGAACTGATAAGCCGACTATTACAAGCACATCAGAAAAAAAAAAAAATTGGTCTCCCCCAGAAGACGTCACGCTACTCGTGTAACCGCTCCTCAGCCTTGATAGTGGCCTCAGTTTGGCTATCAAGAGATTCTACGACTTTCATCACGTATCCCACAGGTGGCCGGTTTGGCCGTGCGGTTCTAGGCGCTACAGTCTGGAACCGCGTGACCGCTACTGTAGCAGGTTCGAATCCTGCCTCGGGCATGGATGTGTGTGATGTCCTTAGGCTAGTTAGGTTTAAGTAGTTCTAAGTTCTAAGGGACTGATGACCACAGATGTTAAGTCCCATAGTGCTCAGAGCCATTTGAACCATTTTGAACGTATCTCACACCCACATGTGCCACTTCATCGGTATTACTAGATCTCGCAGAGCTCTCGAACTCCTGGTGTGCAATTTACTACGTTTCAGGCGCTGTTCCATACAGCCCAATGTATTTTCTGTGGGACTGAGATCAAGTGATTTAGCGTGCCAGTCACTGTGCTGTATGATACTTCAGGGTTCGTCAAACAATGTCCACAGTATGAGCATGTAGAGTTGAGGGCAACACTTGGTCACCGAAAACTTTGGATTACGCGTCCTGGTTCCTGCTTGCGCCAGCTTATATGGACTCAAGTTATGGCATGAGAAACGTCCCAAGATAGTCATAGAACCACCTCCGGCCTGAATTACACCCTCAACGCTACGGATTGAATGCGTCATTGGGTAGTAGGTGCGCACTTGAAAGAGGCTTCTAAGAGAACTTCAGCGACATGGATCGAACAGTAGCAAGATAACAGCACCACCAGGCTACGCGGTTCCACAAATATTATATATTTTGTCTTGAAATGAAGCAAGGCGTCGTACGCAGGTTAGACGTTCGTGGAACCTCTTCTTCTGATGGCGGAACAGTGCTCTGCGGCGCTGTTGTCATGATACTATTTGATCAGATACCATACACGTAATGTCGTTGAAGATCTCTTGAATAGTTATTTCAGGGGCAACAGAAAAATCTTTACTGGGTGCTTCTGCTGACCCTCTGATGTCACTCTACGCAACCCGCAATATTACATGTGCCCTTCAAAAACTGCGAGCGAGATTTTTCATACTCTCGCTCCCTACGGCAAAAATATTAGTCTTACTGAAAACTGAACAGGACCTTTTTGCACGAAATTTAATTGAGTTGAATTTTGTACTGGGATACATTTTCGCAAGATGCCGTAGTTTTAGAGTGAAACGTACAAAAGTGACCTACAAACGCATCCCCACTCCTGCACGCAACCCTCCACTGGCCAGGATTTCTAGTATGTTGTTCACGGCATTTATTCCTACCATTGTACAAAAATTTGCGACTGCACAAATTATTTCCAACATTAGACCTTTTTTTGGTCTTCATTAATTGACCTTATTACGCCACCGGCTTAGTCGAGCACTAAAAAATTGTGAAATTGACTTTTGTGTAAATTTTACGTAACAATTTTGTGGATTTTAACAGCATAAAATAAACAATTATATGGTTGTATGCGTCAGGCCTTCTGACTAAGAGTTAAGTTTGGAACGAATTGTCAAGATAATTAGTTACGTTTACAAAAGTCGTTTTTTCTTTCATTGCTCTCATAGGCACGTTTAAATTAATAATGTTAACGAAACAGGCGACTATGTTAGTGGCGTAATAGCCCAAGCAATAGAGACCAAAAAGGTCGAATATCACGACTAGTCCGTGCACCCGGAAATTTTTGTACAGTGGTAGGAGGAAGTACTTCGAGCAACACACTAGAAATCCTGAATGGTGAACCATTAGTGTTGGGGTGCAGGTGCGTTTGAAGGCCACTTCTGTACGTTTTTCTTGCATAATTCGAAAACAGTGGCAGCGGAAACGAACTCCATTATAAGATTCAAATACGTCAAACTTCTTAAAAAGAAGGTCCTGTCCATTTCTTCTGTAGGACGTAGCGAGAGAGAAAATATGAAAAATTCGAGTGTGGTTTTTGAAGGCTAGATACAGCATTGTGGGTTGCACAAAACGACATGTATAGAGGTAGCTAAATCACCATTTATAAACGTTTTTTCAAACAGGATCGATAGCACTAGTTGATTGTTTGGTACTATTCTGTAGTCTAGATGAAAATAGTTCTCGTCCGGCGATAGTAGGGAAATATTGCCAGATATGGTCAGAAGTTTCTCTTGGTGTTGTGAATGTCAGCTCTCTTTAAATGTAGATAATACCAATAACACGTTGAAAGTACCGGACAGTAGCCCATTACAAGAGTAATGGTACACATCTGTCGCCCGTCGGTATGAGGAATGGCGAATGGATGACTTGGAGCCCGTCAGTATGAGACAAAGTACATGGGAGACTTAGATTTGTTGCAAGGATTATATGGTTCAAATGGCTCTGAGCACTATGGGACTCAACTGCTGAGGTCATTAGTCCCCTAGAACTTAGAACTAGTTAAACCTAACTAACCTAAGGACATCACAAACATCCATGCCCGAGGCATGATTCGAACCTGCGACCGTAGCGGTCTTGCGGTTCCAGACTGCAGCGCCTTTAACCGCACGGCCACTTCGGCCGGCTGCAAGGATTATAGGTAAGTGCAGCACACTCTCGTATAAGACGCTTGTGCGACCATTTCTAGGGTACAGTTGCAGCGTATGGAAATGAGCGTGACAGGAGGCATGGAATGCATTCGGAGGTGTGCTGCTGCGGTCGTAGCTGGTCAAAAGAGCTCGTACCGAAGTACAACGGTCATACACAGCATAGTTAAATGGTAATTCTTGGAACAATGGTTACGTTGTTACGTGAAGCTCCTGTAGGATAAAATTACAGAACCCTTATTCGAAAGAAAACTGTGCCAACATTATGCTACCTCCATCGCATACTTTGTGTGGGATCATGGAAATACGGTAATATACACTGAAGCACCAACGACATTGGTATAGACATGCGTATTCAAATACAGAGATACGTAAACAGTCAGAATATGGCGCTGTGGTCGGCAACGCCTATACATGACAAGTGTCTGGCGCAATTTTTAGATCGGTTACTGCTGCTACAACGGCAGGTTATCAAGATTTAAGTGAGTCTGAACGTGGTGTTACAGTCGACGCACAAGTGATGGGACACAACACCTCCGAGGTAGCGATGAAGTGGGGATTTTCTCGTACGACCATTTCACGAGTGCACCGTGAATATCAGGAATTCGGTAAGCCATCCAATCTCCGACCCCACTACGGCCGGAAAAAGTTTCTGCAATGGCTCTGAGCACTATGCGACTTAACATCTATGGTCATCACTCCCCTAGAACTTAGCACTACTTAAACCTAACTAACCTAAGGACATCACACAACACCCAGTCATCACGAGGCAGAGAAAATCCCTGACCCCGCCGGGAATCGAACCCGGGAACCCGGGCGCGAGAAGCGAGAACGCTACCGCACGACCACGAGCAAGTTTCTGCAACAACGGAACCGAAGACGACTGGAGAGAATCGTTCAGCGTGACAGAAGTGCAGCTCTTCCGCAAATTGCTGCATATTTCAATGCTGAGGCATCAACAAGTGTCAGTGTACGAACAATTCAACGAAATATCGTCAAATCTAAAGGCCGTAAATTCAACTAAACACCTAGGCGAACGAAAGACTGCGTTTTATTGGCAGAACTCTTAGAAGAGACTGCCTCTACTTAGTTTGTGCGGCCTCTTTTGGAGTATTGCTGCGCGGTATGGGATCCTTACATGATAGGATTAACGGAATACATCGAGAAAGTTAAAAGAAGAGCAGCACGTTTTGTATTATCGCGAAATAGGGGAGAGAGTGTCACCGGCATGATACAGGCTTTGGGGTGGGCATCATTACGTAAAACAAAGACTTCCTCGTTGCGGCCGAAACTTGTCACGAAATATCAGTTACCAACTTCCTCCTCCGAATGTCAAAATATTTTCTTGACTCTGACCTACGCTGTGAGAAACGACCATCATAATAGAATAAGGAAATCAGAACTCGTACGGGTACGGGTTTTCGTTTTTTCCGTGCGGTGTTCGAGATTAAAATAATAGAGAATTATTGCGAAGGTGGTTCGGTGTCAGGCACTTAGGTGTGATTTGCAGAGTGCCCACGTAAATGTATATGTAGACGCAGAACTGCTACTCGTGCTCTTATAAACGAAGCGGTGTTGCTGCTGCTGCTGCCTTCTGCTGCTAATATTCAAGGACAGGCATCCGCGGCCACACGCTTTGCAAAAAGACTTACGCAAAAGAATGGCAACCTGGCTGCAACTCGAGATATGCCACTGAAGGCCATGAGCGGAATTAGACCCAGTTACTCGAGCAGCTGGATAAAATTTTTTTAACATTCTTTTTCTAATTTCCTTGCTGCATCATTTGCCTTCTGTACGCTTAAATTATAAAATTTAACAACTTTTTATATTTTGTTTCTTTCAATTAGGCTGTCAGGCGTCGTCCTCACGTTTTTAATTAGCTTACAAACACAGCTTTTGTAGTTTGACTATTTTCAGTTCAAACTTTTTCATACTTGTTGAACATGTAGTTATGTCCTCGTCGCCAAGGTTTTGCTGTTTTGTCCTCGTCGGCGGGGTTTTATGTTGTATTCGGCAAATACACTTGGCGTCAAACATGTAGACAGACGGAAAAAGAAATGGTAACACCAACAAGTAGTGGCGCGACATAAACGGAAGATGGCAGGTGTTTTTTCTCATCTGAAGGACGATGTCTGTTCCAGTTTCACGCCAGTTGCAGAAGAGTGGCGTTAGTGGCGCCACTATGAAGATGCGTATCAGGACTGCTTTAAATACACGCTGTAAAGGTCCTGAGCGTTAGTTACCTTTGAGGTTGGACGTGGTGAGTTGATGTTAGTCAAGGCTGCTTTTAACGCGACGAAGACGCCATTATCAGCACCTCATTGAATTTGAATGAGAGCGTTTAATAGGGGTACGAGAAGCTGAATGTTCGTTCTGCGATACTGCAGAAAGACTTATCATGAACGTAGCCACTGTACATGATTGCTGGGAGCGGTGGTCTCGAGGATGTACTGTTGCAAGAAGACCGGACTCCGGAATGTCACGTCGCACTATCGAGAGGGAAGACCATCGTGTTCGCCGTATGGTTCTGGCGCACCGTACTGCACCTGCAGCAGCAATCTGAGTAGTAGTTGGAACCAAAGTGACACAACGAACAGATACCAATCGGTTACTCCAAGGACAGCTCCGATCCAGACGCCTTGTAGTGTGCGTTCCATTGACCCCAAATCACCAGCTTTTGCGACTTTAGTGGTGTCAACCGAGATATCATTGGAGGGCAGGATGGAGGTCTGAAATATTTTCTGCTGAAAGCAGGTTCTGCCTCAGTGCGAGTGATAGCCGGATGTTGGTTCGTAGCAGGCCTATTGAGAGCCTGCAGTCAACCTGTCTGCATGCTTCACACACTGGACCTACACCTGGAGTTACGGTCTAGGGTGCGGTTTCGTGTGACAGCAGGAGCACGCTTGCGCTTATCCCACGCACCATGACTGCAAATCTGTAAGTCCGTCTGGTGATTCGACATGTTGTACTGACATTCATTAGCAGCATTCCAGCGAGTGTTTTCCAACACGACAGCGCGTGCCCACACACAGCTGTTGTAACTCGACATGCCATACAGTATGTCGACATTTTGCCTTGGCCTGAACGTCCACGCCGGCCGGTGTGGCCGAGCGGTTCTAGGCGCTTCAGCCTGGAACCGCGCGACCGCTATGGTCGCAGGTTCGAATCCTGCCTCGGGCACGGATGTGTGTGGTGTCCTTAGGTTAATTAGGTTTAAGTACATCTAAGTTATAGGGAAGTGATGACTTCAGATGTTAAGTCCCATAGTGCGCAGAGCCATTTGAACCATTTTGATCGTCCACCATATCTGTCTGCAGTGGAACACATGTTTGACATTACTGGACGATACCTACAGCATCATTCACAAACGTCCCTGTACTGACCAGGCAAGTGCCACAGGCTTGGAACTCCATCCCACAACCGCACGAAGTGGCCGCGCGGTTAAAGGCGACTTTTTGCGACTTTGCGACACTGCGTCACTGATTGCGCCGCCCCTCCCGCTGGAGGTTCGAGTCCTCCCTCGCTCATGAGTGTGTGTGTTGTTCTTAGTATAAGTTAGTTTAAATTAGTTTCAGTAGCGTATAAGTCTAGGGAACGATGAAAAAAAAAATGGCTCTGAGCACTATGGGACTTAGCTTCTGAGGTCATCAGTCCCCTAGAACTTGGAATTACTTAAACCTAAGGACATCACACACATCCATGCCCGAGGCAGGATTCGAACCTGCGACCGCAGCGGTCGCACGGGTCCAAACTGTAGCGCCTAGAACCGCTCGGCCACCCCGGCCGGCGGGACCGATGACCTCAGCAGTTTGGTCCCTTAGGAATTCACACATATTTGAACATTTGAACATACATCCCACAAACTACCATACGGCATGCTTGTATTCAATATTCTGGCGGTTGAATCGATTATTAACGTACCAGCATTTCATGTTTCCAATGAATTATTCCGTGTTTACGTTAAGCAATGATTTTACAATATTAATTGCTTAAATACGTTACCTAGACGGATGTATTCCTGAAATTTCGTTACACTGCATTACTAATTTTTTGATGCTGAGACATTTTTTCGTCAGTGTAAGTACGGCAGGAACAGAGCCCCCTATCATCGAGTACTTGCTGTTATGAGTGGTTTGTTTGCACTCATCAACTGAACTACTTCGTCACTAGGCCAAAGAGATTTAGGCAACAGCTATGGCAAAAATTGATGGTAATACAGGCAATACTTAAGTGGAATATGACGAGCGTGCATTCCATTATAAATCAGCATTCACTTGCACTACTGTGTTTGAACGCTGGTATAGTCGTTGATCCAGTGGACAATAACCAACACCACATACACTCCTGGAAATTGAAATAAGAACACCGTGAATTCATTGTCCCAGGAAGGGGAAACTTTATTGACACATTCCTGGGGTCAGATACATCACATGATCACACTGACAGAACCACAGGCACATAGACACAGGCAACAGAGCATGCACAATGTCGGCACTAGTACAGTGTATATCCACCTTTCGCAGCAATGCAGGCTGCTATTCTCCCATGGAGACGATCGTAGAGATGCTGGATGCAGTCCTGTGGAACGGCTTGCCATGCCATTTCCACCTGGCGCCTCAGTTGGACCAGCGTTCGTGCTGGACGTGCAGACCGCGTGAGACGACGCCTCATCCACTCCCAAACATGCTCAATGGGGGACAGATCCGGAGATCTTGCTGGCCAGGGTAGTTGACTTACACCTTCTAGAGCACGTTGGGTGGCACGGGATACATGCGGACGTGCATTGTCCTGTTGGAACAGCAAGTTCCCTTGCCAGTCTAGGAATGGTAGAACGATGGGTTCGATGACGGTTTGGATGTACCGTGCACTATTCAGTGTCCCCTCGACGATCACCAGTGGTGTACGGCCAGTGTAGGAGATCGCTCCCCACACCATGATGCCGGGTGTTGGCCCTGTGTGCCTCGGTCGTATGCAGTCCTGATTGTGGCGCTCACCTGCACGGCGCCAAACACGCATACGACCATCATTGGCACCAAGGCAGAAGCGACTCTCATCGCTGAAGACGACACGTCTCCATTCGTCCCTCCATTCACGCCTGTCGCGACACCACTGGAGGCGGGCTGCACGATGTTGGGGCGTGAGCGGAAGACGGCCTAACGGTGTGCGGGACCGTAGCCCAGCTTCATGGAGACGGTTGCGAATGGTCCTCGCCGATACCCCAGGAGCAACAGTGTCCCTAATTTGCTGGGAAGTGGCGCTGCGGTCCCCTACGGCACTGCGTAGGATCCTACGGTCTTGGCGTGCATCCGTGCGTCGCTGCGGTCCGGTCCCAGGTCGACGGGCACGTGCACCTTCCGCCGACCACTGGCGACAACATCGATGTACTGTGGAGACCTCACGCCCCACATGTTGAGCAATTCGGCGGTACGTCCACCCGGCCTCCCGCATGCCCACTATACGCCCTCGCTCAAAGTCCGTCAACTGCACATACGGTTCACGTCCACGCTGTCGCGGCATGCTACCAGTGTTAAAGACTGCGATGGAGCTCCGTATGCCACGGCAAACTGGCTGACACTGACGGCGGCGGGGCACAAATGCTGCGCAGCTAGCACCATTCGACGGCCAAAACCGCGGTTCCTGGTGCGTCCGCTGTGCCGTGCGTGTGATCATTGGTTGTACAGCCCTCTCGCAGTGTCCGGAGCAAGTATGGTGGGTCTGACACACCGGTGTCAATGTGTTCTTTTTTCCATTTCCAGGAGTGTATTTAATGTCGGGCTTGGCTCTTCTTAGCATCGACTGCAGATGCTTCCCAAGACACTCGCGTTAACACTGTCCTGAGTTACTAAATACCTAACTAACTGGCTGACTGACTGACTCCGAGTAGAACTGTACGCCTGCTTATATACACATTTCACGGATGGATGTTCGCTTGCATACTGTTCGTGCAACGCTAGGCGGAAGCGCAATATACACTGCAGGAAAAAAACACTAGTACACCCTTACAGAGGTCTCCAATTCGCTCAAGATTTATTGTTGCAACAGTAAATGTGGAGTAAGTGAAAAGATTACATTTACAGATCAACAGCACAGGTGGTTCTGAGCTATCAGGTATCGACCCATGCAGAAACACCCATGTACGTGGTGTAGCGTCCACGGGCGGTAAACCAGGCGCTGTCTCTAGCATCCAGTCGATCGTACAGATGGCGAATACTGTCCTGGGATGCGTTATGCTTCGCCTGCTCGACCTGTTCATGTAGTTCTGTAAGAGTTGTTGGTTGACGGTTCGCACGAGTCACTTCTCCTTCATATGGTTCAAATGGCTGTGAGCACTATGGGACTTAACATCTGAGGTCATCAGTCCCCTAGAACTGTGAACTACTGAAACCTAACTAACCTAAGGACATCACACACATCCATGCCCGAGGCAGGATTCAAACCTGCGACCATAGCAGTCGCGCTGTTCCGGACCCACTTCTCGTCCCATCACATCCCACATGTACTCGACTGGCTGCAATTCTGGAGATCGTGCTGGACAGGGAGGTTGCTGCGCAACTTGCAAAGTACGTACAGTTTCGTGAGTTGTGTGTGGGCGAGCATTATCGTATTGGAATAACACACCTTCCTGTTGCAAGAATGAGTCCAACAACATTCTGCACGTACCGAACGCTGGTTAGCATCTCATCCAGAAACACCAACTGTAAACGAGAGTTCTAGCTTATCGCACCCCAGACCTGAGGTTAATCCAGTGTGTCTTGGACGAATGCATTCTACGAAACAGCGCTCACCAGGTTCATATTGTTCTAGCTAACGACCGTCACTTGCGTGCAGGCAGAATCTGCTTCCATCGCTGAAGACCACGGCGCACCATTCCATCTTGCAAGACATCCTGTGACTGCGCCAGTCGAGCCGTACACATCGATGTTGAGGCGTGAGTGGAAGACGGGCTAGAGATGTGCACGCCCTTAGTTCCGTTGCTAATAACCGGTTCGCGCAACAGTTCGTGTTGAAAGGTCTGGGCTTACAAGCTGTCTTATCTCTGCTAAGGGAGCTGTACGATCTGCCACTGCTGCCCTTATAGCATGACGAACTTCGAGGGCGTCTGTGTTGCGTGGACGTCCAGAACCTCGTCTACAGGTGTGAGAATGTTCACGTGACCACTGATACCAGCGTCATTGCACAGCTGACGCAGTAAGTCCAATGGTGTGGCAGTTCTCCGGAACGACCATCCTGCCACTCGGAGGGCCACTATTTGGCCGCTTCCAACCTCACTCAGTTGGCTGTAGGAAGCACGAGTGCGTCTCTGTGGCATGGTTGCCTGCTTGCTTCACATGTTTGTACTACACTGAGCATTCGTGCTGAGAGCATTCCCTACTGAAGGGTAGACAGATATCGCTGTGGTACATATTGCTATTACACTATCAGTTGGCGGATGACGCTGAGACCATTGTCAGTACATCTACAATCCCCCAAGTCGTATATGCCGTCGTTGGATCGAAAGCCACGTAGTTTTTCCAAGAGTACTGATTTCCGGCTGTGTAGTTATTGAAGCATTTATCCTCTTTGGACCATAAACATGTTGCGCCTGAGTCGTAGGCAGCTCGGTGCTCTTCTATGTCGGGTGTGTCCCGTAGGTTCTGGAGGACACAGTATTTACAACGTGCACAGCGTAACACAATTAAAGTGGCAGTTTTTGGAAGCCATGTAATTGTCGTGTATGAATGCAGAGTCTCGCGGCGATAACATTGAATAAAATGTTCTCGGGTTTCCAACCGCGTCAATTGCTTAAAACTACACGAGCTTTCGGCCAAGCACTCCTTGGCCATTGTCAAGTGTTATGACTGCCAGTGGGCTGTTGGTGCGCCCTTATATACGCTAGCTGCCGGCTGTGACGTCACTGGTGCCCGTGAAATTGTTTTCAGTCTGCGTTCGATGTGCCCTCTTCAACCGCGCGATCGCTGGATCCCACGCAGCGCTGAGCTGCAAGCCACCGCCTCTATTCAGGGTGTTTGTGGTAATTTTTATTTCAATAGCTTCCTTTATTAAACTGTCCCAGAAGCCGTTAGTGCGAGCCACGACAGAGGTATCGTCATTTTTTTATGTGGTGACCGTTTTCTAACGCATACTCAGCTAACGCAGATTTCTCTGGATAGCGTAGGCGATAATACCTCTCATGTTCTTTCCTGCATTGTTCCACAATGCGCACTGTTTGTCCGATGTACACACTCTTACGTCCTCCTATTTCGTGTGCAACGGTCAGTATTACGATCAGACAGACGGTGTAGCAATGGGTAGCCCGTTGGCTCCAGCTGTTGCAAACCTCTTCATAGAGAATTTTGAGGATATTGCCATTGAAGCCGAAGTGCTTCTTTCGATACGTTGACGACACGTTCGTCATTTGGCCACACGGACGTGAGAAATTATATGATTTTTTGGAACACCTCAATGGCATCAACAGTAATATCCAGTTCACCATGGAGGTGGAAAAAGATAATGCATTGCACTTCCTCGGCGTCCTTGTCAACCGTAAACGAAATGGGTGCCTTGGCCACAGCGTCTACAGAAAACCCACCCACGCAGACCTGTACCTGCACGCCACCAGCCAGCATCATCCAGGACAGAAGCGCACAGTATTACAAACATTGGTGCATCGTGCAAGAGTAATATCAGACGACGACAACCTGCCCCACGAACTGAGCCACCTACGCAAGATTCTCAGGAATAACGGCTACAGCACCCATCAAGCATCAAGTGAAAGAAGTGACTTCTGGGAAGTATCAGAATAAGACCACCGACGAGGAGCAGGGAAAAAAACTTGTTCTGCTACCATTCTGTGGCTCTGTGTCGGGAAAGATAAACCGCCTGCTGAAAAGGCACAAGATCAAATCAATCTTCAGGCCTCCAACGAAAATCCGCCAATTACTGAGACCAGTTAAAGACGCAGTAGGTCTCAGAACACCTGGAGTCTACGAAATACCTTGTGAGTGTGGCCAGAAGTACATCGGACAAACAGTGCGCACTGTGGAACAACGCAGGGAAGAACGCGAGAGGTATTATCGCCTACGGTATGCAGAGAAATCTGCGTTAGCTGAGCATGCGTTAGAAAACAATCACCACATAAAATTTGACGATACCTCTGTCGTGGCTCGCACTAACGGCTTCTGGGACAGTTTAATAAAGGAAGCTATTGAAATAAAAGTTACCACAAACACCCTGAATAGAGACGGTGGCTTGCAGATCAGCGCTGCGTGGGATCCAGCGATCGCGCGGTTGAAGAGGGCACATCGAACGCCGACTCAAAACACACTCATATATGGCAATGCCACGGGCACCAGTGACGTCACAGCCGGCAGCTAGCGTCTATAAGGGCGCACCAACAGCTCACTGGCACCCATAACACTTGACAATGGCCAGGAGTGCTTGGTAGAAAGCTCATGTAGTTTTAAGCAATTGACGCGGTTGGAAACCCGAGAACCTTTTATTCATGTAGTTGTCACACATTGCGACGCAGAAGTTTGCAATTTGGCTATAAGGTGGCTACAACCTTCCTCTGTAATGATGCAAAAGTTAGGTGCCCTGCGACAGCATGCTCGGGCTTGGCGACGCTTCAAACAGCGAGGCCAGAGCTCAGCAGTTCATATGAAATGTATAGTGATTTAATGATGTCACACTGACGCCAAATTTCATCACAATTCTGCCCGACGCCAAGGTAGAAGTGTCTCACAATGAGAGGGTCATCACCGCCCCTATTAGTCTCATTTAACCCCTTCTTTTAACGTATCTGCTATGGAGGTCAGAACAGCGACACTCAGCGTTGAAATCACTCGGATTTCTTATGGATGGCTGGAGAAACATTTCAGACACACCATCTCTCAGAATGGACACTAAAAATCCTCAAGGGATTTGGAGAAATTTATCGATCAACTGCTGAAAGATGGAATAATTGAAGAAAGTAATAGTGCATGGAGGGGCAGGAATAGTCATCGTGCAAAAACGATCAACCGATGGAACACGAAAATATGGGTTTTGTTATGGTTACAGACATCTAAATGCGTAAACCATAACAGACTCCTACCCTTTGCCAAACCCCATAGAAACGTTGGACCATTTAGGGGAATGCAATTTTTTTCAACGATGGATTTGAAGAGTGGTTATCACCAGGTAGAGGTTGCACCACAGGCTAGACAAAAAACAGCAATTCAGAAGAATGCCAGACGGATTAAAAAATGCACCTTCAACGTTCCATGGATTGTTGCAGCACGAGGTTTAAAACCACGGCAATGCTTAATGTATCTCGATGACATAATCGTCTATGGGAGTGATATGGAACAGCATATGCAACGACTAAAGGAAGTATTCGTAAGGAGAAAAGTGTAGTTTTGTGGGGGGAGGTAGCATACCTAGGGCATATCATAAGTAAAGAAGCAGTCAAGACCAATCCAAGGTTAATGAGAGCTGTACGTGAATTTCTTGTACTAGAGTCTATAAAGGAGTTGCAATCGTTCTTAGGAGTTGTGAATTTTTACCGCTGGTTCTTAAAAGGAAATAACATTTCTCACTGAGTGTGTTGTCAGGAGTGGGTGCTCAGATCACATTCCACCACATTTTGTGTAAGTGCATGTGAGGTGAAATAGTGAGCGTAAATTTGTGAAAAACTGAGTGAAAACAGTGCACCAAATAGCAGTTGATTCAGACACCAACCAGGGACACGAAACAGGACGAAAAATTTTGTAGATGACCTGCTGTCAAAAAAACGACGAAAACGAGCACTAAAAACGATGTATAATAATACAATCCAGTTAGCAATGTAATTTTAAGAAATAAAAAAATTTGACCCACAGAAGATGACACATTAGTGTCGAAACGTGTCTGGGTAAATATAAAAATAAACCAATTGTGTTTGCATAAGGCTGATTTCCAAACTAACCTAGTTTTTAGATCGCAAACACGGAAGAACGAAAATAGTAGCTTCAAACCTTAGTAAAATGAGGATATGCAGATATTGCCACACTGTTAATACAATTCTTAAAAATGGATTGTGTGGTCGGAATAACGTGAGCATGCTTTTGAGAAGGTAAAAAAAAGCTTTACTATCGAGTCCGATATTGGTATTTACGGATTTCAATAGAGAATTTGCTTTATCATGTGATGCATCAGACTTTGCTGTGTGTTATCACAAGGGCCGGAAGGCGTAAAATATCTCATAGCTTACGCATCAAAACAACTAAATTCTGCAGAAAGAAATTATTCCACAACGTAGAAAGAGATGTTAAACCTTATTTATGGAATTACATATTTCAAATGTTTTCTGTAAGGTAAAACGGTTGTTGGAGTGGGACGATCCTTCTAGTAGGCTGACGTGATCGACAGTAAGTCTAAGTGATTTTGATTTAGAAGTCACGCATAAACCTGGGAAGGACACGAAAATGCTGATGACTGAAGAAGAAGTATAGCAGCATTACATATTGCTGGTAAGGAGCATAAAGAACGGCAAAATGCAAAGAGAACTGATGACGAATATAAGCAGTATTTTAAGCAGGCACAATTTTGTTTGCAGGATAGGCTGCTATGCAGAGAAACCAATTTGGTTGGTTGGTTGGTTGTTTGGGGAAGGAGACCAGACAGCGTGGTCATCGGTCTCATCGAATTAGGGAAGGATTGGGAAGGAAGTCGGCCGTGCCCTTTCAGAGAAACCATCCCGGCATTTGCCTGGAGTGATTTAGGGAAATCACGGAAAACCTAAATCAGGATGGCCGGACGCGGGATTGAACCGTCGTCCTCCCGAATGCGAGTCCAGTGTCTAACCACTGCGCCACCTCGCTCGGTAAACCAATTTGGGGACTGCGGGTAGTGGTACCAGTGAAGTTAAGGAATAGTGTACTACAAGAAGCTCATGATCACTTATTAGCGTGTCATGGAGGTAGCAGTTCTACCAACAGAAGAGTAGCAGAAAGGTATTGATGGAGGAACAGGCAGATTAACGTAAACCAATATGTGAGGAATTGCATACAGTGCGTGCAGAGAGGGGATTTGTGTCGAAAAAGATTACCATTGCAGAGGTTACCTGAAGCATTAGGACCATTCTAATATCTGGAGATTGATGTGTTGGGCCCATTCAATAAAACACCTGCAGGGAGTAAATACGTACACACAATCATAGATCATTTTTGAAGGTACTAGAAATGGTCGCGATGTCAAACCAACAGGAAGCAACAATGGCACAAACATTTGTGAATAATTCTATACTGAAGTTTGGAGTGCCTGGAACAACTGCAACGGGCCATCAACGAACTTCGTGTCAGATCTATTCACGAAATTGTGTAAGTTATTTAACGTGAAGCCGGCCTTGTGTGGCCGTGTGGTTCTACGCGCTTCAGTCTGGAACCGCGTGACCGCTACGGTCGCAAGTTCGAATCCTGCCCCAGGCATGGATGTGTGTGATGTCCTTAGGTTAGTTAGGTTTAAGTAGTTCTAAGTTCTAGGGGACTGATGACCACAGATGTTAAGTCCCATAGTCCTCAGGGCCATTTGAACTATTTTTTTAATGTGAAGAATATAAGGACGAGTGCTCTCCATCCATAACCCGGTAGAAGAACTGAGAACTGCTTAGGAGTGTCGGGAAGATGCTTGGGTACTACGTTGACTCACATCACACCAACTGGGATGTCTATTTGAAATACGTCGTCTTTGCCTACAACTAAAAACAGCATACGAACACAGGATTATCGCCATAAGAAGTCGTCTTTGGTCGTAAAACGCTATCACCGTTCGACATATTGAAAACGAAGAAAGGAGAGACCGGAGAATCTGTTAAGAAATTTTCCAGAGTGATTAGCGAAATCTGGAACGGAGTGCAGAGGACAAATAGTCGAGAAATGGCGAAACAAGAAGAAGCAATGGGGCGTATGTCAAGAAAGCCACAGTACAAGGTTGGTCAGTAGGTGATGCTATCAACTTCGTATACGCCGAAGGGCAGGACAAAGAAGCTTTCAGCAAATTAACAGGGGCCAAACCAAGTGATAGAGACTACGTCGCCAATAAATGTAAAGATTCAATTGCCGACGAGAACGACAATTGTGCATCTAGGGGCATTAAAACCTTCTTAAGGAAGTACGAAAACTATTCCAGGGACAGGAAATATGGGCTGGAAACGAGAGTTAGGAAAAAGGTGTCGGAAGATAAACAAGAGGTTGTGAATGAAACGGTAACGAGGCACATATATGGATTGAGGCCTAGGAGTTAGTCATTTAATATTTTTTATGGTAGGTATAGATTTAGTGTACTTAATATAAGTAGCTGAGGAGCAGCAATGAATTCGAGGGAGAGGAAAGCCTGTAGGTGAAGTGCAGAGAAGGCGAGGTGATGTGGTTCATAGTGGTACTACTGATCTCAGTCTGGGTGGAAGCATTACGGATCAATCCCCTGGTAATGGTTCAAATGGCTCTGAGCACTATGGGACTCAACAGCTGAGGTCGCAAGTCCCCTAGAACTTAGAACTACTTAAACCTAACTAACATAAGGACATCACACACATCCATGCCCGAGGCAGGATTCGAGACTGCGACCGTAGCAGTCGCACGGTTCCGGACTGCGCGCCTAGAACCGCGAGACCACTGCAGCCGGCAATCTCCTGGTAAGAAGTGCTGTTCGCTAAGCAGGAAGACGTAGTGATCACCAGTCATCGCTGGGTGATACAGGTGGTATGCAACTCATGGGGGATGCATAATGAGGTGAGAAGATTGGAAAAAGCATTCGACAAATTCCGTCAGGGAATAGCAAGACATGGGATACTCAAAGGAAGTTCCGGGTATGTGACAGCGTATGAGAAATTAAGGAAGGGGATGACCCAGATACTGGAAGTTACACCACATACGTGAGGAGTAGGACAAAGAGAGCATCACCCCATGTTGCATTGTTGCCAGATTTACTCAAGATGGCGGATCCAAGATGGCGGCAATGACGTCATGGTGGTAAGTTCAAATTTTGGCGGGAAAATCGGTCAACTGGGCTAATTCCACAGACCAAACCTTCTAATCTCCCCTCCCCTCCCCCAGAAAGTGGTGGAAAGTTCAAATTTAGGCAGAAAAAAGGTCACTTGAGCTACCTCCACTAACCTAAGAAAATGGTGGGAAAATTTTGATAGGAAAATAGGTCATTTGGGCTACCTGCACTAACCTAAGTCATCCGATTGCCACCACTTCCTTGGAACTGGTGGGAAAAAGACAGCCTGTGTCCAGTTGCTGGGGAGAAGAAGGAGTGTACTTTATTTATTTCCAGTGCTTATTTAAACAATTTGGTTTATCATAGGCAGTAACTCCATCCAGGGTGTTTACCATGAGGTACAGAGTACTATCATCCCTTGGTGGTATGGAGGAAAATGGTGGGAAAAGGACTCACCCTGTGATGGACTGCTGGATAGAAAAAGGAGTGTAATTTATTTATTTTGGAACAGTTTATTTAGTGATGGATTTCACACAGTTTATTTATTACAATGATACAAAACACTCTCTCTAATGTCCTTGGGGTCACAATAAACAGCCTACATACCTGTGAACTAAGCGTAAATTACCGAAATAATGCAATACACTGCTGTACAAACATGCAAACAACTCGTAAATTACCGAAATAATGCTGTAACAGATGTACAGACATGCAAACAACTCGAAAATTACTTAAATAACGCACAGCACAGCCTACAGACCTGTTCACAAAATAATGCAACAGACACGTTCATTATGTGTAAAATTGTCAAAATAATGCATATATAACACTCTGCCAACATGCACACAACGCTTAAACAGCCGAAAATAATGTAGTGCACAAACACTCATTGCATGTAAAATCGCTTTCTAACTATTGTTAGGAAATTTGACCGTGATGTATCAGTGAAGTGTTCCCTACAGAGGTTCCAACTCGCGCACACACCGACGGGGCTGACTCTGGATGTGAGCCATCACTGGAGAGATGAATGCAGGGGCGAGAGCCATTGCTCTCAGGCTGCTGCCACCTACAGCCAGCAGGTTAAAGTCGTGTCTAATTTCAGTTATACAGTTAGAGTTCTTTGAGTATTATACTGATGTCACATGTCTATGTAAATAAGAGCCAAGTCTCCATCTGGACACGCACGTTTTCACCTAACGACTGTGGCTGAGGCATAGCTGTGGGTCGAGCGCCGAGAGAGATGTTTGCATAGTGGCTCACCCTTGCAGACGCAGCTAAAAGGTTCTCAATGTTATACTGACATCACATGTCTGTGTAGGTACTAGCCAAATCTCCCTCTGAACTCGCTATAGAAATCTGTTGCAATGTTTTCCAGAATAGCACAGGGTGCCTTCTCCTTAGCGTTCCTAACGGGACATGCAAGACACCTCTAGCCATGTACGTGTTTACCCAGCCACCACGTGTACCTGCTGGTCCAGCACAGGCTTAATTGCCAAGCAAGAGATGTCTGCATAGTGGCTCATCCACGCAGTTGCAGCCAAAAGGTTGTCAGTGTTATACTGATCTCTCATGTCTATGTAAACAACAGCCTAGTCTCCCTATGGACCAGCTTTAGAAATCTTTTGTAATGCTTCCCAGAATAACACCGATACTCCTAATGGCAAAGCCCATCCATCACATATCAGCCCCTCACAGAAGTCGTAAGTGTCACAGAAATAGTTAAGTAGCATTTGTTGTTGTAGGAGCTTTCGTGATGACTCAGCTTGTCTGCATGGATATTTTTGACCTAACAGGAGCTGTTTGCGAAATTAGCTCAGAGTAACATCAAATGCATTCTTCCTGATGGTCTAACGAGACAGCTCATCCGTCACTGAATTTATCTGTCAAGCCACTGCTGCTACCAGTGTGGGAGCATCGTCCACCATTGTTTTCTGCAGACGAGACTTTCAGTGGCAAAACTATTTTGTACAGATCGCCATATTACACATACAGTTAAACCGTACATAAATCGTCTACAGATCATCAAAAACATCCCACGTACTCACCGAGCCGCTATACAGTGCCGACGGAGGAAACTGCGGCTATAAACGTGGCCCATGACCACAGCTGCAGAAGAGCGTGCAGCCAGAGAGACGCCAGCTGGCTGTGGGTGACTCCCCACCTAAGGAGGATCTGAGAGGTAGGAGTTTGAACACTTTCAATACTCCCAGTGCAAACTCTCATCATATTGAATCTCCTCAAATTTCCGCAGAGTGTACACATGACACACGTGGTCCCAAAGGCAACTCAAAGCAAACTGCATTCAAGTTCACTATTTACCCATCCAGGGGAAGCCGCGAACCAAATCATCATAAGTCGAAAGGTTTCTTGGACTCTATGAACCTATGTACAAGGGATGGGCAAGCCCCAGCTCAGAACAGAGACATGGGCTGAGATGCCGTTTCCGGCCCCAACTTGCTTGCTTGCTGCTGTACTTCCTACAGTCATCTCCAGGCTGACAAAAATATTGGGGACCAAGCACATATTTATTAGTGTAACTACAATTAAATATTAGGATTGATGCTGAAGTCTGACACCGGGCAATGTACTGAAAATGTCTCCTCTTTTGATGGCTGTGGTTCTCGAATGAATCTCAATGTCTATAGCACACATAATTTTCAACGTAAAAAGATCTTTCATTCCCCTTACGGCTATCATTGTGCTGAATCTGTACCTCCCATTCGATAGGACACACAATAGCGACCACCAGACACTTGTACATGTACTGCGAAGACTGTTGTACAATGGCCAGGTCGGTTCCCCTCGGCACAAGGGAATCACTGTTTCCAGCACCGACCTGTTTGCTTGCTTGCTTTCTATACTCATCTCCAGACTCTGGGATTACAAGCACACATGTATTTTCACATGGTTTGCCAGAATATTATGCCAGTTACGCGATACTTCTCGATGTCAAGCACATAGCAATATCCCTTGCATAGCACTATCGTTTGCACAGGATAATTCCGAAGATATAGACTGGAAATTATTTCTCTAGATATCCAAAACTTTAGCGAGGTGGAGCGTGCTGTAAACCACTGAGTAATTGAAACTTATCCCATCTGCATGAAAACCTTTACGCGAAAAAAAGGTGTTTCTCATGTCTAGAGAAGCAGCAAACATGTCTTCCACTCGCCTTTCACCAGCTAGATGCACACACCGCAATCTATGTTCTCTCGACTAAATAAAGTCGCGAAATATGCAGAAGCAGTCAACCGGACAATTTACGTGGGAGGAAATAATGGTTCAGCGCAAACACACATCCATATTGAATCTTCTCAAATTTAAAAGCGATCACAAAAGCTGTCCAACACATACTAAGTATTAGTTTGCTATTCAGACGTCTAGAGGACGACACAGTTACGTCAGCTACATTCCTGCATCCCAACAGGATTTTCCATTCAGACGGCTCCTGCCGTTATCGGGAAACGTGAATCATTCCCGCCACGGGCCATCGCCGCCGCGCGTCACTCACCCCTAGACAGAAACGCCATAGTAAACAGACCACATACATATTTGATCACTATACTTACAATTAAATATTATGATTGCGGTCTCAATTGGATGACAATCGACAATAAGTGAAGTATCGGCTGTGGCCCTTGAAATAGAAATATTTGTACCATTCTTATGCCTTGACATACTATTCCCATTGCTATCACAGTATTCCACGTCAAATCCATACCTTCCTTACAAGTGGACATAGTCATTTCCTTTGCACATGTTGGAACACACACACATACTTTATAATCCTGATGCTCCAGGCGAACCTATCACGCCTCCTCTACTACTAAATATAATACTTCGCCAATAACTGATTGCCGACGATACGAAATAATACTGACCGAAAATCAATGATGGGTGGATGCTTATTTCCTGAGACTGGTAGAACTCTGTCTTAGAAAGACAGGCGTAATCGTCTTTCAAACTCCCATGAAGTGGTTTTTTCAGACAAATACCACGACACTTAATATAGACGGTGATTGTAGGAGTGTATATTATGAGACCAACAGTGCGGTTACACGTCGCCAACGATGCAAGCTTGTGATAAAATCACCGAATTCAGAAGGTGATTCGGCTGAGGAACTTGGAATGAAACCAGTATTTGCAACTCCCTCATGCTGCTGCTAGATATTTCTCTATTGTAATGCTTTCTGTCTTGATGCTATGTCAGAGGATCTGTGATATATCCACTGGGATGTAGGTGAAGGTTGATTGCGAAATATCACAAACAGTAGATGGTGTGCTGATTGAGGTCGTAGGAAATGAACACAGGCTTTTCAGATCTCTAGTGTTACGCTCTCTGGTAGAAATGTTGTCTACGAGTTTGGAATCAAGTCTTTCCATTCAACCACATAACCGTGTTGGATCCTATGGAGAAGTCCTTTAATGATTACAGTGAATCATATTTCTGGCACTCTCATATCTTGAAAGGAGTCACTTTTTCCAAACCTGTCTGTTCCAGTGAAATTCCAATGTGGCTTTCTAGGCAGTCCCTATGCCTCTTGCAACTGCTTCCATTCCTGCAGCTTTGCACATGTGATCGTTCCAATTCAAGTTGGAACTGAGTAGAAATCACAGACAACTATATCTACCACCTTCTGCACCCCGTGTAGAAACAGAGTGACCTGACTAACTCCTAGGCCTCAATCCATATATGTGCCTTGTTACCGTTTCATTCACACCTTGTTTTGACCATTCGGTGGAAATGGGAACATGTTGTAATAGATCTGCCAACAGTGTACGATGTGTAAGGTCACCACCAAACGAAGCTCGCTCCTGCAACACGATGCAGTATAAAAGACAGTACGGGAACTGGGAGAATGATGAGGAACTTTTGCTACTGAATTGTGGTACGACTCCAAACTCAATACAGGTACTGCAGTCCGAAGCAGATTCGTGTCCCTCAGAGCTCATTCATGTGTATCACCTCTCCTGCAACACGAAGCAGTATAAAAGACAGTATGGGAACTGGGAGAATGATGAGGATTTTTTGCTACTGAATTGTGGTGCGACTCCAAACTAAATACAGGTACTGCAGTCCAAAGCAGATTCGTGTCCCTCAGAGCTCATTCATGTCTATCACCTCAACATTCTATCATCGTTATTCTGTACCATCCAGCAGAAAAAAATTACAAACTGTAAAAGTTCCACTAACTTCACCCAATAGAGAACTAGATAAGATTATTATCGCATCTACCTCTTCCTATATATCGAAAACAAATACAGTCTTCGTGCCAGTACTGGGAACATGTAGCGATCCTATTAAATATAAAGTTATTGATCCATTGCACAGACCAGTTTAAAGTTTCATTGCCTGTGCTGTAGGAGGATGACCGTATCAGACAGACTATACTATCAGTCGCAAGAGATGCTCTCTGTGGCCCTGTGCCATTGTTTGAAAGATAGCACGCTTTGAACACTGCTATACAGTTTGTTTTTTTCCGACATGACTTCGAGGTCTGTGTCACGTTCTAAACTGACGTTAACACGTTCTGATCCATTGTCTCTCACAGAAAACTAGACGCTGAACAGTGTAAATCATGCTGCTGCTACCATAACACACAGTCGGTGATTTTAAATAAAAGACAGTAACAACATAAGGAAACTGGCAGAGTTTTGCGGTGTTGAGGAGCGTTCCAAAACTCCACTCCAAAGGTGACTGATGACCTCTACATTTAAACTCATCTCTCACAGTGATGGTATAGTTGATGACTGAGTTCCATTTCAATTGATTCCCCATATTGCAGTCATGTACCTGATCACGGTTTCGGTGTTTACCGCCTCCCCAAAAGGTGTTGCGTCTACAGACTCTTTCTCCATCTCAAACAAGGGATATCAGTCAATCATTATGTGGTAATCACCAGCGTACCAGTGGACAGATAGGAGAGAAAAGAGACTCTTGATGTGCTGTAATAATAAGCATTACAGTTGATAGTGTGAACAATTTTAGCAATTTTACAGTAATTGCAACACCGACCAATGATGCGACAGCATGCTTCCTAATTTCAGTATCATTGCTAAACCACCCCTCCTCTACTTTGAGAGTACCATTGCGAATGCAGATAGATGACAGTGCAATACGTACATTCATTGTTAATTCTCAAACATATACAGCCTTAAAGAATACCAAACAGTGATATACATATTTCTAACACCTCGAGCATAGTGTGTAATTTACGATCTGTCTCTACATGTGTAGGAGTCACAGGGCATTCTAGTAGCCTTGATATAAAGTTAGATCACGGTTCAGAAATTATACTATGCCCACATCAGTCCTTTATAAAATGATCGTTAGAAACGGAGAATACCTCTAACAAGGAAACAGATAAACGCATAGGAGAGGCGTCCGACATGTGAAATTAAACGTCATGCCACCACTAACTCTGAAAACAGTACATCTGTCAAGCAGATGTATACAAGGTGATTGCAGTGTCTCACAAACACCTATCGCTGACCTAGAATCATCTTAGGTATGAAACTGAAGTCTCGATTTTATACTTAAGATGCGACGGCGGAATGGACTACATCTCATAAATCTTCGTTCGTTTAGAGGAATGGTGACGATTCATCACACAAGAGATGGAAGTCCTCTGGTGACCGAGAGGTTTTCTGTTAACATTCGCAAGTAGACAGTGCTCTAAGTCACATACAGAATACGTGGTTATACACAAGTGGAACACAGGCTATGTCAGCGACGGATGCATTCTGACAGAACGGAAAAAGTGAACAAATGACCTGCAGCAACATCTCCCTCTCTAGAATGCATCATCAGTCTGCCATTAAATCGTACCTCGTTACAGCTCCATCTCAATCGATCACTCCGTCCACTCTCTGTTATACTTTAACGCAGATGCTTGTAAATTTAGAGGCAGATGGTTCTCTGTTTCCCTGAAAGGCGTTAACTACAGTAGTCAACTAGCGTGTATCACTTTTACCTCAATAGACACACAGTAAAATGCTGTCTCCACGGAAAAAAGTAATTGTTTCCCTGTGCTATACTATGCCTCCCGATCAGAAAAACAGTGCATTTGCGCTAGGTGTTGGCAGCTATACTACATTTACAGGCAATTTTAGAAAACAGAACGCGAGATGATGTCATGATTGCATGGGTAGAAGTTACATAAATTGACAGAATTGCGAAAAATGACGGAAAATATGTGTAAATTGAGGGCATATACACAAGAATGTGAGGAAATTGAGGAAGTACTTGCGTGCCTTCTGGATGGCGCAGAACAGTTCGTACGTGGGAACAAGTATGCGATAGCAAGAGGAATCCTATAAAATGTCGACATGAAAGTGAAGGGAACCAGGGAAATATGACAGGTAAATTCAGTGACGGACGTGCTTCTCGTTAGCACCATCAGGAAGAACGCATTCGGTGTTATTCTGAGCTATTTTCGTAAACAGCACCTGTTAGGGCAAGAATTTCCATGGAGACAAGCTGAGACATCACGCAAACTCTACAACAACCTCAAAAGTGACCATTAACTATTTCTGCGACAGTCAATAAAATTCTTCTGGCTTTGAGGCTACATTGTCAATTATGATACACCCTAAGGAAGGCATCTTGCAATAGACTCCGAAACGTCGGAATTTTATAATTATTAATTTGGCCTCAAACCCAGAAGAATTTAATTGACTGTGACAATGGCCACAGGAGCCTGCGTTTACATATTTGTGTGACACTTTACGATTTCCGTGAGGGGCTGATATGTGATGGACAGGCTCTGCCGTTAGGACCATCAGGAAGAATGCATTGGTGTTATTCTGGAAAACATTGCAGTACATTTCAATAGTGCATTCAGAGGGAGACTTGGCTGTTATTTACATAGACATGTGACGTCAGTACAACACTCGAAGAATTCTAACTGTATACCCGAAAATAGACGCGACTTTCACCTGCTGGATGTAGGTGGCAGCGGCCTGAGGGCAATGGCTCTCTCCCCTGCATTCGTCCATCCAGTGGTGGCTCGCGTCTGGAGTCGGTGACCTCGGCGCATGTACGGAACACTTCACTAATACGTCACGGTCAAATTTCTTAACAATAGTTAGAAAGCGATTTTACGTGCAATGAGTGTTCATGCACTACATTATTTTCGGCTGTTTAAGTGTTGTGAGCATGTTGGGAGAGTGTTATATATGCATTATTTTGACAATTTTAGACATAGTGAACGTGTCTGTTGCATTATTTTGTGAACAGGACTGTAGGCTGTGCTATGCTTTATTTCAGTAATTTACAAGTTGTTTGCGTGTCTGTACATCAGTGTACTGCACTATTTCGATAATTTACTTGTAGTTCATAGGTCTGTAGGCTGTGTATTATGACCTAAAGCACATCAGAGCAAGTGTTATGTTTCATTGCAATAAATAAACTAAGTGAAATCCATCACTAAATAAATTATTCCAAAATAAACAAATTACACTTCTCCCTCTCTCCAGCAGCCCAGCATAGGGTGAGTCTTTTTCCCGCCATTTTCCCCCAGACTGACATGGTATGGTAGTGCCCTCTGGTTGTAGTACTGTGTACTAGGTCAGTTGGACTCTGTACCTCATGGTGAACATACTGCATTGAGCTACTATCTACGACATATCAATTTGTTTAAATAAACACTGAAAATAAATAAAGTACACTCCTTCCTCTCCCACAACATGACACAGGCTGAGTCCATTTCCTGCCGATTCCAAGGAGGAGGTGGCAGTCGGATGACTTAGTTTAGTGGAGCTATCCCAAGGGACCTATTTTCCCGCCATTTTCTTAGTTTAGTGGAGGTAGTGCAAGTGACCTTTTTTCCACCAAATTTTGAATTTACCACCATTTTCTGGGGGAAGGGAGGGGGGGAGTGTATGGGAGGAGGTTAGGTGAGTGGAGGTAGCCCAACAACAGATTTTCCCACCAAAATTTTAACTTCCCGCCATGACGTCATTGCGACACCATATCTATCACCGCCATCTTGGTTCCGCCATCTTGAATGAATTTGGCAACGTAGCAATGTGGCGTGATGCTCACTTTCTCCTACTACTTACTTGAAGAAAAATTGATTTTTTTGACGCTGGATGCTTCTGACTGGTTTGATGCAGCCCACCATGAGTTCCTCTCCTGTGCTAACTTCATCTCATAGTAGCACTTGCAACCTGCATCCTCAATTATTTGCTGGATGTATTCTAATGTCTGCCTTTCTCTACAGTTTATGCCCTCTACAGCTCCCTCTAGTACCATGGCAGTCATTCTCTCATGTCTTAACAGATGTCCTGTCATCCTGTCCCTTCTCCTTATGAATGTTTTCCACATGTTCCTTTCCTCTCCGATTCTGTGCAGAACCTCCTCATTTCTTACCTTATCAGTCCACGTAATTTTCAACATTCGTCTGTAGCACCACATCTCAAATGCTTCGATTCTCTTCTGTTCCGGTTTTCCCACAGTCCATGTTTCACTACCATACAAGGCTGTACTCCAGACATACATTCTCAGAAATTTCTTCCTCAAATTAATATTAGTAGACTTCTCTTGGCCAGGAACGCCCTTTTTGCCATTGCTAGTCTGCTTTTGATGTCCTCCTTGCTCCGTCCATCATTCGTTATTTTACTGCCTAGGTAGCAGAATTCCTTCATCTTCCTCCCATTTACTCTCTATCCGTAACCCGTACTCATTAGACTGTTCATTCCGTTCAGCAGATCATGTAATTATTCTTCACTTTCACTGACGATAGCAATGTCATCAGCGAATCGTATCATTGATATCCTTCCAACACGAATTTTAATTCCACTCCTGAACCATTCTTTTATTTCCATCATTGCGTCCTCGATGTACAGATTGAACAAAGGGGCGAAAAGCTACATCCTTGTCTTACAAACTTTTTAATACGAGCACTTCGTCCTTTGTCGTCCAATTATATTATTCCCTCTTGGCTGTAGTACATGTTGTATATGACCCATCTCTCCCTATAGCTTACCCCTACTTTTTTCAGAATTTCGAACATCTTGCACCAGTTTACATTTTCCAAAGGTTTTTCCAAGTCAACAAATACATGTTTTGATTTTTTTAGGTTACTTCCATTATTAACCACAATGTCAGAATTCCCTCTCGTTCCTTTACCTTCCTTAAAGCCAAATTGATCGTCATCTAGCGCATCCCCAATTTTCTTTTCCATTCTTCTGTGCCGGCCGGTGTGGCCGATCGGTTCTAGGCGCTTCAGTCTGGAACCGCGCGACCGCTACGGTCGCAGGTTCGAATCCTGCCTCGGGTATGGATGTGTGTGATGTCCTTAGGTTAGTTGGGTTTAAGTAGTTCTAAGTTCTAGGGGACTAATGACCTCAGATGTTAAGTCCCATAGTGCTCAGAGCCATTTTTTAACCATTCCTCTACAAGCAGTTTGGATGCATGAGCTGTTAAGCTCATTGTGCCATAATTGTCGCAATTGTCTGTTCTTGTCGTCTTCAGGATTGTGTGAATAATGCTTTTCCGAACGTCAGATATTATGTCGCCAGACTCATACATTCTACACGCCAACGTGAATACTCGTTTTGCTGCCACTTCCCCAAATGATTTTAGAAGTTCTGATGGAATGTTGTCTATCCATTCTGCCATATTTGATCTTAAGTCCTCCAAAGCTCTTTTAAATTCTGATTCTAATACTGGATCCCTCGTCTCTTCTAAATCGACTCCTGTTTCAGCTTCTATTACATCAGACAAATCTTCCCTCTTCATAGAGGCTTTCATTGTATTCTTTCCACCAATCCGCTCTCTCCACTGCATTTAACACTGCAATTCCCGCTGCACTCTTAATGTTATCACCCTTACTTTTAATGTCACCGAAGGTTGTTTTGTATTTCCTATATGCTGAGTCTGTCCTTCCGACACACTTTCTTTTTTGATGTATTCACATTGTTCCTGCAGCCATTTCATCTTAGGCTCCCTGCACTTCCTATTCATTTATTTCCTCAGCGACATGATTTCTGTATTCCTGAGTTTCCGGAACATTTTTGTGGTTCCTCCTTTCATCAATTCAGTTGAAGTATTTCCTCTATTAACCACGGTTTCTTCGCGATTGCCTTCTTTGTACCTATGATTTCGTTCCCAACTTCTGTGATAGCCCTTTTTAGAGATGTCCATTCCTCTTCAACTGTACTGCCTACTGAGCTGTTCGTTAGTGCTGCCTCTATATCCTTAGAGAACTTCAACCGTATCTCATCATTCCTCAGTACTTCCGTGTCCCACTTCTTTGGTATTGATTCTTCTTGACTAATGTTTTAAACTTCAGCCTACTCTTCATCACTACTATATTGTGATCTGAGTCTATATCTGCTTCTGGGCCCTCCTTACAATCCAATATCTGATTTCGGAATCTCTGTCTAGCCATGACGTAATCTAACTGAAATCTTGGCATATCACCCAGCCTTTTCCAAGTATACCTCCTCCTCTTGTGATTCGTGAACAGAGTATTCGCTATTACCAACTGAATTTTATTGCAGAATTCAACTAGTCTTTCTCCTCTCTCATTGCTACTACCAAGCCCGTATTATCCACTAAACACTTCTTCCACTTCTTTCCCTACAACCGCATTCCATTTCCCCATGACTATTAAATTTTCATACCCATTTACATACTGTATCACCCTTTCAATGTCCTCATACACTTTCTCTATCTCTTTAGTTTCAGCTTGTGACATCAGCATGTATACTTGCTGGTGGTTTGCTGTCGATTCTGATAAGAACAACCCCATCAGTGAACAGTTCACAGTAACATACTCTCTGCCCTACCTTCCTATTCGTAACGAATCCTAATCCTGTTATACCATTTTCTGCTGCTGTTGATATTACCCTATACTCATCTGACCAGAAATCCTTGTGTTCTTTCCATTTCTCTCCAATGACCCCTACCATATCTAGATTGAGCCTCTGCATTTCCTTTCCACATTTTCTAGTTTCCGTACCACGTTCAAGCTTCTGACATTCCACGCCCCGATTTGTAGAACGTTATTCTTCCGTTCATTATTCAATCCTTTTTCTCATGGTAACCTCCGCCTTGGCAGTTCCGTCCCTGAGATCCGAATGGGGGACTATTCTGGAAACTTTGGCCAATGGAGAGATCATAATGACACTTCTTCAATTACAGGCCACATGTCCTGTGGATACACGTTGCGTGTCTTTAATGCAGTGGTTTCCATTGCCTTCTGCATCCTCATGCCGTTGATCATTCCTGATTCTTCCGCCTTTAGGGGCAGTTTCCCACCCCTAGGACAAGAGAGTGCCCTGAACCTCTGGCTGCTCCTCCACCCTCTTTGACAATGCCGTTGGAAATATGAGAGTGACTTCATATGTCGGAAGTCTTCGGCCGCCAATGCTGATAATTAATCAAAATTTAAGCAGCGGCAGTATTCGAACCCAGGACCGAAAACTTTTTGATTCTAAATGAAAGACGCTACCTCTAGAGCACGGGTACAGTTTCTGTCTTACAAACACAATATTTTGAAGAGTGAAGCACACCACGGAAGAGGTTAAGCAATGGACAAAAAGAAACAAAGCCTTGACTAATTGACACATTACGCAGGTTGGAAGTGTAGAGAAAGACGCACTGAATAACACCCGACTATTACGATAGCTGACTGGAGAAGTAATGCAGTTTTCCAGAGCTGCAGAAGAGGCACTTATCAGAATATGGGGGAACTACAAACCGAAGTAGAAGTCTTAGATTATGGATCTATTAATGACAAAATGCTTGTGGTCCGTAGAATATAGATTAGAGGAAGCACAAGGGAAAGTAACAGAACTAGAGAAGGCTTTGCAGCAGGCTGTAAGTCAGCTAGGGGTAATCGTGTCACCAGAGCAGTATTTAGAGGGTCTAAGAAAAGTGCAGAAGGAACTACCGCCGAAGGTGGGGTTGGTTTTAGAACCCAAGCACAAAAACTTACCTTTTTATTTCAAGGTAGCCACAGTATCGATGATAACTGATGGAGAAAAAGTTTCCGTTTCTATATACCTGCAGCAGGGAAACAACCACATTACGAGTGATGCATAGTTCATGTGTATGCTGTCAAGTGGGGGATGTTGAAGAAATTTGTAAGAGTAAAAACGGAGCGACTATTATTAATTGCAAAAGACAAGGTATGAAACGTCCCCTTAGAAAAATTTATGAATTACTATGCTGGTTAACCGCTTACGTTATTTGAACATACGCAGACATTTCGCTCTTTACTTATTCTGATCAACACTAAGCTGACACACAATATTTTTAGCGCAAAACAATCTGACTTTCAAAAATCCCTACAAAAGAATGGCCCTAACTTTAACCTATACGTTTCACAAACCACTTACCTCACAAAAATCTTCGTTACTCGAACTACTGCAATACAGCGAGCGCCACTACTGCCAGTAAATAAAAGATTCAAACTACTGAAGGCGCTAACTATTGATAGGCATAGTTAGCAAATGAAAGATTTTGATAGAGAACAAACAATGTATTTACCTTAACAGTGTTCAAAAGTGATAATATATATATCAGTCCATGATATCCAATATTACAGATTTACTCTTTCTATGGACACACGTCCAGATCGTCCGCTCTCAAAATTCCGCCATCTCTCTCCCCACATCCACCACTGCTGGTGGCTCACCTCCAACTGCGCAACGCTACGCGCTGTTCACATCCAGCTGCCCAACACTACAATGGCAGACAACAAATCAAATTAGCCATAGACTGCATGCAGCACAGCCAGTGATTTTCATACAGAGCACTACGTGGCGTTACCAATAAAAAACCTAAACAGCCTACTTACGAAGGGAAGACATGTAGAAATGAAGGAAGCAAAGTTACAAAAATGCTGCTGAGGGGAAATCACAGTCTGTCCAAATATGGTAGTAAGAGAAGGGCAGGATTTCTGTGCAGCGAAGTTACTAATGGGACAAAAGGAGGGAAGAGAATGCAATAAAGACAATTGAGCCAGAGTCATACTTCCAGCAGGCCGAGGCGCATTGGTTCTGCTCTACTTTTGACAGGATGGTGGTAGTGGCTAGTTGTTTCGAGCAAGGGTAGCTTATGTCAACAAGAATTAGACGGGAGTGGTTTGTTATTAAATGGAACAATATAAGAGATAATGAGGCATACTTTCCATCTGCCCGCCGCTATTTCAGGGATAACTCACCTGCATATTTGGTAGCCTCGTTCGTATTGGCCAGAACAGCCCATAGAAGTGCTATCTGCGCAAATCTAACCAGCTTAAATCAAACGCTAGTGCCGGAATTAATACTGACTATAAACACGCTTCTGAACGAGCAGGAGGTTCAAATGGCTCTGAGCACTATGGGACTCAACTGCTGTGGTCACAAGTCCCCTAGAACTTAGAACTACTTAAACCTAACTAACCTAAGGACATCACACACATCCATGCCCGAGGCAGGATTCGAACCTGCGACCGTAGCAGTCGCACGGTTCCGGACTGCGCGCCTAGAACCGCGAGACCACCGCGGCCGGCTAGTCTGGAGCAAACAACTTCTCAGTCATTCGTGTGTTAAAAAATTCTCATCTCTGTTTGACAGCCTACACCACGAGTCTGTGACGCCCAGAGCAACATCAGGGAATGCAGTAAGGAGTCCAATGTTCTGCCATATGACAGGGCAGCCTGCCCCGAGTTACAAAAGCAGCTGCCTCCGAGTAGACAGCCGCCCGCTGACTGAATGGAGATTACGGCCGCCCTTGTGGTTCTGTCAGCTGTGCTGCCAAGCAGTCATCGTGGTCGCAGGCAGAGACGTCGCTGTCAGCGGCATTTGAGTGATGCCCCACTATTCGCGATGTCAGCTATGTCAGTCATCTATTGTTTTGCACGAGAGGCAACCGGACGTCTGACCAAGCTGTTCCTGTTGTACTATGACTGAGGACCGGAATAAAGAAGTTATTTAAAAATCTACTGTCGACCTGACGTCTCATTTCACTCATTACAGGTGACAATAAATGAGTCATCTAACAGAATTAACAGGCTATGACTGGAGACACCCGATGCGAGTTCCTTTGTTAACAGCGTGGCATCACCTGCTGCGCCTCTCCCGGACCCTAGATGACTGGAAAACTGTGGCCTGGTTAGATGAGTCCTGATTTCATTTGGTAAGAGTCGATGGCAGTGTTTTAGAGTATCACAGCCCCCGTGAAACCAAGGGCCCAAGTTGTCAAAGAGGCACTGTGTAAGTTGGTTGTGGCTCCATAATGGTGTGGGCTGTGTTTACAAGAAAAACACTGGGTCTTCTCGTCCAACTGAAACAATCATTAGCCGGCCGCGGTGGCCGAGCAGTTCTAGGCGCTTCAGTCCGGAACCGCGCTGCTGCTACGGTCGCAGGTTCGAATCCTACCTCGGGCATGGATGTGGGTGATGCCCTTAGGTTAGTTAGGTTTAAGTAGTTCTAAGCCTAGTGGACTGATGACCTCAGATGTTAAGTCCCATAGTGCTTAGAACCATTTGAAAGAATCATTGACTCGGAATGGTTATGTTTGTCTACTTAGAGACTATATGCATTCATTCATGGACGTCATGTTCCCAAACATGTCACCGAGCCATAATTGTTCTTGATCGGTTTGAAGAACATTCTGGACAATTCGAGCGAATGATTTGGCCACCAACATCACCTGACATGAATCCCACAGAACATTTATGGGGCATAATCGAGACGTGGGGGATTTAAGGAGATGGGACCTGGATAAACTGACTAAACCAGAGGTTGTATAGAGTTTCAGGGAGAGCGTAAGGGAACAAATGGCAGGAATGGGGAAAAGAAATACAGTAGAAGAAGAATGGGTAGCTTTGAGGGATGAAGTAGTGAAGGCAGCAGAGGATCAAGTAGGTAAAATGACGAGGGCTAGTAGAAATCCTTGGGTAACAGAAGATATATTGAATTTAATTGATGAAAGGAGAAAATATAAAAATGCAGTAAATGAAGCAGGCAAAAAGGAATACAAACGTCTCAAAAATGAGATCGACAGGAAGTGCAAAATGGCTAAGCAGGGATGGCTAGAGGATAAATGTAAGGATGTAGAGGCTTATCTCACTAGGGGTAAGACAGATACTGCCTACAGGAAAATTAAAGAGACCTTTGGAGAAAAGAGAGCCACTTGTATGAACATTAAGAGCTCAGATGGAAACCCAGCACTAAGCAAAGAAGGGAAAGCAGAAAGGTGGAAGGAGTATATAGAGAGTCTATACAAGGGCGATGTTCTTGAGGACAATATTATGGAAAGGGAAGAGGATGTAGATGAAGAAGAAGTGGGAGATATGATACTGCGTGAAGAGTTTGACAGAGCACTGAAAGACCTAAGTCGAAACAAGGCCCCGGGAGTAGACAACATTCCATTAGAACTACTGACATCCTTGGAAGAAGCAGTCCTGACAAAACTCTACCATCTTGTGAGCAAGATGTATGAGACAGGCGAAATACCCTCAGACTTCAAGAAGAATATAATAATTACAATCCCAAAGAAAGCAGGTGTTGACAGATGTGAAAATTACCGAACTATCAGTTTACTAAGTCACGGCTGCAAAATACTAACGCGAATTCTTTACATACGAATGGAAAAACTAGTAGAAGCCGACCTAGGGGAAGATCAGTTTGGATTCCGTAGAAATAATGGAACACGTGAGGCAACACTGACCCTACGAATTATCTTAGAAGCCAGATTAAGGAAAGGCAAACCTACGTTTCTAGCATTTGTAGACTTAGAGAAAGCTTTTGACAATGTTGAGTGGAATACTCTCTTTCAAATTCAGAAGGTGGCAGGGGTAAAATACAGGGAGCGAAAGGCTATTTACAATTTGAATAGATACCAAATGGCAGTTATAAGAGTTGAGGTGCATGAAAGGGAAGCAGTGGTTGGGAAGGGAGTGAGACAGGGTTGTAGCCTCTCCCCGATGTTATTCAATCTGTATATTGAGCAAGCAGTGAAGGAAAGAAAAGAAAAATTCGGAGTAGGTATTAAAATCCATAGAGAAGAAATAAAAACTTTGAGGTTCGCCGATGACATTGTAATTCTGTCAGAGACAGCAAAGGACTTGGAAGAGCAGTTGAACGGAATGGATAGTGTCTTGAAAGGAGGATATAAGGTAAACATCAACAGAAGCAAAACGAGGATAATGGAATGTAGTCTACTTAAGTCGGGTGATGCTGAGGGAATTAGATTAGGAAATGAGACACTTAAAGTAGTAAAGCAGTTTTGCTATTTGGGGAGCAAAATAACTGATGATGGTCGAAGTAGAGAGGATATAAAATGTAGACTGGCAATGGGAAGGAAAGCGTTTTTGAAGAAGAGAAATTTGTTAACATCTAGTATAGATTTAAGTGTCAAGAAGTCGTTTCTGAAAGTATTTGTATGGAGTGTAGCCATGTATGGAAGTGAAACGTGGACAATAAATAGTTTAGACAAGAAGAGAATAGATGCTTTCGAAATGTGATGCTACAGAAGAATGCGGAAGATTATATGGGTAGATCACATAACTAATGAAGAGGTGTTGAATAGGATTGGGGAGAAGAGAAGTTTGTGGCACAACTTGACTAGAAGAAGGGATCGGTTGGTAGGACATGTTCTGAGGCATCAAGGGATCACCAATTTAGTATTGGAGGGCAGCGTGGAGGGTAAAAATCGTAGAGGGAGACCAAGAGATGAATACACCAAGCAGATTCAGAAGGACGTAGGTTGCAGTAGGTACTGGGAGATGAAGAACGTTGCACAGGATAGAGTAGCATGGAGAGCTGCATCAAACCAGTCTCAGGACTGAAGACCAGAACAACAACAACAACAATCGAGACGTAAGTTCATGCACTAAATCCTTCCCTGGCAACACTTCCGCAGTTCTAGAAGCTATAGAGACAGCATGGCTTATGATTTCTACAGGTGACTCCCAACGACTTATTGAGTCCATGCCAAGTCGAGTTACTGCACTACGACGGACGAAAGGAGGTCCGACAACATGTTAGAAAGTTCCCATGACAACTGTCCCGTCAGTTTAGTTTGCGTAATTTGCACGCTGCGAGATACGGTGCCTCAAAACATATTCATCCTTTCTAAATTTAACATAAGATTATTATTACATTTAACATAAGATTATACTTCCCAAAGTAGTTTGTGACAGCATTTTAAATTTTTAAAGTCGGTCAATAACGATATGAAATACTGAAAATCAAATTTTTGTTGCCCTGGAAGTTGTTTGGTAGGCAACCAGAAAATAGGTTGGGTGACTGTTTAGTAAAATACACTCCTGGAAATTGAAATAAAAACACCGTGAATTCATTGTCCCAGTAAGGGGAAACTTTATTGACACATTCCTGGGGTCAGATACATCACATGATCACACTGACAGAACCACAAGCACATAGACACAGGCAACAGAGCATGCACAATGTCGGCACTAGTACAGTGTATATCCACCTTTCGCAGCAATGCAGGCTGCTATTCTCCCATGGAGACGATCGTAGAGATGCTGGATGTAGTCCTGTGGAACGGCTTGCCATGCCATTTCCACCTGGCGCCTCAGTTGGACCAGCGTTCGTGCTGGACGTGCAGACCGCGTGAGACGACGCTTCATCCAGTCCCAAACATGCTCAATGGGGGACAGATCCGGAGATCTTGCTGGCCAGGGTAGTTGACTTACACCTTCTAGAGCACGTTGGGTGGCACGGGATACATGCGGACGTGCATTGTCCTGTTGGAACAGCAAGTTCCCTTGCCGGTCTAGGAATGGTAGAACGATGGGTTCGATGACGGTATGGAATGTACCGTGCACTATTCAGTGTCCCCTCGACGATCACCAGTGGTGTACGGCCAGTGTAGGAGATCGCTCCCCACACCATGATGCCGGGTGTTGGCCCTGTGTGCCTCGGTCGTATGCAGTCCTGATTGTGGCGCTCACCTGCACGGCGCCAAACACGCATACGACCATCATTGGCACCAAGGCAGAAGCGACTCTCATCGCTGAAGACGACACGTCTCCATTCGTCCCTCCATTCACGTCTGTCGCGACACCACTGGAGGCGGGCTGCACGATGTTGGGGCGTGAGCGGAAGACGGCCTAACGGTGTGCGGGACCGTAGCCCAGCTTCATGGAGACGGTTGCGAATGGTCCTCGCCGATACCCCAGGAGCAACAGTGTCCCTAATTTGCTGGGAAGTGGCGGTGCGGTCCCCTACGGCACTGCGTAGGATCCTACGGTCTTGGCGTGCATCCGTGCGTCGCTGCGGTCCGGTCCCAGGTCGACGGGCACGTGCACCTTCCGCCGACCACTGGCGACAACATCGATGTACTGTGGAGACCTCACGCCCCACATGTTGAGCAATTCGGCGGTACGTCCACCCGGCCTCCCGCATGCCCACTATACGCCCTCGTTCAAAGTCCGTCAACTGCACATACGGTTCACGTCCACGCTGTCGCGGCATGCTACCAGTGTTAAAGACTGCGATGGAGCTCCGTATGCCACGGCAAACTGGCTGACACTGACGGCGGCGGTGCACAAATGCTGCGCAGCTAGCGCCATTCGACGGCCAACACCGCGGTTCCTGGTGTGTCCGCTGTGCCGTGCTTGTGATCATTGCTTGTACAGCCCTCTCGCAGTGTCCGGAGCAAGTGTGGTGGGTCTGACACACCGGTGTCAATGTGTTCTTTTTTCCATTTCCAGGAGTGTATATGTTTATTGGAAATTTTTTCCTCTTGTTTTGGTTCTATCGCTTCTCAGAATATGGAAAGCTTTTTTAACACACTGTAAATGAATGTAACTATGGGTTTCGATGACATTACTTCATATTCATCCTCAGGTGTATTATTTGCATTTCTCTTTACGTGATGGTCGCTACAGTCCTTAATATTTGTCGACATGTTTCCCTTTCATTGATGCAGAGTGATTTTGAGTTGGGCATTAAAAAGTACAACAAAAAAACTGCTCTTTAACCGTTAAAAAAAATAAAAGTAGCTTTCCCTGTATAACCTACGCGCAAACTCTCGCCTGTTACACGTGAATGCACGAGAAATTCGTAAGAATGAGAGAGGTTAATGTTATTTGTCTGGATTTGAGAGCACTCGAATTTCAACATACACGCTAAAGGTTAAATATTATTGCCCTGACTGGAAGTTTTAATGACCCGAAGAAAAACATTCACAAGCTTAGTTTCTTGCAGCAGATCGTGGTGTGTACTATTAGAACGACATGAAAATCTAAAACCTTCTAGTGTGGCTAAAAGGAGATTATTATCCAGTCTAATAAGATGCTTCTATTTGATAAGGGATAATAACTCACTACTGATTGCCTGTTTCTGAGCGCAGTTATATTTGTACTCTGCGTGCGATTAGTGGAGGCTAAGTTAACTAGTGTTATCAAGTAGAAATAAAAATAGAAATCCGGAATTTCGATATTATCACAGAGGTAAGGAAACCAACGTATTATAAATAACGAATACCATACGTCAGCATTCTCTATACTTCTTTCTGTTGCATAAAACGTTTAGAATGTCCTCCGTACTGCCGGTTGTGGGAGAAATATGCTGCCGGAAAAAAAATTAATACATCATTTTAGAACTTTCCAATTCACTCAATACGTATTTTGCAACAGTATATGAAATACGTGAAATGATTACACTAACAGATCAATAGTACTAGCGGTTCCGAAGAACCAGGTATCGACTCGTGAAGAAATACCCATATTTGTACGTGATATAGCCTCCAAAGGCGGCAATGTAGGTGCACACGCTGGCGTCCAGTCGATCGTATAGAGGGCGGATGCTGTCCTGCCACACCAGCTCGACCGGTTTACGTAGCACTGTAAGAGTTGTTGGTTGACTTGCCGCACGAATCACTCCTCGTCCCATCGCATCCCACACATGCTCGACTGTAAACAAGGCCGTAGATATTGCTGGCCATGGAAGTTGCCGCACGTCTTGCCAGAGAACGTTGAGTTTCACGGACGGTATGTGAGAGAGCATGTGTGGGGTGTTATAAGGACGGCAAAAGAATGGCCATAATAACATTCGCTGGTTAACGTCCCCTCCAGTGAGTGAGTTGTAGCTTATCGCGTCCCAGACCATAAGACAAAGCCTTCACCAGGTCTACGTTGTATGGCAAACGACCTTCACTTGCATACAGGTTGATTCCGCTTTCATTACTCAAAACCATTCCAGGGGATCCTGTGACCGCAAAAGTCGAGTCGTGCTCATCGATGCTTTGGCGTAAGTCGAGATGGGCTATAAGTTTGTGTACCCGTAGTCCCTCTGCTAATGACAATAATTCTCGTTGACATTCTGTGCTCACAAGCCCTCTTATCCGTGATATGGTAGCTGCACGACCTGCCGCTGCTGCCCTTTCAATACGACGCGACGATGCTGACGGGCGGCTGTGATGCGTGGACGTCTAGCACATTGTCTACACGTGTGAGAATGTTTTCGTGACGACTGATACCAGCACATCCAGCTCGTGTGGCAATTTTCCGAATCGTCCATCCCGCCACTCGGAAGGCCACAATTTGACCCCTTTCAGACGCGCTCAGTTGACTGTAGGAACCATCGTCCGGCCGGAGTGGCCGAGCGGTTCTAGGCGCTACAGACTGAAACTGCGTGACCGCTACGGTCGCAGGTTCGAATCCTGCGTCGGGCATGGATGTGTGTGATGTCCTTAGGTTAGTTCGGTTTAAGAAGTTCTATGGGACTGATGACCTCAGAAGTTAAGTCCCATAGTGCTCAGAGCCATTTTTGTAGGAACCATCAAAAAGAAATGCAAAATACATCTATTTCAAAAATCTGATAAAAATGCTCTTAACGCTTTTTTAAGAGGCATTCTCCACTCCTTCCGATCTGATCACATAAGCGTAGAAAAGATGTGGAATGATTTCAAAGAGATAGTATCGACGGCAGTTGAGAGATATATACCACATAAATTAATAAGTGATGGTACTGATCCCCCATGGTACACAAAACGGGTCAGATCGCTGTGGCAGAAGCAACGAAAAAGCCACGCCAAATTTAAAAGAACGCAATATCCCGAAGATTGGCAAAGTTTTGCAGAAGTTCGAATATAGTGCGTAGTTCAATGCGAGATGCTTTTAATAATTTCCACAACGAAACCCTGTCTCAGAATCTGGTAGGAAACTCAAAGATATTCTGATCATATATAAAGCACACCAGTGGTAAGACGCAATCAATACCTTCACTGCGCGATAACAACGGTGAAGTCACTAATGACAGTGCCAGAAAAGCAGAGTTATTAAATACGGTTTTCCGAAACTCCTTCACCAAAGAAGACGAACTAAATATTCCCGAATTCCATTCTAGAACAACTACGAAGATGAGAAACATAGAAGTAGATGTCCTCGGTGTAGCAAAACATCTTAAATCACCTAATAAAGGCAAGGCTTACGGTCCAGATGGTATACCATTCAGTTTCCTTTCAGAGTATGCAGACGCAATAGCTCCATATTTAGCAATTATATACAACCGCTCGCTCACAGAAAATTCCTTACCTAAACACTGGAAAGTTGCTCAATTCACACCAATACCCAAAAAGGGAAATAGGAGTAATCCGCTGAATTACAGACCCATATAACTAACGTCGACTTGCAATAGGGTTTTGGAGTATATACTGTATTTGAACATTATGAAGTGCCTCGAAAAAAAAAAAAACGATTTATTGACACGTAGTCAGCACGGTTCAGAAAATATCGTTCTTGCGGAACACAACTAACTCTTTGTACTCATGAAGTAATGAGTGCTGTCGACAGGGGATGTGAAACTGACTATATTTTTAGATTTTCAGAAGGCTTTCGATACCGTTGCTCACAAGCGTCTTCTAACCAAACTGTGCGCCTATGGAATATCGCCTCAGTTGTGCGACTGGATTCGTGATTTCCTGTCAGAAAGGTCACAGTTCATAGTAATAGACGGAAAGTCATCGAGTAAAACATAAGTAATAATCGGCGTTCCACAAGGAAGTGTTATAGGCCCTCTATTGTTCCAGATCTATATTAATGACATAGGAGACAATCTGAGTAGCCCTCTTAGATCACTTGTAGATGATGCTATCATTTACCGTCTTGTAAAAGTGGCATTTGACCCTGAATAAAGAAAAGTGTGAAGTTATTCACATGAGTACTAAAGAAATCCGCTGAATTTCGATTACGCGATATGTCACACAAATCTGAAGGCTGTAAATTCAACTAAATACTTAGGAATTACAATTACAAATAACCTAAGTTGGAACGATCACATAGACGTTGTGGGTAGAGCAAACCAAAGACAGCGATTCATTGGCAGAACACTTAAAAGATGCAACAGATCTACTAAAGAGACTGCTTACACTACACTTGTCCTCCATATTCTGGAGTATTGCTGAGCGGTGTGGGATCCACATCAGGTGGGACTGACGGATGATATTGAAAACGTTCAAAGAAGGGCGGCTCGTTTTGTATTATCTGGAAGTAGGGGAGATAGTGCCACAGACATGATACGTGAATTGGAGTGACAATCATGAAAACAAAAGCGTTTTTCGTTGCGACGGGATCATCTCATGAAATTTCAGTCACCAGTTTTCTCCTCCGATTATGAAAACAATCTGTTGGCACCCATCTACGTAGGGAGAAATGATCATCACGATAAAATGAGAGAAATCATGGCTCGCACCGAAAAATTTAAGTGCTCGTTTTCCCCGCCCGTCGTTCGAGAGTGGAACGGTAGAGAGACAGCTTGAAGGTGGTTCATTGAACCCTCTGTCAGGCACTCAATTGTGAATGGCAGAGTAATCACGTAGATGTAGATGTAGATGTAGGAAGCATGAGAGAGTCTCCGTGGCATGGTTTCCTACTTGCTTCACACGTTTTCGCCACATGAGTCTTCTGGCTGTGAGCTTTACGCTGTCTGTTGACGGACGACGTTGAAACCGTACTCGGTATATTTACTATCATCCAGCTGGCATAGTCTGTCAACGGATCAAAATCGACGTCGTCATTCCAGGTGTACTAATTTTTTTCCGGCGGTGCATATCGAATGCATGACATATTTAGTCTTCGGCAGTTTAATAAGCTTAAACATCTAATGTCAATGGAGAAAAAACTTCAACATTTCAATGAGTTCAGATTAGTGACAAGTGAGGTAGTGGTAAAAGCAACTCAGAACATAATGTACCACCAACATAGCGTAGTTACTTCTATAAAAACTTTTTAAAGGAAGTAATTGGCGTACCTAAGTCGTTCTTTTATTTTCAAATAATCAAATTATTTCATTACTTGTCAGTTATCTAGTTTCACCAGCTTGGGCATTATCAAGCTAATGTCAATAAAATTGTGATGATTACAGCATTTTTGGATGCACAGAGCAGTGTGGAGAAAAGCCACATGTTATAGCCTCCTTAGTAAGGGTTTCGCGCAACCACAGCATTTACCGGTACAAGTATCACAGGTGTAACGTCCTTATGTAAAAAAGAAATGAGCGACCATTATTCGGCCATAGAGAAGAAACCTGCATATGGGTCCCATTTTTTCCATTTTACATATTGACGTCACACCTGTGATAGTGCCCGTACCTGCTACGGTTGTGAAAAACCCTTATTAAGGAGACAATCATATGTTGTTTTTTTCCGACACTACTGTGTGAATCATAACATCTGCAAACATCACAGTTTTTATTGTGATTAGTTTGATAATGCCCAATGGGGTGAAACTGGCTGATTACTAAGTAATGAAATAAAGTATTTATATCAAAATAAAAAATAGGCTACGTAGTAAAGTGACTTCCTTTAACAAATTTGCAGCGGCTGTGAACCCATAAGGGAAAGGACCGTTTGTTCACAAAAATGTTAGCATTTGTTTTCAGTAAGATAGGACTCCGTATGATCCGTTGCGCGCAACGATCATTGAACATGGACAACGGAGAGAAGAGCAGCAATCAATCGCGAATCCTTTCATTTCATTACCCCAGATCTTGGTTTCAACTTTACAGTCATCTAGTCATCTTCAGTGCTACAAGACAGGAGAACCAGGAACAGATATAAGATAGATAACAACGAATCGTAAGCCCAAACATAAACACTACACAGTTGCATACCATATAACAGGTGACATTATTCCAAAGTGTCACAGAGTAAACGATATTGGTTGATGTGAAGCATACATGAGTCTAAGATGAACGGAAACGGTTGCTTACATGGTTGAACAGGAAGAAAATGTGACGTCAGAGATGTGAAGTGCCCCTCTGTTGAGGTACAGGTCAACAGTTAAATAATAGTGAAGCTATATAATTTTCCAAAAAAATTTTAAAAATTTACTGAACAATAAGATCACAGAAAACAAATGAAACTTGTGGAGCCATAAGTAAAGCACACTCAATAACAGCAAGTACTGGATCACATGTAACATATTTTTTGCATTACAAACTAATGGAAGAGGATACATCTAGAATTCCATACAACCAAGAAAAGTACAACGTTACATTAATACACCAAAATAATTAAAATATCAAGCAATGATAATAGTATAGAAAATAATGGTGTGCCCTTTCTGGGCATAAACTACAGTCATATAGATAGTAAAATAATTTAGTTCCATCTGTGGGCTTACAGTATAAATATGTTGAATTCAGGATCATAACAGTGACGATAGTTATGAAGCTAGCCAGTAGCCCATAAAAAGTTAGCAATTAAGTAATATAAAGGAATGAAAATCGTACAATAAAAATGGTGCGCCCTCTCTGGGCATGAACTAAGGTTATACGGGCTTACTGTAGAAACATTCGGAATGAAACAGCATTTCAGTGTCGAAAGGTACGAAGTGGCACATAAAAATGAACAAATAAATAAAATGAAGGGATATATCAGAGTTATGGGAACTGAAATATGTTCAAGTTTTTATGCGCCACTGGCTAGCTGTATATCGGTGGTAGCTGCAATGTTGCTTTATTCCACAGGTTTATACTTACAATTTGTATGACTGAAGTTTAAGGTTAGAGAGAATCACCATGTTTTATTGTACTACGTTCATTTCTCTATATTTTAATTATTTTGGTACGAGGGTAATTCCAAAAGTAAGGTTTTCTATTTTTTTATAAGTACATAGACCTGTTTATTTCTACAATGGTTTACATCAGTCTACAGCTTGAACATTTAGCTATTTTTCGACATAATCACCACTTCTGTCGATGCATTTTTGTAGACGCTGTGGCAGTTTTTGTATGCCCATGTCACACCAGCTCGCCGCCATGCTGTTCAGAAAGCTATGAACCTCTTCTTTCACCTCGTCGTCGGAGCTGAATCGCTTTCCGGCCAAATGTTCTTTTAACCTAGGCAACAGTCACTGGTCGCCAAACCTGGACTATAGGGTGGATGGGTGACTATGTTCCACTGAAACTGTTGCAGGAGAGCAACGGTTTGCCGAGCGATGTGTGGGCGAGGGTTGTCATGGAGAATGTGTACACCCTTGCTCAACATTCCTCTTCTCCGGATCTGAATTGCCCGCTTGAGTTTCTTCAGAGTCTCACAGTACCTGTCAGCGTTAATTGTGGTCCCAGCGATTCAGCTTTGACAACGAGGTGAAAAAAGAGGTTCATAACTTTCTGAATAGCATGGCAGCGAGCTGGTATGACATAGGCATACAATAACAGCCACAGCGTCTACAAAAATACATCGACAGAAATGGTGATTATGTCGAAAAATAGCTAAATGTTCAAGTTGTAAACTGATGTAAACCATTGTAGAAATAAACGGGTCTATGTACCTATAAAAAGTAGGAGGCCTTACATTTAGGATTACCCTCGTATATTAATTTAATGTTGAACTTCTCGCAGTTATAAGGAATTGTAAATGGATCTTCTTCCACTAGTCTGTAATCCAAAACAAAATATCACATACCATCCTGTACTTACGGTTACTGAGCGGGCTGTACTTACGACTCGACATACACTCCTGGAAATGGAAAAAAGAACACATTGACACCGGAGTGTCAGACCCACCATACTTGCTCCGGACACTGCGAGAGGGCTGTACAAGCAATGATCACACGCACGGCACAGCGGACACACCAGGAACCGCGGTGTTGGCCGTCGAATGGCGCTAGCTGCGCAGCATTTGTGCACCGCCGCCGTCAGTTTCAGCCAGTTTGCCGTGGCATACGGAGCTCCATCGCAGTCTTTAACACTGGTAGCATGCCGCGACAGCGTGGACGTGAACCGTATGTGCAGTTGACGGACTTTGAGCGAGGGCGTATAGTGGGCATGCGGGAGGCCGGGTGGACGTACCGCCGAATTGCTCAACACGCCGTGGGGCGTGAGGTCTCCACAGTACATCGATGTTGTCGCCAGTGGTCGGCGGAAGGTGCACGTGCCCGTCGACCTGGGACCGGACCGCAGCGACGCACGGATGCACGCCAAGACCGTAGGCTCCTACGCAGTGCCGTAGGGGACCGCACCGCCACTTCCCAGCAAATTAGGGACACTGTTGCTCCTGGGGTATCGGCGAGGACCATTCGCAACCATCTCCATGAAGCTGGGCTACGGTCCCGCACACCGTTAGGCCGTCTTCCGCTCACGCCCCAACATCGTGCAGCCCGCCTCCAGTGGTGTCGCGACAGGCGTGAATGGAGGGACGAATGGAGACGTGTCGTCTTCAGCGATGAGAGTCGCTTCTGCCTTGGTGCCAATGATGGTCGTATGCGTGTTTGGCGCCGTGCAGGTGAGCGCCACAATCAGGACTGCATACGACCGAGGCACACAGGGCCAACACCCGGCGTCATGGTGTGGGGAGCGATCTCCTACACTGGCCGTACACCACTGGTGATCGTCGAGGGGACACTGAATAGTGCACGGTACATCCAAACCGTCATCGAACCCATCGTTCTACCATTCTTAGACCGGCAAGGGAACTTGCTGTTCCAACAGGACAATGCACGTCCGCATGTATCCCGTGCCACCCAACGTGCTCTAGAAGGTGTAAGTCAACTACCCTGGCCAGCAAGATCTCCGGATCTGTCCCCCATTGAGCATGTTTGGGACTGGATGAGGCGTCGTCTCACGCGGTCTGCACGTCCAGCACGAACGCTGGTCCAACTGAGGCGCCAGGTGGAAATGGCATGGCAAGCCCTTCCACAGGACTACATCCAGCATCTCTACGATCGTCTCCATGGGAGAATAGCAGCCTGCATTGCTGCGAAAGGTGGATATACACTGTACTAGTGCCGACATTGTGCATGCTCTGTTGCCTGTGTCTATGTGCCTGTGGTTCTGTCAGTGTGATCATGTGATGTATCTGACCCCAGGAATGTGTCAATAAAGTTTCCCCTTCCTGTGACAATGAATTCACGGTGTTCTTATTTCAATTTCCAGGAGTGTATGTGATTTCTTTCATATGGTTTAACCACTACTTGGTGTTTTATTGTTCAGTACAATTTTAAATTTGTTTGATAAATTATATAGCTTCACTATTGTTTAAGGCCAGGTTCGCATTCAAGTGAGCAAGAAATAGGCAAAGTTTGGACATTTTTTGGGACAATGGAACGACATACAAAGATGTTGTTTGAGGATTATGATTGATCATATTTTGAACTTTATTTTAGATTTTCAGTACAAAAAAATAAAATGGCGCCCATAATTATGGTTTGATCACGGGCCCGAGAGTTTGAAGTATGCAGACCGCGTGCAGTGTAGCCCCTAGGGAGTTAATTGAAATGAAAATGGATAATATCAGTCGATATTACATTAAATTTATGGGAGCTTATGCCCTATCACAATGAAATAATCTTAAATTTAACGATACGGTACTAATTCGAACTTTTTTGCGGGTTTCTTTCACAACTTATGGCTATACGAAAAACAAATTTCATATGTTAGAGGTAGAAGGCCCCAAGGAAAGTGTTTACTTTTCGGGGGTCAGAGATAGAAGTTTAATAGGTTTTTATTTTATGCTGTACCCAATTTTGAAAAATCGTTTCTCGAAAAAAAACCTGTTTCATGTTTAGTTAACACTTTTATATCTATTATTAGTTCAATTTGCATAAAAACTGTTTGTTATTATATATTTTTGATGTCACTGAACATAAATCTAAAGACAGATTTCAAAATGACTAATCCAATATTCCAGACGAAAAATTACCTTCTGGCCAATTTTGAACAAAATTTGACCAAAAAAGTGAGTTTGTTGCTTACTTTAGTCTGCAATTCCAGGGCTGTATATCATCTTTTCCTCTAACTCAAATTGTTTCTGGAGAGCGACTCCCTCCTCCTTATTGGCGAGAAAAGCCGATCTGGCTGAGCTGGATATGCTGCGTTCGGCAGCATGCACACGCTGTTCGTCAGCGTTTTCAGCGAATGTGTTTGCATGCATACTGCTGTACAAATCATTTTGTGAACGAGCGTCACGCCACGACAGGTATTCTACTTGAGCCGGGCGTCTCCGGCTGAGATCGTCCCATAGCGGCTGTGACACTGCTTCGAACAATGGGCTGTAGAAACTTTTGTAACACACGGATTAAAAAACTTTTTCGTCCCAACATTCCAGACAGGTATTCCTTCCCAAATATGCAATAAAAAGAAAATCGAATTTTCTACCATTTTGAATGAGAACCAGGCCGCAGCTGTTCACTGGTACCTCAGCAGAGGGCACCACACGTCTCTGATCTCACATTTTCTTCCTGTTCAACCATGTAAGCAACAGCTTCAGTGCATATTCGACTCATTTATGGTCTACATCAATCAATATTATTTATCACGTGACATTTTGCACTAATGTTACCTGTTGTTATATGGATTATAACTGTATGGTGCTTATGACTGCACTTACAATAGGTTGTTAACTGTCTTATATCTGTTACTGATTCTCTTGTCTTCCGCCTCACCCCCACCCTCACCTACCTTGGCCTCACCATTGACCGTCACCTCACCTGGGTCCCTCATCTCCGCTCCATCCAATCCAAAAGCCCACAACCGCCTCCGACTCCTCAAACTCCTCTCTGGCCGGACATGGGGGTTGCACCCCTCTACCATCCTCCACACCTACAAATCCTTAATCCGTCCCATCCTCTGTTATGCCAGTCCTGCCTGGATATCTGCCCCCCCCCCCAAATTCTATAAGTCCCTCCAGATCCTTGAGCGTCATGCACTCCGCCTCGCCTTCCGTATACCCCTCCCGTCCCCCACGCGGATCCTCTATGATCTCATTCCTTTCCCCCATCTGCTCCTCTTCCTCGAACATATCCGCATCCTCTACACCTCCCGCCGCCTTGAATCCCCTCACCCCCTGGTTGCTCCTCTCCTCTCCCATCCCCGCCCCCTGCCACGTCTTCACTGTTGTATCCCCACTACCCTCCATCTCTACACCCTACATCTCCTTTCCCAAGGTGGCATCGATCAACTCCCCCTCCCGGATGGTGCCCTGTCTCCCTCCATTTATCCCTCCTATCAACTTTGATCCTCACCCCCCTCCTTTCCTCCATCCTTTCCCTGGGCTCCCTCTTCCTCCCCCCTTCCATCCTGTGTTTTCTCCCTGCCTACCGTCTCCCTATCTCCTTTCTTCCCCCCCCCCCCCCCCCGAGTCCTTTTGTACTCCCCTCGTCTGCCTTCCCCACTCCCTGGCACGTCTGCTCAGCACCCCCCCACCCCTCTTCTGGATCCTCCTCTTCCATTGGCTCCTTTCCCCCCTCCCACTTCACTTTTCCTCTCCTTCACCCCCTTTTTTCCTGTCATCTGACCAGTTTCCTCCACCTGCTCTCGGGTGTGGTATGTCATATTTGTGCCAACTTTTTAGTGCAGTGTTTAAGTGAGTGTTCAGTGTTGTGCATCTTACCACAGTGTTGCGAACGGAAATCATGCTGTCGCTGGGTGTGCATTTTATATCTCTTGCGAACAGAACCCAGACTGTCGCTGTGTTTTTTAATTGTCTGTCTATTATTTTTCTGCTTCCTGTGTATTCTATTAGCATCATCAACCCTGTGTTTTATGTTTTAAGCTCCAGCATTTTCTGCCATTTTACCTGTAAGTCACCGATTTTATCGCCAACTTTTATTATTTTTTCTTGTCTTCATCTTTTTAAAACAAATTCTGTAGGCTGAAGAGCGGCGTAATAAGCTGCTGCCAGCCCACCCCCTTTAGGGGGAATCGAAACTCAATTAGGGAAAAAAAACTCTTGTCTTGTAATCCTTCCCCTCCCATCTCCTCTGCCAATGACATCTACACCCTCCCCTCTCCCTCCTCCCCCCCTTTTTCCCCCTTTTGGCAGGTCCCCGGACTCGTACACGTATAGTGAACTTTCGCGCGCCAGATATCATCGCATAATGTTTGTGTGTGCCGTCGTGTTCATGTGTTCCAGTGTTTCATCGTTTGTGCTCCAGCGCTCGCGCGTGTCATCTGTCATCTCTGTGCGTGTCCACGTTTCTGAACATGTTTATTTTTTTGCACTCTGCGCCCATGAACGGCTCTGTGTGTTTTAATTTTATATGTCTACGTTTGTCTATCCACCATGTCTGTTCTGCGATTGTCTTCTTTTGTCTCATTAGTTTTATCTGTGGCCAAAGAGCGGCGTAGTATGCCGCTGCTGGCCTACCTGTATCAGGTGTGAAATTAACAATAAAGAAAAAGAAAAAATCTGGTCTTGTACCCCTCCCCTCCCCCCCGCCTCTCGTTTTTCCTCCCCTTTCCCCCTCATCAGTCCGGGTGCCTCCTCTCATCTGCCCTTGCCTGTGGTGTGTCATCTTCGTGCCGACCTTTTAGTGCAGTGTTCCCAGTGATTGTTAAGTGTTGTGCGTCTTTTCCGAAGTGTTACGAATGGACATCATGCTGTCGCAGGGTGTAATTTTTTTATATCTCTTGCAAACAGAATCCAGACTGTCGCTGTGTTTTTTTATTTGTCTGTCTACTTTTCCCTGTCTGCTTCCTGTGTATGATATTATCATCGCCCACCATTAGTTTTATGTTTTAACTTATCCACAATTTTCCTCCATTTTACATTTTTCGTCTCCGTTTTATCGCCTGTTTTTATTGTTTCTTGTCTTCTTCTGTTTTAAAAATTCTGTAGGCTGCAGAGAGGCGTACTAAGCTGCTGCCAGCCCGCCCCCTTCGGGGGAAACCGAAATCCAATAAAGGAAAAAAATCTAAAAAATCTTGTCTTGTAATTTTTGGCACTGAAGATGACTAAGTAAACAGTTTAGATCTGCTGTAACAAAACGACGGATTTCGCTCTCGATTGCTGCTCTTTTCTCCATTGTCTATTTGTTTTTAATCTATAATGACACACCTCAGGGAGCTTATATTTAGCTGTGAACCGCTTTAATCGGAGTAGTGAACACCACCACATACGATAGGAAAATGATCACCTGACAATATCACCTGCTTTGATTTTATGATAAAATTGATCGTTTCTTAATTTCAAGCACCGAGGCCTAATAGTTAACAGACTGCGAAATCTGTGCAGCGAAGCAGAAGGAAATAAACCAAGTTTTGCGTGCCACTCAGCAGAGCAGGAGTCGTACATCAAGTTAAATGGCGTTCACAAATCCGCCAAGTATACAACGCTGTCCTGGTGGTAGAGTTGCTTTACTGGTACAGAATGGAAAGGAGAAAGACAGTGAGGTGTTGGTTACATAACATATGACCCTGACGCTAGGCTCGGGTGACCGAGTACAAGCTTTCTATCCAGCACACCGGGCCAACCGGCTCCACGTCTCGAGGTGAGCTTGCTGCCGCGGCCTCCACTTGGAGCCGCGCGGAGTGGCCGCGCGGTTTGAGGCGACATGTCACGGATTGCGCGGCCTCTCCCGCTGGAGGTTCGAGTCCTCCCTCAGGCATACGTGTGTGAGTTGTCCTTAGCATAAGTAAGTTTAAGTAGTGTGTAAGTCTAGGGGCCGATGACCTCAGCAGTTTGGTCCCTTAGGATTTAACACACATTTGAACATTCCACTTGGAGTCAAGTGATCTACCTGTTACTATTAGCTGCTTTCTCCTCTCCTACGTGAGTACCCATACTGCCATGTTCTGCTGTTCTTAAGGTGCCATAATGTGAGAGATGACCAAACGGTATGGTTGAATCGAATACCATGATTTCGTTTACAGGGGGATGACACTTGATATACAGTTTCGTAATTTTAAGTAATTTAGTTGTTCCAAATGCAAAGGAATAAGTAAGAATTGCAAGCAAAGTGTGGGGGACTGAAACAGAGGATGACAGACTAAAGGCCGAAATACTAAATGTCTTTTTCCAAAGCTGTTTCACAGAGGAAGACTGCACTGTAGTTCCTTCTCCAGATTGTCGCACAGATGACAAAATGGTAGATATCGAAATAGACGTCAGAGGGTTAGAGAAACAATTAAAATCATTCAAAAGAGGAAAGGCCGCAGGACCTGATGGGATACCAGTTCGATTTTACACAGAGTACGCGAAAGGAACTTCCCTCCCTTCTTGCAGCGGTGTACCGTAGGTCTCAAAAAGAGCGTAGCGTTCCAAAGGATTGGAAAAGGGCACAGGTCATCCACGTTTTCTAGCAGGGACGTCGAACACATGTGCAGAACTATAGACCTATATCTCTAACGTCGATCAGTTGTAGAATTTTGGAACACGTATTACGTTCGAGTATAATGACTTTTCTGGAGACTAGAAATCTACTCTGTAGGAATCAGCATGGGTTTCGAAAAAGGCGATCGTGTCAAACCCAGCTCGCGCTATTCGTCCACGAGACTCAGAGGGCCATAGACACCGGTTCACAGGTAGATACCGTGTTTCTTGACTTCCGCAAGGCGTTCCAATACAGTTCCCCAAAGTCGTTTAATGAACAAAGTAAGAGCATATGGACTATCAGACCAATTGTGTGATTGAATTGAAGAGCTCCTAGATAACAGAACGCAGCACGTCATTCTCAATGGAGAGAAGTCTTCCGAAGTAAGAGTGATTTCAGGTGTGCCGCAGGGGAGTGTCGTAGGACCGTTGCTATTCACAATATACATGAATGACCTTGTGGATGACATCGGAAGTTCACTGAGGCTTTTTGCGGATAATGCTGTGGTGTATCGAGAGGTTGTAACAATGGAAAATTGTACTGAAATGCAGAAGGATCCGCAGAGAATTGACACATGGTGCAGGGAATGGCAATTGAATCTCAATGTAGACAAGTGTAATGTGCTGCGAATACATAGAAAGAAAGATCACTTATCATTTAGCTACAATATAGCAGGTCAGCAACTGGAAGCAGTTAATTCCATAAATTATCTTGGAGTATGCATTAGGAGTGATTTAAAATGGAATGATCATATAAAGTTGATCGTCGGTAAAGCAGATGCCAGACTGAGATTCTTTGGAAGAATCCTAAGGAAATGCAATCCGAAAACAAAGGAAGTAGGTTACAGTACGCTTGTTCGCCCACTGCTTGAATACTGCTCAGCAGTGTGGGACCCGTACCAGATAGGGTTGATAGAAGAGATAGAGAAGATCCAACGGAGAGCAGCGCGCTTCGTTACAGGATCATTTAGTAATCGCCAAAGCGATACGGAAATGATAGATAAACTGCAGTGGAAGACTCTGCAGGAGAGACGCTCAGTAGCTCGGTACGGGCTTTTGTGAAGTCAAACAGCATATTGCTCCCTCCTATGTATATCTCGCGAAGAGACCATGAGGATAAAATCAGAGAGATTAGAGCCCACACAGATTCATACCGACAATCCTTCTTTCCACGAACAATACGAGACTGGAATAGAAGGGAGAACCGATAGAGGTACTCAAGGTACCCTCCGCCACAAACCGTCAGGTGGCTTGCGGAGTATGGATGTAGATGTAGATGTGGACTGAAGATAGGAGATGAGTTTTAGAAACGAGAAGTTTCCCATAAGACGCAAGATCTGTTTGCGGCGTTACGCTGGAACCAGTAGGCAGGCAGGCGGGCTCCTGTCACCGAAGCCCTTCTCACACAGTGGCAGGTGGAGCATAGATTTGCATTGTATGTTGTGCCTCGTCTACTATGCGATCGGGTATGCTTTACTTTCTGGTTTTTCGTTATTTTTCGTGCCCCTAGCCCCGTGTGGACGGCGGATGGTCTATTAGCTGTATAATCAACCCGACCTTCAGCTAAAGGAAATGTAACGGACACAAACAAGTAAACAATGTATTAAAACGTGAGATATTTACAAGTGAGTTTTTTGTTGATTTGTAAAGAAGAATTGATGGAAGGTTCTACATAAGATAATCGTGATTTTCTTCATTTTTAATTTAAAACAGGAATATAAAAAGGCAAAACGAAAACAAAAACAACCCACTGAAAACATTTAAGACACGAGAGTGAAACAATGTGATCTTAAAAATGAAGCACTGTGTTGTGCCTAAAAGTTGAAAGGATCTCCACTGGAAAGGATCATCTATTGTCGCAGAAGAAAAGGTTTGGCGTTTGATTGAGTAGGAGGATGCGGGTATAAGAATGGAGGACTGATGGGTAATTTCGATGGAGATGGAGGTATCGGTAGGGCAATAATATGAAGGTGAAAAACGGGTAGGGACACTTGGGAAGGGGAGGAAAAAGATGAACAAACGAAGTGGGATAGGCGGGGTGGATCATAGGCGGTAGAATTGTTAACTTCGGGACGAATTTGTCTGGGAGGGTGATTTGTATTGTATTGTACTGTATGTTGACCAGGGACCTAGAAACGACGGAGAGGCCGCAGCTGCAGTGGTCCACAGCCCCACGGCGACTACCGCAGTCCACTTCATCCCTCCGCCCCCCCACACCGAACCCAGGGTTATTGTACGGTTCGGCCCCCGGTGGACCCCCCAGGGAACGCCTCACGCCAGACGAGTGTAACCCCTATGTTTGCGTGGTAGAGTAATGGTGGTGTACGCGTACGCGGAGAACTTGTTTGCGCAGCAATCGCCGACATAGTGTAGCTGAGGCGGAATAAGGGGAACCAGCCCGCATTCGCCGAGGTAGATGGAAAACCGCTTAAAAACCATCCACAGACTGGCCAGTTCACCGGGCCTCGACACAAATCCGCCGGGCGGATTCGTGCCGGGGACCAGGCGCTCCTTCCCGCCCGGAAAGCCATGCGTTAGACCTCACGGCCAACCGGGCGGGCCGGGAGGGTGATTTGGTTGAAGTTTCGTTCAGAGAGGATGTGGAGGCTGCTCAGTTGTAGAGTTAGTGGAATGCATCGGTACAGGCACGGCAGCTTAGTGTGATTGGAAATCGGATGGTAAACAATATGAGTATTGGAGATAATAAACGGATACCGAAAGCAAGATGCAGTGATTGAAGTTCAAGAATTTGGAGGGACTCAAAGAACTTACGTGTAGCGAATGTCCATCCAACATTTGCGCTGGAGAGGATGGGTCGGACCAAGGTTTTGTGTGTGAGGAGAACAGTAGAGGGATGTAACCTCGTTTTATTTCCTTTGGTCTTGCATGTTGTTTCACTTCAGTATAGTATACGCGGAGGATCAATGGGCATTTCCCGTGCTGGCTCTGCACGAACTGCGTAGTATGTAGAATGTTAGCTATTCTCGCCTGTTCGCAATCCCAATGAGTAGACGATATGTATGTTATAAAATAAATTTCAAGAGTTTACCTCTGTGATAGGTAAAGGAAGCTGAGTGTTTGAACCAAGAATATAGTAGATAACTAAAGAGCAGCCTTGGAAAGACGTCCGAGAAAATCACTGCGACATTCAGCGTATCCGACTGGTGTGTCAATGGCTGAGCCAAAAACAAACTGAAACTTTACAAAGCAACGGAAGTACATCGATTAGCGACTTTGGATACTATATTGAATAAAATAATTTTAGTTATTGGGCCGTGTTACTATAAACTACTAAAGCACGTAAACTGCCGACATTTCGACCGACTTGCTGCGGTCTCTTCAACGCGACCCAATACCTAAAATTATTTTATTCAAAATGACACCTTCCGTGGAAGCTTACGAACTTACGTTAAATAATATTGCTCAACGTCAGTACTGCAACTGACTACTGCAGTTGTGCATGTGGAGGAGACTGATCCTGAATTTTTTTGTCTTGAAGCTTAGCTAAATTTATATAGATCCTTGAATTTGCGGAACAATCGCTGAAAATCCTCGTCTTTTGCAGCAAAAGCTACCTAGTACTATGAAAGCACAGCTGTGGTATTCAATCAATGCAAGCGAATTACTGGTTCGATCTTTTACCACCAAACCATAATTTCTGATAGGTACGTGAACAATATACGGCCAACGTATTTACAAATGGTTCAAATGGTTCTGAGCACTATGCGACTTAACTTCTGAGGTCATCAGTCGCCTAGAACTTAGAACTAATTAAACCTAACTAACCTAAGGACATCACACACATCCATGCCCGAGGCAGGATTCGAACCTGCGACCGTAGCGGTCACGCGGTTCCAGGCTGAAGCGCCTTTAACCACACGGCCACACCGGCCGGCCAACGTATTTACAGAGGACATGTAAGCACCCCACTATATATGTTTCTTTTGAATGTTGGGCTCCATAAGGTTCTCTTTCTGTGCAGCGACCGTGGAATACAAAATTATAAAGAATGTAGTAACCAGTCACGGAAACATAATTTATTTATCTTGTTGCAAATCGATTTCGACTGATTTCATGATAGAAATCTACCAGGGACAGTACTTCTACGTATGGCATTTATCGGTTAGAAAAATGCACCGATGATGACTGATATCAGTCGAAATCGATTTGCAACAAGATAAATAAATTATGGTTTTGCGACTGGTTGCTATATTCTTTACACTATAAAAAATCTACGTATTACCAAAACTACGTACCCTTAAACTGTTTTTAAACTTAAACTAGTATGCTAATCTTTGACTAAACAAAACCTAATTTTAATTGAACTGTAACCAGCTTGAATACGCCCTCATCAAAATTTCCACTTACCTCGCATCTTGACAACATAGGTGCAGATTTCTCGAAAGCACAACAGCAAACAGCGAGAAGGCAGCGGCTAAGATAGATTCCTATTTTTAAATTAAAATTTCCAAACAATGTTCAAACTGTTGCACACCATATAGTGCAATGTGTAATGCGTAAGAATAAACCTTCTTTAAACAGTGGGATGTGGAGAATAACTATTCCTAAAAAATGATACTCCGAGAGAGAGATTTTGCGAGGGTAAGTTTAATGAAAACCTTAAATTTGTGAAAACAAATCAAAATTTCTTCCCGTTATCTTGTAAGTTGGTAAGCGTGCTACAAACAGCGTGCAGAATGGCCTGTAGGTGGCAGCTTAGTGCAGATGTACACATACCCTTGCAGTATCAGTATAAAGATGGCCACTCCACTTGCGACTTGCACCAGGGAAGAAAAATGTTCTGTTATTCGGTTTTTGCGTAGTGAAACCTATTGAAATTCATCGGCGAATGGTTCAATATGGTGATGCATGTAAGTCACAGCAACAAGTCTACGAATGGAGTAGGAAGTTCGCAAATGGTGTGAATTCAGTGGAAGATGTTCCTCACAGAACATTGCAGCAGTTGAAGCCATAGTGAAGGAAAACCGCAGAGTGACACTGAATGAAATTGCAACATGTTTACAGATTAGTCATGGGTCAGCACACCACATTGTGCATGATATGCTCCAGTTTCGCAAAGGGTCTGCAAGATGGGTGCCACGGCAGCTGATTCCTGAAGTGAGAGAACGACGTGTTGATGCTTGTGAAGAACTTCTTCGGCGCTTTGAACGAGAAGGTGATGGCGTCCTTGCAAGAATCGTTACTGGGGACGAAACCTGGGTTCACTTCCACCAACCGGAAACGAAGAGAGGGAGCAATCCAGACCTTTCCCCAAGTGATTTCCATATGTTTGGACTACTCGAAGACGCAATGGGAAGAAAGAAGTTCCGTTCTGATGAAGAGGTATGCCATGCGGTGCATGAGTGGTTGCGCGGACTACAAAAAGAATTTTTTCTAAAGGAATTTATGCACTTTGTAAGAGCTGGAGGACTTGCATTGAGCGTGGGGGAGATTATGTTGAAAAGTGATACAGCTTTGTACCACTTCTGCACAATAAATAATATTTTAAAAAAATATTTAAGGTTTTCATTTGACTCACCCTCGTAGAATGAGGTATCTATTCAAAAAGACAGAATAAAATTTCGCGTTTTCTTCACACATACATTGGTCTGAACAATACAATGCTTAACAAAGTGAACAATGATTTAAAAAGGGTGCAATGTTTACAGGGAATTTCTATAAAAACCAAATAACTTAATGAGTTGATAACTTAATGCATGACTCAGGAAAGTGCGGTGGTCTTTCTCTCAGCTCTCAGCAAGTTTGTAACACCTATTTTCGACTTACTTTGTATCTATACCGATATTTCTATGTCAGTTTGTAGTGTTGCTTATATATATCTGTCATGGAAATTCATTGGCTGTGTGCACATGTTTCAGTTATGTGAATTTTTAACGATGTTTTATAAACTGTGCTTGTGGATTTAAAGAATTACTAAAATGATTGTCATATAATGTACTGTAAATGGTTTAGTCTATAGTTAGGGAACGTAGGGTTGAATGTAAAAATGCGAGGAAGCCCCGCAGTTACGGAAGTAGCCTGGCAGAGTGGAAAAGGTGTGGCTGGCGCGCAAGTGGCAACTCGTCTTTTGTGACGCGTAAGGAGTCTGGACTGAGCAGTGCTGTGGTTAACATCTCGCTAGCAGTAGCGGATCATTGTGGGTCTTATTCTTGGATTTTTGAGGCCAGAAGAGCTTAAGAGCAGTATTTACGGGCCTCGGTTGCTGTATTTGGAGACACAGTTATTATGGCATGGTTTTTGGCCCTGTAAAAATATAATTCCGACGCCAAGAAGATCTGTAACAGGGCGAGGTCAACAGTAATGCCAAGACTGCATCACCGCCATGTTAACAGCCACTGCAAATTACTCCACCAGTACCACCAGCCTTTCATTAAATTGTTTATATTTGGCACTCTGTAAATGGACCAGCTATTTGTGAAATTTGGTTAATTTTAATAATAATCGTGGTGTTCCTAAAAACACTGTCTTACACCCGTGATTATCACAAATATGGGCAGGTATCCTACTCTAATGAAAATTCCGAATGTCGTAATTTATTATGGAAAGACTTATTCGGCGGCTGTAAAAACAATTGTGATTGCTTTCTAATGTGTGATGTTATAGTGTTTAAAGTTCAGTTTTATAGTTTGAGAAATACTCCACCTCGAGTGCATTTTTAAATCATTCTGCAGTCATTTTCCTAAATAATTTGCCTTACTTGAAAAGCTGCCTGAAAATAGTAAAGTTGATCTGAAGTGAAAGAAAATATTAACTGTTGCATTTATGCACTTTGATCAGAAGTACAAAGTTTTATCAGCGTTCATTCCATGAGAAGATTTTTGAACTTGAATTTAATATTTTCACAGCCAACTATATTCTGAGTAGGTTAAAAGACTGCTTATCAAAGCACATTTGTTTTTTAAAGAGTTGTAGTTTGTTGTGCTTTACTTAATTAACTTACCATTTCTTATACATAGTTGTGTAGTTTTGTTAATGAGCATGGTTCTTCAAACCAAGAAAGTTTAAAGGCCCTCATGTATTAGGCTAGTTAGTTAATGAAGCAAAGCAAAGGCTCTTTCAAAGCGAGTGTAGTTAGATGTTCATTCTGTTTAACTGCTTCATACCGAATTTAAGAAAAAAATATTTGCTGTCTTAGCTATTCTAATGCAGGTTGGTTAATGCACAGTCGTACAGACCCTGCACTAAACAATGATGTTATAGAGTACGGACATTGATCGGCCTCCTGATTTAAATTAGAATCATTTAATCATTTCATGCTCTTCCCTGTTTGGTATTGCTACTAGTTTCATGTGTGTAGGTGACTGGTTCTATAAACTGCTACATCTAGTTCATTTATGGTACGTGTTGTTCAGAGGCATATGTTACTGTTTGCTATCTTATTGGCCATTTGTTTATCTAACTTCCAGTTTAGTAGTACACTCAACTGCAACGTTAGATTACTGTGTTGTAGTGTGAACAGATATAAAGAAAAGAAAGAGTTTAGTGTCTGTTTGTGTGTGTGTCGAGGATGAATAGGTTAGCCTTAGTACTGCCTTCTGCTTTATGATATTGCTTGACGCAAGAATGCCTAATTAGGCTGGCGACCGATATTAATACGCAATGTTACAACTTGCTTTCTGTTGGGAGAACATCTGTTCCTGACCGACGTGTGTATTATTGGTTTTACCCCGCTGGAGTGTTTCGGAAACGAATCCCAGATTGATTGTTCTGTTCCCTTTACATTATCTCACGGACAAATCTTCCTTCAAAAATTACTCGCAGAAGTTCAACGTTAGCATCGACTGCCGTGGTCGGTGTTTCCGTTGTAAGTTAACTAGCTAATAATAACCATTGCAACAAACTGGGTGCGCAGAGCTGCAATCTTACCTCTAACTTACTTTCTTAAAAAAAAAAATTATTCAGACTTACTATTCTCTCTGACTTCCAAAATATACCTCATATTCATCCTTGCTCTTCTTTGCAATAAATCTTTCTTCATGTAAAGATGCAGTCACAAGTTAACGCATCACTACTGAATACGTCCATCACCTCCCATACTTCAACTAAGAATGTATCAGACTGCGCAGAGGTAAAGACTGTTCCACAACAGGATCACAGATTGTTTAACAGCAACACAACTTGCTCTCTCTTCGACGAGCACCTCGATAACTTACACGCTAACAATTAAAGAAACGCCTGCATTCATTTGATGAAGGATGATGCAAGAGCGAACAGTCCCAATACGCCTTTTACGGTATATATAGGTACAAATATTCAGCGATCACAGGCCCTGCAGACCACGCGCTCCTTCCACAAACTGCCTCCATTCCTTCCTGTTTTGTGCCCCGTTCCTCCAGGTGTCTTTAATTCCCAGGGCTGCTACGTGCTTCGCCAGGTCGTCCATGCAGCGCTGCCTTGGTCGTTCAATGGGGCGTTTGGTGTTTGGTTTCCCCGCTAGTGCCATCTTCGCCTGTCTTCCATCTGGCATACGGGCTACATGGCGCACCCACTGGATTCTTTTGCTCTTTATCTTCTGTAGGATAGTTGGCTGTCGCATCAGAAGGTAGATTTCCTCGTTTTTCCTCGTCCTCCATTGTCCATTATCTAAAACTGGCCCCCATTTCTTCCTCATTACTCTGTTACAGTATACCTGTATTTTTTTAATGATAGTAAGTAACCAATTTTTTTTACAAGACAGCTTCTAACTCGTCTAGTTCAACCTATGCGCCACCTTGCCTATCGTCCGAGTAAGGTTCCGGAGCGCAATCCGGAGGTCGGGGTCTGACTTCTGGAGAACTGATCCCATCGGAAAGCCGGAGACAGAGCCTGCATCGCGCAATGAATATCCTGTACATGCCTAACAGCAGGCCTTAAATGCAGCCGTAAGTGAAAAAGAAAACACCACAAATAACAAACAGCCGAAGTGATACAGTCACCTGTATGTTGATTACCTTCTAGAACTAGTTAAACAAAATAAATAGACCAACTATGTAAATATTTGCATTAAAATTTTGTCTCTGTATCCGAACAGAGAATGAATGTCTGTAGTTACTGGAAGCGCCCCTACAAATGACAAATATATTTAATTTGACCGATTCCGACAATGTTAAGTAAATGAGTATGGACAATGCACTCTAATAAGTAGCCTCTGAAATGAACAGTTTAGAAATAGAGTAGTTGATTAGAAATATGTACTAATAATTTAAATGCTATATATCTCAGGAGTGATACAATACGGTTCAATGATTAATGCAAAGAGGTGATAAAAAAGGGAAAGGAGTACCAACAGAAGCTGTCAGGTAACAACAGAAGAAAAGAATGTGCAGAGGTAGCAAGAGAAATAAAGAAAGTATTAGGAAGAGAAAAGAGGTAATTCATCCAACAAGCAACTAGAGAGAGAACAATGTAAGAGAATTATGCAGATGTACAAAAATCTCGAGGCCCAGTATTGTTATTTTTTTGACAATATTTCTTTTCGTTTTTCTTCTGACTGGTTTGATGTGGTAAAGCACGAATTCTTCACCTGTGCCAGCTTCTTCATCTCAGAGTAGCTCCTGTTGTACCCGACGTACTCAATTACTCCTTCGATGTATTCCAGTCTCTGTCTTCCCTGCAGTAATGGACGTTATTCCCCGATGTATTAACTGTCATCCTGTCCCTTCTTCTTGTCAGAATTTTCCACATATTCTTTTCTTCGCCGATGCTGCGGAGAGCCTTCTCATTCCTTACCATATCAATCTACCAAATTTTCATCATTCTTCTGTAGCATCATATTTCAATCTCCTAGATTCTTTTTTATTCCGATTTTCTTGCAGCTCGTTATACACTATCACACAATGCTGTGCTTCAAACGAATGTGAGCTGTGACGACATTGAGTTAGTAGACTGTTCTGCCTGGCGTCACTGTCTCAAGGGTAGTATCAATTATCCCTCTTGTGGCCCCGTTGCCAATATCTATGAGGCAGAGTTGGTATCTGTGGGTTGTGTCCTTAGTAGGTCTTTGCTTGCCGATATATATGTGAGGTACACTGGCCTGAGGGGCAAATCCTTAATCCGTCCCATCCTCTGTTATGCCATTTCTGCCTGGATATCCGTCCACCGCAAATTCTATAAGTACCTCTAGACCCTCGAGCGCAATGCACTCTGTCTCACCTTCTGTATACACCTCCTGCCACCACGCGTATCCTCCATGACCTGATTCCTTTCCCCCATCTGCTCCTTTTCCTTGAACATATTCGTGTCCTCTACACCACCCACCCACTTGGTGCCCCTCATCCCATGGTTGCTCCTCTCTTCTCCAACCCCCACCCTCTGCCGCACCTTCACCATTGTGTCCCCCCTACCCGGCACTTCTACACCCTTCGTCTCATTTCCTGAGGTGGCTTCCATCAACTCCCCCTCCTGGATGGCCGGCCGCTGTGGCCGTGCAGTTCTGGCGCTGCAGTCCGGAACCGCGGGGCTGCTACGGTCGCATGCCTTGGGCATGGGTGTGTGTGATGTCCTTAGGTTAGTTAGCTTTAAGTAGTTCTAAGTTCTAGGGGACTTATGACCTAAGATGTTGAGTCCCATAGTGCTCAGAGCCATTTGAACCATTTGAACCTCCTGGATGATGCCCGCTCTCCCTTCATTTATCCCTCCTATCAACTCTGATCCCCACCTCCCCCCTCCCTTCCTCTGTCCTTTTCCCAGGCTCTCTCTCCCCCCCCCTTCCATCCTGTTTTTTCCCTGCCTAGCTCCTCTCTGACTCCCTTCTCTCCCCCGAGTCCTTTTGCTCTCCCCTCCACTGCCTTTCTCACTGCTTCTCGCGTCTCCCCAGCCCCCCTTTTTCTATGTCCCCTCCCTCCATCGGCTCCCCCCTCTTTTCTTTTCCTCTCCTCCCCCTTTTCCCCCTCATCAGTCCAGTTCCTCCCCTCCCCCCCCCCCCCCGTCCATCTGCCGCCGTGTCACCTCTATAGTGCTGTTTTAAGTGAGTGTTCAGTGTTGTGCGTCCCCTGTCAGTGTTGCGAACAGCCACCTTACTGTCGCTAGTTGTGTTTTTTATCTCGTGTGAACAGAAACCATACTGTCGCCGTGTTTTTTTATTGTGACTGGCTATTTACTATGTGTTTTAATCAGCATCAATTACCGTTTGTTTTTATATTTTCTTCGCATTCACCGTTTTATCGCCTGCTTTTATTGTTCACATATCTCCTCATTCTGGTTCAAATGGCTCTGAGCACTATGGGACTCAACATCTTAGGTCATAAGTCCCCTAGAACTTAGAACTACTTAAACCTAACCAACCTAAGGACATCACACACACCCATGCCCGAGGCAGGATTCGAACCTGCGACCGTAGCAGTCCCGCGGTTCCGGACTGCAGCGCCAGAACCGCTAGACCACCGCGGCCGGCCTCCTCATTCTGTTTTTTAACTTTTCTGTAGGCTGCAAAGCGGGGTATTGTGCTGCTGCCAGCCCCCCCCCCCCCCCCCCCCCTGTCTGGGGGGAATCGAAACTCAATAAAGAAAAAAAAACGCCTGAGGGGAGGATGCACGAAGTTCGGGGATTGACGGTAGCGTCACAACAAGAGGTGGTCCCGAGATTCGAGCGGCCGAAGCCACGAGATGCGCAAGGAGGGCCTGCGCAGAGTGAAGACACCGGAGTACTTCACCGGAGTCTGCGTCGATTAGAAGCAGCAGGCCGGCGTCCCGTCGGTTGGTTGGCAACATTCGTGTCGGACGACCGCTCATGGCCTGGCTGCCCTCTTCTACCTGGCTTTCATCGGCACCGCCGGCCGAAGTGGCCGAGCGGTTCTGGGCGCTACAGTCTGGAACTGCGCGACCGCAACGGTCGCAGGTTCGAATCTTGCCTCGGGCATGGATGTGTGTGATGTCCTTAGGTTAGTTAGGTTTAATTAGTTCTAAGCTCTAGGTGACTGATGACCTCAGTAGTTAAGTCCCATAGTGCTCAGAGCTATTTGAACAATTTTTTTTTTCATCGGACCACTCAGTAACCGCTGCGACGGACCATGGATCCGACGAACTGCTTGCTGATGAAGTGGAGTAATATTCTGTGATCCTCGTGGTGATTTGTATCATTGTCTACCTGCCCTCCTTATTATTTTCTGGATTGTACCCGATCCTCAAAGTTTTACTCGGTCGGCTTTTGGTCGTAAATATAGGCCGTAGTATGTACTAAGACACTAGCTGTCGTTTTAAAATTTGTCCCGCTATTATATTCCCTTTCCTTTCTGGTTTACACCCGATCATTAATGTTGCAATGAATTAGATTCTGGTCGCAAATACAGCTGGAACAATCGTGCTAAGGCACAGGTTGCCGTTAAGTAAAACAGGGGCCTTGTGGTTAGATTTAAATGTTAACTGGTTCAACTCTTTGATTGTAATTGCATTTCTCAGTCATTAGTTATAATCTGAACAACCTGTTGTACGCAGCTGTGCATTGCTGTGTTTGAAAGACCGGGTCATTATTGGTGTATTTTAGCTGGATCTTGTGGTTCCGCCGAGTGAGTTCTCTTGTAATAAGTGTAATGTTTTAAGATGTTCCTTTAGAGCGGTCTTAATAACTGAGAATCAGTTTAACTTTGTAAATATTATCAGCCAACTGTCACCAGGGCTTTAGTCAAAATAAGATTGTCAGAAGGGACGGGTTCGGACCCAGGCGCACCCTGGTTTGCCGATTGAAATTAAGAGGTTGGTTGCTTTGAAGTAATCCGTATCATTGTCATATTGTTTCCTAATCTGTTTAACCTTTAAGCACAAGTGCGCATCTTAACCCCGAAACTTTCGACATACAGCTTTCAAATTATAGGTTATGTCATCTGTTTTGAGTAACTGGATCACTTTTGTCATTAGTGGTGCTTATATAGTTTTCATGTGTTGCAGAATGGCATTTAATAAGAGAGACTGTGTCCAGCGTGGTAGTAAACATCGCTGTTGCATCCGATAACGGGCGGGCTGCAGGTCTGGCAGTCTTGTAATCATTGTTATATTGTTTGCTGTTTCGATTTCTTTTGCAAAAGTTTATTCATCTTGAGGTTTAAGGTCAAAAAAATTGCAAATTTTTTTCATTTTGTAAAAAAAACAACAAAGATTTGTGGTTTTATATTGTTAAATAAACAGGTTGTGTGAAAATAAAGCTATATTGGTGGGTCCTCCCCTCCACGTTTTCCTTAATTCCAGTAAGTACCACGTATCAGAATGTTGTTACATATTTATTCCTCAAATTAAAGCCTCTGTTTGCTACTAATAGACTTCTTTTGGCCAGGAATTCCCTCTTTGCTGTGCTAGTCTGCTTTTTATGTTCTCCTTGTTCGTCCGTCGTGTATTGTTTTGCTTCCTAGGTGACAAAATTACTTCATCCACTTCGTGTTCTCCGCTGTCGATCTTAAGTTTATTTCTATTTTCATTTCTGCAACTTTCTTCGGTTTACTCTCAACGTATATTCCGTATACATCAGACTGTTCATTGCATTTGTTTCTATAATTCTTCTTAACCAAATTAAGGATAGCATGTCATCAACGATGTTATCATTGATATCTTTTCACCCTGAATTTTAATCCTACCCTTGAACCTTTCTTTTATTTCCATCATTGCTTCTTCTGTTATAAACTGAACAGTAGGGACGAGAGACTTCATCCTTGTCCTACACTATTTTTAATCCGAAGACTTGGTTCTTGATCTTCTAGTCATATCGTCCCTTCTAGTACATATTATATATTACCTACCTTTCCCTATAGCCCACTGTTATTTTTCACAGATTTTTGAACATATTGCACCATTTTACATTATCGAACGCTTTATGAAGGTCAATAAACAGATCGTTCCCTGACAGACCTTCAGTGTTTTCCCATTCTTCTGTATATTATTCTTGCCGACAACTTGGGTGTATGAGCTATTAAGTTGATTGTGCAGTAATTTCTCCCAATGATCTGCTCTTGCTATGTTCGAAATTGTGTGCGTGATATTTTTATGAAAGTCTGGTGGTATGTCGCATGTCTCTACACACCAACTTGAAGAGTCGTTTGGCAGTCAGTTACACCTGTGATTTCAGAAATTCCTATGGTATTCCACCAATTCCTTGCCTTATCTCGAGTCTTCCTTTTTCAGTCTTTTCATCTCAGACTATCCGCCTCCAAAGCTGAGAGGTCAGCGCGATAGAATGCCATGTAGGAAGCCCTCATTCGGTTCACGACCGGGTCGGAGATTTTTTCCACTCTGAGACTGAGTGTAGTGTTATCTTCATCATCACTTCATCCTCATCGAACACAAGCCGCTGAAGTGGCGTCAACCAAAAAGACTTGCGTCAGGCGAACGATACACGACGGGAGGCCGTAGCCACACGTCTCGGTGAAGCACTTGCAACACACGTCCCCAATCGTTTGCTGGATGTATTTCAATCTTTGTCTTCCTCTCCCTCTAGTACCATGAAGGCTATTCGCTAATGTCTTAACATATGTCCTACCATCCTGTCCCTTATTCTTGTCAGTGTTTTCCATATATTCCTTTCCTCACCGGGAATACGGAGAACCACCTCATTCCTTATCTTATCAGTGCACTTAATTTTCTAAATTCATCTGCCGATCACGTCTGAAATGCTTCGATTCACTTCTGTACTTGTTTTCCCATAGTTTCCCTACCATACAAAACTGTGCTCCAAACGTACATCCTCAGAAACTTTTTCCCTAAATTAAGTCCTATGTTTGATACTAGAGGACATCTCTTGGCCAGGAATGCCCTTTTCGTCAGTGCTAGCCTGTGTGTCACGTACTCCTTGTTCTGCAATCATGGGATATTTTGATTTCTAGGTAGCTGAACACCTTCACTTCGTCTGCTTCGTGATACCTGATGCTGATGTTACGTTTCTCGCTGTTCTTGTTTCTGCTACTTCTCACTACTTTCATCTTTCTTCTATATACTCTCAATCCACATTCTGTACTCATTAGACTGTTCATTTCATTCGACAGATCCTGTAATTCTTCTTCAATTTCACTGATGACAGGAACGTTAAAAGCGAATCTTATCATTGATATCCTTTTACCTTGAATTTTAACCCCACTCTTGCACGTTTCTTTTGTTTCCGTCATTATTTCTTCGACATAGATTGAACAGTAGGGGCGGAAAACTACATCCATGACTTACACCTCCTTTGATACAAGCACTTTGTTCTTCGTCTCCCAGTCTTATTGTTCCCTCTTGGTTTTTGTACATGCTGTATATTGCCCGTCTTATCCTGTACCTTGCCCCTATATTTCTCAGAATTTCGAACATCTTGCATCATGTCACACTGCCTAACGCTTTTCCCAGGTCGACAATTCCCACGAACATGTCTTGACTTTTCTTCAGTCTTTTTCCATTACCAGCCGCAACGTCAGAACTGTCGCTCTGGCACCTCTGTCTTTGTAAAGCCATATTGATCGTCATCTGACCGATCCTCAGTTTTCTTATTCTTCTGTATATTATTCTTGTCGGAAACTCGGCTGCTTGGGCCTGTTAAGCTGACTGTGCTATAATGTTCGCACTTGTCCGCTCGCCGGCCGAAGTGGCCGTGCGGTTAAAGGCGCTGCAGTCTGGAACCGCAAGACCGCTACGGTCGCAGGTTCGAATCCTGCCTCGGGCATGGATGTTTGTGATGTCCTTAGGTTAGTTAGGTTTAACTAGTTCTAAGTTCTAGAGGACTAATGACCTCAGCAGTTGAGTCCCATAGTGCTCAGAGCCATTTGAACCATTTTTTTTTTTTTTTTTTCCGCTCTTGCTGCCTTCGGAACTGTGTTGACGATGTTTTTCCGAAAGTCTGGTGGTTTATCGCAAGTCTCATACATTCTATACATCAACGTGAATAGTCGTTTTGTTGCTGCTTCCGACAGTAATTATAGAAATTCCGATCGATTGCTATCTATTCCTTCTGCCTTATTTGATCTTAAGTCGTCAAAAGCTCTTTTAAATTCTAAAACTGGATCCCTATCTTTTTCCTATCGACTCCTGTTTCTTTTTCCATCACATCATCGGACAAGTCCTCCCCCTCACGGAGGCTTCAATGTACTCTTTCCACGTATCCTCTCTCCCCACTACATTTAACAACGGAATTCCCATTGCAAGCTTAATGTTACCACCCTTGCTTTTAATTTCACTGAAGGTTGTTTTGACTGTGCTAAATGCCGATACTGATTACTTTTCAGATTTTCATGCAACCATCTCGACTTAGCTTTCTGTATTCCTAAATTTCTCTGAACATTTTTGTACTGCCTTTCTTCGTTGATTAACTGAAATGTTTCTTCTATTGCCTATGGCTTCTTCGCAGTTACCTTCACTGTACCTATTTTTTTCTCTCTAACTTCTCTGATTGCCCAATTTAGAAACGTCCATTCCTCTTCAACTGAACTGCCTGCTGAGCTATTCATTATTGCTGTATCTATAGCGTCTGAGAACTTCAAGCATATCTCTTCATTCCTTAGTACTTCAATATCCCATTTTTTTCCTAATCGGTTCTTCCTGACTAGTCCTTTAAACATAACCTCAGCCTAATCTTCATCATTACTGAACTATGATCTGAGTCTATGTCTGTCCCTGACCAAGAATTAAAATCCAGTATCAGATTTCGAAATCTCTCCCTGATCATGATGTAATTTAACTGGAACATTCCCGTATCTCTCGGACTTTTCTAAGTATACCTCCTCCTCTTGTGATTCGCTGTTACCAGCTGAAATTTATTGCGAACTCATTTATTCTTTCTCCTCTCTCATTTCTACTACCAAGCCCATTTTCTCTAGTAATGTTTTCTTCTACTTCTCCTACAATACATTCCAGTCCCCCATGACTATTACATTTTCGTCTCCCTTTGTGTACTGAATTACCCATTCAGTATCTTCATATACTTTTTCTGTCTCTTCATTTTCTTCTTATGACGCTGGCATGTATAACTGAACTATTGTAGTCGGTGTTGGTTTGCTGTCTGTTATGGTGAGATCAACCCTTTCACTGAACTGTTTACAGTAACTCACTCTCTACCCTACCTTCCCATTCATCACGAATACTACACACGTTATACCACTTTCTGCTGCTGCTGCTGATATTACACTATACTCAACTGTACAAAAATTCTTGTCTTCTTTCCATTTTACTTCACAGGCCCCCACTAAAGCATTAGCATTTCCCTTTTCAGATTTTCCAACTTCCTTACCACGACCAAACTTCTTACATTCTATGCACCAATTCGTACAACGTCATGCTTTCGTTGGTTATACAGTCTTTTTTTCATGGTCACCTCCTCGTTGAAAGTCCCCTCTCTGAGATTCGAATGGGGGGCTAGTCTGGGATCTTTCGCCAATGGAGAGATCATCATGACTATTTTTCAGTTACAGGCCACATATCCTAGGGATACACATTATGTGACTTTAATGCAGTAGTTTCCATTGCTTTCTGCATCCTCATGCCGTTGATCATTGCTGATTCTTCCATCTTTTAGGGGCAGCTTCTCTACCCAAGGGCAAATGAGTGTTCTGAAACTCTGTCCACTCCTTCTTTGACAATGCCATTGGCTGAACGAGGGTGACTTCTTATGCTGGAAGTCGTCGGCCGCCATTGCCGACGGTTTGTATTCAAAATTTAAGCAGTGTGTTGGATGGAAACGGGAAATGAGGACGTTTTAACTACTGGTCCAAAGCACTTTCGCGAGACCTCACTCCTGCACCAAAACCCGGTACAAATCAAAAATTTTCAACAGAACCGTACCACAAGTGAAGGAACCTACACTGAGTGAAATAGATAAAGTTCTAAAACAAATGAAGAACAATAGATCCCAAATACCGAGTCAAAGCAACAGAACTGCTGAAACAGGGTGAAGAGTCAGACAGAAAAAGAATTTTTCTGCAGTTCTGCAGAAGTGAAAAGATGCCCAAGGAATGACAATAAACAACAAAACGTCAATTATACAAGAAAGGTAAAGAAACAAGTGTGGGAATCACATGGTTTATCTTTATAACGTAGCACGTATAATGCCTTTCCTCACATTCTCTTACTAAAGCTCCCACTGTATGTAGAGGGACACCTTGAAGAGTTCCTCACTTGATTTCGGAGAGGTATGTCTAAGACGGACCAAATACTGATTCTCATCAAGTCATTGAACAGGTATGTAAATTTTATGAGGCGTTATACCGTTTACCTATTGAGTTCAATAAAGTGTCCACAGGGAAAGCATATGAAGAATAATGGAAGAAAAACGGATACTTTCGAAACTGATCGGGATAACTAGAATGTGCACTGAGAAAATGAAATGTGAAGTGATCGTTGAAGGCAGGGAGACTGAATGTTTTGCACTGGAGACAGGTGTCAAACAGGGAGGCTGAATCTCAACCCGCCTGTATAATTCGATCCTGGGAAGGCCCTAAAACAAGTATCATCGTTTGGAAGAAGAGTAAACGTAGGTGGCCACATGAAACTGTTAGCGTTTGCCCATGATATTGTCGTTATATCGGAGAAGGAAGATGAACTAATAGCGACAACTCAAGTACTGCTAGAGGAGGCACAAAAGTCGATGAGAGGACCCTTCAAGATAAAACAGAGTGTATGACTGTTACAAGAAAAATGAAGAGGAAACGGAGGGATCCCTGAAAAGAGAAGATATGGAATTCAAGAAGACTAAGTCCTTCTCATGTCTATGAAGTGCTGTCGTTGCGGACATCAAAACGGAGAAGATAATGAAGTGTACAAAATCCGCAGAAAAGTGAAAATCCTCAGTGGGCGAACTGTTGAGCAACAAATTACGAATAACAACAACAAAAGTTTGCATGTACGAGACAACTGTGAGAACCGGTGTTGTATGGGCCTTAAAGATGGACACCAAGCAAATATACAGGGTTATTCTAACTGATGGACCCATTTTCAAAAATTCGTATGTATTAAAGTAGTAATCCGAAATGAACAAGCTTCATACCAATGAAAAGAGGAAGTTTCAAAGTTTTTGGCGGGCGGGCGGTGATGGTTTCAAAAGCGGCCGGTACATTTCGTGCGGCAAGAGGGCCGTAAATCCGTTTCACTTTCAGTTGTGAGTGACATGGCGACTGTGGAGCACAAGGTTTTCTGCGTTCCTGAGTTCACGAAAAGTGAGTTGCAAATTACAGTGCAGTGGGCATTTCATACCAAATTCGCTATTCAACCGCCAACTCGAAAAAGCATTAGCCGTTGGTTTAAGCAATTTAAACAGACTGGGAGTGTGTGCAAAGGTGAAAGCACAGGCCGACGGCGTGTGTCAAAGGATGATGTCCGACAGATTCAAGAAAGTTTTGTGCGCCACCCAGGAAGTCTCCCAATAAAGCCAGTGGAGAACTTGGAATACCCCAACCAACTGTATGGAAAGATCTGAGACGGTGTTTGCTGTACAAGCCCTACCGATTACAACTTGTGTAGGCTCTCAACCCCAATGACGAAGAGAAGCGTCCCGCATTTTGTGGTTATGTGCTAGCAAAGATGGAGGATGATGCATTTCTAAAGCGCGTAATTTTTAGCGATGAAGTGATGTACCACCTTAGTGGAAAAGTCAACAGACACATCGTTCGTGTATGGGATTTGCAAAATCCACATTCATCATTGCAACACAAAAGAGTCTCGCCGTAGATCATCATGTTGTGTGCCGTGTCCCGTACAAAGTTTTGTGGACAATTTTTCTTTGCAGAAAGAACTGTAATGGGAATCATGTACCTGGACATAATGGAACAATGGCTGTTCCCTCAAGTTATGGAAGATTCCCAGGACTTCATTGTCCAACAGGATATAGCTCCATCCCATTGGCACTGTGATGTACGAGGCTTTTTGAATGGCTCCCTTACTCATTGCTGGATCGGTTGTAGGGGACTTGAGGACCTGGCTCTGCACTTCTGGCCACCGAGATCTCTTGATCTCACACCCAAGTGACTATTTCTTATGGGATTATCTGAAGGAAGCTGTTTACATCCCGCCTCTACCAACCATTGTAAACGATCTGCGGTACCGGATCACTGCTGCCGTGCACTCAGTAACAGCGGATATGCTTTTGCGCGTGTGGGACGAGTTTGGCTACCCAGTCTATGTCTGCCGTGCAGCAAACTGAGGCCACATTGACCCTTTATAACATATATCACATTTCTAATTATTAAATAATTATTAAAAACTAATTAATTTCAAATTATTAAATTTATTAAATTGATATAAAAAATTATGAAAAAAACTTTGAAACTTCCTATTTTCATTGGTATAAAGCTTGTTCATTTTGGATTTGTACTTGGATAAATACGAAGTTTTGAAAATGGGTCCACCATTTAGAATAACCCTGTATATTAGAGAAAAATTGTTGTATTCTTCAGTCCAAAGACTGGTTTGATGCTGCTTTCCATGCTCCCTACTCTGTGCAAACCTCTTAATTTCCCAATAGCTACTGCAAATTACAGTCATTTGAATCTGCTTACTGTATTGATCTCTTGGTCTCCCTTCACAATTTTTAACCCCAACATTTCCCTCCATTACTAAACTGATGATTCCTTGTTATCACAGAATGTGTCATATAAACCGATGCCTTTTTTTGTCAGGGTGTACCATAAATTTCTTTCTGCCCCAACTCGGTTCCGTATCTCCTCACTGATTACACGATCTACCCATCCACATACTCTCCAGCATTATTCTATTGCACCACATTTCAAGAACCTCTATTTTCTTCTTTCTGAGCCGCTTGTGTCCACGTTTCATTCCCATAAAAGGCTATACTCCAGAAAAATACACTCAGAAAAGACTTCCTAACACTTAAATTTATATTAGATGTTACCAAATGTCTCTCTTTCAGTAACACTTTTCTTGTCAATGCGAGGCTGCTTTTTGTACTCTCTCTACTACGGCCTCCAACGTTATTTTACTGCCCAAATAGCAAAAATTATCAACTACTTTTAGTGCTTCATTTCCTGTTTTAATTCCATCATCATCATCGTCGTCGTCGTCGCCTGATTTAATTTGAATATATTTCATTTCTCGTGTTTGCTTTTATTGATGTTCATCTCCGCCCCCCCCCCCCCCCTTTCCATGCGCTCGACTCTTGTTAACTGCCGTGTGGTTTCTATACTAGTTGTAAATAATCTGTCGCTCCCTGTATTTTGCCCCTGCTACTTTCAGAATTTTTCGAAGAGCCTATTGCAGAAACTTCTGAGAGAAGTAGTAGGGCCAATGCTGCCTCACGTGCTCTTACATGCCTTCGCTGTCCAAATGACATTCGCGGAAGTCAGCTTCTACCAGTTTTTCTATTCTTCTGCAAATAATTTGTGTCAGTACTTTACAGCTATGACTTAATAAACTGATGTTCGGTATTGTTCACACCTGATTTCTTTGAAAGTGCATTCTTATTGAAGTCTGAGGGTGTTTCACCAATCTCATACATCTTCCATAGAAGGTGGAATAGTTTTGTCATGACTGGTTGTCCCAAGGACATCAATAGTTCCGAGGGAACGTTGTCTCCTACAGGCCTTGTTTCGACTTAGGTCTTTCAGTATTCTGTCAAATTCTTCTCTCAGTCTATCTCTCTCATCTTCATCTGTTTCCTCCTCCCTTTCTATAATATTGCTTTCAAGTCAAAAATGAAGTCATGTGTGCACGAAGTCCTGTGAACTGTAGGTTACCCCGCAGCAACAAAGGCGTTTCTCGTTCTCTTTTAGCGGGCGCAATTCAGTGACAACGGTGCAGAGGATACCGCCCTTCCTGTAGCTCGTACTGATCTCGCATTGCGCCATTCACCTCCAATCTCACAGCTCTTTTATTTAATTTTATTAATGTATTTATTTGAGAGATGGGGGCTTATGTGTGCCTCCCTCTCCAACAACTCTGTATGAAGCGCAACACTGCAGGGTGACAGCAGTGAATGCAGTAGCCAGACTTGCTCGTAAAAGTATGGGACATGTCTGACAGCCTGCAGGATGACTCTCGTGAGTCTGATGGATAGCACACGGTAAATTTGTGAAAGGCAAACGAAAACTTTTATCCTAAACGTAATTTTAAAAAAATACCACAGGGTGGTCTGCATAGGAAAGTAAAATATACGTCAACGTAAAACTGGATGGTTCTCTTGCTAACAAAAACTTTGTACTCCTTTGTGCAAGTTCCAATTTCACTCAAGTTTGCTTTATTCACGTGAAATTGGATGAATCAATTTGAAATATCCCCTATTTTTGCCTTACTTCCTCCATGAAAAGAGTAAGACATCAACAATCGTTTAAATAAACTAGAGCCGCGCGGAGTGGACGTGCGGTTTGAGGCGCCATGTCATGGACTGCGCGGCCCCTCCCGCCGGAGGTTCGAGTCCTCTCTCTGGCGTGAGTGTGTGTGTTGTTCTTAGCGTAACTTAGTTTAAGTAGTGTGTATCTCTAGGGACCGATGACCTCACTAGTTTGGTCCCTTAGGAATACACACACATTTGAACATTTTTGAAATAAACTAGAGTAAAAGACACCACCTCCTACCAAGATGCAACACCCATTAGTACTGAAGAGAATCTGCTTCTTCCACCTTTCCCATAGATAGTTGATAAAAAATTTCGTGAATTCCCGAATCTAAATGGTTACAACATTAGCATTGTGAAAAACAAATGACTACGAAAGAGCATCGGTTATCACAAATGAATTGCACCAGATATCTGTTGCATGTTACTTTTTGTCGACCGATGTGTGTGAACAGTCAGTGCTAGACTTGATATTCCAACGAGATATTTACAAATTTTGGAATCTAAATATCCTAAATACTTCAGGAAGCGGGACATGAAAAAATCTTTAATGGATGCTTCGTGAACGGGAAGGGCGTTTTTTAAGTTTGCTAGACAAACATCTGAGGTCGCCCGCGCATTGCGTTTCAGTCTTTAATGTTCTATCTAAACATAACATGTAAGTGAAGTTAAAAATTAATGCCTCTCATCACCACTTATTTTTGTCCAACCTGATATCTAATTACTTACTTACTAAGTTGGCCACATGAAAAGAAGTCGGTTCATTGCCTCACTCTTTAACCTCTTCCATTGGTCTCTGTGACTGGTGATGCTACGGCCAGGTCATTACAGAGTTACCTGCACAGAGTCAAATGAGGATAACGCAGTATTAGGCCTAACAAAGGATATGAAAATAGGAATGCGGGTAAGCCACTGTGGACAGGACAGTGAACGGTTTACCATAGCCAAGACAGTCCATTAGTTCAACTTCATATGCCAACTAGGGCCGCAGATAACGAAGAGATTGAAAGAATGTATGATGAGATAAAAGGCATTATTCAAATAGTTAAAGGATATGAAAATTAATTGTGGTGGGAGACTGGAATCGATAGAAGGAAATGAAATAGAAGTAAAAACAGGAGAATATGGACTGGAGTGAATGAGAAAGCCGACTGTTGGAATTTTCCACAGAAAATAATTTAATCATCGCCAACACTTGGTTTAAGAGTCATGAAAGAAAAAGGCATACGTGGAGGAGTACCGGAGACACTGGGAGGTCTCAATTTGATTATATAATTGTAAGCCAGGGATTTCGGAGCCAGATTTTAAGCTGTAAGACATATTCAGTGGCAGATGCTGATTCTGACAATAATTTGTTGCTTAGGAACTGTAGATTAAAACTGAAGAAATTGAATAATGATAGGAAATTAAGGCAATGAGACTGGACAAATTGAAAGAGACAAAGTTTCAAAGCAAGCATTAGGTAACGATTGACTGAAACAGGGGAAAGGAATACAATAGAAGACGCAAAGGTAGCTTTGAGAGAAAAAATAATGAAGGCCAGAAACCACCAAAAAGGTAAAAAGACAAGGCCTTGAAGAAATCATCACAGGAGATTTTGAATTTAATGATAAAAAGAGAAAATATAAAAATGCGACAGGCGATAGGGAACACAGACGTCTAAAAAATGAGACTGACGGAAAATGCAAAGTGACTAAGCGGGAATGGCGAGAGGACAAATGCTGACCTGTTGGAGCATACGTAACTAGAGGAAAGGCAGATACCGCCTACATGATGTCTTTGGACAAAAGAAACAGTCGTATGATATTGACAGCTCAGATTAAAAACCAAAATACTAAGCAAAGAAGGGAAAGCTAAAAGATGGAAGGAGTGTATCGAGAGGCTATACAAAGGAAATGAACTGCGTTGAAGAAGAAAGCAGTTGCCTATCGACTTTCGTGACAGTTCGGTTCACGACAGGTGAGGAGTACATGATGTTCAGAACAATAACATTAAGCTCAGTTAGAGAGAATTGGAGGTTACGTTTTCTCTTTACTGCAGGGTACGTTAACTTCGAAGTTACGTTGTTTATAAATGTCTGAAGTTCTGGACTCATGTGAACTGGACAGAGGATAAGGGAGAGATTAAAGTGTTTACTAGAATTAATTCCAAAACTTACTGAAAAAGTTGTGCTGACTATTTTTCCTAATACACATTCGTGAACTCCGAAAACGAGACTACTTGCTGATATACAATTAAACAACAAACTGAAGTCAGTCAGAATTGAATCGAATAACGTATGTATTTGACAGTGTTCATTAAAGTGTCTCAGAACCTCTGAAAATTAGTTTCAGGAGTTGGTATATAATTAGAAATGGTGGGCAGCCATTCTAACAGGCGAATTAAAGCAGCAGGTCAGTCATTTTATGCCCTATGAATAAATTCTGTTTCTAAACACCAGCACATTCAGGAGCTCTCGCAAATACATCGGTATTGGTAAAATTCGTTCTAATAAAATGACGAGATAGTCATATTGATGACTGAAGGTGTACTTTAATTGAAAACGATCTTGTTTGGAAAGGAAGTGTCCTAGAAGAACTAGCTCGTAAATTTTCTTTAATACTTTAGAGATGGCTGAGACTAAGTTACCTTCGTAATTTTTTGCACATGTTTAAATTTATCTATGTTTTTTATTCTGAGTGGTAGTTAGTTTTGCCAGATGTTCAATGTAGTTTGAATATTTACTCGATTTGCGGGTTTCATGCGTAATTTGTTATTTACTTACAATGATAACTCATTCCTGGGGGTGGAGTGGGGGGGGGAGGAGGGGGGGGGGGAGAGAGGGAGAGAGAGAGAGAGAGAGAGAGAGAGAGAGAGAGAGCCCACTGTTATATGTATACGACATCGAATATTACGGAACATACTTCTATTACATTAACAAGAAAGTCCCAGAACCTTTTAGAAACACGAAGTAAAAAAAAAAAAAAAAAAAAAAAAGCAAGATGCGAACCAGTTATTATACACTTCATCACTCCAGGCTTATAACCACTATATCACAAAAAAAAACATACGAAATTTTGGCATTTGTACTGTAACTTAGATCTCACAAAGGCTTAAACCGCCAACATGTCGTTATGTGTCGTTTAATTATAACAGATCGTACCAAGAACGACGTGTTTTTATACATCTTCAACGCGTCGTTGCCTTGAAACAGCATACTTTCGCAATACGCAAGTTATGATATGGCGACTCCTAAGCACCCCATATCGAACGCCATCGAAAGTCGATAGTAGCTCATTTGGTCTTAAAAATGACGTCACGGTTGCACGAAGTCTTTTGGGCTCGTGACTCGGCGTACGTTTGGTAATGAACGAATCAGTGAGTTGTACCACGGCAAACATAATGGCAAACACGTGAATTGACAACATACAGCTTTTACTTTTACTTTTCGTTTCGATGCATAAGTTAAAATCCATCGCAAATATCTCTCTTCCTTCACGTGGTGGATATAGTCTTGTGAATTCGGGTGAGTCTTTTTGAAACATCATGGCCTGTAAAACAGTTCGCGTTGATTTGGAGCTTACTTCCTTCGCTCCACAAGTCGCTAATACCAGTTATTTTAATCTCACCGTCCACTTTCTCTCCTCTCTGCTTTACTAAATGGCAGTTAGGGTCAGAGCTCCAGTTTTGGCCACGACCCCGCTTTGATGTAATTAGTGAATTTTTAGTTTCTTTAGAATACCTGCTAATCTAATAATAGCTTATTACAAATAACTTGAGGTGTTATTCTGCACGTACATGAGCATTTCTTTGTTGTTTGGAGTCACAATTTTGTGAAAATGTCTGTGTTCACGAAGTTGTGTTTCGTAGAAACTTCCTTTAAGTAACACATAAGAGGTTTTTCATATTCTACAACCATAAATTAAAACATGAAAAGAAGCGTAATGTGTTGGGACGTAAGACTAAGTATTATAGTTTCATTTTAGACAGTTTAAATATGGTAAAACCCAAAAACATACCATTAAACTTTTACAGCCATTAACAAATCCATATTTAGCCTTTGTTTCCTGTTACGGTCATGCTTGTGGCCATAGGTAGAGACACACATGTGTCCTGTTTTGGCCACTTTTAAAAATTTCTAGAAAATATTTATAATACAGATTTGATCTGCATTCCGACTAGGCTAATTTTATTTAAGCAGGCTTATTTACAATATTTCTACTTTTTTATGAAGACAGACCTAATTCATAGTCTTACCTCAGCACCCCATATTAGTTTATCTATCCTCATAACAAAGTAAAATATGCAATACGAATTATGAAAATCTAACGTTTTTTAAGTCGGATTTTTTGAATCAGGCAAAGAATAGGAGATTTCAGTATTCTGACACCAAACTTAAAAATGCGCTGGAGGCTATTCTTGAGGGGATGAAGATTGCTACTGCAAGTAAGTGCTCCAAGAACATCAAGAAATAAAATTTCTGGCCTATCTCCACAACAATCTACTGGGCACTGTGGCCCACATTCTGTCTTAGGAGAAAAAGAAAGGAAAAAATTGTTGACAGTCATGGTTTCGGACCGTTCCAACATGGGATTTCCAGTCACTAAGAAAAATCTCTTTGCATGCGTGTGAAAGATTATTGAAAAGCCAGATATGTGAAGTTCTAAGGCTGCATTGGAACCAACCAATCTGGAAAAAAGTGGTATCGTGGCTTTCTTAAGAGACATGAAGTTTTGTCACAAAAAAAGATGGTGAAGGTTAATGGGGCTAGAGGGAAGAAAATAAGAAATTGGTTGCAGGGAGTATCTAAAACTCTGAATGATAGGGATATATTAAATGATCGTAACAGAGTTTTTAATGTGGATGAAATCTCTGTTTTCTGGCTTCTAAAGGAATTAATCGTAGCTCGAATCTAGGCCAAAATTATTTAAAGCATAGTTTTATTATTATATGCAGTGGTCAAAAGTGGGGAAACGATTGATAACAACTAATGTGGCTAAAAGTGGGGGAATACGCCGTCCGTTTCGTATTCAATATTTTTTGATTTCGTTGTAAAACATAGAATATTTGTTCCTACATAATATTAATGCACAGACTTTGAAACAATAGTTATGATTTTTTGAAGTAATTTGTAAACTGTTTGCTATCGTAAACATATAGCCTGTCTTGAATTGTCCTTAAAGTGGTCATAAGTGGTGCTTCTTCCTGTACACTTGACGGATTAGGCATTCAACCTGTTGCGTCTTCAGAAATTCTCTGTCGGCCTCTTCTTAGGTATCCCAACATATATTCGTCCTCTTTTTTCAGTGCTAATAGCAGATGAAGAAAAAGACGAATTGGAATTAAAAAGTAGGATAACGACTAATTATGTAAAGTGCGTTAATCGGCTTGCCAAGCATTTGAATGCTTTTCTTCGGTCGTATACATTAGCATTCTCACCGAGTACCCGCGTTATCCGTGGCTTAGCAATTCATATGTTCTGTGTTAGACGAGATAATTTGTATCATGCATCAACAAACATGTTACGTAAGTTAAAACTTAAATAGAAAGGAAGAGGAAGAATTCTCGCTACTGCTCGCTGCATTGTTTGTTTCCCGCTGCGCGCTTAGTGAGGCAGTGCGTAATGCGTTGTCACTGCTTCGTACATGGGAAGTCCGACGGAAAGTCCGTGTTTTCAATGCTGCAAAACAAAATCAAAGGTGACTTGCATCTTTTGCTCTGTAGGCACTCTGAGATGAGCTAAAAAGCATGGAAAGGTACAGCTTCCGTAAAGGTCATCACGATGCCGTCTTGGATTTGTTTTCGCTGTGAATGTCGTTTCACCGTTGTAGGAAATCAGCTTCATCATGACCTGCTGATGATTCCTATTCCTCCTCGTAGAAATCTGCATTATAACCAACGTTTACCACACATCTTGTGGGCCGTATACACATGGTTCGACGTACGTATCGCCAGAATATATACATCATTGCTGCAAGTGCGTTGCAAGGCTGTCCGCTCCACAAATCTAACAAGACAGACCAGTGCCAAACTATTATTTAATTACTTTTTGTTAGGTAATAGCTTAATCTCATGGTTTTTGGGCTTTGAATCCATACCTGATCTCAGTTTATTTCTATTACGTAAAATTGCAATGTCATTTTGTTATAAACTTTTAAATTACAGAACTTACGTAGTAGAAATGAAAATAATTTTCCAATATAAATAGCGTTTTGGAGAAGTATAAAAATCAAAACAGTACTTTACTACATGAGAATTACATTCCCATTAATTTACATTTTCTTTATTTTTGTATTTACAGCATATAATACAGCTTCCTCTGCGATGAGCTGCGTCTTGTACGACTCCGTGAAGTGACCAACAGTAATTCTCCACAGTATTGATATTCTATCGGCCGAGATGTCGACTTTCCGTAAGTTTGACGTCTTGATGAAAACGCTGACATTGTTTCTCACTGACATTAACTTTCACGGTAAAAGTCAAGAACGCTGTTCAAAAGTGACTGATAAATCTCTTCAGAAGACATAACTTTAAGTATTTTGAAAGCATATGGCGTGCAGCAGAAATATGTATAGTATATATGTGAATAGTATCCAAGGCTCATTCTCATTCACAATCATTTTATGTTCATAACTGATATCGAACATCATTTTTCGAATGTCAGTTCGAATAAATGTGTCATCGTTCAATTACGGTTCTGAGAGATGAAGATACTTCTCACAAAGGTTCTTAAAACATTCTCCATCTTTGCCTAACGCTTACACAAAGGTTTCATAAGGTGTACCGCAATGTTCAGAGATGCTAATAAAACTTTCTACATCTACATCTACATGGATACTCTGCAAATAACACTTAAGTGCCTAGCAGAGGGTTCATCGAACCATCTTCACAATAATTCTCTGTTATTCCAATCTCTAACAGCGCACGGAAATGCGACACCTGTATCTTTCCGAGCGAGCTCTAATTTCGCTTATTTTATGATGATGTTTGTTTCTCCCTATGCAGGTCGGCATCAACAAAATATTTTCTCATTCAGAGGAGAAATTTGGTAATTGAAATTATGTGAAAAGATTCCGCCGCAACGAAAAACGCCTTGTTTTAATGATGTCCACTGCAAATCCTGTGTTACGTCAGTGATACTCTCCCCTATTTCTTAATAAAACAAATCGTGCTGCTCTTCTTTGGATTTCTCGATGTACTCTGTTAGTCCTATCTGGTAAGGATCCCAGACAGTGCAACAGTACTCCAAAAGAAGACGGACAAGCATAGTGTAAGTACTCCAAAAGAAGATGGACAAGCGTAGTGTAGGCTGTCTCCTTAGTAGATCTGTTACATTTTCTGCCAATAAAACGCAGTCTCTGGTCTACCTTCCTCACAACATTTTCTATGTGTCATTTCCAATTTAAATTGTTCGTAATTTTAATTTATAGGTACTTAGTTGAATCTGCGGCCTTTAGAGTTTCCTGCTTTATCGTGTAACCGAATTTCAACAGATTCCTTTTAGCATTCATGTGGATGACCTCACACTTTTCGTTACTTACGGCCAACTGTCAATTTTCACACCATACTAATCTTTTCTAAACAGTTTTGCGATTTGTTCCGATCTTCTGATGACTTTACTAGACGATACACGACAGCATCATCTGCAAACAACCTAAGACGACTGCTAAGACTTTCTTCTAAATCATTTGTATAGATAAGGAACAGCAGACGGCTTGTAACACTATCTTGGGAAAAGCCAGAAACTACATTTGTTTTAATCGATCCGCCAGTTACTACGAACTGTGACCTCTTCGACAGGAGATCACGAATCCAGTCACATAACTGAGACAATATTCCGTAAGCATACAATTTCACTAAGAGCCGCTTGTGTGGTACAGTGTCGATAGCCTTCTGGAAATCTAGAAATACGGAATCAATCTGAGACGCCTTGTCAATAGCACTCAACACTTCGTACGAGTAAAGATCTAGTTGTGTTTCACAGGAACCATCTTTTCTAAATCCGTGTTGACTGTTTGTCAGTAGACATTCTCTTCGAGGTTGGAACACAATATATGTCCCAGAATCCTGGTGCAGATCGACGTTAATGATATGGGCCTATAATTTAGTGGATTACTCCTACTACCTTTCTTGAATATTGGTGTGAGCTTTGCAACTTTCCAGTCTTTGGGTACGGATCTTTCGTCGAGCGAGCTGTTGTATATGATTGTTAAGTATGGAGCTTTTGCATCAGCATACTCTGAAAGGAACGTAATTGATATATAGTGTAGACCAGAAGACTTGCTTTTGTTGATTGAAGTTGCTTCACTATTCCGAGGATAACTACTTCAAAATTACTCATGGTGTCAGCTGTTCTTTATTCGAATTCTGGAATATCAATTTCATCTTCTTTGGTGAAGGAATTTCAGAAGGCTTAAGCAGCACTGCCATCGATAATATTTCCATTACTATCGCGCAGAGAAGGCATTGAGTTTCTTGCCGCTAGCATACTTTACATACGAGAAGAATCTCTTTGGATTTTCTGCCAGCTTTCGAGACAAAGTGTCGTTGTATAAGCATCGCGCACTGAAGTCCGTGCCAAATTTCGTGTCTCTGTAAAAGATCGCTAATCTTGCAGATTTTGCGTTCGTCTAATTTTGGCATTTTCTTCGTTGTTTCTGCAGCAGTGTTCTGACCCGTTTTGTGAACCAAGGCGGATCACCTCCGTCGTTTGTTAATTTATTTGGTATAAATCTCTCAACTGCTCTTAATACTATTACTTTGAACTCAGTCACACCTGAGTCACACTTACATTGTTAATCTGGAAGGAGTAGTGATTGTCTCTCAAGAAGGCGTCAAGTGAAGCATCTTATTTTTTGAATACATTTATTTTCATTTATTTTTGGAGGATTTGGGGACTACAATATTCAGTCTCACTACGACAACCCTATGTTCACTAATCCCCGCATCCATTTTGATGCTCGTTAGTAGCTCAGGATTATTTATTGCTAAGAGTTCAAGTGTGTTATCACACAATTTAATACTCGCGTGGGCGCTTGAACTAACTGCTCGAAATAATTTTCAGGTCGAGATTCAGGAAACTCAGAGGTGTTGTCATCGAAGTTATGATATGTAACAACGAATGCAGACACTGCCACAGAGATTTCAACTTCAGATTAATATTAACTGAAACAGTACACGGAATGCAGATAATTATAATCGCTAAAAACGCATTTGTTAATATTGATCGTTAATTGGAAAAAGTAGTAGGCGATAAGGATTTTTTGCTATCATATTGGTAGACAGCACACAAGAAAACATAAGAACGAGACAGGTTCACCAAAAGATTTTCATCGATGCCCTTTGTTATCTCTTTGACCTCTGGCATGATTGCAAGTGAGCATAGTGAGGTTCACTAGACAATTACTTCGGTAATCAGTAGAGTATATCTAGACTTACAGGCACCATTAAGGGAATCTATTGCCACTAGGTTCCCGGATATTCCGCTCTATGAGACTTAATAAAGTGGCTTAGTGGTCAGTCTTGTTCCCATGAGATTGTGTCTCATCAACACAAAAAATGTGTGTTCATACCCACAGGTCAGAACGGAAGTATCAGTTCAGTACTGACGCCTTACTGTTCTATCTTTAATACACATCCTGATAGGGATATTAACTAAAAGTACTTCTGTCGGTTATCTAATACGGTTAGAATAGCAAAGTGAAATCGAACTGCTTGGTCAAACGGATACAAAAATTAATCGGATAGTTGGTTCTTTACTTCTGCTTTCCCCACCACGTCAGCTTCTTTGCTTGCTGCTTTGGTGATTAGGGTGAGCGATCAAATCTCGGGACACACATCCATAAACAAATGTCGCACAACGGAAACGGTTTCTAGCGAGCAGTTGTCGGCAGATGACCTGAGGGGAGAATGATGGCTTGCTTTTGCTTCAGTAAAGGGAGATTTGTATCAGTTTCAAATGATCTTTATTACATCATAATCTTCGGCCGTGGTGGCCGAGAGGTTCTAGGCGCTTCAGTCCGGAACCACGAGGCTGCTACAGTCGCAGGTTCGAATCCTGCTCCGGGCATGGATGTGTGTGATGTCCTTAGGTTAGTTAGGTTTACTTAGTTCTAAGTCTAGGGGACTGATGACCTCAGATGTTAAGTCCCATAGTGCTTAGAGCCATTTCAACATCGTCATCTCTTTCGAAGCATGAGGTATTTTAGTCTCCCGTTCCGGTGTCTATCATTTGTCCATCCATCTCTTACGAGGTCTACCTAGTTCTCTTTCCAGTAGGCCGATAATTTTTCTTTTTTTGTGGTAATCTATTTTTTGTCAGCCTATCTACGTGATCTTTTCATTTCGTTCTATTGTCTCCTGCCTTGTCATTAACTTAGAAGATTTTTAAATCTGATCTTTTCATTTGGTTCCTTGTTTTATCCATCTTATTACATCCCCTTACTTCTCCTCTGCTGCCTGCATACGTGGTTTTTCTTTTTCTTTTTTTTTGTTACTGTCCGTTCTTCAAAAAATGGTTAAAATGGCTCTGAGCACTATGGGACGTAATTGCTGAGGTCATCAGTCCCCTAGGACTTAGAACTACTTAAGCCTAACTAACCTAAGGACATAACACACATCCATGCCCGAGGCAGGATTCGAACCTGCGACCGTGGCGTTTCGTGCGGTTCCAGACTGTAGCGCCTAGAACCGCTCGGCCACCCCGGCCTGTGTCCGTCCTTCGGAACCATATACAAGAGTAAGTACAGCCATAACTTCATATAATTTCATTAGCATACCCTGTTCTGTTTTTCTTCCCAAAGTTCTTCCAGTTGTTCCGCAAATAGCTTGATCTTTATTAATCTTCTTCTTAGCGTCTTTGTCATAGTTTAAACTAATATCACATCGTAGACAACTGAAGTGGGATGATAGCCCTAAAATATTCTTATTTATTATTATTTTCGATCTGACTGGATTCTTTCCTCTGAATGCCATTAACTTAGTCTTATTTGCAGATATTGTTATGTTATATCACGTTCTGATTCACTCTACATACTGCTCCTTGTAAATTATCTTCTGTTTCTCGTATAATTATCTGGTCATCAGCATACAACAGAGTATTTAATGGTCCAGAAGTTCATATTTTAATTCCTAACTGTATTTCATATACCAACTTCAGAAGTAGGTCGTCATTATATGAATGAAACGAAGTGGGCGATAGACTGCGCCCTTGTCGAACACTTTGATTTATTAAAATTTCATCTGACATTTTCGAACCCAAAATTATTGCTATTTTTGTGTTTAGATACAGACTCTTTATGGTATTAACAAGTTGTTAAGGAAAACCTTTTATTGCGAATATTTTCCACAAAACGGGGTCTTTTTACCTTATAAAACGCTGTCTCACAATCAATAAATGTTTCCAAGTCAAATTCCTGATGTTTTTCAATAACTGTGTAATTATTAATGTGTTATCATTACACGGTCGTCCCTTTCTGAAGCCTGATTGTTCTTTTGGAATTACTGCATCAACAATAGTTTATATTCTTCGATTAAGAGTTTTCCCAAGACTACTAATACGTTACACAGCGTGTAATAGTCCCCCTAATACAATAACTCAACTCATAGGAAATACATTCATGAGGAGTACAAAACAATGAAATCGCTGCATATAAGATGTGGAAATAATATTCTCTTGCATTCTTTTCAGGAACACTTGAGAAACATGCTTCTCTGCCAACTACCAACCACCAAGCGCTGGTGACAGAGCAAGGAAAAACAAAGGCCATGGCGAGGAACAGGCAGCCGGGGACACTTTGTTGAATCCAAAGTCGTCATTAGACGAAAGAATGGAGGAGGGAGAAGCAACTTGCGTTAAATTTGAAGCTGATCAATCATCCCCTCATCCTCGCATCGTAACTTTCACATCGTCGTGCAAAACTATCACATAAGCCTAGTCCTCACCAGGACTCAATATTGCGCGCCTTTGTCGTGCTGCGGAATCGAGTCTGAATCGGCACTGCTGCGATTCAGACCCGCAACGTGCTCCCAAGTCCCCGAAATCTATTGCGGATCTAAAGAGATACAAGATTTGAATTCCATCGGAACAGGAATCTCTGAAACGATGTTGCGCAACATGGCAAATATGGACTGTTCATGAAGATTTGGCTCAGTTGTGCACCTAGTAGTCAGTGTTTAATTGTCGTCGTCTAGCGGGATTTTGTCGTATACTTGTATCTTCGAATTTCTGGACGACTGAGGCTACTTTGAAACTAATAGAAATAAAATGTATGGGACTCAAGCGTTGATGTTCGGATATAATCCTGTCATGTTTCTCCTACGTGCCAATCAATTAAGAGGAAGTCGTAGCACTGATGTAGAAGTATGTAAAACAAGATAATACAAAATTAATTAATGTTATGAACCTATAATCATATTAATATTTTATAAATACAGAACAAGGATTAGGAATAGGTTGCTTATGTGTACAAATCATTTCAACCTGCCAAGGAAACGAACCTTCAGATGATACCAAATAATCTCTAAATTCATTTCCGACTTCCTGTACCTCATTTGGATGTCTCCTCGGTATAGCTTGTAGTTATAGAAGGTGTGATTCTTGTGCCTATAATCTGTACGCTTCCTGTATAAAGTTCCCATCAGAACCTTCCTTGTACAAAAGCGCCAGGTGACGTGCAATTTGTTTTTGGAAGACATCTTAAAAATTTATGCAACTGGCACTTGCAAGAACCACTGATTACACTTTATTGGGATGTAGTGCTATAGGTTTCAGTAAAACTCGAAATATTGCGGTCCATATTCCAAATTATTTTCAGCAGTACACAATGCACAACTTAGATGGTAACTGATTGTTCTATCAACACGTGACAACGATAGGTTGTTGAACCCAGGACATGGTTTCTTCTAATTTCGCAACACACATGGGACGGGATTTTCTCTCTGTGGCAATGGGACTCAGTGAGGAAAACCCAATGTTCCACTATTTATTTTTGCATGAAGTTTGTGTATTCAAAGACTCTGTCGACAGAAATTCTTCCTTGACTAATTTGGTCCCACAGGAACTTACCACTACTACTACCACCACCTCTTCCTAGACACCCCAAATCCAAGCATATGAGATAGTAGTTGGCTTTTACTCTGTTATCTGCTGTTCCCCACCCTCTCGCAAGTGTCACTCTCGCATTTAAAGGGTCGTTTGACGTCCGGCATTTTGTCATCTCTGTCTCGCAATCACCTCTTTCTCTCTTCAGTAGTGACATTCGCTTTCATGTGATGGGGAGAAGTTTTCGTTATAACTGAAACGTGCCAATGCTTCAGTAGTTTTTGGTTGGGCGTTTCACTGTCTCACACGCAAAACACGTCTTGTCGCGGTCGAACTAACGTTCTCCTGCGGGATGGGGGAAGTTTTCGTTAACATTTAAAACAACGAAACCAACGGTATCGCGGTACTGGTTTTTGCACAGAATGGCCTGAGAGCAAGCAGTTGCAATCATGAGAAGATACCACGTCGATGTTTAAACTACACATAACGCCATACCGGGTATGGCGGATGGTAAGTAATGCACCAGTATCATCCTACTCTCTTATTCCATTTGCAGATGGCGCTTAGGAAGAGTAACGGTCGATGAGCCTTCGTGCACGTATGATGTTCTGTAATGGTACAACAGTGTACATTATTTTGCATGTATATGGGACGAATGTTTTTTCATTCGTCGTGGAAAACTCGCTCTCTGAATTTTAAGTTCTTTTGTGTTACATCTCCCACTGAAGCTTGATGAGCTATTATTCGACTAACACATGACGCACTGCCATGTTCATCACTTTTTTTTATCCCAACCAGTCAAGAGTTGAAATCGATCTTCGTCCCAGCTGAATTATACTTCCGTAAGATACTTACAGAAAATTCCACTCTGGCACCTCTCTGCCCCACGACCACATTTATGTGATCTTTTCGACTTAATTCGACCTGGATCGGCTCTACTAGATATCTGATGGTTGTTGTTGATACTATGGCTTGCTCGACAATGACATAATCAAAGAATACCAGACCTTTTCGCTTATATGTGCATTATCTGACGTTTTATTAAGTTGACGATATCTGCTTCAAGCATTATCTAATTCTCCGTTTGCGCGTATTTTGTTCACTGGCAGGCCCCGAGGAACTGCATCAAATTCTATCCGGAAGTCATTGGCCTCTATTATCTCCAGCTTATTGGGGCTCGTGAACGAAAATAGCGAACTCGGTCTCTCGTGATTGGTGCTTGCGGGATTCGCGTTGATTCCCAGTGAAATGTTCGTTTCGCGAAACAGACATAACACGCAAGCAACGCATGTGTACAGTTTAAATTTACACCGAGTTTGCCGCAAATTGGTACAAGTCTATGTGCGTCTGTCCTTCGATCATTTTGAAAAAGCGGAACGAGATTTAAGTTATAATGGACTCTGTTGCTCTGTAGTTCTGTGATATTCTACTGCCAGAAGAGATACAAGTACTTCCACGCAATTTCAAAGAATCTAACAGATATTCCTTCAGAACCATTAATCATACCTATTTCGAACAATTGTATTTGCTTATTTAATCATCAAATGAATATACACCACCCATTCACATTGGTGTGACCATTTGTCAAAGCTCTGAATAACATTTTGTGGTGCGGACCGCTCCGAGACGTGTAGCAAGAGAGTCAGTGAGGTTGTGGAAGGTACCGACAGGGTTGTGGAGCCACGCCGTCTCCCGTGCCAAGACCAGCTGGCCTAGGTTCCTCGGTTGAGGATTCATGGCGCGAACAGTCGGTTCGGGTGGTCCCACAGATTCTCGATTGGGTTAGAATCCAGGAAGTTTGGTGGCCACGGGACTATGTTAACTCATCCTAGTGCTCTTCAAAGCATGGGCGTACAATGTGAGCTGTGTGACACTTTCCGTTGTCCAGATAGCAGGTGCCATTGTCCGGAGGAAAAACAAAGTGCATGTAGGGGTGTACATGGTCCTCAAGGATAGATGCATAGTTTGATTCACTATAAGCTCTGTTATGAGGAGATCAGCCAGGTAATGCCACTAAGACGTCTCCCAAAAAATGGTTCATATTGCTCTGAGCACTATGGGACTTAACTTCTGAGGTAATCAGACACCTAGAACTTAGAACTACTTAAACCTAACTAACCTAAGGACATCACACACATCCATGCCCGAGGCAGGATTCGAACCTGCGACCGTAGCGGTCACGCGGTTCCACACTGCAGCGCCTAGAACCGCTCGGCCACCACGGTCGGCAACATCTCCCAGAATATAATGCTCCCTCCTGTTTGCAGGGTGTTTGATTTCAGATATATCACGATATACATGCTAACGGCCATCTGTCCGATGAAGCATAAACGTCCTTCATCCGAAAAGGCTGCCTGTCGCCATTCAGCGGACGCCCAGTTGTGGTAATGGCGTGCAAATTCTAGCCTTCGTTGCCGGTTAACAGCAGTCGGCATGGTTACATGAATCAGGCGCTTGCTGCGGAGGCCCATAAGCAGCAAAGTTCGATGAAGTGTAATTTAGGAGCCATAGCTGGTACCCCTTGGTTCACCTGGGCGGTAACTCCCTCGACAGTTGCACGTGTGTCCTCCGCAACGAACGTTCCTCTCTGTCGTCTATGACCACAGTTACCATGGCACCGGTTTTCTACAGCGCTATTTTGCCATGCAAAGTGCACTTAAATAATAGCAGCTCGCGAACTGTTTGCAAACTTCGCCGATTCGGAAATGCTTCCACCCGTGGTCCAAAAGCCAATGATCACGCTCTTTTGGACGTCAGATAAGTTGTTCCATTCCCGCAATACGACAACAACTGCACTGTTTTCCCGCCTCCCCATGACACGCCGTATATATACATTCCGCTGCTAGTGCTGCCACCTTGAGTGGGTATTGCTCTCTGACGTCGAACAAAGGCTGTGGTGACATTAATTTGACTGAATCGTGTATTTACCTTCAACGTTAATGTAGGCTAACTACCCATTACTCTGGGCACTATCACACAGGGATGTACACTCCTGGAAATGGAAAAAAGAACACATTGACACCGGTGTGTCAGACCCACCATACTTGCTCCGGACACTGCGAGAGGGCTGTACAAGCAATGATCACACGCACGGCACAGCGGACACACCAGGAACCGCGGTGTTGGCCATCGAATGGCGCTAGCTGCGCAGCATTTGTGCACCGCCGCCGTCAGTGTCAGCCAGTTTGCCGTGGCACACGGAGCTCCATCGCAGTCTTTAACACTGGTAGCATGCCGCGACAGCGTGGGCGTGAACCGTATGTGCAGTTGACGGACTTTGAGCGAGGGCGTATAGTGGGCATGCGGGAGGCCGGGTGGACGTACCGCCGAATTGCTCAACACGTGGGGCGTGAGGTCTCCACAGTACATCGATGTTGTCGCCAGTGGTCGGCGGAAGGTGCACGTGCCCGTCGACCTGGGACCGGACCGCAGCGACGCATGGATGCACGCCAAGACCGTAGGATCCTACGCAGTGCCGTAGGGGACCGCACCGCCACTTCCCAGCAAATTAGGGACACCGTTGCTCCTGGGGTATCGGCGAGGACCATTCGCAACCGTCTCCATGAAGCTGGGCTACGGTCCCGCACGCCGTTAGGCCGTCTTCCGCTCACGCCCCAACATCGTGCAGCCCGCCTCCAGTGGTGTCGCGATAGGCGTGAATGGAGGGACGAATGGAGACGTGTCGTCTTCAGCGATGAGAGTCGCTTCTGCCTTGGTGCCAATGATGGTCATATGCGTGTTTGGCGCCGTGCAGGTGAGCGCCACAATCAGGACTGCATACGACCGAGGCACACAGGGCCAACACCCGGCATCATGGTGTGGGGAGCGATCTCCTACACTGGCCGTACACCACTGGTGATCGTCGAGGGGACACTGAATAGTGCACGGTACATCCAAACCGTCATCGAACCCATCGTTCTACCATTCCTAGACCGGCAAGGGAACTTGCTGTTCCAACAGGACAATGCACGTCCGCATGTATCCCGTGCCACCCAACGTGCTCTAGAAGGTGTAAGTCAACTACCCTGGCCAGCAAGATCTCCGGATCTGTCCCCCATTGAGCATGTTTGGGACTGGATGAAGCGTCGTCCCACGCGGTCTGCACGTCCAGCTCGAACGCTGGTCCAACTGAGGCGCCAGGTGGAAATGGCATGGCAAGCCGTTCCACAGGACTACATCCAGCATCTTTACGATCGTCTCCATGGGAGAATAGCAGCCTGCATTGCTGCGAAAGGTGGATATACACTGTACTAGTGCCGACATTGTGCATGCTCTGTTGCCTGTGTCTATGTGCCTGTGGTTCTGTCAGTGTGATCATGTGATGTATCTGACACCAGGAATGTGTCAATAAAGTTTCCCCTTCCTGGGACAATGAATTCACAGTGTTCTTATTTCAATTTCCAGGAGTGTATGTGCCCACAGGGGAGTTCCTACAGTTAAAAATAATACAAGTAGACCGCACATGCATTTCAACAATGTTCTTCTGAATGAATAGCTGCTTCGTGTTTGTATGCGCTCCAGCACTGTTTAGGTGGCAGTACTGAAGAGTAATGGGGCAAAAGGCACACAGCCCCAAAGTACCGTTATCCAAGATACCTATGATGACGTTATCCAAGATGGCGGCGATGAAGTCATCCAAGATGGCGGCCGCGACGTCATCTTATGACATCATCCAAATTGGCGGCTTTTGGTACGCAGTTTGAATTTTGGTTGGAAGATAGGTCAGTTGGGCTACCTCCGCTAACCTAGCCCCCCCCCCCCCCCCCAGAAAATGGCGGGAAGTTCAAATTCCATCAGAACAATGCAACACTCCTAAGAAAATGGCGGGAAAGTAGGTCACTTGGGCTACCTCTACTAACCCAAGAAAATGGTGGGAAAGAATGGGCACCTGGACTACCTCCACTAACCTAAGTCGCCCAACTGCCACCTCCTCCTAGGAAATGGCGTGGGGGAGGACTCAACCTATGCTAGACAGAAGTCTTTATTGTTTTGCATGCAACAGTCTTTATTTAAACAATCAGAGGCAGTATCAGCATCCAGGATGTTCACCACAGGGTCCAGACTCCAACTGACCTAGTACACAGTACTGCCACCAGAGGGTGCTCTCATCCATGATGAATCCTAGATGGCCACTATGACGTCAACTGATGACACGAGTACCATTATCCAAGATGGTGGGAAACAGTGTTTTCACCACGTGGTCTGGACCTAGCACACATTAGCACCACCAGAGGGTACTGACGTCTGTTTCGTAACGTAACCTAAGATGGTGGGGAAAAATGGCGGCAGACAGTGTCTCCACCACAAGAGCTAGAATCCAACTGACCTTGTACAGAGTACTGTCTCCAGAGAGTGCCGTCGTCCCTCCTGTGACGTAATCCAAGATGGTGGTCAGCGCTGGGCTGCTGGAGAGAGAAAGGAAGGAGTGTACTAAATTTATTTTGGAACAATTAGATTAGGGATCGATTTGAGATAGTATATTTTTCACACTGATACAAAACTCTCACCTTGACATGCTTGGGCTCACACCACATTGTCCACAGACGTGTAAACAACTCCTAAATAACACTCAGTAGATGTGCAAAGAACTAGTAATTTTCTGAAATAATTTCAGTACAGACATCCAAACTCCTCCTACATAATGCAGTACATTGATATGCAGACATGAAATCAACTCGTAAACGCATAGTTCAGCCTAAAAATCTACTAGCAAAATAATTCAACAGTCAATCAACGTGCACAGGCACTGCCCACCACCCGCTGTCCACTAGACCACACAGGAGGCTACCGGCAGTGCCTGCGAAGTAACGTGGCCGTCAGCTGTCAAACCACACACAGGTGCCCTCAAGCATGAGGTGACAACATCCCGTTCATACTTGGCATACGAGAAATTCCTCTCGAAAATACGTGATCACCTAGGCACCGCTGCTGACGTGACTTGACAGGAGCAAAGACCTATTTGCAGGGTGCATCGACACTGGATGCAGACCAGTGTGAGCCATCATTCGCACGCCGCTGATGCCTGCAGCGAGCAGGTGAAAGTTGCTTCTGTTTTCGGGTATACACTTTGAGTCTTTGAATATTATACTGATGGCACAGAACTCCAACACACACTCACGCAGATCCCATATGCGATGTGATACCTGGGGATACTGATGTCACAAAAGTAGCACAGGGTGCATTGTTTGTAGCACAACATCTGAGATGCATTAACCGTGCCTAACCGCCGAGCGTGACTGTCACAACGCCATGAAGTGCGCCCTTGTACCTACAAATCGTCGCAAGTGCATCTAACAACATTCTCAATGTTATACTCAAACCACATTGCTATCTAAAATAAGAACCAAGTCGAATTCTCGGATATTGCATAGTGCCCCAGAAATAACGTCCGCTTTCTGGCTGTCTCAGCCCTTCTGCATAGAAATTCTTGTTCTAACAGAACCTGTTTACGAAAATAGTGCATAATAACGATGAATGAATTCATCCTCGCGGTCCTAATATGGCACCCAGTCCATCACGTATTACCCTTCGTGCTCTCAACATACGCAAATGTTCCCACCGCTATGTAGAGGGTTCCGTATCCCAGCACAAAGGATGTTTTGTGAATGAATCGAGCATTACGATTGGCTCTTTTTGAACTTACCACTCTGCAGCACATGTATATACACAGACATACAGAAAAAAGAGGAAACGCTCTCCAAATGTGGAGGTGACTGGATACAGTGGAGTACAGTGCTATACTACACCCTGCAGTCAGTGCATTTGCGCTAGGCGTTGGCAGCTGTACTACATTTACAAGCAATTTTAGAACACAGAACGACAGGTTATGTCATGATCACATGGATAGAACTGACATAAAATCTATAGAATTGCGAAAAATGATGGGGAACAGATATAAATTGACTGAATATACACCAAAATGTGAGGAAATTGAGGATGTACTTGCGTATCTTCTGCTTCGTGCAGAACAATTTGAACAAGGGAACAAGTATGTGGCAGCAAGAGAAATCTTAGAAAACGCCGACACGGAAGTGAAGGGAATCAGGGAAGCTGTCAATTTTTTCCATCCAGGTAGCATTATGCAGTATGTCTATTGAGGTACCACTGATACACATGTGTTGACTACTGTATTTTATGCTTTTCAGGAAGACAGAGAACCATCCACTTCTAAACTTACTTGCATCTGTGTTAAAGGATGACAGGGAGTGGACAGGGTGATAGATTGAGATGGAACTGTAAGGAGATACCATTTAATGAATGACTGATGCATTCTAGAGAAGGAAAAGTTGCTGCAGCTCAATTTTTCCACTGTTCTGTCAGGATGTATCAGCCATGTGACGCAGCCTGCGTTCGACTCGTATACAGCCATATGTTCTGTATGTGGCTTAAAACATTGTCTAATGCGATCGTTAACGGTAAACCTGTCCGTCATCAGAGGACTTCCATCTCATGTCTGATGAAACGTGACACATTCTTCTAAATGAACTTTGATTTATACAATGTACTTCATCCCCCTGTCGCGTCTCGGGTGTAAAATCGAGACTTTAGCTTCATTACTAAGTTAGCGATAAATGCTTGTGAGGCCCTACAATCGCCATGTATTCGCCGTTACTGACGATCTTTTTATATAGGGCTGATGCAGGCATAGTATAATTTCTGAACTGTGATCGTATGTGAACAGTGGGCGTTATACATCTTCCGAAAGCTATACTGTACTCATATAACACAGAGCCAATGTTTTAAGGAAGCAGTTTTTTCGTTTTACCGTTCGATAACATAGTTTATCGTGGAGAAACCCGGAAGAACCGGTCATCGCCTATAACTCAGTGGATAGAACCTCTGGCATGGTATCGAGACAGAATACGTTATTGATACAGGAGAAATATCTAGGAGCGTGAGGGAGTTGCAGATAGCGGTTTCATACCACTTTCCTTAGATGAAACACTTTCAAATTTGAGCGATTTAGTGACGAGGCTGCACCATGGGTTACGTGTAACCTGACAGCTGGTCTGATAATATACGCTCCTATAATCACCGTCTCGATATTTGTCCGGAAAAACGACGTGATTCGTAGGTAATGTCTTACCTCGATTTATAAAGCCAGTATAGATTTCTAACATGGATACTTGTGTGCACCTGTAGAAGGAAGACTGCTTGTGACAGTAACATACAGTAGTTGTTGCGATTGGGTTTTGTAAGATCTGGCCGATTACGCCTCTCCTTCTAAGCCACACTTGAAGAAAGAACTTATGAGAGATGTCCATCCATCGCTGATTTTGTCTCAGTATTATTTTGTATCATGTGCAATCATTTATTGGTCAAGTATTATACTTAGTAGTTGTTGGGGATGCATGATAGGTTCACCTTGAGCATCAGGCTTTTAAAATATGTGTTTGTGTTCCGACATGTGCAAAGGAGATGACTGTGGAATACTGTGATAGCAGAGGGAGGAGTATGTCAAGTCATAAGAATGGTACAGATATTTCTATTTCCAGAGACACAGCTGTCAGCAGAGTGTATTTCAGATACTTTGCTCATTGTCGAATTTCGTTCAATTGGGACCGCGATTGTAAGCACGTTGATAAAACATATATGTGACTGGTTTTCTATGGTGGTTCTGCCTATGCGTGGTCTGTGGTGGGCCTGATTCACGTTTCCCGTTAATGGTAGGATCTGTCTGAATGGAGATGTCTGTTCGATCGCAGGAATGTAGCTGAGTTAACTTAGACACCCTCGAAATGGCAGAATAGCGAACTAATACTTAATATGTGTTGGATAGCTTTCGTAATAGCATAGAAAGTTGAGAAGATTCAATATGGACGTGTGTTTGCGCTGGGTCATTATTCCCACCTATACAAATTGTTCGGTTCGAAGCTTTTCCACATTTCACGCTTTTATTTAGTTGAGGGAACAAGGATTGTGGTGTGTGCATCTACGAAGTGAAAGACAGGTTTGCTGGTTCTCTAGACATGACAAACACGTTATTTGACTTTGTAAATTATAGGGATGATTTGGAATCTATTACATCACCGACATCGGTATCAGTTTCGTCTATTTTTCTTTTGTTGAGATTTTTCACATAAAGGTTCTCGCATACAAGATAAATTTCTAGTTACTCAGTGGTCTAGAGCACACTCCACCTCGCTAAAGTTTGGGGTTTGTAGAGTAATAATTTCCAGTCTATATCTTGGGAATTATGTTGCGTGAGTGATTGGTAGGATGCTGCTGTGTGTTTGATATCGAGAAGTACCGCAAAAAAGGTATAATATTATCGCAAACCATGCGAAAATACATCCGTTCTTGTAATCTGAGAGTCCGCAGATGGGTGTAGAAAAGCAAGCAAGCCATCAGGTCCGGACCAGAAACTGTAACGCGTTTGTGCCGATGGAAGCGAGCCCGAATTTGAAGAACTGTTCTGAGAGTGATTTCGGTCCGCTGAGGGCGTTCTGGTCACCCGTCAGGCGTGCATGACCGCCAACCTCGCAGGGAAAAACCTAGTGATGCGAGGTTTATATACGGCGCGGTCTGTCTTCGCGGTATCTGTATGAGTGATGTAAAAGGGGTGATTTTGTATGGCACAGGATACGGATTATGTGTTTACTGCATTGATACGGTAGACGGTGATATATTGCTGAGTTGGAGATAGGTTTCATACTCAAATATTCAAGTTACTGTCCACAGTGGGGAGCATCGTAACTGAGTAAGAGTCTTTCCATATTTGACGATATGTAGTGGCACTTTGCAGGGTTTAATTGTAGATGCATTATGGCGGCTGTGGAAAATAGTTTTATGCCTCTGAAAGTCCCATCTGCAGAAAGAAAGATAAGGTGGATTGTGCTTCCACACCAGCTGCATCAGTAATTCGGAGGGTAAGTTCGATAAGAGCCAATCATAAGGCTCAATTCATTCACAAGACATCCTTTGTGCTGGAATGTAGGAGTCTCTACATAATGATGAGAACATTTGCATATGTTGGGAGCAGGAAGGGTAATACCTGATTGACGGGGTGCCATGTTAGGACTGCGAGGATGAATACATTTATCGTCATTATGCGCTATTTTCGTAAACAGGTTCTGTTAGGACAAGAATTTCCATGCAGACAAGCTGAGACATCAAGAAAGTGGACGTTAAGTATTTCTGGGGCACTATACAATTTCTGAGAGTTGACTTAGTTCTTATTTTAGATAGCGATGTGGTTTGAGTATTACATTGAGAATGTTGCTAGATACACTTGCAATGGTTTGTTGCTACGTACGCGCACTTCACGGTGTTGGGTCAGTCATCCTGGGTGGTTAGGCATGGCTAGACACGTCTCACATGTCATGCTAGGAACGATGTACACTGTGCTATTTGGTGATGTCTGTATCGCCAGGTATCACATCAACAATGTTAAAAGTCACGTGCTGCCTGGAGGTGATTTGCATATGAGAACAGAATGATAATGTGTTGGAGTTCTGTGACGTTAGTATAATATTCGAAGAACTCAAACTGTATACCCAAAAATTTGTATGGCACAGGATACGAATTATGTGTTTACTGCATTGATACGGTAGGCGGTGATATATTGCTGAGTTGGAGATAGATTTCACACTCTAATATTCAAGTTACTGTCCACAGTGGGACAGGCATCAGCGGCGTGAGAGCGATGGCTCATGCTGGCTTGCATCTGGCGTCGACGTGCTCTACAAATAGGTCTTTGGTCCCGTCCAACCGAGTCAGCAGTGTTGGCTAGGTGATCATGTGTTTTCGAGAGGAGTTTCTCAGATACCAAGTATGAACGGGACGGTGTCACCTCATGCTTGAGGGTACCTGGGCATGGTTTGACAGCTGACAGCTGCATCACTTCGCAGGGGCTGCCAGTAGCCTCCTGTGTGGTCTAGTGGGCAGGGGGTGGCGGGCGAGCTTGTGCACATTGATTGCGTGACTGTTGCATTATTTTGCTAGCAGGTTTGTAGGCTGTGCTATGCGTTATTTGGACAGTTTACAAGTTGATTTCATGTCTGCACATCAGTGTTTTGCATTGTTTAGGAGTAGTTTGCATGTCTGTACTGAAATTATTTCGGTAAATTAGGAGTTGTTCATGTGTCTGCAGAGCATTATTTAGTAGTAGTTCACAGGTCTGTGGGCTGTGTGGTGTGAGCCCAAGCACATCAGGACGAGAGTTTTGTATCAGTGTGAAAAATGTACTGTCTCAAATCGATCCCTAAATAAATTGTTCCAAAATAAATATAGTACACTCCTTCCTTATTCTCTCCAGCAGCCCAGCACAGACTGAGTTATTTTCGCGCCATTTTCCCCTCCAGACCACCATCTTGGATTATGTAACAGGAGGGATGATGGCACCCTCTGGTGGCAGTACTGTGTACTAGATCAGTTGGACTCTAAATCTTGTAGTGGAGACACTGCCTGAAAAATAAAGACTTATGTCCAGCACAGGCAGAGTCCTTTTCCCGCCATTTTCCCCCACTATCTTGGGTTACATCACCTAATGGATGACATCGCCCTCTGGTGGCAGTACTGTGTGCTAGACCAGTTGGACTCCAGACCCCATGGCGACTGTTGCAAAATAAATAAAGTACACTCCTTCCTCACTCTCTCCAGCAGCCCAGCACAAGCTGAGTCATTTTCGCGCCATTTTCTTCCTCCAGTCCGCCATCTTGGATTATGTCACGGGAGGGATGATGGCATCCTCTGATGGCAGTACTCTGTACTAGGTCAGTTGAACTCTAAATTTTGTGGTGGAGACACCATCTGCCACCAATTTCCCCCACCATGTTGCATTACATCACAGAACGGACATCAGTGCTCTCTCGTGGTGTTACTGTGTAGTAGGTCCAGACTTCGTGGTAAAGACACAGTTTCCCACCATCTTGGATAATGGTACTCGTGTCATCAGCTGATGTTGTAGTGGCCATCTTGGATTACATCACAGATGAGAGCACCCTCTGTCAGCAGTACTGTGTACTAGGTCAGTTGGAGTCTGGACCTCATGGTGAACATCCTGGACGGTGGTACTGCCTTTAATTGTTTAAATGAAGACTGGTGCCTGAAAAATAATAAAGACTTACGTCTAGCACAGGTTGAGTCGTTCCCCACACCATTTCCTAGGAGGAGGTGGCGGTTGGGAGACTTAGGTTAGTGGAGGTAGTCCAGGTGCCCTTTCTTTCCCGCCATTTTCTTAGATTGGTAGAGGTAGCCCAAGTGTCCTATTTTCCCACCATTTTCTTAAGTGTGTTGTATTGTCCTGATGGAATTTGAACTTCCAGCCATTTTATGGGGGAGGGGGGGGTTAGGTTAGTGGAGGTAACCCAATTGACCTATCTTCCTGCCGAAATTGAAACTTCCCACTAAAAGCCGCCATCTTGGACGACGTCATAGATGATGCCACGACCGTTATCTTCAATGAAGTCATCGCCGTCATCTTGGACGACGTCTTCGCTGCCATCTTGGATGATGTCATCGCCACCATCTTTGATAACGGTACTTTGAGGTGGTGTCCCCCTTGCCCTAATACTCTGAAGTGCCCAGTGAAGAACGTCAAAAGAATCTACATCTCATACAGCCAGAGAATCGACAGTGCCTCCGATTTAAGCAGTTTACCAGGCTCGAATTGACAGAACCACGATTAGTTTTTGGTACGACACCGCTGTACAAACGAGGCCGATGGTCCTCACCATTTCGCCCAGCTGACATTAAAGTACGAGCCCCGACGACAAGCTTCATCGTCGCCACCATAACCAATGACTTGCAACTTGGCTGCACCTTGCACAGACGAAGAAACCTACACATCTCAGACGAGATATAGAATGAAAATCAGTTTTTCCTACAAACCTGCCCTATTTCACGGAGTGGCTTTGTTATAATATCGGAGTTCTCAATTAGAAAAAGGCCTGTCCTCCACTCATAGTTGGTCCTCAAGTCATTCGTGGAGTGCCTTATGCCGCTATTGAGTGAAGGACAGAGAAAAGTTAGCGACCGAATCGAGAATGGAACAGAAATATCATTTCGGCCCTTCGTTGTAAGAATGTCCTAAATCATAATCTGACATAAAATAAAACATTGATAGTGACCTAATGAGCTATGTTATGTTAAACGCCCGCTCGATGTTTATCGTTGTCAGAGAAATGCACTATATTGTGGGACATTAGTTCTATACGAAATATTTTTGTTACTACTCAGTTTGCTACGAAATACGTTATTTCACATGGCTTCTTCCTAACTTAGATCCACGTGAGAGCTCGTCTATCGAAATAACCGAGTAGGTTTTCCGTTAACCATTACAGACAAATTTCATCTTATCTCACAACCAAAGTCCTCACAAAACACGAACTATGAGGCAAGATGAATTGCACTTGCGTTAACTGACAAATTGTGATGTCTGTAATTTTCAGGGGTAAAATAAGAAAATCTCATGCATTAGAAAATTTCAATTATTCTTGGAGTTCCATTTGTATCAGAGATAATAAGCGACCGCTTCCGTATCTTGTAACCAAGGTAACAGCTGCAGGATTACAGGCTGCTAGAATCCCTAATTGTTTCGTTTCTTGCCGCTCCTAAATATGCTCGTTAGAGGTAAGCGATGCTTGTCAAATGACTTCCTACTAACATTACACAAGATGCAAGTGACATACTAGTGGCAGGACAGCTGAAGTATGCGTAAGTTACAACAATACTGGACACGCAAACATGAAATTACAAGCACAACTGTCCCGTGATAGAAATCGCCTGAAATTCGGAGCTTTCACATAAGCAAGCATTTGAGTTACGAAATTTTCTGTAACCTCGTTATAATTTTAACAACAGGGTATGGGACAATGTGCAGTAATTTACTTGTAGATGATATCCCGTACCTTTTCAAATGTTTGTTTCGTAAAATATCATTTTTCGTTTTGAGCATTCACAGCTTACGTACATGATACAATATTTTTTAAAAACTATTAAAATCTTCTAAAAAACCTTTTGGCAGCCGCATTAGCTATTAGCAATTCCTTTTTTTTTTCTTTTACAGAATCACACACAACTGGTTTCGTGATGATATAATCGCATCCTCAGGTGTATACATATAGCTAATGTAATACTGGTTCGTTAAAAAAACACGGTCTCCCAAAGTTCGGATGGCGTTCGAATTACCAGACCCGCCTAAATTGGACTTTTCGTCTTGTAACCATCCAACTTAGGCGGTTCTGACAATTCAGACTCCGTCCGGACCAATATGAGGATGGCGGTGTGCGGCGGATAGATATCGTCAGCAGATATACCTCTGTTACAGCCTGTACCGCATGGAGCTACCAAATTTGTATGGAGTCTCGAGGCCGACCTCAGAGTATGGACGCCTAAGACACCAGCGACTTTATTTTATGTGGCATCAGTCTTCTGATTGGTTTCATGCGGCCCACCACGAATCCCTCTCCTGCGTCAACCTCTTAACACTTGCAATCTTCTTCCTCAATTATTTGCTGACCTTATTTCAAGCTCTGTCTTCCTCTATAGTTTCAACCCTCTACAGCTCCCTTTGGTACCAAGGATGTTATTCTCTCATGTCTTAACAGATGTCCTATTAGTCCGCAGCTCGTGGTCGTGCGGTAGCGTTTTCGCTTTCCGCGCCCGGGTTCCCGGGTTCGATTCCCGGCGGGGTCAGGGATTCTTCTCTGCCTCGTGATGACTGGGTGTTGTGTGCTGTCCTTAGGTTAGTTAGATTTAAGTAGTTCTAAGTTCTAGGGGACTGATGACCATAGATGTTAAGTCCCATAGTGCTCAGAGCCATTTAGATGGTTCAAATGGCTCTGAGCACTATGGGACTTAACTACTGTGGTCATCAGTCCCCTAGAACTTAGAACTACTTAAACCTAACTAACCTAAGGACATCACACACATCCATGCCCGAGGCAGGATTCGAACCTGCGACCGTAGCAGTCGCGCGGTTCCGGACTGCGCGCCTAGAACCGCTAGACCACCGCGGCCGGCGAGCCATTTAGATGTCCTATTATACTATCCTTACCTTTTGTCAGTGCTTTCCATATTTTTTTTTCTTCGCCGATTCTGCGAAGAACCATCTCATTCCTTATCTTATCAATCCATATAATTTTCAATATTTCGCTGCAGCACCGCATCTCAAATGCTTTGATTCTGTTCTGTTCAGGTTTTTGCACAGTCCTTAGTCTGGTTTTTGTGGCCTCCTTCCTCCATTCTTGATAGCTTATTTTGCTGCCTATGTGGCAGATTTCCGTAACTTCGTCTTCTTCTTGATCCCAAATTCTGGCGTTAAGTTTCTCAGTGTTCGCATTTCTGCTACTTCACATTAATTTCGTCTTTCTTCGATTTACTCTCGAATTTGGTACTGATTACACTGTGCATTACATTCAACAGATCGTGTAATTCTGCTTCAGCTTCATTCAGCATAGCAATGTATCAATGAATCTTATCACTGATATCCTCTTACACTGAACTTTAATGCCACTCTTGAACGTTTCTTTCATTTCCCTCACTGTTTCTTCTGTGTATAGATTGAACAGTAGGTGTGAAAACTACATCTCTGTTCTACACCATTTTTAATACGAGCGTTTCGTTCTTGGTCTTCCAGTGTTATTTTTCCTTCTTGGTTCTTGTACGTAGTGTCTATCACCCATATTTACTTTTGTGGCGGCGTTCGTAGGGACAAACAATTCGCTGTAGAAACGGCTTACGAAGTCACCGCCACACTTTTAATAGCGGGCCGACCGGTCCGCTGGAACAGTGAACAGAAAGATAAAAACCCAAACACTCTGATTAAATAAAAGTCGGTACTTATCTTTATTAACGAAGATACAGAAACACAGTAGTGAACTCCGTGTCTACAGAAATCTGTCTAGTTCGAGTCGGAGCGGCTAGGTCAGCGTCGGCTGACGACAAACAACAACTCTGCTGCGATGAACACACAACTGACTAGCAAGTACACAATTCGGTGGCGAGTATACAACTGAGCGGCGAATACAGAACTGTCCTAGCGCTCGCGACTCCAGCGCTTAAGAAACCAGAAGCCAGCGGTGGCGCGCGCAGACTTGCGGCGATGTCCTGTCTCGCTGGCGCTGCTTATGCGGACGGCGTCCGGACTTTGATGCTGCCAACCTTTTGGCAGCGGGCTCGGGTGGCATTACTGGCTAGGATATAACACTCCTCCCCCCCAAATCGCCGCACCGTCGTTGAGTAATGACGTGGCGAGCGTCGACGGCGGGGGAGGGGTCTGGCCGCAGGCGTAGCAGAAGAGACCGGGGCGGAGACTGTTGTCGGTGGCAGTCCCCGGTCCGCACCCCAGCATTGGCTGCGCGGGGCCTCGGGAAACACCGACTGAAAACCGAGGTCAGGGTGCACGCCTGTGACCACGGGCGCAGCTTCTGGTACTGGACGCGACGGGGCGTCGGGACCCACGGAGACAGGCAGCGTCTCCTGACGCTGCGTCGACGGCTGCTGAGTGGGCGCCGGACAAGGCGCTGCGGTGTCAGACTCCTTGGGGCTACCCAAGGAAAGCGGCTGCAGGACAGGCTGCACAGCCACCGCTTGGGAAGGCGGCCCGGCTGAGGGGTCGACGTCCATCAGCTCCGAAGGCGGTGGCGACTGAAGAGGGACCGCAGGCGCCGGAGCGACCACCTGGGGCGCTCCCGGATGAAGCTGCGCGGGAGGCATCAACGGGACGGCTGTCGGCGTGGTAGCGGCGACGGCTGCTGCTGCTGCCCTGGGGGCGGCAGCGAAGTCGGAAGGCGCGGCTGGAACCCGCCGCGGACCAATTCTGTAGACAAAGAACGAGCGGCAGAATCCGGGCGGCCAGCGCGGCGCAACTGGTTCTGATGCCTCCTGTGCATCCCAGTAGCACCTTGAACAGTATAAAAACCGCGACCTTGGGCACTTATCACGGTACCACGTTCCCAACGACGGCGACCGCGATGAACTCTGAAAAAAACGGCGTCGTTGCGCTGAAAACGTGTGCGATGCTCAGAAGCGGCGGGTCGATCCGGGGGGTGCAACAACCGTAGTAGGTTGCGATGACGACGGCCGTGGAGAAGCTCCGCAGGCGAAGGGCCGTCGCGCGTCGTGGTCCGGTACGACGACAGGAACGTGATGAGGGCCTGCTGACGAGAGTGCGTAGCACGAAGGCGGTCCATATGATCCTTGAATGTGCGTACAAAACGTTCCGCTGCACCATTCGATTGAGGGTGGAACGGCGGAGTAAGAACATGGCGAATGCCATTGGCAGAACAAAAACTTTCAAATTCAGCAGAGGTAAATTGTGGACCATTGTCATACACTAAAACTTCTGGAAGACCCTCAATACAAAAAAGTGAAGTCAACGCCTGTATAGTTTGTGCAGACGTTGTAGACTGCATGGGCACAACAAACGGAAAATTACTAAATGCATCTATCACGATGAGCCAACGAGAATTCCAATATGGACCAGCGAAATCAATATGTACTCGCTGCCAGGGACCGGCAGGGCGTGCCCACTCAAAATAGCGTTGAGGCGGAGCAGCTTGGTGTTCGGCACACGTCGAACAATCTGTAGACATCTGCGTAATCTGCTTATCAATGCCGATCCATGTACAATGACGGCGGGCAAGCTGCTTGGTGCGGACCACTCCCCAATGACCTTGATGCAACAAGTCGAGGACCTTGGATTGGAGCACTTTGGGAACCACTACACGAAGCTGGTCATTCTCGGTGCGTAACAGCAAAACTCCGTGCGAAACAGACAACAGATGACGTTGCGGATAATAGCGACGAACCACAGGATCCGATATGTCCTTTGCCTTGGACGGCCAACCACGTTGAACAAAACGTAATAGTAAACTCAGATGAGGATCCGTAGCTGTCTCACGTGCCACCTGACGATAATCAATCGGAAAATCCCGGAGGGACTGATGCTCATCGGCCTCAATCTGATGGCAAGAGTCGTCAGAGGAATCGAAGACATCATCCGCAGCAATCGGCAATCTAGAAAGCGCGTCAGCGTTTGCATGCTGAGCTGTAGGGCGATACAGTATCTCATACTGGTATTGTGATAACAAAAGAGCCCAACGTTGTAGTCTCTGAGCTGTCCGCTGAGGAACTGGTTTAGACGGATGAAACAGTGACGCCAGGGGCTTGTGATCTGTTACTAAATAGAATGGTCTACCATAGAGGTAGTGACGGAATTTTGTGACACCGAACACAATAGCCAACGCTTCCTTGTCCAATTGGCTATAATTACACTGAGCTTTGTTTAGCAATTTAAATGCGAACGCAATAGGACGTTCGGTGTTACCGACTCGGTGAGACAACACAGCACCGAGGCCGAAAGAAGAAGCATCACAAGCTAACACCAGAGGCTTGTTAGGGTCGTAATGGACCAGACAACGATCATTCAATAAAGCCTCTTTAAGCTGCTGAAAGGCTGATTGGCAATCAGCTGACCACACAAACGGAACATTCTTACGGCGGAGACGATGCAACGGTGCAGCAATCTGGGATGCATTAGGTATAAACCTAATATAATATGTCAATTTGCCCAGAACTGCTTGCAATTCATGCAGATTGCGAGGGGCGGGCAAATCACGAATAGCTGCTAAATGTGACTGGGAGGGATGAATGCCTTGAGCATTAATAACATGTCCCAGATACTCCATCTCCGTAAGGAAAATGAACATTTATCGGTGTTGCAACGTAGGCCTGCCTGAGACAACACTGTAAACAAACACTCCAAATTACGGAAATGTTCAGCAGGCGTCCGACGGGACACAACAATATCGTCTAAATAGTTGCAACACGATGGCACATTAGCCAGAAGTTGTGACAAAAAACGCTGAAAAACAGCTGGAGCTGACGCACAACCAAAAGGCAAACGCAGAAAACGGAACAACCCCAACGACGTGTTTATGACAAAATACTGTTGTGATTGCTCGTCGAGGGACAATTGCAAATATGCTTCACGGAGATCAATTTTGGAAAAGAAACGAGCTTCCCCTAACTTATCCATCAGCTCGTCCGGTCTAGGCAAAGGAAAAGAATCAATGACAGTCTGAGGAATAACTGTCGACTTAAAATCAGCACACAAACGTAACTTGCCAGACGGTTACTTTATAATAACTAGGGGAGAAGCCCACTGGCTCGCTGAAACGGGTTGAATAACACCGTTGTTTTGCCAACGACGGAGTTCATCTGCTACAGGTGCCCGGAGGGCGTGAGGCACTGGACGAGCACGAAAAAAATCGAGGCTGAGCATTATCTTTTAACGTAATATGAGCGGCAAAGTTCGCAGCACAACCTAGTTCGTCTTTAAATATGTCACTGTATCGTTTACACAAATCGGTTATGCTGTCTTGAGGAACAACAACAGAATTAATTTGCAACACATTGTCTTGGATAGACAGGCCAAACAAGTCAAAACAGTCTAATCCGAAAATGTTTACACTTTCTGTAGCGCGGAGCACTGTGAATGAAACTGTTTTTGTATTGCCACGGAATGTGGCCGGCACGCTACATACACCTAACACAGGAATTTGTTCTCCACTATAAGTAGCCAAAGAATGTTTTGCCGCTGAAAGTTTAGGGCGGCCGATAGCCGCATACGTAGCACTATTTATGAGAGTCACAGACGCACCAGTGTCTAATTGAAAATTGAAGGTCTTATCCTGGATGCGTAGCTTCACAAATAGTTTATTACACTGTCTCTGGATCGGTGCAGTGGAGGCGGAAGACACAAAATCAGCGCGTGTAGCGCGTGTTCGCTGCTTATGACAACTCGTAGGTTGGGAGGGTGGAACAACAACTCCCGCTGCACTTGCAGTCTGTACATTACGTTTTACAGCGTTTGAATTACGCTTGGGTCGCATAGCAGAGGGCTGGGTGGGTGGCTTATTGCGAACAAGTTTATTACCCACACGAACCGTGGAAGAGTCTTTAAACGCGACCTTCTGGGCGGGCTGGCTTTGAAGAACATGAATATCCATGGGCTGGGCAGCACTAGAATTGTTCTTGCGTTTACGCAAACAAACAGTCTGGATGTGTCCTTTCCTTTGACAAAAGTGACAAACCGCGTTTCTTAACGGGCAACGTTCACGAGGATGAGCAAGAACACACTGAGGGCAAGACTTAACTCTATCATTTTGCACACGCGGCTGACGAATGTGTTTAACATGACGCGGCCGGCTAGTGTTTACAGTCTGACTCTGCCGGTGGGGCCGCGGGCGTGACATAACTTGCTTAGCACAGGCAATTTGAGAAATACATGGCTGATCTAACTCACACTCAGCATAGTCAAAAGTATCTTGGGCTTCAATGATGTTCATCACAGTCTCTAATGACGGGTCAGGCAACTTTAAGATAGCAGCACGAATACGAGAATCTGCAATGTTTTGAGTAATAGCGTCTCGTAACATGACATCACTGTAGGAAGCTCCACACACACAATTAAATCGGCACTGACGGGTGAGGCCCCGTAAATCTGTTAACCACTGTTTATTAGATTGATGTGGCAGTTTCTTTAATCTGAAGAACTTGAATCTGGCTGCTGCCACATGAACTCGCGACTCGAAATACTCAGCAAGCTTGTTAACAACAACGTCATAGTCTAAAGCTTCTGGCTTGGATTCCGGGAACAACTTACAAAGTAGTCGATAGACTTCCACGCCTGCAGTGGAAATTAAATAAAGCTGCCGCTCAGTACCCGTGATTTTGTAGACTGTCATGTGCGCCTGCAACTGCGCGAAATATTCTCGCCATTCTTCTCTTGATGCATCAAAAGCACGGAAAGGTGGTGCTGCCTGTGCTTGTTCCTTTTGTGTTGGAGGATTAGCCGCTTGTTTGGCGATTGCTTCCACCAGACTTTGTATTTGCTGACTCTGTAACAAGATCAACTGTTGTAATTCGGCAGACATAGTGAACACAAATTAAACCAGCCCCCAAAATTTTATCGCTATAATTAGTATAACCAGAAACAAGTTGAACCAGCCCTGCACACGAGTTCGGAAGTCCTCTTCGCCAGTTTTGTGGCGGCGTTCGTAGGGACAAACAATTCGCTGTAGAAACGGCTTACGAAGTCACCGCCACACTTTTAATAGCGGGCCGACCGGTCCGCTGGAACAGTGAACAGAAAGATAAAAACCCAAACACTCTGATTAAATAAAAGTCGGTACTTATCTTTATTAACGAAGATACAGAAACACAGTAGTGAACTCCGTGTCTACAGAAATCTGTCTAGTTCGAGTCGGAGCGGCTAGGTCAGCGTCGGCTGACGACAAACAACAACTCTGCTGCGATGAACACACAACTGACTAGCAAGTACACAATTCGGTGGCGAGTATACAACTGAGCGGCGAATACAGAACTGTCCTAGCGCTCGCGACTCCAGCGCTTAAGAAACCAGAAGCCAGCGGTGGCGCGCGCAGACTTGCGGCGATGTCCTGTCTCGCTGGCGCTGCTTATGCGGACGGCGTCCGGACTTTGATGCTGCCAACCTTTTGGCAGCGGGCTCGGGTGGCATTACTGGCTAGGATATAACATTTACTTACACCTTATCTCCATTTTTATCAGTATTTCGAACATCTTCCACCATTTGACATTGTCGGATGCTCTTCCAAGTGGACAGATCTTATGAATGTGTTTTGATATTTGTTTGGTCTTGCTTCCATTATGAAGCGCAACGTCAGAACTGCCTTTCTGGTGCCTTTACCTTTCCTAAAGCCAAACTGATCGTCATGTAATCGTCATGTAACAGACCCTTAATTTTCTATTCCGTACTTCTGTCTATTATTCACGCCAGGAACTTGGATGCGTGATCTGTTAAGCTGATTGTGCGCTAATTCTCGCACTTTTCGCTGTTGCTATCTTCGTAAGTGTATGGATGATGTTTATCCGAAAGTCTGATGGGGTATCGCCAGTTTCATTCATTCATTCTACGCACCAACGTGAACAGTCGTTTCGATGCCACTTCCCCCAATGATTTAAGAAATGCTGATGGAATTTTATCTATCCCTTCTGCCTTATTTGACCTTACGTCGTCCAAAGTTCTTTTAAATTCTGATTTCAACACTGAATCCCATATCTTTTCCCTGTCGCCTTCTGTTTCTTCTTCTATAACGTCGTCAGACAAGTCTTCTCCCTCACAGATGCCTTCAATATATTTTTTCCACCTATCCGCTCTCTCCTTTGCATTTGACAGTGGAATTCTCGTTGCAGTCGTAATGTTACCGCCCTTGCTTTTAATTACACCAAAGGTTCTTTTGAATTTTCTATTTGCTCAGTCAGTCCTCCTCCCCCCATGAACCATGGACCTTGCCGTTGGTGGGGAGGCTTGCGTACCTCAGCGATACAGAGGGCCGTACCGTAGGTGCAACCACAACGGAGGGGTATCTGTTGAGAGGCCAGACAAACATGTGGTTCCTGAAGAGGGGCAGCAGCCTTTTCAGTAGTTGCAGGGGCAACAGTCTGGATGGTTGACTGATCTGGCCTTGTAACATTAACCAAAACGGCCTTGCTGTGCTGGTACTGCGAACGGCTGAAAGCAAGGGGAAACTACAGCCGTAATTTTTCCCGAGGACATGCAGCTTTACTGTATGGTTAAATGATGATGGCGTCCTCTTGGGTAAAATATTCCGGAGGTAAAATAGTCCCCCATTCGGATCTCCGGGCGGGGACTACTCAAGAGGACGTCGTTATCAGGAGAAAGAAAACTGGCATTCTACGGATCGGGGCGTGGAATGTCAGATCCCTTAATCGGGCAGGTAGGTTAGAAAATTTAAAAAGGGAAATGGATAGGTTGACGTTAGATATAGTGGGAATTAGTGAAGTTCGGTGGCAGGAGTAACAAGACTTTTGGTCAGGTGATTACAGGGTTATAAATACAAAATCAAATAGGGGTAATGCAGGAGTAGGTTTAATAATGAATAAAAAAATAGGAGTGCGGGTTAGCTACTACAAACAGCATAGTGAACGCATTATTGTGGCCAAGATAGACACAAAGCCCATGCCTACTACAGTAGTACAAGTTTATATGCCAACTAGCTCTGCAGATGATGAAGAAATTGATGAAATGTATGACGAGATAAAAGAAATTATTCAGATAGTGAAGGGAGACGAAAATTTAATAGTCATGGGTGACTGGAATTCGTCAGTAGGAAAAGGGAGAGATGGAAACATAGTAGGTGGATATGGATTGGGGGGAAGAAATGAAAGAGGAAGCCGCCTTGTAGAATTTTGCACAGAGCATAACTTAATCATAGCTAACACTTGGTTCAAGAATCATGAAAGAAGGTTGTATACATGGAAGAATCCTGGAGATACTAAAAGGTATCAGATAGATTACATAATGGTAAGACAGAGATTTAGGAACCAGGTTTTAAATTGTAAGACATTTCCAGGGGCAGATGTGGATTCTGACCACAATCTATTGGTTATGAACTGCAGATTGAAACTGAAGAAACTGAAAAAAGGCGGGAATTTAAGGAGATGGGACCTGGATAGACTGAAAGAACCAGAGGTTGTAGAGAGTTTCAGGGAGAGCATAAGGGAACAATTGACAGGAATGGGGGAAAGAAATACAGTAGAAGAAGAATGGGTAGCTCTGAGGGATGAAGTAGTGAAGGCAGCAGAGGATCAAGTAGGTAAAAAGACGAGGGCTAATAGAAATCCTTGGGTAACAGAAGAAATATTGAATTTAATTGATGAAAGGAGAAAATATAAAAATGCAGTAAACGAAGCAGGCAAAAAGGAATACAAACGTCTCAAAAATGAGATCGACAGGAAGTGCAACATGGCTGAGCAGGAATGGCTAGAGGACAAATGTAAGGATGTAGAGGCTTGTCTCACTAGGGGTAAGATAGATACTGCCTACAGGAAAATTAAAGAGACCTTTGGAGAGAAGAGAACCACTTGTATGAATATCAAGAGCTCAGATGGCAACCCAGTTCTAAGCAAAGAAGGGAAGGCAGAAAGGTGGAAGGAGTATATAGAGGGTTTATACAAGGGCGATGTACTTGAGGACAATATTACGGAAATGGAAGAGGATGTAGATGAAGATGAAATGGGAGATAAGATACTGCGTGAAGAGTTTGACAGAGCACTGAAAGACCTGAGTCGAAACAAGGCCCCGGGAGTAGACAACATTCCATTAGAACTACTGATGGCCTTGGGAGAGCCAGTCATGACAAAACTCTACCATCTGGTGAGCAAGATGTATGAGACAGGCGAAATACCCACCGACTTCAAGATGAATATAATAATTCCAATCCCAAAGAAAGCAGGTGTTGACAGATGTGAAAATTACCGAACTATCAGCCACAGCTGCAAAATACTAACGCGAATTCTTTACAGACGAATGGAAAAACTGGTAGAAGAGGACGTCGGGGAAGATCAGTTTGGATTCCGTAGAAATGCTGGAACACGTGAGGAAATACTAACCTTACGACTTATCTTAGAAGAAAGATTAAGAAAAGGCAAACCTACGTTTCTAGCATTTGTAGACTTAGAGAAAGCTTTTGACAACGTTAACTGGAATACTCTCTTTCAAATTTTGAAGGTGGCAGGGGTAAAATACAGGGAGCGAAAGGCTATTTACAATTTGTACAGAAACCAGATGGCAGTTATAAGAGTCGAGGGGCATGAAAGGGAAGCAGTGGTTGGGAAAGGAGTGAGTGCCTCTCCCCGATGTTATTCAATCTGTATATTGAGCAAGCAGTAAAGGAAACAAAAGAAAAATTCGGAGTAGGTATTAAAATTCATGGAGAAGAAGTAAAAACTTTGAGGTTCGCCGATGACATTGTAATTCTGTCAGTGACAGCAAAGGACTTGGAAGAGCAGTTGAACGGAATGGACAGTGTCTTGAAAGGAGGATATAAGATGAACATCAACAAAAGCAAAACGAGGATAATGGAATGTAGTCAAATTAAATCGGGTGATGCTGAGAGGATTAGATTAGGAAATGAGACACTTAAAGTAGTAAAGGAGTTTTGCTATTTAGGGAGTAAAATAACTGATGATGGTCGAAGTAGAGAGGATATAAAATGTAGACTGGCAATGGCAAGGAAATCGTTTCTGAAGAAGAGAAATTTGTTAACATCGAGTATAGATTTAAGTGTCAGGAAGTCGTTTCTGAAAGTATTTGTATGGAGTGTAGCCATGTATGGAAGTGAAACATGGACGATAACCAGTTTGGACAAGAAGAGAATAGAAGCTTTCGAAATGTGGTGCTACAGAAGAATGCTGAAGATAAGGTGGGTAGATCACATAACTAATGAGGAGGTATTGAATAGGATTGGGGAGAAGAGAAGTTTGTGGCACAACTTGACTAGAAGAAGGGATCGGTTGGTAGGACATGTTTTGAGGCATCAAGGGAACACAAATTTAGCATTGGAGGGCAGCGTGGAGGGTAAAAATCGTAGAGGGAGACCAAGAGATCAATACACTAAGCAGATTCAGAAGGATGGAGGTTGCAGTAGGTACTGGGAGATGAAGAAGCTTGCACAGGATAGAGTAGCATGGAGAGCTGCATCAAACCAGTCTCAGGACTGAAGGCCACAACAACACAGTCAGTCCTTTTAAAAATCATCTCTTTTACGATTCTTCACAGTTTTCATGCAGGCATTTTGCCTTAACTTTCCTGCACTTCTTATTTATCTCATTACTAAGTAGCTTCTAGTTCTGTACTCCTGAAATTAGCTGAACATTTTCGTACTTACTTCCTTCTTTCATCGAACAACTGAAATATTTCTTCTGTTCCTATGGTTACTTCAGTTATCTTCTTTGTGTCTATATTTTCTTTTCCAATTTCTATGTTTGCCATTTTTCTATCTTTCCATTCCTCTTCAACTGAAATGCCTACTAAGCTATTCATTATCGCATTGTCTGTAGCCTCAGAGAACTTCAAGCATCTCTCTTCAGTCCTTTGTACTACCGTATCTCACTTCTTTGTGCATGAATTCTTCCTGACTTGTCTCTTAAACTTTAGCCTATTCATCAGCATTACTTAACTGGAGTTTATATCTGCTCCTGGGTCTGATTTCGGAATCTCTGCCTGATCATGATATGTCGTAAATGGAATCTTCCCGTATCTCTCTGCCTTTTCCAAGTATACACACTCCTCTTGCGATTCTTGTGCAGAGTATTAGCTGTTACTAGCTGAAATTTATTACAGATAACAATTATTCTTCTCTCTCATTCCTATTACCAAGCCCGTATTCTTCATTTTTTTGTTGTTGTTGATATTGTCCTCTATTCTGCTGACCAGAAATTCTTATCATCTTTGCATTTCACTTCACTGAACCCCAAAGTATCTAGAATGAACCTTAGCATTTTTCTTTTCAGATTTCTAGCTCCCCTGCCACGTTCAAACTTCTGACAATCCATGCCCCGACTCGTTGAACGTTATCCTTTCGTTGGTTAATCAATCTTTTTCTCACGGCCGCGTCCCCTTGACGGTCCCCTCCCGGAGATCCGAACTGGGAACTAGTCAGGAATCTTTTGCCACTGGAGAGACCATCTTGACCCTTTTTCAAATAGAGACCACATGTGCTATGTCTTTAATGTGTCTTTAATTCAGTGGTTTCCACTGCCTTCTGCATCCTCAAATCGTTGATCAATACTGATTCTTCCACCTATAGGGTCAGTTTCCCACCTAATGGGAAAGAGAATGCTCAGAACCGCTGTCTGCTCCTCCGTCCTCTTTGACCATGTCGTTGGTAGAACGCGGATGATTTGTTCTACCGGGAGTCTTCGGCCGCCTTTACAGATGATTTTTATTCAAAATTTAAGCAGTGCCGAGTTTCGAATCTGGAACCGGGGACATTTTGTTTAATAGTCAAAGATGCTATCCCTAGTCCTCAAGTGCCCTATGATGATTATAAGTTTGTAAAATATGAATTTGTTTAAAAGTTTTAGTTTCAGTGTGAACTTCTTCATTGCTCAAACCGTCTACCTGTACTCGCTCATGTAATAAAAGTTCGTCGTGATTTGAAACTGAAGGAAATTATTTCGAAGAAGATAATAACAGAGGATAACAAAATGGTTCAAATGACTCTGAGCACTATGGGACTTAACTGCTGAGGTCATCAGTCCCCTAGAACTTAGAACTACTTAAACCTAACTAACCTAAGGACATCACACACATCCATGCCCGAGGCAGGATTCGAACTTGCGACCGTGGCGGTCACGCGGTTCCAAACTGAAGCGCTTAGAACCGCACGGCCACACCGGCCGGCGAGGATAACAACTTCAGTACAATTAAAGAAGAACGATGTCCAGAATTGGTGCCACCTTGGTATCCCCCAGCGCCCTGACTTCATCTGTTACACACTGTTTTGCTCAAGTACTAGTGAACAGTTCTCAGATATCATTAATTACAACTGCGGATCATTTCGGCAATAATTAAGTAATACTTGCATACGACGGACTGATAAAACGGAGCCTTCTACATGCAGTTTCTTTCAGATAATGGGGCAACTATTAAATATGACCTGTTCTTTGAAGACGCAGGCCCACATGGCACCGTCAAAAACGACAGTTCGCAATGCGATGAGCAACAAAATGACGTTCTCATAAGCCTTAGCACTTCCGACACTCTCGGACATTTCAACCATTCTCTAAAGACATCGTGAGGCTGCATCTTCACTGAATGTGATCGCACCCGTTTGAGGTGCAGCGCTACCGCAGCTTCTGCTCTTGAGTAGAAGCTGGAACCTCTAGGGAGCGTTCAGAATCATCCGACGAAATTTCGAGGCCTCTGGTAATACTTTAAGGAAAGTATGACTGCAGCCGGACATGTAGTACTTTAACAATGATAATAAAACCAGCGGGTGTATTTGAATCTACCGTCGTTTATTCATTTTAATATATGTTACCATTTCACCACCACATGGTGTCACCCCAGGCCTGTGCATATAGAAACATACACAACATGATAGAAGAGTCTGAGAGCACAAACTCCACAAATCATAATTTATGACTAAAAAGAGAAGAATCACATCATAAAATTACATAATAAAAATATAGTATTGTTATCCATACAAAACAATATTAGCATCTAACTTACATTGAATTTTTTATTATTATGGAGGTAATGAACTTGAGGGGAACCCACATGTACAAAGAATTACACCAGCAAAGCGATCGCAGTCACATATATCCCTAACAACCGCCGTCAATATGTACCCACTGGGCTAAAAACAGCAAACAGGATATCTGTCAACAAACTGTTGCCGAGGAACATCAAAAAATGGCTCTGAGCACTATGGGACTCAACTGCTGAGGTCATTAGTCCCCTAGAACTTAGAACTAGTTAAACCTAACTAACCTAAGGACATCACAAACATCCATGCCCGAGGCAGGATTCGAACCTGCGACCGTAGCGGTCTTGCGGTTCCAGACTGCAGCGCCTTTAACCGCACGGCCACTTTTTTTTTCTTTTTAATGAAATGCATCCTCTGCAAAAAAAAAAAAAAAAAAAATCATTGTAAAACAAATCACAAATGTAAAGGAACAGGGATACAGGGATGTTATTTTCATGTATTTATTTATTTATTTTTCATAAAGATCACTCTGTCAAAAGGAACATGTAGAGCATTTCGTGGTATAGTTTGTGCATTATATATGGAGCGGTGAGAGAAACGTGAGGTTCATAATCAGCTGTCAAATGTGCACACCGACTGCACCCGGCACCTCCCAACTGCGTGGGGGGTCGAGGAAGACTGCCTGAAGATAATTGGCAAAGGTTTTCCGATAGTGAGACCATCTATGAATCTCATTGTGGGCTTGCTGCAAGAAATACCAAAAGTCGAGTCGCGACGTGGCAGCATCCCCATAGAGGTACGCGATCGTCCAACCTTTGACCCAGATGATCGAGTGTGATTTAGTCGCCGGAAAGTAGTCACTCTCCGGATGTAAGAAGGAAGCAGGTGTAATATGTTGCGGGGTCACACGGAGGTAGCAAGCCACCATCTGTCTTCCTAGGAGCCATACCTCCTCCACCGCGATACAAGTTAAGCGGTGATGGTCGTCATCCACTTGGCGACATTTCGGGCATAGTGGTGTGTCCACTAGTCCAATTGCATGGAGTCGTTGGTTGGTGTTGAACTTGCCACAGGTGACAGAACCACAGTGCCCGAACGAAGGTAGGAAGGAATTTTTGGTGCACATGTCTCCAAATCTTCGGCCAGTGCAACTTGGGGTGTTTGAGTTCAATGACATTACGACTTATCCGTCGTAGCAGCCAAACATAAAAATCCTTCGCGCATGGTGGTCTCGTGCGCGGAATCTCGTCTCTGATATTACTAAGTTCCACGATAAATGTTGATACATGCGCAAAATTTGACGTAATGTTGCCCACCGCCACCGGAGGTGTGAGGGACGCTGGAATTAGGAGATCCAGTAGGCGGGATGTAAGGGAATCACGCCCGCTACGCCATTGCTTGTACATCGTGGCTAGAAGGAGCGCCGTCGCTCGGCAGTGAACATTTGTAAGTCCGAGTCCCCCCTTGTCCGTAGGGAGCGTGAGCGTTGCGTATCGCATCTTGAGGGGCGATCCAATCATCACAAAATAGCCTAGTGCTGATTGAAGTCGACGTCCGAGCGTGAGTGGTAGGGGCAGGATCTGCGAAATATGCACTATTCGAGAAACCACATAAGTGTTCAGATATTCGACTCGCTGCAAAGGATCAAGGCGCCGTAGGAGATGTTGTCGGACCATGGTACGTGTTGTCTGTAAAATACGTCGGTAGTTAACTGCCGCAGTATGTTTTACAGATGAGGTAAAGTCTATGCCGAGATAGCGGAATCGTTGCACATAAGGAAACGGACTGATTTCTTCCGGCGTAAGGCCCCTTCCAACCGGCATTGCTGCCAATTTGTTCATGTTCACTGCACTACCCGCCGTCACACTGTGGTCCAACAACAGTTCAAGGACCGTCTTCACCTCTTCCTCAGAACGAACGAGCAGCAGGAGGTCGTCCGCATAGGCACGACATTTGAAGGTGTAGCCCCGCAGTTCCATCCCAGAAAGAGAATTTGTTAGCCTCCCAATTAATGGTTCCAACGCTATCGCGAACAGCAGCATCGAAAGAGGGCAGCCCTGGCGAATGGATCGTCGAATTTGAATGGGCCCTGCTATACGCCCATTAACCTGTACCAAGGATTGTGCGCCCCCATAAATCCTTCTAATGAGACCAGTAAAACGGTCTGGAAATCCCATTTGTTCCAGTACAGCGTACAGATAGTTGTGGCGCACCTTATCAAAAGCACTGTCAAAATCAACCGCCACCATCGCCGCTTTAAGCCGGCACTCCTCCGCTAACGCTATCACATCACGGCATTCGGCAGTAGCTGTTTGCACATTCACCGATCCACCCGGTGTCGTCTGTTCTGGAGAGAGAACGCTAAGAATTAACATACGACATCGGGACGCTAGCAACCGTGCAAAGATCTTATAGTCGGCATTGAGCAGGGTGATGGGGCGATAATGTGTGACCGTAATTCCTGGCTTCGGTTTATGTACTGGCACCAAGAGGCCTTCCATAAAAGCCGGTGGAATAGGCGCATCGGAATTTAACATCTCGTTGTACATTTCCGTCCATCGCGGTGCCATTTCGTTGCGAAATTCTCGATAAAATTCAGCAGGAAGTCCATCAATGCCTGGGGACAGATTCAACGCACCCTTTGCGATCGCATCATGTACTTCCTCACAGCTAATGGCTTCCAGTAAGGCTCCCGCGGCTTCCACCGTCTGTGTACGGGAGACGTACGTGGCTATACGTTCGAGGTCATCGACAGGGGCTGCTTCTTCCCGATAGATGTGTTGGTAATGGTCGACGAATGCAGAGACAATGTCCGCTTGACGCGTCACTCTGCGGTCTTCGCGGGTAATTAATTCCTGTACCAAAACGCGTCGTCGGTGTTTTCGTTCATTCACGACGTGGTGCATGGAAGGAATCTCGTGCATTATCGTATCGTGACATCTGGCGCGCACCATGGTTCCCTGAAGATGTTTCCGAGCTAAAGCCACTAGTTTAGCTTTTATCCTTTTGCGTTCGATCCAGACGTCATGTCCCGGTGGACCATCGTCCAGGTCGCGCAGTGCTGCAAAATAAAAGTCGGTCGTGCGGCGGCGCCATTCTGGCATCTCCCTGCTATATGAGATGAACGTACGGCGAAGCGCCGGTTTAGCACAAGTCAGCCACCAATCAAGCTTCGTCGCATACCTTCCAACCCTTCGCTCGCACATCGTCCATGTCTCAAGGATCCGGTGACGGCATTCAGGATCATGTAGATGTTGAATGTTTAATTTCCACGGGGCCTTACTGTTCCACACCTCTCTACGGGGAAGAAGCACCGTACAGATGTAAGCGCTGTGATCTGAAAATGCCAATGGCCAGCTTTCCGCGTCCTGGACATCATTTGCATGAGCCCGGGAGATATAAATGCGATCTAACCTGCTCGCCGAATGACCGGTCACATAGGTGTATCCCGGTGCATCTCCATGTCGTAATTCCCACGTGTCACTAAGTACAAGGTCGTTGACAACGATTCGCAACTCCTGGCTGATGTTTGCTTGCGGCCATTGGTCTTTCTGGCTGAGAACACAGTTGAAATCTCCACCAATTATTACACATTCATAACGTCCATGGAAAAGTGGGGCAATGTCTTCTGCATAAAATCGTGCCCTTTCCCGCCGCCGATTGTTTCCCGACGGTGCATAAAGATTGATGATGCGTGTCCCAAACGTCGTGAAAGCCATTCCCCTGGCCGACGGAAGGTAACACACGTTTTCCACTGGGAAGCCATCTCGCACGTAAACTGCCACCCCACTCCCATTGTGATCTCCATGTGACGAATAGGACTGGTAGCCTGCGATGTATGGGAGTGCAGCTATGTGGACTTCCTGCAGCAAAGCAATATCCACATCAGATGCCCAAATCGATTCCTTCAGTTGGTGTATTTTGGCCGGTGAACGCACGTCATTTATATTTAATGTCGCAATACGGTTCGCATGGCGTTGAATCCCACTCTGTCGACGCGCAAAAACATCTCCCTGCATCGGCGCTGGGGGCTGAGTGAGAAGATGTTCTCTCGCCCCTCTCCTTCACCTTCAGCAATTATTAGGCTGTCTTCGTGAGTGCCGGCTGCCTCTGTATGACGTCCGGCGCCTCCTCAATATCGTCATACCACATCTTTGCAGGCAGTGATATATTCGCGTCCATTGCCACATCATCTGCGTCTGGAGCGCCAACTGGTTGTGCTTCCTCTTCAGCATCACCACGTCCCGGTACCGGCAATGTGACAGACCGCGGCGGGTCTGATCGAACAGTTTCCATTGCCTCATCCTGTTTCGTAGAGGCTGTTGTGTCGTCTTGGTCCACAGGCACATCGTCGTCGGGGCAAGGGGAGTCATCCCTAGGAGATGTCGTGCGACGACGCCGTTTCCTTCTTTTCGGGGAACGTTGCTTGCGTGATCTTCCTTCCGTGTCCTCAGATTGTAAGGAATCACGGCTGCCCGACAGAAAAGCATCCGTAGGAACAGGAAGTGTTTCGAGTCCCATCGTCGTACTCGGCGGGAGTTCGATCGAAACTGATGCTGTCGTCTCAGAGTGCGTTCCAGACGGAACAGCATCCGTAGTGGCTGGAACTGCTTCGTTTACTATCAGTGTGCTTGGTGGGAGTTCGGTCTCATCTGATGTTGTCGCCGTAGCTGGTAAGCTCGATGGAGCAGCATCCTCTGTCATCCCGACGTCTGCTACAAGGTTTCGGAGAGTGCCATCTTGATCTTCCACCGGGGCTGTGTCCTTTCGGTCATCAGCGGACGCAGTGAGGGCCTTGGCATAGGCGACGGCTCCCGCACACCTGAAGGCAGTTGCGTAATCCGCCGTTGCATACAGTTCGACCTGAGGTGTCCCTCCTGGCCACAGCCAGAACATGTACGTGGTTGACCATCGTAAATCACCACCGCCCGACAACCACCAATTGTCAGATAGGACGGTACATGTTTCTGAAGATCAATAGTGATCTGTCGCACTCCGTTAAGAACAGGGTACGTGGCGAATTGTGTCCAGCGTTCTGCTGTGTGACCATGTACCGTGCCGTATGGCTTAAAAGCCTCGATAACTTCGTCAGCCGGGAGCTCAAATGGCAGCTCAAACACACGTATTGTCCGTACACCCAGACCAGCATGTTCTACAGTTACCGTGCCGACATTCCCTTCACTATGGCAAAATCGGAGACCTGCTTTTGTCGCCTGTAGAATTCTCTCACACGCCGCGTCATTTACCATCTTAACATACACCGTGGGACTAACGATGGAAAGGTGAATTCCAACAATATCGTTTGGCGGTATCTTGACGTCCTCTCGAATGAATCGTTCCACTGCTAAAGCCTTTGGTCGTTCGTAGTCTTTGCAGAAATTGAACCGTAATGTAGTTTTCCTGTACTTGTTCGCCATGATCGTTGTTACTAGCCCGCGCGCAGACTAAGTCCACAAGTAAACAAACACTCGCACGCGCCGCACAGGCGGAAGTATCGGACCTCCGCTTCGCACGGCCCCTAGCGCCGAACTGTGCCACTTCGGCCGGCTGAGGAACATCACATGTGGCAACCCGCTATTTACATGTAACAATAGGCTATAAAGAGTAACCTAGTAAAATTCAATCAGTAAGACCAGTAGCCACATATATGCAACTACACATATCAGACCATGAACTTACAACGCCCATAAGGAAATCCAATAGAATAAAACCAAGGATATGCACGTATCAACACACAACCAAGACAAAAACTCCGACGGTCCCATAATAACGGGAACCCAGGTAGTAACTTACGCAAACGTGACCAAACTCGAACGCATCCATATACATGCCAGATAAAACTCATAATTCATATCTTGTACCTCTGCACACCTGAACTGCCCTGTGGCAGCGATACACCAGTGTAACCAAACTGTGCGTCCAAAGGTGCTTCATGCACAGAAAAACGACACTGTGCCAACTCTCAGTTACTAATGAAGCTGACAGAAACACACATTCGTAACAAAATAAAAGTGGCAGTTGAAGTCATTCATTCGATTGCATTACATCAATCGCAACAAGGTCACAACCGAACCCTCCAGAAACAAGCACAAACTAATGAAAGGGCAAACAAACGACATGTTCACACCCCTTAGAAACCGGTAGTGTTCATTAAGTACCGAGACAAACCGGACCACATAATTTCCAAAACAACATACTGGAAAATTTGCAAGTAACCCCCCTCCCCCTCCTCCTTCCAGAAACCATACCACAACTGACCTCCGTAGCCACTTGGAAACAAACGTAAACATAATATGTACACTGGCCACAAAATATAATAAAAGTGTAACCAACATATTTTTGTTACGTACTTTTATGATGTGATTTATCTCTTTTTAATCAAAACTACTATTTATGTTGTCTGTGCTCTCATAGTCTTCTATCATTTTGTGTATGTTTCCATATGCAGGGGCCTGAAGATGACGCCACCTGGTGTTGAAACTGGTAACATGTATTAAAAAGAATAAACGACGGTAGATTTAAATACAGCCGCCTGTTTTGTTATCATTATTCAAGCACTACGTGTCCAACTGTAGTCCACCTTTCCCTCATAAATTACCAGAATTACCTTACTTCACCAAGTTTGGGGAAGTGCCCGTTCTTTCATCAGCAACAAGACCAAATTAATGGCTACGACAACAGCGACAGACTTCTTTAGCAGATATCTGAATGAGAAAGTTGTACCTAAGTTTGCACATATTAAAATTAGAAATTGTGACTTGGTTAAATCGAAAAGTGAAGCTTTGTGGATGAGAATGGCGCATAGAAAACTTTATTGGAAGCAGCACAATTTATTCATGAGTCTGTACTTAGTACACTTGAAATTGAGTAGATTGTTAAGTGTTAATGATTCAGACATTTCACAACAATATGTTGAAGGGTAGTAGAATATAAAAGAAATAATATAGTAAAGACTCTTGAGGAGAAAGTTCTAGTGCTTAAAAGACAACAAAATAGTTGGAGGGGGGGGGGGGGGGGGAGGGAGTACCCATAAGGCTGATTTTAAATTCTTTGATAGAGTTTTAACAATACGGCTATGGTTTTTAGCAAAGATGAGTTAGAACTGTCAATGAAAGATAATAAGTATGCTATTAACACGAGGCTACGTAATACTGATATCAAACCCATAAATGATGAAGTTAAAAGAGTTTTGAATTTTAATAAGGTTAGCAAGACGTAGAAAATTATTGTTGGAAATAGTACGGCGGTTGCTACTACCTTACTTTAGAATGGTTGTGCAAGCGACGAGAGGATTGTATGTAGGATCAACAAATAAGTAAAAAACGAAGGTGCTATAGTAGTTAAAGCAAGCAAAGGGAATACACATGTAGTAATGTGTGTGAGAGATTAAATTTGTAAAGTGACTGATTTCTTTGAAAGTAATGGTATTACTAAGTTTAACAATGATACTACAAAGAACTTCAGTGTATATATCAAACAGGCTGTCAAAGGTGCACCGTTTCTGTTAGATGAGACATTGTCTAGGAGAATAGAAACGATGACTCTACGTCCACCCAGGCTTAGGGCTTAACCTAAGATCCACAAGGCCGATATTCCTATGATACTTTCAGTGAATTATATCGGCAGCTCTGCATATAAATGATGTAGGGAACTTAATGAGATACTGAATAAGAATTTTGTTTTCGAAGTTAACTTTCGCTTAAAAACACCGGTGGCCTAGTAGATAGGGTGAAAGATGTAACTATCCCAGTAGGCTACGAATGGATTTCGTTACATACAACTAACGTATATACTACCAATGGAACAGTGGCAGAAATCATGAGCATTGTGAAAAATGATCTTTTAAAGTTCAAAAAGCTCTCCTTGGTGGAAATAGATGAGTTCATACGGTTACTACATTTGTTCATTTGTTTCTGTCGTACAATTATTTCTGTTTTAACAGCGAGATTTACCAACAACAGGATGGGCTTGTCATGGGATGCTGTCTGTCGGGCACTTTGGTAAGCATTTTCCTGAGCCATTTGAAACTGTTACCGTTTACTCAGCATACAGAGTTGAATGATATGTTTAACTACTACCGATATGTGGATGACACCATTTTGCTGTATAACTATGTGGGTAATGGAACTGAAAGAATCCTACGTAGTTTCAACGACTTACACTGGAATACCACGTTCACATGTGAACAACAACTAGGGTTCAAAATGGTTCAAATGACTCTGAGCACTATGGGACTTAACATCTGAGGGCATCAGTCCCCTAGAACTTAGAACTACTTGAACCTAACTAACCTAAGGACATCACACACATCCATACCCGAGGCAGGATTCGAACCAGCGACCGTAGCGGTCACGCGGTTCCAGACTGAAGCGCCTAGAACCGCTCGCCCACACCGGCCGGCAACAACTAGGGGATACAATTAATTTCTTGGACATTAGATTGATTAATAAGAATGGTGACAGTAGTTGCCATATTTAGGAAGCCTACGACTTCTGATGCCGTTATCCTGGCAAGCTCTGTGGACTTCGGTAGATACAAAACGACTGTTTTTCATAGCCTCGTGAACACATTACTCAAGCTATCTCTTGATACAGCAAAAATTCAAGAAGAAAATATTTTGAAGGATATAACTTCAAACAATGAGTTCTGTCCTGAGATTATAGAGAATTTATAATGAGGTTGTTAAGAAGGATTCAAATTTGGTACGGGAGATTACCCTTAATCTCCCGTAATCTTAAGGCATACTCGAGCGTGGAGTATAGAGGTCCCATCTCTGATAAGATCACGCAGTCCTTCCGTAAAATAAAGGTGAACATTGGTTTCACGAGTAGGTGCACACTTTCCAACGTGCTGTGCCTCACTACTGAACGTTTCGACATAACGTTGAGGTCGGGAATATATAATACAAAATGCAGTGATTTTGATGCTATATATGTTGGTCAGACAGGAAGGATTTCAGAGAGCGGTTCCGTGAACACACAGCGCTACATACCATTAAACACTCCACGTTTAAAGAACGCTTAAAGAAGGCCAAATGAGGCTTGTCCAATTTTGAAGTACTACGCCTCGTAGATAAAAGAGGTACTATGGATATCATGGGGGATTTAGAAAAATATATTGACGCAGTTAAGCGTGACTCGACCTTCACTGATGAACAAACTGCATCGAAGAACAGTTCGTTTTTTGAGGTTTTTCGTGGTCTACTATAATTAGGAACAGTAAGGTTTCGACTCATTGGGTAGGCATGCCACCGTATATTATATCATGCGAATTCGATTCTGGCATTTAATTCTGTGGGTGGGTTGTAGTTTTGTGCCTTCTAGGTGCGATTTCGGTGTAATTTATTTGTACTGCTTGTACTTGGCTCTATACTTGGCAGTATAACCGGCATAATTAGAGGTTCTATTGACCTACCGATACAGGGTGTTGAGAAGCATGATTTCTTCTGCAGTGGATTGCGCTTGATTATCTCTGATTTGCGTCCATGTTCCGTGGAGTTCCAGTTGTCTTCTGACCATGCTGGGCTTGTTACCATGTAAGTAATCCCTGTCTGTCTGTTTCTTTGTAATATTTTCATGGTTGTGACTGGACTGTGAGGCTGTCACCAGGGAAGACACGGAATCCAGTTAATTTCGACCTGCTGCATGCGATTCTGTTCAATGTACCTGAAAACTGTTGTGGATGGCAGGTTACGTTCGGTGAGAACGTATGTCCTTATTGTCTGTTAATTGTGATTATTATTTCTGCTGTTTCTTTCATAGTTCCGTGTTCAGACTGCAGACAGGAATTGCGGGTCTATAATGTACCTGGACCACTTTACAGCGAGTCATATATTTTATCCACGTGTGTTTCACGCCCACCGCTTATCTGCGATTTATATAGGACGGTCTCAGTGCCCATACAATTACTTTAGTGTGAGGCTGATCTAGGTCTTTGGAGATGCCATTATCTGTCTTTGCTTCTCGTTTGCTACCGACGTGATGGGTTTGCCATTGCTTATTGTTGATCGTCGGCTGTGGTACATATATAGGGTGTACGACAAGTCTTTCCCTGATTACATAAATTGATAACTCAGGCTAGAAGTACGATACAAATATGAAACTTGTGTCGAATTGTTTACAACTATCAAAGATTTTTTCGGTTCGCAGTACGTAAGTAGTGGATGAGGTGCAGTGCCCAAGAGGCCATGTTAACCAATCAGGAGAAGGCACAGTGTGTCCTGTGGTACCATGAGACACGATCACCAATCACAGTGCAGAGACACTTCCAGACAACATTTGGAAGGAATCCACCTGATGTCAACAGCATTAAAGCCTGGTATGAGAGGTTCAAGAACACAGGATCGGTTGCTGACCTTCCGAGGTCTGGTCGACCAAGAAGCTCAGCAGACGGGGTGGAAGCCATAAGGCAATCTTTTCTGCGAAGTCCGAAGAAACCGGTGCGCAAGGCCTCACGTGAATTACAGATGCCAGTAAGCTCTCTCCAGGACATTTTACACAAACGTTTATTGTTTCATGCATACAAAGTGCAAATCGTTCAGGACTTGTTGCTCAGTGACAGTACACGTCGAAATGACTTTGCGGTCGAAATGCTATCACTTATCGAGGACGATGATGGTTAACTCAGACGAATTGCCTTTTCTGACGAAGAGACCTTTTTGGCAGTGGAGTAGTGAATCGCCATAATGTGCGCATTTGGGTTCACAACCCCCTGGCGAGGTCATGGAGTGCACCAGAGGCAGTCCAAAGGTGCGCGCTACTGCACGATCGAATTATCGGGCCATTCTTCTTCACTGGGGCTTCCATCACATCTTCCGTGTATCTGAACATGTTGCAACTGTTGCTCAGCTGCTTCAATATCACCCCGACGTCTTGTTTCAGCAAGACGGTGCACCGCCTCATTGGGGTTTGGACGTCCATGCCTATCTCGATATGACCTTTCCTGGGCGATGGATTGATCGTGATGGGCCAACGGTTTGGCCTCCACGCTCTCCTGACATAACCCCATTAGACTTCTTTTTATGGGGTTATGTCAAGGACGAGGTCTACCGAACACGTGTACCAGATCTTGAAACCCTGCGGCAACGGATAACCACAGTCGTTGAATCGATCCCTCCAGTGATGTTGGCTAATGTGTGGACGGAAATTGAATATCGCCTAGATGTGCTACGTGCTACCAAGGGTGCTCATGTGGAAGTTTACTGATGTGTGAAAAAACTTTGATAGTTTGAAAACAATTAGACACCAGTTTCATATTGGTATCTTACTTCTAGCCTGAGTTATCAATTTATGTAATCAGGGAAAGACTTTTCGGACACCCTGTACTTTTTGCTAGTATGAACAGTGGTCTCCCATTGTCTTACATGGGAGTTGGGCGCATATATCGCTCGTGTACTTTTATAATGGTCGCGTAGAATTTTGTGTTTTATTAACTTTTAACAGTGGCTTATATGAAAGTGGTTCTCTTGAGGAGTAGGATTAAAATAGTTCTGCTTTGCACTGTTTAGCCGTACGTCTATGGCTGTTACTTCTACTGTGTTTTGCAGATATCCCACTAGTGGTGACTACTATGTTTTTGGTTGTGGCAGCTGGGTGTTTCCTGAGTCTTAGATGTTGTGTGTGCGGCACGTTTGGTCTCTAGCTCTGTTGCTTTGTACTACTCGTAGTCCATGTTGCTGGCCTCTCATTTTCGAGAGCTTCTGGGTTGTGCAGTTTGCCACGAAGTATCATGTTGTGAGTTGTTCCGCGTACTAGGTTGTGTCACTGTATCTTCCGCATGTACGGGTTGTGTGGTTACTTCAGCTGTTGTATGTGTTACATTCGTTACTGTGCAGGTATTCAAATACTTCGTCATTCTGTGTTTTTAGTACGTATACTTCTTTCCAACGAATTGCTGTTTCCGACGTGAAGATATACTTATATACTTAGTTTTAAAGTTTTTTGATGTTTTTGTTTTTAGATTTTCTGTGGTGTCTACCTAAATAAGTTCATTTTGGTGGCCAATATATGTATTGCGTTCATGTTTAGTTCCAAGTGGCTGTTGAGGTCAGGTGTGGCATGATTATTGTAGATTTCCCAGTATGTGGTATTGGAATGGTTGTGTGTACCGGTTACTCTAGATAGGTAACAAACATTTCCGGGTGTGAGCATGTCGCTTGTTTGCCCTTTCATTACTTTATGCTTGTTTCTGCGGTGTTCGATTGTGACCTTGTTGCAATTGTGTTATGCAGTATAATGAATACCTTCAACTGCTACTTTTATTTTGTTGTGAATGAGTGGTTGTGTCCGGTTAATTAGTGACTGTGAGTGGGTTCAGTGGTAATTTTTTCTGCACAAAGCACCTTTTGCGCGCAAAGTTTGATTACACTGGTGAGCCGCTAACACAGTGCAGTTTAGGTGTGCAGAGGTACAAGATACAAATTACGCGCCTTGTCTGTGACATATATGGATGCGCTAGACGTTGATCACGTTTGCGTAAGTTACTACCTGGGTTCGCATTATTATGGAGCCTTCGGAGTTCTTTACTTGTTCTTGTGTGCTAATACGTGCATGTTTTTGGTTTTATTCTGCTGGGTTTCCACACGGGCGTTCTAAGTTCATGGTCTGGTACGTGTAGTTCTATATACGTGGCTACTCATTTTACTGATTTACTTTTACTAGGTTACTCTTTATAACCTGTTGTTATATGTAAACAGCGGATTTGCCACATGAGATATTCCTTGGAAATAGTTTGTCTACAGGTATTATGTTTGCTACTTTTACCTTGTGGGTACATATTGACGGCGGCTGTTAGGGATATATGCAACCGCGATCGCTTTACTGGTGTAATTCTTCGTACGTGAGTGTTCCCTCAAGTACATTACGTCCATTATAATAAAAATATGCAACATGAGTTAGATGCTAGTTTTATTCTGTATGGATAACAATACTATATTTTTATTATGTGATTTTATGACGAGATTTTTCTCTTTTTAGTCATAAACTGCGATTTATGTTGCCTGTGCTCTTACACTCCTCTATCATGTTGTGTATGTTTCCATATCCAGGGGCCTAAAGTTGACACCTTGTGGTGTAGTCATTGGTATCATGTATTAAAATGAATAAACGACGGTAGATTCGAATGTAGCCGCTGCTTTTTTTATCATTATTCAATTATAAAATTTCAAATCGATCCGAAACTTCAAAGTGTGGTCAAGCTTTTTCAGCTCTCTTTAGCGCTCTCCAGTGGCATGATCATGGAGGTAGGCGAGGTAGTGCGATATTAACAAATACGTGAATAAAACGCCAAAGGATCGATGTAAAATCCTCGAGTTCGGTGGAATCTTTACTGAGAATTTAGAAATGTACCTGTACAGTGGCAAACTGCGAAGTACTCCTAGGTTCGTGCAGGCACGCTACGCTGCTGCTCTAGCATCTGTTAGGCTTCTGGGATTGATGGGTGTCAAGGGGTTGCTTGCCTGCAGGCGCCATAGAGAAGGGTTGAAACTTCCGGAGTTCTCAGCAGTGCCAAAGGTCGTCACGAACGTTGTCCTATTGCTCACCGCACTGTGAACTGTGATTTTCGATCCTAAAATGTGTGGGATCCAAAAGCCCAATGAAAGGTGTGCTCTGATACGCGCTGAATCCTTTTCGTATCGATTTTGAACCTTTGTGTGTCTCAAATGACTTCCTCAGCAATCCATAAGAAAGCGACGTGATTTCAACGCTGGGCGTCGCGGTTTTGAACATCCACCGCAGAAGCGTTAAAAGAAGGCGTGAAATGTGGGTAGGAAAGGGTGTGTCGGCCTTTGTATCGTGTGACATGTCCCCGGTGGCGTTGAGAAGAGTTATGGTACTATTAAGTGCCAATGTGACATCATTAATCCACCTTTCACGTCACGTGGGCTTCTGAGTTCGGTCCTTTTCTCGCATGTGTCGACACCTTTGTGTTTGATACGTCGCCGAGCCTGAGGGTGAAGTCGCAGGGCGCCACTCTTTTGTACCGTTGCATAGAAGGGCTGTACACACCTTCAAGGCAAATTTCAAACTTCTACGACCCAATGGGTGACATTTAGGAGTTTCGAAAAAGTGATCCTTTAATCGTGTCGCGCAAGGTATAAAGCTGCTTCACATTACAGTGCACGAATGTATGTAAATATTACCAAGTTGAGAGGGCCGTGAAGTAGAGAATGGTCTTAATAAGAATAAACAAGATAAAATCCTATCTTCATTACAAATACCAAATTTTCTTACACTAAGCATTCACACACTGGAATCGAACGATCTGTCAGTTATAAATCAAACCACAAAATTAACAAATTCCTTAATTGAAATCTAAAATCGAACATTAGACAAAAGTGACTGGTTCGTCAGTGGATTAGAAAAGGAGCCAGTGCCTGTACAAAGCACCGAAATCACAAGCGTGAGGGTTTTGAATCGCTGAAGGACAGTTCGTCACGTCCTCAGCTGAAACAGAGAACAGGTTCCCACACTAGTTCGTTTCGTCCCTCTCGTCAAAATACATATGACATATAGTTCATACCTCACAGGCAGCGCCTTCGCCGAAATATGAAGCTTTATATATAATTTAACAGTGGCCTATTCTGAGACGCGTCAGCGTGATCTCGTCCTGTCACACCAGATGGTGTTAGGTAGGCCGCTGTTCGGCTGCTGGTCTCACTGACTGCCACTTACTTTCCCTCTACTTCTTCCCCTAGAACTGCTCGCCTTTTCAATCCATTACCTAGGTAACAGCCTGGAAAGGCACATTGTGGCATGTAGCAGTCTTCCTTGGTTTTTATTTCAGCTTACTTACTTCCCCAAATTCCCGTTTTCCCTGATAGTCACCAACTTCTCCTTCTGTCGCAGAAGGAGTAGTCAGTCCTGTATATTCTGAATAATTTTTTTTTTTTCCAGCGGGAACCTGAGACACTATTATCGATATTATTTACATTTATCTTACCTAAATTTTTTGTCTGCTTTTCTTAATATGGCTTCAGTATCATAAAGATCTTTGATATAACATCTGTGTGGCAACGGCCTTGCCGCAGTGGATACACCGGTTCCCGAGGGATCACCGAAGTTAAGCGCTTCGATGGGTGACCATCCAGCCGCCATGCACTGTTGCCATTTTTCGGGGTGCACTCAGCCTCGTGATGCCAATTGAGAAGCTACTCGACCGAACAGTAGCGGCTTCGGTCAAGAATACCATCATAACGACCGGAAGAGCGGTGTGCTGACCCCACGCCCCTCCTATCCGCATCCTCCTCGGAGGATGACATGGCGGTAGGATGGTCCAGGTATGCCACTCGTGGCCTGAAGATGGAGTGCTATACCATCTGTGTAAATGTTTCATCCGTTATTTATGACACAGTAATTATCTATCGATGTAAAATTAAGAGTAATGTTACGTAAAAGAATGGAAATGTTAAAACTTTACTTGTAAAACTGGTTCTTGCAAAGGTTTATAGCCATGTAAAACATGGAGAAAAGTTCCTCTACTAAGAAACTGATTTGGCCGGAATAGAAAAGTTGGAGTGGGTGGTAGAACTTCAAGGCTTCCATGTGGCAAGAGTTAGTCGGTGGCTAGCATGAAGTGTTTGCATCTTGTGTGCTGAATGAGGCAAGAAGAACAGTAAGATTATTTTATATAGCCTGGGATGTAGAAGTAATGGTCATTATTCGTGGATACATTGATTAGCTCTGTAGTATGAAAATCAGACGCTAAGAAGAGAATTTTCAGAGGTTGTTAAACGGTAAGAGCAATGCGTACTTTTTCCGCCCGTATTTGAGCAGCCACAGGAAATCGCCACAGTCACCACCTTCACCTCAAGGGATCAGGAGAGTACTGTGTAAGTGCATGGACCAGTGGCGTGTTTTACTATTCAAAAATTTGTACGTGTTCCGTAATTTTTGTGTTGAGCACCTTAGTCATTTAGGGTCCTATTCCAAGTGCTGCGATGTTTCCGAGTGTCCAGTTTTACTGAACCGAAAAGTAATTGTTTCCTATAATACCATTTAATAACTTTTTTGAAGTAGTGGATTTCTTTATCATTCACTAAATTTTGTTTGTGAAGTACCCCATATGTTTTTTCACAGAGTGATAGTTAAAATTTCACTAAATTATGACTGCCATGAAAATATCTATATGCTTTAACCAAGTATCATTCTTACTGAATTGTCAGTACAGTGTCAAAGGTACCTGCCTAAAAGTATAATCGTTCAGAATAGTTAAAGTTTAGTAAACTAGAAAGGTCAACTTAAGGAAGAATTATTGTGCGGGTTTGAAAGTAACAGTTTTTATAATTTCATATGTAGATAGTTGATAGTGTTTCTCGTATTGGGACTAAAATATTCATCCTAGATCTGAGTCACCATACCAGTTGTTGAGACAGATATAAATTTCATCTTAAAACTGGAACTTTAATGAAGTGTAACTATCAATTTTATAACAATTGTGTGCTATAGTAAGTAGCTGGCTACAATTATTCAGGCTGTAACAGATCTAGGGGCCGCAGGTTCCATTTGAGTTATACAATATAAAGAAGTGAATTCTCCCCGAGAATACAAATAGCAATGAGAATAAAGAATACAAATATCTGAAAACCACACCAATGGCAGTATTTCCCATTAATTATGCTGATAAAAGAACCTCATTTCCAAGTTAGTACTGCTCCACCATTAATAATCATTTATCTGCAATGATCATTAGCTTTCGGGTTTATTACACAGATAGTAACTGTTACTGAGAGCGAGTATTTATGGTCCTTCTGTCTTACTCATGTCAAACCACTGATATATTTCTTGCTAAAGTGTACTTGTGTATTATACGCAAAAATAATATTCCAGTATCAAGTAAAGTAAATACTGATAGTTAACTTACTTTATGAACACTGCTAGTATTTGGCACAAACTTGCCTAATTATGCTGGGGCAACCGTTTCCTTTTACCTACAAGTACTTTATTACTAATAGAACCTCGGTTCGACACCCGTTTGCTTTGCTACTGCTTCCTTTAATAGAAATCTTTCGATAGAAGAAAAACAATCCGATATCTTTCCATTACAGGCAGTCACGGCCAAAATTAAAATCCTTTCACATGGGTAATATTATCGGTGTATTGCTAATTAATTTGTAGCCAGTAGTGTTATAATTATAAACATTAGCTTCAGCACCTGTAGAGCACGGAGGGGATCGAAAAGTTGAAACATTTCTGTGCCCCTTAAGACACAATGTCGGTCCTTTACTTCAACCAAACATCAGCATTTGCTGTATACATGTATAAAGTAAAGTTTTCTCCAGGAATTATAAATGATTACGGCAGTGGCTGATGGTTGTGAAAAGGTAGCTTGCTAAAGAGTCTCTCTAATAGCGTGCGAGCAGAGGTATGGTATTCATCTCAATCTGGATATGACTGCGTTCTGTATACCAGCGCGGTACGAGGAGTTGTCGCCTGATGGAGAGCGGTGGCTCTCTTGCCTCTCTTGCCCCAGACAGACAGCATGTCTCATTTTTAAACACGGTGGTCTGATAGGCTTATTCACTAGAAATCCATACACGAGCCATGATCGTATAAAGTTCGATAAAACTACAACAGAAACGTTTTGTCTGGTCCTGAAATCTTGTGGAAAATGTATTTCAAAGTATTAAGTGCGTTGCGATACTTTATCTTCTATTATATCACGTATGGCAGGTAAGCTTAGTTTAAAACCTTAGGCCCAAAAACGTCTCCAGTTCGTTCAAATTTAAAATGGTATCCCTCATCCTCAACTCTGGCAAACTAAGAAAAAAAAAGTATGGTGATAAGCTTTCGCTGTCAATATCAGTTTAATAAAATAAAACAAATAAAATGCCGACGTTTTGACCGGCTTTGCAGCAGTCCTCTTCATGGCGATTGAAGAGATCGAAATGTCGGCAATTTAGTTGTTTTAATGTCCCATATGTGCGGCTGATCCCGGCGGAGGTTCGAGTCCTCCCTCGGGCACGGGTGTGTGTGTTTGTCCTTAGGATAATTTAGGTTAAGTAATGTGTAAGCTTAGGGACTGATGACCTTAGCAGTTAAGTCCCATAATATTTCACACACATTTTAACATCTGAATGTTCCATAATGATGTGACCTAACACTCAAAATTGTTTTATTCAGATATATGTAATTTAAAGCCGGTATTTCCTCCCATTTCTTCAGCATTTTATATGTCAGTTGCAACTGACGTGAAGTTGCTGTGAGGCTGGAGGGAAAGCAGCAAATGAAAAAAGCCTATTTCACTGTGGAATTATTCTATTGTAGCTACTAAAAAGGCCATTAAAATGCTACCTACCTTCCCTGTGTACAGTGCAATCTGAACGGTCCCCAAAGACTCGTCACCTTTAAAAAATTTAAGAGAAAAGATCAGTAGGAAATGATACAGCTGACACAGAAGCCCCTGGCATCGGGCGGTCTGGGAATATTATGACTCAAAGTACTATCGTAGCTCTTCTCAAAACCGAAGAAAATTCAATTACATTGACGGTGCCTCTTGTGCAGCGAAATGATGATAATAATTTCGTGTGTCTCAATGCCCTGGTGCAAGTCTTTCAATTGGACGCCACATCGGCGTCTTGCGTATCCATAACCCACCACAGATATCCAACTGCGGAAAGGGAGCAACAGTTTAACGTGGAATCCGAACCAAATGTCGTTCCTGATGACTCTTCAAATCATTGAGAAGCGAAGGCTAGGTTGGTAATGTTTGGGCTCCGATTGGGATTCGAATCCGAGATTGTTCGATCTGAGGACACGGCTTTGCCGCTAGGCCACAAGGTCTGACGCCAGAATGAGGTGTTACCAGTATACGTAGCATTTATTTGATTAACACCGAGACTTTGTCACATGCAAAACGGAACTAGTTACAAAATACGACATTCAAATAGCCAGAGAAGACTCATTGGATTGGATTGTTTGGGGGAAGAGACCAAACTGCGAGGTCATCGGTCTCATCGGATTAGGGAAGGACGGGGAAGGAAGCCGGCCGTGCCCTTTCAAAGGAAACATCCCGGCATTTGCCTGGAGCGATTTAGGGAAATCACGGAAAACCTCAGTCAGGATGGCCAGACGCGGGATTGAACCGCCGTCGTTCCGAATGCGAGTCCAGTGTGCTAACCACTGCGCCACCTCGCTCGGTGAGAAGACTCATCTGTGAGTCAATATCTTCAGTGCAAGAAGCACCTGTGGAAACATCGATGGCTATTGACGAGTGCAATCACGAAGACAGGTACTCACAAACAGTGTTCGTTACGGCGAGGACTGACAACATTTACGAGAAGAGTCGACTTCATTGCCTTAGCGTCTTAACTGCTGCTGTGACAAAAACGTGCCAGCTGGCAAGTAACAGGTAGCCTGGAGAACCCTATGACGAGTCACATTTGCGAGTGCAAGTCGTAATAACAGCGGCTAATGTGATGCCGAGAAAGCCTGCAACACTTTCAGAATAATTTGTGTTGACGCCTGTCATAGTTTAACGACTTACAGTCTGCGAAAGACACAAATTATAGCCTTCTTTTATTTTCAGACCGTGGTGTTGAAATGTGTTTTCAAAAACGTGGTATCAGCAATAACAACTTCAGCTTAAGTTCTTCGGCTCTAAATGTCTTCAGTTGCCTTATTTTGTATGTACTGGGACGTTTCTCTATTATTAATCCTACAAAACAATCGTGTAGTTTTCTCGATCGATGACAATCTCCATAGTGATATTTTCCCAGACAGACAGATAAATAACGCTGTAGTGCTTCTTCACAAAAAATATGTACAGTCTTCATAAACATGGTACGACCAAAAGACTAACAAAATTAGTAGCCGATATCCAAGTATGTCTCAGCCGCAACGAATATGCCACTGCTGTCTTTACTGGCGTAAACAACTTGTATGAAAATGTCCCCTTATCGAGTTCTGGCTGCCAAAATGCGGAGAAGAATATTTCCGGTAGGCTCGTGAGCAAATTTATCCACTTACACCCACATCGATCACTGGTAATGTGACGTGAATACACCTATGCGGGGCCGAGGATGACAAGCGTAACACTACTCTAAGGATCATTTACCTCTCCCCTGTTTTTCAATATATTTGCGTTGTAACAACATGTAGTTTGCAACAATATGTAGCAGTTTTACAGTACGCTGATGAGCTCTGTATTTATTCCGCCAGTTACACCCTTCCTCGTGGCCTGCACAACATATATCAAGCTACATTTCGACTACACGCGTATATGGCGAAGATTGGTTTAGATGTATCACCTACCAAGCCTTCGGTTCTGCTCTTCGCCAGGCACACTGTCTCTGCTACGCAGGGATTGGGGGGGGGGGGTGATGTATCAGTCATGACAGTAGTCAAATATCTTGGATTCCACATCGACCACAAACATTGGTGGATGGCCGGCGCCAGCTGCGAAACGTCCACCAATATATTGCGCTTTATCGTGGGTTTGAGCAGAGGAGCGGATCCAGACATTGTGCTGGAGTGCATCGTTCGTGCTTTGGTACAGTCATACATGGGTTATGCCTGTCTTTGTTTTGGGTCATCTCTGGACATATGTTTAAGATGATTACACGAATGTCACTACCAAGTCATTAGAGCAGGGCTTCCCAACCTTTTCAGCTGGCGGACCCCTTCTTCAGTCGAAAACCCATGGCGGACCCCTAGTCAGTCCAGAGCGCAGTAACTTTAAATTTCAGAGCGAGCGAAACCCATGGGAACTGAAAGCTTCTTAATGCAAGTACCATGTTCCCAATGACACCCCCCCCCCCCCCCCCCCCGAGAAGTATCAATAGTCTTCGGCTTAGAGATGAACGAAAACAACTTGAAATTAACGATCCAATTTGAATTCCCATTGTATCCAAAAACTTACTAGTGGATTTACTCCCTTTGTTCAACAGACTATAGCCTGATTAAAATTACTTGTTAATTGACATTTCACATGTTGGAGCTGCCTTCCTCCAAGAGCAATCAAAGTCACGTCCAAACTGTTCGCTGTTGACAAGCGTCGCTTGTGGTCTGTTCACTTCCGTGTGTGTGTGTGTGTGTGTGTGTGTGTGTGTGTGTGTGTGTGTGTGTGTGTGTGTGTGTGGTTTTTCGAGAAATCCGAAGAAAAATGTTCAATGACATGGCGCCCTACGCTGCGCGGCCATTCCGCGCGGCTGCGAAAAGAGGCAGACCCATGATTCGGGATACAAACATATTACGAAAGAAAAGAGACCAAGGAATTGCCTTTAAAGGACTATTGTGACATCTGTTGTGGAATGTGTGGGAATACATTCACCCAGTTTACATGCGTTTCCAAAACCGGATTTCCTAAGCCGATGTCCCAGTTCCGCTTTTGGTTGGTCAGGTAAACACTTAAAAATCTGCTTTTATAAAGCTTTTTTCCAGTTCCACAATCGATTTTCGTGCCAATGTAAACAGGACGGAAAGTGTAGTTATTTTTATGTCTTTCCGAATCTACTGAACGGCAGTTGGTAGCTGGTAACTGGCAGGCGGCATGGCAACAGTTTAGCCACAGATGACAACTTCAACTACTACTTGGACACTATATCGTGGCAGTCAGCCTCGACTGTAAACAAATTAGGAAAACGAACGGGTTCTCTTACTTCTATATAAGAAGACAAAGCATTTCACAGAACGTAAGACTTTTTTTCTCAAAAAAAAAAAAAAAAAACAATTCTGGCAGAGGAGGTTTACCTTTTACAGGGTAGCACGTGAAAAGTCCTCATTCGTTTACGCTCGCAGCCAGTTGCCACAAATAGTGTCAGCAAGTAATTGTAATTGAAGTATAGGAAGCCCATGTTTTTAAGTGAGAGGACGGAATATATTATAAGGAAAAGAAATTAGCTTTAGAGATCATTGTAATTTTCGTATCAAAAATATAAATGCCAACAGAATTCAATTAATAATTATTTTGTAAATGATAGAAGACAGAAACAAAATTCCTACGGAGTTATAGCTCAGGTACGTTCACTGAGCATCTACCAAGAAATATGCTTTCTTCTTTACTATAGATGAGTTTGTAGCAATAATAATGGAATCCTAACGTGATGGTTGAGGGTGCTTCTGCTGACACAATTTTGAAAAGTTGGGTTCCATTCTTGACAACTGGAGACGGATGTCTGGTTCCGCATCTAGACAGCTTCGGTATTTAGTTTTGTGGGCAGCATAGATCGAGAATCCAGATTCATACATGTATGTTGTGGCAAACGGAAGAAGTACACGTTTTGCCTTTTCAACAAGGGGTTAGTATTTCTTGTTATCCAAAAGGATCCAGAAGTGTGAGTAACCGTCAATGTCAAAACGTGATTTCAAGGTAGGGTCTATGGCAATTTCTATCAACAACTCATATTCATTTGATGATAGAATGTTCGGCTTTTTGGATACAGTGAATGGGTTGACCACCCATTCGTATTTCTGCAGTTTCTCATCTTCAGCTGTTGGGAAATAATGCTCCAACAATGACATCAAGCTTCGGAGATGTTCCAGGATTTGATGAAATAAATTCTTCCCAAGCGCCAATGTTTTGTTTTCCAAAAACTCCTTGAGAAGAGGAAAACACTCAACATCCCCCTCCTCGACACTCTCTGCCCAAAAATTGATTTTTCTCTTGAATGCTCGAATTTTGTCGATAGCAGTGACCTTTATTTCACTTTGCCCTTGGAGTGCAATATTCATTTCATTAATTTTGGAGATAATATCTGACAAATAGGCAAGTATACACTGCCAATTTTCGTCAATAATAAGGTCTGCTAATTTCGTGTTGTGCTCCAAAAGGAAAGCTAAGACTTCCAATCTTAATTCGTACAGCCGAGAGAATGCATTCCCACGTGAGAGCCACCTCACTTCTGTATGGAGAAGCAGGGAATGATGAAGGCTTCTAATATCTTCACACAATATTGTGAAAAGTCTTTACTTCAACGATCTTTATTTTATGTAGTTAATGATTTGAATGGATTCGTCTAAAACTTTCTTGAACGAAACAGGCATTTGTTTCGTAGCTAAAGCTTATCTGTGGAGAGCAGAATGACTACTGCTGCAATTCTTGGCGTTTTCTATTATTTTCCTTATTGCTCAGACTGTAGGACCCGTCATAGTTTTTGCACCATCTGTACATTTATCTATGAAATTAGAACATGAAACTTGGTTAGTCCTTAAAAAATCATCCAATATATGGAATATTTCAGTACCTGATGTGTTGGCAGGTAGTGATCTGCACAATAAGAGGTCCTCCTCAAAACATCCAGAATATTCATAACGAACAAAAGCCAATAAAATCGCTAATCCTGCAACATCGGTGGATTCATCTATCTGCAGAGAAAATGAATTGTGTTGCATGCGAGAAACAACAGTGTCTCTGACATCATGACATGTCAACAATGCGTCTCTTGACAGTACTGTTTGATAATGACACCGAAGATACAAGCTTTACTGCCTTTTCGTCTAGCATACAAGAAACAATATCATTAACACACGGCTTTATGAGATTTTCTGCAATGGTATGAGCTTTGCCTGTTTTTACCACTTGATAACCAACAAAGAAAGAAGCTTTTAATGAATTTTCATTAATTATTTTTGCATGAGTTTTCATGCAATGCTGAGAGGCAGCTAGTTCAGCACTCTTCCTTTTGAAAAAAATCGATGTCTTTAGTCTGGAAATTCGGATGAGTACCTTCAAAACAGCAAGCAGTGAAGGAAACAAAAGAAAAATTTGGAGTAGGTATTAAAATCCGTGGAGAAGAAATAAAAACCTTGAGGTTCGCCGATGACATTGTAATTCTGTCAGAGACAGCAAAGGACTTGGAAGAGCAGTTGAACGGAATGCATAGTGTCTTGAAAGGAGGATGTAAGATGAACATCAACAAAAGCAAAACGAGGATAATGGAATGTAGTCGAATTAAATTGGGTGATGCTGAGGGAATTAGATTAGGAAATGAGATTCTAAAATTAGTAAAGGAGTTTTGCTATTTTGGTAGCAAAATAACTGATGATGGTCAAAGTAGAGAGGATATAAAATGTAGACTGGCAATGGCAAGGAAAGCATTTCTGAGGAAGAGAAGTTTGTTATCATCGAGTATAGATTTAAGTGTCAGGAAGTCGTTTCTGAAAGTATTTGTATGGAGTGTAGCCATGTATGGAAGTGAAACATGGACGATAAATAGTTTGGACAAGAAGAGAATAGAAGCTTTCGAAATGTGGTGCTGCAGAATAATGCTGAAGATTAGATGGGTAGATCACATAACTAATGAGGAGGTATTGAATAGGAATGGGGAGAAGAGAAGTTTGTGGCACAACTTGACTAGAAGGGATCGGTTGGTAGGACATGTTCTGAGGCATCAAGGGATAACGAATTTAGTATTGGAGGGCAGCGTGGAGGGTAAAAATCGTAGAGGGAGACCAAGAGATGAATACACCAAGCAGATTCAGAAGGATGTAGGTTGCAGTAGGTACTGGGAGATGAAGAAGCTTGCACAGGAAAGAGTGGCATGGAGAGCTGCATCAAATCAGTCTCAGGACTGAAGACAACAACAACAACAACAACAACAACAACTTCAAAATGACGGCGCAATTTCACTGGAACCATTAAACTGTTTGGAAGGACTTGCGCACAAATTACACACTGAGCTTTACCCTCCTTTGTCTCCACAAGGTCCATTTCTTTCGTTGTACTTACGCTTCTTGGTTATTCCACTTCCACAGGATATCGCAACCAATGGAGTACTTGCAGCGTTTTCACATAATAAATCCGGCTGTGGAGCTTCTTGTGATTGTTCTTCCTTTGGTCGTCCTCCCTTCTCGTTCATTTCAACTGGAAACTTCCCTTGTTGTGAAGGCGATGGAGAAACTGCACCCTTCTTCAATGGTCCTGACTTCAGCCACCGATCCACGTTATAGGTAATAAACTGGTCAAAAATCGACTTATGGAATAGGTAGTGCACTGCCAAAGCAAGTTTAACATTTAATGATGCCTGCGGCCGCTTACGTGCCAGTGAGCGCTGTGATTGGTCGACGCATTGGTCCGCGCTTACGTAAAAGGTTTCAGCGCATCTAGCGCCGTGAGCCGACGCACAACGGATCCCCGTATTGTTGCGAAACAGTCGATCAGAGAAGCCGCATTCTCCGGCACTAAACTGTGTATGCGTTCTCACAGGAACCGCAAAGGCTGCTTGGGAATACGATCTGAAATAATAGTACACTTGTTTTTCACACGAAAAAAAAGTGATGAACTTGATTTTCACATTTTCATTCAATAATTTTACTCATTATTTTACACTATTTAGTGAAAGCTGGCCGCGGACCCCCTAGAAAGAGCCGGCGGACCCCTAAGGGGTCCGCGGACCACACGTTGGGAAGCCCTGCATTAGAGTATTGTTGGGAACAAGGCAGCCTAGGCCGACCAACGTTCTTTTAGTTGAAGCAGATGAGTCTTCTTTATACGTATGTCGCTAATACCTGAGTGATAAATTTGTATTCAAACGTTCGCTACTTGCAGAGCACCAGATATTCCAAGGCACATCTATACCTGAACGGAGTTGTGTTATACATCCAGTTACTGACTCAGTAAAGGTCTTTCTCCTCTTGTTGCCACATGTATGGATACTAGTCTATTTCTCAGAAGAAGCTTGTCTGCACAAGGATTACTCTGCTTTGAAGCAGATTACCGTACCAGTGTATTGGAACCATAGGTTGGATCAGACCTGGACTTTGGATGTGGTCATTCAAACAACTGTGTTTTCACCGAGTACCTCTCCGAATACAATAACGCAAGCTTCATGTATACCGACGCTTCGGAGAATGAAGATGGATGTGCTTATGCTTACTGGGACAGGTGCTGTCTTATTGGAATGGACTTCAAGCTACCTAAATAAATCACAATTATGCCAGGTGTGTGTTTTAGATACTTTTCGAGCACTTCAATACACAGAGAAGCACTTGGGCTATGATGACGTTATCATTTCTGATTCCAAAACAGCGCTGGAACTATTAAAGACATCTGCACACTGGACGATCAAAGCATCCTGTAGCATATGACGTCATGAATCTGATTTTATAGATCACGAACAGAAATCAGTTGAGTGCAAGCACACTGTAGTATTCTTGGCAATGGAAAGAGTAGACAAAGCATCCACCTATGACGGCCTGAAGAGACGCATGGAATTACCGACTACAGGTATTTAAACTTTATTAAATCAATAATCAGAGAGAAGGGAGACACAGAACGACAAGAGACTCTCCAAGCATAAAGGCTAAGATTATGCCAAAATGAACCTGGTGGCGATTCGGAACCTCTGGCACGAGAAAAATCGATGTTCTAGAAGACTCTCATTCAAGCACTGCTGTTACAAGTAGTTTCTACACCGTACTGGTCTGGTGGCATCCCTATTGTGCGACTGTGGCGAAGAAGAGTATGCCATTCACATTTTTTTGTCTGCAGGAACAGATACAACGCTATAAAACATCTCCTACCGCATCCGTTGCCGTTTTCCGACACGTGTCATTGTACTACTCTGCCTGAAAGACTTGAGAATATATCGCCTTTTCTAAGCCTCTTTGTTGGAAGAGCAGGTCAGTTTCTAGTATGATTCTACTGAGTTTCTATGTTGATGATAATGTGGAATCAATTAAATCCGATGTGTACGTTCCTCTTAAATGTGTTAACCCTTACATGTACGATGATACCTGTATGACTGTTGCTCAGATGCCAAAATAAATAAAATAAGTAAATGAAAAAATAAACAATTCAGGAAGTACCGAACAGTATTCAACAACTTCTCACAGAACATAATATATTTTGTAGGCAATATGGCGAAGTTTAAAACTGAATTAAAGAACTTTGTTTGGCAACTCCCTCTCTCACCACGAAGAGCATTTTCCAAACAATTAAAAATAATGCTGTGGCTTTTTGAAGCCATTTTGACTATTTTTCGACCGTGATTGTCTTAAGAAATATGTAAAGGGTTTAGTTGACAAAGTTTGTAACTGGTAGTGGTACATAATGCTCTGGCTTACGTTATAATTGCTATTATCCAATGTAATTGAACAATATTACTTTCATAACGTTAAGTCATTCCATCGTATTGTACTTAAATAAAACATACACCTTTAACTTCCTACCATATTTGAGGAATCTTTCCCGTAGGATTTTTGCTAGTAACCTCCATACTCCCACCCGCAGTCCGTCACCGTCCGAGATTTATTAATTGCCTATGGCGCACTGACGATTTTGACTGACTATACCTGTCTGACTAGATGATATAATTGAATGAAACACGACCTGCAGGCTAATGTTACTCGACGATTCCTGCGAAAGAGTCGTCGCTCTCATTAATCGAAACTGGGTTCACAGAGCTACTCTGGATCAAAGGATATTGATTCGATTCTATTTGCAGGTTTCGGCAGCAATATTGTACCCGTGAATCGATTCCAGAGCGACAAGATGGGTAGGGATTGCAACACATTGGCTATTATTTAGGTTGGTAATGCAAACTAGACAGGAATCCTCATAAAAATTGTTTGTATATGCATAATGAAGTATAATGAACAGGATGTGGATGATAAAAACGCACACATTTCTGCTGAGCATAAGAGACGTCGGAGGAGTAATAGAGTCAGGGTTTCGCTACGTGTGGAGACTCAGTTTGCATACTGCAACGTGGTTTGTTGTGGTGAGAGTGACCTCATTATTCGGAGACGGCCGTACGACACCTCTTCTGCCTACCACTGTCTGTCTATACGTCATCTCTTGGTCGATCACGAAAACCGTTAGCGTTGCTTCGGCGATTGGCTTCAGAGAGCCACCTGCAATGAGCCGTGCCATGCTGCCATGCTGCTGGTGTTGTAGACATGCCACTGCCTCAGTAGGAAGGAAGAAAATTTAGGGTTTAACGTACCATCGACATGGAGGTCATTAGAGACGGAGCCCAAGCTCGAAATGTTTCAAATATGGGAAAGGAAATCGGCCGTGCCCTTTCGAAGGAACCAAACTGCTTTTGAAAACTTCTGTCTCTTGTGAACAGTCACTGAAAATTGGCGTATCATCCATATAAACAATAACTATTAAAATCCTTCACTTGTGTCGACATATTGTCCGTTGTTGCTTTACAATGCTTGAGGGTATTTTCGTTCTGTCGTTGCAAGTACAGAAATGCGTGTGTTTTTCACCAGACGCGTTTCGTTATATTGAGGCGAAGTATCATCACTGGTGGTGATTTCCGCTTGATTTCTCGCCTACATCGGGAAATGCCGTCTGCAAGCACATCGTTTGTGTTTTTCTTCACGCATTTTCTGTAGTCGCAACGAAAATACCCTCGAGAACTATTAAATTGTCTGAACCTCGATTTTTGTAATAGACACGAGGCTAAGCTTCTGGTCTCTTGAAGGTTAGATTCAACAGTGTACCGTCTAATTTCAGGTTCCAGCAGCGACCACCTTGCTTTAATCCACATACTGAATCCTTTAGTCTTTTAATACTAATACCTTTCACTGTGTTTGTAACATGATCTACTTCTGGAACTTCACATAAATCTGATCATGTAAGTCGCTTTGTAAGAAAGCTTTGACCGCATCTAGATGATCAATATCAATATCATGATTAGCAACGACAGGAAATAAGTATTTTAATGTTTCATATCTTATAACTGTTGCACATGTTTCATCATAATCAGGCCTTTTATTACTAGCTGTGCTTTATAGCATACAATTTGGACTTTCAAACCTTTCTCTGTTCTAAGTACCCATTTCACATTTATTGGTTTCTTATCTGAAGGTAAAACAGCAGACTCTAACGTGCGGTTCACTTTGCGAGATTTTAACTCCTCTTGTATTGCTTTCAGTCAGTTTTGAGTATTGCCTGACATCACTGCGTCTTCCACTGACAAGGGATCGTCGGCTGAGTGTTTAGACTGATAAGTTACGAAGTTACGTAGCTTCTTTGGCTCCGGAATTTTGGACGATTCTCGTATTGACTCAAGTTGTTGCAGTTGCTAATTATCATTTTTTGTATTACCTGGGCTCGGTTCCTCATTGCATTTAGTATTCCACGAACTTCATGTGATAGTCTCAGGTTTGGGTCCAATTTCTTTTAGTCCAATCGTTATTTCATTTTGCATCTTCTCTGTCAATGGGAGGAACAGTCGGTTTGGTTCCTTTGACCCAGCTTCTTCTTCAACGTCAAAGCTTAAGCTATTTAATTTCTGTGACGTGAAAATTACCTTTGTCAAGTATCCTTCGTCTGGGGAACAATTTTCTAGTCTGTTTTTGAACTGTCGGCAGAAGTGCCAACACCGTTTTGTTTGAGGAAGCCGAAATGCACGCTATAAGCTCACGCAGGCTGGCGTGAGGTCTGAAACAGGATACGTAATGAATGCTATAAATAAAAGTACGTAGCTGCTGGAATACTTAACTTTAATCCACAATTGGTGAACATTGGTCTTGTTGATACAGTATTATCATCTCAATATAACTTAGTGATGGCGCCTTGCTAGGTCGTAGCCATTGACTTAGCTGAAGGCTATGCAAACTACGGCAAATGAGAGAGGCTTCGTCAGTGTTGCATCGCTAGCTAAGTCGTCCGTACAACTGGGGCGAGTGCTAGTAAGTCTCTAGACCTGCCGTGTGGTGGCGCTCGGTCTGCAATCATTGATAGTGGCGACACGCGGGTCCGACGTATACTACCGGACCGCGGCTGATTTAAAAGCTACCACCTAATAAGTGTGGTGTCTGGCGGTGACACCACATTCCTCCCCCGCAAATCGGCGAACGGTTGTATTATAAGGCTTCCGCCCGCCGTGGGGAGGACCCCATGTTGACGTATGGGACGAGGCGGGGAGCCTAACAACAGGCGTGGCTGTGCCACCCGCACCCTGCCATTCGGTCCGAGGGGAGCTAGGAAACGCCTGAAAACCTAGTCCAGGGTGCACGTCAACATGCGGTGTATGCGCCCGTAAAAAGACAGGAGGGGCCGAAGGGTCGACCTCCATCGCGTCGAGGTACCCGACGGGCGAAGACGCTATCTGGTCCGGAGCGGGCAAGAGGTCCATGTCGGAGGACAGCTGGTCAAGGGAAGCGAGCGGCGGCGCGTGACCCAGGGAGGCGCTTGGCGGCTGCAGCGAAGCGTCCACTGCGGGCGGCGCCGGCGAGAGAACAGGCGGCGGCGGCGGCGGCCGCGGCGCGTCGCCATGGGGCAAAATGGAAGGCAGCGTCGGTAACACCTGGGGATGAGGCGAGCCAGTAGATGGGTCCCCAGGGCGCTGACCGGACGGCAACGTCGCTGAAAGCAGACGGGGAGCGGCAGAACCCGTGCGACGACAGAGGCGCAGCTGATTGAGATGCCGAAGCACCTCACCAGAGGCCCCCAAAACCAAATACATAGCGCGGCCGAGGCAGTGAAGAATGCGTCCTGCGAGCCAACGCTGTGAACCTCGATAGTTGCGATAGTATACAACGTCGCCTGGAGCAAAAGCAGGTGTCTGCCGCTGCACAGGAACCTGATGTGGTTGATGCAACAAAGACATCAAGGTTCGATGAGGACGACCGTGAAGCAACTCAGCCGGCCAGCGGCCATCGCGGGGCTGAGAGCGATACGAGTTTTTTTAGTCTCTCCTTGTGAGCAAAAAATCGGCGAACCAACGGATCCTCGACCCGTGACTTTGACAAAGGCCATTGCGCAGCAACAGAACGCAAAACGGTAGCAAGGACAGGGTCAGCAGCTGTGGCTGTAGCTACACGACGAAAATCAATCGGAAATGCTTCGACCACGTCATCGGTTTCCGCATCAATGAACATGCAAGCAAGTTCGGAAGAATCGAATGCTCTATCCTCAGCAACAGGCAAACGGGACAACGCATCGGCGTTTCCGTGCTTAGCAGTGGACCGATACAAGATATCGTAGCGGTACTGCGAGAGGAAAATAGACCAGCGAATGAATTTCCGCGCTGTACGTGGAGGTACAGGCTGGTTCGGATGAAAAAGCGATGTCAAAGGTTTGTGGTCGGTGATGATGGTAAAGTGACGACCATACAAGAAATCGTGAAACTTAGTAACACCAAATACGAGAGCCAAGGCTTCTTTCTCTATCTGTGAATAATTTCTTTGCGCAGACGAGAGCAATTTGGACGCAAAGGCAATAGGGCGATCATGCGAACCATCTTGGTGCGCAAGCACAGCTCCGATCCCGAAATCCGATGCATCTACCATCAACAAAAGGGGTTTCTGGGGATCGAATGGCGTAAGGCAAGTATTGGAAAGCAACGCCGATTTCAACTGGCGAAAGGCGCGTTCGCATTCCGTCGTCCAGACAAACGGAACACCTTTACGGCGTAAGCGATGAAGCGGTGCTGAAATGGAAGAGGCATGCGGGATATACCGCGTGTAATAGCTAATTTTTCCCTACACACTCTGTAGCTGCTTCAAATTCTGCGGCGAAGGCAAGTCGTGTATGGCACGGAGGTGCTCTGGACTCGGATGTATGCCTTGGGCAGTGATTACATGTCCCAAATATGGTAAGTCACGAGCAAAAAACACACATTTGTCCTTCCGCAAGCGAAGACCATTTTGTCGCAAGACCTGAAATAATGTTCGGAGGTTTGCGAAATGTTCTTCTGTCTTTCCAGAGATCACAATATCGTCCAGATAGTTTGCTGCAGTAGCGACCGACGCACAAACAGTTTGCAGATATTGCTGAAACAATGCAGGGGCGGAGGCACACCCGAATGGCAGTCTCCTGAAGCGATACAAACCAAGATGCGTGTTAACCACCAATACGCGCTGGGATTCGTCGTCCACCGGTATTTGCAAGTATGCATCTGCTAGGTCCAACTTAGAAAAATATTTACCCGGGCGCAGTTTATCAAAAAGATCTCCCGGGCAGGGTAAAGGAAAAGTTGCAATCACTAGTTGTGGATTCACTGTTGCCTTGAAGTCCACCCAAAGTCTCAATTTTCCGGAAGGTTTTTGGCAAAATTACTAAGGGTGATGCCCTAAGAGAAGCCAGCACACGTTCAATTACACCTTGTGATTCCAAATCGTGTAATGTTCTTGCGACCTCATCACGCAATGTGTGGGGAACATTGGGCGCTGTAAAAAATTTCGGTTGCGCGTTCACTTTCAGCTCCAAATGTGCTTCATAGTTCTTAGCGCAACCAAGGCGCGGTGCAAAAATGTCTGCAAATTCTTCACATAGACGAGAAACACTGGCTGAAGGCACAGTCTGGTTCACTGATAGGACCTGATCTACTATAGACAAGGTAAACAACTGAAATAAATCGAAACCAAAAAAGTTCACTGCAGAAGAAGAACGAAGGACGTAAAAAGACACAAGTTTTGTTTGTCCCTTGTATGTTGCAAGAAGACTGCACTGTCCTAACACTGGAATATGCTGTCCTGAATATGTAGTTAACTGAACATGTGCGGCACGCAACGGAGGTGTGCCTAGTTGTTTGTACGTGTCTTTATTGATCAATGAAACTGCAGCTCCGGTATCGAGCTGGAATGGGATCACGTGGCCAAGAATGTCCAAGTCTACAAAAAGTTTATTGTCCCGCTGATGAGAAGATCGACTGTCTCGTGCAACGTGAACAGACACTGGTACAGAATCACTTGCTAATTGACGTGATTTCCGGCGATGTCGACGCACACTTTTTGTGGGACGAACACAGTCACTGTTAGAGAGAGTGGCACTGGGCGGAGTGGAATTAATTACATGAATGTCCATGGGAGAAGGTTCACGAGCCTGAGTATTCTTGGTTCGATTCCGGCGCGAAGCAAAGGGCCTGGAATTGTTGTGAGTGTCCGTTCTGAGCTTTTTCTGGCAAACACTTTGAACATGTCCTTTTTTATTACAGAAGAAGCAAATAGCTTGGCGTGACGGGCAATTTTCACGCAAATGTCTAGTAGCACACCTCGGGCATGATTTCACTGCATTTGCATGCTTGCGCAGTACACGTGGCTGCGCGGACGTGCGCGTGGGCTGTTTACAGTTCCGTGCAGCTCGCCTGTCGGGCCGGTTAATGTGACACACAGCTGGCGAAGTTTCAAACGAATCCTGAGCAAAGTCAAGTGTGTCTTGCCTATCCAATATGTCTATCACATGTTGAAGGGAGGGATTGACTAGTTTCAAAATTTGCTCCCGTATACGAACATCAGAAACGTTCTGTGCAATTGCATCACGCAGCATAGTATCTGAATAAGGGAGTCCACATTCACACTCAAAAGCACAATCCCTTGTAAGGCCTTGCAAAGTTGCAACCCACTCCCGATTAGTTTGACCGGCCGTACGTTTCGTACGAAAGAACGTATACCGTTTTGCAACTACGTTGACTGATTCCTTGAAATAGGCATCTAAAGCAGACAAAATTTCTTCGTAGGACAGAGTTGCTACGTCGCGTCGGGGAAATAATTTCACTATCACACGGTACGTTTGCACCCCTACACACGCCAATAAATGAGGCTGCCGCTCGTTACCTTGAATTCTGTAGGCGGCGAGATGAAATCCAAATTGGCGTGACCACTCCGTCCAGCTTTCCAGGGCCGCATCGAAGCGTCTAAAAGGTGGTGCAACTGCATGTTGTGGGTGCGGTAGCTGTAAAGCAGCGGCTGCCGCATCGTTTTGCATTGCACGTTGACCCTGGACGAGCTGTCCAAGGGCATCCAATAACGCCTGCGTCTGCTGATTCTGCAAGCGATAAAATTCGGACAGTACATCTGGAGATTGTGGCGAAGCCATGACACAAGTAAATTACAGCAATACGAACGCGAAATCCTCTTTTAAGCCTCGTCGCCAATATGAAGTGTCGGCAGAAGTGCCAACACCGTTTTGTTTGAGGAAGCCGAAATGCACGCTATAAGCTCACGCAGGCTGGCGTGAGGTCTGAAACAGGATACGTAATGAATGCTATAAAGAAAAGTACGTAGCTGCTGGAATACTTAACTTAACTTTAATCCACAATTGGTGAACATTGGTCTTGTTGATACAGTATTATCATCTCAATATAACTTGGTGATGGCGCCTTGCTAGGTCGTAGCCATTGACTTAGCTGAAGGCTATGCGAACTACGGCAAATGAGAGAGGCTTCGTCAGTGTTGCATCGCTAGCTAAGTCGTCCGTACAACTGGGGCGAGTGCTAGTAAGTCTCTAGACCTGCCGTGTGGTGGCACTCGGTCTGCAATCACTGATAGTGGCGACACGCGGGTCCGACGTATACTAGCGGACCGCGGCCGATTTAAAAGCTACCACCTAGCAAGTGCAGTGTCTTTGGTAAACCTATTCGTCGGCAGAGGCGACGCCTGAGTCCGTAGACTTGCCTTAGTTCTTCCCACGCTTCTTTAGCAGTAGACGTATCTTGCAAATGTCGACGGAGGGACGGAGAGTATAATTTTGACTCTCGCTGTGCGAACTTTAGTTATATCTATTATTTCGCCACTGACGCAGTCCGACAATTGTTCGTTTTCTAGATACGTTCATAGCAAACTGCCAATTACTTTTCTCTCCCCATCAATTTCTCAATAGGAGGCAGTGAATTGGTCTTTCCAGAAACCATTCCATTAGCCATTACGTAGTTCCAAATCTTCGCGCGCTGCCGCCAATTTCCTCTAGTCAACGAACTAGTATTTTTTTTAATATTGCGCCGAGTTATACAGCCTGGGCCCATAATGTGTTTGCGAGCAATTTGCTGGAGGTATCTGATTGGAACTGTAAGATTTATTGTACACATAAACAAACACATAAGCAAACAGAACACAGCATGTTGTTATCAATGGAGAGACGTCTACAGACGTTAAAGTAACCTCTGGCGTGCCACAGGGGAGTGTTATGGGACCATTGCTTTTCACAATATATATAAATGACTTAGTAGATAGTGTCGGAAGTTCCATGCGGCTTTTCGCGGATGATGCTGTAGTATACAGAGAAGTTGCTGCATTAGAAAATTGTAGCGAAATACAGGAAGATCTGCAGCGGATAGGCACTTGGTGCAGGGAGTGGCAACTGACCCTTAACATAGACAAATGTAATGTATTGCGAATACATAGAAATAAGGATCCTTTATTGTATGATTATATGATAGCGGAACAAACACTGGTAGCAGTTACTTCTGTAAAATATCTGGGAGTATGCGTACGGAACGATTTGAAGTGGAATGATCATATAAAACTAATTGTTGGTAAGGCGGGTACCAGGTTGAGATTCATTGGGAGAGTGCTTAGAAAATGTAGTCCATCAACAAAGGAGGTGGCTTACAAAACACTCGTTCGACCTATACTTGAGTATTGCTCATCAGTGTGGGATCCGTACCAGGTCGGGTTGACGGAGGAGATAGAGAAGATCCAAAGAAGAGCGGCGCGTTTCGTCACTGGGTTATTTGGTAACCGTGATAGCGTTACGGAGATGTTTAATAAACTCAAGTGGCAGACTCTGCAAGAGAGGCGCTCTGCATCGCGGTGTAGCTTGCTCGCCAGGTTTCGAGAGGGTGCGTTTCTGGATGAGGTATCGAATATATTGCTTCCCCCTACTTATACTTCCCGAGGAGATCACGAATGTAAAATTAGAGAGATTAGAGCGCGCACGGAGGCTTTCAGACAGTCGTTCTTCCCGCGAACCATACGCGACTGGAACAGGAAAGGGAGGTAATGACAGTGGCACGTAAAGTGCCCTCCGCCACACACCGTTGGGTGGCTTGCGGAGTATCAATGTAGATGTAGATGTAGTAGAAGTTAAACGCAGTTACACGAACTATTGTCCTACACAGTCGACAGAAGAGAGAAGAAAGCGTCCATAGCAACGCAAAAGATATTTATACAATCGAGGCATAGATTTTTTTAAAGTCATCATTCTTTGTTTGAGCTGCTTATACCTACATCAATATATGTTGTAACTTTGTTGTGACTTTCTCCAAATCAACAGAGAGGCTGGGTGCAGCTGTTAAGGCACTGAGTACCGTTCGAAAAGAGACTGCTCCCTAACCGGGACGGTTCCTTTGGAAAGGCCACTGCCGCTCTCCTTCCCCATCCTCGTCCGACACGAATGTGTATTCTTTCTGTAATTACCTCGTCGTCGACGGAACGTTAACGCTAATATTGCTGTCTTATTTATTTTCAAGTAACTGCCAGAACAAATTTTGCTTCATTTCTTTTGTTTCTCCCACCCTTCATATAAGTGCATGGCCACTAGCGATTTCCTTCTTTGTGTATGATCGTTGCCGACAGTTATTAGTCCATTCTACAATGGATCTTGAGCAGTAGTCCAGTACAGTCCATACCAAAGATTTCTTAACATTATTCTTCGTAGATGAACGGCAGTTTCCCAGTATTCCTCCAGTGCTTCGAAGCAAACCGTTTGGTATACATAGAAATTAGTCTGTGAGATAGCTCGAATTCAAATTTTCATGCACTGCTAATCCCAAAAATTTGTGTGCCATGTCTGATTCCATTTGTGACTCACTAATTTGTTTTTTGAAGTGTACAACTGTACATTTCTCTGCGTTGAAAAGTAATTGCAAATTTTTCCACCTGACAGATATTGGCCAGACAGATATATTTTCAAGATCAAAATTGTCCGGAAACCGCCACACTGTCGAAAATTCTGACTTCAAAAGAAGAAATAAATTCTAATGATAACGAATTTATGAATAATTTCAGTGAAAGCACAGTACCTTCTTTGTCTATGTACTGTAAATTACAACTGCAGCACGTTTTTCTACAGAAAAACAAATTTCAGCAATGTTTAGGCGACGTTTTATTTTTACATGTGTTTCTATGACAGTCTAGTATTCCTACAAGTTGCAATCACAAATAATTATGGTATTATATTTGAAAGTTAATTGCCATCTATTGTACTTTCTAGTACATAAAACCTAATTACAACATATTTATTTACATATAGAACAAAAATCGAAACTGTACAAGCTTGACCACGAGTATTTTAATGTCACAAAATATGGGGAGACTCATCACGTTTCTCTGGTGTCTTGATTTGTACACATTGGTTGTGTTTCCTGTGCGAATCTAGCAGACAGAAAATTCCACAGTTTTGTACCTGCTCATACCATAGAACGCCAAGAGATTGTAAACATCAGGCAGTTAGGAGGAAGCGATTTAAAGAAACTTTCAGTAAGATATATATTTGGAATCCATGTGCTTTAACTACGTAGAAGAAAGTTTCAGGTAATTCAACAAAACTCACAAGTTTTGTCTGTTCTGAGAATGCTTCAAGAATCCCATTTAGCATTACATGAGTCCTAATCTTAAAGAAAGGTGAAATTGTTATTGCATTCTAATCACAGTTGTGACTCATAAGATACCACTTTGTGAACTCCAGTTGGAGTTAATGCCATCGTAATATGGTTAAGGACGGACGGTGCAAACTGGTAGCAGACCCAACATTCTCCTAAAGAGATGTGTGAAACCAGACCAATATTTCACACATGCTTGCTGATGGTTAGACGAAACTCTTGAATTGGAGTAACAAATTTTAGAACAGCTCCGAGCTTAAGCGTAGCACATACTGAAGCTAAGTTAAACTACTTAAAAAGCGTGGCTCAGTTACACCAGCTCAGACACACTCGCTCTTCCTGAACGCAATTATGGTTCAAATGGTTCAAATGGCTCTGAGCACTATGGGACTTAACATCTTAGGTCATCAGTCCCCTAGAACTTAGAACTACTTAAACCTAACTAACCTAAGGACATCACACACATCCATGCCCGAGGCAGGATTCGAACCTGCGACCGTAGCAGTCCCGCGGTTCCGGACTGCAGCGCCTAGAACCGCACGGCCACCGCGGCTGGCACGCAATTATAACTCAGCGTACAAATTCGGAAACAAATTTTATGCCATTACAGTACCGTTGTTTGTATTGAAACAGTGCACTATTAACATATATTAATCCGCAATGAAAGTAAGGTAATAAAATTTAAAACTCAGGGTTGCAGCGTCAGCCTTTAGGTAAGTAGGGTATTTTTCGTAAAAGTGTAAAACAGGAACTTGTTCTACTACGTGCTTTTGGAAAAAATAGTGTGGAACTCCACATATTATTTAATCGATTTATTATTTTGTTGGTGTATATGTACTAATAACATCACCTGACAATACGCGTGTAATGATAGGTGGAATAGTAACATCATCCGCAATCTCGGGGTGCTAACACAATATTTCCAAATTCCCCAACAGCTACACAAAATGCAGACACTATTTTATGAAAAAAAAAACAGATAACATTTCACTATACTGCACATATTTAAGCCCACACCTCTCGATAGATCCCATTCTACTCCCTCAAAATATCCAGTGACGTATTTCTTATATTCTGTTTGATTTTTGCAAATCTTTCCAGAATCGTCACGTACATCAGTAATCTTAATGCTAAACGTTAAGGCTAAACGTTGTTGGAAGAAAGTCTTTCAAGTTGGTAAATACGATCCACATTGCTGTAGTGAGTAATGTCTGTGAAAAAATTAATTTTCACCTCAACATTTCGACAACTGCTAACGTTAAAAAAGACTTTTCAGGAAGATGCAGGATGTGGATCATTTTTCAGTACGTTGCGAGAATACAAATCAGCACTATGAATACTCAGACCATTCATCGTAGCAGCATACTACAGTTTCGACTAGTACGAATACAACGGTGAAACACCTTTCAGTGGACTGAAATATGCTCTCTCTGTGGTGCTCTGCTTATTTAAAACTTAACTTCCCGCAAGTTACTGTCAACGCCCTGTAAACCCGTTTCACCTCCGATGGGAGGGGCTACTTATTTTATTCCGCCAAACATAATTGCTCTTAAATTGGGAGTAGGCCGTTTCCTTTGATTCTGTACTCGTGTTGCCAACAATTGTGAAGACGTTTCCAAATGTCCCTGACCTCCCCCTCGCGTGTATCTGGCACTTGATCTGCTATTGCTTAGTCGTTCGTTCCCACGACTTCTTCTGCTGAGAACGAAGGCACTGCCAATTTGCTGCTGCCAGTTAAGTGTCTTGAATTTTCTGCGCTCTCGACAGTACCTTCGCAATGCTAGCAGGTTAATTAAGTTGTCACTAAAATAGCCTGTATATGCCCTTTCCCTTAAGAGTTACTGAGCGTTGCCTCCTGGCTTACCTTAATAAGCTGGAACTGACATTTATTCTTCCCACGTGTTTCATTCGCTCACAAAACTATAGCTGTCATGGCTAACCAGTCTCCTATCCAGATGAGTGTGTTGAAAGGGGTTTTCATTACTGCTGCCAATTCATATGATTACAGGGGAATATTTGCAATCACTATCTGTCACGAAAACTACTTCATCAACGAATGTAGGGTCAAATCGATGAATAATGAATGGAACATCGTTCGTCGTTGTAAAATAAAGAACAACCGCCTTCAGTCACGATGGTGATTTTATTTCAATGCACGACGCATTTCGAGGACTGGGGCGTCACTTTCAGGTACTTTTATAGTCAACATTGATTTTTTTGCTAGATTTTGGTTAATTCTGTTCCTGGTAAAATTACAACTGTATATTACAAACAGGCACAGTGTGAATATAAGTTCACAAAGCCAATAGAAATCGAAAATTAGCTTCCTGTTCCCAGTGGTGTATCAACAATCGAAAAATAACTTACTGTTTCCTGTTGTGTATCCACCACCAGGAGCAGTAAGTTATTTTTCGATTTGTACTAGTTTTGTAAACTTCTATTCACAATTCGCCTGTTTGTAATATACAATTGTGATCTTACCACGACCAGAATTAACCTAAATCTTAAAAAAAATCAAAGCAGACAGTCAAACCACTTGCAGATGAACCCCAAGTCCTCGAAATTTATCGTGAATTGAAATAAAATTACGATTGTGACTGAAGGCGGTTGTTGTTTATTTTACGGAAGTAATACAGCCGCGGAAGAAACACTGATTTCAATGGATAAAATTAAATTCCTCGTTATGTTTATGGATCTGTCGCCATCCTTTATATCATCCAATCACATGAATTAAGGCTTCCAGCTGACACTTTTTGTAACCGCCGTTTGCAACTCTCACAGCAGATAGACAAGCAGAAAATCATTCTTTCACGAACTGATGGTTCTTCACAGGTGTCTGGTGTCAGCCTCTTGACGGAGCTTCCTACACCGAAGGCGCGACGATCGAGGTGGTGTCACAAATAACCAGCTGTGTTGACGTTTAGGAACTTACGTTTAAGGAACTACTTTGAAGCCTTGATATTGAGTTTTCAGTATTTAGTAACGCTGGTCGGCACGTTGATGGAATGTCCAAAACGGACGGAGAAAAATAGGTACCAAATACTGATATACGCCCAGTCCCACAATGAGTTGGGAATCAAATCAGGCAGGTGCATGGATTAATTTTCTACCGAATGTCATAAAAATATTCCTCATACTATACCGAACGCCTTTCTTTGTTGTTCTGCAGCATGTCAGTCGGCACTCACGCATCATCGCGGTCGACATTCCTCGGCTGTAATTCGCAATTTTTTCTTTAATATATTCATGATCCTGTTTTACCAGAAGATTCACGTTAACAACGCATAAAGTTCCCGGTTTCAGGTATGATTTTACAGTACAGTTTTTAATGTGAATTAATTCTTTCATCATCTGTGTCCCTTAATGCCAAGCAGAGTTTTCTCATAGTCTTGCATGATATTCTGGTCCCGTTTTTAATCCATAGTTTAGGTACATTTAATCGATTTCCACCGGTTAGTTTCTTAGGAAAACACTTTGCGTAGTCGATTATGACTGCTACAGAACTCATTATAGGTTTTAGTTATGTCATGCGTGTTGTGTACAATTTTCCAGTCTGTAGTTCTCAGCTTCTTAAATTGCTGCGTTCCTTTTCCATTTCTTATCCTTAAAGTTTTCCAGTTACTTTTATTCATGTCGTGAAATCTAATACTGAACAAGAACAAATGGTCATAGTGCTTTGAGAGGGCCACTAAGTATGGGGATTACACTATGATTTCACTGATTCGATGTATCTGTAAAAATGTTGTCAATAGTAGTGCTGCTGATTCTCATAACTTTTGTTGCAAGTGTATGAGGGTAGCTAAATGGAATGGCAAGCGTCTCAAGTAAAACTCTACAACAGCTATACTAAAAAAATTTAAAACTTAAAACATTAAAGCCTCCACTTCATATAACCTCATTCTAATAAGAAGTCAATTTGTTTCATAAATTATTCAAAATTACCAGATGGAGTCCTGAATTTTGTGACTGTTATTATTGACTTTCCACGAAAATGTACTTCTGCAGCGGAACCTATTGGGAACAATGTTTTTATTCCTTCAATGTTTCTGTTCCTTCAATGTTCTTATTCCTGCCTAATGTAAGTGGATAACACCCTATTCTCCACTCCTGCCATACAGTAATTGGATGCTAAGTTCTGTCTATCCCTATTCAGCAAAACTATATCTGTTGTCAAATGATGAACATGTTATGTTATATCTACATGATTTGTAGGCTGCAGTTAATCTGAAGAAATTAGCAGTTCATTGATTTTCTTGTGATGCCTCTAATTTTGAGGTCATATGTTTATTTTAAACTCCTCTTTATCTTCACATTTCTTAGGCTCCAAACTTTCAGTTATATTTACGTATTTTAGTACCAATAGCCTGGAATCAGAATGTAACGAAAAAAGCTGTTGCCTCCACATCAGTGATTGTCAGTACCCCCCCACCCCCCCTCTCGCACCCCTTAAATATTCGGCCATCAAATCAGCCAATTTCATTTTCTATTTCTGTTGAGATGAAAGACTATCCCCGATGTTATTCAATCTGTATATTCAGCAAGCAGTAAAGGAAACAAAAGAAAAATTCGGAGTAGGAATTAAAATCCATGGAGAAGTAATAAAAACTTTGAGGTTCGCCGATGACATTGTAATTCTGTCAGAGACAGCAAAGGACCTGGAAGAGCAGTTGAACGGAATGGACAGTGTCTTGAAAGGAGGATATAATGTGAACATCAACAAAAACAAAACGAGGATAGTGGAATGTAGTCGAATTAAATCGGGTGATGCTGAGGGAATTACATTAGGAAATGAGACGCTTGAAGTAGTAAAGAAGTTTTGCTATTTGGGGAGCAAAATAACTGATGATGGTCGAAGTAGAGAGGATATAAAATGTAGACTAGCAATGGCAAGGAAAGCATATCTGAAAAAGAGAAATTTGTTAACATCGAGTATAGATTTAAGTGTCAGGAAGTCGTTTATGAAAGTATTTGTATGGAGTGTAGCCATGTATGGAAGTGAAACGTGGACGATAAATAGTTTAGACAAGAAGAGAGTATAAGCTTCCGAAATGTTGTGCTACAGAAGAATGCTGAAGATTAGATGGGTAGATGACTTAACTAATGAGGAGGTACTGAATAGAATTAGGGAGAAGAGAAATTTGTGGCACATCTTGACTAGAAGAAGGGATCGGTTAGTAGGACATGTTCTGAGGTATCAAGGGATCACCAATTTGGTATTAGAGGGCAGCGTGGAGGGTAAAAATCGTAGAGGGAGACCAAGAGATGAACACACTAAACAGATTCAGAAGGATGTAGGTTGCAGTAGGTACTGGGAGATGAAGAAGCTTGCACAGGATAGAGTAGCATGGAGAGCTGCATCAAACCAGTCTCTGGACTGAAGACCACAACAACAACAATATGTAGGCCTTGCGTTATAAGATCTCAGTTTCAGTTGCATCAGCAGGAACGAAACCTATGTTCGACCCAGCACCTGAAAAAAAGCACCTGATAAAAGCAGCAACTCCACGTTGACCCGACTCACAGAGCTGCTCAACTGGGACCGATCATAATGCCTCAACAGGAAAAAACCCAAAATTGTTGCTGATACTGTCTTCACCAGGTGACTCTCGATAATGTAGCCATGGGCCCTGTCAGTGCTGTTTCCTGGTTCACCCACTCTTACATCTTTGTACATAGAATCGTTTTCTGTTGTCACTCGTCTGAGACTTGCATTTGGCTTGAAACAATGTTGACCTTGCACTTACTTCCTGGTTTTTCCTGTAACAACTGGCCTACACCTCTTTCATTACAACTCCTTAACAGCAGGACTTTCCTCCTTTCTCCTACTTTTTCTGTAGCCTTTGGTATCCTGTTAAAAGACTACTGTACATCAGTTACTTCTACATATACGGGAAACTCTTGTTTATGCAACTTTGCTGTTTACTGTTCTCTGGCTTCATCTACGGGAAACTCTTATTTATCTAACTGAGGAAGCAGGAAAAATCTATTTTGTTCTGATGACAAAGCTGTCTGATACTGTTCTCTTCCTATGTCCTGTGCCTTAGTACCACCTCCCATTTCTCGTAGCTCTTCCCCCCTCCCTCCTCCTAACCTTCCCATTTCTTTTCTAGCGCTACCAAGCTCTGTCTTAACGGCCCTAATTGCATCATGTTCACCTATTTTTCTATCTCGTGCACAGACACTGCAATACCATGGTAGACTCTCAAATCAGCTCTTCCCACACCACTTCATTCGCTCTACGAAGCCATCTGTCACAAGACGTGCACTTCATCATAGAACTAACTTTCATAAGGCAATTCAAACACTTCTCTCTCATAATTGTTTAAAACCAAAATGGAACTTGGATCACCTAATGAAAGTAAAGGCTTAACCACTATAGTTATATATAGTATGTAACGTATACGGTTATCAAGTCACAGGGCAAATAAAATGTAGTGTTATTTTATTGATCTCTGAAGAGCGAAACGTTAGATATGGAGACCTGTATAAGGGACATAAAATTACAACGGTATTTCGACAAATACAAGTCAAAAAGGAGTTTATCAACTACTCAGCTAAACAGGACGCTATTGTGCGTACACAAAAAAAAGCTTTAAACATTGCACTAAATACTAGTGAAAAATTGCTTTATTTGTTCACACGAAATTTCATCAGTCACTCAGTCAGAGATATTGTGTAGTTAGAAATGCAGGCTGCCAGACTGCGGTCACTGCGGCAGCAAAGTAGACTTACACAGCCTTCATTATTGAAAGCTTAAAGCGAGATTCGTCCGTAAAGATCCATTTTGACACGGAATAAGATAGCAGAAGGATTCACGTATCCACATTCGAACTCTAGACAGGGACCTTTACTATAGGATAAACGTTCAGTCTCTCAACTAGGTAGCTGACACATGTTCCCTACTTATAGACTCTCGACACACACAATTACCATAGGTTAAACATGTACCTGTCTCTTAGGTACACAGAAACTTATCCCTTCTATACAGGTGCAGCGCTTCTTCTGAGTACCCAGCCGGTATTCCGTTCTCCACAGACCCTCGAAACAGACAGGTACCGTCTCTTAAACATGCGGCTCCTATGGACCGGGTACATTTTAATTTACGTGTCTTCCCTTGATCTCCACTCTATCCAGCACTGAACTGATGCTCAGATAATTTGAATTCGCTTTGCAGATGATGGGCGATGGAAGTAGGCGTAGTGGGATGAATACAATAAATGAGGCTCATTGAATAAGATATGAATACGTCGACACCTGTTGCAGTGTTGCAGCAACGTGTCAGGTCTGTGGACGAAGCTGAACGTCTTTTGCAGACAACAAAGCTATCATCCCGTGCTGTGGTCACATTTCTCGTTCACTACCTGCTCTACCATGGCCTAGAAATCCAAATCCATTACTCTGCACTGTTCTAACATACTCACATGCCGATCTTGCTCGCAGTGAAGTTGATGAACGACACTGGCACTTGCTTTCACGCTTTCAATTCGTTTGTCTACGTTTATTAACTGAATAATCTCTACTTCATGTGAGCCACTGTTTCACCGTATCAGAATTCTAACTTCTGCCATCCATGTACATAAATTACATCACGGGATTTGTTGTTGACAATACTGATTCATTCGGAAGAAATTGCAACATTTATTCAGCGAACACTTTACGGAAAAAGATATGCGCTTGGATAATCGGTGTACAGAATTGTGTGCGCTGTTCAGTGAGTTTCATTTTCAGTAGGCTTCCATCAGTACTGAAAAACTGGTTAATAAACCCCAATTATTCAAATGCAAGTTTATTCAAATGCAAGTTGAAAGGTTTCCTTTTGGCACATTCCTATTCTGTGCCAGAGTTCCTGCTAGCAGTCGATAACTTTCCTCTGCAACGTGCTATTTATATTCGTATAATCACTCAAAACTTCTTCTGTGTTTCATTGATACTTCGGTTCCTTTGTTTATAAATTTTCTAATCAGTATTCTATAAACTATATACTGCCTCGTTCCCTGAACAAGTAGGCGGCTCGCATGATCCTACGAAATCTGATAAATAAAATACCACTGATTATTTTGGTCACACATGACGGGTTCTGCTGAGTCTACATGTGCACAGCTTTTGTGTTATCTTAGCCACTCGGTGTTGGCACGCTGTTCCATAAGACCTCATGTTCTTGTGTGCATTGCGTACCTTCATATGGCGAGCGGCGGCAATACGTACAAAGTAACGTACCCCAGAAACGTTGTGTAACTTGATCGTTTTAGTTCAAAATGGTTCAAATGGCTCTGACCACTATGGGACTTAACTTCTGAGATCATCAGTCCCCTAGAACTTGGAACTACTTAAACCTAACTATCCTAAGGACATCACACACATCCATGCCCGTGGCAGGATACGAACCTGCGAACGTAGCGGTCGCGCGGTTCCAGACTGTAGCGCCTAGAACCGCTCGATCACCCCGGCCGGCGATCGTATTGGTGCTCCAGATGTGATGGTACGGGCAACGGCCTTTCCGCAATGGTAACACCGGTTCCCGACGGATCACCGAAGTTAAGCGCTGTTCGGCCTTGGCTAGCACTTGGATGGGTGACCATCCTGTCTGCCGAGCGCTGTTGGCAAGCAGGTTGCACTCAGCCCTTGTGAGGCAAACTGAGGAGCTACTTGATTGAGAAGAAGCGGCTCCGGTCTTGTGTAAACCGATACGGTCGGGAGAGCGGTGTGCTTACCACATGCCCCTCCATATCCGCATCCAGTGACGCCTGTGGGCCGAGCATGACACGGCGGGAAGTCGGTACCGTTTGCCCTTCCTCGCCTGTTCGGACGGAGTTGAGGTATTATGGTGTGGGGCACTCCGTCGTCAAGACACAAGTGGCCCATCGGGACCATCCGACCGCCGTGTCATCCTCAGGTTAGAATGCGGATAGGAGGGGCGTGTGGTCAGCACACCGCTCTCCCAGTCGTTATGATGATTTTCTGTGACCAGAGCTGCTAGTCTTCGGTCGAGTAGCTCCTCAATTGGCATCACGAGGCTGAGTGCACCCGGAAAAATGGCACCAGCGCATGGCGGCCCAGATGGTCACCCATCCAACTTCCGCCCACACGCAACAGCGCTTATCTTCGGTGATCTGACGGGAGCCGGTGTATCCACTGCGAAAAGGCCGTTGCCATGGTATGGGGGAGGGGCATAATATTAGATGGGCGTGCTGATCTTTAAATCTTTGAACGTGTTACACTCACCCGTCAACGTCAGTGTACCATCGTACTCCTTCAGTCCTCGCTTCATTTTTGTGGATGACAGTGTGCGCAACAGCGTCGAGCAGCGCCTTTGGAACGAAAGGATATTCGGTGAATGGATTGACCTGCCAGTCCCCCGACTTAAATCCCAACGAGCTCGTATGAGATAAGCTGCAGCACGTTCTCATGCATCAATGGCCAACCAGCAGTTATCAGCCATGCCATACCAGAGCTGCAGTTTCACTGATCAATCAAGACACGTACAAACAGCTGGGCACGCCTCCGTTGCGTGCCGCAAATGTTAACTAGTTATTCAGGGCAAGATATCCCTGTATTAGGACAGTGCAGCCTTCTTGCAACATACAAAGGACAAACAAAACTTGTGTCATTTTACGTCCTTCGTTCTTCTTCTGCAGTGAACTTGTTTGGTTTCGATTTATTTCAGTTGTTTAACTTGTCTATAGTAGATCAGGTCCTGTCAGTGAACCAGACTGTGCCTTCAGACAGTGTCTCTCGTCTATGTGAAGAATTTGCAGACATTTTTGCACCGGGCCTTGGTTGCGCCAAGAACTATAAAGCACATTTGGAACTGAAAGTAAACGCGCAACCGAAATTTTTCAGAGCGCGCAATGTTCCCCACGCATTGCGTGATGAGGTTGCAAAAACATTACACGATTTGGAATCACAAGGTGTAATTGAAAGTGTGCAGGCTTCTTTCTGGGCATCACCCTTAGTAATTTTGCCAAAACCTTCGAGAAAATTGAGACTTTGTGTGGACTTCAAGGCAACAGTGAATCCACAACTAGTGATTGCAACTTTTCCTTTACCCCACCCGGAAGATCTTTTTCACAAACTGTGCCCGGATAAATATTTTTCGAAGTTGGACCTAGCAGATGCGTACTTGCAAATACCGGTGGACGACGAATCCCAGCGCGTTTTGGTGGTTAACACGCGTCTTGGTTTGTATCGATTAAAACGACTGCCATTCGGGTGTGCATCCGACCTAGCATTGTTTCAGCAATATCTACAAACTGTTTGTGCGTCGGTCCCTACTGCAGCAAACTATCTGGACGATATTGTGATCTCCGGAAAGACGGAAGAAGAACATTTAGCCAATCTCAGAACATTATTTCATGTCTTGCGACAAAATGGTCTTCGCTTGCAGAAGGACAAATGTGTTTTTTGCTCGGGACTTGCCCTACCTGGGACACTTACTCAATGCCCAAGGCATACATCTCAGTCCCGAGCACCTCCGTGCCATACAAGACTTGCCTTCGCCGCAGAATTTGAAGCAGCTACAGAGTGTGCTGGGAAAAATCAACTATTATCATAAATATATCCCACACGCCTCTTCCATTTCAGCTCCGCTTCATCGCTTACGCCGTAAGGGTGTTCCGTTCGTCTGGACGACGGAATGCGAACGCGCCTTTCGCCAGTTGAAATCGGCGTTGCTTTCCAATACTTGCCTTACGCCATTCGATCCCTGGAAGCCCCTTTTGTTGATGGTGGATGCATCGGATTTCGGGATCGGTGCTGTGCTTGCGCACAAAGATGGATCACATGATCGCCCTATTGCCTTTGCGTCCAAATTGCTCTCGCCTGCGCAAAGAAATTATTCACAGATCGAGAAAGAGGCATTGGCTCTCGTATTTGGTGTTACAAAGTTTCATGATTTCTTGTATGATCGTCACTTTACCATCATCACAGACCACAAACCTCTGACATCGCTTTTTCATCCGAACAAGCCTGTACCTCCACGTACAGTGCAGAAATTCATTCGCTGGTCTATTTTCCTCTCGCAGTACCGCTACGATATCTTGTATCGGTCCACTGCTAAGCATGGAAACGCTGATGCGTTGTCCCGTTTGCCTGTTGCTGAGGATAGAGCATTCGATTCTTCCGAACTTGCTTGCATGTTCATTGATGCGGAAACCGATGACGGGGTCGAATCGTTTCCGATTGATTTTGGTCGTGTAGCTACAGCTACAGCTGCTGACCCTGTCCTTGCTACCGTTCTGCGTTTTGTTGCTACGCAATGGCCCTTGTCAAAGTCACGGATCGGGGATCCGTTGGTTCACCGATTTTTGCTCACAAGGAGAGACTTTTTGTTCGACGTGGTGTTTTGCTGTTACGTTCTGATAATGATCAGTCCAGGGTCGTGGTACCACGTTCGTTACAGTCCTCTGTCTTACAGCTTCTCCACCAAGGACGTTGGGGTATAGTGAGAACGAAATAACTTGCTCGTTAGCACTGTACTTGGTTCGGAATCGATGCCGCGATTACGACTATGTGCTCTTCTTGCATGGTGTGTGCCGAACAACAATCAGCCCCACCGCGGAAATTCTTTGCATGGCGAAAAGCCACTTCCCCTTGGCAACGCTTACACATCACTTTTGCCGGACCATTCTGGAATGCTCGATGGTTGGTTGTGGTAGATTCATTCAGTAATTTTCCTGTTGTTGTTCGGATGTCTTCCACGACATCTGCCACCATCCAAGCGTTATCTGCTATCTTTTGCATTGAAGGTCTTCCACAGACTATTGTTTCCGACAATGGCCCACAATTCATGTCCGCAGAATTTGTCATTCTGCAAGGCCAATGGTATTCAACATCTGACGTCCGCGCCGTTTTCGCCACAGTCAAACGGAGCCGCTGAACGATTGGTCAGGACTTTAAAGTCACAGATGTTGAAGTTGAAAGAGTCGCATTCTCAGGAGGACGCGTTATTGCTCTTTTTGTCCTCGTATCGCTCTCAGCCCCAAGATGGTCGCTCGCCGGCTGAGTTGCTCCACGGTCGTCATCATCGAACCTTGATGTCTTTGCTACATCCGCCGCATCAGGTTCCTGTGCAGAGGCAAACACCTGCTTTTGCCCCAGGCGACGTTGTCTACTATCGCCACTATTGGGGTTCACGGCGTTGGCTTGAAGGGCGCATTCTTCGCTGCCTCAGACGCGCTATGTATCTGGTTTTGGGGGTCTCTGGTGAGGTGCGCCGGCATCTCAACCAGCTGCGCCTCTGTCGTCGCATGGGATCTGCCGCTCGCCGTCTGCTTTCAGCGGTGGTGCCGTCCGGTCAGCGCCCTGGGGACCCATCTACTGGCTCGCCTCAGCCCCAGGTGTTACCGACGCTGCCTTCCATTTTGCTCCATGGCGACGCGCCGCCGCCACCGCCGCCGCCGCCGCCTGTTCTCCCGCCGGCGACGCCCGCAGTGGACGCGTAGCTGCAACCGTCGGGCGCCTCCCTGGGTCACGCGCTGCCGATCGCTTCCCGTGACCAGTTGTCCTCCGACATGGAACTCTTGCCCGCTCCGGACCATATGTCGTCTTCGCCCGTCGGGTGCCCCGGCCCGATGGAGGTCGACCCTTCGGCCCCTCCTGTCTCTCTGCGGGCGTATACACCGCATGTTCGCGTGCACCCTGGAGCAGGTTTTCAGGCGTTTCCTAGCTCCCCGCGGTCCGAATGGCAGGGTGCGGGTGGCACAGCCTCGCCTGTTGTTAGGCTCCCCACCTCGTCGCGTACGTCAACATGGTGTCCTCCCCACGGCGGGCGGAAGCCTTATAACACAACCGTACGCCGATTTGCGGGGAAGTAATGTGGTAGCCTTTTAAATCGGCCGCGGTCCGGTAGCATACGTCGGACCCGCGTGTCGCCACTATCAGTGATTGCAGACCGAGCGCCGCCACACGGCAGGTCTAGAGAGACTTCCTAGCACTCGCCCCAGTTGTACAACCGACTTTGCTAGCGATGGTTCACTGACAAAATACGCTCTTATTTGCCGAGACGATAGTTAGCATAGCCTTCAGCTACGTCATTTGCTATGACCTAGCAAGGCGCCAGTACCAGTTACTATTGATATTATGAATAATGTACCGTCAAGAGCGACGTTCACCATTTATGGATTAAAGTTAAGTATTCCACCAGCTACGTCCGTTTTTTATAAATTCTAATTTCCTTGTCCTGTTCCAGACCTCACGCCAGCCTGCGCGAGCTAAAACGCGTGCCTTTCGGCCTCCTCTAGTAGCCCAGTGTTGGCTCTCCAGCCAACCCACAACAGAATACGATCCTGAGACAAAGCGGCAAAGTGAGGACTCTCACACAGAGACATCTCCTCGGCCGAAAGAAGCTCCACTCTACATTTACATCTACATGAATACTCTGCAAATCAATCGTAAGTAGCTGGCAGAGAGGTCATCTAACCACGTTCATAATAGTTCTGTTATTCCAATCTCGAACAGTGCCCGGAGGAAACGAACACCTATATCTCTCCTTGCGCGCTCTCAATTTTCTTATTTTATTATGATGGTCGTTTCTTCCTATGTACGTCGGCATCAAAATATTTTCGCATTTGGAGGAGAAATTTGGTGGTAGAAATTTCGTGAAAAGATCCCTTCGTGACGAGAAACGCCTTTGTATTAATGATGTCCACCCCAAAGCCTGCATCATATTCGCGACACACTCTCCCCATTTCTCGATAACGCAAAACGTGCTCCCTTCTTTCAACTTTCCCGATGCACTCTCTTAATACTACCTGGTGAGGATCCCACATTGAGCAGCAGTACTGCAAAAGACGACAGATAAGTGTAGTGTAGGCAGTCTCTGTAGTAGATCTGTTGTATCTTCTAAGTGTTCTGCCAATAAAACACAATCTTTGGTTCGCTGTCCCCACAATATTTTCTATGTTTTCTTTCCAATTTAAATTGTTCGCAACTATAATTCCTAGGTATTTAATTGAATTTAAATCCTTTAGATTTGACTACTTTATCAAATTAAACAAATCAAAGATTAAAACAACGCTGATTTGCTTTCTTGACTATAGGGGTACCGAGTACAAGGAATTTGTTCCTCTGGGACAAACTGTCAACCAAGTGTTTTACCAAGATGTCCTTTAAAGGCTAAGAAAATGGTGAATCGATTGAGACCGGATATTGCAGGCAAGTGGATTCCACATTATGACGACGTCCCATGTCACACGCCTAGTTCCATCACTGAATTTTTGACCTCAAAAGGCATTCCTGTTGTTCCAGGGCTCCCCTCTCCACACGACCTGAGACCGTGTGACTTTTTTCTTTCCTGGAAATTGAAAGTATGTCTTAAAAGAACGTCGTTTTTAGACTCTGGAGAACATTGAAAGGAATGTGACCGACATATTGAAGACCCTACCAGCTGAAGCCTTCAGCACTGCTACCAAGACTGGAAACAAAGACTCCGCCGGTTTATGCTGCCGAGTGGAACTACTTTATAGAGGACAATGTTGCTGTCTGAGAACAATAAAATCTTCTGTAGATAAAAAGTCTTTCTTACTGCTTTTCTCACACACCTCATTCATCGTCATGGCTTAAGTGTAATTATTGTCTTTGAACAGAAGTCTCATATCTGTTCATCTCACTGCGTATTTCTTTCAGTTAATCTCTGTATTATACTGTAGCAGCTCTTTGTAAGTAGGGTCCAAGTTTCATCTAGCTGTGTTACTTGGCAGTGACACCACATTCGAAAGGGACTTTCGTCCTTACGTTTCACGCACCAGCGTTGAGCCGTGCTGTGGCTCGCGTTGCTGCTGTTTGTAAGTTTCCACCCCCTCTTGGAGGCAAGACGGTCTCGTTTAGTTGGCATGGTTGCAGTTTTTTGTCTTCTTCTCGTGTTGACTCGCGCCACTCGGTTTCGCAACCGTTGCTTGTCCGCTAATGGCAGCAGCGGCGGTTGTCGATATGTAGTAACTGTTGCGCTATATTTGGGGCGACGTCGTCGTTTTTCCGGGTGGTGTGAGTGGGCGAGTTCGGTTGGGAACTCAGGAGGAGCCAGGTCCGCGCAGTACGGGAACACGACAGGACTGCTGGCGGCACGCATGGACTGCCGGATGGAAGGGCTGTGGTCACGAGGGTGCACGACTTCGTCATAAACCGGATCCAGCAAGCTTTAAGATGAGTGCATTTCAATCCAAGTAGAGAAACCTCCACCATTGTGATACCCCGCGATTCTCCAGCGACTTGGGTTTGTGTTGCTGCTCATCGTGTCGTCAAGGCGAAGAGCAGGGAGTGGAGTGCTTGGGAAAGTCGGATCTGATTAGCTTTCCTCGACTTCTTATTACTATTTACTGCGTTCAACTTGTTACAATTTGTTAAGTTCAACCAGTGGTAATTTTTCTTGCCTGGTGGCCGCTAACGCCCCACTTACCTGTCCTGGGGGTTAGTACATTTCGTCGCCTTGCCGCTGCTGTCCGGTAAGACAGACGTGTAGTTTTGGCAGCTTTCTTGATTGTAGGCCGGTTGGTGATTCCTCTACTCTGGTGGTAGTGATTCCTTTCTCGTTCCGGGGGATCTAAACACAGTATTCTAGACGTAGTGCAGACCGCCGGTTCCGGCTTTGACGTATCGTTCCATCGTTGCATTTGGTTTATTGCACGTCAGGTAGCGTCTGCATGATTATCATTAGTCATTCGTTAGACTGTCACTAGTATGAGTTACCATCTTGTGAAGTGAATGCAAGTCTTGGCTCCCTATCTCATCGCTCGCGAATGTGTTTGTTGCTGGACCTTCTCAGAAGTCGATTCCTGGAGCACCGTCTGGATCAGTTGCTTGTTATTTTTTTTTAAATTAACTTCTGCTATTGTACTTGCTGTTTACAGCAGGTTTCAATTTTTTTTAATATTATTGCCGTTCCTGGCGTGTAAGTCCTTCAGCCACGATTGTGGTCATTCACCTTAAAATTCTAATTTGGTATTTGTATTTTAGTAGTAAGCCTTAAACCCTTATTTACTGCCATTCCTGCCGTCTGATGCCTTCTGCTGTGTCTGTGGCGACTTACCTTCATATTTCAATACCTGTAAGTTGTAAATTGCAGTGAGTTCTTAAGCAATTCTTAGTTTATTTCCATTCTTGGCGTGTAAGGCCTTCAGCCGTGATTGTGGTCATTTGCCTTAAAATTCTAATTTGGTATTTGTTTTTTAGTAGTAAGCCTTAAAACCTTATTTACGGCCATTCCTGGCGTCTTATGCATTCTGCTGTTTGTGGCGACTTGCCTTTAATATTTCAATACCTGTAATTTGTAAGTTGCAGCTAGTTTTAAACATTTCTTAATTTATTTCCATTCCTGGTGCGTAAGGCCTTCTGCCCACATCACAGTGGCTTGTTTTTAAAACATTATCTGTTGTATCTGTATTTAATGGTGATTTGCTAAATTGTAACTCACTGAAAACACTATTATTTACACAGTTGTTTGTTCCTTCAGTAATAACGTGTCGTATTTTTTTATTTATTGTTGAGTCTGGAATTATTGGTTTGACATAAATTGCGTGTAACTGTAAAAGGCAACCAATAGTAACTGATTGCGGCCCCGTCCACAATCGTAAGCGAATCCTGCCTTCCCTTGACTGCCAGGCTTCAAGCGTAATTGAGGATATGGAGTGTGAGGACTGCTGTGAGATGAAGCTGTTGATACAGGAGAGGAATTCGTAGCTGGCCGCGCAGTAGCAGGGCCAGCAGGGTCCGTGAACTTCGGCTCGCCGCAGTTACGGGGGATCCCGGCGACCTTGGCCAGCACGCGCCAAGGAGCAACCGGCCTGAGGCGTCTTAAGGGAGTGCTGCTGCCGCCGCCGCCGCCGGCGCTGCTGCTGCTGTTGAACGTGGACCCGACGCCGGTGCCGGCGCATCACGGCCGCTGACCGTCTGTCTACAAGCCCAGCACCTGACCTCGAGCGCTCTGCTCCTTTCTCCGGTAAAGCAAAAGCAGAAGAACAGCTTGAAGTTTAACCTTTCGTAGCGACCTTTATCAGTGGAATGACATCTCATTTGAAGATTGCTGTGGAAAGGAATTGACAACGTGGTTTGTAATGTAGCAAAATGGGACAATAGAGTAATAACCAGGTCAACCGAAAAATGCGATACCTCCACACTGCTATGTCCGTATACAACATCCGGCTTCAATGTTCTGTATTTACATTTTTCATATAAAACAGACAGATACGTATGCAATTAGTCAACTTACTCCGCTATTTTAATAAATTTACGTGAGTGGTATACAGAATGGAACTTCGTATTTGCCATATAAAGTAAACAAACATTGTTGTTCATACACTCCTGGAAATGGAAAAAAGAACTCATTGATACCGGTGTGTCAGACCCACCATACTTGCTCCGGACACTGCGAGAGGGCTGTACAAGCAATGATCACACGCACGGCACAGCGGACACATCAGGAACCGCGGTGTTGGCCGTCGAATGGCGCTAGCTGCGCAGCATTTGTGCACCGCCGCCGTCAGTGTCAGCCAGTTTGCCGTGGCATACGGAGCTCCATCGCAGTCTTTAACACTGGTAGCATGCCGCGACAACGTGGACGTGAACCGTATGTGCAGTTGACGGACTTTGAGCGAGGGCGTATAGTGGGCATGCGGGAGGCCGGGTGGACGTACCGCCGAATTGCTCAACACGTGGGGCGTGAGGTCTCCACAGTACATCGATGTTGTCGCCAGTGGTCGGCGGAAGGTGCACGTGCCCGTCGACCTGGGACCGGACCGCAGCGACGCTCGGATGCACGCCAAGACCGTAGGATCCTACGCAGTGCCCTAGGGGACCGCACCGCCACTTCCCAGCAAATTAGGGACACTGTTGCTCCTGGGGTATCGGCGAGGACCATTCGCAACCGTCTCCATGAAGCTGGGCTACGGTCCCGCACACCGTTAGGCCGTCTTCCGCTCACGCCCCAACATCGTGCAGCCCGCCTCCAGTGGTGTCGCGACAGGCGTGAATGGAGGGACGAATGGAGACGTGTCGTCTTCAGCGATGAGAGTCGCTTCTGCCTTGGTGCCAGTGATGGTCGTATGCGTGTTTGGCGCCGTGCAGGTGAGCGCCACAATCAGGACTGCATACGACCGAGGCACACAGGGCCAACACCCGGCATCATGGTGTGGGGAGCGATCTCCTACACTGGCCGTACACCACTGGTGATCGTCGAGGGGACACTGAATAGTGCACGGTACATCCAAACCGTCATCGAACCCATCGTTCTACCATTCCTAGACCGGCAAGGGAACTTGCTGTTCCAACAGGACAGTGCACGTCCGCATGTATCCCGTGCCACCCAACGTGCTCTAGAAGGTGTAAGTCAACTACCCTGGCCAGCAAGATCTCCGGATCTGTCCCCCATTGAGAATGTTTGGGACTGGATGAAGCGTCGTCTCACGCGGTCTGCACGTCCAGCACGAACGCTGGTCCAACTGAGGCGCCAGGTGGAAATGGCATGGCAAGCCGTTCCACAGGACTACATCCAGCATCTCTACGATCGTCTCCATGGGAGAATAGCAGCCTGCATTGCTGCGAAAGGTGGATATACACTGTACTAGTGCCGACATTGTGCATGCTCTGTTGCCTGTGTCTATGTGCCTGTGGTTCTGTCAATGTGATCATGTGATGTATCTGACCCCAGGAATGTGTCAATAAAGTTTCCCCTTCCTGGGACAATGAATTCACGGTGTTCTTATTTCAATTTCCAGGAGTGTAGATTTCGAATATTCATGCAAGTACACTACTGGCCATTAAAATTGCTACACCACGAAGATGACGTGCTACAGACACGAAATTTAACCGACAGGAAGAAGATGGTTCAAATGGCTCTGAGCACTATGGGACTTAACTGCTGTGGTCATCAGTCCCCTAGAACTTAGAACTACTTAAATCTAACTAACCTAAGGACATCACACACATCCATGCCCGAGGCAGGATTCGAACCTGCGACCGTAGGGGTCACGCGGTTCCAGACTGTAGCGGCTAGAACCGCACGGCCACTCCGGCCGGCAGGAAGAAGATGCTGTGTATGCAAATTATTTACTTTTCAGAGCATTCACACAAGGTTGGCGCCGGTGGCGACACCTACAACGTGCTGACATGAGGAAAGTTTTCAACCGATTTCGCATACACAAACAGCAGTTGACCGGCGTTGCCTGGTGAAACGTTTTTGGGATGCCTCGTGTAAGGAGGAGAAATGCGTACCATCACGTTTCCGACTTTGTTAAAGGTCGGATTGTAGCCTATCGCGATTGCGGTTTATCGTATCGCGACATTACTGCTCGCGTTGGTCTGGATCCAATTACTGTTAGCAGAATGTGAAATCGGTGGGTTCAGAAGAGTGATACGGAATTTTAATGGCCAGTAGTGTAGTTACTCTACATCTTCATTCGTCGAGTACTTCAGTCAGCAAGGAACGACCATTCGATAACTTCAGAGAAAGTGGCAGGTGCAATATCTTTCCAAACATCTGCAACCTGTACACTTGCCTATAATAATAATACAGTATGATAACGTATTGAACAGGTCAGTAAATTCGGCAGGCGTATATAAATATAGAAAATTAGCAGTTGGTTTGTGGTAACTAATCGACATTTTATAACCACCATGCCTGTACAAAAACAAACGTGAATCTCTCAGAAGAAACAACTTGATATATCAGGACAATCATACTAATATGCTTAGATTGACTTAAGATTTATCAGACGTATGACATTTCTGATTAAACTAAAAGTGCGACACTCTCCACTATAATGCTTCTTGTTTGAATCTGAGCAAAAAAGAGAGCTTGTTCTGCTTAGTATTCGTATTGTGGTGTTAGCTGAAAGTTTGCTGACCATTGTTTCTTTCTAAACCAACATCGGCAGATTTTCAGCACGCAGCAAAACACGAATAACACACGGAAAACGTTCTTCCTTTTCTTCAACCACAAACATGGACAACAAACAAGTACAAAATAGTAGCCAAGTTCACCAAAACAGAAAATAATCGAAAATTCATGTTTGAGAAACAGGTGTAAACAAATGTTGTGAATTTCAAAAGTCTTGGGAATGATTAGAGTGCAGGAGAAAATTGGGTGTCTTGAGAATGATTGAGTGTAAGAGAAAATTAAGCGTAGACCTCTACTTGCCCATGTGAACACGGAGAGAGACGGGAATTTAAGAGGAACAGTAATGTAACTGAATGATGCTCATGCGCACCACAATAACGATGTCTGTGTTTAGTTTATTGCATGCAATGAGGAAGTAATTGATAGAGCATAAATTCCCCACTACAATGCCACTAAACGTACTTTGGATAAAGAGCAATGAAATTCGGCTCGTGCAGATAAGGTATAATAATTACGTATATCTGGTTTTTCTTCAGCTTTGTGAAAAGTGCTAGCCTAGTAACCACAACATACTAATTAGGTCAACTTAGTGATGTAACAGCAGGTTCTAGTCTGAGAATAACTGGTCACGGCCAGCAAGTCTGTTTATTTGATCTGTCGATTAAGTGTGCTGGTCTGAGCTTTTGAGGGCAAGGAGAAATTACCTATGCCTGGCTGCGGAAGAATGTGTTTTTACGTCACAAATGCACTCTCAGTTTTCAACGTCGTGTTCTGACGTTTCCACGAAAGTAATTAAATTGCATTCAGATAGGGCTGGCACTGATGAATAATGGAGCCTTTCAGCAATGTGGTTGTTGTTTATTAAAATAACAGTTTATTTTTACAAATCCGTGGTACAACGAAGCTATACTGATTTTCAGTATCATCAACGGTTTCAGCACACGAGCTATAGCAGCGGTTCATCGAAAATAATGGACAATAATAATCATGAAACAACAGTGATCCGTTCAACGGACTGCGTAAGATATTACGAGTTTGCGACACAGTGTAGTCATTTCCTATGCCTTGCAACGACGCTAACTCTGGGATCACACATAGCAATTTCTGAGCCCCCAGATCTGTCACGCGAAAATTTATAAAGCGATGATAGTGGCTGATACGCCGCACATATCCCAAGTCCCGCTATTACAGATTACATTTCGTCGAAATAGCTTTCTGCCCCGAACAAGACAAAGATATCGCTCATTAACCGTAAATCTGCCTTCGAGAAAAATACCAAAATTAATTTATTATAGTTACTACAACTCTAATTATAAGTCAAATGAAAACGAGACTTATGTAAAAAAATAAGTAAACTGTTTATAATTTCAAAAGTAATCGCCATACCTGTTAATATATTTATCCTTCTGTGAGACAGGACGGTCAATGCCTTCATGCAAAAATGTTTGCGGCTGCCTATAGGGAACCATGATTGTACCCAGAAGTACACCTCCTTGTACGAATGAAACCGACACTCACGAATGTCTTTCTTCAGGACCCCACAAAATGGATATCCCGGGGGGAGAAATAGGAATTGTGGGGAGGACGTGTAACGGCTTCCCAGCGAAACTTCTGCAGCATACAGGAAACAATACGCACGCCAGCTCCGGCCATGATGAACTTTTTCTTTGACTACGAGGGCCGACTGCTCACTGACCTTGCGGAATACGGCGCCGCAATTAACGCACAGTGGTTCGTGAACACTGCAAAAACTGCAGTGCGCCATCAAGTCCAAATGCCCAGGAATGCTGACGGACGACATAATTCTGTTACAGGATACTGCTCGCCCGCATACTGCCAAAATTGTTTCGATTACGATGCAGAAGTTCCGCTGATAATCTCTTACACATCCTCCGTACAGGACCGATTTCTCCCAATGGGATTTCCATATTTCTGATGCCCTGAAGAAAGACATTCGTGACTGTCGATTTGTTTCGGACGAAGAGGTGTGCGCCTGTTTACAGTAATGGTTTCGTAGGGAATCGCAAACATTTTTCCGTGAAGGCTGTGACCGTCTTAAATACAGTGTCATAAATATATTAATGGTTATGGCGATTAATTTTGAACACAATACAGTAACGATTCTGCATGGATGTACTCAACAATTCTTCGGTATATTTTTGTAAGTATGAGGCACCAGTTGTCGACGTACAACTCCTGTAAATTATGGTCTGGTAGTTTCTGGTGCGAAGCTAGAGGTGATCAGATTGTGCAGCTTTTGTAGCCAAAATACCAGCATGAATTCATTGCCGGAAGATGGCACCTGCGACGTGAAGACATCAAGCATGAAGGACGCAGGTGGATCGCCGTTTGGTTCATGTAGTTAACAGCTGTCTTGGTGCCTTCGATTACTACCACAGATCTTATGACAGCCCAGGTGAATTTCCGCCATGGCGTGACACTGCCCCCAAAGAGCTGCGTCCATGGCACGTTGCATGTTTCCAGCAGCCGTTCGCCTGTATGATGTATCCGTTCACGACCATCAACCCGGTGCAAGAAGAAACGTGGTTCATCTTATCTCGCGATGTATTCCCACTGATTCATGATCCAACCTCGATGAGATAGAGAAGATCCAAAGAAGAGCGGCGCGTTTCGTCACAGGGTTATTTGGTAAGCGTGATAGCGTTACGGAGATGTTTAGCAAACTCAAGTGGCAGACTCTGCAAGACGCGCTCTGCATCGCGGTGTAGCTTGCTCGCCAGGTTTCGCGAGGGTGCGTTTCTGGATGAGGTATCGAATATATTGCTTCCCCCTACTTATACCTCCCGAGGAGATCACGAATGTAAAATTAGAGAAATTCGAGCGCGCACGGAGGCTTTCCGGCAGTCGTTCTTCCCGCCAACCATACGCGACTGGAACAGGAAAGGGAGGTAATGACAGTGGCACGTCAAGTGCCCTCCACCACACACCGTAGGGTGGCTTGTGGAGTATGGATGTAGATGCAGATGTAGATGATCCCGTCCCACTGCAGTCGTAACTTACAATATCTCTGAGTCAAGATGGGAATACACAGGGGTCGTCCGCTGCGGGGCCCGACTTTGAACGATGTGCGCCGAACTGTATGCTGCGAAATACTTTGGCCTGCACCATCATTGTGCTCTGTCGTCAGACCTGCCACAGACGCGCCACCTATCTTGCTTCATAGACCGAGTAAGCCTCCGACCTCCACGTTCTGTGACGAGCCGCGGACGCGCAACATCTTACTGAGATCGAGTGTTCTGCCGATGGTCCGCGTCTTCCCAATACGGTATTTCGACGACGTGACTCGACTTCTTCATAACTTGTTCCCTGGGAACACCCATGGAAGCCCTGATGAATTTATCCTATGGCATTAATAGAGCTGTATTATACAAACCATCAAAACATAATGGGAAAGACGTTGTGCAACAATGTTCAGTGTGCGACAGGAAAGAATGGACTTACAAACACAGTTGCCTAGAAAATTTTGGAAATTATTATGAAAGTGAAAAGAGTAAGAGGTCGAGACTTGCCGAAGGACAACCGTTAAACGAAATTAAAATGACCGTTCAATAGACATAAAAGCAAAAACGTATCGACTGTATAGCAGTAATGGTAGAATCGGTAGCTGTTGGTCGCACTAAAAGACAGCCATCTCGTGGAAATTGCTCCTGTAGTCGTGTAAGGTGAGAGGCATGACCGACGTGAATCCAGGTTTATCATACCTCATAAGTCGGGAGACTGGTGTACAGACCTCCCGACGAGGTAGCGTGTCAGAGCTGTCAAATTTAGCAGTCACCCAACACATAGAACCCCTGATATTTACGGAATGCAAGTGTCCAAGAAACTGTAGCTGTAAATCGAACGATTACTACTCCCAGCTTTCACCATGCAGGTAGCCATCTGAAAGTGATTCAGCACTACCGCAAGAATAAAACCAGAAGAAAGAAAGTCATGAAATAGACAGTAGTATCACATGGAAAAGAATCACGAGTGAAACATGCCTGTGTAAAGGCCCACGCTGTACGTTGACTGATATGTCAAATAAGAATGATGAAAGGTGCAGTCATACCTTGTTGAAAAAATTAATAATTTCCAAACGTCTTACGCGATCGAAACAGTGTCCAGTTACAGCGCTTGATTACCGCTATCGAAAGACAGTACTGAACTTTTCGCTAACTAAATACGATTTGGGTAATGAGCCGAAATGCTGATGCCGACAGTTGAAAAGTAATTTAAGCAAATGTTAATTGCAAACCAATCTGCAAATATATAATTTCCTTGGTTTCAATAGTTAATTAAAGTGAATGCTAATTTTGATACATTAAGCACAAAAATATGACAATAAATCTCAATGGAAGTGCCCTAACAAAAAAATCAAGGACTCCACGTAAAACCTGCTTAAGTATTCGTAATGATTAATAAATAATACTGTACCTATAGCAGCAGTAAGTTTTAATTAATTGCAAAAGTCTGCACGTGCAAGAGGAGACATTGCATTCAATATTTCGAAAGAGATCTCATTGAAACTGGCCTACTGAAAAATGAAAGAGGAATCAGTAAGCAAGTGAGAGTTTCGTGATGTGTTGAGATACGTTGACGAACCAAAACATTATGAGCCCTGCCCGAGCTCAGCTGGCCCTCTACGCCGTCCATATGGCGCTCTACGGTCGCAGTATGAGCGTCGTCCATCTTCATCACCAATTGGAACAAACCGTCCAGGACTCGGAACAATGTGTCACCAAATGGCCAAAATAGGCTAATGGAGAAAGGTCGCAAGCATTGTCAACAGTCGTCGACCAATGCCTGCAGCACTACCATTGGTTAACGCTAGGGGAATGATTGTGCCTTGGGACAGCACACCTGAGCCGGCTCACCTGGAAGCAACTTATCGTGTACCACTTCCAAACGGCCTCATGACTATAGGTTCTGTATCTGTTCCTGAATCCTTAGACCACGCTTCCACCTCAGCTGGACGTTGTCATTTCCAAGACACTCGTTCACACAGTCTTTGAATATTCGGCGGTTGTCCAGGGACATGAAACGGACACACACGGAGTCGTACGTGGGGGCATCAGAAACGTAGCCTCCGCCTGGCGGTGCATCTGCTGCGACGCATCCCGACCGACGATCTTAGGCGCACCAGTGAAGTACTTCATCTTTTTGAGAAGTTCCGTCAGACTGCATTTCTCTTCCACTGGAGAACTGTGCGGTGTACCAATCCGCACGAGCATATCCTAGACACTCTAGAGCCGTTATTCAGTGCCAGTGGCAGAGCCTACTGACTAACTGATAAGCAGCCTGTACATAAGAACAAGAGGACAATACTGCAGAACTTCAGTACGCACAACCAGACCCATAGGACATTAACCTACCCTGCATTTAGTTCCAAAGGCTTTTAATTCCGCCACAGCCCAGGATGAGAAGAAATCATGCCACTTGACGTGTGTGGGGAATCATTCTAGCGACTTTGGCAAAGGTCAGAAAGTTATGGCCGGACACGTGGGAAACGAACATCTCAGAAACAGTGAAGCTAGTCGGCTGTTTGTGTGCTACTGTCGTGAGCATCTTTGTAATGGTTGAAAGACGCTGAAACCACTATCCTGTGTCATGGTGTTGTATGTAATCTCTGAGACTTTCCCAACCTCGTTGAGATCGGTTGTTTTGCCGGTGGTCTGCCTCTTCCCAAACGATATTTCGACTCCGTAACTCGACGTCTTCATCAATTGTCCCCTGAGATTTCTCAGAGAACATCTAAAAAGACGTCGAGGTACGGGGTCGAAGTATCGTGTTCTCCGCCTAGCGGTTGTGGACTTTCTTTTTCAGGTAATTATTTTCTTTCTTTATAGGAATTTTTGTTTCAACCAAATGGTGACTGAACTTTAATATTTCCGATTGATTGAGATGGAAATCTCTGATAATGTAATCATGTCACGCATAAAGTTTCCAAGATGCTACTCCAGGTGGGTGTAAAATGAATGTCCGCAACGGAAAATAATAAACGCTAAAATGAAGATTTGGCCCTGTCTCACTACCCCTGCAGCAGATCTTAGGATCTATTAATGGACTTTAACATATAAATTACAACCTAAACATAAATGAATGTTTAAGGCAACTAATACTAGTAAATGATATATGTTGTTCCTGATTATATATTTACTGTAGATAAAGAAAACCTTTATATTACAAAGTTTACATTTCATAAGTAAAATTACTAATCAATTGCCCAACTCTGCCCACTATTATCACTGCGCAATCTAATATCAATAACGCGAAATGACTGACTTCATCTACGTACCAAACACTAGAGGACACTACTTTCAAAGATGATCTGCGGTGGTGCGGAACCTCAGTGGATATTGACTAACGTGATCACAGCTGTTTAGCTTTTGTAGTCCTAACAAGCCGAAGCAATTTGCCATATTACCGTATATACTGAGTCTCGAGCGTCGAAGTGATGGTTCTCGTACTCGTCTGCGACGATGGAAGAACTCCAGTCACAAATAAACTCTTTCAAACACTAGGACGGCAACAGGCGATCCTCTGACTAATATACTCTAATACTGTTTTCTCCTCTCTGTGTTCTACAGACGGAGTTAAGATAACGTCTCAACGTAAGTATAGACAGAAGAGGTGCTCTCAATTACTGAAGACTGCGTACTCAACGACGACTTCCAACCCGTAGGTGAAGTCCAGAATCGTATAGGTTCGCAACAGTTCATTGCCTAACTATAAACTCTCCTGAGAGCGAAGACAGCAAGTCCACCTGTACCAACAAAGTTCATACTCTGCGACCGTCACACACGGGCGCTCACAACGGAAGACTTCGTCTCTCCACCGCTGGCCTCCCACCATCGTAATTCCGGAAACGAATCATATTCCCGAAACCACGGAATATTCTCCCTCTCTACAGATTCTTCCGAACGCCGACCAACCATATTTTAGTCTTTTGTCGTCCAGCGCGGAAAGTTTGCGAGGAAAAACCTATACTCGTACAATGGTACGCTTCTGAGTAAAAATCCTTGGAAATAACCCAGCCTGTGTAGTTTCCGAGGTGCCGCTTCTTCGTTCCTGGCACTTGCGTCCAAAATTTGCAGAGTTCGGAAGTATTATCCCGTTATTCTTTTGGCCCTATTACAAAAGCGGCCGATAGCGGCCGGTCGCCCCTGTATCGTGTCTTCGCGCTCAGGTGTCACGACGTCCGTCTAGCTACTTCCTGTGTTTAAGCAGGTCCAACACACCTGTGTGGGCCTTCCATCCAGGGCTTGAGTTCCGCCTGCCGTTTCATCTCCACTGGAGATTGCAAGATCCCCTCGCTTCTAAACTGATACTGTTATCACTCAGCTTAGCCGCGAGTCCGTAGAGGGTGGTGTATGTGACGTACAGTATAACTAGTCAGCATTTCCACCCGGAATTTGCGAGTGTAAGTCGGACCTTCCTTTATCCGCCTTGGTGGGTCGTGTCATCGGATTTCCTCCTACCTGTGCGCGGTGCAGCTCTCGTAAATGTCGCCCCGTGCAGATTCTTCATTCGCGCATTGGATGTATCTCTCAGTGGAAGCTAATTATCTGAAATTGCTGCCGATCAACTTTGGGGTATCTATTTACTCGAAATTAACATTCAGAATGCCGTAATATCACTTTTATTCCTATTATATCAATAATGAAACACTCATGTCACAAGCTACTCGTAACCGAGAGCATGTCTACCATCGAACAAGACAGGAAGAACTCTTAACGCCGACCGCCGACTTTGGGGCGCAGTCCGTATCTCTTACTAGTTTCGTCACAGTTCGTCGATTTCTGATCAAGTTTGTACTTACTAAGATATGCATTTGTTAATGAACAGGTGTGAATTTTAACGCGGCCAAATTATGATAAATCGTTTTAAACATCCAGGGGCTCCTCCTAGTATTTATGTTGTCATAAATGACTTCAATTATTAAATATAAATAAACAAAATCAGTGACTTAGGCGCCAAGATGGCGGTACTTCCCGTCGTGTATATTTCCCAGGCTAACGCTTGTTGCTACGGTCCAGCGCCGAGCCCCACCCCACTACGCGCGACATACGGTCGCTTCGTCACCTAGCCAGCCAGCGTGGGAATTGCTCTCCGACTCATGGCCGGCTATGGACTACGGCACTTCCTAACTATCGTAAATACATCAATAAGAGACAATAATATATTAAAACTGGTAAAAATATCTTCCTCACGTAAGAGGCACCTTACAAGTTCCAACCTCTACTGGTACAGGCTATCATTCATTACGCCGCTCTGATAATAAAGACACTCCGTCATCTTTCATGCAATAAGCGTTAACAGATATTTAAAAGGCGTACGTGACAATGTCAGTCTCCTTTATGTATTCACATATAAGATATACAGCCTATCAAATGATACCTAATTGTGTTTGTAGATCACGGCAAAGTATGTGAATGGGTGCTTCTAAAGTGCGAAATTATAGCCACCTTACAAGTTCGTAAGAAGAACTGCATCCAGTGACCACTTCTTAGGCTTCTCATTTATTTCGCAACTACGGCTAATCTCTGAGAAATACTGTGAAGTGCTTTGTATATGATAACATTCATGGCTGACACCGTGGCCTGTGCAGTTCTACATCTACATCTACATCCATACTCCGCAAGCCACCCGACGGTGAGTCGCACAAGGTACTTTGAGTGCCTCTATCGGTTCTCCCTTCTATTCCAGTCTCGTATTGTTCGTGGAGAAAGATTGTCGGTATGCCTCTGTGTGGGCTCTAATCTCTCTGATATTATCCTCATGGTCTCTTCGCGAGATATACGTAGGAGGGAGCAATATACTGCTTGACTCCTCAGTGAAGGTATGTTCTCGAAACTTCAACAAAAGCACGTACCTAGCTACTGAGCGTCTCTCCCGCAGAGTCTTCCACTGCAGTTTATCTATCATCTCCGTAACGCTTTCGCGATTACTAAATGATCCTGTAACGAAGCGCGCTGGTCTCCGTTGGATCTTCTCTATCTCTTCTATCAACCCTATCTGGTACGGATCCCACACTGCTGAGCAGTATTCAAGCAGTGGGCGAACAAGCGTACTGTAACCTACTTCCTTTGTTTTCGAATTGCATTTCCTTAGGATTGTTCCAGTGAATCTCAGTCTGGCATCTGCTTTACCGACGATCAACGTTATATGATCATTCCATTTTAAATCACTCCTAATGCGTACTCCCAGATAATTTATTGAATTAACTGCTTCCAGTTGCTGACCTGCTATATTGTAGCTAAATGATAAGGGATCTTTCTTTCTGTGTATCCGCAGCACATTACACTTGTCTACATTGAGATTCAATTGCCATTCCCTGCACCATGCGTCAATTCGCTGCAGATCCTCCTGCATTTCAGTACAATTTTCCATTGTTACAACCTCTCGATATATCACAGCATCATCCGCAAAAAGCCTCAGTGAACTTCCAATGTCATCCACAAGGTCATTCATGTATATTGTGAATAGCAACGGTCCTACGACACTCCCCTGCGGCACACCTAAAATCACTCTTACTTCGGAAGACTTCTCTCCATTGAGAATGACGTGCTGCGTTCTGTTATCTAGGAACTCTTCAATCCAATCACACAATTGGTCTGACAGTCCATATGCTCTTACTTTGTTCATTAAACGACTGTGGGGAACTGTATCGAACGCCTTGTGGAAGTCAAGAAACACGGAATCTACCTGGGAACCCGTGTCTATGGCCCTCTGAGTATCGTGGACGGACAGGACAGCGTTGTGTGGTTCGCGGTGGTGAGGATATGTCGTACGGTTGAAGGCGCTAATGAGATATTATCAGAATACACATTTATTGATCAGAGGTACACAGTCGTCTTACTTCGTGGCTGCTGGCGGTGCAGCGGGGGGTCAGGCGCCGATCACGCCGGTATGCTGACGACAGCACGACTCGCAGTCTCGGCTGCTCCGGCGGCGGAGGCGCGGGCTCAGCACCCCGTGACGTCACGGCCAGCTAGCCGCAGCAAGGGCGGTGTCGCCCGCGCTACCTCAGTGGCCAGTGGCAAGGCCAGCGGGATGCCAGGGCGCCCTCTGCGAGAAGAGGCTGGAGTCCAAAAAATGGCTCTGAGCTCTATGGGACTTAACATCTCAGGTCATCAGTCCCCTAGAACTTAGAACTAATTAAACCTAACTAACCTAAGGACATCACACACATCCATGCCCGAGGCAGGATTCGAACCTGCGACCCTAGCTGTCGCGCGGTTCCAGACTGAAGCGCCTGGAACCGCTCGACCACCAGCGGCCGGCAGGCTGGAGTCCACTCGTAGCTGTAACACTGAACCTCAACTGAGAACTGAACCTTGGATGGATATAACCACTGGTCGAGCTACGCCGATGACGTTATCCTTCTGTGAGGATGACCGAAAAGACATTAGTTTTCCGAGCTCGTCAGCCCTCTTCGCCGCATCGGGATATCACAACTTCGCCTTTCAGACGCTCTTTTCTGCTGTGTCAGTAACTGAATAGTTACTCCTGCCTTAATTCTGAGCTTTCTTGTGATATTTCGCGCAGTTACCACTATGACGATGTCACGACATCACCATGACGTCATTTTCTTACGTTATCTGTTCTAGCGCTCAGCCTGTCCAGTGTATTGCGACAGCTTTTGTGTTTTCTGCTACTCCCTCATCGCTTATCAAAAAAGTGGTTCAAATGGCTCTGAGCACTATGTGACTTAACATCTTAAGTCATCAGTCCCATAGAACTTAGAACTACTTAAACCTAACTAACCTAAGGACATCACGCACATCCATGCCCGAGGCAGGATTCGAACCTGCGACCGTAGCAGTCTCGCGGTTCCGGACTAAAGCGCCTAGAACCGCACGGCCACCGCGGCCAGCCATCGTTTATCCCTTGCTGGTATTCTGCCTGACCATTGGTCCATTCTGCTTTGCCTCTGACGTTAACATTTTTTTAAATATCGTCTCGGAATATTATTCTAAGGCGCAACAGTACTTTACATTGTAAGGGGCGTTCAATAAGTTATGCAACACGTTTTTCTCTCGGCCATTTTCGGTTTAAAAATTGCGGAATTTGTTGTGGAACATAGTGGAATATTCCAGCTTCAGCCCCTATGGTTTCATGAAGTTCTGAGAGGTGGCGCGCTATAAGTAGCCTCCAAAATGGCGTCTGTAATGGAAATGCGTTCCAAGCAGAGAGCTGTTTTTGGCGGAAAACCAGAATACTGCAGATTCATAGGCGCTTGCAGGATACCTAACGAGATCTGGCAATAAAAAAAAAAAATAAGAAAAACCCTGTGAGCAGTTGGGCGAGACATCTCTATCATTGCAACAACGTCGCGCAAACCTGTCCCATCTCCCGCGTAGCACAGGGCCGCACAGAGCTGTTTCTTGCAACTGTCGGATAACCTGTGGGCGCTATCATTCGAGGTGATGGAACACCTCGCTGCTCAACTGGATGTCTTTGTTGGTAGTGCTGACACACTCATTCACCAGTTGGGGTACTCAATGGTATGTGCCCAATTGTTTCTTCGCCGTCTGACAGAAAACTTACATCAATTTGGCACAATGAAGGGTGCACTTCGCGGAAAGCAGTATGTGGATGATGCAGAGGTTATGTGAATGATGCAGAGGTTATTAGTGCAGCAACCCGTTGGCTTCGACGTCGACCAGTAGAGTGGTACTAAGTGGGCGTACAGACCCTTCCAGTAAGCTGGCATAAGGCCGTCGCACTAAACGGAGGTTATGTTGAAATATACGGTTTTGTAGCCAAAAGGGTGGAGAATAATTTGGTGATTTGGAATCTTCAATAAAACCATCCAGATTTCAGCAAAAAAAAAAAAAGTGTTGAATTACTTATTGAACGTCCCTCGTACTAAGGTTCCTTACTGTCACATTCTCAGAGGGAGCTCGGGAAGAATAACTGCTCGTATAGCTTTGTGCGAGGAGCTATTTGCCTAATTTTATCTGCACGAACTCTACAGGAATATACCTAAGGTGCTGAAGAATATTTCCACTTACTTTTCTGATTTTGGATTAAAGTCAGGATGAGCTACAAAAGGCAGGTATAAACAACATCAACTGGGGAAAAGATAAAATTAGATTAAAAAGTGTCAAGCACATACATGTTGACAGAAAAAAACTATCTGAAACAAAATACAGAAGGAAGCAAAATTAAAATCTGTATTACTACATGAAAGGGAGTCATGGATCCTTAAAACCATGACAAAATTAAATTATAAGCAGTAGAAATGAAGTTTCTCTGGAAATTCCGTGGTGTTGGCAGGGAACGCCACACACGAAATGAGGAGAAATCAACTACGTATTTACGATATTGATGAAAAGACTGAAGAAAATAAAACATTATGGGAAGATCAACTACGAAGAATGAGTGTAGAGGAAATCCCACGTCAGGCCATGCTTTGCCAGCCAAGATGAAGAAGTGACATGAGCAAAGCCAGAACGAGGTGGCAGTGAAAAGTGAAAACGAAAGAGGTACAAACGCCTAAACTTTGAAATACAGGAGAGGACAAAAATCTTTCTGATAGTTCAAGTATTATTGCGTCTGTCTTCTAGTGTCTACCTATTAATATTTTTGACATATCAGTCACACTCTCCCGCCAAACAAACGTGTGATTAATTCGACCGATCTGATACGGATCCTGTAAACTTTAACATCATTCAAGTGTGAGCCATAAAAATTTTCGGTAGGCGGTCCCTTGTGTAGATGAACTGCAGTTTCTGCAGCGTGTCATCTGCTTTACCCACAACTGATCCTGTGTGGTCGTTCCAGTGCATATCACTGCACGTTGTTACTCCCAACTATTTTTGTGACGCGACTGATTCTAGTAGTGACTTGATAACCATACAGTCAGAGGAAATCACCCTATTACGTTTCCTGAAGTGCAGCACTTTGCATTCCTCTACGGCCTACGCCAAGAGCCAGCTGCGAGTCTTTGCATCGGTAGATATCAGCCTCTAGCTGAGTATCAGCTACTGAAATATTTAGCAACAAGAATTTCCTCTCAGACGACTACATCGTCTATGAAACGCTTAAGGGCGCAAATTTTACGGGTGACGCTAACATTCAGTTTCTTTCAGAATCACAGCATTTCGCAGACATTCCACTTCACTGAACCGAATACAAATTTGTTCGCTGCGAAAGCAATCCCAGAAAATCGTGGGTAAATCTCTCAATAGGGAGCTTCACCTCTTACTTACCTACAATTTAAACACTCCTCGAAAGGGAATCAGAACTTGTGAAGACATTTTTTTACCGCTCTAAAGTATTATGCCAGCGTCCATTCCTGTCGTCTGAAAGCTTGGTTGCAAGCTCCACATGCTGTGTCCAAAATCCTTCTCGCATTTTTTTCGTTTCCCATTTTTGCAGCATAGCGCCGGGCGTCGTATTAAGATTCTGAGAGCTCAGTATTCTAAAACTATTTTTTAGTGAGCCGAATAATATGTAAAAATCACCCGAATATCTATCAAATTAATTAAAAACAATTAGTTTGAAAATACTAACTTACTTGTTTTGTATGTAGATCAACAGTTTCGTGGAGCTTACATTGATTTAAATAATAAAAAAATACTGCACCAGATACGATTTTTCACTCATAGTACTAACCGTTTCAGTATTTATTCTCATTTTCAAGGGCTTTAGTGTCTTACATCTGTATTATATGTGATGTCTGCCACCATTAAATACTTTCTGAAACATATAGTGCTATACGTGTAAAATCGTGACAGATGCCGTATTTCAGTATTTAAATCATTACTTGCGCTTTTGAGGCTTTCTGAATACATCGTCTATGACGGATGAAATTTAACACTCATGCTATTATTACGTCCATTACACTCGGTCCTGTTGACGACGATGTACAGAACTGAAAGTGTGGCTCTCACTGCATCGAAAATCTGTTGTTGCTACTGCACTCACTCGACTTTCCTACTTCAAAATAAATCGTGTTAATTCTTCAAAAAACAGCAAACAAAAAGAAAAACAAGCAGCATCCCATAGACACTTTCTCAAACACCGCACAGAGCGATATAAATTCGAATAGCCTATTCCCTAACAGAACCACTGCTTATTATCAGTCCCCATCATCCATGTGATATCAAAATAAAAGTCTTTCTCTGTTTTAGTCGTTGAACTATAATTACAGTCAATTGACAACCTGCTGAATGACAGTGAGTACGTGGGCGAGGGGAGTGTCACCCTAAATCCAAGATGGCGGCCGTGACGTCAGCTGATGACACGAGTATGTGACGTCACGTGACGTCAGATGATGACGCGATTGACGTCACCTAAGATGGTGGCGGTGACTTCAGCTGATGACGCGATTGACGTCATTCATTGACCTCAGCAGATGATGTGAGTATCATTACGTAAGATGGCGGGAAAGTGCCACGTTCCCCCTGGTGGGAAGTTTGAATTTTTGGAGGGAAGATAGGTCAACTGGGCTACCCCTACTATCCTAATAAAATGGCGGGAAAGAAAGGGCACTTGGGCTACCTCCACTAACCTAGGTCACCTGACTGCCACCTCTTCCTAGGAACTGGTGGAAAAAGGACTTGGTCTCTGCTGAACGTAAGTCTTTATTTTCAGTCTTTATTTAAACAATTAGAGGCAGTACCGCCATCAAGTACGGTCGCCATGGGCTCCTGGCGTGTCATCATCTTGGAAAATGGGCGGGAATTTCGAATTTTGGAGGGAATTTTGCTCCAAGAGCTTACTCTTGCAGCTGAGGGGAGTTGGTATGGTTTTGTCCCCACTAGAGGTTGCTCATGATGCCCTTCAGTTCGAATATAATTTGTTTAAATTTCTATAAATTTTTGTAAATTTGTATAAATTTGTTTAAATTCGTATAAATTTCTTTAAATTTGTTTAAATTTATTATCTACCTACAGCATTACTGTTGTGTTAGCAACACAAGAGACTGAGATATCAGTTGTCGGTGTGGAACGAGCATGACGTCGGCCAGGGAGTGTTTTAATAGCTGTATTACATGCACTCATTCACCTGAGTAATTGAAGCGAGCATTAATGCTTGAACATATGAAGAGGAACAATATGGACCTGCAAATAAATGCTTTGCATTCAAGATGCATAACACAACGCGTGGAAACATCTGTCTCTGTTGGAATTGTCTGTCATTTCTAAAACCAACGTAAAAGCTCCCACAACACAAGAGACAACTGCTTCCGATCCACCAGACCAAAGAACTGAGGTAGTTGACGAATTCACAACTAGAGGGCGCCGTGATAGGTCACGTGATGGCGCAGTTCAGTCCATATAAGCACAGCATCACGATGGCGTCACGTGTTTTCTCATCTGCACTTCTGCCCCAGCTTCCTCCTCCCCAAGGCGGTCTGGAGGGGAAAACTGGCGGGGAAATGGAATCAGCCTGTTCTGGGCTGCTGGAGAGGAGGAATGACTGTACTTTATTTATTTCTTGAACAGTTCATTTAGGGACGGATTTCACCTAGTTTATTTATTACGCTGATACAAAACACTCACCCTGCCGGCTGTCTGGAGGGGGTAAACTGGCGAGAAATGGAATCAGCCTATTCAGGGCTGCTGGAGAGAGGAAGGAGTGTACTTTATTTATAATTTTTTGAACAATTTATTTAGCTACGGATTTTACACAGTTTATTTATTATGCTGATGCAAAGCGCTCACCCTGACGTGCTTGGAGTCACAATATACAGTTAACAGACCTGGAAACTACTCGTAATTAATGCATTACGCTGATGCACAGAGACGCAAACAACTCGTAAATTACCGAAAAAATCCAGTACACAGTATACATACGTGCAAACTACTCATTAAACACCCGAAAATAATTCATTGCACAAACACCCACTGCAAGTAAAAAAAAAAAGGAACTTATCAGCGACTTGAACCCTGATTCTACTGGATGGAAAGCCTAAGTGCAGCCCCCTAACACATGGAAACTGTCCAGATGCGGGAGATGAAGGATAGGTTAGTGTAATTTATTTATTTTTCTCGGGAAAGTGACGCAAATATCCATCCAAATTAGGTAATTAATCACAAATGTCGGTCCTAATTACACAACTACATGCATAGTGCTTCACAAGGACGGCTATACGCCGCAAAAACTGACGATACCATACAACTCGTGTTATCCTGCTGGGAAAAAAATCTCGCAATATCACTCGAAACCGGCGACAGAAACACTCAAATTCTACTCTACACCTACAAGCTAGGGGGAAAAGGCTGGGGTGTAAGGTTCAATCTTCATTCTTTTTGGTGGGAAATACATTCAACTGACTAGATACTGGTGTTGGACACAGAGGAGTTTAAAAAAAGTGTATTACCTGCAAGCATATAGCATCTATACCTATTTGACGCCAGAGTTCACTACGCACTCCTACTAAAAATCACCCTACAGCCCAGGTAACCGAAGCCAATACACACTATCATAGCTGATGGAAAAAATGCGTTACAGTTATAATTACGCTTCGAAATTTAGTGAAAAATCAGCACTCGTATTGAACGGGTCATAATTCATCACATGCACTGGGAAAACTCGTCGTCCTAAAAGACTGCAGTTGGACTTGCGTTATCCTCCATGTACAATCTTAACCTACGGGATGGAGCTATTCAGAAGAAAGCCTCGCGGCCCATGCTAGCTGTCGCCTGCATCGATAAGCTCACGCTTCGCCAACACAAAAGCAGGCATAGTTAAGTAGGACGTAAAAGGGCGGCTTTCCCCAAATGCATCTTGGTCATCTGAAGTATACTGGCGCAACCGCCCCTAATGGCTAGGAGACGCCGCTGTCACAGACTAGACAGGTCCCCAACGCCTCTCGTTGTGCAGTGGAAAACACTCTTGTTTAACATCACATAGGACACTTCAGCAGGGTCCGCGCTCTCGTATGGGACTCGCCATCTATTCTGTGCTCAATTATTTAACATCAACTAGACACCTATAAAAAAGCAAGTATTAAAAAACATTCACGACGCTGATAAATCTCCTCTTTCCATGAAAGTAGACAAAGTCCATTTTCATTTAGTTATTTGAGCAAAATTGGTATAGTTTTTCACATTCGACTGCGCTCGTATCTCATTATTTTCTGACGTCCAGTGAAGGGTACAACCACTGACCACAAATTATCAGCAGAGAGAAACTTCTTCCGTCTGCAAAGACTTTTACGGGGAAACTCGAAAAATGAAAATAGAGGAATCTGATATTTCCACTCGCGAATACTGTTGTCGGTGATGTAACAGATTCCAAATCAACCCTATAATTTACAAAGTCAAATAGGGTATTTCTCATGTTTAGAGAACCAAAAAACGTGTCTTCTGCCTGTTAGATGCACACACCACAGTCGATGTTCTCTCAACTAAATCAAGACGCGAAATGTGAAGAAGCAGTCAACCGAATAGCTTACATGGGAGGGAACGATGGCCCAGTGCATACACACGCCCATATTGAATCTTATCAAATTTCCACATGATCACGAAAGCTGTCCACCACATACTAAGTATTAGTATTAATCGCTAGTCGGCCACAGGCCACTGCCATGCCAAGGACGCATAGACAAAATGATCATCGTTCACACACACACACATATACAATTAAATGTTAGGATTGTGGCTTCAGTTGAACGACATTCAACAATGAGCGAAGTATAATACTTCGTCAATAAATGATTGCCGGTGATACGAACTAATACTGACCGAAAATCAACGATGGGTGGACATGTCTCATAAGTTTACTTGCGAGTGGTACCACCGTGTCCTAGAACAAGGTGTGTAATCGTCTTACAAACAGCTAGATGTTACAAAATACAACAATATTACCATCACAAGCGGTCTTGGTTATACAGGTGCACACAAGTATCCATGTTTAAAGCTATCCCATTTTATAAAAAGAGGTATGGCATTACCTCTGAATGAATTTTTTTGTTCAGACAGATACCATGACACTGAATATAGACGTTGGTTACTGGAGTGTAAAGTATCAGACCGACAGCACGGTTACACGACGCCTACGGTGCAACCTCATAACAAAAATACCGAATTTTTAAAATGATTCAGCTAAGGAGCGTGGTATGAAACCGGTATTTGCAAATCCCTCACTCCGCTGCCACTAGATATTTCTCCAGTATTTGTAACGCATTCTGCCTCGAAGCCTTGTCAGAGGTTCGGTGATATATCGACTGGGTTATATGCGATGGTAGACTGAGAAGGTTCACAAACAGTAGTAGATGATGTGCTGATTGAGGTCGTAAGAAATGAACTCTAGCGTTTCAGATCTCTAGTGCTACGCTTTCTGGATAAATGCTGTCCGGGATTTGGAATCAAGTCTTTCTTTTTAAGCACATACCTGCAGAGGATCCTACAGAGATGTCCTTTAATGATTACAGTCACTAATGAATCATATTTCTGGCACTCTCATATCTCGAAACGAGTCACCTTTCTCGAACCTATCTGCCACAGTAAAATTCCAGTCTCGTTTTAGGTAGACCCTTTGCGTCTTGCAACTGCTGCCATTTCTGCAGCTTTACGAATGTGATCATTCCAATTTAAGTCGAAACTGAATAGGAGTCGGAGGAAACTATAGCTACCACCTTCTGCAAACGCATGTAGAAACAGGCTAAGCTGCGCTCCTGTGACAGGACTGTGTTTTGACTATTCGATGGAAACAGGAACCGGGAGAAGGATGAGAATTTTTGGTACTGCACTGTGGTGCGTCCCAAACTACATACAAGTACTACAGATACACGCCCATTCACATCTATTTTCCCAACAAGCTATCTTCGTTATTCTGTACCATCCAATAGAGAAAAATTACGAACTATAAAAGCTCCACTAACTTCATGCGAGAGAGAACTCGATAAGATTTTTACCCCATCTCTCTCCTCCTATATATTGAAAACAAATACCGCATACATGACAACATCGGGCACATGTGACGATCCTATTAAATATACAGGTACTGATCAACTGCACAGACCAGTTTAATGTTTCATCACTTGTAATGTAGGAGGATGATCGTATCCCACGGACTATACTGTAAGTCGTAAGAGACGCTCCCTGTAACCCTGTCTCGTCGTTTGAAATATTGTTTTTTTTCTGCTGTAGCACGCTTTGTACACTGAAATACATTTTGTATGTCCGCCACGACTTCGAGGTCTGTGCGAGGTTCTAAACTGCCATTAACATCTTCTGATCCATGGCCTCTTGTAGAAAACTTTACATCATACAGTGTAAAATCATGTTGTTGCTGCTGCTACGCACCACACACACACTGGATGATTTTAAATAGAAGTCATTTACAACATAAGGAAACTGGAAGAGTTTTGTAGCATTGTGGAGAATTTCCAGACTACAGTCAGAAGGTGATCGACGAGCTCTACGTTTAAACTCATCTGTCAGAGTGACAGAATAGCTGACGTCTCTGCTTTCCATGTGGTGTGGCCGGCTCGTTCGCCAGAAAGGCGTTCCAGTTTCTCCTGAGGATATGCGAGAGAGAACTGTCAGAGCATATGCTTCGATAAGTGCCGATGTGATAAGGAATACCACTCAAGCCATGATTTCATTGATGCCTATGGTCATCACTTCGAACACCTTCTGTAAATGGACGTACATTCCACCTTTTTGACCTCCGTTGACCTTCAAAGACCATACGGTTACTCATCATTTTATTCGTCTCGATAGTCGCTATCAGAAAATAAGTACCAAACTATAGCATCCCATTTAGAAAAACAAAGTTGACCTTCACATCTCTGACGCGACCCCATCTACCAACAAAAAACCAACGTCGTATTATGGCCCCCATTGTCCTATGCAACATTTTCCCCACAAACGTTTCAGCTACTATCATACTTTCAGAGCTATTCTAGGTGGCAATGGTTAGTGACTGACTCTGTATATAAATGTAAATAAATCTTACGGAATATGGTGCTGCTTCCTACGATACCTGTCGTCTGTGCGGTCACATTCGAGTCTTCTAACTCTAGAATTGAGCCTTAAGCACCAACCAATAGCCAACACCTGTTTTGGCGACAAAAGCGATAATCAAGGAACAGGGGCATTCAAGTGCAAACGACAAATGAATATGTGGACGTGTCAATTTCCTCGAGCAATAAAGTACCATTCGGTGTTACCCACTGCTGTTACTAGTCTCTCTGTCTACTGGGACGGGATAAACAGGTTACAACGGATAGCAAACGACATTTAACCGACACGTGTGAGGTCAGGGTCAACTGGAATACATCACAGTGCGCAGCACAACACAAGGAAAAATAAACGCAGAAACGTGCCGATAACGCCGTTCTTATGAAAGGACTCGCTGATATCTTGTAGTCGAATATACACTTTTCAACGATTTGTTTTAAAGCCTATTTCAAGCTGAAATTACATGTAAATGCATGTTTTTTTCAGGTTTACAGGTTTAAATTAAATGTTGCCTTTCCTTCCGAGAATTTCATTGACTTAAATAATTTACGTCGATCTCTGCAAATAAATTATATTGTGTTGCAGCTCTATTATTTGATGGGTTTCCATCAGGTACTGTAATCAAAACGTTCTATCATTAATGTAAATGATACTTAATCTAAAAAATAAGGACTTTTTGTTCCAAAGTTAGTTTTCAGTAAACTACTTGAAAACATTAGATGTAGCTTAATGGAGTCACATACTTAAGCTCTATGGGGTCACATACTTAATGTTTTTATATCGAACTGAAGCTTCATACGAATTTTCATTTTCCTAAGTCTAATACTTAGCGCCTTCAATTTTTCTTAAAAACACCGATTATGATCAAATTATTGATTCAATAAAATTGGAACTTGTAACAGTTGATATCGACATACGTTTGCATATTATGGCCAATTTTTGATTTTCTAGCTTTATTATTTAGCGCCACTTTTCTTTTTTTTTTAACGGTGTGTTTAGGGAAACATATTTGTCTGATCACTCTGAGTTTAACAGTTCAAAAATTAATATACTAATCATATATTGTCAAAGTTTGGTCGCCGGAGTAGCCGAGCGGTCTGAGGCGCTGCAGTCATGGACTGTGCGGATGGTCCCGGCGGAGGTTCGAGTCCTCCCTCTGGCTTGGGTGTGTGTGTGTGTGTGTGTGTGTGTGCGTGTGTGTGTGTGTGTGTGTGTGTGTGTGTGTCTTTAGGACAATTTAGGTTAAGTAGTGTGTAAGCTTAGGGACTGATGACCTTAGCACTTAAGTCCCATAAGATTTCACACACACACACACACACACACACAAAGTTTGGAAACGCAAGTTTAGTTTTCAGTTTCATCCTTAGATTACGGTTCAATACTTGTATGCTACGCGCAGGCGCGTTATGATGACGCCGCTCTAGTAGGAGTGAACTGGGGTGAGTCGCGGCACACTCGCTCGCCCCTGTATCTCTCAAATGATACAGCACTAGTTTCACCACACACTGGTTGCAGACCATATACACCCCTTCATGTTGATCGTGTTTTCCTATAGCAGTGGCATTTTTCAGCTAGATAATGCGCCATGTCACAATGCCAGGAGTGTGATGGAGTGGTTCGAGGAACACATTGGCGAGCTCCTATTTATGTGCTGTCACCCAACTTGTCAGACCTGAACCCGATCGAAGTCATCTTGGATGTGATTGAATGTGGCATCAGAGGTCGTGGACTCCCACCATGAAATTTAGTGCCAGCTCCCTCCAGCGACCTACCAAGCCCTCACCGCTTTCATCCGGAACCGCGCGACTGCTACGGTCGCAGGTTCGAATCCTGCCTCGGGCATGGATGTGTGTAGTGTCCTTATGTTAGGTAGGTTTAAGTAGTTCTACGTTCTAGGGGACTGATGACCACAGATGTTAAGTCCCATAGTGCTCAGAGCCATTTGAACTGCTTTCATGCCACGACGTGTCGCCGCTGTTATCCGTGCAAAAGGTGGACATACCCGGTATTTGGTAGGTGGTCATAATGTTCTGGCTCATCAGTATACAGTGACAAGGTTTTACATTATGACCATTCACTTAGTATTGTTTTGAGCCCCATATCTGTCTCATGAATTCTGCAGCTCTTTGGTACTTGGTCAGTCAGCGACAAGGCAATCCCTGCAGGTTACTGAGAGGGTATGTGTGAATTGTGAGCTGACGCTTTACAACACCGCAGTTTTGCGTAATATCGTTATCTCGAACTGCGTGACGAGCCAAGTCTTCAGCCTCATTTTTAACTCCGTTCGGCACTTTGCAAGTCCATTGCCCACTGGTTCTCGATTAAAGAATGTATGTAATATACACAGTTTGTTCATACGACGAAATTATACGGGTTCTTTTGGTGTCAGAACTGAATCTGCGTTTGCCAATCATTAGATCACCAATTATCTTGTTAAACGATTTAGTTTTGTTAAACTGAGGTCATCGGTCCCTAGGCTTACGCGCTACGTAATCTAGCTTAAACTAACTTACGCTAAGGACAACACGCAGACCCACACCCGAGGGAGGACTCGAACCTCCGACGGAGGGAGCCGCGCGAACCGTGACAAGACGCCCTAGACCACACGGCTACCCCGCGCGGCGAAAAGAATCAGAGCAGTAAAACATTTCCACATCTGCATCTACATCTACAATTCCATAACTACTCTGTAATTCACATTTAAGTGCCGGGAAGAGGATTCTTCGAACCACTTTCAGACTATTTCTCTACCGTTCCATTCTCTAACATTTCCCTGGAAAAATGAACAATTAAGTCTTTCTGTACGAGCTCTGATTTCTCTTATTTTATTACGACGATCATTTCATCCTGCGTAGCATGGCAACAATAAAATATTTTCGCATTCAAAGAAGAAAGTTGGTGACTGAAATTTCGTGAAAAGATCTCGCCTCAACGAAAATTGCCTTTGTTTTAACGATCGTCTTCCCACCTCGCTTATCATATTTGTTACCTTCTCTCCCCTATTTTGGGATACTAAAAAATTAGCTGTTCCTATTTGGGCTTTTTGCATCTCATTCGTCACCCCTATCTGGTAAGGATCCAATACCGTACAGCAGTACTCTAGTACAGAATGGACAATCGTAGTGTACGCAGTCTCTTTAGTAGAGCTGTTCAAGTGTTCTGCCAATAAAAGCGTAGTTTCTGGTTTGCGTTCCCACAACATTATCAATGTGGTCGTTTCATTTTAAGCTATTTGTAACTGTAATTTCTATGTATTTACTTGAATTGACAGACAGAATTTCTGTGACTTACCGTGTAGCCGAAATTTAACGACTTTCTTTTCGTACTCAAGTGGATGACCTCACACTTTTCCGTATTCAGAGGCAATTTCCAGTTTTCTCATCAAACAGATATAGTATCCAAGTCAATTTGCAATTGATTTTGATCTTCTGATAACTTTACTAGATGGTCAGTGACAGCATAATCTGCAAGCAATCTTAAGAGCTGTATAGATTGTCTTCTAAGTCGTTTATATAGCTTAGCAATAGCAAATCCCTATAACACTTGCGGGGAATGCCAGATATCACTTCCGGTTTACTCGATGATTTTCCGCGCATTACCACTAATTGTGATCTTTCTGAGACTAAATCCTGAAGGCACTCAATGTGGTTATAAGTCGTTTATGCGGAACGGTTTTTAAAAGCCTTCCAGAAATCTAGAAATATGAAATCAATTTGAGATACCCTGTCGATAGCACTCATCGCTTCGTGCGAATAAAGAATGAGTTGTTTTTCACAAGGACAACATTTTCCGAATCCGAGTTGACCCAGTATGTTGAACTCGACGGCGAGTGTTCGTAAGAGACAAGAATGTCATCAGGAGTGTCCCAAGGGAGTATGATAGGACCGCTATTATTTTCTACGCACTTACATCGTCTCGCGGACGAGATGGTAAAGCCGGCCGGAGTGGCCGTGCGGTTATAGGCGCTACAGTCTGGAACCGCGTGACCGCTACGGTCGCAGGTTCGAATCCTGCCTCGGGCATGGATGTGTGTGATGTCCTTAGGTTAGTTAGGTTTAAGTAGTTCTAAGTTCTAGGGGACTGATGACCACAGTAGTTAAGTCCCATAGTGCTCAGAGCCATTTGAACCATTTGAACGAGATGGTAAGCAAACTGCGGTTATTTGCTGACGATACTGTGGTCTACGGGAAAATGTCAAATTTGAGTGAATGTAGGAGGATACAATATGCTTTAGACAAAATTTATACTTGGTGTGATGAGTGGCAGCTTGCTCTAAATGTAGAAAAGTTAATGCAAAAAAAAAATGGTTCAAATGGCTCTGAGCACTATGGGACTTAACATCTGAGGTCATCAGTCCCCTAGAACTTAGAACTACTTAAACCTAACTAACCTAAGGACATCACACACATCCATGCCCGAGGCAGGATTCGAACCTGCGACCGCAGCGGTCACGCGGTTCCAAACCGAAGCGCTTAGAACCGCACGGCCACACTGGCCGGCAAGTTAATGCAGGTGATAAGGAAAAACAAACCTGAAATGTTCGGATACATCGTTATTAGTGTGTGCTGCTTGACACACTCACTACGTTTTGGGCGTAACGTTGCGAAGCGATATGAAATCGAACGAGCTTAAGCGAATTGTGGTTGGATAGTCGAGTGATCGACTTTGGTATATTGGGAGAATTTTGGAAAAGTGTGCTTATCTGTAACGGGAGACCACACACAGGACGCTAGTGCGGCCTATTCTTGAGTACTGCTCGAGTGTTTGGGATCCGTACCAGGTCGGATTAAAGGAAGACATCGAAACAATTCAGAGGTGGGCTGCTAGGTTTGTTACTGGTAGGTCCGAACAATACGCAGATGTTACGGAAACTCAAATGCGAATCTGTAGAGGGGAGGTGACGTTCGTTTCGAGGAAGGCCACTGAGAAAATTTAGAGAATCAGCATTTGATGTTGACTGCAGAACGATACTAGTACCGCCAACTTACGTTTCGCATAAGGACCACGAAGAGCCGGCCGGAGTGGCCGTGCGGTTCTAGGCGCAACAGTCTGAAACAGCGTGGCCGCTACGGTCGCAGGTTCGAATCCTGCCTCGGGTATGGACGTGTGTGATGTCCTTAGGTTAGTTAGGTTTAATTAGTTCTAAGTTCTAGGTGACTGATGACCTCAGAAGTTAAGTCGCATAGTGCTCAGAGCCATTTGAACCATTTGACCACGAAGATAAGATACGAGAAACTAGGGATCATACGGAGGCATAAACATAGTCGTTTTCCCCTCGCTCTGTTTTCTTGTGGAACAGGAAAAGAAATGATTACTAGTAGTACAGGATACCCTCCGCCCCATACCGTGTGGTGGCTTGCGGAGTGCGTATGTAGATGTAGCTGTAGAATAGACCGTTATCTTTGAGGTAATTCATAACTTTCGAACTCAGTATAACTGTTCCAAAAATGCTACTGCGAATCGTCAGCGTTATGGATCTGTAATTCATCGCATTAGTCCAATTTGAAATAAGTATGCCAGTAGTTATGAAATTTTTTAAGTCTCATCCATGCAGTTGTTGATGCACTTTTCAAAGTGAAGCGAACTTCCGTCACGGAAGAATATAAACTACGAGCGGAAAGCAACAGACATCTCACTTCTAGGAAGCTTGCTGCAGACCAAGCTACTGATACTGGTAGATTTGTCTCTGCCCGAACCATTTCGCGGTGATTGAATTAGGCAGATTTGCGTGCTCAGAAGCCTGTTAAATGTACCCCACTTCAACTACGCCATCGATGAAAAGGAGTTCGTTGGTGTAGGGAGCATGTTGGTTGGGGTCAGTAACAGCGGTCCAGAATGATGTTCTCCGACGAATCCCGCTACACTGTGGCAAGTGATTCAGTCCACCAGCTAGAGTGGATAGAGAGGTGAGAGAAGGGAACGTATTACAGACTACAGAATGTTCGTGAGCATCATCGGTATGGTCTAGGGGCTATAATGTGGGCAGCCATTATGCACAATGGCCGAACACCGTTGCATATCTTTGCGCGGCGTACCGATGCAGGACAGCAGTATGACAGTAAGATTGTTCTGGATCATGTCCATTTGTGAAGGGGTGCGGTAGGACCCGACTTCCTGTTTATTGTCGACAGTCCCCACCCACGTAGGGCCGGTGAAGTGTCGGACACACTGTAAAATTAAGATACTGAACGTATTGAAAGGCCTTCGTATTCGCCGGACCTAAATACTGTAGAGCATGCATAGAAGCTCTTGGCGGGCACCTCCTCCTCGAACCGTGCAAGAACTGAAAATCACCTTGAGAGAGGAGTGGAACAATATCCCACAAGGTCTCGACAGTTTGGTAGCATCACGAATAAGAGATGCAAAATGTGCATTAGTGTCCGAGGACGGTACGTTCCTTACTGGGAGTCCAGTATCGACCTATATGCAGGGAGTCTGGCCTGTATCAAACACGAATGTTATTTATGCCTGTTATCTTGCTTTCCCATATGGTGAAATATGAACCATTTTTCGTTATAAATATGCGACTCCACCTCTATTCCGTATGTACTATGTTTCATGTCGTACTTGATTGCGCGTGACTATTCATGCCCAACATCGTCTTTGTTCCTTAGCACTTATCAGGCAGTGTTTCAGGACATCTACAGTTTTCAATACGCGTAAAAAATTCATCAGGTAGGGTCAGCACACTACGAAATTCTTCGTTGACTGTGCCGTTGTCTATAAGAAAGTTTCGTTATTGGTTGATGGTCAGGAAGTGGAGAGAGACAAAATTTCTACTTGTGCACTGAATGGGTGCTCTCTCTAAACGTAGAGACTACACCAAGAAATGACATCGAATGAGAGGAACACGCAAAGTAAGTATTAGAAGGGCCACTGGAAGATGTAGATTTGTTGTTGGCGTTCTTGAAAAGATCAGTGCATTCGTAAAGGAAGCCACATACAAGACGCTAGTGCGTCCAATTCCAGATCATCGCTCCAGCGTGTTGAGTCACCACGCAGGCGACGCATGTCAGCGGGCGTCAGACAAATTCCGAGACGCGTTGCTGATGGCCTGTCAGGTTCGCAGAGCCCATATGAAAATGTAGCAGCAGTGCTCAGGGAGGGAGGGTAAATGGTTCAAATGGGTCTGAGCAGTAAGGGACTTAACATCTCAGGTCATCAGTCCCTTAGAACTTAGAACTACTTAAACCTAACTAACCTAAGGACATCACACACATCCATGCCCGATGCAGGATTCGAACCTGCGATCGTAGCGGTCTCGCGGTTCCAGACTGAAGCACCTAGAACCGCTCGGCCACCAACGGCCGGCGGAGAGTAAATAAATAATCTTCGGAATAAGAGCGAGGTTGTTCACGCGAAACCCTACTGCGAAAGACTGATATCCGAAGAAGATTGTGCATCAATTCTGTTGCTTCCACCGTACGGGGTCTTATTAAAGTACCCAAACACTTGTTAATGGATAGACCTATTAGTGTGAGGTGTGTTCAACATACGTCTTAATAATGGCCTCAACTCTGCTGAACTGTCATGATGTGTCTGAATGTCTGTGGAGGAATGGTACCCCATTCTTCCTCAAGAGCCCAAACCACAGAAGGTAGTGATGTCGGACGCTGCGGTCTGGAGCAAAGTCGACGTTCCTACTTATCGCAAATGTGTTCCATTAGGTTCACGCCAAACCGTACTGCGAAAGACTGGCATCCGAAGAAGATTGTGCGACAGTTCTGTTGCCTCCACCGTACGGCGTCTTATGAAAGTACCCAAACACCTGTTAACGGATAGACCTATTAATGTGGGGTGTGTTCATCACATATCTTAATTCTGCTGCGATGTCATGATGCGTCTAAATGTCTGTGGAGGAATGGCACGCCATTCGTCCCCAAGAGCCCAAACCACACAAGGCAGTGATGTCGGACGCTGCGGTCTGGGGCAAAGTCGACGTTCCTACTTATCGTAAATGTGTTCCATAGGGTTCAGGTCGGAACTCTGAGCAGGCCAGTCAGTTTCAGGAATGTTACTGTCAACAAATCATTGCCTCGCAGACGTTGTTTTGAGAGAATGCTTTGTCATTCTGATACAGTTATTATCTCCGAAATGTTCCTCTACTGCACCCAGTACACAACGCTGTAAAATGTATTCATACCCTCCTACACTTACCGTTTTCTTAAGCACAATAAGCGGACAACACACTAACCACAAAAAACACCTCCCCTGTACTTCACTGTTGGAGCTGCACATGATGGTAGGTAACGTTCTCCAGACATTCCCCAGACCCTACACTTCTCTCTGATTGACACAGAGTATAGCGTTTTTTATCGCTCCAAACCACGCGTTTCCAGTCATCTACTATGCAGTGGCATCGGTTAACGTTGACTGAAATTGGAGCCTCATAAGAAGCTGCTCGACCGTTGTACGCCGCTCATTTTATTTCCCTGTCATTTAATTCCCTGTCATTGTGCTAGCTGCTCAACCGGTAGCACTTTGAAACTCACGAGTGATTTCTTCTGCTGATTTCGCGTGATTTTTACAATTACCCTACGCAATGCACGACTGTCTCTGTCCGTTAGTACACGAGGTCCACCAGGTCGTGGGTAAGCTGTAGTTCTTCCTTCGTATTTCCATTTCGACCTGGGCAGCTTTTGAAAGATTGATATGAGGCGTGTTTTTAAGTAAATAGAAAATAGATTAAGCTAAGACAAACCTACGTTTCTAGCATTTGTAGACTTAGAGAAAGCTTCTGACAATGTTGACTGGAATACTCTCTTTCAAATTCTAAAGGTGGCAGGGGTAAAATACAGGGAGCGAAAGTCTGTTTACAATTTGTACAGAAACCAGATAGCAGTTATAAGAGTCGAGGGCATGAAAGGGAAGCAGTGGTTGGAAAGGAAGTGAGACAGGGTTGTAGCCTGTCCCCGATGTTATTCAATCTGTATATTGAGCAAGCAGTAAAGGACACAAAAAAAAAATTCGGAGTAGGTATTAAAATCCATGGAGAAGAAATTAAAACTTTGAGATTCGCCGACGACATTGTAATTCTGTCAGAGACACCAAAGGACTTGGAAGAGCAGTTGAACGGAGTGGACAGTGTCTTAAAACGAGGATATAAGATGAACATCAACAAAACAAAAACGAGGATAATGGAATGTAGTCGAATTAAGTCGGGTGATGCTGAGGGAATTAGATTAGGAAATGAGACAATTTAAGTAGTAAAGGAGTTTTCCTATTTGGGGAGCAAAATAACTGATGATGGTCGAAGTAGGCTGGCAATGGCAGGGAAAGCGTTTCTGAAGAAGAGGAATTTGTTAACATCGAGTATAGATTTAAGTGTCCGGAAGTCGTTTCTGAAAGTATTTGTATGGATTGTAGCCATGTATGGAAGTGAAACACGGACGATAAATAGTTTGGACAAGAAGAGAATAGAAGCTTTCGAAATGTGGTGCTACAGAAGAATTCTGAGGGTTAGATGGGTAGATCACATAACTAATGAGGAAGTATTGAATAGAATTGGGGAGAAGAGGAGTTTGTGACACAACTTGACAAGAAGAAGGTATCGGTTGGTAGGACATGTTCTGAGGCATCAAGGGATCACAAATTTAACCTTGGAGGGCAGTGTGGAGGATAAAAATCGTAGAGGGAGACCAACAGATGAATACACTAAGCAGATTCAGAAGGATTTAGGTTGCAGCAAGTACTGGGAGATGAAGAAGCTTGCACAGGATAGAGTAGCATGGAGAGCTGCATCAAACCAGTCTCAGGACTGAAGACCACAACAACAACACCGTTTTGAAATTTAAAAAAAGACGTGCTAAGATATCTCAATAATTTTATTTTTACATGAAAGCCTGTACCTTAATCTACGCATTGACGCCATTACAGTCTGATTCTTCCTCGTTGTGTACTGAGTGTTTAAGATACCTCTGATAATCGTGAGTCCCGTCGACAGTGAAGTACGGGCTGTTATAAGGTTTCTTTGTGCTAAAGGCCTAAAAGCGATCGATATTCATCGTGAGATCTGTGCAGTTTATGGAGAAAACATTATGAGTGATGGAATGGAAAGAAAGTGGGTGAGAGCATTTAAAGATGGCCGCAGAAATGTGCATGATGAACAACGGAGTGGGCGTCCTTCGATCGTTAATGAAAGTTTGGTGCAGGAAGTGGACAAGAAAGTGAGAGAAAACAGATGCTTTACGATTTCCTCCTTGCGGGATGACTTCCCTAATGTTTCTCGTAGTGTTATGTATGGCATTGTGACCGAGCACTTGAATTACCGAGAATTGTGCGCACGTTGGGTACCGAAAATGTTGACGGAAGTGCACAAAACCAAACGTTTAGACAGTGCATTGACTTACCTTGAGCGGTACCACAACGACGGTGATGATTTCTTAAGCCAAGATGTTACGGGCGATGAAACATGGGTGGCCTACGTCACACCAGAATCGAAGCAACAGTCCATGGAAGTTGAGCAAGGTCATCGTTTTGCTGCAAGACAATGTCCGTCTGCATATGGCGAATCAGACCAACGATCTCATCACATCTTTTCGATGGGAAACTCTACATAATCCTCCGTACAGCCCCTATCTTGCCCCCAGTGACTACTATCTGTTCCTACACTTGAAGAAACACCTGGGCGATCAGCGTCTTCAAGACGATGATGAAGTCAAAACAGTGGTGATGCAGTGATTAACAACTCAGGCGGCAGACTTCTATGAGGAGGGTATTCAAAAACTGGTACAACGTCATGACAAGTGGCTCAATATTGACGGAAACTATATAGAAAAGTAGATTAAGGTACAGGCTTTCATGTAAAAATAAAATTTTTTAATTTCAAAACGGTTCTTACTTAAAAAACAAGCCTCGTATATCCCTGATGCATGTCTTACTCAGTTGTCATTCAACGAATATTCCAAGGTCGAAATCACTGAGACCGATTCATTCTGCTTTATTACTTCTCTACTGACAACACAGCCCTCCCAGCCCCCTTTTCCACTGGCGGGTCCTCCTCTCGTGACCTACACTTGTCAATTCTGCGTTACGTGAGGGTGTGCGGATACACTTTATCAGATACTGCATATCTCGCTTTGGGATCATGAGAATAAAAGAGATTAGGGAGTTCGTGGAGGCTGTACTTCTTCCCTCACTCAGTATGCGAATGGTACAGAAATTCTGTCATAGTGGTGCGAAGTAACTTGTAAAGCCAGTAAGCAATTGTAGAATCTTACTAATGGGTTTTGGGAAAGAAGCCAGTCAAATCAACACGGAGAAGAACCGGCCCACAAAAATTTATTCCACTGTGTGTAGCGTACCATGTCACGTGACAGTTACCCAGAAACGTGTATGACGATGGTAGTCTTACGTTAGAGAAGGAAGATTGCAAACTGGCGTTAGGGATGTGCGTAGCTACAGCGGCATTAAATAAAGACAAACTTACGACAGATGATTATCCCCAGTACATTGCCGTGATTTTTCTCCTGTCATACAAATGTTATATGTCACTGGCTAACGTATGAGCAAAATTACCCTATATAATCGTTACTGTGAAAGCCTGGAGCTGTTGGAAGCAGTTGTGTGTAATACTACAAACGTATGAAGCAACTGCTTTCTTTTTCATATAAAATGCGAATAAGTAGAACCCCGTGAAAGAGAATATTGCGACAGACAGTTACTAGAAAAAAGAGATTGCGGCAGTAAAGGTATTCTGTCACGCTTTATCACTATCATTGCCAAATCCAATAGCTGATACGCCGACCCCGTGATGATACGGGTTAAACACCAGGGAAAACAAGAAGAAGAAAGGAGAAAGTGTTGCTTAAGATGAGAAGGAAGATTATGCAAGTTGTTGGTAAAAAAGGAAAATAAGGAATGCGTAACAGATCCTTAAGAACGGCAATAAAATCAACGTAATGAGCACCTGACAGCTACGAAGCGACAGGCATGTAATCAGAACGGAACGTTCATACCTTCAACGATATCGTAAAGCGCCGTTAAGTGACGCATGGAAGCTAACTGCGCAGAATATGTTGATCACTTTTACGTTTCCAAGGATGAATATAAACCGGCAGTTTTTGCAGTAACTAACAGAATGAACATTTTAAATTATTAACATAGAGAACCGTTGAAAAAGGTCTTCGGTCTTAGGGTGTAACTTTCGCATCGATAAGGGGATCAGCACAGGAGACTATGGCGTCAGATGATGTTGCAACAAGGGATTTTTTTCTACGGCCAGAGGCCAGAGGCCTCATTTGCAGGCCACTGGTATTTGGTTCGTGCTTCCGCCTGCCTTTGTTCGACAGACACAAAGCGCTTCCGCCGACCTTTGGCACTTGCTGTAGTGGTTGCATTTGTTGGAAGCAGACAATGCCGTCTTTTACACCGCATTTAGTACTGTGGGCGCCCCACCTTGGCAGTATTCCTATTTTTCCGTGAAACTCTGTGAATGCTATTGCCCACATAATCCATTTATTTATCGTGGTCAGCTGCAAAAGATTTGTTGAAATGGTAGAATCTACACTATTTGATAAAAAGTATCCGACCATTATTAGTGAACATCAATATGGAGTGTGCCAACCGTTTGCCATTATGACCACTCGACCTCCTGCACACTGCCACCACAAGGCATATTTAACAACCTTCTTCTGCCTTCCGTGCCATTTTATACATTAACATTGGTGTCAGAAGTTTCTCTCCCCATCCCCAAAACCACGTACTCTTTTACAATTGGTGTCAGAAGTGGGATGTAACAATTATATCCCCCCTTTCAGGCACGTACTCTTTTACAGCTATTCGGTCGTCTGGACGACGGCAAAGTTAACTCAGATGCATTCCTACACTCCCTCAGGCCTCTGCATTCGGACGGCTGCTGCCGTTAACGGGAAACGTGAATCATCCCCACCACAGGCCATACACACACGGAATCATTCTAGAAAACCAGCCACATATATATTTTATCATTATACTTACAATTAAATGTTACGATGGTGGTCTCAAGTGAACGGCAATCGACAATAAGCAAAGTATCGGAAATACACCCTGCTGTCGGCAGTGGCTCTGGAAATAGAAATAACGCTACCTTCCTTATGACTTGACATACTCTTCCCTTTGCTACCACAGTACTCCAAGTCAAATCCATACCCTCTTTACGACTGGACATAGTCATTTCCTTTCCACAAACACATACTTTATAAACCTGATGCTCAAATGCCAACATATGGTGCATCCCTTACTACTAAGTGTATAATACTTCGTCAATAGCTGATTGCCTACGATGCGAAATAATACTGACCGAAAATCAACGATGGATGGACATGTCTCTTAGGTTTTTCTTGCGAGTGTTATCACTGTCTCCTAGAAAGTGAGACGTAATCGACCAGATGTTAAAAAAAAACGATCCCAACAACTACTGCATGTTACTGTCAGAAGCGATCTTGGTTCTACAGGTGCACACAAGTATCCACGTTAAAAGCTATACCTGCTTTACGAATCGAGGTACAACATTACCTCTGAATGGCGTGGTTTTTTTTTCTGGAGAAATACAGTGACGGTGATCGTAGGAATGTGTATTACCAGATCAACACGTAGCCCACAGTGCAACCTCGTGATAAAATTACCGAATTTGGAAGTGATTCGGCTAAGTAACGTGGTCTCTAAGCCGCATTTGCGACTCCCTCACACTGTCCCAGCTAGATAATTCTAAAGTACTTGTGGCACATTCTGTCTCGATACCATATCAGAGGTTCCACCATATATCCAGCGAGTTATTGGCGATGACTGATTGAGCAGGAACATAAACCATAGTAGTATATGACGTGCTGATTGAGGTGGTAGGAAAATGTACGCTAGCTTCTCAGATTTCTAGTGTTACGCCATCCGCTAGATATGATGTCCATGATTTTCAGTCAGGTCTTTGCATTCTACATCTACATCTACATCTTCATGATTACTCTGCAATTCACATTTAAGTGCTTGGCAGAGGGTTCATCGAACCACAATCATACTATCTCTCTACCATTCCACTCCCGAACAGCGCGCGGGAAAAACGAACACCTAAACCTTTCTGTTCGAGCTCTGATTTCTCTTATTTTATTTTGATGATCTTTCCTACCTATGTAGGCTGGGCTCAACAAAATATTTTCGCATTCGGAAGAGAAAGTTGGTGACTGAAATTTCGTAAATAGATCTCGCCGCGACGAAAAACGTCTTTGCTTTAATGACTTCCATCCCAACTCGCGTATCATATCTGCCACACTCTCTCCCCTATTACGTGATAATACAAAACGAGCTGCCCTTTTTTGCACCCTTTCGATGTCCTCCGTCAATCCCACCTGGTAAGGATCCCACACCGCGCAGCAATATTCTAACAGAGGACGAACGAGTGTAGTGTAAGCTGTCTCTTTAGTGGACTTGTTGCATCTTCTTAGTGTCCTGACAATGAAACGCAACCTTTGGCTCGCCTTCCCCACAATATTATCTATGTGGTCTTTCCAACTGAAGTTGTTCGTAATTTTTACACCCAGGTACTTAGTTGAATTGACAGCCTTGAGAATTTTACTATTTATCGAGTAATCGAATTCCAACAGATGTCTTTTGGAACTCATGTGGATCACCTCACCTTTTCTAAATCGCTTTGCAACTGATACTGGTCTTCGGATGACCTTACTAGACGGTAAATTACAGCATCATCTGCGAACAACCTAAGAGAACTGCTCAGATTGTCACCCAGGTCATTTACATAGATCAGGAACACCAGAGGTCCCAGGACGCTTCCCCAACTGGGCAACATCTGATATCACTTCAGTTTTACTCGATGATTTGCGGTCTATTACTACGAACTGCGACCTTCCTGACAGGAAATCACGAATCCAGTCGCACAACCGAGACGATATCCCATAGGCCCGCAGCTTGATTGGAAGTAGCTTGTGAGGAACGTTGTCAAAAGCTTTCCGGAAATCTAGAAATACGGAATCAACTTGAGATCCCCTGTCGACAGCGGCCATTACTTCGTGCGAATAAAGAGCTAACTGCGTTGCACAAGAACGATGTTTTCTGAAACCATGCTGATTACGTATCAATAGATCGTTCCCTTCGAGGTGATTCATAATGTTTGAATACAGTATATGCTCCAAAACCCTACTGCAAACCGACGTCAATGATATAGGTCTGTAGTTCGATGGATTACTCCTACTACCCTTCTTAAACACTGGTGCGACCTGCGCAATTTTCCAACCTGCAGTTACAGATCTGTCGGTGAGCGAGCAGTTGTATATGATTGCTAAGTAGGGAGCTATTGTATGAGCGTAATCTGAAAGGAACCTAATCGGTATACAATTTGGACCTGAAGACTTGCCCGTATCAAGCGATTTGAGTTGCTTCGCAACCCCTAAGGTATCAACTTCTAAGAAACTCATGCTAGCAGCTGTTCGTGTTTCAAATTCTGGAATATTCCATTCGTCTTCCCTGGTGAAGGAATTTCGGAAAACTGCGTTCAATAACTCCGCTTTAACGGCGCATTCGTCGGTAACAGTACCGTCGGCACTGCGCAGCGAAGGTATTGACTGCGTTTTGCCGCTTGTGTACTTTACATACGAGCAGAATTTCTTCGGATTTTCTACCAAATTTCGAGACAATGTTTCGTTGTGGAACCTGTTAAAGGCATCTCGCATTGAAGTCCGTGCCAAATTTCGCGCGTCTATAAATTTTAGCCAGTCTTCGGGATTTCGCGTTCTTCTGAACTTCGCATGCTTTTTCCGTTGCCTCTGCAACAGCGTTCGGACCTGTTTTGTGTACCATGGGGGATCAGTTCGATCTCTTACCAATTTATGAGGTATGAATCTCTCAATTGCTGTTGCTACTATATCTTTGAATTTGAGCCACATCTCGTCTAGATTTGCATAGTCAGTTCGGAAGGAATGGAGTTTGTCTCTTAGGAAGGCTTCTAGTGACACTTTATCCCCTTTTTTAAATAAAATTATTTTGCGTTTGTTTCTGGTGGATTTGGAAGAAACGGTATTGAGCCTAGCTATAACGACATACCTGCGTTGGATCCTATTGACAATTACTTTAATGATTATAACGTCTATTCGATCATATTTCTGGCACTCTCATATTTCGCAACGAGTCATTTCCTCGACCAGGGCTGCTACAGTAAAATTACAACCTGGTTTTAGTCAGTCCCTATGCATCTTGCAACTGATCCTAGTTCTACAGCTTTGGGCGTGTGGACATTCCAGTTTAAGTCGGAACTGAGCAGAAGTCGGAGAAAGACAGACCGACCACCTTTTGCAACCCGTGTAGAAACAGAATGAACTGAGTTAGTGCAAAAGGACGGTGTTTTGACCATTCGGCGGAAATGTGCGCAATGTGGTACGTATCCAAACTAGATACAGATACTACAGCCCGAAGCAGATTCGCGTCCATTCAAATCAATCGGCCCAACATACTATCACCGTTATTCTCAACCTTCCCCCCCCCCCCCCCAAACAGAGAATAATTACGAACTATAAAAGCCCCACTAACTTCATCCGATATAAAAGTCACCTAGGCACAGATGCTGGCCCAACATACTATCACCGTTATTCTCTACCCCCCCCCCCCCCAACAGAGAATAATTACGAACTATAAAAGCCCCACTAACTTCATCCGATATAAAAGTCACCTAGGCACAGATGCTGACGCAATAAAGCATAGCAGCGGTGCGGTCCAGTGCGGAGAAAGAGATTTCTCAATGCTCCCCAGAATAGCGAAGTGTGTAGCCCTCCAAGCATACCTAATGGTATACCCCGTCCCTCAGCGAATTTACACCTCAAACTACTACTGCTACTGCTGTCTGTGTGACATGATCCTATTAAATATACAGGCACTGCAGAGGCCACTTTAAAGTTTGATTACCTATACTCTAGGCGAATGATAGTATCCCACAGACTATAATAAATCGCTAAAGGCGATCCCTCTGGTCCTGTTTAGTTGTTTGAAACACTGTTTTCTAACACGCTTTGGTACAACGCCAAACATCTCGTTTTTCTGCCACGACTTAGAGGCCTGAGCCAGGTTCTAAACTGACATTAAGAAGTTCTAATCCACGGTACTTCGAACGAAACTAGATGTCTCATGGTGTAAATCATGTTCTTACGGCAGATCGCATAACATGCACACACCAACTGATATTAAATAAAAGATAGTTAAAACACAAAGAATCCGGAAGAGTTTGACGGCGTTGGCGTAGGTTTCCAAACTACAGTCCGAAGGTGATTCATGAGCTCTACATTTAGACTCGTCTCTCACACTGACTGAATAGCTGATGGCTCTGCGTTCCCTTTCTACATCTACATCTATACTCCGCGAGCCACCTTACGGTGTGTGGCGGAGGGTACTTATTGTACCACTATCTGATCCCCCCTTCCCTGTTCCATTCACGAATTGTGCGTGGGAAGAACGACTGCTTGTATGTCTCCGTATTTGCTCTAATTTCTCGGATCTTTTCGTTGTGATCATTACGCGAGATATATGTGGGCGGTAGTAATATGTTGCCCATCTCTTCCCGGAATGTGCTCTCTCGTAATTTCGATAATAAACCTCTCCGTATTGCGTAACGCCTTTCTTGAAGTGTCCGCCACTGGAGCTTGTTCAGCATCTCCGTAACGCTCTCTCGCTGACTAAATGTCCCCATGACGAATCGCGCTGCTTTTTGCTGGAACATGTCTATCTCTTCTATTAATCCAACCTGGTAAGGGTCCCATACTGATGAGCAATACTCAAGAATCGGACGAACAAGCGTTTTGTAAGCTACTTCTTTCGCCGATGAGTCACATTTTCTTAGAATTCTTCCTATGAATCTCAACCTGGCGCCTGCTTTTCCCACTATTTGTTTTATGTGATCATTCCACTTCAGATCGCTCCGGATAGTAACTCCTAAGTATTTTACGGTCGTTACCGCTTCCAATGATTTACCACCTATGGCATAATCGTACTGGAATGGATTTCTGCCCCTATGTATGCGCATTATATTACATTTATCTACGTTTAGGGAAAGCTGCCAGCTGTCGCACCATGCATTAATCCTCTGCAGGTCCTCCTGGAGTACGTACGAGTCTTCTGATGTTGCTACTTTCTTGTAGACAACCGTGTCATCTGCAAATAGCCTCACGGAGCTACCGATGTTGTCAACTAAGTCATTTATGTATATTGTAAACAATAAAGGTCCTATCACGCTTCCCTGCGGTACTCCCGAAATTACCTCTACATCTGCAGATTTTGAACCGTTAAGAATGACATGTTGTGTTCTTTCTTCTAGGAAATCCTGAATCCAATCACAAACCTGGTCCGATATTCCGTAAGCTCGTATTTTTTTCACTAAACGTAAGTGCGGAACCGTATCAAATGCCTTCCTGAAGTCCAGGAATACGGCATCAATCTGCTCGCCAGTGTCTACGGCACTGTGAATTTCTTGGGCAAATAGGGCGAGCTGAGTTTCACATGATCTCTGTTTGCGGAATCCATGTTGGTTATGATGAAGGAGATTTGTATTATCTAAGAACGTCATAATACGAGAACACAAAACATGTTCCATTATTCTACAACAGATTGACGTAAGCGAAATAGGCCTATAATTATTCGCATCTGATTTATGACCCTTCTTGAAAATGGGAACGACCTGCGCTTTCTTCCAGTCGCTAGGTACTTTACGTTCTTCCAGCGATCTACGATAAATTGCTGATAGAAAGGGGGCAAGTTCTTTAGCATAATCACTGTAGAATCTTAAGGGTATCTCGTCTGGTCCGGATGCTTTTCCGCTACTAAGTGATAGCAGTTGTTTTTCAATTCCGATATCGTTTATTTCAATATTTTCCATTTTGGCGTCCGTGCGACGGCTGAAGTCAGGGACCGTGTTACGATTTTCCGCAGTGAAACAGTTTCGGAACACTGAATTCAGTATTTCTGCCTTTCTTCGGTCGTCCTCTGTTTCGGTGCCATCGTGGTCAACGAGTGACCCATTTCGACTGATTCCTCATATTGCACTCATGTACGCGATCATTTTTCGGTGTTATCCAACCAAGAAGATGCTGTCCATCCAGCAAAACTCTTTCTTCAACTCAAACAAGCGATATCAGTCAATCATTATGTGGTACCCAACTGTAGGATTCTGCCCTGTGCTTGATATTGAGAAGTACCGCAAAAATAGTCTAATATTATGGCGAACCATGTGAAAATATATGTGTTCTTGTAATCCCCGAGTCTGGAGATGTGCGTAGAAAAGCGAACAAGCAAGGAAGCAGATTCAGAGCAGAAACAGTAACGCATTTGTGCCGAGAGGAAACGATCCCGAATTTGTAGAATGGTTCTGAGAGCGACTTCGGTCCGCTGAGGGTGCCCTGATGTAAAAGGGGTGATTTTGTATGGCAGAGGATATGAATTGTATTTTTACTACATCGACACGGTACGCAGTGATATATAGCTGGGTTGGAGATCAGTTTCGCAGAATAATATTGAATCTCCTGTCCTCAGTGAGACAGCAGTGTAATTGAGTAAGATTCCTCCGTATTTGACGATATGTATGGCAATTTGCGAGGTTTAGTTGTCCTTGCAATATGTTGAGCAGTGTAAAATAGTTTATTGCCGCTGAAAGTCTCGTCTGCAGAAGAAAAAAAGGCTGATGGTGCTTCCATACCTGCGGCATCAGTAATTTGGCAGGTAAATTCGATAAGAGCCAGTCATAATGCTCGATTCATTTACATCGTTTGTGCTGGGATATAGGAGCCTCCACATAGCGGAAGGAACGTTTGTGTGTGTTGAAAGCAGGGAGGGTAGCACGTGATGGACTGGATACCACATTAGGTCCGTGAGCAATACTGCATTTAGCATTATTTTCGTAAACAGGTTCTATTAGGGCAAGAATTTCTGTGCATACAAGCTGAGACATCAAGAGAGTGAGCATTAACTGTTTCTGGGACACTATACAATTCCCGAGAGGTCGACTTGGCTGTTATTTTTTACGAAAACATGTGACGTAAGAATAACATTGAGGACCTTTTAAATGGTGGGTCACCACACAGACGTTTCACAGAGGTGTCAGTGACGTTGGGGCAGGTACACACGACTGGATGCAGCTCATATGTTCCATCAGGGGGAAAGCAGCCTGTGCTATTCTGTCATCGGCGGTGAAAACAAAGCGCTGCCGAGAGGTGTATCACATGTGAGACTGGCGTGAGCGTGCTTTGGAGTTTTGAGATGTCGGTATAACAGAGACTGTTTACTCGAAAATAGAGGCAACTTGACCTGCATCCAGCAGTGGTTCATGGCTGTGCGAGCCTTGGGAGCGTCTGCACCAGTGTCTAGATGAACACGTATTTCAATAGGAATTTGTCAGGTGTCAAGTATGAAAGGGATGTCACCGCCTCATGCTTGAGGGTAGCTGTGCATGGTTTGACAACTGATGACCGCTTCACCTTGCAGGGGTTGCCACTAACCTCCTGTGTGGTCCAGTGGATGGGGGTGGCGTTCGTTGATTGCATTATTTTGCAAGTGGGCCTGTAAGCTGGGCTATGCATTATTTGGACAGTTTACGAGTTGATTTCGTGTCTGCACATCTGTGTACTGCATTATTTAGGAGCAGTTTGCAGGTTTGTACTGAAATTATTTCCATGAATTAGCAGTTGTTTGCACGTCTGCAGACTGTGTATTGTGACCCCAAGCACATCGGGGGTAATGTTTTGTGTCAATGTGATAAGTATACTCTGTCCCTAAATAAAGTGTTCCAAAATAAATAGAGTGCACTCCTTCCTTACTCTCCCCAGCAGCCCAACTTAGGCTGAGTCATTTTCGCGCCATTTACCCCCTACACATCACCATCTTGGATTACATCACAGGAGGGATGACAGCACCATCTGGTGGCAGTACTGTGTACTAGGTCAGTTGGACTCTAGATCTCGTGGTGGAGAGACTGCCTGCAAAATAAAGACTCATGTCCAGGACAGGCAGAGTCGTTTTCCCACTATTTTTTTCCCACCCCAGACCGCCATCTTGGATTACATCACAGGAGGGGTGACAGCATGCTCTGGTGGCAGTATTGAGTACTAGGTCAGTTGGAGTGTGGACCTAGTGGCAAACACACTGGATGGTGATGCTGCCTCTAATTTTTTAAATAAAGACTGGTTCATGATTTTGACAGTTGATGGTTAGCAAACATGTTTGCAGAATCTTTTAGATGCATTATTATTTTGACAATTTACATGTAGTTTGGCTCTCTGGACGTAAATGTATTGCATTATTTACAAGTGGTTTACATGTCTGTAGGCTGTGCAGTGCATTATTTTTGACAGTTTACAATTAGCAAGCACATGTGTAGAGCATTATACAAGAGTTATGTAGGAGTACTTTGCAGGTCTGTATGCTGTGGGGCATGTCAGATCATGTGTTCTGCATCGCTGTGATAAATATACTCCATCCCTAAATAAATTGCTCCAAAATAAATAAAGTACACTCCTTCCTTTCTCCACCAGCCCAGTGCAGGCTGAGTCCTTTTCCCACCAGTCTCTAGGAAGAAGTGTGGGCTGGGTGACTTAGGCTAGTGGAGGTGAGCTTTGTTTCCCACAAGTTTCTTAGGTTGGTAGCGAAACCCCAAGTGACCTTTCTTTACTGCCAAAATTCAAACTTGATGCCAGTTCCTAGAAAGAGGTGCGGGCAGGTGACTTAGGTCAGAGGAGGTATTCCATGTGTCCTTTCTTTCACGCCATTTTCTTAGCTTAGGAGAGATATGCGAATGGACCTTTGTTTACCACCAAACTTCAAACTTGGCGCCGATTCATAGGAAGAAGTGGTGGTCGGATGACTTAGGTTATTGGAGGTAGCCCAAGTGAGCTATCTTCCTGCAATTTTTTAGATCAGTATAGATAACTGTGGTGTGATGCATTATCCTGTTGTAATTTGAACTTCCTGACATGTCTCTGGAGGAGGGGAGGGGTTAGGTTAGTGGAGGTAGCCCAATTGACCTTCTTACCGCCAAAATTCAAACTTCCCGTCAAAATCCGCCATCTTGAATGATGTCACAGCCGCCATCTTGTATGACGTCATCGCATCCATCTTGGATACATCTGACAACAGTGGAATGCGGGGTGACGTCCTTGTTGCCCCACTACTACTGCCTAGGTTCGGCGTCAACTTGCAATAACCATAAGGGTGGAAGCAGTTCGGAAACAGCTAAGTTTGTAAACTGTTCGTTTTCCATAGTGGTTGAAGTAGACAAAGCATGGCGAAATGGCGCTATTCGAAACCAGAGCCAAGACAACTGTGATGTATCATGGACCGTAGATTGTTATGCACAGTATACCTTAACCACCATGGTGAATGATGGCTGTGGAGATGTGTACAGGCGAATAGACATTTAACTGTTATTCAACTAAGCGCCAAGATGAACCAAGGAGCTACCAACAGTGTCTTCTCAAAGACCATCCAGCGAACATTGCTGTGTATGGGCCTCCACAACAGATGCCTGGTTGATGCACCCATGTTCAGAGCTGTTCATCGGCGACGAAAGCTGGAATTTGCACATCAGTACCGCAAATCGAAGTTCATGTTTTATGTTCCATCGAAGGTCTGGACACCCTACAACAATCGTTGGAAGATTCCAGGCTGGGGGAAGGAGCGATATGGTCTGGTGAATGTTTAGTGGAGTTCCCTGGGTGATTTCGTCATTCTGGAAGGCACACTGTATTCCTCTATCCTTGGGGACCATGTTCCCCCCTAAATGCAGTCTGTTTATCGTTGGCACGATATCATCCACCAGCAAGGAATTGCAACATGTCAAACACCCCACAGTGTACATGAGTGGTTTGAAGAGCACCAGAATGAGTTTACCGTTCACCCCTGGCCACCAAACGAATCGCGTTTAAACAGTCGAGAATCTGTGGGACCACCTCGATCGGGCTGTTTGCACCACAGATGGCCTAACAAGAAATCTAGCGCAGCTAGCTCCAGTACTGGCGTCGGCATGGCCCCACATCGCTGTCAGTATCTTCCAGAACCTCATTGACTCTCGCAGTGGTCCGCAATGCAAAAGGTAGTTATTCGCGCTTTAGACAGCTGGTCACGTTAATGTGACTGGACAGTGTGTAATGTGAACAGACAATCCGGTATCTTCTTCGTTGGATACAACCATCTACTTGCTTCTCTTCCTTGTGGTCTTCTGCCTTCGATTTTGCTTTGGAAGATGGTCTTATCTGAATTGTTCCCTTCTCAAAATGTGCCCAAAGAAATAGAAGAAGCATATTTCGTTGACAGGTGAAGACAAACTTCTTATGATGCTAGTTCTTTTATAATGGAAGCATTTGTTCGTTATGTCCATGGTACCTATAATACGTTCCGCCAACACAAAGCATCAGTTTAGCTCTTTGCACTAGCTTTCAAGATACTGGTATCGCAGCCTTAAAGAACACCAATGATCCCACCATGCTCATCTTCGTTATTCTAGATATTGCCCCGTTCTGCCAGGTCTCAGTGAGTTTAACAACTGAGGCTCTACTAAGCTTCTATAACTTTTGTTTCCGCTGTACAAAACACTGTGAGCTGGAGTCGGTTCTACTCCCCTCTCATCGCTCTTCACCTCCAGTTGGCAGTCTGCAAGGCGAGGCTGGCTACCTTGCGCCTCCAACGCCCACTGCGCGAAGGTCTTCTTACATGGACGCAGTGCACACGTCCACTGATAAGTCAAAACATTAACACCACTGCCCACCGTGACTTTGGATGTCGCCCAGTTAGGGGCACGTGACGCGGTAACAAAAGTATGTAAGTCGAGCGGATACGGATGGGGGATCATCCTAGTGACGATATGGGCTGAAAATGGGGAAATCCATTGAGATAAACGACTTTGACAAAGGGCAGATTATTACACTCCTGGAAATGGAAAAAAGAACACATTGACACCGGTGTGTCAGACCCACCATACTTGCTCTGGACACTGCGAGAGGGCTGTACAAGCAATGATCACACGCACGGCACAGTGGACACACCAGGAACTGCGGTGTTGGCCGTCGAATGGCGCTAGCTGCGCAGCATTTGTGCACCGCCGCCGTCAGTGTCAGCCAGTTTGCCGTGGCATACGGAGCTCCATCGCAGTCTTTAACACTGGTAGCATGCCGCGACAGCGTGGACGTGAACCGCATGTGCAGTTGACGGACTTTGAGCGAGGGCGTATAGTGGGCATGCGGGAGGCCGGGTGGATGTACCGCCGAATTGCTCAACACGTGGGGCGTGAGGTCTCCACAGTACATCGATGTTGTCGCCAGTGGTCGGCGGAAGGTGCACGTGCCCGTCGACCTGGGACCGGACCGCAGTGACGCACGGATGCACGCCAAGGCCGTAGGATCCTACGCAGTGCCGTAGGGGACCGCACCGCCACTTCCCAGCAAATTAGGGACACTGTTGCTCCTGGGGTATCGGCGAGGACCATTCGCAACCGTCTCCATGAAGCTGGGCTACGGTCCCGCACACCGTTAGGCCGTCTTCCGCTCACGCCCCAACATCGTGCAGCCCGCCTCCAGTGGTGTCGCGACAGGCGTGAATGGAGGGACGAATGGAGACGTGTCGTCTTCAGCGATGAGAGTCACTTCTGCCTTGGTGCTAATGATGGTCGTATGCGTGTTTGGCGCCGTGCAGGTGAGCGCCACAATCAGGACTGCATACGACCGAGGCACACAGGGCCAACACCCGGCATCATGGTGTGGGGAGCGATCTCCTACACTGGCCGTACACCACTGGTGATCGTCGAGGGGACACTGAATAGTGCACGGTACATCCAAACCGTCATCGAACCCATCGTTCTACCATTCCTAGATCGGCAAGGGAACTTGCTGTTCCAACAGGACAATGCACGTCCGCATGTATCCCGTGCCACCCAACGTGCTCTAGAAGGTGTAAGTCAACTACCCTGGCCGCAAGATCTCCGGATCTGTCCCCCATTGAGCATGTTTGGGACTGGATGAAGCGTCGTCTCACGCGGTCTGCACGTCCAGCACGAACGCTGGTCCAACTGAGGCGCCAGGTGGAAATGGCATGGCAAGCCGTTCCACAGGACTACATCCAGCATCTCTACGATCGTCTCCATGGGAGAATAGCAGCCTGCATTGCTGCGAAAGCTGGATATACACTGTACTAGTGCCGACATTGTGCATGCTCTGTTGCCTGTGTCTATGTGCCTGTGGTTCTGTCAGTGTGATCATGTGATGTATCTGACCCCAGGAATGTGTCAATAAAGTTTCCCCCTCCTGGGACAATGAATTCACCGTGTTCTTATTTCAATTTCCAGGAGTGTATTATGCAGAGCTTGTGAACGAGTATCTCGAAAATGGCGAACTGGGTCGAATGTCACCTGATGCTGTCATAAGCTTCTTCGGAAAGAGGAAGGAGGACAGTGGGGCTACCAATAGGCGCTAAACGGTTGGACGTCCACGGCTCTTCACATAACGTGGGGTTCGGAGGCTTGTCTGCCGTTTAAAGTAGGATAGATGGTTATCTGTAGCATCTCTGTCGAGAGAACACAATACTGGTGGACGCACAAGTGTTTTGAAGTACACCGATCGCACATTGCTGAACACAGAGCTCCGCAGCGACCACCCCTATGTATTCACGTGTTGATCCAACGATATCATCAGTTACGATTGCAATGGGCACGAGACCATCGGGATTCGACAGTTGATCAATGGAAACACGGGCTCTTAGGATGAATTGCATTTTGGCTACACTAGATCGATGGTCGTCTCCACAAACAACGCCGCCATCGAGGTGAACGGCTGTTCGAAATGCGCAGCGCGCCACAAACGCAGGCTGGCGGGAGCATTGTTATACTATTATACTATGGGAGATATTCCCTTGCGCTTGCAAGGGACCTCTGATAGCAATCGAAGACATGCTGTCAACTGCGAACCACCTGCATCCCTTCATGCTTGATGTATTCCCCGATGGCGATATCATCTACTAGCAGTACAATGTCCTTCTCTTGGAGCCAAAACTGTGCTATATTGATTTGAGGAGCGTGTAGCGAACTCACATTGTTGTGTCGGCGACCAAATTCGCAGGATGTACCGGGTGATCAAAAAGTCAGTATAAATTCGAAAACTGAATAAATCACGGAATAATATAGATAGAGAGGTACAAATTGACACACATGCTTGGAATGACATGGGGCTTTATTAGAACCAAAAAAAAATACAAAAGTTCAAAAAATGTCCGACAGATGGCGCTTCATCTAATCAGAATAGCAATAATTAGCATAACAAAGTAAGGCAAAGCAGAGATGATGTTCTTTACAGGAAATGCTCAATATGTCCACCATCATTCCTCAACAATAGCTGTAGTCGAGGAATAATGTTGTGAACAGCACTGTAAATCATGTCCGGAGTTATGGTGAGGCATTGGCGTCGGATGTTGTCTTTCAGCATCCCTAGAGATGTCGGTCGATCACGATACACTTCCGACTCTAGGTAACCCCAAAGCCAATAATCGCACGGACTGAGGTCTGTGGACCTGGGAGGCCAAGCATGACGAAAGTGGTGGCTGAGCACACGATCATCACCAAAATACGCGTGCAAGAGATCTTTCACGTGTCTAGCAATATGGGGTGGAGCGCCATCCTGCATGAATATCGTACGTTCCAGCAGGTGTTTATCAGCCGGGCTGGGGATGATGCGATTCTGTAACATATCGGTGTACCTGTCACCCGTCACGGTAGCAGTTACAAAACCAGAATCACGCATTTCCTCGAAGAAAAAAGGCCTGATAACGGTAGATGTGGTAAATCCAACCCATACCGTGACTTTCTCGTCGTGCAGTGGAGTTTCCACGACAGTTCTAGGATTTTCGATAGCCCAAATTCTGCAGTTGTGGGCGTTGACAGACCCTCGGAGAATGAAATGAGCTTCGTCGGTCCACAACACGTTACTCAACCAATCTTCATCTTCCGCCATCTTTGGAAACGCCCACACCGCAAATGCCCTCCTCTTCACTAAAGTGCCAAGTAACAGTTCATGATGCCGATGGATTTTGTACGGATAGCATCGGATGGCACGCCTAAGTGCCAACCAAACAGTAGTGTATGGAATGTCGGTGCGACGTGCGACTGCACGAGCGCTGACTTCTCCGTGCATAGACGAACCCGCTACAGTCTCCATTTCTTCCTGAACTGTCTCAGCAGCATTATGACTTGTGCTCGGTCGGCTACTACGGGGTCTATCGTCTAAACAACCCGTTGCTTCGAACTTCGAAATCATTCTCACCACAGCGGCATTTGTTAACAGACCTTTACCCGTTCGAATCCCCTTCGTATGGCGATAGGATCGTAATGCTGACCTAGCACATTCCCCATTCTGATAATATAGCTTCACTAAAAGCGCCTTTTCAGGTAACGTCAACATGCTGCGACTGCTGGCGCATCTGATTCTCTCTCTCATTGCAGCTCCTTTTATACACGATTGTCATGCGCTGTCACTGTCGTTTTGCCGTCCAGCGCCATCTGTCGGACATTTTGTGAACTCTGTTTTTTTTTTTTGTTCTAATAAAACCCCATGTGATTCCAAGCATGTGTGTCAATTTTTACCTCTCTATCTACATTATTCCGTGGTTTATTAAGTTTTCAAATTTATACTGATTTTTCGATCACCCGGTAAATCCTATGGAATCCATCTTGGTCGCTATCGGGCGCCGTCATCGCGTATGCAAATCAGCGGCCTTTTGTTTACGCGAAATAAACGACCTGTGCATAGACGCCTATCGCCACGTAGCTCCACAAAACTACCAAAAAACTGTCGGATCCCTGATACGCAGAATCAGTGATGTACTTCGTTCCAAAGACAGACAAACAAGCTATTAAGCAGATGGTCATAATGTTTTGGCTTATCAGTGCATATTCCCTTGGCACGAAATGTACGTACGTCACCTTCACCAATGTGTAGACGAACGTCGTCGTAGCCTAGTATCGAATCGCACACCTGAAGATAAGTATTTTCGCCTGAAAGTAACGTATATTTTTAATATTTTTTGTGATAGACGCTATTGTTTGCACAGAATAAACGGTTCTTGTTCAATCTGACATTTTCAGAGCAAATCCTACGCCTTCCATTACCAAAGTGGCGGCAGCACAGAATTGTTGCCAGGCTGGAGGAGGAATACTGACCAGCTTTGACGTTCATGTTGTGGGTAACATTGACATAGTGACCTACACTGGACGAGAAAACTACGGAGGAGGATGGTATCAGAGGAAGACAGAGAGAGAAGCGGATGGAGGAAAGCAGAGCCAGTTTGTCCGCCAACTGCGGTCTCTGATGGAACACCTAGCCCAAGTGCAGCCGTGGCAGTACGTTCACTGTTTCATTAGCAACTGTCAGCTCTTGGTGAGCGCTCAAACAAGCTTGCAGGAGCGAATTTTTCGGTGAAGTAGTACTGTCAACTAGGGCGTAAGCTCTTGCTTCCATTTCATTGTCCAAAACACCATTTTTCACTGTTCCGAATACTTTTTTCAAAAAATTAAAATAGCTGAGCTCTTTTAACATAACTCAATAAAGTAAACTCATTTCGGTAGTAGAAGTTACCAAGCGCACATATTCAGAAACAAACATGTACAATTTTTCATAATGTGATGAACAATTTCAATATTAAATCAGATAACAATTTCTTGTGAGTGCATCATTTTCCAACAGCATTTGCGGAGTAACCGCCTCGTCTGGCATTTCAAACATAATCCCTTACAACACTACCGGCTGCTATTATGTTAGTTCTATGCCGAATATGTTACATCTGTGAAAGGATTTTTGTAACCGTGACTGTGTGGAATGGAAACGTATCGGACTATTTTTCGATTCTAGAAAGACTGTTATTGAGAAGAAACAAGAGTAAAAGAAGTGAGAATCGAACCAAGGTCCTATTAGTAATCAAGCAAACTGTAATTCCTTAAAAAGAAACGGTCTCCAGCCCAATTAGGCAAAGTTGTACTCAGTACTAGTATGATTCATAAAGAAAGGTAACTTTGTGGGTTGACTTTACTTGATACTAAACTTCTCTTTTGCTGATAAGATACAGGACAGTAGCACAACTTAGCAAGTAAAGTTCCAGTGTGGCGAAGTATTAACGTGTTCAGGCAACAACTGGCTCACAACAATACATACTATCTATACATTACACTAGGAAGACGAGTATAAGGATAGGTAAATTATTACTAACGGAGGAGCACTATTGACATAGACAAAAGGTTCTTCTGTCAGTTTAATTGTAGGAAATTATTACTATTGAAATAGTTATGAATTAATAGTATCTTTTCCCCTGATTATTATCTGCATTTTCAATGAACATTCGCTACCTTATATTACTTACCTGAAATGGAATATGTGGCTGCTGGATTTAGTATAGTTTGAACAATTGTAGCCAGTTGCTCGTTTTTGATTGCTGTTATAGTAATACGACTTCTAAACGTGCCTCAACAACCAACACGGAGATCCAGAAACTAATTTATCGGTAGATTCAGATCGTGGCTGAACAATTTAGTCGCAGCACAAAATGGGAAACACTGCTAACTACATCATACATGAAAATCTAAACACTATTATTTCAGATAAAAGAATCTTTGAACATAGTGCTTTAACTGTCCATTCATGACAACTACGTGGAGTATTTCAAACCTTATGCTCACTAAATAATTACGTACTTTACAATTCCACAAAATCTCTTAACTTTTGTTAAGGAAAATAATTACTTTTCAGTTCAGTAAAACAGGATACTCGGATTCGTCGTAGCACTTGGGATAGGACCATGTCTAGGTAAATGGCTAAGGATCAGATACGATGGCTCAACACAAAGTTTACAGAACACAAAATTACTATTGAAAACGAAACCATATAACTGGTCCATGCAGTCATACAGTGCTCAAGTGCTAATGGGAGATGAAACTGGTGGCATCGTCGATCTCTTGTGTTATTCAAGATTGGGTGACAAAAGTATCCATGGCTCTTACTGTTTGACAGGGTCTTAAAATTCTCTCCTTAGCGTCGGATTTTCACAGTACAGAGCTAACCAAAGTATACCATGAATAATAAGCCGCATTACTTCCACATCCGAGGCTATATTATATAGAATCAGCCGAAAAATGTATACACACTTTAAGGAACGAAAAGTATTACTTCTGTGTTTATTTTACTTTTAATAATTGATCACAAATGTTGTACAACCTTCAGTTCACCACATGGTTACTTTAAATGTTCAAAATGTTCAACGTTGGCGGCTATACACCTAACAGAATGACGATCGGTCGCCGCACCTACGTCAGTCAACGTTAAAGTGGAGACCGCTGCACATGTCGCTATAACCTCCTGGCGAAGTTCCTCCAGTGTGCGTGGATTACGTCGATAGACGTTATCTTTCACAGTTCCCCACAAGTAAAAGTCCCCAGGTGTCAGATCTGGCGACCGAGGAGGAAACTCAGTGGGCCATCTTCTTGCAATCCAATGCCCCGGAAAATTGTCATCCAAGAAAGCTCGCAAGTATAGGTTGAAGTGTGCTGGCGCTCCGTCTTATTGGTAGAAGACCTCTTCATCAACTCCATAAAGCGCACGTATACCTGGCAAAATTGGTGTGCTTAACATTTCCAGGTACACTTCTCCAGTGACAGTAGCATCAAAGAAACAGGGTGCTACTAAGCCCATGGATCACAGTCCACACCAGACGTGAACCCCTGGTAGACTGACCGCTTTATCCACATAAACATGCTGATTTTACAGTACCCAATACACACTGTTATGCCAATTCACAGTTCCATTAAGTTTAAATTGTGCCTCTGTCTACCTGAGGCTACATACTAGAACTCAGGTAGACAGAGAAAGTTATGTTGAAGAAAGAAACAAAGCCAAACAGATAATTGCAGCGTCCAAGAAGAAATCTTGGGAAGACTTTGGAAACAGGTTGGAGACTATGGGTCAAGCTGCTGGAAAACCATTCTACAGTGTAATTAGCAGTCTTCGAAAGGGAGGTAGGAAGGAAATGACAAGTATTTTGGACAGGTCAGGAAAACTGCTGGTGAATCCTGTGGATGCCTTGGGCAGATGGAGGGAATATTTTGAAGAGTTGCTCAATGTAGGTGAAAATGCAATCAGTAATGTTTCAGATTTCGAGGTAGAATGGGATAGGAATGATGATGGAAATAGGATCACATTTGAGGAAGTTGAGAAAATGGTCAATAGATTGCAGTGCAATAAAGCAGCTGGGGTGGATGAAATTAAGTCGAAACTCATCAAATACAGTGGAATGTCAGGTCTTAAATGGCTACACAGGATAATTGAAACGGCCTGGGAGTCGGGACAGGTGCCATCAGACTGGACAAAAGCAGTAATCACACCAGTCTTTAAACATGGAAACAGAAAAGATTGTAACAACTACAGAGGTATCTCTTTAATCAGCGTTGTGGGTAAAATCTCAGGTATTGTTGTAAGGAAAGTGCGAGTATTAGTTGAGGACCAATTGGATGAAAATCAGTGTGGGTTTAGGCCTCTTAGAGGTTGTCAGGACCAGATCTTTAGCTTACGGCAAATAATGGAGAAGTGTTTTGAGTGGAACAAGGAATTGCATCTATGCTTTATAGATCTAGAAAAGGCATATGACCGGGTTCCTAGGAGGAAGTTATTGTCTGTTCTACGAGATTATGGAATAGAAGGCAAAATTTTGCAAGCAATTAAAGGTCTTTACATGGATAGTCAGGCAGCAGTCAGAGTTGACGGTAAATTGAGTTCATGGTTCAGAGTAGTTTCAGGGGTAAGACAAGGCTGCAACCTGTCTCCACTGTTGTTCATATTATTTATGGATCATATGTTGAAAACAATAGACTGGCTGGGTGGGATTAAGATATGTGAACACAAAATAAGCAGTCTTGCATATGCGGATGACTTAGTTGTGATGGCAAATTCGATTGAAAGTTTGCAAAGTAATATTTCAGAGCTAGATCAGAAATGTAAGGACTATGGTACGAAGATTAGCATCTCCAAAACGAAAGTAATGTCAGTGGGAAAGAAATATAAACCGGTTGAGTGTCAAATAGGAGGAGCAAAGTTAGAACAGGTGGACGGTTTCAAGTACTTAGGATGCATATTCTCACAGGATGGCAACATAGTGAAAGAACTGGAAGCGAGGTGTAGCAAAGGTAATGCAGTGAGCGCCCAGTTACGATCTACTCTCTTCTGCAAGAAGGAAGTCAGTACCAAGACTAAGTTATCTGTGCACCGTTCAATCTTTCGAGCAACTTTGTTGTATGGGAGCGAAAGCTGGGTGGATTCAGGTTACCTTATCAACAAGGTTGAAGTTACGGATATGAAAGTAGCTAGGATGATTGCAGGTACTAGTAGATGGGAACAATGGCAGGAGGGTGTCCACAATGAGGAAATCAAAGAAAAACTGGGAATGAACTCTATAGATGTAGCAGTCAGGGCGAACAGGCTTAGATGGTGGGGTCATGTTACACGCATGGGAGAAGCAAGGTTACCCAAGAGACTCATGGTTTCAGCAGTAGATGGTAGGAGGAGTCGGGGCAGACCAAGGAGAAGGTACCTGGATTCGGTTAAGAATGATTTTGAAGTAATAGGTTTAACATCAGAAGAGGCACCAATGTTAGCAGTGAATAGGGGATCATGGAGGAATTTTATAAGGGGGCTGTGCTCCAGACTGAACGCTGAAAGGCATAATCAGTCTTAAATGATGATGATGATGTGCCCCGTCACTCCACACTACCTTCGTCACAAATTGTTCGTCATCACTTTCCATTTGCTGATACCATTCGCAAAACTGCATTCGGCGATCATGATGGTCATCATTAATCGCGTGCAGTAATCGTGGAATGGAAACTTTCCACTTTGCAGCTTTCAAAATTCTTCGTACACTTGTACTGCTAACCCCCCCCCCCCCCCTCCCACTTCACTTGCACATTGCGTAGCAGACTTCTGTGGAGAATAACAAACGTTTACAACACGAGAGCCGACGAAGCAGGACTTGTAGCTGTACGCTGTCTTTCTGATCTTCTTTTGTGAATATCACAAATCGTTCTACGCAATTCAAACTTGTCAATGATGAGTTTAATTGTTCGGTGGGTTGGTGGTTCTGTTTCGAACTCCTGCCTCCACTCACATTCCACTTCAATGGCATTAACAAACTTGAAAAACCACTTCACAATACATTCACGTTGCTCGAATGTCAAGCGTGCTCCAGCCATCTTGTTTTCTCAATACCGAGATGAAAGTACTAACATCCGTTGAGCCAAAGACCATACTACAACACGCTCTTAAGTCAAATCGAACGACGATATCGACATCTCAATAGAGCCTGACAGAGTGTGTATACATTTTTCTGGCGGACTCTGTATAACCTTGTAGTTCTTCTTGGCTCCTTCAATTCACAAGATGCGCACCTTTTGCCTAATAGCCACCGACTATCTCATGTCATACAGAAGCTTTGCTGTTCGATCGCCAGATCCAGCTTTTCTATTCCTGGCCAACCACTTCCGTTGCGGAGGGGCTTCCCTCCAAGTACTACATGATTACAAGCCTACTTTCACTATGCATGAACCAATATTACAATTAAATTTTTAGCTTTTACATTCATTTATTGCATTCATAGATTGCTTACAATTACATAAATTACCATAAATAAAGAATAAACCATTTACATCGATTTTACATCAAAGAGGATATTTATATAGAAGTCACATTAAGTAAAAACAGAAAAATAAGGAAGATAAGACCACTACAAGTAAAATCGATAATCGTGTTACACTCTTGTTAAACAGACATCATTTATTACACAAAGGAGACCACACTCTTCAGTGATCTATAACACACATAAAACTCAATTATAATACATGTGTTTAAACAGAATGAGCAATTAAAATCTTTTACTCTCACAAATAAAGGATCACTTTACTCAAAAGCTCACGGTAAAAGACAGTGAAACATTTCGGGTAATGTACGAGTCTGAAAACCAAGTAAAGTTATTGGAACAGATGTTAGATCGCAGGGACTTCATTAGGCAAAAATTTAACCCTTGATTAAGGCTTAAATAAACCAGGTTTTACCAATACTTGGACAAAATACTAGAAATAAGAAAATAGAAAAAAGTTTCACCGAAATATGACTTTTTTAAAAATAGCAAATTGCTAATCTTAACCAAGAGCAAAGCTATAAAAGTATATTTCCTTTTTGAAATAATTTAAAATATATGAAAGCGTTTAGCAAGAATAAAGGTAGCTGATCATATGTAATTTTAAAAACGCTACGCCAATAACCACCAAAATGGCTAATCAAAATGCCTAACGGCACTCAGCCATAATTAAATACTTAAAAGCTTGGTGATCAGGCTGACAATACTCGCAGTACACAGCTTGAACACAAACACTCCCATAACCCATCAAAGTATTAGACGAAGTTAATAAGTGGCGTACGTTATCAGCAGAAGCTGACAAGTTTTTGTTTACTAAACTGCTAAGTTGGCAGTTTATTGGTCCGTATTCTACCTTCTCTTAATACTACGAAAACCACAAGCAGTACGGCGGAATCCAGACAAATAAGCAAATGGTACATGCTGCAGTTGCTGCGCGTGTTGGCCCTTAGATAATTCAGACAGCACATTCAGTAGTGTACAAACAACTCGGAATCTCGACGGAGAACTAGCTGGCACACCAAGTGTAACACTTTCACACCAATGCCGGTTTAGACTCAAGACGTAACTTCAAACTGCGCTTTAGTTTCAGGTGACACTTTGAACTTACACGATAAACGATGTCACTGAGCTTCAATCCTAGGTAACACTGTGCCGACCACCCGGAATCAACACCACATGCGAACAGCTCCCCCGCTGTCCCACAAGACGCAGAAACACATTCGTTGGAGAGGACGACGCCGGACGGTGCTTTGTGGCCTCAGAGCTCGACTCCGCTGCCGCCTAGCGAAATGCAGACGAAAGTGTTTATATCGATAGTAGACCGGCTCTATGTCGCTTTATTTTTGAATGAGATATTCTAACTGTCCCCATTTTCTATTTCAAAGCTTTGCCATTCACCCAACGTATTTCTGACTTACGATAAAATACATTTTTAAAAAAATCTCCAACTTGCCAGCTTCTTTCAGGGTGAAACGGAAAATTGCCAACATTTTCAAAATATCTATACTTCCTTCTTTATTTTGAAACAGTTAATCATCTCGTCCAGCGAAATGAGAAGACTGCTATTTTGAGAGAGACGTGGGCAGATTGGAATCGAATCTAGGTATCTGTTTAGACTGTCGCACATGCCAATGTGAATGGTGCTGAAGAGGTTTCTTATTTCCGTTTAGTTAGTCGAATTTCCCGTAGCTTACCTATTTCCACCTTGGAAAGGCCATACCCAGATACAGTCCACAGTATACATTAGAGAAATTCAGTCATTTAGCTTACCGGTAATCGCTCTGGAAAAAAAAGACTGCCGGAGGTGTACAGTTAACATATATAAGTAATTTGGAATTTATTAATCTATCTTTCTTTATTCTTAAAAAGCAAAATGGAATGGATTTGACATTTTATACATGAGATTTCGTTCATAATATGGTATGTAAGTAATTACAAATCATAAAGTTAATGTGACACTTGATTTTGGGAAACTAATGTAACAATATGAGGTTCGATCGAAGTGGTTGCAATTCTCAGGGTGTTCTCCAGGTGGTTCTATTCTTACGCTTTCTGTGCTTTGCTACGTCCACAAACGTACGTGCTTAGAAAAAAAGATGACGAACATAGCGCATGACTGTGCAGCAAGCGATTTTGCCTTTGGGCAGGTATGGTTTGCAAAAGTCCAACAAAGGTACATGCTCAAATTTGTCTTTTAGTCGGCAGGCAGACGGCAACTCCATACATTCCATCTGCAAATCATCTGACAACATATCCATACTTTCTGTAATTAAGGTGTCGCATAATACAAAAAATCTGATTATTTTTCAAAAATCCTGAAATCGATTTTCAGATTCTTGTATCAAATCAAAAAGTATGGCTCTGTATTTCATCCTGTCTGTAGAATTATGTTTGGCTAACGTATTGAAATTAAAACAATTGTTTGCATTTAATTATGCTTATCCTAATTTCGGTTTCATTTGGAACGCATTTATTGTTTGAAAAATCGTACTGATACTTAGGTGCCTGCCTTGAAGGTGCCAGTTTAAGTCACCTAAATGAGTAGTTAAATCTACCAAAAGTACTAAATCTGCCACCCAGTTGGTTTCCGTAAGTTCGGACACAGATTTTCCTTTTGATGTCATGAACGATTTGATCTCATTAATCACGCTATAAAATCTTTTTAAGATGTGTTCTTGACTGAGCCATTTTAATTCTGTGAAGTATACAATATGACCTTACTCAGAATCCAAACTTTGAGGAATTCCTGGCTTTGACGTTGATTCATTCCCACAGAGGAATGCACTATAGTTCCTTCTCTAGATTGTCGCACAGATGACAAAATGGTAGATATCGAAATAGACGACAGAGGGACAGAGAAACAATTAAGATCGCTCAAAAGAGGAAAGGCCGCTGGACCTGATGGGATACCAGTTCGATTTTACACAGAGTACGCGAAAGGAACTTCCCTCCCTTCTTGCAGCGGTGTACCGTAGGTCTCTAGAAGAGCGTAGGGTTCCAAAGGATTGGAAAAGGGAACAGGTCATCCCCGTTTTCAAGAAGGGACGTCGAACAGATGCGCAGAACTATAACCCTATATCTCTAACGTCGATCAGTTGTAGAATTTTGGAACACGTATTATGTTCGAGTATAATGACTTTTCTGGAGATTAGAAATCTACTCTGTAGGAATCAGCATCGGTTTCGAAAAAGACGATCGTGTGAAACCCAGCTCGCGCTATTCGTCCACGAGACTCAGAGGGCCATAGACACGGGTTCCCAGGTAGATGCCGTGTTTCTTGACTTTCGCAAGGCGTTCGATACAGTTCCCCACAGTCGTTTAATGAACAAAGTAAGATCATATGGACTATCAGACCAATTGTGTGATTGGATTGAAGAGTTCCTAGATAACAGAACGCAGCACGTCATTCTCAATGGAGAGAAGTCTTCCGAAGTAAGAGTGATTTCAGGTGTGCCGCAGGGGAGTGTCGTAGGACCATTGCTATTCACGATATACATAAATGACCTTGTGGATAACATCGGAAGTTCACTGAGGTTTTTTGCGGATGATGCTGTAGTATATCGAGAGGTTGTAACAATCTAAAATTGTACTGAAATGCAGGAGGATCTGCAGCGAATTGACGCGTGGTGCAGGGAATGGCAATTGAATCTCAACGTAGACAAGTGTAATGTGGTGCGGATACGCAGAAAGAAAGATCCCTAATCATTTAGCTACAATATAGCAGGTCAGCAACTTGTAGCAGTTAATTCCATAAATTATCTGGGAGTAGGCAGGAGTGATTTAAAATGGAATGATCATATAACGTTGATCGTCGGTAAAGCAGATGCCAGACTGAGATTCATTAGAAGAATCCTAAGGAAACGCAATCCGAAAACAAAGGAAGTAGGTTACAGTACGCTTGTTCGCCCACTGCTCAGCAGTGTGGGATCCGTACCAGATAGGGTTGATAGAAGATATAGAGAAGATCCAACGGAGAGCAGCGCGCTTCGTTACAGGATCATTTAGTAATCGCCAAAGCGTTACGGTGATGATAGATAAACTTCAGTGGAAGACTCTGCAGGAGAGACGCTCAGTAGCTCGGTGCGGGCTTTTGTTGAAGTTTCGAGAACATACCTTCACCGAGGAGTCAAGCAGTATATTGCTCCCTCCTACGTATATTTCGCGAAGAGACCATGAGGATAGAATCAGAGAGATTAGAGCCCACACAGAGGCATACCGACAATCCTTCTTTCCACGAACAATACGAGACTGGAATAGAGGGGAGAACCGATAGAGGTACTCAAGGTACCCTCCGCCACACGCCGTCAGGTGGCTTGCGGAGTATGGATGTAGATGTAGAATAACGCAGAATTTCCTTGTATTTCCATAAATAAATTTCATTATGTTTCTCTAAATTTCTGGTTTCATAGTTGCAAACTGCAGTAGCCGTAAGATAACAGACCAGCGGGTCTGACGGATCGGCCGGTTATACCGACGAAACTCCGAGGGTTCCAGCATAGCGCAGGCGACAATATTAAGAACAAGTGGGATCAACGATGGTTGGTTGGTTGTGTTGGGGAAGGAGACCAGACAGCGAGGTCCTCGGTCTCATCGGATTAGGGAAGGACAGGGAAGGAAGTCGGCCGTGCCCTTTGAAAGGAACCATCCCGGCATTTGCCTGGAGCGATTTAGGGAAATCACGGAAAACCTAAATCAGGATGGCCGGACGCGGGATTGAACCGTCGTCCTCCCGAATGCGAGTCCAGTGTCTAACCACTGCGCCACCTCGCTCGGTCGGGATCAACGAGAGAATAGCATTATGTAGCAGGAGTTTAAAATTGAGAGTATTCAGTTTATCATAGCTTTACATAAGCTTTACAGATTTTTTTTTTTTTTTTTTACCGATCGTGTGATAGATGGTCAGTTCTTGGGCCGCGGTGATACTTGCTTTGGGCCGCATGCGACCAGCGAGCCGTGGGTTGGACACCACTGTCTACACGATTCGCTGACAGATGGCATACACGTAGCACTCCTCCCGTGACGTCAAGATAGCTTCAACGCATGTGGCTACAGAAAAATGGCCGGATGTGCAGTGAGCGAAAATTCATCAGGAGGAGGGAGCATGGAGACGTTTGGAGAAAAAAAAATATTAAAAGAGAAAATCTGACTTCAGCTTTTATGACCATACGGCGATTAATAGACTGAAAGCATAGAAACTTGCAGCTGAATGCAAAATCAGTGTCCAGTGCGAAAAGTGTTTTCGGGGTCGTATTCCCTCCTTGGTGTTATCAGTGATTGCATGTAACTGACACACATTGCTGAAACCGCCTGACCACCTGGTGTCTTCTTATGATTTTCTCGTCCCAGAAGTAGCACTGACGTCACAGATCCATTCTCCATGACGCTAGGCTGTAGAAAGTCTCTAGAGAGCTGGCTAAGGCTTACAGAGCTACTGAAAGTAAATTCGAAGTCAACTGGGATGCCAATGGCTTTTTTATACAGTATATATAAATGAGACACTGTAACAACATAAGGCTGATTTTCTCTTTTCCAAATTGATACTGGTCTCATTTTTAATGAATCACCCGATACCACCTTTGGTCGATATTTCCGTAATTCTCGGCTTTTGCTGTCCAGCTGGTTTTTAGATTGTATTTATCCATTATTTCTATTTCTTTATTCTATTGGGTAGTTATGAAAATATTCAGTATACTTTTTGTTAAGTAATATGTGCACTCCAAAACACTAGTCATCCAGATATTTTTACATTAATATCAATACAAATTATGTTTTACGGTAATTCATGAATCCCTACGTTTCTAATGCACAATATTAATGTCACAGTATAGATCAACGTAACTTCTTTGACAACTGTATTTGTGTATTATGGTCTTTTGCAATTGGAGTCAGTCTGTGATAAGTTGTTTTTGTGGTTGTGGCTCCACTCGTTTAAGTCATGTTACGTACCTGTATCTGTTCTCTGAATTTATGGCGTAGGTACATTGTCTGTTGCGAGTGTTAAAGATACGAATCTTATTTGAAGAGCTCTGTAAATGAAAGAATGACAGTGGGATGAAAAATGTGACAAATAATATGTCTGCATTCAAGAAAATGACAAAATAAATCAGCAACAGCAAACAATTAGTATTCAGTCATTTACAAAGCAGATTGCAGACCATTCTTCACGGAGTGCTGCGCTGACGAGAGGTATCGACGTCGGTCGGTGAGGCCTGGCACGAAGCCGGCGTTCCACAACATCCCATAGGTATTCTATAGGATTTAGGTCAGGGCTGTGCGTAGGCCAGTCCATTACAGGTATGTTATTGTCATGTAACCACTCCGCCACAGGCCGTGCATTATGAACAGGTGCTCGATCGTGTTGAAAGATGCAATCGCCATCCCGGGATTGCTCTTTAACAGTGGGAAGCAAGAAGGTGACTAAAACATTAATTTAGGCCTGTGCTGTGATAGTGCCACTCAAAACAAGGGGTGCAAGCCCCCTCCATGGAAAACACGGCCACACCATAACACCATAACCTCTGAATTTTACTGTTGGCACTACACACGCTGGCAGATGTTCACCGGGAGTCCGTTATGCCCACAACCTGCTATCGGATCACCACATTGTGTACCGTCGTTCGTCACTCCATACAACGTTTCTCCACCGTTCAATCGTCCAATGTTTACGCTCCTTACACCGAGCGAGACGTCGTTTGGCATTTACCGGCGTGATGTGAGGCTTATGAGCAGCCGCTCGGCCATGAAATCCAGTTTTCTCACCTCCCGCCTAACTGCCATAGTACTTGCAGCGGATCCTGATGCAGTATGGGATTCCTGTGTGATGGTGTGGATAGATGTCTGCCTATTACACATTACGACCCTCTTCAACTTCGGCGGTCTCTGTCAGTCAAAAAATGGTTCAAATGGCTCTAAACACTAATGGATTTACCAGCTGAGGTCATCATTCCCCTACAGTTAAAACTACTTAAACCTAACTAACCTAAGGACATCACACACATCCATGCTCGATGCAGGATTTGAACCTGCGACCGTAGCAGCAGCGCGGTTCCGGCCTGCACCGCCTAGAACCGCTCGGCTACAGCGGCCGGCCTCTGTCAGTCAACAGACGAGGTCGGTCTGTACGCTTTTGTGCTGCACGTGTCCCTTCACGTTTCCACTTCACTATCACATCGGAAAAAGTGGACCAAGGGATGTTTAGGAGTGTGGAAATCTCGCGTACAGACGTATGACACAAGTGACACCCAACCACCTGATCACGTTCAAATTCCGTGAGTCCCGTGGAGCGCCCCATTCCGCTCTCTCACGATGTCTAAAGACTAGTGAGGTCGCTGATATGGAGTACCTGGCAGTAGGTGGCAGCATAATGCACCTAATAGGAAAAACGTATGTTTTTGGGGCTTTCCGGATACTTTTTATCACATAGTGTAGTAATAACATGCAACAGCGAAACACGTAAACTGTTTTCAAGAACTGTAACAAACGTACACCTACTAAGTCACACGTAACGTAATTCAAATATAATTATGATGCATTAACACACTGAGGAGGCTGCAGTCCAAATCAAATTCCGTATTCTCTTCTTTGCTATTCTCTGCACTCTTCGCAGGTCTGCCACGTCATAACATCATGTTTTATATGGAACACAACTCAGATCTTCATCGTGCAGCCTCCTGTACCGTATGGCCCCTACAGACCGACTGAACTGGTCATGCCTAATCACCAACTGGTGCGCATATTTTAAAAATAGGAGATCTGTGTGTAAAGCTTGTCAGCATTTAAATCAGCAACTTTCTGAATATAGCAAATTAAAAGTTAATTAATTTAATTTACAATACTCAGAAATTTTTTAAAAATCAGAAAATTGATTATTTTTTTAAAAATTTACTACATTCAGAAAATTGATGATTCAAATGTGTACAGACTTTATATAGACTTTTAATATTTCCGCAATGTCTATACTCAATAAACGCGTTTCAGGCCCCAAAAAAGGTACGAACATTGCTCTGAATGTACGCATACGTAAATCTGATAAAATCCCTCCAGTGCGAAAGCAAGCAACAACTACGTGCCGCGAAAACGCAGTTTACATATATCCTCAGTTAATACCAAAGTCTCCTCCGGCGCTGCTAGCACTATCACGGCAGGCTGCGACCTCTCATGTCGCCGGGGGTCTCTCCACCGCACCCTGCATCCGACCTCTTCCGACTCTCCTCGACAACTGCTCACTCGCTACTACCCGCAATGATAATATCTCAGACTCAGAGTTTGTGTATGCACACAACAGAATCATAGATGTCCAACTTTCAACACAGTTGGTTCCTTCCGCTGAATTAATGTTGTTTTTTACATCCACCCTCCGCAATGGTCGACGTTCCTCGTCCGTCAGTACATGAGTCTGCATTAATCTGATTGGACCATGTAGATGTAGACCTTTTTTTGTCAGGTGTCATGTGAAGGGTTACATGCACACTCGTCTGAAGAGTGACACCTATTGCTCAGAAACTGAGAAAATGGTGATGAAGTGATGCCTGCGAAGTGGTGCAGGCCGTTAGCGAAGGCACGTCGGTTGATGACTGGTGGAAGGACGCCTACAGTCGAGAGAAAGCGCACGCGCCTAGCTGACCTCATGTTACTCACTTTCTGCGGTTTTACGCTTCGATCCGCGCGGTTTCTCGTTCCACGAAAATGTGCCTGCTGCAGACCGCTGCTATATACATTACGCAGACTCAGTTTAAACGGCCGGCTACTGCAATTCCGTCAGAGCCATGGCGCTACGGAGAATTGAACAGTTCTTAAGTAAATATTAGTCATTCATTCTGCAGAGTTGTGGAGTAGCAAGATTCTCCCTCTACTTATTTAGATGATGCAATGTACTTACGTAATCTGTACAGGTGTAAGATTAATGACATTAGTAAATTACTTGGAGACTGTCATTTAACTGAACGATTGTGCCAGATGTCTAAATCCTTTTTACAGAAGCGCCACTGGCCTACGCGGGCCAGACTTTTAGGTTAGATTCATGAATCTAGAAAGTGGTTCGTAAAAACGTGGGTGACTGATTGTGTATATTTTGTTCATGTAACGTGTCATATAATTATGTAAATCTTTGGTGAGTGTGGAGTTGGGACTTTTACCTCCAGTTTTGTATCACTGGCAATACACTCTTTATTTCGTGGTTAAACAACCACAGGACAAGAACGATTACAGAATAACATTGAGCAGAAATATGTACTGCCAGTACTGACCTTTTCCTAAATGGAACCAAGCTAATAGATCTTTGTACGAGAACAAAGACTATTCTCATAGTGCGGCTCTTCCACTCAGCTGTGACTATTGTTTTAGTTTATCTGGAAGTCGATCTCCGTCGACGAACGTTGGTCTGTCTGCGGCGGTGACGGTGTGCCAGTGGACCTGTTGTTTGCAGCTCGCTGCGGCCGGCATTGTTTACATTGGTGAGGTTTTAACGCACCTTTTCATGAAACTGCAATGTAATATTTCTGCTTATCGACTTCTGTGTAATAGCTCCTGGTATCACTCCAATTAAGATGTTTGTGGCCTTATGACAGTTACGCTAAATTGACAGCAAAAACTATACTTACGAAAGGACAAAGACTTTATAAAAATTAATCTCTGTAAATCTCTTATGGACAGTAAAAAACTGTACTTATGAAAAGATAAAGACTTTATAGAAATTCATCTCTGTAAATCTCTTATATAATGCTAAAGTAGTGGGACTAAGCGATTTCTGGGACAGTGGCGTGCAGTTTGCCTATCTCGGAGGCAGGATGGTGGCCATAAATGTGGTAACGTTGCATTGACATCATAGCAGAAAATTCAAATTTTGGCGGGAAAGTAGTGCTATTGGCCTATATCAACTAACATAACTGCCCCCACCCCTCCCCCCACTCCTAAGATGTCACCTACCCCACCACCACCCCTCCCCTAGAAATGACAGGAAATGGTTAGTCACTGTCCAGCTGCCAGAGAGGAAGGTTAGATCAGTGTACTTTATTTGTTACTATTTTTGTTGGGAAACTGACTGCTCGACTGTCCTTCATACTCCACTGTTCTCCATCCCCACTTTCTATCACTCTCCACCTCCACTTTCTGCAACCCCCCGCCCCCCACTTCTTCCAGTCACATGTGTGCATATGCTCACCTCGAAGCTTGAAGGCTAATTGCTCTAGTCTGTGCAACAGAGGGTGATCTAAACCATCCCACACTCCGCCACTCCTCAGCCCCCACTTTCTGCAAGGTCCTGCCGCTACTTTGTTTCGTTTTTGAGTGTATGTGTTCACTTGAAGTTCGAAGACTGACTGACTTACTTCAAAATACAGCGACCAGAGTGAGTTCAAACCGTTCTCACAACTACCCCACACATTACCACCACCACCTCATTTTTTGCCGATCGCGTCTGTGACTTAGAAATACCTTTCGAAACTCTTCTGTAGACACCCAACTGAGCAAGAAAACTCATCTGTTGCTGCAAGGGTTACTACTTGTCCTAATTACATAATTCCAGTGCTATAGATTAGTTGGAAATGCTCTGTGTGTGCTCGCCTCGGATTAACCTCCAAAATGTTCGCACTCAATTCATTCATTTGCAGCACTCCATCACATGCCTTGCAGTCATACATTCGTTCAAGGCACTTAGTATGAAAGGATGGGACAGCAAACCATCACAGAAGTACAGGAAGAGTTCCCTCCTGCCAATCTATATGTGAATACCTGCTGGGGTTGGAATATGTTCATAATTTCACACTATCAACATACTCAAACATCGTTCAGAGCACTTGGCATGAAAGGAAGGGACTGCAATTGACTGGAAACGATCTTTCTTCCACTCTCACTTGTAAGAAAGCTCAGTCAGATAAAAGTTAGCAGTCATAGTTTCAGCGACAGAAGCACCAGAGATTTTCCCTGGCTTTTCTAAGTGCCACTGAGAAACGAAACCCTAACAAATCTACTACAGTAATACACATAAAAGTAAGCAGCCGCAGTTTCAGCACCAGAATCACCAGAGATTTGCCCTGGGTTGTGTGCTTGCCACTGAGAAAAGAAACCCTAAAAGACCAACTAGAAGAACAGTAATTGAAAGAATCATCAGTTTAAAAAAAATCATATAATCCAGTAACTAAACCCACTTGAAACTAAACAGCCTTGATCCTACAAACACTCACACACACACACACACACACACACACACACACACACACACACACACACACACGCACGCATACACACACACACACACAGAGATCGTGGTAAATTCTTCACTGTTCTTGGGAAAATGTCATGTAATCCAACAACTAAACACCCCTCGAAACCAAACAACCTTGATTCTTCAAATACACACACACTGGCACAGACAAGCAGATCATGGTAAATGCTTCACTGCTCTTGGACAAAAAAACAGCGGAATTAACATGAAATATCACCACCCACTCTCCCTCACTAGTGAACAACCAACTGTAATGAAATCAACATATATCAGAAATTAACGAAAAAGCAATGAAATAATATCACACAGCTACCAAAAAAAGTCCCCTCGCCACCATAACTAAATGTTCTCCTCAGTGTATGTTAGCAGACCAAGAACGCCAAACCACCCCAACCTCCCTCCTCCTTCACCCTCTCCTCCATCTCTTCTATCCACTAGCCCTTGCAGAGGTAGAAGCGGTTTTTCTGGTCTGTTCCAGGATCTGTTGCCGGTGGTACACAAAATGTTCCACTAGTGTCAGATAAAATGCTTTGTTCTGTGACTATATTTTCAGCCCCTGGAACAACACCGAAATTCCGGAGATAACAATAAATAAAGTACACTAATCTAATCTTCCTCTCCAGCAGCTGGACAGATACTGGATGTTCCTTACCATTTCCAGGGGAGGGGTGGTGGTGGGGGTGGGTGATGTCGTAGGAGATGGAGGAGGGATGGGGGAGTTAGGTTAGTGGAGGTGACACAATTGTCCTACATTGCTGCCGAAATTTGAATTTCCTGTCATGATATCAGTGTGAAATTGCCACATCTGTGGCCGCCATCTTGCCCCTGAGGTAGGCAAATTGCATGACACTGTCCCTGAAACTGCCTGGCTCCAGTACTTACTAATACTCTTATACTAGCCTTTGTTCTAGGAAGTTATAATTTCTTTTTAATAGTAAAAAACAACATTAGTTTGTTTCCTTCTTCCCATTTGGTAGTGGCACGGCGCAGCTGTAAGTGTATTTGTTGTAATTTTCGCTTTTCAGGCATTGAATTCAATAACTCTTACTTTATTCAAAATTGATATTTTCAGCATTTAGAATAACTTTAACTGTAAATGGCAACAATTGTTCTTTCCCATTTTTTACAACCTTTGAAGTAGCTTCCCTTTCTTTAAGACTTTGTGATACACGCCAACATAAAATCTTACTAATTTATATCTTGGGAACCATTTCACATGGCACATACTGTCAAAGTGTTAAGGTCAAATTTTTTAAAACAAAAGTACAGCATATCAGCAATCTTACTGTATGGACATGAACCCTTGTAAAAATCATGTTTGTGACAGAGTACCAGAATCCAAGTATCTGAATTCCCAGCTATAGATCGAACTCGTTATTTCTTTATTAAAATATATAGATGTATTTTCAGAAAAACTAGGCATCATTCGAGGCTTTGCGTACCATGTGGAGGTAATTCCTCACAAACCCTATTGTTTTATGTCTTACCCCATCCGATGGTTTAGGCAAGAGACAGACACCAAAAAAATACGTACCTTGGAAGATTATTAAGCCATCATTATCACCGTATTGCAGTAGCAGGAGTAGTAGTAGTAGTAGCTTTATTCATCTGCAGATCTCTTTTTACAAGGATATAGGACATGTCAAAGTATTTACAAGTTTAGACCAATTTAAAATAAGCTAATTCATATATGCATATATTTACAGACTTCTAGTTAGAGGCAAACATTAGATTTACTCTTGGTATACAATAATTTTTTATTACAAATAACTTATTAAATTATGTAATGCCACACTGTTCACTCATATCTCACTATCAGTCACTGCACACAGTATACACACATTGTTTCATAACACTTCACTCACTACACACACACACACACACACACACACACACACACACACACACACACACACACTGGTGATCTCTGGGCCATTTTCTGTAGTTCATTATTATACATAGTTAAACCTGGTGGTAATGTTTGCGTTGTATTTAATGTTTTAGCTATTACTGAAACTATTGTTCTGTCTGTGCTAAGCCAGGCAACCTTAATGAATGCATACAAAAGTTTCATCAGGTAAAATTCATAAGATGCATTGATCTGAGAGTCTCGTATTGGTAGGTCTTTTTAACCAGGAATCTCTCAAATAGACTGCTTTTACATTTGCAGGTAGAAGTTACCAATTTTGCGTTCTGCCCTTTGGTTTGAATGTCAGCACAGGTGTCTTCATTACTTTGCACTGATGACTGAACTGTTAGACAAAGTAACCTTGTATCTCAATGGTTTACTCATCACAATGCGTATCAGGGAAGAACGCCCTACTTTATTTGGAAAGGTATTGCAGAAATTTTTAGAGTCAGAGTTACTGCATATCTCTAGAAATCAGAGCCTGGTAAGGATAAGATTAAATTTCTTGAACATGTACTTTCTCCTACAGGAACAGTACCAGGTGGTGACAAACTAAGGGCAATAAAAAAACTTTCTGCACCTAAAACGGAAAAACAATTCAAAACATTCCTTGGCTTAGCCTCGTTTTTTATATGTTTTTTGCCTAATCATCTATTGCATAGCGAGACACAACTGAATTTACTGAGGAAAGGTACACAGTGGTTTCGGTCAAGAAAATGTCAGATAGCACTTTGTGAATTCTCAGCTATTGCACCACCTAATATGTCCAAGAACTTTTGTTCTGCGGCAGACTATTCCCACTGTGGCTTGGGAGCTTGTTTATGTCAAATCACTGAACATGAAGGTAAACCTAACATTTGTGTCATAGGATTCACTAGCTGTATTCTCTATAAATGTGAGAGAGCATATTCAGTCACTGAATTAGAAGCATTAGCTATTGCCGGTCACTGTGTTAAATGCAATTATGTCAAAATCTTTTGTGATCATCAGCCTCCGAGTTTTCTTTTAAGTTGTAAACTCTTAGATGCCCACCTACTGTTCTGGCCTTTAATTAAACAAGAGTGTGACTTTGAAATAATCCATGTTAATGGGGCAAGTACTGTGGTGGAAGATACCTTATCCCGCCTTCCCAAAGAGCTTCCAGAATTTTCACAGTTACTAGACCAAGCGTCAGATTACCGAAACTTGCTTATGAAAGATAATACTTACAGGTAATATTACATAGATATATGTAGGAGTATGGGAAATCTTCACAATGAGTGATGAGCCTACAGCGTAACTTAGTTGTGTTTGTGACTTTACTGTGTTTTTTAACATGAAGGAATGGCTGAGATTAACAGAAAAGACACACTGAGGGTTACCTTCGATATATGATTTGCAAAACCCAAACAATCTGAATTTTAAGGGTCTGTGAAAGTTTCAAAGGATCATGTTATAGGAATTCACATTTCGGTTGTCAACACAGTGGTGTTTCCTTATACTTAAAACTCCTGGTCTATTGGAGAAAATTTTCGAATCTACTTGAGGTTCATTTAAGTTCAACCACAGTGATGATAAAATTGGTGAAGTCTCCATCACTAACGCTGGTCTTGGGGTCCGAACTATTCGGATCTTCGAATTGCCATTTGAAGACCCCATAGATCGAAAAAATGCAGCAGTATCGCCGTACGGAAAATTCGTCAAGTATTCGGAAGTATCCCATATTGAACGGAATTAGGTAAATAAAACTCGACCTTCAAAAGCGTATGCCATTATATATTAATGTATGTGGATATCGCGCGATAGTATGACGCTCAAACTAAAACAACTACAGTTCTACTGGTGACGTCCGTGCAGGATGCATTCAGGGGTGCGTAACACAAGCGCCCGAGATGACAACGTTATTTAGTTCATTTGCAGTGGTGGCCCGTGGTTACACTGGCCCCAGCTTGCCTTCAGGAATGAACACTGTTGAACACACGCAAATCATCAGTCCGAATGAAATAGAGACTCCTATGGAACTCAGTGAGGAACACATCTACGTTCCCGAAGAAACAGAATTAATTCTCCACTCCATCAAGAGATCAGGTGGACATAATTGACAACAAACAAGGAACTATCGATGAGGAACAAAATTCCAAACAACCCAGTCATGTAGGTACAGACAATGAAGGCAGCTACCCAATTTCAACACCGCAGAGGAAAACAAGAAGCAAAGACTTGCACACCAAGGAGCCGAGAAGGCAGCACAGGCCCCGGGAGAGAAGGTCAAGCTCATCACTAAAAAATTAAACACGGTGCAGTCAGACAAAACACAAATTCGAGAGAGAGGGTCGACCTTTACGCCGACCGCCACAGAAGCAGCCGATGATGTATCAAAGGAGGATAATAAAGACCAAAGGAAATAACCGAGACTGGCAAATGATTCCAAGGATTTAAATGAGAACCCACATATAACCGAGTGGGGAGCAGGGGAAGAAGAAAATTCCGATGCAAGAGTGACAGAAACCACAACACACCACAAAAGCTCAGGACTACTTCCAAAAAACAATGTCGTTGAATCTGAAGATATGACAGTGGATATACGGAATATTTACAAAGATGCTGCTTCGCAGATGATGAATTCTGTTAATAGTTGAATCCCTTAGAAAAATACAGAGTCGCCACGTGAACCACAAATAAGCTCCACGGTGCATTAAAATTTAAAAAAAAGATCAAGATCTTTTATACGTGGCGGACATTGACATACCGCTGCTTCAAGAGGTCACTAACATAAATCTAGAAGTATTTCTCAGATATAACTTTATTAGAAACCCAGATAATGGCACAAAATTATTGTGAAAGCTGTAGAAATACTTGAAAATAACAGGGAAACGTTCATTCACTACCTTCAACAACAGAAGGTTCAGAAGATTGATCAACATACACGCACCATCGGGCACAACAAACTGGCGCCGTCGGGCCGAAATTATTAGACATGAGATTTTCCTCTTTTTAGAAACCGGTGCTACGATGTAATCCTGGCTGCAGATTTTAATTGGGTAATTAACTCCAGAGATCGACCACAAATTTCAAAAATTCCATAGGACTTGAACAGATAATTAAAGTATTACTTTTAATTGATCTTTGGGAGTTAACCCACGTCACAACCATTCGGCAAGTAGGCTGTATAGAATCTGTGAGTTCAATAATCTTAAACAACACTTTTTACAATCGAAATCTGGCAGTCGTGCTTTTCTGACCACGCTACGTACATTAGCCCCATAAACATGAAGTGACAGGAAACCTACAAAGTCAGAGGTTTATGGAAGTAAAACGTTACGCATTCTCAGGATCCAGAGTGTCGAGAAATTTTTATTAAGGTATGGGAGGACTAAAAACCTACATGTAACCCTCATGGCTCAGTGTTAACCTGCTGACTGAAATGTGAAAAATAAAAAATCCGGAGGTACTTGATGAACTACGTTCGCGATAAAAACTGGTGGTGCAAACGAACAAAGGGATTTTACTCCAAATGTCGCACAGAACTTCATAAAGTTCATACTATTGTTATAGACTGTTACACTAACATTTAAAAAAATCCAAGACAAAATTCGACTCCTAAGAAAGGAACAACTAGAAGGTATCAAAATATTATGAAGCCATCACATGATGAAGAACTGTCTTTTTCACGTAAAGGATAACTAGAAAAATATTGAAGGATGTAAAGTAACTTTACTAAACGGTACTAAAGAATCAGAAAGATATCAGAAACGCAAATCACGAACACCACCCTTAATTGGTGACTAAAGAAGGAAATGACGAGAATGAATTGGATGAAATGACATCAATCTAAGAAAAAGACTTCGGAGGATGCTAAACACCTCGCAGAAGACATCAATGAAAATTATCAGAAAACTATCGTCTTCTATAGGCGGAAAAAGAAATCTCCCAGATTTGACGGACTTCCTGTAAAAGTATAGGCCTACCAAAATTCTGACATGAAATGATGAACAAACTAATAACGACTTTGAGCGAATTAATGAGTCAGTGTAACAATTCCCGGAGGATTCAGAGCAGGGTAATCGTGTCTATTCCGAAAAGCACAGACACTATCTCACTTGAAATTTAGCGACCAATCACCTAACTTAAAAGTATCTATAAAGCTTACCACGCATCCAAACACGAAGAATGAAAAAAATGATGAATGTCGTCATAGAACTTCATCATACTAGTGTTGGTTACGACAGATCTATTTTTCAGACCTGAGCAGACTATTGAGATGTCTTGGCCGTAGGCGCAGTTTGCAAGGTAAGATGGGCCGTAGTCACTATACACAATAGAGCCGTTCCTCGACACGTTAAAGAATCAGTTGAAAGGTTTACAAATAAATGGACAAATAACTGTATGTCGAGCGAATGCTGATGATGTGGGTTCCTTAGGAATGAGTGCTAGTGAAGTTAAGACCACAATACGGATAATACGAGTACAACGATACGAAGCTGAGCCGATATGTAAGAAGTCTGGACATATGAAGATTGGATATAGTACAGAGTGACACCACCACGATCAACTTCAAGGAATCTAAAATATGAAGAGTCTAGGAATACAGTCCAAAACAAAATTACAGCACTCCATAGCTTCCAATCACGAAATGCGTCCTGCACCAGATAAGAGGCTGCGTTCAGTCCTATAATATACGACAATTACATGAAATGCAAGTAGACCTGATGGAAAACTTCTACATATTATCTAAGGTGAACTACGTTGCTCAAATTCTACCTACGCCTTGCAACATAACAAAAATTATCCTACCAGCACTTGGACATTTCGCCAGTCCTGGTCACATTTTCAGCGGTTCTAGGCGCTTTAGTCTGGAACCGCGCGACGGCTACGGTCGCAAGTTCGAATCCTGCCTCGGGCGTGGATGTGTGTGATGTCCATTGGTCAGTTAGGTTTAAGTAGTTCTAAGTTCTAGGGGACTGATGACCTCAGATGTTAAGTCCCATTGTGCTAAGAGCCATCACATTTTCAAAGTAAGATATGTTTCTCTCATACTTCCATCGCGATTAGGCGGATTGAATTAACCAGATGTTTTCGGTAATGCATATGCTCTTTACGTTCGTACCACGTACAAACAGTGAAGGTCAGCTCCAAACAACCGTACTTAGCACAGTAAACATAATCGCTTCAACGAAAATAATGCCACAGATACATCTGGGACGTATTCCACATGAACTGTATCATTTGAAATGCTTCCATCAGAGCACGGTTACATCTATCTGAGAATAACTGAAAAACGTATTATGAAAGTCAACGAAATGTATAAGGACCTTATAGAAGTGAAACAACGAGCTTGGTAGAACGGAAAGCTGAACACAAATGTTAGTCTGACATAAGGTAAAACATACACAGCCAAGATCTGCAATCTTATGAGAGCGCACATTGGTACTTCACAGAGAATAGGAAATTTCCAGAAAATTCAAAATTTCATGAAATTCATCTAGAAGCTTCACCCATGTGTACCACATGTAGTCTAGTAGACAGAGACGAACACAGGTTCGTGTGTAAAAAATACAAAGAAGGATAAAAGACCCGACCTAACATTGGTTTGCTGCAGAATTCTTGAAAATACTCTTAGTTAGAATACAACAAATTTCCTTGAGACAGAAATTCTTCTGTCCACGAATCTGCACGGATTTAGAAAGCATCACTAGTGCGAAGGTCAGCTTGCTCTTTTTCACACCATACAGTGAGGTGGGAATTTATGGAGATGGGATCTGGATAAAATGAAAGAATCAGAGGTTGTAGAGATTTTCAGAGAGAGTATTAGGGAACGATTGACAAGAATCGGGGAAAGAAAAAACAGTAGAAGAAGAATGGGTAGCTTTGAGAGATGAAATAGTAAAGGCAGCAGAGGATCAAGTAGGTAAAAAGATGAGGGTTGGTAGATATCCTTAGGTAACACAAGAGGTATTGAACTTAATTGCTGAAAGGAGAAAATGTAAAAATGCAGTAAATGAAGCAGGCAAAAGGGAATACAAACGTCTCAAAAATCAGATCGACAGGAAGTGCAAAATGGCTAAGCAGGAATGGCTAGAGGACAAATGTAAGGATGTAGAGGCATGTATCACTAGGGGTAAAATGGATACCACCTACAGGAAAACGAAAGAGACCTTTGGAGAAAAGGGAACCACTTCTATGAATACAAAGACCTCAGATGAAAACCAGTTCTAAGCAAGGAAGGGAAAGCAGACAGGTGGAAGAAGTATATAGAGGGTCTATACAAGGGTGATGTACTTGAGGACAATATTATGGAAATGGAAGAGGATGTAGATGAAGATGAAATGGGAGATACGATACTGCGTGAAGAGTTTGACAGAGCACTGAAAGACCTAAGTCGAAACAAGGCCCCGGGAGTAGACAACATTCCATTAGAACTACTGATAGCCTTGGGAGAGCCAGCCCTGACAAAACTCTACCATCTGGTGAGCAAGATGTATGAGACAAGCGAAATACCCTCAGACTTCAAGTAGAATACAATAATTCTAATCCCAAAGAAAGCGGGTGTTGACAGGTGTGAAAATTACCTAACTATTAGTTTAATAAGTCATGGCTGCAAAATACTGACACGAATTCTCAACAGACGAATGGAAAAACTGGTAGAAACTGACTTTGGGGAAGATCAGTTTAGATTCCGCATTAATGTTGGAACACGTGAGGCAATACTGACCTTACGACTTATTTTAGAAGACAAATTAAGGAAAGGCAAACCTAAATTTCTAGCATTTGTAGACTTAGAGAAAGCTTTTGACAATGTTGAGTGGAATACTCTCTTTCAAATTCTGAAGGTGGCAGGGTTCAAATACAGGGAGCGAAAGGCTATTTACACTTCGTACAGAAACCAGATGGCAATTATAAGAGTCGAGGGGCATGAAAGGGAAGCAGTGGTTGGGAAGGGAGTGAGACAGAGTTGTATCCTACCCCTGATGTTATTCAATATGTATATTGAGCAAGCAATAAAGAAAACAAAAGAAAAATTTGGAGTAGGAATTAAAATCCATGGAGAACAAATAAAAATTTTGAGGTTTTCTGATGTAATTCTGTCAGAGACAGAAAAGGACCTAGAAGAGCTGTTGAACGGAATGGACAGTATCTTGAAAGTAGGATATAAGGTGAACATCAACAAAAGCAAAACGAGGATAATGGAATGTAGTCGAATAAAATCGGGTGATGCTGTGGGAATTAGATTAGGAAATGAGACACTTAATGTAGTAGATGACTTTTGCAATTTGGAGAGCAAAATAACTGATGACGGTCCAAGTAGAGAGGATATAAAATGTAGACTGGCAATGGCAAGAAAAGCGTTTCTGAAGAAGAGAAATTTGTTAGCATCGAGTATAGATTTCAGTGTCAGGAAGTCTTTTCTAAATATATTTGTATGGAGTGTAACCATGTATGGATCTGAAACGTGTACAGTAAATAGTTTCGACAAGAAGAGAATAAAAACTTTTGAAATCTGGAGCTACAGAAGAATTCTGAAGATTAGATGGATAGATGACGTAACTAATAAGGAAGTACTGAATAGAATTTGGAAGA